>NC_084827.1:25605000-28565000 GCF_033115175.1 Lepus europaeus
GGCACAGGGGCCCAAGGACTTGGACCATATTCCATTGCTTTCCCAGGTGCATTAGCAGGGAGCTGGATTGGACATGAAGCAGCCAGGACTCAAACTGGTGCCCATATGGGATGCTGGCACTACAGGCGGTGGCTTTTTCTGCTCTGCCACAGCACCAGCCCTTAGGTTCTTACAAAGATAATAGAAAACAAAATCTTGGAGAAACTTTTGGATTTATCTAGGTGTCCTCATTCAGGGAAGATGCACAACCTTTCTTTTGCACATCCATTTTAAATTTAGCTGGTATTTACAAGTTCTCTCTAGAGAAGTTTAGGTAGATTTAGCCAAGGCCCAATTTTATTTTGCTGTTTTATTGTCTGTGAAGACATAGAGGCAGACTCTGTATAAAAGTGTCAATATCAAAATGCCTTTATTCTTTTCCCTTTAAAGAGACATCATAGTAAAGATAAGACATAATCCTGACTTACTTGGATCTCTTAGAAATCAGGGCAGGTGTAGGGATGCTGGAAAAGGAAATGCTAAGTCCAGAAAATTCACCTTGAGGTAGGTGAAGCAGAAGGCAGCAGAGCTAGAAATTGTATAAACCTTAAGTAAAAGACCTCATCAGCACCATAAGGCAGTTTCTGTAAATTTTCCAAATATAACTTTTCATTTGCAAAGTAAGCAGGGTGAGGGGGAAACAAAGTCATTAAGATAAACGCTAACCTTTATTGCACTCTTGGAACATTCCATATAATTTCACATCAAATTTATCTCTACAAGTCAAAGATAATGAAACATTTCAATCCCTTCTTAACAATGTCCAAAAACAGAAACAGAAACTGTTGCATACTAAGCTATGCAACAGATTGTACTGAAATTCAGGTTCCTATTGAGTCTCTCTGTATCTCCCCAGTAACTCCTAGCTGTCTTAGTCAGAAAGCAGGGAAGAAGGCTCTTTGCCTTCTATCAATGTCCCTTAGAGACTATATTTAGGCTCACATGTGTCATATGACTTACAATTGTCTTTTCTGGAAGACAAAGTGCAGCAACATTTCCTCTAGGTGGATGTTCCCCTTTTAATTAGAAAGAGAGGAGGTGAATAGGCACATGTCCTACCCACCCAAGCACTAAGTAATGCAAAAATGCTGTAGGATGAACCCTGCAGGTGTTTGGCAGGACAGTGGGGTAACTATAGCTCACTATAGTGTGTCATATTCTGTATAAAGAACTGGAAGAGAGGAGCTGTTAGTCTCCAAACACAAAGGAAAGTTAAGAAAATAACAAGTTTAGTGCCAGGGGATTCCAATTCAATACCATCAAGGTGGCATGTACCAATGCCATCTCACTAGTCCAAGTGATCATCTTCAGTTCACAATTGATCACACTGATAGGTCTAAGAGTCAAAGGGATCACACAAACAAGACGAGTGTCTGCTAATACTAACTGATAGAATCAAAAAGGGAGAGAACGATCCAACATGGGAAGCGGGATACACAGCAGACTCATAGAATGGCAGATGTCCTAAACAATACTCTGGCCTCAGAATCAGCCCTTAAGGCATTTGGATCTAGCTGAAGAGCCCATGAGAGTATTTTAGGCATGGAAAGCCAAGACACTCTGGAAAAGAAGAAGAAGAAGAAGAAGAAGAAGAAGAAGAAGAAGAAGAAGAAGAAGAAGAAGAAGAAGAAGAAGAAGAAGAAAATCTAAATGAGGATCTCAGCGAGTGTGATCCCAGTGGAAAGAACGGGGCCATCAAGGTAGGAGGTACCTTTCTCTGAAGGGAGGAGAGAACTTCCACGTTGACTGTGACCCCGTCAGAATAAGATCGAAGTCGGCGAACCCTAAAGGCTTCCATAGCCTTGGCAACTCATGACTAGAGCCTAGGGAGATTACTGATGCCATAAACAAGAGTGTCAAATTGTTAAATCAATATCAAGTGTCACTGTGTACTTATGTCCCATGTGGGATCTGTCCTTAATGGGTTGTCCAATGTGAAGTAATGATATAGCTAGTACTGAAACAGTATTTTTACACTTTGTGTTTATGTGTGGGAGAAAACTGATGAAATCTTTACTTAGTATATACTGAATCGATCTTCTGTATATAAAGATAATTGAAAATGAAAAAAAAAACTTGGTGTTAAATTGGAAATTACATAGAAAATTAATCATTTTTTTTAAATATCATGCAGGATCTCTGTCATTAATGTGCTGTACACTGTTATTTAATGCTATAACTAGTACTCCAACAGTATTTTTTCACTTTGCATTGCTATGTGAGGGCAAACTGTTGAAATCTTTATATATACTAAACTGATTTTCTGTATATAAAGAGAATTGAAAATGAATCTTGATGTGAATGGAAGGGGAGAGTGAGTGGGAAAGGGGAGGGTTGTGGGTGGGAGGGAAGTTATGGGGGGGGGCATTGTAATCCATAAGCTGTACTTTGGAAATTTATATTCATTAAATAAAAGATAAAAAAAGAAAATAACAAGTTTAGTTGTCCAATATGACAACTGTACTGTGTATACATATTGAAATACGACATTGTACCCATTAAAATTATACAAGTGCTATATATTAATCTAGATTTTTAAAAGTTAAAAAAAATGTAAAGACAGTTATCCTGCCCCAGGGAAAAGGCTGTATGTAACTTGTCTGTTTCTGCACTCTGGTACTGGGCTTGTACTTTGTAGGTCAATTGAAGCTGAGAATAAACATCCATCCACACTAAGACAAGTACTAAGGAAATGTGAAGGAAACTTGATGAACGAAGATTTTTCCTGGTTTTGTATTTTCACATTTATTAAGTTTTGACTCTTAGAACCCATAACAAATGACCATTTGCTGGCAACTCAAAGATGTAGAGATATTGAGAACTTCTTGCTTTCTCTGTGACATGGCTCCATTCAGTAAAGGTGGTTGTGATTTGAACAATGATTTCCCCAGCCACACTACTACATCTTGTGTTTTCTCTTTCTTCTTTCCAGGAAGCAGAATGTGCCTACACACTCTTTGTTGTGGCTGTATTTTGGCTCACGGAGGCTTTGCCTCTGTCAGTAACAGCTTTACTGCCTGGTTTAATGTTCCCTCTGTTTGGGATCATGTCTTCTACCAAGGTAAGTTCTGTAAATGCTTCTTATAATTAGCTTCCATATGCTGTGCTGAGATTTCAAAGAAAAAATGTTTCTATTTTTATTTTTAAAAATATTTGTTTATTCACTTTATTTGTTTGAAAGGCAAATAGACAGATGGACACCTCCCATCTGTTGGTTCACTACCCAGATGCTCACAATAGCTGGGTCTGGGCCAGGCTGAATCTAGGAGTGGAGAACTCAATTTCGGTCTCCCTCATGGGTTGCAGGAAACTGTCATTACCTGCTGCCTTTCAGAGTATGCATTTGCTGGAAGCTGAAATGGAGAATAGAGCCATGACTCAAACCCAGATACTCAGCTACAAGATATAGACATCCCAAGCAGCAACTTAACCAGTGAGCCAAATATAAACCCCAAAGAGTAGCCTTAAAAGGGAGCAATAATCCTGTTTATGAGCCTTCCATGTGAGTCCTCTGACCTTCCAGTTATTTCCCCCTCTGCCATTTGGTTGTGCCCATCTCAGGAATAAAAACAGCCTGTGACTTCCAGCATCACATGAGTCTGTAGGAGAAATGAGTGTCCAATCTCCTCTCGCTGACATCTACGGCAGGTGCCTCTCTCCTGACCAGAGAGGCAACAAAGTCACATCCTGTGGAACGTGGAATTTGGTTCCACAGTGTTGGAAAAACAATTTTTGTTTTTCATAAAGAAAAGTCTTCCCTGTTTGCTTTTCCAGAAACCTGCCATTTCAAAACATAAAGCCAAATTAACTTGCACATATATTTCTATTTTGTTCTTGCTGAGAGGAGATTGTTCCTGCTGGGAGCCGTTTATTACCCTGATACAATCCAAGAGTACCCATCTGAAGAAAATGGATTCCCCATTAAGAGCAAGAAGTGCACTGAAGCCAGAATGTCTACCTCCCCACAGCCTCCAGCCACACAGAAAACAACTGCCTAACCACAGCTGCGACATGCTCAGGACAGATGTCATGTTCAAGATGCTAGTCAGGGCAGTTTATCACCTTGGGACTTCTGTCTTCAGCCTGAGTGCAGTGTTGATCTCTTGGGGGCTCACCTGTCTTTAATGTGAGTGGAGATTTTTCTTCTTTAACCCTTGATTACAGTTTTTCTTTTCTAGGGAGCTGTTTGCTTCTTTTATCTTCATGTTAGGCAGGAGCCCACGTTTCTGCATCTCTGATTCTCTTTGCTCCTCATTTCTTACTGCATTTATTCATTCTAGTCACCACTGATTTGGAGAGCATAGCTAGGGCTGTCCTCAGATCCTCTCACCCCAGACATATGTCTTACTGTCCCATGGAATCTGAGGTCTATAATTGAAGCAGTTTGTTATATGTGTCAGCATGCTATATGACTTTCAATCAAGAAAGAAGGATTTGAAAATTTCTCAAAAGTAGGGTCTAAAAGGGTATATGTTTTGGCACAGGAGGTTAAGCCACTGCTTGAGAAATATCCCATATCAGAGTGCCCGGGATCAAGTCCTGTCTCCACTTTTGATACAGCTTTCTGTTAATGTGCATCCTGTGAGAGAGTAGATGTTGGTACCTAATTCCATGTCACCCATGTTGGAAACTCAGACCAATTTCCTGGATCCTTGTATTTGTGTCTCCCACTTTCCTCTGTCATTCTGCCTTTTAAACAGACAAACAAATTAAATAATAATTTTTAACAATAGCATATCACATCACTAACCCATGTCTTATTGAGTTGGATAGTTACATCTTCAGAAATAGTTAAGTTTAGTCATTGCACATTTGTCTCTTATAACTTAATAACAATGAAATTGACTTTTTAAAAGAGGCAGAGGTAGAAGTGAGGTTCATTGGAATCATAGGGTATTTTATAGCAAATTCCTTTGGGAGACAACAAGAGGTAAAAAAGCACTCATAAAGACTTGGATTTGTGAGAGCTGCCAGAGATACACCTGTATGTCTCTCCTTCTTTGTGGTGTGTTGGGGATTAAGAAGAGGCAGCAAAATTGTTGGTACCAACAGCAGTTGCATCCCTCTGGCGTCACAGAAGTACTTTATCTCTGAAGGTGTCAATTTCAGACTAATTTAATAGTCATAGTATCGTAGACTTGGCAGGGAGTTCTGGATTCTCTCACCCAGGGCAGGGTCTTCTCCCTGATCTCTTTCACAGATGAAATAAATCAGGAAATATCTTGAGACTTTCTGGAATGTAAGTCTCTAATACTCCATGAGGAAATCCATACTTTTTGAAATGTTTTAACTTTTGAAACGCAACAACTTTATTGAACTCAAGTCTGAAATTCAATCACCTTGGCTTATTAAACTTTTGCCTATCACACAGGATTCTACAAAAATAAATTCCACCTTTCTTTTCCATGCAGATGTTGCTCAAGTTTGAAAATAAATATCATTGGCCGGCGCCACGGCTCACTTGACTAATCCTCCGCCTGCGGCGCTGGCATCCCAGATTCTGTTCTGATTGCTCCTCTTCCAGCTCTCTGCTGTGGCCCTGGGAAGGCAGTGGAGGATGGCCCAAGTGCTTGGGCCCTGCACCCGCATGGGAGACCAGGAGAAGCACCTGGCTCCTGGCTTTGGATCGGCGCAGCTCGCCGGCCGCAGCAGCCATTTGGGGGGTGAACCGACGGAAGGAAGACCTTTCTCTCTGTCTCTCTCTCTCTCTCTCTCTCTCTCTCACAGTCTAACTCTGCCTGCGAAAGAAAGAAAGAAAGAAAGAAAGAAAGAAAGAAAGAAAGAAGAGAAAGAAAGAAAGAAGAGAAAGGAAGGAAGAAAGGAAGGAAGAAAGAGAGAGAGAGAGAGAGAAAATATCATTATTTCCTTATGACTTCCCTCATCCAGCCTTATGGATTCAAGACCTCAACCCCCATACTCAAACCCACTACCTCTCACTCAGTTACCACTGTCCTCTTATTCTTTTTTCCAGGAACTAACTCTAGTTTGTCAGTGATACTTAGGGATTAAATTAGTTAATAATTGCAAATCTGTTACACAGTAAACACTCAATATATGTTAGTTAATATTATTACTATTTTTTTGACAGGTAGAATTATAGACAGTGAGAGAGAGAGACAGAGACAAAGGTCTTCCTTTGGTTCACCCCCCAAATGGCCGCTACGGCTGGTGCTGCAGATCCAAAGCCAGGAGCCAGGTGCTTCTTCCTAGTCTCCCAAGCAGGTGCAGGAGCCCAAACACTTGGGCCATCCTCCGCTGCCCTCCTAGGCCACAGCAGAGACCTGGACTGAAAGAGGAGCAACCAGGACTAGAACCCGGTGTCCATATGGGATGCCAGCGCCACTGGCGGAGGATTAACCAAATGAGCCACGGCACGGGCCCCAATATTATTACCATTTGTACACTGACAAAAGTGAATAGATCACCCAAGAAACATTTGGAGTGCTGCAAAAGTAGATAAGTCTATCATTCCCCTCCTGATTTTGCCCCCTAAGTTCATCTTAAATTTCATGTGACTCTCTTCACCTGGTAAATTTAACTATAGTTTGCAGCAAATCAAAGCCCTTAGAAATTTTAATGGACAAAGCTGTTCTTAATCTGGTAATTCTGATTCAGATAGGGCAACTGACATTTTACTCATAAATAACTGGTCAAAGCTACAGGGTATGACTGAAAGAGCTAGAAATTTAGTTAGAAAGCCTAAACCTAACAACTAATTAAGAACATCATTAAGAAGCCACTGAGAAGAGAAAATACTAGACACAGAAACTGAGAAGGAAAGGCAATTGAGAGGAGGGAACTAAGGAGGGTGTGGAATTCAACAGAAGCAAGTATTTTAAGGATGGGGCAGTGATCATGTGTGTCAAATCTGCTGAAAAGTCAGGTAATGTGAAAATTAGAAACTGATCACTGCAGGGAAGTGTTTGACCTGGCCATTACGACATCTGTTAAGATGACTTCATCCCGTATCAGCATGCCTGGATTCAATTCTTAATTCCAGCTTCCTACTAATGCGGGTGCAGAGAGGCAGCAGGTGATGCCTAAGTAGTTGGGTCCCTGATATCCATGTGGGGAAACCTGGATTGAGTTCCTGGCTCTTGGCTTTGGCTTGACTCAACTCTGGCTATTGCAGGCATTTGGGGAGTGAACCAGTGGGTGGGAAATCTGTCTATGTCTCTCTACATATCAAATAATAGTAATAATAAAAATTTATCATTGGATTTAGTAAAAAAACTGTGAATACTTAAAAATAATCATACAAGTAATGAACCACTTTGCCACTTTCTAAAAATATTGTGTAATTTAATTCACAAAGTTGATGTGAGGTACTATTTAACTTTTACAACTTTTTATTGATGTGTAGAAAGTTCATTTAACTGGAAAGTTACAGACCCAAGTGAACCCACGTACTCTGATTGTGAAAGTCTATGTTTTTTGATGAAATTCCATTTGAGATGGAAAATCACTACCTCAAGCTCATGAATATATTTCAAATTTCATTAGAAATTTTATTTGACATATCAATTTTGCCTCAAAAATAGCTGTATTTGTCCCATCATATACGAACTAATAGCATTTTCTTCTATTATCTCTTGGACAAGTAGTTTATAAACAAACACATCTACCTGTGGGTAATGCTCTTCTACAAATACACTGACTGGTGAAAACCAAAGAATGGGTACTATAATAGAAAACAGAGAATGTGAAAATTCCTTGCATAAATATATTACAAGAACATCTCATATTCCTGGACTTCTTTCTGCACCTGCACTGTGTTTTTTTCTTATGTGCTCTGCAATGTTGCCACACGCTACCAGACTTCATCTGCCATTTCATGTAATGCTCTGATGCCTCCTGCACATAACCACTCTTGTACTTTGGGGCCATTATAAATAAGTTACTTGTACACAAGTACGATGATTATGTGATAGTCACTGATAACCGAGATAGCCACTGAGTAATGTGCATGTAGTTCAGACAGCAGTGATATACTGAACAAAGGGATGATTTACATTCTTAGTAGGATGGAGCAGAATGGTGTGAGATTCCATTATGTTACTCAGAATGATGTTTAATTTAAAATGTATGGATTATTTCTGGAATTTTCCATTTTATGTTTTTGGACCACTGTTAAGTGCAGACATCTGAAACCACAGAAATTGAACTGTACAATGACTTGCTGAATTTTTTAAAGTAACTCTGAAATTATTCTCCTTAATTCTCAGAGTGTAAGGGAAACATGGTTAATATTCTAATCTGCTTGGAATGCTGTAATAAAATACCCTAACATAGGTAACTTATAAACAACAGAAATTTATTGCTCATCATTCTGCAGGCTGAGAAATCCAAGGTTAAGGTATGGCATATTTCGCTTCTGATGAGGGCTCAGCCTCTGCTCCATCAATGGCAACTTGTTGTTGTGTCCTCATGTGGGGCAAGGGAGCTCCCTCCAACCTCTTTCGTGAAAATACTAGTCCTATTATGTGGTGGTATGAACATATTAGAATCATATTGATTCTAACATGAATTTGGGAGAAGGCACACCAACAGTGAGATGTTCAGAAATTTCCATGAACACCATGGAAAACGAGATAAGGGAAGAGAAAAACTGAAATGACTATTCTTGTTTCAATAATAAACTTCAGTATGAAATCTTGAAGGAAGACTTTCAAATCTTTTTAGGAAAATGTAGTTATTCTACTTATTCTTTGAAACTCAACTATGACTTGGATAATAAGTATTTCTCATATATCTATGATACTTTATTTCACTCTTTGTTAACTAGGTTTTTCTCATCTAACAACTTGTAAGTTCCTCAAGTTTAGGAATTTGATTCAATAGCTATCGAGTGCCAATAGGTGTCAGGCATATACTAAGTTCATAACAACAATGTTCACTAATGCTTATTTTGTGCTCAGATATGTATCTAAGCCAGTGAAGGGAATGATTGGACAAGTAAACAATCACTGGATAGATTAAAATGTGCTAACATAAAGGGAAATACAATCAAACTCAGCAAAAACATCTTTGAAGAATTGCGATCTGTGTTCATTCATAAAGGGAGCTTAGAGATAACATTAGCAAGAGGAGAAGATCATTCCAGGTTAAATCACAATCAAGTGTTAAAATATTTATGGATCGGGAGACTATGCAACACACATAGAAAGAAGTGGATTGGAGTGGTAAGAGACTAGACTGAAGAGGTGATACAGCACCAGATAATGAAGGCACTACTGCAACAATTTGGGACTATTGAATTTGGTCTTAGAAGCCATGGGATTCACAGAAGAAGTATAGGAAGACCAATTAGAAAAATGACTCAGAGTGCTATGGGTGAACTGGAAAAAGGACATCAGGGCAAGCTTTGGCTAGTAGTTAGGATGCCTGCTTCCCACTTCAGAGTGCTGGGTTCAATATTCTGCACTAAATCCCTGACTCCAGCTTCCTGAAGATGCAGGCCCTGGGAGGAATCAGTTGATGGGTCAAGTAATAGGGTTCCTGCCACCCACATGAAAGAACTGGATTGAGTTCCTGGCTCCTGGCTTCTGCCGGGCTCAGCCCTGGCTATGGTGGGTATTTGAGGAACAAACCAAGGGATGGAATATCTTGATTCCTCTAAAAAGATAAATAAAATTTTAAAAAGAAAAATCATACAGTAGCCATTGCTACTGTATTATTATGAGGCGTTTATATAAGTTTATATAAGTTTATGAGTAGTTTATATAAGATAGTAGTGTCTGAATAGAAAAAATGGATCAGATTTAAAGATATGAAGGATCTAGAGCCGGCGCTAAGGCTCAATAGGCTAATCCTCCGCCTGCGGCATCAGCACCCCCGGTTCTAGTCCCGGTCAGGGCACCGGATTCTGTCCCGGTTGCCCCTCTTCCAGTCCAGCTCTCTGCTGTGGCCCGGGAGTGCAGTGGAGGATGGCCCAAGTGCTTGGGCCTGCACCCCATGGGAGACCAGGATAAGCATGGTGCGCCGGCCGCAGCGTGCTGGCCTTGGCAGCCATTGGAGGGTGAACCAACGGCAAAAAGGAAGACCTTTCTCTCTGTCTCTCTCTCTCACTGTCCACTCTGCCTGTCAAAATAAATAAATAAATAAATAATAAAAATGAAGGATCTAGAAATTATAGAACTTGGAGACCAATACACACACATTAGAAGTGAAAAAAAAATCATGACTGACCCTCTGATTTCAGGTTTGAGCTACTGAGCATTTAGACATTTCATTATAAAAGAGGGAGGAGATGTTTAAAGAATGATTAGTGAAAGGATGAGAGCATCATTTTGGATGCTTTCAGTTTTTAGGTGTTTGTGGAAAATTCAAACAGAAATTTCTGGTTGGATAAACCAGGCTGAAAATTAAAATTAAAAAGTGTCTGGATATAAAGACCTTGATGCATTGAGCAGTCATTCAACAAATATGAATTTGTTGCCTACTATGCATATGCCAGGCATTATTTTTATCATATGGAGAGAAAAGCTGAATCCTTGATAGTCAGCCTGTAGAATATCAGCATTTAAGAGAAGGACAAGGAGAACAAATTTTTAAAGTAAGCCAAGTAGAAAAATTCAGAAGCTGGAATAGAATCAATTAGAAATATAAAAAGATTCACAAGACTGAAAACACTAGTAAACTGAAAAATTGATCTTTATACTGAGATTTAGGAAGATAGGAGGCTGTGGACAGAATATGGACATTTGGAATTCAGGAATTCAGAGACCATAGCTTATTCAATGTCCCAACCCTTCCTCCCTCTGTGTCAGAACTGTTCTAGATGCCAGATAAGTAACAGCAATACAGTCCTGCTCCTCATGTATATAATAGGCAAGACAGGTAGTAAGCAAGTAAACCTTATGTGATGTGATATTTTTAGGAAGAAAAGGAACAGAACTCAGAAAAAGAGCAAAACCTACTAAATGAAGGCCTACTACCTGAGAATTGAGGAGATACAAAAAAGGAAAAATGTGTCTCTGCTCCTATAACATTTTTATGCATGGTAAATGCTGTTGCAGTGTTAGAAAATTTAATAAACCGAAGAATGAAAGTTAATAAAAGTATTTTCTCTTACTCAACTGCTACCAAATGTAAAGAGATTAATACAAACTTTGAAAAACAATTAACATTTCATAAAACATAAAGAAGTCCACTTGTCTGCTATTAATTCTAAAGGGAATTATCACAATTTTTGCCTTTTATTAAACCAAGTCAAGCTTGATAAGATGTGTTTAAAGTGCTGATACAATTTAATAGCAAAATGATCAACAGAATTGATTTTCCTTTTCCTCTGAAGTTTATAACAATACAATAGTTTTATTCCAACCCTTTCATTTCTTCTACCAGACATTATTTGCTTTCTCAATAGAATCTTTTCTCTTACAATCTGCTCTGTTCAGCAAGCCTTGAGATTTAGTTTAGCCAATCATTTCCTAAAGTTAATTCTATCAAAAGCCAGTCACATGTGGTGCTCTACTTAAAAATTTTAAAAAGTAAATTTTGTATTATTAATCCTGAAAAATACACAGAACACAGTATCCCACTCTAGAGATGACATTATGAACTATTATTTAGAGATTTTGGTAAAGCCTATTAGTAAGAAATTTTTGTATTTCAATATCTCACGTTTTCTAAGATGAACTAATCACATAGTCCTTTTAAAAAAATGTTGTACCTAATGTATTTCAGAGCATCCTTTAGAAATATCGTTGCAAGATTTTGCTGAAAGTGTTTGGACACTTTCCTAATCCCTGAATTCATTAGCTGAATAAGGGTACTTGTTTTATAATAAATAATTCTGAAAGCAAAGTATTCAAAACTCAAGGGAGTGACTGAAATTATGGGATAAATGGTGTGGATGAAGATATTGGCAGGTAAGTACTTGATTCAAAATTTCCCCAAATTTCAGTAATGGCTATAAAAAATGAATCCTAGTTTATATGTGGAAAATTAAGGCATAGAAGACACTTGCCAGCTGTTACTCAGATATTTAAAAGTCTAATATCCTGGGTGCTCATTTTTTCTGTATACATATTTTTTCTTAGCACAACTACCTCTAGGGCAGAGTATAGACATCCTTAAATTGGTATTCAAACACATTTACATTTCTCTTAAATAGAAAGATATGTAGTTGAAGGTCAAAGTTAAGAGCAGCATAATAATGTCTTTCTTGTACAATGCTATTTTTCCCCACCAATGTAAATAATCATGGGTGTAATTGTAATTTCAGGTAGCATCGGCTTATTTCAAAGAGTTTCACCTGCTGCTAATTGGAGTCATCTGCTTAGCAACATCAATAGAAAAATGGAATTTGCACAAGAGGATTGCTCTGAGAATGGTGATGATGGTGGGTGTGAACCCGGCATGGTAAGGACTGCATCCACTGCTTTCAGTTTACATTCTGAACAGATCATTATTGTGCAGAACAAATAACCAAATAAGCAATGCACATCCAGGGACTTGTTGCATTGCAGTGTAATTCATGGCTTTTTTTCCCCCTCTGCAAATATTAAAGTGCTATAAAGTGCTCTTGAGTAGTAGGGAGGGGAAAACAACTTTCTATTCACTGCAGGTCTAATAACAGGGAAACTGGAATAAGTGCACAACACCCTCACCTTTTATGTACCCTAGGAGTCAAAGCTGAAGTCTTGAACTTCAGCACACACAAGACTGATAGCCCTAAGAGTAGATTTCAGTCCTACCTTGTTTACTTGGCTGATTACACATTCAAAACTTGTTTAAAAGCATTCTTTATCATCAGGGAAGATGTTAAGAACCAAAGACAAAAAAAATTACCGACAAAATACAAATGTAGGCAGAAGAATTCAAGGTGAACATTTTTCTTTTGAAATCAACTGTTGCAAATTGAAACGATCAATTAGGAAGTTTCATCTGTAGAATGTGAAATCACTCATTGGACTGCTTTTTTCCAACTTAAAGGAATGCTTTTATTACTTTAATTGGTTGGTTTTTATTCCACGTCTTGTTAAGAAATGAATTTAAGTTAAAAAATTTCCAGAGTCACAGTCTTTTGCATAATAACATTTTGCTTTAACGACTGAGGCGGCTGTTTCCTTCTCATTTTTTTTTAAAATAAGAAAATTATATTGGCTTCTGCTGCATAATTCATTGTAGGGCATCACCACACCTGTGTTTATCATTTGTGGAAGAAACTGTTTTGATATATACAAGAAAACACAATGGTATAGATAAGACAAATTTTGTTTAAATTTTGTTACTTAAAAATTTTACAGCAAATTTAAGGCAGTTCACGTTTCAAATGTTGCCCTGTGCCTTTTAGAGTACCGTTGAAATGTATCTATTTTCCTTGATCACCTGCACAATGACCCCAGGGATGGGACAATGCACTGCATAGTGGGGCCAGGATCCACCATGCCACTAAGTGACTTTGAATTTAAGGTGTTTTCACTATATGAAAGCTTACCCAATTCCAGTCTACTTTCTAATAGGAAGATTTCACAAATTGCAGATGCCTTAAATTAAAAGTGTTTTTAGGTTTTCTAAGAGACATTTCTTGCTTAAGTAGGTATCTATTGATATCTAAAAGTTTTATTTTGCTTTTTCTATAGAAAATATCTACCTTGTCTGAGTTTAAAACTTGTAGTATAGAATTGTTGTTGTTGTCTATTTTAAAAGAGAATCAAAGAATTTCATAAATGACTCTACATGAAACGTTTCCTTCCAGTGATTTCTAGGGTCTCTGACCTGAAACAGATTATGCTTTTTCCTAAGTGTAATTTTGCAGATTTATAGTCATTATTTAAAATGCTATGGTCTTAGGCACATTTTTTAATTTTTATATTTATTTATTTTAAACCTAATTTAACCTTTTCATTTGTGTGTTTGTAATTATAATTATAAAGCAATTGTGATGTTACTTTATTTTTAAAATTATTTATTTGAAATTTGAAAGGCAGAATTACAGAGAGAGAGAAAGAGAGAGAGAGAGAGAGAGAGAGAGAGAGAGAGAGAGAGAGAGAATCTTATATCCACTGGTTCACTCTCCAAATGATCACATCAGCTGGAACTGAACCAAGCCAAAGCCAGGAGCCTAGAAGTCCATCCAGATCTTCCACATGGGTGCAGGGGCCCAAGCACTTGGGCCACTACTTTCTGCTTTCCCAGACATGTTAGCAGAGAGCTGAATCAGAAGGGGAGCAACCCCTACTCAGACTGGACCCTAAATGAGATGCCAGCATCACAGATGGGTCACAAAATGGGTACCAGGCAAAGTATTTTTAAGGAAGAGGAGATACTCTGTCTCATTTTTAAAGAAGAAGAGATACTCTGAAGAGATACTCTATCTGTAAGAGAAAACAATGTAATATATCTTGTTCTTGGAGCTGGGGAGGCTTAGTGGGTTGAGTCACCACCTACAACATTGGAATCTCCTATGGGCACCATTTCGAGTCCTGATTGCTCTACTTCCAATTCGCCTCCCTGCTAATGTGCCTGGGAAAGACGTAGATGACAGCCTAAGTGCTTGGACCCCTACACTCATGAGGGAGACCCAGAAGAAGCTCCTTGCTCTTGGCTTTGGATATGCCCAGCTCTGGCCACTGTGGCCATTTGGGGAGTGAATCAGCAGATGGAAGATTCTCTGTCTCTCTCTCCCTCTCTGTGTCTCTCCCTCTTCCTTTGGGTCTCTCCCTCCGTCCCTCTCTCTCTCTCTGTAACTCTGCCTTTCAAGTAACATAAATTACACACACACACAGACACACACACATACACACATACACATGCTAGACAACAGGAAAGAATGTCAAATCCAGGGGATCATAAATACTAGGATCTACAGAACATTCTGAATCCCATTTTAGCAAATGGGTTTAACCATTTTTCTGCCCATCATCTATTGAAATAGAAAAGTAAACAAGTAAAATGATTCATAAATATTAATTCTAGTCCTTGTCTTGTGCCTTCTCAAGAATCTGAATTCAAAAGTTTCTGGTATCTGAAGACAAGCAGTCATCTGTAAAGAGCATTGAAGTATTAGCACAATTTTATAAGCTTCTATGCCAGGTGCCCAATTGCAGTTTGGTTATAAGTTCAAACTTTTATCTTTTTTTTTTTTTTTGGAAAGAAGATTTTTATGGTTCTCTAAGAGATAAATATCTTTAGAACTCAATGCTTACATGTGTTACTTTGGTTTCTACCTGGCTGTGATTGTATTCAGGGTTCATCATTTGGGTGAAAACTTAACCTCCTCATTTTGAAAAAATTAATTGCCAACTCACAAACATTATTCTTTTCAGTTAAGTAAGACAGAGCTAATTAAGCTAGAGAGCATGGCTCCACAGTAAAGGCTGTCTCCTTGCAGGCTCACATTGGGGTTCATGAGCAGTACTGCCTTCCTGTCTATGTGGCTTAGCAACACCTCTACTGCTGCCATGGTGATGCCCATTGTGGAGGCTGTAGCACAGCAGATCATCAGTGCTGAAGCAGAAGCGGAGGCCACTCAGATGACTAATTTCCAAGGAGCTTCCAACCCCGGACTGGAAATTGATGGTATCATGTGTTCATGTAGCCACAGTGGAGTCCAGTCATTTGGTCACTAGACACTAAGTCAGAATTCTGGGGTATATCTTGAATTAACTGTCTTTACATGAAAGATGCGAATTCAACCTTCCTTTTCTATAGTCTCAAACACCTATGCAAAAGAATTACATGATACTAATAGTTTACCTTAAATCAATTGTTGGATTTGTATTCTTTTGTAAAAAGGGGAAAATGCCTTTCCTATACTCCAGCCAGTCTGATGGAGCAACATCTCATGTCTATATCAGTAGGCATCCAGGTTACTCTTTTCTGAAATGACCTTTCAATAGAACATTAGAGATTTTTAATTCCTGCATTCTGTTTGGCTGCAGCACCACATTTCATTGTGATGATTTTTGGTTCTGATGAACTGCTCTGATGCTGTTGTGAAAACATTTGGAGGATATTCATGTTTGTAAAATACTTTGTTAAGGCCAATGTTAAGTCAGTTCAAAGTGTATTTGCTTATTTGTACTTTCAAGTTACAAATACACACACATACATGTAAACCTAATGATAACCTTTTATTTAAATTATTTTGCTTTTATTTAATGTTTTGCAGAAACTGCTATTGGGCATGAAATAAATGAGAGTAAAGAGAAAACAAAATCAGTTTCAGGGTAAAGAATATTGATATTTTGATTAAGATTTTCTAAATAACATTTTAATAAAATTATAAACTAAGTCAATTTATTTTTCAGATACAGTAATGATGATGCAGAAAAAAATTCAAGCAAGACAGAGGTGGAAAAGGTACATTAAATTTGACTATTTCTATATCAGCATACCTGAAATTATGTTAGAGCTACAGTTAACTTGTCACTTGCTTCCCTATCAGTTGTTTCGTTTGACAAAGTGAAAGTGTGGTCTAATGGTTTGGTAAGTTTTTGTGGGTAGACTGAAACTGACAATCAGATAGGAACTACTTTTGGTTCTGAAAATCAGCATCATTATTTTTTCCTTTAACCGGAATACCAGTGATGGGGATTCACTAATGCAGTATAAGAGATACAATTCTGTTCACAAAATAGATTCTTATTTGAATCTTACTGGCCCCTGGGACAAATATGAAAAAGGTAGTCAATTTAGTTATTGCACATAGTTACTGCAAACCAAAGTCTATTCTCTTTGACTACTCTGCCTAGTGACACTGGGCAGTGAAGACAATTATTAGATCTGCCCAGACCTCACTGGACACAACCAAGGTACCTCCTTTTACTCATGCAGCCACACCTGGTGGTTTATGGAGGATGTTTATAGGGAAGGTGAGCAGGGAGAAAGAGGGTGACCACCATAGCATTTGGAATCTCAGTATCAATCTGTGGGTCTTTTGCAAGAACTCTTTGGAATTAAGTTTGCTGTACTAATAAGAGTTTGGGAGGATTCCCTCCCTTTCAATTGTTTTGAATAGTTCGAGAAGAATAGAAATTAGTTCTTTTTTTAAAGTTTGGTAGAATTCAGCAGTGAAAACATCCAGTCCTGGGCTTTTCTTTGTTGGGAGGGTTTTTATTACTGATTCAACTTTTGTCTTGGTTATTTGTCTATATAGGTTTTCTGTGTCTTCCCAATATAATTTTGGTAGATTGTGTGTGTCTAGAAATCTATCAGTTTCCTCTAGGTTTTCCAGTTTGTTGGCTTATAGCTGTTTGTAATAATTCCTGATGGATCTTTTTGTCTGTGGTATCCATTGTAACATTTCTTTTTTCATCTCTGATTTTATTAGCTTGGGTCTTCTCCCATTTTGTCTTTGTTAGTTGAGCCAATGGTTGTTTATTTTTTCAAAAAGCAGATTTTCATTTCATCAATTTTTATATCATTTTGCTTCAGTTTTGTTTATTTCTTCTCTAATTTTAATTATTTCTTTCCTCCTAACAACTTTGAATTTGGTTTACTCTTATTTTTCTAGGTCTGCTTTTGCTGTATCCCATAAGTTTTGATATATTGTGTTGCCATCGTCATTCATTTTGAGAAATTTTTAATTTTTCTTTTGATTCCTTCTAAAACCTATTCATTCAAGAACATGCTGTTCAATATGTATGTGATTGAAAATTTTCCAGAATTTCTTATGTTGTTAATTTCCAGATTCTTTCCACCGTGGCCAGAAAAGATACATAGTATGATTTCAATATTTTTGAATTTGTTGAATCCTATTTTATGGCATAGCATGTGGTCTATTCCAGAGAAAGTTCACTGCCGCAAGAAAAAAATATGTGTATTCTGTAGCTGTGGGATGAAATGTTCTATAGATATCAACTAGTCAATTTGTTCCATTGTATAAATTAGTTCTGTTGGTTTTTGTTGATTTTTTTTATTTAGATAATCTGTCCATTGATGAAAGTGGGGTGTTGATGTCCCCTATTATTATTGTATTGGAGCCTATGTCTCCTTTTATATTCATTAAAATTTGTTTTAAGTAACTGGGTGCTCTGGCATTGGGTACATATACATTTAGTATAGTCCTGTTGATTTGATTCCTTAATCATTGCATAATGACCTCCTTTGTCTCTTTTGATAGTTTTCATCTTAAAGTCTATTTTGTTTTGATATTAGGATAGCCACTCCTGCTTGTTTCTGTTTTCCATTTGCATGGAATATATTTCTCTATCGTTTCACTTCTTCTCTGTGTATATCTTTGTTGGTGAATTGTGTTTCTTGTAGGTAGCATATAGAGTGGTCTTGCTTTTTAATCCATTCAGCCACTCTGTATCTTTTAATTGGAGAGTTTAGTCCATTTATATTGAAAATTATTATTAGTGATAACTTGGTCTTGCTTTTCTTTGTTTTTGAGAAATATTACAATCTATTTATTGAATTCCTTTTCAGGCATTTCGGCAATATCTTCATCTTCAAAGTATTATTGTGTTCCTTTTGGGGACTCATATTGTCTTGTTCATATTTCTTATATTCCTATGATTTTTATGCATAAAGAAAAAACACTTGTTTGTATCTCCTCTGAAGTCTTTGTTTTTGGGAATGTGCTCCTAGGTATAATGTGATGCTGTACCTTCAGGGGATATCCAGAAGTGTGTGCTGGGTGGGGCCAGGGAGCTCTGGCCAGCATTTGTGGGTGAGGCTAAAGTTCAGGGCAACACCCAAAATATGTATGGTAGCTCTCCAGTGTAGTCAGTAGGACAGAGGGGATTATCACCCTGTCTGGTGTGATCATTCTCCATCTCTGCCCTTCCTCATGCCAAGGTAAACCTCCCTATGCCTGCACACCCCACTCACTCATTTGTGTGAACTACACAAAGAATCTATATGCTGTGTTGTGTGAGCATGGAGTTGTCTCAGCTTATTGTACAGTCCCAGGATTCCCACAGTCATAGGATGCAGGATTCCTGTGGTCACAGGCTGTTGGGGATCAACTATCTGCCCTAGGAGTCTTTACATCCAAAAAGACGATTTTTAATAAACAGAATGTTAACAGGGAGTATGCTGGTCATACTAATAGACAGATAAATATGCTGTATTACCTATGTATTATTTCATTTTATCTCTATAGAAAGAAAAATAATTCCCATATATTTTCCTAAACACACACACACACACATTTCCTCATTAGGAATTTTCAGAGGAAGCTTCTAAAATTTAAACATTAAGGATCATACAGTTTTATATTTAAATCAGGATATAACCATTATTTTGTCATTGTTGAGTATAGAGATTATTTTATTAATATAAAGAGATTTGATGTATTTCATAGGTATAATTCTAAGGATATAATGATGCTTTGCTCTCTCTCTCCATCCTCCTTCCTTTCTTCAATTTTCCTTTAATATTGCAATAATTTATTTTTAATTTACTTTATAAACACTGGCATAATCCTCCACTAAATAAATAGTTTAGCAAGTATAAAGTAGAAAAACCAGTATTCTACAGGAGCATAGACAAGGGTTATAAGCAATAATCAAATCCCAAGATGTCAATTTCACTTGTATACATTAATTGCTTTTTGTTCTCTATATATTAGCTACCACAAATCAGAAAAAAAATTTGATATTTGTCTTTTTAGGTCAAGCTTTTGGCATTAAACGTAATGGCCTCTAGTTCCATCCATTTTATTGCAAAAGACAGGATTTCACTTCCTTTTTTTGGCTGAGTAGTGTTCCATTGTGTATATATACCACATTTTCTTTATTCAGTCATAAGTTCATGGGATTCTAGGTTTATTCCATATCTTAGCTATTGTGAATTGAGCTGCTATAAACATGTGGTTTCATATGCTGATTTCATTTCCTTTGTGTATATTTCCAGGAGTGAGATAGCTGGGCCATGTGGTAGATATATTTTTAGATTTCTGAGGAATCTCCAAGGTTGTACTAGTTTACTTTCCCACCAAAAGTGTATTTGGGTACCTTTTTCTCCTTATACTCATTAGCATTTGTTATTTTTTGATTTTAGGATGACAGCCAATCTAACTGGAGTGAGGTAAAACCTCATGTGGTTTTTATTTGCAGTTCCCTGATAGCTGGAGAACCTGAGAGGATAGAGATTTTATTAAGAGTTCACATGCCCTGACTGCTAAATTTTAAATATTTCTTAATCATCACACTATTATTATATACACTGATACTTCAGTTTACAATGTGTAACAAAATTCTTTACTATGCAAGCAAAGAAGGTAACGCCTCACTGCCTCAATACTTCTAACTCTACAGAGCTTCCACTTTCCCCTCCTCTCCTTATTATCAATATCAACCATCCACCTATAGACCATAAAAACATCTAGGGTAATCTGTATGCTAATTATTAGTAAAGATTCATTGAATTCCTAAAAAAGAATGATAAATATGGCCTCTTCCATTAAGTTGGCATATTGAACAGCTCATTTACCTCCACTCTATATTGGATCGCTATAAAACAAGAACAAATAGACTTTTAAAAATCTATTTATTTATTTATTTATTTATTTGAAAGGCAGAGTTATAAGAGAAAGAGGGAAAGAGAAGTCTTCCATCTTCTGTGTCATTCCCCAAATAGTCTGAGTGGCTGGCAGTGGGCCAGACCAAAGCCAGGAGCCTGAAACAACACCCAGGTCTCCCACATGGGTGGCAGAGAACCAAGTTCATATGCCATCTTTTGCTGCCTCCTCATGCACCTTAGCATAGAGCTGGATTGGAAGTGGAGCAGTTGGGACTTGAACAAGTGCTCATATGGGATACCGGTGTTGCAGGTTATGGCTGAATCCATTGTGCCTCAATGCCAGCCCTGAACAAATAGACTTTTAAGTCATAATCACAATTCTATAAATGTCAAGAGAAAAGATTAGAATAAAATTGTGTTGGAAGATGGAAAGTAAAGGGTTGGGTCAAGAAGTGACTCAGTTATCCTATAGAAACTGAATCCTAAATCAGTAGTGAGAAAAACTGTTAAGTAATTTACAACACCTTTAAAATTTTTCAAAATGTAGGAAGTGAGTGAGGAAAAAGTATTTGGAAGAAATTCAATGCCCAAATTTCTCCCTTTTTTTTTCAAAAAAAAAATTGAGAGGCAGACAGATGAAGAGAGACAGAGACAGAGAGGCAAGATGGAGAGAAAGAGAGAGAGACAGAGAGAGAATTTTCCATCTGGTTCACTCCTGAAATGCTCCAAATAGCCAGAGAATAAAGCCAGGATCTCAGTTTGCATCTACTACTTGGGTGCCAGGAATTAACTGAGCCATCACTGATGTCTCTCAAAGTGCGTATTAGCAGGAAGCCGGAGTTGGAAATTGAATCTAGGCACTAAGATGTAGGACGTGGGCATCTTAACCACTAGACCAAATGTCCATTCTAAATCCCCACTTTTCTCTCCCAACTCCATATGGATGTGACTGTTCCTCCTCCACCAAACAGAAGCGTGGTCATAGATATGGCAAAACGGAATAAGGAGATCCTGACCGAGCTCCAGATTGGGGGAGGATGTCAAAGAAAACAGGGGCATTGACTGAAAGTTCCTGTGCTGGAAGTTGAAAACATTTCCTTTACCTCCTGGGCCACAGTAGCCAGTTCTATGTCCTCCAGGTGTCAGCAGAGAGAGGGTCAGAACATTTTTCCTGGGGGGTGCATTCAGTACAAGAGAAGAGATGAAAAGCTACTGACTTCAGCATTTTCTCAAAAAATGGTCCAGTTAGGTGGTAGCACAGTAAAGTTCAAAGGCAGTCCTTGAATACCTGTGCATGCATCTAAGTACTTTTCACTGCCTTATCTATGAGTCAACAGCCAGAACCTCCTGGATACCCAAAGAGAGGCTCGGGCATGAAAGACAGAATCACAAAGAAAAAGAAAACAGCAACTTGCAGGAAACAGGCTGAGGAAGAAGATGAAAACAGGAGAGAAGAAAATGTCATTCATGTATTCAGAGAGTAACGAGGGACATCGCATTCATGAAATATTAATAGCATTCTGAAAAGGAGAAGCAAGATAAAATATAAAGTATGTAAAACAAATACAAAAGGTATAAATATAAATATATAGAATATATTAGAAATGGAAAATTCAGTAGACAAAATAGGAAAAAACAAGAATAAGAGAAATAATAAGAGTTTCAGGAAAAGAATAAAAATTCAAGAAAATTTCCATAATAGAAAATATGTTTTTTGTGATTCAAAGGGCCACTGGGTACCAGCACAATGGATGAAACAGATCTACATGGGACACATCTATTTTGAAATCTCTGAGATTTCAGAATACTGTGAGTAAAGAAAAGCTTTAAAAGCTTTCAAGTGTTGGACCTCTCAGTTGTAGAGATGCCCACTTGCTCGAGAGGACGCCCAAAAATCCAGACTCCAGACCAGTTGATGCAAAAAGCATGAGGTATTTATTGTACGTTTGTGCAAACGGGCCCCCACCTAAGGCGGTGAGGAGCCCTGAGCGGCAGTTTCACACAGGTTATATAGTCAACAAATTAGCATATGGGATTGGCCGGTTCGGAGGGACAATTAGCATACCGGAGAGTGCTGAGGAGAGTGCTGAGGGAACCAGCTGAGGAGAATGCTGAGGAGAGTGCTGAGGGAACCAGCTGAAGAGAATGCTGAGGAGAGTGCTGAGGGAACCAGCTGAAGAGAATGCTGAGGAGAGTACTGAGACTCTCCGAAGGGGAGTGGCAGCTCTGCTCTGGGCATGCCTAGAGGTTCTCTAAAGGGGATACTTTTCCTTCCCAGAGAACGTGCCCGCTGGACCCTGAGGAACATCTAACCTCTTAAGAAGCCCCTGATATCTGCCCAGGCCTAGTTTCCTGTCCCTCTCCCCCCATAAGGGTCCTTCATTCCCTCCTTTTCTTTTTGCAAAGATTTTAATCCTAAAATCTATTGAACCGGCCTGGGGAGAACCTGCCTCACTGGAGGGAGGAAACTCTGTTCTTACTGGACTGGGTTGGGTTCCACGTTAACAATTGCGGAGCATGGGGATTGGAAAAACAATGGGGAAAGGCCAGGAACATCATAAATATTAAACAGTTTTAGAAAGTCTTAGCTTGAGTGGGATCTGAGTGCGCTGGAGCTTCCATTTGGCTGGTCTATCCGGATCCTCGGGGCCCTGGGGAGGTGGTGCTCGCTTCACGTGTGAGGCGTGGACCCAAGCAGCGATTCCGTCGACCTTGAGAGCGGTGGGAGTTGTCAACAGCACAGTGAAGGGGCCTTTCCACCGGGGCTCTAGAGTCTTAGATTGGTGCCTTCGGACATACACAGCATCACCGATTTGGAAAGGATGTGGAATGGTTGTCGTCTTGGGTTGGTAGGCTGCTGCAAGAGGTTTCCAGACCTGGTTCTGGATGATCTGGAGCGCTCTCAACCGGGCCTGTAACTTAGAGGCATCGGCAACGGAGTCACTGGCAAGGTCAAGCAAGCCTGCTACTGGTGGGGGCCGTCCATAAAGGATTTCGTATGGTGTCAGCCCGCAATGAGAGGGCGTGTTTCGGACCCGGAACAACACCATAGGGAGGAGTTGGACCCAGTCTTTAACACCAGTCTCCAACGCTAATTTGGTCAAGGTCTCTTTAATTATTCTATTCATTCTTTCTACCTGTCCTGAACTTTGGGGTCTATAGGCACAGTGCAATTTCCAATTTATGCCTAATGCTTTGGCCACCAACTGACTTACCTGGGAGACAAACGCTGGGCCATTGTCGGACCCGATTACCTTAGGCAAGCCGAACCAGGGGAAGATCTCCTCTATGATCTTCTTGACGACCACCTGGGCGGTTTCCCGTTTTGTGGGGAATGCCTCAGTCCATCCGGAGAAGGTGTCTACAAAAACTAGAATATACTTATTCCCATAACTGCCCGGCCTTATCTCAGTGAAATCGACCTCCCAGTTGATTCCTGGTCGGTCTCCTCTTACCCTAGCTCCCTCCGGGAGCTTGAGGTATCTGGCATTTACCTTGGCACACGGAACACAGGATTCAGTCACCTGCTGGGCTAAAGAGTCAAGTCCGGGGATGTAGTAAGACTGCCTATCTTCCTGTAAGGCTGCTTTTAGCTTTTTGTATCCCAAATGAGTCCATTGATGGAGGCTGGTAATTATTTCTTTAGCCAATTGGTGTGGCAAGACTATTTTCTCTCCGAGCCTCCAAACCCTTATTTGTTCATCATACTCTGCACCGAGCCGCTAAATCGTATCTAAGTCTTGGTCCGAATAGAGGAAAGGTGGTTCCCTCGATACTTGGGTGGGCTCAATTGTCTTTAACGGGAGCACCTGTTGGCTCAGGGCTGCCGCCTTAGCGGCCTCGTCTGCCATCCTGTTTCCCCTTGCTACGGGGTCGTCTCCTCGTTGGTGCCCGGGGCAATGAATTGCTGAGGAGAATGCTGAGGAGAGTGGCAGCTCTGCTCAGTTTCAGCGGCAAGGAGGAGGTCGTCCACATATTGCAGGAGGACCAGGTCCGGATGGTTGACTCGGAAGTCGGCCAAATCTAGGTGCAGAGCTTCGTCAAACAAGGTAGGCGAGTTTTTAAATCCTTGGGGCAACCTTGTCCAGGTGAGTTGTCCTGAAAACCCGGTCTCTGGGTCTTTCCACTCAAAAGCAAAGATGGATTGGCTCTGAGGGCTCAGTCTTAAACAAAAGAATGCATCTTTTAGATCTAACACTGTGTACCATACGTGGGTCGGAGGCAAGGTACTTAGCAGATTGTAGGGGTTGGGCACTGTGGGATGCATATCCTCCGTTCTCCTGTTAACCTCCCGCAAGTCCTGTACCGGGCGGTAGTCACCCGTACCAGGCTTCTTTACTGGTAGTAGGGGGGTGTTCCAAGGTGAACGACAAGGTTTTTAAATGCCTAGGTGTAACAGTCTCTGGATATGTGGCCGGATACCTTCCTTAGCTTCCTTGCCCATCGGATATTGACGAACTGACACGGGAATGGCCGTGGGCTTCAGATCTATGATCAAGGGAGGCCGGTTGACGGCCAGCCCTATTCCCGCAGTCTCTGCCCAGGCCTGAGGAAAATCTGTGAGCCACTTGGGGTCCAGGGGAGCCATGGTGGACGAGGGCCTCTCGAATAATCGGTGTTCGTCCTCCAAGCGTAGTGTTAATACCTGGAGGGGCCGCCCTCCTGAGTCTGTGATGGTAGCTCCTTTCTCATGGAAGTGAATTTGGGCTCCTACCTTCGAGAGTAGGTCCCTGCCCAGGAGGGGGTAGGGGCAGTCTGGCACTAGTAAGAACGAGTGTGTCACAAGTCCTGTACTTAACTGGACCTCTCGATTGGTTGTCCAGCGATATAACTTCCCTCCAGTTGCCCCCTGCACCCAGGAAGTCTTGGAGCTTAAAGGCCCTTTTTCTGAAGTCAGTACCGAGTGCTGGGCTCCCGTGTCAATCAGGAAGGTTACCGGTCTGCCCCCCACTTCAAGGGTTATCCTGGGCTCAGGGGGGGGGGTTCCTGGCCCTGACTCACCAAGTCGTCTTCTTCCAGGGACAGGATTGGAACTGGTCTCCTCTTTGGTCCCTGTGTTTTCTTCGGGCAGTCTTTGACCCAGTGTCCTCTTTCTTTACAATAGGCACATTGATCTCTTTCCACCCGAGGCTTTCGTTTGTCTCCCAAGTCCCTATTCTGTCCTGGTCTACTCCTTTCTATATCCTGCACTACGGTGGCCAAAATTCTACTAAGCTCTCGATTACGTCTTTTGTCTCTTTTGTCTTCCCTTTCCTCCTGCTCCTTGCGGATCCTTTCCTCCTTCTCCTCTCGGGTCTCCCTTTTGTTGTAAATCTTTTCTGCCTCCTTCATTAAATTTTGTATAGTATACCCCTGAAGCCCCTCTAGCCGCTGCAATTTATTGCGGATGTCCGGCGCTGACTGTCCTATAAAGGACATGATTACATCTCCCTGCCGGTCCTCTGCCAGGGGGTCAAACGGGGTATACATACGGTAGGCTTCCATTAATCTTTCTAGGAAGCCTGCCGGCGTTTCCTCAGCCCCCTGTACTACTGCACGTACCTTGGCCAAATTGGTGGGGCGCTTTCCAGCCCCTCTGAGACCCGCAAGGAGAATCTGGTGGTAAAGACGAAGTCGCTCCCTACCAGCAACGGTGGTGTAGTCCCAATCAGGACGGGTTGAGGGAAACGCCTCCTCGATTTCGTTTAGCAGTAGGGTCGGTCGGCCATCTGCTCCAGGGACGTTTTTCCGTGCCTCAAGGTAGACACGCTGCTTTTCCTCAGTAGTGAGGAGGGTCTGCAGAAGCTGCTGACAATCATCCCAGGTGGGCTGATGAGTCAATAAAATTGACTCGACCAGCCCAGTCAGAGCCTGGGGGTCCTGAGAGAAAGAGGGGTTATGGGTTTTCCAATTGTAAAGATCGGAAGCAGAAAATGGCCAGTACTGCATCTGGCCAGCCACCGAGCGAAGAGGAAAAGCCTGCGAAGTCCAGACGCTTCCCGAGCCCCCTGCCTGCCCCCGACGGAGGCGCAGGCGGCTGGAGGGCGGGGAAGGCGCTGAGACTTCTTCCCCTGCCCTCGTGGAATCAGGGGGTGGTGCAGAAGGTTGCACATCCCGCTCTGGTTGTTGTGGGAGTTCCTGCGGGGGAGCAGGCTGGCCGGGAAGATAGGGTGGGGGAGAGTCAAAGCGCAGAAAGTCCTGATCAGCCGGAAGAACCGGTGGCTTGTCAGGTTTTGGATCTCGAATCTCCTTCAGAGGGTATAGGGAGGAGGTTGGCACAACCGGGATAGGAGGAGGGGGTAATGGGGTCCGTATGGGCTCCGTCGGGAAGGAGAAGGGTTCTATCCAGGGAGGGGGATTACGTGAAAGATCCTCCCACGTAGTAATGTAGGGCACCTGATCAGGGTGTCCATTGGATCCTGGCTGAAAGACCCGCGCCTTAATCTGTAAAATAATATCGAGGTTAAAAGTGCCGTTCCTTGGCCAGCCGACCTCGAAGGCTGGCCATTCTGAGGAACAGAATTTTGCCCATTGTTTCCTTTTAATCTCCACTGAGAGGTGGCGCGCGCGTTCTTGAACGTCCTTCCAGTGATCTAGAGTGAGACTTAAAGGGGTGGTTATTTGTTGACCCATGTGTGCAAGGATTTCAGCCCAAACAAAAAGAACAGCCAATGCACAAACATATACAATAAGCAAGACAAACCACATGGCTTGCGCTAGTTTTGGGAGCGGCTGCCTGACCAGCCCTCCCCGGGAAGGAGGGAGACTTGGTCTCCGACCCACCTCCAGACCACCCCGGGAGCGTCTTCCGGGGGAACGGACCGAGGGTTTCCCCTCATAACCCGGAGCGTCCTCCGGGGAACGGACCAGGGGTTGCTGGGCACGCCTGCCTCCCCCACTGGTCCCACAGAGTCAGGTCAGATACTGGCCAGTCAGAATACTCCAGTCAGAATCCAGTCAGAATACTCAAGACGAAGAACAACAAACAGAATAACACTTAATTATACCTCCAACTGGTCCTGCAGAGAATGGGTCTGAGGGCGACCTCGAGCCCCACGTTGGGCGCCAAAATGTTGGACCTCTCAGTTGTAGAGATGCCCACTTGCTCGAGAGGACGCCCAAAAATCCAGACTCCAGACCAGTTGATGCAAAAAGCATGAGGTATTTATTGTACGTTTGCGCAAACGGGCCCCCACCTAAGGCGGTGAGGAGCCCTGAGCGGCAGTTTCACACAGGTTATATAGTCAACAAATTAGCATATGGGATTGGCCGGTTCGGAGGGACAATTAGCATACCGGAGAGTGCTGAGGAGAGTGCTGAGGGAACCAGCTGAGGAGAATGCTGAGGAGAGTGCTGAGGGAACCAGCTGAAGAGAATGCTGAGGAGAGTGCTGAGGGAACCAGCTGAAGAGAATGCTGAGGAGAGTACTGAGACTCTCCGAAGGGGAGTGGCAGCTCTGCTCTGGGCATGCCTAGAGGTTCTCTAAAGGGGATAGACTTTTCCTTCCCAGAGAACGTGCCCGCTGGACCCTGGGGAACATCTAACCTCTTAAGAAGCCCCTGATATCTGCCCAGGCCTAGTTTCTTGTCCCTCTCCCCCATAAGGGTCCTTCACAAGGAGATGTAAAACTTGATGCCTTAGAAGGGCTCTGTCAATGGCTAAACACTTCACAGCAGCATCAGAAGCTTGGAAACAACAGAGAAAATGCGTCAACGTTTTGAGCAACATTTATTTTCACCGTAGAATGAATACTCAACCAAGGTGTCCATGAAGTGAGAGAGTAGACTTAGGTTTGATCCTCTTCGCAGCTCGAGGTAAAAACATGACTAGACTTAGGACAGGCAGGGAGGCCCTTCAAGAGAGGCTCCCAAGGCCAGCGCTGCAGCTCACTTGGCTAATCCTCCGGTTCTAGTCCCGGTTGGGGCGCCAGTTCTGTCCCAGTTGCTCCGCTTCCAGTCCAGCTCTCTTCTGTGGCCCAAGTGCTTGGGCCCTGCACCTGCATGGGAGACCAGGAGGAAGCACCTCGTTCCTGGCTTCAGATCAGCGCAGCGCCTGCCTTTGTGGCCATTTAGGGGATGAACCAACGGAAGGAAGACCTTTCTCTGTCTCTCTCTCTAACTCTGCCTGTCAAAAAAAAAAGAAAAGAAAAGAAAAGAAAGAAATAAGAAAGTTCAAAAAGAGAGGCTGCCAAGACAAGAAAACTGGTAAGATATTTGATGTTGACCGAATCTCCTATTACTTGAGTGCTCTAAGAGAGGATTTAAACAACTAGGGGATATTTAGGATAGACCCCATGGAATGTACTTAAAAAACAAGCAGGTGGGGGAAGATAGAATTTTTTAACTCTGAGGGAGGATATGGAAAATATATATTATTTAACTTAGCTGTTAGTATAGCTCTAGACAATGTCCTTTTTTTTTTTTTTTTTTTTTTTTTTGACAGGCAGAGTGGACAGTGAGAGAGAGACTGAGAGAAAGGTCTTCCTTTGCCATTAGTTCACCCTCCAATGGCCACTGCAGCCGGTGTGCTGTGGCCAGCGCACCACGCTGATCCGAAGCCAGGAGCCAGGTGCTTCTCCTGGTCTCCCATAGGGTGCAGGACCCAAGCACTTGGGCCATCCTCCACTGCACTCCTGGGCCACAGCAGAGAGCTGGCCTGGAAGAGAGGCAACCAGGACAGAATCCGGCGCCCCGACCGGGACTAGAACCCGGTGTGCCGGCGCTGCAAGGTGGAGGATTAGCCTAGTGAGCCACGGTGCAGGCGACAATGTCCTAAAACACAGAACACGATGGAGACATTACAAGGATGAGTATGTTCAGTGAAGGGAGCTGTGAAAGAAAGCTAAATTCTGTCATCTAACAAGCTGGAAAATTAACTGTGATGCCTACAACTGAATAATCAAGATATGGCATCATATGAGTGGTGTTAAATAAATATGCAAACACCAGCTGAAAAATGTCCAACCGGCTCTCTTGGACAAGCTGAAATGGTTTGTGGAAACCAATGCTTTTGCAATTGTCCTTTCGTAATTACTTAAATATAAACAGAGCCCCTGATGTTTTTATGCCGCACAAGTGAATTATCTTTCACGATCTATGAAGATCACAGGTTTTGCCAATGCTGATTCATGTGTGCATTTTTAGCCCTGGAGGCTGGAAACCTGTAACTTGCCCCTGAAATCGGCAATCACTGCCACCAGGTGGCAATAGCGAGTTATAGCTGGGCCTAAAGGATTTCTGATCTGGTGTGTGGGTGTGATGATATCATCGGATTCTGCGTTTGGTTATTTCCTAGTAGACATTTGTCCGGTTTCTTGGAAAAGGATGTAAAAGGCATACTCACGGAGTGTTGCGTGTCATATATGTGCATGAAGTAAGTCAGAACTGGGATTGAAGGAAAACACGACAAGGAACAATAGTAGTAAAAGTAGTATGAAATATAATCAAAGGTAGTCTTATATGTGGGTTTTAAATTTTACATAAGTAAAACTGGTCTGTAAGGCAAGACGGTATAGGGAGAAATTACTATGAAGGAATTCAAATAAGTGGATTCCTGTTTCATTCTGCAGTGAAAAGTTATGTAATAATGCTCTTTGAAAAATTAGATCAGTATACCACATCTAATCTCTAAAAATCTGTCTGATTTAAGACTTGTTGATTCATTTATCAGTTACAATTTTTTATGATTGCAGGAGATAAAAAATTTATCATGAAGGCAGTAGATATCTCTAATCTCATCACCAAGAAAAAAAAACATTGTTAGTATTTAAGACATTTCATTTTAGCCTTACTTATTTCAAGGCACATATATGTACATGAACATTTTAATTTAAATATTACATAATTTTGTATATTTAAGTAGACATACTTAATAATTACTGATATATGCACACACATTTGAAGTTTAGCATTTATATGAAAGCTGATATTGTTCTTTATTTGTATTTTTTAAAATTAATATGTAAATAAGAAATTATACACATATTAGAGAACTTCAAAAAGTTCCTAAAAGTCAATAAAAAATAAATTTATTTTGAAATAAAAACATTTCAAATGACATGCATAGCTTTATCCTAATACTCGCCTTCCAGAAACTTTTTGAAGACCTCTTATAAGCATGAATATAAAACATATCTGCACCAAAATAAACTTATACTTTAATTTAATTTTTATGACCATTCTGAAGTGCTATTTTATAATAGATATTTTAATTTTCATTCTTCTTTCAAATTTCATAATATCTAAATTATGCATCACTTTCTGGTTTGTATTTGAAGTCCTTCCCACTGTAAAATATTTAATATTTATGCCCTAAATTTCAGTTGTCATATTGTATCACTCACCAGAAGTTTGAAACTTATTTTTATATTTTATTTACACACTGTTTTTAAGTTTTCATTGGAAAATTTTATTATATGGTAAATAAACATTATTTCTATGTAGAAGCATAAGGCTAAAGGAGACATCTGTAAAATTGCTTCTTTTGGGCAAAGAAACCCTTTAGGGGCTGACCTTTAAGTTAATTAGAAAGTAAAAGACAAATTCCAACCCAAAGCACCTGACCCTGCCATGCTAAATGCCATACCCACATCCATGATGACTTTTTATGAGTAGACGTTTCTTTCTTATCATGATTTTGCAAAGGTATCTCACAGTGCCAGTGCCACAGACAGCGTGCTTATCTGTGCAGAGCAGTGCGATGCTTCCATTTATCCTCCAGAAAAAAGGAAGCCTTGTACATTGTCAGTGGGGATGTCATTTGGAAGCGCCATTGCTGAAAACACCATGGAGGTTCCTCAAAACATTAAAATAGAACTACCATTTGATCTGGTGGGCTTATAAGGGTACTTTAAAACGTTCATGGCAAAAAGAAATGAAATCAACACATAAAAAAGCTATCTGCACCTCTGTTTTCATTGCAGAAGTATTCATACTATTCTCGATATTGGAACAATCTAAGTGTTCATCACAGCATGAGTAGAGAAAATATCATCTGGATTACTCTAATAACCTCTTTACAGATCTCCTTATGCTAATTCTTGCCTATTTAGGACCTATCCTTCATACTACAGCCTTAGAAAAAATCCAAATATATTATCAAAATATACAAACATAAAAAGATAAGAGATTACAAATTTCATTTATATATTTTTTTTGATAGGCAGAGTGGATAGTGAGAGAGAGAGACAGAAAGAGAAAGGTCTTCCTTTGCCGTTGGTTTACCCTCCAATGGCCGCTGCGGCCAGTGCCCTGCAGCCGGCGCACCACACTGATCCGAAGCCAGGAGCCAGGTGCTTCTCCTGGTCTCCCATGGGGTGCAGGACCCAAGCACTTGGGCCATCCTCCACTGCACTCCTGGGCCACAACAGAGAGCTGGCCTGGAAGAGGGGCAACCGGGACAGAATCCAGCACCCAGACTGGGACTAGAACCTGGTGTGCCGGCGCCGCAGGTGGAGGATTAGCCTATTGAGCCGCGGCGCCAGCCACAAATTTCATATATTTCTTAAATACATTTAAATATTTTTAAAAGGCAGCATGGGTAAGGCAGGCCTGAAATAGACAAGAATTGATGCAGACTCATAAGATATTATTACAATAATTGGGTCAGAGATAACATTGACCTAGACCAAGGCGACAGCAGTGGAGATGGAACTGAATTCAGATATATTGAGTAGATAAAATTGACAGAATCTGGAGAGATAAGGAAGAGAATATTTTCAAGGACAACAAGCAATACAGCACAGGAGCAGAGAGTAAGGGCAATGAATCAAGACATTGTGGCTCAAATTTGAAGTCCATGATTTTCAGGCTCTGTAACCTGTAGCAATGTACTTAACCTCTCTGTGTTTCAGGTTTTCATCTGTAAAATGTTATAAAAACACTATCCATCTCATTGTGTCATAATCATTGAGTAAATTAAAACACCTACTTCATTTTCAGTGCTAATTACCTACTTAGCATACCATAAATATTTGTTATTATGGTGATGGTGATGCCATTAGCTTGGATAAGTGATCCTGGGTTTGAAGAGAGAAGGAAAAAAGCATTTGGGGAACAGTTTTGGGTTGAAATTTTGAAATTATATTGAACAGATGATTGGATATATAAGCCCAGAAGAAAGAGTCCTGTGTGAAGACAGAAGTTCAGTGGTCTGCTGTATTAATATCAATTAATTAATATTAATATTCACTTAACCTGTGAAAATATGAAGTTTTCCAAGGAGATGTGTGAGTGGGAAGAGACAAGACATTCTGACAGAGTTTCAAGAAATTCTGGTGTTAAGGAAAGAGAACTGGCAAGAGAGATAGAACAAAAACATAGAAGGAAAATCAGAAGAGAACCCTCAGCAGAGATTGCTCCGTAAGAAAGAGTGGTTTATTATTTTAGGTGATTCTGAGACTTCAAAAGAATCAGCACTGATAAGGACCTCTTGAGTTTAATCATTCTGAAATTGTTGATGGACATAAGAAATGCGCTTAGGGTGGAACAAGGAGACAGAACGCAGGTTGTAGGAGTTAAGGAAATGGAGTCACTGAATGTAAACAGCCCTGTTCAGAATTTTCCTGTGTAAACAGAGATAAGGCAGAGTGGTAGTTTAATTGATAAAAGGGTTAGGAAGGCCTTCTTTTTTTCTCTTTGCAAAAATGAAAATGATTAAATGTTGGTGAGAATTCCAGTAATCCATGATGGAAGGTTTCTGAGAAGACCTGAGAGAATGGGGTTCCAAAACAGTAAGTTGAAGAAGAGACATTGACTCTGTTTTGTAGTTAGAGAAGGAGAAGCAAGGTGGCATATGCAAGTAGATACTGAAGTTTCTCAGTGGTACCTGCATCTGTGGGCTGCTATTTTTTTCTCTGTGAAGTAGGAAGCAGAGCTACCTGTGAAGAGTGAGAAAGAACTTTGAGAGGGAGACGTAAACAGAATAAAGAAGGTTTTAAAATTCTGGGGGGAGACAAAGTAATTTGGTCAGAGAATCACAGTGGGGTGTAAGGGCAGCATGCTGCAGCAGTTGATATTTGTGATCATGGATGTAAGGAATTCAATATGTTGTACAGTGTGTGTAATTTTTACCACCAGTGCTTGGCTGCTCAGAGACTGGCACAGCATGAAGAGAGCCAATAGTTGAGTTTATCAAAAGCTATAACTTTGATAAACTTTGAATTACCATTCAAAAAGGCAAGAAAGAGCATTAATAGATTTTTTAAAGAATTTATATTTATTTATTTATTTATTTGAAAGACAGAGTTACAGAGGGGATGAGGAGAGATCTTGCATCAACTGGTTCACTCTCCAAATCACCACAAACAGCTGGGATTGGGCCAGGCTACAGCCAGGACCCTGGAACTCCATCTGGGTCTCCCACGTGGGTGGCAGGGGCCCAAGCACTTGGGCCATCTTCTGCTCTCCCAGGTGCATTAACAGGGAGTTAGATCTGAAATGGAGCACTCGGGTCTTGAACCAGCACTCATATGGGATGCCAACATTGTGGGTGGTGATTTAACCCACTATACCACAATGCTGTCCCCAGGAGTTTAGATTTGTAATAAAGCTACTGAAATTGCCCGTCTGACCACAAAGACAGCAGTTCTTATACAGTTTTTTTCTGTTGTTGTTGTTGTTGAACAGAACTCAGGCACAGGAACCAAATATCGAACAAAGAAGGACCACATGATGTGCAAACTTATGTGTTTATGTATTGCTTACTCTTCTACCATTGGTGGACTAACAACGATCACTGGGACCTCCACTAACTTAATCTTTGCTGAGCATTTCAATGTGTAAGTAGAATTATTGGACTGTAATTTAACACATGACAAACACATAGATTACTTAAAAAAAAAAAAAAACTATTTCTTGATTCAGAGAATCCAAGGTAAGAAATGCTATGTTGACTTAATCCTTCTTTGTTTCCCATCAGGGCATCTGTAGATCTAGCAATCTTCCTTTGTACTGAGAATTAAGTATAAAAAGCATAATAAATTCATAATGCCTGCAGATTTTTCAGGTCAGTGAAGAGGAGATAACTCTTGGATTACCAATCTACTCAAACACTAGAAACATTTCTTTGCAAATAATACTGCCAATGGTAGTTAGCAGAAGTGCAAAGGAAAAATTTCAAGCAAGGTATATGTCAAGTATTAAGATAGTAGACATTTGTTAGAGTTTTGATTTGATGAACAGCATTGAGGAAGACAAGTTACAAAGTTTAGGTATTTCTCACAGGAAAAAAATGGGGTTGAAAACAGAAAACCTATAGTCTAAGAAGCAGATTCAGAGACTGAACTTCTTGAAATAATTTCAAAATAGATACAAAATTCGAAGAATGTTCTAGAATGAATAGACTCGTATGCACAAAGAACACTGGTATAGAATTTTCAGATCAATACTAATGACTCCTCCATGTATAGTTACTGTTTCAGTGAATAGAAATTCGTTATGTATACTCCAATGATCGACGTAGGAATAGGCCTTTGAAAGACATTTGGCTTATTAAGTGGGAAACATAAAATACACACTGCCAGAATGCATTTATTCAATGACTATTCTGTAAAGACAGAAAGTGTACCTGTTCCCTTTCTGAAAACCAGATATATATCGTTGAGCAAGGATTAACCAGGGAAAGATATTTCACATCTTAATCCACTCTATAAAGTTATTTTTTAACATTTATACCAAATTATTATTGTTTTGACATTGTTGGTGTTAGTAAACTGATGGTATAGAAAATTCCAATGAAATTTCTTGCTACAGTTGAAATAATCCATATTTAGTTTGTCTTTGGTGTTTGTCTTTTTGCAAAATGTATCAACCAGTTTCTTTTCTCTTAAACTTTTCTCTTGACTCTGAATGCATTAATCCCTTTTAAAATAGATTGAAAGCACAGTATCACACTGAACAAAATGTTTTAGTAACTATTTTAAGTTTGTCTAATATTCTAATCTTCATAGAAAGTTGGCCAAAAAGTCCTTTCAATTCATAGAATGTTTTAGCAGTACTTTAAAATTTTGTGATTATTTTTCCTTCATGAGGTTGCCATCATATTAGAATTTTATGGAAATTATAATTAGAAAAAAACTCAAGGGAGTCCTCTTTTGATAGAAAATACTGGTATAGAAGGAAAGAAATGTGGAAAAACATAACTGATATTATTAAATAAGGTAAATATTTAATAAACTTTCTTAAATGTGGCCTTATGAAATACAATAGCATATCAAAGTAACACTGGAATAGAATACATTTAATGTATTCTATGCTAAGAAAATTATATCATTTGTCCAGGTGTTTGGAGCTGGAGATAAATTGCACTTTATATACAAAGCCACTATAATACTGCCAGCTTCTTCTTTTGACACTGCTTGCCATCATTTTGAGTGATACTAATGCTATTTTGTAGTTTTGTTTTGGGTCAATGTCAGTTCTAAAGTATTCATGAAATCCGAATGTCCATGTCTTTCTATCATTGACATTTAGAGAGATGTCATCTTACAAATATACTTTTGTAGGAAGAGACTGAAGAATATATTTTGAGGCTTAGTATTAATAGATGATAGATATAATACATTTATATATAATGTCTCTATATAAAATATATATGTGCATAAAGCATGTTTTGTTTTCTTCTCTTTTCAACACACATAAAAGAACAATGACATCTAAGAAACCTAAAACTTATTCAGTGTAAGTAAAAGCAGACCTCTTCAGTCACTGAATCAATAAATGTTTCTAGGAGACTGACAAATGTTCAATCTATTGCTTAGAATTCTATTGGAGAACACAAAGAATAAAATCTGCCAGGAAGAATATTTCAGCTTATAGTGTAGACAAAGCATACAAATGTGAAAACTAATAAAAATGTTTAAAAAATAACATTTACTTTTTGACATATAGGAAAAGGCAAATAAGTCCTTGCCAGATAATTTACATTCATTATAGAGTGCACATATTCTAGAGATCCTTGCTGCAGAGGTGTCTTATAGATATATCTATGTTCAAATCTCAGCTCTTTTATTCAACAGTGGAATAACTTTGGATAAACTACATAAGTTCTCCAAGTTTGCTACCTTTCCAGAAAAAAAATTAGGAAAATGTTATTTCTCTCTATCTCTCTCTCCTGACTGTTTTGAGTTTTATATACAATAAATAGCAGTTAGAGTACCACATAGCACAGAGCACATGGCCAGTAAATGTTGATTATTATTGCTACTATAGTTGAGAAAGTTGAGTTTCAGTTTAGGGCACTGAACACTAAACTAATATCAGACAACAAAGGCTGCCTCCTCAGAAAGTTACCTCCTCAGAAACAAAAAGAAGGATGTCGCTTGTGCTACATCTCTTGATCACTAGAGAAAATTGTCCACACAACGTGAACAATCCTAGAAGAGGCACATGCAACACTTTTGGACAAAATGAGTGTAAACAATTTACAAAATCAAAGTACCAAAAATCTGTAACGGTTTTTCGAGGGAGGGAGTGGGGTAGTCTTCTCATATTTTACAGAGTTTAGAATAGCAGTCTGCAGATTGATTGGCATTACATGAAGTCTGGAGACAGCAGATCAATTAGGAGTCTCATCAAAGTGCTCAAAATACCAAGAAAGGAAGAACTAAACTAGTTGTGAAGTGATAGGAAGACTTAGACTCAAGGTTCTTTGTGGTCAGGAGGTCTTGCATGGGCAATTGGGTGTGAGGATTTAGGGTCAAGGAGGTGTAAGATGTTTGTGCATATGATTAGATAGAAAATGATGCCCTGAACTTCGAGAGAAGACAAGGAGAGAGCAGGTTCACTGAAGAAATTAATAAATTTGATTCAGGATATTTGGACATGGCCTTCAGAATCTATCTACAAGGAGATTTTCAGCAGGGGGTTACGAATGTTTTTGAGGTAGCTATAAATTGGAGGGCTATCATGTACATATATAAAAATGAAAGTTAAATTCTTGAGTATATATGTAGTCACATGTTTCAAACCTTGGGATACAGATACATGCTTAGCAAACAGTGACAAGAAGGAAGATGATAGGAGGAGAATAAGGAGGATGTGGCTTTGAAAGCCAAAAGAGAGCCTTTTCAGAATGGGGCTGGATCAAGGTACACTGTGTGATGGAAGAGAGTCCAGTAGTGATGGCTGATAAAAAGCATTTGGCTGTCATTCATGTTCTCCAAGAGGGCAGGTTTGGTGGAAGGGAAGAAGGTGAGGCAGAATTCAAAGAAGAGTTATGGAGTAGGAAGGGGAAGGCATCAAGTTTGGTTTTTCCGCATTCAACACAATAGGAAAAGAACAAGAATGAGGTGTCATTTTGGTTTAACACTGGAGAGAAAGAGACTGTACAAACAGAGATATGTGAGGGTGTGAGAAAAAACTAGAGAGTATTAATGAAAACAAAGATTTGGATGGAAATGCAATGGCATTAGAAGCAATACTGGAAATGTTTGGTCTTGAAAAAAAGAAGGACCTGTCTTTCTCAATGATAACAGAAGAGACGGAGAACAAGTGAAGACACAGGAGTTTCAGACCCGCCCTGGGTCTAACTCCCTCATTTTACAGATGAAACTGAGCAAGCTTGAGGTGTGGTTACTACTCAGATGCAAGGGGAAGGCAGGTGGCCAGAGCCATTCTGTAATCTCATTGCCTCACAGATCTGCAGGCACAATATGGGGGCCATGTGGGCAAATTCTTTGAAGGAGTAAGTTTTCTGCTGTAACAGATGAAGACTACATGAGTATTCACATTCTCTTGCTGCATTTTTTTTCTTAAAATATAAACATTGTGACAGGTATTTGGTCTAGAGGTGAAGCTACCAGTTAGGACACCCAGCGTCTGGGCTCTGAGTCCAGCTTCCTACTTACGCATATCCTAGGAGGAAGCAGGTGATTACTCAAGTTGTTGAGTCCCTGCCACTTAGATGGGAGACTAAGATTTAATTCGCAGTTCCCACTTTGGTCTTGGACTGATTATGGGCATTTGGGGAGTAAACCAGCAGGTGAAAGTGCTCTCTCTGTCTCTCTCTGTCTCTGTCTCTCTCTGTCTCTCTCTCTCCACGCTCTCTCTCTCCCTCCCTAATAAATAAATAGATATTTAAAATATAGAAATATGTACACATAATAAGTATTGTTTGACATGGTTGCAGAGTTGGTTATGAGGCACTTAGACTAACCCATTTCCTTGTTGTCAATCTCATGAGCTGACGATGTTTGGCTTGAAAGGTGGAATTTCAGATTAACACTAAAAAGCCTGAAATAATTACCTAAAATAACAAAATATACAATATTTCTTGTGTTCTTCATTTTATAATATAAAATATATGGTACACAGATTCTGAAAATCTTACAATTACTTGTGGCTTATTCACCACTAGCCTTGAGAAGTCCTTGGAATGGGACTTTCTACAAAGATTGCACTTCCTGTTGTAATCCTACAGATTTATTAGGTTTTTATTTACTATTCTTTAAGGAAGCTACAGTTGCTCAGTTTTCTCTACCTAACCATTTTGCTCTACTGAAAAGCTCTTCCAGGAGCTACCTTATTGTCTACTTATGCTAATGTTAATAAACAGCACCCTATAATTAACTCATTATTTCCTACTCTTGTTCTTGAAAAAGTAGCCAATTCTTGTCAACATCTTGCTCCATTTTGTGGATACTATATCATTTGGAACTTTGTGAAGTTATTCCTTAACTACCATTCCCTCTTCTCATAATATATCCTATGTTTACACTTGTCTTCAGACAAAACACAACTACCATCTTTACTGACTATAAGCTTGTAAAGATTGAGTGAATCATTAGCTTTCTATTTTAACCCACAAGAGACACAAGGAGATGATCGGTAAACATCAATTTAGAGGGACTGTGCCAAAGTATACATGAAGTGCTAATTGTTCTTAGGAGTCATCTAAATAATCTTTTGACTTCAAAATAAATTCATGTAGGGAAACATTATTGAGGACAATTATTTCTTTTATTATAGAGTAGTTTTGATTCATCAATAACATCTAACAAACACAATAGCTATTATTGAAATCCACACACAAAAGATTTACTGGATAAAGAATGAAGATTATCAAAAGTAAATAATAGCTTTCTGATTATTAAAGTACAGTATTCAGTTTGTAAGCTTAACGCAGGGTATAGAAAGCAACTTGGAAGAAAACTGCATTATCAATGATTAGCACACTCTATGTTACTAGTTATGTGTTAAATAACTATTGTAGTCCCCCCACATATCCACAGGGGATGTGTTTGAAGACCCCAACTGGAGGCTGAAGCCTCGGATAGTACAAATATGAATATACTATGACTTTTTTACACATATATATCATTGGTAACATTTAATTAATAAATTAAGCACAGTACTAATAATGAATAATGAAACAGCATAATCATAACAATATACTTTTATAAAGTAATAATTCTTCGTATTTCCTTAAAGGTATCTTTTAAAATATTTTAAAATATATTTTCAGATATTTTAATATTTTTGGACATCTGTTGACCATTGTGTACCTGAAACACAGAAAATAAAACCATCAATGGTGGGGGGCGATTATCGTTCTGTAGGTTTGGAAACTAAGGATTCAAAAGGAGAAGTGTTCGTAATTACCCTAAATTCAAAGTTCATCTCTCTAGCCTCTCTTCTTTGTTTATTAACCAGAACAGATGCATATCAATTGCTAGCAATAACTAGCTTCAAAAGTTACCATGATCACCTGCAGAAGTGAACACTATATGTTTCTTAGAAATAATTTCTCTCACAAATACCATAGAAGAAATTTGGACATTATGGAGCTTGGATTCAGATCTTGATTCAGATTTTAAATCTACCATTTATTATCTTAGCTTCTGTCAACATCAATTTCCTCATTTGAAAAAATGAAGACAATATTAGACCTTATACCATTATTGTAAGGATTAGATGGCATGATGTTTGTGGGCTTCTAGCCGCAAGCCTGGAACAGAGTAACTTGTCATTAATGCTAGCTTTGTTATTGCCACCACTTCTATTTTTGCTATTGCTGTTAGAAATCTAAGCCTAGTTCATGAATAACAAGCAGCTAACATTTTGAAAAGAAATCTCTGAAAGTACACAAATATGAAACTGAAAAGTGGCTTTGCCTCACAGGTAATCAAAACAGCTTTTAATGAAAAGGACAATAATCAGTGTGGACACTAGCTTATTGTGAGTCCTAATGGCCAAAATCCATTACAAGTTTGCAAATTTCCGTGACTGTACCCATTCTCTTAAAGCTATTTCTAGATATTTCTTCAGTGTTAAAGTTATTCCTTATTTTGTAGTTGGCTATAAAAGCACAATCACAATGTTATCTTCCTAAGTATCAACATTGAAGCACACATGTGCTTTGGATCAAAGCATGTCTCTATGTTATATACAATCATCTCTGCAGTTGTTTTAAAATGTCCTTAAAACATAAAGTTTGTACTCCAGCTTATGGATTTTCTCAGTATATGTGGAATTTTCTATTTTTACCCAGGAACCAGAGTTGAGGATACCGTGTTTTAATGAAAGATGCCATTTTATATTCAGATTCCTGCTGGGTTATAAATTCAGCCTGGCTACACAATTTATGAACTTGAGAAACACACCGTAAGCCCTGAGACTCAGTTTCTTCTTATATAAAGTGGAAATATTGTGTTTTCTCACAGGATTTTTTTAGAATTAACTGTGTTTGGTTCATCTTCTCATTCTCACCTCTCTGCCTGATGTCTAACACTCAGTGTCCCCAAATACATTGCCAGTTTCTCTCTAATTCTTTCCTTAAATGCTTTATTTATTTATTTGAGAGAGAGACAGAGAGAGAGAGAGAGAGGGAGAGAGAGAGGGAGAGAGAGACAGAGAGAGAGAGAGAGAGAGAGAGGAGTAGTGGGAAAGAAAGAGAGAGAAGGAGAGGAAGAGGGAGAGGGAAAGGGATTTTCCATCTACTTGTTCACGCCCCAAATGCCTGCCAACAGCCAGGGAGACCTAGGCCAGGTAAAAGCAGGCATCGAGTAACTCAATCCAGTTCTCCCAAGTGGGTGGCAGTAACCTAATCAATTTTGCCATCAATTAATCAAATAAAGACCTATTCCTCCAGGCAAAAATTCTGAAAAGCCCCTCTTCAGGCAAACTAATTTTGCAGGATTATTTCCAGCGGGTGGGGGAAAATAAGGTGGTATGAGCTGCAGATGGTGAAAATGGAAATTAGGCTTGGCGACATTGCACTGACCCTGTTCCAAATAGCATTTCTAAGTGTCTTTAGGCAGCATAGAATGATGTTCATCATCCCATCAATCCCACAAATTGATGGGAACCCAGATTAAACCTTTTACACCTCCTTGTGTTTTCTAGCTGGAGACAACAAATATTCTGTCCAAAATAGGCAATTTTCAAGAGTCTCATGAATGTGTTAAAACATTTCTTACCATAATTTGCCACCTTCTAATTTTATAAATATATTAGCTAATCTTTGGATCCCTTCAGGATAGATAAAAAATTCAAATCACTAACGATAGCTCTAGGGCCCAGGGAGATCAGTATCTTTTTTTTTTGGGGGGGGGGGGGGAGGGAGTTCAGTGAAAATTGTAGAAAACATTAGAAATCTAGAGTTTTGAGAAGCATTATTCTTTTTAGTTCTTTATATCAGTTAGGAAACATCTATAAATAGAAGAAGGAACTCTGAAGTACATACATTTGCTACAAACGCTTATTTCCATTACTTTTTTAATTAACAAAATACCAGGTATGATTTAAACAGAGCAACAATGAAGCTGTTTCCACAAAGTTTCATATATTTTGTGATACAAAACATTACAAATATATTCAGAATTTCTGTATTTTTCAGATTTCCAACCCTTTGTGTTACTGCCTCTAGAAAAAAGTTAAAGATATATGGTTTTTCCAGTTATAAAATGGATGATTATATAATAATTTATTTGTTATTTATACTACATTTTAGAACATTGAGTGCAGGGTTGCCAAAGAAGATGTGCTTGTATCTGATCATATTTTCTTGTTGCTATTTGGTTTTTAAATGAGTTTAAAAAGTTGAAAATAATTCTCAAAAATTGAGAAATAGAGTTGATATTTTTCCAAAGGACTTTAGAAAGGTTTTTTTATTATTATTATTTATTTTCTTTTTCTTTATTTGAAAGGTAAACAGAGACAGAGAGACAGACCAGAGAGATAGAGAGTGATCTTCCATCTGGTGGTTTGCTTCCTAAATGACTACAACAGCCAGGGCTGGGCCAGTCTGAAGCCAGTAGCCCAATACTCAATCCAGGTTTCCCACATGAGTAACATGGACCCCAGTACTTGAACCACTACCTGCTGCCTTCTGGGTGTACATTAGCAGGAGACTGTATCAAAAGCAGAGGCAGAACTCCAACTCAGGCATCCCCATGTTAGATGCAGACATCCCAACTGACATTTTTATCGCTACATCAAACACTACCCCTACAGAAGTTTTTCTTATTCTGATCCTGGAGACCCAAAGCACCGACTAATTAAAAGAAGAAAGGCTTATGGTGTACCCATTAGATGGTTGTGGTGCTTTGGGGCAGAAGAAACAAAGGGGAAAACAGAGATGAGAGAAAATACGGGCTAGATCAGAGTCCTTTCCTAGGTGCCATTGATGCTAACTTCTAATGTGAAATGGTAACATTGAGTCACTGTCTGCAGGCCTGCCTGTTTATCTTTCCTCTCTCATACAGGAATGATTTGCGTAGTAACACTAAACACACAGTCTTCACTTTCCATTTAATGAAGATCAGAATATCAGTTAGTATGCTAGGTTTTTTCACAAGCACTTCTTTAGAGACTGAATAAAGGAAACAAATCACAACAAACCCATTCTTGCTTATGTGGGATGGAGGAATAATTATGTAGTTACAGAATCAAGATGGAGACAAGGAGTAAAACTAACTACTTTACTTAATGATAAAGAAGGTCTTTCTTGCTGGCCAACAGCACACACACACACACACAAGTGGAATGCTACTTCCCAGTGTCCATGCAGAGATTGTTGCTCCTTCCCTGAACACTTACTGATATTTTCACAGACGCTACCCTGAATGTCACTGCCTCAACTTTGGATCATGGTTTGTGTTTTCCTTCCCGGCTGCCATTATCATTCTACTGTTGACCTGGATCTGGCTCCAGTGGCTTTTCCTAGGATTCAAGTAAGCATTCCATACTAATATGTTAATAGTGTTGTCTAGGTTCCAAGTTCTTAGTTCCTTATCCAGTGTTTTTCACGTATGTCATGCATATTGTATTTCAGCATTTTTCTTACCCATAAAAGGATACATACAAATATGTATTTTAAAGATAAGCTAGAATTTCATTCAAATAACTTTTTTTTAATTAAACTTTTATTTAATGAATATAAATTTCCAAAGTACAGCTTATGGGTTACAATGGCTTCCCCCTTCCAAAACTTCCCTCCCACCCACAACCCTCCCCTTTCCCGCTCCCTCTCCCCTTCCAATCACATCATGATTCATTTTCAATTCTCTTTATATACAGAAGATCAGTTTAGTATATATTAAGTAACGATTTCAACAGTTTGCCCCCATATAGCAACACAAAGTGAAAAAAATACTGTTGGAGTACTAGTTCTAGCATTAAATAAGAGTGTACAGCACATTAAAGACAGAGATCCTACATAATATTTTTTTTTTATTATTTTTTTTGACAGGCAGAGTGGACAGTGAGAGAGATACAGAGAGAAAGGTCTTCCTTTTGCCGTTGGTTCACCCTCCAATGGCTGCCGCGGTAGGCGCGCTGCGGCTGGCGCACCGCACTGATCCGATGGCAGGAGCCAGGTGTTTCTCCTGGTCTCCCATGGGGTGCAGGACCCAAGCACTTGGGCCATCCTCCACTGCACTCCCTGGACACAGCAGAGAGCTGGCCTGGAAGAGGGGCAACCGGGACAGGATCGGTTCCCTGACCGGGACTAGAACCCGGTGTGCTGGTGCCACAAGGCGGAGGATTAGCCTAGTGAGCCGCGGCGCCGGCTCATAATATTTTTTTTTAATTAATTAATTTTCTATGACATTTCCAATTTAACACCAGGTTTTTTTTTTTTTTCATTCAAATAACTTTTATGGTGGAGATCTGTAGAAAGCAAATATATCCTTTGAATCCTAAGCCAGTGAGATATAAACAGACCATAAGGGCATAAGAAGCACATTGTGATGAGGACCAAGGTTATCTTGCTAAAGAAGAATTTTAAAAACTTTTGCTACTGCACTTGGTTTAGTGGGGGACTTCCTTGGGTTATTGGATTACTTTTAACTGTAATACTTCCTGTTTCATGGTAACACCAAGACTGGTATCAATTTCAAACTATCAAACATAATAAAGATCTGAGAATATTCTCTGTGGAAAGAATATCAGATTAGGAATCAAGAGATCAGGTATAAAATTGTAGCTTCTCACAGGAAAATAGGTAATCTTCGCAAGTCCTCACTCAATCTCTCAGTGCCTTCAACTATAAAATGACAGAATTGATTCAGAAGCTCAGTACGATCACTTCTAACATGTATAGGCCCAAGTTGAATGCCTAGAAGTGGAGGTAGGAGATGCTGATCAATAAAGTACTCCTGATGTCACTGAAATGTCAAATGCACATAATCAAAAGAATTTCAGCAGAGTCCCTTGTCTGAAAGTGAAGCTGGTATTTTGTAAGTCCCAGTGAGTTACATGATTTAGATGACAACCAGCACTGAAAATTACAAAGGGATCCTCAATAAAATCTAAAATGCAACATTATAATTTCAGTTCATTTAACAATACTCCAAAAATAAAAGAGGAAATAGAAATATAGCAAACCTTGAGAATATTTTTCCTGAAAAAAATGAAACAGTTCAAATTCATTTTTATAGGGTTTGTTTAAATAATTTCAAGGACCTATGAGTAAAACAGCATGTTACCTACCATGCCTGGAAGGCTGAAGTCGGCTATTTATACTTCCTTTGAAAAACAAACACTACCTATGGTTAGATGTGGTTTCATGCCTATGCCCACATTTTCCAAGCCAAATAACATAAGGACTGACATTTGTCCATTTTGATTCCTCTTCCTGGTTTTTCTCCAGAATTGTCACAATTCTGTTAGTACTGGGAAGATGACTCTGACGACTCAAAAAAAAAAAAAAAAAAAATTCTATCCAGATTGTGAGAGCAGCATGTGGCAGTCCTCCTGCTGAAACAAATGTGTGGAATGTCACTGACTTCAGCAGGTGGCATCAGTGTGGAGAGGCCAGCTGCATACTAAGGCTCCCTCCCAGGAAACCCAAGCTTTTGGGGGTCAGTTCAACTGTTCCGGCTGCAATGCAGAGTAGAAAGGACAGCAATCCCAAGTCAATGGGGAAAGTATCCAGTATAGGCCCACATTTGTTTTCACTTTTTGTTGCTGCATATAATGACTTTATAAAAAACATAGGTAACCACTTTCATTATTTTAAAATGGCCTACCACCTAAAAAGGAGAAAAAAGACATAAAGGGTAGCTTTCTAAATGCATTATCTATGAGGAAAAAGATACTGTGAAGTACCTGTTAGGCGAAGTCCATAAATCATGATCAACGGCATGCTTAAACAATCCTCCTGTTGTCCACTGTTGGTTAGACATGGCACAGCTCCATGCTCCAGCTAAATTTTTTTTGTGTCCTTTTTAGTCTGCCAGGGAGTTCACCTCCAGAGGTTTTAGATCGACAAGCAGAAATCATCAGCCACTCCACTGGCAGGCTACCACACATTTTGATTAGTGTGTTGACTGTTAACATAGTTAACTCACCCATTATAAATGACCCCAACATACTTGGAAAGAGAAGCTCATCTATCAGTGCCACTGAACTTATTTAAGTGGAGAGGTTGATACATTGTCATATGCTTCATCAGTTCCTTTGTGAAGGCATTAACCTCCATTCGAAGCAAAGCCAATTTGGCTTTAACTATTTATTCTGTACCACCAAAATGACAAAGTACATATTCATTTTCATAGCTGGAAAATAATTTATAAAAATACTCTTTTCACATCTTTTTCTAAAGATATATTTCAAGGTGGACCATAGATTAGTTTTTTATAATAGATAGCACTATTAATGTTTTGACAATGGGTAAAACTTCAAGACTAGCACTAGACAGTAATGTAATTTAAAATAAAAATATTTATGCCTTGATCATAAATCCAAAAACATATATCTAATTATGTTCAATAGCAAGATGTATGCATGAGGATGATTATGAATGTATGTAATGTATAGCTTCATAATGAAGGGAATTTGGAAACAGAGGAAGACCAATTAATTAAGCTGTTCCAGGGATTGTCTTCCTAATCAGACACCAATATGAACAGTAATTCAATGTACCAAGTCTTCTTCACAAAAGCCAAGGAAGCCAGGTGACAGACCACAGTGCTTGGTTTAATATAATAAAAAGCAATTGAATGGAAGAAAACAAGAATGAAAGAGTTTCCCATATCTCCCCTTTCACAGCTCTAAGTAGTGGAACATAGTGAGAGAGAGGCCTTACCTCTTTCTTGGAAGAGGGAGAGGGAATTAGATCCTGACCTCAGACTTAATACAGAGTATCAGGCCTACCATGATTAAAAACAGTGCCAGTTAGGGCACCATGGTCACTGCATCAGGCTCATACCTGCAGACTGAGGCTGAATTCTCCTTTGCCGTGATGCTCAGGGAGGCATCCAAAACCATGCCCCCAAAATACAGCAGACAATGGAGCAAGACTTTAGCCACTGGGAGTGAGGCAGGAAAGGGAGCTTATGATCTTGCCTTGGAGTTTGGAGCCAGTCCTACTGCTATTATAGCAAGCATGAGATAAAGTTCAAATGTCTTTACCCCAAACTAGTGTTCACAGACACAGCTTATGTGAGTTTCTCCACAGCAGGAGGAGACCTGTGTCCCAGTGGGACAGTATCATTTCTTTTTTTTTTTTTTTTTAATATTTTGTGTTTTCTTTTTTTTTTTAATTTTTTTTTATTTTTTATTTTTGACAGGCAGAGTGGACAGTGAGAGAGAGAGAGAGACAGAGAGAAAGGTCTTCCTTTGCCGTTGGTTCACCCTCCAATGGCCGCCGCGGTAGCGCGCTGCGGCCGGCGCACCGCGCTGTTCCGATGGCAGGAGCCAGGTGCTTCTCCTGGTCTCCCATGGGGTGCAGAGCCCAAGGACTTGGGCCATCCTCCACTGCACTCCCTGGCCACAGCAGAGAGCTGGCCTGGAAGAGGGGCAACCGGGACAGGATCGGTGCCCCGACCGGGACTAGTACCCGGTGTGCCGGCGCCGCAAGGCGGAGGATTAGCCTGTTGAGCCACGGCGCCGGCCAATATCATTTCAGTGTATATTACTTCCAGCCTCACGTGGGTCAGATGTACACCCCTGAGATTGCACAATGCCTGGTTACTCTGACACCCAGATGTGACCCAACTTAATTCCATTCTGGCAAATGAAGAGCTACCTTTAACTCCCTTCTTCCAACAGTGGGGAGACAGCAAGAACAACAAAGCTGAATCTTGGGACTCAGTGATAGTCTATAAGCTCAACACTACACAGATCCTAATTGTCCTAGTCCCTAGGTCAACGTCTCTGGACAGGTGATCTAGATTTGCTGCAGTGTCAGATAGAAATCTGGACACTGGTGGTATGGATTTGTTTTGGCATGTGTCACTGCCTGCTTCACATGGGCCTGATGTGTACCTACAAGATTATATAGGGTCTGATGACCATGATACTAAAATGTGACCTCATTTACTACCCAATGGGACAGAGAAAAAGTTGCTCTTATTACCCCCTTCTCAAACTTGGGTAGACAAGACAGAACCAAAGAACAGTACCTTGGAATGCAGTTCTGAGATAATAAAACCCAACCTTGGAAAGATCCTACTGGTCACCACCAATAGGCTATTACCTGTGGATAGAGACTGTGGACCTGCCTCAGTGCCAAATGGAGTCTTGTGGCTCCACTTGATCATATTTACATACTAGCCAGCTGGTTGTAGTAGCCTTGGGCTATGCATCCTTCTCAGTAGCACATATATATATAAGCCCCAGGAAGAGGCTATTCCTTCATAGATCATTCTCCAGTTCATGTTAAGCAACACACCAATTATGAATGAATTTGATGCAAGAATCAGCAAGTGATATTCTCTAGGAGTGAAAGAGTGACAGCAAACCAATAGTGGGCTTGCAGCAAATGTCTACTTGGAACACAGTCTTGTGCTGAAATAGCAGGAGTGCTCACAGGCTTGGAAAAAATAAGTGAAATGATTATAATTTTTGGAAAGACACCCACAGATTAAGATGAACAACAAAGAACAGAAGACAATAGCTGATCCTTCAATACACAGGTGACTACACATGCCTTCAAGCATTAAGAACTTTCAGGGAAACATCACTTCACTCAACAAGCAGAAACAAGTACAGAAACCAACAACCTAGAAAGTGGCTTTTCAATTGCTCAAATGAAGAATTTAAAATAGTTATTATAATAGATTTGACAAATGGAAGCAATTTAAAAAACTGAACAGAAATCCACCAACTGAATACTGCACTAAGCAAAAGTTAAATGCAGTGGAAGGCATCAATAGCCAAATAGATTAAACAGAAGAAACAATCATTGGGTTTGAAGACAGGCAGTTTGAAAATGCACAGTCAGAGAAGGAAAAAGAAAAATGAATCAAGAGGAATTAAGAAAGTTTAAGGAATATTAGGGCAACACAAAAAGACCAAATATACTAGTTATTGGGACTCAGGAGGGATTTAAGAATATCATAGAAATAGAAAGCATATTCAAAGAGATAATAATGGAAAATATCCAAGCCTAAAAAAGATACAGCTATCCAGGTATAGGAAGGTCAATAATAAGATTCAACTCAACCAAGTTTATCCCTAGATATATTATAATCAAATTTTCCAAGGTTAAAATAGAGGATTCTCAAAGTTGAATGAGAAAAAAAGCAAATAAAAAGGTACCAATTTGCCTAACTACAGACATCTCAACAGAATGGAAAACTACAGAAATACATGGAAATTAAAGAACTTACTTCTGAACAACCAATGGGTAAAGGAAGAAATTAAGAAGGAAATTTAATATTGACTTTAATGAATGAAAATGGAAAAACAAACTACCAAAACTCACAGGACATAGATAGACACTACTAACAACAATTAATGCCTACAACAAAAATCATAAGGATGTCAAATGAACAACTTGTTACTGCTCCTCAAGGAACCAAAAGAGTAAGAACAATCAACCCCAAAATTAGTAGAAGGAAAGAAATAATAAAATTCAGAGCTCAAGTAAATAAAATTGAAAATGAACCAACACACACCAAAAAACAATGAAACAGAGAACTGGATCTTTGAGAAATTAAAATTAACAAACAGACTAAGAAAAGAGGCATGATTCAAATGAGTAAAATCAGAGATTACAAGGGAAACATTATAACCAATACCACAGAAATACAAATGATTATTAGAAATTATTATGACAATTATAAAGCAAGAAATTTGATGGCCTAGAAAAAAATGGGCAAATTCCTAGACACATATATCTTACCCAACAATAACTGAATCATAAAGAAATAGAATACCTCAATAGAACAAAAAAATTCACAGGATTTAGTCAATAACAAAAAACCTCCCATTTCAGCAATGTCTGGGACCAGATGGCTTTGCTGATGAATTCTACCAAACACTTACGGAGGAATCAACATCAATTCTCCTTAAATTTTTCCAAAAAATAGAAGAGCAGAGAGTTCTTCTAAACTCATTTTATAACACCAGCATTACTTCAATAACAACACCGGACAAAGGCACAACATAAAAAGCTACAGGACAATATCCTTGATGGATATAGGTACAGAAATCCTCAGCAGAATACTGAATCCAACAGCATATTGAAGAATTAATCATGGGACAGACATTTAGCTTGGCATTGAAAATGCTGACTGGGATGCCCACATGTAATCCCTAGATGCCTGGTTTCAAATACTGGCTCCATTCCTAATTCTAATTTCCCACTATCGCACACACTGCGAAGAATTAGGTCATAACCCACATAGACGAGTTCCTGCTATCCACGTGGGAGACCTGGACTGAGTTCCTAGCACCTGACTTCAGCCTGCACTCTGCCCTAGCCATTACAGGCATTTGAAGCATGTGCTCTCTCTTAAGTAAATAATTTTTAATCCTAAAAAATACTATTTACCATGATCAAATGTGATTCATCCCAGAATGAATGAAAGATTCAACATACATAGTTAAATAAACATGAAATACATCAACAAAATGAAGCACAAAAATCACATGTATATCTTAATATATGTAGAAAACGTATTGGATAAAATCTGATGCCCCTTTATGGAAAAAAGAAGAAACCCTGACCAAAGTAGGCATAGTGGAATTTACCACATAGGGCCCATAAATAGCAAGGCAAAAACTAACATCATACTGGATAGGAAAAATCTTTCTAAGATCCAGAACAAGAAAGGAATGCCCATCTTCAGCCCTTTATTTAATGCAGTACCAGAAATCCTAGTCAGAGAAATTAGGCAAGAGAAAGGCATAAAAGACTCCTAAACTGGACAGAAGGAAGTCAAATTATTGCTGTTAACAGATAGAAAACTCCAAAAACTTATTCAGAAAATGATGAAAAGTAATTGATGGTTTCAGAGAAGTGACAGGATACAAAAGTCAACATGCAAAAATCAGTGGTATTGTGATACAGCAGTAGCAAATTCTCTGAAAAAATAAATCAAGAAAGCAATCTCATTTTCCAATAGCTACAAAAAAAAAAAAAAAAAAAAACCACTAGGAATAAATTTAACCAAAGAGGGAAAAGAACACTAAATGGAAACTGCGGCACTGAAGAGAACACGAGGAAAGGGAAAGACATCCATGTTCACGGATTGGAAGAATCAGTGTCACTAAAATGTCCCGCTACCTGAAGTGATTTACAGATTCAATGCAACTCCAATCAATTTCCAATGGCCTTTTTCACAGAAATAGAAGTATCAATATTAAAAATTATGTGGAACCACAAAAATCCTGAATAGACAAAGCATTCTTGCACAAAAAGAACAAAGAAGGAGGTAGTAAACTGCTTGACTTTAAATTAGAAAACTGCAGTAATTAGAACAGCATGATTTGGCATTTTAAAAACAGATTTACGGGCCACTGGAATAGAAAAGCAAGCCTAGAAGAAAATGCACACATAACTTCTTGAATAAGTATTTAATAACTTTTGATAAACATGACAAGAACATGCTTGGATCACTTGGTGAATCCCCCGCCTGCGGCGCCAGCATCCCATATGGGCGCTGGGTTCTAGTCCCGATTGCTCCTCTTCCAGTCCAGCTTTCTGCTGTGGCCCGGGAAGGCAGTGGAGGATGGCCCAAGTACGTGGGCCCCTGCACCCGCATGGGAGGCCAGGAGGAAGCACCTGGCTCCTGGCTTCAGATCGGCGTAGCTCCGGCTGTTGCAGCCATTTGTGGGGTAAACCAACAGAAGGAAGACCTTTCTCTCTGTCTCTCTCTCTCTCTCACTAACTGTATCTGTCAAATAAATTAAAAGGAAGGAAGGAAGGAAGGAAGGAAGGAAGGAAGGAAGGAAGGAAGGAAGGAAGGAAGGAAGGAAGGAAGGAAGGACATTCTTGGGGCTGGCGCTGTGGCTTAGCCGGTAAAGCCACCGCCCACAGTGTCGGCATCCCATATGGACGCTGGTTTGAGTCCCAGCTGCTCTGCTTCTCATCCAGCCCTCTGCTAAGGCCTGGGGAAGCAGTAGGAGATGGCCCAAGGCCTTGGGCCCCTGCATTAGCGTGTGAGACCTGACCTGAAACCTTGAAGCTACTGGAAGAAAGCATATGAGAGACACTTTAGGGCATTTCAAATATCCAGGGATTTATTTTTCTTGATCAAATCCCAAAAGCCCAAAATCAAAAGCTGAAATATACAAACTAAAGAGCTTCTGCCTGAAAAGCAAATAATTAACAGAGTGAACCCCTATAGAATGGGAGAAACTATTTTCAAGTTATACATTTGACAAGAATGTACCAGAATATAAAGGGATTGAAGCCAATGGCGAAAGAACCCTGAATAACCCAATCTGAAAATGAGGACTATATGTAAAGATATTTTTAAAAGACATAAAGATGATCAAAAATATATGAAAAGAATGTTCAACATCACTAATATTAGGGAAACACAAATTGAAGCCACAATGAGATATCAACTCATTCCAGTTAGAATAGCTATTGTCAAAAAGACAAAAGATGCAAGTGCTGACAAGGATATGGAGAAAAGGAATCCCTGTCCACTGGTGGTGAGTATATAAAGCACAGACATTGTGGAAAACAGTATAGAGGATCCTCAAGAATCTAAAAATAGAATTAGCATATGACCCAGCCATCTCACTATTGGGTATATATCCAAGGGAATAAAATCAGTCTGTCAAAGAGACATCTGCACTCCCGTGTCTGTTATAGTACTGTTCACAATAGTCAAGAAATAGGAACAACCAAAGTACCCATCCATTGGTTACTGGATAAAGGAAATATGTTACATATACACAATGGAATACTATTCAGCCGTAAGTAGTATTTGTGGGATATTGTCATTTGCAAGAACAAAAATGGAATTGGAGGTAAATAGATTAAATGAAATACACAAAACACAGAAAAACAAATAGTACATGAGCTCACCTATATGTGATCTCAAAAATTCATATCATGGAATTTGAGAGTAGAATAGTGGTTTCCAGAAGTTGAGGAGAGCAGAGGGGAGTGATTGATGGGGAAAAAGTTGGTAAATGGCTGTTGAGTTACAGTTAGATAGGAGTAATAATTCTGATGATCTATTGTACAATAGGGGGATTATAGATAACAATTATATACTGTATGTTTCTTTGGATATAACACTCTGTATACATACATAGAAATATTACATGGTACTCCATAAATGTAGACAATTTTTATTTATCAGTTAAATTTTTTTAAATTATTTTATGAGTTAATGAATATAATTATCTTAAAAATATTTTTAAATGTCAATGTTTCCTGGAAAATATGTCCCCAAATGTCATGGATTATAGCTGTGTTGGACATTAAACAGCCCACCGAATACAGCAAAGTTACTTTAAGTAGTCCACAAATATTTAACAAAAAAACTTGAGGGTATTGGAAATTTTGCTGTTTCAAAGGGAACCCCAGCCCAAACAAGGTTGTACAGCAGTGTAACAGGGAAGAAAGCACAGCGAAACAGCTCATGTGTTTCTGTGTGATAACTGCCCTCTCCTTGTGCCTTCTTACTCTTTACTCCCTCCTAAGTACTCTTGTTCGCCCCAACGACTTTACAGGAAAAATTCTCCCCGCTTCCTGTATCTACACACAAACTAACTGAGCTGCTCACATTCAAGATATAAGCCGTAGGAATTTTGTCCCTTTGCCATTTATTTCTTCCTCTGGCGGGATTTGGTTTTTTGCTCTACATCCGGAGCAATGATTCATTAAAAACTGTTCAAAGTTTGGAAGCAGTGGACTTCAGGACAGAAAAATTAGTCGCAGGAGAGAGAGATCACAAACCACTCAGGTAGAAGCAATAAAGAGTGGAAGTTACTACACACACAAAAAAATATGGAAGATTATTATTAGGATATAGGAATGGAAAAACAAAAAAAATGTAATAGAATGCTTTTACTTCTGAATATAGACCTAATATAGACTCTGACCATGATCAATATATGTGACTTCCCAGCCTAGTGTACAGCTCCAGTTAGGTACTTTGTGAAAATGGATGAATCTGACACCAACTGGCTCAGACAGTTGTCAAAGTTACAGTTGAGTTTATAAAACAAGCATTCACTTTGTACACCAGTGTTTAAAGATACTGGGCCAACCAAAACATCTATGACTCTATTCCTGTCCCTGCCATCTACTAATCTGTTACCTAACAAGTGCAATAATTAACATCAAGATATATAATAAATATATAATAAATGTATTTTAAAATAAAATAATTGAATATATAACAAAGTGCTTTTGAGAGATGAGTGATGCATGGCAGAATTCTAATGGTAAAAAAGGACTTGGAAAAAATAATCAGTGGATGACATCAGGAAAACTATGCAACAAAAAGTAAGCAATGAAAAGTGAGCAAGGGAAAGAGGAGAGAGGACAATCAGAGGGGATGGAGGCATTGATGAAAAACACAGATTTCCTTGAAGTGAATGGAATGGGAGTTGGAGCGGGAGATGGGAGGGTTGTGGGTGGGAGGGAAGTTGGGGGGGGGGAAGCCACTGTAATCCAAAAGCTGTACTTTGGAAATTTATATTTATTAAATAAAGTTTAAAAAAGGAAAACACAGATTCCTACAATCAGTGGGAAAAGTCATACTTTATGAAATTTTCACAACAATCTTTGGTAAAACAGGGTTGTGGTGAAGGACAGCTTTGATTAATAGTCTTAATTATTCTTTTCAGTTTCAAAGAGATGTTCAAATGTGGCAAAACCAGAACAGCCAAAGAAAAAGCTTGTGCTAATGTGATTAAGGAAGAATACCAAAAGCTTGGACCAATGAGGTGAGATATACACATCCTTGCAAGTGCATACACACACACACACATACACACAGATATGTGCAGCTTATACCACAAGTAGTTTCTAAAAGAAAGAAAAAGAAGAGAGAGAGAGAAGGGAGGAAGAGAGAGAAGGGCAATTATCTACAAGGTATTTACAACATTTGTTCAGGGGCCCCAATTCACTAAGATTTTGAATATAACAAAGCATGGCAAAATACATACCAATGGCTCACTAAAATTTGCCAAGCAGAAGGAGAAGCAGCTGAGAGTTCCCACAAAGCAGAAAGGGTCTTTGCCACAGGTACTGATGCTCTCCAATTATTGGCATAGCTAGTTCTCAACAGGGTTGAGAGCTTTGCTAAGATTGCTCCTGACAACAGCTCAGGCGGTTTATAAAAATGTCCTGAGAAAATGTGAATTGATAGCACTGGAATTTCTCTACAGGTATCAAGAAATTGTGACCTTGGTGCTCTTCATTATAATGGCCCTGCTGTGGTTTACCCGGGAGCCCGGGTTTATTTCTGGTTGGTCTGTGCTTTTTTCACAGTAAGTGTTATATGTTATGTCTACTGTTCCTTCCTGTTTTCCACTCTGCTTCTCTCTTAGGTGGTGCCTAGAAATCTGAAAAAATGAATGACATTTTTTTCTTCCCTTCCCATGAATATATTTTTAAATTATTTATTTGTTTGAGAGAGAAAGTAGAGAGGTAGAGAGAGAGAGAGAGAGAGAGAGAGAGAGAGAGAGAGAGAAAGGGGCAATGTCTCCTATTAGCTTGTTCAGACCCAAATGCCTTCAGCAGCCAGGCAGCCAGAGGAACCCAGCAGCCAAGAACACCATCCAGGTATTTCATGTGAGTGGCAGGAACACAATTACTTGCCACCATCTGCTGCCTCCCAGGGTCTGCCTTAGCAGGAAGCTGGAACTCAGAGTAGAGTCAGGAACTGACTCTGATAAAAGGTTCATGAATATCTTAACTGTTAGGTTTAACACCATGCCCTGAAAAGATAATTTTAATTTTCAAAAAAAAAAAAAAAGAAGAAGGCATTGTAGGGAATTAAATTTATGATGAGACAACAAAAAGAATAATAATGCAGCTAAAACCCAGGACCCATTACACAAAGTGAGTCCCATCCGTTCAAAAGCAGAAAGGTAATGTGCAGACAGCTCATGCTCTATGCACTCAGAAGTAGAGTTGTGGGAGTTGCACTGCTTGGGATCTAGTTCTGGCCCTTTCGCTTGGATAAGTCACCTAGCTCTCTGTTTCTTAACCTGTAAAATGAAAACAACAGTATTTAGAACAGTGCCGTGCTTCCCCTCCAGGAAGTGCTACTAAATGTGTATCATGTGAAATAGAAGAAGCTATTCATTGCCTCCTAATAATCTGATTTGAATTCATTTTCTTTTCACCATCATATTTTACCTCTATGGAGAACTATTTATTTGATTCAATATCATGAATTTTTCTACATTTATGTGCATTTTTACACCAGTTCCCTACAAATGCAGGTCAACCTCAATTTCGTAGATAAAGAATTCCTGAATAAGTAACAAGATGGATTTTAAGAGCTAATGCTGGGCTGGTGCTGTGGCACAGCAGGTTGAAGCTCTGGCCTGCAGTGTTTGCATCCCATATGGAAACAGCTTTGAGACCCGGCTGCTCCACTTCCAATCTAGCTCTCTGCTATGGCCCGAGAAAGCAGTAGAAGATGGTCCAAGTCCTTGGACTCCTGCGCCCACATGGGAGACCTAGAGGAAGCTCCTGGCTCCTGGCACAGCTCTGGCTGTTGTGGTCATTTGGGGAGTGAACCAGCAGATGGAAGATCTCTCTCTCTCTCTCTCTCTCTACCTCTCTCTGTAACTGTCTTTCAAATAAACAAAATAAATCTCTCAAAAAAAAAAAAAAGAGCTAATGCTAGAAGCCAAGTCAGAGTTTAATTCTCTCTCTCTTGTCATACATGCAAGTAGTTGTTGCTGAGTCATCTGAAGAAAGGGGAAGATAATAGCATACATTTCTAAATAAAGACCATCCTATGTGTCCATAGAAATAATCTGGTATTGAGATATGTGTTCCCAATCTATCTTTCCCTGTAATTCCTAAATTCATTAGGTATCTGATTGGGCTTCCTGTCACATGATATTCAGCAAGAATCCATGTATTTGGGGATCATAAAACAAAATTTTGGGATTAAATGCTTTCTGCTCAAGGCTGGCTTTGTGGAACAGTGGGTTAAGCCACTGCCTGCAATGCTGACAACCCATATGAGCACTGATTCAAGTCCCAATTGCTCCAGGTTTTTTTATATTTATTTATTTATTTGAAAGTCAGAGTTATAGAAAGGCATAAGCAAGAAGAGAGAGGTCTTCCATCCACTAGTTCACTTTACAGATGACCGCATCGGCTGGAGCTACACTAATCTGAAGCCAGGAGTCAGGATCCTCCTCTGGGTCTCCCACGTGGGTGCAGGGGCCCAAGGACTTGGGCCATCTTCCACTGCCTTCTCTGGCCGCAGCAGGGATCCAGATTAGAAGTGGAGTAGCTAGGACTCGAATCAGTACCCATATGGAATGCTGGCACCACAGGTGGCAGCTTAACCCACTATGCCACAACGCCGGCCCCTGCTCCAGTTTTGATCCAGCTCCCTTCTAATATGCTTGGGAAAGCAATAGAAGATGGTAGAAGTGCTTGGGCTCATGTCACCCAGGTGGGAGATTCAAATGGAGTTCCAGGCTCCAGGTTTCAGTCTGGCACAGACCTGGCCATTTTAAAGTTGATCAGCAGATGGAAGATATCTCCCACTCACCCTGTCTCTCCCCCTCTCTATGCCAGTTTGCCTTTCAAGAAATAAATAAATTTTAAAATAAATAGTTTTTAAAATGTATTCTTCCCACATTAAGTAAAGAAATTTCTTCCTCCCTTTGATGGAAACTTCACTTGTAGATATTGCCAACATGCATTATAAGCAGGTGCAAAATATGAATCTAAAATTTTAGTGACCACACAAGTTAAGCAATGCCATGTGGCAGCATATTTTAAAAGATCAGCTTTTTAAAAATGCATATTTATTTATTTGAAAGGCACAATGAGAGAGAGAGAGAGAGAGAGAGAGAGATCTCTGCTGGTTCACTTCCCAAATTCTCACAATAATCAGGTTGCATCAGACTGAAGTCAGGAAACAAGAACTCCATTTGGATCTTTCACATACATGGCACATACTTAATAATTCAGCCATCATTTGCTTGAACACATTAACAGGAAGCTGGGTTGGAAGCAGAGGTGGGGCTCCATCCCATGTGCTATGGTGTGAGATGCAGGGCAGAAACTTAACCTGATGCAGCACAATACCCACCTCAAAAGATCAGCTTGGTCTCCTGGCTTAGATGCCATGTGGGACATGCACATCCAATGTAAGAGTGCCTGAGTTCAAGACTTTGTTCTGGCTCCTGATTCCAGCTTCCTTCTGTGCACTCTAGGAGGCAGGCAGTGATGGCTCAACTGTTTGGGTTCCTGCCATCCACACAGGAGACCCAGAATAACTTCTGGCTCCCAGCTTTGCCCTGGCCATTGCAGGCATTTGGGGACTGAGCCAATGGATAGGAGATACCTTTTTGTTGTCTCTCAAATGAAATAAATGAATAAACAAAGAAACAGTCTGCTTTAGCATTATAAACTTTTTGTTTCCCTTAGAAGAATAAGTTTTCATTTTGAGAGGTCTAATCAAAAGGCATCACCCAATTAGTCAAAGCAAGTTACGGTTTAACAGCTGATTAGTGTTTTGTGGTTTTGAAATAGAATCTAAACCAACATAAAAATAATTATACTCCATTTTAAAAATCCATCTCCTATCATCCTAAGTAGGGAAAGTCTTTATCTAAACACCAGTGTGTAAGAATTAAATGAAATCAGACAATAGTTAATAAAAACCAGGCAGAAATCCCAATAAGAAATTCAATTTAATCAGCTTCTAATTTCTGTTCCTTATTGGAGGAAAATGTAATTCAGAACATGTTTTGTTTGTAGCAGGAAAACAGTGTATTTGCTTTGGGCAGGTGTTCATGTTACCTAGAATTCTAAGAAAGAACAACAGTAAAAGAAACAAAGATTTGAGAGAAGATAGATTATGAAAATAAAATTTAATTAGCAAACCCAATGCAAATAAAATTTGCATAACTATTATTTTGTAATCCTGATACAACTTAGTAATTCATAATACACTAAAATAAAAGTCATAAAATTTTAAAAGTTTTTTGAAAGCTAAATTATTTTAGTATTTATGCCTTACTTGATAGATAGATGTTTTAGACATCAAAAATTTCTGAAGTTAGCATGATATATCAAGATTTGTAGCTGTCACCTAATGTTTTCATTCCATCTGTTTAAAATTGGAGTGAATTCAATGTGTCTTTTCACATAAAACAAAGTCCAGTTACATGGTGCCCAAATTGGCAAAAATTCAACCAAGAATTACAACAGAAATAAATAAAAGAAATAGCAATAAAATTATAAACATTGGACAAGTTTATGTAATAAATTATGCTGAGGTAGATTTTTAATCAAAAATAAAAAAACATTTGAGAAAAGCAGTCTGCTTTAAACATGTTCAACAGAGAAAGATAATGTATTTACTTGATTATTTAATTTTTATGTAAAATACAGGAATATAGAATCTTCTATAGTACTTATTCATTACTGAGTTATGAAGTAGCCAAATAATCTTAGAGAGTATAGTTTTTCTTTTCAGGCTACACAAATATCCTCATTAATATTGCTCACTTTAAAGCAGGATCCTGATTATTGATGCCTGCTTCATTGTTGTCTGGTCTCCAGGTGCTTCTTAACTGTTTGGGCTTCTGGGAATCTGTCTCATTTGCTTGAATGGCCTAGTGATTCTAAGACCCCATCTGTTCCTGAATCACTCTCAATTTGTACAGTTATCATTTATGAGAATCACATAGACCATCCCAATAATTAATATTCTTGATTGAGTTTCATAAGGGGCAAAGTATTAAATGGGTTGATTTCATTTGTATGACATGGCTAGGGCCTACAACTGCAGAAGCAGGTGTTGCATCTTAGGAAACAGATCAATTCCTTTTCACAATTTACAGGAGGGTTTTAGGGGACTCTGGAAACATCATGCCTTGCCTCAATTCAATAGATGTTACAAATCAATTGTATAGGGCTTTGCCTAGCCTAATAATTGTTTTAACCTCAATTCTCTAAGAATAATATTAAAAGGAATAATTAAAAGAAAAAATTGTTTAGCAATTCTGTAAGTTTACCTAAGAGGGAGATTTGCCACAGTGGTCCAATAGGTTGGCATGTGTATATGTTCTAATTAAAATAAGCAGAAATATATAGAAACAATGGGCACGTGATCTGAGGTTATTAGTTACTGGGAGTTATGTCATTTAGTTAGAAATCCATAGGTTTTAGAGTAGATTATCCAGAATCTATAACCTATACCACCACTACTATTTATGTGCTATAGCATAGTCAAAAGATGTTCTCCATGTAAGTTCTTAATGAAATTTTCCTAATATGCATGTTTGTCCTTTTACAGGTACCCTGGTTATGTTACAGATTCAACTGTTGCCTTACTTGTAGGACTCCTATTCTTTCTTATCCCAGCTAAGATATTGACTAAAACTACACCTACAGGAAAAATTGGTTAAGTATCATTTATAATTCTGAATAAATCTGAAAAAAAAAAACAGCAAACAAAACACCCATATGTAAATTCTCATCAGTTTCAGTTTGCATTTAGAACAGAACAAAGGGCCATGCCAACATAATCCATGGCTTAGCATGTCCTATTTTCACAATGCAGTGGTCTATTCAGCTAGCACATGTCTCCACCCATAGGAAAGATCATCCTACTTTGCAGAACTCAGTGGATTTTCTTATGCACCATAGTCAGGGCCCTGCTGAATGTTACTATATGATCTATGAAAATACTTCCCCTGTCATAACCAGAATTAATTTTACCATTGGCAAACATAGAAATAAAAACTTGGAAGGCAATGCTTTAAGATGAGCCCTTGGTAATAAATCCTGAGGATCTAAAAAGGCGAAGAATTTCAAGACAAAAAAGCATTTACAGCCTGATGGTGTTCCTTAAGCCAAAGTAAATCAACCCCATATAGTAACTTAGAGTCACTATTGAAAAAAAAGTGAAGCATTCGCTTCACTTACAAGATATGAGGAAGGAAGCATGCATTTGTGCTTGAGGAAACCCAGCCTCCCCCCACACATACAGAATCCTTTCAATGCAGCATGTTTTGAGTGGTCACATGCCTCTGTTGTCAATATGGGGCAAATGGTTTATAATTGTTGGGAAGTGGACTAATAGAGTTGTGTGTGTGTATGTGTGTGTATGTGTGTCTGTTTACTGGGGTAGAACTTGTATTCATGCATTCATCTCGGCCCCTCTAACTTCTTGAGTCAGATTCATGAATGAGTAGTGTATCATAAAATGCTTTCTGATCCTCGTGTGAAATAAGAGCTCTCAGTGTGTGTTAAGAAGATGTTGCACTAGGAAGCATTGATTTCTATTAAACTGAAGGCTCTGACCATTGCAATCAAAGCCCTCAGGCCTGGCAGTAGGAAGTATGGAGGAAACAATGCTTAGCTAAACTTCCCTGATTCCCATGTGTGAATCCTCTCCCTCAGAAAGAGCTTGACTCTCTTTATGTTTCTCTTTCATCATTTTTTAAAAGATTTATTTATTTACTTGAAAGTCAGAGTTACACACAGAGAGGAGAGGCAGAGAGAGAGAGAGAGAGACAGAGAGAGAGAGAGCGAGCTCTTCATCCATTGGTTCACTCCCCAGTTGGCCACAACGGCCAGGAGCCAGGAGCCTCTTCCGGGTCTCCCACGCGGGTGCAGGGGGCCAAGGACTTGGGCCATCTTCTGCTGCTTTCCCAGACCATATTAGAGAGCTGGATCAGAAGTGCAGCAGCCAGGACTCAAACCGGCGTCCATAAGGGATGCTGGCACTGCAGGGGGCAGCTTTACCCGCTATGCCACAGCACCGGCCTCTCATCATTTTTTGACACATGTTCTCTCTGATATCCTCAGTCATATTACATTAAAAATCAGATAAAACATGCTTAAGAGTGGGAATAGAAGAGGGAGGAGGAAGAAGGGTTGGAGCATAGGTTGGGAGTAGGGTGGGAAGTAGCACTATGTTCCTAAAACTGTGTATATGAAACACATGAAACTTGTATAACCTAAATAAAATTCAAAAATAAAAAACATAACATGCTAAATTTTGGACGAGAGGTGCTTTTCAGAGATGTTTTAACAAGATATATAGCCTTCATGCAAAGAAGAAAACTGGTAGCAAAATTTCAGTAATCAGAGAAAATGTAGGTTTGGTTTGGGTTTAGGTGATGGAAATAGGAAGCAGGCTTTTTAGGAATCCTAAAATCTCACCATATAGAAGTTTGTCTATTACACACAAGTGCTAAGTAGGCATAATGTGATCTTAAATGAACTTATTTATCAACAAATCAATGGAGAGCTAGGCACTCACATATCGAGAGAAATAGTCATAAAAATTATGAGCATTGCAAGAGTCTCACAAATGATACTTGTTATTTAATCTGATTTACATTTAATATGGAATCCTGATGAATCTGTTATGACCCTCCTTATTATTTAAAAATGATACAAAATATAAAAATAAATATTAGTGAATAATAATGAAAATGTTACATCAATACTGTTGGAAACAATGAAATATTATAGACATTGTACATACCAAAAAATACCATGGTCCAATGCACTATTATTCATATTAAGCAATGATGTTGGTGGAATGAATGAATGAATGAATGGATTAATGGCATTGCAAATGATAGTGTTATACCTTGTATAAATGTGTCTTTTAATATTAACTAAAGTATTTCCCCTAAATTTTAAGGTTTTTTTTTCTTTTTTTAAATACAATTGGCCTTCTGTATCCATGGGTTCTGCAACCCTATATTTGACCAACCGTGTATAGAAAACACTTGGAAAAGAAAAAAAAAAAAAAAAAAACGTGTCTCTATTGAATATGTACAGACATTTTGGGTTGTCATTACTTCCTAAACAATGTGATACAACAACTATTTTTTTGAAAGATTTATTTATTTATTTGAAAGTCAGAGTTACACAGAGAGAGAAGGAGAGGCAAAGGCAGAGAGAGAGAGAGGTCTTCCATCCGCTGGTTCACTCCCCAGTTGGTCACAATGGCCGAAGCTGCACCAGTCTGAAGCCAGGAACCAGGAGCTTCTTCCAGGTCTCCCACATGAGTGCAGGGGCCCAAAGACTTGGGCCATCTGCTGCTTTCCCTGGCCATAGCAGAGGGCTGATCAGAAGTGGAGCATCTGGGACTCAAACCAGCGCCCATATGGGATGCCAGCACTGTAGACGGCAGCTTTACCTGCTACACCACAGTGCTGGCCCTGAATACAACTATTAACAAGCATTTACATGGTATTGTTTTATAAGTGAAACAGAGATTCTTTATAGTATAGAGAGGCATGTCCAAAGGTTTTTGAAAATTCCTTTTTTATTTTTTTTTCAAATATTAATTTATTTATCTGAGAAGCAGAGTTACAGAGAGAGAGAGAGAAAGAGAGAGAGAGAGACCTTCCATCTGCTGCTTCACTCCCCAGTGGACACAAGGGCTGGAGCTGGGCCGAGACCAAAGCCAGGAGCCAGGATCTTCTTTTCCCACACAGGTGCATGGGTCCAAGCACTTTGGCCATCCTCCACTGCTTTCCCAAGCCATCAGCAGGGAGCATGATCAGAAATGGAGCAGCCTGGATTTGAATCTGAACCCATATGGGATGCCGGCACCATAGGTGGAAACTTAACCTTCTACACCATAGCACCTACCCCTGAAAATTCCTTTTTCTATAAAGTACTTGAGCATCCTCAGATTTGGCTATCTGAAGGGAGGGGCAGAACTCCTGGAACTGATCCCTCAAAGATACTGAGGGACTGCTGTGTAATGTTCCATCTGGTTCAGGTGGATATCACTCAAAGTCTTGGAGAAATGTCCTCTTTAAAAATAATACAGGAATATTACAAATTTTCTGTGAGATGGTTATATAGGGTGGTGAAATAAAGTCATATTGTGATATGTTAAGCAACATTTAACCATAGGATTTTGTTTTACAGTTGCTTTTGATTATTCTCCATTGATTACTTGGAAAGAATTCCAAACTTTCATGCCCTGGGACATAGCCATTCTTGTTGGTGGAGGGTTTGCCCTGGCAGATGGCTGTGAGGTAATACTCTATGTATACAACATCTAACAATTACCTAGACCATTTAAAGAGCACAAGGACATTTCAAGCTTTTGGCATGTTCACCTTTATCCTGCCATTTTAATGATGCAGGTTTTAGCAGTTGTGCTGTGAACATACCACACAGATGAGGCAGTTCAGAGTTCAAGAATTTTTACAGGCTGTAAGCATAATTGTTAAGGTATACTGACATGAGAAAAGAAAGAATGCAAAGACTGAAAATTTTAATCCATGAAATAGTATTAGAAGTCTAGCTCACTAAGAAAAATCTTACATAAAAGTAATATGCAAAGTGGCTCAATGGAATATGTTTTTATTTGTTTATACCTTTTTTTCCTGATGAATATAAGTAACTCTAATATTCTAAAATTTCTTGCTCTTCTATTATCAAAGGAAAATGAGAAATAATACTAGCACTTAATAAATATTTATTGAATGAAGAATAGAGAAAGTTTCACATAACTATGTCAATAAATTAAATTGTGTTTTATATTAGGAAGACATAAAACACTATGAGGAATACAGCTAGCTATTTCTTTGACCTCCCTATCTAACTAAAACAACACAGCAGCCTGGGGAGGTCCTTCTCCTTTGTCATTGCACTGGCCATTGTAGGATTGCTAGAAGAAAAGCATCTTCAAAAGCCCCATAAAAATCCTTTATTCTTAGACTAATTAAAAGCATCTCATTTCTTGATTTTGAAGCTTTTTGCAAACTGCTCAGATCTTTTGGCTGTTTCATTTCCTTAACCATCAAATAAAAAAGAACCACAAAATGTGTTGTGCCCAGCTCTTGAAGGAAGAAGTTAAATTATTATGCTTCAAGATAAATAGCTATTTCTTCTCTCCTCTTCTTCATAACCTATCAGGAAACTATTATTTGCTTTCAACTTTATTGTGTTGTTTGACATAATATTTAGATACTGGGCTTTCAGCACAAGTCTATAATAATAGCTAAAAAATCTTGGAAATTGTCTCAGTTCCCAGTGTCCCATTGTTTTAGGTCTTCATTTGACTGTCCAAATAAGAGTGGTAGAAATATAAGACAAATATACTTTTCTTTTCTACCTTTTCATAAGAAATGACATGGATTTTCAGAATAGATGATTCCCATTCTTACATTTGCTAATATGTATTGTAAGGAACTCAGAATCAGCAAGTCTGGCATTGTAATGAATTTGGCTCTTCTCTGTTCCCCAGAATATCTGTCTAGACTGGACCACAGACTTGTGGACTTGGCCAGACTTTAGAGTAGCAAAATCTAAGGCAATAAAACAATGTGGACACAGTCTGATGCACCAGGTTCTCTCAGTGGGAAAATTAGAGAAACCATGGAGAGAGGTCTGTCTTGCTCTAAAATCCTCGCACACAACACCAGATCTCCACAGGACATATAAAATTATCATACCCCTAAGTGACCAGATTAACACCATAGGGCTGAACCAATACACCCTTGCAACCTAGTTTTACAAAGATTTGTAAAAAATTAAATCATAAACATTTTGTTCAAAACTTCTGGCAGTTATCCATAAGCAGATAACCCTTCTGAGAATAGAGGTGGTAGCTATCATGCCATCCACTTCATTGCAATTACCTCTATTTCAAATGCCTCTCCATTTTATTTTAATGTGGTTGATCTCATAGGAGCCAGCAGTCACTTTAAAAATTCTAACAGTGAACAACTCCTGCATTTCTCTTTTCACACATTCCTCAAAAATTTTCTTCTTGGAAGGGTTAGCACTATATTTTTTCATATATCTACTAAAATGGCAAGAAGTGAGCAGAAATGTCAATCCATAAGACAAGGTTTATATGACAAAGTCAATAAAATCAGGAGATACTGATAACACTTAGAAGATGGAGAGAGGATATTTGAGGGATAACTAGCTTTGAACAAGTATAGAAAGTAATGAACGGTGAAATCTGTATGCGGGCAAGAGGAAGAGCCAATAAGATTTATTTATAAGACCATGGAGAAATTTGGAAACTGGAGCAGCAGATTAACTCTACAAGCTGGAATAAACGCAGACCTGAGTTAGGAGGAAGGTTTACGAAGTGTACAATGAACTGTGAGCCTCCCAGATACTTGCCCCAGTAACAGTCAAGCAGCTGCTCGCTCTCTCTCCTCCCTTATAAAAAATTAAGATTTACTCTGCAGCAAAACTGAACCAATGAAACAATGGCTCATGGCTCAGTCTTTCAGTAATCCTTACCCAGACATAAAAAGCTTTAAATTATCATTTCACTGTTTCCCTCTTAAAACGAGTAAGTAGTGCAAGCTTGCCAGACAACTGAGAAAACCTTAGATACAACAGCTAGTTAGAAAAATAAACAAAAACAAATAGAAAAGCAACACAGATAAAGCAAAGAAATAAATGAAGCAAAAGAAAGTTTTGTTTTATCGTTGAAATCTCTAAAAGATATTAGAAATCTTGGGCATGAAGCTAAAATAGAATGTTGCTTTAAAAAGGAATAGGAAGAGAATATGAAAAAGTCCCTGAAGATTAGAAATATGATAATAGAAATTTTTAAAACTCAGTAGTAGTGTTAGAAGATGAAGCTTGAAATATTCCAGAAATAGAACAAAAAGAAAAAAGAAGGTAAATATTTAAAAGAGTAAGAAAATTACAACATCAATCCAAAATACCCAATATTCAATTAAATGGAATTTCAGAAGCAGAGGAAAAAGAATGGACAGACATTTAAAAAAAAATACAAAATCATTCCCATAACTGAATACTTGCTGAAAATGTATGTTATGTAAAATTATGCATGGATTTCAACCTTTTTTCATCAAAGTAAATTTATAATTGTGTTTCCACTAACTTTTAAAATTATGGTGGGTATTGAAAAAAACCCTACTCCTTATGTAACATGTTAGGAAGTCAGTGAATTGAATAATGTCTGAATTTGAAAATTAGGGGAAAATGTATGATTAGAATATTATTTTAAAGATAACTATACAAGTACCTAATTTTATACTTAGATTTATAAATAACTAATAAGAGTTAAACGTTTTTGTCTCTGAAAAACATAACTTAGGGGTTGGGGAAGGTGAACCAGATTGGCTGCTGTTTCTTAAAGCTTCATATATTCTCTATTTAGATAAATTTAAAATTTCATTGAAAAGAAATATGGGAAGACAATTTAAACTTCCTAATTCATGTTGATAATGCCAAAACAAGACTAAGCAATAGCACTTCCACATCAAACTGACTGGATCTATAAAACCACAGAAAAATGAGAGATTAAAATTATAGTTTAGAAACAGTTCTCAGAGCAAATAATGTCATCTATGTATTAGTTATATCTGATTAAAATAAAATATTAATGAATACCAAAATTCTCAAATTTGCTTTTTTTAGGCCTCTGGACTATCTAAGTGGATAGGAGATAAGTTATCTCCCCTAGGTTCATTACCAGTATGGTTGATAATTTTGATATCCTCTCTGATCGTCACATCTTTGACAGAGGTAGCTAGCAATCCAGCTACCATTACCGTCCTCTTCCCAATATTAGCTCCACTGGTGAGTATCTCATTTAATCCCTTTTTATGTTCTTTATATCTTTTATATTCTCTTCATCAGAAGAGTAGTTTTCGACTTAGGAATTCTGATTCTCATTTTTTTTTTTTTTTTTTTTTTTTTTTTGCCTGAGTGGACTTCCTATTAGAAACTTGTAGAATAGTTTTTTTTTTTTTTTTTTCATTAATATCTGTTTAGGAAATCTTGACTTGAGAACTGTTTTCTACCATGTTCAAGAGTCAGACTCTTAAGTGAACAATTTGCCTAATCCCCATTCAATTTTTTCACTTGCAAATAAATCAAAGAGTCAAAATTCCAACAGTAAGAACTGGGGTTCAATATTTCCTGGTAACTTTAATATTTAAATCTCTAACATGTTTCCCTCAGTAAGATTGTTATCAAATTTCTGAGTTGTGCTTTATAGAAGTGATTTGTAAATGAAGGGAAAGCTAAACATGCACTTCTGCCTTAAATAGCTTATTCAGAGTTCTCTACTGCCAGGGACAAATAGAAAAAGTCAGAAGTGGGTTTCCTAGAAGAAACAGGAAAAGGCTGTCTTCTTTCCTCCCCACCTTAACAGCAATTACAAGAAACAGCTTTAGCTTAAATGTTTTTCTTGTTGGGATGGATGAGCTTGGTGAATGGGAAACACTTTAAATTAAGAAGGATTGTCTTCCTGGAATTGTTCTGCTACCAGCTCAAGGGTCTGCTTGAGCTGCTGCTTCAATTTAGAAAAATAAATGTAGGCTGTTTACATTGGTAAAATATCATCTGGGGTCTTTCTACTTTTTCCCTCAAGATGAAACAGTTAGAAAATTGTGTGATGGATAGTGGTAACACTTCTGTGATGCTCCTTAAAGAAATGTTAAAGTAAACATCACAGAGGTAAGAAAGTTAATGCCAGAATGAGAAAGGCAGTGAGACCCCACCTAAGCTCGTCCACAGCTCATCAGCTGTGTGCCTAGATCAGTTCTATTAGCTTCTCTGAGCTTCAGTTCTCTCATCTGTTATTTGGAGTCATCTCGTAAGATTATTGTGAAAATTTAAATATTTATATAACATTTATTTGAGTTATTTATAATTATATAACAATGTATTATGTATAAATATATGAACAGGCACCACAGCACCTAGCATTGTTTCTGAAACATTGTTTCTGAAACATTGTTCCTGAAACAAATGATACCTTAAATAAATCGGACTCTATTGTTTAAGTAGGGAACAATGATCATATTAAGAAAAACAAGAGGAGACACTCTCTGAAAACTGTTCTTCAAATTAAAACTGCATCTGCTGTATAATTTTATGTTTGTTTGGAGTGTTTATGATATAAATTTGTTCACTTTGATGGTTGACGCCCACCCTTAACATCTTACTTTGCTTCCTTTTACTCTTCTATGACAGTCTGAAGCCATTCACGTGAACCCTCTTTACATTCTGCTGCCGGCTACTCTTTGCACTTCATTTGCTTTTCTCCTACCAGTAGCAAACCCACCCAACGCCATTGTGTTTTCATATGGCCATCTCACAGTCGTTGACATGGTGAGTTGCTGAAAGAATACTGTCGCATACGATGCACAATTTTTGTGATGTCTTCAATTGTATCCCTTGACTTCTGTTTCTAAATTTGCACGTGGATAGCCAAAGAATTGTTTTTCAGAGTGATAGGCAGAAGTGAACGTGCCATTAGAATATATAGTCACAAATGTAGAGCTTTCAAATGTATCAGTAATTCTCCAGAAGAAGGAGAGGAGCAAAACAGCTGAAACTTAGCATGTCAGGATCAGGATCCAGCCTGTCTAGGCAAAAGGGCGAAATGCGTCCATCAAAACAACACTACACTTTGCTAGCAGCCAACATTTCCTCAAATAAGACATTCCGCTCCATGCTTGCCCACTGAAAAAGCCTTATTTTTCATATGATTCAAATATTGACACCTGATGAGAAATAAGCAATAATGCAAACTCGAGAGATGAAGTGTGCATATTTTGGCCAACTATAGAAGTAGTGATAGTTAAGAACTGGCTTCAGAATATTCTAGTCTTCCCTCCCAATAATCGTTACCAACATCTAAATGAAGCGAAATAAGAATATAACCAAGGTAAATTCAGTGACCATGATGTACAAATGCACTTATAAGCTAAGTATTGGCTCTCTCCCTTCCTCAGAGATTGCTGTTCCCTGCAAAATGAATATCCTGTAGGTAAAATAAGCTGGGTACAGCGAGACAAATACATATTCTTTCTCATATGTAGAGGCTAAATAAAGTGCCTGAACATCAAATAGTGATTACTAGAGGCTGGGAAGGGTTTAGGGGAGGAAGAATAAAAAGTAACAAAGCACAGTTCACTAGAAGGAATGATTTCTAGAGTTGTATAGCACAGCCAGGTGACCACACTTCACAGTAACACATTTCCTATTTTCTGAAGAACTAGAAGAGAGGAGCTGAAAGCCTCCAAACATAAAGTAACAATAAGTATCATCCCAGTGTTATCAGTACATGCTGTACACATGTGCTGAAATATCACACTGCATCCTTAAAATATGTGCAATTATTGCATATTAACCAAAACAAAGAAAAATTATGGCATTTCCTCTATGTAGAAGTCATATAATACCTTTTTGGTGAACAAAGTGTACTTAGTACAATGAGTGCAAAGCCATATGTAGATGTGTAAAGAGGCTTGAGAAAGTTCATGGAAATGGAGTTTAGAAATAGTAGGTATTTTCCATGAAATTTTTTTAAAGTCCCTCATGTTGAAAAGAATAGAAACATGATTCTGGAATAAATGAGTGGACAGAGAAGAGCTGCTATATTCATCATGGCCTGGTAGCCTCCATTTGCTTTGGGACTCTGTTTTAATGCAGACAATGAGGGAGTAAGCAAACTTGCTCTATAAAGAGCCAGATAATTCATATTTGAGGCTCTGTGGACCATACAGTCTCTGTCACAATTACTCAACTCTGCCATTCTACCATGAAAGAAGTCAAAGACGATGTGTAAACAAATATGTGTGCTTTTGGGCCCACAAAACTTTGCTTACAAAAACAGATCATGGGCCATAGCTTGGCAATCTCTATTTTAATGGGTAGAAAGCAGTCTGGAACTTGTTTAACGAATATTTGATTAATGTAAAAGTTATAAAAATGAGAACCCCCCAAAAATAAGAGAAATAGAAATGACATTTTGAAGTTTCAATAACAGTACTGGGGGAATAAACCAATAATATCATTGAGATTATGAAGAATACAGTTATTATATGGTGTCTTAAAATGTATAAAATCACAAAACTCAAATTCTGAATTTTTAAAATTTTATATAAGTTATACAAATTTCATGTATTTCACATATACAGATTTAGGAATATAGTGATACTTTCCACCCTACCCTCCCTCCCACCAACCCTCCAACCCTTCTTCTTCCTTCCTCTCCCATTCCCACTCTCAATTCTGCTTTAACATGAAATGACTGATTTTTAAGGAGAATTTTCCGTAATCAGAATGATCTAGGAATATTCGTAAGGGGAGTCTCCCTGAGGCTGTCCTCCCAAATGATGTGTCCTTGGAGACAGATTTTCATTTGACATGAATGAAGGAAGAACCCCTGATTTTATGAAATGAAAATACTTTCTGCTAATCATTTAGAATGCTTGTCAAATCGGCATGTGCTTCCTACAACAGCATTTGAAATCCTCTCCAGGTCTTGTTTTTGGGAGACTGACATTTATGTTCTTTCTGTTCCAGGTTAAAGCTGGACTTGGTGTTAATATTGTGGGTGTTGCAGTGGTGATGCTTGGCATATCCACCTGGATGGTCCCCATGTTTGACCTCTACACTTACCCTTCTTGGGCTCCTGTAATTGGTAATCAGACGATACCATGATAAGCAAAAGTTCTATTTCATGGTGACTTTTGGGAACCATTAGACATTCATTGTAAAATGTGGCTCTGCAAAACTGATGATATCTTCAAATCAGATCTGGTGTACCAACTGCGATGCCAGAAAACATCCAAAACCTATTGTCTGGACTTGGAGCCCATTTTTCTTATGAAATGCAACCATAGAACATCTACTGGCCTTCACTGAGCAGTGGATGATTGAATTTGGATTAGGGACTATCTGCATCTTGCTTCCTCTGAAGCAGGTATAACTTATCACTTGATCTTCACTGAGATTTGACCATAAACTTTGCCTCACAATTGGTGTGCAGTGAAACATTTCAAGTATCAATATATTATTTCAAAAATTTACCATAAAGAAAAAAACTAGAAAATAAAATATCTCTGTTAATTAGGTACTTGGATAAATCATTTCTGTAGAGTTATTCAAGTGAGTTTGCTAACCTGGTTTAATCCAAATGAAATGTGCATTTCTATTTGGACTATTATTCGGAGTATTTTCATAAATATGTATACATATATATGAAATCTATGTATATTTTTATTATGATAGGCATTTTCCATGAACTTTTGGAAGACCCCACTCAATTGCATGGATGTCAAATATTTTTGTACCAAAATAAACTTATCTTTTAATTCCATTTCCATGAATTTTTGAAATATCTTCCTAGTACAAGTATGAAAATTTAAAGTAGTATGTAATTTAAAAATTTTATGTGAATCCACTAGAAAACAGAAAACCAATTGATAAGTATTAATTTCTACTTGATTCTATGGGTAAATTAATATAATTAATTCTTTTATGACTTCAGGGCAGTGAGAAACATGTTTTTTATCGAAGCTGATAAGGTTTGCTGTGATTTGCATTATTTGCACAGTATATTTAGAAAGGAAAACCAAACACTATAAAACTGTTAGCACATTTTTATGTATGTGCAAACAACTTGTGTTTATTTTGTTTTAGAAATGCATAACATCCTATTTATAAAAATAAAATGTGCAAAATTAAATGAATTAACACTACATTCAGAAATAGAAAAAGTCATATAATTCCATTTTATCAACATTGAATAAAACATCAGAGGGAAATAAAAAATAATAGTTAAAATGTAACATGTTTACAAAAGATAAAATTCACTAATAAGCAAACAAAAAGCAAAACAACAGCAACAGAAAACATCCCAAATATTCAAACAAAAGGAGAGTGAGAACAACCTTCTAGCACTCAGGATGTGAAAGAGTAAGGTCTATAGGCGTTCCAAAATTATGTGAAAAGAAAAGATATAGACTGCAAATAAAATACAGCTAATAGTGAAAGACAGAGAAGTTAGATCACAGCAATTCTCATAATAAAAATAAAATGGGAGGTCAAAAAATTTTGATATTTTTCATCTTCATAAATATCTTCCTAGACATTGCAGAACTACTTCTTTGTTTTTTGCAGATATTATTTATGCAATTATTCTTGAAAACTTAGCAGTAAGTTATTGTTTATTTAAAAGCAAGTAGAAGAGGGGATTTTGAATGTTCTCACCACAAAGAAATGGTAAATGTCTGAGGTACTGATTATTCCAGTTATCCTGATCTGATCATTACTCGTTGAAAGCAGATGCCAAGAGATAACACTATTCCTAATAAATGTGTGCAACTATGGTGTGCCAATTAAATATTTTAAAAGCAAAATATAAAGAGGTTTTTTAAAATTACATTTCTTTCAAAATTGTATATTCTGAATAACTATTCACATTCATTATTTGTTGATTATTAGTTAATACAATATTATTTTTCAAAGAAAAATGTGTCCACTTAAACCTAAACTATCATATTTCTGCTTCATGTAAATCTTGTGTGTTCATGCTTGCTATTCACTTGTTCTTTTCCCTATCATATGTTACCTGCTTATTTATGATCCATTTCTGCTTCCTTCTCATCATTCAATTTATCACTGCTGAATTATATGATGGATACATTTTAATTATGAAAAATAAAATGACTTTACAAATTATAGTGAGTAAGTTTGGTTTCAGGAAAATAATATAAATAATTCACTTTGAATAATTTTAATGAGTTACTTCTAACAGCTGCCAGCTGAGTACAAGAAAAATATTAGTCAAAATTTGTGTAATCAAGCCATCAAGATCTCTTGCTACATCTTTCTGTTTGGCTGACATATAGAAAATGACAACACCCATTTCATATTTGCTCCATTTACATCAAAGTCCTCAGGTTCCTTTGGTGTGAAGGTTGTATACTGTCTTGGAAAGTTTCTAAAAGGCAACCCTCAATAGATAGACAGATCGTTGTCCTCCCACTCCTGTGGTAGATAGTGTTTTTGTTATTATCTTGATCATTACTTAAAGGTTAACTAGAAATCTTTGTCACTTTAAATTCTAGTATCTTACTTAGAATTGGATCTGTCTAGATAATAGTAGCAATTTCACTAAGTGCCTATTTACTGTCTGCTCATGTAAGCTCTTGGCAGGCCCCACCGGCATAGGTGAATCCTTCACTAAACCCAGCTGATGCTGCTCTCGTAGGCATCTCCAGAATTCATACCTGCTGTCTGCCAGATATGTGCAGTGTTTTCATCTGACTTGGTGTCCAAGGCTTTATCCTCGCCTTTTTACCCTGGAAGTTAAGGAAGCACAGCAATACTAATTAACATTATTAACAAAAATTGACAAAACAACATCGTGGCACTCTGGTGGTATATTGTAACACATATTATTACACACTGAAGATTATTCTGCCTCTGCTGTAGCTAAGTAGATGAGAAGCTTTATGGGTATACTTTTGTTCCAAAATTTTATTGGTTTAGTTCATGAATATTATCTTTTCATGAATGTTTAGATTTTACCAGGGTAAATGTTTCCTTTTTAAGACTTATTTTTACTTTTTTTTTTGCTTGAGTATTGTGAAGGATTATTTCTTTTTGTTTGTTTGTTTGTTTTTTTTACTTTTTATTTTATTTTCCCCCCAAAGAGACATTTTATTTAAATAATACAAACTTCATGCATTTCATAAATACAACTTTAGAAATACAATAATTCTTCCCACCATACCTGCCCTCCTACCCACTCTCCCACCCCACCTCCTCCTCCCTCTCCCATTCCTAGTCCCATTCTCCACTAAGATCCATTTTCAATTAACTTTATACACAGAAGACCAACTCTATACTAAGTAAAAGATTTCAACAATTTGCACACACACACATACACACACACAAACTGTTCCTCTACACTCAAAGGCTGTTCAAAGTCACTGCATCTTGAAGTTAATTTCACTTTATTTTAAGAAATTTAATTAACTTTAAAGAAGCACCCAAGAATGATACATCTTTCACAAGCACTTATACATATTATACATCATTATAATACAACTCTCTGAGGACAGAGGTCCTGCATGGGAAGTTTGTACACAGTGACTCCTGTTGTTAATTTGACAACTAACACTCTTACATATGATGTCAGTGATCACATATGATGTCAGTGATCACCCGAGGTCCTTGACATGAGCTGACTGGGCTATGCAAGCCTTTTGAATACACAAACTCCATCAGTATTTAGACAAGGCCATAAGCAAAGTGAAGTTCTCTCCTCCCTTCAGGGAAAAGTACATCCTTCTTTGATGACCAGCTATTTCCAATGGAGTCTCACCCACGGAGGTCCTTCATGCAGGACATTTTTTGCCACAGAGTCTTGGCTTTCCATGCCTGAAATGCTCTCATGGGCTTTTCAGCCAAACCAGAATCCCTTAAGGGCTTATTCTGAAGTCAGAGTGCTACTTAAAGCAAAAGGCAGAGAGAGAGATCCTCCATCTGCTGGTTCATTCCCCAAATGCCTGCAAGAGCCATGGCTGAACTAGAATGAAGCCAGGAGCCTAGAACCCCATCTGGTTCTCCAAAACTGGTGGCAAGTGACCAAGCACTGGGCCACCTTCTACTGTATCACAGGCTCATTTGTAGGAATGCTGGATCAGAAGTGGAGCAGCCAGGACTTGAACCAGCATTCTGATACGGGATGCCAACATTGTAAGTGGAGTCTTAACTTAAATGTTTTCTTTCTTTTTTTTAAATTTTATATTTTTAGTAGGATAGGGGATTTTACCAGGAATGAAAGAGTAAAACCTGGGCCAGTACCGTGGCTCAATAGGCTAATCCTCCATCTGCAGCGCCGGCACCCCGGGTTTTAGTCCCGGTCAGGGCCCCGGATTCTGTCCCGGTTGCCCCTCTTCCAGTCCAGCTGTCTGCTGTGGCCCAGGAGTGCAGTGGAGGATGGCCCAAGTACTTGGGCCCTGCACCCCAGGGGAGACCAGGAGAAGCACCTGGCTCCTGCCTTTGGATCAGCGTGGTGCACCAGCTGCAGTGCGCCGGCCGCAGCGACCATTGGAGGGAAACCAACGGTAAAGGAAGACCTTTCTCCCTGTCTCTCTCACTGTCCACTCTGCCTGTCAAAAAAAAAAAAAAAAAAAAGAAAGAAAGAAAGAGTAAAACCCCACAAACTGGGTCAGTTTATGCCTTTACCATAAACCAAAAAGGAAAATAATAAAAAAAAAGTTACTTCTGGGTAATGCTAGCTATGAAGCAAATTCCCAAATGAAACACTTTAGTTGAGCAAAAATTGTCCAAATAAGTTTGGGAAACACAATATGAAAATGATAAGAACTCTTTGTAGAGACAAAACCAGATTAATCAGAGTAAACTGTAAAAGTACCAATCGAGATAGCATTTTATAATTAAAAATTAAAATGCCTTTATAAATGTGAGACTACTTCATGTGCCTAAAAGAGACATGAAGTTAAAAAAAAGAAAGGAATGAAGAGGCATTCCTTACTGATAGTACCATGGTATAGATACCAGAACCTTTTTGAGGCCCAACAACAAATATCGCGCAACACACATCACTGAACTGTAAGAAAGTCACAGAAGCCTTTGAAAGAGAAAGATGAAGCACAAGCAAAGATCCAGAGATTTAAACAAGAACTGAAAGTGGAAATTGCAAATCCCTTCAAACAAGTCCACAGGGAGTAGGGGTAGGAGACAACGTTGGAATCTAGGAATTGAGTGGATACTTACATAGAGTTAGGATCACAAAGGACTATGTTCAGTGTCAGTGTGAGCTAGAGAAAAGAATCACCCCTCAAAGGGAAACATCCAGGAAACTTTCATGTTTTGACCATATACTAGGTGGAGGAGATGAAATCTCCATTAAAAGTTCTAACCATGCATGTCTAAATACCTGTCTCAATGCAGTATGTGGGAAGGAGTGGGAGGTTGCTTAAACTGAAACATTATTTTAAAACAGTTCTGAGGGGGTCGGCACTGTGGCACAGCGGGTAAAGCTGCCGCCTGCAGTGCCAGCATCCCATTTGGGTGCCAATTTGAGACCCAGCTGCTCCACTTCCAATCCAGCTCTCTGCTACAGCCTGGGAAGGCAGTAGAAGATGGCTCAAATCCTTGGGCTCCTGCACCCATGTGGGAGACCCAGAAGAAGCTCCTGGCTTCCGGCTTTGGATTGGCTCAGCTCCGGCCATTGTGGCCATCTGGGGAGTGAACCAGTGGATGGAAGACTCTCTCTCTCTCTCTCTCTCACTCTCTCTCTCTCTCTCTCTCCCTGCCTCTCCTCTCTGTGTAACTGTGACTTTCAAGTAAAATAAATAAGCCTAAAAAAAAAAAAAACAGTTCTGAGTTGCTAATATTCCCAAATACCTGGAAAACAGAAGGAACAGTTTCAACCTTGCACTCAAAAAAATTATTATATTGGGGCCGGCATTGTCATACAGCAGTTTAAGCCACCACTTGCAACACTGATATCCCATACTGCGGTGCCAGTTTGAATGAGAGCTACTCTGCTTCCAATCTGGATTTCTGCCAGCCCACCTGGAAAAGCAGCAGATGATGGCCCAAGTACCTGAGCCCGTCCCACCCACATGGGAGGCCAGAATGGAGTTCTGGGGACTGGTCCAGCCCTAGATGTGGCAGTCATTGGTAGAGTGAACTAGCTGATGGAGGGTCTCTGTCTTTCTCATTGTGTCACTCTGGCTTTCAAATAAATATATATATAAATAAATAAATGTCTTAAGGAAAATCTTCCAGTAAGGAATTCAGACCCTTAGACACTGAAATTTTAAGATCTTGGGAGACTTGTTTTGGACTTTGAATCTAATAAAATAAGTCATTGTTTTTAGCTACTAAATTTGCATTAGGGAAACAATAGAAAAAATGGAATAAGTTATAAGAGATTGCAACACTTATTAGGGAAATTTATTTAGGGAATTTATTAGGGAAACAATAGAAAAAATGGAATAAGCTATAAGAGATTGCAACATGACCAGAGGCATCTGGAAAGATGTCAAGTATAAATTTTTGAAATGAAATGTATAATAAATAATAAGTTCAATAAATTTAATTTAAAACTTAATAGGTAAAGTAACACATTATGCAAACCAGAAAAGACAATGTGTGAACTTAAAGCACATTTTAAAAATTAATTAGTCTATAACACAGAGAAAGTAACTGAACTCTGACATGAAAGTTAAGAAAAATCAAGTGAGAATGGGAACTGTAACAATTTAGAATTCCAGAATAGATAATAAAGATGAGAGAGACACAGTCATTAAAAGTACAATGGCTGAGAATATTTAATATTAATAAAAGAATCAAAGTTTTCAGGAATTGTAAGGAAGCAAAGAAGGATTTTAATAGGTATTTGAAATGTATTTTAAAGGCAGAGAGACAGAGACAGAGCTCTATCATTCACTGGTTCACTCCCCAAATGCTCTCAACAGACAGGGTTGAGTGAGGCCATAGCCAGGAGCCAGGATTTCAATCTAGGTCTCCCACATGGGTGACAGGAACCCAACTATTTGAGCCATTACCTGCTACTTCCTGGGGTACACATCAGCAGGAAGCTTGAATTGGGAGTGGAGATGGGTCTGGAACCCAATCACTCTGACATGGGGTGTGGGCATCCCAAGCAGCATCCTAACTACTGTGCCAAATGCCCACCCCAAAGTTGGATTTTGCATAAAAGGAAATCTACACTTGCCTGCATGATGGTAAATCATGGATACAAATGCGAGAGAAAAGATCTTTGAAAAGAGAGAGAAGGAACTGCAGTTAAACTGAGGATTTGTCAGACTGTTTAGAAGATACTTGAATATCTTCAGATGTTGAAACAAAGCACTGTACACCTAGAGTTGTGTATCCAGAAAATTTGTCTCAAGAATGAAAAAAGGGGGGACCATTGCTGTGATGCAGAGGGTTAAGCCACCACCTGCAGCACTGGCATCCCATACGGGCACCTGTTTGATTCCCAGCTGCTCCACTTCTGATCCAGCTCCCTGCTGCTAGTGCACCTGGAAAGCATTGGAAGATGGCTCAAGTCCTTGGAACCCTGTAGCTACCTGGGAGACTGGGAAGAAGCTCCGGGCTGCTGGCTTTGGACTGGCCCAGTTCCAGCCATCACGGTCATTTGGGAAGTAAACTAGCAGAAAGAAGAATTCTCTCTCTGCCTTTGACTCTGCCTCTGCCTCTGCCTCCCTCTGTAACACTGACTTTCAAATATAGGTCAGTCTAAAAAGGGGGGGGGGGGCATGTGACTCGACAAGGAATGGTGACCAGGCAAATTGGTAAACATACAGATAAATAAGAATTAGATGGGATGGAAGAGGGAGCGGGAGATGGGATGATTACGGGTGGAAGAGAGGTTATGGGGGGGAAAAGCCACTGTAATCCAAAAGCTGTACTTTGTAAATTTATATTCATTAAACAAAAGTTTAAAAAAAGAACTGAGATTTTCAGTAACATCTGAAGAAGAAAGAAAAATAAAAATTAGAATTAAAATACTGCACACACATAATACAATATGTAAGTCCAAAGGAAACTCACTCACTCAAAGTATTGTAAGCTTACTCTAATTATTCAGAAGGGTAAGCATAATGCTTATTTTTGGAATTTGTTCTGAAAAGAAAATTAAATAAAAAGAAACTTGGACAAACTAGAAAACACAAACTTTAGTAATAATTCCAAAATTAAAATATAGACAAATTAAATTTCCCAACTAAAAATCAAATATTATCAGACTGGATTTTTTAAAAGCCAAATGTAAGCTGTTCATATCAGATACATCTAAAACATAAAAACATAACATTTGAAAGAAAGAACATGGAAAAAAATGCCAAGTAGATGCTTACTAAGATGAACCTGGAATGATTATATTAAAGCTAGCCAAAAAAGAATTTAAGTCAAAATTTTAATGCAAATAAAGCAAGTTACCAAATAATGTTTAAAAGAAAAAGCAGTCACCAGAGAGTTAAAAGAATCCTAAATAACATATAAAATCTAGACTCAGATTATAAAAAGCAGAAACTGACGGAATTAGAAGGAGAGAATCACAATCTACAGGAAGAATTGAATGTCCCTTTTTCATAACCTGTGTATTAAAAAGAAAAAAAAATTGGAGACCAGCAATATGGCACAGCAGATTAAGCTACTGCTAGTGATGGTGGCATTCAATATTGGATTGGCAATTCTAGTCCTGGCACCTCTAATTCCAACCGAGCTTCCTACCATGCACCTGGGAAGGCAATGGATGATGGCCCAAGTATTTGGACCCCTGCAATCCATTTGGGAGACCGGATAGAGTTTCTGGTTCCTGAGTTTGCCATGAGAAATTAACATGCAGATGGACAATCTCTCTCTCTCTTTCTCTCTCTCCACCCTCCCCCTCATTCAAATCAATGAATGCTTTTTAAAAAGAAAAGAAAAAAATTCCATATGGATGTTCATAACTTGGGTAATCTATTTTATCTGTCAAAATGTTTCATCTGGCCTCTGAGAGAATATCCTTTTCAAGTGCAGATCATCTCTTCTGAAAAATGAACACATATTAGGCCACAAACAAATCTCAAGGGACTTCTAAGTAGAGGCCACACAAACGACTTATCTAACTACAAGGTAGTTAACAGAAGTTAATCATAAAAAATTGAAAACCTCAGTACATTTCAAATTAAAATATATAAATATATATGTCAAAACCAAAGAAGAAATCATATCAAAATTTTTGAAAAATATAACTGAATGAAAATGAAAATGCTAAATATGAAATTTGTGAGCAGCAAAAGTATTGCTTTGGAAATATTATGGACATATAAATTCATAAGTCAATAGGAAATAATGACTACAACTTAGTGAGCTACATATTCATTGCAAACAGGTTTAAAAAATGAACAAATTAAATCAGAGAAATCAAAGAATTCTTAAGTAGCAGAGACTCATGGAATAGAGGAAATATGTAGAAATGACTGAGAACACAAAGTTTGCTACTTAAAAACTGAAGCTAAGAAACTCATAACAAGACTAATAATAAGTGAGAAAGGCAAAGCCGCCGCCTGCAGTGCCAGCATCCCATATGGGTGCCGGCTCAAGTCCCTGCTGTTCCACTTCCTATCCAGCTCTCTGGTATGGCCTGGGAAGGCAGCAGAAGATGGCCCAAATCCTTGGGCCTCTGCACCCAGGTGGGAGACCCAGAAGAAGCTCCTGGCTCCTGGCTTCGGATCAGTGCAGTTTCCACAGTTGCAGTCAGTTGGGGAGCGAACCAGCAGACAGAAGACCTTTCTCTCTCTCTCTTTCTCTCTCTCCCTCCATCTCCTTCTCTCTCTGTGTAACTCTTTCAAATAAATACATCTTAAAAATATCTATCATGAGAAAAGGGACATGATGAGATGAAGAGGTAAAACATAATCTGAAAATATCATGAATAATTTTATTCTAGTGAAAAATTGATGAAATGGGAAAATTCCTCAAACATAACATTCTGAACTGACCTGAGAATGATAATCAAAAGATCATTAACACATCACAAACACTACAAATTAAATATATAGCTGAAATTCTTCCTAAAAAGATAATACTAAACCTAGATTCATCAGCAAAATTAGCAAATCTCTGGAACAAAATTTAAATTTTTTAAAGATTTATTAGCTCACTTATTTATTTTTTATTTGAAAGGAAGAGTGATGAGAAAGAAGAGACATAGAGATATACAGGAGGGAGGGATGGAGAGAAAGAGAGAGAGAGAAAATCTTTTATCAATTAACTTACTCTCCACACATTCCAACAGCCATGGCTAGGCCAGGCTGAAGCCAGGAGCAAGGAACTCCATCTGGATCTCTCACATAGATGGCAGAAGCCCAAGTATTTGGGTCATCATCTGCTGCCTTCAAGGTACATTAGCAGGAAGCTAGGTTGGATGTAGGAGCAGCAAGGACTTGAACCAGCACTTCAATATGGGGTGAAGGCATCACAAGGGGTAGTTTAACCTACTGTTCTGCAATGCCAACCCTGGAAAGAATTTCAATTGTTTATAAATTCTTTTTTTTATTTTTATTTTTTAACTTTAATTTAATGAATATAAATTTCCAAAGTACAGCTTATGGATTACAATGGCTTCCCCCTCCCATAACTTCCCTCCCACCTGCAACCCTCCCCTCTCCTGTTCCCTCTCCCCTTCCATTTGCATCAAGATTCATTTTCAATTCTCTTTATATACAGAAGATCAATTTAGTATATATTAAGTAAAGATTTCAACAGTTTGCACCCACATAGAAACACAAAGTGAAACATACTGTTGGAGTACTAGCTATAGCATTAAATCACAATGTACATCACATTAAGGACAGAGATCCCACATGAGAAGCAAGTGCACAGTGACTCCTGTTGTTGACCCAACAAATTGACACTCTAGTTTATGGCGCCAGTAACCACCCTAGGCTCTCGTCATGAGTTGGGAGTAGAGCCATTGGAGGTAGAGTAGAGGTTATGATTACGAAGGAATGAGGCCCAAGTGCACTAGACAGGGTCTAGAACAAAGGACAGAGTCATTATTAGAGGAGCTAAGAAAGGTGCTGTCTAAGCTACAATTAAGTTTTCTGATTTAGAGGCAAATAGAACCTGACAGAAGGGGCTTGATAATAATCTGTTGGGCTTTAGGCCTTGCAAGTGAAGAGGCCCAGACCTACCTATCTCTTCACACGGGGTACATCCTAAGGGAGGTGTGAACCTCCTACAGGAAGGCACTCTGTTGACTTTCATTACTTAGCTGGCCTGGGAGGAGGGCTGGCCAGATAAAGGCAGGTGGCATTTCTAACAAGAAATTTACAGTTCTGCATGCAATGTTGCTGACCCTACTTGGCCGTCCCCTCAGCTGCAGTGGTCACTTTGGAAGTTGGGCTGAGTGAAGGGCTTTTCAGCTTAGAGCCAATAAGATCTGTGGCTCTGACCTGGGCATCCTTTGACTCGAGGACAGGTCCATTTCCAGTGATCCAACTCTTGGCAGAGCTGCCAGGGCTTTTGCAATTAATTAGATGTGGTTAGTCAAAGTTAATTATGAAAACCAAACAAGGATATAATGTAGAAAAATTGTGAACTAATTTCACTCCAAAATGTAGATTGAAGAAGTCCTTAAAAATAGGATTAGAGGGACTGGCATTGTGGTGCAGTAGGTTAGTTAAGCTGCCTCCTGCAATGCTGGCATCCCATATGGTCCCACTTCAGCCTGGCCTAGCCTCAGGTGTTGAGCCACTGTAGAGTGAACCAGCAGATGGAAGACCTCTCTTTCTGTCTCTCCCTCTCTCTCTCTGTAACTCTGCCTTTCAAATAAATAAAATAAATCAAGATATAAATAGGATTATAAAATCAAATATAAAAATACAATGTGTATGACTTATTTACAAGTTGAGTTTAACAATGAAATATCATAAATTTCCTGTGTATTTTCCAGTTAACTTAAAATTTTTTATTGAAAAACAAGTCCATAAGATTTACTGCATTAAAAGATTGAGGGAGAAAACCATATGTCTCAATATATGAAGAAATAAATTCAATGAATTTCAAAATCCACTTGTTATCAAAAAATAAGAAGACATGTGAGTAATAAAAGGAAATTTCCAAAGATTGATAACAATAAAAAATGTATCAACAAAAAGCCTGGAATAAACATCAAAGTTAAGAGTATAATTACCAATTCAATATCCAAAACCCACTCTAGAATAAAATAAAATTAACATTTGGGATTAGAGTTAAGATTATAACTTTCCTTTTTGAGGATAATAAAACAAAAATGCCTGCTATCATCACTTCCATTAATAGTTAACCTGAAGCTCCAGAGAATGTAATGATACAAGAAAAGTTAACAAAAAGCATAAGAATCAGAATGGAAACAGGTAAACTATCAATATTTGTATATGATAAAATTTTCTGCATAGACTTTCAAAATAATAGTTTCCATATCTAAAATCAAGATGTAAAAAAGGCTGCATTCCAAAATAACAGTAACAAGCTATTTGACAATATAATTTTTAATGTGCACTTGTATTTAGGAATATATCTACCTATATATGAATAAAAGTTTATGAAGGGAAATTATAAAACTTTAGAGAGGCACCAAAGAAGGCTTCAGCAAATAGAGAAAACATCTATGTGCATAGACAGATTAAGTATTGTAAAGATGTCAATTCCCTCCAAATTTATCTATCAACTCAAAGTATTTCCATTCAAAATCCCAACTTATTTTGAAGGTATTTGTGTATTTGACAAGCTAATTTCAAAATATTTTTGGAAAGGGCCCAGAATAACCCAAACACTACTATAGAAAATTTTTAAGCATTTTTCTTTACTTTTCTCTGGCCTAAACACTTGAAATCTTCAGTGTTCAATCATGAGTCATAATTTATCTTTAAACTAGAAATTGTTACACAATTTTTGTCATGATAACCTTCCCAATAGGGAACAAATATGCTAATATCCTTTTAGATGACACATTCTCTGCTTCTGTCTCTAGATTTTAAGCTCATATCTCTCTTCCACATCCTGTTGGGAGGTGAAAACAAAAAATAGAGTATTATGCAAGATTTTTTTTTCCAAATTGGCCTTTTAGTTTCCAAAAACAAATAAAAGATATTTTGACAATCCATACATCATCAGTGAGAAATACATACTATTCAAGAAAATATCCAAGGGCGGCAGAACACTTAATCTACAAAATCAAGGTCAATTTTTTAATTATAGTGTTTCAATTTTTATTTCAGAATTTAATACTCAATTTAGGGTTTTTTTGTTTGTTTTTCATTCCTTCCTCCTTCCATTTTTATCTAAGTTCTGTGCACTTCACATATAAAGTCCTCACTTGATGAGATGGTCATTGTGATTAGCAATTGTCCATGGTGTCTTCCACTGAGATGCACAACTCCATTGAGATTCTCTGCAATCTTTGGTTCCCATCGGTTCTATCACACACTTCTGATTCGAAGATCTACTCATGCTCCCTGGCTCATGCAATTCTTGTCTTCCCTGACATCAGTGTCTCTTCATCACTGCCTCAGTCTCTGTTGATCCACCACTTAGGGAGCTTCACATACTCAACTCCCTGAGATTTCAGGTATCTTTCGTGGAAAGTGTATCTTGGGCTTACCTGGACACACTTTCCCATTAGTCTATTCTACTACAGAGTGGAAACATATTAATGAGTTCATGGCAGAAATTTTGGGTATAATCTATAGTCACAGAACACAGCAGATAAGCCTAGCTATAATGAAAATGAAAACCATTGTTTTTCTAGAGTAGTGCTTATATTCACAGGATCTGGATGCTGACCACAGGACCTAACCCATGCACCACCACTCACCTCCCATGAATCCTCATTTGCATTATTTGAACTCTATATGGTACAGTTTCCTCATCCTAAAATGGGGGAGGGGGCTAATAGCATAAGAATATCTGTGTAGTGTTATAAGAATTAAATGGATTAACACACATAAACACGTAGAGCAGGGATTGGTTATAGTAAAACTCAAAATTAGATGGTATTCTTGGTTCTACTGTATTATTATTATTCCTTAGCATATCACACAGAATTAATTGCCCTCACATAGTCACTAAGGTTGGTAAAACTCCTTCAGAAGACTCAGTGAGAATCTCGTAAAAACCTCACAAAAGATTAAATCCAGCACATCAATGCAAATGATCAACACAGACATGGTAAAATGCCAAATCTCACTATCGATGAGGGAAATGCAAATCAAAACCTCAGTGAGATAGCATCTCACTCAGGTTGGAATGGCTATTTTAAAAAGACAATAAATAACAAATGCTGGAGAGGATATAAAGAAAAGGGAAACCTTAAACACTGTTGGTAAGAAGGCAAATTAGTACAGCTGTCATAGAGAACAGTATGGGGGTTCCTCAATAAACTAAAAATAGATCTACTATATGGCTCAGCTATCCCAACTTCTTGTTATATATCTGTAGGAAATGAAGTCACCATATGAGAGATACCGGCACTCCCATTTTATTGCAAACTATTAACAAAAATCGAGATATAGAATCAAACTAGATGTCCATGAGTTGATAGTGTTAAAGAAAATATTGGATCTATACAGAATGGAGTATTATTAAGACATGAAAAAGAATGAAATTCTGACATATGCAGCAAAGCAAACGGAATAGGGGATAATTATTAAGTGCCATAAGTCAAACATAGAAGGACTAGCACCGTATGTTCTCCCTCACAAAAGAAAATAATTGATGTGAACGTAGAACAGTAATCACTAGAAGTTGGGAAGGAAATGGGGAGGGGACTACAGGGTGATTGGATAACAGATACCAAAACGCGATCAGAAATAACAAGTTTCAGTATTACATAGCACATGGAGTTACAAGAGTTCCCAGCAATGTATTGTAATCTGTATAAAGAACTGGAACAAAGAAGCTGAAGCACAAACAAAAGATAAGGAAATGGAAAGTCTAGTTGCCTGAATTGATTTTTGCTGTATATATTTGTTTAACTATTCCACTGCATAAATGTACAAGCATTATATATTAATAAAAAATGTCTAAAATTAAATAAGAAAAAAATGGATAAATATATTTTGTTTAAGTTAAAAGGGTTACTCTAAGTGTATAACTTCTAAGCAGAGATTTTCAGAGGGTTGTTTAATTTTTATCCAAATAATCTTTTGTGGAGAAGTAACACTGGCGGCAAAGAGTGAACATGTGGTATAAAAAATTGAATCTTCATTTACAGAATTCAGTTCATAAAAATACAGGAAAACTTACACTCTATAAAATACTAAAAACACATTGGAATATGTGGCATATTGGTACAGAATGAGCCTCTACACCATGAAATGGTATTCATCATGAGTTTTCACCTCAGGGATTTTTTAGGTAGTTCAATATCCCCCTTGTCGTCAAGGCTCCCTGGAACATTCTCTGCAGAGTTGTTGATGAATCCAGACACCTGTATTTCCTTATACCTGCTGTGCTGAACTTAACCTCTGACCTCTCATCAGTAGCATGTCTACAGCTGGGCCACTGAGACTGTATGCCTTTATAGTTATTGTTCTGTAAAAATTACACATTGAACATTATCAAAATATCAGAAATGTCACCTAGCCTCTCCTTGATTCAAAGAAAATTGATGTGCTCTTATATTCTTGTGTAATAGACAGTAGTTGCACTATTTTTCTTACTTATTCTAATTGCTACATTCTGTTCTTTTTGATTTAGCTCAACTTGCTTCTTGACATACTTTTTTTGTAAGAGCTGCAAATGTGTTGGACTCCTCAGAAGGATCAGATATTATGTTTACATGTCTCTAAGAATAGTGGGCTCTTACAGTGTTCCTATGCAAAGAAACTGCAAATAAAAATGTGTCTACATCTCCATAATTGACAATCTAGGAATATATTTTCAATTAAATAAAACTTGAAACTGAAGTGAAGGTGTGTTATATTTTATGCAATGTTTTTCAAACTCCAAGTCATCCTGAAAGAGCATAGGAGAATTTTGATAGAAGTGGCTTAGGATAGATGGGGGCCGGCGCCATGGCTCACTTGATTAATCCAACGCCTGCAGCACCGGCATCCCATATGGGAGCTGGGTTCTAGTCCTGATTGCTCCTCTTTCAGTCCAGCTTTCTGCTGTGGTCTGGGAAAGCAGTAGAAGATGGCCCAAGTGCTTGGGCCCCTGCACCTGCATTGGAGACCAAGAAGAAGCACCCGGCTCCTGACTTCAGATTGGCACAGCACTGGCCTTGGCGGCCATTTGGGGAGTGAACCAACAGAAGGAAGACTTGTCTATCTGTCTCTCTCTCTCACTGTCTATAACTCTACCTGTCCAAAAAAAAAAAAAAAAAAAAAAAAGGATAGAATGGACAACGAGTTCTGAAGATAGCATTTTTGGTTGATCAAATTATTTATTGCCATGAGATCTTTTAGTTTGACATAAGACTCCAGCTCCATAGTTTCCTATCTGTTAGATACTGGGCTTCTTGCTTGTCTTCCAGGGTCCTCCATAACTCATCCTACTTTAAAGGGTTTATAGACTTTTATCACCTTAGGCATATATAATAAACTGTATACCAGAAGTGAAATTTTTTTTACTAGAATAGAAGAAATCCAATATACTCTAATCATAATCTGTAAATTGACTTGGAGTGAATTTACATCTTAATTCGAGTCTCCTTGTCCATGAAGACATTATATCTATTAATTTAGGTATCCTTTCATTTATTTCATTTCTCTGAGCAATATTATGTGAGTGTGATTGCCAGCATATAGACTTGATAAATCTCACACATACTTATCCATCTCTGTTTCATAATTTTGATGTGTTGTATTTTGTTGTTTAATACTATTGTAACATAATGCTTTTTATCTCCAATTTTAAGTTATTGTTAGGATTTGGAAATATATTTTGAGGAATTCATTTTGTATCCCCCGCCTTCTCTACATTTCTTAGATCTGGTTGCTTTATTTGCAAACTTCACACAGAATTTTCTATATAAACAATGATATTTCTGTGAATAAAGTCAGTGATATTTCTTCCTTTCCAATCTGGATCTTTTTAATTTTTTATTATTGCCTTAAGACATGCATGCCTTTTTCTTTCTCTTAGTAGCAAATCATTTTGTTATCATTAATTATGAATGTTAGCAGTGAAATTTTCATGGAGGCTTTTTATCAAATAGAGAAAACATTGTTACCATGGCTAGGTTGCTGAGAGGTTTTAATCAGAAATGGGTGTTAGAATTTGCCAGATGCTTTATCTGTATCCTTTGAGTAACCTTACACTTTTCTCTTTCAGTTTGTTAAAATGCTGAATTGCACTGAATTAAGCCATCTTTGAACATGATACTTTGAACCATGAATAGGTTTTATAGACTGCTAGCTTTTATTTACTAATTTTTTTTACGAATTGCTACACCTATGTTTAGTAGAGACATTGATTGATAGCTTTCTTCTTTTTATTTATTCTTTGGGTGGGGGAGAAGTGAATGTTTTGTGGTTGTTGTTGTTGATAGATTAATTCTAGCTCCAGAGCATGAGTTAAGAGGCATTCTTGTTTCTTTAGTTGTCTGGAAAAGTTTGTGTACCATTTGAATCCTCTTATATCTATTGAGACTTATTTATGAAAAATATGGTTTATCTTAGTAAATATTCCATGTGCACTTGGAAAGAATACATATCCTACTGTTGCTGGGCCAAATATCAAAAAAATGTCAATTGAATCACATTGGTTGATTGTGGACTTCAATTGTTATATATCTTTTCTATCTACTTATTCTATCAATTATTAAGAGAGAAACGTTGCAATCTTTGCCTAAAATTGTGGATTTATCTGTTTTCCTTATGTTTTTATCATATGTTTCTTATGTTTTTAAAGCTTTTGTTCAGGTTACAAACATTTAAGTTTTCTGTGTATTAAATGATTCTGTGTCTATATCCTTATAAAATATCATTTTATCATTCTTTGTATACACATTTTACTGAAATATACTGATATTAAAGTCACTAGTCCAACTTTTTAATTAGTTTTAACTTGGAGTACCATTTTCCATCCTTTATTTTTAACCCCCTTATGTCCTTAGATTTATTTATTTATGTAAAACAATTATTTAGTTATTTGAAATGCAGAGGAAACAGAGAGAGGGGACACAGAGAAAGAGGAAGAGAGAGAAAACAAGTTCCCTTCTGACAGCTTGCATATCAAATGCCTAAATGCCTGCAGTGACCTGGGGCTGGGCCCCGGGATCCAAGCTGAAACCAGGAGCCAAGAACCAGGAATTCAATCCAGCTCCCCCAAGTGAGTGACCAGAAACTATTTCAACCTGCACCACTGCATCTCTAGGTACATATTAGCAGAATACTAGAATCAGGAGTAGAGACAGGACTCAAACTCAGTAACTCTTATGTGGGATACAGATATTTCAACGGGATTCTTAACCACTAGACTAAACACCTACCCTTATGTCTTTATATTTAAAGTGAATTTCTTACAGGCAAAACATAATCAGATCTTGATTTCTTATATTTTAATCAAATTTGACAGTCTCTGTCTGTTTGGGTCATCTGCATTTAATGTAGTGATTGATATGAATGACTTGATATCTACTGTCTTGCTATTTGTTTTATTTTTTATGTTTTTTTAAGATTTATTTCAAAGTCAGAGTTACACAGAGAGAGAAGGAGAGACAAAGAGAGAGAGAGAGGTCTTCCATTTGCTGTTTCACTCCCCAATTGGCTGCAACAGCCGGAGCTGCTCTGACCGGAAGACAGGAGCCAGGAGCTTCCTCTGGCTCTCTCATATGGGCAGAGGCCCAAGGACTTGGACTATCTTCTACTGCTTTCCCAGGCCAAAGCAGAGAGCTGGATAGGAAGTGGAACAGCTGGAACTCAAACCAGCAACCACATGGGATGCTGGCACTGCAGACAGCAGCCTTGCCCGCTATGCCACAACACCACCCCATTTTTTCTGGATTTAATTTCCCTCTTGACTACTTTCTTTTGACTAATTCACTACTTTTAACAATTTCATTTTATTTAATTTTTTGGTTTATTTACTCTAATCTTTTGGTTATTTGAGGTTTTATAGTATAGATTTTAACATTGTTCACTTTAGTTATTATATCTCTGCATGTATGAGAAGTATTTAGAAAAATCTATGCGTGGATATCAAAGTGTTTTTCACAGAGGTAAACTCATACTAATTGATTATAACCTATCTGGATAGAATCTACATAAGACACTAAAAAGGGTAAGTCATTAGTTTGAAAAAAAACCCTATCAGATTAACATGAATTCTACTAAAACAGGAGACTAAACACTAAAGTTATGGTGAAGCTTGAGTGGAAGAATGCTGAAACAATGGAGATTTTACAAAAAGTATATGGAGAGATTGCCTCCACACCCAGAATCAGCAGTTACAAGTTGATAATGCATCATAAGAAAGATGAAATGAGGATTGTAGCAATAATCTACATCAATTTGTGAGGGGGAAAAAAAATCATTTTTGTGCCTTAATAGAAGACGACAGACAACTAACAGTAGAAATAATAACCAACTAATATGTTTCAAATTATGCAATTCTGTCTAAAATATTAAGGTTGAACACACTCTCTACTCAGTAAGTTCCAAAACTCTTGCCCAGATCAGCTACAGAGAAGGGCAGGGTTTTCAATGGAAATTTTGAAGAAGTGTGATTGAGACGCTGAAACATTTCTATAAAGAATTGCCACAGGGTACAATGTAAATCTTTATCCATTTTAGTATTTTTTTGTTCTAGTACTAATGGCTGAACTCTGTAATTAACACACAATTATTCTTAGGTGTTTAAATTTTAACTGAAAAGTGATCCTGGTTAAATATAAGAGTGGGAAAAAGAGAGGGAGGAGATGTACAATTTGAGGCATGCTCAATAGGATTTGAATCAAATGGTGGAGTTAGAAACGAGCCAGGGGATTCCAATACAATCCCATCAAGGTGGCATGTACCAATGCCATCTCACTAGTCCAAGTGATAATCTTCAGTTCACAACTGATCACACTGATAGATCTAAGAGTCAAAGGGATCACATAAACAAGACTAGTGTCTGCTAATACTAACTGATATAACCAGAGAGGGAGAGAACGATCCAACATGGAAAGTGGGAGACACAGCAGACTCATAGCATGGCAGGTGTCCTAAATAACACTCTGGCCTCAGAATCAGCCCTTAAGGCATTTGGATCTGGCTGAAGAGCCCATGAGAGTATTTTAGGCATGGAAAGCCAAGACACTCTGGGAAAAAAAAAAGAAGACCTAAATGAAAGATCTCTGCGAATGAGATCCCAGTGGAAAGAATGGGGCCATCAAAGTAGGAGGTACCTTTCTCTGAAGGGAGGAGAGAACTTCCACTTTGACTGTGACCCTGTCGGAATAAGATTGAAGTCGGCATACCCTAAAGTCTTCCATAGCCTCGGCAACTCCTGACTAGAGCCTAGGGAGATTACTGACGCCATAAACAAGAGTGTCAAATTGTTAAATCAACAACAGGAGTCACTGTGTACTTACGTCTCATGTGGGATCTGTCCTTAATGTGTTGTCCAATGTGAGGTGATGCTATAACTAGTACTAAAACAGTATTTTTACACCTTGTGTTTCTGTGTGGGTGCAAACTGATGAAATCTTTATTTAGTATATACTGAATTGATCTTCTGTATATAAAGATAATTGAAAATGAAAAAAAAACTTGGTGTTAAATTGGAAATTGCATAGAAAATTAATCAATTCTTAAAAAAACATCATGTAGGATCTCTGTCCTTAATGTGCTGTACATTGTGATTTAATGCTATAACTAGTACTCCAACAGTATTTTTCACTTGGTGTTGCTATGTGAGGGCAAACTGTTGAAATCTTTACTTAATATATACTAAACTGATCTTCTGTATATAAAGAGAATTGAAAATGAATCTTGATGTGAATGGAAGGGCAGAGGGAGCGGGAAAGGGGAGGGTTGTGGGTGAGAGGGAAGTTATGGGGGGGGGGAGCCATTGTAACCCATAAGCTGTACTTTGGAAATTTAAATTCATTAAATAAAAGTTAAAAAAAAAAAAAGAATTGCCACAGGGGATAAAACACTCCTTTACCAGTATGATCCTGAGGACAAGCCACAAAGCCACAGCTACCGACAGTTGAAAGTGATCCAGTATAAACAAAAGTAGACCAGACAACAGCAAAGATCAAGGCAATATTTTGGGTGGTTGCTTAAGGCATTTGGCTTGATAATTTTCCAGAGGGCCAAAAAGTGATAACACTTGCTTATTAGAAGAGTTTTTTTTTTAGAAAGATAGCCGGTGCGTTAGCCAAAAAATGTATGGCAAGTCTTCACTAGAATCCTTCTCTACCACAAGAATGTTCCTGTTCATTCCTCTTATTAAACAAGAACAGGCCGGTGCCGTGGCTTAACACACTAATCCTCCGCCTTGCGGCGCTGGCACACTGGGTTCTAGTCCTGGTTGGGGCACCGGATTCTATCCCGGTTGCCCCTCTTCCAGGCCAGCTCTCTGCTATGGACCGGGAAGGCAGTGGAGGATGGCCCAAGTGCTTGGGCCCTGCACCCGCATGGGAGACCAGGAGAAGCACCTGGCTCCTGGCTTCGGATCAGCGAGATGCGCCGGCCGCAGCGGCCATTGGAGGGTGAACCAACGGCAAAAAGGAAGACCTTTCTCTCTGTCTCTCTCTTTCACTATCCACTCTGCCTGTCAAAAAAAAAAAAAAAGGGCAAACTTACAAGAGAATTTCAAGAAGAAATCATTAGGCGGTCGCTGTATAGCCCTCATTTGGCTCCTTCTCTCTCTCTCTCTCTCTCTCTCTCTCTCTCTCTCTCTCTCTCTCTCTTTCTCTCTCTTTCCCATCCTATGAAATCTTTAAAGGACATTTATTTTCTTTTTCTTTAGTTAATAACATAAAAAAGACTATGCTGGTCGGTGCCGTGGCTCAACAGTCTAATCCTACGCCTTGCGGCGCCGGCACACCGGGTTCTAGTCCCCGTCGGGGCGCCGGATTCTGTCCTGGTTGCCCCTCTTCCAGGCCAGCTCTCTACTATGCCCGAGGAGTGCAGTGGAGGATGGCCCAAGTGCTTGGGCCCTGCACCCCATGGGAGACCAAGATAAGCACTTGGCTCCCGCCTTCGGATCAGCGAGGTGCGCCGGCTGCAGCGCACCAGCCGTGGTGGCCATTGGAGGGTGAACCAATGACAAAGGAAGACCTTTCTCTCTGTCTCTCTCTCTCTCACTGTCCACTCTGCCTGTCAAAAAAAAAAAAAAAAAGACTATGCTGACCTTCTTAAATTCCCAGGACATAATACATAGGGATGACCTAAAGGCTGGTGTCAAAGTTTCTTGAAGTTGATGGAGCTTATATTGAAAACAAAGTTTATATTTATTTTTATCTTTTAATTCTATTTCCATGAACTTTTTGAAGTCTCTTCACTATATGACTCTTGTAAGACTGTGAATATATCAAACATCCCATTGCCACACATTTTATTTCTACATATATCTTAAACCCCAAAATACATTGTGATTTTATTTCTTTAAAAATAATTTAGCTTTTGCAAACATTTAAAAATATGAAAAAAAAAAAAACACAAGAAACCACACGTTTTTCCTACATGCTTCATTCCCTCTGTGTATGGTTGTTGTTTCTAAATCCCTTGTAGAATTCTCATACTTTCAGCTTCTTTAAGTTTGAAAAAGAATCTCCATTTACCTTCATTTTTGAAAGATACATTCATTGAAAATAAAATTCTATACAGTGTTTTCCTCTTAGGAATCTAAAGATGTTCCCAAATTTTCTGAGTTATATTCTTTCTGATAAGAAATGTTTTCATTCCTTGTTTTGATCTTTATGTAGTGTGTCATTATCGTTGGTCATTTTTTTTTTTTTTTTTTGACAGGCAGAGTTAGACAGTGAGAGAGAGACAGGTCTTCCTTTTTCCATTGGTTCACCCCCTAAATGGCCGCCACGGCCAGCACGCTGCTCCGATCCGAAGCCAGGAGCCAGGTGCTTATCCTGGTCTCCCATGGGGTGCAGGGCCCAAGCACTTGGGCCATCCTCCACTGCACTCCCAGGCCACAGCAGAGAGCTGGACTGGAAGAGGAGCAACCAGGACAGAATCCGGCACCCAAACCAGGACTAGAACCCGGGGTGCCAGTGCCATAGGCGGAGGATTAGCTTAGTGAGCTGTGGCGCCGACCAATTGCTGGCCACTTTTAACATTCTTCTGTAGAGCTGATTTCACACAACTTAAATGATATGTGTACTGTAGTTGTACACATATTTGCATTTGAAATTGTCAAACTCTGTTTCTTTCCCATTTTCCACCTAAACTATCAAACTAGTCATCTTTGATTGTTCAGCACTTTCTTTGTCTAATCTGTTAATTCTATTAAGCATTTTTTTCATTTTAAATATTGTAACTTTTCACTCTAGAATGTTCATTTGAGTTTTTCTGTATTTTTCATCTTTACCATGCAAGACTCTTGTTTTATATGCGGCTTTCCTTTTTTTTAAGATTTTTTATTTATTTATTTGAGAGGTAGAGTTACAAACAGTGAGAGGGAAAGACAGAGAGAAAGGGCTTCTTTCTATTGGTTCACTCCCCAAATGGCCACAACTGCTGGAATTGTGTCAATTGGAAGCCAGGAGCCAGGTGCTTCTCCTGGTCTCCCATGCGGGTGCAGGGCCCAAGCACTTGGGCCATCCTCCACTGCTTTCCCAGGCCACTATATGCTGCTTTCTTGAACATGCATAGTATTATTTGCAGTGTTCTGGCTGTGATTTTTTTTTGTAAGTTTTTTTCTTCATACTATTTTTGAACTCTTTACCTAGTGTAGGTTAATCTTATAAAAAAAAATCATATAAAGTTAACTGAAATCTCTGTAAAAATTAAGAATGGGAATAGGAGAGGGGGAGGAAGAAGGATGGGAGTGTGGGTAAGAGGGAGGGTGTGGTGGGAAGTATCACTAAGTTCCTGAATCTGTGTCTATGACATACGTGAAATGTGTATACCTTAAATAAAATTAAAAAAAAAGATATGGGGCAAGCACTGTGGTGTAGAGGGTAAAGCTGCCACCTGCCATGCTAGCATCCCATAGGGTCACTGATTCGAGACCCAGCTGCTCCACTTCTGATCCAGCTCTCTGCTATTCCTGGGAAAGCAGTGGAAGATGGTCCAAGTCCCCTGCACCCACATGGGAAGACCCAGAGGAAGTGCCTGGTTCCTGGCTTCACATTGATTGGCGCAGCTCCAGCTGTTGCAGCCAACTGGGGAGTAAACCAGTAGTTAGAATACTTCTTGGGCCTGCACCGCGGCTCAATAGGCTAATCCTCTGCCTCTGGCGCCAGCACCCCAGGTTCTGGTCCTGGTCGGGGTGCTGGATTCTGTCCCAGTTGCTCCTCTTCCAGTCCAGCTCTCTGCTGTGGTCTGGGAAGGCAGTGGAGGATGGCCCAAGTGCTTGGGCCCTGCACCCGCATGGGAGACCAGGAGAATCTACTGGCTCCTGGCTTCAGATCAGCGCGGTGTACCTGCCACAGCACAGCAGCCATTGTGGGGTGAACAAACGGAAAAAGGAAGCCCTTTCTCTCTGTCTCTCTCTCTCACTGTCTAACTCTGCCTGTCAAAAAAAGAAAAGAAAAAAAAAAAAAAGACCTCTCTATCTCTCCTATCTCTCTGCCTCTCCTCTCTCTGTGTAACTCTGACTTTCAAATAAATGAGTCAATATTTACCAAAAAAAAAAAAAAAAGATGTTATATGGAATTGGTTCTATTGCTTCTTTTTTAAAAAACTTTTATGTAATAAATATAAATTTGGAAAGTACAACTTTGGATTATAGTGGTTTTTCCCCCCATAAACACCCTCTCACCCTCAAACCATCCCATGTGAACCCATAATTGTTTCAAAATAATAAGCTTGACTTACACTAATAGTTTTGAGTGTCAAGATAAGAGACAGAAAGGAGAGATTGTGTCTCACTGAGAGTGTTAAAATATTATTCCCAGTTACCCCTGGAGCAAGAGTCTGCCTATTTCTTTCTTTAAGATTTCCTCTTAAACTCTAAGGATACCAACTATCAGGGAACCACTTTACTTTGTCTGGATCAGTGGAAGCATCTTAAAGGAAATTGTAGAAAGCTTGAAGGTTTGCAGAAAATTTCCCTGTCAATCAACATCACCTATTGATTGTTAACCACAAATAGTAATTCCCGGCGGCTCACTAGGCTAATCCTCCGCCTTGCGGTGCCGGCACACCGGGTTCTAGTCCCGGTCGGGGCACCGATCCTGTCCCGGTTGCCCCTCTTCCAGGCCAGCTCTCTGCTGTGGCCTGGGAGTGCAGTGGAGGATGGCCCAAGTGTTTGGGCCCTGCACCCCATGGGAGACCAGGAGAAGCACCTGGCTCCTGCCATCGGATCAGCGCGGTGCGCTGGCCACAGCGCGCCAGCCGCGGCGGCCATTGGAGGGTGAACCAACGGCAAAAGGAAGACCTTTCTCTCTGTCTCTCTCGCTCACTGTCCACTCTGCCTGTCAAAAAAAAAAAAAAAATAGTAATTCCCTATTTTTCACTGAGCAGAGTCCCCCTGAGAGCTCATGTCCAGTGCAATTCTTCAAGTATTTCTGGCCACATATGTTGGTCAGGTTTGTCTTGAGTTTAGTGTCAGTAATGATTCATATTACTGAGATGACAAAAGTTTTGTAGAAATAGCTGTAAATATTTATTTCCCACATTATTCTAAGGTAATTCTTTTTATTTATTTTGATTTTTATTTAAAGATTTATTTTACTTATTTGAAAGGTAGAGTTAAAAGAGAGACAGAGACAGAGATCGATTGATCTTCCGTTCGCTCGTCCACTCCCCAAATGGCCACATAGGCCATCATGGGGCCAAGCTAAATCCAAGTGCCAGGAGCTTCCTCTGGGTTTCCCACATGGATGCAGGGCCCCAAACACTTGGGCCATCCTCCACTGCTTTCCCAAGCACATTGACAGGGAGCTGGATCAGAAGCAGACCAGCCAGGACCTGAATAAGTGTCCAAATTGGATGTTGTTGGCACCGCAGGTGGCGGCTTAACTCACTACACCACCATAACAGCTCCTCCAAGGCATGTCACTACAAAATTAAGATTATGGTAAAAAAACAAAAAAAGTAAAAGAAAAAAGAAAACATGGATATGGAAGCTGAAGCAGAAGATATCAAAGGTTAGTACTGTTGGCAGATGGGTTCTTAGAGGCATGGAACAGAACTTTGCAACTATGCCTATAACATGGTGAACTGAAAAGGTAGATACACCACTTCCTACATGTGCAGGAGTAATACTGAACCTGCTTTTTCTAGTATTACTTTAAAATTTTTTAATGTGTGGTTTTCATTTTGTTTGAAAGGCAGAGACAGACAGAGACAGAGACAAAGATATTCAACCCACCAGTTCACTCCCCAAATGCATGCAACAGTTGGGACTGGGCTACGCCAAAGTCAGGAGTCTGAAATCCAATCCATGTCTCTCACCTGGGTGGCTAGGACCCCAGTACTTGAACCATCCCCTCAGTCTTCCAGCATGCATCTGTGCCTCCCAGGAAGCTGGGGTCAAGAGAACTGGTACTCAAACACAGGCAACCCAACATGGGATGTGGACATACCAACCTGTGGCTTAACCACAACCCAAACACAAACACCCACCCTGGCCCGATTTTTATTCTTCACAATCCATCTGATTTTTACTCCTATTACTAAAATGATTGATTGAGTACCTTCTTAAGGTACTCAGAATAGCAGTATGTGAACTGAAATATGTATCCTACTGTAATCACACATTCTCAAGGAATTTTCACACTGTTCATGTTTATTAGTGTGATTAAGTGCCTCCTAAGAGGCAAGGCAATGATTATTAGTAATACTGCAAACTCTTCTCCATTAAGAAATGTTAGTTTGTGAATTAGGAGATTTTCCAAAAATTATTTTTTTTCCCTTTTTAAAGACATTTATTTATTTGAATGGTGAGAGAGAAGGAGAGACAGAGAGAGAAATCTTTCATCTGTTGGGTCACTCTCCAAATGGCCACAACTACCAGGACTGGACCAGGCCAAAGCCAGGAGCCAGGAGCTTCATCAGGATCTCCCATCTAGTACAGAAGCCCAAGAACTTGAGCCATCCTCCATTGCTTTTTTTTTTTTTTTTTAATTTTGACAGGTAGAGTTATAGACAGTGAGAAAAACAGAGAGAGAGACAGAGAGAAAGGTCTTCCTTTCGTTGGTTCATTCCCCAAATGGCCACCACAGCCGGCGCTGCTCCGATCCAAAGCCAGGAGCCAGGTGCTTCTTCCTGGTCTCCCATTCAGGTGCAGGGGCCCAAGCACTGGGCCATCCTCCACTGCCTTCCCGGGCCAGAGCAGAGAGCTGGACTGGAAGAGGAGCAACCAGGACTAGAACCCTGGCACCCATATGGAGAATTAACCAAGTGAGCCACAGCGCCGGCCCGCCTTCCATTGCTTTTTAAAAATGGAGTAACCAGGAATTGAACCAGTACCCATATGGGATGCCAGCACTTCAGGCAGCCCCAATTGTTTATTTCTGATCCTACTTTTATTCTCTTAGAAAAAATATGACGATTTGATAGTGTGCTCTCTCTTGTGTTCAAATTCCTATTAGAGTATATAAAAGAGTCTTGAGAGAGTTAAAAAAAAATCAGCTATCCCCGTCTCGTTCAAAGGTTAGAGTTGCTCATAGGCTGATTCTAAAGACTGTGCAAAGCATTATTATAAAGCAAGGCTCTGAAGTTTAGTTAGTTTACTTCTGGTTTTTCATGAGATATTCACAATTGTAATAAATATTCTGTCACTCTAAGGAAAACAAATGAAAATTGACAATGGTGTTCTGGAGAAGATAATTTATTTTGCTTTTTCATTTTATGGATAAATATGAGTTCATTCAGATTTTTGATTATGAAAAATCTCATCGATTGATTAATCCCAAAGAATGTGTGACTAAGCTGTTTAGAGTGCTCCAGTGGAGTTGGGAAAGCCTGGAGTGGGTCTATAAAGTGAAGACAGATTTCTTGTTAGGGTGCAATAGAGAGACTTTTGTACAATATTATTTAGCATTACATAACATTTTGGTTATTTGCTAAAATAAATGTCTAATGTAAGGGTAGGAAGTGAAAAATAAGGGCTAAAGCCTGGTTCTGGAATGAGAAGTACCAGGGCCTGAGCATTGCCATTTTCTAGTAGCATGACACTGGCCCACTTACTTCTTTGATCTCCAGTTTCCCTGCCTATAAAATGTCATAGCAATAGTGGTGAAGTCACCAGGATTACAAGGTGTAGAGCATGTATTTAGTTTTTAAGAAGAACTTTAACACAGCTTCATTTATCTCTAAGATGTGTTTTTGCTTACACAGATCATTGCTTTTATACAAGAGTAGGCTGAAGGAGACAACTCTTTTTTTGAATCATTTTGAAAATTTCTACCTTTTAAATTTTTGTTTTTTGATTTTTAATTGGCAATGTTTCTTTTCAAGCTTTACAATTTGATGAGGAAATATGTATACACAGCATGTAATGAGAGCCACAATCAAATCAATTAGCACACTGTCACCACATCATGACCAAACATAGATGTCTATTTATCAATATCTCCTTAATTCTCCCACCTCATCCTTGAACCCTAGGAGCAGCTGTTCCACTCTCTCTCTGCTTTTGTAAGTTCTACTTTTTTAGATCCTATGTATAAGCAAGACTACACAGCACATGTCCTCTGTGATTGGTTATTTTACTTAATATAATGTCCTCTGCATTAATCTATGTTGTCCAAAGTGACATGATTCTCTTTTTTATAGATGAACAACTTTCTTCCATCCTTTATATATACACAGAAGTGGGATTGCTAGATCAGATGATAGTTCTATTTTTAATTTTTTGAAAATCCTCCATACTATTTTCCCCAATGGCTGTACAAATTTACGTTCCTACCAGTAGTGCATAAGGGTTTCCTTTTCTGCACACCCTCAACAACATTTGTTATCTCTCATCTTTTCTTTCTTTTTTTTTTAAATCACATATGGCTTCTCATCTTTTCTTAAGAGTCACACTAACAGGTGTGAGGTGATATTTATTTTGGTTTTTATTTTCATTCTTCATTTTGATTAATGATGTTGAGTACCTTTTCGTATACCTGTTGGCCATTTGTCTTCTTTAGAAAAATGTTTTACTCAGGTTCTTGACACTTTGTACATTTTTAAATCAGATATTTGTTTCTTTGCTATTGAATTGTGTAAGTTCTTTATACATTTTGGATATTAACCCCCTACCAGAAGTATGGGTACACCATATTAAGGATAAAATCAGATAATCATCTCAATAATTCAGAAAAACTATTTTACAAAATTCAACATCTCTCCATAAAAACTTTCTACAGTGGTAGGCATTTGGCAGTGATTATGACAATGCTCAGGGAGCCAGTGCTGTGGTGCAGTGGGTTAAAGCTAGAGCCTGCAGCGCTGGCATCCCATATGGGTACTGATTCAAGTCCCGGCTGCTCTTCTTCCAATCCAGCTCTCTGCTATGGCCTGGGAAAGCAGTATAAGATGGCCCAAGTCCTTGGACCCATGTACCCATTTGGGAGACCTGGAGGAAGCTCCTGACTCCTGGTTTCAGATCAGTTCAGCTTTGGCTGTTGCAGTCATCTGGGGAGTGAACCAGCAGAACGGAAGACCTCTCTCTCTCTCTGTCTCTACCTCTCTCTCTAAAACTGTCTTTCAAATAAATAAAGTAAATCTTAAAAAAAAAGACAATGCTCAGGATCCCTGCAGCCTACATTGGAGAGTCTAGGCTTGAATCCAACTATGCTCCTGATACTAACTTTCCAGAAGCGCGTTATGCCAAGTAGTTGGGTCCCTGCCACTCATGTGACAGACCTAGATTAAGTTTCAAATAAGTTCAGTTTGGCCAGCTGTGACTATAGTAGGCATCAGGAGACTGAAATTGCAAATGGAAGATCTCTGTCTCTGTGTTTTTCTGTCTCTATCTCTCTGCCTTTCAAATAAATAAATAAATAAATTTTTAAGTCAACAAATTATATATAAAAGGAATCTATCTCAATACAACAAAGGTTATAAAAGTCCACATTGAACATCATAGTTAAAGATGAAAAACCAAAAACTTTTCCTCTAAGATCAAGAACAAGAAAAGAATGCACACTTTGTCACTTTTATTTAACATAATAAAAGAAGTTCTAATCAGAGAAAGTAGGCAAGAAAAGAAATGAAAGGCATCCAAGGTGTAAGGAATAAGTCCCAGCTTACAGACAACAAAAGTTAATGCATAGAAAACCCTAAAGACTCTACAAAAATAATTTTTAGAACATTAAACAAATTCATAAGGTTGCATGATACAAAATCTAGGAATGCCTCTACACACTAACAGTGAACTATCTGGGCAAAAATTAAGAGAATGATCCTAATTACAAATGTCAAGAATAAAATAATAAGGAATAAATTTAACTCGGGAGGAAAATATAATTGCACTAAGATATGTAAGAGAATGATGAAAGAAACTTAAGACATGTAAGTGGAAATATATCTATATGCAGGGCCAGCATTTTGACACCACAGATTAAATCACTACTTGCAATACTTGCATCCCATATCAGAGTGCTGGTACGAGTTCCTGCTAGTCTACTTCTGATTCAGTTCCATGCCAATGTGCCCTGGGAAGACAGCACAAATGCTTGAGCCCCTGCCACCCACATGGGAGACCAGGATGGAGTTTCTGGCTCCTGACTTTGGCCTGGCTCAGACCTGGCTGTTGCAGGCATTTGGAAAGTGAATCAGCAAATGGAAAATCTCTCTGTCTCTGTTTCTTTTCTCTGCCTTCTCTTCCTCTTCCTCTTCTTCCTCTTCTCCTCTCCTTGTCATTCTGCCTTTCAAATAAATACATCTTTTTTTTAAAAGAAATATATCCATTTACATGGATTTGGAAAAATTAATATTAAAATAGTCATACTATTCAAAGTGATCTACACATCCAATGTAATTGCTAGCAAATCCCAATGGCATTTTTCGTGGAAATAAAAAAATTAATCCTAAACACCGTGATTGCCTAAAAAATCTTAAGAAGGAAGACAAAAACTGAAGACATCACACTTCCTGATTTCAAAATTGACTTTGAGGCTACAGGACTAAAAACAGTATGGTGCTAACCTAAAATCGGACACATAAACCAACAGAACAAAATAGAAGGTGCAAAAATAAACCCACACATATGTGGTCAAATAATCTGAGAGAGAGTGCCAAGAATATACAATGGGAAATAAATTCTATTGAGAAAACCGAATATCCACTTGCAAAAGATGGAAATTGGACTCTCTCTGAAGCACACACACACACACTCAAAATGGATTGATGACTCAAATATGAAATGTAAAACTATTAAAAATTCCTGGAAGAGAACACAAGGACTTTGTCTTGGCAGTGATTTTTTGGTTATGACACCAAAACGCAGGTTACAAAAGCAAAAGAACAAGCAGGACTGCAACAAACTTAAAAACAATCCTGCACAGCAAAGGAAATAATCAATAGAATGTAAAGACAACCTATGAAATGGGAGATTATTACCCCTTTCTCTTGGCAAAAGAATAATAATTTATTAAATCTATATATTTTTAAACTTTTAACTTGGACTTCTTTCCAAGACAGATTTCAGTTGAGTTGTAGATGTTACAATTAAGCAAGATTTTAAAAATAGAGGAAGCAAGAATATAGAGGAAATACATGTATATAGCAGAAATAAATGGATAACTAGCTAAAGATAAATGTAACACAATATACTGGACGTTTTAAAAATATTTAGCCATTTGAATGGCAGGGAGACCGTCATACAGACAGATGGAGCTCACTCTTCTTGGGCTCTATTTGGGGGTCTACTCCCACAAATGACTGCAGCAGCCAGGTCTCTACTGAAGCCAAAGCCAGGAGCCAGGATCTCAGTGCAGGTCTCCCATGTGGGTGGTAGGAATCCAAGCACTTGACAATCTTGGATGCCTCCTAGGGCCTGCATCAGCAGGAAGCTGGAATAAATAACTGGAGCCAGGAGTTGAACCCAGTTACTCTGAAGTGAAGTGCAGGTTTACCCACAATGACTTACCCCTGGGTCAGATGCCTGTCCCCCAGGAAAGTTCTTATCCTTGTGATATGGAAGGCTGCATCCTTAATTATGAGTACATTGACATAATAATTAGGATACCGCACTGTTACTTATGACTTCTTGTAACAAAACTCTGTGGAATAATGACAAACATCACTAAAGAAAAGTAAGTCTTTTAACAACCTGGGACGGGAGTGAGTGGGAGGAGAGTGAGAGCTGAGGAACAAAGGCAGAGCATACAAGAGATGCTGCATTGGAGTTTACTGCCTAGTGTTTGACTTGCTTAACAATGAATATGAGGATAGTTTAAAAAGGTCATTGAAAATGAGTACTATGAAAAAACCATACATGGGTTTCATTTTTTAATCTTTCTTTAAAATGATTATTTATTTATGTATTTATTAATTTATTTAAAAGGCAGAGCAACAGAATGACAGACACACAGAGAGAAAAACAGAAAGGTCTTCCATCTGCTGGGTGATCCTTCAAATGGCCACAACAGCAAGGTCTAGGCCAGGACAAAGCCAGGGGCCAGGAACTCCATTCAGGTCTTCCACTTGGGTGGCAGGGGACCAAGTACTTGCGCCAGCTTTTATTGCCTTTCCAGGCACATTGGCAGGAAACTGAATAGAAAGCAGAGCAGCTGAGGGGTAGGGGCACTCAAGCTGATGCTCTAATATGAGATGCTAGTCACAAGCACAAGTTAACCTGTTGCACCACAACATGTCCCCATTTTTTTTTATCTTTTAATTCTATTTTCCACAAACTTCTTGAAGTATGCTTCTATGTATCTGCCTTTCACAATCTTCAGCATATATTCCATAAACATAAGGTTCTTATGTTTTACAATTTTTAAATTATTAAATAATTCAAATACATAGAAAATAACAATATCAATGTAACCACCATCCCATGGGCTCATCAGGAAGATGATTTAAAAATAGTGATAATTTTTAACGTTTTTCATATCTTGTTCTCAAAGAAAAAAGTAACATTTTAAGCCCCTAACTGATTACTGTCACCTTTTTTCCCAGGGAAAATCACTAGTCTGAATTTGGTATATATTTCAGTCCATCCATGGTTTTGTAATTTTTCTACATTTTTATATATTTGTTTCAACAAATTGTAGTATTGAGTTTAGGATGTTTTGGAAATTTTGAATAACTTATTTATTACTCTCTGGTGTATTTTTATAGTTTATTTTTCTTAGTAACCATATTAATGTTGATGGGTCTTACATTTTATTTTAATTTCTTGATAGTGTTAGGTGTTATATTTAAAATTTTTAACTTATTTTGTATTTAACAGAGAGGCAAAGAAACAGAGTCATAGAGAGACAGACACACAGAGAGTTTCCATCCTCTGGTTCACTTCACAGATTCCCAAAATGGCCAGTGCTGGGCCAGCGTCAGGGCCAGGGCCAGGGCCAGGACCAGAGCCAGGAGCAATAATCTCAACTCAGCTCCCCCACAAGGGCAGCAGGAACTAATCAGCTGAGCCTTCAGTACTGCCTGGAAGGGCCTGTACTGGCAGGAATTTGGAATCAGGAGCTGGAGCTGGGAATTATACATAGGCACTATCATGTGGGACATGAACATCTTAATCACAAACTAGATGCCCACTCCTAGATTTTATTTTAAGACCATTTTTTATTCACTCCCTTTATCCCTTAATGGATACTTAACTGTCTTTCTATTTCTTTCCTAATGACATTCTTGTGCATGACAGGTTTTGCACTTGTATGGGACTTTTCTAGGGCTGATCAAAGGAATTCAAAGTGCTCAGTTTCAAAATACAGACAGCTCCTTTTGCTCAGTACTGTCCTGTGCTGTTAGTAGTATTTGTATCCAGTGGTAGTCCTGACAGCAATGAATAAAAGATTCCCTTTGCTGACATTTATTGTTAGATGTTTTAATTCTTGGCATTATCGTAGAAATTTTGTTTTAACATTTCCCTGATTTGTCAGAAGATTGAGCATTTTCTATGTATTTATTGGCCTTAAGAATGTCATCTTCTTTGAATTATTGTAAATACATTTCTTTAATTTCTACTTTTTTTTTTTTTTTTTTTTTTTGGACAGGCAGAGTTAGTGAGAGAGAGAGACAGAGAGAAAAGTCTTCCTTCCGTTGGTTCACCCTCCAAATGGCCGCTCCGAAGCCAGGAGCCAGATGCTTCTTCTTGGTCTCCCATGCGGGTGCAGGGCCTAAGCACTTGGGCCATCCTCCATTGCCTTCCCGGGCCAGAGCAGAGAGCTGGACTGGAAGAAGAGCAACCAGGACAGAATCCAACGCCCCGACAGAGACTAGAACCTGGGGTGCCGGCGCCGCAGAAGGAGGGTTAGCCTAGTGAGCCGCGGCGCCGGCCCAATTTCTACTTATTTATTGTTTTGTAGTCATTTCTCGTAATTGGTAAAATTCCCTTTTAGTTTTTCATAGAAGATTTTCTTGGAACTAAATTCTTTAATATAGTAAAATGAATATGCCTTATCCTTTAACATTTCGCTTTTTGTGTTTTAGTTGCTGTTGTTCTTTGTGTATCCACTCTGTGCAGCTTACTTAAAAAATACTTCTCTGTCCCAAAGGCATGGAGCAATTTTCTTCTATTTTGTAACAATGTTCATATCTAAAAATAGCTTATATTTTTTTCTTTTCTTTCCCATTTCACTGTCAAGGTTATGTGAGTATCATTATGCGAATTGATTATCTTTTCCACTTTTTCTATTCTCTGAAACAATTTATCTTAAACATGAACTACCTTTCTTTTCATTTGATATAAATTGATTCTGTAAACATCTACAATTCCTCTGCCCCCATTTTCTGTTGAAAACTCAAACACACAGCAACAATAAAAGAATTTTAGTGAACCTTCGTACTTCTACCACCCAGATTCTACCATTAACATTCTACTTCACTTGCTTTATCGCATATCTGTTCCTCTATAAATCCCTCTATCTTACTAAGATTTAGATTACTAAGTAGACTTTACTCATTTATTCTGCTTCTTTCATGCCACAAACCAATCTGGATTTTGAATTTTGTTTTGAATAGTATTCACCTTAGTTTAAAATTTTTGAATAAAGCTTTTAATATGTCTTTGTTATCCAGACTAGCTGCCATGTAGGTAACTATGTTCCATCTTCATTTTTTCACAAATTGATTGATCATGGATAAGATTATTCACCAACAAAATCTCAACAAATTATTAAAAATCAAGTTATGGACTGAGCGGCACTGTTAAGCTGCTGTTTGCAGAGCCAGCATCACATATGGGCATTTTTTTAAGTCCTGGCTTCCCCTCTTTCAATCCAGCTCTTTGATAATGCACCTGGGAAAACTGCAGAAGATGGCCTAGATTCATGGGCTCCTGCATCTACTTGGGAGACTGGAGGAAGCTCCTGGCTCCTGGCTTCAACCTTGCCCAGCCGTGGCTGGTGTGCCCATTTTGGGAGTGAATCAACGGAAGGAATATCTCTCTGTCTCTCTTTCTCTCTATCTCTTTGTAACTCAGTATTTTAAAAAATCAAGTTTAAATAATGTCTTCTGACCATAATGCAATAAAATGAACAGCAAGAAGATGGTTCAAAACACCCCTAAGATTAGAAAACATCTCACTGATATGTGAAAGCCAGAAAATTGATCTCACTGAAACAGAGTAAGAATGGTGGGCAATGAGGGAATAGAAAGTGGATGATGGACAGTTGCAGGGGTGCAATTGGACAGGAAGAATAGCTTCTACCATTCCATTGGCTGACACCACTTTTTAAACATGTATTTCAAAAATAGCTAGCAGGTGCAATTTTTAACACAAAGACATGATCGATATTTAAGGTGATGTATATGCCAATTACTGTGTTCTGATCATCACATGTTGTATACATGTGCTGAAGTGTACACTACACTTCCAAAATATTTTCAATTACTTTGTGTCAATTAAAAATAAAATCATTAAAAAAATACTGGAAACACTTGTCTAGACCAAGAGTAACGACAGAAAAAATAAGTTTAATTTTCATGTGCCTCACTTGGTTCAAATAACTACAAATGTCCTGATAATCTAAAAATTATCTTCTACAGGAATTAAATAGCTGCCATAATAGTACACAATTTCTTCTACTACTGGATATATGCAATAAAAATAAAAATAAGACTCATTAGAATAAATTTCTAATAAATTGTAATACAATATGATTTGTGTATGATGCTGTATATCTTACATTTGTTGTATATGCTACTTGCCAGTGCTCATAGCATTTAACTGATTCATGATTATATATCAATATGCATTTTTCTTTTGTACTACATTTGTTCAAATCTCATTTTATATCCTTTAATGAGATGCTACAGTTTTATTTTATAGGTTCCATGCAGATTTTATGTTACTGCTGTTATCATTAGCAGAATAAATACTTTTCCACCCAGCTACTCTTTCTGTGGGATTCCAGAGTTCAATTGATTTGCTGTGCTCAGTACCTGCCTCTCTTCACTTGTTTCCACAAGCCTAATAACTGTCATCCCATCTGTTCTTGCTGTGGGATGGCATGTGTCAGTGATTTTTATTACTCAGATTTCTGTTCCTACTTAAATTATTTGTTCTTTTTCTGACTCTGATAAGGAGTTGCTTGAAGAACATTTGTTGGATACCCAGAACTACAACCATATATTACTGTGAATGTTATCTCAGAAGAATATATTCCTCTTATAATTAGAGTTTTCCCTAGATATTTTTCCCAGATGTTGGGATTCATCAACATGGAGACTTCTAGACTGAGAACATTGTACTTAATGCTTTCTTCAAAGCTGTTTTGGGACCTCACCTTAACAAAATACAGTAGCTTGCTCTTATTGCTTACTATGTAGCACACATTATTCTAGGGGGTTTATATTAATTCACTTATGTATTTTAATGTAGATAGTTTAGCATTAAATATATATAATATTCATCTCACCAATTTGTTTAAGCTGAAAAATTCACTTAGTTCAGTTTGTTAGCAGGGTTAGACATAAAGAAGTGTTAAACATTTTTTTCTCTTTTTCTCCTGCTTAGGATTATGTTAAGATCACCACAACACAATAGATTGGCATAATTTCAATTATTAAGTGCATAGGCTATGGAAAAATATGCAAAATCAGCCTAATGTAATATATTACTTGGCCTCTAATGCACTTAAGCTCTTGCCATTGAATGCAGAAGGTTACAAATGATCCTTGGAATTACTTTTATTTTTTCCCTTCTCCATTCATTTGGTGCTATTTACAAAAACTGTCTTCACTGCCTTTGCGTACTTATTCAACGGTTTTGGTAATGTATAAATAGATGACGGACAAGAATGTATGAAGTCTAGAGACAGGATCTGGCTTTCTATTTCCCTGCAAACTGTGATCTGCAAAGACAACTGCCTCCAAATGTCAGGGATTGTGCACTTGCACTTTCATTTTTAGCTCCATAATGTATCATCACAGACCCAAGATCTCAGGTTTTGGTTCAAATTCTTTAGACTTGCCTGTAATCTTCTCTCTCCTGGGCAAGAACTCCTACTTTCTAATCACCCTAGAGGTAAGTGTTTAATCTTCAGTCAGGATCTGCTCCATTTCCAGTCACTTAGAGTGTAGTGAAGAGGACAGAGGTACTTCCACTAACCATTAATGAAGGAAAGATGCAAATCAAGCAAACAAATCATGCAATACTTAACCTGCATTCAAATCTCTTAGTCCAGGAAATTCTGATTTCTGTTACCCATTTACTCACATTAAGAATTAGCTTACTAGTTTATCTTTGAATGTTGCATTTTCTCTCTCCCTTTAACATAGCTCAGTGTTTCCTAAGTGTTTCCCTATCAACATTTTAGTTCAGACAAGTCTTTTTTGCAAGGAATCTGTTGTGTGCATCGTAGGAAGTTCAGCAGTATCCCAGGCCTTCACCTGCCAGATGACAGATACCTTCCTCTACTTGTGACAACCAAAAATATCTCGAGGCATTGCCAAATGTACCATGGGGAGCAAAAACAACCCTAGCTGAGAACCACTGATGCATATTTAATTACACATATAGTATATTTAATTATAACTATGCATTACCTGCATCTAATATATAGAAAATAAACAATTACAGGTAGCATGGGCATTAATTAAATATAACAACATGTGTTATATTTAAGTAAAATGAATATATTTTTAAACTGATGAGATCGGCAGAAATGCTAAATAATTCAGAACGTAGAAATAACACTGACATGACCAAGAAGTAACATTATGGTCACCAGACACAGCATCAACTGTTAGCATTTTGTATTATGGTGACTTAACTGCATTATTCATTCTTTCATTCAGCAATTTTGAAGTGATTTTCTGCTCTAAAAACTGCAGAGAGAGAGCGAGGATGAAAACAGCACAGAGTCATTGTCTTCAGGTAAAATACTGTATGACAAATAATTTTTCTGAGGAAATAATTTTCACAGACAGGTATATAGACATAGTATTAAGTAGACATTTTTAAACACTAAACTGCAAGTTATGTTATTATTTCTATTTTTTCCCAAAATACTGCACTCTTTTGCAGGTGTAAAAGTTCACTAATTTTAATCAATGAAAGGAAAAGTGCTGAACTTATTGAATTATTAAGACTTACTTTTTTTCTTTTGCATTGAATCTAAACAAGATTAATAAAAATATTTCCAACTAAAATTTTATAGATCTACTTTTTTGTCTAAGTAAAAATGATTTAAAAATTTTAATTTGTTCATGTCCATACACTCATATTTGTTACTTGTATATTTCTCTTAAAATAAATTCAAGATACCTCATAACAATGCATGTGTTTTATTCCTTTACACTAAGTGTGGAAGGTTGTTTCTAGGACCATGCCATAAATCACTTGTATTTTTCCCATTATATTAGACTGTTTTGTGCTGCTATAACAACACCTAATACTGGATAATTTATAATGAACAGAAATCTGTTGGCCCACAGTTTTGGAAGCAAGATCAATGCAATAGCATAAGGTGAGGGCCTTCTTACCACAGGATACCGTGGTGGAATCTGAGAAGTTCAAAAAGAGAGCTAGAGAACTGGCGCTATGGCATAGCAAGTAAAGCTGCTGCCTGTGAGAGTGGCATCCCATGTGGTTGCCAGTTCCTGTCCCTGTTACTCCATTTCCTAACTCCCTGCTAATGGCCTAGGAAGAGCAGCAGAGGATGGCCCAAGTGTTTGGATCACTGCATCCACGTGGGAGAGTGGGAGACCTTGAAGAAGCTCCTGGCTCCTGACTTCAGCCTGTCCCAGCCCTAACCATCCAGGGAGTGAACCAGCATATGGAAGATCTCTGTCTCTCTTCCTCTCACTCTCTCCTTCTCTCTCTGCAACTCTGACTTTCAAAATAAATGAATAAATCTTTTTTAAAAAAAAAGCTGAACTAGTCCTTTCTTCAGTAACCCTCTTCCATAATAACATCATGAATCCATTCATGAAAGCTGTCATGTCTGAATTACTTCTCAGTAAGCTTCATTTCCCAACATGTTATCTGAGGATTAAGTTCCAACACATGCTTTTTGGGCGACATGTTCAAAATTATAGCCAGGATCATGGCACAGTGGGTTAAGTTGCCATCTGCAAAGCCAGCATCCCATATGGGCTCCAATTCAAGTCTCAGCTGCTCTGCTTCTGTTCCAGCTCCCCGCTAATGTACCTGGGAAAGCAGCAGGTGACTGCCCAAGGGCTTGAGCCCCTGCACCCATGTTGGAGACCTAGAAGAACCTCTTAGCTCTTGGCTCCTGGCTTTGGCCTGGCCCAGCGCTGGCCATTGAGGCCATCTGGGAAATGAACAGTGAATGGAAGATGGATTCTCTCTCTCTCTCTCTTTCTCTCTCTCTTACTTTCTCTCTTTCCCTCTCTCTCTCTCTCTCTGTAACTCTGGTTTTCAAATAAATAGATAAATTTTTAAACAAAGCAAAACTGTTGTACCCATTGCTATATAGAGTGAGGGCATTTCCAAGTTTCTTTATTTCAAATGATACTGCAATGAGAATTGTTATCTATATTTCTTGTGCATGTCTATGCAGTTGAGATCTGGTGCTATGTGTATGCATTATATATTGCCAAGTAGTCCGTGAAACTAGTTATATCAATTTCCACTGCCACCAAAATCATTAATAATTTCCACTTAGCCTCATTCTTTTTTAAAAAAGATTTATTTATTTATCTGAAAGACAGAGTTACAGAGAGAAAGGGAGAGAGAGACAGATCTTCCACCTATAGATCACTCCCCAAATGGCTGCAATGACTGGGGCTGGGTCAGACTGAAGCCAAGATCTTCTTCCAGTCTCTCACATGGGAACAAGAGCCCAGGTACTTGAGCCATCCTCCACTGCTTTCCCAGGCACATTAGCAGGAAGCTGGATCAGAAGTGGAGCAACCAGGTCACAACTGGGACATGAAGCCCATATAGAATTCCAACATTGCAGACAGTGGCTTTACCTTCTATGCCACTATGCCGGCCCCTACCCTCCTTCTTCATAGCAGGTGATATTTTCATTTGTTGTAAATAATCTTGGACTATATGATAATGGTATATGAGTCATCTTTTTGTTATTTTAATGAAAACATCTGGGAAGAGCTAAATTATAAGGGAAAAGGTTTATTTTTGCTCTTGTTTTGGAGCTCATGGTCTAAGATTGGGCAGCCCTATTAGTCTGGCACCTGATGAGGCCAGTTGATGGTGCAACATGTGAGAGGTAGTGTAACATGGTGAGCCCAGAAGTACGGAGAGAACAGCTTGGCCTAGCTATGCTTTATACAACCAACCCTCTCATGAGAACTAGCTTCCAAGGGTAACCTCCAGTGACCTAAAGACCTCCCACTTGACCCACTTCCCAGATACCATAAGTGTTTCAAAGCTCCTCCCTGAATCTATCAGCCATTAATTCAATCCATTAACTTGCATTTTTTCCTTTTTTTGTTTTTCTTTTTTCTTTTTCTTTTTTCCTTCTTTCTTGTTTTTTCTTTTTTCCCCTCTTTTTCTTTTATTTTTTTCTTTATCTTTTCTTGTTATTCCATTAACTGTTAACATGAGACTTGTGGGTTAAATATTTGCATGAGTTGCATGAAATTAATGTCTTTCTTAGATAAAACATAGAATCCATCCATACCCAGTGTCCCAAAGTCAGCTTAGACCAACATTAATTTAAAAGTCCAAAGTCTCACCTCAGACTCAAGGTGATTCCCTTTGTTACAACAAAAACAGTCAAAAGGAAGTTACATTCTTCCAAGATGCAATGGCAGTGAGTATATATTTCCATTCCAAAAGTGGAATACAGAAAAATAGAAAAGATTCATTAAACCACCCAGGCAAACCTTGAATCTTAAAACTCCTTGTCCAATGCCTGGGGCTCATGCTCACAGCCCATGCTTCATTTCTCATAGGTTAGAGGACTGTCCCTGCAGCTCTACTAGGCATTGTCCTTGTAGTGATTCTCTGAAGTTGTGCAAACCCCACATTTCTACTTGGCATTTCCCTAGTGGAGGCTTTACAGTGACTCTGACCCTGTGACCCACCTGTCTGGGCCCCCAGATTGTCTGAAACATCTTTTTGAGTCCATATGGAGACCTCCATGTCCCCATGGCTCTGTTGATCTTGGACAACCTCGCTGCTCTCTGAGGTTGCCTAATTTCTTTGTTCTGTTCCAGAATCCCATGCATTTAGTTGTCATATTTCCTTAAGCTCTTCTAGGCTGACAGCTTCTTTTTTTTTAAGATTTATATTTATTTGAAAGTCAGAGTTACACAGAGAGAGAAGGAGAGGCAAAAAGAGAGAGAGAAAGGTCTTCCATCCGCTGTTTCACTCCTCAATTGCCAGCAACAGCCAGAGCTGTGCCAATCTGAAGTCAAGAGCCAGGAGCTTCCTCCGGATCTCCCACGCAGGTGCAGGGGCCCAAAGACTTGGGCCATCTTCCACTGCTTTCAAAGGCCATAGCAGAGAGCTGGATCAAAAGTGGAGCAGCCAGGACTGGAATCGGCACCCATACGAGATGCCAGCACTGGAGGCGGTGGCTTTACCCGCTACGTCACAATGCTGGCCCCTGACAGTTTCTTATATATTCCTTTTATTTGCTGACTTTGACATTTTTAAAGAGTGTTGACCACGTATTTTGTAGAATGTCATTCTACTGGAATTTGTCTAATGTTTTTCTCATGACTAGACTAGAACCTTAGATTTTTAGATCTGCTAGAGTATCTGACTTGCTCTCCACACAAAGCTTCATTATGTGAGTAATACAACTTTTCATGCCTTCTTGATGCATAGGTGGCATTATCAGTCTGACATCTAAACCAAATCTTCAGAGGCAGGGGCAGTACTGCCTCAGTAGGATGGCCACAACAATTATGTTGTTCATTAAAACACAGACTTCTTTGAATTGAGGCTCTAAAACATATTGTAGTAAGTTAAAGTGAGCAATATTTCTCTACATTTCTAAATAGAATGTCAATTACAAAACTGTCTTTGTTGTATGTATCTGGCTTTTCCATGTAGCCTGACAAGTTGCCTTCCCTGAGAATATAGTAATTGTCTTCCTGTTTTACAAAGCTTTAAAACTTTGCCTTTAATATATTTCTATTAAATATAGCTGGAATGCATTTTATGCTTCTATAAGGAAAATATATAATTTTACTTTTTCTCTATGGCAAATTATCCTGGTACTATTTCATGATTGCTCTAATTTTTCCCCACTGGTTTAAGAGACTGTTATACAAAAAATTTCCACATGTGTTTGTACAATACTGCCCATCTCAGAAGAGGAGACTTCAGCTTAGAATACTAACTTCAGAGGATCTGACCTTGTCTCCTTGCAGCCATGCTCTTTCCTTTCCTGAAAGGAGGCTGCAAGACAAGGGCAAGCCACCCAGGGCCCACAACCCAATTCTAAACATCTTGTATCTTAGAATTTCCTGCTGGAATAACTATGAACCTATTTATGGGACCTGCAAGAGCTACTTCCCCTGAGGGCAGAGCCTCACACTAACAGGTTTACTTCTAAACTTAAGGGTGAACAAATAGACACTGTTTGAGGGTGCAGGGTGTGGAAAAAACTTGCACATATAGACTATGACCACGGTGTCCATACACATGTGGGGGATCCTTGAGAATGGGAGAGCACAGTGTTGGGCTGTCTCAGGAGCCGGAGGCAGAAGCTTGCTTTTCCTGCACCATCACACGTGGGTCCCCACTGGCACACTTGGCTCAGGTTCTACAGACAGGGATGTCTTATGCTTGGGTGTTTCCAGGTTCATGGTCATCTTTCATTGTTCTGTTTGTCTATTCCTATATGAATCTACCCTTCCTCAACTGATATAACAACTATTCAAAGGACACTTTCCCGGTCAATTTGTTCAAGATTATGTTAATTATTCTTGTCCCTTTTTTCTTTATTATAAACATTTGTGGAAAAAGTGATGTCTCCTTTAAACTATCACTTCAACTAATAGCTTTTATTCTCTTTTTTAAATTTAAAACTGTTTTAGCCTCACCTGTGAATTTTCTTCTTCTTATTTTAACTCTCACATTCTTGAGTCTTTAAATTAGTGGCTCAGACCAAGGTTGCTTTTTGCTCTCCAGAGAACATTTGCTATGATCAGAGACATTTTTGATTGTCATACCTGGAGGAAGAGGTCCTATTGGCATCTAGTGGGTAGGAACCAGGGATGTGACCTTACATGCAGTAATGCACAGGACATGTCCCACAACCAGAAACTGTCTAACACAAAATGTCAAAAGTGGAGATCACACAGGGCCATATAGAGTCCATTACGGCACATTTGGCACTGCATACATGTAATTACACACTTTGTAGTGTGTGAGCATCCTGTCATCCATATTTAACTAGCTACTTTCTTACTCAATCTTCTTCATCTGAGATTCTGAAAGCAATTTACTCACATTACTTTGTTAAGCCTGGTCCAATGCTCTAGAAATAGGTGACAATATGATTACTTTTGTTCTATTAATTCAGACACAGATAGATTAAATGTTTTATCTGTGCTCTTTACAAAAGAAAACTTGAAAAACCTATTTTATAAAATCTTCTGTTTAAACCATTATGTGACACTTGATAGTTTATTCTCCTCTTCTGATTATAAAGGTTGGATTTTTTTCCCCAGGCAACAATATACTTTTTACTTTTAAACATGCCACTGAATTTTGAGTACCTAATTCTGGGCACAGAAAGGAATCTAATTTCAATACACATTTTTTTTAACTTTTATTTAATGAATATAAATTTCCAAAGTATAGCTTATGGGTTACAATGGCTTCCTCCCTCCCATAACTTCCCTCCCGCCCGCAACCCTCCCCCCTCCCGCTCCCTTTCCCCTTCCATTCATGTAAAGATTCATTTTCAATTCTCTTTGTATACAGAAGATCAATTTAGTATATATTAGGTAAAGATTTCAACATTTTGCCCATATAGCAACATCAAGTGAAAAAACTACCATTGGATTACTAATTATAGCATTAAATAGCAATGTACAGCACATTAAAGACAGAGATCCTACATAATTTTTTTTTTCAAAATAATTAATTTTCTATGCCATTTCCATTTTAACACCAGGTTGTTTTTTTTTTTTCCATTTCCAATTCTCTTTATATACAGAAAATCACTTCAGTATATAATTAGCAAAGACCTCATCAGTCTGCGCCCGCACAGAAACGCAAAGTATAAAAATACTGTTTCAGTACCAGTCATAGCATCACTTGGCTTTAGACGACACATTAGGGACAGATCCCGCATGGGGTGTAAGTACACAGTGACTCCTGTTGCTGACTGAACCTTCACTTTGACTATGACCCTATCGGAATAAGACCAAAGTCAGCGAACTCTAAAGGCTTCCATAGCCCTGGCAACTCATGAATAGAGCCTAGGGAGATTACTGACGCCATGAACAGGAGTGTCAATACACATTTAAAAACTTTATTTGGGTTTGTAGAAAATTTTCTCATTAGAAATAAAATCTAAGTAATTTTTTATATAATATTGTAATAATTTAGTGATTTAGAATATCTCAAAAAACTAATTTTGTAAAGGATCTTACTAATCAGGACAAAGGAACACCTTTTGGTCTGAGACTTACTATCTGAAGTAACCTACTTTATAGTAATTCTGAAAATAGTATCACTAAAATCATTGATTTGCAAATAACCATAAATGTGGATATGGCCACAAAAGAATCTTCCATGCTGAGTCACAGGACAAGTCCATATTCCTTGTTTTCACACTTGGTGGACTTTTATACGGCAGGACATAAAGAAGTGGTTTACTGATTATGCATTAACAATACGTAGACTGTTAGACTGATAAATATGCACCTTGCTTTAAGCAGGATTACATACATTATTAAGAAGCCAGTTGCATTATTTTTTATCCAGATAATTAGTTTACATACTTTTTTATCTTCTCTGCTCTTAGACGGCATCTATATGCCATAAATATGACAAATGTGCTGAGATAAATGTAGCATATCCAGTTCTGTTTTCCTGGTCATATGGAAAACTGAAGTTCCTAGGAGTTATCTCAGTGAGGTGGGCTAATGTGACTCATCCTAGCCCGAGAGGTGTGAGTGGAAATAACAGGTATCACTCATTGCCAGGTCAACTTGCAACTCTCTCGTCTCTCCTTTCCCTGCTGTAGTCAATGCTGGAGCCTCATGTTGAGGTGCCGGTTTCTCTCTCAGCCAGGATCCTTGCATGACTCTGTAAAGCAGAACTGTTCTACCCTGCTTTGTCGTGGAACATGGTCCAGAAATAAACCTTTATTGTATTACATGCTGGAATTCATGATAATGTTTTACCATAGCATAACCTAGTTTATCCTGCCCAGTGGAGGTAGCAATGCTTCCTCACTGACACTACATAAATCCTGGAAGAAAAGTTGATTGCAGCTATACTCTGAGAAAACATGTCTTCTCTAAAAGAATAATAGTAAGCAGAGTAAAAATAAATGCATGTAGGTTCTAATGTTAACACTACCACAATTGTCTGATACTTTGACTGAATTAAAATTTGTTCAGATCAGTTCAAGTGTATAGACCTTGTCCATATCATTTAAATTCCCTGTGTCACTTTTACCTTACCACCAAAAGGTTACAAAAATAAGAAAATGAGTATTTTAGAACATGTTGTGCTTCTTAGAGAATATGTTTAAATATCAGAAAGAGTTGTATCTGATCTTTCAGGGCACACTCAAATCAAGGTAGTAGCTGCATAATTTTAGATCCATGATTGTACATCAAAAGATGATACATATGTGTGTGTGTATGTGTATAGTACCTATCCAAGCTCTTTCTACTACTTCATCTCTTTCTAGAAATGAAACACAGAGATGTCACAATATTTTTCCAATTAAAAGGGAGAATTACTTGTCATGAAAAAGAAAACACTTTAAAGTTCAGCTACTTAACCTAGCAGCAAAAGGCACTGTGTCTGAGTCACTTGCATTGCCAGAGTAACTTGCTTTCCAGAGGCAAGACATGGATCTAAAAGTTTCTTACTTTGTGTTGCTAAACAAGTCATTTAATCTCCCTTGTGTTCAGGTTCCCCCATATAAACATAAAGTGATGAATATGTAACTCATGTGGTTGTGTCTGCCACTTAATAGTTACTCAGAATGATTTGTTGATTGGATAAATATAAGAATGCATGAATAGGTAGGAGTTATGAAGTTAAATTGAAATAATGCTTGTGAAAATATTATAAGAGATTAAGACCTATAAAAATATAATATCAATAAATAAAATGTCTCAGAGATTTTTTTTACATTTATTTGAAAGAGATACAGAGAGAAGGAGAGATAGAGAGAGATCATCCACCTGCTGGTTCACTTCCCAGGGTTAGGCCAGGCCCAAGTCAGGAGCTAGGAGCTTCATAAAGATCTTCATGAGGGTGGCAGGAACACAGACACTTAGGCCATCTTCTGCTGCCAAATGTAGTATTTTTAAACACTTATTTTACTTATTTGAAAGGCAGGGTGACAGAGGGAAAGACAAAGAGAAAGAGATTTCTGTGGCTGGCGCCTTGGCATAGTGGGTAAAGCTGCTGCCTGCAGTGCTGGCATCCCATATGGGCACCGGTTCGAATCCCAGCTGTTCCACTTCCCATCCAGCTCTCTGCTATAGCCTGGGAAAGCAGTAGAAGATGGCCCAAGTCCTTGAGCCCCTGCACCCAGGTGAGAGATTTGGAAGAAGCTCTCCTGGCTCCTGGCTTTGGATCGGCACAACTCCAGCTGTTGCAGTCAATTGGGGAGTAAACCAGCAGAGGGAAGACCTCTCTCTCCCTCTCTGCCTCTCTTTCTCTCTGTGTGTAACTTTGAATTTCAAATAAAATAAATAAATCTTTAAAAAAAAAAGAGAGAGAGTAATTTCCATCCTCTGGTTCACTCCCTAACTGGCCTCAACAGTTGGGGCTGGGCCAGGCCACAGCCAGCAGCCTGAAAGACCATCCAGATTGCCCATATGAGGAGCAAACTCAAGTGCTTGAATCATCTTCCACTGCTTTTCCCAGGAATATTAGCAGGTAGCTGAATGAGAAGCAGAGCTGCCAGGACTCAAACTGTGGCTCTAGTATGGGATGCTGGCATTGCAGTCTACAACTTAACTTGCTGCACCACATCATTGACCAGTGAAGCATAGTGTTTTTAGTATTTGTTAATGTGAATCTAAAACCTGAATTGAGCTAACAACACAGAATTCTTACAGATCCTATAAGCATCTAGGGATATTATGATTTGAACAGGATTTGGGTCCCCAAACTCATGCAAATATTTATACCCCAAGTCTTGTGTTAATGGCTAACTATGCTAATTTTTGATGCATTAGGGAGGAGGTTTGACACAATCAAGGTGTCTAAGCCTGGGACCTTTGGGAAGTCATGGACCTGGCTACATTGTTGAGGGGTTGTATCACGATGGCACCAAATGAAGGGTGGAAGAAGAGCTTGCTCCCTGCGTCTATCCACTTCTTGGCTTACCTTGTGATCCACTCTCTGCACCTGCTTCACCATCCAGCATCCCTAGCCAATGTCAGATAGATCTTGCAGTGTGGATCCCCAAACTATAAACCAAAAGAAACCCTTTACGTTTTAAGTGGCTTCCCATGGGTATTTAACGTAAACCAACAAAAATCTGCATAAAACAGTGGACTACTCAGAAATTGGGGATATTCCTTCCATAACAAGTCAACAACCTAGAGTCCTTGTGCTGAGCTCTACCTATCCCTGGAGACACTTGTTCACAACATCCTGAGACTTCCCAATGCAATGGAGGATCTGCACTATGAAGGAAAATATTAACCTAAAGAAAAGAAAAATCATGAACTGAAGTAGTGATACTGGACCAGAATAATAATGCCTTAAAAGCTTCAGCCATCTGCAGTCACCTCTCAAAGAAGCAAAGTGGGTAGGAAAATGCCCGTCTTGTGGTTCTCCTGGGGAAGAGCTTTCACCAAGACAATGAATATATGGGAAAGACTTTTGACTCTGAAATGGTGCAGTGTTTGACTTTAACCTGTAATATAGTTTATGGCCTCGATATCACAGACCTCCAAAATTTCAAACCAGATCTTCAGGAAAAATACTCTTACACAGCTCAAGCTAAAACACTGCAGAAACAGTTTCTGGCTGTCATGTTATTAATTTCTGCAAAAGATCAACTTGCTTCTAGTTCTGCTTTATCAACTTAGATGATAAAATGTTTCCTTTCCCTCATGAATGAAATCTTGTGTTTGTAACAAACAAGGGTCTCCCAACTCACATGGCCCAGACCCTAGACCCCCCAACTTCATATCCTCCTTCCTAGAATGCTAAAAGTATTTCAGCAGCAAGAGATACCGACTTGAACTTTACTTAGCACTTCAGAGACTTTTGAGCAATTTAGTCTTATCTGTGCAGTTGATCCTTGACCATTAAATTGTGCTATTACTATTTCTAAGAGTGAGCGCTCCCACTCAATTAGACAATGACTGAAGATTATAATCTCACACCCTTTCTCTATGTTGTTGCTAACTCTGCTCCACCTTTGCACTCCCTCTCTTAACTCTCCTCACAGCCACATCAGCACAGCCCCTACCACCAAATTTTGTTTTAACCGTGGCCTGGGGATGATTTGTAAGAAAAATAATAGTACATTTAATACATGTATCATTTTCACACTTATTTAGTTTTTGATTAATTTTGAGGATTTCAGTTCATATTGGATACCATCAAGGGGCTCCAAATGAGTACAGTCATCTCTAAGTCCTAAGACATTTCCAAAATAACAGTTCTTATGGTCACTACATTGAGTCAAAAGCAATTAAAGTAAAGATAGGAAGTTGCCTCTGGGCTGTCTCTCTGTCTCCAACAAATAGCAAAAGTAGAATACAAGGGGTGTTTTCTTCTTCACTCCAGCCAGCCAGTGATGTTCCTGAAGGCAAACAAAACAAAACAAAATAAGACCGAATGTACTGTTTACACCAGAAACTCTCAAACTATTTGTGACAAATAGCTACAAAAATTATGGAATGTAATTAACGGATTTATTCCTTCATTTTCATTGATTAAATACATGAAGAAAGCAACACAAGTCTACCACTGTCTCCAAATAAATTCTCCCCTCTTCCAAAAAAAGTCCTTCTAGTCACACTAACCCTGCAAGGCACTACAGAACCCCAGAGCTTACCACGTCCCATTGGAGGCTTCCATGTCCACCACAGACATCCGCTTTTCAGTGTCTGTCTCAGTCCAATTCTTGGAAGGGCTGTCTTCCCTGTTATAACATGTCTTTCTTGGTGTTCTAGTAATTTCCCTTTCTTATTATTTTTAAATATTTATTTATTTGAAAGGAAGAATTACAGAGGAAAGAGTGATGTTCCATATGCTGGTTCAACTCCACAAAAGGCTGCAATAGGTAAAGCTGGGCCAGGCTGAAACCAGCAACCTTAGTTCCATCCAGTCTCCCATGTGGGTGTGTAGGTGATCCTGTGCCTGGCTGGGAGACTTGAAGAGGTTAAGAGGGCATGGCACACTTTGCCTCCTGGGACCCTGGTCAGGGGTTCAGCACACGGAGAGCTGCACAAGACCTGACTGCTTGCAGGCAGCAGGAGGCCCAGGCACATTTCCCCCACCCCTGCTTCTTGTTGAAGGGTCTTATAATTATCAACCAGGTAAACAGCTCCCTGGTGTAGCCCAGACTCATAGGACCAACAGGAATTCTATTAGGCTATTTGACCTTCAAACTGATTGGAGAAGTGTAGCGACACCTGTATCAGCTTTATCCTAAAGAATTAGGGTTGCCCTGAACTAGCTACAGCCCTCTACCTGCCCCATAAATTCTTGTGCCTGATTGTTAATAAACAGATATGTTCACCAAAACTAGTCTCCAGTGCTTCTTTTCGAAGAGCATCGTCGCCCCACCATTCCGACAACGTGGGCCTCACAGGACAAGTCCACATGGGTGCAGGGACACAAGTACTTGAGCCATTTTCTGCTGCCTTCCCAGGCACGTTAGCAGGGAGCTGGATTGGAAACAGAGCATCCAGGACTCGAAACAGTTCATATGAGACCCTGACCTCACAGATGGTAGCTTAACGTGCTGCACCACAGTGCTGGCTCCTCTTTCCCAACTTCCTCCACTTGGAAGTGAAATCAGGGACATTTACTCAAAATTTTATTAATTCTTTTAACATTAATATTTTCGAAGGTTCTTGCCGTATATTTTAAGAATTCTAAATATCGGCTGCTTATAAATGAAACATGGTGCAGTTTTAGTAGAAAAATGAAGGCTTTAAGGGAGAAAGAAGTCTAGAAACTAAGTTGGGTACAGAGAACAGGCCAGGAGCCATGGCTAGAAGGCCACATGCCCGGAGGTGCAGGAGAACAAGAGTAGGCCCAGGCCTTTTATTCACTTCCAAAGGGGCGTGGTTACATGGTCTGATTGGCAGGAGCACGCACAAGTGGGGTCAGGCAGGGGTGTGAGATCACAAAAGGGTGTGGTCTCCATCTCACAGATCTAATTGATTTAATCCTATCTGCCTGCCTATATCAGGACATTAATCTTTCCACCTCCTAGTATCCTAATTCATCCAATATATGAATTTTAGGGGAAGGTAAGATGAACTCTATAGTGTAAAAAAAAAAAAAAAAATTCCACCAAAGTGAAACAGGTAAGGAAGAACTTACTGCTATTTTGGCAGGCAAGAGAAGCCAGAACTGAGTTTGACTTCAACTTCTCTGCAACAGAGGGCAAGAGAGTTCTCAGGCACTGGGCTGAACTAATGGAACACTAGGGGAACTGGGAGAGGAGGTTGACTAATGCCAGGTGTGGAGCACATTGAATTATTCCTAGGTTTGCAAATGCTCCTCTGGGTGATTAAGTCAACCGTGTTTGCTAATAGGCACCTGTGGAAATTAGCCTCTTGCCCTTCCACCAGAGCCTGAGGGATGGGAGCTTTGTCTTCCTTGATGACTACATTTCAAAGGAAATTTTTCCCCAGGTACTAGGAAAAGACACTCCTGGCTTATAAGACCAGACCGGGGAGTGGCTTTTAAAAAGATTTACCTCTCAGGCTAATCCTCCGCCTTGCGGCACCGGCACACCGGGTTCTAGTCCCGGTCGGGGCACCGATCCTGTCCCGGTTGCCCCTCTTCCAGGCCAGCTCTCTGCTGTGGCCAGGGAGTGCAGTGGAGGATGGCCCAAGTATTTGGGCTCTGCACCCCATGGGAGACCAGGATAAGCACCTGGCTCCTGCCATCGGAACAGCGTGGTGCGCCGGCCGCAGCGCGCTACCACGGCGGCCATTGGAGGGTGAACCAACGGCAAAAGGAAGACCTTTCTCTCTGTCTCTCTCTCTCACTGTCCACTCTGCCTGTCAAAAATTAAAAAAAAAAAAAAAAAGATTTACCTCTCAAAGGAGAAGAGAAAGGACTTACTTTTTTCCAAAATAAGAGGGATAAGGAAAGGGAAGTAAAGAGCTGTCAGGCCAGAAGACATTTGTCCAAAAGTTAAGGCAGCCAAGGGAAAGTTAAGACCTTCTGGGTCAGGGGTCTGTTTTCGTCCATTTCAGTTATTTCTGAACTAGGGCCTCTCCAAAGGGTGATTTATTACAAAGCAAATTTGGGTGGTGAATAGATTTATTTTAACTCCATTTATGAAGGTTTAGCAATGGAAAGATCTCACAGAGAGGTTTCCTCTCCAAGGCAGAACTTCACCCAAGCAAGCCTTGACAGCTGTGTGATGTTGATGTGGGAAAAGTCAGGGAAACAGATTAAGTTCATGAGCTGGAGGCCACCCCCACCCCCACCCCATGTACTCCTATCAGATGACCTCTCCCCAAGATGCCCCTCCCCTTACCTGGGACCTGGGGGCAGCACTATGTAACCACTCCCCTTGTCAAAGCTCATAAGAAGCTTGGTGAAGGGGAGGGGGTTTTCTTTCTCTCTCTCCATCTTGTGGACCAAGGACAACCAGAGCAGGGTATGAAATTCCCCTTTTTCACCTTTCCTGGTCCATTTTCCCTAAATGAAGCCCTCATGTGCCTTTATATTCTTCTCATTTTGTAAATAAACCTTATCACCCTGCATGCCATGTTTGTGTCTGTACTTAGAATCTCTAAGTAAATGGCAAGAGCCTGGGGTATTAATTTTGGCCCAAACTAGCCTACAACAATGTCACTCTTGTTTCCCAGAGCCTTACTAACTACTGTGATTAAACTGTTTGTGAGGGCTGGTGCTGTGGCATAGTGGGTAAAGCTGCTGCCTGCCAGTGCCAGTTAAAGTCTCGGTTGCTCCACTTCCAATCCAGCAACGTGCTAATGTGCTTGAGAGAGCAATGGAAGATGGCCTAAGTATTTGGGCCCCTGCACCCACATGAAAGTTCCTGGCTCCTGACTTTGGATTGAACCAGTTCTGGGTATTGTGTTCATTTGAGGAGTGAACCAGAGGATGGAAGATCTCTCTCTCTCTCTCTCTCTCTCTCTCTCTCTCTCTTTTTCCTCTCTCTCTCTCTCTCTAACTCTGTCTTTCAAATAAATAAATAAATCCTTAAAATAAAAAAAAGTATTGTGACACAGGAGTTTGGAAGTCTTCAGCTTAGATATACTCCAAGTTCTTTTTTTTTTTTTTTTGAAGACTTATTCATTTTTGAAAGTCAGCGTTAGAGAGAGGGAGAGACAGAGAAAGACAAATCTTACATCTGCTAGTTCATTCCCCTGATGGCCAAATGGCCAGGGCTGCACCAGGCTGAAGCCAGGAGCCTGGAGCTTCTTTATCTCCCATGTGGATGGAAGGAGCCCAAACACCTGGGCCATCATATTCCACTGCTTTTCCCAGGTCATTAGCAAGGAGCTGGATTGTAAATGAGGCAGCTGAGACATGAATCAGAGCCAAAATGGGATGCTGGTATTCCAGGTGGTGATTGTACCTACTGCTCGGTAATGCTGGCCCCCTACTCAACATTCTTATCTCAGCATGAGATACAGATAAAGTTCAGGTAGGAGAGCAGGACGCACTTAGAGATAGCTAAAAAGAGTACATATTTAGGAATGAAGGCAGGCAGCCTCCCTCCGTGAGGAGAAGGGGCATCTGCTGGTGATGCTGCCACCACTGCTACTGCACCTCCACCTGATGTTTGTGTTGGTTCTTTATTAGGTAGGGCATGGTGCTCTATAAAAACTGGGTGGAGTTTGGGCAGGGTTCAGTGCATCCGGTGGTCTTTGGTTAGGTTTCATGGCATCTCATGGTACTCAGAATGCACTTAGAGTGGCATGTTGTGCATGATGGAGGAGTGAGGCACAGGTGCATCATGGGAAGTAGGTGTGCCTACCCTGCAGCTATGTTTGATTGGCACAGAAGTAGGTGGGACCATTCTGGCAAGGAAACTGATGAGTCTCAAAGCTCCTTTGTTCACTAACTAGCTCCCAACCCTCCCCAACTACTTCCATGCAGGCACTTTTTTTTTTTAATCTGAAAAGATTATTTAACATCTTGCTCTTAAAACATGGCTTGAGTCATGTTTATTTTGGCACTAAAAGCCAGAAGGCATCACATAAATAAAATGTACTACATTTTGAATGAAGCTCTAAGCTGGTTAATGGAAACTGAGATGAATTTCTTCTGAATGGAAATCAACCCTCATCCTTGCAATTGTAGCACCTGTCCTAACAGATAAAAGGATCATCATCTAAAGAACAACTTCTGTGTATACATTTCTCTGTATTTTTCTGACCCTACTAATCTTCATGCAAGCTACAATACAATAGAAAGAAGCTCACTTTGTGTAGGGGACAAGGGATCCCCACCTGGATTTATTTAAGTTCCAGTCTCAGTGTGAAAGATGAGTTCAAAGCAGAGACATAATAAAATGCAAGAATCAGAGAATGGTTTACTTAAAGAGATTAAAGACAGTACACGTGCAGAGATGAACATGGGCAAACTGATGAGGGAGAATTGCCCCCACCCCAATTCAGTCGCCCCTTTGACTGGGGGGAGTGTGGTGTCATAATTCAGCATACAAATTGGATGGAGTTTAGGTGGTGCTCAGGGCATATAATGATCTCTGGGGAGGTTTCCTTCTGTCTCCATGTGGAGCTTACTGTACACATGGACATCATGGGATCTTGTGCATGAGAATTGAGATTCGGGTGCACTATGGGAAAGTGGGTGTGCCAAACCTGCACAGAACAGGGTGGAGTTTGTAGTAGGGGGTGACTCCAGCAGACAGCTGTCAGCCTCTCAGCTCCTATTCACTATATTCCATAAATGAGTATCTGAATTCAAATCCTGGCTCTGCTTCTGATCCAATTTCTTGCTAAAGGACTTCCTGGGAGGTAGCAGATGATGGCTCAAGTACTTGGGCCCCTGCCGTCCACATGGAAGACATGGATTGAGTTCTGAGATCCTGGCTTTGGCCTTGCTCAACCCTCTCTGTTGTGGCATAAAGGGAGTGGTCCAGTAAATGGAAAATACCTCTCTCTCTCTCTCTCTCCCTCTCTCTCCTTCCATCTCTCTTGCTCTTACTCTCCTTTTCAAATAAATAAATAAATAAATAAAATAAACTTCAGGGAGAAAAACTTGATTACGTTGAAGCATTATGCTGAGGGACATCTAGCCAGAAGAAAAACATGTTTGGAGCTATTTTGATTTATACCTACTGGAAACATTTTCCTCTCAATATGTTGTCTTATCATCACGTATCTATTCTTCCGTACAGTTTTGAAGTTTTGTTTTGAGAACATAAAGCAGATGTTTTCTAAAGTTTCCTTCTGCTTCCTTTATATAAGAAATCTTTCTTTCTTCCTTTCTCTCTTTCTTTGAGAATGCTGTTTCTCTGTGTAATGAGTATGTTTCCTTTGCCTTTATTTTTTAAGGGCTTTCTCTTCAGTAATTTATCCAGCCCATATCCCATTCTGACTTTCTGCTTGGTATTACTAACACTCGAACTCCCTGCTTGGTGTAACTACACTTGAGCCTTTGTTGAATGTTGACTAATTAGAATCCAAACGGTGTCTACACCTCAAGAAGTATGGGTGACTTCCTAAAGGATCCCCCCTTTCTTTTGTTCAGTGTTGCTGCTGTTTCTGAGACTAACTAAGCAGATTTAGCATTTACATCCAGCATGATTTCCTTAATGTGTCTCCAGTCTGGGTGGTACCTCTTCCTAAAATCCAAGTTACAAGTCTGAACATCATTTTGTATTCCCTTGGTCTTTTCTATATAATGCTGGGAATAAAAGGGAAAGATGACTCTGCTCATTTCTCCCTCTCAGTTTTACACGAGAGTCTTATTATTTGCTTCTTTATTTTCTTGAAATAGAATTTAAAAGGCCACAACAAAGGCATATTTTGTGCTTCACGGAAGTAAATGTGTATGTGTGTGTGTACCATCATATGAGTATATCTCTGACTCATAGAGAAATGCAGATACTTGTCATATTTAGGTACCTTTGTTGTAGATTTTCCCTACATTTTTGTACCTCATTGGACCATCCTACATATTCTGAGTACTGCAAGAGCAGGTTTGCAATATCCTTTATTAATATGAGTATTGCTGAAAGTAGATTCTATTCAGTCCAAGGCATGTTGTGGAAATGAAAAAGCAAACTTATGTTTGAACAAAGCATTCCCAGAAAAATTAGTTATACAGAGTTTATCCTAACGAAAGCATGACTTTGTCATCTTGCCAGGGACAGAAGGACCTGCAATGGTAATATCTTGAATATCTCCAGGTCTGATTGAATCCTAGATATCTTAGTCATTATGCAAACTCTTACATGAACCTATTAGCCCTCACCTGTTCCCATATATTTTAGGAAGGCTGTTTCTCTGAATGATCCCACTAGTCACTAGTCATCTGAGAGCGGCAAAAGAGGAAACTCAAGTGATTTGTATTTTAAGAGTTCAAATCCGCAGGATCAGAGACAAAACTTGAAAAGTATAGTTACGGAAGAAAAGCAAACACTACTATAATAACAAACTTATACAGGACTACGGTTCTTACAATAGCTGTGCCTAATGGACTGCTTATAATACAGTGCCTAATGGACTGCTTATCACCTAGCATGTCCTCAGATTTTATCTTGAATATTCACATTAGAACTATAGAACCAAACGATCAAATATTTTGTTGAACATAGTTTTAATAAATATAAATTTTTCTATTAATGTCTATCAAAGAAAGGTAACATAAAGATCTTGAAATAGTAAAAAATTTAAAAAAAAATTCCTACTCTATTTAAAATGCTACATTATTTCCATTGTATACATGCAAATCAAAACCACAGTGAGGTTTCACCTCACCCCGGTGAGAATGGCTCACATTCAGAAATCTATGAACAACAGATGCTGGCGAGGATGTAGGGAAAAGGGGACACTAACCCACTGTTGGTGGGAATGCAAACTGGTAAAGCCACTGTGGAAGTCAGTCTGGAGATTCCTCAGAAACCTGAATATAACCCTACCATACAACCCAGCCATCCCACTCCTTGGAATTTACCCAAAGGAAATTAAATTGGCAAATAAAAAGCCATCTGCACATTAATGTTTATTGCAGCTCAATCCACAAGAGCTAAGACCTGGAATCAACTAAATGCCCATCAACAGTAGACTGGATAAAGAAATTATGGGACGTGTACTCCATAGAATACTATACAGCAGTAAAAAACAATGAAACCCGGTCATTTGCAACAAGATGGAGGAATCTGGAAAACATCATGCTGAGTGAATTAAGCCAGTCCCAAAGGGCTGATTGGTGACAACTAACCAAGCACCAAAAAGGAAACCTGTTGAAGTGAAATGAACACTATGAGAATCAGTGACTTGATCAGCCCTTGTCATCACTATTGATGTACAATTTAATACTTTAACCCTTTTAGTATTTTTTTGTTCTACTTAATACTGTTGGTTGAGCTATGTAATTAACACACAATTATTCTTAGATGTTTAAATTTAACTGAAAAGTGATCCTAGTTAAATATAAGAGTGGGAAAAAGGGAGGGAGGAGATGTACAATTTGCGACATGCTCAAGCTGACTTGCCCCAAATGGTGGAGTTAGAAATGTGCCAGGGGATTCCAATACAATCCCATCAAGGTGGCATGTACCAATGTCATCTCACTAGTTCAAGTGATCAATTTCAGGTCATAATTGATCATACTGATAGGTCTAAGAATCAAAGGGGATCACATAAACAAGACTAGTGTCTGCTAATACTAACTGATAGAATAAAACAGGGAGAGAAGGATCCAACATGGGAAGGGGGAGACACAGCAGACTCATAGAATGGCAGATGTCCTAAATAGCACTCTGTCCTCAGAATCAGCTCTTAAGGCATTTGGATATGGCTGAAGAGCCCATGAGAGTATTTTAGGCATGGAAAGCCAAGACACTCTGGCAAAAAAAAAAAAAAACACCTAAATGAAAGATCTCTGCGAGTGTGATCCCAGTGGAAAGAATGAAGAATGGGCCATCAAAGAAGGAGGTACCTTTCTCTGAAGGGAGGAGAGAACTTCCACTTTGACTATGACCCTGTCAGAATAAGATCGAAGTCGGCGAACCCTAAAGGCTTCCATAGCCCTGGCAACTCATGACTAGAGCCTAGGGAGATTACTGACACCATAAACAAGAGTGTCAAATTGTTAAGTCAACAACAGGAGTCACTGTGCATTTACTCTTCATGTAGGATCTCTGTCCTTAATGTGTTGTTCAATGTGAATTAATGCTAGAACTAGTACTCAAACAGTATTTTACACTTTGTGTTTCTGTGTGGGTGCAAACTGATGAAATTTTTACTAATATATACTAAATTGATCATCTGTATATAAAGATAATTGAAAATGAATCTTGATGAAAATGGAATGGGAGAGGGAGCGGGAGAGGGGAGGGTTGCAGGTTGGAGGGAAGTTATGGGGGGAAAAAAGCCATTGTAACCCGTAAACTGTACTTTGGAAATTTATATTTACTAAATAAATGTTAAAATAATAAATAAATAAAACATTGTTAATGTTCCTCATTACTTTTTCAAAAGAGCTATGGAAATAAATGGACCAGATTGTAGCTACTTTCACTGATTTGGATCATGGGGTAGGCAGTTAAAGGAGTGCAAATTGACAGCATTAAAACCCTAAGATAAAATAATCTCTAAAAAAGGGGGAGAAGAATGGTGGCCACAGATGCTGTGGCTTAGTGGGTAAAGCTGCCACCAGCATCCCATATGGGCACTGGTTCAAGTCCTGGCTGCTCCACTTCCAGTCCAGTTCTCTGCTAATGCACCTGGGGAAGCAGTGGAAGATGGCCTAAGTGCTTGGGCCCCTGCACTGGCATGGGAGATCCTTAAGAACTCCTGGCTCCTGGCCTAGCTCCAGCTGCTGCAGCCATTTAGGGAGTAAACCAGGGAGGGAAGATCTCTCTGTTTCTCTCTCTCTCTCTCTCTCTCTCTCTCTCTCTCTCTCTCTCTCCTCCCTGCCTTTCAAATAAAATAAATAAATCTTTAATAAAAATAAAACCCTAAATGTTTTATAATGAACTCGAAATAATCTATTGTTGATTATCAATGATAGTTTCTGATATCCACTAAATTTCTGGCTTCTCTATATAAGGCCAAACTGAAACAAACTCAAAATAAAACTAGTAAAATTTTTAAAAACTAATAAAATGTATCTAGTTCCAGTTGATGTGATTTGGCACATAGCTACTTGGTCTTTACTTTTATGTGTGGGCCTTATTTTACCAAATAGATGGTGATATCATAGATTAGTGCTTCCAAAAAACATAGTATATTAAATAATAAATATAAACTTTCCTATTAGTATAGTTTAAGGAAATAAAAATAATAGGTGAAATTAATTTCATTAATATATTTAACATAGTCCATGGCGCCAGCGCTGTGGTGCAGTGGGTTAACGCCCTGGCCTGAAGTGCCAGCATCCCATATAGGCGCTGGTGTGAGACCCGGCTGCTCCACTTCCAATCCAGTTCTCTGCTATGGCCTGGGAAAGCAGTAGAAGATGGCCCAAGTCCTTCGGCCCCTGCACCCACGTGGGATACCCGGAAGAAGCTCCTGGTTCCTGGCTTCAGATTAGTGCAGCTCCAGCCCTTGCAGCCAATTGGAAGGTGAACCAGCGGATGGAAGACCTCTCTCTCTCTCTCTCTCTCTCTCTCTCTTTCTGCCTCTCCTCTCTGTGTAACTCTGAATTTCAAATAAATAAATAAATCTTTTTTAAAAAAAGAAAACATAGTCTAAATATTATCATTTGTTATTAATGGTATTACAAATGCTCAATAGCCACATTTGGTTAGTAGTTACCATATCATATAGTATAGATCTACAAGGTTAACTGTGTCAGAGAATGTGCCACATTCAGATATATATTCCTGTTGCTCTTTGCACAGAATCAGCATGAAATAAATATGGTATGAATTGATGAGTCAGCAGCTGGAGTAGTATTTTGCCTGAAGTCACTGGATTTCTTAGATAGTATGGTTTTTACTGTATTTGAGGAATTTTTGTTCATTATCTTCAAATATTTTCTTCCCACTTTTATTTTTCTTATTCTGAGGCTTCCACAATAGGTTTGTTAGACTATTTGATATTGTCACACATATTTCTGAAAGGAAGTCCAGTTTTCTCCTTCTTTCTATGTGTATTCTTTGGACTGGAAAATGTATGATATATTTTCAAGATCACTGAGTCATCTCCTACCATCTTAACCCTTCTGCAAAGCCTGTGCAATAAATTGTCATTTCTGTTACTGTACTTTTCCATTCCTGAATTTGTATTTTCTATTATTTCCATTTCCTATTGAAATTTCTTATTTTATTCTTTATTGGGAAATATTTTTCTTTGGTTTTTTTGAACATAGTTTCCATCTTTTTTTTAAAGATTGGAGTAGGGGAGTTGCTGACATTTTTTTCTTGACTTGAGTCACAGTTTGCTGTTTCCTTTCACCCTGGGCATTAGGGAAGACACACAGCAGAGGCTCTGCATTGTTGTATTTCTATGACTTGCAGTCCTTTGTATCTTGTAAGCATTTCAATTACAAACCCAAAGTCTTAAATTTGAGAAGGATTGCTTTTATATTCTATATAGCATGCATGTGTAATGCCCAAGTGTTTCATAAGCCTCTCTAATTTGGTGGATCAGAAATTTCAAAAGCTGGTTACCTTATTCTACATTTTCTTTCTGATACATTTCTGTACAAAAATTAGGACCTACTTTATCTTTTATAATTTTTGCTTATGTATCTTCATTTTATTTGAAATTCAGAGATGCAGGATGATAGAGACCAAGTGAAATCTTTCTTCTACTGATTCACTCCCCAAATGCTCACAACATCCAGGGTTATACCAGGTCAAAGACAAGAGACTGGAAATCAACATGGTTCTCCCACATGGCAGCAAGGACCCACATATTTGAGCCATTATCTGCTATCTCCCAGAGAAGGTGGAATAGGAAGCAGCCCAGCATTCCAACCTAGATATTCCCATATAGGATACCAAGAAGCATCCCAAGCAATTTTTAACCACTATACCAAATGGCTGTCCCAAGACTTGTTGTTAAAACACAAATGAGACCAAATAAATCCCCTGATTAAAACTGTGCAGTATCTTGGTTATGAGAACAAAATCCATCCACTATGGTTTGTAAGTTTTGAGGTATTTAGCTTTTCCTACTTCTTCAATGTGAGTGCTCAACTCTCTCATTCATTCCCTTCTCTCCAGAGCCTCCTTTCAGTTCTTCAAAAAGGCCATTATCATTGATGCCTCAGACTTTTGTCACATAAATATTCCCCAGACTCTTACATGATTGGCATCTCCTCATTCATACTTCAACCGAAATATTGTTGGCAAGGTTGTCTAATTTTCTCAAGCTCACTTCGGGCATCTCAACTAAATTACCATGTTTTGATTTCTTCATAGCAATTATTGTTATTATTACCTAGAATTAATTTTTATCATTTGTTTATTTTTTCTCCCTAGACTTCAATGTAGATGTTGTAAGAGAGATCTTGCTTAATTTGTATTGCTAGCACCCAGAACAGTGTCCATATCATTGCGCACGCTCTGCTATATATGTGTTAAAAAATGAAAAACAAAAATGATCTTCTCCTTGAAGATTACCCATCCTTCAGATATATCATATAATATTATATATAGCAAGGTATATATTTATTTTAATGTAGATATACAACACACATATATGTATTTGAGTGTGTATGCATGTACTTGTACATGTTTAGAACTGATATGAAAGTGAGCCTCACCAAACTGTTGAAATCTTTACTTAATATATTCTAAACTGATCTTCTGTATATAAAGAGAATTGAAAATGAATCTTGATGTGAATGGAAGGGGAGAGGGAGCGGGAAAGGGGAGGGTTGCGGGTGGGAGGGAAGTTATGGGGAGGGGGTAAGCCATTGTAATCCATAAGCTGTACTTTGGAAATTTATATTCATTAAATAAAAGTTAAAAAAAAAAGAAAGTGAGCCTCACTTGAGAATAGAAAACTGGTAATTACCTAAAAATTCAGCATAGCAATATCAGAATTGAATTATCTGTCCCTGCATTCCCCCACAAGGCCCCCTTCCCTGGAGAATGACGGGATATTTGCACATTTTAATCCTCATTACACTCTGCCATCAGTTGTTCTTCCTGATGGAAATTCAAACAAATGAAAGCTGGGATTGGAAGAGTATTTCCCTTTCTGGAGTCTGTGTATCTTTGGATTTATTTCTGAACGGCTCAAACATACTAAGGTGTGCAATGCGCCATAGAACTCTTTTTGATGTACTGTCATGCTCTCGACCTTCTTATTTGGAAAGTACTCTTCTACAGGGAAAACAAATTTAGGAGTGCATAGTATGGCCCAGATGCCAGAATAATTAGGATGCCGACTTTGCTCACCCATGGCTTCCTGGCTGGGACTCTGGCTTCACGTGCCTGATTGTTTCTACTTCCCCAAATTTATCCTAGAGCTCCAGTCACAATGTCTCTGTTCAGTCTGAGACACACATTGCTTTATTTTTATGTTTCATGAGTAGCTTCATTAACAGCAGGAATTCGGGAGTTCTGGAAATGTCTGAATTTGGTACGAACTCTGGTTGTCTTTGAAACTGGCTGTGGCCTAATGCCTATATTTCTGTATCACTAATCTGAACTTCATAACACATAGCCAATGGGCCCCCTGTCAAAGTCCCCTAAGTCTAAACGCATAGCATTTGTGTAGGCATACCTTTCTCTTTAAATGTAGACATGATTTCTCTCAAAAGAAACTGCACCTCTTATTTATCCTCTATGATTGATGAGCATTTTTCTACAAAAATTGAGGTGGATGCAAGCATTCCCCAATGCTAAACACTGTTAACTCTTGTTAACCCAAGTCTCTGTTTAGCCCCAAATCTGCAAATGTTGACCTAGTTCAATGCATTTTCTAACCATGAAAGAATATCTTCATTCTTGACACAATGATACCTCTGAAATTCCTGGTAGCAAATAGCTTATTGTAATCTTACCCAAACATGCTTGATCTTGACACTAGAGCCTCCAGAGGACCTTATCTCTCTAATTGCGAGTGTTAGATACCTATGCCATGACTCCGTTTCCAGGAAAGATGCTGGTTCTCAAATACATTGGGTATCTGAGGAAACAAGATAGAAACTTATTTCCAGTCTGAAAACATAGTTTCACTTATTCCTTATATCACTGCCTAAGTCTAATTCTGCTGGTTAAAAAAACAATTAATGAAAACACACTTAAAAATTTGAAATATGACTTTTGTGTGTTTTCTGGAAGAAATGAAGAGATCATCAGCCAGAGACCAGGGGCTTCTAAATTTCATTTCTCAGCATATGAGTGTACAGCTTAATTCTAAGCAACCTCACAGAATCCCCTAGGAGCTGCATCTGTATAGGCAGTGGAGGGTATGTCCTTAACCAAAAGAGAACAAAGCTCGTGGGGCTACTACATTTCAGAAGAGATTCTAGTACACACTTGAAAACAGGAGTTACAATAATCCAGAGAACAAAGAGAAAATTGGCACTGAAGGTCTATGAAGAGTTGTGATGATTATTCAAGACTGCAAACTGTTAAGGTTATTTTTAATTGAATTTTTAATTCTCAGAAAATATGATAATGATATGTTGATTACAGGAGGGTTGATTTCTTTCTCCATTCTTCTCACAGTAGTTGTAAGTCCTATTCTACACTGGTTTGTAATTGTTGCTTTCCAGTCTTTTAAAACCTTAAATCAAGCGTTCTGGAAAATGTGATGGTGCAACTCAGAGTTGCAGATAGAAAGTTCCCATCACAGATCATAAATCTTAACATGGTCACAACAAAAGTGAGCCACTGGGAACTAAAAATGGTGATTATCAGAAAAATACATATACTGTAAGACATGTGTTTAGATATTGCTCTTTCTCCTTAAATTCTTCTCTTGGACACAGTTGGCCAAAAATTGTACTGGTCCTCTCAAAAACAAACAAAAAGAAAACGGCCTCCTTAGATACCCTAATTTGAATAACTTAAAGGGAATTTAGGTTTTTAGCCATCCCAAGTCAACTTGAAAGGCTTGTCCTACCTCTTCCTCTGCATCCAGTCCACTCTTAATATTCCTGGAGGACAGTACTGTTTTCTCCATCAACTGTGCTCTGTAACAGTATATTTGTTAAGCAAACATTTTCTCTCTTTTTTCTATTTCTTCAGTTAATAATTTCAGGTAACTAAATAAATCAAATAAATAAATCCAAGAGTACAAAATAATATTCTCAAGTTTCACAGCTAATATCTCCTACTCCTATGTGAATTACAAAATTCAATTCCTGCCTTGGATTTTCCTGATTTCCTATAGGTTCTGTTATCCAATACTGGTTCTCAGAGAAGCAATGTGCTTTAGTAGTCGTGAAGGCAAGCTCTGAGATTCCAGGCTCCTTGGTGGGTCACTTAGCCACTCTGAGTCCTTTCTGTTACGGATGATCACCCAGCTCACTTGAGCACCTCTCTTCCTTGCAATCTAGATGAGAAAAATCCCAGGGTGTTTTCAGTCTCTAATTAGTTTTTTAATATATGAAACCACTTTACTTTTTACTGGAATAGTTCAAAAAGTTGATCAGAAAGTATATGAACTGTCTTCAAAATAATCCTGATGTTTCATGATGTGATTTTTTTTTTGAAGATGTATTTATTCACTTGAAAGTCTGAGTTATGCAGAGAGAGAAGGAGAGGCAGAGATAGAGAAAGGTCTTCCATCTGCTAGTTCACTCCCCAGTTGGCCGCAACGGCCTGGAGCTGTGCTGATCTGAAGCAAGGAGCCAGGAGCTTCTTCCTGGTTTCCCATGAGGGTGCAGGAGCCCAAGGACTTGGGCCACCTTCTACTGCTTTCCCATGCCACTGCAGAGAGCGGAAGTGGAGCAACCAGGATTCGAATCAGCGTCCATATGGGATGCCAGCACTGCAGGTGGCAGCTTTACCCACTAAGCCATACCACTGGCCTCTGATTTTTTAAAAGTTAAGAATAAACATAGTATAGACTTCTCTTTAAATTTTTGGTAGTGATTTTCTTTCATGGAAATGTTCTTCTTTGAACAATTTTAGGCGCCTTGGAGGAGAAAGTCATGATACTTTTTTATTTAAAGTTTCCATATTAGCCAAAAGGAACTAATGAAACTTTCTTATTTCCTAAAATTTTTAAAAATTACTTTTTATGATATGAAGTCTTTGTACAGAAAAAAGTCAAAATAGGTAGAAACTAGCTCACCTACTTTCCTCTCGAGCATACGTTTTTAGTGCCTTGCACAATGTCTTTTCTTTCCAAGTTATTTTTAGCAAAAGACTTTCCAATTTGATGTATAATTCAGGACAAGCTATAAACTATTTTCATTCTCATATTACATACAGATAGAATTCCTAAAATATTATCACTAACAAATGATATTTAAATGGAAATTTTTCAATAATAAAATGCAAGGCTATGATTAATAACCATTATTGAAATGTCAACGTCTGAAAGTCTTTTCACATTCGGTGGTCTATGATTGCCAATTTGTAGGAAAAAAAATATATATATATGCTTTTGATTTAGAAATTTTTCCAAAGATTGCTTGAAACCAGATATGTTACAACTTTATGACTAAGTGAAATTACATCAGAAATAAGATTAAGTAAGATATCAAGTGGTTATCTGGAATGGACCTGTGCAAAAGCAGTGTTTTATATCAATCTAACTCAGTAGTCTCAGCCTCAGCCATTATATTAGCATTCCCTGTGAAGGCTTAATTGAATTTTTTAACTTAAGAGGTAGAAAGACCGACAGACAGACAGACAGAGCTCTCATCTTTTAGTTGATTCTCCCGGTGCCCCCAATGGCTGGGGCTGAGCCAAAGGCAGAAAATGGGATCTCAATCCAGGATTCCCACATGGATGGTAGGAACCCAACTACTTGCTGTTCAGGAAAGAAACTAGAATCAGCAGCCAGACCCAATATGGGATGCAAGTATCTTATCTCTTCTCTTGCATCTTAATCGCTAAACCAAATGCCCACCCTGTTTTGTATTTGTTTTTGTTTTTTAATATTACCAAGGAGGAGCCTAGAAATTTTAATGTAATTGGCCTGGAGTGGGGCCTTTAAAAAGAGGCAAGGTTTGCATCGCTGATTCCTCTTAAAGGGGAAAATTGAAGAACCAGGGGATAAGAGAGAGAAGTATGTTTGTGTATTAGCTTGTATCTTTTTATCATGTGAAGTATTTAAGCCTAAGCCAAAGTACCTTCTTTTCCTTCATGTTTGCTATTCCAATATATTTTCTTACATTTGGCCTACCAACATTTATGCAGGCCCTTCATTTTTAGCAAGCATGTGGGGAAGACAAACTTGAAAAAGAAATTAAGAATGAGTCATTTCATTTTAGATCTAAGGGTCCCAGATAAACTACTTTGTGTGCAGATATGAGAAACCTCTTCAGATGGCCAGCTCAGGACTTTGTCCATGAGGGTCCAACGGGCTTGTATGGGGTGACATGCCACAGAAAATAGTATGTTTCAGATTCTAAAATTAAAAAGTCTAGATATGTGATTTATGATCTTCTGCTGATATAGAATAAGGTAGGAGATATTACAAAGCAACAGTTCTTAATCATTTCTAAGGATGTGGAAAGTGTGGGGAGAAATACTGAAAGCTGATATTTTTGCCTCCCAAAGTATTTGAGATCAGTAGCATTTCACTAATCCAAATAACATAGTTCTGGCAACCTCCCACTCTTCTGGCATATAATAGATGCTCTGCAAATATTTTGGGAATTGGCTTTTAAAATGGCAATAATAAAATACTTGAGTCCACAGGGAAAAGAAGCCTTCTTTTGAGCCTCAGATAAAAGCCCACTGATTTAAAATGATGAGAAGATGATTTTTTTTAATTTAACAAAATTGGTCATCCGTGTACAAAGATTACAGAAAACAGACTTTCAGAAAGGCCAGCAAGACTGTTCTGCTAAAAGCTGATGTTGAAAAAGAACAGCTGATTTAAGATGCAGCCCTAGAAAAAAATAGATTCTCATTGTGTTCAGAGTAAAATTGCAACAACTGAAATTTATCACTGGGACCTGTTTGCATAAAAGTGTATATTTTGTTCAGAATCCTGTGCTTAAGGAACAGGATATCTAATGTACATTAAAAGATGTGGCTGAGATACCTAAATAACTTATATAGTCTAGTGAATAAATATGAACCTTGATTATTTTAGAATTTTAATATTGGGAAACAGCCTATTTTCTGATAGAGCTAGATGGATGAAATGATAGTTTTTCTCTTGATGAAATTAAGCCTCATGGTGATAGAGCAGATATGCACTCCCCATGTTCCTTCTGAAACCTCCCCTAATTGCTACACTTCTTCCTTCCTAGCAGTGGATTGAATACCAGTCAATGTTAGCTGCTGACTCCTGGGGGCTTCTGAAGCTCGCATGCTGACTCTGTAATTAAAAGCCTGTGCAAGGAAGCAGCTGTCAGCTCAAGCCTTACTTCTTACTGCTGGATGTCTGTCAACTCAAGGATTTATTTTTTTAATACGGGAAAATGTCAGTTGCTATCTGAAATAAATTTTTTGATGATTCAAGCAAACATTGAATTCTTGATGGTTAAATAAGAAAAGATGCAAAAAATACAGCATTGCTTTGAAAATGATTGCTTTCACATTATTTCACATTAGATGCATCATATCCCTATTATGTAAATGAAGGAGTCCATTCATACACACATACACACATGTAAATATATGTGCATATATATGTTTCAGGTTTACAATTCTCTTACTACTCTATCTGTTTTTGTGAAAACAAAAAGATTCTTAGGAAAATATCAAGGGGGTTAATTACAAAGATTGTATTTATTCATTGTGAGATTTTTCAAAATTTTTTAGATTTAATTATTTTCATTTTTTAAATTTGAAAGGCAGAGAGAGAAAGAAATAGAGACAGCGAGACAGAAAGACCATTCCACAATTGCTTGTATCAGCCAGGACTGAGTCACCCTGAAGCCAGGAGTCAGGAACTCAGTCCTGGTCTCCCATGTGAGTGGCAGGGACCCACGCACTCGAGCACTAATTTGCTGCTTCGAGGGAACAATGGAGAGGGGAAGCTAGATCAGAAACAGAGAAGTCAGGACTCAAACTTTGGCACTCCAATATGGGATGTGAATTTAACTACTGGACCAAATGCCTGTGCATTCTGAGATCTCATACTTGATCAGACAATGATTCATCTGCCCTGACTATGTCAAAATAGTAGGCTAGCATTTTTTGATTTAGAAAAAATAGTTCACATGATATAAAAATACAGTTGGGTCTCCAAATCTGCAGGTTCTTAATTCACAATGAAACCAAACACCGATGAAACATACTTGAAAAAAATTGTCTGTAACTGAACATGTACAGACTTATTTCTTGCCATTATTTGTGAAAACACAGTATAACAGTATCTATATATCATTTACATTACATTATTATAATTAATCTAGAAATGACTTAAGGTATATGGGAGGATACACAAAGGCTATATGCCAATACTATGCTGTTTTTTATAAAGAAGGCATTCATGGCATTTGGTATCCACAAGTATCTTTGAATCAATTCCCTGGGTATATTGCTGGAGGACTATATGCATGTCATTTTTTGTTAGTTTTTATGAGTTCATTCATGTAAGTTTGAGTATGTATCATCTGCATTCATCTAGCCTATGATACAGTGATAGTAATAACTCACATAATTTTTTAAAATATGTATTTTATTTGAAAGGCAGAGTTACAGAGAGGCAGGGGGAGAAAGAGAAAGAGAGGGAGAAATCTTCCATCCACTGGTTCACTCCCTAAATGGCTACAACAGTTGGAGTTGGGCCAATCTGAAGGCAGGAGCTAGGAGCTTCTTTCAGGTCTCCCACGCAGGTGCAGGGGCCCAAACACCAGGGCCATCTACCACTGTTTTCCCAAGCCATAGCAGAGAGCTGGATGGAAAGCAGAGCAGCCAGGACTTGAACAGGTGCCCATATGGGATGCCGCGCTGTGGGTGGCAGATTAATCCTCCACATCACAGTGCTGCTCTCCCCCTTTTTTCCAAGATGTATTTTAGGTACTGGCACTGTGGCATAGTAGGCTAAACTTCCACCTGCAGCGCCAACATCCCATATTGGCACAGTTTCCTGTCCTGGCAGCTTCTCTTCCAATCCAGCCCTCTGCTGATGGCTTGGGAAGGCAGCAGAGGACAGCCCAAGTGCTTGGGTCTCTGCACATGAGAGACCCAGAGGAAGCTTCCGGATCCTGGCTTCAGATCTTCCCAGCTCTGGCCATTTCAAACATTTGAGGAGTGAACCAGCGGGTAGAAGACCTTTCTCTCTGTTTCTCCCTCTCTCTATATATAACTCTACCACTCAAATAAATAAATAAAATCTTTAAAACTTTTTTAAATATTTATTTTATATATTAGAAAGCAGAGTGACAGGGAGACAGGGAGAGAGAGATCTTCCATTTGCTGGTTTACTCTGCACAATAGCTGGGGCTGAGTCAAGTTGAAGCCAAGAGCCTGGAACTTCATTAGGGTCTCCCGTGTGAGAACACTACAATATAGGATACAGGCATCTCAAGTGGCAGCTTAACCCGATGCACCATGACATGGGTCCCTCATTTCATTTCTTGTCCCATCCACCAACTGAAACTTCAGCTCTTGTAGGTTTCCATCAGTGGTCTCCAGGAGTCCCATGAATCTCCCTGACAATCTCAAACAATTCTAATTCTGGAAGATAGCTGCATAGCTCTGTCAAAACATTTCTTCCCTTTGAGTCTTCCCTAGAAAGAACCACCAGGAGACACTATTGTTCTCACAGGACTGTGGTGATACTGTTTGTGTGTTCTTCCTGAAAATCGGTCATTCTTTTGTGCACATCCCTTCAGCTTTGGTTGAAGTCACCTTGCATCATTTCATCCATTTTCTTCTCCTTCCTACTGAGCCCTTCTTTGAGTTCTTTCTTTTCTGTTGTCAGAAAAATGTCTCATATAAATCAGTCCTTTTAAGATATACCCTTAGTGCTTATTGAAACTTTTTCAAAGGATGGGCAGCCCTTACATATTCATTCCTTCAATAAGCATTTATTGAAACCTTTAAAAATTTTCAGTGCATCATTAAAATAGCTCTGCAGGATGAGTAATGATGGGATTATTTTAATTCTTTTAAAGATTTATTTATTTATTTGCAAGGCAGAGTTTTAGAGAGAGTGAGGAAAAGTCAGAGAAATCTTCTATCTGCTGGTTCACTCCCCAAATGACCATAACAGCCAGAGCTGGGCTGATCCAAACCAGGAGCCAGGGGCTTCATCCAGGTTTCTCACATGGGTGCAGGGATCCAAGGACTTTGGCCATCTTCTGCTGCTCTCCCAGGTGCATTAGCAGAGAGCTGGATCAGAAGTGGAGCATCTGGGACTCGAAAAATGGATGCTGGCGCTGCAGGTGGTGGCTATATCTGCTACACCACAGCTCCAGCCCCTATGATAGGATTTAAAAGAAGATAAACACACTAAAGGGAAGCATTAACCATTTCTCTTGCTAAACTGGATGAGTAGCAGGAGGGTGTACATTTATGATTACATCCAACACCTCCTTTTATGAATTGCCTCTGGATGATTTTCATTATAACCCTTAAAAGCAATAATTCTATCTTTATTTCATAGCTTTATGAATATATCTAGAGGCCTATTTGAAGAGCATACTTAATAAATCCATTTAATAGCTAATAACTCTCCAAGATCACTCAATTGCTAAAGAAGATGGCACATACTAAGATTTTATTCACAGGCACTGAAATAAATTATTACATTTTGATTCCACACAGCTAGAGGTTGGGATTACTAAACACGTTAAGCCCCATTACTGTTTCTTTCTTGCACATTGACGAATACTTTTTTGAACCTCTGCCATATCTTAAGAAACTATGATAGGTATTTTGCAGCATTAAAAACAGAATTATCACTTCTCATCTAGTTTTGGGAATGATTCTTTTTTTTTTTTTTTTTTTTTTGACAGGCAGAGTGGACAGTAGAGGGAGACAGAGAGAAAGGTCTTCCTTTTTGCCGTTGGTTCACCCTCCAATGGCCGCCGCAGTAGGCGCGCTGCAGCCGGCGCACCGCGCTGTTCCGATGGCAGGAGCCAGGTGCTTCTCCTGGTCTCCCATGGGGTGCAGGGCCCAAGGAAGAGGGGCAACCGGGACAGGATCGGTGCCCCGACCAGGACTAGAACCCGGTGTGCCGGCACCGCAAGGCAGAGGATTAGCCTACTGAGTGCCTACTGAGTGGCGCCGGCCTGGGAATGATTCTTTTTAATGCATCAAAATACATATATATATATATATATGCCCAGATATATTTATGAAAAACATTTATACACCCACCAAAATTGTAATATGGTATATAGACAACTTATATACTATATTCTAAATTAGTAGAATTGATAGTTGGAAATTTAGAGTTCAGAAATTTAGAGGTAGAAATTTTAGAATTATTAAAAATTTCTTACATCCCCTTATGCAAGACAATAGAGTCATAGCTGTTTAGAAATTGTTTTTATAGGGCTCAGACCTTTGTCATAAAATTTTTATGTAGCTTGACAAAATTGACTGGTGGAGATCTTGTCACTGACATATGACTTTCATTCCCTTTTGAAATAAGAACACGGTTTCTTTGATACACATTCTTGATTTGTTGGTTTATTTGTTTAATAGGAAATGCATGCACCTTGTAAAATATTCAAAAGGTAAAGTGTGTGAACAGTGAAAGGTAAATTCCTTTTCTTTTCCCAGATCACTAGGCCCCTTCCTCTGAGACAATACTTTACTGGTTTATTATATGTCTTTCTAAAGAAATATTGTGATTTATAAACCATATATTCATATTCTGCTTCTTAATATAAATGGCAGCATAGTTTACCCACTCTTTTCTGTTTTATTTATTAAATGCTATATATCAGCAGCCTTTTTGTATCAGTCTATGTAAAGTAGATAAGCCATAGTGCAGTTAATCAGTCCTTTCTTGGGGGACATTTAATTTTGTTCCAACTTTTGCTAGTGCAACAAATATTTTAGTGAATTTTCAGATTATATATGTTATTACATATGAAGTAAAATTGCTGGATTAAAATATGATACATTTTCAGCTCTGTTAGATGCTACCAATTACTATCAAGCAATTAATTTCTCAGTGGTAAATCCTTGATGAGAATAGCAACCATGAAAGATATGTATATTTTCACAGAATGAAATTCCTTGGCTTGTTTAAGGAATATAAACAGCATTTAGAATGTAAAGGATTCCTTGGAATTTATAAAAAAAAAGAACTCATAATGGGGAGAAAGTTACTCTTCCCATCTACACTATAAAATTAATTAACTCAGTGTGCAATTGCTTTTGTGACTTACCAAATTCTTGCTGTTACATTGATTCCAGTGTCTTCATAGACCTCTGGATGGACTGAAGACTTAAAGTATTGCCAAAAAATTTTACAAATTGTTAATAGCATAGCTCATGCTGTTGAAAAAATACCAAATACCATGGACAAGTAGATCCACAAGCAACTTAATGTCTGTTTTTTGTGTGTTTTTTTGCAAGCAAACTGTAACTGTGGGAGTTTGGGGGCATTAGCTCCAGAGCTACACTCACACATTCTACATGAACCAGGGGGATTCACTTAAGCTACTGGGGGCTCACACCCAAAGTAGCCCATAATTAAATCCACTCCCATCCTGGGAGATCTGGGTAATGACCTCACTATACCCTGCAACACCAGGACTATAATAATTCATTCTAAATTTCTCAGTGCCACTGCAATCTACTCAGTGGACCTAGGAAAGAATCTACCTTTGTTCCACCACTCTGGACTCATACCTCCCAGAGCAGAATCTCCTGTATACCTTATAGTCACCCTGTAGGTATGGAGCAGGGCTCAGTTCATATTCCCTAGTCCTAGGACTAGGGCTATTAGTATTATAAGCCAAGCCACAACACCAGTTGGACTATCCTAGGAGGATCTGAGAAAGGGTTCATCTGAATCACACAGTCCTAGAGCCACAGCAATGGATGTCACAAACCCCTGTATCACTCGGGCTTGCCAGTAGGACAAGGGGTCAATCATTCTTGTCTCTCTCAGAACCAAGAACAAGGACCTGGCTTTCACAATCACCAAGAAGACTGACACCAAATTCTTTGTGGACCAAAAATACAAACCCAAGAAACCTATATTCATTTCAAAGGCATACTTCTATCCCTACCAACTGCAGCAGACTAGACCACTGTGTCATTTATATACACAATTGACATTGATTAAGACAGAAGATATCACTCAGAGACTATAGTCCTGGGCACACATAGAACCAAAGCCAAAGCAACAAGCCAAGTGATACCCCATATTGCAGGTGAACCATAAACTCTTTTACAATAAAATTTACTCCATAAAGAAGAAGGGACAACTACACAAGATGTGCAGATGTCAAATAGAGACATAGGAGAAATGAAGAAGTAAGGTACCAAGACACCTCCAAAAGAACATTATAATCCTCCAGAATTAGATCCTGAACTGAAATAAATATGTGAAATGAAAGATATAAAATTCATAATGATTGTAAAGAAATGCAATGATATGCAAGAGAATACAAATAGACAGAATAAAGAAATAAGAAAATGAATGTGTGAAATTAATGAAAATATTACTAAAATAGATAGAACTCATTAAGATTAAGAAGAACCAAGTAGGCCGGTGCCATGGCTCACTAGGCTGATCCTCCTCCTATGGCGCCGGCACTCCAGGTTCTAGCCCCAGTCGGGGCACCGGTTCTGTCCTGGTTACTCCTCTCCCAGTCCAGCTCCCTGCTGTGGCCCTGGGAAGGCAATGGAGGATGGCCCAAGTGCTTGGGCCCTGCATCCACATGGGAGACCAGGAGGAAGTGCCTGGCTCCTGGCTTCGGATCAGCGCAGTGCGCTGGCCGTGGTAGCCATTTGAGGGGTGAACTGACAGAAAAGGAAGACCTTTCTCTCTGACTCTCTCTCTCACTGTCTAACTCTGCCTGTCAAAAAAATAAAATAAATAAATAAAAAAGAAGAAGAACCAAACAGAAATTTTGGAGATGAAATCTTCAATCAGTTAAATACAACTGCTTAACAGCAAAATAGACCAAGTGGAAGAAGGAATTTCTGACTTAGAAGACAAGACTTTTGAAATAACCCACTCAGACAAAAATAAAGAGAAAAGAATGAAAAGGAATGGAGAAAATCTATGGAAAATTTGGGATACAATTAAATGACCAAATATTTGTATTATAACTATTCCTGAAGGATAAGAAAAGGAAAAAGGAGATGAGAATCTTTTCAATGAAATAATAGTTGAAAATTCCCCAGGTCTTAAAAGAGACATGGAATTAAGATACAAGAAGCTCAAAGGGCATCAAACAGATTCAAACAAAAAGCACCTTTTCCAAGGTATATGGTAGTCAAATTGTCAAGGGACAAGGATTGAATCCTAAAGACAGCAAGAGAAAAATGCCAGCATCCCATATGGGCACCAGGTTCTAGTCCTGGCTGCTCCTCTTCCAGTCCAGCTCTCTGCTGTGGCTGGGGGTGGGGGGTGGGGGGGCAGTAGAGGATGGCCCAAGTGCTTGGGCCTCTGCACCTGCATGGGAGACCAAGAGGAAAGCACCTGGCTCCTAGCTTCAGATCGGTGTAGCTCTGGCCATAGCAGCCATTTGGGGAGTGAACCAATGGAAGGAAGACCTTTCTCTCTTTCTCTCTCACTGTCTAACTCTATCTGTCAAATAATTTTTAAAAAAAAAAAGGAAAAACAATTAGATTAACATTAGACTTCTCAGAGGAAACTCTACAGGATGGAAGAGAGTGGGAAGATATATTCAAGGTCTTAAAAGAAATTCTAACCAAGAGTATTATAACCAGTGAAGCTATCCTTTAAAAGTGAATGAGAAATAAGTTATTTTCCAGATAAGAAAAAACACGAGAATTCATTACTGCAGACCAGACTTACAAGAAATTCTGAAGGGCTTCCTGCATTACAACATCAAAACACATGACACCACCAAATTCACTAACAGATCATATAGAATGAGTATCTTGTCAACAAAATGACAGGTCTGAATGACATATATTAGTTTTTATCTATCAATACTAACCTTGGATGTAAATGGATTAAATTCCCCAAGCAAAAGACTTAGGTTGGCTGAATGGATTAAAAAACCAAGACCCCACTATATGTTCCTTACCAGAAACTCAATTTACAAAACAAAGATATAGACAGACTGAAAGTGAAGGTCTGGAAAGTGAAATGTCAGGCAAATGGAAACCAAAAACAAGCAAGGATAGGTGTCCTAATATCAGTTAAAATGACCTTGAAATCAAAATTTGTAAAAGAGATAAAGAAGGACATTATATTTTGATAAAAGGTTCAATCCAGTTAGAAAACATAACAATCATAAATATACCTTCCCCCAACAATAGAATACCCAAATATACACAGGAAATACTATTAGACTAGAAGGGAGAGATAGATTCCAATACAATAATAGTGAGTGACTTCAACACGCCACTCACATCATGGGACAGATTATCCAGACAGAAAACCAATAAAGATACCTTGGAGTTGAAACACACTATCAAGCAAATGGACCTAACAGATATTTACAGGACATTTTACCCACCAGTTACAGAATGTACATTCTTCTTATCACCACATGGAACATTTTGTAGGATAGACCACATATTAGGACACAAATCAAGTCTCAGCAAATTGAAAAAGATTGAAGTCATACCATGTATCTTCACATACCTTAAAGGAATAACAGTAGAAATCAACAAGAACAACAGAACACTCATAATTTGGAAATCAAACACTCATGATTTGGAAATCAAATAATATACTGCTGGATGAGAAATGCGCCATTGAAGAAATTACAAAGGAAATCTAAAACTTTCTTGAAATAAATGAAATTGAAAACATAACCTATCAAAATCTGTGGGATACTGCAAAAGCAATATTAAGAGAGAATTTTATAGTATTAAATGCTTGCATTAAAAAAAGAGAAATGTCTCAAATTAAAGATCTAATAATACATCTCAAATACTTAGGAAAACAAGAAGAAATTAAACCCAAAATCTGAAGAAGGTGAGAAATAATAAGACCAGAAATAAATGAAATTCAACTAATTGAAACAAAAAAACTAAAAAAACCCCAAAAAGTTGGTTTTTTGAGAATATAAACTAGTTAAACCTCTAGACAGACTAATAAAGAAAAATAGAAAAAACTCAAATAAATAAAATTAAACGTGAAGAAGGAGATATTACAACCAACACCACTGAAATACAAAGGATCCAAAAAATTGGGCTGGCACCTTGGCTCACTTGGTTAATCCTCCGCCTGTGGAGCCAGCATCCCATATGGGTGCTGGGTTCTAGTCCCAGTTGCTCCTCTTCCAGTCCAGCTCTCTGCTGTGGCCCTGGGAAGGCAGTGGAGGATGGCCCAAGTGCTTGGGCCCCTGTACCCGCATGGGAGACCAGGAGGAAGCACCTGGCTCCTGGCTTCAGCTTGGCAGTGGAGGATGGCCCGGATGCTTGGGCCCCTGCACCCACGTGGGAGACCATGAGGAGGCACCTGGCTCCTGGCTTCAGATCGGCATAGCTCCGGCCGTAGCGGCCATTTGGGAGGTGAACCAATGGAAGGAGGACCTTTCTCTCTGTCTTTCTCTCTCAATGTCTAACTCTGTCAAATAAAAAAAATTTTAAAAAAATAAAAAAAGAAAATTTCAAGAAATGAATAAATCCCTGGGTGCATATAATCTACCAAGATTAAATCAAGAAAATATAGACAGCCTAAACAGACCATACCAAGCAATGAGACTGAAGGAGTAATCAACAGTCTTCCACCAAGGAAAATCTGGGACCTAATGGCTTTACTACTGAACTCTACAAAAAACATTTAAAGAGGGAGTGACTCCAATAGTTTTCAAACTATTCCAAAACACTGAACAGGATGGAACTCTGCCAAACTCTTTTTATGAGGCCAGCATCACTTTGATGCCAAAAACATGACATGAAAAGAGAACTACAGAATTATTTCCTTAATGAATATAGATGCAAAGATTCTTAACAAAGTACTAGCATATTTAATCCAAAACTGCATCACACAGATCATGCATCACAATCAAGTGTAATTTATTACAGAAATGCAGCTGTGATTTAAGATTTGCAAGTCAATAAACATCATAAATCACATCAATAGAATGAAGAACAAAAACCAAATGGTTGTCTCAGTAGATACAGAGAAAGCATTTGATAGGATTCTACACCACTCATGATAAAAATTCTCTGCAAATTAGGTATAGAAAGAGCATTCCTCAAAATGATAAAGTCTGTATATAACAGACAAACCAACAGCCAACATATAGTAAATGAGGAAAAGTTGAATGCATTTCCTCTCTGATCTAGAACAAGACAAGGATGTCCACTTTCACCATTCTTATTCAATATAGTACTGGAAGTTTTAGCAAGACCAGTTAGGAAGAGGAAAGGGATAAGGAGCATCAAAATTGGAAAATAAGTAGAATTATCCATGTTTGCAGACAACATGATGTTGTACATGAAAAAACCTATACACTTCAACAAAAACCTGTTAGAATTGCTAAACCAATTCAGTAAAGTTACAGTTACAAAATCAACATACAAAAAACAGTAGTATTTTTATATGCTAATGATGAACTCTCTGAAAGAGAATTCAAGAAAGAAAACTCATTCACAATAACCATAAAAAATCAAATATTTAGCAATAAAGTTAACAAAAGAAGTGAAAAATCTCTAGAATTAAAATTTTCAAAAATTGATGAAAGAAATCATCAAGGACACACAAAAAATGGAAAGATATTCCTTGCTCATGGATTGGAAGAATCAATATCATTAAAATGTCTATACTACCTAAAGCAATCTACAGATTCAATGTAATCCCTATAAAAAATACCAATGACATTCTTTATAGAATTAGAGGAAACAATCCTAAAATTCATTTGGAATCACAAAATACCCTGAATAGACAAAGCAATCCTAAGCAAGAGAAGCCACACAGAAAGCATCATGATACCTGACTTCAAAGCATACTACAAGACTATTAAAACAGCTAGGTACTGGCATAAAAACCAATACATTGATCAATGCAGCAAAATGGAAATTAATCCACATACATATAGCCAATAGACTTTGGACCAAAGTGTTTGGACTGTACAGTGGAGAAAGGATAAACTTGTCAACAAATGGTGCTGGCAAAATTGGATGTATATATGTAGAAGAAAGAAATTAGATCCATGCCTCTCATCATATACAAAAATCAACTCAAGATGGATCAAAGACCTATCAAGCTATTGCAAGGAAACACAGGGGAAACAGTCTAAGACATTGGTGTAGGGGATGACTTCTTGGACAAGACACCCAAAGCACAGGCAACAAAAGCAAAACTAAACATTATGTTCTTAGAACTGTATCTACAAATCAGATTATATCTGTTAAAAACTAATGAAAATTTTTAAATAATATATTTTTTTTTTGACAGGCAGAGTGGACAGTGAGAGAGAGACAGAGAGAAAGGTCTTCCTTTTGCCATTGGTTCACCCTCCAATGGCCGCCGCGGTAGCGCGCTGCGGCCGGCGCACCGCGCTGTTCCGATGGCAGGAGCCAGGTGCTTCTCCTGGTCTCCCATGGGGTGCAGAGCCCAAACACTTGGGCTATCCTCCACTGCACTCCCTGGCCACAGCAGAGAGCTGGCCTGGAAGAGGGGCAACCGGGACAGGATCAGTGCCCCAACCGGGACTAGAACCCGGTGTGCCGGCGCCGCAAGGCGGAGGATTAGCCTGTTGAGCCACGGCGCCGGCCTTAAATAATATTTTTTAAAGATTTATTTTATTTATTTGAAAGAGTTACAGAGAGAGGTAGAGACAGAGAGAGGTCTTCCATCTGCTGGTTCACTCCCCAGGTGGCTGTGATGGCTGGAGCTGGGCTGATCCAAAACCAAGAGCCTGGAGCTTCCTCTGGGTCTCTCATGTGGGTGCAGGAGCACAAAGACTTGGGCCATCTTCCACTGCTTTCCCAGGCCATAGCAGAGAGCTGGATTGGAACTGGAGCAGCTGGGACTTGAACCAGTGCCTACATGGGATGCTGGTGCTTCAGGCCAGGGCTTTAACCATGAAATTATTAATGAGCATTGGAGAAACCCTGCAAGATATAGGTACTGGCAAAGACTTATTGGAAAAGACCCCAGGAGCACAGGCAGTCAAAGCCAAAATTAACTATTGGGACTGCATCAAATTGAGAAGTTTCTGTACTTCAAAAGAAACAGTCAGGAAAGTGAATAGGAAACCGTCAGAATGGGAAAAAATATTGCAAACTACACAACAGATAAAGGGTTGATAACCAGAATCTACAAAGAAATCAAGAAACTCCACAAAATCAAAACAAACAACCCACTTAAGAGATGGGCCAAGGACCTCAACAGACATCTTTCCAAAGAGGAAATCCAAATGGTCAACAGACACATGAAAAAATGTTCAAGATCACTAGCAATCAGAGAAATGCAAATCAAAACCACAATGAGGTTTCACCTCACCCCAGTTAGAATGGTTCACATTCAGAAATCTACCAACAATAGATGCTGGACAGGATGTAGGGAAAAAGGGACACTAACCCACTGTTGGTGGGGATGCAAACTGGTTAAGCCACTATGGAAGTCAGTCTGGAGATTCCTCAGAAACCTGAATATAACCCTACCATACAACCCAGCCATCCCACTCCTTGGAATTTACCCAAAGGAAATTAAATTGACAAATAAAAAAGCCATCTGCACATTAATGTTTATTGCAGCTCAATTCACAATAGCTAAGACCTGGAACCAACCCAAATGCCCATCAACAATAGACTGGATAAAGAAATTATGGGACATGTACTCTATAGAATATTATACAGCAGTAAAAAAACAATGAAACCCGGTCATTTGCAACAAGATGGAGCAATCTGGAAAACATCATGCTGAGTGAATTAAGCCAGTCCCACAGAGACAAATATAATTTGTTTTCCCTGATCGGTGACAACTTACTGAGCACCAAAGGGGAAACCTGTTGAAGTGAAATGGACACTATGAGAAACAGTGACTTTATCAGCTCTTGTGCTGACTGTTGATGTACAATGTAATACTTTATCCATTTTAGTATTTTTTTGTTCTAGTACTAGTGGTTGAACTCTGTAATTAACACACAATTATTCTTAGGTGTTTAAATCTTAACTGAAAAGTGATCCCGGTTAAATATAAGAATGAAAAAAAGAGAAGGAGGAGATGTACAATTGGGGACATGCTCAATCGGACTTGCCCCAAATGATGGAGTTAGAAATGTGCCAGGGGATTCCAATACAATCCCATGAAGGTAGCATGTACCAATGCCATCTCACTAGTCCAGGTGATCTATTTCAGTTCACAATTGATCACACTGATAGATCTAAGAGTCAAAGGGATCACACAAACAAGACTAATGTCTGCTAATACTAACTGATATAACCAAAAAGGGAGAGAAGGATCCAACATGGGAAGGGGGAGACACAGCAGACTCATAGAATGGCAGATGTCCTAAATAGCACTCTGTCCTTAGAATCAGCCCTTAAGGCATTTGGATCTGGCTAAAGAGCCTATGGGAGTATTTTAGTCATGGAAAGCCAAGACACCTTGGGAAAAAAAAAAGAAGAAGAAGAAGAAGACCTAAATGAAGGATCTCAGCAAGTGTGACCCCAGTGGAAAGAACGTGGCCATCAAGGTAGGAGGTACCTTTCTCTGAAGGGAGGAGAGAACTTCCACTTTGACTATGAGCCTGTCGGAATAAGATCAAAGTTGGCAAACCCTAAAGGCTTCCATAGCCTCGGCAACTCATGACTAGAGCCTAGGGAGATTACTGACGCCATAAACAAGAGTGTGAAATTGTTAAATCAACATCAAGAGTCACTTTGTACTTACGTCCCATGTGGGATCTGCCCTTAATGGGTTGTCCAATGTGAAGTAATGATATAGCTAGTACTGAAACATTATTTTTACACTTTGTGTTTCTGTGTGGGTGCAAACTGATGAAATCTTTGCTTAGTATATACTGAACCAATCTTTTGTATTTAAAGATAATTGAAAATGAAATAAAAAAACTTGGTGTTAAATTGGAAATTACCTAGAAAATTAATTTAAAAAAAATATCATGTAGGATCTCTGTCATTAATGTGCTGTACACTGTTATTTAATGCTATAACTAGTACTCCAACAGTATTTTTTCACTTTGTGTTGCTATGTGAGGGCAAACTGTTGAAATCTTTATATATACTAAACTGATTTTCTTTATATAAAGAGAATTGAAAATGAATCTTGATGTGAATGGAAGGGGAGAGCGAGTGGGAAAGGGGAGGGTTGTGTGTGGGAGGGAAGTTATGGGGGGGAAGCCATTGTAATCCATAAGCTGTACTTTGGAAATTTATATTCATTAAATAAAAGATAAAAAAAATAAAGATAGTTCACTAGACTTAAGCATAGAATGTTTTGGGGCTATACTGTTTGCATTAAATCTTACTAAAATTCAATTTAAGAGGCAAATAAATAGTCAAATGATAAAAAAAGAAAATGTTTACTATTATGAGTTAGAACTGCTGTAAATAGACATTGAAGTACAGCAATGAATAAAGCCTGTGCCCTGATTTCTAGTAGTACATAGTCTAGACCAGAGCTAGCATGCTAATGTGAATGTAGCAAAGTGCTACAGCATTGTTCACAGGAGGGTCAATGAACAGAAAGAAGAGTCTGTCTGAGGGAGAGGGAAATAATTCATTTCAGATATAAAACTTGAATCAAGTTTGAAAAGATGAATTGATATGCAATAGTATATTGGAGATTTGGTTGACATAAGGAAATTAAGGCCAGAGGGATTAAAAACTGGCACATTCCATGAAAAAAAAAAATCAGAGCAGTAGGAGGTAGAGAAAGACTTTTGTTTAAAAGGTACATACATACATACACATTCATGCATGCATGTATGCATAGAGTACTTCAAGCTGTTCATAGTAAAATGAAATAAAAGATAAACCTATTTGGATGAAAAGATTTAAAATCCTATAAGTCTGCTGTGTCTCCCACCTCCCACGTTGGATCATAGAATGGCAGATGTCCTAAATAACACTCTGGCCTCAGAATCAGCCCTTAAGGCATTCAGATCTGGCTCAAGAGCCCATGAGAGTGTTTTAGTCATGGAAAGCCAAGACACCTTGGGAAAAAAAAAAGAAGAAGAAGAAGAAGAAGACCTAAATGAAAGATCTCTGCGAGTGAGATCCCAGTGGAAAGAACGGGGCCATCAAGGTAGGAGGTACCTTTCTCTGAAGGGAGGAGAGAACTTCCACTTTGACTATGAGCCTGTCGGAATAAGATCAAAGCTGGCAAACCTTAAAGGCTTCCATAGCCTTGGCAACTCATGACTAGAGCCTAGGGAGATTACTGACGCCATAAACAAGAGTGTGAAATTGTTAAATCAACATCAAGAGTCACTGTGTACTTACGTCCCATGTGGGATCTGCCCTTAATGGGTTGTCCAATGTGAAGTAATGATATAGCTAGTACTGAAACATTATTTTTACACTTTGTGTTTCTGTGTGGGTGCAAACTGATGAAATCTTTACTTAGTATGTACTGAATCGATCTTCTGTGTATAAAGATAATTGAAAATGAAAAAAAAAACTTGGTGTTAAATTGGACATTGCATAGAAAATTAATCAATTCTTACAAAAATATCATGTAGGATCTCTGTTCTTAATGTGCTGTACATTGTGATTTAATGCTATAACTAGTACTCCAACAGTATTTTTTCACTTTGTATTGCTATGTGAGGGTAAACTGTTGAAATCTTTACTTAATATATACTAAACTGATCTTCTGTATATAAAGAGAATTGAAAATGAATCTTGATGTGAATGGAAGGGGAGAGGGAGCGGGAAAGGGGAGGGTTGTGTGTGGGAGGGAAGTTATGGGCAGGGGAAATCCATTGTAATCCATAAGCTGTACTTTGGAAATTTATATTCATTAAATAAAAGTTTTAAAAAAAAGATTTAAAATCCACACAAATTCTTAAATAATTAGTATTTTATTTGAACTTCATATTTCTTCTTCAAAGTAATATTAATTATATTTTATATATATATATGTATGGGGCTTGAAAAGTATAAGTTTATTTTGGTGCAAAAAAGTTTTCATAATTCATGGGAAATTTATATTATGAAAAAATATGTATAGATTCAAATTTTTTGTCCAAAAATAAACCCACAGTTATAATTACATTTTTCTTTTTCTTTTCTTTTTTTAAATTTATTTGAATGGCAGAGTTACAGAGTGAGACAGAGAGACAGAGGCAGAGAAATCTTCCATCCATCGGTTCACTCCCCAAATGGCCATAATGGCCAGGGCTGGGTCAGGCCAAACTGGGAGCCAAGAGCTTCATCCAGTCTCTCACACTGATGCAGGAGTCCAAGTACTTGGTCCTTTTTCTGCTGTTCTCCAGGTGCATTTGCTGGGAGCTGGATAGGAAATGGAACAGCTGGGACTCAACCTGGCATTCATATTGGATGCCGCTATCTCAGGCAGTAGCTTTACCCATTACACTACAATGCTGAACCCTTAATTCTATTTGTCCATTAATATATTGAAGTATCTTGATTCATACATCAAGTATAGATGACATACATAATTATGATCTGAATACTTATACTTCTCCAAGATTCATGTATTGAACTTGACAGTGGGGCATGATTAGATCATGGTGATGGAGACACCTTGACTGGGATTACTTCCTTAACAAAAGCTCCAGACATAAGCTGCCTTATGTCTTCTGACATGTGAGAACCCAGTTATAAGTCACTGTCTACAAGAAGTGAGCCCTTAGTATACACAGAATCTGCTAGCAATAATTTTTACTTTGCAGCTACCAGAACTATTGTGACAAATAAGTTTCTCTTTTTTATAAGCTATCTAGTTGAAGGTATTTTTGTTAGAGTAACCTGAACAGACTAAGATTATCATCTATCTATCATTCTATATCTATCTATCTATCTTTATCATCTATGTCTATTTATCTATTTATCCATCTATCTATATACAATCATAGGTTAGGAGGAATGAGTGAAGGGACAGAAAAAGAATCCAACTTGAGATAAGGTTGGAAGGAAAGGCAAAGAATAGGTCCTGAGAGAGCTTTGCATGATATAGTAAGATATCTTGACTTTGTATCTTCTGAGCTTAAGTTTCCTAAAGGATGCATCATGTCCAAGTGAGTCTATTACAGGTGCACAATCCAAGAACAATTCATCTCAGGTGTGGCTGAGGCGGGCCATGCAAGCTCCCAAAGCTTGTAATGCTGGACAGGTAGTCTCACCCCTTTACCCCAGCATATATGCACATTGTTTTTTACATGTGTTATGATAAGGGAAAAAGTAGGACTATGGGGATACCTCAAAAAGTTCATTGAAAATAGAATTAAAAGATATTTATTTGGGGAATGTTTTTCCCATGTGACATGACAAGCCTGTAGTTAGAAATACCAAGGCTACATATGTTAGCTGTACAAGGCAATCAATGACCCATGTTTCCTAGGACTTTGTAGTCTACATACTTTTAGGTGGTTTCCATTCTTTTTTTTTTTTTTTTTTTTTTTTTTTTTTTTTTTTTTTGACAGGCAGAGTGGGTAGTGAGAAAGAGAGAGACAGTGAGAAAAGTCTTTCTTTTTGCCGTTGGTTCACCTTCCAATGGCTGTTGCAACCGGCACATCGTGCTGATCCAAAGCCAGGAGCCAGGTGCTTCTCCTGGTCTCCCATGTGGGTGCAGGGCCCAAAGACTTGGACCATCCTCCACTGCCTTCCCGGGCCATAGCAGAGAGCTGGCCTGGAAGAGGGGCAACCAGGATAGAATCCGGCACCCCGACCGGGACTAGAACCCGGTGTGCTGGCACCGCAAGGCAGAGGATTAGCTTGTTAAGCCACGGCGCCGGCCAGTGGTTTCCATTCTTAAGATCACCCCAAGGGCTCTAGTTCTAGCAAAACACCCAAATTTTATGAATGAAAGAGAAATAAAGAAGGACAAATGTCATGTGCTGGTTGAATGTAAGTCCTTTTAAGGCGATTTCCCAAGAACCTATCCAGTAACTTCTATTTATACCTGTTGGTTAAAACTGTGACCCATGACAGTCATTATCTGCAAAAGATACTGTAAATGTAGGACTTTTTTCTTTTTGCAGTTGGGCTATAGTTTTGGAAAGGAAAAGGCAGGAATTAAATACTGGGTATATTGCTAACAGTCCCTGGTGCTCTCAGATTTTGAAGAATAGAAAGGGGAAACATTATCTGAAGGTTGATTTTGAGGACATGCTACTTCAGTTATATAATTTTTTGTACTTTTTAGAGCATTCTTTCCTATATTATCTCATTTGATCTTCACAAAAATCCAGTGAAATCAGTAGACAGTAATATTTTCCCATTTATCTTTTTATTCACATTTTCTCCCATGTTTTGTTTTATAATTTTGTAGTTTTAGATTTCACACTTAGATCTGTGGCCTGCTTTGAATAATTTTAAAGGGCTTATTTATTTATTTGAAAGGCAGAGAGGAGAAGAGAAAATTATTTTCTATCTGCCAGTTCACTCCCCAAATGCCCACAGCAGCCATGGCCACAAAGAAGCCAGGAACCAGGAATTCTCCTGGAATCTCACTTGAGTGGCAGAAACTCTGCACTTGGACCATTGTCTGCTCCCTCCCAGGTGCGTTAGTAGACATTACAATTTGGGATGCTGTCTTACCAAGCAGCAGCTTAACCCGCAGCAAGACTATGGCCCACCCCTGCCAAGTTATCTTAAAGAAACAACACACCAAGGATAGTAAGCAATGAAAAAAATTTAAAGCCATGTTTTATACAATTTTGGTTTTTGTCATAATAATAAAGAAACAGCCTGATTTTTAACTGAATTGACAGGATATTTTTAAATTATATGGACCTAATTTCTCTATCCTTCAGAAGTATCAGAAATTATAATAGTTAATATCCAAAAAGAATCTAGACTTGTCCTAAATTGTCCAAATTCAATCTTAACATGGCATCACAAATTCCTTTCAAAAAAGCTGCTAATGGAATGAGAGGGTATCCTGAAACTTTTTGGAAAAATAAAGTTAAAAGACAAATTTATTTATTTATGTGCAAAAGTTTTTGAAATACATACATGGAAAAAATCTTCAAAATGTTCATGAAAGCTGCATACTGTGAAAAAGCTATGCATAAATTTCAAACATTTTTGCCCCAGAGGGAGAAAAAAGGGAGAGGAGAGAGAGAGAGAGAGAGAGAGAGAGAGAGAGAATCTTCCACCTGCTGGTTCATTTCCCAGATGCTCACAACAGCTGGGACTGGGCCAGACTGAGGCCAAGAGCCAGGAATTCATCCTTTACTTACATTTTTCATTAGCTTTTTGAAGTACTCTTGTTTGTTTTAAGGTAAGTGGGTAGCAGGAGAATGAGTAAACAGATGTTTTCTTTACCCTCTCACTACTTTATTTCCATATTTCTTTACTGCGATGAGGGGATTCCTTTGGTAAGACAGAGACTTGTTTGGTTCACACTGTGTTGCCATGAAACACAGCAGACAGTGTATATTTTTGGAGGTTCATTCTGAAGAGACTGGCAAATAGTCATGTGTTTCAGGAACCTGTTGAGGAACCTAAGAGCTTCTCACTATCTGCCAGTGGAAACTGTCAGTCACTCTTACCTCAGAGACCTTGAAAGCTGTCTGCTGAACTGAGCTGGACCCTGTGTGGTATCACAAAGCTAAGAAGCTAGAAGGGAGCCTGCAGGAAGAACAGAGCAGGAGACAAGAGAAAGCAGGTATCCCCACGGGAGGCTGACCATGCCTTAACACAAAAGCTACTTGATGTAAACAGTAAAGGTTCATCCACCCTTGGGACTCCACTTGCATCTGAATCACTTAGTCATGAATGTACGTTCTTCCTCAGAATGACCTGTTCTCAAATTCATTTCTGGGTGTTGTGAGTGGGAAGAAATCCTTTGGTCAAAATAGAATATTTTTGAAAATAGTTTCCAAATATTACCTGAGTTGTAAAAGTTGCAGTAGTGGTCCTCCTTATTTATTAAAGCCTCTTTTTTATAGGTATGTACAGCTTGAAGACTACAGCATTGATTTCAACAGGTACCTCTAACACACACACATACACACTCACACACACACACGTATACATACATACACATGAGGTTGGCTCACAGCATTTGTGGAAAATAGAATTAAAAGATATTTATTTTGGTGAAAATAACATTGAAACCTGTGCATAGTTTTTTTCATAATATGCGTTTTGCCTGAACTTTTTGAAGAGAGAGAAAGAATTTTACAAGCACGAATTTCTGTCGAAGGAGAAAAATCCAGAAAAAAATGAAATGCTTCACTTTCTTCACAGGCTGAATCCTAGGACCTGAGATTTTTCTGGTAAGCCACATGTCAGCAGTGCTAATCTCCAAGTTCATAGCTGCAGCTATACTGCTGTGCTACCTCTGAGATTAGCGTTCCTGTATAGCTGGCAATTTAAACATCTTGGTATAGCTGCAAGAAATCTTTAAACAACCCAAGTCTTGAACTCATGACAACATACGGAGTTCACAAGATGAAGAACAAAGCTAAGCCTTCTCCATTGTCTTGATCAGATTAGAATTCTGGTATTTAAAATTTTCAAAAGCTTGCCAACAGAAGAAGATCTGAGTCAAGAGAAATAAAATAGAGACTATTGCTTGGAGGCCTCTTGATTCTAGAAAGAAAAAAGTGACTTCCTCGGGTTGCAGCCTCTTTCCTAATGATCCTGTTTCTTTCCCACTGTCCATTCCTAGAGTTTGCTGATAAACATCTTTTGTAAGTCAATTATTTTTGTTTGTACTTTGGCATTCTCACTGTCAAATATTATTAATATGACAAAATTTGCTAAATATTGCATTTCCTTCCAGAAAATAAAAGCCTTTTTATATTCCTTGTCTAGGCAATTGCCCATTATATAAGAGTCATTTATTATGATCATGCTTATTATATAAACATCAACTTTTGACATTTCTGCTTTAAAACATTATTCTCACCAATCATTCCACTCCTTTCAACATTTCTTCTTTTGTGACTCATACATTTGCTTTTCTATTACCATCCTATTTACTTCCCAAATTACTACTTAGTGAAAAATGTAAGTGCTATGACAATGTTATGAAAATAATCCCACACAAATCATTTAAGAATTTTATTTTCCATTAAACTCCATTGTGAGAGTTGTTTCCATTTCTTGTGAAAGTCAAATTATCAACCGGGAATCCTAGCTGTTTAGGAAGTGCAGCCATTCCTTGTATCTGTGTGGTTCCCTTTCCTCAGAGACAGTAGCACCCCAACCTCTCTGAGCTGATCATATCTCAGTGGTCAACAGGATGGCTCACTTATGACTTCCTATAGTTCCTTCATAATGATGATTGCGTTTTTCAAGTGACAAATAGTCTTGGCAACTTGGAAAATTTTTTCAGATATTTTTGCTTCCTTGGAAAACAATTGGTTCATTCTTTTGGGTTTATTTGTTCCTTCTGCCTTCTATTTTCTTCTACTTCCAACAGCCAGGAAATAGAGAATGTGTCTTTTAGTTTCTTTCTCAAACTTTTCACTTTCACACAAAGTAAAGAGAAAAATGTGTGAACTTAATGAAGGCAATTTTACCTTCACCCACTGGGGAAATTGAAAATATAACCTTTCCAAGAGACACATTGAGAGAAAGCTTAAAGTCTGATAAAACCTGTGTCAAATTAAGTGATTTCCCGCCCTATAATTGCTCATCAAGTAAGTTAGTGTATTCAGGCAGGATTACACAAGAGCCAGCCTATCTTGTGTAATTTACAAATACTTTCTCCCTTGTCCCTGTGAATCATACCTTAGTTTCAGCCCTATTACTTCTTTCTGTCATTTTTCAGTTTTCATCCATTTGCTGATCAAATTACACATCAGACACAAATAACCTTGAACACCAATTTCAAGCACAGTAAGTTGAAATGAAGAGACTCATGGCAATGCCTCCTCTACCTGAAAAGAGTGCCTTCATTTTTATGCTGAGAAGAAATTCTGTGTCCTCTCCTGATTCAGTTATGACTAATAATTTAATCTACAGTCAGTCTCATTTTTAAAGTATGATGTTGAAGTGAAGAATCCTTTTAGGGTGCATATGAGAAAGGAAATTTCCTGTGACATGATCATTGAAAGAGGTTATAACAGTAACAGATGCAGTTAAATTATCTAGGACTTCACATGATGAAAAAGGGTTTCATGTCCAGGTTTCATGTATGTTTATTTCTTTTTTTTAAATTAAACTTTTATTTAATGAATATAAATTTCCAAAGTACAGCTTATGGGTTACAATGGCTTCCCCCTCCCAAAACTTCCCTCCCACCCACAACCCTCCCCTTTCCCGCTCCATCTCCCCTTCCAATCACATCATGATTCATTTTCAATTCTCTTTATATACAAAAGATCAGTTTAGTATATATTAGGTAATGATTTCAACAGTTTGCCCCCATATAGCAACACAAAGTGAAAAAAAAAAATACTGTTGGAGTACTAGTTATAGCATTAAATAAGAGTGTACAGCACATTAAAGACAGAGATCCTACATAATATTTTTTTAAAAATTAATTAATTTTCTATGCCATTTCCAATTTAACACCAGGTTTGTTTTTTTTTTTCATTTCCAATTATCTTTATATACAGAAGATCGATTCAGTATATAATTAGTAAAGACCTCATCAGTTTGTACCCACACAGAAACATAAAGTGTAAAGATACTGTTTCAGTACTAGTTATAGCATCACTGCACATTAGACAACACATTAAGGACAGATCCCACATGGGATGTAAGTACACAGTGACATGTATGTTTATTTCTAACGACACCACAACAGACTCAAGAACAAGATGGCTGATACGTATTACTATGGCGGAACTATAGAGACTTCAAGTGAGTTAATCAAATCACACAATTAGAAATTAAAATCTCAGATACAATAAGGTCATCTGGGACAAGCATTTGGCCTACCATTGGTGCCAACCATTGGACACTTGCATACCATATAAGACTGTCTGGATTCAATTCCGGGCTACATTCCTATTTTCAGCTTCCTGCTAATACAGACCCTAAGAGGCAGCAAGTGATGGTTCATCTGGTTGGACCCTGCCACCCACATAGTATTCCTGGTTCATGGATTTGGCCTAGTTTAGCTCTGGCCATTGTAGGCATTTGGAGAGGAAACTAGTGGACTGGAGTTTTTTTCTTGCTCTCTTTCTCCCTTTCAAGTATAGAAACGGAGTCCCACGGTGGATGAACCTTTACTTTTTACATCAAATTGCCTTGCTTTTGTTTATATATATAATGATATATATAATATTCCCCAAACTGTTATTCTATAATTCACAATTTAATTTTTCATTCATGAAACTTACTGTTCTGTTGACTGAAAAATAAGTTCTTTTTTTTTTTTTTTTTTTTTTTTGACAGGCAGAGTGGACAGTGAGAGAGAGAGAGACAGAGAGAAAGGTCTTCCTTTTTGCCGTTGGTTCACCCTCCAATGGCCGCCGTGGTAGCGCGCTGCGGCCGGCGCACCGCGCTGTTCCGATGGCAGGAGCCAGGTGCTTCTCCTGGTCTCCCATGGGGTGCAGAGCCCAAACACTTGGGCTATCCTCCACTGCACTCCCTGGCCACAGCAGAGAGCTGGCCTGGAAGAGGGGCAACCGAGACAGGATCGGTGCCCCGACCGGGACTAGAACCCGGTGTGCCGGCGCCGCAAGGCGGAGGATTAGCCTGTTGAGCCACGGCGCCGGCCGAAAAATAAGTTCTTAAAATTTGATACGATTTATATCTAATCTCTCCCTCATCCCATTCAAAGATCTTTTTACAATATACCTGACAGAGATGTTCAGCCACCTGGCTTCTGCTGAAATGCTATTGTAAGGGAGCATTCTACCCTGCATATCCACAGCCTATTCCACTGTATTGACTTCTCCTAAGTTCTGTGAGTCCAGTGATTTCTTTCCTTTAGTTTCAAAGCACCCATACTATTTGTCCTCTGTATATAACATCCCGCTTGACATTTCATCATGTTCTCTATACTCACTTGCCTTGTCCCACTGGATTACAACAGCTTTTCTATGGTTCTGCATATGTTTTAAAGTAGGTTTCCCTTCAGTTTTCTCTTCTCTCAGATAAGTTTTCCCAGATTCTCACATAAGACTGTTAAACCTGGTTCCTCTACAAACACTGCATGTCTTGCAACTTCTGTTTTGCAATTGTCAAAAGAAAATAGAGTTGAAGTCCCAACTCTTCTCTCTAATGCATTTGAGTAGTCTCTTAGACATCTGAAACCTCAATATATCTCTCTTTCACTCCATTACGGGAAGAGAAAAACAAAGCCCAAAGGAGTAAGGGATTCATCTAAGGACATAGAAGCAGTGGCACAGGACTCCTGGAAGACTACAAGTAAATATTATCCTGTTATTATCATTATACCAGTGATTCTCCCCTCTTAAACCTGAAAATATGAGCTACTAAAAAGTGTCTGGAATCTTAGCAATCACTGAAACAATTCTCAGTTGATTCTGTAAAGTAAATTGGTCATCTGATATAGCTATTTCTTGAAAAGTGCTGGAGCCACTACAGAAGCAATTCCTGCTCTCCGTGGAAAATCACTTCCAAGATCATTTCAGCTACAATACCCTGCAAGTCTATATTACAGGCCCAGTGATACCACATTCTACTTCCAGGGAGAATAACTTGTAAGAATGCTGGTGGATTCCTGCTGCTGATCTATTAAATGACTTAAGGAAACGTCTTAGACATCTCCCAGTTACTGAAATTAGGCTATCTTGAGTATTGCAAAGAACAGATTTACACATCTATAATGTATTCTGAAGACCTTGAGACATAGAAGAATTGAATCACAAATATTTATATAACTGGCATGATAAAGGAATATACTCATCACATTTTGTGGATAATTGAGCACTCATCACCTAATGTAATAAAATTGCTGGAACAATGCAAAGATGTGTGCAGAAAATTTCTTTTTTGTGTGTATAATTGGATCATCTATTTTGAAACAATGTGCTTTAAGAAATATGATAATTATAAATTAAAACGTTGCAGAAAGATAATTGATAACATCATTAATATAGTGTAAATGGAGTTCAAGTGAGCACACAGGAAAAACCTCCAAATTTTCCATAAGTTAAAGGATTAAGTTAATAATAAAATGAAGCAAAAGTCTGACATGTTTTTTGAATAACAATACAAGTTTGAGAAGTTATTTCTCATGGTTGTAATTAAATGTTATCCATCCCTGTTTTATGATTTTAGAAGCTATGATCAGTACATCTGCATCATCAAAGCTTCCTTCTTAAAAATGTTCATCCTGGGGGGCCGGCGCGGTGGTGCACTAGGTTAATCCTTTGTCTGCGGCGCCGGCATCCCATATGGATGCCGGTTCTAATCCCGGTCGCTCCTCTTCCAGTCCAGCTCTCTGCTGTGGCCCAGGAGGGCAGTGGAGGATGGTCCAAGTGCTTGGGCCCTGCACCCACATGGGAGACCAGGAGGAAGCACCTGGCTCCTGGCTTCAGATTGGCGCAGCGCCGGCTGTGGCGGCCATTTGGGGAATGAACCAACGGAAGGAAGACCTTTCTCTCTGTCTCTCTCTCTCACTGTCTGTAACTCTACCTGTCAAATAAATAAATATTTTTTAAAAATGTTCATCCTGGAGGCAGCATTGTGGTATAGCAGGTAAAGCCACTGCCTACAACATCAGTATCTATATGGGCTCTGGTTTGTGTCCCTGATGCTTCAGTTCCAATACAGCTCCTGGTTAATGTGCCTTGGAAAGCAGCAGAAGATGGTTCAAGTGTTTGGGCCCCTACCACCCACATGGGAGATCTGGAAGAAACTCTTGGCTCCTGGCCTCAGCCTGGCTCAGCCCTGGCTATTGCAGCCATTTAGGGAGTGAACCAGCCTCTCTCTCTCTCTCTCTCTCTCTCTCTCTGTAACTCTGGCTTTCAAATAAATACATAATTTCTTTTAAAAAAAACCTTCATCTTAAATAGTTTAAGGTAATTCAAATTTCTGAAAACACGTTTACCGTGCTTTTTAATAATAACAATAGATGCTGAAGTTAGAAAACTTGGAAATACAGTAAAACATATCTACAAAAATTAAAATTACTCCAACTCCATTATTTAAATGTTAACATTTACCACTTTGTTATACAGCCATTATTTATATATGCCTACATATATATTATATATATATATATATATATATGATGTAAATTTGAACAACTAGGTTACATGAAGAAATTGGGGTGTACAATGGACTTTAACTTTTTAAACTTAGAACAAGCCATAAAGTTTATCCTTTTCCATATTATTGAATAGTTTTCTAAAATAATTTTACTAAAGTTACTTAAAGATACTATTGGTAGGCCGGCACCGTGGCTCAATAGGCTAATCCTCCAACTACAGCGCCAGCACCCCGGGCTCTAGTCCTGGTCGGGGCGCCAGATTCTGTCCCGGTTGCTCCTCTTCCAGTCCAGCTCTCTGCTGTGGCCCGGGAGTGCAGTGGAGGATGGCCCAAGTGCTTGGGTCCTGCACCCACATGGGAGATCGGGAGGGGCACCTGGCTCCTGGCTTCGGATCAGCGCAGTGCGCCGGCCGCAGCATGCCAGCCGCAGCGGCCATTGTGGGGTGAACCAACGGAAAAGGAAAACCTTTCTCTCTGTCTCTCTCTCTCTCACTGTCCACTCTGCCTGTCCAAAAAAGAAAAAAAAAAAGAAAGAAAGAAAAGATACTATTGGTAGATAAATATGAGTGTAAATGTATTTAATTTCTTTAGTGAGCACTAAGTCGTTTCCACTTACTATAATTAAAATTCATTCTGATAAACAATATCATGGCACAACACACATACACATGTATTTGTGTGTTTAAAAGATTTCTTTATTCTGAAGTCCTACAGTACTTATTATTAAAATGCTTTACAGAATGTTTTTATGATTTATACTCCCACAAGACAAATACAGGATGCCTATTTTTGTTTGTTTTGTACCCTCATTGTTTCAATTTTCATCCAACTTAACTATGATTTTCCAAGATTATCCAGATTTTGCCAGTGTAATCACAAGGGTCCTGGTAAGGGAGAAGCAGCTAGGTCAGAGAAAGTAGATAGACAGCAGAAGCAGTCAGAAAAGAAGATGCCGTGACTGAAGAAGGGAGACAGAGAAGCAGACAGAAACAGAGAGACAGCCTAAAAGAGAGAAAAATAGAGACATCTGAAGATGCCGCACTGTTGATTTTGAAGATGGAGCTAGGAAACACAAACAGCCTCTTAGAAGCTCAAAAGCAAAGAAGTGAATTGTCCCCTAAAGTCTCATAGAGGAATGCAACCCTGGCTTTCTGATGTCTAAACTGTAAAACAATAAATTTGTGTTGCTTTAACCCATGATACTGTTGGTAACTGGTTAGAGCAACAATAGAAAACAAATACAACCACTTATATTGTTATTGTTCCATTGTCACAGGTCATTTGTATTTTCTGTTTTGTGAATTTTTCAAACCAAAAGAAAAGTAATTTAATTATTTTGAATTATAAAATACATTTCCTGGACATTTGGCCCAGCAGTTAAGTTACCACTGGGATGCGGGCATCTCATGTCAGAGTGCCTAGGTTTGAGTTACATTCCCAATGCCAACTGCCTGTTAATGTGCATCCTGGGAGGCAGCAGGTAACAGCTCTAAACGGTCGAGTCCTTGCCACCCATGTGAAAAATATGCATTGAGTTCTTGGCTCCTGGCTTTGGCTTGCCCCATGGTTAGACATCGTTGGAATTTGGGAGGAGTAAGTCAACAGATAGGAGTTCTCTGTCTCTCTGTTTCTCTGACTCTCTCTTTCTCTCTCCCTCTCTCTATCTCTGTGTTTATGCCTCTCAAATACATACAAAGAAACATACACACATACATAAAATGCCAAAACACACATAAAAATGCTTTTTAACTCCTGTATTGTAAACACATGAAAAGCTCAAAACTATCTGTGGTTGTTGCTACCAAACTTAATAAAGTCATATGCCTTACTTCAGTAGAAAAAACGGACTTCATTTACATACTTTGAGACTCATAAATCCAAGAACCAGTGGCTGTTTAAAGAAACTTAGAGACTATGAGGTACAGAGAAACTAAACTTTTTTCATAAGGAATAGTTCAAAATTTTTAAGAAGTGATATACATTTAGATGCAAGTTTCATTTCACTGAACTTTCATTCAGATTCACAATGAAATCAAAATAGGGCTTAGCCAGCAGAATCACAACAGCCTCCTATAACAGACATAAAATAGGAAAATGCATTCATAGCATCTCCTAACAGTAGAACAGGTGGGAAAACTGGCCATAACCTAGGAAAACTTCACATTAAATAACTGATTGGAACTCTGCAGGAATCAGTATATGTCAAATGGCCTTCCCAAGCTTTCTTCATGAAACAAAGACTACATGAAGCAGAAATTCCATTCCTCCTACACTGTATCCAGCTTCCAGTTTACAGACTCTGCATGTCATGCCCTGGTGTCTGGACCATCCCATCTGAAGGGGAGAGGCTTCTTTGGAATCAGTCTGTACAATGCCCTGCACCAACTCTGTTTAGGACCTTACCTGGGAGTGTAATCTTACTTTGAGTAAATCCAATTTAATTGATTTTCTAAATTAACAATGAGATGGAAGCTTCTGGATACCAGAATTCTGTTAGAGGAATTGTCTACCTATAATTTACTAAGGCAGTTCAAAGTAACATTCAAAATTATTTACTCTTGAGTTTTCCTTTCTTAGATTTTTGAGAAGACACAGAATGTTGTTTGTCTAGGCTTTCTGAGAAACAAAAACATAAATATGGGATTAAATCTGCAAGGATTGTAACAGGAAAAACTCCTATGTGAAAGACAGAGTGAAATAGAAAAGATTGGAGAGACCATAGAAAGTCTAACTTCAAATGAAGAAGAGAGCAGGAAGGAGTTTTGTAAGGACACTCTAGACTACTGTGGAGGGCAAAGCAGGGGTTTTTGTTTTTTAAAAAATTCTGTTTAATTATTTGAAAGTCATAGTTTTATATATAGAGAGAGAGAAGAAGAGATCTTCCATCTGCTGGTTCCTTCCCAAGATGGCCACAATGGCAAGGACTGATCCCATCCAAAGCCAGAAGCCAGGAGACAGGAGCTTCATCCAAGTCTCCCACATAGGTGGTAGGGACTCAAGCACTTGGGCCATCTTCTGCTGCCTTCCCAGGCACATTAGCAGGGAGCTGTATTGTAAGTGGAGAAGCTGGATCCCCCTAAAGGCAGATTTAAGAAAGCTATTTAAGGCCTCCTGGAACCAAAGCAAAGGAGTCCTGTGTCTCCCAAGAATGAGTCTACCTTAGTATTGCATGGCACTCAGTCATCAGCTAAGAGTAGTGGCAGCTTCAATGAAGAGATGGATTTCCAGTCAAAGCTGTTGGAATGCTGGCTCAGTTGTGCTCCCCTGGAGTAAAAGGTCTGAATGCACATTCTCAGGGATGACATAATCTATACTTTGAAGGGCATCCTTCTCCTCACTGATTTTAGAACAGTTCACCATTTTTTCCAAGAGCTCAGAAGGGAATGTTGGATGAATCAAGGCCTCCATCACTGCAAATGATCGTGTGAGTTTCCTTTCATTTCTTCCATTTTCCATCCTAAATCCCCTCAGTTACAGTTAAGATCTTTTTTCCTTTTATTTAATAAATATAAATTTCCAAAGTACAACTTTTGGATTATAGCAGCTTTTCCCCCCATAACCTCCCTCCCACCCACAACCATCCCATCTCCCACTCCCTCTCCCATCCCATTCTTCATCAAGATGCATTTTCAATTACAGAATATCAATTTAGTATATACTAAGTAAAGACTTCATCAGTTTGCACCCACATAGAAACAAAGTATAAAGTACTGTTTGAGTACTAGTTTTACCGTTAATTCACATAGTACAACACATTAAGGACAGACATCTTACATGGGGAGTAAGTGCACATGACTCCTGTTGTTGATTTAACAATTGACACTCTTGTTTATGACATCAATAATCACCCGAGCCTCTTGTCATGAGCTGCCAAGGCTATGGAAGCCTCTTGAGTTCACCAACTCCAATCTTATTTAGACAAGGCCGTAGTCAAAGTGGAAGTTCTCTCTTCCCTTCAGAAAAAGGAATATCCTTCTTTGATGGCCTGTTCTTTCCACTGGGATCTCACTCACAGAGATCTTTCATTTAGGTCTTTTTTTTGCCACAGTGTCATAATACCATTGGTTGGACTCTTTAATTAACACACAATTATTCCTAGGCATTTAAATTTAACTGAAAAGTGATCCTTGTTAAATATAAGAGTGGGAATAAGAGAGGGAGGAGATATACAGTTCGGCACATGCTCAATCGGACTTACCCATAATGGTAGAGCTAGAAATGTACCAGGGGATTCCAACTCAATCCCATCAAGGTGGCATGTACCAATGCCATCTCACTAGTCCAAGTGATCAGTTTCAGTTCATAATTGATCATAATGATAGGATTAAGTGTCAAAGGGATCCCACAAACAAGACTAGTGTCTGCTAATACTAACTGATAGAATTAAAAAGGAGAAAACAATCCAACATGGGAAGAGGGATACACAGCAGATTCATAGAATGGCAGATGTCCTAAATATCACTCTGGCCTCAGAATCAGCCCTTAAGCCATTCAGATCTGGCTAAAAAGCCCAGGAGAGTATTTCAGGCATGGAAAGCTAATTAAGATTTTAAAATGTTATCTGGAGGTATAAGTCTTTATTCAAGAAGGTTCTGAAGAGTAGTCATATCTTTCTCAAATCAGAGTTTCTGCCCATGTCTATTCATAGTTACAATGGGACAATGTTGTACTAGGATGTACCAGGATGTACCCCAGTAGATAACCTGGGTTCCACATGCATGCTTCCCTGCTCCCGTTGAGTAAAAACAGCTATACCCCCTGATGATGATAAGGGCAATCACTCTAGCAATATGGTAATTGCTTTTATCACTGGAGGGTCTCTTGTTGCCAAGAATCCAAAGTGTTCTCAAGGGAGCCATAACATCTATTTCTGCTAGATTTTTGTTGTATTCCTCAGCAAAAATATGTTACCTATTGTTCCATGACTGCAGAAACAAAAATTTTAGGAATAGGAACCACAAAATGCATCAGCAGGTGATTGGGAGTGATGGATAGAAGGACCATTCCTATTTGAATCATGTGGTTTTCAGCCACAGTTATCCTTCCTTTTGGGGACATGTTTCCATATGGAGGTCTGTGATTTAATAAATTAACTTCATCCTGAAAGATAATGTGTTGTCCTTTCACATGGTTTATTGTTTCCAAGCTAACATTTCAAATGAGACTTTCGAGGGCTCTTCTGGTATCTGTGTAGTATGTGATATGATCAGTAGCTTCCATAGCTATGGACCCATTCTATTTCCTTCATTTTCGAGTAGCTTCCTTGGTCAAATTTTATAATGGATGGATGGAATTTCTAACTTGCGTTCACCATTCCAGAAGCCCCTAGATAATAGTGCTTATTGAGGAACTTCATGGAGGAAACATAAACCTATATCCAGGATAGACATCTATTTCAACCCTTCCATGGTAGAAGGGGGCCTATTTATTCAATTTACCACTAAGCAGCCAATTTTTCTGCTCAAAGGATAATGTTATACCAAAATCTCAATGTTTATTCCTGTTACTGATTAATTAGAAATTCAGAGGCAGTTATAGCTGAATTAGCTTTGTCTAGTATAAACACATGCCTTTGAATGCATTCCTAGCCTCTGTGTCTATAGCCATAGTCATCCCATTGATGTTCCAATCATAAATGTTCTGGGCTGGCCAATGATGAAACCTGAATAACCTCAACTAGTTATTTCATACACTTAGTTGTTTGATATTTATAGTGGACACTAACAATGATATGAAAATTTTCACATTTTGTAAGCATCTGAATATTTCTCTCCTTTCCAAAATCCTTGTCTCCTACTTTCCATTTAGTGACCCTAAATTGAGTTCCTAGATCCCGGATTGAATTCCTGACTGTTGCAAACATTTGGGGAATGAACACGTAGATGAAAGATTCCCTCCTTTTCTCTCTCTTTCTCTTCCTCCTCCCCACCTCCCTCTTGCCTTCCAAATAAAATTTTTAAAATTTTTAATTTTTAATGTTTAATAACTGTTTTTCAGTCTCTGCTCTCATTATTCATCAATTGTGTACTAAGTAGTCACACTTGTCTTCTTCATCAGAGTCAATGTCTCTTTTGCAATGTCCTTATTCCTCTCCTCTTACATTTTCTTTATGCAAATAGATTAGCTTAGGTATCAAAGTTCTATGAAATGTACTTTGCTCCTGAAAAGAGCATCTTTACCTGCTTTCTGGCTCTGTAATGTTTCCCCATCAGAGAGGAGTCTCATTAGAGTTGTAGATGCTAACTGTAGTCCTGTGCACATAGAAGATGTCAAAAAATGGTTTTTGATGGAATGAAATGGAAACATGTTAAATTTAAGAAGTATGTGGACCCTCTTTTTCAGGGTAATATAGACTAAAAGGTCTATTAATGTCCACATTATTTTATTTCCATCAGCCACTTCACTCACACCTGGTCATGTGTTTTTAGTAACTTAGATATCTCTATATTGTATAATAACAACAAATTGAAAACTTTTGTCATTCCTGTTGCTTCCTCTCTGAGGACCCATTCCTGTGTCCTATTAGACGAGTATTGGTACATGAGCCTGCTTATAGTCAAGGCAAACATTCAATATCTCTCTGCTTATTTGGCTTTGAAAAGGTTTGTGAGGTATATGTCTGGCTAGTTTCAGCACTTCATTTTCCTTCTTTTCCAAGTGGCATTTAACACTAAACAAAAACTTATCAGAGGTTTAGAATTATCCTTGGCATAGTGTGTTTCCATGGTTACGGGTCTGTGTTATTCATCTTCCTAATGCAGGCTCAATGACTTACCCTGCCTATGTGACCCGTGCTTATCACATCTTGATTACTATGTTCCGTCTGTGTTGGCCTCTTACTCACACACTACAATCACATATAAAGAAAGCATTCTTCCTACATTGTGATTGAAGCCTTGGAACACAAACTCCCTTTTTCAATATCACTCATCATTTATGATAAAGTCCACCCTAAAATAACTGGTTCCTTTCAAGCCACTCTTTAAGGAAAGCACATTTTTAACCTCTTTTACCAATATTTTTCTTGTATACCTCTCTCTGGTAATTGAGTAACCATCTTTTATATCTCCCCATTTAGCAAACTATTATTTGTTCTACTATCAGGATAATGAACAGATTTTTAAAAATCAGGCTGTACTACCAAATAAATAGAATATTTCAACACTAATTAAGAAGAATATTTTGAAAACAGAAATATAATTTAACTCTGGAGTTTCTAATGCCCTTTGTGACTGAAATTTGGAAAATCTTAGGTAAGAGTATAAATAAAGTAGAGAAAATTGAAGTAAATTATCCAAAAGAATGCAGTTGAAAGTCATTCTATGTCAAATAGGATTAGGCACAGCCACATATAACAAGAAGAAGAGAAAAATAAAAGTATCTTAAGTAAAGTGGCTTATTTTTCTCATAAAATGAGTCTACAAATAGACAGTCCAAGGCAGAGAAGGCAGCTAAACCATCAGAAGACAGGCTGTGTCTGGCTGCCCCAAGCCCAAAGCAGACTGACTCCTGAGCCAATGTGAAACCTCAAGTTCCAGATCTCATTCTCCACATTCCAAGCAACAGAGAAAAAAAAAAAAAAAAAAGCAAGGACTCCTTGAAATTCTTCCCATTCTGTGTGCTTACAACTGATTGGCAGGCCTTAGCTATACGATTACATGTAGCTATAAAGGAATCTAGAACATGTAGTCTCTTTTGCCAACTAAAAATCAACATTCTATACTAGAGCAGAAGGGAAAAATAGATACTGAGAGCAACTATCAGTCTTTCAGAGATTCCAAAAGATGTCAGGTATGCACTTCAGACTAAAATTGTGTTCAACTAAGTGCTGTAACACCACATAAAATCTATTTCAAGTATTTTTATACTGAAATTTCATTTTTTGAAGAATATTTAAAATATTAAGGCATTATTGCTTCATATTTCTAACTGAGGAAGCCAAGATTCTAACCTAATCAGTTTGACCACTCAAACTTCTGGTATACTATGCTGTTGCACTCTTCATGTTCTATATTTATCATTTATCTTTTGTGAGATTTTCAAATATAAAACTCAATATCCTGGGGCCAGCACAGTGGCATAGTGGGTAAAGCCACCACCTGCAGTGCCGGCATCCCATATGTGCACCAGTTCAGGTCCATACTGCTCGACTTCTGATCCAGCTCTCTGCTAAGGGCTGGGAAAGCAGTAAAGGATGACCCAAGTCCCTGGGCCTCTGCACCCATGTGGAGACTCAGAAGGAGCTCCTGGCTCCTGGCTTCAGATCAGCTCAGCTCTGGCTGTTGCAGCCAACTGGGGAGTGAACCAGTGGGTGGAAGACCTCCCTCTCTCTCTCTCTCTCTCTCTCTCTCTCTCTCTGTCTTTCGCTGCCTCTCCTTCTCTCTCTGTGTAACTCTTTCAAATAAAGAAATAAATCGTAAAAAAAATAAAACCTCAATACCCTTACCTTAAGCTTTTTCCATCCATCTCCATTTTTCTATACAACTGAGTCTTTTCATTTAGAAGCCTCCTAGGGTTGGTTAGTTAGTTATGTTCATTGGCTTATGCTCCCTCCACATTGCCTGATACACTCTGTGCATGAAGTAGGTGCTTGCTAAATAACTAAGGGAAATTTAAAAAGGTAATTAATGATATGGAAGTACTGGTCAGTGGTTTCTGGCAAGTAATAGAGGGAAAAATAACTTATAAACTGTGAGTGTAAATGCAAAGTAGAAATGTTGAGTGGGTCTACACTCTTGAACTGTATGTTATCAGAATAGAGGCTGAATAAAGGCCACAGGGAGAGCATAAGTTTGGGCACTTTTATTTATTATTGCTTGGTTTTGTTTGCTTTAATGTTATCAACTGGGAATATTAAGAATATTTCAGGATAGCAGAAAAAAATCTAAGAGAGAGAATCTGTAAAAAGAAAGAGCAAACAGTGGAAGCAAACTGAAAGGAAGAGTAGAGCTTTGCTGAGGAGGGAGAATTCCATTTTCCTGAGCAGTATGGAAAGTCGGAATCAGGAATAATGATTAACCTCCTTCACTTAGGCTTAGTTAGAGATTATTATTAGTCAAAGATTGAAAGTAGGAGAGGAAAATAAATGTAAAGGAATAAAGAATATTGATATTCAGTCAAGAGGTGATCCAGGCCATGTATTCTATTTAGGAGGTTAGGCAGAGAAAAACCATCAAAGATCACTATGAGCAACTCAGTATGGCAGCAAGAGTAACATTTAAGGAACTAATAAGACATCACAGTGGGAGAGAGTTGCAACTTACATTAAAGGATGTACATGAAATGGAAGACACAGAGTCAGAGTATGGAAAGAGGAGACTAAGATGAGTGGCGGGATGAGAGGCAATTATACCTTCATGCTTTAGTCAGGACATTGCATTACAAGGCAGTTTAAAAAAAAATGTACTAGTTTAGCACACAAAAATAGAAAAGGAAAACATCCTATACAGATTTAATCTTTGAGAATATTCAAAACAGCAACATACTGTTTATTATCATATTTCATAATCATTAAGTCATTATACCCAACTGACATTTTTCTCAAGTATTCCGTCTATTTTTCTCACTATCACAACATGCCTCCTCCATGGTACTGTTTACATACTTTCCTTTTTGTTTAAATTGAATCTTGAACTATTGCTCCAAGAATTAAGAAGTGAATCATTATGTACTCCAGATAAAGGCCAAACTGCCACCAGTGGCAACTTTTAGCTATGTTAATGGATATGTTGGTTTTTGCATGAAGAGATCCCTGTTTTGAGCAACCTTATATTATTCATGTTGAATTGTTTGCCTGACAGGGATAGATTTTCAGGTATTTATCCATATTCCCTCACTTGGTCCCCTTTGTAGTAATGAATATACATTTCAGTAACTGGCACAAAAATAGAGCAGTGGAACAGAATAGAAACCCTAGAAATCAATCCACAAATCTATAACCAGCTTACTTTTCACAAAGGAGGTAATATCAATCCCTGGAGAAAGGACAATCTATTCAACAAATGGTGCTGGGAAAATTGGATCCATGCATGCAGAAGTATGAAACAAGATACACTTCTTATACCTTATACAAAAATTAATTCAAAATGTTTCAGGGATATAAATCTATGAACTGATACCATCAAATTACTAGGGAACAATTGGGAAACTCTGCAAGACACTGACATGGGAAAACCTCTTGAAAAAGACCCCAGAAGTACTGGCAATAAAGACAAAAATAGACAAATGATATTATATCAAAATAAGAAGGTTCTGCCATGCAAAGAAAATGCCCAAAAAAGTAAAGAGGCAACCAAAAGAATGGGAGAAAATATTTGCAAATGAATAAACTGATAAAGGATATTTTTTAATATCCAGAATCTATAAAAAGCCCAAGAAACTCATCAACAACAAAAATCCGGTTAAGAAATGGGCATAAGAGTTGAACAGGCATTTTTCAAGAAAGGAAGTTCAAATGGCCAACAGACACATAAAAAAATGTTCAGGATCACTAGTCACCAGGGAAATGCAAATAAAACCACAATGAGGTTTCACCTTACCCTAGTTAGAGTGACTCTCATACAGAAGTCAAAAACAGTATTTGCTGATGAGGTGTGAGGAAAGGGCACCATAATCCACTATTGGTGAGAATGTACACTAGTATAGCCATTGTGGAAGACAGTAGAAGATTCCTCAGAAATCTGAAAATAGATCTACCATATGACCCAGCCATTCCACTCCTAGGAATTGACCCAAAAGAAATGAAATCAGCATATGAAAGAGTTATCCGTACCCTCATGTTTATTGCAGCTCAATTCACAATAGCTAATATATGGAATGAACCCAGATGTTCTTCAATCTAAGACTGGATAAGAAAAATATGGTATATATTCACTGTGGAATGCTACTCAGCTGTAACAACAAAAAGGATGAAATCCTTTTTCAATAAAATGGATGTAACTGGACACCTTTATCCTTAGTGAAATAAGCTAGTCCCAAAAAGACAAGTATCATGTATTCCCTGATTTGTGGTAACAAATAGGGAACAAGAAATATAATGTATATGAGTAAAATTGACATTTTGAGATTTGATTAGTATTTATAGTCCTTCTCTCTATTGTTGAGGAACAGTTTTTTTTCCTTACTATTGTTGAATTTTTTATTTAATGGAGGATTAAATTTATGATTATAAAAAAACTAAAAGTATGTCATTATTAAGATTAAAATAAAGGAGGAAGGAGTGTGGTAGCATTGGCAGGAGGGAGTGTAGGGTAGGAACTATCATTATGCTCCTAAATATGTATATACAAAATACATGAAATTTGTTTGCCTTATATAAATATAAGCAGAGTCATTATTAAAGAAAGCTCGGCATCAGAAGCAATGGGTGGCAGGCCTATTAATGGCTGATCTGTACAGTAATCTGCCCTCAAGGAGACCCAACAGGCCAGTCCACTGCAGTGGCTTTCAATGTGGTAAGCCTGGGCTTCAGCAGAAGTCAGCTTGTGAAGAGCCCTGGCAGCTCTGCCAAGAGTTGCATCACTGGAAATGGACCTGCCCTGGAGTCGAAGGATGCCCAGGTCAGAGCCACAGATCTCCTTGGCTCTAAGCTGAAAAGCCCTTCACTCAGCCCAACTTCCAAAGTGACCACTGCAGCTGAGGGTATGGTCAAGTAGGGTCAGCAACATTGCAGGCAGAACTGTAAATTTCTTGTTAGAGATGCCCCCTGCCTTTACCTGGCCAGCCCTCCTCCCAGGCCAGCCAAGTAATGAAAGTCAACAGAGTGCCTTCCCCTAGGAGGTTCACACCTCCCTTAGGATGTACCCCATGTGAAGAGATAGGTAGGTCTGGGCCTCTGAATTTACAAGGCCTAAAGCCCACCAGATTATTATCAAACCCCTTCTATCAGGTTCTATTTGCCTCTCAATCAGAAAAATTACTTGTAGCTTAGACAGCACCTTTCTTAGCTTCTCTAGTAATATATTTTTAATAATAAAATTTTAAATATCTAGATATTTAAACATTAAACATTAAACATTTCTAACTCAAAGACTAAAACAAGAGGAAATAATTGCATGCCTAAAAACATGGAAAAAGAAAGCTCAACTGTTACAAATAAATCTCATTTCATACAACACTTAGTAGTGATATGTCAACAAATTAGTATTCTCCAGATAAGTGATAATTAAGAGAACATTTTTCCCAATATTCTTCCTTTGAGTGGCATAAGACTTAAGACTACAGTTAATTGACCATTTCATCTTTGCTGACAATGTCTTTCCTTAAGAAACAAGTTTATTAAATAATATCTTGTTCCTCCTGCCTCCTCATAAAAAAGATTTGTGTAAGCACAACATTGTAAGATATTTTCTTCAGGGGCTGGCATTGTGGCATGGAGTGTTAGGTTGCAGTCTGTGACACCAGCATCCCATATGAGCTACGGTTCAAGTTCTGGCTGCTCCACTTCCAATCCACCTAGGTGTGCCTAGGAAAGCAGCAGAAGATGGCCAAAGTGCTTGTTCCCTGCACCCATGTGGGAGACCCGAATGAAGCATCAGGTTCTTGGCTTCAGCCTGAACCAGCCCCTGCTGGCATTTTATTCATTTAAATTCTTCCCTTTGATCTGAAATGATGCTCTGTCTTCAGCAGTCTATTCCTTCTGGATGTTACAGTATGTGAATTCTGGATTTGTTAATAGGTTAGTTTCTGCACCACCTTTGCTTGAAGTGGGTCCCCTGGTTTAATGTTGTGCTATACAGGATTATGTACAAGTAGTTCAGGCATTCAATTGTTTCCTATGAGAAATCTGCTGCCTTTCTGATCTTTCTTTTTCACTTAATGCACATTTTCCTTCCACTTTTAAGACGTTTTCCTGGGGCCAGTGCCATGGCTCACTTGGTTAATCCTCTGCCTGCGGCATGAAGCAAGACCTCTACCATTCACCTTACACAAAAATTCACTAAACATGGATTAAAAACTTAAATCTATGACCTGACACCATCAAATTATTAGAGAGCACTTGAGAAACCCTGCAAGATATAGGTACTGGCAAAGACTTCTTGGAAAAGACCCTGGAAGCACAGGCAGTCAAAGCCAAAATTAACATTTGGAATTGCATCAAATTGAGAAGTTTCTGTACTGCAAAAGAAACAGGAAAGTGAAGAGGCAACTGACAGAATGGGAAAAAATATTTGCAAACTATACTACAGATAAAGGGTTGATAACCAGAATCTACAAAGAAATCAAGAAACTCCACAACATCAAAACAAACAACCCACTTAAGAGATGGGCCAAGGATCTCAACAGACATTTTTCCAAAGAGGAAATCCAAATGAAAACAGACACATGAAAAAATGTTCAAGATCACTAGCAATCAGGGAAATGCAAATCAAAACCACAATGAGGTTTCACCTCACCCTGGTTAGAATGGCTCACATTCAGAAATCTACCAACAATAGATGCTGGACAGGATGTAGGGAAAAAGGGACACTAACCCACTGTTGGTGGGAATGCAAACTGATTAAGCCACTATGGAATTCAGTCTGGAGATTCCTCAGAAACATGAATATAACCCTACCATACAACCCAGCCATACCACTCCTTGGAATTTACCCAAAAGAAATTAAATTGACAAACAAAAAGCTGTCTGCACATTAATGGTTATTGCAGCTCAATTCACAATAGCTAAGACCTGGAACCAACCCAAATGCCCATCAACAGTAGACTGGATAAAGAAACTATGGGACATGTACTCTATAGAATACTATACAGCAGTCAAAAACAATGAAATCCGGTCATTTGCAAGATGGAGGAATCTGGAAATTCCTCCATCCACAAGATGGAGGAATCTGGAAAACATTATGCAGAGTGAATTAAGCCAGTCCCACAGAGACAAATATGATATGTTCTCCCTGATCAGTGACAACTAACTGAGCACCAAAGGGGAAATCTGTTGAAGTGAAATGGACACTATGAGAAACAGTGACTTGATCAGCTCTTGTCCTGACTGTTGATATACAATGTAATACTTTATCCACTTTAGTATTTTTTTTTGTACTAGTACTAGTGGTTGAACTCTGTAATTAACACACAATTATTCTTAGGTGTTTAAATTTTAACTGAAAAGTGATCCCTGCTAAATATAGCAGTGGGAAAAAGAGAGGGAGGAGATGTACAATTTGGGGCATGCTCAATCAGACTTGCCCCAAATGGTGGAGTTAGAAATGTGCCAGGGGATTCCAATACAATCCCATCAAGGTGGCATGTACCAATGCCATCTCACTAGTCCAGGTGATCAATTTCAGTTCACAATTTATCACACTGATAGGTCTAAGAGTCAAAGGGATCATACAAACAAGACTAGTGTCTGCTAATACTAACTGATATAACCAAAAAGGGAGAGAATGATCCAACATGGGAAGTGGGATACCAGCAGACTCATAGAATGGCAGATGTCCTAAATAGCACTCTGGCCTCAGAATCAGCCCTTAAGGCATTTGGATCTGGCTCAAGAGCCCATGAGAGTATTTTAGGCATGGAAAGCCAAGACACTGTGGCAAAAAAAAAAAAAAAAAAAAAAAAGCAAACAAAAAAAAAAAAACACAAAACCACCTAAATGAAAGATCTCTACGAGTGAGATCCCAGTGGAAAGAACGTGGCCATCAAAGAAGGAGGTACGTTTCTCTGAAGGGAGGAGAGAACTTCCACTTTGACTGTGACCCTATCGGAATAAGATCAAAGTCGGTGAACTCAAAAGGCTTCCATAGCCTTGGCAACTCATGACTAGAGCCTAGGGAGATTACTGATGCCATAAACAAGAAGGTCAAATTGTTAAGTCAACAATAGGAGTCACTGTGTACTTACTTCTCAAGTGGAATCTGTCCTTAATGTGTTGTCCAATGTGAAGTAATGATATAACTAGTACTGAAACAGTAAATTACACTTTGTGTTTCTGTGTGGGTGCAAACTGATGAAATCTTTACTTAGTATATACTGAATCGATAATTGAAAATAAATCATGATGTGAATGGAATGGGAGAGGGAGCGGGAGATGGGGGGGTGCGAGTGGGAGGGAAATTATGGGGGGGGGAAGCCATTGTAATCCATAAACTGTACTTTGGAAATTTATATTTACTAAATAAAAAAAAAGTAAAAAAAAAATCATTGTGTTCTCAATAACCCTTGTTAGCTACCAGTCTTCTGCCATCTTCATAGTTTTTCATTTTCTAGAATTTCAAAAAATTGGAATCAGTATAGCCTGTTCAGTTTTGTTTTATCTAGAAATCTGTAGTAAGGGTCTCTGAATGTCTTTTCATGGCTTCATAGCTTATTTCTTTTTAGTGCTGATTATTATTCCATTGTATGAATGTTTCACAGTTTACCACTTACCTACTTAACCTGCTTATATTTATTTAATTATATTCAAATATTTTCTCTCCATTTCCTTCTCCTCATCTTGTCTCCTTTAGAGATTGCAATTTCACATATGTTAAACTTCTTGAAATTGCTATACAGCATTGTTCTCCGTTTTTTATGGCTTTTATTCACTACGGTTTTGATTCAGATACTTTTTTTTTTTTTTTGACAGATAGAGTTAGACAGTGAAAGAGAGAGACAGAGAAAAAGGTTTTCCTTCTGTTGGTTCACCCCCAAAATGGCTGCTACAGCCGGAGCTACACTGATCCGAAGCCAGGAGCCAGGTGCTTCCTCCTGGTCTTCCATGCAGGTGCAGGGCCCAAGCACCTGGGCAATCCTCCACTGCCTTCTGGGGCCACAGCAGAGAGCTGGACTGGAAGAGGAGCAACCGGGACTAGAATTCGGTGCCTATATGGGATGCTGGCACCGTAGGCAGAGGATTAACCAAGTGAGCCACGGCGCCGGCCCTTCAGATACTTTCTATTGTTATTTCCTCATATTAGTTAACAACTTTATCCACAAAACTAAGCTGCCACTAATCCATCTAGTCCATTCTTGCAGCTTCTTTTATGTTTGATCTGTTTCCTCTTTTGTCAAGCCCACCACGTCTCCATCTAGGTCCTGCTGGAATTCCAGCTTTGTTAGCAGCTTACCACCCAGGAGAGTAGAGGAGGCAGCTCTGGAGGGCTGCGTTTGTTGCTTTTTAGGGAAAGTACTCTGCAGCATCTTCCAACTTGGAAGATGTAATGGCTCTCACAGGGAATGGTGGGGTACCTCTGGAAATTCTGAATGTTCAAGTGTGTCCCTATAGCTGAAATCCTCAGGATCAGACATTCAAATAGCCTCCATTCCATGTTGAAGTATCTCAAGTTTCCAATCCTCACAGACATGCACTGGTTGGACATGTAAATGGCTCAGAATCTCCTTGACAATAGCTACCAAAATCTGCATTTTACTGCTCAGTGGTGGCGACTCTTTGCTCTTTCCCTGTGAGAGATAAGGCCCACATTGTGGTCTACCAAAGATAGCTCTGTCACTTACACTTAACCTTTAAATGCTTATCAGTGTCCTCAGTTTCTGCTCATTTTACTATAAGATGTTAATATGGGGGCCAGCACTGTGGCATAGTAAGCTAAGCCTCTGCATGCAGTGCCAGCATCCTATATGACTACTGGTTCTTGTCCAGGCACCTCCTCTTCCGATCTGGCTCTCTGCTTATGGCCTGAGAAAGCAGTAGAAGATAGCACAAGTGCTTGGGTCCCCTGCACCTGTGCAGGAGACCCAGTCGAAGCTCCTGATTCCTGGCTTCAGATCAGCTCAGCTCCAATTGCTGTGCCCATTGAGAGTGAACCAGTAGATGGAAGACCATCTCTCCATCTCTCCCTCTCTCCCTTTCTCCCTCTGTCTGTAACTCTACCTCTCAAATAAATTTTTAAAAAAGATGTTAATATAATTTTGTAGTAACCAACTACAGCCCTCTTACAGATATTGTTCCCTCTATTGCCTTCAGATGACTGCATCACTGTGACAACAAGCATAGTTTATTCCACAGGGATGTTTTCTCCAGTCACCACTGGTAGAAGCTTTAGGAATCTTACCACCATATAGCACCACGGACCACTTCTGAACAAAACAACACTCAGATCAAAATTCCCTTTGCCAGCTGGGATATGAGCAGGCCAATTCCCCATCTTATCACCTCTTTCCCAGACCTCTCCTAACACCACATATGCTATTTCAGACTTCCAAGAAGCAGACACCAAAATAGTATTAGATGTGTGAGAGATTTACTGGGAAAATGCTTGTGAAACAAAAAGTAAAAAAAGCTGGAGAAGATGGCGATAGAATTCAGACTAAGAGATAGATATGACCTCTATAGGAAGAGCGAAGAAACAGGGATATTGCACTCGTTTGGCCAAAGTTGCATAAACAAGGAGTAGTCCATCTTGGGCATGAACCTGCATTGCTCCCCTCTTCTACCCCTTGTGTTTAGTTGTTAGGTGAAAGTGATATGGAGTAAGCAGGGAACTAATGAGTGAACAAAGGACTTAAAAGGCTGCCTTCTGTCTTCTTGCCTTAACCCTACACAGCTAAAATCCTGCTGTTTTCTGTGCCAGTTTGCCACACATACTTTCCCATGATGTACCTGAGCCTCTTCCATCACACAGAAGATGGTGTGATGGACACATGTATGCTGAGGGCCACATGGAGATGCCATGAAACTTTTTTAGAGATCACCATTAACACTGACCTCCACCCAAACTCAAACCCCATTTGTATATTCAATTAGGGCACCAACCCATACCAGACTAAGAGGGCAACCAAACTGTGGTGGGGACAGGTCTCCTTCCTGAGTCTTCCTGCACTCACCTCTGAATTGGTACTCTTTATTTAATCTCTTTAAATAAATTCTGCTCCCATTCTTGCGTGTTATCTATGTCTCTGCTTTGAATTCTCTTATAGCCAGACAAGAACTTGGAATAAATCCAGATGCGGAACCACACCCCATACCCCAATGCAAAAGCAGCCAATAGGAAGCATGGCTCATGGTGCAAATGTGGTTGTGCATCTGTAAAGGCAAAGCTATGGCCCTGAGTCAATTATATTTCCACAGCAAGAAAACTGAGAGCGTGTTTCTATAGGCTAAATCTCCACACTACCCTACAGCCTCATCTATGCAAACGCTACCCTCTAGAGTTCTGCAAGGAAAACCCCTAGATAGCTTTAGCTCTGAAATATCTATCGTCCACATTCATCTTGATCTTCAGCATCCCCACATTACCACTCCTTTCTCATTCTCAACCAACAGGACCTTGCTTCATGCTTTACTGAGATAATAGGCACAGTGAGAAAGGAAATCCCACATACTATCACCACACACAGAATTCTTTCCTTGGGCCTAAGTGGAAAATATTCCTTATAAAACAAAAACAAACTCCCTCTTTTGACTAGAGCCCACTTCCTCCTGTACTCCTGGCTACTCAGGTCAAAGCACTCTCTCTCTCTCTTTCTCTCTCCTGCTTCACCAATTCCCCCGCACTGGGTCAAAACCATTCTCATCACACTCAAACATATTTTCAGCTACTTTAAAAAGATGAAAGCAGACATTCCCTTCCAGGAATTTATATCTGTTTTCCTGAATTAGTTTACAATTCCTCTCCTTACATGTTCTCTTGAGCCAATCAGACTGTGATTCAAATTAGATATTACTCCCACAAGTTTTGCAAGACACCTCTTACCATGGAGTGTTGATTTGCTGGGGTTGACTTAAGATAGCACAATAGACTGAGTGGCTTAAGGAACGGAAATTTATTTCCTCATGATTCTGGAGGCTGAAAGCCCAAACTCAAGGTACTGAACAGACGTGTTTCTTCAAAGGCCTCTGTCCCTGACTTGACAGTGGCTGTCTTCTGGTGTATTCTTCTGAATGCTCCTATGTCTGTGTTCAAATTTCTTCTTTTTACAAGGACTGTAGCCATACTGGACTATGGCCTACCCTAATAGACTCATTTTAACTCAATTACCTCTTCAAAGACTTGGTTACATTCCAAGATACTGGGTAGTTAGGACTTCAGCACATGAATTTGGGGTTAGCAAAATTCAATCCATAATACAGGGTTACCAATAACACTTAAGGGACTAAAATCTAGTCGTCAATTCTCGGTGATTACCTTACGTCATCAGTCAACCACAGTTCATACAGTTGATCACTCAGATTTCCTTAGAACACTTTCTTTTTCTGTCTTACTTGTTCTTCTTTATTGGTCTCAATTGCTGCTTCCTCTTCAAATCAATCACTAAAGATTGGAGTGCCCCCTGGGATCAGCCCTCAGAGCTCTTATATGTAATCTCATAATTTTAAATGATACATACATAAGCTAAATTTATACCTTCATTCCATAATTTATCCTATATGTATGCATGTGTATATATAAATATATGCTCACTCATTATTTCTAAAATAGGCATCTGTAACTTAATATACACAATCCCTTCTCTTTTATTTTCCCTAGTGCTCAGAAGAGAGCCTGATTTGAAATAGATGTGTAATAAATACTTGGTGAATGAATGAACACAATTACAACTAGCATAATTTTATCTTTCTAGAGGAAATTCTCTCTGGTGAATTAAACGATGGCCCACTGAATTATGTTTGTTTCCTTCTCTTGTTTTTGAAATTGAATTAACAGAAAGGAATAGACACCTCTTAGCTTACAACAAGATTATGTTGCTTAAACTTAGAATTTAGTATTTTTATAAGAAATACTTAAACTTAGAATTTAGTATTTTTATAAGAACATTTTTGAAAATTATCTTATATTTGTATTTTTTAAGTTTCTCATTATTGTTCACTTGAAAAGATAATTAAGGGAGTTCTGAACCTATTGACATGCTTCTGCCTAATGCATATTACCTTGAAAAAATATCAGTGTTGCTTTTATGGGCTTTAAGTTATGTAATGGTTGAGGTGACTTGATTTAAAGACATTGGGTCTTACTGGACATTCACCTGATAATTTCCAGCCTTAGAATTTTTGAAAAAAAGAATTGACAAGTATTTATCATGTTTAATTTGATTAAAGTAGAATTACACTATCAATACCATTTTTTCTTCTCTGTGAAATTATTAACAGCTTGAATTCTGTCTTTCATGTGTTTGAGTATGAAAGTTTGAGAGTTGGGAGCTGGTTTTATCAAGATAATGACATGTGCTTAGAATTTTACACTTGAAAAATAATAGTTCCAAACTCCATGATTTTCAGTGACATATTTCCAGCAGATCCTCCCATGCCTATGAAAGAGGGTTGAGGCAGCCTGTAAAAAACTCTGAATATTGCTGTGGGACAAATTCCATGAGACTTGAGAACTCATCCTCTTTCTGTTCCTCATTTATGGCTATATATTTTTTAAATTTTTAAAAAGATGTATTTTATTTATTTGAAAGACAGAATTACAGAGAGAAAGGAGAGAGAGATAGAGTGGTCTTCTAAATGTTGAGGCATTTCCCAAATGGCTGCAATGGCCAGGGCCGTGCCAGGCCAAAGCCAGGAGCCAAGAGTTTCATCCAGGTCCCCCATGCAGGTAGTGGGACTCAAGCACTTGGGCCATCCTTTGTTCCTTCCCGAGTGCATTAGCAGGGAGCTGGATCAGTGAAGTAGCCAGGACTTGGACCAGTGTCCATATGGGATGCCAGTATCTGTATCAATGGTGACAGCATTTTACCCACTATGCCACAATGCTGACCCTATTTTCTTTGTCTTCTGGTCTTTTCTTCTTGCTATTTTCATGCCTCCATCCTTTTTTTCCTATATATATTTTTTGAGTGGTACAGAGGTATCCACCAAGGAATCCATAAGGGTTGGTACCCAGGACTGATAAGTCATTGACCTGGTAATTGAGAAGCATAGCCACAGAAAGGTTATCATAGCTCTTCAGCAGCCCTTCTACCTCCAGTACCCTATCAACACTTATTTGTAAGTAGTGATTTGTTCCCAAATCTCATTCTAAGGTATTGGATCTCTGAAAAAGTTGTATGTCCTCAAAATAAGAACAAGATAATTTTCATGGTGAGGAGATATTTAATACATACACACTCACACACACATATACATACATATGTACATATGCACACACATATTTAAGGGAATCTCAGCTTGGTCTAAAGTTGTGTCTTCCAAGTGGAGTCAGACAAATCTATAAATATTTGAATGTGCAAGGACTGAGTCATCCTAAGGCTAGGAAGAACCAGACATGATGCTTTGATATCAGTGAATCTCAAACCTTATCAAGTATCAAGATAAACCTGAAGGTTTGTTGGAATTCAGAAGGTCCCACCCTCAGAACTTTTGATTACTTAGGTCTGAGATTGGGCCGAAGAATATGCATTTCTGATCATTTTTAGGTGAGGCTTATGTAGTGGTCCACAGGAACCACTGCTTTAGATGTTATAGGAAAGTAATGTCTCTGAGAGCAGTGTTTATTCTGCTGTAACCCCTCCCAGCCTCATAAATATCTACTTTGTGCCAAGGATAGAGAAAGTAACTAAAGCATCTATTACACTCAAGTCTGACTTTAGTACACTTTTAACTGAATACATGAGAAGGAGGAAAGGGTTGATCATCTGCCCCCTGAGCACGGATCCCCTGAATGTTGAGTCCTCAAATTCCCAGGATATCAGGGATAGTGCCTGATAAGGATGGTGAAACGGAGGCAGTACCCAGTCGGGTTACAAGTGTCTAATGAACGTAGTTGTTTTGCTATCGATGGTGGTTGTGGTTATAGTATTTAACTCCTTGTGGCCAGAGTTTTACCTAAGGCCTTTGGATGGCTGCATCTTAGTATTAAATTATAGCTTTTTTATATAATTTGCAATTTGCCAGATGACTGGGTACATGCTCCCAGGGTTTTAGTAATATGTACATTCAATAAATTGCAGACTAAACAAATTAGTACTATGATTCCTATTTAATGAATGAGATAAAAAGCAAAGAAAAAAAATTACTTGCTTCAGGCCACACAGGTTGGTGGCAGCATTAGAAATAGGAGAGGGCGTACTCTAACCCCACAGTTAGACCAACAACTTATCTTTTAGTTACTTCTAGATATTCTTGAAACATGTAGGCTACCTGGGATCCATTGTGACACAAAAGAGATCTATTCTAGTTGTCCTTGCATGTTAGTAATGCAAGAAAGCAAAACGTCTTTGGTTAACTGGGAAATATACAAATTTACTTTTTAAAATTTTTTTACAAATCTTGGCTTGCCTTAACAAGGGTCAAAGGCATAAAACTTCATGATAAGACTGTGGGGGAAGATGTTTCAATTCAAGAATTCCCTTCCTGAAGGAGGAGATAGAGAAACCAAGCATACTGTACGTTATGTGGTAAGGATGAAATTGTTTTCTCCCACAGTCATGCAGGATGGATGCAATTTTCTTTCACAGAACAGAAATACATACCAAGAAAATTAGACAGTCACAGGCAAAAAAGAATCTTTCTCTTCTATATGTAAGAGCAATAATAGATTTGTATAACCTTCAAAGCTGTATTATCTCTGGATATATATGACACAGGGTAATTAAAAGTAGTGTACAGAGTATGAACTTGAGCAGGACCTTCAGAGAAGGATTTGTTTAGCAGCCATGGCCCTACACTGGTACAATGTGGAGGTTCTTTTAGATCATTAAAACATGCATAGAGTTGGTGGATGCTTTGGAAAGATGAAAATGTATAACATTAGACATTGCATTGGAATCACAGAAAAGTTGTGGCTTTTCTAAAATAACAAATACAACATATTTTGAAGGTGATATTAGGAGAACTTGGTATATGTTCACAAAATTGGAGACTAAAACAAACTTCAGCAAAATTCATACATGTGAAAGGACTTAAGGCTAAAACTGCTTTTAAAGAGGGACAACTTTAAAGTTTGGATACACACAAAAAAAAAACTTCCTGGAGAATTGGACACACCTGTAATTCTTCCTATTGCTAATGACATAAAATGAAGCATTGACTTCACTGACAATTAATTTGCAAGGTAAAAGTACATGTAGTGGCCGCCGCCGCGGCTCACTAGGCTAATCCTCTGCCTTGCGGCACCGGCACACCGGGTTCTAGTCCCGGTCGGGGCACCGGATTCTGTCCCAGTTGCCCCTCTTCCAGGCCAGCTCTCTGATGTGGCCAGGGAGTGCAGTGGAGGATGGCCCAAGTGCTTGGGCCCTGCACCCCATGGGAGACCAGGATAAGCCCCTGGCTCCTGCCATCGGATCAGCATGGTGCGCTGGCCGCAGCGCGCCAACTGCGGCGGCCATTGGAGGGTGAACCAACGGCAAAGGAAGACCTTTCTCTCTCTCTCTCTCTCTCTCACTGTCCACTCTGCTTGTCAAAATAAAATAAAATAATAAAAATAAAAAATAAAGTAGAAAAGACTTTCAAAAAAAAAAAAAAAGTACATGTAGTGGTTTTGCTATTCTCACCACCCATGCAGGGTATTTTTCTCCTTAAAGGGTTGGGGACCCCTCTTCCAGGCCAGCTCTCTGCTATGGCCAGGGAGTGCAGTGGAGGATGGCCCAAGTCCTTGGGCCCTGCACCCCATGGGAGACCAGGATAAGCACCTGGCTCCTGCCTTTGGATCAGCGCGGTGCGCCCGCCGCAGCGTGCCGGCTGCGGCGGCCATTGGAGGGTGAACCAACGGCAAAAGGAAGACTTTTCTCTCTGTCTCTCTCTCTCTCTCTCACTATCCACTCTGCCTGTAAAAAAAAAAGGGGGGGGGGATGGGGAATGTTTTTCTTACCAAGGGCTATTTGGATATTTATTACATCATTCATGAGCCATGTAAAACTATCAACTTAAAAATTAGCCTGCTATAGATTTATTGAATTTCAAGTCCCATCCATAGTTGTCTTGGTAGGGCCAGAACAAATGATTTTGTGGGCTTTATATGGTTTGTGGGACAGACATTCCCTAGCCCTACATCTACCGCAATGGACCTCAAACTGAACTGCACTTTAGAATGAAGTGGATGATTTTTAAATTGCTGATACCCAGATATATCCAGACAAATCAAAATACTAGTTACAGGACTCAGGGCACGCTTACCATTTTTAAAGTTCCCTAGGAGACTTTGAAATGCAGCTCTGATGCATATATACCTTTCAGGAGACTCTCAGGTATGTTATAAATCATCCCTACATAGCCTTCTATATTTGTGTTTTTATATAACCTGGTTTTCCACAGTAGTCTTAGCATCTCCTATTTGCTGACATTCTGTCTGTGTTTGCTCTCATTACTTTAGTGGTTACTAGGTACTATAAGCTATAAATTGAATAATTCTAGAATTTAGTCAGTTTGTTCTTATAGCTAATTGTGCACTAGTTTCTTTTTAGTTTCTTGCTGCTGTAACAAACTACCAACAACTTAATGGCCTAAAACAACAAAAATTTATTATCTTATGGTTTATAACTGCAAGGTCCATTTTGTCACATAAGGTAATATATTCAAGTGAACTGAAATACTGTGTTAAGCATAGTTCCCACGGTCTGCACTGCTGTTAATGTGCATTTCTGTTCAGTGTTTAAATCAATGGGACTGACAGAATATACTGCAAGTTAATACCGTCTGAAATCAGTTATGGTGTGACGACGCATCCACCAAATGTTATTTTACCTACACTGCTATAGATAGAATAATGGCCTTCAAAATGTACACAACCCAATACTCCAAACACACTCTGTTCTTGGTTTCAAAGAACAGCCAGTGTTTCTATTCTATCTTCTTTTTTCCCTCCATTTAGAACTAGACTTTGGACGGTGAGAGAAATAAAGCATCTCATGTTTCTATTGAAGTTTGTATTTTCAAGTACAGTTTGGCTTTAAATCATTCTCCCAATGACTTGCTTAAACGTAAACAAGCTTTAAAATTTTTATTACACAATAACTCATGGGATTTTTTTCAAGTTGTACCAAAGGTTAAAACATGGGTAGAATAGAGCTCCCTTCTTCTGGCTGTGGTCAGGAGCTTGACGTAGAGGTTATCAAATGTCAGCTGGAGTACATTAGGTATTCACCTGTACAGATCACACAGAGACATTTGCAGCCATGCAGCAACATGTAACCAGAATTGCTGCTACTATGAGTATTTTCTCCATCTCTGCCAAGGCTCCTGCAACATTTCAGTGGAGCACTCTATCATGACTCAGGACTTACCTCTCCAGTCTCTGGAACTCTGCTCCATGAGTGTCACTCACTTCTAGTAGAAAAAGTGACTCAATGACTCTAGGTTCCATGTGCTTTAAAAAGTGGCATGTCAGTGATGACTAATTTAACACCAACTTCCAGCCCGTGGTTTAAAGAGGGAATAATTGAGACTCCAAAAATTACCATAAATGTGTGAAGAAAGGAGAGCACACTTAAACACTGTTGGTGGCATACATTAGTATAACCATTTTGGAAAACAGTATGATGTACCTCAAATAATTTAAAATAGTATTATCATACGATCCAGCAATCTTTCTTCTACATACAAAATCCAAAGAAAATGAAATCACAATGTCAGAGATGCCACACTCTCAAGTTCAGAGCAGCATTATCTTCCTTCACAATAGTCAAGGTGTGGAAACAACTGAGGTGTTCATCTATGGGTGAATGATGGCCCAGGTCCTTGGGCCCTGCACCCGCATGGGAGACCAGGAGAAGCACCTGGCTCCTGGCTTCAGATCGGCACAGTGCGCTGGTCACAACACACTGGGCATAGCGGCCACTTGGGGGGTGAACCAACGGAAAAAGAAAGACCTTTCTCTCTGTCTCTCTCTCACTGTCTAACTCTGCCTGTCAAAAAAATAATAAATAAATAAATAAATAAATAAATAAATAAAAATTTGTTCTGTATATAATGGAATAGTATTCAGCCTTTAAAAGGGCAAGACATTCTATCATTCATGACAACATGGATGAGCCTAATGAACATTATCTTAAGTGAAATACACAAGGCACAGAGAGAAAAATATTATATAAGTTGAACCCATAGATTTAGAGAGTTTAAATGGTGGTTCTCAGAGGTTGGGGGGAATGGGAGAAGTGTATGAGGCACCGGGAGACATAGGTCAAAAGGTACCAAGTTTCTGGGGTAAGCATTTGGTGCAATGATTAAGATGCCACCTGGGACCATAGCATTCCATGTTGGAGTGTATGGGTTCAAGTCCCAGCTCTGCTCCTGATTCAAGGCTCCTGTTCCCTGGGAGTCAGCAGGTGATGGCTCAAGAACATGAATCCCTATCAACCACATGGCAGGGATCAAAGTTTAGTTTAGACAGAATAGGTTCTAACAATATGGTGACTGTAGTTAATAATAATGTATTATATATTTCAAAAAGCTAAACAATAAATTTTAAATGTTTTTTTTTGCAAGGCAATAAGTATTTCAGATGCTAGATATGCTAATATACCTGATTTGATAATTCTGCAATACATACATGTATTGGAACATCACTTTACATCTCATAACATACACAATTTTTTAACTAAAAATAAAATGAAACTAAATTTCATAGACTGAGTATATCCAATTGTGTCAGAAATATCCTAGCAATCTCAAACAATGCCTCTCCCTGTAATTTTGTCTCCACATGTCTGGAATTTTCTTTCTGATTCTGGTACAGAACTCCAAGAAACAGCCTGATGTGGGTCAGCTCCTCAATACTGTGTCAAATACCAGAAATCAGAAACACCACTGTTGAACTTTAATAATACTAGGATCAAGGAAAGTTCATTCAATTATCTCCTCAGTGAAAAGACAACTATTATTAGATAAGGCATGTTCTCTCACTCCCTCTCCCTCCTTGTTATTATCTCCCACGCTCAATTCTAAGTTCTCTATGTGGTTTAAACTATAAAGGTAGTTCTACTCACAAAGTAGTAATCCAGTAGTTCTGTCCAATATCAATAGTTATTCAGCCATACATGACTCTGATTCAGGTTCGTTGTAGTTTCCCCTGCCTTCCCCACAGGGTCACAAAATGGCTGCAGTTGTTCTATCATGCACAGTACAGGCTAACATCCAATATAGATGAAAAGAGGAAGGAATTTCTGTTCTTTCCAGAGAGGAGCACTCTTTACAGGCAGTTTCAGAAGGCTCTTCCTCTGTTCCAAGTGCCCAAAGTGAATATGCAAGAGAGTCTGTCATTTAAATCCTGTCTGGTAAGCAGCAAGTTGTGCCAGTAAGGAAGAAATATAGAAAATCAGCTGTGAGAAAGAAAGAAAGAAAATGTGTGGCTTTGTGCCATTAACTATGTCACATTTCACTTATTATCAAATTAGGGTCTGTATAGTTTACAGTCCTTTGGTATTATGAATAATTCTGGAATAATTATTCTGTAATAATTATTACATTGAATATTTTTCTTTATGTTTTATAGCTATGTGTTTCTTTATAATATGTAATATCTACCTCGTAGAGAGGTTATGGAGTATAGTCTGTAAACTGTCTATTAAATATGACCAAATTTTTATTAAAACTATGTTAATTTACATTCCTTTCACCAGTGAATAAAAACTCATGTTTCCATACATTGGTATTATCCAGATTTTATCTTGTTTTTTAAGTGAAGGACAAAATGTGTTTGTATTTTTCTGATTACTGGTGAGATTGAGCGCCTCTTTGTGAAATTATTGGCTATTATCTTTTACCGTTTTGTTAACTGCCTGTTCTCTTATTTTCCTGCTTTCAATGTGGTTTATAAAATATATATATATATACACATATATTTCAGAAAAATACTAGTATATAGAACATGTGTAAAAACATATACACACATATATGGTGTTTGCTTAATAATAGTAAAATTCAGATTATTCTTAACAATTTTGCACATAAGAAAAATCAGTGTGCTGTGTCTAGGGAGAAATAAATAGATATCAGAGGAGACCAGAAGTAAGCTCAGGGAAAACAAGAGTGAGGAAGGAAGAAAACTTCTCACAGTGAAGTCAGTAGATGCCTAGAAGGAGAGACTGGCATTCCTTTCCTCAGTTGGATATTAGATGAGAAAATTAGAAAAATTGGTAGTCCTTCTCTTGTTTCATTCCTTCTTTTTTTTTTTAAAAAAAAAAAAAGGACATTTATTTATTTATTTGAGAGGCAGAATTGCAGGGAGAGAGGGGAGGAGGGAGAGGGCTTGGGGAGAGGGACAAAGAAAGAGATCTTCCATCTACTGGTTTATTCCCCACTTGACTGCATCAGCTGGGGCTGGGCCAGGCTGAAGCCAGGAGACCGAAGCTTCATCTGGATGTCCTGCATGCATTCAAGGGCACTAGGACTTGGCCCATAGTCTGCTGCTTTCCCAGATGCATCAGCTGGGAGTGGCCAAGACTCTACACTGGAGGATGCAGTTTAACCTGCTGCACCACAGCGCTCGCCCTGAGTGCCTCTTGTTTCCAGTTGAAAGGGAGAAAGAGAATTGGAGAGATCAGAGTGGAGAGAGGACACAGCATGGACAGACTATCATTCTGTTTTGCAAGAATCCCTGAGTTTGTCATAGATCAAGCGTAAACTGCAGAAGGGAACTAGACAGTACCTGCCCAATCTGGACTGGTTAATGGGCAGCGATGTACAGCCTGATCAGCCTAAAAGATAACAGTTGGAGCTGAGAGGGGAAAAGACAAACTAGAGTTGGGGTCACTTCAGGACTCACCATGGAGGAGCCCACACAATAAAAGACATTTGATTCCTACTTGAAGGAACATTAATCACAGGTCTACATATTCACTTTTTATGTCTCACAGTCAAACTTTCCCAAAAAGAATGTCTGTGTCAATTTTCCACTATCACTTACAGGTGTCTCTGTGGGGCAGAGCAGTGCCAGGCCTTCTCTGTGGCTCAGGCATCCAGAAGGGGCTGCTGTGGGCAGATACTCATTTCTGGTCAAACCCTTGTGCTGATATCCATCATAAAAACTGTAGCATCGTCACTACTCCAGGAACTGCCAACAGGTTTAGAATGCCAGTCATTCTAAGAATGAGGCAGTGTACACAAGAGGCAGTATACATAGTGTCTCCAGGACCTGGGGCAGAAGAAGTTAATGGTGTTGTTGCATATTCCACTCACCAATACTTCATACTTCATCCTTCTCACTTTGTATCTGAACATATATTGACTACTTCATCTTTTGGATGGATTCTATTGTTTTGTCATCTTCATTTTTCATTTCTGGCTTCTTACACTTTATTGAGAATGTGGAGTGGATGCTTTCTAATGTTTAATTCTGTTTTCTATTGTAATTTAAAGGCTACTTTTACCTTTGCCTCATAAATTCACTTTTTTGTTTTGTAGTCACACATTTGCATCTTCAATTTGGATTGCTTATTTTCTCTTTCTTGAATGATTAAAAGTCCAAATAGACTCAGATTCTGTCATACATCAGACCTACAATTTTCACTTTGTCTACCTCACCATTTAGCACTTATTAGAATTCATTTATAAGGTCTTTTACTTCTGAATCCACCAATTAAATATTTGGTTTCTATCCACTATAGTTGTCTTGACCCAAGAGAAAAATATATCTAGCCTACTACTATAACTATGAAATAGTCCTGCACATTTAGGAGTACAATGTATTACTCATGGTATAGGGTCTTTTCAATTCAATGGGGAGAAGTAATAAAGAGAACCTAGCCATGTCAGAAGAAAAATTTTTTAAAAAGTGATGTTAACAGGACAAGCACAATCCCTAAAAATATTATAAAACATGTGCTAAAGCATTTTGAAATCATTGGAAGAAAAATAACAAAGGGTGCCACATGTAGGTTGGATGGAGTACAAGGAAGGGCATGAAGGGGTTTCACTGGAGTTTGATTTCTCTGAGTTGGAGAACTCAGTGGGTACTCATGAGACTGGGCTGCATTAGATGGGTCTCAGTTTGCAGCAAATGTGTGTGTAGAGTCTCAAAGGAAATGTCTTTTATGATCATTTTTGCACACCCTCACACTTTGTTTGTAGCATCTACAGTCAGATGGTATGGAAGCTGGGAAGACAGGCTTCTGTGATTGGCACTGGTATAGTACTCAATAGAATAGGAACATTACCCAGGACATGAAAAGGCAGTGATGGCTTTATCTTTCTTGTGGTTCAAGTTTTAGGTTAAAAGTATAAAGATATCATTTGAAGAAGATAGGAAAATAATCTAAGGGCATCTCAAACAGATAAAGAGGAAATAGACATCATGGTTACTAAAATATTTGCCTTTTGGGGAATAACCAAATCACCTAAGCGGCAGGCATCCACATTCAAATAAAATTTCCCTGCTTCCAGATGTGGTAACAAACCAGCAAGCAAAGCACAAACAAATCTGATAGGTAGGAAAATGGCAAAGTTAAAAGTGAGCTGGGGAAATTTACATCTTGAAGGAGGCGTTTTCTTGCAGCAGACAGTGGTGGGATCAGGAACCTGTTTGCTACCTGGAACTTGGTGTAGAGATTCTCTGTCTTGGTCCAGGAAGACACTTTGGGGTAAGAAGATGATGCTCAGCAAGCTCACTGTCTCCTTCATCATCATCTATGTGATTGAATCCTTGACAATAATTGTGCAAAGCAGCTTCATTGTTGCCGTGCTGGGCAGAGAGTGGGTGAAAGTCAAAAGGTTGTCACCTGTGGACATGATTCTCATCAGCCTGGGCATTTGCCGCTTCTGTCTACAATGGATATCAATGCTGTGTGATTTTTTCATCTACTTTAAACCTAATCGTACATATTTGGCCCTAACACTTCCCTGGGAATTCATCAACATCCTTACATTCTGGTTAACCAGTCTGCTTGCCGTTTACTACTGTGTCAAGATCTCTTCCTTCACTCACCCCATCTTCCTCTGGCTAAGGTGGAGAATTCCTAGACTGGTCCCTTGGCTGTTACTTGGTTCTGTGATGATCACTTGTGTGACAATCATCCCTTCAGCTATTAGGACTTACATCCGGATTCGGTTAATCACCTTGCAACAATTACCCAGAAATAATACTGAGATTGAGAAACTTCATGTACTTGAGCAATATTTGACCATCCCTCATAAACTGGTTGCATTATCTGTCCCTTTCCTCCTGTTCTTGGCCGCCATCATTTTGCTCATGGTTTCACTGGCTCAGCACCGGGAGCAGATGCAACATTGTGACACTGGTGGGGACAACTCCAGAATGAAAGCTCATGTGACCGCCCTGAGGTCCCTTTCCATCTTCTTTATTTTTTTCAGTTCTTATTTCCTGGCCTTATTCATCACCTTTTTAGGCACCATATTGGATAGAAGATCATGGTTCTGGTTTTGGGAGGCTGTCATCTATGCTATAGTCTGCATTCATTCCATTTCACTGGCTTTCAGCAGTCCGACACTGAAAAGGGTTCTAAAGGTGAAATGCTGGGCTTAGAGGTCGCCCGAGGCACCAGGTAAATGAGAGTTTGCATTGACCAATTAATACCAATGACCAGCAGGACCACTCATCAATCCCCTCTCTTTCTGTGATATACCATCAATTGTAGCCTCACTCTGTATCACCTTCACAGCCATCTCTAAACCACCGATTATTTCTCTATTCCATCCTACTCCCTCCTTTTTTCTTTCCACAGTCCCCTACTTGGCCTTGACTTTCTCATCTCTAAGTCTTTGCCACCTCGAGAATATTACCCCTAGTATATTCTACACAAGAAAATAAAAATATGGCATCAAATATCCTTCTCATGACTGCCAGCTACTTCAGACATCACTGTGAGTCCCTTCCTCACAAAAATTTATTGCCCAAACACTGAATATTCCTCATGCTAAGTCGTTAATTGACTTTTCCAATTTTAATCAAGAAAAGGTCTTGAGAGAGCTAGCTCGCTCTCTCTCTCAATCTCTCTCTTTCTCTCTCTCTGCTTCTAGACTTTTTCCATTGATATTTCTTTGTTGCTTCTATTTCAAACACTACACTCTCATTCCTTTGAAACCCAAGACCAAATTTTACTCTTCTTTCATATCCATTTGATATTAATACTCTTTCCAAGAAGCACAGGCCACTACCCAACTATGGTTATTTATAATGCCTCTACAAATACTATTTAATTGCGTCAACTACATATAGTTTCCACTTACTTGATTCTTGCCTGTTATATTATAAGTTGGGGTGGACATTCTACAAAGAGTATCATATTGCTGCATTATTGGTTTTCTGTCATTCATAGCCCAGATGCTGGTTTGGAAACCCTCTTTCTTCATAATGTCTGAATGATTTTGGCTTACATTTGTTTTTTACTCTTGGTATGTGTTCTGGGACAATCCAAAGCCCTCCCTAAGTGGGCCACAATATAGGTACAACATAGCAATCAATTTTAAATCAGCTGTAAGACATTCCTATTCTTTAGAAATCATTTTTGCCTTTGCAATCCAACAAGCGTTTCCCATACCGTTTTCCCTTGCGAGGTCCCATCTTGGCTTTTCCCCATGACATCTTTCTTCTCATTTCTTTTTTCTTCACTGTCACTCACTGACAACAAAGTATATTAATAACAGCCAACTCACAGGCCTTTGAATCTCAAATTCTGTCTACCCCGGACACTTATCAAGGTACTTTTCCTAAAGATAATTGCATCTCTTACAGCATTCCCATGCCAAAGGTTATGAATGTAATTTCTCCCACTTTTGTATACATATTGGACATGTCTGAAATGAACAGAACTTCTGGCCCTGCCATTTTAAGACTGAAACACTTCCTGAAACCAAACTGCATTATAGTGAAAAAGACATAGGTATCTCAAGTCAGACTGTGGAAGAAAGGCTTAGTCCCTGGAAATGAATGAAAATCTTGATCTGCTCTATCATTCTGATTTGAGTGAATTCATATTTGAAACTGAGGGTATGAAACATAAGCAAAAGCTTGAAGATCACTTTCACCAAAGACTCTATGTCATTCAGCATAGTTCAGCAGCGTCCCCAATGTTGCACAAGAAGACTGAAACATGATCTTCACTTTAGTGCAGCTCACTGTGCACCTTAACATCTCCCAAGCTCCATTGTTCTGGAGTGGTAGAAAGTGGAATGGAACCTGGTGGATTCAGTAGTGTGTTAGAGACAGAATCACAGCTAGTCAAAGTTGGACTGAGCCAAAAAAAAAGGAGACCCAAAGATAGTTGTTGACACTGTGTTATCTGAGACTCCAACAATGCTTTGGAGCCTGGTGGGGAGTCGATTGCAAGGATTTGGAATCCTGTTGGAACATGTTGGACAAAAGCGAATTAAATTGCTTTATTGCTATTTTTCATTTGTATCCACATCCAGAAGAAGTTTTCCATGTTCTGAAATCTCAGATAGCTGGAAGAAATGAAAACAATTATCCTCATTTGTGTATAGTGAACAGAAATTTAAAAAGTATGCCAAAGAATGCCCCAGGGACTGGCATTTTGGCTTAGTGGGCTAAGCCTCAGCTTGCAGTGCCAGCATCCCATATGGGCTCAAGTTTGTGTCCTGGCTGCTCCTTTTCTGACCCAGCTTTCTCCTTATGGCCTGGGAAAGCAGTGGAAGAGGCTTAAATACTTGGGCCCCTGAACCTGTACGGGAGACCCAGAAGAAGCTCCTGGCTCCTGGCTTCAGACTGGCCCAGCTCTGGCCATTGCAGTCACTTGGGGAGTGAACCAGAAGATGAAAGACCTGTCTCTCCCTCTATCTGTCTGTAACTCTGCCTCTCAAATAAATAAATAAATAAATAAATAAATAAAAGATCTTTAAAAAAATGCCCGACTACTATCAAATTCATAGATACTATTCCAGAAGTTCTCACATATTCTTAGTAGTCACACTCTATTTTTTTTTAATAGAGTAAAACAGAAACTTATCCATGATATTCACGAACTAGGGTGTTACTAGTTGAGGGGACCCAGAATTCGGAAAAATGTGAAATAAAAATAAATTTTAAAAAAACTATTCTTGGAAGTGGAGAGGGAGCGGGAGAGGAGAGGGTTGTGAGTGGGAGGGAAGTTATGGGGGGGGGGGGGAGTCATTATAACCCATAAGCTGTACTTTGGAAATTTATATTCATTAAATAAAAGTTAAAAAACTATTCTTTTTATCTGTGGCAACTAATATTTTATACATACATTTTGCATACATTTTCTCATTCTTGATTGAAAGAACAAGTTGACCTAGCTAGAAAATTGGTCTAAGAAAGCCAAGTGGTTTACATAAATTCACAAACCTAATTAATGCAATTCTAAAGCCAGTAGAAAAGGAGAGAAAACTAGGGATAAATTTTGCAAGAGTAAAAAGTTTTTAATTTGGGAAAAGATAGGATTTAAAAGGGAAATATTTTAGAAAGGTTTACAGAGAGATTATGATCAAGAACAAAGAAATTCTTTTGAGAGCTTCAGCTAGATAGATATGAAATTAAGGCACCAGGGGCTAACACATTTTTGTTGTTCAACATTTAAATATTTTACCCTATGCAACACTCATCATCCATAGCATAGGCTTGCTTGTTGCCTGATAACTCACAGAAAATAGAGAGAAAAGGATTGATAAGGTTATAGTCCTGTTCAGAAGATCATGGATGGTGCCAATTAAGAGGAGCCCTGTAGATGCTATACCTTGGCACCTGTTCACACATGCACCATGTACACACCAAACCATTAGCAACTTGAAAATAAATTCTCTATCCTTTGTACTATGCCTCATGAGATTAATGAGTGCTTTCTGATGCAAAGAAGACTAGGAACAGTGAATTCTTGACAGCATGTGACATAGAGTCTGTTCCTAATTGGATATACTACATAATTCATTCACTGAATGATATCTTCTCTACCCTACACTTTTTCCTACTATGCAGCATATATGGGTTCAAAAACTTCAGTTGAACTGTTTTGCCTATTTATAAGCGTGACATTCAAGACTTTCCATGACCACCTTTTAGCCACGTGTTCCAGTTTTAACTCCCAATAATCTCCAATATAAGCTCAAGTGTTGGCCCAACACATAGACATTGAATTATACATAGTATAATTTCATTTCATAGGATACATTCATGCAGAGAATAGAGGATCTTCACACTTGCTGGTACTACTTAACTTTCTTTTTCTGTATTCCCTCCAAATGGCCATCACCCTAAGTCATATCTACTCTTCATGAGCCAGCATTAGTACAGCTCCATGAACAGATGCGTTTCCACCATTGATGTTTTCTTTTTATATTTTTAGATATGCCTAAATTTTAGTTTTTATTTTTGACACATAATAACAATACATATTTATGGGGTATAGTGTTATAATTTGATACATGTATACAATTAGTATTACTATCTCCAGCTCCACCACTGACTTTTGCCCTTCAAAATTACTCCTCTTAATTCTACATCTGCTTTCATTTACTAGATACCAATTCTAATCTATGTCCCAGTAATAAACTTCTTTTTCTTTCACTTCTGCCCTTATAATAGTTTTCTAGACATAGAAAATTCAATGAATTTTGAAGATGACAATGATGATAATGAGATAATGAGTAACAATTCTAGAATTTGAAATTCATTCAATACATATTTACTGTTAGCCTTATTTGTACTACTGGGAATATGAAGATAGGATGGCAGCTTGGTCAAGAGGTAGTTCTCCGCAGAAATGAAGACCCTCCCCTAAGGGGGTGTATTATCCATGGCTGTTATACTTAGACAAACCATGCCCATTCTGGTTTCAGAAGAACAGGGTAGACAGAGTCTATGAGCATTACACAGTGGAACAATAAGAATAGTTTAGCAGAGACACATGAACCTCCTTTACCAAGTACTAGTGAAATGCAGAAATTGCCTCAGGGTTCTAGGGAAGAGGAAACACCCAGCATTTGGACTCCTATCCCAGTAGAGGGCACTGATGGCCAGATCACAACAGCAGCAGCCAAACAAGATGTTAACCTTTCTTTCTTTCTTTCTTTCTTTTTTTTTTTTTTTGACAGGCAGAGTGGATAGTGAGAGAGAGAGACAGAGAGAAAGGTTTTCCTTTTTGCCGTTGGTTCACCCTCCAATGGCCGCTGTGGCCGGTGCATCGTGCTGATCCGAAGGCAGGAGCCAGGTGCTTCTCCTGGTCTCCCATGCGGGTGCAGGGCCCAAGGACTTGGGCCATCCTCCACTGCCTTCCCGGGCCATAGCAGAGAGCTGGCCTGGAAGGGGGGCAACTGGGATAGAATCCGGTGCCCCAACTGGGACTAGAACCCGGTGTGCCGGCGCCGCAAGGCGGGGGATTAGCCCGTTAAGCCACGGCGCCAGCCAATGTTAACCTTTCTTATGATAGTTTCTCCCATCCTACCCCATCCCTCAACTTGATGGTCCCTGAAAAGAAGGAGGAGGAGGAAGAGGAGGAAGAGGGAGAGGATGTGGTAGAGGAGTGAATGAATTGAGGCTCACTTTCTTCCCTGTGCATATTCAACCTGTGTATCAGACTTAAGGAAGAAACTGTTTTAGGTTCCATATGAAATTAATGTTTTGATTTAAACTCTGTAAAATTTGAAAATGAGAACAGTCTTAGAAACCTATGGAATCTATAGTGTCACCAAGGGTTGGGAAAGGCTGATCTTATGTTTGAATGTGGAGGTTGGAGGAAAATCTGTTTCTTCAGAGCTCAGCTTATGTAATAAACATGTCATAGGAGGTAGAAAAGTCAGTGGAATGTTAAAGACCTCTATGTGCACTCTGAGATTGCTCGCCATTGTGTTTTTCTTACAAAAAGATAAGATAAGTTGCTGTCTCAAAAGAAGCTAAACCAAAGGCCAAGAGAAAGGCCTGTTTCTGATGAGCCTTAATATCCCTGCCAATAAAGCCACCACAACTCCCTCCATCTAAATCCACACAGAGCATCATTAAATTTGGAGCTCGATCCATTCTCCTTCCATGTTTGTGTTTCTCTTGTTAATGGTATTTGTCCTTATTTTCCTTGTATTTTTCATGTGGATTATGCTGAGCTTTTTTAGAAGTTGAAATAGGTCTTTTTTAAAAAAGGGAGACAAAGAAGGAGCAAAGGAAAAATAAGAAACGTCTATCAAAGAAAGTGGCATGAATAACATTTCAGCAGAATAACAACGTAACTGCAACTATAAACTATGTTTAAAAAATTACCCGGATTTATGGCAGTATCATGCTGTTATAATTACTGTAGCTTTGTAATATGCTTTGAGGTCAGGTATTGTGATGCCTCCAGCTTGATCTTTCTTGTTTCAGATCACTTTGGCTATTCTGGATCTTTTCTGATTCCATATGAATTTTAATATTCCTTTCTCTGATTATGTAAAGAATGCCATTGATATTTTGATAGAGATAGCATTGAATCTGTAGATTGCTTTGGGTAGTATAGGTATTTTAATGATATTGATTCTTCCAATCCATGAGCAAGGGATATCTTCCCATTTTTTTGTGTCCTTGATGTTTTCCTTCAACAATGTTTGATACTTTTCACTGTTGAAGTCTTTCATTTCTTTGGTTAAATTTATTCCTAAATATTTGAGATTTCTGTGGTTATTATGAATGAGATTTTATTCCCAATTTTTCTTTCTGTGAGTTCATCATTAGCATATAAAAACTACTGGTTTTTGGTGAAATATTAAGCCCTTTTACACACTCAGCATTCCTAATAGATGTCATCTACTATTTGCAATAACACTACCAGAGATAAAGAGTTCATTGGAGAGTTTTCATTATTAGAAAATCCTTTCATGGATTGAACTGAAATATACCTTCTCATAACTATAGTCCATGGGTTTCACTTATAATCTGTGAAGCAACCCAAAGTAGATTTGATCTTAAAAAAAAAAATCACCCAGATTTACTTTTGTTTCAGAACACATGTTAAAGGAGAAAATTTGGGGCAATTTTTCTTATAAACTCTTGGCAAGCATGCACTTATTAAGATAAGTATAATATAACATCGAATGTGACTAATAATGCCATTCTCCTAAGAAGGGAAGATGTGTCTTCTTTGGCTTTTCTACACAAAGTTTTAATAGAATTCTTAAGTCACTTACCATTCGTTAGCCATGTTTCAAATTCCCAAAGCAACATTTCTTTGAGAAAATTTCATCTATTTTTAATACAACTTACAAAATTGATCCTAAGTGTGAATTGATTTCCTGTTCGTTTTGATGGCAATGATGCAGTTGGATAAACTTAATGGCAATGCCAAGTTTCTTCAAATTTTTTAAGATATTTGAAATATGACATTTATGCATTTGAAAATGACAGGCTACCATGGCTAGAAAAGTTTAATTCCTTACCATGAATTAAGTATTTTTAATTTTAATTTAATGTTGTGGGTTTTATTCAAGATAAGATAACTTCTATTTTTAAAATATTCCAGATGTAAGTAACTGAAGCACAGCCAAAGTACAGTCAAAATAACTGAGAATAATCACTTGTATTTGCATGGGAGAGCCGATCTTCATATTTAAGTTTGAAATTGAAGGAAGATTAATTTCACAAGCCTTCATTTGTTATACCTAAAAACAATCAGTATAGGTAGAAATGTCTTGAGGTTATTGATAGATCAGTGTTGTTAGTACTTGGGGGTTTGAATGATGCTGACTCTAAGACCTTGAAAATAAGATTGTTTTCTGATATGTAAACAGGAAGTCAACTTCTTCCTACTTCCGCCTTAAATTAAGCAATTTAAGAATTAACTGGAAAATGGGTAGATAGAAGGTTCTTCAACCAAACCTGAGAATTTAGGTCAAGCAGATACCATAATATAACATATCGCATAGAAAGGGGGGTAATAAACAGTCTTAAAATAAACTTTAACAAAAAATGTTAGAAAATTTGAACTTCATCATATTCCTCCAGATATGCCAGTGTAGGAACATGTTTGGCCAACCAAGATAAAGCTTTCTAGTCCTGTTGAGAAGTCCTTCAAGTTGCTTTCTGAGGGGTTTGCCACAAGATCATATAGTTTCTTCAGCTTTTGTAATAACTCACTGATTTGGTTATGATTTTGTTTTTCATGTTGTGACTGTCCATGTCTGTGCACATAAATCAATGTAAATGAAACATGCTTGGGTCCAGAAATGGTGTTACAGGTAGAGGGAGGATGCATAACATGCGTAACTAAACAAGGACAGCTATACAAGATATGGAGATGGAGATCCAAGAGTTTAGGATTGATGACTGACACCCACCCACACATACAGCAGCCTTGCCATAGGCTCTTTTGCCACCACCCTAAAAGAACCCCATGAAAATAGAAAGGCAGCACCTCAATACACCACTGACTCTGGGCCTTTACTGTTATGTTTTTGATAATAAATGTCTACATTAGGGTCCATGAGGTCCACATATGTGATCTTCACTCCCAACCCCAGTGTTTTTGACGCATTGTTAGGATTACACAACTAGAATTTAGACATGAGTTTCCTTAAGATCCTGGTCATGTAACCAGTCCATGTGTGTGCCCAGCTCAGTTTCACTTTCTTTCAGCTTCAGTTTCAGTCTGTGAGTTCTTCTCACCCTGACCCCCTTGGAGAATGCAAAGGAATGGGGTCTCTGAATTCAGTGCTAAGAAGCAGAAGCTAGACTGTGGTAACCTCACTTAGAAATTATTCTGAGAATAACCCTGCCAGTATTTAAGATTACAACATTCACTGTCTTTGCCACTATTCCTAATTGTAGGCAATGAGATCCATTCTGGATGGTTTAAGGAGAGTGCATTTAGGCAACATAAAAAGTTTCAGGAATATTAGGAAACTAGGCAGAGACGATAAGTGCGGGGAGCCTTGACCAGCAAGGCACAGAATTAAAGGCACGAAGGTCCTTCTTCCATCACGGTTTATTGAGACGCCACTCGGTTGTCAATACAGATGTAGGCGGAGAGGCACTGAACACATTTCTCTCACTGCTTATATCCCCATCCCCTTGTCCCAGTACATAGTCATACATTATCTTAAGTCTAAACCCATCCCCTGTCCCAGTACATAGTCATACATTGTCTTAAGTCTAAACATAGCGAAAGAGCAGTACAATAAAACCATAAAAGCAGGGAGCTTCAAAATAAACAAACCTTGCCAGAAACTGGCCTTGTTAATCATCAGTGCCCTTGCACAGACACTATCTAAAGCTGCTGGAAGATCACATAAACAACTTTTACTCCAGCACGTAGGCATGCAAGCAATCTTTACTCAGCACGTAGGCATGCCGCCTTACAAGCCTCCCACAGATAAGGTCAGAAGAAATGTGCAACCACACTACAGCGTCATTCCAGCAGCATTACTGAGCCCATTGCCATCCAGGATTCAGGACACAGGCAAAAGAACTTGCATCACAGTGGCACCAGAAGGATCAAATTTCTCTGACCCAAGATCAAATCTCACCTATGCAGCCATCGCTCCACATTGTTAACTGCCTCTTCCTGTGACTCCTGCGGGTGCTTCTGCTTGGTAGAACTTGGACCACACCTAGAATCCTAGCAATTCTAAGCATTTAGAGCTCTAAGGTTCCATGTGATTGGAAAATAATTGTCTTATTTGGCTTTCCAGCTTCCACTGGAGGTCACAAGAATGCAGCACAAGAGAGAATAGAGTAAGACAAATAGTTTTCTCTCCACAACTTCCTGTGGCAAATAGCTACAATCTGTCATATAGTCTCCAGGAGTGTACTTCACACAGCCATCCCCATTGCTCAATAATTTAAAAATTACATTTCACAGAAATGGTTTAACACCTAAAAGGGATACGAAAATAAATCATCAGCGTTCCCATGCAACTAATACCCCATCCCCAGAAAGAATCTGAAATTGACGAGGAAAATTAAACATTGCTACAGTGGTGTTTTTTAAAATCAAAGGTTCTGAAATCTAATAATTCCAGGGATGGTAACATGAATATGTAAAGTAGCTGTGAGACAATGGTAACCTTAACAGTAAATGCTGCATTACCACCAGCTCATGCTGTTTGCATTCTATTTCAATTGGGAAAAGCAACTTAAAATTGAACAGTAAGGAAGGAAAAAAAAAAAGAAGTACTTCATTCTTTCCCTTTTCACTTTACCAGGTCAATGCACCTATTTCCAAGCTGTTGTCAGCACTGGCTGCTGACAACCCACTCAGTGCCACCTTTTTTGAGACAATTGCCAGAAGGTACAGTGTCACTAGGGAGGTTGTTCCCAGCCCACAGTACTGTAACCTGCAGCTAATGACTCCATGGATTGAGGATATAAAATCTCAGCCCCCTTGGGTTAGACATATTCCATGGGGCAATTTATGTTTGGATCAACCTCTGGGTGGAGTCTGAAGCTGGTCTCCAGGAGAGGCCAGGTCCTTGGTTTGTTTTTCCCCCTTGTGCTATCCAGAACTCTTCATTCATTTTCTCCTGAGATCATCCCCTCAATAAATCACTGTAACAAGAATATTACAGGGAACATGAACTATGAACCAAGCCAATTTCAATATTGTTGTGTAGAAAACAGACAGAAAATAGCAAAGAAAAAATTTGCATGGGTACTCCCCTATCCATAAAGTGAAACCTAACTTCCTCCTTTCTCTCAAAAAACAGGGTGTGAAATTAGAGGGAACATCCCCAACTTTCCAGTGGAAAACCCTGGCAAAAATTCCCTAGGTCAGGTGATCGATATTAACCTCATCAGTGACAAGTCATATTGATAGCATGTACTCTTGGTTCAATGCAATGAGAATGACTCTTTATCAACACCAGACAATAGCAAATTGAAGGACACTGTCAGAAAATATCTGACCAGCTCTTGTAATATATTGAGGGTAAGGAGCATGCTGGACCAAAATACCATGTGATAATTTGGTAGGGTCCTGGAATAGAAAAAGGGTGTTAAAGATAGTGTAGTCAAATCTGAATGTAGGCTGGCGCTGCGGCTCACTTGGCTAATCCTCCACCTGGGGCGCCAGCACCCCGGGTTCCAGTCCCGGTTGGGGCGCCAGATTCTGTCCTGGTTGCTCCTCTTCCAGTCCAGCTCTCTGCTGTGGCCCAGGAAGGCAGTCGAGGACGGCCCGGTGTTTGGGCCCTGCACCCTCATGGGAGACCAGGAGGAGGCACCTGGCTCCTGGCTTCTGATCAGCGCAGTGCCGGCTGTAGCAGCCATTTGGGGGTTGAACCAATGGAAAAGGAAGACCTTTCTTTCTGTCTCTCTCTCTCTCATTGTCTAATTCTGCCTGTCAAAAAAAAAAAAAATCTAATGTGTTCTATGGGTTAGTTAGTAGTCATTCATGTTGGATTCATAGTCATGCCAAACACACCATCTGTACCATATAGATCCTAATTAACAGTAGAGGAAATCAGGTGTCAGGACTCTTTATTTACAACTCTTCTGTAAATTCGAAAACTATTCCAAAAGCTTATTTTTCTTTTTTTTTTTTTTTTTTTTTTTTGACAGGCAGAGTGGACAGTGAGAGAGAGACAGAGAGAAAGGTCTTCCTTTTGCCGTTGGTTCACCCTCCAATGGCCGCCGCGGTAGCGCGCTGCGGCCGGCGCACCGCGCTGTTCCGATGGCAGGAGCCAGGTGCTTATCCTGGTCTCCCATGGGGTGCAGAGCCCAAACACTTGGGCCATCCTCCACTGCACTCCCTGGCCACAGCAGAGAGCTGGCCTGGAAGAGGGGCAACCGGGACAGGATCGGTGCCCCGACCGGGACTAGAACCCGGTGTGCCGGCGCCGCAAGGCGGAGGATTAGCCTGTTGAGCCACGGCGCCGGCCGTAAAGCTTATTTTTTATTAAAAAAAATCTCTTGTACTTTGGACATGTAGGTTTTCTTTGTGTCCTGAGAGTTGTTTTCTTTTTTTTGTTTGTTTGTTTTTGTTTTTTGTTTTTTGTTGTTTTTTTTTATTAAACTTTTATTTAATGAATATAAATTTCCAAAGTTCAGCTTATGGGTCACAATGGCTTCCGCCTCCCAAAACTTCCCTCCCACCCACAACCCTCCCCTTTCCCGCTCCCTCTCCCCTTCCAATCACATCATGATTCATTTTCAATTCTCTTTATATACAGAAGATCAGTTTAGTATATATTAGGTAAATATTTCAACAGTTTGCCCCCATATAGCAACACAAAGTGAAAAAAAATACTGTTGGAGTACTAGTTATAGCATTAAATAAGAGTGTACAGCACATTAAAGGCAGAGATCCTACATAATATTTTTTAATTAATTAATTTTCTATGCCATTTCCAATTTAACACCAGGTTTTTTTTTCATTTCCAATTATCTTTATATACAGGAGATCGATTCAGTATATAATTAGTAAAGACCTCATCAGTTTGTACCCACGCAGAAACACAAAGTGTAAAAATACTGTTTCAGTACTAGTTATAGCGTCACTGCACATTAGACAACACGTTAAGGACAGATCTCACATGGGATGTAAGTACACAGTGACTCCTGTTGCTGACTTAACAATTTGACACTCCTGTTCATGGCGTCAGTAATCTCCCTAGGCTCTAGTCATGAGTTGCCAGGGCTATGGAAGCCTTTAGAGTTCGCTGACTTTGATCTTATTCCGATAGGGTCATAGTCAAAGTGGAAGTTCTCTCCTCCCTTCAGAGAAAGGTACCTTCTTCTTTGATGGCCCCATTCTTTCCACTGGGATCTCACTCACAGAGATCTTTCATTTAGGTCTTCTTCTTCTTTTTTTTTTTTTCTTTTCCGTGGTATCTTGGCTTTCCATGCCTACAATACTCTCATGGGCTCTTCAGCCAGATCCGAATGCCTTAAGGGCTGATTCTGAGGCCAGAGTGTTGTTTAGGACATCTGCCATTCTTGAGTCTGCTGTGTATCCCGCTTCCCATGTTGGATCTTTCTCTCCCTTTTTGATTCTATCAGTTAGTATTAGCAGACACTTGTCTTGTTTGTGTGATCCCTTTGACTCTTAGACCTATCAGAGCCATCAATTGTGAACTGAAATTGATCACTTGGACTAGTGAGATGGCATTGATACATGCCACCTTGATGGGATTGTATTGGAATCCCCTGGCACATTTCTAACTCCATCATTTGAGAGTTGTTTTCTTACTTGCATGTTTTATGATTTTTGGTTGAATATTAAACACCTTCCATAGACTAGCCAAGGCTGAGGTAAATAATAAGCTGTGCCTGAACCCAGGCAGGCTATTTCTTCTGTTGGGGTGGCCATCTGGTGGTTGGTATCTATTCCTCTGCCACAAGTGGTCAATTCTACCCATGTGCTCTCTTCTTTGAAGAGCTGTCCCTTCACGGATTTCAGATTGCTTAGTTAGCCTGTATCCTTAATTTCAGGAAAAGTTATCATTTTTGTCACTTACCTAGCACTTTCCTATTGAGATGAGGAGGCACATTGTTTACAGCTTTCTGCATCCTAGATGTCAGCAGAATTCTTAGGTTTCTTTTTCTCCTGAATTCCATATACATGTATGTAGGAGGAAGGAACATATGTTAGGAGGAGGTAACATATATATAGGAAGGAACAAACATGTAGGAGCAGGGAAAACAGGGGAAATTTATTAGAATATTGGATTTTAGAATAAGAGATTTCTGAATGAAATTCACAGAATCTTAAACACTGGAATGAATATTAAAAGATATCTTTCTTGGCTTTACAATATTTGAACCTTGTCCTCTTTTGTTAAAAATAAACTGCACTCCTCATATTCCTTTGAATAGAGTAACATTTCTAGTTAAGCATTGGAAGTCTTCTGAATATACTAATCAATCAAGAAACAGTCTGCATTTTACTTTCAGCTGAAATCATGAAAAGCATAGAAATAATTTCATTTTACAAATAAAAGTGGATATTATAATATTGATAGTGCTCGAAAATACATGCCCCTTTCCTGGTTCTGGTTAAAAACACCATATGGAATCTTCTCCCTCCTCATTTTGAAAATATTTCACCTACTCCAAACACCCACCAAACATATTTTTTATCTGTCGCTCTGCCCATGGAGAGAAATTTATTATAGATCTGATTCTTTATACAGACATTGCATATCAACATAGTAATCACAAGGATGGGAATGTATAAATTGAGAGAGTAAGAGAAGTTAGGCCTAACTGTATTTGCAAGATTATGAGCTGAATCACATAAAACAGAACTGGCTTATCTTAGTACTCAATACATTTAAGCCAAATATGGCCAGCACCAAGCAGCCGAAAAATGGAGCTGATAGCACTGATCCATATTGAACAACTCTTTTCTCTCAACAGAGACAGAAATCTATGTGAAGAATAAGTAAGGAGTATCCACAAGGCATCTAAGGAACACTGCCCACTTTGTTTTCGATAATTTTTAAATGCCCAAGAAAAATGTCTGTAAAGATTGCCATTGATTAGGAAATAACCCTTATAATAAAAATCATTTGACTTTTTATTAAAAATATAAATTCTTAGGATTCACTCTAAATTAATAAAAAAAACTTCAGGAGATTTTCATCAGGATGTACATCCTTAAACAAGGACTGTGGCATATCTTTTTTAAGTTGTTTGGGAAAAAGTTTTAGAACAGATTATCTTCATAACATCTTGCCCTAAGTAGCAATTTCATATTACAAACTAATCATTTATGATGACTGAGGCAGATAATCCTGATGCTTAACACTAATATATTAAATACTAAGAGCTCCTTGTGTGCTTGTTAGACTATAATTTCCTTTCTGGATTATAAATAGAAGAACTCAATATTGAATTTACCTTATAGTAAGTAAACTTGAGTGAGAAACTGATAGCAAACTAAGCAACTATTTTATTTATTTTTGCTGGAATAATTTCCTTTAGAAAATTATTCAAGGACAAGAGATAATCTTTAAAAACAAATTATTCTGATGCATGTAAAATTATATGAGCAGGAACAAATCAAAATTTATTAATGAACCCATGATTGACAGAGAAGGGAGTCGTTGCACCAAACCTCTTGAGAGTATTTCTCAAACTGAATCTGATTTGAGAGCCTCTGTGAAATTTCCAGGGCTATACTTCAGTAGAAACACATTTGTTTTAAGTAAAAGAGATAGCTTCTAATGAGGAGAACTTTGTTGTAGAAAAGTTTGTCTTGCATAGTTTTTGCTTTAATTTGCGAGACAAAGACAAGAATATTGCATAGAGTTCTTTCAACTTCCTTATAAACTACTTCTTGAGCCTTTGAAACTGGCTCTCAAGCTTTATTTTTCAATGTTTGGCTCAAGACTATCTCAGTTAGAATTATTTAATATGCAAAAAATTAGTTTTTAAAAATGTTTAGGGGAATGGTTATAAAAGGAGAAACCCTCCAGCATTTAAAAAAAGACATTATAAAGCCTCAGTGATAAAAAAAAAGTTACACTGATGCATGAATACAAGATAAGTAGTGATCTCCAAGATTACTTAAACATTCAAATCTAGTTGAATAATTGTGAAAAATATGCCCTCACGTCTCTAAGAAAAATAAGACTATACATTTCCATCTTTGATTATTCAGAAAATATTTCTCAAAGGTAGCATAGGTGACTTCTGGGAAGAAAATGAAGAACTAAGGGATTGGAGTGAAGGTTATGTGATTTACTTTTCACTAAATATCTTTCTTCTTTGTAACTTTGTGCTATGATTGCACATTGATTATTTGAAAATTCAAAGCTCCTCATTTTATCAGTAAAAAAATTATAACCAGGCCAGTACCACAGCTCAATAGGCTAATCCTCCGTCTGCGGCGCCAGCATGGGAGACCAGAAGTACCTGGCTCCTGGCTTCGGGTCAGCATGGTGCGCTGGCTGCAGTGCACTGGCCGCGGCAGCCATTGGAAGGTGAACCAACGGCAAAGGAAGACCTTTCTCTCTGTCTCTCTCTCAGTGTCCACTCTGCGTGTCAAAAAAAAAAAATTATAACCAAAGCATCAAAACACTACTAGAGAAAATCCCATAAACACAAAAGTAGATTGTAAAAGGAGGGGAAAAAAAAAAGGAACTACAATACAACTAGAAAACAAGTATCAAAATTGCAGTAGTAGGATCCTATATATTAATAAATATTTTAAATATAAGTGGATTAAATTCTTACAGATGTAAACTGGGGCTTGTGTTGTGGCCTAGCACATTAATCTGTGGCCTGAGATACCAGCATCATATATGGGTGCCAATTGGTGTCCAGGTGGCTCCATTTCCAATCCAGCTCCCTGCTAATACACCTGGGAAAGTAACAGAAGATGGCCCAAGTGCTTGGGAGACACTGATGAAGGTCCTGGCCCCTGGCTCAGCCTAGCCCAATACAGGCTATTGTGGCCATCTGGAGAGTGAAACAGTGGATGGAAGATCTCTCTCTCTCTCTCTCTCACTCTCGCTCTTCTTCTCTCTCCTAACTCTAACTTCCAAAGAAATAAGTAAATCTTAAAAAAAAAAAATGTTGAATAGCTGAATGAATTTTTAAAAACCATGATTCAGGGCCGGCGCCGTGGCTCAACAGGCTAATCCTCCGCCTTGCGGCGCCGGCCCACCGGGTTCTAGTCCCGGTCGGGGCACCGATCCTGTCCCGGTTGCCCCTCTTCCAGGCCAGCTCTCTGCTGTGGCCAGGGAGTGCAGTGGAGGATGGCCCAAGTGCTTGGGCTCTGCACCCCATGGGAGACCAGGAGAAGCACCTGGCTCCTGCCATCGGAACAGCGCGGCGCGCCAGCCGCAGCGCTCTGGCCGCAGCGGCCATTGGAGGGTGAACCAACGGCAAAAGGAAGACCTTTCTCTCTGTCTCTCTCTCACTGTCCACTCTGCCTGTCAAAAATAAAAAAATAAATAAATAAATAAATAACATGATTCAACTATATGCTGCTTAGAGGAAATTCACTTTGCCTCTAGGGACATATATAGACTGAAGGTGAAAGGGTAAAATGAATTCACCCATTCAAATTGAACTCAAATAAAGCAGAAATTGTCACACTTAAACAAAATATTTAAAATCAAAGTAGCAAGAAGAGACAAGGAGGGTCATTATATAATGACAAAGTGATTCAGCAAGATAAAATTACAATTTTAATGTATGTATACCCAATATTGGAGTATCCAAATATATAAAACAAGTGTTAATATACCTAAATAGGTAGATCTTAATACTATAACATAAGCGGACTTTAACATACCACTTTCTGCAATGGATAGATTATCCAAACAGAAAATTAATGAAGTAGTAGATGTAAACTGCATGATAGATCGATTGAACTTGATAGGCATCTCCAAAACATTCCACTCAACAGCTGCAGAATATACATTCTTATCAACAGCACTTGGGACATTTTCCAGGATAGATTATATGAAAGGTCAGAAAATAAGTCTCAAAAATTTGGGGGAAAGTGCAATCATATTAAGTATAATTTGTAAACATAATTAGACAAAACAAGAAATTAGGAACAAGAAAAACTTCAGAAATTATGCAAATATGTAGAAATTAAGCAATTTACTCCTGAACAACCAGTGGATCAAAGAGGAAATTAAGAATGGAATTTTATTATTTCTTAAAATGAATTAAAATTGAGGCTGGCGCCACGGCTCAATAGGCTAATCTTCCGCCTGCGGCGCCAGCACACCGGGTTCTAGTCCCGGTAGGGATGCCAGATTCTGTCCCGGTTGCTCCCCTTCCAGTCCAGCTCTCTGCTGTGGCCCGGGAGTGCAGTGGAGGGTAGCCCAAGTGCTTGGGCCCTGCACCCACATGGGAGACCAGGAGAAGCACCTTGCTCCTGGCTTCACATAAGCGCAGTGCACCGGCCGCAGCACGCTGGCCGCAGCAGCCATTGCGGGGTGAACCAACGGAAAAGAAAGACCTTTCTCTCTGTTTCTCTCACTGTCCACTCTACCTGTCAAAAAAAATGAATTAAAATTGAAACAAAATATACAGAACAGAACACAGCAAAAATCAGCACTGAGGGAAACTTACAGCAACTAATACTTACATCAAAAATGCAAGGAGGGGACCAGCGCTGTGGGATAGTAGGCTGAGCGTCTGCCTGTATCGCTGGCATCCCACACGGGCGCCGGTTCAAGTCCTGGCTGCTCCTCTTCTGATCCACCTATCTACTATCACCTGGGAAAGCAGTAGAGGATGGCCCAAGTCATTGGGCCCCTGCATCAATGTAGGAGACACAGAAGGAGCTTCTAGCTCTTGGCTTCAGATCAGCTCAACTTCAGCCTTATTGGCCATTTAGGGAGTGAACCATCAGATGGAAGACCTTTCTCTCTGTCTTTCCCTCTGTCTGTAACTCTCTCAAATAAATAAATATATAAAAATAGTAAAATGCAGAAAGGTCTCAAAACACAGCTTACTGCTTAACCTAAGATAAGTAGAAAAGCAAGATCTAACCAAGCACAAAATTAACAGAAGTAAAGAAAAAAAATCAGAGAAGAAATATATTAAGTAAAAACTAAAATTTACAAAAAAAAATCAACAAAATGAAAAAATGGTTCTTGAAAAGAAGAAACAAAATTGTCAAGTCCTAGCTATACTAATACAAAAAGAAGATGCAGGTAAATAAAATCAGAGATGAAAATAGTGACATTACAACTGACATCTCAAAACTACAAAGCATTATCAGAGAAAATTATGAAGTTATATTCCACTACATTTGGTATCCTAAAACAAATGGACAAATTCCTGGACAAAGACATATTTCCAAGATTGAATCATTTAGAAATAGAATTCCTAAGCTGACCAATAATGAATAATGAGATTGAAACAATAACAAGTAGTCTACCATTAAAGAAAAGTCCAAATGTAGATGGCTTTACTACGAATTCTACCAAACATTTAAACAGCAAATGATACCAATTCTTATTATTATTCCCAAAAATAGAAGAAAGATGAATTCTTCCAAATTTATTTTTCAAAGCCAGTATTATTCTGATACAAAAACGAGATAAGGACATACCAAAAATGAAACTACAGGCCAGTATCCTAGATCAACATAGATGTGAAAGTCTTCAACAAAATACTAGCACACAGAATCCAACAACTTATATAAAAGACTCTGCATCATGATCAAGTCAGATTCATTGCAGGGATGCAAGGATGATTCAACAAGTACAAACACACACCATAAACCACATCAATAGAATGAAGGACAAAATCTAAATGACCATTTCCATAGACACAGAAAAGGTATTTGCTAAAATCCAACAGTCAACTGATCTTTTCCAAAGCTGCTAAGAGCATACACTGGAGAAAGACAGCCTTTTCAAAAAATAGTGCTGAGAAAACTGGATATGCAGAAGAATGAATTTATACCTTATCTCTTACCATGTTCAGAAATCAATTCAACAGGATTAAAGACCTAAATGTATGACATGAAACTACTAGAGCAGAATATAGGGGAAGCAGCTCAGAACACGGGAATGGCCAAAGTTTTTTTGTGTGTCAGACCCCAAAAGCATAGAAACCCCCAAAAAAGTACACAGATGGCATCTCATCAAACTAAAGAGCTGCTGCACAGCAAAGGAAACAATCAACAGGGTGAAAGACATCTGGCACAGTGGGAAAAAATTGCAACTTATGCACCTGACAAGAGGTTAACCACTAGCATATATGGAGTCCTCCAATGGCTCATAGGCAATGTGTATTATAAAAATTATGCCTGGATTTCAAAAATTTTTGCTCCAAATGAACTTACCTTTCTTTTTTTAAAGATTATTTATTTATTTATTTATTTGAGAGGTAGAGTTACAGACAGTGAGAGGGAGAGACAGAAAGTCTTCCTTCCATTGGTTCACTCCTCGGATCGCCGCAATAGCTGGAGCTGCACTGATCCGAAGCCAGGAGTCAGGTGTTTCTCCCAGGTCTCCAATGTGGGTGCAGGGGCCCAAGGACCTGGGCCATCTTCTACTGCTTTCCCAGGCCATAACAGAGAGCTGGATGGGAAGAGGGGCAGCCAGGACTAGAACCAGCGCCCAAGAGGGATGCCAGTGCCGCAGGCAGAGGATTAACTTACTGCGCAACGGAGCCAGCCATAAACTTACCTTTTAATTATATTTCCACTAGCTTTTTGAAGTCCCCTCATCTCAAGAACTCAAACAACTCAATAGCAGAAACAACAAATGATCCAATTTTTAAATGAGCAGATATGAACAGACAATCTTCAATGGCAGAAACACAAAGAACCAACAGAAAGCTCAACATCACTAGGAAGAGTCAAAAAAAGGTTGATTAACCGGTACTAAGAATTATAAAAGTTCTTTTAATGTTATGGGATAGGCATTTGGCATAGCAGTTAAGAAATTCTGGTGTTCCATTGCACATTAGTTTTACTGTAGATAATTATAATTAATGCATTTTAAAGTATTATTTATTTATTTGAAAGGCAGAGATACAGAGTGGGGTTGAGGGAGAGACACAGATAGAGAGAGCTTCCATCCAGTGGTTCACTCCCCAAATGGCTGCAATGGCCAATGTGGGTCAGGCCAATGTCAGGAGCCAGGAGCATCTTCTGGGTCTCCCATGTGGGTACATGGACCCAAATACTTGAGTCATCTTCTGCTGTTCTCCCAAGTGCATTAGCAGGGAGCTGGGTCAGAAATGGAGCAGCCAGGACTTGAACTTGTAACCATATGAGATGCTAGCACTGCAGGCAGAGGCTTAACATTCTACACCACAGCACCAGCCCCTAATGTATGTTTTTTGAAAAAGGAAAAAAAATGAGAAGAAAATATTTTGAATGTTTTCATCATAAAAAAATGACAAACACATAGCTATATTTACCCTGATTTGAACAATATATAATGTATATATATTTTAAGATATCACATAATACCTCATAACATTTTCATATCAAAAATAAAAAACAATAAAAATAAACTTTAAGTGTTAATTTAGAAATTATGAAAATTTAAGAAAGCTTGAAAATTAAAACTCAACTTTAACTCCATCACCATAAATCAACTACTGTAACAATTTTCACTTGCTTCTCTTTACTGCTTGCCTATGTGTATTTAAAACACGAAACATTGTTATGCATGAGTGTGCCACAGAGGCAGGGGGAACTAAATAAACATTGAGGACATGTATCTCTACATAATAAACAGCTATGTATCTCTACATAATAAACAGTTTAAAAATAAACCAGGGGCCGGAGCTGTGGTTAATCCTCCGCCTGCCGCATCGGCATCCCATATGGGCACCAGTTCTAGACATGGTCACTCCTCTTTCACTCCGGCTCTCTGCTGTGGCCTGGGAGGGCAGTGGAGGATGGCCCAGGGGCTTGGGCCTCTGCACCTGCACTGGAGACCAGGAAGAAGCACCTGGCTCCTGGCTTCAGATTGGCGCAGCGCCGGCCGTGGCAGCCATTTGTGAAGTGAACCAATGGAAGGAAGACCTTTCTCTCTGTCTCTCTCACTGTCTGTAACTCTACTTGTCACATAATTTAAAAAAAAAAAACAATAAAATATCATTGGTTATTATTGGAGAGGGGATGGGAGTCAGTAGGAAAAGCCACTCTGGCTGGGACTTGAGAAATTCAATGGTTTGAAGGCTACACAGTAGCTCCAGAGTAAAAGAGAACTGAAGGAAATGAATACCTCTAGAAGCATTGATTTGGCTATCTGTTGGGCTCATTATATGCCCATAAAAGAAACAGAGTGCCCAATCATAGTCACCTTTTCACTAAATTTCACTAACCTCAGGTTCCTCAATCATTCTTCTTCAACAATGACCTCTGATGGAAACAGCCATATTGAGCACTGTGATTTACCTACTTATTTAAGTGGTATATGTATGTGCATGTTTACACATAGGATTATCTTCCTTAATCAATAGTTATAGAACCTTTTAAGGTTTCTAAATAGTATCTTAGAAGTATTTGTCTTCAACCTTCCCAGAATTAATTTTTATAAAATCACATCCTTTTGTGACCAACTTACGGTTGGTTTGTATTGTCCACAAGGCACATCACCTCTCTGAGAAAAACATGGAGCAAGCCCTTGTGTACAACAAGAGCCAAGCAGTAACTGTGATTATACACAGGAGCAGAGTTGCTCTTTGTGAGGTATCACCCATGTGCCATTCAAAAGCTCCTCTCTTGCTCCAGTCTCTACAGATAATTCTCCTGTTCACCCACTCTGGCTTCCCAGATGCTAGTCACCCACTTTCCAGTGCCAATCCTTAGGATCAGAACCTGACCATCGGAAACACATCTGTGGCTTTGCAGTGCCCAGGATTCACCTCCTCTGCACTCCATACTTCTTGGGCTTCTCACTTGTTGTCATGATAACATTCCACTCCATGCAACCTCAGCACACCACACAATCTCTCTCAGAAAACACTAAGTGCAGATGGCCCAAACGTAACTGGTGTGGGCCCTCAGGAGCTTTGGAACATATGAAAGTGTTAGAGCTAGTGAGAAATAGTGGAGTATTTTCCTTTTTCTTTTTTTTTTTGCAGCCTTTTACAGCCAGGGAGAATGTGCTTTCAGAATGCATTTAGCTGGAGGGATAAACAAAACTGCTCTTTTATCCAGAACATTCTTCTGTTGCCCACCTTTTAAAAAAAAACCTAATTATTCTAATTGTATTTTAATTTAAAAAAACTCACTTAGAAACTCTAATATAATTAACTGCTTATTTTACTTTTAGTTTATTTAGAAAATGGCTATGATTTTTTGAGTGCTAGTGGCAAGTTATATTATTCCCCATTGAAATCTCAACCAGCAGCCTTTTGGCCCAATGTTGTTCTATCTTATGCCTTTTTAAGAAAACAGATTTCTTTTGTTTCTTTTAAAGGCAGAGTCATGGAAAGAGGAGGGAGAGAGAAAGAGAAAGAGGAAGAAAAGAGAGCGAGTGCTGGATCTTCCATCTGTTGGTTCACTCCTCAAATGTCTTTGATGGTAGGGGCTGGGTCAGGCCAAATGCACAAGCCAAGAACTCCATTGAGTCGCCCATGTGGTTTGTAGAGACCCAAGTACTTGGGCATTTTTCTGCTACCTTCCCAGGTGCAGTAGCAGGGAACTAGATAGGAAGCAGAACAACCAGGACACAAGCAGGCACTCTGATAGGGGATGTTGGTGCCATAGCAGCAGCTTAACCTACTATACCACAAAACTAGCCCCACAATATGCCTTTAACACTGTTAAGGAGGTTATGGGGAGGGCTGGCTGTTCCACTTCTGATCCAACTCCCTGCTGATGGCCTGGGAAGGCAGCAGAAGATAGCCCAAGTGCTTGGACCCCTGCACAAATGTGGAAGACCTGGAAAAGCCCCTGGCTCCTGGCTTCAGCCTGGCCCGGCCCTGACCATTGTGGCCATTTTGGGAGTGAACCAGTGGATGGAAGATATCTCGATATCTCCCTCTCTCTCTCTCTCACCTTTCCCTCTCTCTCTCTCTCTCTCTCTCTCTCTCTCTTTCCTCTTTTTGTAACTCTGCCTTTCAAGTAAATTAAAAAAAAAAAAAACTTAAAAAATGAAAGTACTTGTTTCACCAATTCTTCCCCAGCTAAATATTATCATTCTCTATTTTCATGGATGAAATATGGCATCCTCCTAATATCCAATTAATATTAATTTCATTGATAATGTGAAATGAACAGTTTTAAGGATTTTTTACTTGCAAATCATATGCTAAAATTGCATCTATCACCTCAATTTTTCTACCATGGTATTGGTATTCTATTACTCTTTTGAAGAATTCCTTGTATATTAAGAATATTAAACATTTTTCTGTCATATCCATGGAAAATACTTTCTAAGTTAATGTACATTTTCATTGAAGATACAATTTCTATGGGCCAGCATTGTAGCACAGCCAGTTAAACCACCCCCTATGTCACTGGCATCCCATATGAGCACCAGTTTGAGTCCCAGCTGCTCCACTTCTAATCTTTCACCCTACTAGCATGCCTGGGAAAGCAGCAGAAGATGGCCCATGTATGTGGACCCTTGCGACCTATGTGAGAGGGAAGGAAGGGAGGGAGAGAAGGAAGTTGAGAAGGAGGAAAAGAAGAAAGGGAGAGAGAGACAAGCTGGGAGATGGGGGAAGGAAGAAAAAGAGTAAGGGCAGTAAGAAAAAGCCAGACTACTAATTTAAGGATTAACCAATTCTAAGCTGTGAAGAAATTTTTTGAAATACTGGATTTTATTTAAAAATTTTTAAATTTATTTTTTAAGGAATACAAATTTCATAAGTACAAATTTAGGAATACAGTTATTCTTTCACCATACCCACCCTCACACCCACATTCCCACCCCTTCTCCTCCCTCTCTCCTTGCCAGTCTCATTTTTTTTTTTTTTGGATCAGTGTTTTTCAGTATTCCCACATACTTGTAATTCCTGACCATCCTATATTCTCTTCCTGCATTCACCATTCCCATCCTCCTGTCACTCCCACATCTACCACATGCACATACATGACATGGATCTTACTCCTATTCTTTACATGACCTCCTGAGCCCTGTTACTGTGCTTTACCTACTTACCCATCAAATGTTTGCACAGGAGAAAATGTGACTGATGTGAAATGGGAAGGAAATTAAAACGAAGGAAGAAAAAAGTGTTTGGTGGTAGCAATGAATGAAGTAACCATAGAGAAACAGAGCTACAGGTAGATCTCTACCTTCAAAGTCTTGAAAGAATCTGATGACATAGATGTATTGATTCAGAATTTGAGAGCTGGGAGAGATCTTTGAGTCATCAAGTCCAAAACCTTTGGTTAGCAGAATTTTTAAAAAGGATCAAATAGTAGGTGCTCGAGGAATTCAAGTAGCTGCTGATGAAATTAAAATTAGAACAACTGAGTTTTTAATTAAGATGCTTTTTTTTTTTCTGTACATATGGCCTTAACAGAGTTTCCTAATACCCAGTCCATATAAGGCAAGACTTTTTTCAGGTCCTCTCTTCCAGCATCATTATCAGCATTCTATCAGTACAATGTGGTCATCATCATCTATGGTAATAGGAATCCCATTATATTCAGATTACATAAAGAACAGAGCTATGTTTAGCTTATGTTTATCAATCTGAACTTATTGGATATTGGACAGCAGAAACTATTCCTCAGTACTTCCCAGAGCACTGAAATGGTAGTACAAAGAGATTATAGTGATTCAACTTTTCCCACTCTGCAACAGGCATCCGCAACAGTATTTGATGGCCAGGAACAGCTCAGGCAATCCACAGAATCATGAAAAATAATAAATTGAATTGTCACCTTAAATCACTAAGTTTATATATGTTCACTTTAATGTTGCATGAGAGCCATAATACTACTTTTTCAAAAACTATACTTTAGCAACTGAAAAATATTCATGTTTCTCAAGTCAAGAGATAATGCCTGAAACTGAAAATCTTTAAGATAAAATGAGCATGTCAGAGTAATGGGATTAATATCAAAGGAATCCATTAAAACTTCAAAGTACGATTTTTCCTAAGAAAGTTTGCAGAACTATTACAGTCTTGAAACCATGTGCAAGTATAACTTGTATAAAAACTGACACTACATTTCCAGACTCAAAGAAAAAAGATTAAGATGAAAATGCACCGGAGTGTTTTTATGTTGCCTGAATGGTGGATGCAAATGATTTTTATTTTTCTTGCTATATGGTTTTCTAATTTTGAACAATGGATATATTGCCTACAGAGTCAGAAGAGGAGCAAAGAGAGAACTTTGAGACATAGAGGCAAAATAAGAGAAGAAAGCTGTGTTGACCAGGTTTAATTCCCAGGCTCTTCCAACCAATCCCTTCCCATTCATTTTTCAGTTCCCTGAATAGTTTCATCTCTCTTTTGCTCTCACAAATAATGAACTAGCTCTTCCAGTATATTCATTCGAGATCCTTGCTTCTTCCTAAACATAAGGATTTCCTGAAAAATCAACCAGCCTGTATGTTTGTTTTCTTTGATTTCTAAAAACCCTCTGTGTTTCTTCAAACCTTGTTGTTCCTACCCTATCCTAACTCCTAAGAGCACCTGGTTCTGCCTACCTATTCTACATCAGATGTAAAACTCACATCTTCAAATTCACGATTTGAACAGAAGGCTAAATAGCTAGATTCAACATATCTGTGTGAAATTACAAGCCACTTTCCCAAGCTGTTTTCTTCATGGTCTAAGCAGATGTCAGCAGGAGGACTGATAGTAGTTGCATTCATCTCTGGTTAAGGGGAGATATGACAATGAATTCCATTATTCTCACTGTAATGGCATAGCCCAGGCCCTCTGCACTGTTACCCAGGCTACAGGTTGATCTGCATGAAACATTTAATCTCCACAAACCTATGCATTCTGCAGAGTCAATCATTGAAGGAGACAAAGCACCTGAGATGCAAAAGATTTCTGCAGAGTGCTAGTTCTTTCATTCTTGAGAAAAGACTGCACAAATAAAACCTCACAAATAAAACCTCGTGGAGATAGGGAAGGCAAGAAGGGAAGGCCAGATAAGGATTTGCTTTTTCCTAAAACAGAAATATTTTATATGTGAAAGCTGAGATCAGCTTCTGCTCTGGTGTTTGGATTTTATTCTCCAGATAGAATTTGCTTTGTCAAACAGTAGCAGGAATATTACAGTACAACAGTGCTTCCTAGTAGTGCCACCATGCCATACTCAAGCATCAGGGCTCACCTCTTTAAATCTTGCTTCAGTTACATGCATTATAATCATTTTCCATGTTTGTGTTCTTACAAGAACATGGGGGAGATATGGGGATAGGAGGGAGAAAATGATGATAAGCTGCAGTTAGGGTTATGACTAGAGCACTTATTCCCATTTGAAAACTATATTTCAGTCAATTGCTCAGTGAAACAATTCTTTTCTAAAAATCTTATTTTTTTTTATTTGAAATATCAAAACAGAGATAGCAACCCTCCACTGGTTTGCTCCTCCAAATACCTTTTCAACAGCTGGGCTGGGCCAGGCTAAAGGCAAGAGCCAAGAACTCAGGGTCTCCTACCCGGGTGGCAGGGACTCAAGTACCTGAGCCATTACCTGTGGCCTCCCCATGGATGCATGTAACCAGGAATCTGGAACCAGAAGCAGAGCCTGGACACTAACGCAGGCATTCTGATACAGGATCGGGATGCGGGCACCCAAAGTGTTTTCTTAACAGCTGTACCAAACACCTGCCCTGGATACACAGTTCTAAGAGCATGAAAAGTTCCTTGTGTTTACCAGGCACACAGATTGTATTTATATATGTGAAAGGTCTTGATATATAAACACAGGAAGCTGATGTAATCTCTCTCTCAGGAAATAACACCTATGTCCTTTGTACTGATGAGTTGGAAAGGTATTACTGCGTCAGGGAAAAACCACCAAGGGAAGGAAGGGAGGGGGAGAAGGAAGTTGAGAAGGAGGAAAAGAAGAAAGGGAGAGAGAGACAAGCTGGGAGATGGGGGAAGGAAGAAAAAGAGTAAGGGCAGTAAGAAAAAGCCAGACTACTAATTTAAGGATTAACCAACTCTAAGCTGTGAAGAAATTTTTTGAAATACTGGATTTTATTTTAAAATTTTTAAATTTATTTTTTAAGGAATACAAATTTCATAAGTACAAATTTAGGAATACAGTTATTCTTTCACCATACCCACCCTCACACCCACATTCCCACCCCTTCTCCTCCCTCTCCCCTTGCCAGTCTCGTTCTCCATTAAGATTCATTTTCAATTAACTTTGTACAAGAAGACCAACTCTATACTGAGGAAAGATTTCTACAATTTGCATACACACACACAAACTGAGAACTAATTTTACAGTTAACTCTCATAATACAACTCATTGAGGACAGAGGTCCTTCATGAGGAATTAGTGCACAGTGACTCCTGTTGTTAATTTAAGAATTAACACTCTTATGTATGTGTGACCACCCAAGTCTCTTGACATAAGCTGCCTTGGCTATGAAAGTCTTCTGAGTCCACAAATTCTGTCAGTATTTGGACAAGGCCATAAGCAAAGTGGAAGTTCTCTTCTCCCTTTATAGACAAGTACATCCTTCTTTGATAGCCACTTTATCCACCGAGGTCTCACTCACAGAAATCCTTCATTCAGAACCTTTTTTTACAAAATGTACTGGTTTTTCCATGCCTAAAATGCTCTCATTGGCTTTTCAGACAGACAAGGGAGACTTAAGGGCTAATTCTGAGGTCAGAGTGTTACTTAAAATGATTTTCATTCTATGAGTCTGCTGTATAGACTGCTTCCCATGTTGGAACATTCTCTCCTTTTTAATTCTATCTATTGTTATTATCAGACACTTGGTCCTATTTATATGATCATTTTAACACAAATATTAAATGCCTAATGACATAAAAAATATTAAATTCCTCCATCCATTTCCTCCTGTCAGTCTCTGCTACCATTGTACTCTTCACCTTTTATAAGGTCATTTTTTTTTTATTTCACATATGAGTGGGATTCATCAAGTACTTGTTTTTCTATTTTTTTTTTTTTTTTGGACAGGCAGAGTTAGACAGTGAGAGAGAGAGAGACAGAGAGTTATAGACAGTGAGAGAGACAGAGAGAAAGGTCTTCCCCCCCTAATGGCCGCTACAGCCGGCGTGCTGCGCTGACCCGAAGCCAGGAGCCAGGTGCTTCCTCCTAGTCTCCCATGCAGGTGCAGGGCCCAAGGACCTGGGCCATCCTTCACTGCACTCCTGCGCCACAGCAGAAAGCTGGACTAGAAGAGGAGCAACTGGGACAGAATCCGGTGCCCCAACCGGTACTAGAACCCGGGGTACCGGTGCCAGTAGGTGGAGGATTAGCTTAGCGAGCCATGGCACTGGCCGATTTTCTATGCTTTTTTTATTTTACTTAACATAATGACTTCCAGTTTCATCCATATTGCTGCAAATGACAAGATTTTATCAGTATGTGGCTGAATAATATTTCATTGCATATATGCCTCACATTTTACCAATTAATCATTTGATGAACACTTAGGTTGTTTCCATTTTAGGCTACTTTGGATAAAACTATGATAAACATGGGAGAGTATGTTTTTCTTTAACAGGAAGATTTTATTTCCTTTGGATGTATAGCCCTATAGAGAGATTGCTGGATGATATTGTAGTCCTATTTTTAATTTTTTAGAAACTTCCACATGGTTTTCTACAGTAGATATACTAATTTTCTATTTTTTTTTTTACAGGCAGAGTGGACAGTGAGAGAGAGAGAGACAGAGAGAAAGGTCTTCCTTTGCCGTTGGTTCACCCTCCAATGGCCACCGTGGCCGGCACGCTGGCAGCCGGCGCACCGCGCTGATCCGATGGCAGGAGCCAGGTGCTTCTCCTGGTCTCCCATGGGGTGCAGGGCCCAAGCACTTGGGCCATCCTCCACTGCACTCCCTGGCCACAGCAGAGAGCTGGCCTGGAAGAGGGGCAACCGGGAAAGGATCGTTGCCCCAACCGGGACTAGAACCCGGTGTGCCGGCGCCGCAAGGCAGAGGATTAGCCTAGTGAGCCGCGGCGCCGGCCAGATATACTAATTTTCATTCCCACCAGCAGTGTGCCTCTCCTGAATTTGTTGTTATATTTTGTCTTTTTGAGCATAATCATTCCAAGTGAAGTCAGGTGATGTCATTGTGATTTTGATTTGTATTTTCCTGATTATTAATTGTGTTGCGTTTTTATGTACCATTTGGCTCTCCACTCTTTACCACCAATTCTTTCCTTCCTTGTCTGTCTTCCCCTAGCTCCTAGTTTTCCTTTCCAAATAGCAAGAGATATGCAAAGTACAAAACAAAATGGAAGGGTTATTTTCAAGTAAAATGAAAAATATTTCACAGAAACATGGTAGGACATTTTGTTACAGGTCAACTCCGCTCCTCCTCTCCTCTGAAAAAGCAGGATTAAGAGAAAGGAAGAGATGGAAGACAAATAGAAATCAAGGTGAAGAAGGAAAGAAGGTAAGGAGAAAGAGGAGGAGAAGGAGAAAAAGAAAAGGAAGTTGGAAGAAGCAAGACATGAAGGAGGAAAGAAGAGAATTTCCACAAATAATATCCACTATCTATTGTGAGCAATTGAACCTGAGCTTGTAGCTTTGAAGAGTAGCCAAGCCAAAATGCAGGAGATCAATAGAGAGGCATAGAGAAGGAGGCAATGAGGAAGGCAGTAAATAAAAAGCAAATGAGAAAATGTATAAATCAGATTGTTAAAATATATATGCAGTGCTTTTAACAAAAGTATGATAGTCCACTATTAAGGATTTCTTTCCCAGTGCTATCAAGCAGTGTATCAGTTGGCAACTGAAATCATGGCTAAGTGCATTCCTTAAAAATACATTGTAACATTTAAAGTTAAAGATACATAAATTCCTATAAAACAGCTTACTAGCAATTTTAAATGATTCAGTTAAATATGTAGCTGCTAGTTCTGATAAATGGTTTCAGCATAGTTATTATTTGAATAATGAAAGACTTCATTAATTATGAAGGTTGGAAGTGGGCTAGAAAAGGATTCAAATTGGTCTCATTTCATATATTCTTGTAGTCAATGTTAAAATTCTCTAAGTTTAAGCAAAGACAACATTTGCAATTTATTGGAACACCAAAAACTAATATCTACAATACTATCAAATAGTCATTTCCCCTCCATATATTATTATACTATGCAGCTTTAAATTTTTTTAATTTAGTGATTAAACTCCACATGGCTCCACTCCTGATTTTAACTTCCTATTAATCCCATACTGTGGTAAGCAGGAGATGCTCAAATGATTGGGTCCCTGCCATCCAAATGAGTGACATAGATTGCATTCCTGGTTGCTGGCATTTGGGTTGTACACTAGAATATTGGAGGTGTGTGTGTGTGCTTCTCAAATAAGTAAATTAAAAATAAATATATAAATATGTTTTCTGTAATTCAGCTGAAATAGCTTAGCATCTGTTCTTCATTCAAGATCCTGTACTAGAGAGTAAAGTAGAGCAAACATAATAACTGAAAAACAAAAATACCAATAACTGCCGGCGCCGCGGCTCACTAGGCTAATCCTCCGCCTTGCGGCACGGGAAAAACCGGGTTCTAGTCCCGGTCGGGGCACCGATCCTGTCCCGGTTGCCCCTCTTCCAGGCCAGCTCTCTGCGTGGCCAGGGAGTGCAGTGGAGGATGGCCCAAGTCCTTGGGCCCTGCACCCGAATGGGAGACCAGGAGAAGCACCTGGCTCCTGCCATCGGATCAGCGCGGTGAGCAGGTCGCAGCGTGCCTACCGCGGCGGCCATTGGAGGGTGAACCAACGGCAAAAGGAAGACCTTTCTCTCTGTCTCTCTCTCTCTCACTATCCACTCTGCCTGTCAAAAAAAAAAAAAAAGAAAGAAAAAAAGAAAAAAAAAAGTAAAAAAAAAAAAATACCAATAACTACAAAACCCTACAAGACCACACTTTTTAATGTATTCTTTAACAATTCAACATTGCATCTGGAGAATGGACGTGAGAGATAAAAGTAACTAAAGGAAGATCTGGAAAATCTCTGTGGAGAGATGAGAATAATACAGTGCCTTCTACAGACATCCCAGGGAAAGAAAATTTCAACAGATGATTAACAAGAGCAAGAGCCCGAAGTAGACATATCTGAATTTCCTGTATCCATCTTAAATCTGCTCCCTGTGGTTTCAACTCATTGATACTTTTCCTCTGTCTAGGACCACAGACACCCTTCATAGAAAGCCTTTACTAATTGCTGACTGTGTCTGTGAGGCTTCTAGGAGTGCAGAACCTTAGCTCCTTCTTAAAAAACAATTGTTAAGTATTTCTTAACTGTCAAAAATTTGAATCACTTTATTATCTCCGTTGTTTTCTTCTAACCCAGTTCCAGATTGATCAGACTATTTAAAAGGGGATTTTCAAAAGTTTTAAAGATGGCAAAGCAAAACTGGATTGCAAGATCATCTGATCCCAAATGCAAATTAAACAATAAAAAAAGAAAAAGAGGAAGTTTTCTGTTTTTCTCATTGCAACCAGAGAAAAAACAAACAATTCTAGGGCTTTTTAAGATGGCTTCCAACTCCCAGGAAGTGTCACTGAGGGAAAAGTAAATTGATAAAAACCCAAGAATTCTTACAAGTATTTATCAATACTCAGAGAAACATCCAATATGAGGTAAGTGGTCAGCAGGGTGAATGCAGAAGTCAAAACAATTTGCCTAAGACTCTTAGAAGCTCATCAGAGGCAGAAAACGTTAAAGATTACTGGTGTCCCAAGGTTAATTCTGAATTAGAGGAACAAGAAAGCCTGAAATTATTGCCTTTTGAAAACACACCATGTCTTCAACAAGATAATGTAGAGCCTATGAAGACTGTGGTGGGACTTTAACAAAACATTAAACAGAAACTCAACATTCGAGTTCTATAAAGTTGCTTGTTCTCACAAATACTTCAGATTTCAGAAAGGAAAAATAAGGCATCGTACCCAGTGCTCAAGAAGAAGACAAACCAGTCTTAAGTGTTAAGGATGCCAAAAAATACTCAAGTATTTTACACTAAAACATTGAGATAATAAAACTGCCCACATTAGAATAAGCTGGGCTGTTTTAGGAGGGTGGAGGCAGGGAAACAGACAAATAGCAAGGAGAGAACAGGTAAACATGTTATAGTGAGCAGGAGGAGGGTAGGGTGCATTGTGACCAGACAGTTAAGTTACCATTTAGGACACCACACCTCGCTTTGGAGTGCCTGGGATCAAAATTTTGCTTCTGCTTTTGATCCAGCTTCCAACTAATACATTCCCTGGGAGTCAGCAAGTAATAGCTAGGTACTTGGGTCTCTACCACCCACGTGACAGACCTGGATGGAGTTCTTGGCTACTAGCTTTGGCTGGCTCATTCCCAGCTGTTGTGGGAATTTGGGCAGTGAACCAGTGGATAGGAGATCTCTCTTTTGCTCTCTCTCTCTCTTTCTCTCACTCTCTCTCTCTCTCTCTCTGTCCTGTTCTGTCTTTCAAATACTTAAAAATAAATAAATAAAATTTTTTAAAAAAATGAGAAGGAGGAAAAGGAGAAGGACGAAAACACACATGAAACACCAAAAGACAGATGGGATACCCTATATGGAAGAAAATATTATCCAAGGTGAAGAAAAGTTTCTGGAAGTGCTTTGGGCCATAAAAGAACATAATATGAATAAGAATTAAATGAAACATAAGCTCAAAGAGAAGAGAGCAATGCATTTACACAAATAGCTAAAGAAGCAAATGGGAAAAAATGGCATTATTTCAGAAGTAATCAAAACTTAAAATCAGCAAAGAAACAAATTTGACATGGCCAAATGTCTATTGATATGTAGAGAAATATTTCTAGTAATTCCAACAGAAAGAATTAAAACAATTAGCTAAAACATAACACATATAAAGTACAATGGTAAACTGACTTAATTTTCCTAAAGTGAAGTTCTGAATATGTAGATGAGTATACTATAATCCAAGTAAATCAAATGTAGCATTATCTATATGAACATATATCAGTTAAATTGTTGTTATAATCTAAGAATGAAGAAAGAGTTCTTCAGTTAGTTCACATAAAAGGAAAATCATTAAAAGGGGAAATTTATTCACAGACAGAAATCAATGAGCTTCTACAAAGTTATAAATTTTTTAAAAAATATAATTCCAAATTTTATGTTCAACCCACTTACCCTTTAGGTAAATGAAATTATTTTCATGTCTTTGTCTGTGAATTTATTCTTTTTTTTTCATATTTTTCCAGTTACCTTTTTATTGTTTGAAGTAACACTAACAAAGTTTAAAATGGCTATTTCCAAGTTACATGTGAAAGTAATATTTTCACTTTTTTCTTTGTACTTCTCTGTATGATTTGAATATTTTCAAATTAGCATGTACTCTCAAAAAATGATTGAGATCATACAGAAAATGGGACATGATTGTCATACACATCATTCTATGTCCCATCCTCCAAATAATATGGTCTAAGGTGATCTAAGATTTTGAAGTTGTCAGACCACATTGTTGCTTTATTTTAAACTAATACTGGAGAGTGAAGAAAATCTAGAATCTAACTGTAACCTCTCTGTATGTCTTTCTGTCACTATATCAATCACAGTGATCTTCAGGACCCAACTGCAACCTGTCTGTTTGTCATTGCATCAATCACAATGATCTCTAGGACCCAACTGCAACCTCCCTTCCTGTCTGTCTCTCACGGCATCAATCACAGTGATCTTCAGAGAGAAGTGACTGCTGCTTCCAAATTCTGCAAAAGCTCTACATCCATCCAGCTACAATCTAACCTTACATGAAAGGAGCTTCTGGGAAAAGAAGTTCCAATTTAACTGAGTTGTTATGGTTGATAAACTAACCATTAGTAACCTACTAAGGCAATCACAAGAAGGTATTGTCAGTATTATGATGAGAAATTGTAATGAGTAAGGAATAAAGCTAATTCTAATACAGTATTTACTATGTAGAAGAATGTTCTAAGAATAAATTCAATCATTTAATAAAAGTAGTATATACTACTTCTAACCAAATTTTACAAATGGTGCAAATGGAACACAACAAAAGTTGAGCTATTTGTTCAAGATCATACAACTAATTAATGATGGAACCAGTATTTGAACCCAGGAAGACTGGCATTGTTTCCATTGCATGCTTCTAAATGCAGCATGTTATAGTAGAGAATATCTCAATCACTGCCCTACTTATCTGTTACTATACCATGAAACAAATTACCATAGAATTAGGCAGCTTAAAACAATCATTTTTATCCTATCCCATGATTTCTTGGGTCAGGAATTCAAGTAGGGCTCAGTTGGGAAATTCTTATGCTCCAGGTAATATCAACTAAGGTCAATTTGTAGTTTTCCAGTTTACCAAATGAGTGGATCTGGGGAGTCCAAAATTATTCCAAACATATTTCTGGCACATTGAGAAGGATGGCCAGAAAATTGGGCTCCACTGGAATAGTTGATTGGAGGTTCTATGCATGACCATTTTAGAAAACTGGTCCAGAGGAGTTAAACAACTTAAATGGATATTCAAAGCTCTCTTAGAGAGTGTTTCAAAAGAGCCTAGGGGAAGTTTCGGAAGCTTTTATGATCTGATCTCTGAAATCCCTTCTGCATCCATCTCTTGGTAAAGCAATTTATGGAGAGCCTACAGGATTCAAGGGCTACTTCTCAATACAGAAGGAGGGAAGAATTTGAGACCATTTTTAATCTACCACAGATAGTCCCTTGCCTATAATGAAGAACTAATTCTTTACATTTCCTATCTCATAATTATCCTGATTTTCTACTGAAGAGAGCAGCTTTTTTATTGGGTAACTTTAAGCCAAAATTAATATTTTGGATTCTGTATCAAGCTTAGAGAAGCATTCTAAGCTCAGACACAAACAAGACAGGCAAGATGGTAAGACTCAGAATTTGGAAAAGTGAGAGAAATACACAGAAGTATAAGGGCTTTATTAAGGGAAAGGGGGTTAGAAATATAAACTGGGAGCTCCATACCAGGCTCTCAGAGGGCAAATCAGGGACCATGTGTGGGAGTCTAGGGTTAGGGTTAGGGTTAGGGTTAGGGCAGACCCCTGTAGTGCAGCCACACAGACAGGAGCAGCTACAAAAATGGGTGGTGAGTGGGAGAACAGGGGTGGGCCCCAGGAGCTCCATGCCTCTTATTCACTTCCAAAAAGGGAGCGGTTACATAGTCTGGTTGACAGGAGGGTGGATACAGAGGAGATCACTTAGGGGCAAGGGAGGCATGGTCTCTAACTCATGAGCTTAATTCTAATACTATATCGCTCTCCCCTCAGAGATTCCAGACCTTTAATATTAAGGGGGTGCTGAAGGATGTAGACTCATCATATCTTCTCTAGCTACTTCCTGCTGATCAGGGACACAAGTCCTGCCTGACCTGGGTCCAGAAATCTCTTCCTATGTCATCTAATGAATTTGTTTTATGAGCTGGAAAACTCTCAGTCATGGCCAGTGGCTATATCCCCTGTATGGTCATCATTACTCTCAGAAGTCATTGAGTTCTGAAACATACAACTTTATCAATCAACATAAGCAAAACTGGAGCAAAACAAATTGCAAGTGGAATGCCCCTTAAGATGGAAAGAATATATTTTATAGACTCCCAGATAGTGGGTGGTGATATGTTGTCCTTATGCAGATTATAAAACCATTTAGCCTGAGCATAGAGATTTTTAATGTCTTTTTCAGTGAACATGCTACTGTTCGAATAAAGGTGGCAATTCCATCAATCACTGTACATGTTCCTCCTTGTTTTATTTATATATATTCCAAGGCCAGTCTATTGTCCATACTACCTTGGATAGAGTGTCTATGGATGTAAGTACTTGCTATAAAAGCTGGCCTGAAGTGTAGGCCAAATTACTCAAAGCTATGGTTAAGTTTTTAAAATCTGCTTTTTGTGGCTCACCAGGACTTTCAATCATTATAACAGAAGAGCCCACTAAGGAGTTTTTCTGCCAATAACAGCTCTCAGAAAGAATCAAAAGAAGAGGTGGGTACAACATGTCTGCCTTAAAGTGCAATATTCTTGATGTACTTTTTGCTTTTTGAACAGGTATTTAAGATCTTCAGTTGGCGCACAGGAATAAACAGACATATCTTTCAGGTTCACCTGTAAAGACTCAGGAAGTAGATGTTTAATCCTTTGCAAATGTACCCAATTCAGAATGCCCTGTAATTTCACAGAGGTAGGTGTGCTCAGGAGCACCTGGTAGGGACCACTCCATTTAGGCTGCAACTGGTCTGAAGGGGATTCTTCCTTCCAAGTTTTCAATAAGACTAATATTCTGGGGAAATAGGCTGCTCATGAGTCTTAGGATCTGGCTCTGGGAGAAATTTATTACTATACTCTATCAAAGTCTTCTGTACCTGGCCTAAATTGACAATACACTTTATCTGATCTTGAACCTCTGAATCAAAGAGGATGCCAGAGTTCCATATAGTATATGGAATATATAGTATATAGTATATATATGCCAGTTCCATATAGTACCTCATTTGGACTAAGCTTTAAGGCAGTCTTGGGTGCTACTCTCAGCCCAAGAAGGGCAATAGGCAACAGTTAAAGCCATGTTTCTGAAGTCTCCTGGCAAAGCTTAGCTAGGATTTTCTTGAGACTATGATTGGCCTTTTCAACTTTACCCAATGATTGAGGTCTCCAAGAGGCATGAAGATGTTAAGAAATTCCTAGAGCAGCAGCTACCTATTGAGTTATTTTAGATATAAATGTAAGTCCATTTTCACTGTGACGTGACCATGGGAGTCCAAAGCATGGCACAATGTCCTTCAGCAAGATTCTAGATACCTCATGTGCCTATTCTGTTCAAGTTGGGAAGGATTCTTTCCATTCTGTGAAAATATCAATAAAAACTAGAAGATATTTATAATTACTCATTGGAGGCATGTTAGTGAAATCAATCTGCCAGTCTTCACCTGGATATGTTGCCCTCCTCTGCACGGAAGTCAGCAAGGGAGGTAGTCTTCCATGACCACTGGAGTTATTTGTAAACACAGTGGGCAAGAATGAGTTACTTCCCTTATGACAGCATTTAGTCCTTTCCCTCCAAACACTCCAGAGACTTCGGATTATAGCTTCTCTTCCAAGATGGGTACAGTCATGTATTTCCTTAATAATTTTCCACTGAGAGGCTGCTGGGAAAATAACCTTATGATGCAAAGTCCATCCACTAACATCTTTAGTATAACCCCATTGTTGAGCCCCTTCAATCTCAGACTAAGTATAGTGAGGTTCTTTAAATCATTACTACAGGCTGAGGTATTAGAGCTTCCAGTGCAGCAGTTCTTTTTGCTGTTTTATCTGCTAGTGCATTTCCCTTGCTAACATAGTTGTCTCCCTTCTGATGTCCCTTACAGTGAATGACAGCTATTTCCAAAGGCTCCGGTACTGCCTGAGGTAGTACTAATATCTCCTTTCCATAATTAACAGAGGAATTCTTTGCAGTCAGTAAGCCTCTTTCTTTCCAAATTGCTGCATGTGTGTGTAACACAAGGAAAGCATATTGGAGTCTGCATATATATTATTTCACTGACTTTTTCTTAATTGCAAGGCTCTAGTTAATGCAATAAGTTCAGCCTTTTGAGCTGAAGCATTGCTTGGCAATGCTTGAGCTTCTATTACGTCGGTAAGGTGCACTGTGGCATAACCTGCCTTTCTAATTCCTTCCTTCATGTAGCTACTGCCATCAGTAAACCATTCACATCTGGATTCTCCAAAGGTTCATCTCATATATCAGGTCTACTAGAATACACCTGTTCTATAGTTTCTACACAAGAATGAGTTATTTCTCCAGTGTCCTCAGGTGGCAACAGAGTTGTTGGGTTGAGGACCTGGCACACCTTAAGAGTTATACTAGGCAAATCTAACAATTGAACTTGATATTTTGTGAGACATCCTCTTGTTATCCATTGATATCCTTTAATTTTCAAGACCCCTTGCACCTGGTGTAGAATCTGAACTTCAAGTGGCTGAGCTAAAGTCAGTTTGGTGGCTTCCTCCACCAAGAGTGCTGTAGCAGCAACAGCCCTTAAGCATGCAGGCCACCCTATAGCCACTGAATCTGTTTAGAAATATAGGCCACTGGTCATGGAAGTGGACCCAACTTCTGAGTCAGTACTCCTACAGCAACCCCGTTTCTCTGTGATACACATGGTGAATGGCTTACTCAAATTAGGAATTCCTAATGCTGGGGTTTCTGTTAAAAGCTCTTTAATTATTTGGAATGACTTATGTAACTCTCCTGTCCTGCAAAGTGGATCTGTGTCAGGGCCTTTTAGAGCTCCATACAAAGGCTTGGCTATTAATCCAAATCCTGGAATCCATATTCTACAGAATCCTCCTTCCCAGCAAAGTCCTTAGCTGCTTTTTAGTCTGTGGTAATTTATACATAGAGTATCTTCCTTTCTCTTGAATGAAATAGCATGCTTTCCTGGGACTAGAATATATCCCAGGTAATCTACCTTTTTGTTTAGAAACCTTAGGTATTTTTTGGGAAACTCTGTATCCTTGCTTAGCCAGGAAGTTCAAAACCTGGATGGTATTTTCATCTGAGTCCTCCTTGGAGGGGCTGCAGATGAGAATATCATCTACATATTGTATGACTGCTCCATTCTTTAGCTGTAATTCCCTGAGTTCTTTTGCAAGTGCATTACCAAACAGGTGTGAGCTGTCCCAGAATGTTTTGGGGAGGACAGTCCATGGCTGTTGCTGAATTATACCTAAAAACAAGTCAGTCCATTCAAACACAAATAAAATCTGAGATTATGAACTTAACAGGATGCAGGAGAAAGTATCCTCTGGATCTAAAACTATATACCATGAGGTCCTTTCAGGTATTTGTGTCAATATAGTAAAAGGATTTAGCACAATTGGATGAATTAGAATAACCGCCTCATTAACTGCCCTGGTCTCTTGAACCATCCTATATTCTCCATTCAGCTTTAAAACAGACAAAATATGAGTATTATAGAGAGACATGGATCCAAGAGTCCATGTTTGAGAAAATTATTAACATTAAAGAAGCACTTAAGAATGATAAATCTTTTACCAGCACTTAGATATAACTAAAACTTGTGGGAGATTAGAATATCATCTACTTAACACACTAAAATAAAGTAAATCTTTGAGAGCAAGTTTTACCATCAATTCCAACAGTACAACTCACTAAAGACAGAGACCCTACATGGAAAGTTAGTACACAGTGACTTCTGTTGTTAATTTAACAATTAACACTCTTTATGTATGACATCAGTGATCACCTGAGGCTCTTGACATTAGCTGCCTTGGCTATGGAAGCCTTTTGAATCCACAAACTCCTTCCGAGTTTAGACAAGGCCATAAGCAAAGTGGAAGTTTTCTCCTCCCTTCAGATTGAAGTACATCCTTCTTTGATGGCCACTTCTTTCTACCTGGGGCCTCAACCACAGAGGTCCTTCATGGGGGACACTTTTTGCAGAAGTGTCCTGGCTTTCCCTGCCTGAAAGGCTCTCATGGGCTTTTCAGCCAGATCAGAATGCCTTACGGGCTGACTCTAAGGTCACTGAGTAGTACTTACAGCAATTGCCATTCTATGAATCTGCTGGATGGACTGCTTCCCATGTTGGAGGGATCACTCCTCTTTAATCCTATCTATTATTACTAAACACTTAATCCTATCTATATGGTCACTAAAGACTTAATAATATTTATATTATCCTTAAACACTTTTTTTTACCACCCAGCTCTAAAGGAATTAGGATCCTATGGCAAGCTTTCAAACTATACTCTTAGAAGTAAGTTTGTGCAGAACTACACAGCTTTACAGTCCTTTGTAGAACCTGAGCTGAAAACAGACACAGCTTTTCATGACCTTTAATTATCTCTAAGCATGTGATTTCGCTATAATTTTGACACCTTAGATTCTCCATTTGTGCACAAAATGGAGTCCATCATTTTACCCAGCCCATTGAGGGGGCTCCCAATTCTTTTTCTCCTCCTGGTTTTTCTTTTTTTTTTTTAACCCAGCATAAAACTAAAACACTACACCAAAAATAAAACACTGCTTAGTCTGAGAAATGCCATTCCAGACTGCCACACCACTCTTGGGATGCCAAATCTCAGGGGGCTGAAAAGAAAGTTGCCTGGTCCCAGAAGAAATCTTCTAAGGCCCACCATGCCTTAGATACCAAACCTAAGGAAGCCAAAATAACCAGCGTGGATCCAAGATAAACTAACACTGAAGCCAAAACAACAAGCTACAATTAAAAAAAAAAAAAAACATAATAAAAAGTCACTCCACTAATCAGGCATGTAGCACGTGGCCAGCTATGGGGGCCAGCATCTTGGGATGGCGTCTGTTGCCCATCTTGCAGTAAGGGGGAAAGTCCCCATCAGGGCTGCCTTTTGGTAACTCTGTGTCCTTAATGGGGGCCTCCATCTTGGCAACCATGTGTTTCTGATGGAGGCAGCCATCTTGTGATGGAAGTTCCACCCTCTATTGCCTCCACCATGTTTAACATTCCACTTTCCTGATACTAAAAGTTTCTAGGCAATGGTACCTGCTCCCCAACCCGAAATTACTAATTGAAAGCATGCCTGATTTGAAAATCAAATAACCTGAGGCAGACCAAATTTTTTGGTAAGGTTTAAGCCCATCTGTGAAAGTTAAAAAAAGTTTTAAGTTTTCCCCTTAGAAAATATGTAAATTAACCTTAAAAACACAATACAAACAACTTGAAAACTATATATTTATAAAGTCTCACAAACTAGCCCTCCACTAGCATACTTTCCCCACCTTTCTGCCCAAATTCCATTAATGCTAAAATCCCATTTTCCCCAAGCTACTGAAATGAGACACACACACACACACACAAAATCAATTTTTGCATTTTTTACAGCCTCTTCCCAAAACCACAAGCACTGAGAGAAAGCCAGAAAACTGCCTGAGCTCTGTCGTTTATAAAACCCAAGCCACCTGAAGCAAAACCTAATGCATTTGTTCAGGAACCTTTCTGAGATGAAACTGTGTCTAAAACCACGAAAGCTTAGAGGATTAGCCTATTGAGCCACAAAGATCATTTAAATTCTCAGTTTAATTTTTAAATTTGTAAATAGATATTAAATTACTTTTCTTTAATTTTTATTTACTTATTTTCATTTTATTTAGAGGCGGAGAGATCTTTCATTCACTATTTCATCCCCCAAATGCCTATAAAAGCCAGGGGGTGAACTAGACTATAGCTGGAATCAATCCACATCTCCCAAATGGGCTACAGGGACCAAGTAGTTGAACCATCATCTTCTGCCTTCCAAGATGTGCCTCAGCAGGAAGCTGAATGTTGGATCAAAACTGGAGGAGCCTGAACACAAACCAGGCACTCGAATGTGGGCAACCTAAGCAGTGACAAAATCTGTGGACCCATTATCCACCCCTAGATTATTTTATTAAGAGACATTTGTCTTGAGCTTTTATCCTGGAGACAAGATGCTGAACTTAAAGTCCTAGAACAGACTGTGGAGAAGGCAGTATTTCCTTCCTGCTTGCAATGTGTAGCAGGAAGGTGGTTATGAATTCCATGAACTGCATGAAGATCTGTAAGGTAGAAGCCTGATTGAGATAGTCTTCATACTGTTTCAACTTTAAAATGATCATGTCATCTGATACTTTTGACCATATCAAGATGCATTAGCTTTGGATTAACACAATAAAAGTTTATTTCTTGCTCCTATGAATTCCAGTCAATATGTGCACATGTGTGGCCGGTGCCACGGCTTAATAGGCTAATTCTCCGCCGCGGCACCAGTACACTGGGTTCTAGTCCCGGTCGGAGCACTGGATTCTGTCCCGGTCGCTCCTCTTCCTGTCCAGCTCTCTGCTGTGGCCCGGGAGTGCAGTGGAGGGTGGCCCAAGTCCTTGGGCCCTGTACCTGCATGGGAGACCAGGAGAAGCACCTGGCTCCTGGCTTCAGATCAGCGCAGCGCGCTGGCCACAGCAGCCATTGGAGGGTGACCCAACCAATGGAAAAGGAAGACCTTTCTCTCTGTCTCTCTCTCACTGCCCACTCTGCCTGACAAATAAATAAATAAAAAATATGTGCATATGTGTGGCATGGGGGTGGATGCAGGGGGTTTGTTCCATGAAGTTACTTGGGGACATACACCATTTAATACTCTACTACCTTCTTGGAACCAACAGACTCAACTGAATTCTCAAAATCCAAATGGCAGACAGAGAAGAGATAAAAAGTTGGAAAGATCATGCAGTTGGCCTTTATGAACTAGCCTGAAAGTAGTGTGTAACTCTGCTGCTACATTCCATTTACTTGATCTCAATTACATAGCAACATTTAAGGGTAGACAATGGGGTCAACTTGATATCAGAAATGACCCCCTTTGCCACGCCCCTGTGTGATCTCGTGCCCCTACCTGGCCACACCTGAGTGCCCACTGGCCAATCAGGTTGATTAACCAACCACTCCCCTTTGGAAGTGGGTTAAAAGCCTGGGACACAGTGTGTCCGCTCTCTTATTTTCTCTGGCTTCTTGCCAGGAGGGTGCTGGCTGTAGTCCTGCACCTCCAGGGTGTGTGGCCTTTGGGCTTTCTGGCCTAGATACTCTTCCATGTGGCTGGTTCCTGGTGCTCAGTATGAACCCAGATTTACCTACCTATCTCTCAGATAAAGCTCTCACTTTCCTATGCATCTTTCGCCCTAAATAAAAGCCTAAAAGTACCACGCTGCCTCGTTTATTTATGCCAGTATTTAGGATTCTTCTCTAAATATTAGGCAAGAACCCTCTCAGACTTATTAATATTGCAGATTTATTAATAAGCATATGATGACATATGGCACTGAAGAACCCAAAGCTGGCGGGGTCCTGGGTAGCACCCTGGGGACCCAGAAATTCAGACTCCGGACACCGGCGATGCAAGCACAAGAGGCGGTTTATTTACGTTTTGTGCAAAACGGACCCCTCCCTCCTGAGAGAGTGAGGTGCGGGACAAGGGTTACAGGCAGTATTTAAAGGCAAAAACCATTAAATTATTTTAAGCAAGTGAATACAAAGGGGAATGGGGTTTTTGTTTACAGTAATTTTACTTATTTTAGTATACAGCAGTTTTACTTATCTCAGTACACATCAGTTTTACTTATCTTAACCATTGCACAAGGGGGGTTTCCAAACTGGTATTCCCTGTTATCTGCTAAGTTGCAGTTTCCCAGAAACTGACCTTTGTTGAAACTTTCTAACTGACCTTTCTTAAAACTTCCTAACTGACCTTTCTTGAAACTTCCTTGTTTTTTAGCAGGTTAGGCTCTGGTAAATTTTCAGAAGTCCTTCAGCACCCCAAATTCCAGTAATGGTGGCACCCCAGATGGTGCTTCTAGGGAACTTTAAGGGGCCACATTTTTGTATATATTTTAGAGGGTTATTTCCAATATCAACCTGTGAGTCCAAAAGCAAAAGAATATATAGACTATGCTGACTATACAGTTGTCTGACATAGCCTGATCTTTAAAAATGTGGATGTATCATAGTGTTGTGCAAATCCAGATGAATTTTAGAATGGAAACAGTAGGTGATGTATAACATTAAGTACTAAATGGAGAACCAGATCATCTGAAACTCCCACTTATTTGGTAAACACTGAGAAAAAAGACTTGATTTGGGGGATGCAGAGCTTTGTATTGCAACTATATTCATTCATGTGATGTGCTATGGATGCTAAACACTTCAGAACTAAAATGCCCATTGATGACAAATTTATGCCAATAAAAGAATCAGCACTTTCTTGAAGACCCAGCGTACAAGAGAAGCCCTGTTGGGAAGCTCCTGCAACATCTGCCCACACCAAGCTCCGTGTTAGGGGCAGAATTCTTAGGCCTCCACTCTGAAGGCAGCACATTTACATCCCTATTCAGGAGAAACACATCTTTGTGTTCTCCCAGTTTCCAAACAAGAATCACTTAAAGGCTTGGGAAATCCTCTATAATCAGAAACCATTCAAATTAAACAAATCTGTATTTGCTTTTAAAATGACCCATTCTCTTTTCATCTTGTTCTTCAATGATGCTTATTATGTTCATAGCCAAGGTTAAATGTCCACTGAAGCCTAACCAGTTTGCTGCAACATTCATTTCAGGCTCATACAACAATGATGTCTTGATTTTACTCTCCTGAACACAAATTGGTTAGGCGAAGTTACTTTCTAAAATCATGTAACTTCTAGTACAAAAGTAAAAATATGAGAACAAATAACAAATATCAAGGACTGCTATCCATGCAATTGTCTATTTTTATACCTACTTTCAGAGTGATGGGTTACATGGGAATAGAGTGAAATGAGTACTGTTAGAATATAACTGACACCATCTCTCAACATTTTTTCTGATCATTACTTTCTCTTATTTATTTATGAAAAAACAGCATTTACAGAAGTGCATGATGGATACTTCTGAACGATTTTCACCTCTATGCAGCATTATCTATAATTTAATCACATTGAGATAAGGATTTTCCCTTTCAATTATTTTCAGTTGATTATACCAAAAAGAAAGTTTCAACTTTTTGATAGTGTGCTGTAAATATACCTCTACATCTAATTTATTTCTTTAACTAAATAGAGATAAGACTTTGGGGCCCAGGGTCTTTGGCAGGCAATACCATTTTGCTAAAATTTAGTTTTGAAAATTTTATTTATTTATTTGAAAGGCAGCCCAAAGAGAGAAATCTCCCACAGCTCATTCCCCAAATTTCCACAAATGCTGTGGCCAGTCGAGGCCAAAGCCAGGAGCTGGGAAGTCAGTTCTGGTCTCCCAGGTGGGTGGCAGCAATCCAATCACTAGAGCTAAAACCTGCTGCCTTACACTGTTGTGTCCGAATTTTCCCATCAATGCAAAAGGCACAGTCGCGGATGCAAAAGCAGAGGTTTATTTGTTATCAGCGGACTGGGACCCCCACCCGCACACAGCCCTTTAGCAGTGCACAGGCAAAAGGCCCCTTCGTTTGCATAAGAGAGGTTTTTATAGCCTCACACTTACAAGGGTGCAGGTCATCTCCTACTTAGGTTACCTTCTTATTCTCTATATGGCAAGGTATTGGGACCTAACATGTTCATTGGTTCATTAAAACGTAAAGACTACATGCGTTATGTGGCAGGAAGGCCACACAAAGCAGATGGCATGGGGAAAAACTGGCGGGAAGCATCAGGCCATAAATCCCAGGGGAGCTGGTGGGGGGCAGGAGGTCATAAATTCCAGGGGAGCATAGCAGGCAAGCAAGCAGCCAGAGTACAGAAGACTCCAACTCCTACAACACTATGTGCATTACAGGAAACTAGAGTCAGGAGTCAGAAGAAGAAATTGAACCTAGACACTCTGATGTGGGACACAGGCACATTAGCCACCAAGATAAATGTCCACCCCAAAAAGTATGGTTGCTTTTCATGAATTTATTTTTTATAAATGCTATGTCCTCCAAGTCATGTCAATTTCTGTTTAAATAGTTATATAAAACCAACTTAAATAAAATATGAAATTAATAGTGTGGCTGGCTTTGTGGCACAGCCGGTAAACCCTTTACCCGTGATGTCGGCATCCCACATGGGCACCAGTTCATGTCCTTGCTGCTCCATTTCTGATCCAACTTCTTGCTAATAGCCTAGGAAAAGTAACAGAAGATGGCCCAACTGCTTGGACGCCTGCTACCCATGTCAGAGATCTGGAAGAAGCTCCTGGCTTTGGCCAGGCAGAACTGTGGCCATTGCAGCCATCTAGGGAGTGACGGATGGGAGATCCCTCTCTCTCTCTCCCCCCCTCCCTCCCTCCCCTCTCTCTGTGTATCTGGACTTTCAAATAAATAAATAAATAAATCTTTTAAAAAATGAAATAAATAGTCCCAAAGTGAACATAGATAGGGCACAGGTTATAGGAATCAATGTTTGGGGAAATTGTGTAATAAAAATTCATTCACTGTCTCTGTGATTGTAACTGACACCACTAATACACAGAAAGAAGTAATACCATCATATGACGTTGTCTATGTGCTAAAGCTACTGTATTTATATTTTATATTAGTCTTCACATGAAACATGATGCATATTTATTTATACTTGTAAACCCAGATTAAATATTTTTGATTTGGATTCACCTACAAAGTAAATTTTGAAATGGCTCAGAAGCAGAAATTTCACATACCAGTTAAGATGTCACTTGGGACACCTGCATCCCATATTGAAGTGTGTGGCTCCGGTCCCAGATCGTACACTTTCAATCTGGCTTCTTGCTAATGAGTATGCTTACTGAAACAACTTGAAAAATGGTGTAGACTGTGCTAACAGACAGGACATGGTAAATCAACCTGAATTCCCAGAAATTGCTGTCTCTCACAGAGTAAGGGCTGCTGGTCAGACAAAGAGAAAACAGCAAATGACGTCTGCAGGCATTATGGAGTTAACTTACGCTAACCCAACATTTCAAACCTGGTACTTCACTGAAGCAGCTACAGGTTCAAAAATATCTCAGTACCCTGTCTGCTGCCAGGTAGCAAGAAGAGGGAAGACCAATGGAGAGAGATAGAGCCTTCCCTTTAAATAATATATCTTGGTGTTCCATCCTCTCTCTCTTTCTCTGTAATTCTTTCAAATAAAATAAAAAATAAATCTTAAAAAATGAAAAAATAAATAAATAATATATCTTAGTAAGGACTAACTTGTATGACCACATTTAAATGTTGTGAAGGACATTGGGTCATACAGTTCACTGAAAATTATATTACTGTAGGAAAGGAGAATGATTATTGATTGGGAAATGTCAATGTGTTAAAAAGCTCAAAGAAATTTCTCAATCCACAGAAAGGCTGAAATTATATTTAGCATAATTTTATCACCATGGCATTTTGTGATACCTTACTGTTCCATTAAATTAAATACAGCTTCCTTGGCCTAAGTCCCTTAACAATTGTCCACAATATTAAAATATTGCATTAAGGTGCAAATATTCTTTAACTTGGCAATATATTTTAACTACTTCTTTTAAAAAATTGTACAATTGGACTAAATTGGTTGGGGTGAATGTGATAGTTAAGCAAGATGGGAATTTATTTAAGAGCATGTATTTATAGTTTATTTTTAAAAGATGTTAACTGACTCTGAAGCTTAGAAAGCTTTTTATATTTTTAGCTCTGCTAAACGACCAGCAGGTCACATAAGGTAAATTTAAGACTCCCATGGAATAGGTTGACACTGACAAATGAAAATGAGGTTAAACAGAGTCATTATAGAAATCCCTCAGGTAAGAGTTCAGAAAAACAGAAGTCCAAGCCAGATGCTACCATTACCCAGATCACCTAATTTACATCTACTCGATAATCGAAAAAGCTCTATGCTGAGACTTCATAGCAATGGCTCAAGGTTTGGGAAATGGCAGGAGGCTTCATTAGTACTTGACAGTGCTGCACCTTTCTGTAGGAGGCACCCAAAATCATAAAACTCAAGTTGTGGGAAATCCTTGAAACCTGTCTTAGATGTAAGGATTTTAAATATTCCTCAGGATACCAACTTTAGGAAAATAAATTTCAGTATCTTGGAAATGATTGTGGCATATAGTAAATAGGTAGGTCAGTGAGATCTCCCCTAAAAGTAACTTGAACCCCATTCCAATGTAAAAATGAAAATGGAGTGGAAACAATATTGGCAAAATAATTTTAACAACTATTACTTATTACTCAAATGGATTCAGAATATAGGAATTCATTTACATTTTAAGAAAGGATATGTTTACATTTGAACATACATAGCTAATACTATTTATCTTTCAAATCTTAGAATATTTTAAAAATACGTAGAATTATTTCTACCTATACTTAAAAACTAATGCCAGACATGAAAAACTAGTTGTAATCTGGTATAGCTGTAAATAAAATTGCAAGGGCAGGCAGAGCCTCTTTCAGCCTAGTTGTTCAGTAATTTAATCTTATTGGTATCTTCTAATCACTCGACACCCTATCTCTTTACATTCTCTTCCATCCTACTTTTATACCTCTTTCTCCTGTCCTAGCTTCTGACTTGCTCCATTCTAGTCCTAATCTAAAATAGGATATTATAAATAATGACAATAACACATTCCATTTCATAGTCAACTTTGGAGAACAAAGACTGACTGTGAACAAGTTATAATGTTTGCCCTTTCATTCCCACCTTCTCCAACCACCAATTTCATGGTTCTGCATGAATGAATTCACTTCCCACTCATTTTTGGCCATGTGATATGGATCAAATGAACCCCAATGAAGCCATAAAGATGAGTCATAAGTTCATTTTTTTGTGTTCTGTAATCAAGTGCCCATGGAAGGCCAGGTTTTTCAAGTTGAAATAAAATACATAAGGACCGTAGGGGTAGTTGGTTGCTTCTAAGTATACCAAAAAGAAAAACAAAATTTAGAAAAAGGAAATGATACTACACTTGATCTTAGCCAAAAGGCTGAGAAGCAATGAAAAAGGAAATGATGAACTAAAGGCTTTAAATTTCCAGCTCAACAACTAAACAATGAACCAGAAACTTATGTGTTTTCCCTGAAAAATCTCTTACATCCTATAGCTAAAAGGTGGAATTTCTGAAGACAGGTTACTTATTATAATGTGCATAGAATTCAGAGCCACAGAAAAGTTACAGCATTGACTGGAAAAAAAAAAAACAAAAACTGGGAACCATGAAAATAACAATGAGAGCATCTGGGCATGTTCCAGGGAAGCCAGGGGCCTCGAACCTCCAACTTTTACTGCGCTTTCTTTGCTATGGAAGCAACCTATTCTCACTGCCTAAGAAAATTACTCTGTGTCCCTGTAGAAACTGTAATGATCTTCTCAAAAGAGTTTCATTTCATGAAATTTTCCTCTTCTAATTACTCTTATTTTAAAGATTTATTCATTTGTTTGAAAGGCAGAGTTACAGAGAAAGAGATATGGAGAGACAGAGAGAAAGATCTTCCATCCACTGCTTCACTTCCCAAATAGCCACAATGGCAAGAACTGGGCCAATTCAAAGCCAGGAGCCAGGAGCTTCTTCCAGGTCGCCCATGTGGATGCTGAGGCCCAAGGACTTGGGCCATTTTCTTCTACTTTCCCAGGTGCTTTAGCAGGGAGCTGTATTGGAAGTAGAGCAGTCAGGACTCAAACCCGAATGCGCATGGGATACAAGAATCACAGGCTTTATCCACTACATCACAGCATCAGCCCCTTCTCATGTCTCTTGACATATCATTATATTAAAATCTAGGATATTAGGTATGAAATATGACCCTGGAGAAAATAATATATACACTACTTATAAGATTTTGCCAATGTGCTAACTAACTCTGAGAAATACTCACTGGAATGGATTCTAAGGTGTTTGGAACAGATGGAAGAAATGTAATAGGGGTCACATTTCTCGATTCTGTGACATTAACCAGAAATATTTAATTTAATGTGCTTTAACAAAAGCTGGAGTAGCACTGTTGGTTTGATTGCTGGACTGAAATTTGCAGCCAAAGGTGGTCTTTGCAGTCTGAAATCGAAACATCAGAATTTCCTTGGTATTCTGTAGAGAAAGTTATCAGATATTTAGGCAAACTGGAATCTGAGATGGTGTCTTCTTGTGTGGAACCTCTTTACACATCTTCTAATTATGCTCCTTCATAATTGTCCAGAATACCATTTCTTTAAAAAGGCATTGAGAAGTACACTGGTGAGGGAAACACAACATCCTCGAGGGCTTCAGTAACAGCTGTTCTCTATGGGCCAGGAGTAGCAGTGAGAAATGCTGCTATTACACTAAGTTATCTGAATTCAATGTGAGATGATACAATCCAAGTGTGCTTAGAACTAAGCTGCAGGTTTTATTTTCCAGAGTCAAAGTGTACATAGTTACTATAATGGGAAACAGTCTAGTTTGAACAGGAGTGATCCTTGGTACAGGCTTACTGATTATGGTGACTCTAGGTCTTAAATATACGAGCAGCCCATAAAAATGCTGCTCTATTTAAGTAACCAGAACAGCTCCCAGTATGGAGTATAGAGAACAAAATTAAATCACCTCAATAGGCAGTCCTGGTCCTTTAACCAATTCCCAAACTCCAGCCAATTTACAGAAACAAAGCCAGCTAAATGAAAGGAGGATTAGATTTCTTTGTGGATGGACCCTTCTAAATTGCCAAATTTTTTCCTATAACACTTTTCCTAACCTTCCCCAAAAGCACTATTGGCTTTTTCCAGAGTGACGACTCATTGAGTCAAGGGAAACACGCAGATCTGAGATCTGAGGCACTTAATGGACTCTAAGTGTAAACATAATTTTTTTAGAAAGCTTTCATATTTTTAATTTTTTTTATTATTTGACAGGTAGAAAGAGACAGAGAGAAAGGTCTTCCTTTCATTGGTTCACTCCCCCAAATGGCCGCCACGGCCGGAGCTGCTCCGATCCGAAGCCAGGAGCCAGGTGCCTCCTCCTGGTCTCCCACATGGGTGCAGTGGCCCAAGCACTTGGACCATCCTCCACTGCCCTCCCAGGCCACAGCAGAGAACTGGACTGGAAGAGAAGCAGCCGGGACTAGAACTGGCACCCATATGGGATGCTATCGCTGCAGGAGGAGGATTAACCAAGTGATCCACAGTGCCGGCCCCAGAAAGCTTTTATTTAATAAATAAAAATTTCATAGGTACAGCTTTTGGATTATAGCAATTCTTCCCCCGCTAAACCCGCCCTCACACCCCCAAACTGTCCCACCTCTTACACCCTCTCCTATCCCATTCTTCATTAAGATTCATTATACGGAAGATCAACTCTATACTGAGTAAAGATTTCAACAGTTTGCACACACACAGGCACACAAAGTATAAAGTACTGTTTGAAGACTAGTTTAACCGTTAATTCTCATAGCCTTGGCAGCTCATGACAAGAGCCTCGGGTGATTACTGATGTCATAAATAAGAATGTCAATTGTTAAATCAACAACGGAAATCACTGTGCACTTGCTCCCCATGTAGGACCTCTGTCCTTAATGAGATGTACTACAAGAGAATTAACTGAATTTGATTTGAAGGATATATTCCCATCTCTTGTCCACCAGTAAAATGTAGGCCTACAAAAATCAGGTGATAAATAAAGTTTTGGTTCATGTTTACCTAGATATTGGCTCCAGTATGTCTTCTGCCCAACCAGTGGTAATTTCTCAAGTCCCAGAAAGCAGACTTGCAATAGATGTATTTAACAATTGACAGCATCCTAGGGTAGGGATTTGGTGTCATAGGAATAAGCCACCTCTTGAGACACCTATATTCCCTATTGGAATGCCTTGGTTTGAGTCCTGCCCCTACTCTCCATTCCATTTTCCTGCTAATGCATACCTTGGGAGGCAGCAGGTGATGGCTCAAGTAGCTGGCTCCTACTACTTGCAAGGGAGACCTTGACTGAGTTCTAGGCTCCTGGCTTTGACATTCTGCATCTCTTTGTCTCACTGTCTTTTAAATAAATTAAGTAAAGAAATAAAAATTTTAACTCAAATATTTACATCTACAATGACCCTATCAATAATATCTCATTCTGAGGTACTGAGGATTAGGACTTCAACATAAACCCACAAAAATAATGTAGTAATGATGAATAAAACACTGAAATAGAAGCACAAAATCATTCTAAAATGACATTTTAAGCATAGTTCATTAAATTGATTGATGCAAGGAAATGGCAATGACAGCTCAGTGTGACTTTAAAATCAAATAAATAATAAGTCTGGGAACAAGTTAAAAGATGATTTCCAGACATCCAAACACCATATCAAACTCTTTCCAGAATTATTCCAGGAAACACTTTTAAGTTAAATTCTCATTTGAAGTTATAGGAAATAATAAGCTACCATTTGGTGTTCTTATTTTTCTATCACAATGCATATGGTATATTCAAATACTTCACCCTTCTGATTGATGTCAATTAACCCTGCCAAGATATTGACTGTTCTCTCCTACTTGTCCATAGATGCAAAGGATCCAAAAATGCTCCAGTAGTACATTTCAATGGGAGCTTGGAATGTACTTTAGAAATAGCAAGCATCCTAGGGGAACCATGAATTCTCAATTTATAGAGCCCAGCATTATGGAGATGGGAGGCACAAAGTCTCCCAACAGGTCATTATGACTGATAGTAAATGCAACGAACCCTTCTATCCCGTGGCTTCCAAACCTATATGTCCTTATTATTAAACTGCTATAGTAACAGTAGACAAAGAGACCCTCAAAAACTTTATGATGTATCCAGTTATTTTATACTCACAAATATATCTCCCACCCCTAGAAGAGAATATGCATTTATATATTTATTTATTTCAGCTTAATTACTTATCACTATTTATCTGAAAGGCAGTGAGACAGAGAGAAAGAGAGAGATCTCTCATTTGCTGGTTACCTCTCTCAAATGCTTGCAACATTCAATGTTGGGCCAGGCCAAAGCTAGGAGCCGGGAACTCAATCCAGGTCTCTCATGTGGGTGACATGCACCCAACTACAGGAGCCATCAGCTTCTCTCCCACAGGGTGTGCATTAGCACGAAACTGGATAGTGAGTGGAGCTGGAACTTGAACTCTGGCACTCTGGTATGGGATCCAGGTATTCTAAGTAGTAGCTTAAGTGCTATACCAAATACCTGTCCTGAATATGTGTCTTATTTATGATTCCAGCTCACTATACTTTTCATGCTTATTCTATCCAATCACTATGAAATCACTGGTGTAGCAAATTAATGTTGTTCTACAGGATATACATATGGTCAACATTTCTGGCTGGGAGGGATAGGACTACCTCATTACTGCCCCAAACATGACCTCATCTGGAAGCTACAGTAAAGGTAATATCAACATCAAAGGGCAATTATTATCCAGTAAGTCTTCTCTGATACCACACCAGCAGGAAAATAAAGGATGCTTATAATCGAAATAAGGTTGGATTCAGATTTAATATACCAATGTGTCCTCTACTAATATTCTCAGGTGGGGTCGTCAGTACTTCCAAAAGAAATGAAACTCTTGGCTCCCTACTTGGCTGTCTCTGACAAATCAAGTGCTAGAACACCTAGAGGGGTATTGGAACATCTTGTTACAACCTGGCAGTGTTGGAAGTCTAGACATTCCAGGCTAAACTGCCGTGAAAGTGACAGGATGGGTCCATGCTTTTTTCCTATAATGTTTGGTTATAGTAAAATACCTATCACATAAAAAATTGTCCCCTTACAAGGATGTTCCTTTTATGGTCCTAGGCTATAGAGGGGAGGCTTTCGTTTGGTCTATTTTTGACTATTCTTTTAGCATATTTAAGGTTCTAATTTTTTGGGGGATTATAAAATGAAGCAAATATAAAAAAATGAAGCAAATATAAATTTGAGATAATTTATCACCATACTGTTCTGTGTCCCCAAATCCCTAAATAATCACCCTTCTCACCATCTTTCATAGTCTTCTCATGTTTCTTTTTCAGTTAACATCAAGGATTTTGAGTTTATTTAGTGGAAGGAAAATGGGAAAGTACATCTGTGCTGCTTTTCTGAAATCATAATTCCAGTTACTATCCTTTTACAATGTAAGATAGAACATAGAACTCTATGAATGAAACCCTCCAATGACTTTCCTTGACATCTAGAGTAAAACCCAGAGTCCTAACAATGGCCAACAAATCCCCATATGGATTGGCTACTTCCCAGCCTAACATTTTCTTCCTCACTTAATGTCTAACACCTAATAGAAGGTTAGGCCCAAATAGATATCCAATAAGTACTTGTAGACTAATAAATTCAATAAGTTATATCATTTTAATATTGAAATCAACCACTTGAGTGCCCACAAAGCCATACTGACAAGTTCCTGATCACTTTCTTTGGGACTCCATTCCATTAAATGGTGTAAGAATATTAGAGACTTGCTCATTCCAAAATATTTATAATAGGCAGAATTCTAAAATTTGCCCAAGATTTCTTGCCCTAATCTCAGGGACTAGAAGTGTGATAAAACACCAGGTTCATGAATATGTCATACTGCCTGGCAAAAAGGATTTTTCAGATATAATTAATACTACTAATTAGTTGACCTTAGGTTACTAATTAGTCAACTTGAAGACAGGACACTGTCTTGGATAGTCCAAGTAGGCCAAATATAATCACATCTGCTTTCAAAGCAGAACACAACAAAAGAAGGAGGCAGAACATTGTGAAGCTTGGGTAATACTTGACATGCTGTTTCTGATTTGAAGCTGGAGCAGGCCACATTAGAAAAAAAAGTGAATTGGGCCAGCACCGTGGTGCAGTAGGTCAATCCTCTGCCTTCAGTGCAGGCATCCCATGTGGGCACTGGTTCTAGTCCCGCCTGCTCCTCTTCCAATCCAGTTCTCTGCTGTGGCCTGGGAAAGCAGTAGAAGATGGCCTAGGTCCTTGGGCCCCTGCACCCACATTGGAGACTGGGAAGAAGCAACTGGCTCCTGGCTTTGGATCAGCGCAACCCCGGCCATTGAGGCCACTGGGGGAGTGAACCAGCAGATGGAAGACCTTTCTCTCTGTCTCTCCCTCTCACTGTCTGTAACTCTACCTGTCAAATAAACAAACAAACAAATAAATAAATAAATCTTAAAAAAAATAGAAAAAGAACGAATCAGGGCTGGCACTGCACTGTGGCATGGCAGCTAAAACTGCCATCTGCAATGCTGTTATCCTGTATGGGTGTCAGTTCCTGATTGTCCTGCCTGCTTCACTTCCAATCCAACTTCCTGTTAATGAACTGGGAAAAACAGCAGAACATGGCTGGATAAAGGACCTGACTCCTGGCTTCAGCCTTGCCTAACACTCGCCATTGTAGCCATCTGGAGAGTATACCAGAGGGTAAAAGATTTCTCTCTCTCTCTCTCTCTCTTTTTTTCTCTCTCTCTCCCTTCCTTCCTCTCTCCCTATGACTCTGACTTTCAAATAAAGAAATCTTAAAAAAAGAATAATAAATTAAAGAATTGGAAGAGGTAACTGGTGTCATGGTAACCAACATGATCCACCTGCCTGGCAGGCTGCCCACAAGTCCATTGTGTAACTCTTTGGCTCTGGGCCCACTATTATCTGCAAACCCACGTAAGCAACTGGAGGGCATGGTTAGATGTGCGCTTGTGGAGATGTGGCTATGTGACTGTATGCAGCTACTGGTACATGTGGTTTCTGGTGTATATGGCTGTGCGTGGATGTGTGCAGATGTCTCTGTGCTTATGTCCAACTGTGGCCATGGACACAAAGGTGGGTGTCTCCTGTGGCCCCACTGGGGTTGGGGAAAGTCACTGTTCCTTGTGCATATCTCACCACTGGTGTGAGTAAAGCAGATATAAACCCACAAATGGCTCCAAGTTTTCTCTGACCTATCAGAATCTGAATCTGCTTGTCCTAGGCCCTAAGCCCTGGGAATATACCACCTCATAGTAACTGGAAACAAATCCTCAGCATGAAATAGTAGATTTTCAGAACTGTGTTTAGTGGTAAAGAGGAATAAAAAGAAAGCTAAAGATTAAAGAAAAACATGGATTGCTTGACCTTGATTTGCCTGCTGAATATCCTAAGCTTTAATTTTAATTGTATTCCAAGCATGTAATACTACATTCAATCACAGCCATGCATTTTGGATTAGTGAAGATTTAACAATAAGTTTTATCATGACTTTGGTGTTATCTGACTGTATGTATTCAGTAACTTCAATTATAAAACATAATTTTCTGGATTCTACCCAATATGAAGGTACATGCACATTAACAGTCTTCAGAAGCAAGTACTTATAAATCCCAAATGTAAATATGAAAATCAATGTATCAAACAATCTTAGGATTGGAAGAGAAAGAAAAATTAAAGAAGTGCTATTTTCTCTTTCCATTAAGGACTATGAGATTAAATAAAGTTTTCAAGACTTCCAATTGAAGTGAAGCTTATCTTTCTTGTATATTTTCCTTCCACTTTATTATTCTTATTTGTAGTGTAAAAATTTAATACAGCGTTACCATACTTCGAGTTTATTAACTTTGCTCACCTTATATAAAAATCCCAAGAAAGAGTACAGGGGAAAGAGTACTTTTCAAACTTCTATACTAATGCTCTACTAATGCTGCTTTCATTGAATCATATTCATCTCCTTAGCACCTGAGCCCCATACCTAAGTGCATCCTCCTGTCGGCCGAAATAATCAGTCTTGTCTGAAAATAAAAGTTTGAGTTTATTCATCAAGTTAAACAGGATTTAAATCTGTAAGCAGCCTGAGTTGACTGCTTTACAAATTCATCTTTGGTTACAGGTTTCATATGTTTCCTATAGGTTGGGTGTATGTGTACTGAACCAGGTCCAGACAAGACAGATTCATTCATGATTGCTGATCACATTAAAAATCAAGACAGATCCCTGGTAATAATTACTGGATTGGTTATTGATTTTAGGAGTCAATTACATCCCCATACTCCACACTCAATACTGCTTAGATGAGGGAGAGGCAAACAACGAGGTTTTTGATGTTTAGACGATGAATTGTTTTGACAACAATGTCATTAGGACGTAAAGCTGACTGCTTTTTCCTGGGTCACAGAGTTTGTCAAGAAGTCAGGTTACCTGAGGAACTGACTTCAGTTTGTCTTCACAGCAAAGACAGTTTCCCCCTGACTTGGCCCTTTGCAGTTCCGTTCCATTCTTAAGTTTAAAATGATGAGAAAAAAGAGAGAGAGAGCGACTCTAAAATTAAAAATCTTAAAGAAATGTTCCATAAGCATGCTCAGTGTAAGATATCCAAATGCTGATTTTCAAAACTATTTTTCACACCAATTAGGCTGTGGTTTTGCAGTTTTCCTCTTTTACTATTAGCAGACAGTAACAATAAACATAACTAGTCAGTAGAGACTTGAATGTGTTTTATAAGATGAAAATTGCTTTGTTTCTATTACTGATGGCTTCCTTCTGCTAGTACTGAACAGCCACAGTTACGTGAGTTGTTACACTAATTCTTTGCTTAAACGCTTTGGGGTTGCAAGGCAAAGATAGACAAATGAGGTCATAGGTGATAGTAAGGATGGCCAAAGCAGCACGGAAGCACGTGGACCCACTTCAGCAGCCATACTCCTGTTTAAAGCTGCATCATCTCCTGGGGTCAACCAAGGATATTTCAGACTAAGGCCTAAGAATCCAACTCCTAACAGAGCAGCCTCACACTGGTGAGAGCATCCAATAGGAGACAAACAACTTGGGGTGAAAAAGATCTCAATCTACCAGGTATTTTGATTGAATAGACTTGGAGGGACAGGGGTATCTCCATCTTTGCAAACTACCTTCTATGTTTTTCTTTTTTAAAGATTTATTTCTTTATTTGAAAGAGTTACAGAGAAAGAGATAGACACACACACACACACACAGAGAGAGAGAGAGAGAGAGAGAGAGAGAGAATTTCTTTTTCATTTGCTGGTTCACTCCCCAGATGGCCATGACAGCCAGGGCTGATCCAGCACAAAGCCAGGAGACAGGAACCTCATCAGGATCTCCCGCAAGGGTGATGGGTCCCAAGCATTTGGACCATCTTCCTAGCTTTTCCCAGCTATTATCAGGGAGCTGGATCAGAAGAGGAACAGCCCAGAGTCAAACTGGCACCTCTATGGGATACCGCATCACAGGCAGCAGCTTTACCCACTAAGTCACAATGCCTACCCAGAGGTGGTAAAAGACAACACTGTGATAAATTTGGTACAGAAAAAATTAAGCAACTGATGCTTTTCCAGTGTATTCTGCTTTATCTAGTATCACATAAAACTATTTAAACTGGGCCAGTGCTGTGTCGAAGCGGGTTAACACCCTTGCTTGAAGCGCCGGCATCCCATACGGGTGGCCAGTTTGAGTCCTGGCTGCTCCTCTTCTGATCCAGCTCTTTGTTATGGCCTGGGAAAGCAGCAGAAGATGGCCCAGGTCCTTGGGCCCCTGCACCCACGTGGGAGACCCAGAAGAAGCTCCTGGCTCCTGGCTTCGGATCGGCGCAGCTCCGGCCATTGCGGCCATCTGGGGAGTGAACCATCGGATGGAGGACCTCTCTCTCTCTGCCTCTCCTCTCTATGTGTAACTCTGACTTTCAAATAAATAAATGAATCTTTTTAAAAAAAGTACTAAAAAAAGGCTAATGTTCCTTTAAAAAACTATTTAAACTTTACCTTGTCATATAGTCTTGCATTATGATTCTTTAAAATCTGTTCCAATACAGTACCAAGATAGCCACAGACTAAAAAGAGAACTCATTGAACAGAAAAGACAGTTTTAAATGTTACCTATCACATCGAAGTAAGGAAAAAATGCTGTATACAATTTTATTTTCTATGCAAGGCAGCTGTAACTCACCACTATCCTCACTTCTACACTATTAGAAGCTATTAGAATAGAGGCCATTAAAAGACCCAACTCAACTGGGCTTAAAAACCTGATGAGAACATGGCTCAGCGGCAGATGGTAGCAGGAAAAAAAAAAAAAAAGCAAAGCACAAGTAAGAGCAGGAAATGAAAATGCATACTGAGAGGGAGCACACTGGAATCTTTATCTAACCAATGAGAAATTAAGTTCAGTAAAGTAAACTTATCTAAGATTTCGGTATTGTATGATGTGAGATTTTTGCAAAATCCTCAGTGCCTCAGCTTTCCTATCCTTTAGGTAAAGATAATAATCACAGCAATGTCTGTGTCATACGATTGTTGAAAAGAGACACTGACATAACTTAAGCAGAGAACTTAACACAGTGCCTGACACACAGTAAGTTCCAAGTAGCACTCAGGTTTAACTACAGGAGGTCCATGCTACTGTAAAACAGACGAGTTTCAATAATAAAATATTCCCCATAGGTAAGCCAAATCCCTTCTTCTCTTTCAATTTAAACTCATATGTTCTCATTCTGTCATTCATGGCAACAGGGAATAGTGGGACTCTCTGCTGTGCATGATGACCCTTCACACTCCGAATGATTTCATGTAATCGGAAACATTTGTGGATGTAGAGCTCTTCAGGGAAATGTGTGTCCCAATCTAATTTCACAAAGTAACATCAGGACGGAAACAATCAATGAAGTTACTCAAAATGAAAGCACTTTAGAGAAAGTCTTTTAATCCATCGTTAGGCCAGCAAAACATGGAGAATCACTGATGTCTGAAAGATGTATAAGAAAGGGTTTCCTACATCTATACTTCTGACTACATTTTGAAGCTTAAATCAAAGGTTAGGGAAACATCTAATCTATTAAATCAGAATAATTTAGAGTACGTTAGTATATTAGAATATTTATTTTGGAACGATTTTCCTAAGATATCTTAATCTTGGCTACAGTTTTTTGAAAGTTGATTTATTTGAGATCTCCCATCTGCTGGTTCCCTTTCTGAATGCCACAACATCCAGGGATAGACCAAACCAAAGCCAGGATCTAGGAACATCTGGATCTCCCAAGTATGTGGCAGATCCCAGGTATCTGGACTATAATCTTTTGATTTCCCAGATGCATTAGCAGGAAGCTGAATGAGAATCATGGAGTAACTGGGACTTCAACCATAAACTCCAAAATGGGATGTGGAAGTCCCAAGCGTCAGCTTAACCCATTGCACCACAATGCTCATTCCTTGGCTTAATTTTACTAAATACTTACAGACAGGAGACACCACCAACATATATTTGGACCCTCACAAAATTTTCAGGCATTTGTTTCACATTAGTCCTCAGTGAGTTCACTGTGGTTAAATTAGAATTTTTTTGGGGGGGGATAGGCAGAGTTAGACAATGAGAGAGAGAGAGAAAGGTCTTCCTTCCACTGGTTCACCCCCCAAATGGCCGCTACGGCTGGCATGCTGCGCCGATCCAAAGCCAGGAGCCAGGTCTCCCATGCAGGTACAGGGCCCAAGGACTTGGGCCATCCTCCACTGCCTTCCCGGGCCACAGCAGAGAGCTGGACTGGAAGAGGAGAACCGGGACAGAATCCGGCACCCCAACCAGGACTAGAACCCAGGGTGCTGGCGCTGCAGGAGGAGGATTAGCCTAGTGAGCCGCAGCACCGGCCTAAATTAGAATTTTTAAACTAACTTAATTTCTGAAAATGTTTATTAGCAAGAATGTTTATGGATAAATATCACACAGTGATATAAATATCTGCTGAATAGATGTTTCTTCAAATAGTATATAAGATGTAATTAATTTTTAAATATTATTCTAGGACAATTTCACAAAGTAATGCTTTTGCTGCTGCTAACTTCTTCTCCAACTTAAAAAATATATGAAGGGGCAGTGCTTTGGTGCAGAGGGTTAAACCTTGGCTTAGGATACCTGCACTTAGGCCATCTTCCGCTGCTTTTCCTAGGCACATCAGCAGGAAGCTGGATCTGAAGTGGAGCAGCCGGGACATGAACCAGTACTTGTTTTGTATGCCAGGTTGCAGGCAGCAACTTTATGTGGCTTTATACCACAGTGGCAGCTTCTAAACTTAAATTTTTAAGCCACATTCAAAAAGTTGATTATTAGAACTGAAAACTAAATGATAAAAATTAACCCTTTAAAAATAAAATTATGTGAAATTGAATTGTCCATGGTATAGCTATTAACTGCTACAGAACATCCTGATTTTTCACCAGTGGCCAGGTGTGTTTGCAAAGGTGGGGAATATCTGACCTGAGGGCCAAAACGTTCTCCAAAATTATAGAGTCTCATTCTGCCATGGCAACCGCAGGTGGAACTCAAAACAAATAAACTTCCAGCAGGCTGTTTAAGTTGGCAATTTTCTTTGGCCCATGAATTGTGTTGGAAATATCCAGATGACTCTTGGCAGAAAAAAGTTTCCCCACCCCTGTGAGGACTACTGCTGCCCCAGAAAATTTAGAGCAGCCCATGTAGAGAACTGAGTAGAGAGTGAAGAATGTGCCTAAGACTTTTTCCAGAGATACTTTCTGTTAGCTGTGAGCTGTTTCTGGCCTACTCTGGTATGCAATGAAGGGGTCAGGAAAAAAAGTAGGTCAGGCACACCCTCCTTCCCTCTGAGTGAGTATTCCTCTAAAGTCTATTCTATCATCCAGGGTTTGTCTACTGTATACCTTAGGCAAGATTGTCCTGTCTTGGCTAGATATGAGCCTGTGCTCTTTGACATATCTCAGTTATACTAAATTAAATTAGTTTTCATGGTAAAAACAATCAAACTGTCCTTATGCATGCATAGAACTACTTAGAATAGATGATATTCCACTTAAGTCATACATCAGAGTGTTGGATTTTCACTCCACAGAAATCTTCTATGTGAAACAGAGAGGTTGGAGAGGGAGAGATATGTAAATATTTCACCTGACATTTCCCTAACAAGATAATAATATGAGAATTAAAATAAATCTACATTAATTGTCATGTACTAAAGGGAAGTTACATTGAAAATACGATACTCAAAAAAAAGAAAATATAATACAAAATATTTTTGTAATAATTTTCTTGAGAGGTTAAAATTATCATATATAGATTTAAGTATAAATTGATTTCTTAAGGATAATTTGATACACATATGAAAAGCCTGCATGTATGTATGAAAGTACAGTCAATTTATATGACGATATTACAAGAAAATAAGAAACATACATTTCAAGTTTTATTTACAGCAATGATATAAGAACATTTTGCACAATGCAAGAAAATAAATTAGGGGACCAGCATCGTGGCTCAGGTTAAGCCCCCTCTTGCAACATCAGCATCCCTTAGGAACTACTGGTTTGAGTCCCAGCTGCTCTGCTTCTGATCCAGCTTCCCGCTAATATACCTGGGATGGAAGCAGATTATGGCCCAAGTACTTGGGTCCTACCCACCTGGGAGACCCAGATGGAGTTCCTAGCTCCTGACTTCATTGCAGCCATTTGGGGAGCAGATGGAATCAATCTTTCTTTCTCTTTCTGTCTCTCTCTCTCTCTCTCTCTCCCCTTCTATCACTTTGCCTGTCAAATAAATAAATAAATATTTTTTAAAATATAAAATAAGCAAAACTAAAATATTTGTGACATTCATTATGGTATATGCAAATGATGTCATGCTATTATAGCTACTGTTTTTTGAGATTTTGTTTGTATTTTGTGTACTGAAGTTTCACTAAACCATGTCTACATACAGATCGTCTCATTTTTTCTTCATTTTATCCTTAAGGATTTGTTAGGTTTCTGAATCTATGGAATGATGTTTTACATGAATTTTGAAAAATTCTCAGTTCTTCAAATATTATTTCTGTTGAATTTTTACCCTTTCCTTCTAAAATTCCAGTACGATGATTTTTAGGCTTTGTTAATTCCATCCACATTTTTTTTTTTTTTTTGACAGGCAGAGTGGACAGTGAGAGAGAGAGACAGAGAGAAAGGTCTTCCTTTGCCGTTGGTTCACCCTCCAATGGCCACCGTGGCCAGCACGCTGCGGCCGGCGCACCGCGCTGATCTGAAGCCAGGAGCCAGGCGCTTCCTCCTGGTCTCCCATGTGGATGCAGGGCCCAAGCACTTGGGCCATCCTCCACTGCACTCCCTGGCCACAGCAGAGAACCGGCCTGGAAGAGGGGCAACCGGGACAGAATCCAGCGCCCCAACTGAGACTAGAACCCGGTGTGCTGGCAGTGCAGGCGGAGGATTAGCCTATTGAGCAGAGGCGCCGGCCTCACGTGTTGCTTTAATAGTTTCCATTCTTTATCTTTCTGTACCACCTTCTGGGTAATTTACTTAAGCCTAAAATTCCATTTCTTTCTTTCTCTTTCTCTACTGTATGTGATCTGCTGTTAAACCTACATAATCAGAACTCTATTTTTGCACTCATATTTTTCATGTTTCAAATTTCCATTTGGTTTAGTTTTTCCAGTTCTGCTTATTTAAAATTCCTTAAAGTATCTTCTGCAGTAGGCCTCTGGTGTAGCAACTGGGATGCACAGGTCCCATATCAGAGCACCTTTGTTGGACTTTCAGCTCTGGTCCTGATTCCAGCTTACTGCTAATACCCAACCTGGAAGGCAGCAGATTATGGCTCAGGGACATGGGTTCCTGTCGCACACATGGAAACTTGAATTGAGTTCCTGGCTTCCAATTTTGGCCCAGCCACAGCATTGCAGACATTTGGACAGAATAAGTTCATAAGTATCCATATTATGAAATATCTATGCAGATTTCAATTTTTTGTGCCAAAATAAATTTGTCTTAATTTCAATTTCCTACAAATATTTTGTAGTGCTCTTATACTTAAAGTGTTCACCACAGGGCCTAGGACATAGAAAATACTCAATTAATGGTGATGCAATCATCATTAACAAGTAGAAAAAGTAAAAATATGTATTGAATTAGAGCTTTTTGTTTTCTCTCTACTTTTCCATTTTTTCCAAATTCTCTTTAAAAAATTAAAAACCTGACAATTCTAAACTCAGATATTAGATTTGAGTGACCTTACACACAGGACTTCTGTTAAAGCATTGGTGAACAACCTTAAAATAAATAACAATTATGGAAGTGATAGTTTGAATAATTTGAAAATATGATCAGCTAAAAATTTCTACTTTGTATCTAAATCTGAAAAAATGATCACTGTTCAGTTTTATAAATTAAATACACACATACACACACACATAGACACAGGAAAATTTGTAAGTAAAACAAATTTTGACCAAAGTCATCATGTTCAATATTTTACATCTACATTAAAATACTAAAAAAGCTTTTAAAAACTACATAAACATTAGCTTCTTTAAGATTTTCATAACGTTCATGTTTAATGTATTTACTTCAAAGACCTCATCTTTGCATAATTAAAATACATTCTTAAAATTATGGTAATTACATTTTTTCATCTCATGAGAAAAATGCAAATATCTTTGTTTTCGGTTTGCAGCCATTTTTCTTTCATTTTGAGTCTCCACATAGCAGATATTTAATTATTGTCTTCAGAAAATAGTTTTGTTTGAAAAATCAAATGTTTTGTAATTTCCATGAAATTTTTAGCTTTGATCATGTTTTTAAAAATTGATTTATTTATTTTTTATTTATTTATGACGTAGAGTTACAGACAGAGGGAGAAACAGAAAGAAAGGTCTTCCATCTGCAGTTTCACCCCCAAGTGGCTGCAAAGGCCGAGGCTGGGCTGATCTGAAGCCAGGAGCCTGGAGCTTCTTCCAGGTCTCCCCTCATAGGTGTAAGAACCCAAGGACTTGGGCCATCTTCTACTGCTTTCCTAGGCCATAGCAGACAGCCGAATTGGAACAGGAGCAGCAGGGACACAAACTGGCACCCATATGGGATTTGGGTGCTGTAGGTAGAGGCTTAGCCTACTATGCCACAGCACTGGCCCCAATTTTGATAGTTTTAATATTTACTCATGGAAAGTAAAAAGAAAAAGTTCTATTAAGGAGTTGTATGAAATCATCTTCCCATGTCTTTAATTTTTTTAAATGCCTCAGAATATGAAGGCAAACTGGTAGCTATTATCCAACTAATCTAATTAAACTGTTTCCTACCTTTTCTTTGATAACAAGTACTTCATTTTTCAAATGAAGTCAATCTGCTTGGGTAAAAACTCACTTCTCTTACTCCTCTGCACTGAACTGTGTTCATGTGACTCCATCCTAACCCATGAGATGAAAATAGAAATCTTCTGAGAGTTGGAGGAAGAGTGGTGACCTAAGAAAGTTTGCACATTCCCCAGCAATGTCCAACAGGCAAATATGGCTGGTGCTGTTCATCCCCTCTATATTGTTTCCTGGAATTCAGATGTGATACCTTGAGCAGCCATTTGTGATACAAAGCAGGAAGCATGAGGAAAAAAAAAAAAAAAAACCAACACAGAACACAAACATAGAAAGATCCTTAGTTCCTGATGGTGCATTAAGCAACTCAAATTATTCTTGACTGGTAGAGATTCCATCTAATCACGACATGTACTTTATTCTGTGTTCCATTTTCACCTGTCTCAATCAAACCTGTAACATTCCCAAGTCTTCCCAGACTTTTCCCTCTCCTTAAGCTCCGCAGTTACTCCATTAGACTTCTCTAATCTCTACAAAAATAAATCAGAGGCTTTGGCAGTACAAATCAGCATTCTTCCTTTCAACAATACCAGGATATGTTTTGTTGAGTCCGATTTTCCCAATCAATGCACAAGGCACAGTCGCGGATGCAAAAGCAGAGGTTTATTTGTTACCAGCGGACTGGGACCCCCTACCCACACACAGCCCTTTAGCAGTGCCCAGGCAAAAGGCCCCCTTCCACATTCAAAAGAAGTTTTAATAGCCTCACATAAACAAGTATGCACGTCACCTTATACGTAGGTTACCTTCTTATTCTCTGTATGGCAAGGTATTAGGACCCAACATGTTTATTGGTTCATTTAAATGTAAAGGCTATATGTTATGTGGCGGGAACACCGCACAAAAGAGATGGCACAGGTAGGAACTGGCGGGAAGCATTGAACCATAAATTCCAAGGGAGCTGGTGGGGAGCAGAAGGTCATAAATCCCAGAGGAGCTTACTTTCTTTGTTCTCAAGAACCCAGCCTGCCTCCTTTCCGGTCCAGAATGAGGCCTGTCATGGCCTTACAGCTGGCAAGCAAGCAAGCCAGAGTGAGAAACCGGAATTTAGCAAGCTAGGGACTCCAACTCCTACAGTTTTACACCTTAAACACTAACATGCATGATTCTTCTGTTTTTTTCCCTCAAAAATAATTGGAAAATATATGAAAATTTATTTCAAATATTTTTAAAACTATCAAAAAAGAATCAGAATAATTCAGTGTGTTTTTTCCCTAAAAATCCTAGGATTTTTTTTTTAATTTATTTATTTGAAAGAGTTACAGAGAGAGGTAGAGACAGAGAGAGAGAGGTCTTCCATCCAATGGTTCACTCCCAAAATGGCTGCAATGGCTGGAGCTGAGCCGATCCAAAGTCAGGAGCCAGGAGCTTCTTCCAGGTCTCCCATGTGGGTGCAGGGGTCCAAGGACTTGGGCTATCTACTACTGCTTTTCCAGGCCATAGCAGAGAGCTGGTTTGGAAGAGGAGCAGTTGGGACTAAAACTGGCGCCCATATGGAATGTTGGAGCTTCAGGCTAGGGCTTTAACCCACTGTGTCACATCACCAGCCCCAGGATATTTTTTAGTATATGTGCTGCTAAAGCAAGCACACCCCAGGATATTTTGTAACGGTTTCATCACTCCTATCATCTCTGCTATACATACTTGGAAATAGGCAAAGAATTTTAAGTTACTCAAAAAATTACTCTAAAAATTAGAATCTAATCATGACAAAATATTTCTTGAATTGTAGCTTTGCAATAATCTTTCAGTAATTACATGGGCTTAAAACATTTCTCTTGCATTCTTGAATTTTGAATTAGCTTAAAGATAAGTTTATGTTTCTATTTCATATTCCTTAAAATTTTATTTTGATTTTATTAGTGATGTTTTCATAGTCCACATTTTTAAAATATTTATTTATTTATTTGAAAGGCAGAGTTACAGAGAGAAAGAGATCTTCCTTCCACTGGTTCACTTCCCAAACAGCCAAAATGGCCAGATCTGTGTCAATCCAAAGTCAGGAGCCAGGGACTTCTTCTGGGTCTTCCACATGGGTGCAGGGGCCCAAGTAGTTGGGACATCCTCCACTGCTTTCTCAGGCATATTAGCAGGGAGCTGATTTGGAAGTGGAGCATCAGGGACTCAAACCAGCACCCTGGGATGCCAGGGCTATAGCACCCACTACACCACAACATTGGCCCCTATATTCCACATTCAAAGTTTGACCAATTCCCTATGGAAGTGGCATCTCCAGGTGAAGCTGGTGTCTGCTGATGACATGTGAGCTGTGGAGAGCATGCAGGTGCCCAAAATATGTCTTATTCTCTTCAACTTCCCATTTTTAAATTAAAACACGTAGTCTTCAGAAATTTCATTCAAAGTCAAATGTTATACTTAGAATTAATAACATTTTTAAGCCGCTATCACTTTCTAACACATTTTGTAATCATATTAGTTAATATACATAGTTCATTGGCCCTTAAGTAGATAAGTTTATAACTAATTCCTCTGTTCATGGGCCTATTATTTTTGAGTGTGGTTTATTAAGAACTCTATTTAAACTTTTGACCAGAGTTACAGTAGGTTAATATATAACTCACAATAGGGTAATGAACACTTATTTCAGTGATGGATCTTTTTTAAATAAAACAGAAGACTGAGATGAGAAGTCAATTAGCTTAAATCCCAAAGGTACTTAGAAAATAAATATAATGTGAACTCACAGAGTTTATGGGTTCAAGGATCAAGCACTAAAACCTAAAATGGAGATTAAATATCTTCTCTTCAATTCTATCAAATTATTTGGGTAAAGGACATCTCTGTAGAAAGGGGTCAACTCACAAAAGAAAATAGGACCAAAAAATAGTAAAAATCTTTAAATATTTAAAAATAAAAATATACATTAAAATATAATGTGATACCAGGATTGTTTACCTCCCAAGTTGTCATAATTAGCAATTGACAATCATTGTATTGAAACAAAAAAGCAACAACAAAAACCCAGAGAACTGATAGAGGGAATTTCAACTGACACAGTCTTTCTGGCAATTGATTAATATCTACACAAGCTCTGTTGCAATTAAAAAGTATGTACCAGGGGGCAGCATTTAGCCTATTAAGATGCTGGTTAAGATGCCCCACGTCCCATGTTGGAGTGCCTGAATAGCTTATTTGGTTCTGTCTCCTTACTCCAGTTTCCTGTTAACACAGTCCCTGGGTGGCAGTGGTGATGCCTCAAGAAATTGGGTTCCTGCCACCCACATGAGAATCTAGATTGAGTTCCCAGCTCCCTGCATAGGCTACACCCAGCACTGGCCATAGTGGGCTTTTGAGGGAGTGAACCAGTGGATGGCAGCACTGTCTTTCTCTTTGTCTCTACCTCTCAAATAAATAAATAAATTTTTACATTATGTACTAAATATCTTGAAATACAGGATTACTGACTTAGGAATTCCTCTCCAAAGAATTGGCTCAACAAAATAACTGTTTCTATTCTATATATTCTAAGGAATATGTTATACATATTATATATATATATCATATATATCATATATAAATATTATGTCATTGAAATATTTGCAGAATTGAAAATTTGGAACTTAATGGGATAAGTAGTCTTCAGAAATTTTATTCAAAATCATATAAGTAATCTAAGATTGGCTTAGAAATAACTGTGTTTTGTAAGTTATTGGGCAGTCTTTTAAAATTATGTTCTTGAAATGTTTGTTGACATATAAAATTATTAAAAATTATTGCTAGCGAGAAACCCATTTTTGTTGGAAATTTTAATATGCATATTAAATATAAGTAGAAAGTAATTTGGAAATATAAACCACTGATGTGGGAGTTTGCAATATCTATCTTTTTTAAAGATTTATTTATTTACTTGAAAGGCAGAGTTACAGAGGGGCAGATGCAGAGACAAAGAAAGAGGTCTTCCATCCACTGGTTCACTCCCCAAATGGCAGCAAGGCCAGAACTGAGTTGATCCAATGCCAGGAGAAAAAGGAGCCTCTTCTGGGTTTCCTATGTGGGTGCAGGGGCCCAAGGACTTGGGCCATCTTCTACTGCTTTCCCAGGCCATAGCAGAGAGCTGGACTGGAAGCAGAGGGGCTGGGACTAGAACTGGTGCCCATATGGGATCCTGGCACTGCAGGCAGTGGCTTTACCTGCTATGCCATAGCGTTGGCCTCTGAAATATCTATTATTATTTACTTTGGCTCTTCTACATTTGCAATATTTGTACAGTGAACACATACTCGAAAAAGTTTTTCAAAATGATATAATTATTATTACATACACAAATGGAGTGTGCCTCAAGTATATCCTCCAAAAATTTTTCCTTGGTCTTTGATCATTTTTAATGAAAATAAATTGGAACATGTATTAGAAACTTCACACACTCATCACAATCTTCATCCCCAATCACCTGCCCCACAACTGCATTTCAACACCAGTGGCTGGATGACCACGTGCAAACATTGGCCCAAACAGCACCACTCAGGATCTCCTTCTCCCTATCTGGAAGTAGAATCCTGACTAATGGTTAAACATCAACACTTGACCTGAAGAAAAGAAGCCCAGAGCTATGGGGAGTTACAAGAGAAAGACAGGGAGAATTGTTCTGCTGAAAGAGAAAGAGAGAAAAGATGAAAAGAGAGACCACAAAGACCCAGAGAGACAGAAGGAAGAAACCTTACTACAGGCTTCCACACCCAGGACTTAGGGTCCAGGACAAGTAGATTCAGATTGTAGCAGGTCAGACAACAACTGGGAGCCCTCTGCGGGTTTATATCTCATTTATTCACAGTGGCAACAAGAAATGAACAGAAGTAGCTACTAGCCACTGACGATAGGGAGGCCACAGAAGATAACCTGCTTTTGTAACAGTGGAGGTGGCCTCACACACACACATAACTACAGGCATTCACACACACAGCTGCAGTCATGTGTCCACATCCACCCACAGGCAGCCAAACCTAACCAGGCCCCCCAGCTGCTTAGATGGTTTTACAAAGAGAAAACAGTGGCCCAGAGCCAAGCAGTTGCATAACAAGGCTGTGGGCCCCTCACCAAGCAGGTGGGCCTGCTGGTTACCATGACACTGGTTGCCATAGAGCACATAGATAAGGGGACATAATGGCACAGGAGCGCGATATCTTCACCTTTCCAACAAGGTTGTTTTCCAAAGTTTACAAAGGTGGATTGCACTTCCTGTGCTAGGAGTTCAGGAGAAATGTATATGTTAGGTTAGAATATGTCTTCCAAAGTTCATGTGTTGGAAACTTTATCCCCCAGTAAGATAGTGTTGAGAGATGGGATCTTTAAAAGGTGCTCAGATCATGGGAGTTCTTCTCTCATCAATGGGTTACTGTTGTTATCAAAGGAGAGAGTTTGTTATAAAAAGCAGTTTAGGTCTCCTCTTTATCTCTCTCTTCCCTCCCGCACTCCCTACCCCATGATGCTTTCTGTCATGTTATGACTCAGCTACACGGCCATCATCACTAGGTGTGGCCCCTCAGTCTTGACTTCCCAGCCTCCAGAACTGAGAAACAAATAAACTGTTTTACATGGTAAAGTCTCAGGTGTTATGTCTAACAATAGAAAACAGACTAAGACAACACATCCATTTTATTAAGTCTGTTTCTCCTTAACCTTTTCTAAGTAATTTCTCTTACATATTTGCAAATAAAAAACAGATTAAGAAATTTCTATCAATCAGGAAAGCAAAAATCATAGCTATTATTTTAACAAGAGAATTAAATAGAAGGAATGACTTAACAGCTATTGAAGGGTTAAAATACAGAAAAGAAACACTGAAGGAGTGGAGTGGCTAAAGGAAATGCCTCATGTCTTGGCCTGGGGAGCAGTCAGTGTTGTGGGGATGAAGAAGCCATTGCTTACATCTGAGACACATGGGGATGGGCAGTAGCCAAAAGTAGAAGTCCAAGTCAATCAGATGGACAGCTTCACAGAACAATCGAAAACATTAATTGTACCTGAGATGTTCCTACCAGCAGCAAGTACCTGTGGTGAATTTCCAGGCAAAACCAAGACAGGCATTCTCTGCTGAGACACCAAGAGATGGGTAAAGTAGTATTGGAATATGAAGAACTGATTCCAAGCAAAAAGCAGGCTCCAATTACCTTGTGTGAACCTTCTGGCCAGCTTGCATCATTTCTAGGAGAACCTGCACCATATATAGCCTCCCCTTAGATGTTAAGGACCCTGGGTTTTTCTGTGGAGGAACAGCATTCATGAATGTGGGCAAGAGTAGTAAGATGTTGCAGCACATTGAATGCAGAATGAGCTGTAGCCTACAAGATGGCCTAATATTCATTGGCAATAACAAGCCAATTTTGATTCTCTATGACTGTGATGAGTTCTGGAAGATAAAGCCAAAAAAAAAAAAAAAGTGAAGCAACTAGAACACAAAGAAAAGTGGAGTGGGGCTTGGATCTGGTGTTGCTACATGAAGAAGACTTGATATATATGACTGTGGAGGGGCCACCTCCCAAAGATACTGGCATTGCTCAAGTGCTATTTGCTGGAGCGGCAGTAGTCCCTGGGGTTAGTAGGGACGCTGGAGGGGAGCACCAGATAGTTCCCAATTCCACAGGCTCTTTCTATATTCGCAAGCCCTGTCCAAGGAGCTTGGAGGCCATCACAGCATGTAATGATTCCACAATGAAGAGGCACTGTAGAAGCTGCTGCTGCTGTTGCTACTGCCAGCATTACTGGAGCCCCAAAACAGCACCTATAGGCAGAGTAACCCCACCTCCAGGTATTACGGATCTTCTACCTGGTAAGGGAACACCTACGGGTCCATCAGTGGGAGCTTGCCCTGCTGCAGAGACACCAATAAGTATCTCCCTCTATGAATGAGCCTTGCTCCAGCAGGAATTAGAGACCTTCCTCCCCAACAAACCTGCCCACCAAGCACCTAGGTTTCTGTTGGTCTGTTTTCTTCCTGCGATGCTTTTTGTGAAACTGTGTAGAGTGTGAGTGTAATGTCCCCTCTTTCTACGTTACTAACAGCTCAGAACAAATGCACAGAGTAATTATAAAGACAGAAACATTGAAGGATAATAAAGACAGCAACTACAATAAATAGTTACTACCCTTAGTACTGAGATAATGAAGGGGACTGCATGGAAATACTAGAACTAGTAGTTCAAGGAGGGACTGCCCGCTGGTGCTTATAACTCACGATCTTACAGAATGCCTCTAAATCTAAGACTTAGATAATTTTTTTTTTTTGACAGGCAGAGTGGACAGTGAGAGAGAGACAGAGAGAAAGGTCTTCCTTTTGCTGTTGGTTCACCCTCCAATGGCCGCCGCGGTTGGCGCGCTGCGGCCGGCACACCGCGCTGATCCGATGGCAGGAGCCAGGTGCTTCTCCTGGTCTCCCATGGGGTGCAGGGCCCAAGCACTTGGGCCATCCTCCACTGCACTCCCTGGCCACAGCAGAGAGCTGGCCTGGAAGAGGGGCAACCGGGACAGGACCGGTGCCCCAACCGGGACTAGAACCCGGTGTGCCGGCGCCGCAAGGCGGAGGATTAGCCTAGTGAGCCGCAGCGCCAGCCTAAGACTTAGATAATTTTAAATAGGACACCAGCCACCTGCTGTTGATCTCTCTGAGAAAGCAAAATGTGGCTGGTTGTAGGAGTTTGGAGGAAAACCACTAGAAACTGGAACGAGTTTCTACTGTTACCCGCTGCCATTTCCAAAATGAAAACAAATATTGCTCAGGTGATGTTGACAGTCCCAGGAACAAAAGCAGAAAAGAGCGTGTCCCTTGTTCCTCTTCTAGGCCTCCAGGTTTCCTTCAGAATCTTCTGCTGTCAAATCTAACAAGGAGGTAGCTGGAAAAGCAGAAATGTGGTTTGCAGAGTCCCAGCCCTCATAAAACAAGGCAAAACAAAAGAGTAGGTTTGAAACTGAGAGAAAATGGATGAATAACAAGCATATTAGATAAAAGTAAATGTTATTTTACTTCTGAGTTCTATGTTTTATGCCAAACACATAGTGTAAAAAATAGTTGCAAGATGAAATATAACACTGTAGAAAAATCATAAGAACCACTCAGTAGATTAGTTAGCAAGTTCAGGGGAAATAATGTTATTTTGGCAGCCTGTGTTATGCTAAAATAGTCTTTTAATTAGCTTTGCTTCATTCTAAATATAATTAAGTTGTGAATTTAACAGTAAATTCATGCTTTGCTTGAACAAAAATGAAAAATTCACTTAGCATATTTTTATTCAAACATTAAATTTTGACAATGTTTGCATGTTAGCATCTTCTTTTCCCTGAAACTTACATCAGTTATTTTCTTCCACTAAATTTGAAAAAAAAAATGTACCACAACATTTGAATAATATTCAGACCTGCAGTTCTGCAAGAAGTTCTTGCTGCTGTATATAGCAGTAGGCCAAGTAGCCCTGAGGTATCTAAAAAAACAAATTACAAAAATTACCTTTTAAGGAGCATAGGATTAACAACATTATAGAAAAAATGAAGACTAGATGTGTTAAAACAGCAGGATATAAAAGCTCACATCCTTGGCAAGTTGGAATGCACCAGATCTTTTCTTCTCTGGAGGCATTTGATGGTTCAAGGAATGAGGCTTAGATGGTTTGCAAAGTTGGCCAAAATAATCCCTTCTATTCATGTATGCATTGCCCTTTGCAATGTGACACTTTGCTCTATCATGTGATAGAGTCTGTGTCCCCATCTTTTGAATATGGATTGTGTTTATGACTTGTTTTGACCAATAAACTATGGCAGAACTGATATTCGTAGTTTTGGAACTTAAGGCTCCATGTGTCCTTTTGTCTTAGGACAATGACCTGAGACAGCCACATAAAGATGTCTAGTCTAACTTGCTACATGATGAAGGACCAAGTAGAAGAAATGGAGATGCCCAAGTCTATAGCCAACACCATGTTCCAAATATGAGAGTAAGGCCCTCTTGGGCCATCCAATCCCAGTTGAGCAGAGAGATGACCTCAACTGTGTGAGGATCCCAAGTGAAGCCAGTCAATAAGCTTCTCAAGTGATTCTGGGCCAAATTGTTGACCTACAGAATTATGATCAAATGGCTGGTTGGTTTTCAAGACACTGATTTTGGAGTAGGCTCTTACATAGTAATGGACAACCTGAACAACTATCTATGGCTTAGGCAGAAGGACTCTAGGGAAACAACAACAAGCATAGCTTCCTGTGTCAACGTGGGCTTACTTGATGGATTAGAATCGAGACGATCCCTGTATGTATTTCTCATTTTCACTATAGGATTGTTCAAGGCAGGAGGTGGTGGGGGCTAAGCCAGAAACATCTGAGAAACAGAAAGGAAATTCTCACAAATGTGGTGCTTTGGAAACAGCCATGACCATGGAAGGGATTTTCATCAAACACATGTCCAATCCCATACTCCAGAAAATGTCAGATTTTGACAATTTTTTGTCAGATTTTGACATTTTAGTCAGAGTTTTCACAAGCTGTGTAAAGTGTAGGGACATAAGCCCAAGTTTAAACTTCTGCAAAGTCAAATTGCACCTCCCATATGCTTCATGTCTGAGGTCACAGAAAGTTTCCATGGTCTCAGTCAAAAACCTAGGAGCCTCCTGCTCAAGAAAACAGACAGCAGAAGTGAACTGAGATGAAAGAAAAAGCATCTAGATTTAATCTTTGAGTGGATGCCCCTTACTATTTCTACCTAACAAGGGAAAAAGAGAAAAAGTAAAGCCTTCCTGAGAAAAAAATAGAATCAACTATAGCCTCAACAATTATTTTATGTCATGTCCAACATAAAAATAAATAATTATGAGAGAGGTAAACAGAAGAATATAACCAATACTGAGGATACAGCAGACAATGCAAATAATCTAGGCATTGAAATTAACAGGTAACACTTTCTAAATAATAATTTTTAATGCAGCAAAATGAGCAAAAAATGGAAAATTTTTCAAAATAGGGTTGAAATCTATAAAAAGAACTTAAACAACACTCTAAAACAATGAAATATAATAAAATCTGCCATTAAGAATTCATTGAGGGACCCAGCATTGTGGCATAGCAGATTAAGCCGCCACCTGCAACCCCAGCATCCCATATGACAACTGAACATAATTTTTAAATTTTTTATGAAGGGATGCAAATTAAAATTTCATATGAAGCAAAAATATTTTCAAAGTGAAGTAAGTCCTTTGAAATGGGTTCATTCATGCAAAAAATGGGAATTAATGGTCATTAAACCTAACATAAAAGAAATGCTTCTTTAGACCGAATAAATATGATCCAAAGGGAAAACGTGGTCCTGGACAAGAGCATAAAAGGTAGCATCAGTAGAAAATGTGGGGATGGGAGGAAATAAAAATTACTATTTTACAAAACAATAGGAGTAATGTTGTCAGGACTTAAAATAGATAGAGAATTTCAATTTATGTCAATAATGATTCAGAACGCATCACTATAAAAATTATCAATGTTATACATAAAAGATTTCTACTGGAATTAAAAATATAAAAGAATATTAGAAACAATTTGATGTTAGTGGATTTGACAATTTAGAAGCTATTGAAAATTACTTGGATAATACAATATACCAAAATTAATTCAAGAACAAGTAAAAATAAATACACCTAATTCTATTGAAATCAAATCAATTATCTAAAAAGAAACAAAAAAAAAAAAACATATTCCCTCAAAGCCTCATTAGTAAAAATTTCCAAATATGTAGAGAAGAAATTTCTCTCTTAGACAAATTTTCAAAAACTAACTTCCTAGTTATTTTATACAAACATAGAACATGAAAGAGAAATTACAGTTTATTATGTCGATGAATGCATATGAGACTGTACTTTTAAAAATTTTTATTAAATCAAATGTAGTAATATATGTAAAGGATAATGGATCATAACTCCCTGGGGTTTATCCCAGGAGTGCAGATTAAGCAAACATTCAAAAATGAATTACTTTAATGTAATATATTAACATAATAAAAGAGAAAGAACATGTAAAATGTATGTGGTAAAATTTAACAATTATGATTTTTAAACTTTTCTTTTTTAAAAATTTTATTTAAGGTATACAGATTTCAAGTATTTCCTATATACAGATTCAAGAACACAGTGATACTCTCCACTCTACATTCCCTCCCACCCATGCTCCCATCCTTCTTCCTCTTCCCTCTCCTAATCCCATTCTAAATTTTTATGAAGATCTACTTTCAGTTAACTTTAACTCATAAGATTAACCCTACACTAAGTAAAGAGTTCAACAAATAGTATGAAGAAAAAAACCGTCCCTCAACAGTTGTAACAGGGCTGTAAAAAAATCATTGAAGCTCAAAATGTCAATTTAACTCCTATAGATTACATTTTAGATACTTTATTAGTTACCACAGGTCAGAAAAAAACCAATAGTATTTGACTTTTGGGGACTGGCTTATTTCACTAGGTATAATCGTTTCCAGTTGCATCCATTTTGTTGCAAATGACAAGATTTCATTTTTTTCACTGCTGTAGAGTATTCCATAGTGAATATGTACCATAATTTATTTACACAGTCATCAGTTGATAGACATCTGGGTTGATACCATATCTCAGCTATCTGAACTGAGATACAATAAGCATGGGGTTACAGATCACTAAGTATGGAGATACCTCAGAAATTTGAATATAGAGTTTCCCATTCCTGGAAATTTACCCAAACAAAATTAATCAGCATATGCAGCATATGAAAGAGTGATTTGTAAAAATTCTTACCATACTGAGTTTGGGAAGCAATATTCTTTCTCTTTTAATGGTTGCCTATGAATAATGAGTAACTAATGCTATACTTAATTATAAACAATTAAATGCTTTCATCCTGGAGCAGAAACAAGACTTAAATATCCACACTCACCACCTCTGTTCAACATTGTAGTGGGAGTCCTGGCATGTGTACTAAGGGAAGCAACAGAAATAATGAGTTTAACATTTTTAATAAGGAAGAAAAACTCTATTTGCACATGACATGGGTATGTAGTTATAAAAATATAGAAAAGTTTACAGAAAACCTATCAAAACCAATACATGAGTTTGCCAAAGCTGCAAGATTAACAAGGTTGATATATAAAAATAAATTGATTTTCTGCACGCTGGCAATGAATAATTAGAAAACAGAGTTTTAAGTCAAGGTCATGTACAATAGCATAATATCATCAAATATCTAAAATTGAATCTTATGAAAGATGTGCAAGCTCTCTATAATGAAATTTCAAAATATTATTGAGAAAAATGATATTGGTATTCACATTTGTGGTTTAGAAACCCTAATATTTTCAAAATGAAAATGTACTTTCTACCCAAAACTCTTGCATCACATATGAATGCATATAAATTGACAAGATTTTTCTAATATTTACACAAAAATTCAAAGAAAATTGGATAGTAAAGAAAAGTTTGAAGGAAAAAGAAATCTTGCAGGACTGGAGTCTGTCTTAGTTGAAGTGTTTTATAATGCATAATAATTCAAACCACAGCATTGGTACAAAGGTAGATCCATAGAACAATGAATCCAAATGGGAAAGACTGCACAACAACTCAATGGAAAATGAATTGCTTTCATATAATTGTTGTACAGTAATTAGATATCCATGAAAAATATAAAGAACCTCATACTTCATAAACTATACAAAAACTAAAATCAGGTGTATCAAAGGCAAATGTGAAAGGTAAATCAATAAAAGAACTAGGAAAAAAGTGAACAATATTTTCATTATTTGGTGATAAGGAAATGTTTCTTATACAAGATAAAAAAGGAAGCAACAATTTTTAAATGAATATGATGAACTGCATTAAATTAATAGCTTCTATTCATCAAAAGTCACCATTATAGGGTATGGAAAAAGTCCTGGGATGTGATATCTACAGATGATAAAACTTAAAAGTATTTAAACCAGGCCGGCGCCGTGGCTCAACAGGCTAATCCTCCGCCTTGCGGCGCCGGCACACCGGGTTCTAGTCCCGGTCGGGGCACCGATCCTGTCCCGGTTGCCCCTCTTCCAGGCCAGCTCTCTGCTGTGGCCAGGGAGTGCAGTGGAGGATGGCCCAAGTGTTTGGGCTCTGCACCCCAGGGGAGACCAGGAGAAGCACCTGGCTCCTGCCATTGGAACAGCGCGGTGCGCCGGCCGCAGCGCGCTACCGCGGCGGCCATTGGAGGGTGAACCAACGGCAAAAGGAAGACCTTTCTCTCTGTCTCTCTCTCTCTCACTGTCCACTCTGCCTGTCAAAAATAAATAAATAAATAAATAAAAATAAATAAATAAAAATAAAAGTATTTAAACCAAAGATATTCATGAACTCCTAAAACCACATTTAAAAAGACAGAAAATTTGTGAAAATATTAAGCCATAAACAGGCATCATGAATTAGGATATATTCAAAAAATTAAGAAATGTACAAAATGTGTGCAATTTTACTATACTACCGACTCCCTAAAAATGGCAAAATGAAAATAGATAAGGGGGAAAAGGATGTGGAAAAAGCAGAATTTTCATGGCCTGCTAGCAGACATCACTTAGCAAATTTGGTTACATTTACTAATGCTGAATATATGCTTATGGTATTATCAAGCCTCTATATCTACATATATACCCAAGATAAATGCATGAAAACATTAATTTAAAAATATTACTATGCATTTAGCATAGTAATTAAGTGACACTTGGGATGTCTATATCCAAATCAGAGTGCCTAGGTTTGAGTCAAAGTTTTGTTCCCAATTACAGCTTTCTGAAAATGCACATCCTGGGAGGGAATAGGTGATGACTCAAGTATTTGTGTACCTGCCATTCACATGAGAGGCCCAGGATTGAGTTGCTGGCTCCTGGCTTCGGCCTGGACCAGCCTTAGCTGTTGCAAACATTTGGGAAATGAACAAATGAATGGGAGATCTCTGTCTGTCCATCTATCTGTTGCTCTTTCAAAAATATATATTAAAAAAAATTATAAAGGACATACATAAGAATATTTATAATAGTGTTATTATAATATTAAGTTGATAATGTAAATACATTTAAAAGTATTTATATATTTTATACTAATTAAAAGTATTTATACATTTTATACTGATTATACATAATACATTTGAAAGTATAAAGTTAATTAATAAATTATGACAGTGATCAAACTACAATGCTCAAGCTACAAAAATGTATTGTTGGAGTTGGCATTGTAGTGTAGTGAGTTAAGCTGCTGTCTACAATACCAGCATACCATACGGTGCAGATTCCTGTCCTGGATGCACCACTTCCAATTCAGCTCCTGGATTATGGCTTAGGAAAAGCAGCAGAAGATGGCCCAAGTGTTTGGGCCCCTGCTACCCATGTGGGAGACCTGGAAGTAGCTCCTGGTTCCTGGCTTCAGCCGGTCCATCCCCAGCCATTGTGGCCATCTGGGGAGTGAACCAGTGGATAGAAGACCTCTCTCTCTGCTTCTCTGTCTCTCTGTAACTCTGACTTTCAGATGAGTAAATAAATCTCTTTTTTTTAAAAAAAAAAAAGTACATTGTTGAAAGAAGTCATAATCAAAAAAGAAGATACTTATAATTCCATTCACATAAATTAAATACAGGAAAATGAATAAATCTATATGGATGCAGGTTACCCTTTGAATGGGAAGAAGGCCTTTCTCAGGTGCCGGTCATGTAGAGCTTGAGTGAGCATGTTCACAAAGTGAAAACTCATCAAGTCACTCAGGATATGCATACTTTTCTATGGATGCTATAATCCAAAAAAATTTACATGAACAAACTAAATGGAATGGTCAAACAGCAAGTTGGACACAGATAAGGTGTAATATGATGACTGAAAATAGGTCTGGAGGAACTGATAAATGTGGTGTGGAGAGAAAATCAAAGGAAAATATGAAAGATTAAAAGATGCAGAAAGTAGAATGACAAGCTCTGATATAGATAAACAGTATTCTAGATGGACCAAATGGAGGGAACTTAGGAGAACTAATACTGGAAAAGACAAAATTTAATTTTCTAGAACTATGAAAAATTAATGTTCTGGCCAGCGCCGTGGCTCAACAGGCTAATCCTCCACCTTGTGGCGCCAGCACACCGGGTTCTAGTCCTGGTCGGGGCACCGGATTCTGTCCCGGTTGCCCCTCTTCCAGGCCAGCTCTCTGCTATGGCCCAGGAGTGCAGTGGAGGATGGCCCAAGTTCTTGGGCCCTGCACCCCATGGGAGACCAGGAGAAGCACCTGGCTCCTGCCTTCGGATCAGCGCGGTGCACCGGCAGCAGCGCGGCGGCCATTGGAGGGTGAACCAACGGCAAAAGGAAGACCTTTCTCTCTATCTCTCCCTCTCACGGTCCACTCTGCCTATCAAAAAAAAAAAAAAAAAAAAAAAAAAAAGAAAGAAAGAAAAATTAATGTTCATTTGAAGAATCACAAGAAATCCAAATGAGAATAAATAAAAATAGAAACATATTTATATATAGTGAAATAGAAAATACACACACATACACACACACCACACCACACCACACTTAAAATCAAGAGAAAGAAAGCTCATCTTTTAAAAGAAATGAAAATTATCCTAAAAGCCAGATGATATTTTTAATATTATTATTAATATCTTTTAAACACTAAGACAAAGTCCAGGTTTTTCATCCACACCAGGTATCTTCCTCATTCCTGTGACCTAGGTGAAAGTAAATCTGTGGTGTGAGCTTTGTTACTTCTTGGGAGTACTGAATTATGGTGTAGAAAATTACTAATATATAACCAGAATGTGTAAACATGTTGGGTAACCCCATATAATGAATATCCTATAAATTTAATTCCTTGTTCAAACAGTAATTCTCTCATCCCTTACAGAATAAGTTGCTTCTCCAAAAACAGATTAAAAAAAAAGTTCATTTGCACATTAAAAAGCAACAACCTACAAATCTCATTAGTTACTGCATTCAATTCTAGTGTCATGATTAATAACTAATATGCATTCCTTCCCTAAATTACTCAAGTCTTGTTTTGATATTCTGTAATTTATGAGCTATATTATAGAGATAACCACCAGCCACAAACTGTATGTAAAATAGTATATAAAGTAGGGGAAATAAAACTTAGCTAGCATTTTAAGTATCATCTACATTTCCCCAGATGATCATAAGACCATAGTTAGTGCTTATTCCTGCATTCCTTTATCAGCATTTTATTTTACCTTTGCCCTCGGCTGCCTCCTTAGCTGACTGAGGGCCCTTGACAATCCTGCCTGGTTGGTTTTGTGGTAGTATTACAGTACCTCTGGTCAATGTGATAGCACAAGAGGACACTAGGCAGACCCCAATTTCTATCTTTACTCCTTCCAGTCCTTTTTGATCTCTTGCTTATAAGATGATGTCCAAAATGCTTTTTTTATTCTCTGAAGAATAATATTGCTATGGTACTGCAGCAGACTCTTTGGGGAACTTGAGGACAAAAGTACATTTTTGTATCCCAAATTATCCTTAGATAGCATAAATAAGTTATCTTCCCCAGGGCTGGTGTTGTGGCAAATCAGGTTGGGCTACCACCTAAGATGCTGGCATCCCACTCAGGGACAGGTTCTAGTTCCGACTGCTCCACTTCCCACCCAGCTCCCCTGCTAATGAGTCTGGGAAAGTCACTGAAGATGGTCCAAGTACAAAGGTCCCAGCTCTAGTCTCCTGGCTTTGGCCTGGCCCAGCCCCAGATGTTGCGGCCATTTAGGGATTGGACGAGTGGATGAAAACTCTCTCTCTCTCTCTCTCTCTCTGTATGTTTGTGTGTATGTGGAGGGAGATTGGGGGGTGTATCTCCCTCTCTATAACTCTGCCTTTCAAATTAATAAATAAGTCTTTTATTATTAGTTTTTAACAAATTTGATGTAATTTGTAGATATAATTCCAAGAACATATTGATATTCCTTTCCTTCCTCCTACATTTCCAACCCCTCATCTTTTTTTTCTTTCTTCCTTTCTTTCTGTTTTTTGTTTTTGTTTTTGTTTTTGAGATAACATATTCACATATATGCATTGCTAATTTTAAAAACTCTGTAAGTGTACTACTGATTAATAAAATATAATTTATCTCATCATCTCACTCACGTAAGTATTCATTAAGACACACATATGTCAGGTGCTATTGTAGGCACTGTTGCTCCAACAGTTTACACACACCCAAAATATATAACTATAAACAATTTCTTAAAAAATAGTTTTTATTATGCTATACTATATTTATATTACCCTATGGAGAAATATAGAGCAAGAAAGGCAAGCAGGAATAGACGGGAGGTAAGTTCAATTGTAAACTGGGAATCCAAGGAATACTTTGGGAAAAACATGGCATTTAAGCAAAGTACCAAAGAAGAGGGAGCAAGTAATTGTGGTTGTTGAGGGAAGTGCATCCTAGCAAAAGAGAAAAGCAGATGCAAAGGTTTAAGTGGAAGCACAATGAATATTGTTGAGAATCAGCAAAGACTCACACTAATGAGAAGGAACACAGGCTCAACCATGAATATCATGGCTACAGTCCTTTGCTTTGCTTCTTGCACTGGAACAGGAGTTCCTGGGATGGTAAATGTTTTGCACAGGCTGCCATTAAGTTGTAAAATCTATGTGTATCTTTGCTGACAGGAACACAGCTGGAAGAAAGCAAATTCAAATCCATAATAAACATCTGTTCCAGTGAAGACAGGACTTCTCCCAACATGATGGGAAGGATCCAAAGTAATGAACTTGCCACAAGGTAGCTCCCCATTGAGGGGGCAGATCTCTATCTTCACCTAACAACCTTGTACTCACCCACACAGGTCTTGTGAACAAGGCATGAACCAGACCTCATATGGATCATGGTAGAATGTATGAAGATCCACCTGGAAAATGAGAGTATGGATAGCTTGGGGAGCAGCTGCATGATTTTTTTTCTTACTTGTTACTCTATCTACCAAGGAGACTATGATGAGACAGTTTCTCTTTACTTCTGAGGAATAAAATTCCCTATCTTGCTCCTCTGGATTTAGCTGATGGATATAAATAAAACTTGATAGGTGTAACCTAGAATAGGGTCCACAGCAATGAGTCTCCTACACCTCCTATTTAAGTCATCTGGTCCTTTTTGTCTTCAGTGTATGAGACAAGGACCATGGTTAGCTGGCACCTGTGGCTACTCTTCCTTTTGCTATCTCTGTGTAAGCAATGATATGTCAAAATCAAAAAAACTGATTTTGTTACTTTACCAACCAAAATGGTCTATTGTGGTCAAGCCTGGCCTTGTGAGACTGACAGTCCCCCAGAGACTACATGTATGGAATGTCAGTGTGAGAGAGCATATGTTAGGAATGCAAGGTGCCTTCATGAGCCTTCCTTGAGCTTTTGTGACCTGTGCAAGCCCAATCACATCTCTGGACATGCTGGGTGAATGACTTGGTGGAACAATCAAGATGCAATTCAGGTTGGGAACTTCAGGACACTTGATATTCTAGCCTCCAGAAAGTGTGGGGCCTTAGAAGAACTTTACAGAAGCCCCCATCTATGTAAAAAAAGTTGATTGGAAATGAACATACTATAAAATTCAGGAATCCACATGAGGAATAGTAACATAGCAAAAGACCAAGAAGTATTACATATTGGTTTAGTGTTCAATCAGTGGTTTCCAGGAGATGTCTTTCCCTTTTCCAGCCTAGAAGCCTTTTCAACAAGCTCTCTTTATGTTCATTGTTAGAGGTGCCATTCTGGGTAAATTTCCTATCTCCCACTATGAGGTAAAAGTAGCAATGCTTTATTATTCATAAGGACATGGCTCTCCAGAATGTATTATATTGAAACAAGGTACATCTTCATGCCTCTGCAGTCCTCTAATATCTCTTGTTAGGGATGATTACATTATTACTTACTACTCTACTTATTCACTTGTTACTCCTGAATACAGACTCCCAATAATTTTCTCAAAGATTGTTATTGTGCTTCAAGAAGATGATGATCACAAATACAAGTATTAACCAGAACAAGGGGCGAAATATGAGCAATAATTTGCTTTCTGATCATGTTACACTTAATATTGAGGACTTGATGCCTAACTATATAACAACACATCTCATAACAAGTTCTCTTGAACTCCTTGGGCAGTAATTGTTGTGTTACTAGAATAGTCATTCAATGCTAACCTCACTCCTATACTTTATAAGCCTTCAGCAGTGGGGGGAAATAATTAGTGAACAGCTTTTGGACAGAATAAGAAGAATGTTCCTATCTTCATAAGGACCATTCCTCTTTCACTCAGCATGGATTAAGACTGACTCCTGAAATCACACTCCCACCACATTGAGGGGCAAAAAAGACATCAATTCAAAGAGCCTGATGGAGTTGCAGTGAATCAGCCTTGGCATACCTCAGAGAAGAGATGTGCAGTGAACCACCTTGAAGGACAGTCTGGTTGCTGAACATTTCGTGGAATTACTCCTCGTACAATCACTATCAGCCAGGGTTCTCAGTCATAAACACCATAATCTACTCTGATAGGTTTAAGTGAAAAATAAATTTAGCAAGGGATATAAGGTAACTTACAGACTCTCCAGAATGGCCAGGGAGTCACATGGCAAAGTCACAAAGCTAGAAAAATTGTCCATTCACACAGTGAAGGCCATGCAAGACTTGGCACACAAAGACTCAAGGAAGGGAGGCTGGAAACTCTTCCAGTTGTACAGTGAAATAGTGACTTAATTCCAACATGTGGCAATTTTCTCACATTGTTCACAAGGATACATCTAATTGCAGGATCTAGCTAAAGTCAATACTTTTTTTTGCAGGGGCTCTGAGATCAAAACTTTCCTGTCTTATAGAAATCACAACTCACAATTATCAAATTGAAGGGAGAGAATTGAAATTATCAAGATGAAGGGAGAGAATTCTAAAAAGTTTAGCAATCAAAACTAACAAATTATCTGGTTGAGTTTCAGAAGCCAATAATGAACAAATAGTTCATCCCAATATTGTACATATATTTTAACATGTTCCAAAAGATATTTCCCGACTCTTTTTTGAAGTTAATTTATCCACCTATTTGTCTGTGTATCTGTCTATCTATCTATTCACATGCATTGTGTACTTCCTGAAAACAAGAAATATGTTTTGTGTTTTTTTTTTTCTCTGATGTAAGCCTTAATAACACCTGGCCCATATTTGAGTCTAAGAACCAATTTGCAGAAAGAATGAGTGGTTGGAATTATGTCAAATTTATCAGAGTAAGGATATAAAAGCCACTCTAAAATATAGAGGCTATTTTTTCCTCCAAATTTTGTCATCACTTATACCTACAATTACTACCATCACTATTCTTACCATTTTTCTAGAGAATTATTTTAAACTATAAGAGTTTCCTCACATCATTGCTTATAATAATGAAATATTTGAGGTAATCTAAGTATTCAAAACTAGTGGATCAGCTTACTATGTTTGCATATGTTATTCCATATAATTGAGCACTACCCAATTATTAACTGCCCAGCATTTATTTTTTTCTTCATTTAATAGAAACATCCGTTTTTTGCTTTCAGTAAAATCCCCACACACACTGGATATAAAATTGAAGGTGTCCAATTTACCTTGGCCAATTGGTGACTATAGGAGCCAAGACTGGACAGATTTTCTGATCATGTAATTTGAAAGACAGGAGTTCTGATATTGGAATTTATTTATCCCGCATTGAAGACTAGATCCTGTTTTTATTGCTTGAAAGCAAAAATCCTAAGTGAAGAAATTAGAAGAATGTTTTGTTGATCTAAAAAAGATTTACAACAAATTATTCAGTGAAAAAAGTAATTTTCAAAACCAGGTGATATGGTCAACAGAATTAACGTATTAATACAGAAAACATTATAAATGTATGTATAAATTATATTTATGTATGTATAAATTATGTATGTATAAATTATTACTATATATGTTTAAATATTATAAATGTATGTATAAAATCATAATTATATTTTATGGGGGATTATGTTATTCATTTTTATTATCTTCTCTTTGCTAATTCTTATTTTGCAAATATTTTAGTGAACCAATGTACAATTACTGTGTCATTCAAAAACAAGTGTGCTTTGGAAGGGATAAAAACTATAAATCAGATAAAAATTTTGAATGCCAATTACTTAATCTAAAAACTGGGAAGAGAATCAAAGAAATTCAAGAACCAAAGGAAGAAAAAAAGTCTGCTTGCTTTACTCAAATAAAACATAATGCTTCCACATGGAAAAATAAATTTACCATATCCAGCATACTTGATTTGTTTGTGATTTAGCCAGGCCTGGACTAAGGGGTAAGATGACTGCTTTAGATCTTTTGAAAATTTCAATTCCACTCTTTTACTTTGGCCATGGGTGATGAAACTAGAATCTTCTTCACAATAGCCCCCTGAATTCTTTCTATTTCTTCAACATTTCTTTCTCCTTTTAGTATAAAATCCCTTTCATTTATAACTCGCAATAAACTCTACCCAAATCTCCTTCATCACTGGGGAAAAAGGAGGAGATTTATAAACTCCAATAAGAGAAAAGTCCAAGGATAGAGATAACATCATACACTGTTGTCAAATAACATCCTTGGGACTCAGTGTCTCTATATTGATGCTGTTCACTTCTGCTTTGGCTTCATATTTATAAAGGCTTCCTTTGGGGTGGCCCCAGAAGCTCCAAATCTACATCTTTTCTGATCTAGTGCCACATAAAAGATAATTTTTATCTTAAAAACTGCAAGTCCCCAAATTGAGGATTTTTGGACAATGAGTTATATGCCTATCTGTGAGCCAATCTTTTTTTTAAAGATTTATTTATTTTTTTCTTGAGAGAGTTACACAGAGAGAGGAGAGGCAGAGAGAGAGAGAGAGAGAGAGAGAGAAAGAGAGAGAGGTCTTCCATCCGATGGTTCACTCCCTAATTGGCTGCAACAGCCGGAACTGCACTGATCTGAAGCCAGGAGCCAGGAGCGTCTTCTGGGTCTCCCACGTGGGTGCAGGGGCCCAAGGACTTGGGCCATCTTCTACTGCTATCCCAGGCCATAGTAGAGAGGTGGATCGGAAAAGGAGCAGCCTGGACTAGAACTGGCGCCCATATGGGATGCCGGCACTTCAGGCCAGGGCGTTAACCCGCTGTGCCACAGAGCTGGCCCCGTGTCAATCACTGTTGACAAATTGATTCTAACTGAAAAAAACAGAACCACCCACCTGTAGGACAAGAAGGAGAGCTAGTCCATACCATCACATGGATCAAGAGTAGGAGTGGAATGAACAACCATGGCAACAATTCTTTCCCAAAAGAGATGTGATCCATTCTGAGCAGGCAGAACCAGCAAACCACATCATTTCCTCTCAAAGTCTACGCAAGTATGGAAAGATGGTAGTGAGGGCTGAAGTTTGGGAAACTTGCCAAGTCTTATTTTTTTTTCTTCTTGACACTCTGTGTACAAATAATAATGAAAAATGACCACCAGGATCTAGTGAAATGTCAAAAAAAAAAAACAAAAAACAAAAAACAAAACAAAAAAAAACCTGACCTTTGCTCTTGGTAGAATCAAGATAAGATTTTTGAATATCTCTGAACATCAGTTTCTCCATTTGAAAAATGTGGGAGGGAGAAGAGAAATAAGAAAGATGAGCATGAAAGGTCCTTATCGGTACTAAGATTCTATGCTTCTCGATCTTCTAAGATCTTTAGATGAAACCTCATTTTGCTTTTTCACTTTCAGAAATTATTTTTTTTTTCTTTGACAGGCAGAGTGGATAGTGAGAGAGAGAGACAGAGAGAGAGGTCTTCCTTTTTGCCGTTGGTTCATCCTCCAATGGCCGCTGCAGCCGGCGCATCTCGCTGTTCCGAAGCCAGGAGCCAGGTGCTTCTCCTGGTCTCCCATGCGGGTGCAGGGCCCAAGCACTTGAGCCATCCTCCACTGCCTTCCCGGTCCATAGCAGAGAGCTGGCCTGGAAGAGGGGCAACCGGGATAGAATCCGGCACCCCAACCGGGACTAGAACCCGGTGTGCCGGCGCCACAAGGCGGAGGATTAGCCTGTTAAGCCACGGCGCCGGCCTAGAAATTATTTTTAATGTGTTATTAATCAGATATAGACCATGGGAATAATTTATTGTCTGATATTAGGCTTTGAGTTGAAAGAAAGATGAACAATCTGATGACAAATATGTAACAAACAATTTTTATAGAGGTTTAGATATATATTTTGATGAGGATATTTTGATGAATACATGATTTGGATGCTTTTGCAGGAAAAGGATAATGTGTTAAGAACAAATTACAGCTCATTATGAAAACATGTTGCACTAATATCAGGTACAGAAATTATGCCACCCGAGTCCAGGAGAATAGTGCCAAGGAAATTATAATTGCCATTTTTTAGTGATCCTAAACAGGATGCTATAGAGCCTTTGATAGGAAAATAATAATTGCTACCCTTTACTGAACATCTGCTGTGTGTCAGCTGTTCTCCGTGTTCTCTATTCACACTATTGTGAGCCACATTACAGCATTATAGACAGGGGCTATAATGTAAAACGTATGCATGAGAAATGATTAATAAATTAGGGCTCAAGGAGATCAATAATTTATCCAAGCTCATAGTTCTGTTAACTTGCAGACAGGGATCTATTCTCAAGTTCTCTTGGAGTTTGTGAGTCTATTGTCTTTCCTGCTTTGAGACCAGGCCTTTTGGTAATGTCTGAAGAGGGAATACTTTGCATTCTTGCTTTATATTTGTAAAATTGTTCCCTCTTTGAATTTCAGGCAAATCTATACCAAATGAGGGAATGTCTAAAATAATGCAGAAACAAATCAAAGAGTTGTGTGTTTTTATATAAATTTTCAATTATTATCTGATGCATAATACAAAATCTTGACACCAAAATGAATGAACAGACTCTTATTGTTAAATCCATAAATGCATTTGTTAGTGATCTTACAGAAACCATGTTATTAAAACATGTGACAGAAACATGTCATTTGGTTGCTAACTTAGGATTGGTTTAAAGATAGCAGATTAATTTATTTTTCACGTTATCTACAACATATGATATTGTTTGGATGAATACAGCTCTGAAGCCAATAGCACAAACTAACGTAGCAGCTGAAAGTTTCTTACTCTTAATCGTGGTGATTGTTCCTCATTAAATCAGTGGACATAGATCTGCAGAGCTGCCTCCACAGGTAATTCCAAATGAATCAAGCCCTAGGGGAATCAAGGCAAAGGTTTCCCATGTGCACATTAATTTGAGTGGTCTCATAGAGCCAAAGGCAGCAACAGAATCCAGAGCAACAAGCATGCTAATAAAGTAGCTGGATGTACACAGAAGGAAAGAGAAGCAGAACAGGTCACTAGCTCTAGCTCAGCCGCAAGAAGTCATTCTATTCTAAATTTTGAAAGCAAAATAATTATACAAGCTCAGGTAAATCTCCAGAGGTTGGATAATGATTCACAAGCCAGTTGGAATGTTTCCATTTTAGATGTCATTATTTTTGTAATGTCATTGATTGCTTAATCCTGCTAGTTTCCTTAACAGCAAAGGGAAATGGAAATCATTCCTGTAATTGCCAATACGCAGCTGTACACAGAAACCGGTTGAACCAGAATGAAGACGGTGCTAGGAGTTCAGTTAATGCGTTTTCTCAATCAATCAGCAAGAGTGACTGAGTTCCTATTCTGTGGGTGCTACTCTGGGAAAACTCTATGTTTCTAGATTTTTTTATGGATAGCTACAACAAGTGCCTTGCAAGAACTTGGAGAAGGGGAAATGAGTTTGGCTTAGAAAACCAACTTTGAAACCAAGGGATAAAGCAGCCGTAAGAAAATTCACCTCACAGAGATTGACTCTCCTGGCTAATTGTAACCTGACTGAATAAAATATCAGCATAGGAAAGGAAGACTGTACTAAAGAATGGAAAAGTGAAGTTTGCTAGGAAGTGAAAATCCAAGCATCTAAAGGGGAATCCTGCCAATGCAAACCTGTGCTCCTTAAGGAAGGAGGGCTCTGTGCAGCGCTGAGGGAAGAGTGCTGCTTCTATGCCGATCAAACTGGGGTAGTAACTGAGACCCTGGATAAACTCAGAGAAAGACTAGACAGAAGGCAACGGGAATTGGAGTCACGCCAGGGCTGGTACGAGAGTATCTGGAAACGTTCCCCCTGGTCCACGACCCTATTCTCCTCTCTTATAGGCCCCATCTTTCTGCTAATATTGATCCTGACACTTGGCCCCTGCCTTTTTAACCCATTGACACAGTTTGTCAGCGATGGGCTGTCACGCGTTCAGGCCATGGTCCTGACTCAGCAATACCAGGCCTTAAAACGCTCGGAGGATCAGGATTGCCCTTAGGAAAGGATTTTCCTAATTTACAAGACCAAAGGGGGGAATGAACAACCTGACAATGGTCACGCCATTTTAACTACCCCAGCACCATCTTAGGGAGCGCTAGTAAAACATTCCCTGGAAATTGGGCCGAAACCATAAGTCAAGGGCAGGCAGCTGCAGGTGGTTTGAGATAACCAATTTGCCAGATAAAGGCATGGGAAGCACCCAACCACACCCGGCAAAAGTATGCAAGGTATTTTCTGCATGCCCCCACCCCATTGTCTTATTGAAACCCTGTAACCACGCTTTTTTCCGCTTTTGTATCAACCGCTTCTGCTATCTCCCAGGTATATAAGCGCCCCCCAGACACTACTACGCACGCCTCTCTCCTGCCTCCCGTTGAGTTGGGTCTGGAGACGGCGTCCGCGAGCGCTCGTGAAATAAAGCCACCTCTTGTATTTGCATCGTCTGGTCTGAGGATTTTTGAGTCTGGGGTCGCAATCTAAAGGGCCCAGCGGGGATTGGGGTCCTTCAGACTCTCCTGGCTAATTGTAACCTGACTGAATAAAATATCAGCATAGGAAAGGAAGACTGTACTAAAGAATGGAAAAGTGAAGTTTGCTAGGAAGTGAAAATCCAAGCATCTAAAGGGGAATCCTGCCAATGCAAACCTAATGCAAATTAAACATTGAAATGGCTTAGCGCCAAAAGCAAGTACAAATTAAAAACAAGAGCCTTAAGTCATTCTCCTTATTGAAATATGAGAAGGTTTTCACCATTTCTATTTTCTTCCAGCATTTACTTTAGGGAGAATGTAGTTATTTCTCTTCTTTTTGAAATGTAGGGAAACCTTTCTGAAAGTTAAATATGCCTCTCATCAGCCTGAAGGCTCAGGCAGGTCTTTCTCAAGTACCAGGGATGGTCTCCTTGTAATGCGATCAGCAAGGAAGATACCAACCCCTACCCCTAGCTCTGTGGGAGGCCAGGAGCCTAAGTTCAGTGGAAGTTTTGTGGTTTTCCTGGGTTAGGAGAAGGTTGTGTTTCCAATTATATATCCCCAAAACAACTCCCTGAAAGTCTGTGCAGGAATTTGAGTTTGCATGATTATTCTCATTTGAAGTTGCAAAGGATTTCTCATAAAGATATGAGTTAAGTTTTCCTTTGGAAAATACTAAGTGAAAGGAGAATGAACCAGGTTTGACAAAAGCCACGGTTACACCCTCTACTCAGAGACTGGTTACTCTTCATCTTGAGAATGTGTATAAATGAATTGTATCTGCCTTGCTATATCCAAGGGTGAGAACTTGTAGTCTTTGAAGTCTCTTCAGTGGACTGCCTGGGATGCATTTCACGTGTGCCTTAACATGTTTTTAATATTAAAATTACCTTCTTTCTCTTCTACCTTATTGGTGAAGTTTCTTGGGCTAAGAAGGAATAGTATTTTTAGTTATATTTCCCCAACACAACTTCCTTTGCTCTGATTCAATATTCATCCCAACTCCTAAATTATAGATTACTTTCCCTATAAAGGCCATATCCAATGCATAACATAGGCACCAGAATTTTGATTTGCATTATTCTCATTGCAAATAACTCACATTGTGAAATAATAAGCATTTGATTATACACATCAGTCTCTGTGAGTTTGATTATCATTTGTACATTCCCAAAAAGTTATCTGTTCTGTTTTTAAAGATTTATTTATTTATTTGAGAGTTAGAGTTACAGAGAGACAGAGAGAAAGGTCTCCTATCAGCTGATTCACTCCCCAAATGGCTGCAACAGCCAGAGCTGGGCCAATCTGAAGCCAGGAGCCAGGAACTTCTTCCAGGTCTCTCACCCGGGTACGGGGGCCCAAGCACTTGGACCATCCATACTGCTTTTCTAGGTCATGGCAGAGAACTGGATTAGAAGAGGAGCCAGGACATCAATTTGGGATGCCGGCACCTCAGGCAGAGGTTTAGAAGAATCTGTTCTTAATATACTATCAGTTGTCCAAGCTTGTAAGTTTGAGGAATAACCTCCATCTGCTGTGAATTGAATCACCAATTTTTTTTTTTTTTTTTTTTTTGACAGGCAGAGTGGATAGTGAGAGAGACAGAAAGGTCTTCCTTTTGCCGTTGGTTCACCCTCCAATGGCCGCTGCGGCCGGCGCACGGCGCTGATCTGAAGCCAGGAGCCAGGTGCTTCTCCTGGTCTCCCATGCAGGTGCAGGGCCCAAGCACTTGGGGCATCCTCCACTGCCTTCCCAGGCCATAGCAGAGAGCTGGCCTGGAAGAGGGGCAACCGGGATAGAATCCGGCGCCCCGACCGGGACTAGAATCCGGTGTGCCGGCGCCGCAAGGCGGAGGATTAGCCTGTTAAGCCACGGCGCCGGCCGAATCACCAAAATTAATGCCATTCTGTAAAGGCTCTTCAGAAACAGCCAACAGGCTTTTCCTAGTGGATTCCTTTAGATACGCAAATTTTTTTTTTGAAACAAGAGGATATTAGATGGGGGAGTGAAGTGGGGAAGAGATGGGGAGAGGCAGGGTGTCTCCTTGTATGGAATTGCTCAATATTAAAACAAACATTTTCTGTCTTAGGTGTTGCTATTGGCTTTGCAATAAAAATAGACAAGTACTGGGGATCCTTCAATTTTTATTCTAGGATATCCAGCTGAATTCATCAAGGTAGGAAACAGTTATTGTGCCAGGGACTAAAGAACACAGGAGATATTACATTGCATCATAATATGACTCAGTCACAGGGCTCCATAGACAGCAGATGGAGGATCCCACTTGATTTTGGCCTTGGCATTAGTGTTCACTGCCTCCCATGAGCAATGGAGTAATGTTTTGATCTTTTTTTAAAATGAACAACTTCACCACAGGCAAAATGTGACACTCTGTAATTTATAGAGGTTATTTTGTATGTATGTATTATTTCTGGAAGTGTTAGTTCCTGAAAAATTATTCTTGGGTATATAGATTTTTAGGTAGCATTGAGAGAGAGAAAAACAGCCCAGCACTGCAGCACAGTGCCTTAAGCCACAGCCTGCAGCACTGGCGTCCCATATAAGCCCTGACTTAAATCCTTGCTGTTCCACTTCCTATCCAGCTCCCTGCTAATATTCCTGGGAAAACAGCAGAAAATGGCCTAGTCCCTGTGCCCCTTGTACCCATGTGGGAGACCTGGAAGAAGGCTGGCTCAGCTCTAGTCTTTGCAGCCATTTAGGGAGTGAACCTGCAGATGGACGGACTCTCTGCTCTCCTTCTCTCTATATATAACTCTACCTTTCAAATAAATAATCTTAAAAACAAAGGGAGAGAGAGAAATATTAGTTTCAGGGAAATTTCAAGATACCAGTCATTACCTGGAGCTGACCTTTTAACTCAGTAACATATTTAGGTCACTGCTCCTTCATTTGAACCTCTAATAAACAGCTTCATGTATGTTTATTCTTTCTGTGCTCATTTTGTCACCCAGCCTCTTAGTAGGCAAGCCAACCTTTGCCTAGTGCAGGCTGTCTTCAGTATATCAGCTTTTCTCTTCACAATTTGTAACCTGCATCTGTGGATAAAAATCTCACTCAACTGCACCCAGGCTGGCACCTCTGTACTGCTTAAGATGAAGTCATTGAGATTTATGTTCAAAATTTGAAGGACTGGGGCTGGTGCCATGGCTCACTTGGTTAATCCTCGGCCTGCAGTGCCGGCATCCCATATGGACGCGGGTTCTAGTCCCAATTGCTCCTCTTCTGGTCCAGCTCTCTGCTGTGGTGGGGAAGGCAGTGGAGGATGGCCCAGGTGCTTGGGCCTCTGCACCTGCATGGGAGACCAGGAGGAAGAACCTGGCTCCTGGCTTCGGATCGGCGTAGCTCTGGCTGTAGCGGCCATTTGGGGGGTGAACCAATGGAAGGAAGACCTTTCTCTCTGTCTCTCTCTCTCTCACTGTCCAGCTCTATCTCTCAAATAAAAAAAAAAAAATTGAAGGACTTAATTTAGATTCTGGAGTACCTTACTTTCCAACTTTTCAATTATTATTTGTTTACTAAGAAACCTTTTAGTTTGTAAATACATAATTATTACCCAGCATGCACATTGTCCCTGAAGTTCTTGAAAAAACAACTGTAGGAAAAAATGGGCACTTGATAATGGGGCAACTAATAAAAGTCTACTGACTTTCTTCAGAGTCTCCCCTTTATTTTTAAGATGGAAATTGGACAGCTAGAAGAGACAATGAAAGAGTATGAAAAGTGTTAAAACTCAATCTACATTTCAAGATCCAACTTAAACAGAACTTCTGAACTTCACCACAGTTGTCTATTTATCTCTTACCTATATTTGAGCGTATATAACACACAACACACACACACACATTTCTCTTTTATTTTCTGAATTCCCAATAATATTTTGTACCTCTCTTATGATTGAGATGTATTTTGTAAGTTTTCCTTCCTACATTTTTTTTTTTGTAAGTTCTGGCTGATATTTCCTTTATCCTATTTTTAAAAATTCAATGTCGTCATATGTTAGACACACTTTGCCCTAGTTGGTTACTAATGCAGCTATTCACTCTGCAATAAAAGATCAAAAATTGCATTTCAAGCAAAAATAAGTGTATCCCCATTTTCACTTTCAAACAAACCCACTCAATTTTTAAATTACTATTCAGTTGTAAGAACTTCTCATAATAGCCTTAATCATCTATTTTCTTTTACTCTTTTCATTACTAATCAAGAAAATTAACATGGAGAATATAGCTGTTATAATTAAAATAAGATGATTTCACACTATTATATGATAAAGAATGTGGTTTCCTCCAAAAAAGTATAATACAATTTTGTGATTTAAAAGCTAAATATTTAGTGGTTAAAATGTCATCTCATTTCATGTTATTCTAGAGAGTGTTGGACTGCTACATTCATCTACAATACAAGAGGAGAAAATTGGGGTTAAATTGAACTCTGGTAAAAAGTAAGATGCACTGACATTCAGTATTACCTGAGGTGCTATGAAATGTAAAAGATTAAATCATTTTATTTTTTATCTTAATGTACCTGAGGCTTATTTGCAAAAAAATTTGAATAAGCAACTGATTATTTCCATTTGCTTCTATATCAGATGAGTAAGGTCAGAAACGTTTACTGCAATAGAGTGTGTTATGGTCTTTTTCAGGGCCAGGTGAATGGTTGAGAATGTACACTCTAGGGTAGCCATTCATATACAGTGTTCCTGGATATGTGTATTTATTACCATCATTGTCTTTCAATTAACTATATATGTCTTCAGGAAAATGAGACTGTGTCTTACTAGGGGAAGAAAAAGCACCATTAATGCTATAGCAGAAATAGACTCTCACTCTTGAAAGACATTAAAAGGTGGTGATACAATAAACTGGAATATCTATCTCATTAGATTATAGCTTCAATTAAACTTGTGCTTCTTGTGAAAATATGTTGGAAATGAAAATGTTAACATTTCTCGAAGAAAATTAGTGATATCAATAAGGATATCATATTCTGAACTAAAATAGTAAAATAATAATGTTAACATGTCTTATCCAGTAAAAATATAAATAGAAATCTTGTTCCTTTTTTATTGGTTCTTCCCTGTTACAGTCAACAGCTACCATTTATTTCAGTCAAAATATGGCCAAGAACTTTGAACATCATAACATTAAATGGAATGTGATTACATAAAATACTGGAAAATTCTCAATGACTTATCTGCTCAAAAAGCAATGTAAGAAATGAACTGAAAATAAAAATAAGGGTACAGGCCGGCACCGCGGCTCAATAGGCTAATCCTCCGCCTTGTGGCACCAGCACACCGGGTTCTAGTCCCGGTCGGGGCACCGGATTCTGTCCCGGTTGCCCCTCTTCCAGGCCAGCTCTCTGCTGTGGCCCAGGAGTGCAGTGGAGGATGGCCCAAGTGCCTGGGCCCTGTACCCCATGGGAGACCAGGAGAAGCACCTGGCTCCTGCCTTCGGATCAGCACAGTGCGCCGGCCAGCGCACTGGCCGCGGCGGCCATTGGAGGGTGAACTAATGGCAAAGGAAGACCTTTCTCTCTGTCTCTCTCACTGTCCACTCTGCCTGTCAAAAAAAAAAATAATAATAATGGTACATTGAAATAATTAAGAATATTACAGAGGTGGAATTAGTTTCTTATTATTAAGAAAAATTGTATAAGAAATATATTGAAATAAAAATCAAGACATAAGTGTAAATCAATGAGGGAATGTCAAGCCCATGCATTAACACCTATTTTCTAGTTTAAAAGATATAGTATGGGGCCCTTGTTGTGCTGTAGCTGGTAAAGCTGCTGCCTACAATGCTGGCATCCCACATGGGTGCAGGTTCGAGTTCTGGCTGCTTCACTTCTGATTTAGCTCCTGCTGATGTCCTGGAGAAAGCAGCAGCAGATGGCCCAAGTGCTTGCATCTCTGTACCTACCTGGGAGATCGGAATGAAGCTCCTGACTTCTGGCTTTCGCCTGGCCCAGCCCCAGCCATTGCAGACATTTAGAGAGTGAACCAGAGGATGAACGATCTCTCTCTCCCACTTGCTGTAACTTTGACTTTTAAATAAATATATAAATCTTTTTAAAAAAGATTCAGTTAAAGAACACTATGGTACATTCCTCAAAACAGGGAGAGGATTATAGACAGAAAGAAGGCCGTAATAAATGCTTATAATAGGTAGCATAAAATAGATAGTAAAAAGATTTTGAACAACACAAAATGAATGGAAAACTGCCCTGTAGTCCAGAGAACTTTGAGGTACTAATGACAACAGACATAATATTGCAGACATCAGAATAAACCCCAGAATTAAGAGGAAAGGGAAGAGTGTGCAGAAAAGAGTAAGGAGGAGAGTATTCCATGAGTCCAGTTAGGTTTGGTTTAGCAGAAGAACACAGCCTCCAAAGTCCAGTGGTTTGGGTCTGCACTTCAGCTCTGCTATTCAGCTTTACATGACCGTCGACAAGGTACTGCCCTTTCTAAGGATTAAACATATGTATACATTATACATGAATTACTATTACTATGATTAAATATCTGTAAAGAGAACAGCCTCCTTAAAATACATACATCGTAACCCTTGGAATCTAAATATGTTCCATGGCAAACGTGAATTAAGGCTGATCTTAAAATAGAGAGATTACTCAAAATTATCCAAGTAGACCCAATCTAATAAAAAAGCTGCTACAGTGTGGAAGAGGGAAGTAGAATACCAAGTGTCAGAGTGTTGTAATGTGAGAAAGATTTGACAGGCCATCACTGGCTTTTGAGATCCAAGAAGGGGACCACAACCAAGGAATGGGCAGTCTCTGAATCTTCTGGAAAGGAATGCAGCCCTGTTGACTGATTTTAGTTCATTGAGATGCGTTTAAAGACTTTGCAGCCTTCAAAAATGTAAAATAATTAATTTGTATTGTTTTAATAAGTTTGTGATGATTTATGACATCAGAAATAAGGAAGTAACATGATCATGTTGTAATCAGTATGGGATAATAAACATTAATTCTCAAAGGGAAGACTGGTAAAGGAAGAATCCAGTATACTAGTGTTCATTACTTTTGGAGCAAATGTATAGGATAATTCAAAAAGGTTGTGGAAAATGGAATTAAAATGTAAGTTTATTTTGGTGCAAGGTCTTTTTTTTTTTAAATGCCCGAATAGTTTCTTCATAATGTGGATTTTCCTTCAACTTTATGAAGACCCCTTATATATCCAATGAGTTAACCAACATATCTTCTTTACTTGCTACAAAGAACAATTATAGGGGAAAAAGCTGCATCAGTTTAACAAAGCTAGATGAAAAGATTATTTTCAAAATATAAATTTCTGCTTATCATCCATGTATGTCAGAAAAAATATCTATTTTATTTCAACATTAAGTGGAGAAGACAAGAATGGCCACCTCACAGTTAATTTTTCCAGGTCAGTTTTATAAAGTAGCTCTTCTACTAATAAATCAATCTGTCTGGAGTCCCTAATTGGTACACATCTTTCCTCTGATAATCTGTATGTTTTCTCTCTGACAAAATATTTTTCAAATGTGTGAAATTGTTCCATGAAAATCCACTAATACTTTAAAGGACAATTCTTTGCTCATGATTAGATGGATGGACATACTGCACATTATTATGGCAAATTTCAAAGGGATAGAAGATAAATGTGGAAACCAAGAAAAATGTTCAGAAGAGTTTGAACTTGAGTCTGCAAATTCTCAGCTGCAGAGGAAATAGAAAGGATGATAGATACTTCTGTCCATACAGTTAAGAATATTATTAACCATGATTCTTTTCACCCCTATACAGCTTAGAGAGGGAGCCATTCGAAGTTTTCTTTTGACTATATCTAACACTTTGCTTCCATGGAAGTTATTTTTCCACAAAATTCCTTAAAATGCTGCTGAACATTTACCATATTACATTGATAGTTTTGTGGTTGAAAATGTTTGTCCCTGCCACCCATCATTTTCTCCCTTACTAAAAGAACCTCATCTTTGACCACGTGACTATTCCTTCTTGTCACAGCCCAGTTATGTCAGGACAAGCTGACCTAGCCTCAGTTCTAAGGATCCATGCTTAAGCTATGAGCACATGGCAGGCCTCTGGCTGGAAGTTTCATATGAAATGTGTGTGAAACCAAATTCTAGCAAATTGGGAGAGATTTGCTGAGAGCTTTGGTGACAAGCTCATCCTTGATCTTGATCATCCTTGATCCTCACTCAGTCCGTGAGTCATTTTTCTCTTTATCTGCCACAAAGGGAGCAGCACAAGACCGGAAACCCTGAAGAAACTGAACCAGAATCCTTGAATTAAGCAGATCTACTGTGGTCTGGCCTCCTGACATCAGCCACAAAAGCCAGTTAAACTTTGTACTGTTTAGAACAGTTTGAACTGGATTTTGAGGTACTTACTTCAGCGTACGTATCAAAATTGGTCTGGTTCTCTAATCAGAATACTGTTGATCTAGTGTGGTTGACCTTACACAATAGTGTACATTAGCCAGAGAGATTACTGATCACAAAATCTGAGGGCTTTATTAGAAAATAAGTAAAGAATTTAAGACTTCTTAGATGTCCTTCTTTTATGAAAATGTTCTTCCTGTTTGCACATCAATTGATCCTTTTGTTCTAAATTAACAAATAAAATTATGATTTTATTTCTCATGCTCTCTTTTGCTAAAGTAAATAGAACAGACGTGGTGCAAAGCTAAGTGATGTACCCAATGGCTTATTGGAATCCTTTGATTTTTAGGTTAGTAAAAAGTTAATGTAGGGTTTATATATTCAGGACTGTCCTAGAAAGCAAGCTGCTGGGGGAAAAAAAAAATGATTCTAATCTAAGAAAGACCTGCTTAAATTAAAAAAGAAAACAGAATAAATTAAACAAATAGAATATGAAACATTTTAAAGTGAATAGAGATGTATACTTGGTTATACTAAGTGTTATGTTGTTATTGCTGCATTAATAAGACAGAATAGAGGCCAGCGCTATGGCTTAGTCACATATGGGTGCTGTTTTGTGTCCCAGCTGCTCCACTTCTGATCCAGCTCTCTGCCATGGCCTGGGAAAGCAGTAGAAGATGGCCCAAGTGCTTGTGCCTCTTCACCCACATGGGAGACCTGGAAGAAATTACTGGCTCCTGGCTTTGGATTTGCCCAGCTTTGGCCATTGTGGCCATTTGAGGAGTGAACTAGCAGATGGAAAACCATTCTCTCTGTCAGTAACTCAACCTCTCAAATAAAATAAAATAAAATCTTTAAAAAAAGAATATTTCAGTTAAGGAAATGCATATTATAGGAAGAATAATTTGGAAGCAATTCTCTTTGCAAGAGTTGGTCACAATTTCTAATTTTTTTAAATAATTTATTTGGGGAGGTTGGAGAGGGAGAGAGAATTTGCACTTCCATTGGCTGATTCCCTCCCCCAAGTGCTTGCAATGGCCAAGGGTTGAAGGCAGGAAATAAGAACTCAACCCAGGTCTTCCATATGGGTGGCAGGGATTCAACTACTTGAGTCATTACCACTGCCTCCCATGGTCTGCTCTGGCAGTAAACTGGAATCAGTGATCAAACCTAGGCATCCCAATGTGTAACATGACATTCTACCTTGTCTGAGCAAATGCCTACTCCAAACACATTTATTTTAAACTTTGATCTTCAAATAACTTTTCCTTTAAAACGCATTTGATATCCAGTTCTTGCAAATGACATCCCATTGCTTTTGATTTTAGTGTATTTTTAAAATTGTTTGTTTAGGAGCCAGCCCTGTGGTGTAGAGGGTAAAACTGTTGCCTGCAGAGCAGGCCTCCCATATTAGCTCTGGTTTGTGTCCCACTGTTCCACTTCTGATCCATCTCCCTGCTAATGTGCCTAGGAAAGCAGTGGAGGATGGCCCAAGTAGTACTTGGGCCCCAGCACCCATTTGGGAAATCTGGAAGAAGCTCCAGGTCTTCGAATCTACCCAGCTCTGGCCATTGCAGCCCTGTAGGGAGTCAATCAGCCATTTGGAAGGAAGATCCTACTCCCCATCTTTCTGTATCTCCTTCTGACTCTCTGTAATACTGCCTTTCAAATAAATAAATAAATCTTTTTTAAAAAAGTGTTTGTTCATTAACGATTGACTCTTCACAAATAGGCTTTAGGTGGAAAATATTAATGAATTCAGGTTACTAAGAATTTACTTAACTGCAGTACCACTGGCCCGTGGGTTTCATATTAGTACCACAGGTCTTGCTGCTAGTAATTGTTTACATTTTATCTCTTGCTCTACAGGTGTCTGGACACATTTCCAAGGAGTAATTAATTGACAAGATCTAGTGCTACCTCTTCTAGGAAGGCTGTATGATCCTCCTAATGCCATCGATCCTCACGTCCTCTGTGCTTCCATGGTGCTCTCTTTATACCTCTTTGGTATAGTGTTTACCTCTGTTTTTAAATTTCTTTTCTTTTTTTTTTTTTTGTATAACTGTCTCCTTTCTTAGCCCATGACACCCTCAACAACAGACAGTTTTGTAGAACTTTGGACCTCGGTGCCTAGCACACAACCTGACACAAGTGCTATCAATACAATGTTTCTCATACCCCTGGTTAAATTAAGCTCTTCTAAAGAGTTCCTAGTTAATGCCACTCTTTATCTGGAAGTTAAAGACAGTTACCTCCCCTCCTCCTCCCTCTATTGCAAAAACTTTCAATTCACAGGGGTTAGGAGACCACAATTAAATTCTAGTTCTGGGCTCACTAGCTGTGCCACCTCAAGGAAGTTTCTTAACATCTCCCTGAGTCTCAATTACTTCAGCTGTAAAGTTGTTATTATAACAGAATCTACTTCAGGGAGTTTTGTGAGGATCAAGTGGGAAAAAAATGTAAAGGTTTTAGTATGTAATACGCACTTTTACATTTATATAGGTGACAATATTTCTGGATTTAACATTAGCTATTTTTATTGCTGTCATTTCTATTAGCTACTGAAGTATTTTTCCATCAGTGTGATTTGATATTAAACTTTCAATGATAATGAAATTGTATTATGGGAAGTGAGGCTGTGAATTAAGGTTGCCTTGGGAAAATTCCAGATAATTTAACAGATAACAATTATATTATAAACAGGAAACATTTATGCCAGGATTGCACCTTTATTGTTCATAGGCTGTTTTTTGCTAGGAAAGCAAGTTTTTATACTTCTCATCAGTCATCCATCCATCATTTGAATTCATTGGTGGCTATATTCAGGGTATTAGCACATGGATATCTTCTTACAAAAATGCTAGAATTCAAATAAACTGTTGATAGTTATGGAGTAAAGTATTAATAATGATTAGCTCTGTGTTCAAAATGCTACAAATATCCCTGGATCTCAATGCATTGTATATCATTGCAGATAAGATTGGATTATGAAATATTTGGATAACAGACCAGTAAAATGATCCACTAAAATGTTAATGATTTAGCACCTTCTCCTAAAATCATTTTTGTAGCAATTCAGCTCCTGGAAATTTTTGGGTGTGGTGGGCATATGTGTAGGAGAGAAAAATGTATTTGTATAATGTTAGTGTTTCTGAAATCTCTAAACATGCAGATTCTATTACAATTCCAAAGAATCTTACATGATGTTGTTTACAATATGATTTAAACATTCTATTTCAGTTTGAGTAAGAAAATATGCATTCAGAATATTAAATATTTGGAAAACTTCAAGAACATAAAAATGTACTCACAAATCTGGTATCATATATTTTACAAACGTATGTATGTATGTATGTATGTATGTATGTATTTGAAAGATGGAAAGAAAAAGAGAGAGAACTCTCGTCTACTAGTTTACTCCCCAAATGCTTATAATGGCCAGGGGGCTGAAGCCTGGAGATGCACACTCAATGCAGATCTTCCATGTGGGTTACTGGAACGACTACAGAGATGTTGTCATTGCCTCCGAGCTGGAGTCAAAGTGTTATATCTGAGCCAAGTACAAACAAAGGAGTGCCACTCATTGATAAAATCTGATGGTCCTTTATTGCAGGTAGTGGAGAGTGGGCTCATGCCCTAAAGAACTCTTGACCCTGAAACCAAAAGCAACAGTTTATAAAGGCTAAGAACTGCAAAATCGGGAGGAGTATACATGGTTGCTGAGATAAAGGGGGAGTACATAGATACTGGGGTCAAGCTAACCTAAAATCTATGCAAAATTAATATCAATTATAGTCTTGACAATACCAGTTACAATCTTAACAATATCAATTATAATCTTATCTTTAATCCAAATATTGGTTTTAATCATATGTAGGACATAGACAAATTACATTTTTATCATTAACCCAGGTGCAGCCTATCTACTTTCAAGTTTGAGCAATCATGCTAGGGGGTTTCTATGCTCTGCCAAGTGTGATGTAGTGGACTGCTATTGTCCGAATGTTTTAGATCATAGTTTCAGACCAAAGTCTCACGTGGGGTAGGAGGTGCCTTCCCAGAATAGAGTCCCTACTGTCAAGGTGCTACTTCAAGAACCTGGAGGCAGGAATTCAATGCTGGTACTCTTATGTGGGATGCAGTGTTTTAACTACTAGGCTAAGTGCCTGCTCCTTATATTACCTATTTCCTTGAATTATTTTCTAATTGTTAAGAAGACCAATCTATTTTGCTGACAGAAAAATCTGACTTAAATACAAAAATTCTAAGCAATATCTTTTTACTCAGTTTACTACTTTGCAATAAAATGCTAAATAGAATTCTCTGTTTACTACCACTTCATTATGTCTAATGTTTTATGCAAAAAGATAGCATTGTTTTGAATTAAGAGATGTAATGATGATATTTTTCAGAGGTGGCACTGCTTGGTGGGAAAAAAATTTCAACAAAGGGAAAGGAAAGCAAACTTATAAAATTAAATATTCCCTCAAGTCATAGTAGTAAATATTTCATTTGAGATTTCCAAGTGGTTATGTAATGGGAATTTAGTTTCTGCCTTAGATATACCTATACAGTATATTTGCACTTTGTGACTTCAACTATTTCCTTTTATGAATACAATTTCCCTAGTTATCTTTTCACTCTCACTACAAAAGCTTTCTGCTTCTTTGATATATGATTGTTCATTTTAGAAACAAAGGATGGGAGCGGCATTGTGACATAGTGGGTAAAGCCGCCACCTTCAATGCTGGCATCCCATATAGGTACAGGTTCATGTCCTAGCTGCTCCACTTCTGATCCAGCTGCCTACTAAAGGCCTGAGAAAAACAACAGATGATGGCCCAGGTGTTTGGGGCCCTGTCACCCACGTGGGAGATGTGGGTGAAGCTCATGGCTTCAGCCTGGCCCAGCACTGGCAGTTATAGCCATGTAGGGAGTGAACCGGTGGATGGAAGATCTCTCTCACCCTCTCTGTCTCTCTGGAACTCTTTCAAATAAATAAATAAATCTTTAATTAAAAAAAGAGAGTATAGGATAAGTCTTTAACAAGCCATGGAAAATGCAAACTATGAATGGATTTTAAAAAGTCTGATCCCAAATAAACATGTTTTAATATCACTTTTCCACAAACTTCCTTTATAGAGCCAGCTTTTAAGCATTCTGCCTATTAAAGCTGTTTATGGGTAATAATTAGACAGGAAATGAAATATTACTTCCCCTGACTGAATCACCCTAAATCAGAAATACATTATACAATTAGCATATCTTAAATTACCTTTCCCTCACTGGGTAAATAGGCTTGCAAGGTATGGAAAATTATTGAGTTAATTCTGTACAGTTCTTCAACATTTGAAAGGAATTGCTTGCATGCAATGTCATTTCAAATTTCCATCAAATTGGATCTTTCAAAGGACTTTCAAAGACTACTATTGACCTTGGTAGGAACTGATACTGTATGCAATTCAACTGCTTCATTTGTCTAATATAGTGTGTACAAAGTAGCTCTTCTTCTGAAAATGTCAGTTAAAATGAGAATTGCAATTATATTTTTTTACCTACAATTTCAACTAGATGTGGAGCGAAGACACTTTAGCAATTATATGATATATAAAAGAAGTTACTTAACAGATTCTGACTATACTTATATTGCTAGCTATATGGCATAAAACTTATGAAAGATGAAACTGTGACCCACTGTTTTAACTATATTGGTAGCTATATTTTAGCATTTAAGCATCTGACCAAATTAAATTAAAGATACAGCACCATCTTATGGATAGTTCTATATTTGTAAAATTTGGAAATTCAAAAATCTTTCCGGACTTAGGAATGAAAATTCCTGATCAACAAAAGTATCATAGAAGAGAAAAATTTCAATGTGTAGGGGAAAAACGATGCAGTTGGAATAATTCCAGTGTGTGTGAGTGTATGTGCACATCATTATGTGTGTGTAATGCTATGCTAAATAGAGGCACAAGTGGAGATTTGTAATTTTTTTTCAATATTAAGAAATCTACTAAGAAGGAAAAGAAATAACTAATATCACAACACAAATTCAGAAGTTTGTAAAATAAGACACTTGGCTCAGAATATTTTTAGTCTCTAAAGGACTTTGCCACATTATTGAATATCACAATGATATAAAACTAAATAACTGTTGAGAAGTAGAAGCGTTTTATTAGCAAAGATTCACAATTGCTAAAGAGTGCTAACAAATGTAGATAATGATAACAACCTATTTAATTATCATCTAGAACTGTATCTGGTAAAAAGGCATCTTATATTTATCTAGCTTTTAATTATTTTCAAAAGCGAGCTATGCTCATTATTTTCTCTCAGATTTTAGAGACACATATTTTAAATAAATACTTCCTAATAATCTTTATTATGTTAACGTACGACACATAGGCAGTTCAAGGAGATTACAGAAAAATTGATGGATGAAGCTCCTCAGTGAATCACTCAGGTATTACTGCATGGTTCATATTCTTAATCTACACCTAAGTTATCAAATATGAACCTCAGGCATTACGTGACTGATCGTCTGTAACTGCTACACAGATGCAGTGGTTCTTACTTTTTTGCTGTTTAGGACTCTAGGTTAAAATTTTTGTTTCTTCATTTAAAAAAAAAATGCCATGAGTATAGCAATTTTAGGAATTTTTGGGTTCTGTAGAGCTCATCCATGCTCTAACATTCTAAACAGCATTCCATTTATTTTATTATCTATTTATTTATCATCATAATTTTGACTGGGCTTAATTACAAGGATTGCAGTGTTACTGTGATGGAAAGAATCTGTCGTTTCTCTCCCTCTCTCAACATACACACACACACACACACACCTATTTCATTTTGAGTCATCTTCCCCCCAGACTAAATCATCTAAAGGAATAGTGTTGGAACATACATGTGGTCTAACAGTTAAGACTTCCCATTAAGATGCTGGGCATCCCTGTGGCCAGCACTGTGGTAGCCGCTGCCGCCTGCAATGCTAGCATCGCAAATGGGCAACAGTTGGAGTCCTGGTTGCTCTACTTCCAATCAAGTACCCTGCTGATTGCCTGGTGAAAGCAGCATAAGATGACCCATGTGTTTGGGCCTCTGTCACCCCCATGAGAGACCTGGAAAAAGCACCTGGCTCCTGGCTTCTCTCTGGCCCAGTGCTGACTGTTGCCGCCATCTGGAAAGTGAACCAGTGGATGGAAGATGTCTCTCTCCTTCTCTCTCTGTGTAACTCTGACTTTCAAGTAAATAAATAAATATTTTTTTAAATAAAGATGGTAGATAGCTAAGCATTTAAATGAAGAAGGAAAATATTTTCAGAATCCATATCTTTAAATGTAATGAGATCCCCTAGTTATATTTGTTCAACACAGTGTAACAACTACTTTACTGTTAAGTCAGGATGAGAGAATATCTGAGTTGTATAATAGTAAAATTGGAAACGTACTCTAGAAACTAGAGGTTCTCAAAACATGGTCCTCAAACTCCTGTGGGTTGCTGAGACTCTTTCAGGGGGAATAATAGTTTGCACTATTTTCGTGAGAATACTAAGATGTACTTTTTCATTGCATTAACATTGCACTACACCTGATCTTGGCCAAAAGGCCAAGAAGCCATGGACATTGCACTGACAATGTAAAAGCAAAGATGGTAAAACTGATGCCTTAGCATGAATCAAGGCAGCAGCACCAAAATGCACTAGTAATCATGTGTTCTTCACTGTACACACCCACAAGAAAAAGAGAAGCCATTTGCATTTATGCGTGATCCTGGTTAAGCAGTAAAAGTGATTAATTATATTAAGTCTTGACACAGAAAATATTCCTAGAGACAGAATTGGAAGTATGCATAAAGCAGGTCTGCTATATAACAGCACCATGGTTATCTCAAGAAATCACTGTTAGAATTCCAAACTGAATTAACTGCTTCGTAGGACCACATTTTTATTTGAGGGAATAACTTATTTATAAAGTTATAAAGAATAACTTTACTTGAGAGAATAACTTATGAATAACAATAACAGACACACTATAATTTTTCAAACTTGGATATACCACAGACACTTTCTCAGTAGTCAATAAAGCAAATTTATCACTAAAGGAAAATAATTGACAGTATTCCCAATGATAAAATTCAAACTTCAAGCAAAAATTAGAATTTTATAAGCCATGTATCTACTAGTATGAGCTTAACAGTTGTCCAATATTGAAAGATTTTCCTGAGATGACTGGTGATGATTGGCGAGTGTATTATTTATACTAGATCATAAAATGTGTTCACTGTATATCTGTATAACACACTGAGCCACTCCTTCTCAAGTGATGTTTATGCATAGGTCAAAGACCCATTCAATGGATTTTTAATAACAGTACAGGAAGTCTATTGTTATGAGTTTCCATTCTACATTGTTTGTAGCCTTTAAAAAGAAACTGCCATTTGCTATTTGGTTTAATATCAAAGAAGATAATCCACAAATACATCAAAAACTTATGAAGGTACTCATCCCCCTTCCCACTACTTTTCTATGTAAAGTCATGTTTTCTTTAAGTACTCCAATATATTGCTGCAACATGAATGTAGAAACAGGTATGAGAATCCAGATGTGTCCCATTAAGCAAGACATTAAAGAGACCTGTAGAGCACAAAATAGTGCCACGTGGGGTGGGGTGGGTTTTTTGGCACCATAGGTTAAGGTACCACTTGGGATAACCGAATCCCATGTAGGAATACAGGTTTTAATTTCAGCTACTCTTCTTCTGATATAGCTTCCTGCTAATGCTCCTGGGGCACACAGTGGCTGCTGGCCTAAATGGTTGGGTTCTTGATAACTAAATAGAATACCCAGATGGAGTTGAGGACTCCTAGCTCTGACCTGGCCCAGCTCCACATTTTGCAGGCATTTGAGATGTAAACCAGTGAATGTACAATCTGTATTTCTGATTCTCTGTCACTCTGCCTTTCAAATTACTTAATTAAAACAGATCTATAAAAAGTAGTGTCACTTCTTGCACTCAATTGTTTATTTTGAAAACATAGGTTTTTCTTTTTTAAAAAAATTATTTATTTATTTGAAAGTCAGAGTTATACACACAGAAATAAAGAGAGAGAGAGAGAGAGAGAGAGAGAGAGAATGAATCTTCCATCCGATGGTTCACTCCCCAATTGGCCGCAATGGCTGGGCTGTGCCAATCCAAAGCCAGGATCCAGGAGCTTCCTCCGGGTCTCCCACATGGGCTTAGGGGCCCAAGGACTTGGGCTATCTTCTACTGCTTTCCCAGGCCATAGCAGAGAGCTGGATCAGAACTGCAGCAGCCGTGTCTGGAACCGGCGCCCATATGGGATGCCGGTGCTTCAGGCCAGGGCATTAACCCGCTGTGCCACAGAGCCGGTGCCGGTTTTTCTTTCATAAAATATGTAATTCATGTTAAAATAATATACTTGTTAGTTTTAAATGCATTAAAATATCTGTTTCTAAAGTAACATATTTTTTAAAAAGATTTATTTGGGGTCGGCTCTGTGCTGTAGCGGGTAAAGCCGCCTCCTGTAGTGCCAGCATCCCATATGGGAGCCAGTTCGAGTCCCGGCTGCTCCACTTCCGATCCAGCTTTCTATTATGACCTGGAAAAAGTGGAAGATGGCCCAAATCCTTGGGTCCCTGCACCACCTGGGGAGACCCAGAGGAAGCTCCTGGCTCCTGGCTTCGGACTCGTGCAGAGCTCTGGCTGTTGTGGCCAACTGGGAGTGAAACAGTGGATGGAAGACTTCTTTCTCTCTGCGTCTCCTTCTCTCTGTGTGTAACTCTTTCAAATAAATAAATATTTTAAAAATATATTTATTTCAAAGGCAGAGATACAGAGAGAGAAGGAGGGAAGGAGGGAGGAAGGGGGGAGGGAGAGGGAGGGACAGGGAGAGGGAGAGAGGGAGAGAGGGAGAGAGGGAGAGAGAGGGAAAGAGGGGGAGAGAGGGGGAGAGAGGGGGAGACGGGGGGGAGGGAGGGAGAGGGGGAGAGAGAGGGGGAGAGGGAGAGAGAGAGGGAGAGAGAATATCTTTCATCTGCTGGTTCACTCCCCAATGGCTGCAATGGCCAGGGCTGAACCAAGCTGAAGCCAAGATCCAGGAGCTTCTCCCAGTCTCTCATATGGGTGCAGAGGCCCAAGCACTTGGTCTATCTTCTACTGCTATCCCAAGTGCAACAGCAGGGAGCTGTATTGGAAGTGGAGCAGCCTGGATGTGAACTGGTGCCCCTATGGGATACTGGCACTTCAGGCAGAGGCTTAATCTTCTACACCACATTCTGGTTCCTCTAAGTAGTTTTATTTTTCCAATATGAAAAATTTTGATAAGTCTAACCCATACAAACAAAAGTTATTTTGAGTCAATAACTTTAAAAAATTTGTTAAAATTTATTTGAGAGAGAGAAGGAGAGACAGAGAAAGAGAGAGCATGATCCCTTACACTGGGTCACTCTGCAAATGCAAACAATGGCTGGGGCTGGGCTGAGCTGAAGTTGGGAGCTAGGAACTCAGTCCAGGTGTCCCATTTGAATGTCCACCATTTGAGCTTCCCAATGTTTGCAACAATGGGAAACTGGAGTCAGGAGCCAGAGGGATCTGGAAATCAAACCCAGGCATTCCGATGTGGGATGTGTGCATCTTAACTATTAGGTCAAACACCCACTGCATGTCACTAATAACTTTTCAGGGTGGAAATGGGTCCTGAGAACAGAAAGTTTGATAATAATTGCTACCAAGTAACATAATAGCAAATAGAGTTAATAAAGACACATCTTTGTTTTTTCCACTTGACACCATTTTTACTACCTAATAATGTCCAATGAAATCTCTACTTCGCTTGAGTTTAATTTTCTAGTACAGTATTACTAAAATGGTTTAAGTTTTTTATGTAGCAGAATTCCTTTTAAGTGCAGCATTGGTAGAATTCCTAGTCAATCAATGAAGTTCTCTACAGTGTCCTAGTGTTGTGCTTATTATAAAATAGGCACTCAATATAGGTTATTGACTGGCAGAAAAATGTGTTTAACAACCAAGTCAATATAAGTATAAAAAAATGAAGGCTAGAAGGAAAAAAGGCTCTGGTTATTTATTTCTTTACCCATTTATGAGCATAATTCCTAGATTTTACCAATGCAACAAAAATCTCAGTTTGTAACTATTAACCATTAAGGCACAAACACTTAGGTTAAATATCTTCTTCTCTGGAGATCATAATTATCTATCTATCGCTCTATCTATCGTGAACCAATGCAAGGCTTTTCTTGTGACACTTGGAATGCATAGATCACAATGTGCTTCTACCTTTCCTTGCTCCCTTCATTTCATTCAATTCACTTTTGCCCACTTCCTTCAAATTTTCCATAACACATAAAACTAAAGAATAGAACTGTGGTCAGTCAGGAACAAATGCTCACAACTTCAATAGGATAAGGATGGTAACTTCTCATTTGAAGTCAACATTCTCAGAAAAATTATGAAATCTCTGAGATCGTAATAAAACCTAACACATATTCAGAATTTAGTTTTACTCTAGTTGCTTTAAGGCTAGTTATCTAGAAGCACAAATTCTGTCCTGAATAAAATCCAATATATAAATGCATAGAATCATTTGAAACCTTATTTACATTTTGTTTTTATAGGTGTATGGCTAAAAATGAACTTAGTAGTAAAGTGATTACATTGAAAGTAAAATACATAATTAATGAATTTACGTCTCATGTAATCCTTAAAGTGCTTTGATTGTATTATCTTATTAATCTTCATGACAGCTCTCTGAGTGCATCTTTTGTGTGCATGAGAATGTATGTAGATATATGTGCACTACTTACTTATGTTCCATCTGTGCTTATCATCTGCATATATTTTCCCCTATTAGCTGTAAATGTGAGGTCCAGAACAGTTCCCTGCTAGGACTCAGATTCTAACTGAAGAGGAGAAAAGGATAATGCTGAGTAGAGGGAGGAAAGTAATTTAAATGTGGCCTTTAGAAGGATTATTTCCTCATATAGAATCATCTTAAATTTTGAAAAAAAAAAAGTTTGTATTTTACTCTTATGGATGCATACTTCTTTAGTAAGCTAGCTTGTAACTTCACAGTTTTCCTGTACATATTGTAGGAATCGTTCTTCCATTTGACATGGAAAAGATTTCCCTATTATAAAATAATTTTAGCTATTTTACAAAGGATAATAGACTGTTAATTTAAACAATTATGGGGCATTGTGGTGTAGCACCTTAACCCACTTCTTGAAACCCCCGCATCCCATGTTGAAGCACCTGTTTCCAAGTCCTGGCTACTCCTAGCTTCTGTTCCAGCTTCCTGCCCATGTGCCTGTGAGATAGTGGAAGATGGCTCAACTGCTTGGGTTTCTACCACCCATATGTGGGAACTGGATGGTGTTCCTGGCTCCTGGCTTCTGCCTGGCCCAGTCCTGGTCATTGCAATCATTTGGGGAGTGAACCAGTGGATGGAAGAAATCTTTCTCTGTCTCTCCTTCTCTGTCATCTACCTTTCAAATAAATAAATGCATCTTATAAAACAAAACACTTAAGAGACATTTTGAGAATTTTTTCTCTAACAACATAGGAACGTATACAAGTATTATCATAATTTATTCTGTGCTCAAGTCTATTTCATATGCAAGCTCTGAAGGGCTAAATTTTATTGTTTTTGCCTACTTAGAAAAATGCATATCCTATAGGTGCCTCTGAAACTGTGTTCAATGAAAAAATGACTTTTTGAATCTGAAAGAGTTAGTACTTTCTTTCTAGGACAAATATACAAATCAATTCTCAACTGAGATCACAAACCTGTTTCCTTAAATATTCTCACCAAAACACATTTCATATTTTATTTTGTTACTATGTATCCATTTCTCCATTGCGTCAGAGGTGTTTCATTAAAACGTAGTATAACTTTGATATGTTTTTATGCTCACCTTGACAAAAGTAAAAAAAAAAAAAAGAACCATGAATAAACTGTGTATTTAGGTAATCATAGTTCCATATTGGGCATTCTTTAATCAATTATTCCTCAGCATCATCTAATGATATAATGATTTCAAAGTTAATATCTAAGGTAGAAATTTGGCAAGAACATTAGTGAAAGCCAAAATTGCTAACTTTAACTAAAATTATTAGGGTGCAATTAATTGCTAAGGATCAGGTCTTTATTTCAGGTTTGTTTTTTTTTTTTCAAGCCATCATTTAATGACAGGAGAATCAAAAAGGTTCCTCAGTGACTTATGATTGGCATTCTACTCTGAACACACAATTTCTGGACCTTATCATCCAAATCTGGAACTTAAACTACCATCAATATGCTGTTGATTCTGTTACGAAGATTTGTCACAGGTTTGCATTTCTAATGGCATCTAGGAACTCTGATATGTTGTTATATAAGCTCCTCAAAGACTTGATGATTCTCCAAACCTACTTGTCCTCTAAAAGCCCACATTTTGTCTATTAATCAAGTTATCCTTTCATGGAAACATTTTTTACCTGAACGTCTTCCACAATGCCTCTTATACATTCTATTAATTGCTTTGTCTATTTCTTAAGCTTTTTTCCTCCTCTTGTTCTTTGTCTGGAATTCAAGCCATCATTGTTTCTCTCCCAAATTTCCTTAGAAACATTTTCTTGGCATCTTGCCTCTGTTTTTGCTGGCTTTCATTTGCTTCAGATGGACTCTGAAGAGTTTTAGGTCACAGTATGTCTTACCTTATGGAAAACCCAGTTTTCTTGAGGATATGTTTTAAATCCCAAAGCATACCACAGGAGGTCAATCCCAAATTTGCTTCTGCCTTTTCTCTAATCTCATCTTCCACAAACTGATGTTTCTCCTTCATTGCAGGCATGACAGCTTACCTTCAGTTCCCCAAATGTAGTAAACAACTCCATGCCTTAGCTAAAGCTTTTCCTCCTATCAGTGCCTTCCCTTCACTAGCTCTAAGTCACTCTTTGGGACACATGTAATCATCCCAGGAGCCTTCCCTTCATATCTTCTGAATGAGGTGCTTTTCCACTCCATTATCTTTACCTCCAGGTTACTGGAGCAATCATGAGATAGAAATCCCAATATTGATTTTTCCTCTTAAAAACGATTGGTTGGGGACAGTGCTGTGTTATAGCAGGTAAAGCTGACACCTGTGTTGCTGGCATCCGTATGGGTGCCAGTTTGTGTCCTGGCTACTCCATTTCTGACTCAGCTCCCTGCTAAGGTGCCTGGGAAAACAGCAGAAGATGGCCCAAAAACTTGGGCCCCAGCAACCATGTTGGTAGACCAAGGAGAAGCTTTTGGGTCCTGGCTTTGGTCCTGCCTAGACGTAGCCATTTGGGGAGTGAACCAGCAGATGGAAGATTGCACTCTCTCTAATTCTGACTTTCAAATAAAAGAAAATATTTAAAACATGAAAAAAAATGATTTACTCATTTTTCATTCCTTAACCTGTAAACTTCATGACTGTATCTTGTTTCCTAAATATCCTTAATTAGCTTTTACATTAGAATTTTTAGTCAATATATTTCATTATTCTTTTTGCTGTCTTTTGTATATTTCTTTAAATTTCTTATTCTTACACTATCTTTAACTTCAAGGAGAAAAGACTGTATACTCTATTGTAAAAATCATTAAAGGGACCTGTGCTGCGGCACAGCGGACTGTGCCTCAGTTTGTGGTGCTGGCAGCTCTGCATCTGATCCAGCTCCCAGCTTATAGGCTTAGGAAGTCATTGGAGGATGGTCCAAGTACCTAGGCTCCTGTCATTCCTGTGGGCGATCCAGAAGGAGTCTCAGGCTCCTGGCTTCAGCCTGACCCAGCTCTGGTTGTTGTGGGCATTTGGAGAGTAAACTAACAGATAGAAAATCCATCTCTCTCTCTGCCACTCTTCCTTTCAAATAATTGTCTTTAAAAAATTATAATTTTTTTCCAGTAGGATCCCAAGGCTTGCAGATCATTGATTTGATAACTATTTTTAATAATAGTAATTTTTTAAAAAGATTTATTTATTTATTTGAAAGTCAGAGTTACACAGAGAGGAGAGGCAGAGAGAGAGGTCTTCCATCTGATGGTTCACTCCCCACTTGGCCGCGATGGTCGGTCGGAGCTGTGCTGATCCGAAGCCAGGAGCCAGGAGTTTCTTCCAGGTCTCCCAAGTGGGTGCAGCGGCCCAAGGACTTGGGCCATCTTCTGCTGCTTTCCCAGGCCATAGCAGAGAGCTACATCCGAAATGGAGCAGCCGAGACTAGAACCGGCACCCTTATGGGATGCTGGCGCTTCAGACCAGGGTGGGGTGTTAACCCACTGTGCCACAGCGCCGGCCCCCATTAAGAATAGTAAATTATCACAAGTAGTCTATCCAATAAAAGAAACTGAAAAAATACACCTTCCATAGCAAAGAAAGAAAAGGCAATAAAGGTGCTATAGTTAAATTGTACTTTCATATCCCTAGGAGTTAAATTTTTGGAGTTATCAGTTTAATAAAGTTATCAGTTTAATATACTGATTTATTAGCAAAGCAAATTGCAGTACTAAAGTCACTAATTGGAACTAGGAAACTGTGTTGAGTTTATTCCAATAATCACAGTTTTGCAATGGAAGGAAGGAGGAGTCTCTGTGTCTCCTTATCTGCACAATGGAACTAGAACTAAAACAGGGAAACAATGTGTGTCAGGAGCTTAGCACAGTGTGAGGGACAAAGAGCTATTGTATTATCACCTGACTCAGAAGGTTATTTCAATGATAGCATTAAATACTAACTTTACAGACTGCACAAGGTGCTATATAAGCACCAGATATTCTAGCTTTTAGGAATAAAGATTGCCATTTACTGTTTGACCAAAAGTAAAACACCATCTTCAAATACCTCCGTTTTTGAGATTTCTTACTACTCCTTGGCAGTTGACCCTCAGCCGGCAGCCATGCCCCTACTGACAACCTTATTCCCCTGGGGCTTCACTGAGGCAGTCCCTTTAACAAACAGGCAAGGCTCGCAGGCATAAACGCCTCCTTGTCTTGTACCCCATCTAGGGAGTATGTCCACTAACTGCAGGAAGGATGTCTCCCTTGTGCACCTAACTACGGACATTGCCTGGAAAAGCTAAAACTGCTGTTTGGCCACGGGTTCCAGGAGCTCAGAGCTGACTGTTGCATTTGTCGTGTCATTCCCACTTTGTCCTATCATCTCCCTGCTACTGGCCGCTGCACACTCCAGCTGGCGTTGAACGCACCGTTTTGCCCATCTAGCCCCTCTGTCAGGACTGCCACAATAGAATCACAAAAAGAAACAGCTGGGAGGCTCTGCACTGGGACTGCACGAGCCGAGCCGAGCCGCTGAGGCAGCCTTCAGGTGCACCAAGACGCCCACTTGAGGCCAGAAATGAGAGCGACCCGCCGGTGTGCGCTAGTTCGCCGGGCTGGGCCAAAAGCTAACCGCGCTGTACCTCGGGCGGGCGCTCAAATATTTGCTGAATAAATGTCTACACTACACAATCTGTATTGAGTTAATCGCATCCCAACCCAGAAAATCATCGAGGTGTGTTGGAGCTAAATGAGAGTGTTATTTCGCAAATGTAAAATCTTTCTCGCTCGTGAGTCTGCAGGAACAATTTAAAAGAAAAAAAAAATTAGCATTCTCCCCCCCCCCCCCCACCCCCCCCCCCTTTTCGTGTACGTGCCTTTGACTTCTATGATTTGGACTTCGGCAGGAGCGTCAAACAGCTGCCGCAGAGCAGGGCCAGAGACTTTTCAAAGTCTCGTCCGAACGGGTATTTCGAAGCGAGAGGCTCCCGTGCCACTTTTCCGCGCTCAGCCACGCTCAACCCTGAGCTTCAGGCTCAACCTCGGGCATCATGTCCAGGGCTGAGAGGTGTTGCTCTCCTCGACTTCCTGTCAGGGGACAGCCTCCCCTTTCCCCTAGCCCACCTGCCCGGAGAACTCTGAGGAGAAGGGGTGGTGGGCTCGGGGGTGGTCGCGGCAGGCGGAGCAGCCACAGCGCTCGGCCGCTCGCCGCCTCAGCCAAGTGCGCGCCAGGCCCTGGAGCGCTCGGCCGGGGCAGCGGCGGCGGCGGCGCGCGCACGCGCGCTCGCGGCCCGGCGCCCGCTCCCCCACATTCCCTTCCACGTGTTGCTTGTTGTAGGCGCCACAGGTTCCCCACCTGCGTCTGGGCGCTGCAACCGCCGCGCCTCAGGCCGCGGGCTCTGAGGGGCCGCGCGGCCGGCGGGCCCCGGGCTGGCCGAGCAGCTCCTCAGACGCCTCGGCTCACCCCCAACGCTAACTCCGCCTATTCAAGCCCGGCGGCTCCCCTTCTCCCCCCCTCTCCGTCCTCCGCCCGGCTCCTGCCCGCCCCTTGCGCCCTGGTGGTAGGAAACACTCCTGTGTCTAACTCGACGTGTCCGGAAAGCCCTGGCCAGTTTCCCTTTCGTTCTGCGGCCGTTGCTGCCCAGCCCCGCGGCGCCCTCGGACCCGCGGAAGCCGCCGCCGGGGGTGAGGCGCCTGGGGGCCGCGGGCCGAGCGGCGGGGCCCCCCGAGCACCATGCTAGACCCGTCTTCCAGCGAGGAGGAGTCAGACGAGGGGCTGGAAGAAGAGAGCCGCGATGTGCTGGTGGTGGCCAGCGGTTCCCAGCGGGCGCCGCCGGCCCCGGCTCGGGAAGGGCGCCGGGACGCACCGGGACGCGCGGGCGGCGGCGGCAGTGGCGGCGCCGCCAGACCGGTGAGCCCGAGCCCCTCGGTGCTCAGCGAGGGGCGAGACGAGCCGGAGAGGCACCTGGACGAGGAGCAGGAGCGGAGGATCCGCCTGCAGCTGTACGTCTTCGTGGTGAGGTGCATAGCGTACCCCTTTAACGCCAAGCAGCCCACCGACATGGCCCGCAGGCAGCAGAAGGTGAGTCCAGGGGACCCGGCGCCTCCCGCCGCCTCTTCTCCCCAGGGTTTTCTCGCGGGGAGCTCTGGGGCGCCTGTCCATCGTCCTTCAATACAACGCAGGACCCTGCCTTTGGGTTAGTCTTTAGGGTGCAGCACGGTGCCTTCGCATGCCGGGCATGGGGTTGCAGAGGACACATCGTCTCCCCCACGCCCGGCTGGCAGGAGCCGCGTCCCCTTCACCAACCGTGAGACCCCCCAGGCTGACTGAAGACCCAGGTCCTGCCGAGGTTGCGCCCCGCAGGCTGGACTCTGGCCAGATTAGCATGCAACTCCCATCAACTTTGATTTGTAACAGCAGTGGAGCATCTTTGTGCACCCGGCCCGGAGTGGTGGGGGTGCTGGAGCTGGCTTGGCTGTGGGTGAGAGTGAGCCTGCAGCTGGGTGAGGCAGGTGGAGTGGGAGCACTTTCCACTGTTAGCTTAGAGAGAAGGAACAGGTAGAAATTGTCCTTGGTGAGTAAAAACACAAAGTTAAATTGGTGAGTTTCCGGTACTGACACACAAGCAGGTCATGAAACCCAAATACTGAAGGAGGTGTTCAGTTTTGTAGAGGGGCCGTGGTGGGTGATTTCTGCCCTCATCAGACCTAATGAAGCGCAGTATTGATGAAAAATAAGGGGAATAAAGGACTAGTGCCTGATCACTTAATAACAGACGCTTTCTGTTTGCTTGCTTTTGGCTTTCTCCCCAAAGAGGTAAGCAGTTTGTTTCAGGTGATATGCCTGCCAACTGTAGTTTTGAAACAAGACCCCAGGGGCCCGATGTTCTGTCCCAGACAGAGGTAATGACTGAAATCGCCTTAGCTGGGTAAATGTTTCCAGTAGACACCGTCTGGGAACTCTTAAAGCGCCGCTGAGCAGGGACGGTCCCGTGGAAAGCTGCAGCAGTGCCCTTAGTGTGTGACAAGCTGCGGGGACCGCACGAGATTGTAGTTTGCTCATGGCTTACCTAGGCACACAGCTGCTTATTTGTTTCCTGAAATATTAACCTCAGCATGTGAAGCTTTTTTTAGAAATTTGGAGAGCTGTTGAGTTGACTTGTGCAATACAATTGTGGTTCAGAGTGAATACGGTCTTCCCAGCCGCTGCTAATAACACCCCCAACCCCCATTTACCTAAGCTTTCTGCACTTTGATTGAGGTACGGTTAGCATGTAGAGAGCTGTACATATTTAATGTTTGAGTTTGGAGACACGTCTACAACTATGAAACCACCTATTGCTAACAGTGCTGTGTTGTCTTTTATAGTTTTTTTGTTTTTCAAGATTTATTTATTTATTTGAAAGTCAGAGTTACACAGAGAGAGTCTTCCATTCACATGTTCACCCCCCAGATAGCTGCAATGGCTGGAGCTGCACTGATCCGAAGCCAGGAGCTTCTTAAGGGTCTCCCACACGGGTGCAGGGGCCCAAGCATTTGGGCCATCTTCTACTGCTTTCCCAAGCCATAGCAGAGAGCTGGATTGGAAGAGGAGCAGCCGGGACTAGAACTGGTGCCCATATGGGATGCCAGCACTTCAGGCCAGGGCTTTAACCCACTGTGCCACAGCGCTGACCCCGTGTCTTTTATAGTTTCTAAGAAGGCAGATCTTCTGTTAAGTGGTGTTGCCCAATTTCTAAACACAGGGACAAACTAAGCAGCTATGGAGTCCTTTATTCCCTGGTAGTGCTTACAAGGTACTTTTCCTTGGAGGCCAGGGCTTTAGCTGAAGGCTAATCCCCCGGATCCTTCAGGTAGTCCAACCCTCTGGGAGTTTACAGAGTCTGAGAATGTTACAGCTGGAAGGGATCCGGGCTCTCTACACAGACCTCTATGCAGACTCCTGTGGGAGAGAGGTAGCTGAGAGGCGCATTTCCTGATACCAAAGCAATTGGTGATTGAAGCCACCCTTCCTCCGGTCTGCTCTGGAAGCCCTGTGGTGTTCTTGTGACCTGCTACTCCTCTGATACCTGTATCAGACTTCCTAATCTGCTGCTTGTGTTGAGTTTATTCCCATTGCATCCTCTCAACGCTAGGTCAAAGGCCTGTCAACTTCAGTAGTCATACCTAACCTAAGTGCGCGTGATTTTCCTCAGTTGTGTTGTGTTATGAGTCCATGTAAAGTCCAGGGATATCATTCAGACTCTAATTTTATCATTTGTATTGCATTTAAGCTATTTTAGTTTATTAAAGTAAAAAAGAGTTTGGAAAATTTGAGAGCTTATTTTGATTTGAAATGTTTTCCTTGATGCTTTTGGAAAAAGCTATTTGCCAGTGCTCGTTTTATACTGTGAATACTTGTTGCACCTTTTTTAATAAAGCAGATTCTCCCTTGGTTGTTCAAATAGTACAGATCTCTCTGACTCCTCCTGTTCAAATAGAATGTTTACTGCCTCAGAAATTATTTGAATTAACAAACAGGTGCATTCACAATACTACTAAGACTATTGTTATAACCTTGTCCAGGCATCACCAAAAATAATACCAGGCTACAAAAAAGAAGCCATACACTGCATATGTTCTATGCAAAAATATTTGGAATGCTTGGAAATTTCTGTCTTTTAAATATTGTTGGAATTGAACACAGACTTACTACTATAATTTTTATTATTTTTTATTAAGGGGCAAGCGCCATTACAACTTAAGTCTTTTACCTAATTCAAGAGGCGCCTCCATATTTAGAAAAAAAAATTCTTTTAGCATGCTGCTTGCTGAAGGGAACTTGGAGAAATTCTTGGCAGTTGGGTTTCCTCCTAGGACAGAATGAAATAGGAACTTAACTATGTTCATGTGAATTTGATGCACAAGCCAATAATTAATGCCAGAAACTTACGGAATTACACAATTGGTTTAAATAAAAGGAGTAACAAGATCATTGCAAAATCACTAATCCCATTGTATAGTTTTGTAGTTAGACCATCAGTAAAAGGGTATAATAGCTTAAATTGTTGTCATAGACATGCAAATTGTGGCTTACTCCTTCCAACTTTGAAAATTTAAGATTCAGGAATTTAGATATGAAAGAGCCCTCATTTTATAAGTAAGGAAACTTAACCACACAGATAAGAGCTTTCTTTACCCTGGAGGCCAGGATTCAGGTTTTCATCAGTCATAACCCATTCACTGTTAATGCTGGTGTGTCTCTGAACCACAGCTGGGCCACGCTGCTGTTTATTTTTCTCTTGGCTAAAATAGTTCACAAAGCAACTAAGAGATTCTGTCCATGAGTTGTTTGAGAAAGGTTAAAAGCATTAAGTGCACAGTTAGCTAAAACATCTTTGCTTTGCTTTTGTTTGGAATAGTTCAGTTCAGAATACAGAAGTCAATTTATGTTTGGTCCTCTGATTCTTTGTTAATGGCCTTGTAGACAATTCTTGGACTGGTTATAGGCTGGATGCTTTTTTCTTTAAAGATTTTATTTATTTATTTGCGAGGCAAAGTTAGAGAGAGGGAGAGACGGAGAAAAAGGTCTTCCATCTGCTGGTTCACTTCTCAAATGGCCTCAACAGCCGGAGCTGGGCCGATCGAAAGCCAGTAGCCAGGAGTTTCTTCCAGATCTCCCATGTGGGAACAGGAGCCCAAGTACTTGGGCCATCTTCTGTTGCTTTCCCAGATGCATTAGCAGGGAGCTGGATCAGAAGAGGAGCAACCAAGACACAAACTGGTGCCCATCTGGGATGCTGATGCAGCACGCAGAGGCTTAGCCTACTACAACACAGAGCCGGCCCCCACGCTGGACACTTTGACAAAGCTCCGTACCAGATGGTCACACTTCTTGAGTGCAAGTATCCATGGCCTCATACATATTGTAAGTGACAAAATGACGTCAGTAGAGCTTGAGGCTCTAAACCTTGCTTCTTAACCTTGATTTCTTTGCGCCATCATGATGCTAATGATAATTATGAACTTTGGATGGCTCTAAATTATTGGTTAAATGTGAGATCAGTGTTGAAACTAAAATAATTTCAAGCAAATCAAGTACTATTTAATAAAGGCAATATTTTGGTCAGTTTTTTTTTTTTTTTTTGGAAACATTGAGACCCTGGAGGAACAAGTACTAGGAGTCCTCACTAGTTGGAAGGTAGGGAGACACTGATAAGCATAGTGGCCAACATAAAGAGGTTAAGTACATTCACTCATCCATGTGAGTTTACTGACCACAAGTCAAAACTCCTACACTTGCATTTAAGATGTGTGTGACTTGAAGAGCTGATAGTTTAGCTTGGCCAGTGTCTATAGCTTTCTTGTCTGTACATTTTTTTTTTTTGTTTACATCCTTAATTTAGTAAAAGATGTTGAAAAGGTGCCAACTATTTTTTAACTAGAGGTAAGAAAGAGACATTAAAAAGATTACAGTAGTACCTAATAACTTTGAATATGCTTCATATTCTCATCCTATGTGTGTTTCCATGTGCATTGCCACTGTAATCACCTTCAGTGTGCCTTATTAAACTTTTATATAATGATCATTCCTACCAATTTGCAGAATAATTCTGAGTTTGACAGTTGTATAGAAACAACACTGTGAATTGCAGATGATGATGAAGTAAGCTTCTTAGGTATAATTGACCTGGAAGAGAGCATTGTGGGGACACAGTATTGGGTGAGAAAATACTCAGTGGGTTTTTGCCTTCAGCTGTCTCCTCTCTATATTGTAACATGGTTGAGCATCTTTTTTTTTTTTTTTTTTTTTTGACAGGCAGAGTTAGAGAGAGAGAGAGAGAGAGAGAAAGGTCTTCCTTCCATTGGTTCACCCCTCAAATAGCCGCTACAGCTGGCACGCTGTGCCGATCCAAAGCCAGGGTCCAGGTGCTTCCTCCTGGTCTCCCATGCGGGTGCAGGATCCCAAGCACTTGGGCCATCCTCCACTGCCTTCCTGGGCCAGAGCAGAGAGCTGGACTGGAAGAGGAGCAACTGGGACTAGTACCCGGCGCCCCAACCGGGACTAGAACTCCGGGGTGCTGGCGCCACAGGCGGAGGATTAGCCAAGTGAGCCGCGGTGCCAGCCAGGTTGAGCATCTTTAATCTAAAAGTTAACAGTGTTCCAAAATCTAAAACTTTCTGAGAGTCAGCCTGACACCACAAGGGAAAAATTCTACACCTGACTTCATGTCATGGGTGGCAGTTAAAATGCCAGGTGCACTAAAAATTTCATAAAGGATTACTTTCAGGCTTTGTGCATGAGCAATGTATGAAACATACATGTTTAGATTCAGGTTCCATCCCCAAGATGTCTCATGAATATGCAAATGTACCGCCCCCAAATCCAAAGTGCAAAATACTTCTGGTCTTGAGCATTTTGGAGACAGGATACTCAGCCTGCATAATAAAGTGGCCTCTCTTTATCTTCCTTAGGAAGTGGTAGTTGTTTCTTTTCTTTTTAAATCTCCCAACTGTTTAGGAAAGCCCCAAGCTCAGGTAAAGAGCCAGTTTTATTAAAAATGAGCTACAGGTTTACAAAGGCCAAGAATTGCTTTTCTTACGGTGGGTGCCATTGTGCATCCTCCTCCTCCTCCTCCTCCTCCTCCTCCTTCTTCTTCTTTTTTTTTTTTTAAAAAGATTTACTTACTTACTTGAAATAGTTACACAGAGAAAGAAGGAGAACCGGGGGGGGGGGGGCGTCTTCCATCCACTGGCTCACTCCCCAGTTGACTGCAATGGCTGGAGCTATGCCGATCTGATGCAAGGATCCAAGGAGCCTTATCTGGGTCTTCCACAGGGGCCCAAGGACTTGGGTCATCTTCTATTGCTTTCCCAAGCCACAGGAGAGAGCTGGATTGGAAGTGGAGCAGCCAGTACTCGAACCAGTGCCTCTATGGGATGCCGGAACTACAGGCGGCAGCTTTACCTGCTATGCCATAGCGCTGGCCCCACCATTGTGCTTTAGTGCTTAACAAATACCTGACATGTTGGCACAGTGGGTAGCCTTTAGAATTTAGTGACTGTCTGTTGGATACATGCAAGTCTCAGTGTTAGTGATGTGATAGGGTGGAGCAAAAATAATATAAAGGCAAAGTTAAAGGGTATGAACTCTTCCATGGAAACCAGTGCTCCAGGACTCAAACCAGCCTTTTAAAGACAGCCATAAAAATGGTAATGTCTGTTGGGTATAATGACTTCAATTTCTCAATGCTGTTGCCAAACCACAAAGAAAAGTAAGCAATGTGGAAGCTTCCCTGGATGTTTTGTTTTCTTGCCTGCAGGTTTCCAGCAGTTCTGGTGGAAAAAGTCTAGAAAGCCACACTCTCAGGGAGCTGGGATCATTTATCCTTGTGATACTGGGCATTGATACCATTATAGTTCAAGTATAGGAAGGATGGCTAGATTGTTTGCTGCTTTTAATGATAGGGAATACCTTGCTCCAAGGGGAAAGAGTTGGAAACCACACATTAAAGCCTCAGACTGGACTTAAAATAATGTCTGAGTAACAAGTGCTTGTTGCTTCAGCTGATTCATCTAACCCTCCACAGGGCGTCCTGAGACCACAGCACTTAATTTGGTGGAATGAGTTGTGCTAATGAGAACTCAAACAGATTAAGTGATATTGGCATTTCCTTCTTTCTTTAAAAAATTAAATCAGCCGTGATTTTGATAGATGATGGCTGCTTCTAAAATGAAATAAAATATCGTAATTGTGTGTTTTCCCTCTTCAGTTTCCCTTTTCCTCCTTGTTTTTAATGGAAACAGCTTCCTTTATTTGTATTCTCACAAGATAAACAGCACACTTTGTAAGGTCGTTAAAAACTTTGAGAACAAAATTAAGAAAGCCAACTGCCAGGATATGAAGTGTGGGACTTCTAAAGGGAAAATCCTACCAGTTGTCATTTGCTTGTAAGGTAGATCACCTCTGAGTTCCTGTGCTTCTTTCTACATGTTTCAAATTAGCTGAGATTTTTCCTTGGGAAGAAAGAGGAGAGTTGAATAGTCATGTGATACTGCTGTTTCAGTTTTAATGGTAGGAAAGACCTAACGATTGTGAAGTAGGAGACATCGCTGGACAAATGAGATATTCTCTAGTGTTTAATAAAGAGGATTCAAACGTTAAGTTATGGAATTGCTGCTCAAAATCCATAACATTTCAATAGATGACCACTGTATTTAAGTTACATGGAGATTTTGGTATGGCTTTACTTTTTCATTTTTTAAATTTATTTGAAAGGCAGGGGGACAAACACAAAACTCTCCCATTTAATTCCCAAATGTCTGTAAAGGCCAATGCTGTGCCAGGCTGAAGCCAGGAGTGGCTAACACAATGTAGGTCTCCCATGTGGGTGGCTGGGACCGAAGTGTTTGAGCCATAATCTGCTGTCTCCCATAGTGTGCATTAGCAGGAAGCTGGGATCAGGCGTGGTTCTGGGATTCAGGCATTCTGATATGGAATGTGCATAATGCCGCATGGTCTTTTAACCAGTAGACCAACCTCCACTCCCCCTGATTTGTTTCTACAAAACAAAACAAAACACCCCATGATTCTTATTCTTGGCTGCACATTAGAATCACCTGGAGAGCTTTTAAAATCCCATTATCTAAGTTGTACCCCAGACTAATTAAATCAGTCTCTTGGGGTATGGTTTTAATGCTTCCCAGGTGATTTCATCCTATAGCCAAGGTTGAGAAGCATTGTTCTAAAGAGAAGCTACAGGAAAATGGCTTATTTTCAAGGTGAAAATATTTGCAAAAATGAGTGAGACTGCTGAGTAATTCAATGAATATTCCATATTAAGGAAAGTTGATAGGAATATTTCTAAAAAGAACATCTAAGTAACATTCTAGAGTTCCCTGCATCAGTACAGTTGCGGGGGGGGGGGCAGTGTATATTTGCTTAGACTCTTAAAAATTCCTTAATTATATGGTATGCTGGAGGCTATTAAATTACATTAGAAGTTGTAATTTATTCATTATGAAACCAAGGATAGATCACTATCTTAGCAACAGAAAATAAATATTGGATACTGAAAGTGAGCATACATGTTGCTTTCCATTCCAAAATGAACTGGGAAGGAGAATATAGTAAAATCTTCAATTTGGAGGTGAGACTGAGGAGTGCATAACTGAAGAATAAATTCCATAAGGGCCATAGAAATCTTTGGTAGGGACAATGTTTCCTCAGTATATGCAATGGTAGTGCATATAATAGATTTGCAAAAACTAAACTTTAAAATTATTTTATAAATAAAGTCGCTAAAACTATTTTAAAAGAACTTTACAGACTTGATATTTGTGTCATCTTTATATTTCCAGTATTAGGTGAACAATAGGAAAACACCTCTATTTCCCTCAATTGCATTAGTAGGTTCAATTGTTGATTTGTGTTTGGTAGCTTTCTACATTGTAGGGCATAATTGAGTCTCTGCTGCTGCTGCTTTTTTTTTTTTTTTTTTTTTTTTTTTTTTTTTTTGACAGGCAGAGTGGACAGTGAAAGAGAGAGAGAGAAAGGTCTTCCTTTGCCATTGGTTCACCCTCCAATGGCCGTCGCGGCCAGTGCGCTGCGGCCGGCACACCATGCTGATCTGAAGGCAGGAGCCAGGTGCTTCTCCTGGTCTTCCTTGCCGGTGCAGGGCCCAAGGACTTGGGCCATCCTCCACTGCACTCCTGGGCCACAGCAGAGAGCTGGCCTGGAAGAGGGGCAACCAGGACAGAATCCAGCGCCCCGACTGGGACTAGAACCTGGTGTGCTGGCGCCGCAAGGTGGAGGATTAGCCTATTGAGCCATGGCGCTGGCCGAGTCTCTGCTTCTTAAAACTTTACTTTGCAGACTTTATGGTTTGAATATTTTTGTTGTATAACCTTCAAGTTGGTGATGAATTTTTACAAGGAAAATGTTACTGGGGCAAAGGGTCTGAACAATTTAAAGGCTATCTTTACCAGTCCAATAGCTGGGATGATATTTACTTTGCTACTTTTTGATTGCTTTTCCGGATGAGTTTGAGCATGTGTGTGTTCATACGTGTGATCTAATATCCTTTTCCTATTTTTCTATTGAGATTTTGGTTTTACTTTTTAATTAATGTGAACACAATATCAATAAATAAATAGTTGTGTCCCTTTGTGGAGGATGTTTATTTTTCATTTTGTTTTAGCCATCTTTTGATCTTTTCCTTAATATTTTCCTGTTTCCCTTTTATGTTCTTAGGCAATCAGTTACTCATCTGGGATGAAATTTTGAGATGAGGAGTTGAATTTACTTTCCTGTCCAAATAGCTAAGCAGTTGTTATAGCCTCATTTTTGAGTTGTTTCATTACTTTTTTTTCCAGATTTATTTATTTGAGAGAGATTGATTGATCTTCCTTAAACTGGTTCATTTCCCAGATGTCTGCAGTGGGTGACACTGGGCCAGGCTAAGACAAGAACTAGGAGCTTAATTCAGTTTTCCCACATAGTCGGAAGGGGCCCAGGCACTTGGACCATTTCCTGCTGCTTTTCTCAGGCCATTAGGGAGCTGGAGTGGAAGTGCAGCAGCCTGGGACAAACGGGTGCCCATAAGGGATGCTGGTGTCGTACAATATTGGCACCCACTACTAAGTTTTAAGGCAATTTCTTTTCTTTGTTTCCTTCCTTCCTTCCTTCCTTCCTTCCTTCCTTCCTTCCTTCCTTCCTTCCTTCCTTCCTTCCTTCCTTCCTTTCTTATTTGACAGGTAGAGTTAGACAGTGAGAGAGAGACACAGAGAGAAAGGTCTTCCTTCCGTTGGTTTACTCCCCAAATGGTCGCTATGGCTGGCGCTGTGCCGATCCAAAACCAGGAGCCAGGTGCTTCTTTCTGGTCTCTCATGCGGGTGCAGGGCCCAAGCATTTGGGCCATCCTCCACCGCCTTCCCGGGCCACAGCAGAGAGCTGGACTGGAAGAGGAGCAACCGGGACTAGAACCCGGTGCCCATATGGGATGCCGGTGCCGCAGGCAGAGGATTAAGCAGGTGAGCCACGGTGCCAGCCCTGGCAATTTTTTCATGTTGTTTTCTTCATCAAGATTTATTGAGTCCCTACTAGGTGAGTTTAACAATATCCAGTGTTCTGGGAATACAGAGACTAAAACAAGCAGAAATTGTATTAAAGTCTAATGTTCAATAATTTACAGATTCTCTTTCTGTGCATTTCTCTTTACATCTGTTTCTGGATGACTTACTTTGATACATTAATCTATTTTTTTTCTATTGTCAGTACCATATAATTTTGATTATTATGATAACTCTATTGCACATTTTAAGCTCTGATGGGATTAGTTCCCCCTTCTGTCAAAAATTCCTTTAGTAATCTCTGCCCAGCCCCCGCTATTCACTTACTGTGTGGTGAACAAGGCATTTCATCTCTCTGGGTCCTGGATGTTTAATTTATAAAATGAGGATAATGATCTCATAGAATTGTTTTTATAATTAAATGAGATGATGCATGTAAAATGCTTAGTATAGTGCCTACTACATGTGCACACCCCATATTAAATGCTGTCATTTTTTGTTGCAAACTTGATTTAGCCTTTTCTGGTAACAGTATTTTTCTGCATTCAGTATGGTAGGAAATAGCATTTCTCTTCTTTTAATCAAAGTATTTTATGATTTTACAATGTTTTGTGATTTTTATTAGCTTCCTTACATTTATACCCTGTGCTTTTTAAAAAAGTATCCTATGCTTTGTTCTTTTTGTAATTTATCAACTTTGAATTATGGATAAATCGAAACATTTTAATTTTTTAATATAGTTGATAGTCATTTTGATGATACACGATTGATTGTTTTTATATAGTATTGATTTTTCTAGATATTCTAGGTAGATGGTATCCTCATCAGCTGATAGAGATGGCTTTTGTCTGGTCTTAACCAATGCCTGAACCTCTTCTGTTTTACAATCAATGTATGCATTAGAATGTCCAGAAGAGTACTTCTTTTTGTACTTGTTGCGAAGTCTTAATATTTTCCTATTTTGTATTTGTCTTGGTCTGAGTTTTACTGGGAAATGTCATTGGTTCTTTACCATTAATAGGATTGATATTATTTGTTGTTTATTACATTAAGAGGATAAAACAATCCTGTTGATGTTGAAAGTTATCAGATTTTGCATCAATTGAAGTCATTGGCTACTTTTGTTTTAATCATGTGTCAGATTACTTTGTTTCCTATTATTAAATCACATCTGCATTTCCAGGGTATGTTCTACCTGATTATGTTCATTTTTCTATATACCTCTGATTTTGAATTCCCTATACTTAATAATGTTTGATTTTTTATAAGTATATAAGAGAAAAGCCTATCACTTTGTATTTTGGGTTTTCATTGTCACAGGTTTAGTGTTAAGGAAAAATGATAAGTAAGAGACATTTTACCTTTATTTACATTCTAGAAGAGTTTTTGGCTTGTTTTCAGTATATAAAGTGTCTGCTACCTGGATTTTTGAGTGAATTCGCTTGTGAAATTATATTGAGAATTTATTTTAGATATTTTTTCTGATTTCATATACAGTTTGTTTATTTTGATTTATTTGAATGACAATCTCCCTCCCTCCCTCCCTCCTTCTCTCCCTCCCTTCCTCCCTCCCTCACTCTCTCCTCCCCTTCTCCCTCTGCCTTCCTCCATCTCCCTCTGCTTACCCCTCCCTCTCTACCTCTCCCTCTTTCCCTCCTCCTCCCTCTCTTGCTCCTTCCCCTCCCCAGCATTCTATTTATTCATTCCAAATTCCCTCTACAGCCAGGGCTGGGCCAGGCCAAAACCAGGGCCGTAGAAATCCACCCCCAACTCTCACATAGGTGGCGGGTATCCAAACACTTAAATCATCCTTTGCCTCCTCCCAGGGGCATTTGCAGAATAGTGGGTCAGAAGTGTAGCTAGGATTTGATTCCAGGCACTCTGATATGGGCTATAGGCATCCCAAGTGTTAGCGTAACCTGCTGCTCCACACTGACCCATTTTTCTCTTTTTAGCCTATTAGACTTATTCCTAATTCCAGATTCAGTTATAATGATTGCGTGATACAGAAAAATGGTCATTTCTAGATTTTCTGGTATAGTAACATAGTTGAATGAATTTCTCATATTCTCAGTATCTTCTATGTTGGTTTTAAGTCTTATTTTAGATTGAATTCTTTTTTTAAAAGATTTATTTATTTATCTGAAAGCCATAGTTACACAGAGAAAGAGGCAGAGAGAGAGAGGTCTTCCATCTGCTGGTTCACTCCCCAGTTGGCTGCAATGGCTGCAGTTGTGCCGATCCGAAGCCAAGAACCAGGAGCTTCTTCTGGGTCTCCCATGTGGGTACAGAGGCCAAGGACTTGATTTCTCAGGCCATAGCAGAGAGCTGGATTGGAAGTGGAGCAGCTGAGACTGGAACTGGCTGCCATATGGGATGCTGGCACTGCTGGTGGCAGCTTTACCTGTTATGCCACAGTGCCAGCCCCTAGATTAAATTCTTCTATTCTTAAAAATCTATTCATTATATGTGTTACATCCTATTATAAATATACCCGTGAACTTTATATGTTCTATTGTTTTATAAATTAATATTTTGTTATTTCTTCCTGATTCTGAGAGGTTTTTTTTTTTTTTTTTCATTTTTGGAGGGATTTAGGGTGAAGGAGACAGAAGACAGTGGTTCTTTCATCTGACTTCTTGGTTAGGATACCTACTTTATTTTCAATTTTTTATGCAAAGCTATGAATTTACCTCTAAGAACACTTTGGCATCAGTCTGATACATAATGAGGTTTGCTTTTATTTAAATATTTAATCTTTTTAATTTAAATATTTAATCTTAGTCTTTATTTTTTCCTTGAACCAGTTTACATGATTAATCAGAAGAATAAATCAAAATTTTCAGTTATTGAAGAGTTCCTGTTTTTTCTTTAATAATTTTTAATTTTATGTTGACAAAGCATGAGGATTACTGAGCTATTCATAGCATTTAGTGTATTTTTTAATTTTGTTTTTTTTCTTTAAAGCTTTTACTTAAAATAAATTTCATAGGTACAACTTTAGGAATATAGTGTTTTTTTCCCCCCCATACCCACCCTCCCACCCCTACTGCTGTCCCACCTCCTACTCCCTCTCCCATCCCATTCTTCATTAAGATTCGTTTTAATTAACTTTTTATACAGAAGGCCAATTCTATACTAAGTAAAGATTTTAACAATTTGCACCCACACACACACATACAATGTATAAAGTACTGTTTGAGAACAAGTTTTGCAGTTAATTCTCATAGTATAACTCATTAAGGACAGAGGTCCTACATGGAAAGTAAGTGCACAGTGACTTCTGTTCTTAATTTAACAACTGACACTCTTATTTATGATATCAGTGATCACTCGAGGCTCTTACCATGAGCTTCCAAGGCTATGGAAGCCTTTTGTGACCACAAACTCTGTCAATATTTAGACAAGGCCATAAGCAAAGTGAAAGTTCTCTCCTCCCTTCAGAGAAAAGTACATCCTTCTTTGATGGCCCCTTGTTTCCACTGGGGTCCCACTCAGAGATCTCTTATGTAGGATATTTTTTGTCACAGTGTCTTGGCTTTCTATGCCTGAAATGCTCTCATGGGCTTTTCAGCCACACCTGAATGCCTTAAGGGCTGATTCTGAGGTCAGAGTGTTACTTAAAGCAATTGTCATTCTATGAGTCTACTGTGTGGATTGCTTTCCATGTTGGACATTCCCTCCTTTTTAATTATATTATTATTACCAGGCACTTGATGTACACTTAGTTTATTATTAACTTTGTTAATTCTTCCATCACAAATTAATACACATTCTGATCTAGGGTTAAAAGTTTGATATTCCTAATAATCAGCACTATTGAAATAATTCCTATCTCATTTTTGTCTTATTTATTTGTCATTGACTAAATTATTCCACAATAATTATACTAATTTATTTTGCATTTCTAGTTAAGTGTAATTAATAAGTTTTGATATCAAACTTAAGTGTATAGACTCATACATTTATACTTACAAGCTGTGAAAAGTAATTCCATTTGATCCTTCTGAATGTGTGTGTGTGTAGGACAAAGCTTCTAGTTTGTCTTGCTTTAGCATTGAAACTACTTTCTTTTGGGAAAGCTTATCAAAGATATTGATAAGTATCAATAAATGCATGTGTATGAACAGTAGTATATGCATAAATGGTGTATTCAGGCAGTTCAGGCTTGGTCTCCATGTAGGTGGCAGAGACCTATGTCCCATCACCTGCTGCCCCCCAGGGTGCATATTAGCAGGAAGCTGGAATCAGGAGCAAAGTTTGGACATGAACTCAGGTACTCCAGTATTGGATGTGGGTCAGATACAGTAAGTGCGTTTTGCTTTCTTTGATTGGTTCCCTCAGGAGGAATTTGGCTGCCTGCATTTCAGGGTGTTTCAGCTCTCCCATCATGGCAGGATACACATCATCCTTTGCCTTCCTCATGGTTTACTTACTGTTATTTTCAAAGAGCAGAGCACATATGTTTTGAGAATCTATCTCCAATTTTGTTCATGGATTATGAAGTTAGAGGACTGTCCTCTGGAAATTGGATTATAGTTTTATGTTTAGTCTACAGTGTTATCCTTAAAAACATTTATTTTCTGGATCTGCATGAATTTTTTTATTGGAAGTTGAATTCTGCTACCATGAAACATATATTCTTACTACTCTAACAAGTTTAGGAAAAAAATGTTCCAAGTTTTATTTAAGGAGATGAGCGTTTTCATTTGGTTCTCTAGATAAAAATATCTTAAACTCAAAATACTGCGTTAGCCAAAAAGGCTTACAAAATGTTGAACATCCTGAGAAAGAATTCTAAAATGTAACAAGACACCTCTAGCCTACATTTGTGAAATTCTTGTTTTCTTACTCAGGATTACTTGCCTTCTTGAACAGTAGTAATTAGGAAGAATTAGATAAAGCACATTCTTGTTCTTGGGACCCACTTGAACTAGGGCCACATTGATTTCACATGTTTTACATACTGAGCTTCCTTTGAATAAAGGTTTCTGTTCACTTATAATGACGGTCATTATTTTAAAATATTATACCTATGAAATGATGAAGAAAGAGGCTAAAATGTCCAAATATTTATGATAAAGTTATGTGATCCAAGTATACAACACCATAACAATTTCCATGGGGTTTGACTACCAAATCGTAGAACTTTATTTGCTTTTTCCTCCTTTTTATATACTCACAACAACTATTTAAAAGATAAATCATGTGGGACTATACAATTGAATCCAACACAGATCTTGCTACAAGAAGTTGAAATCTAATAGGTGAGTCATTGAATATGTGGTCCTTCAAGTAAATAGAGATCAAAAAGTCAATTGTTTAGAGTTCAGGGGGAGTGATTTGGGCAGAAGAGTTAAAATGAGAGTTGTCATATGGGTGATAATTGAAGCCATGGCCTTGGATGAGGTGATCTGAGAAAAGAGAATCCAATAGAGAGAAGATTTTCACTACTGACCTTCAAGAACTTCAGGATTTAAGATAGGAGAGTGGTGAGCTGGCCAAGGAAGTGGAGAAGGAACAGCTGGATGTATGAGTATAGCAAGAAAACTAGGATGGTCTGAGTCACAGAAACTAAGGAAAGAGCTCTTTAATCGAGGGAGAAAACCATGTCAGGCTCTACTGAGAGGTCAAGTAAGATGGCGATTGAAAATGTTAATTGGATTCAGCAATATGGAGATGACCCTTCCATTGGTGACCCTAGCAACTTTAGTTTCACACAACCTACCTTTTCAGACATTTACATTCTTAGACTGTATGTCTTTTGCATGCTGAATTCAATCTTTCTTATATTAGCTAAGCAGCTTGAGTTATTCCTTGATGCCTTTGCTGCCCAACAGTTAAGCCACATCAGTGTTGCTCTCTGTGTAGAAATTTTTTTGGTGATATGGGGAGACTTTGTAATTATAAATGATTGTGCAATGCATATATGTGTTGTGTTTTTTATTGTATAAAAGTGAATTAAAGTTATTACTAATAAACATAAGTTTCAAATATGGTATGGTTGGTACAAAGATCATGAGAAATATACTGCAAGTGGCAAATTTCTGACATTATTTGAGTATTTACTGAGTTTAGATGCTTTTTGACTGTGATTGCCAAAAAGAAAATGCAAAGAACTTATGCAAATGCTGGAATACATAAATCCAAAGTGTGATGAAGCAGGCTGTGGTATTTTTTAGCTCAGTGATAATGTATCTCTTCCCTCCCCATTGCCTCCTTCCTCTGACTTTTGCATCACACTTCCCTATGTTGTTATGGGAATCCTGTTTGTAGAGGACTAGGAGGCAGCCTTTCTTCATTCTCTATAGATTGCTGTTCCTCACCCACAAAATGACTGATACTTGCTCCAGTGAGATGCTATGAAGATTATCTACAATAGTTTATGGAAAGTGCCTAATATAGTGCCTAGTGTGGAGTGGATTTTCAAAGAATTACCTCTTTTATTTTGTAGTAATTAATATTGAGTAAAAATGTGTTACAAAGCATATTGAATTCAGTCAGCTAGATACTGAGGCTATATTTGAACAGATATTCTGTAGTAGGAACTATTTTAGGTGCTGAGAATATAGGCATGAACAAGATAGCTCCTTTGAAGCTTATATCCTAACAGAAGAGCTGAATAATCAGCCTACATATGTACAGCCCTATTAGAGGGAAAGTGTCTCAGAGGTGCAGCTAGCTATTGATGAGGACTTGAATAAAGTGAAAGATTGAACCACTTGAAGACAGTGAAGAGCACACAGTGTGGGGCAGGGTACAGTATACTCTATGTAGAATAAAATAACCTTGCAAAGAACATCAGGTTCAGGGAGGCTAGAGTGGAGTGAGTAGGGAAAAATGGGATTTTATGAGGCTGGAAAGATTGGAACTAGCTTATGAAAGATACTTAGGATATGATGAGATGCTCAAAATTTAAGAGTGGTTGGCTGGCGCCATGGCTCACTAGGCTAATCTTCCGCCTGCAGCGCCGGCACCCTGGGTTCTAGTCCGGGTTGCTCCTCTTCCAGTCCAGCTCTCTGCTGTGGCCTGGGAAGGCAGTGGAGGATGGCCCAAGTCCTTGGGCCCTGAACCCGTATGGGAGACCAGGAGGAGGCACCTGGCTCCTGACTTTGGATCGGCACAGTGCGCCGGCTGAAGCAGCCATTTGGGGGGGTGAACCGACGGAAGGAAGACCTTTCTCTCTGTCTCTCTCTCTCTCACTGTCTATAAGTCTGTCTCTCTCTCTCTAACTCTGCCTGGCCAAAAAAAAAAAAAAAAAAAAAAAAAAAATTACGAGTGGTGGAAAGAAGTCATGGGGAGGTTTTGAATAGGTTCAGGAATTGATCTGATTAAGATTCTAAAAAAAGATCTGTTAGATCTGAGAATAGATAGGCCACTACATGACACAACCAGGGGGCATCATTGACATGGAACTTGATTCCCCTTAGTGTTGCAGAACCTTGCTATTAGATTGTAAGGGTTAGATTGGAACAGGAAGACCAGTTGGGAGGCTGTGACAGTGGTTCAGGTTTGCATAAGGATGGTAGTCTACGGGATAATATGGAATGCAAGCAGAGTATTATTTAATTAACTTTGTAAACATAATGAGCAATAGGATAAAACTGGCATTTTGAGATGATAACATAACCAACATATTTAACCTATTTTATTAAAATAATAAAATATATTCATGTTTTTCAAAATCCAAGTAATTTAGAATAGAAAGGCATAGTCCCCTACTCCACTCATTTCCATTCCCTCTCTACTATTAATTATTCTAGAAATACTGATTCTTCTAGGAAATACTTCACATATTAAAGCAAGATGTATATACCACTTTTAACATTCTTTTTAGACTTTAGCCCTTGTTTCCTGTAGAGCGAACTCAGTGGGGGATTTCATACACACCAGCTAGCAGTATTACTTTATGTTCTTCCTGTATGTCTTCCAAGCAGCAAAACTTTTAGTTGGGCACATGGCTGTTTGCTAAAGACTCCAGTTCTCATCTTGATCACCCCCATTCCATAACAACCTAACAGAACGTGACAGTCCGATGAGAGTATGGATAAGGAACACGCATCTGGGAGAGATACTGGCTTTGTTGTTGATCCTTCTTTGGAGCCAGGACCCAGTCCCATGAGACCATCAGTCTTAATGAGGAAGTTCTGTGTTTTACAGAATTCAGAATATAGGGTAGGGATTACTGAGATTTCTCTTGAGGTCAGAAAAGCCATCTTGCCAGAACAGGAGCAAGTGTGTGGTTTACAAATTGTTGCCTCAAAGATGTGTAACTTGCAGAGCGATGATCAGGTCTTGTATTTGTCCCAGCTCCTGTAGCAGCTAGATATGGAAAAAGCCACTATCAGCCTGAGGGGATGCATGGAGGCGTTGTGTCCAAACCTGCGGGCTGTTCCCTTAAAGAGAAGGACATTTCCTCCCTGGTCTCTTCCCCTTCTCCTTGGCTGGAATGTCAGTGCCACAGGTATTAGAGAAGCCGTTTGAACGAAGAGGTGATTGCTGTTGTTGAGGATGGCAAAACCACAGTTTAGGAGTCCAGGACCTGGACAGCTTGCAGAGGAGTGCTGCTGCTCCAGTTTAGATGGCAAGGTGTGAGAGAAAGGGATGCCCGTCGTGATTAAGCCAATTTAACCTATTTAATTTTGGGTACTTGTTCCTGTAAGTTTCTGTTACATCATAGCCTAACTAAAACTGGCTTTATGAATTAATAGACTCAGCTCTCCATCTCTTGCTCCTTCAGCTATATAAGCATTTTGCCATACTTCTGCTGTCTGTTTCTTGTCTACTCAGCTCCATTTCCATCTTCTCTCTTGCTACAGTGTTTCCAGCTCTAGATAAGATACTTGCTTTTCCAGCTGCAAGTGGCCATGGACATAACTGGGTGCATGAGACAAAAGATAGACTTTGTTGACATTCCTCTTTGTTCAGGGGTGCTAGAGCATCATCTTGTGACCATGGGGAAAATACTAAAGGAATTTTATAGGCACTGGCCCAGGCATATATGAGTCTGAAATCACGTCCAGGAGCACCTGCATCCAGACTTTTGTCTGTGAGAAAAATAGACTCCCAATGTTGATAATTTATATTATGTTCTGTGACAACCATTAAAATCTGTGTACTTTAAGATTTTCAATTCTACACATTGAAAGTACTTAATGTAGTTTACATGAAGGCAATTAATTTTCACTGCACAAGCATGTAGTATGCTTTGAATTCACCTATTTTCATTTAACATAGCTAGCAGGTAGTACTTGATTTTATTTCCTATTTTGTCTCCCTTCATTGCTTTCGTAAGTTGTTCCAAACTATAAACCAGTGGCTCACAGTGGGGATGGTGACACTCCGCAGCAGACATTGAAAATGTTTGTGGGGGTATTTTTTGTTTTCTTAGTTATAGGGAGTTACTACTTATGTTGGTAGGCAGGGCCCAGAGATTCTAGAAATTGTGAAGAGTGATGAAGAAATGTACTTTATGCTGTATAACATCTCAGTTTCCTATTGGGCCTTTATGTAGATATGTACCTATTTGTAGTTATTTGAACCTAGAGTATGATTCTTTATAGAATGCAGAGGGTCTTTCATATGGCTTTAGTATGTAGCACTTATTTACGTACTAAGACAACTCACAGGTAAGTTGAGAGGAGGTTGAGTTTTATTTTATTCCGGGGACTTTCTGGAGAAATGCTAACCATTTTGGAAAAATCATGTCCCCAACAGTAATGATATTTGTGATATTTGTTTTGCCAATTCAGGATGCTTGTGTCAACCTTCATTTTCAGTTGTCACATTCTCCTTGATTTTATGAATATATACAAAAACTATTTAGCCCTTATTTCAAAATGTCAAAAATAAAGAATAGTGTTGACAACATTCAGTAAAATATTGCCTAAGTTCCCTTAAGTCCAGACATCTCTGTTATGTAAGTGGGTGAATACATCTAGTTTGTCTTGCAGACCAATTGTGTCTAAGCATTTACATATGGAAATACACTGTTTTAAGTTATTTTATTGTTGATTCTAGTTAGGATTATTTATATTTTAAAAATCTGATGCTATAACCCAGCTATAAATTTTATTTCTGCTAGTAAAAAGGGCTATTAATACATATTTTTTTTTGACAGGGTGGGATTATCAGTTAACATTTGGCAGGAAACAGCTGTCACAAACTAGGGGACAATTTACAAATTACAGAGAATTAGGCAGGGTTTGAGGAACCAATGAAGGATGTGGAAGCGTTCAAGGAGGAGCTGCAGGGGGAAGCCCTGACTATGCCTAGACATAAATAGGCAAAAGGAGGCACTGTGGCCAGAACTGGGTGGGAAGGCGGCAATGTGACTGACAGCAGATGTGATCTCCAGTGACAAATCCAATCCCTGTCAAGTCCTGTGTGGCAGGGGGAGGCCAAGGAATTCTATCTTCTGCTTTCTTCCTCTTTGCTCCCCCTGAGTTCTGGTAGAAAACCCCAGGAACAAAGTGAAAAGCAGAAGTGTCCAGCTTCTGTGGCCCATCAGCCTCCCAGGGCACAGAGCAGGGCATGGAGGAGAGACTGGGAGGATGTTCAGGGCCCGGATTGAGAGTCGCTGACCCAGGCCATAGCATGCTCTTTCCCCAAGGTGTGTCCCCCCTGAAGCCTTCCTCTGCCTGCTGTGTCAAGCATAGGGCTTGTCATTCTCTCCATAATTCTTTTGAGTTGAAACCACTGTTTTCTGAGTCTCTCATTCTGTTTGAAATTGGGTGGGCAAAGAGTTCTGGATAGAAATCATTTTTACTCAGAATGTTGAAGGCCTTGCCACACAGGTTTGTAGCTTCTGGTGTTGCTTACAAAAAGCTTGAAGTATGATTTCATTCTCCTTTAAATGACCCATTTTTATTTTCTCAAATGTTTTTAATGTTCTGGTCTTTATCCTTGAGGCTTCTAAAATGTTAATCTGTATGGTTTAAAAATAATTGGTTGTGCTAAGCACTTGCTTGCAATCTGGAGATAGGAGTATGTCCTTCAACACTTAAAAATTCTCAAGTTCTTTTTTGTGAACTTGGGATTGAGGAAAGCTGGGAAGGGTGAGCTTGCTTTTTTTTTTTAAGATTTTAAAATTTATTTTAGAGGTAAGGTTACAGACAGTGAGAGGAAGAGACGGAGAGAAAAGTCTTCCTTCTGTTGGTTCACTCCCCAAATAGCTGCAATGGCCGGAGCTGCGCCAATTGGAAGCCAGGAGCCAGGAGATTCCTCAGATTCCTCTCGGTCTCCCATGCGGGTGCAGGGTCCCAAGCACTTAGGCCATCTTCCACTGCTTTTCCAGGCCATAGCAGAGAGCTGGATTGGAAGAGGAGCAGCCGGGACTAGAACCAGTGCCCATATGGGATGCCAGGTGGAGGATTAACCTACTGTGCCATGGCACCGGCCCCGAGGTTTGCTTTTCTTAAGGGAACTCATTCTGCTGTCTTTATTAGCACACTTAGAAGTTCCAGAATGTTCTGTTTGCTTGAATTTTCTCTTAATTTTAAGATTGTTGTTGGCAAACAAGTGTTTTCACCTGCCTTTTGGCTTTACTATAGGAACAGAGACTAATACAGAGTTTGTTTTGGTGAATCAGAAATCACATTGTGTGTATGATTAAGGTATTCCCTATTTTTCTGATGTTGTGATTTTCTTTGTGACTTAGTAGTTTTTTGATTCCCTTGTGTTATAATGGATCTATTAACTGGAATAGGACCGTGGATTCTGAAATGGTCTTTTTGTGAAAAGTAAACACCTGGCCATAGAGAATTTCAAAAGAAACTTGCTGCTCTTTCAGGAGTAGGCTTTGCCTGGAGGCATTAATTAGGTATCACATACATTCAGATAAGAACAAACATTAAAAGGTTCTCACCTAATTAATTAACTAGCTCTTTTCAATATTTGACTCCTATGTTCCATCAGTCATTTGTAAACATTTATTAGTCTTTTGGGATTTTTTTAAAAAATGCAAAATAGCGTAAATTTTCAGTTAACCAAAACCCAATCAAATTGAAAGTTTTAAGCAAAGCATAAGGGAGGCCTAGTGAAGGAAAGCGTGTTCATTATGAAAACAGCTGCTGAGGTTTGTGCTGAGCTCAGAGACCTGCATTCCATGAGCAGACACTGCCCAGTCCTTATGTGTGTGTGGCCCTCCGGCCTGGCTCCCTCACCACATCCATATCTAATGATTCCTGTAGGTAGCGCCATCTGTGTTTTTTTTCTCCTGAAGGGCCACATATGTGATAATGAGAACATTTTAACTTTTTATGAAGCAGCTTCCTTTATTCTCATTAAAGACAGATCTCTTTGGCATATTTGCTTAAATTCTATACTTTCTACTTGGGATTTTTTTTTTTTTTCTCACCAGGGAGCTCACTAGGGCTCCAATGTTTTCATTAATTTCAGAATTGTATATTGCTGTCCAGAGCCTTCACAGCAGAATAGTCTCAATATTGTCAAAAATGTATAGTTTAAAATGTCAGCAAAACATAATGTGCCTGAAATATTAATGCTAAGCAGGTTCTGAGATTTATTCTTCAGAGAATGAAGGTTAAAAAGCAGGTGGGTTGAGCATTTGGCCTCCTGGTTAGGACAGGTGCATTCTCCATTGGAATATCCAGTTCTTGGCTCTGCCACTTGACTCCAGCTTCCAGCTTCCTGCTGATGTAGACCCTGGGAGACAGCAGTGATAGCTGAAATAGTTGGGTTCTTGCCACCCAGACCGAGCTCTGAGCTACTGGCTTCATTGCAGGTATTTGGGAATGAACCAGCAGATGGAAGATCTCTCAATTTCTCTCTCAATCTCTGTCTCTGTCTCTCTCTCTCTATATATATATGTGTGTGTGTGTGTGTGTGTGTGTATACATACATACACATGTGTGTGTGTAAAATAAGTACATACAGTTTTTTAAAGAAGGAAGTCATAAAACACACATGGCTTTTAAAAGAAATGAGTAGGATTAGCGGAGGGTTTTTAGTGCAGTGGCTTGGTTGCTGCATTGGATATCTGCATCCCTTATTGAAGTGCCCAGTTCAAGTCCAAGCTACTCCATTTCCCATCCAGCTTCCTGCTGCTGCATACCCTGAGAGGCAGCTGATGATAGCTCAACTCTCTGGCTTCCTGCCATCCTTGTGGGAGACCCAAATGGAGTCTGAGCTTCTGGTTTTTGCTTGGCCCAGCTCTGGCTATTGTGAGTATTTGAGGAGCAGGCCTGCAGATGGAAGATCTCTCTCTCACTCTTTCAAAGAAAATGAAATTAAATAAATACAATTTTTAAAAAATGCATGAGAATTAAATGGTACTACTTTTAAGTCTTCAAAGTTTGAGCTTATCCTATTTCTATTTTCTCAGAGAATTTAAACAATTGGAGCAAGGTCCTATAGTTTGTAAATGATGATGTTTGTTTGAATTTGAACATAGATTTCTGTGCCTCCAAATCCTTGGGTCCTTACTCAAGGGTTTCCCAGGGTAAGAACTGCTTGGTTTCTTGCATAAAATCTCTTGTTTAGATGGTTTATTAGATTATAGTTAACTCAGGATTATGAGGATATTTCAGGACAAAAAACTTGTCTCCAGAGCATTTCTGTGTAAGTTAAAGCCTGACATAAGGTCACTACAGTATATAATCAACTTCAACAGTGGTTTCATAAAGAAAGTTATTCAGGATTTTTTGAAAAAACGATTTGAATAGGAAATCTTGAACGGCAGGACCTCTGGTTGGAGTTCTGAGTTCCTGTCAGCCACAGTAGTTTGTATTCACAATGCTGATGCAGTTATGGGTCCTGAGCGCAAGTGCCTGTTCCTTTGCTCTTTGCTCTGTGTGCCTTCTCTTTCCCAAAGTGATACTGAGTCTGCTTGTGCAAAATGGTCATCATCTTCAAATGACTTGAATTCTTCTTTCACTTTTTCATTCTTTACTATCATTTGTTTCTCTATTACTCATACAACTCCAGACTTTTCTTATATTTTTTCTCAATATAAAAATAATTCTTGCTTGTAGTAAAGTGAGTGTCTTCAAAAAGTTCATGGAAATGCACATTGTAAAAAAAATTACATACGCATTTCAATTTTTTTTCATCAAATTCTCTCTTAATTCTATTTGTCCATAATTATTTTAAAATACCTTTGTATTTGGAAAGCACAGAAACAGAAATTGAAAATGTTTATAATATGATCAATGGTAACAGTGAGTGCTCAACAACTTACATAATTATTGTCCCTGTCTTCCCTGCCTCCAGACTGATCATACCATCGCAATTGTACTTCTTATTCTCTACTACGTCACATTGTACACTGAATTTACCCCTCTTCAGAAACTCATCCTAATGCATATTTAGTGGTTATACTTTCTTTCCTCATACACATGCCATTATTAACATTTGTGCCATGGTTGCTTATACCTTATGGAGCTGGGGATGAAAGGGTAGATCTTATTATATGTTAAATATTTAAATTTAAATAATAATAATAATAAAATAAAAATATAAATATATTCTTTATTTATATATTTTATCTATTATATATTTATTATAAATAATAAAAATGAATAATAATAAATAAATAATAAAAATAATAAAAATAAATAAATTATATGTTAAATATACATTGTGAGATTTGAAAGATGTATTGAGTAATCCTCTCCTTAAAAAAGCGAGCTGATTAAATATACTCCTAGGAATAGTTTGTGAGGATGCCTATTCTCACCTTGCCAGTGTTGACTATTATATGAAAGTCCTCCAAGACATATGTGGAGATGCCAGTGTAGTGGTATGGTAGGTTGAACCACTGCTGTTGATGCCAATGTCACGTATTAGAGCACTGGTTTGAGTCCTAGCTGTTGTGCTTCCCATCCACCTCCCTGCTAATGTGTCTGAGAAAGTAGCAAATGATTCCTTAAGTGCTTGGGCCTGTGCAATCCATATGGGAGACCAGGATGGGGTTCCTGACTTTGGCCTGGCCCAGATCTGGCTGTTGTGGGAATATGGGAAGTGAACCAGTAGATAGAAGATATCTCTTTCTCTCTCTTGCTCTCACTTTCACTCTGCTTTTGAACTATGCAAAGAAATCTTTTCTAGAACTCCATGAAGAACCAGAGTTAAAAGATGAGTTTATTTTGGTGCAAAAAAAAAATTTAAATCCATGCATAGGTTTCTCATAATAAACATTTTCCATTTTGAAGACTCTTCTCATAAAGATGTCTTTGTAAAATTATTTCTTTCATTTTTTAACAAAAACTTATGTAATCATTACTATGCTCCATAAAGAGTTTGTTAGACATCTTTGTATGTTTAATTAATACAGATGTTACCTCTCTTTTTTTGGGCATTCATTAAGATATCTGCTTTTCCAAGTTTTTGAGCCATGGTTGGGTACTGTTAATGTAGACTCATCTGAAGTGAGCTGGGAGCCCAGACTTCAAAGTTGGGTGTCTGAAAATCCTACAAGTGGAGGTTTGTGTATTCAGGAAGACTGATGGATTGGTGGCACGGAGAGGAGTTCCATGGCACGTTAGTTGCATGGGGAATGAGAGTGTAAATGAGGTAACGAACTTGAAGATGAACAAGAGAAGAAAGAGAAGTGATGTAAGATATGTTTAAGGAACAGGAGGAGAAGCATACAGGGCTGAGCAAGGTGGACAAAGATCATTCTAAGAATTTTCAGGTGCCACTTGTAGGCTGAACATACCATCACCACTACAAGGAACAAAGGAAGAGAAGAGGCTCTGGTGGTGTTCAGGGAGGGTTTTCTGGAAGAAACATACCTCCTTGTGTAGTCTTTTCCATCTTACAGGCAAATTGTAATGGGAAGCAAGCTTGGTAGATCATTTTTCTTACCAGTCTCTGTACTGGAGGAAAGGAAAAGAGATGGGATTTGAATTGGAAATAAAGCCACAAAAACTATGCCAACAAATGGAAAGGGATAGTTTTAATTTTGGCCATGTTTGTGGGAGAGGTATTCATGCAATGGAAAATAGTGCCTAGAACTCAGAAGTTGTTAAAGTGTATACAGTAGATGCAGATGTAGAATACATTTGCTTCATATTCAGTGTTTCATCCAAAAGACTTCAAAATAACTCTTTCTGAGTTTTTCCTCATATTTCCATGACTTGTTACCTAAATTCCATTTATTAGGTCTCATTCACCTTTCTTGTATAAGGACCACGGCTTGCATCTTCCAGCTCCCTATGACAACCCATTATTCTGGTCCAATCTGCTGTTGTTGTCTTATTAGTTGACCTCAGGATTAACTAGGGTCTGCCTGTGCTGTGCAGATCCTTTATCTGTATCTGGAAGTTGAATTTCAGTCACTAGTTTATTAAAGGTATGGCAATAGCCAAATCCCACCTCCCACCCCCATCCCTTGCCTCAGCTTTTAATATCTGAGGGAATGGATTGCTGTTAAGACTCGGTACCTTTCTGTGTGTATAGTACCTGTACTTTGGATGGCTACTCCATTCCTTTCTCAATATTCAGGATTTTGATATGGGAAGATCTGGCAGAATAGTGCAAAGGAGCTACTCCTGCTAATAGTAAGGAAATGATCCCTCCAGGAAATTAGCAACCTTTATCTCTAGGGTCTTGTCTTTTCTCCTATCAGTGTTCCTCTCCCACCCTGACTATAGCAGATGGGGATCAAAGTTACACATATAAAGCTTTCAGTCTCCACCACAAATGACTTCCTCTCTAGGGAGAAAGGCTTTTATGTAATTTGAAGCCTTTTATAGGTTATATTTGTATTTTCATATATAACAAGTCAGTAAACATTATCTCATTTTTTTTAGGTCTCACACAAATATAATGATGTCCCTTTATACTGTGATTTTCAAGGACATAATTTCTTTTTGAATTAAACTAAGTGGAGTCTGACAGCTGTAGAGCTAAAGGAGTGTTTTCATGTTGGTGAAAGTACCTGTTCCCTTGGGGGTCAATTCAGTAGTCCCTTTCTACCAAACACTTATGGAACACAATATAACCCTAAGTGTTTTATTATAGACCTTTTGCTCTCTGCACATATCTGAAGCTACATCATCTGTCATTGTGTATGCATACTGTTTATACAGAGTGATAATAGGCAGCAGCCTCCAGGATGCTCCTGGAAGACTCTCTTGTCCTTGCATGTGTACAGCACACCTTGTTCTGGCACAACTCAGCAGCATGATGCCTGATGTGCTATCTGGCAATGTTCCATAGTAATCATGAACAGTATTTTGGTCTCTACGGACATTTCTGTTCAGTTTCCACTCCTTGAAAATGTTAATCAGTGTGTTATTCTGTGGGTCGGGGCAGGTAAAAGCAAGAGCTTCATTCCTGGCTCCTCTAGGATGTTGCTGCAGTAGTTACTGTGTTTGGAGGCTGGGGATGCAGCAGGTTCTCTGGGGGGAAGGATGGGTCTGGGCCTTTTGGCACAAGGTTCTCTCTGGCTTGGCCCTGGGCTCCATATCAGAAGATGTTTGCAAAGCACTGAAACCAGCACAGAGTACTTTCCCCTCCACCTCTTTTATCTCCTCTTTGTTCCCCATTCCATTTTTTTTTTTCTCCTCCCATCTTCCCTACTACCCATGGAGCCCAATTTGCTTGGAAAGGACTGGATAGGAATAGTGTGGTTCATGAGTTATTATATACTTACATGTATGTATTCCAGATCCTAATTGAATGCAGTTATAGAAATGTACATTGACTTGTGAATCTTTTGAAGTAAGCATATATTAATCAAGATCTATTCAGGAAAACAACCATCACCGAGTGGTTCAATAGAGGGAATTTAATACAGGGAATTAATTACGAAGACAGTGAAGAAGCTAAAAGAGCCAGTAGGCAACTGTTGTGCAACTCAGTGTTTCACAGCTACTGAAAGTTCTTGCCACCCTTTGGGCTAAAGGGACACAAAGGAGGAGTTGATATTGTCAGAGCTAAGGAGGGAGCCGCCTGCCAGGATCCAGGGTCGCGTGGTGGTAACTGGAACCATGGAAGGGAGTTGGGGCCATTTCTGAAGGTGCTTCATGAAGCAGAAGAGGTAGGGAAAAATGCTTTTCCCTACCCACCTGTCCAGTCTCCTCCTAGTCTCTTATCAGCCTATTTTTAAAAGATAGATTTATTTGTTTAGAAAGAGTTACAGAGAGAGGGGAGATAAAGGGACAGGGAAAGATGAGAGAGAAAGAGTGAGATAGATATCTTCCATTTGTTGGTTCACTCCCCAGATAGCTGCAATGGCCAGAGCTGGGCCAGGCCAAAGCCAGGGACCAAGAGCTTCATCTGGTTGCTCATAAGGGTGGTAGGTACCCAAGTACTTGGGCCATCTTCATATCCTTTTCCCAGGCTGTTAGCAGAGAGCTAGATCAGAGATGGAGCAGCCGGGACGTGAACCAATATCTCTGTGGGATGCCCGTGTCACAGATGATGACTTTAACCTCTGTGCCACAATGCCAGCCCCCTCTCTTATCAGCCTGTTGTAACGTAGTGTAGCCTGGGGACTACAGTTTGTAGGTGTCATTCATGTGATGGGGACAGCTGGGCATAGATGTGGGAGTAATCAGTCAAGGACTGGCACAAGGGCCAAGACCTTACCCTTAAGCAGGTTCTAGTGATTGCCATCACATACTATTTCCCTAATTTACTTTCTGTAATTTATTTACAGTGGAATTTCTAGAGTGGAGCTGGCAAAGAACTCCATGTGCAGGATTCTGCAGTAGACTCCTAAACTTGTTTGCCTGTTTTCATCCTTACGATCCTCGACCTTCATCTGTTCTCTGCAGTCAGGCAGTGATTGCTTCTCCATTCAGTTCTTCCTGTGGGTTCCTTGTCCCTCCGCTCAGAGTGAAAGCTCTTACATTGGCCGGACAGGCTCTTCGTGATCTCCCCACTTTATCTTTCCAATCATTCCTACTGCTCCTCCCTGTTCGCTCTGCTATAGCTCAGCTCACCTCCTTCCACGTTTCTGTCTCTGCCCTTTTGTTGGTACTGGTCTATGCCTTGGGTGTTCTCCCTTCAGGCACTCCTCTCTCACCTCCTTTATCTTTCTTTGCAACAACATCAATCCCATGAGGTGCTCCCTCCCCCTCCTCCTTGAAGTTGCTCCCTCCCCCCAAATTCTGCCTGTCCACAAGCTTCCTGTTTTCCTTTCCTACTTTGCAAAGATCATCTCCTAATATACTGTATATAGCGTGATAATTTTTCACTCTTGCCTGCACACACACACACATATACACACACAAATTGCATGAGACCAGGGTTATTTTTTTGGTCAGTGTGAAAATGCCCAGAACATGTCATCGTTGAATGAGTTACAAGTCACTGAATGACTGTTCCTAGATTTTTAATATTTCTTTCTCTTAACCTTTTTCATTTGTATTAGTTATATTTAATGTGACAGCAATAATTTATCAATTTTAAAAAAATATTTATTTTGAAAGTTACAGATAGGGAGAGACAGAAATAAAGAGGTCACTCCCCAGATGGCCACAATGGCCAGTGCTGGGCCAGTCTGAAGCCAGGAGCCAGAAACTTCTCTGGGTCTCATGTGGGCAGCAGCAGCCCAAATACTTGGGCCATCTTCCGCTGTTTTCCCAGGTGCATTATCAGGAAGCTGTATCGGTAGTGGAGCAGCCAGGACTTGAACTGGTGTCCATATGGGATGCTAGCATCACAGATGGCAGTTGACCTGCTATGCTACAATGCCGGCCCCCTATCAGTTTGTTTTTAATGAGTTTCCCTGAAGTGTTGCACTTTACTATTAATGGAACAAAATAACTGCATTTTCACTCAAATTTTTAAAGTAGTAAAGAATTTTGGGTTCAAATGACAGTTCTGCCACTTACTAGCTGTTTGGCCATGGGCACTTATTTATGCCTCAGTTTCCTGGTCTGTAAGGCAGGAATCATGGTACCACCTCTACTTAGTTGTATTAAACTGATGTGTGCAAAGCACTTTAAATAGTAAGTGCTCATCACATCCTGGCCATGGTTAGCGTGGTTTACAAGTGGCAGGAAGTGTCACTGCCTGAGAGCTCAGCTGTGCCTGCTCACTATGAGGCCAGGACTCCCGTGGGATTTTCCTACCTGTGGCAGGCACAGAGGGGACAGTAGGTAAGCCCACACCTGGGAGTTGTGGGATACCCTGTCAGCCTTGGTGAATTTCTCTTGGGACTGCTTTATGGTTTAGGTCCCCATCCTTCCCGTTTTGCTTGGCAGCTGTCCGAACTGCACCTTCCTGTGAGGACATTCTACTTCCCCCTGCTTCCTACTGCAGGATGTCTTTGGTATATCTAATCTTGTCTTGGTGTCTGCTTCTTGGTGAGCCAAATGTGCATGCCCGATATTGAGATCATTACAACTCAAAGTAAAGCTAACATGAGTGAGCTGAGAAACAGACAACTATCTCACTGTGGTCAAACAGCATAACTGGTCCCAATGGGAATGGAAGTGTTTTTGTAGCTAGTGTAGAACCACCATGTGCTCGGCCATGGAATGAACAGAAAGCATTTGTTACCCTTGTACCTTCTCTGGCCACTGGTGGAGCATCTACTGAGAGATATTATTAGCCTTTTGAATTGAAAGCTCCTTGAAGGCAAAGACTCACTTAGATGCTCCCTTTCTACCAGGCACTGCAGCTAACTATAGTAGTAGACATATAAATGTTTGATAAAATTTTGTTGTTAACATTCCTTAATTAATTGGACTCTGTGAGGGATCTTTTAAACGTTCATGCAAAATTGTATCATGTAAAAACTACACATGGATTTAAAAAGTTTATACAAAAATAAACTTAAAAATGCATGTATTTAGAAAACAGAGTGATAGAAGGAGAGACAATGTGAGAGCAAGAGAGCAAGGGTGAATGTGAGTGAGAAAGCAAGAGAGAGTGCAAATGAGTGAGAGTGTGTGCTTTTCTATTTGCCAAATATTTGTAAGCGCTGGGGCTGGACTAGGCAGAAGCCATGAGCCAGGAACATCATCCTGGTCTTACCGGGGGTGGCAGGACCCCAGGTGCTTGGAACATCTTCTACTTTCCCAGGTGCATTAGCAGGGAGCTGGATCAGAAGCAGAGCAGCTGGAACTAGAACTGGCACTCCAATATGGGATGCTGGCCTTGCAGGTGGTGGCTTAACCTGCTCTACCACAATGCTGGCCCCAATAAACTTATATTTTGATTCCTTTATTAATGAACTTTTGAAAGCTCTTTTGTACTTTCACATCACCTGGGAATTGTGGGTAGATGGTAAAGGTGTTGCTGACAGTTGGAGAGCAAAGAAACTATGGACCTTTTGAGTTTAGGAACTTTGTGGAAACATCCCTGAAACTCCATAGCAATGGATTTTCTAATGTCCTGACAACAATTGTACAAGCTTTCCGAATTTTTCTATGCTTTAAGTGTATTTTAAAAGTAGGTTGGTAAAATACAAATAAAAGTGGGTTTTGGTAGTTTTTCACTGAGCAGATTAAATGTGATAAATAGTGCTTATTCCTAGGTATGTTTATAGATTGAGGAGAGCTTTAAACTGTTAACAGTGTTTATTTTGTAAAGAAAGCTTTTAAAAAGTTGAGAAGCATGAATCAGCTAGACTTATGTTTATGAAAAATGCCGGGCAGCTAGCACACTTCTTAGATTGATCACTGAGAGAAATGTAAATTTCTGGGTTGTCTCTGGATAGCTTATCAAGGAGACTGAATTTTCTCTTGTGAGGTGAAAACTGTGGCTACAGAAGGTTGAAAGGTTTGGTAATTATTTGTTAACCTGCCTGGGACTTTGGAAAGCAGGTACCTTACACTTGCATCAGAACTCTTAATAGAACATGAAAAGCTGTTCAAGGTACCTTGGAAGCATCTAATTTCCCTGTGAAGTCTTCAGAAAGACATCATTTGTGTGTAAGTCTTTAGGTTTTCTAGGTGCAGTTTCTCTCCCTTTCCCAGCCTCCTTATCTCCTCTGAGTTGTTTGAAGCTGTCAGTTGCTTTGGTGTCTAAAAGTCTCGGGGAAGAGTCTGATAGACTACATTTTACAGACAGATGCAAAGTGTGAAGATAGTCCACCAACTTGGGGAAATTTATTTTAACCTGAGATGACTTCCGAAGCAGAGAGTGAAACGAACTATAGAAGGAGAAAAAAATTGAGCATTGGAGGTTGTGGCATTGGTTTGCTTCACAGCTCTGCTGCTTTCTAGCACCTGACCCTGAGTACCTAGTAGCTCTGGGAGCCCTGGTTCGGCCTCTGTAGAAGAACACTCAGTGCAGGCCTGGCTCACAGCAGCTTGTGGATAAATGACCTCTTCTCTTGGAGCTCGTGCAGCTGTTTGCCAGTTCCAAGGGAGGGTCTTTTCTCTTTTGACTCTTTCCATTGTGATTGAGGAGAGATTCAGATTCCATTATTCAAGTAGTGACTTCTAAGGAAGGACTTGTCTCCCTGGAACACTGCCTCGTTGGTTCCGTTTCGCTCAATTGTGTTCTGTGTGGTGAATATTCAATTGAGATCAGGCTAGAAGGTTTGGGCAAATTACTATGTTCATTGCTCTATAACATTGGTTTTCTTAAGTCCCCACCTAATACTACTGCTTTCCTCTAAGCATGATATATTCTTTTACTAACTTTGCTACATTGCTTCCCACCACATGCATTCATAGGTATTTAATACCCTTCTAACCACTACAATCTCATTATGTGCTATGACATTTTTTTCTTTCTTTTCCTTATTGTGAAACAACATTGGCTCAAAGATATTACAGTTTTAATAGGTAATAGTTTGGAGCAATAACCAATGGTTTTATCTGGGTTTGTATTGTAACTTTACTATCTTCTAGCAGTACAGCTGCAACAAACTTACTTTTGAAAACTCACATTTCCCATGTGTTAAATGGGCATAAACATCATATCTTTTGATTGGTTAAGATGCCACTTGTGATACCCACATCCCATGGGTGAGTCCTTGGGTTTGAGTCCTGTCTCCACTTCTATCCAGTTTCCTGCTGTTATGCACTTCTGGAGGCAGAGGTGATGGCTCAAGTTCCTGAGTCCCTGCTACTCATGTTGGAGCCCTGGATGGAATTCTGGGGTTTTGGCTTTCACTTGGCTGTTAGGGGCATTAGGCAAGTTAATCAGCAAAAGGAAGACCTCTGTCTGTCTCTGCTTTTTAAAATAAATAAATAAAGCATTTTTTAGAAGAATAGTATCTTTTTGTAGAGCTGTCATTAATGATTAAGTTAAGTCTTAAGGAGAGACGGCAGAGGCTTAGTGTATTGGACATCTTTATTGATCAAACAAATAGAACAATATAAAAACACTAAATATAGTAAAATGGGAAAAGAAGCATACCTGTATACATAGTTACTGGAGAAGTAACTCCATCAGAATTGGAAAGAGTTTATCACAGAACACTTCTGATAAGAGATGATTATTGAACTAGATGGGAAATTATAAGTATGAAGAATAACAAAGAGAGACTTAATTTAGGTCATTAGGTATGTGGTTCTCAAACCCTAGTAGATATTAAAGTCAACTGAAGAATCCTCTTAAAATGTACATTCCTGGCCTGCTGTGAGACTCATTGGGTCAGCAGGTACAGTGTAGGTCACAGGAACCTGCTTTTTTTTTTTTTTTTTTTTTTTTTTGACAGGCAGAGTGGACAGTGAGAGAGAAGAGAGACAGAGAGAAAGGTCTTCCTTTTGCCGTTGGTTCACCCTCCAATGGCCGCCGCGGTAGGCGCGCTGCGGCCGGCGCACCGCGCTGATCCAATGGCAGGAGCCAGGTGCTTCTCCTGGTCTCCCGTGGGATGCAGGGCCCAAGCACTTGGGCCATCCTCCACTGCACTCCCTGGCCACAGCAGAGAGCTGGCCTGGAAGAGGGGCAACCGGGACAGGATCGGTGCCCCGACCGGGACTAGAACCCGGTGTGCCGGTGCCGCAAGGCAGAGGATTAGCCTAGTGAGCCGCGGCGCCGGCCTGGAACCTGCTTTTTGATAAGCTGTTTAGTTTTGATTACCAGATACAAAGTTTTGGTAGATCTTAGTGAGATCACACACAGCATGGTGTGCTGCTCTAAGGGAGTAGACTTGAGTGTTGTATCAGGAAGTGAGTGAGTTTCTGTTGCCACTGCCACATAATCAGGTTTAGTGTTTTTGTTTCCTGGAAACTCATCTTGACTGAGCTTACCTTATTCACTTGTCCTTATCAAGATGTAAATAATTGATCTGCCCCTTCCTTAAAATTATTGGTTTCTGTATTTAAAGACTAAGCAACATAATCTTCAATTTCTAACCATATCACAATTCTTTTATATCTATATTAATTCTAAGGCTGAATTTGGATATATGTAATTTATTTATATTTTCTAGGTGACATTTGAAATAACTCATTTTTGACTTTAGATTTTCTGTGCAAGGCTACGTTAGCACCTAATTCAGCTCAAATTGAAATTTACTTGCAGGATTTAAAAAGCACAGCCATCAAGATTTTCAACATTTTAAACTATTTAGAGTGGTTTTCTTGGTGTTTCAGATATTTGTCCTTTGGCTTTAGGCTGCAGCTTAGTGCACAATTTTTTCAGCATAGGAAGCAGTTTTTCTTGCACAGCGTTGTTAAATCAGTTTTATATATTTGTATTCCTTGGAGTAGAGATAAATAAGCCTTGAGTACTAGATCTTATAGTACCTTTATCACTTAATATTTGAACATCTTCAGCACTTTAATTTTAATAAGGCTAAATGGAATATGTAGGATAGAATGGCTGCCATTTAGTACCTTACATTAAAATGAATGTTTCAAAAGTGGAACTGTGAAATCCCTACAGATAAATAGCTAGAATCCGTCATATTTCCTTACTCATGAGTTTTTAAAATACGTACATGCACCAGTTTTCTCTTTTGCTGTTTTAACTGTTGTGTTGAATGAGGGAATTTGTGGCATTGATGTGCAGTCATCAAACAACTTTATGTTTCCCTCTCTAACCCTTCAAATGATTTTGGATTTTTTTAGCCTTGTCTGATGGAATCTTAGGTAGGCTCTAAAACTTTCCTTAGATAATGAATATGTTCAGTCTTATGTGTTGATTATCAAACCCTCTTCTGATATCTGTAATCACATCATAGTAATTAATTCTGGGTTTTATATCATGGTCAGAACCCTAAGCCTCACTTAAAGTAGGAGAGTCTCCTGTCCCCATATGAGCCTGTTCCAGGTTGAAGGCCTGCAGTGGGACAGGGAGCGTCATCAGCGCCCCTCAGTGGCCTTGAGTCCAGTTCCCTGTGCAGAGCTTGGAGAGGAGCATGGAGTTGTCTGGCAGGAACAGCTGATGCCTGGGACATTGGCAAACTTTACTCTTGGAAAGCATTTAAAATAACTTCTTGTGGATGTTTCCAGTGTGCATTGTCATCATTTTTGGAAGATTACCCGTGGCATGATGCTACTGTTGGTGCCTGTCTCCTGCCTGGTTTTGTCTCTGACCTCACACCTTTACCCACTTTCTCATGAGAGCATCTCCTTCTGTGGCAGGAGGCTCACTTTTAAAATGAGTCTTAGCACAGCTTCTCTGTTCAGGGCCTACACCCATTCTTAGCACATGCATGCCCATGTGCATGTGTGAGCACACACTCACACACGCACACACATCTTTAAAGTTCTAAGACTTTCTAACTGTAATGCCCGGTGATTCCCCAGGGTAGGTACATGTCAGACCCTTTTAATGGTCCACTAAGCTGGATCATGGTGGTGATCACAGAGGGGGAAAATGTCACTGTTTTCCAACAACTTTCTCTGACGAAATTCTTTCTTTGCCTTTTTGACACAACTCATTTTGTACTCTCAATCTAGATTTTTGCATAAGGCCCTGAAAACAGGGCTTAGTTAAGAATAATGGCCACTTCCTTTCAACCCTGTACCTTATTTTGAAAAGTAAAGATACTTGTCATTTATTGTTTTCAGTCTCCCTCTTCCCACTCCAGTTACATTTTTTTTTTTTTTGACAGGCAGAGTTAGACAGTGAGAGAGAGAGACAGAGAGAAAGGTCTTCCTTTTTCTGTTGGTTCACTCCCCAATGGCTGCTGCAGCCAGCGCGCTGCAGCAGGTGCACTGTGACAATCCGAAGCCAGGAGCCAGGTGCTTCTCCTGGTCTCCCAAGTGGGCACAGGGCCCAAGGACCTGGGCCATCCTCCACTGCACTCCTGGGCCACAGCAGAGAGCTGGACTGGAAGAGGAGCAACCGGTACAGAACCGGCGCCCCAACTGGGACTAGAGCCGGGGTGCCGGCACCTCAGGCGGAGGATTAGCCAAATGATCCACAGCACCGGCCAAGAATTGTGTCTTGAATAAACAATATTTCAACAAGGGAGAATGGGCTTAAAGGAAGAGAATGAAATAATAGCAAGAGCCAAGACAAGAATGTAGGAGAGTGACAGGTAGATTGGGAGGGACTTTGTGTAGTTTGGTGAGATTTGTAAGATATACATTGTTGGGTGCATCAAGCAAAATTGGAAGTCAAATTTTGGATGCCCTTGAATTCTATGAAGCAGTCTTTATGAAGGTAGTAAGAGATGTGCAGGGGTCAGAGGTTTAGTGGGATGATGGTTGAAGATGCTAAGAGATCCACAGTGGGCCTGAGCAGCTGCTGATCCAAGGGCATGTGTGAAAGATACTCCAGTCTTTTGTGTTCATTATCCTAATTCTGACTGAAGGTGATAACCCCCTTTCTCCCTCATTCCTGGGATTTGTGGTAGAGAATATTGGGTATTATTTGAGTAAGATTTTTGTCAATGGAAAATAGTGACCGGGAAGTCTGTCTGAATCTTCAAATCTCTGAAAAGTTCCTTACCTCTACTATGAACTTTTGGGATGATGATAAAATCTAGAAAAAAAATGCAGCAAAGAATTTTTATGTTATTGCTTTATGTCACGTGATTCTCTTTATGTCTGAACTTTACTTAATCTCTTAAGCCTTAGGTGGATCCTCCACTCTTACTTTGTCTTTTAAAGGTCAATATCTGTGATCTTACTAATCACATCAGACTGTGGGATTTTCAGCTCTTCCTGTGAAGTGATTTAGGTATAGTGTTTGCAATTGAGAATTTACCCAGAGTACAAATGTACAAACATTATGAAAGACTACATATATATATATATATATATATATATATATATATATATATAAAAAGAGGAGTGGGCATTTGAAACAACCATTGGGTCGCTGTTGGGATGACATGTCCTGTGTCAGAGTGCCTGATTTAAATCTTATCCTACTCACCTGTGATCCAGCTTCCTGCTAATACGCAGGCTGGGAGGTGATAGCTCAACTGCTTGGCTCCCTGGCACCTGACTGAAGTTTCAGACTCCTGTCTAGCCCCCAACCCTGGCTGTTGGAGGCATTTGGGGAGTGAATCAGGGGATAGAAGATCTCTCTGTCTTTGATCTCTCTCTCTCTCTGCCTTTAAATTTAAAATATGAAAATAGATTTTCTATTCAGTTTGTTAATCAATGTTGCTTTCTGCGCTAGTATTTGAATGCCAGTCTTCTAAAATGTTTCCCATGCATTAATAATACAAGATAGATATCCACTGGTATTTTAAATCCTTTTTATATCATTGAGTATGGCTTTGATTCTATCTGCATTATTATAGATGTTCTTTTAACAGGAAACTCAGAAATAAAGTGATGGAAAATATGTACTCTTTAGGTGACTCATCCATAGGAAATAAGGAATTTGTTAATTAATAAGGAGTTCCTGTTTTTCAAACTATCTCTTTTGGAGTCAAGGGCAAGTGAATTGTTTAAAACTATGAAAGGAAATGATTACCATTATTTAAAAAAAATTATTTGAGAAGTAGAGAGACCTGGAAAGTAAGTGGCAGGGGGCACAGAGTGGCAGAGAAAGGGAGCTCTCATCCTCCAGTTCACTCCCCAAATGCCTGCAATGTCTGGGGCTGGGCCAGGCCAAAGCCACGAATTGGAAACTCAATCTGGGTCTTCCACATTTGTGCAGGGACCCAGTTACTTGAGCCATCACTGCTGCCTTCAATCTGCATCAGCAGGAAGCTGGGATTGGAAGCCGAAGGGACTCTGATATTAGGGGCTTCCAAGCTGGCATCTTAGCTCCTAGAGGCTAAACAGCCCTACATACTACTAGGTATAAAAAATAATTTCTGTATGACAGTGGAATCAAACCAATTTACGTTTGGATTGTGTGTCACCCCCCCAACCCCCAAAGCTCTCTTGCTCTTCTGTTTGTGACACTTAGCCCCAACCTGTTAATAAGTCTCATACCCCAGACAGGTTTGGTCCTGTCCTAGTGGGTCCATATAAGCAGCTTGAAGCAGAAGGCTTCACACTTATCTTGGTGCTCAGTTGCCTGGAAACTGGTTTCCTGCCTTATTCATCTCTGATCATCTCTCTGTTGGATATCCCAGTTTCCTTTCAGATTCAATATACTCATCTTGAGTTCTTCGCTTGCCTTTTTGTCAGATTTGTGCTTATAATGCCTCCCAACCTTGCAGGCCTTTCCATGGATCCTGTTTTCACTTTGAACTTTTGCTTCCTGATGATCCCCCATCTGCCCTTTCATCCTGTAGAATCATATGCCTGTTTCCTTTGTGCTGTTAGGGCCCATGGCCCTTGTCACCATCTCTTTATTAACTCACCATCCTTTTCTTTTCTCTTGTGTTCTGATCAGTGTGGAATTTCATATCAGGTCTTCCCTAGTTTTTCCTCTTTCCTTTGTCAGTGTCATAATCTGGAATAGTATCATCATCACTTCCTAGTGAACTGGATTTTTAGAGAAATCATATGTGTTCTGCTTTTGATTTATTGCCATATAATGCAAAACAACAATTTTCTGTCTCCTTTATTTTGTTTCCTTCTCCAAAGAAGATGATTTTTTTTTTTTTTTTTTTTTTACCATATACAACTTGTCTTAGGATTTCAGATCAAGGGGACTATTCATCAGGTCTACAGCTAAAGAATTTGAAGCTCTTACAGGTTTACATGGTTTAGCCAATAACACAGTAGAAAGCCAGAAATGAAGCCAAGACTATAAATCTTCTCTTGGGCTGGTCTTTGATTTATGCAGCCCTTTCTAGGAAGAATGTTGAAAAAAACCCATAAAGTTTCTTGGAAACAACTCTTGGTTATTTGATGTTAAAGAAAATCCATTAAAGTTGAGTGATAGTTAAGCTGACCTTGATTCTGTTTCCTCTTGGTTTTGTCTCTCAAAAAGCTGTCTCTGTAGCTACAGAAGCTATGACTGGATTCTCATTCTGAGTGTCTTCTTTCTATGGTTGGAAGTGACTTTTTGTGCCACAGGGCATGAAGTGTTGTTGCTGTTTGGAGGCTTAGGCGTCCCGGGATATGGAGAATTGATGGGGAATTCTTTGTACTATTAGAGTAGAAGGAAATAACTTTCAACTATATAAATAATTACAACCTAAGTCACCAAACAAAATCATCAAAAATTGTCATTTTGGAGAATTAGTATGCAAATTTTAGCTACTTTAAAAATACATATATATGTATATTTATGCATAAATATAAAATGTATGTTTTATGTATAAAAATACATAAAATCAGAGCATAATGACTCTACATCACTTGTTCTCAATTCCATAAGACCAGTGCTACTTTTGAAAATAAATAATTTATAATACCACTTCTCTTTCTCAAAAGAAAATTCATAGATAATGAAATTATTTGCAAGTGAATAAATCAATAGAATGCTTAATCTATGACATACAGAAATAAATATAAATAATAACATGTACATTAATACATAAATCCTTGAACACAACTATCCTAGAAGATAAATTTAAAATCATTGAGTGTTCCAGTCACCAGTACACAATAAGTGATTCAATAATGGTGATTCAACTACCATAGCCAACAACATGATTTTCCAAGCTAGCACATAGCCAGTGGTAAATTTTCTAGTAAAGCAAACAGTCATTCTCCTTTTGTACAGCTGAATTTCTGAAAAAATTGTGTATATAGTAAAACTGTGCAAACGTATTTGTATTTTTGTACCAGGGGGTTAATTTTAGACTCAAATAGTCATGAGTAGTTTTACATTTATGTGGATGTAGGACTCTGAAACCCCAGGGCAATGTTTTACATAGAAGATCACATAGCATCACTGGCTCTTCCTTGCTGAATGCCATCTGTGCCCCCAGTCACTGGGATAAATCGTAAGTAACCCAGGTATTCTCCAGAATGTCACTCAGGGAGGGGCATGGCCTCTTCCCCTGCTGCCACTTGAGTGGTGGTACTGATCTGTAGATGAGCTGCTCTGGAGCAGGAAGGGGTGAGTTTTGGTTATTTGGCACTAATCTCCATCTTCCCCACCATGGAGCTTTTCTGAAACTGGATGACCTCCCAGGTTTGTCACTCATGCACTTCCGTTTCTGTAACCTAGGTGTGTTTTCTTTAAAATGGTAGACATGAAACTCAAAACTGACCTTGTGCCTTTAACATTCAGGCTGCAATCTAGAAGCCAGACTATTACTTTGTTATATCAGAAGTGTTCATTTCTAGGCCTAAGTAGAAAAGAATAGTGACTGCATTGTAGACTCTGAGAGAACTAACACTGTGACCTCTATAATCACACATATAACTGCTTCACAGTGGGGTTTTACTGTGAGGCAGACATAGTAGAGTGGATTGAATATTAAATCTGAAGCTGGAATACTGGAGTATAAACTCTGGCTATGCTAATTATTAGCTGTATGACCCTAGGAAGTTTTCTTAACCTCTTCAAAATCTGTTTCTTCAGCTATTCTTTTGTCTCGTCACATTTGAACTCAGCTGCTGTTTCAGTCTTTGACTTTTCCTCCACATTTGCAAAATGCTGCTGGATTTCCAAATCGAAGCCTTTTCTGCTTCTGTCTCCCTTTAACTTTACATCTGTGATTCAAACATAGAGTTAGTAATTTTGATTTGGGTCTTCCCTGATGTACCATAGGCCTGTGGTCGTTTGAAAGCACTGCTTCATTCTGCCCATTACTGCAGTCTGCAGATAAAGTTGGGGTGAACATGTCGTAGTCACGATTCTTTGAGCTGTGAGGAATAAGACCTACTTGAGGGAGCTAGGGAACCCATGAGGATTTATTATGAGGGAAGTGGCTCATGGTTCTGTAGGGAAGGGTAGGCAGCCAGGCCTCACAAGGGGCTTTACTCAGGGATGTGAAATTCTTAGGAACAAAGGCAGTGCAATTTCATTTTTTTCTCTGTGGGTGTACAACTTTCCCCTCCTTTTCTCTCTGGTTGTCTCTTTCTTGGTGTTGAAGTCTGGTGTGCTCTGAGGCTGTGTGTATATCATTGCCACACAGCCCTGTACTGAGCATGTTCTTACTTTAGCTATCAGCAGACTGCCCCAAGTGAGTTATTCCCTGCTCTTTATGAAAGAAGAATTTCCTGAGTGACCTGGCTTGCATCTTGCTTGTGCAGAGAGGTGCGGGTAGTGTCACATATACAAATGCAGTTGTCCCTGGCTGGAGCAGGAGAATTCTTAGAGGGGGCTATTGGGAGAAGTTAGAAATCCATGTGCATTGCATTTTTTTCCTAAATGGCTTTATTTTGCTTCTTTTGCCCTTAATTTATAAAGACAAAGTTAGCAGTGAAATTGTTGATAGGGCTTGTGAATGAGAGGTTTTTTTTTAATATCTTCCCTCAGGCTGTGTTTATATCTGACAGTAAACGATGGATCTGTTGGTTGGATTCCTGGACTGTTTTTATTTTAGAATATTTGTTTATATTAAAAAGTCAGATGAAGAGCAAGAGAGAGAGAGAATCTCTTTTGTGTTAGTTTATTGTTCAAATGCCTACAACAGCTGGTACAGGGCCCAGCTGGGTTGGGGCCAGGCCCAGACCAGGAACCCAGAATTTCATCTGTTTATCCCAGGTAGGTGGCAAGGAACCAAGTACTTGAGTCATTGCCTGCTGCCTCCCAGAATGCACATTAGCAAGAAGCTAAATCAGAAACAGAGTGGGGACTCAAAACCAGGCACTCCAGTATGGAATGCAGACATCCCAAGTAGCAGTTTAACCCACTGTGCCACCGTGGCTGCCCCATGTAGACTGTTTTAACCTATGCTATTGGTCATGTGTACAGAGCAGTGAGAGCTGTGAGAGTAGGGGGCAGACAACTCTGGCAGTTTTGGGAATTGAGTCAGGATGATTGGTGACTGATGTGCTTTTGGCAGGAATGGGTATAAAATACACTCCTCTTTTCAGGAGCCCTCAGCCCTTTACTTTAAATTAGTAATTGTAGCAGCCAGTGTTGTGGTGGAGTGGATAAAGCTGCCATTTGCGATGCTGGCATCCAGTATGGGTGCCAGTTTGTGTCCTGGCTGCTCCACTTCCAATACAGCTCCCTGCTGGTGGCCTGGGAAAAGGCAGCCATGGATGGCCCAGATGTTTGGGCCCTGCCACCTACCTTAGAGACCTAAATGAAGCTCCTGGCTCCTGGCTTAAGCCTGGCCCACTTCTGGCTGTTGTGGCCATCTGGGGAGTGAACCAGAGGATGGAAGATCTCTCTCTTGATGTCTCTCCCTCTCTCTAACTCTTTTAAATAAATAAATACTTAAAAAAAAAACAGTAATTGTAGTCCGTATGCTAAGTTCAGTCAGTGTGAGAAATGGTGGTGGCTTCTTTTATCACAAACTTGTGCACGGGCAGGAATGGAGAAGAGACATACTTTCTCTAGCTCTATTTGTAGTTCTGAACCGTGGTTTTGCATGTTAGAATCACCTGGGGCCCCACTGGAAGCTTCACCCCCACATCAAGTGATTCATAACTGTGGGTGCATGACCAAGATCTTTATTTTTTAAATTGTTTCAAATGATCCTAATGTTGAGAATATCACATCCTTTCTAAAGCAGAGTGACCGGTCAAATAAAGGCACCAAGGCACGAAATTTGCAGAGGGATGTGCAGGAAGGAGTGAAACCTAGCCGATGTGTGACACCTGGCCTTTTGCATGTTGCTGATAAGGTTAGGCTTTACTCTATGGAATGAAACCTACTGGGAGTTTTAAAGAGGGAAATACCTGGTTCTGAGTGAGTGATTTTTAGGGAGAGTAGGCTGGGCAATCCTGGGGAGCATAGGTTGGAGGAAATTTAAGGTGGATGTTGTAGAAAGTCCTTGTGAAACATCATAATCTGAACAAAACTAGTGGCTGAGTAAGTGCAGTAGTGGTACTGTCATGAAGAGAAACTGTGTTGAGAATATCTGTAGCATTTGACCATGGATGAAGCAATAGATAGGATGGTCCCCAACTTCTTGGCTTGAGGGACTGGGAGAGTGGAGGTCAGTGTCCCCAGGTTTGGGCAGACAGAAGGAGTAGCAGTGCTGAGTTTGAGACAGCAATGATCAGACAGTGTGTTGAAACTACCTGGCTCTAGAGGTTTTGGTCTAATTGAGACTGTGTTCTCCAGAGGGCCAGAGGTCTGATGGTGTTGCAATCAGAGATTACAGTCAGGAGTTCAAAGTGAGTTAATACAGTCTCTTTATGTTGGACCAGGATCCATCCTGTCCAGTTAGTTGGAGGCGCAGATCTTTATATCTGAGTTAGTTTGCCTGGGAGTCAGAAGTCTTTGGAGGCTTTTACTAAGGGCTGCAGGACATTGTTTTTAGGTTCTGGTGTATCTCAGATTGTGATCTCTTTCTGTCAGGAATCCCTGTGCTCCAAAGTTTGGTTGTAGTTTTTTGACACTAGGCAGTCATTGTATCTCACATGTCAAAGTAGTGGCCCAGTCCTTCTAAATTGGTCATTTTGATAGCCTTTTCCCACTGTGGCAGGCATATGTGTAATTATGTTTTGTAGCTTTTCTTTTGCTCTCCATTCTTCTGTATGGCTGAATGGAAATGTCTTCCGTGTGCTTATGGTAGAAAAGGAAAATATCCCATGTAGTAAATGAGTACAGACTTTGTCTATTATCCATTAAAGAATTAGAGTTATCTGGTAGTCACAGCCGGCACTGCTCCTTTAATGAAGCTTTTTGTTTTCCAGTTTGGGTATCCTTTGCTAATTCTAAAAATCTACATAATCTCTTAAGCACCTTAATCATACGATATTAAAGCATTGTCTCTTTTGCCTTTCTTTGCTTTCAGATATGTTAGTTTGTGTTTTGATTTTTGCTCCTGATTATAGTTCCATTTTAAAATGCTTCCTTACTATTATGATTATTGAAAGACCTAGCAACTCCAGGGTATTTCCTTTAATTGTCTTCAGAAAAAAATCATGATTGTTCCAGCTTATCAGTGCCTGGCCCATATTGGATAGCATAGACTGCTGTTCCCTTTTTCCTTCTTATTTTCTCCCCTACTTTATGTTTTATAATTTCTAGCCATACTTTGTGGTATAATCATCTATTTGAATTTACAAAACATTAAAATGTACAGTTTTTAATAACTTCTTTTGCATTTTAATCCTTATATTGTTCATATGCTTATTACTTTAGCATATTACAAATGTGTCCTTTTTTATATACAGTAGTGTAAGCACTTTCCACATTGGTCTTTGTAACAATGAACATAATAATTACTTTTACGTTATCATAGTGCTGGCCACTTAGATTATTTTAAATTTTAGATTTCTTTCACATTAGGCATCAAAACCTCTGTAGGGATTAAAAAGGAAATAGGAGGAGGGGTCACATTGTCAAAGCCCTGCCATTGGATTTCAGGACAAGGTTGAACCCAACAAAAACAAAGCTGAAACCAGAACTTGAAGCAGAAGATAGGTTATGAGGATGGACACGTAATGGGCTTACCACGTAGTACTAGATTTCTTTCATTTGCTCCTTTAGAAACATTCTACATTTTTGCATCCTCTTTCTATCCCAGAGGCTGACCTGTGTGGACTCTATGTCTTTATTTTGGCTTAGTTTTGCCCATGGGGTACCTGACAGAAGTTAGAGGGAGTAAGTAAAGAGAAGTGAAGATATTCATTGCTCCTGCTCTCCCCTGGCAAGAGAACCTACAGTAGGCTGTATTCCTGAACCAAAACTCCTGGCTTCCCATAAAACAGCCAACTGTGTGAGTATTCTTGAAGGCTTCTGTAACTGCTCCTCACTGCTTTCTTTCCAGCCTAGAGTGGTCACAGTTCAGCTACTGCTAGCGCTGGCCTCCACAGCACCCCTAGTGGTTCCTTTATGCCCACATCTTGTAAATCACCCTTCTGTAAAAAAACCTCCACTTAGGTCATTTTGAGTGTCTCATCTCTTTCCTGTTGGGACCTTGACGGGTCATGGTGTCTGCTTTGCTTAGAGTGAAGAATTCTGGATACTACTCCAGTAGGAATTAGGCTGTTAATGTGCCAGTGTATTTGGATTGTATTGATTCAAGCTGCGGACCTTCAGTTCATCCCTCTCAAAATGGGTTTAGATGGAACAGCTGAAACCTAAGCAAGATTTTGCTTTCCTTATTTAATGATGTGTAGAGAGTTTGTACTTATTTTTCCGCATAATCAGATTTTTGGATCTTCTCTTGTTTGACTTTGTCTTTTCTAATCTTGCAGTACAGCTTGAGGTAAATTAATATTCCTACAGAAACCTAGTAAATACTCACTTTTCATTTCTATCTCTACTTTGACAAACTGGCTTTAAATTTATTTGTTTTAGGAGCAGTGTATTTTATACTATAAGGTGTAGATTTAAATTGAAAACTTTAAATGGTAATATGTTATTTGGTTATTTATCAAGTAATTCTAATCCTTTGGCTTGGTGATATCTAATTTATCATATATTAAGTTCCATATAATTAGATCTTTTCTAGGATTTTTTTTTTATTGATCTGTTTTTGTAATTTTGTGATAGTACACCAGTGTGTTAATGATTGTTACTTTGTAATAAATGTCTCAAGGAAGATTAAAATACTTTTTTCCTTCATGTTTCTCTTCTAGAGTTTTCAACAACATATTTTTTAGATTGAGTTTTGGTTAATTTTGTCAGTGAGTTTCTATTGACAGGTTTGACTGGAATTCCATAAAATAGAGGAATCAACTAAACGAGTTGACAGTTTTTCAGTATTTACTTTTTAAATAAAGGAACGTGAGTTCATTTACTTGAGCTACTTCTTACATTGAGTTTTTTTTTTACATTACAGTACTATTACATCATTTTGTTAGCTACAGAAGCTGTAGGTCAGTTTAATCATTTTATGATCTTTGTTTTACAGACTTTTTTCAGCTGTTTATTTCTATCTAGTTTATTAGTAAATCCAGTTTTTCTTAAGTACTTGACAAAGGTTTCTTTACTAAACATTGTTAGTGTTAATAGATTTGGGGAAAGGCATTTGGTTTCACAGTTGAATTGCCAGTTGTGAATCATGTCATGTTACCTAGGTTCAAGTCCTGGCTTGGCTCCTAATTCCAGCATCCTGCTAATGCACACCCTGGGAAGCAGGTGATGACACAAGCAGTTGGGTCCCTGCCACCTTTGGGAAACCTGGATTGAGTTCTTGGGCCACAAGCATTTGGGAAATTATCTCACTCTCTGCCTCCCCCTCTCCCTTCCTGTGTGTCTCTCTGCCTCTCAAATAAATTTACAAAAATCTATATATTTTCTGTAGTCTAAAATAGTATTACTAATGATGACGCTGAGCTTCTTTTTTTTTAAGATTTATTTATTTTACTTGAAAGTCAGAGTTACACAGAGAGAGGAGAGGCAGAGAGAGGGAGAGTTCTTCCATCCGATGGTTCACTCCCCATTTGGCTGCAACGGCTGAAACTGCACTGATCTGAAGCCAGGAGTCAGAAGCTTCTTCTGGGTCTCCCACATCAGTGCAGGGGCCCAAGCACTTGAGCCATTTTCTGCTGCTATCCCAGGCCATAGCAGAGAGCTGGATGGGAAGTGGAGCAGCTGGGACTAGAACCGGCACCCATATGGGATGCCAGCGCTTCAATCCAGGGCTTTAACCCGCTGTGCCATAGCGCTGGTCCCTCATCATTGTTCTTTTCAATGCTGTTTGTTGCTTGCCCTACTATATTTTTATGTAATGATTCACAATCATCTTTTAGCTTTTATCCAAGACATAAAGATAAGAATTTCTTTTAATGTTTGTGCTGGTGTTATTTTAAATTGTGATCTGAGGAAATATAAGTGAGGATGGTCAATTTTACAAGTAGAAAGCAGATCTGCAATTATCAGAGTATATTACACAAATAAGGTATGCATGGTACATGTATATACCTATGTGTACAAGCGATAAATGTGATTTTTCACTGGCAAGGTAAAATGTTATAATCTTTATTATAAATCACTTATAAAGTCAAACACGAGTGTTAATAAATTAAAGTTGGATTTTTTTAATGATAGCAACTTTTTACTATTGAAATTTATTTATTTGAAAGGCAAAGAGAGAGGGAGTGGGGTGAGATCTTCATTTGTTTGTTTCACTACTCAGATGCCCAGGGCTTGTCCAGGCTGCAGTCAGGAACCTGAACTCAAATTGGCTTCCCACGTGGATGGCAGGGACCCAAGCACATGAACTTCCTGGGTGTGAATTAGCAGGAAGCTCCTTTAGGGGCAAGGATTAAAACCAGGCACTCAGATGTGGGATATGGGCATCCCAACCACTGCGCCAAATGTCCAGCCCTTCTTGACATTTTTATGAACTGTTGGATGCTTTTAAATATCTTCACCTATAACTGAAAAATAGAAAAGCCTACATTATTTCCTATGCCGTAAATTTTGTGCATGTATTTACAAAATTCAGTTTTGCATGCCACATTTTCTACTTAAATACTGAATCTACAGTTATTGAACTGATAAGGAAGTGGGAATGCTATTCCCTCATTTGGAGCTGATGGTGCCAGGTGATTCTTGCTGACATGAGCCCAGCCCTCCTACTGGTTCATTGCTCCAGTGCAAAGCTCATTACAAATCTTGGCAGCACAGTTAAAGCAAGTGTTTCATCCTGTTTGCTGTGAGACACAGAGCACACTGTAGGGTTAGCTTTAGTCATGGAATTATGTTCCTTGGCTAAGGACTGTGCTAGGTAAGTTTTTGCTTTACATGCTGCTAAGTGGCTCACCATTCGCAGAGCCACACAGCCAGAGCACTTACAGCAACCTTGCCATCTGTCCTTAAGTGCTCTGCCTTCTTGTCTTATCTCACCTACTTTCCCCTAGTCACTTTGTGCTTCAGCTGTTCTTTGGGCTTGGAACGTTCTTCCACAGAGAGGTGCATGACTCATTCATTTATCTTCTTCAGGGTCCAGCTTAGGTGTATCAACCTTGACCATATTTGAAGAACTGGTATGTTGATTTTCATGTTGCCTATGCATTATAAAGGTAGCTATTGGGGAACTCAGGTTAGTACTGATATTTTTTGCAAATAGTAGAAAAGAATCTGTAAGTTGTCCTTACAGCCTGTCCTTATTGAGACTGAAGTTTTGGATATATTTACCACCAAATTTGTTGGCCACTTCTCAGTGCTTTCCTGACTCTCTGGAGGACAGCATGCTCTGATGACTCCTGAAAGTGTCTCTATGATAAATTTGGTTAATAGTAGCCTGTCATAAGTTCTTTCCTTACAGTTTTTTGAAGATTTTTTTCAACTTTTATTTAATGAATATAAATTTCCAAAGTACAGCTTATGGATTACAATGGCTCCCCCCCCCCCAATAACTACCCACCCACCCGCAACCCTCCCCTCTCCCAATGCCTCTCCCTTTCCATTCACATCAAGATTCATTTTCAACTATCTTGATATACAGAAGATCAGTTTAGCATATAATAAGTAAAGATTTCAACAGTTTGCATCCAACAGATTCACAAAGTGTAAAATGCTGTTTGAGTACTAGTTATAGCATTAAGTAACAATGTACAACACATTTAGGACAGAGATCCTACATGAGGAGTAAGTGCACAGTGACTCCTGTTGTTGACTTAACAATTGACACTCTTGTTTATGGCATCAGTAATCACCCTAGGCTCTTGTCATGAGTTGCCAGGCTATGGAGGTCTTTTGAGTTCTCTGACTCTGATCTTATTTGGACAAGGTCATAGTCAAAGTGGAAGTTCTCTCCTCCCTTCAGAGAAAGGTACCTCCTTCTTTGATGATCTGTTCTTTCTACTAGGATCTCACTCGCAGAGATCTTTCATATAGTTTTTTTTTTTTTTTTTTTTTTTTTTTTTTTTGCCACAGTGTCTTGGCTTTCCATGCCTAAAAACTCTCATGGGCTCTTCAGCCAGATGCAAATGCCTTAAGGGCTGATTCTGAGGCCAGAGTGCTGTTTAGGACATCTGCCATTCTATGAGTCTGCTGTGTATCCCACTTCCCATGTTGGATCTTTCTCTCCCTCTTTGGTTATATCAGTTAGTATTAGCAGACACTAGTCTTGTTTATGTGATCCCTTTGACTCTTAGACCTATCAGTGTGATCAATTGTGAACTGAAGATGATCACTTGGACTAGTGAGATGGCATTGGTACATGCCACCTTGATGGGATTGTATTGGAATCCCCTGGCTCGTTTCTAACTCCATCATTTGATTCAAATCCTATTGAGCATGCCTCAAATTGTACATCTCCTCCCTCTCTTTTTCCCACTCTTATATTTAACAGGGATCACTTTTCAGTTAAAATTTAAACACCTAAGAATAATTGTGTGTTAATTACAGAGTTCAACCAATAGTATTAAGTAGAACAAAAAAATACTAAAAGGGATAAAGTATTAAGTTCATCAACATTAGGGCAAGGCCTGATCAAGTCACTGTTTCTCATAGTGTCCATTTCACTTTACCAGGTTTCCTTTTTGGTGCTTGGTTAGCTGTCACCAATCAGGGAGAACATATGATATTTGTCCCTTTGGGACTGGCTTAATTCACTCAGCATAATGTTTTCCAGACTCCTCGATTTTGTTGCAAATGACTGGATTTCATTGTTTTTGACTGCTGTATAGTATTCTATAGAGTACATGCCCCATAATTTCTTTATCCAGTCTACTGTTGATGGACATTTAGGTTGATTTCAGGTCTTAGCTATTGTGAATTGAGCTGCAATAAACATTAATGTGCAGACCACTTTTTTTTTTTTGCCAATTTAATTTCCTTTGGGTAAACTCCAAGGAGTGGGATGGCTGGGTTGTATGGTAGGGTTATATTCAGGTTTCTGAGGAATCTCCAGACTGACTTCCATAGTGGCTTAACCAGTTTGCATTCCCACCAACATCCTCGCCAGCATCTGTTGCTGGTAGATTTCTGAATGTGAGCCATTCTTACCGGGGTGAGGTGAAACCTCATTGTGGTTTTGATTTGCATTTCCCTGATTGCTAGTGATCCTGAACATTTTTTCATGTGTCTGTTGGCCCTTTGGATTTCTTCTTTTGAAAAATGTCTATTGAGGTCCTTGGCCCATCTCTTAAGTGGGTTGTTTCTTTTCATGTTGTGGAGTTTCTTGATCTCTTTGTAGATTCTGGTTATTAATCTTTATCTGTAGCATAGTTTGCAAATATTTTTCCCATTCTGTCGGTTGCCTCTTCACACGCCTGACTGTTTCTTTTGAAGTACAGAAACTTCTCAATTTGATGCAATCCCATCAGTTAATTTTGGCTTTGACTGCCTGTGCCTCCAGGGTCTTTTCCAAGAAGTCTTTGCCTGTGCCAATATCTTGCGGGGTTTCTCCAATGTTCTCTAATAATTTGATGGTGTTGGGTCGTAGATTTAGGTCTTTAATCCATATTGAGTGAATTTTTGCATAAGTGTAAGGTAGGGGTCTTGCTTCATGCTTCTGCATGTGGAAGTCCAGTTTTCCTAGCACCATTTATTGAATAGACTATCCTTGCTCCACTAATTGGTTTTAGATCCTTGATCAAATATAAGTTGGCTGTAGATGTTTGGATTGATTTCTGGTGTTTCTATTCTGTTCCATTTGTCTATCCATCTGTTTCTGTACCAATACCATGCTGTTTTGATTACAACTGCCCTGTAGTTTGTCCTGAAATCTGGTATTATGATGCCTCCAGCTTTGTTTTTGTTGTACAAGATTGCTTTAGCTATTTGAGGTCTCCTATGTCTCCATATGAATTTCAGCATCATTTTTTCTAGATCTGAGAAGAATGTCTTTGGTATTTTGATTGGTATTGCATTGAATCTATAAGTTGCTTTTGGGAGAATGGACATTTTGATGATATTGATTCTTCCAATCCATGAGCCTGGAAGATTTTTCCATTTTTTGGTATCCTCTTCTGTTTCTTTCTTTAAGATTTTATAATTCTCATCGTTGAGATCTTTAACATCCTTGGTTAAGTTTATTCCAAGGTATTTGATTGTTTTTGTGGCTATTGTGAATGGGATTGATCTTAGCAGTTCTTTCTCAGCTGTGGCATTGCCTGTGTATACAAAGGCTGTTGATTTTTGTGCATTGATTTTATATCCTGCTACTTTGCCAAATTCTTCGATGAGTACCAATAGTCTCTTAGTGGAGTTCTTTGGATCCCCTAAATAAAGAATCATATTGTCTGCAAAGAGGGATAGTTTGAGTTCGTCCTTCCCAATTTGTATCCCTTTAATTTCTTTTTCTTGCCTAATAGCTCTGGCTAAAACTTCCAGAACTATATTGAATAGCAGTGGTGAGAGTGGGCATCCCTGTCTGGTACCAGATCTCAGTGGAAATGCTTCCAACTTTTCCCCATTCAATAGGATGCTGGTCGTGGGTTTTTTATAAATTGCTTTGATTGTATTGAGGAATGTTCCTCTATACCCAGTTTGCTTAGAGTTTTCATCATGAAAGGGTGTTGAATTTTATCAAATGCTTTCTCTGCATGTATTGAGAGAATCATATGGTTTTTCTTCTGCAGTTTGTTAATGTGGTGTATCACATTGGTTGATTTGTGAACATTGAACCATCCCTGCATACCAGGGATGCATCCCACTTGGTCTGGGTGGATGATTTTTCTGATGTGTTGTTGTATTCTATTGGTGAGAATTTTATTCAGGATTTTTGCATTTATGTTCATCAGGGATATTGTTCTGTAATTTTATTTCAATGCTGCATCTTTCTCCGGCTTAGGGATTAAGGTGATGCTGGTTTCATAGAAAGAATTTGGGAGGATTCCCTCTTTTTCGATTGCTCTGAATAGTTTTAGAAGAATTGTAGTTAGTTCTTTTTTAAATGTCTGGTAGAATTCAGTGAATCCATCTGGTCCTGGGCTTTTCTTTGTTGGGAGGGCCTTTATTACTGTTTCAATTTCTGTCTCAGTTATGGGTCTGTTTAGGTTTTCTATGTCTTCATGGTTCAATTTAGGTAGATTGTATGTGTCCAGGAATCTATCCATTTCTGATAGATTTCTCTGTTTGCTAGCATACAACTCTTTGTAGTAATTTCTGATGATTCTTTTTATTTCTGTGGTGTCTGTTGTTACATTCTCTTTTTCATCTCTGATTTTATTGATTTGGGTCTTTTCTTTTTTTAGTTAGTTGGGCCAATAGTGTGTCAATTTTATTTATTTTTTCAAAAAACCAACTCCTTCCTTGGCTGATTTTTTGTAATTTTTTTTATTCAATCCTGTTAATTTGTTCTCTGATTTTAATTATTTCTCTTCTCCTACTAGATTTGGGTCTGGTTTGCTGCAGTTTTTCTAGATCCTTGAGGTGGGTTGAGAGCTCATTTATTTGGTGCCTTTCCAGTTTCTTGATGTAGGCACCTATTGCTATAAACTTTCCTCTTAACACTGGTTTTGCCATATCCCATAAGTTTTGATGTGTTTTGTTGTTATCCTCATTTACTTCCACAAAGTTTTTGATTTCTTCTTTGATCCAGTGTTCATTCAGGAGCATGTTGTTCAATCTCCATGTGTTTGCATATGTTCTAGGGATTCCTGAGTTGCTAATTTCCACCTTCATTTCACTGTGGTCTTTGCTGCATGGTATGATTCTAATTGTTTGGAATTTGCTGATACTTGCTTTATGGCCTAGTATGTGGTCAATCCTAGAGAAGGTTCCATGCTCTGCTGAGAAGAATGTAAATTCTTTATATGTAGGATTGAAAGTTCTGTAGATAACTGTTAGATCCATTTGGGCAATAGTGTCGATTAAATATGCTGTTTCCTTGTTGATCTTCTGTCCTGTTGATCTGTCTATTTCTGAGAGTGGAGAATTGAAGTCCCCCAGTACTATTGTATTGGAATCTAGGTCTCCCTTTAAGTCCCTTAACAAAGCTTTTAAATAAACCGGTGCCCTGTAATTAGAAGCATATACATTTATAATAGTTACATCTTCCTGTTGAATTGAACCCTTAATCATTATATAGTACCCACTTTGTCTCTCTTAACAGTTTTTGTGTAAAAGTTTATTTTGTTTGATATTAATATGGCTACACCTGCTTTTATTTGGTTTCTGTTGGCATGGAATATCTTTTTCCGACCTTTCACTTTCAGTCTGCATGCATCTTTGTTGGAAAGATGTGCTTCTTGGCTGGCGCTGTGGCTCAACAGGCTAATCCTCCATCTTGCAGCACCGGCACACCGGGTTCTAGTCCCGGTCGAGGTGCCGGATTCTGTCCCGGTTGAGGTGCCGGATTCTGTCCCGGTTGCCCCTCTTCCAGGCCAGCTCTCTGCTGCGGCCCGGGAGTGTAGTGGAGGATGGCCCAAGTGCTTTTGCCCTGTGCCCGCATGGGAGACCAGGAGAAGCACCTGGCTCCTGCCTTGGGATCAGCGTGATGCGCCAGCTGCAGCTTGCCGGCCATGGCGGCCATTGGAGGGTGAACCAACTGCAAAAGGAAGATCTTTCTCTCTTTGTCTCTCTATCTCACTGTCCACTCTGCCTGTCAAAAACAAAACAAAACAAAACAAAACAAAAAAAAAAAAAAAAAAAAAGGAAAGATGTGCTTCTTGTAAGCAGTAAATAGATGGGTTTTGTTCCTTAATCCATTCAGCCAGTCTGTGTCTTTTAACTGGAGAGTTGAGGCCATTAACGTTCAATGTGACTATCGATAAGTAGTAACTTTACCGTGCCATTTTCCCAAAGATATTTTCTAGTATATGCTTTGAGCTTCCTATGATCTTTTACTGGTAGGTTTTCTTCCTTTACCTTCTTTCATACTGATGGCCCTGTTTCTGTGTTTCTGTGTGTAGCACATATTTAAGCATCTTTTGCAGGCAGGGCTGGATGAGTGGCGACAAATTCTTTCACATCCACTAGATCTGGAAGAGTTTCCTCTGCAGTTTTTTCCCGTAACTGTTCCCTGAAACTATAGTAACTCCACTTTTATTAAACTGTCTTTTCCTGGACTATTAGTGCACGCCCTCACTATTCTGCCATCTTGCCCCCCCCCCCCCCGAAGATTTTTATTTAATGAATACAATTTTCACATGTACAGCTTTTAGGGATATAGCGTTTCTTCCCCCAATTCTCGCCCTCCCACCTCCACTCCCATCCCACCTCCTAATCTTCCCATTCCATTTTCCATTAAGATTCATTTTTAATTGACTTTATATACAGAAGTCCTTCCAGTTTTTTTTTAATTATTTATTTGAAAGGCAGAGTTATAGAGGGAGAGAAAGGGAGAGGGAGAGGGGAGAGAGGAGGATTGAGAGGAGAAGGAGAATGGGGAGGGAAAGGGTGAGGGAGAGGGTAGAGAGGAGGAAGGAAAGAGAGAAAGGGAGAGGGGAGAGAGGGAGAGCTTAAGAAAGCTTTCATTTGTTGGTTCACTCCCCAAATGGCTGCAGTGGCCAGGCTGAAACCAGGAGCCTAGAACTCTATTCAGGTCTCCCATGTGGGTGGCATCTTCCTCTGCTTTCCCAGGCACATTAGCAGGGAGTCTGATTGCAGTGAAACATCTGGGACTCAGATTCTTATGTGGGTTAATTTGCTGTTCCACAATGCTGGCCCCTTTTCTCACAGTTTTGATGGCCCTTCTCTGTTTTCTTTTTTAGCACTTTAGATGTCATCATTTCCCCATTGTGGTTTTTTTTGTTTTGTTTTGTTTTGTTTTGTTTTGTTTTGTTTTTCTCATAATTTCCCTAATCAGGGGTTAGGCTTTAAATTTTAGTTATTTTCTGATTAGCTTTTCCCCTTAACTGTCTTGCTTCTATCATATTATTCATTCTGTGTTGCCCTCTTGTTAATATCAAGGACATACCTACCTGAATTAGTGATCCATTTACCTTAACTAAACATGTTTATTAATTTGTTCCCTGATTCCTGAATACCTTTTTTCACACCAACTTAAAGCTTATTTAAGATTTAGCTCATATCTTTTTCCCATCTGAGACTTTCACTGGGCACACTAATCTGATTATATATATATTTTTTGACTTCTTAAAACAGTTCTTGTAAGTCATGTCTCAAGTAATCAAGGACTTTTAATGTTAACTGTGTTTCAAAAACCCTATACTGTTGCAGTAAAATTTTTAAGGGAACTGTCTTCGGGTGCAAGATGATCATTGAGAAGTGCAAATGTACTTTTATCTCCTGCCTTTTAATATTTTGTTACTTAACCATTTTTCCTTTTAAAACTTAAGCATTTACATATTTATAGCATGGAACGTATTGATACTTTTATACTTACTTGAATTGTTTTACACCATATTAATATCAGAATGCTGGAAAATGATCAATTTATTTAGTATTTAAAACAATGTAGGGGTGGGCATTTGGTACAGCAGTTACAATCCTACTTGAGATTCTGCATCCCATAAAGGATTGTCTGACTTGTGCCAACTTTATTTCCTGCTAATGTGCACCCTAGGAGGCAGCCAACGATGGCTCAAGTAGTTGGGTCCCTGCCACCTATCAGGGAGACCAGGATTCAGTTCCAGATTCCTGGCCTTATCCTGGCCCCAGCCTTGGCTCTGAAGGGCATTTGGAAAATGAATCACTATCTGAAAGATCTCTCTTTCTTTTTTTCTCTCTGTGTCTATCTGTCTTTCTCTGTGTAGGTCTTTGCATTTCAAATAAAGTAAAAATAAATGTAAAAATGAAAAAAAAATGCAACTAAGTAGATACAATTTTCACCTATTAGTAAAGGTTTTGAATACTATCATGCTGCCATTAAAATAGTATCTCAAATGATCATGATCAGTTACATAAAACACACGTAAAATGTCATGTACAGAACAAAGAATAGAAGAAAATATGAAATGGTTAGCAATGCATGGATAGTAGCATTTTTCCTTTCCTAGATTGTTTTTCAAGCTTTTTCGTAGGAAATAGGTGTCAAAACACCATATTGCTGTTCTGCAGTTAAAGAGGAAGAATGTTCTGCGCATCAGTTAAAGAGGAAGAATGCATTCCCGTAAGCTGGGAAGGGGAACATAAATGAGAGTAACACACTAATTCATTATCATTAAACTGTACACTAACAAAGCCAGAAGTCTCTCACTCTCAATATGAAAATTACATAATTGCATGGAAAGGATAATTTCGGTAGATCTCACTGTTTTAAGGTGGTTTCCATAGTCTGTGATTTCTTGGCTGTTACAATTTTGCCAGCTATGGTTCTGAATTATTCTAGATTATATTTGCATAGCAGCATCTCTTTTTTTTTTTTTTTAACAGGCAGAGTGGACAGTGAGAGAGAGAGACAGAGAGAAAGGTCTTCCTTTGCCATTGGTTCACCCTCCAATGGCTACTGCGGCCGGCGCGCTGCGGCCGGCGCACCGCGCTGATCCGATGGCAGAAGCCAAGTGCTTCTCCTGGTCTCCCATGGGTGCAGGGCCCAAGGATTTGGGCCATCCTCCACTGCACTCCCGGGCCACAGCAGAGAGCTGGCCTGGAAGAGGGGCAACCGGGACAGAATCCGGCACCCTGACTGGGACTAGAACCCGGTGTGCCGGTGCTGCTAGGCGGAGGATTAGCCTGTTGAGCCGCAATGCTGGCCACATAGCATCTTAACATCTGTCCATTTCTACATAGGTCATGTTTACTTTAGTTGTCTTTACAAGGTATGACCAGACAACCATCCTGCTGTCCACTCCCATCAGTGTGCTGTTGGGGCTTGGTAGAACAGGCAGATGAGGTCTATTTATGTTCTACCCCCACTTAATGTGTATGGAAGACCAGACCCAGGGAAATATGCCCTTATGTCTCCAAGTGACTCGAGGATAGGGCTGGTTGCGTAAGATTAATGTACAGATAAATAGGCCTTGACAGTCTGGATGCCACCACATTTTTCTTGAACAGTTGATACAAGCAAAGGGCCACTAGCATGACCAGATTTCTAAATGCTAATGATTTGGGACCTTTTGTAAGCTCACACCTTTTAAATCTTTCAGTTACTGTTGTCTGTGTGCATGTGAAGGTGATTTTTAAACACATTTTATATCTGTCTTCTCTTTATTCTTAACTATTTGTTTTACTTTTGATCTTTTTTTAAAATTTTTGACAGGCAGAGTGGACAGTGAGAGAGAGAGACAGAGAGAAAAGTCTTCCTTTGCCATTGGTTCACCCTCCAATGTCCGCCGTGGCCGGTGCGCTGCAGCCGGTGCACTGCGCTGATCCGAAGGCAGGAGCCAGGTGCTTCTCCTGGTCTCCCATGTGGATGCAGGGCCCAAGGACTTGGGCCATCCTCCACTGCACTCCCTGGCCACAGCAGAGAGCTGGACTGGAAGAGGAGCAACCGGGACAGAATCTGGCACCCTGACCAGGACTAGAACCCGGTGTGCCGGTGCCACTAGGCGGAGGATTAGCCTATTGAGCTGCGGCGCCGGTTACTTTTGATCTTGACCTTAATAACTGAGGCTTTGCCAGTCAAGGTTCCTTTGAGAAAGCAACTTGCTGATTGTTCTGAGAATATTATGCTATATTTTTACATGTTTTTCTCTACCATGAGAATAGAATTCTGTTAAGGATAGCACTGATTGTTCAATCTATGTCTCTTATCAATGCTTGGCAGATACTTATGAAAGGTTTTTTTAAAGATTTCAGAATGAATGAAATATATGCATGTACATGAATGTGCATATACACATAGAGTGAGAGTATTTTATAGTATAATTATGTTGCATTTATGTTTTCTATCCAGAGCAGGACCATACCCTCCTTCTTTTTGGAGTATGGAAATGCACTTTTCCTTTTACTCTAAATTAGTGTTTCCCTTTTTAGAGATATTTTCATTAGTTTTCAAAGGGGAAGGTTGTCATAGTTTGTTACAAACACCAGTGCCTACTTCTTGGATTTGAGTGGAGCTATAGTTGCAGTCACTTCCTATGCTTTTCTTCCATATGGTGCCCTCTTAGAAACCTCTTCCTCCAGCGTTCACAATAAAAAGGCATCCATAATGTTTGGCAAATTGCTTTAGCGTGAGAGCGATGAGTTTCTTCACAAGTTCAGGTTTTGCTCTGCACTGAGATAGAAAGTTAAGATAGTGTTCATACAGTTGAAATTTTATTGGCAGCAATTCTGGGGACTTTATGCAAAACAGCAGTCCCCTTCCTTACCAAAAAAGAATTGTTGAAGTACTTCCTGTTTTGGTATATAACAGGTCCTTTTTTACTTTTTATTTTTTAGAATGTTCTAGTTATTTTATTAAGCAAAGGAAGAGAGAGACAGAGACAGAGCTAGACATCTCCCATTCAGTAATTCACTCCCCAAATACCGGCAGTGGCCAGGGTTGGGCCAGCCCAAAGCCTGTAGCGCAGAACTCAATCCAGGTATCTAATGTGAGTGGTAGACCTAAGTTCTTTTTTTTTTTTTTTTTTTTTTTTTTTTTTTGACAGGCAGAGTGGATAGTGAGAGAGACAGAGAGAAAGGTCTTCCTTTTTGCCGTTGGTTCACCCTCCAGTGGCCGCTACGGCTGGCGCATCTCGCTGATCTGAAGCCAGGAGCCAGGTGCTTCTCCTGGTCTCCCATGCGGGTGCAGGGCCCAAGGACTTGGGCCATCCTCCACTGCCTTCCCAGGCCATAGCAGAGAGCTGGCCTGGAAGAGGGGCAACCGGGATAGAATCCGGCGCCCCAACCGGGACTAGAACCCGGTGCGCCGGCGCCGCAAGGTGGAGGATTAGCATGTTAAGCCACTACGCCGGCCTAAACCTAAGTTCTTGAACCATCACCGCTGCTTCCCAGGATGCACATTAGTAGGAAGCTGGACTCAGGAATGGAGCCAGGCACCACAATATGGGATGCAGGTGTCTCAGTGTGTAGCTTAACCAGTTGGCCAAATGCCTGTCCTTCCTTTTTATTTTAAACATGTGTTATTTATGTATCTCCCATTGCAATGAAAATGTGAGTATAAGTTCTGATGAAAATCTCTAATTACAGATGCTGATTGTTTCTGGAGACTAAAAGGTTTTCTGTTTTCCCTGACACTAATGATACAGGGTTGCATTTCTACTTGTTCAGAGGGCAGAAGAAGAGTCCAGATGACACTATCAATAATGAATGGTCTTGCTTGAGTTAGGACATAATATGAGTCATTGAAACCTACTTAATAGAGTGATGTTGGACTTGAGTTTCCACTTGTAGTAAGGAGAGGATCTTAAAGTAGTACCCCCCAATTGATTATATTAGAGGGGAAGAAAGAAGAGGAGGAAGACTGACTTTCCGGTAGATCATTGAGTTTTGCATGGTGTTTCTTCTAGTACATCTCAGGCAGCAAAAATTTTAAATTCTCCATTAAAAAAAAAACACCTTTCTGACACTCGTGTTGTGACACAGAGTGATAAGCCAACATCCCAAATGGGCTGGTTCAAGTTCTGGCTGCTCTACTTCAATGCAGCTCCCTGGTAATATGCCCTGGAAGGCAATGTCAGAGGGACAGAATGCTTGGGTCTTGGTTACCCATTTTGGAGACCCAGATGGGATTCCAGGCTATTGGCTTTGGTGTGGCTTAGGCCTGGGAGAGCTCCTCCCTATGTTGCCATTTGGTGAGTAAATCAGTGGATGGAGGATCTTTCTGTCTCCATCTCTCCCTCTACTTTGTAACTCTGCCTTTCAGATAAATAAATGTTAAAGTATTTCCATGTTAGGTTCTCTTGTTTTCACTTATATCCTCAGGCTCTTCTATTTGTTTGTATTGTAAGTTGTAGTCAATGATGGTCTGATTGCTTTTTTTTTTTTTAATGATAGGATTTTATTAGTGCTTTGAGTATCAGGATGGTATAGCTGGTGGCTGGCATTGAAATGACTACATCCCCTATTGAAGTGTTGTTCCTACCAATGTGCCTGGGAAGCAGCTTGGTCCACTGTCATACATCGAGGAGACCCAGATGGAGTTCCTCACTTTGTCACGTTTGTGTCCCTGTATTTATCTCTGATGCTCTGCCTTTCAAATAAATAAATAAATATTTTAAAAAGATTTTATAGCTGGGACTTACAAATGGAAAATGTGAAGAAAATTAAATATGGGTATTTTAAAGCTGAAGAAGATATTTGGTTACAGGACTTGTAACTTTAGCTTTTTTATTTAAACAGTCTATAGATTAGTTTGCTTTATGATCAAGTTTTTTGCTTTCTCATTTGTTTTCTGAATAAGCTATATAGGAAAATTGAAGCTATCCCAGGGTCTGGCTGCAATGTTTTTTGCAGCTCTTATAAGTTAAAAAATGCAAATTATTGAAAACTATCTACTGAGCTTGTCTTTTCTGTTTATCCCTTGCTACTGGACTGAATATGGGAGCAATTAAATTTATTTTTAGTTTAGTTTGGTACTTAGTGTTTTCTTATTTTAAAATTGTTACATATTCAGAAGTATTTCATTTCTTTGAAGACCTTTGAGATCAGTGGAATTTGCATCCTTTGATTTTAGTAGTGTGAGGATGAGATTCAATTGACTTCATGCTATTTCTGGGGCCACGTCAATGAGTAGAAGCTGTGTATTTGTCCTATTTCACTTAAAATAGAATCATTATTTTATACATTTTACTATTTTTGTCTTTTTATCTTCAGTAGACTTGCACTGCTTTAGTGGTGTTTCAGGGCTGGAGTGTCTCTGTAGTTTGGTATTTGGTTAAGATCAGAGAATCTAGAGACAGAGTAGCTGGTTTCAAATGGTGATTTTTCCTCTTAGTAGCTGTGTGGCATTGAACAAACAATTTAACATTTCTGTGTCTGAAGTTTTCTCAATTTAAATGGGGATACTGATTCCTCCTACTTGTGCTATCTTATTAAAACTACAGTCAGTGTTATGAGCATGGTGAATAGTTGTGTAGTACACTTCATTTTTATAAATTCTTAACTATTTGTTTCATCCCTCTTGTTCTTCCTGCATGTCATGATGTTTGGATGGGTAGGTGCTCTTTTGTTATTTTGAATGATATTGGCCTAAGTAAATTATAATTATGTGAACCTTTCTCTCTGTCTCTCTCTCTCACTGTCCACTCTGCCTGTCAAAAAAACAGGCCGGCGTCGCGACTCAATAGGCTAATCCTCTGCCTTGAGGCACTGGCACACAGGGTTCTAGTCCCGGTCGGGGCGCCGGATTCTGTCCTGGTTGCCCCTCTTCCAGGCCAGCTCTCTGCTGTGGCCCAGGAGTGCAGCGGAGGATGGCCCAAGTGTTTGGGTCCTGCACCCAGATGGGAGACCTGGAGAAGCACCTGGCTCCTGTCTTCAGATCAGCGCGATGCGCCAGCCACAGCGCGTGGCCACTGTGGCCATTGGAGGGTGAACCAACAGCAAAAGGAAGACCTTTCTCTCTGTCTCTCTCTCTCTCACTGTCCACTCTGCCTGTCAAAAAAAAAAAAAAAAAGAAAAAGAAAAAAATTATAATTATGTGATTGGTGACTTTTGAGATGGAAAGCATTTGAGGCACATTAGAGATGATCGTTATTACTGAAGACTTTTATAAGTAAGTTTTAAAATATATGAGTTTCAGGATAGATGCTTGGCACAAAAGTTAAGGTGCTTCTGGGACCCCTGTATCTCATATTGGAGTGCATGGGTTTGAGTCCCAGCTCCTGTTTCCCACCCAGTTTGTTGGTAGCAGCACATCCTGGGAGGCAGCAGATGATGACTCAAGTAGTTGAATCCCTGCCACTCACTCCTGGCTTCAGCCTGGCCCAACCCTAGCTGTTATGGGCATTTGGGGGAGTGAATGAGCATGTGGAAGATCTCTCTGTCTCTGTCTCTCTGCCTTTCACATAAAATTAAAATGAATACAAAAATAAAATATACAGTTTTCTTTTCACTTATAGGCTCATTGTTTTCTTAAAAGACTTCTTTCAAGTTATATTTTTATAGTGCTTCTAAAATACACTTAATACATGCACGATGCAGACATTAAGTCACTTAAAATGTACAACTGTATTACATAGTTTCTGTACAAGAATTTTGTGTAATGCCCTTTTCACATGGAATGATGTAGAAGAAAACTAAATCTGTTATGAGTTTATTTTAGCATTCATCTTAATAAAATAATTAAAAAGTTGATTTTGGTGTGGTCTTTGTATGCAAGGATAGGACTCTGAGATGCTGCACTTGAAAATGCTGTTTACAATATTTCTTCCTGTTTATAAAACTCATCTGTGAACAAAATTGATCTAGTATTTTTTTTCTCAAAAGTGTGAAGGGCAGAAAATTTCCAAGTTGTCCTTTTAGATTCTCTGCTTCAGCTGTGTATTGAAGGAAAAATGTAGCACATTAGAATTGATTTGTGCTGGTAGTATAAATTTTATATATCACCTTAAAATGTGGAGAACAGCATTGATTGGGGTGGAGAATGTGGAAGACATTGCTCTTTGCAGACCCAGACAGCTGCGGTGCAACCATTACTGATTCCAGGTGCATGCAGGCAATAACAGACCTGTGCCTTCTTGGGGAAGAGCAGTAACAGCATAGTTTTGATGTCTGAGTTGATTTTCTGGATGTTGGTTTAGACATGAGGAGGCCTTATAATATGCAGTTGTTAACTTTGTTTTAAACATGTATGCTTTGTGTCTGGAAAAGATGGTCTAGGAAACATTGAAACAACTCTCAAATGTGTTCAGAAGGCAGAAGAGGAGCGGACAGCACAGTGGCAGCATGTTTTGTGCCCCCTGCTCAACCGAAGACCACCCAGAGCTCACATCAAGTGGAACAAAAGTATTAGCTACAAGATTTATACCCAGTGAAACAGTTGTTGGGAAAAAGAAGAGGGAAATAAAACATGCTCAGTTGAAGGAAAACAAAGAATCTATTGCTCTCTATCTTTCAAATAAAAAAATAAAATTTTAAAAATGTGAATGAATATTATAAAGTTGGCATTCATAAATTAGCTTACTAAAAATAATACTGATTCCTCAAAAAATTCAACTCATCAGAAGTTACTCAAAATGAAATCTGTCATTTGAATAGTCTTCTAACTATTAAAGAAATTGGTTACATTGTTGTTGTTTTTTAAAGATTTATTTGTTCTAAAGGCAGAGTGACAGAGGCAGAGAGAGAGAGAGAGGTCTTCCATCTTCTGGTTCACTCCCCAAATGGGTGCAAGAGCCGGAGCTGCGCTGATCTGAAGCCAGGAGCCAGGAGCCTCTTCTGGGTTTCCCACGTGGGTGCAGAGGCCCAACGATTTGATTTGGGCCATCTTCTACTGCTTTCCCAGGCCATAGCAGAGAGCTGGGTCAAAAGTGGAGCAGCCGGGACCCGAATCGTTGCCCATATGGGATGCCGGAACTGCAGGCTGAGGCTTAACCTACTGCGCCACAGAGTCAGCCCTGGTTTTATTGTTTTAAAACAACAGGAAAGATATCTCCAGGCCTGGATTGTTTTACTGGAGAATTTTAGTATGTATTTAAGGAAGAATTAACCACAGTTATACATAATCACTTCCAGGAAAATTTAAAAAAAGGGAATACTTTCCAATTCATTTCATGAAGTTGACAATATACTGAGGCCAACATCAGACAGAGAAAGAACAAACTGTAGACCAGTATCCCTCATGATTATAGATGCAAAAATCTGTAACAGAATATTAACCCAAAAATTCATCATTAGATATAAAAAGAATTCTGCACTGTGATCAAGTAGTGCTTATTCAGCAGGGCTGGTTCAGTATTCTGTGGGATCTTGTATTGTTTGCATCAGTAAGCTTGCTGATTTCTATCTTTAGTTATCAATGGCGGTGTATCAATGGCTACATGAAGAGGGGGTGTTTAAGTCCCCACCTTTAATCATGGATGTCTACTCTTCCTTTGAGGCTATGAAGTTTTGCTTCGTTTTGAGGCAGTACTGTTTGGTATCCCCCATTGTCTCTGGTAATTTTCTTTGGTTTGAAGTCTAGATGGTCAAATATTGATGTAGTCATTTTTACACTGTTTGGTTAATGTTTGTATGGTATAATTGTTCTAGCCTTTCACTTTGAAGCTACCCAGGTCATTGAGTTTGCAGTGCATTTCGTCCCAGCAGCACACAGTCAGCTCTTGGATTTTTTTTTTTTGTCCACTTTGCCTATCTCAGTCTTTTGGTTGATACATTTATACATTGTATTTTTAAATTTTTATTATACAAAAATTTATTGTTATTATTTGAAAGATGGAGAAACACAAGAAGACACCGAGATTTTCTATCCCCTAATTCATTCCCCAAATGTCTGCAACAGATAGAGCTGGGCTAGACTGAAGTTTGGAACCTAGAATTCAGTCTTGTGTCCTGTGTGAGTGGAAGGGACCCAAGTGATTTAACCACTATCTGCTTTCTCCCACAGTGTGAATTAGCAAGAAGTGGAAATCAGAAGTGGAACTGAGACTTAAACCTAGACACTCCAGTATAGAGGAGGAACTCAAACAGCAACTTAACTGCTGTGCCCAGTGTCCTCCCCATTAGTATTTTTAATGTTTGCTAAATAAATGTTATAGTTATAGCATGTATTTCATTGACATTATTGATGATTTGGTTTTACTCTTTTTGTTTCTTTCTCTGTTATTGTTGCTAGAGATTTATCTATTTTCTTCTCCCCATGATCCAGCTTTTGTTTCATTGATTTTTCTGAATTATTTTTTTCTGTTTCCAATTTTGTTGATTTCTGCTTTTGTATTTCTTTCCTTGTACTGCACTTATTTTGCCTTTTTTCTTGATTCTTGAGATCAATTCTTAGATTAACTTGGTCTTCTAGGTTGCTTGAATAAAATTTAGAGTTGCATTTTAATTTGTCTATAATATATACATCTCATTGTATAGCTTTCATAGAGGGTGCTCTAGAAATTATGTAAATATAAATAACACAGTCTGCTGGTATCATTCTCTTTCCAGTTCAAGTACAGTATAGAAATCTTATCTCCCCTTAGATCTCTTTGTTCTCACCTCTTAATTATTGCTTCAGATATTTCCTATTCATATATTTAGAACCACATGAAACACTGTTATAGATTTTGCTTCAACCATCCACAGTATTTAGGAAACAAGAAAAGAAGGAAAGCTCATTGTATTTACATTAATTTTGACTTGTTAGGTTCATCTTTCCTCATGTTCCAAGGTTCATTCCTTGTCATCTCTTCTCTGTTTAGAAAGCTCACTTTAGCCATTCTACCAGAGTAACTTTGCTAATGAAAAATTCTAGCTTTTTTTATTTGTGTTTTTAAAATTTATTTGACAGAGATGTAGATAGACAGAGAAAAAGGTCTTCCTTCCGTTGGTTCACCCCCCAAATGGCTGCTGCACCGATCCGAAGCCAGGAGCCAGGTGCTTCCTCCTGGTCTGCCACGTGGGTGCAGGGGCCCAAGCACTTGGGCCATCCTCCACTGCACTCCTGTGCCACAGCAGAGAGCTGGACTGGAAGAGGAGCAACTGGGACTAAAACCCAGTGCCCATATGGGATGCCGGCGCTGCAGGCAGAGGATTGACTGAGAGAAAGGTCTTCCTTCTATTGGTTCACTCCCCAAAATGCCACCATGGCCGGTGCTGTGCCGATCCGAAGCCAGGAGCTTCTTCCTGGTCTCCCATGCAGGTACAGGATCCCAAGCACTTGGGCCATCCTCCACTGCCCTTCTGGGCCACAGCAGAGCACTGGACTGGAAGAGGAGCAACCAGGACTAGAACTCCTGAAGCCAGGAGCCAGAAACTCCATGTGGGTCTCCTATGTGGGTGGCAGGGACCTAACTACTTGAACCATCATCATCATCTTCCTCCCATAGATATAATAGCAGGAAGCTGTAATTGGAATTGGTGCAGAGCTAGACTTGAACCCAGCTACTCTGATATGGGATGCAGGCATCCCGAGCAGTGTCTTAATCACCACAGTAAACGTTGCCTGTTTTCTATGATGTTAAAAACATTTTGTGGGTTGAGTGCTTGGCAAGGCAGTTAAGATGCTCCTTGGGATGCCTGCATCCCATTTAGGAGTGCCTCATTGGAGTACCAGTTCTGCTTCCAATCCAGCTTCCTACTGATGCAAATCCTGGGAGACAGTAGGTGACTTAAATGAATTAAAAATATTTTTCAGTAATCATGGGCATTTTTTTTATTCAGGGCATGTTTTTTATTGTCTTTCTCCATATTTTTCTCTCTTAGAGCATTTCTTGCTTATAAGCAAGACCAGAAATACTTCTAGAATTACTTTTTTTATTGACTTCTAAAAGGAGGTCAATGTTTGATCTTTTGTTATAAATTATGGACAAACTTTTCTGGAGTACAGCTTTGTGAAATCAGCAGTTTTTCCAGATGTGAGATAAAAGCGTAATCATATGCACAGCTTCATAGCTCTTGAGCATTATCTGGGACCTTGAGCAGATTTCTTGCCAGAAGCAAATTAGCTAATGTTTTTGGTTAGTTTAGGAGTGCATCTCTGTAGATGAGCTTTGCAGATTGACTCTATTACCAATTTTGACTAGAGAATGCAAGCCATACATTTTGTGTGGAATGATGATTTAATGAGTTGCAGCAGTTATGTACTCACACCACTTAGTTTTTATAGCTGTGTTGCCAACTGTATGCACAACCACTTTCTCTGTCAACATCTTAAATCCCCCCACTTTGTATTTTTGGCTGTAAACCTGCCTGCTTAATTTATCCCTCTTATACTTTCAAACATGGTTTCTGAGTTTTGAGAAAGGGCTATGGGAGTGATCTAGGAATAATTCATGCAGCCTGGGGTAGCAAAAGACCCTGAGTCAAGTGTCCTGAGAAGATTTCTATTTGCCTCAAAATGGAAAATTTAATAAGTGATTTAACTCCATTCGATGACTGACATCATAGTTTCTTGATTCGTAATAATGTCCTTTTTAGTAAAAAAGGTAGTGGAATGTGTTGGCTGTTTCCAGCAGCATATAATGAAAACATAATCGATTCAATTTGATTTATGTGTTAGAGTAGGGGTTGGCAAACTTTTTCTGTAAAAGGTCACATAGTAAATGTTTCACATTTTGCAGACCATTCTATAGTTCAACCCTGTCTATGTGGGCAAAAGCAGTGATAGATGGTGTGGAAATGAATGGCTATGGCTGTGGTCCCAATAAAATTTTGTTCATAGGCACTAACAACATGCTCACTCAGACTTATCCATAGTGGTAGAGCTAGAAATGTGCCAGGGGATTCCAATTCAATCCCATCAAGGTGCCATCTAACTTGTTAAGGTGATCAGTTTCAGTTCATAATTGATCAAAAAGATAGGATTGTCAAAGGGATTATATAAATAAGACCAGTGTCTGCAAATAATAATTGATAGAATTAAAAAGGAGAGAATGATCCTACATGTGAAGCAGGATACACAGCGGACTCATAGAAGGGCGAATGCCCTAAACAGCACTCTGGCCTCAGAATTAGCCCTCAAGGCATTCGGATCTGGCTAAAAAGCCTATGAGAGTTTCTCAGGCATGAAAAGCCAAGGCAATGTGGCAAAAAATAAAATGACCTAAATGAAAGATCTCTGTGAGTGAGATCCCAATGGAAAGAATGGGCCATCAAAGAAGACAGTACCTTTCTCTGAAGTGAGGAGAGAATTTCCACTTTGACTATGGCCTTGTCTAAATAAGATCAGAGTTGGTGAACTCAAGAGGCTTCCATAGCCTTGGCAGCTCATGACAAGAGCCTCAAGTGATTACTGACGTCATAAATAGGAGTGTAAATTGTTAAATCAACAATGGGAGTCACTGTGCACCTGCTCCCCATGTAGGACCTCTGTCCTTAATGTGTTGTACTATGCGAATTAATGGTAAGGTTACTACTCAAACAGTACTCTATACTTTGTGTGTCTACCTGGGTGTAGTCTGTTGAAATCTTAGTATATACTAAATTAATCTTCTGTATATAAAGATAATTGAAAATGAATCGTGATGAAGAATGGGATGGGAGAGGGAGTGGGAGATGGGATGGTTGCGGGTGGGAGGGAGGTTATGGGGGAAAAAGCCGCTATAATCCAAAAGTTGTACTTTGGAAATTTATATTTATTAAATAAAAGTTAAAAAAGAATAATGCATGATGTAACACGACTAATATTTTGATTTCCTCTCTGTCACTTAAACATATGAAGACATTCTTAGCTTGCTGGGTGCTCACAGTTTACTGACTTAATATGATAGAGTATAATTTTTATTAATACTAACAGATACAGTGCTATAAAAGGCTTCTTTCATATTATCTGATACTTTGAAAGTCTACATTTGCTTCAGGCTTCACTAAGAAAAAAATTGTAACCTGGTTAGCGTAGATCTCCTTATTTGCTTATTTATCTTTGTTAATCATGCTGTTAACACTAAAGATAGGCCTGACTTGATATTTTTCTTTTTTTCTTATTTTCAAAATTCTTATCAGGATGTCAGTTGGGAAGCAGAATAATTTGTTGTAGCTCTCGACTTTGAAGTGGGATTTTGTATGACAGTTATGTGATCTGGCCCAAGCTGCTTAACTTTTCCTTAGTTTCAGTTTACTTGACTGTAAAATGGCAATAGCAGAACTAGTTAGCTCCCACATCCCTGTACATATAATGATGTAGTTTTCAAAACAAAAAGTAACTTCTAAAACTTCCACACAGACCTCACTTCTCCCTGATGAAAATTTTGGGGAACATATTTATTTGTTCAGCGTTAATTTAGAGTTAATTCAAGTATTTGAAAAAATGGGCAGTTACTACATACATGGTTTAAAAAGAAACACCATTTATATCTTAGGGCAATTTTTTTTTTTGCAGTATTTACTGTTTTGTTTTCTGTGTTCTATGAAAAATGGTGTTGGCAAGTAAAACCTTAAGAAGTAATTGAAACAATAAGGTTGTTCTCCAGTTTCATGCAGTGAAGTGGTCACATTGCCTGTCTGACGTCTCCATCCATTTCCAGGCATTTGCTGAAGTCTGACTTGATGGTGACCAAGTTCAGATTTTAAGAACATTTCTGCACTTGAAAGGTTCTTAGCATAAATAAGCAAGGTAATTTACAAGTGACAGTGGTTTTGAATGGTTTTTGCCTAGGGAACTATAAACACTTTATTTATGGTAATAAACAGTTTGAAATGATCAGTTATATAATTTCACAGTAACATTTTAGCAGATACTTAAATGTAATTATTACAAATTAGCATAATTAAGCAATATAATTACTGTAGGTTGTTCATGTAATTAAATCTAAAAATTGAACTTGTATAGAAAATTAAAGTGTTTGTTCTTTTCATGATTTTGCTTTAGGTATTCTTTTTAATTGGGACTAGGAAGAGAAGAAAAATACATAAATGCTGGTATTGGTTTGCATCTTGCAGAGAGGGTCAAAAGGAGCTTGGTACTGAAAGTTATAACTAGCTTGTACTTCTTTCTAGAATAATAACATTGGCTTAATATTTCTTTTTGGCCTATGTTACTTTGAAATCTGATTAAGTGGAAGAAGAAAAATGGAAAGTGATAGGGATGCTGTACTTCTAGTTTTTATTTATTTATTTCTGGAGGAGGGGCACTTCCATCTGCTGATTCCCTCCCCTAGTGCCTCCTAAATGACAGAGGGGTTGGGCTAAAGCTGGCTGCTGGAAGCTCAGCAGGGGTGGCAGGGACCCAACTACTTGAGTCATCACCACTGCCTTCAGGAAGCTAGAGTTAGGGGCTGGTGCTGGGTATCAAACCCAGGTACTCCAAAATGGGACATGAGTGTCTTAACAGGCATCTTAACCACAAAATGCCTGCTACTCCCCCAGTTCTCTCCTTTTTAAATAAAGATTTATTTAATGATTTGAGAGGCAGAGTTACAAAGAAAGGAGGAGCGATCAGTCTCATGTATGAGAGAAAGCTTCTATCCACTGGTTTACTCCCTAAACGACCACAGTGGCTGGGGCTGGGCCAGGCAGAAGCCAGGAGCCTGGAATTCCATCCAGGTCTCCTACATGGGTGCATGGGTCCAAGGATTTGGGCCATTTTCTGCTTTCCCAGGCACATTAGCAGGGAGCTGGATTAGAATTGGACACCTTTTCATTTGACTACTGGACTTTTTATAAGTAGAAAAAACCCAGTAATTTGTTTAACTGATTGAGTAGATACTTAAGTGAAAGATGAGTTTCCTCTGTTGAGCAAATTATCTGCCTGAACGATAGTCTTGCTGGGCATAGTATGATGTCATAAAGTGTACTTGAAAAACAATTGGATTATTTTCTCTCTATATATAAAAGAATCTACTGTTATGTGGTTAAGATACCAAAGAAAAATATGCTGATGTGGTTGGATAACTATGACATAGGAGAACTCCATGCTAACTTTATGTAGTATGTACCAAAAACATCATTGATTTCTAAATTTATAGAAAGCAGGCTTTTAAACCATTATAAATGTATCTGTTTTTCTTTGTTTTATTTTAAAATAGGCTTAATGGCTGTGTCATAGATACATGTATTTTTTTTTTTTAAATGAAGGGCTGAAGTATACTTTCTACTGTCAGGTGTATTGTCTTAAATCCTAAAGTGCAAATATTTTAAATTCCTTTAAAAATCAATAGCATTATAATACTTTAAAACCTAAAAGTTGCTTTTGAATCCCAGAGTTATCCAGGTGTTTCATTTATTTGGGTCAGCCTCGATTTTGACTCAAGAAAATTGTGCTCCATCTGCATCTGAAGAGGATTTTAGGGCCATACTATTTTACTGATAAGAAAACAGGACTAGAAAAGAGATTCAGTAACTTGCAGCAGTATGCAATCTTTTATCAAAAGGACCTTTATTTTCTCAGCAGTAAAATGGGAGAGTAGTCTTTTATAGGATGTTATTAGGATAATTGAATGAGATTATATGTGCAGCAAATTGCCTGTGCACAACATGTACTCAGAAAAGGGTGATTCATTTGTCTATCTTGTGAGAGTGAGAAATAGGTATTATGTACTAGAAAGTGCTTTTGTTCCCTCATCCCATGTGTTTATCAGTTTGTGACCCACTCTGACATCTTGCTAGTGTAGCAAAGGGGCCTTGATTTCATTTGTAGTTTATACAAGCACTATGGACAACTGTATTGATTGCTGACATCTAGCACCTGAATAGAGGTCGGAAGCAATATGAATAGAAAGAGCTCACTTTACCTAAAACAGTATTTTTCAGAGTGCCCGTGGTCCACTTGCTCAGAATCTCCTGGGATACTGATTAAAAGGCAAATCCCTTTCCTCTCCACAGATCTGCCAACTTAGTACATATGAAACTACCTACAAGTGATTGAATTGCTTTGTTAATCATGATTATGTTGCCTGTTAGGAATCAGCTGCAGAATCTACATTTTGAATAGAATCCCAGGAGATTCTTTTTACTTTCAAGTTTGAGACTCCCTAGCCACTGTAATCTGACAATTTGTACTTTGGGCATTATAAAAACTATGCAGATGGCCTGCAAGACATACACCAGTTCACCTTTCAGTCTGAGATCAGGATGAGTGCTTCCTGCACTAAATGTAAATAGCCTTCATAGGATGAGGCAGGTCAACAAGGGGGACAAGTTTCCTTATTCCCACTTAACATGGGGGTTACGAGGCAGGATGGGAGAAGTGATTTTACTTCTTAAATCATTTCTAGGAGTGAAGCTAAGTCATTGCTTAGCACAACATCTTCCAAAGCTAGTGCAAGGCAAAATGAGTAAATGCGTTTGGGCCAGAGCTAGTCTAAACAAAATTAAGCCAATGGAGGAGCTCCCCAAACCTTGAATCTGCAAGCAGAATGTGGTATGCAGTTTTGAATAAGGAACTTTGGTACACACAGAGGTGTGTGTATGTAATTAGTACCTTCTAGTAACTTTAATTTGGAGAATTTTGGCTTAGCAGTTGACAGGTGTAAAGACAAAACAAAAGGAAAGATCTGTTTATCTTCAGAGTTGTATGAGTGGACAACAGGGTGTTCCTCTTTGAGGGTGAATGTAGGCATTTACGTGAAATTATACACCCTGGGTTCTGCATATCCTGAAGAATAACAAGACAGGGAGAGACTTTTTTTTTTTTCATTCTGGATGACTTGTTTATACTTGATTTGTTATAATTGTATTTTTTCCTTTGGGCTATTCTTGGCAAATGAAGCTCAGAAATTTATTGGGGAATATCATCATGAAAGCGCTGGTAGTAGGCAGTCTTTTAAACTGAAGATTGTGGGGGCCAGCATTGTGATACATCAGCTTAAGCAACTGCTTGTGACACAGGCATCCCATTTGAGCCTGGACTCAAGTACCAGCTGCTCCACTTCCAGTCCATCTCCCTGATAATGTGGCTGGGAAATCAGTGGAAGATGGCCCAAGTGCTTGGGCCCCTGCCAGCCACCTGGGAGACATGGATAGAGTCTTTCTCTCTCTTTCTCTCTCCCTTTGTAAACACTATGTTTTTCAAATAAGCAAATATTAAAGTATGGATTTTAAACATGTATTACAAAATAACTTTGTACTAGGATGTGAAGGGGCATATTTTTGTTGTATTAGATCTTTGCTTTATTTTAACTTTGCAGTGTTAGCTATTTTAAAACTTTATTCTATGAAATGATTCAACTATATATATAAATATATATTGCATATATATATATCAACACATATAAACATACACATATAATATATACAGGCAGAAGGCCAGATGAAACAAATATGGAGCTTAATGAGTTATTAAAAGCAAACACCCTCAGAAGGGTGACATGGAGCCTCCCTATAAACTCTGTGGTGTCCCCTTCTGTTCAGAAGAAGGTAAGCAACCTGTAGTCTTAAATTTAAATTATCAGGATGACATCATGAACTTCCTAACATACTGCCTCATACACTCACATACACATGAAATTTCAAAAAGTTTCTGTGAAGATGGAATTAAATAAAGGTGAATTTATTTTGATGCAAAATTTCTTGAAATCCACACATAGTTTTTTTCTGACACATCCTGTGAACTTCTTGAAGATCCTATGTGTGCATGGATTTCAATATTTTTGCACCAAAATAAACTTATCTGTTAATTCCACTGTCCATGAGCTATATGTATACACGCAATGATGCATATATACCATATGTATACAAAGAATATATTTATGTACTACGGTAATACAGAGCTGTCATTTTTATACCTTCTATCTATTGTATATGTAAAATTCAACATAAGAAAAGCCTGTGTTTCCTAGCACTTTCCTGTTTCTACTGAAAATACATAGAAACAATAACTGATCTAGATATAGTGAGCATTCCTAGGGCTAAGACTGAGGTCCTGAAATACTGCAAATTTTCCACAAATTCATCAAATATCGTAGTTTTATGAAAGCATAACATGATTGTGGTAAATGCTAGGGTTTCAAAAAAATGTCGGGTTAAATGCCGAGAGCTATCAGAATTTGGTTTGCCTTACATTTACAATGAAAACTTCAGCTTGGATCTAAAAAGCAGACAGTTTGACGTCTAACTCTTCATGTGCCCCTGAGCAAAATGTGTAAGTGTCTGTGTGGATCTTGTCTTGCATCAAGCAGCTGGGTAAATGTTTTGTCAGTTTACCACTAGGTATAAGCCACTGCTATCCAGTTTCTTAATGTGAGGCCACAGGACCTCAGGCTACGATCAGTGAAGTTGTTATGATCTTTAAGAGTAATAAATGGCAGATAATTCAGTTGGGCTGTCTTTTAATGCTGCAAAACCATGTGTTTTTTTTTTTTGTTGTTGTTTGTTTTGTTTTGTTTTTTACTGTTTGGGGATACTTTCATACACTATTTTTAAATTTTTGGATTAAAACATAATACTTGGACATTTTTGTGGGGGTATGGTGCAACATTTCAGCATACAATATAGAACGGCCAGTGCCACGGCTCAATAGGCTAATCCTCCGCCTGCGGCGCCAGCACACCAGGTTCTAGTCCTGGTCGAGGAGCCGGATTCTGTCCCGGTTGCCCCTCTTCCAGGCCAGCTCTCTGCTATGGCCCGAGAGTACACTGGAGGATGGCCCAAGTGCTTGGGCCCTGCACCCGCATGGGAGACCAGGAGAAGCACCTGGCTCCTGGCTTTGGATCAGCGCGATGAGCCAGCCGCAGCAATGGGTGAACCAACGGTGAAGGAAGACCTTTCTCTCTCTCTCTCTCTCTCACTGTCCACTCTGCCTGTCAAAAAATAAAATAAAAATTAAAAAAAAGAACATACAATATACAGTGTAAGCCAGTTACTGCAGGCATTAATTAGCTTTTGTTTGGAGCCTATCATTTCCTCTCTTCCTGTTTTTTACATAGAATATAATACATTATCATGAACTACAGTTACCTCACTGAGCTATGGAACATCAGAACCTGTTATTTTTACCTGACTATAATTTGGCACCCATTATCCAACATTCTGTCTCCCCTTTCCCCCACATTTTAATTTGTTAATTCTAAATCCGAGATGTGCAAAACTACAGGGATATTAAAATTACAAAAATTAGACATGCAATGCTTCAACAACATGACTGCATGGTTAATGTGTTTCAGAAAGGATATAGTCAGGAGGTGAAATTGCAGTAAAAATGATTAATTATGACCATAAAGTGGAAACAGAACTTTAAACAATGGCTTTAATACATAAAGTGGAAACGGAACTTTAAACAATGGCTTTAATATGATGATTTAGAGTACTGAGGTGTTGTGGGCTGTATTCTGTCTCCATTGAAATCCATATGTTGATGTCAGAACCTCCAGTACCTGAGAACGTACCCATGTTTGGTGAAAAGATCTTAAATGAGGTGGTTAAGTTAAAATGGAGCCTCTAGAGTGGGTCCTAACTCAATCTGAATGGGATGGTATCCTTATAAGAGGAGGATTTGGAAGAAGACACCATGAGGATGTATGGCATGGGAGGACGTAGCAAGAGGACAGCCTGCTGCAGAAGGCAGTGAACCTGTTAACACCTGATCTCAGACTATGAGCCTCTGGAACTCTAAGTAGACACATTTCTATTGTTTAAATCATGTATTCTGTGCCATTTTGTTGTAGCAGTTCTGGATGACTAATCCACCAGGGAAGGAGCAAACGTGGAAGGGGAGTGCCCCCTCACACAGCTGGAATTCAGATCTCATTGCAGAAGATAGGATTATAGCTTATCTGAGTTGTCCAGGTCAGAACTGGCCCACAGTTGGCCATGTTGCCAGGCAAGTAGAAAAGCCTTCTCCAGGTTTCAGGCAACTTGGGTCTGATGGGCAGAGGATACCTCCCAGGGGTTCTGGTGGACCCAGGTTGTTGGATGTAGGCAATGGGAATATGCTCATGGGCCAAGTGACGTGAGTTCTGGAATTTGTAGCATTCATGTTGGGTAGGTCATGGTGAAGGTATTCATTGGGCAGGGTTGGAGCTGTGAGCTCACATAGGGTCCATGGTTTGGGGCATGTGGCTGTAGCTGGGTACCATGTGTGCCCTTAATACTCTGTTTGTAGCTGGTGGTTACAGGACCAAGAAGCAGCAAATGCAACTAAACGAGAACCAGGAAAGAAGTTTTCTTTGTTCTGCAGTGTCCCTCCAGGATTCTCTTTTGACAAAGTTTAACATCATGTTCACTGCATAGCCCAGTTTCATCTCTCTCTCTCTTTCTTTTTAAAGACTTATTTATTTATTTGCAAGTCAGAGTTATACAGAGAGAGAGAAAGAGAGAAAGAGAGAAAGAGAGAGAGAGAGAGGTCTTCCATCAGATGCTTCATTCTCCAATTGGCCACAATGGCTGGAGCTGCGCTGATCCGAAGCCAGGAGCCAGGAGCTTCTTCCAGGTCTTCCACGTATGTGCAGGGGCCCAAGGACTTTAGGCCATCTTGCACTGCTTTCCCAGGCCACAGCAGAGAGCTGGATTGGAAGTGGAGCAGCCGGGGCTCGAACCGCTCATATGGGATGCCGGCGTTTCAGGCCAGGGCTTTAACCCACTGCTGGCCCCGTCTCTCTTTTCTTAAAATATTTATTTGAAATGCAGAATGAGAGAGAGAGAGTGAGAAACAAATGGCCACAATGTTCAGGTCTGGGCAAGGCAGAAAACTCTATCCACGTCTCCAATATGGGTGGCAGGAACCCAGGTACTTGGACTGTCTTCTTCTGCCTTCCTTGGCAGATAGCAGGAAGATTAGAAGACAACAGCTGGGACTTGAACCAGCACTCTTATATGGGATGCTCGTGTCCCAAGCGGCAGTTTAACCCACTCAGCCACAATGCTGGCCCCAATCTCTCTTTTCTAAAAGCAAGCAATGAAGGGTGGCGTTGGGCCAATAGGTAATAGCTTGATAGCTGCCAGGAATTCTCCTCCTTTTCCATACATGAATATAATTTTTATGGTTCTTTGGGAATCATAAAACAAAAGCTTCAAATTGACTTAATTTTAGTTTCAGTATCACCCATCCTTAAACAACAGACTAAGCTAGCAGGTTGCTAGACTTTAACATGATTAAATAATCATGAAGGGAAATATTACATATCTAGTAGTTCTGACAAAAATTCATAGTACTATCCTTAGTCATTCATGACTTAAATAATCTATATCATCCAAAAGATTGCTATATTAAAATAGGACACAAAGTGTATTAATGGTAAGCTCTGAGAGAAAGTCATGAGGGTCACTGTTAATGATGATAAGACTGTGGATGATCAGCCTGTGTATCCGAACACCTTAACATATTTAAGTCAGTATGAAAGTAGCATCCCTGAAATAGTCTTGCCAATTTAGTGAACTTATAAAAGGGGATTGGTTGAGTAATGAATTCCAGATTCTGCCTCCTATTTCCCAGTCAGAACATTTTGTTAGATATATTTTCTTTTGCTTTTGTGGATGCAGTTGTAGAAAAAAAGTACATAGATAGAATTATTTATTACCAGTTCTAAGTACTTTTATTTCAGCGGAGAACTGAGATCACCAGAAAACTGATTTATTCATTCAAAAGAGAACACTAATCTTCTATATTCTCAGAAATAAGAAAATATTTATGTGGAGTCAGTTTTTACAACTTACATTATGAATGACTTCTGATATCACAAATCTCATCATATCCTGGCTCTGCCAGAATAAAAATATCCAAGCCAAATGAAGTAAATAGGATTAGTGCCTCTTATTTCTGTTTTCAGAAATGATCATGTAACAAAGGTTTACATATTTAGTACTTTTTTAAAGGATTATTTATGTACTTATTTATTTGAGAGGTAGAATTACAGGCCGTGAGAGGGAGACAGAGAGAAGACCTCTCTTTCCTGCCTCTCCTCCTCTTTCCGTGTAACTCTGACTTTCAAGTAAATAAAGTCATAAAAAAAAATTAGCAAAACATTATGCAATTGGACATAAACTACAAAACTTAATGAAAGACAATAATAAAGACATGTGTGAGAATTCTTACAGCACTTATTTCTGTGCATGCAGTCTAGTCCACCTTCAGTTAGGGACCGAGGAGCAAGAGGAGTGCAGTGCTGTGTACAGGTGGTCACAGCAGACTGGCCAAAGTGTAGCTGTCACTGAAAGCCTCAGTGTAAGCCTTGTATTGTTTCTGTTTTTCTCCACTCAAGGCTGATTTTAAAAGGACAAGAGGGAGATCAACACTAGAGACTAAGAATAGGAATTCTGCATTTTTTTAAGTAGCCCACACTATACCCCAGGGAAATTTGAGTGTAAAATGTTTATTAGAAAAACTAGGACTTAAATGTATCACTTTGATTACTTTAAAAATGTTTTGATAGCTATCTGCTTCAGCATGCTGCTTAGTTGCATAGTACTTGTTTTCCTAATTAGTCAATGGATTTTTAAGATGAATGGGTAAGTCTGATTTCTCAACTTTTTTTTTTTTTTTCTATTTGAGGACACCAGTGTCTTCAGAGGCAGGAGCTGCCAAGCCACAAGCTCACCATCTAGTGGTGAAAGGTTACTTGATTTATGGTTTGTGTCATATTTTCATGCATGATACTGATAGAAAACACCATAAAAAATAACAAGCTTTGTGTTACAGCGGTAGCAATATATCATGAGGTTCAGTAATAACAGAAGATTCTCTTCCATGTTCTTGACTCTTAAAACACTATGGAGAAAATTTGGGGAAGTTTTCTTGTTCTGCCTTACAAGAAAGAAATGAATCTTCCTGAGTTGTAAATACCCTTTACAAAACAAAAACTGGCAATATTTATCCTTTTCCACTTGAGACTGCATTTTTAAAGCCACAGGATAAGGGATTAAGTGGGTTTCTATGAATAGCACTTGGCTATATTTTCAGAGTATAGCTTGTTGAGTTCAGCAATGTAATGTTTAATTTTTTTTCTGAGTTTACATACATTGGGACAAAGTGATAAAGCAGTTGGAAGAAGTGAAGAGGCCTATGTTCTTTAAAACATAGATATGTTCATACAATAACTACAAACCTATATTGAGCTTTTCTTTAAAAATGCCAGTTCATGGCTGTTTTAGAAAGTGTCAATATGAGATATTAAATAAGAAAAATCACTTAAATATATTACTAATGTGACTGGAGGTAGTCATTGTGTATTAGGTGCACCCTTATATAGTCTTCTGTGCCTGTAAATTTTATTACAAAAATGGATTGTATTGTACATTGTTTTATATACTTTAGGCAAGAGTCTCTACAGTAAAATTATTGTAGTGACTGTATTATTCCATTGTACTCACGTGTAATTATTTAACCAACTAAGTAGACTTTTATATTGATAATAATAGTGAAAAATTAGACATACTTAAGACATTTCAAGACAACAAACTTATGTGCCAAACGTGATACCAGGTCCCTGGATATGACAAAAGAGACAAGAGTCCTGGGCTTATGGAAGTGCCAGATCATATGCAAGTGAACACAGCAAAGATTGCTATAGTTGGTGATGCATGATGGGATAGAACTACACCTGGGGTGCATATGGGTATATCTGTACATGTTTTCCTTAGATAAGGAAGCAGAGAAGGGATTTGTCGGGGCAAGATCCAGTTTGAAGTATAGAGTGTTTTTTAAAAAATACATATATATTAAATGTTATTGACTTTTGAGAGGCAGGGAGATAAGGGAGTGTGATTGTATGAGAAAGCTCTTATCTGCTGGTTTACTCCCTAGATGCCCAGTACAGATGGAGCTGAGGTAGGCAGATGGCAAGAACTCAATCTGGGTCTTTCATGTGGGTGACTGGGACCCAACTACTGGGTCTTTCTTTTTTTTTTTTAATTTTTATTTTTAAGGTGTAACTTCATTGTGGTTTTTATTTGTTTTTTTTTTTAACTTTTATTTAATGAATATAAATTTCCAATGTACAGCTTATGGATTACAATGGCTCCCCCCTCCCATAACTTCTCTCCCACCCGAAACCCTCCCTTCTCCCACTCCCTCTCCCCTTCCATTCACATCAAGATTCATTTTCAATTCTCTTTATATACAGAAGATCAATTTAGTATATATTAAGTAAAGATTTCAACAGTTTGCACCCACAGAGAAACACAAAGTGAAACATACTGTTGGAGTACTAGTTATAGCATTAAATCACAATGTACAGCACATTAAGGACAGATCCCACATGAGGAGCAAGTGCACAGTGACTCCTGTTGTTGACCCAACAAATTGACACTCTAGTTTATGGCGCCAGTAACCACCCTAGGCTCTCGTCATGAGTTGCCAAGGCTATGGAAGCCTTCCAAGTTCACCGACTCTCATCATATTTAGACAAGGTCATAAAAGACAGGGTGAGGATAGTAACCAATGCTCCTAAGAGTGGCGTTAACCAGGTCTGAACAATTATACAGCATTAAGTGGGGAAGAGGAACATCAGTACACACAGATTGGGTCTATAATATGTCATGATTTTAAGGAATCTTATTTCAACCAGATATTTTGGGTTTTGAGCCTTCTTGGCATTCTTGACAGGTATTCAAAAAATCAAAGTTTCAAACAATCTGGGCTCTAAAATTTCCAGTAAATCTTGGACTTCAGTTTTTCCAGTTTGGGCCCAACTGAAAAAAATCGAAGGACCTATGTCCAACTACTGGGTCTTTCATGTGGGTGGCTGGGACCCAACTCATTGAGGCATCATCTTCTGCCTCCCAGGGTTTACTTCAGACAGTAGGCTCAGCTTGTTCTAGGAAGGAAAACAAATCTTTGAGCATGTTTGGAATATCTCTTTCCTCCTGGAAAATGAATTATAGGTATGGGTAATTGGCCTAGCAGTTAAGGTACCCACAGCATATAACAGTGTCTAGGTTTGCTATTCAACTCCTGTTTCTGATTTCAACTTTCTACTAATACAGACTCTGGGAGGTAGTGGTGATGCCTCAAGTAATTTGTCTCTCGTGTCTCAAATGGAAGACTGAATTGAGCGCTGGACCCCCTGCCTCCCTGCTTGGGGTAGGCCTGGCCCCTGACCATTTTGAGCATTTGGGGAGGGAACAAATAGATGGGAGCACTCTTGCTGCTTCTCAACATTTTTTCTAAGTTTGTAGAAAATGAAAATAAAAGTTAAGTTTATAACAAAGAATGAAATGCTATTTTGAAAAGCTAGATTTGGGGGAGGGATTCATAGGTTAATTGAGGAACTATATCATATTCAGAGTATAAATTCCTCCACATAAAAATATAAACACTCTATGCTTATTCTGGCTCTTTTGTTATGTCCTTCAGGAATTTAATTTTTAACATTTTAAATGGATGCATTTTTTGAAAGGCAGAGTGACAGGGAGAGACAAAGAGAAAAAGATTTTCCCTCTGCTGGTTCACACCCCAAATGTCCACAAGGGCCAGGGCTGGCCCAGGCTGAAGCCAGGATCCTGGAACTGCATCAGGTCTCCCATGTAGATGCAGGTGCCCAAGGGCTTGGATCATTTTCTGCTGCATTAGCATTTTGTCCCTGCATTAGAGAGTTAGAAGCAGAGCAGCTTGGACTCGAACTGGCACTCTGGTATGAGATACAGGCAGTGTAGGTTTAACCCACTGTGCCACAACGCTGGCCCCAGAATTTTTTTTTTTTTTTAAGATTTATGTATTTATTTGAAAGTCAGAGAGGGAGACAGGGAGGGAGGGAGAGAGGGAGGAAGGAAGGGAGGAAGATACCTTCCTTCTGCTGGTTCACTCCCCAGTTAGCCTCAACATCTGTAGCTGTGCCGATCCAGAGCCAGGAGCTTCTTCCAGGTCTCCCGTGCGGGTGCAGCAGCCCAAGGACTTGGGCCATCCTCTACTGCTTTCCCTGGCCATAGCAGAGAGCTGGATTGTAAGTGGAGCTGCCGGAACTCAAACCTGATGCCCATATGGGATACTGGCACTACAGGCAGCAGCTTTACCTGTTACACCACAGTGCAGGCCCCCAGAATTTCGTTTTTAAAAGATGGATTTTACATATATGAAATGCTTTGCATATTTGAAATTACTTTTATTATGATATATTTTTAAATAACCTTTTTATTATTTCTATGTGGATTTTATATTTGAATCCTTACTGGAGTCCTCTTAATTATAGTAAATTAAAAAAAAATGCTTCTCTTGTCTTTCATATCTAGATAGTTATATAATTTCCATTAAAGTAAATTTTGAAATTTTTCCTGTCTTATGTCTACCTCCTTTTGGTTAGCATTCTCTTTTCTCATTGAGAACTGAGAACTCCCTAAGTAATATAATTTATAAGTACCAATAATATAGGAATACTTTTTCTGATCTAATGGGAGCATATTTAATATTTCATACACTGTTAGTAGGTGTGGGAATTTGTGCTAGATATACTTTGATACTCTTTATTAAATGAAGAACCTTGAACACTGTTGTTCATCAGTGATACATTTTGTTAGCAAATGGTGGTGAATTACTTAAATTCTTTCAAGCATTTACTGATATGAACACGCGGCTCTTATTCTTTAATATTCTAATGTGACAGATTTCTTTGCAACATCTTTTCCGTGTTGGGCCACTTATACTTTCTGGTGTTAACCTTAGTGGGCTTCAGATTTTTGAAGTATTTTTCAAAACTTACATTGGTGTTTGATCATGTTCTTGTTTTTGTTACTGGATTATGTTAGCTTCACCATTTAATGTTCATCCTGTTTTTGGACTCTACACCTGTGTATGCCGGTAACTTTTCTGTTGAGTACCATTTTGGTTGGTGGTATTCCTACTTTGTCTATGATTTTTATGCATACTTCCAGTTTTCTCTTGAACTCCAATTGATGGTGTTTTTCTTAACTGCCAAAGCGAGAAGTCCACTTGGATATTTGTTTTTGTTTTTTGGTTGTAACTTGTCATTTTGCTGTCCTGGGTATATGATGAAAGTTGCTGAGAATTTTATTTTTTACCTTTGTTGTCTAGAATCCTATAATTCAAAAATATGATTGCTAGATGGACAACAACCCTATCACCTCAGGGTATTACTAGCAGTAGATATGCTCAGGCACCATCCCTTGTTTATTTCAGAGTTTGCATTTAGAAAGGCTTCCCTATGATATTAGTCTTAAGATTTAAGACTTTAAGCAGGTAAAGCGGCTACCTGTGATGCCTGCATCCCATATGGGTGTGGGTTTGAGTACCGGCTGCTCCACTTCCAATCCAGATCCTTGATAATGCACCTGGGAAAGCATTGAAAGATGGCCCAAGTCCTTGGGCCCCTGTATCCGTGTGGGAAACCCTGAAGAGGCTCCTGGTTTCGGACCAGAGACTGGCCCAGCTCCAGCAGGCAATTGCTGCCATTTGTGGAGTGAACCAATGGATGGAAGATCACTCTCTCTCTCATTCTCTCTTTGTAAACTCTGCCTTTCAAATAAGTAATGATTTTTAAATCCTTATAAAATTAAATTACTTTGGTATTTGTTCAGTTTTTACAAAGATTTTATGTTTTTTAAATTATTTTATTCGTGAATTAGAAATTTCTAATCATTTATCTTGACCAGTTGTATTAGACATTCTCTGTGCTTTTTTCTTTTCAAGATTTATTTATAACACAGAGTGACAGAGACAAAGAGCGACACACACACACACAGAGAGAGAGAGAGAAATAGAGAGTCTTCCATCTGCTGATTTGCTCCCTAATAGCTGCAACAGCTGATGCTGGTCCAGGCTGAAGCTAAGAGCCTGGATCTTCATTCTGGTCTGCAATGTGGGAGGAAAAGGCCCAGCTACTTGGGCCATCTTCTGCTTCTTTCTCATGAGCATTAGCAAGGAGGTGTATCAGAAATGGAGTAGCTGGGACTCAAACTAGTGTTCCCATATGATTTGCCTGTGTCACCATAAGTGGTAATTTAACCCACTGTGCTACAGTGTCAGCTGCTCTATGTGAGACTTCTAAGATATGTGTAAAATTTCCCAGCATAAATAATTACCAAAATATTTCTTTGTAGGGAATTTCTATTGTGACTCAATGTATGATTAGCAGGAATAAAACTGGTATCATTATGGCTCTGGATGTATTTGCTTATTCATTATATTGAAGGCACTGTATGTTCCAGGCACGGAGCTAGACAGTAGACAGTGAAATAATCTCTTAGGTGTCATTGTTGCTCTGTAGATGGCATTTGTGGTGCCTGTGATGTTTTTGGCTTTGCAGGATGGCTGATGGACAAGGGTTGCACCTCCTTCCTCTTAGGAGGAGCAAGGATCAGGCTTTCTGAAGTCACATAGCTCTTAGGTGGCATGTCCCCTGATTTGCGATTCAGTGACTTTTTCTGCCACACCAAGAAATGTGTTAACCGAAAGAAACATGATTATGACACGTTGAACAAATCCTCAATAAGGGAAAATAAATACTTGAGTGTTTTTAGAAATTTTAACTTTCAAGCATATGTTGACTAATTTCAGTGAAAATATAAACATTCTAATCTATTCAGACTGTAACACTTTCATAGATTATGATTTGATTCCTTTTAAATTCCTTAGTTTAATTATATGTTGCATATTCTATATGTTGTACTCACAATCTAAAAAGATTGTGTATATACTGCTGTGTCTTGTGTTACTTAGCCACCACATATTTAGGTGACATTTTCAAATAAATGGTAATATCTCAGAGCTGGTATTTGAGGTGAATGACAGTATTCTTGGTGGTAGAAAGGCTGCAAATTTGAACCTGTTTGAGATTTTGTTTGTAGAGCAATTTCTCACTTACTTATCCTGTGAATGTGTTATTTTCAATAGTCACCTTGAGTGTAAATGGCCTCAGTTCTCCAGTTAAAAGATACAGATTGGCTGAATGGATTTTTTTTTTTTGACAGGCAGAGTTAGACAGTGAGAGAGAGAGAGAGAAAGGTCTTCCTTCCGTTGGTTCACCCCCCAAATGGCCGCTACGGCCGGCGCGCTGCGCTGTTCCAAAGCCAGGAACAAGGTGCTTCCTCCTGGTCTTCCATGCGGGTGCAGGGCCCAAGCACTTGGGCCATCCTCCACTGTACTCCACAGCAGAGAGCTGGACTGGAAGAGGAGCAACCGGGACAGAATCCGGCGCCCCAACCGGGACTAGAACCCGGAGTGCTGGCGCCACAGGCAGAGGATTAGCCTAGTGATCCGTGGCACCGGCCAAGGCTGAATGAATTAAAAAACAAAACTCATCTATTTGCTGCCTCCAAGAAACATATCTTGCCAAGAAAGATGCACACAAACTGATAGTGAAAGGATTGAAAAAAAGATGTTCAATGCCAACAGGAACAAAAAAAGAGCTGGTATAGCCATCCTAATAACAAATAAAATAGACTTTAAACACAAAAACTGTGAAAAGAGACAAAGAAGGGCATTATGTAATGATTAAGGGATCAATTCAACAGGAAGATATAACTATTATAAAAGTATATGCACCTAATTTCAGGACACCTGGCTATTTAAAAGAAATATTAAGAAATTTAAAGGGAGACTTAGACTCCAATACAGTAGTATTGGGGGACTTCAATACCCTACTTTTAGCAGTGGACAGATCAACCAAACAGAAAACCAACAAGGAAGCAGATATAATCGACACTATCGACCAAGTGGACCTAACAGATATCTAAAGAACTTTTCATGCTACAGTTGGAAAATACACATTCTTCTCAGCAGTGCATGGAACTTTCTCCAGGATTGACCACATACTAAGCCATAAAGCAAGTCTCAGCAAATTCAAAAAAATCAAAATTGTTGGGAGAAAGAAACTAAAAATGTTTTTATATGTTTGTGCTTGGGTGAGTGCGAGATCAAAAGAAGACCATTTCTTTAAACGTAAGGCACACCTGAACAGATCATTGTCTTTCTGCCACAGGGATAAGACCAACCACAGGGATAAGATCACCCAAGGCAGCTGTGTTAACAGTGCATCTGCAAGGGCAGGTTTCTTTCCCTCCCCAGTCACTGTCTTGGAAAAATTCAGCATAGGATCATGCACGTTGGCATAAATATCTTTGGTGAGCTCAAGAAGCCTCTTACAAATGTTCCTCTCATAAAGTAACTGTTTTATTTTCCTTCTGGAACAATTATTCAAATAAAGTAGACTTTATAATGAAAACAGAAGTCTCTTGAGTTCCAGAAGCATCTAATCTGAAAAACAAAAATGCTTCTGAGGAGACAGTGGTAATTTTCTCCAGCAATTTCAGTAAGAGACCCTCATAAGTCAGAGGGATTCTCCCGTTATATCGTACATGAATAGTAAAATAAAGGTCAGCTTGGTGGAGACTGTCTTTGGTTAGTTGTGCCATATCTGCAGTTATATAGGACATCTGTATACAGCAATGCTAATACAGAAGCTGAAGGCTGACATCTTGTGGGTTATCACAGTTCCAGTCTTCAAGAGAACTTAGTGTTGTTTCAGCAGAGGACCCAGTTAATCTGTGGTGAACTTTGTATGCTTGTTTTGACTAGTGGTCAGGGAGAGTAGCGCTTGACCCTGATCCAGGAGCAGGGTGAGCTGCAACTCTGGGCAAGCATCACTGATGGTTGGCCCAAGAATGAGAATGGTGTGTGGGTCACAGTGCCTTTTTCTCTCTTGTTTCTTTCTCTTGCTAATAAGACATTGGGGAAATAAAGAGATATCTTACTGGTTGGAGCTTTACCATGGCATTGGAGTGATTTTAGACATTTTTGAAGATATTGTATAGATGAGACTATGGGATCTGAGCTTCAGAAAAGAATGATGTTCAAAGATAGGGACTGGAGGTATATACCAAGGAGGTTTTTTTTTGTTTTATTTTGTTTTTTTGTTTGTTTGTTTTGTTTTTGACAGGCAGAGTGGACAGTGAGAGAGAGAGACACAGAGAAAAGTCTTCCTTTGCCATTGGTTCACCCTTCAATGGCCGCTGCTGCCTGTGCGCTGCGGCCAGTGCACCGCGCTGATCTGAAGGCAGGAGCCAGGTGTTTCTCCTGGTCTCCCATGCGGGTGCAGGGCCCAAGCACTTGGGGCATCCTCCACTGCACTCCCGGACCACAGCAGAGAGCTGGACTGGAAGAGGGGCAACCGGGACAGAATCCGGTACCCCGACTGGGACTAGAACCTGGTGTGCCGGCGCCGCTAGGCGGAGGATTAGCCTATTGAGCCACAGTGCCGGCCCCAAGGAGTTTTTTAAAAAGATTTATTTATTTATTTATTTATTTATTTATTTATTTGAAAGGCAGAGTTACACAGAGAGAGAAGGAAAGGCCAAGAGAGAGAGGTCTTCCATTTGCTGGTTCAGTCACCAATTGGCTGCAAGGGCCAGAGCTGCACCAATCTGAAGCCAGGAGCCAAAAGCTTCCTCCAAGTCTCCCACACAAGTGCAGGGGCCCAGGGGCTTGGGCCGTCTTCCAGTGTTTTCCCAGGCCATAGCAGAGAATTGGATCAGAAGAAGAGCAGCTGGGACTCAAACCAGCACCCCATATGGGATGCTGACACTGCAGGCGATGGCTTTAGCCACTGTGCCCAGTGCCAGCCCCTAAACCAAGGAGTTTTTATTAATGAAAATAGAAATAACAATGAGAGAAATCTTATGAGATCATAAAGTTAAAGCCAGATTTTTTTTAAGCTTTTGACAAAACAGATCAATTAGAGAGACTTAGCATGTAGCATATATAATGATATGGCTGAAAAGTATAGTTTTTGGATTTCTCCATTTGTACTCAATACACTTTGAACATGGATTGAATACAAAGGCTTTCCTTGGTGCAAATGGACAGTCTGCAGTGCATCCAATTAGAATCTGTGCAAATCCTATGCACAGTTATTGAACTACCTGTTATCAGGGGTGTGGTACTGTTAGAAGAGTAGGTTAATCTGGAGAGACCCAGTGAGACCAAACACTTTTTCCCTTAGTTGTTTCTTGGCCTGGGGTGAGCTATCTGCCTCCATTTGTTCACTCCATTCATGTTTAAAGTAAAGATCTTGTGATTGGTCTGATTTTCTTGCTCTGCTTTATAAAGAAAATAGCCTGTTTGAAAGACCACCAAATCTGGCTTACTTGATATCTGTAATGCTGTATTTCTGAACACTTGTGAAAGAGTCTTTTTGGAGTTTGACAAAAATTTTGTTGAATTTTTTTAAGCTTTAGTGTTGGCTTTCTCAGAACACAGCAACGAAATACCATAAAGTGGGTAGCTTATAAACAAAAGAAATCTCTTGCTAATAGCTCTGGAGATTGAGATGTGCAAGATTTAGGCACAGGCAGATTTAGCGTAGTGGGAGCACACAGTTCTCAGATGGCTGTGAACTGGAACCTCACAAGCTAACATGGTGAGCACTGGAATGCTCACAGTAAACAGAGAGGAGGGGAGACTAAACAGCCATGAGACTCAGAGTAAGGACCCATCAGATAATGCCTGAGGCAAAGTCAAGGTAGTTTACAGATAAATTAATAGATGAGCAGTATATTTATAAATTAGTAGACTTCTACAAGAGTGATTAGGGAGTGTTATTCTTCTCTTTGTCTTAACTAGTGTATGCGAACATTCAGAAATTTTATTCCTAAATTTGTACTTAGGAAATTTTTATTCATTCAATATACAGTTTCTTTAGGGAAAAATTTATCAAGAACTTTTATATTTATGAACTTAACAGTGAGTGTGATACCCCCTACTGAGATAAATTTGTGGCACAATTTTGTCTCCTAATTTTAAGACTTAAATGTTTTTATTGTGAATTCTACTTTTAAGACGGGGTGGGAGATACTATTTTCTGAGCTCCCTCCATTACATAAGCATCAAGTAAAAGGCAATAACATATCACCAGATTCCTGTTGCTTTTTTTTTTTAAAGTGGTTTGCAAACTTGTTTTGACTACTGCTTGTTCAAAATAGCTTAATTAAAAGTTTGTGTTGGAGAACAGATGAATGTTGAACCATGTCCACTTTATTAAAGATGTTATTTATTATTTATTTTCATTTAATTTGAAAGAAATACAGAGAGAGATCTTCCACCCACTGCTTCACTTCCCAAATGCCCACAATAGCCAAGGCTGGGCCAGGTCCAAACTAGGAGCCTGGAACTCAATCTGGGGTCTCCCACGTGGGTGTCAGGGACCCAGATACTTGAACCATTACCAGTGCCTCTCAGGGTGCACATTGACAAGAAGCTGGAATCATATAGCCAAGGCTAGAACCAGGCTGTTTGGAAACCACTTTTTTTAAAAATTAAGATTTATTTATTTATTTGAAAGAGTAACAGAGAGGGAGAGACAGATAGTCTTCCATCTACTAGTTCACTCTCCAGATGGCTGCCAATGACCAGGGCTGGAATAGGCCGAAGCCAGAAGCCAGGGGCTTCATCCAGGTCTCCCATGGCATTGGGGCCATCTTCCACTGCTTTTCCCAGGCCATTAGCAGGGAGCTGGATCAGAAGTGGAGGAGCTGGGATGTGAACCAGTGCCTGTATGGGATGTGGGCATCACAGGTGGTGACTTTACCAGCTGTGCCATAATGCCGGTCCCTGGGAGCCATTTAAAAAAAAAAACCTTTTCTTTTTTTAAAAGATTTTTATTTATTTATTTGAGAGGTAGCATTACAGACAGAGGGAGAGACAGAGAGAGAGACCTTCTATCTGTCGGTTCACTCTCCAAATGGCCGCAATGGCAGGAGCTGCACTGATTGGAAGCCAGGAGCCAGGTGCCTCTTCCTGGTCTCCTATGTGGGTGCAGGGGCCCAAGGATCTGGGCCATTGTCTACTGCTTTCCCAAGCCACAGCCGGGACTAGAACCAGCACCCATATGGGATGCTGGTGCCGCAGGTGGAGGATTAACCTGTGCCAAAGCGCCAGCCCCCCAAAAAACCCTTTTTCTAAATACTCTCTGGAGAAGCCATTCTAGGATGTCTAAAAACTTTTAAGTAACAGGAACAACTAATGTTCCTAATAGGTGAGTGATTTGAGACTAGATGTCTAAACTGCCTGCATCTCATGAAGAGTTTTCTACAGTGCCTCCCTGCCTAGGAAAACAAAAGTTGAAAATTTAACCATTTATGTTTTATGCCATTTGATAGTGATGTATAATGAACTTGTGCATAAACTTGGAGGTATTGCAAAAAGGGCCACAGAAATCACAGGCCCACCAACTAGCTGTTGTCAGTTACACAGTTTACTGGATGATGCTCTCATTCATATTCATTCATTCATTCATATTCTTGCCCCTGTTTCCCTACCGGCCCCGGCCCCTTTCCTCCTCCTCTCTTCTTCCACTCCAGTCTGATTAGGAATGGTCAGCTTGTCATCGTTAGCTTTGTGTCACCAGTGCAGTTTATTTTCCTTTGCTCTAGTACTTAGTACAGTATGCTGCAATGATTTAGTTCCATATGCATCCCCTCCACTAGGTCCCTAAAACATGAAAAGAACACATTGCATTCATCTGAGTAATTAATCTAACAGCATAGTCTCATGCCTGGCATGTTGCAGGCTCTCAATTCTGTATCAGGGGCAGGGGTAAGGGAGTGAATTCAAGCCTAGCAGAGTAACCTCATCCCAGGACACTTGAATTAGCAAGGAGGGCAGCCTTCAGGAATGTCTACTTCACTCAGCCAGTGAAGCAAAGCAGTTATCAAACATCTGATTCTTCATCCTCACTAGACACCTCTCAAGGTTCCCAGCTTAAAAAATTGGAGAGGTATTTAGGCAGTACTTAGGCGGTTTAACTGGAATGAAAAAGAGCCCCTTTCAAATAGTCTTCAAAGACCAGATGATGTGAACATCCTCCTGTGAGTCTGAGAGCACGCTGCAGGAAACTAATAAAATGAAAATTAACACAAAGAAAGTAAATAACTACCTGGTTGTTCATCTGGCTGGAATACAGACATAGACCCAGGTCCATCGTTAATAGGAAAAGTACTTTTCTCGAGGATATTCTGCTACTATAAAGTGTCAGAATAATCCCTTTTCTTTAGTATCTACTGTTATTCACTGGAAAACTCTATGTTCTAAGATCATAGACTATCAGGAAATTTGCTTTTTGAATTTTCTTATCTCATATAGTGCCCAGAATGAAGTGTTTCACTCTTTCCTGGATGACCAAGTCACTTTGACACAGAGAAGTACCCTTGATTGACAGCCCAGGTGCAGAGCTCCAGGCAAGGGATTTCCAGATTCATCACTTAACATAACTTGTGTATCTTTGTGGTTTTCCAGTAAGTAGAGAAGGACTCTGACCCACTTTGCTGTAATGATGACTAATTTATTTACACATACCCCTGCTTTGCCTTGAATCTACCAAAAAGTTGCTTCATTTAGATTTTACCTAAACTATACTCTTCTTAAAATCCTATAATAACCTCTCTTCCTTTGAGTCATGAAAAGTCCCATGAGTAGTTCCTTTGGTGTGTGGTCCCTGCTGTTAAGGTAATTAACCTGCCTTTGTTGACCTTCAGCTTTGTCCTTGGTGATCTTAGTTGATTAACAGTGTGGCAAAAATCTTTACCTAATATATACTAAACTGATCTTCTGTATATAAAGAGAATTGAAAATGAATCTTGATGTGAATGGAAGGGGAGAGGGAGCAGGAAAGGGGAGGGTTGCGGGCGGGAGGGAAGTTATGGGAGGGGGGAAGCCATTGTAACCCATAAGCTGTACTTTGGAAATTTATATTCATTAAATAAAAGTTTAATAAATGAAAAAAAAAAAAACAGTGTGGCAAGACTCTAAAGGCATTTTTTGGGAATCACCTGTTCATGATTGAGTTTAGATTCAAGCAGAACCCTGTGCAATGAAACTGGAGATCACTTTGTCACTTGTGCTCAGTTGGGCTTATGTGAGCTTGTCTTCCTCAGGGTATAAGTCTTTTTTTTTTTTTTTTAAAGATTTATGTATTTATTTGAAAGTCAGAGTTACACAGAGTGAGAAGGATAGGCAGAGAGAGAGAGAGAGAGAGAGAGAGAGAGATCGGTCTTCCATCCGCTGGTTCACTCCCCATATGGCTGCAATGGCTGCAATGGCTGGAGCTGAACTGATCCGAAGCTGTGCTGATACAAAGCCAGGAGCCAGGAGCTTCTTCTGGTTCTCCCATGTGGGTTCAGGGGCCCAAGGATTTGGGCCATATTCTACTGCTTTCCCAGGTCATAGCAGAGAGCTGGATATGAAGTGGAGCAGCCGGGTCCCATAAGGGATGCCAGTGCTTCTGGCTAGGGCGTTAACCCACTGTGCTGCTGCAATGACCCCTAAGGGCATAAGTCTTCAACCACTACCAACGATTGTGGAAAGGCCTGATTCAGCAGTAGGAACAGTTCAGTATTTCCTTTCACTAACCGTTGCTTTCAACATTAAGAGCACTTTGACTCTGCTGGATGCTGATCACAAAGGAAAAAGCAGAAATCACCCTTTTGGTTCTAAGGGTTTAAGATGCACACAGTTCATATGTCCTCAGTGCTGTGAAAGTGCTGGGTAGCAGAGGCAATGATAATAGGTTTTCTCCAGCCTCACCTGGGTTATAATAGCTACCTATGGTAAGTAGGAGGGGCTGGTGCCACGGCTCACTTGGCTAATCCTCCGCTTGCAGTGCTGGTACCCCGGGTTCTAGTCCCGGTTGCTCTTCTTCCAGTCCAGCTCTCTGCTGTGGCCCGGGAGGGCAGTGGAGGATGGCTCAAGTGCTTGGGCCCTGCACCTGCATGGGAGACCAGGATGAGGTAAGTAGGAAGACGAAGAGTTAAAGAAACCTCAGAGCAGTAGATTTCGGTTACCAGGGAATTATTCAGACTGGAAGACTGCAGAAAACCAACTAGAGCAACCCAGTCTCATCAGCGCTTAGTGTTTGATGAACCCTTTCTCTTCTGTCTTTAGGAGTGCATCTCTTCCAAGGCTGGGACATTTCAAGGAAGGGTTAGCTTATAGTTGGTTCATTTCCTTCAAAGCCCAGTAATTAGCTGTGAGGGCTCCTATTTAATTGCCACGATCACTTTATCTTGCTTTGGAAAGCACTAAAAAAGGAAAAGCGTCTTGCAAGGGATGGCTGCTAGGGAATACACAAAGCTCAGCCATTTATTGTTAATATTACCTAGAGGACATCAGTGCACTCTTCCACCCCCTCTCCAGCTGCATAACAAATAATCACAAGAACGTGGATTAAAAAAATTGCAGTGAAAAATGTTTATAAATATGTACATTGAACAGGTAATTTCAAAGTTATTTGCACATAAAGGTCAGAGGCCAAAAGGAATATACTGATAATTTGCATAAAACTTTAAAACTTGTTTATGAACCTCAATACCAAACCATAAAACACCATTCAGACAGGCAAAAATCATGTGTTGAGAAGTATCTGCCCTGCCACGAGATAAAATGCTGATTTATCCTGCATGTAGAAATACTACTAATCACAGACATGAAGAAATAGTTCATAGAAAATGAAATAAAAATGGCATTTTGTTAGAAAAACTCATTTTGTTAGGAAAGTAAACCATAGTTAAAGGTAGAGAGCTGAAGGAAAACAAAGTCACTCCATGGTCACAAAAGAATGAAGAAACAATGGTCCCTGTACCAAAGTTTACAAAATCAAGGCTGTAGATTAAGGATTGAAAAAAATTCCGTTTCTGAGTAAATGAGTTTTCTCTTACACTGGATTTTATTAACCTTAAAATCCAAGATGATGCTCCTGATTGCTCTCCTTCCATCAGTTTAATTGTTGAAAATAAAGACTATAGATTGATCACATAGGACCTGTAAGAATTAGAAATATCTAGGCAGGTAAAGATCAAACTGTCTGTACTTATGAATAAAACATCCAACTTGTTCCATATGAAATTGTTTTTTATTCAAGTGCCTAAATCTAGTACTCATATATTAGCTGTTTTTCAAATTATAGCTCATGAACACCATCCAGGTCTGAAATTTGTTTCAAGATAGCTCTTAAAGATATTGCGATGCATGACTAGTTCTGCCTAATTGATCTACTACTTGAAAATGCACAGGCATAAAAGCCAAGCCTTCCATACAGCCAGGCTCCCCCAAGTGCTCATCTTTATAATGTTTCCTACCCATTGAATCTTAACATCATTGGGTTTAGTGCTGTTAATTATGAGCAGGAAATGGTAACAGCAATAAGCAAAGAGAATAGTATTAGTACAATACATTTTTAACACAGATTTTAATATACGGGGTATTCATTGAATATGTACAAGCACGTCGATTCAGCCATCTGAATCTCTTTTCTTAAAGACTTGAGGCCATGTTGACCAGAACAAAATAAGGTGTAAGAGATTGTCCCAATGGGGTAAGAGATTACAATAGACCAATTTCTAATATGGGAGGTTCAAATGCTAAGGTTCTTATTTTGACATCACAGTCTTATATAAGAAATTATTATTCCTCTTAGGTATTAAGTAATGTCTTATTTTCAGATTTTATGCTGCAGAAAGAAACACTAGGGAAATCATAAATGGAATGAGATCGAGTTCATTTTGGTGTGAACTAAATCTCGAGCTTGTTTCCAAACTGAGGAAAGGATAAGAGAGTCAGGCACTTGGTGAAGCAGGACAGCGATTGACAGCATCTGTCAATTTACAGCTTTTCAAACCCTGTATAGAGAAAGACTGTACAGGATGCCTATAACAAATGCATTGTGATTTAATAATTCTATCCATGTATTTATTTCCTTGCTTAATAATTCTAAGCATAATGATCCAGGATGAAAGAATTTTTGCAAAACAGCCTACATTATAAGTTTTTCAATTTCAGAGAAATTTTAAAATTAATAAAAATGAAAACTAATTATCAATCACATTCCAAAATGTTGAGAATTAAAGAAATTACCAATCCAAAGCATTGATTAAATCATTAACAGATGCATCTTTATCAGTTATGTCATTTACGTAACCATTAGAATAGTCTGATTTATATGCATCTAGTTATTTCACAAAATTAGAATTTGTAAAGAGAATACCTTTTTGTATTACTGTTTGATGCCTTAAGGAAACTAAATCAAATGGCTAAGCTGTTCTATAAACAATCAGTCCCCACATGTCACATATACTTTCTATTGAATACTAACAAGGAAGGAACCTGAAAACAAAAGACAAACTCAGTGTCTGCCAATCACACCATAAGCCATACTATACAAAATGCATCATAATGCATACCATTTAGTAAATAGATCACCATAACTCTAGTAACACCCTGTATCTGAGAAAAACCAACCCAGAAAACATCCTGTTTTAAAATTACTTGCTATGGTCTGAATTTGTATCCCTCCCCCACCCCCCGCCTTAAACCTTCTATATTGAAATCCTAACTGCAGAGGTATTAGGAGACAGATCCTTTGAGAGATGATTAGTTCATAAAGGCGAAGGCCTCGTGAATGGATTTAGTGCCCTTTTAAAAAGGGCTCTAGAGAGGTTGCTTGCCCCTCTTTCTCTTTGCGCCCGTCTTTCCATTGAAGCTAATTTGCTACTCACCTGAACAAAAAATTGTTTAGATGCAGACTATAAACATTGGAATAATTTATAAAGGAACGTCCATATGATCATTTCCAAGCATTAGGTGAGAATCTGGATATGGCTTATCTCACCTCCTAGAAACATGTTACTTGGCCTTTTTAGCCAGAGTGACTTACAGGCAACTGACATCAGGTGTAGCTTGTGGTAGGTAGGGCTTTGGGGATGGGAACTTGTGCGGAGGGAGGGGGCTTTCTCTAAATAGCCTTGCTGAGAGAATAGTATTAGAACCCCAAGATAAAAAGTTTCAAAGACTCAGATCCTAGACAGAGTCTGATCTTCAAAGATGTTAGGGATCCAGGGAGCAGGGGTATGCTGGTGCACTGAGTTTCCCTCCCCAACCTCCCACTCTTCAAACCTAAGAGGTAGCTGAATGGGCTGGAGTGTCCACACCACTGAGCCCAAGAGAGCAAGGAGATCTGTGAGCAAAAAGGCTTTTCCCTGCAGTCTCCACAGGTGCCTGACAGCCTCTTTGCTTCACACAGCTTAGAAAGTGAGATTCAAAGGCATAAATCAAAGTTTTCCCAAAATATATTTGCAGCAGTACCAGTACACACAGACATTTCTTTCTTCTTTTTTTGTTTAGCTTTGTGAAACTAATTGTTAAGTATATTATACTATATTATATATTATATTATTATACTATAGTTTAATGATCTATGATTGTGTTAGAATTTATATATATGGGTGAAATGGTCATTTTTCCATTCAATTATTGTTTATAGCCATTGTCTATATTCCCACTAAACTAGGGTCTTTTTGCTTTTTACTTGTTTAATTTCTTATTTGGTGAAGTAATTTAGATTTAAAATATGTTATCTCAAAAATTAAAAAAAGGAAGGAAAGAGGGTGGGAGGAAGGAAGGGAATATCATGTTTTTAGAATTGTATCTGCAGATTACATTGAATCTGTTAAAAGATAATTAAAAATTTAAAGTTTTTCTAAAAGTGAGGTTCACATCCTCTGCAGTTCTAGTTTTCCAGTTTGACATTTTACCAGGGACATAGGATATTTTATAAAAGCACTAATGCCTGGGCGTGTCCTCCAGAGATTCCTGTTGAATTGTCCTGGGCTTTATAAATTTAAAAACAAATGAACAAAAACAACTCCTAGGTGAATCTAATTAGAGAACCAACATCAGACTTGAGCAAAATAAAGATGATAATCTGCAGGAGATCTGCAGACAAAGAGAAGGAAATCCAGATCATCAGAATCAATGTGAAGAAAAGTAGTATATAGGTATTTAAAAATTAAACTTAAATGAATGGAGATAAAAATTGATGATTTCTAATTTAAATGCAAAATAAGGAGAATACATTAAATTTCCCCAGAAAACCTAAAAATGAACTGTACCATACATACATCTACAAATTGAGGGTGGAAAATATAGAACTAGAAGCACTCTAAATTTTTTTAAAAAATGTATTTATTTTCATTTTGCTTGAGAGGGAGAGGGAAGGGAGAGAGTGAGACCTTATCTGCTGGTTCACTCCCCACGTGCCCACAAAAGCCAGGCCTGGAAACGCCCAGCACATCTGCTGACTCCTTGGATGCATATCAGCAGCATGCCCAATCAGAAGCACAGGAATCTGGACTTGAACCAGGCACTCTGATGTGGGTGTCCTAAGTGGGAAACAAACCACTGGGCCAAACCGATCCCAGAAGTGGAAGCAGTCTTAAAAGATCTTTAGGGCAGAACTTGGCTTGATGCTGGCATCCCCTATCTGAGTGCCAGTTGGAGTCCCCAGTGCTCTTGTTCCCCATCCAACTCTCTGCCAATATAACTGGGAAAGCAGTGGATGATGACTCATGTACTTGGGCCCCTGCCACGAATTCCTGGTTCCTGACTTTGGCTGTTGTGCTTCTGGCTGTTGTGGCCATTTGAGGAGTGAACCAGCAGATGCTGAAGATCACCCTGTCTCTCCCTTTGTTGCTGTCACTCTGCTTTTCAATAAATAAATAAGCTTTAAAAAACAATCTTAGAGAAAAGGAGGAGAGAACAAATAAAAATATTCTAAAATCATGAGGAGAAATTAGGGGTTAAATAGAGGGTCACAGTGGGAAAAATCACGTGGTTTTAATGGAAGTTGTGATCCTGTTTTCAAAGAGTAGGTTCATGCCATTTGATTATGCAAATAGAGGAGAGAACGTGACTAGTAATGGAATAAAAGCGTAAACTGGGATTTCCAAGTTAATGAGAGAGCAAAAAATTTAATCGTCACCCCCAAAATAAGGAAAATGAATAGAGCAAGATGAAATAACTAATAATTACAAAGTGAGATGGAAGGGAAACAACCCCAATATTCATTATTTTAAATGTAAACAGATTGAATTGCAAAATCAAAAGCATGATGTCAGATTGGATTATAAAAACCCAACTATTTGCTCAAAACTCTTTATTGTTTTGTGCTTTAACTACAAAACTTTTTATTATTTTTTACTTAGTGTGTTTCTAACAGAGTAGGGAACGCCCAGCCTGCTGTGAGAGGACTGTCATAAGGATTGTCATAAGGACTGTGAAATCATTTGGTCTGACCCTGTCTTGCTAACTTCAGGTGGTACTCAAAACAAATTTATAGCAGGCTGTTTTAAATTGATAATTTTGTATGGCCTGTGAATGATATTATAAATATCTAAGCTTCCCTTGGCAGAAAAGTTTCCCCACTTCTGCTTTAAAAGAATGTAATACATAGACTCATTAAGACGATACTGGCAAATGTTGACAGAAAATTATTAATATTAGATAAAGAAATAGGATCAAGAGTCATATTGGGTAAAAATAAAGGGTGCATTTATTTTTTAAGATTAGATAATAGTGGGATGCAGCAAATAGCATATCAGCTTAAATAATAAGCAAAAAATAAAAATATAATCAGAACAGATACTCTATGCATACAATCCATTACCAGACACTGGTTTGCATATGTGGATTTGTGATAACCACATTAGTCATTTCCAATGAAAAGTATGTAAAAGGGGAATAGAAATAAAACCAGTCTTCAAAATTTAGAAAAAAAAAAAAAACTATTTGTTATTAGTATCATTTCAGTAACAGCCAAAGTTTCCAACTGTACTGCTATTTTATATTTCTTGGAAGATTTTAGCAGATGGAATAGTAAAAAAAAAATAAGGATACTGCAAGGGGAGATAATACTTTTGATAGTAAATAATGTGTTGTTTCTTGAGAGCAGAAAGGAGCTTACTTTAAAAGAATTAGAATTATGAGAATTTTATATAGTTACTAGATAAGAAGTATACATACACATAAATAAATATAATTTTCCTTTTTCTGAAAGTAAGTATCTAGACGTAAAAGTGCAAATAAATGAATTTACAATAGTAGTAAAACTCTAAAATAAATTCAATAAGATAAGCACCAATATAAAGAAAACTAACTTTCTTCACATAAAGTCAGTTTTAAACAGATTGACAATTCTTGTCCTTAGATGAAAGATTGAGTAGCATGTTAAATGTCATGTTACCCAAAATGAATATACAGATTTAAAGATTTTCATTTCAGATCCCAACTTTGTTGTTTTTGAAATTGGGTGAAATAATCATAAAGTTTATGTGGAAGAATATTGCCTCCAAATATAAAATTTATGATGAAAGAAATTGCCTACTTTAGGAAGAATATTCTCTAACTAAAATACAGTAAATCCATTACAACCAGTATAGTATTATTAAGAATAGTTATGTAGGTCAGTGAAATATAATTTACAGTTAGTATTATGTTTTTGCATAGAAGAGAATTTAATATGAAATTAATAATTGTTTAGGAAAATAATAGGTTAAGGAAGGATACATTCTTTATGAATGGTGCTGACATTATGGAAATAGATGTGAAGTCTCCTTTTATATATTAGAATAAGATAAAATAAAAATGGGCTAGAAATAAATGTAAGGGGCCAACATTGTGGCACAGTGGGTTTAGTCACTGGTTGTGATGCTGGCATCCTATGAGTTATAGTTTGAGTCCCAGTTGTTCCACTTCTAATCCAGCTCCTTGCTGATACACCTGGGAAATCAGTGGAAGGTGGTCCAAATACTTGAGCTCCTGCCATACTTGGGTAAAACCTAGATGGAGTTCCAGGCTCCTGACTGGGCCAGCCCTGGCTGTTGTGGCCCTTTGGGGAATCAAACAGTGGATAGAAGGTCTCTTTTTCTGTCTCTGTCTCTTTGTAATTCTGCCTTTCAGATAAATTAATTAGGAAAAACCCACGAAATTCTAATAATCAAGTATATTTAGTCTGTTTTCTGTTGCTTTAACATAATATCTGATGCTAGGTAATATATAAAGAAAAGAGGCTTAGTAAACTATCTTAGAGGATGAAAGTACAAAGTTGGATGGCCTCATTTTTTTCTGCCTCTGGTGAGGAACGGTTGGTGGGTGGCATCAGTGCAGGAGTGTGTTGGAGAGATCCCGTGATGAGACAGGAAGCCAGAGGGCAATTCTAGGATCAGGCTTGCTCTTTTCTTAGTCATTCTTGCAGGAACTAAGCAGGATTCCATGAGTACTGCTGTGCTCCCTTCCAAGGGTCTACCTTCAAAGACCCAACCACCTCCCCACTAGACCCATTGTTAAAAGTTCCACTATTTCAGCACCCCCACCCTCAGGATCAAGCTTCCAGCACGTGCACCCTTGGGGAACAAGCCATATCCAAATTGTGGCACATAGAAAGTTTAAAAGTAGAGGAAAGATTTGACTTACATTGCTGAATTAAATATTTGACTGACATTAATGGAATGTTAGTGGGTATGATGTGTACAGAATCTAGCAATGTACTCTATAGTTGGTGTTGGTCTCCTGGGAGCTTTCGCCCTCAGCATGAAAAAAACATGTCCTGGTAGCTTCTGTTCTTTGAGCCTCATCCAGTTCCCCTAAGCTGACCTGCACCCTGAAACAGAACTGTCCCAGCTGAAGACCAGTGAGTGTGAGAACAAGAGCTTACTGTGTGTACAGTAAGATGCTTTCTCTATTATTACAGCACAATAGCTGAGTGAGACAGTTAATATAAGAGGAATAAACCTTTTTTGTTGTTGTTTTATTAAGCCCCTCCCCCAAAATTTGCTCATTTAACTTTACTAGAAAAAAAGTTGAACTTGAATAAATATTACATCTAAGATACAGGTCCAAAGAAGACATGGAGACAACTGGTCAAGGTAGAAACGACGTTTAGAGTAGAAAGGAGAGTAAAGAGTGGCTTTCGCCTGCCCAGACGGCAGATGGGGAGGTCTGAAGTAAGGCTCCAGCCCCCTTTGAGTTGTGGACAATTATTTCTTTCATGCTTCTTGCCTGAGAAATGGCAAGAAGCATTGTTGCAGAGACTCATATCCAGTGTTATAAAGTAGGCCTGGATGAGCAAAAAGCCCCCTTGACAGGTGTTTGTTGGAGTCGACAGTGTGTACTGTATCGTGCTCTCAGCCCAGGATGTTCCTGAAAAGAGGCTGTAAAGGTCAGAGTCAAGCTGGCAGAATCTCAGGCAAAGAAATACTGCAGAGTTATCCTCAGGGTCATTTTACTGGGTGCAGAGTCAACCATTTGTGTCCTAATGGCCTAGCAAGTCCTAACAGTAAGTACTGTATCAAAGGAAAAAAATCATAATAAGGATATAGGAAAGAAAGAAATGGAATGGAAAGAAAGACAATAAACCCCGAGACTAGTAAACCATGATTAAATTTAAATAATTGTTTTCATTAAGAAAGTTGTGAAGCTTAATAGGAAAAGATTTTCCAAATTCAAGAGATATGCTACTAAAGAAAGGGAACTCTGTTGTCAGTAAAATTCAAGAAGTTGACAGGGAATGGAAATTGAAAGCAGTTTTATGGTCATATTTTGTTCGGAGAAAAATCACATATAGTGCCAATTCTAGTAATGAAACGCTGCTTCCCTCTGGAATTAAGTTTGATTAGATTTTCTTGTAGTCTCTTTTTAAAAGAAATTGGCATTTCTGAGTTGCAGGGTTTCTTAGCTGTGACACAAAACTGCTATTTGCAACATCCCCTTAGGACCACCTTGACTCACCCCTGTCAGACTTGGGGACAAAGAGAACCCCTGCAGAGGTGAAGCTGATACTGCCTTCTGTGTTGTGAGTGACAGTCTCATGTCTTATCCCGGCATTTACGATCCATGGCAGTTTAATTTGTTAGATTCCAAATTCAGTAAAATCTCAGACTCTTCATAGTAACTGTGTTGACTGTGTTTCCAATATCACACCTGGATAAAAGGCACATTATACCCAGAATAAATGTAATTGTCATACATGTCCATAATAGAGAACAGCAGGAAATCTGTGGCATAGTGGGTAAAGTTGCTGTGTGTAGCGCTGGCATCTCATATGGGTTCCAATTTGAGACCTGGCTGTTCCACATCTTATCTAGCTCCCTGCTAATGCCTCTGGGTAAGCAGCAAAAGATGGCTTAAGTCCTTGGGTTCCTGTACTCGTATGGGAGACCTATATGAAGCTCCTGGCTCCTGGCTTCCATCTGGCCCAGCCCTGACCATTGTGGCATGAACTAGCAGATGGTAGATTCTCTCTCTCCCCCTCTCTCCTTGTCTGTCTGTCTGTCTCTCTCTCTCTCTCTCTGTAACTCTGACTTTCAAATAAATAAATAAATCTTTAAAAATACAAAACAATGGAACAAAATATATACCACTAAAATTTCTAAAAGTAGGTTTTTGATATTTAAAAACCATAACTAAGTCATAGCTGAGAGACTTTAACAGAATTCTTTCAGCGTTTAACAGATTAACAGATTTAACAGATTATTTACTAATGTTTTAAGATTTGACTGTCACTCTCAAAAGGCTTGAGTGAGCATACGTTGAATATTTGTAGATATAGTTGTAGAAGTACAAGACATATCCATGCTATTTATAAAGTAATATAAATACTCAAGAGTAGAGATAATTCTTTGCTTCCTGAATCAGTTGCAACTAGAAATTCAGAAAAATAAAAAATTCTAACCTAACAAATTAGACATTCTCCTATATAGTTTTGGGATCAAACAGGATATCAGATGTATAATTAGACCGCAGGACTGATAAGCATGCTTTTACTGCACTTTTTATGGTAAGTAAGCAAACCAAAATTGATAGAAAATATACCACTTAAGCTTTTGTTAAGCAAATTAGCCTCAAAATAAAGGAATGCAGAATTCAGACCTAGAAACTAACATTCTTAACTAACTTTTCCTTGGAAATAGATCTGGTTCTTATTGCTAAAGATAAGCCTGTGTTAACACATTGTTCCATTTTTAGACAAGAAAAAAATACAGCTCTTTAACACTCCTGGAAATAATTTGGCTTAAGATGACTTTTTTTCTGTCAGGAGTATATATTTTAATTTTTTTTTTTTTAGGAAAGACTTGAATAAGTTTTAGCAAATTAATTTTTTATAAACTCCAAAATCAATTTAAAATAATTTAGACCTACTTCTGGAAATTAGTATAAGTACATATGGCAGTAGTCAATTGAAATTCAAAACAAAATTGAAAAGTTATTTTTTTCTTTTAAAATTTAAAATGCTTACAATACTTTAATTCAGTATCTGAAGTGTATTGGTTTTCCTGGCTATTTATCAGTTTTTTCAGCGTATTACCGAAAATTTTGACCTGTAATATAGAAAGTTCATACAAGGCAGAAAACTAGGAAGTCATAAATTTTATAATCTGTCTAGCATCAAAACAAATAGGGTGAAGAAAAATGTGAATGCCAAACATCACAGAGCTAAACTAGTAAGCTTTCGCCACCTTCATTCCTTTAAAATGCAAAGGGTGAAATAAGGAAAGCTCTACAAAAAAAGAAGGATGGGAATTTGATTATAGTAGTGAAAAAGTAGTTTTCTATAAGGAGAAAAGCAAGTTACCCTATTTGAACTTTATATGGTGTAGACATGTGTTGAAACATCATGTAGTATCCCCTATTAACATGTAAAATATGTTCAGTGTCTATTAGTTTTGGAAAGGCGTATTGTGTGTACCAACCTTTTTCTGATATTAAAGCATCCCATGATGCTCATTGTAAAACATACAGGATAGGGGAGCATATTTTCAGAAGTCCATATGAATCCTGTATTTCTTTTAGGATGTCTGTTCTAAACTCCTGATCTGGATCCTCTGCTCCCTCTATTGATGCTGAGGCAATCTCTTCATTCATCTCTCATAGTATTTCATGCACAGTATTAACTATCTGTGTTTATCTTTCCTGTTAGCTTGGATATCATTAAAGTTTGGACAGTGTCTCCATTTTTGTATTATCAGCAGTTTAGTGCTGATTACTTAGCACTGTAATTAATACTACTAAGTAAATGAACATTGATTTTCTACATCAGTTATTTTATTAGGTTAGATTTAGTATAGAAGAAGAGACACTTATGTAAGTAGCATGCACAGCATTTAGGCTTTAGGTCAGCTACTGTTTCAGAAATGCGCTACCAGTATTCACACTCACTAAGAGAGCATGGGAGTTACCATATCTTTCTCATCCTTTCCACTCTGACCAATGTAATGTTAAAATCTTTATTAATCTTAATTAATAAAAACAATCTTAACTGCTGTCACATGCCTTCTTTTCATTACCATAGAGTTTGGACATTCGAAACAGTTTAATCTCTCATGGGCTATTCGTGTCTTCTGTACTTTGTTTTACTGGGATCTAACTAATAAAGTTACTAACTTTTGGCTCATTTCATATAATGCAGTTTTCTTCCAGTTTACTTTTTTTCTTCAGGATCTATTTTGATATCTACAGGCTTGGGGTAGTACTTAAAATAGTTGATTTACTGTCATCCTCTTTTCCTGGAAAGCCTTCTTTGTTGATAAGACAGACTTTTACCTTTTCTTACAGCTTTCTATGGCTTAAGTATCTGGTCTAGATGTAAAAAGAGTCCGTGAATCCATTATAGTTACTGGATTTACAATAACTATACATGTGGACTTGGGAAGAACTAATGTTCAGTTTCACTTCTAGAAACATGGTATGCGTCTCTAGTTTTTAAGCCTTCTTTTGCATCTTTCGGTAAAGGCTTGTTTATATAGAATTTTTGAACACCTCCTCTTTTTTTTTTTAATTTTGCAATTACTTTTGCTAATGGATTTTTCTATTACATTAAATAATTATTCTTATGCTTTTGGGGTGAGAATTTAGCCTGTACATATTGAATTTAGCAATTACTCAATTAATTCTGATCTTCTCGATAGAATATTGAAAAGTAAAGTGACATTTCAATTTTGTTTTAGCCTTTAATGGGACACTTCTTATCTTTTTACCCTTTAAGAATGTTATGTGGGGCTGGCGTTCTGGCATAGTGGGTTAAGTTACCACCTGTGATGCCATCATCCTACATGAGCACCAGTTCAAGTCCCAGATGCTCTACTTCTGATATAGCTCCCTGTTAATTTGTCTGGAAGAGAAGTGGGTGATCGCCCAAGTGCTTGGACCCCTTTTTTACTCACATAGAAGATATGGATGAAGCTCCTGGCTCTCGGCTTCAGCCTGGCCTAGCCCCAGCCATAGAGGCCATTTGATGGGTCAAGCAGTGGATGGAAGATTGTTCTCTTTCTTTCTCTCTTCTTCTTCCTCTGTAACTCTCCCTTTCAAATAAAACAAATAACCCTTTTTTATTAAAAAAAAACCTCTTTTGTTGTTATTTTCAGATTTCTCTTGTAACATTGTTTCCAAGATTTATTTGTTCATTTCAAAAATCAGGAATAGATATTAACTTGATAAATAAATTTTCAGTGTATATTAAAAGTTATTTTATGGCCTCTGAATGTTTGACCTGTTAATGAACTGTATCAAATTTTTATTACAAATCATAATTGAAGAAATGCAGTCCAATTTTGAAGGACAATTTCTTCAATTATACTCTTGGAATTCATCACTTTGATTTTCTTGAATATTCAGCATAGTCACATTCTTGAGGAATTGTTATGGACTTCCCACACCCCACATTTAGTCTCTGAGAACAGAGACATTTCTCTTTGTAGTGATTTCACGTTGTCACTCTAAATTAATTCTTAATTTTTTCCTTGTTCACATTTCCATAGCAAGTGCATCAACTCAAAACCAATTCTACTGGAAAATGCCCCCACACATTTGCCCACTGTTGCTTACCATTCCTCACCTGATGTGTTGGAATGGTCTCCAGGAAAAGGCCTCTTCCACCTTTCCTCTGCTGGCAGATTGATGCTTCACCCTGACACACAAATCTCATCATGTTAGTTCAGCTTTTAAAGTGAATCAGTGATGTCTCATTGCCTTTACTGTCAAGTTGAACCTCTGAGTCATTTCCAGTTTTGACTGCCTTCAAGTCTCCACAGTTGCCCTTGTTCCATTCTTACTGAACCACTTAAAGTTGCAGAAACATGCTATGGCATTCCTGTAGCCTGGATTGATCTATTGCTTTGTTTGACTACTTCAGCAGTTTCCCTTTTGTTTGCTCAGAATTTACCTCATCTTGAAAGTGTTTTGCTGCACTTTAACTGTTCACACTGAGTTCAGGTGTCCTCCCTCTCTACTCAAATTATATCTTTCAAATTTATATTCTACTTACTGCACAATATTTTAATTAATTTTCTTGCTCTATCTACACTGGGAAATTCTTGAGTCAGACTTGTGTGCCTTATTCACCTTATTAACTGTGCCTCCTAAATAATCGAGACTCAATGAATATTTATGGGGTGAGTGGATAAATGCAAGGATGAACATACTCCCAGTAGCCTACATTATGGTAGACCCTGATCTTTTTTCTCCTCAAGGCTGCCTAAGAGTTCTCCCTAAAAGATAAACCTAATCCTTTTACAACAGCATTGTAAAGCCTTTAATGACTTTTAACACCCATGCAATAAGGTACTTCAAGGAGTGTTAATTCTGACTTTAATGGCCTCTGACTGTGGTTCTGCACTCCTACTGTGAGTTAGGATCCCCTGAGGAATTTTGAAAATTCCAGCACTTAGAGGTCCTGCTCCAAACCAATTAAATCAATCCTTGGGGTTAAGCCTCAGCATGGACATTTTCAAAAACTTCCTTGATTTTAATGTGCAGCGTGATAAAGCTCACCCTGACCACAGCTTCAGAACTTCCAACATCCTGTAGTCACTCTGCATTTGGAAAGGCTTGTGGAAAGGCTTAGGGAATACTGAGCATTCTTCCCAGCTTCTAGGCTTTCTCTTGAGACCTGCTTCATTATTCTTAGGTCATCCCCTGAAGGCCCTGAAAGTAAACTTGCCTGGGTGCCCTGCAGCAGCTCTGGCTGCGCCTAGAGCTCTGACTCTTGGTGCAGCAGGAGTGCTGTGCATGACTGCCTGGTGGGTGAGAAAAACGTGCCTTATGCTCCACAATGTATTGGATTCTGCAGAGCAGGGCCTGTGACCTTGTGATCTGCAGATACTGTGTTCTATATAGATGACTTGGAGGAGGTTACTTGGTCACTAGCTAAGGTGCAGTCTTCCAGGGGAGTGAGTGGATGAGAGCATTCTCTTGCTCTCAAGTCGGTTCTCCTGTCTCTTCTGTTAAAGTGAGGTGGGTTTTTGTGTTTGTTTTTGGTTTTTGTAAGGAGGCAGGTCTTGTTTGTCACATGTTTTAAAATATGGTTCTCTATAACAATGTTGTATTTTTTAGCCATTCAAGTAATTAAATTGATTTTATGATCCTCATGATGTAGAGAGAGGTGGAATTGTGGAAGGAAAGAAATAGGCATGGGAATATATTCCTGTGGCTGACATTAAGTGAAGCAATTCTTTACTCATAGCATTATCGTTTAAGTGAGGCAAGGAGTCCTGAGGATCCGGGGGGCTTCAGATATACCTTCTTTAAATTTTTGTTCCCTCAAGTTTGGCTGATGTCCTTGGTGTCTAAGCCTCAGTTTCCGTACTTGTAGGATGAAATACCATTTCCCATCTACTGGGCAGTTGAGTAGCTTAAGTAAGCTAATGTATGTAAATGCTTAGAATAATACTTGACTTACAGGAAGTGCTTGGTAAATGTAAGCTGTGACTATAACCATGAAGATTCTAGTAATTTAACCCTCACTGCAGCCATTTGAGATTTCTTAATATCCCCATTTCAGAGGGGGTAAAAATGGAGCTTCAGAGAAAAGAGATCTCTTGTCCAAGGTTACTTAGTTAACAGTTGGTAAATTCAAACCCATGTTTTTGTCACCCTCACATCCACATTATTTGTGCTATCCCGTTTGGCATATGAAAAAGATCTGAGGATATTTAAACCACTAGTAAATATTTTGATGTCTTTATGAACATACTTCAGAAAATCTGTGGAGATGTGGAACTAAAAGGTTTGCAATCAATGCATTTTTTAATAATATATATTTCCATGAATTTTTTTTGACAGGCAGAGTTAGACAGTGAGAGAGAGACAGAGAGTTATAGACAGTGAGAGAGAGACAGACAGAAAGGCTCACTCCCCTAATGGCTGCTGCGGCCAGCGCTGTGCTGATCCGAAGCCAGGAGCCAGGTGCTTCCTCCTGATCTCTCATGTGGGTGCAGGGACCCAAGCACTTGCACCATCCTCCGCTGCCCTCCCGGGCCACAGCAGAGAGCTGGACTGGAAGAGGAGTGACCGGGACTAGTACCCAGCACCCCAACTGGGACTAGAACCCAGGTTTCCTAATAATTAGAAAGTTTTCAGTTTTTATTGGATCTGAGGTACCATTGAGAATATTTTTTGGCAAGTGGATGAATAGTACTTCAAGAAAATTATGTTCTGTGTATAGAATGGTTTGACAAGGGGCCATTATAGGACACATAATTGGGAGTGTGAGGTGATGAGTTTTGAATGAGCACAAGGTGGAATCCAGAAGTCCAGAAGTAGCAGGGGTATATTGTGGCATGGACGTCTCAGTGAGCCCCCAAAATTGTGCTGTTGCTATCTGTGGATCCAAGATCTGCTTTTCCACGATAGAGTGAGCCCTGCCCTGCCATGAATCTGGAGTGAACATAAATGCTAAGCCCCATCCAAAAAGAGAGGCTGGGATTTAGACTCCCTTTTTTTTAGCTCTGAATTTTAAAACCATGTGTTGGCAGAAGATTAAGAACTAAGTGTCTTCTTATCCAGCAGTCAGAAAGCCAGACTGAATTTTTTGATGGCAGGGCTAATAAAAAAGGAGAAAGTGGGAGAGACTTTTAGCTTAGCCATTAAGACTTCCACATTCCATTTCAAAGTGTGTTTGATTTCTAACTTTGGCTCCTAACTCCAACTTCCTGCTAATGCAGACCCTGGGAGGCACCAGGTGATGACTCAAGTAATTGGGTTCCTGCCACCCACAGAAGAGACCTGGATTAAGTTCCTGGGTCGGGGCTTTGGCTCAGAGAGCCCACTTCAGGACCATTGTGGCCATTTGGGGAGTGATTGGGGAGTGAACTTGTGGAGGATCTCTCTCTCTCTCGATCTCTCTCTGTCTCTCTCCCTCTCTCCCTCTCTCCCTCCCTCCCTCCCTCCCTCCCTCCCTCCCTCCCTCTCTCCCTCCCTCTCTCCCTCTCTCCCTCTCTACCTGCCTGTCAAAAATAAAAAAAAAAAGTCACATTATTTATTTGTAATTGTCTTGTCAGTTACTTGATCTCTGAAACTCTTATGATGTGTATCTTACATTGAATACTGATCCAGATTGACAGTGCAATTCGAGTGGTGGCCTGGCTGTGATCTGAAAATGTTTACTGACGACAGCCATGGCTTCTTTTGATGGTGACATTGAGCAGCGTATGACGCCTTTCAGGTTATTGGTATTTTCTATTATGTGCTTTGCACTGTGGTTGTCATTCCTCATTTGGGTTTTCTTTTAACAATAAAACATATCTTTGCTCTCTTGTGACTTTTTAATGAATGGATCATCGGACTATTCAGTACTGAAATTATGAGCTATAAAAGGAAAAATATTTGATTATAAGCCTAAACATGTGGCTTCTACTACTTATATAATTATCTGCAATATGATTTTCTTCACATCTAAGAAGAGACTTCAAAAATAGCATATGTTTTATTTTTTTGTGCAAAACTAAAAGCATTATGTCCTTCTTAGGCATTTTGTTTTCAATTTTTTTTTAAACCAGAATCCTCTACGGTTGATACTGTTTTAGAGATCACTAATGAATGACCAGTAAGTAAAGTAACACAGCATCAGGTTCCTTTTTTGTGTGACTTCAAGTATAAGTAGTAATCTTTTGGCCTCCCATATTTGGTTTGAAAATTTCCTGAATCAGTTTTAGGAAAATTTCAAAAATTACTATTTTCCTACTGGGATGATCTTACCTAGAAATTTTATGGATGACTTTGTTCTATGTTTCTGATAAGAGTAGCTAAATCTTTGTATTACCTTTACTCCTGTTACCCTAGCATTCCAGAGCAGTAACAAAGAAATGAAGGTCATAGCCTTGGATTTGGGATTGCCAATATCAACTATTTTTCTATGACTAACCTATGTCAGGTGCTTGTCTCACAGAGTCAAGTCAGCAGTTACAGAAACTGGAAGGTGTCCATTTTAAACCATGCATTATTAAGGGAAAGGTCTGGTTTTAATTGCCACGTTTCCCTCTGTTGATCTGTGATTGACAAGTGGCTTAAAGCTATAATGAAAGCTGAATATGCATCTAGAAACTTCATCTTAGTCATCTCTGTCACTGATCTTTATTTTTCTAGAGTTGTGAACAAAAAGGAGCACAACCTTATTTTCTCACCAGTGAAATAACAAATGAGAGGTAACAGTTCAGTCGCAGTAAGGATCTCAGAATTCTAGGAGCTTAATTTTTCAATACAGATTAAGTTCTGTATTGAAAATGTCCTTTAACATCAAGATAATTTGTAAGTTCTGTGAAATATTTTCTTCAACGTTTTTAATGAATAGGCTAAATGTTTAGGAGTCCTTCATTTCAGTGGTCCTTTATCAGTTCTAAAGGTACTTAGAATTAAATTATCTGGAATATCACTAAGTGATTAATTTGCAGTTACTAAAACTATACTTCATCTAGGTGTGGGTCAAGGAGAATAGGAGCAAGGCACAATGGGTGTGCCAGCTGTGCAGAATTAAAGCCTTTGTTGGTCTGACTGCATGCTTTTAAATCCCTTTCTGGACTACTGACTTTTCCTTTTAGCAATAATCATACTGTAATCCCTCTCCAACTGTGCAGCTTAACGTTCCTGAAAAGCGCTGTGGTTGGCTGCACATCATGATCTCCTAGGAAATCGGGGGTTAGGGTAGCATAATATTTCAAAGCACAGTCTTTGGAATCAAACAGAACTAGTTTTGGAATCTCAGATCTATCTTTATCTGCAAGGGTGCTTTCCTTCTGAGATCACATTTTCTTGCCTATCAGATAGGGGTAGTAAAATGGTTTGCACAGATTTGTGAATGTTAAATGAGCAAAATATTTTCCAGTTTCATATCTAAAACTTAGGAAACATTTTATAATTGAAGACCTTTTAACTAAGGGGGAAATTGGAAATGACATTAAATATGTGTTTAAAAACTTATTAAATGTCTAAAAATGTAAGCATCAAAACAGCCTATATTTGATTTCAGTGAAACCTACTTTGGAGGGAAGATTGCTCCTGCATTTTAAATTTATTTAGGGAATAATGAGTGCTAGGTGTTTGCTTTTCTCTAGTTGTCTTTTGTTCTTTGTATTTATTTATTCATTCTTGGTCAGTCTCATTGTAGTAGATGCTGCTATTAGCCCCACATTGTCACATTGTAGATAGGACTGGGAGGTTTTTTTTTTTTTTTTTGCCAGGCAGAGTTAGAGAGCAGAGAGAAAGGTCTTCCTTCCATTGGTTCACTCCCCTAATGACCGCTACGGCTGGCATTGTGCCGATCCTAAGCCAGGAGCCAGGTGCTTCCTCCCGGTCTCCCATGCGGGTGCAGGGACCCCAAGTACTTGGGCTATCCTCCACTGCCTTCCCGGGCCACAGCAGAGAGCTGGACTGGAAGAGGCGCAACAGGGACTAGTACCCAGCGCCCCAACTGGGACTAGAACCCGGGGTACCGGCACTGCAGGCAGAGGATTAGCCTAGTGGGCCACGGCGCCAGCTCCGGACTGGGAGATTTTGAGAGTGTGCGTTGCTTTCTCAGTCCTGAGTGAGAGAGCGAGCTGAGATTTAACATTGGCCCTGCCGGCAGGGCCTGTCATTCCTGATTCTGTCAGCTAGGATGTTATGATCTGCTCACACACATTCTCCCACATTTCTGAGTTCTGTAAGTTTTATTAAAAACGTTTGAAATAGCCCTTCTTGTTTGAGATTTACTGTCTTTTGCACATTTCCCGTATGTGTTAGCAAGATAGCTTTTCCAAATTATCTTGATGTTAAAGGACATTGAAAGGGGAAGGAATGAACAGTTCTCCTTATTTTCTTATCCCACTGTCCAGTGAACATAGTCTTTAAGGCTGTATTAACAGTAATTATTAAGTTTACTTAGGGGAAGTGAATTAAATGATATATTAGTAAAGTGGTCAGAGATGTAGAAATATTCTTAAATCAGTATAAAATATTTCTAAATTACCGTTTGCTAATAGTCACTTTGTGTTGTGTTTGTAGAACCATGGTCCAAATCATTAAAAAATTTTGTACATATCATCTATTCACCTTTATAAAAGAGGAATTGAGACCCCAAATGAAACAGATCTTTGGTTTGAATATGAACTCTTCAACCAGCCAGCTGTGTGTAACCCTGGGGATATTATCTAACTGGAGTACATCTCCTCGGAATAAAAGAGTTCTAGTAAAAATTACCATTTAGGTTTGTTTTGATTAAATGAGTTTAGGTTTCAGCCAGCACAGTAGAAACTTGCCTTTTAATTATTGATAACTGCTATTTCAGCTAGTAAAATTTTTGTATATGTTATGTTCCTAACAAATGAAGTACATTGCTGTTAAGCAACTGTTAGGGAAAGCTTTATTTTAAAGTAGATATTGTCACACTAGTAGTAGAGTAGGTACTGTAGGAAGACCTGGAGATGATTAATTCCTTGATCTTGTGGATGTGGGGCCTGGGCACCTGTGATTCATGAGTTTATAACTGCTTCTGACATCTTTCCACAACCAGCTGGTCAGCCATTCATCTATTACACATCAAATATTTATTTAGATTCCTAACAAGTCCTAGGCACTGTTTTAGTTAAAGGTTGCTCATCGTTTGCTGCTAGATTGTTAATCATTTTTTAAAAATGTAAGTCAGTGGTAAGCAGTACAAGCTGACCAAGATTCTCAACAGGCATTTTAATCAGTTGTGTTCACATAGGAGGGATTATAGAGAATTATGAACTAGAGTACTTCAAAAATTTGGTGGAAGAGTAGAATTAAAAGATAAGCTTGTTTTGATGTAGATTTTTAAAAAATATGCAGCTTGTCCATATTACATATTTCTTATGAATAATTTGAAAATTCCTTTTATGCATACATTTCAAAGATTTTTATACCAAAATAAACTTAATTTCATTTTCCACAAATTTTTTGAAGTATCTTTATACTTGAAGTTTTAGACTTGAATTTGAAAATCCTTGTATTAAAGACATTGAGGTCCTACTTGTAATTCTAACTTGAGCCATGATTTTTGACTGAAGGAAAATATGAACAATTCTGACCCTTCTACATCCAGATCTGGGCAACATATTACAAGGAGCTCCTGAGCTTTTGTTACATGCCAGAACATGTGCACCCCAGCCTATTTAATCCATCACGATGTCAGATGATTCCCTCGGTTTGGATTTAGTTCATCAGAGAACCTGGCAGGGAGTGACTCCATGTGTCTCATTCAGGAGGGACAGCACACTTGATGAATTAGCAGGAGATGCAGAAACAGCAAAATCAGAGAGTAAGAAGCTTGGGTGACAAATGTTTAGTGTGACAAACCTCAGATTTCATAGATGGGAAAAATAAGGCATTAGAGAGGTGACATGATTGAGTGGACACTTTCATCAGCAAACGGCATGTCTGCTACCTGTCTGCATTGAACACAACCAGGCAAGAGCCTTTGCTGGGTCTTGGAGTGTAGCTGTTTCCTATGCTCGGACTGTTCTCCTCACTGGGAGTAATTGCGTGATTCATTCCCTCTCTTAGCTCTCCAGTCTTATACCTTAAAGAGTGGTTTCCTCCATCACCATCCTATCTAAAATGACATTCCTACTCTCCCTGTCCCTTTGCCCTGCTTTATTTTGCTTTGTAACACATAGGAATGTCCTTTATTCTGCTAGATACTGATTTGTCTTTCTGTTGCTCACTCTTAAAATACAAGCTCCACTAAGACACATTATTTGTTTTTTTAAATTTATTTTCAATTTTTATTTGGAAGATAGAGTGAAGAAAGAAACAGAATTCCTCCATGAACTGGCTCATTCTCCTAAATACCCACAAACAGTGAGGGTCGGGCCAGGTCAAAGCCAGGAAGTGTCAGGAACCTAACCATGTTAGCCATCATCTGCTGCATGCTGAGGTGTGCACCAGCAGGAAGCTTGATCTCAATCAGAGGAGCCAGGGGGCTTGAACCAGGCACTCTGATATGGCATATGGGCATGCCAAGCTGCAAATTAATACTGTATAACATGCATGTCCCTGTTTGTTCTTTATAGTCTCAATGCCTTGAAAAATGCCTGGTGCACTATAGGGAGTACATAACTATTACTCAAGTTAGTGAATATGTTCATTTATTAATCAGACATTTATAGACCTGCAGTTATCAAATATTATCCTGTTTGTTGAGGATATGATTATAAGTAGGACGCAGCCACTCTAATCAGGATCTTATTTTCAAGTGGAAAAGAGGCAAGTAAGACAGGGAATTTTGGTTGTGCTGCCTTCCTATAGGGATATGGGTAAGGTAATGAGGGAATTCGGCCTTTCAGTTCAAGGGAAGTCTCCTGGAGAATGAGGTGCGGAAGCTGAGTCCAAGAAGCAGATTGGGTGAGGCAGATGTGGGCAATTGGGCAGGGAGTGTGTACTACACAAGTGAACCCCGAGCGCAGACTTCTAGACAAGCCAGAGAGCTCAGAACACTGCAGCAGATATAACTGTGTGCCTGAATGAGGTGATCTTTAAAAATGTGTTGTTGCCAGGTTGAATATATACATTTTTAGATATGCTGATGATATAAACACATACTCAATATTTATTTGTAAAAACTAAAATTCCATATTGTTTATGTAATATTACATATATAAATATGTATATTATATCGTATTATTGAAATTGCTGCTGGGGCCAGCGCTGCGGTGCAGTGGCTTTGCACCCCGGCCTAAAGCGCTGGCATCCCACATGGGTGCCAATTCTAATCCTGGCTGCTCCACTTCCTATCCAGCCCTCTGCTATGGCCTGGGATAGCAGCAGAAGATGGCCCAACTCTTTGGGCCCCTGCATCCACGTGGGAGACCCAGAAGGAGCTCCTGGCTTCAGATTGGAGCAGCTCCAGCCATTGCCGCTATCTGGGGAGTGAATCAGCTGATGGAAGACCTCTCTCTCTCTCTGCCTCTCCTTCTCTCTCTGTGTAACTCTGACTTTCAAATAAATAAATAAATCTTTAAAAGAAATTGTTGCTTTTTCACTTTCATAATTTTGGAGCATCAGTGTTTTCCTAAATAGAACCTGTTTCAGGTCATCTAACAAAAATCTTAGAGCGGATCATATTTCTTTCCCCGGGTTATTCACTGATTCCTTTGGTAACAAGCACTGTAGAGCAACTCCTGTGTCCAAGGAACAGCCAATGAAAATGGACAACCCCCTTACAGTAAAGCATGGGTTTTACATTTTGGTGTTTGGGGCACAGTACTTTTTGAATATGGATATGATGTTATCCTCACATATATCAATCTATAGAGCATAAGGAAAACTGCTTTTGCTCTTTCTTCTATTTCTTCTGAAAATTACATGGGACCCCTGTTTCTAAATAATGTTTATGTACTGTTGTAACTGGATTTGTCAAATTAGCCTTCGTCTGCTTATTGCCTGTCATCCTGGATTAGGATCTAGCACTTTCATCCTCTTTGCTTCTCTTGCCTTCTCTCATCACTCCCATTTTTTTTTAATATAATTTTTTTTAGTCTTAGAATGTGACTTTATTTTTTAAATTTATTTTTAAAGGAATACAAATTTCTTTTTTTTTCTTTTATTAAACTTTTATTTAATGAATATAAATTTCCAAAGTATAGCTTATGGGTTACAATGGCTTCCCCCCTCCCATAACTTCCCTCCCGCCCGCAACCCTCCCCTTTCCCGCTCCCTTTCCCCTTCCATTCATGTAAAGATTCATTTTCAATTCTCTTTGTATACAGAAGACCAGTTTAGTATATATTAGGTAAAGATTTCAACATTTTGCCCATATAGCAACATAAAGTGAAAAAACTACCATTGGATTACTAATTATAGCATTAAATAAGAGTGTACAGCACATTAAAGACAGAGATCCTACATAATTTTTTTTTCAAATTAATTAATTTTCTATGCCATTTCCATTTTAACACCAGGTTGTTTTTTTTTTTTTTCATTTCCAATTCTCTTTATATACAGAAGATCACTTCAGTATATAATTAGTAAAGACCTCATCAGTTTGTGCCCACACAGAAACGCAAAGTATAAAAATACTGTTTCAGTACTAGTTATAGCATCACTTCGCTTTAGACGACACATTAGGGACAGATCCCACATGGGGTGTAAGTACACAGTGACTCCTGTTGCTGATTTAACAATTTGACACTCCTGTTCATGGCGTCAGTAATCTCCCTAGGCTCTAGTCATGAGTTGCCAGGGCTATGGAAGCCTTTAGAGTTCGCTGACTTTGATCTTATTCCGATAGGGTCATAGTCAAAGTGGAGGTTCTCTCCTCCCTTCGGAGAAGGGTACCTCCTTCTTTGATGGCCCCGTTCTTTCCACTGGGATCTCACTCACAGAGATCATTCATTTAGGTCTTTTTTTTTTTTTTCCATGATATCTTGGCTTTCCATGCCTGCTATACTCTCATGGGCTCTTCAGCCAGATCTGAATACAAATTTCATAGGTATAACTTTAAGAATATAAGTACCATTCCTGCCTTCCCACCCACACTCCCACCCCTCCTCCACCTTCTCCTCCCTCTCCCCTTCCCTATACCATTCTCCATTAAGATTCATTTTCAATGGGGCTGGCACTATGGCACAGTAGGTTAACGACCTGCCCTGAAGTGCCAGCATCCCATATGGGTGCTGGTTTGAGACCCAGCTGCTCCACTTCCAATCTAGTTCTCTGCTATAGCCTGGGATAGCAGTAGAAGAAGGCCCAAGTGCTTGAGCCCCTGCACCCACGTGGGAGACCTGGAGGAGGCTCCTGGCTCCTAGCTTTGGATCAGTGCAGCTCTGGCCATTGCAGCCATTTGGGGAGTGAACCAACGGATGGAAGACCTCTCTGTCTCTCTCTATCTCTCTGTCTCTCTCTGTGCCTCTCCTCTCTCAGTGTAACTCCCAATAAAATAAATGTTTAAAAAAATTCATTTTCAATTAACTTTGAACACAGAAGACCAACTCTATACTAAGTAAAGATTTCAACAATTTGCATAGCACACACACACACATAAAACTGAGAACTAGTTTTTCAGTTAACTCTCGTAATACAACTCATTGAGAACTGAGGTCCTTCATGGGGAGTTAGTGAATAGTGACTCCTGTTATTAATTTAACAGTTAACAATTTTATGTTTGGCGTCAGTGACTACCCGAGGTTCTTGACATGAGCTGCCTAGGATATGGAAGTCTTTTGAGTCCACAAACTCCATCAGTATTTAATGAGGACATAAGCAAAGTAGAAGTCCTCTCCTCCCTTTAGAGAAGTACATCCTTCTTTTATGGCCTCTTCTTTCTGCTGGGGGTCTCACTCACAGAGATCCTTCATGTAGAACATTTTTGCTACAATGTTTTGGCTTTACGTGCCTGAAATGCTCTCACAGGCTTTTTCAGCAAGACCAGGAAACCTTAAGAGCTGATTCTGATGTCAGAGTGTTACTTAAAGTGATTGTCATTCTATGAGTCTGCTGTATGGACTGCTTCCCATGTTGGAACATTCTCTCCTTTTTAATTCTATCTGTTCTTATTACCAGACACTTGATCCTATTTATATGATCACTTTAACACTTAATCCTATCTATATGTTCACTTTAGCACTGAATATGATCACTTTAACGTTTAATATGGCATTTTTGTCACCAAGCTTAATGTGATTTTGAGTCCCATGACAAGTTTTTAACTGTACTCTTAGGAGTAAGTCTGTAAGAATGTATGCAGAATTATACAACTTTACAATTACAAACTTTCTCTTCCCTTTCTTATTCCCACTCTTATTTTTTACTGAGGTCTGTTTTCAATTGACTTCATACACATATGATTAACTCTATGTTAAGTATAGATTCCAACAAATAGCATGAAGAAAAAATTTTAAAAAAATGAAATTGTTCCTTAACAGTCAAAACAAAGGCAGCTCAAGTCATCCCATCTCAAATTGTCAGTCTCACTTCTACAGATTTCATTTTAGGTGCTCTATTAGTTCTCACAGATCAGGTAGAACATATGGTATTTGTCCCTTTGGGACTGGCTTATTTCACTAAGTGTGATGTTTTCCAGTTTCATCCATTTTGTAGCAAATGGCTAGATTTCATTTTTTTTTAAAACCACTGTGTAGCCTTTCATAGTGTATATACCCCATAATTTTTTATCCAGTGTTTGGTTGATGGACGTTTAGGTGGATTCCATGTCTTAGGTATTGTGAATTGAGCTGTAATAAACATGGAGGTACAGATAACTCTTTTGTTTACTGATTTCATTTCCCCTGGATAAATTCCCAGGAGTGGGATGGCTGGGTCATATGGTAGTTCTATATTCAGATTTTTGAGGTATTCCCATTCTGTCTTTCATGGTGGCTTTATCAGTTTACATTCCCACCAACAGTGAATTAGGGTACCTTTTCCCTCAGATCTTTGTCAGCATGTGCTGTTTATTGATTTCTGTGTGAACGCCATTCTAACGAGGATGAGGTGAAACCTCATTGTGGTTTTGATTTGCATTTCCCTGACAGCTAATGATCCTGAACAGTTTGTCATGTGTCCGTTGGCCATTTGGATTTCCTCTTTTGAAAAATGTCTGTTTAAGTCCTTTGCCCATATCTTTTAAAAAAATATTTATTTATTTGTATTTGAAAGAGTTACACAGAGAGAGGAGAGCCAGAGAGAGAGAGAGAGCTCTTCCATCCAGTGGTCCACTCTCCAATTGGCCATAACGGCTGGAGCTGTGCCAGTCTGAAGCCAGGAGCCAGGAGCTTCTTCCGGTTTCCCACATGGGTACAGGGGCCCAAGGACTTGGGCCATCTTCTGCTGCTTTCCCAGGCCATAGCAAGGAGCTGGATGGAAAGTGGAACAGCCGGGTCTCGAACTGGCGCCCATATGGGATGCTGGCGCTTCAGGCCAGGGCGTTAACCTGCTGCACCACAATGTCAGCCCCTTTTGCCCATATCTTAACTGGGTTGTATTGATGTTGTGGAGTTTCTTGATCTCTTTGTATATTCTGGTTATTAATCCTTTACCAGTTGCATAGTTTGCAAGTAATTTTTCCCGTTGTGTCAGTTGCCTCTTCGCTTTCCTGTTTCTTTTGCGGTACAGAAACTTCTCTATTTGGTGTAATTCCGTTTGTTAATTTTGGCTTTGAATGCCTGTGCTTCTGGGGTCTTTTCCAAGAACTCTTTGTGCCAATGTCTTGCAAGGTTTCCCCAACGTTGTCTAATTATTTAATGGTGTCAGATAGTAGATTTAGATCTTTAAACCATATTGAGTGGATTTTTGTGTATGGTGTAAGCTAGGGGTCTTGCTTCATACTTCAACGTGTGGAAATCCTATTTTCCCAGCACTGTTTGTTGAAGAGACTGTCTTTGTACCAGCGGTTGGTTTTAGTTCCTTGGTCAATATAAGTTGGTTGTAGATGATTGCATTAATTTCTGGCATTTCAATTCTGTTCCATTGGTCTATCCATCTGTTTTTGTACTGGTACCAGGCTGTTTTGATTAAAACTGCCTTGGAGTATGTCTTGAAACCTGGAATTGTGATACCTTGGCCCTTGTTTTTTGTTTTATAAGATTGCTTTAGCTATTTGATGTCTCCTGTGCCTTCACATGAATTTCAGCATGATTTTTTCTATATCTGAGAAGAATGTTTTGGGGTCACATTGAATGTGTAAATTGCTTTTGGAAGAATGGACATTTTGATGATATTCATTCTTCCAATCCATGAACATGAAAGATTTTTCCATTTTTTTGTTAACATCTTCTATTTCTTTTTTTTTTTCTTATATCTTCTATTTCTTTAATGTTTTGTAATTCTCATAGTAGAGTTCTTTGAGATCTTGGTTAAATTTATTCCAAGGAATTTGATTTTTTTGTAGCTGTTGTGAATTGGATTGATCTTAGAAACTCAATCTCAGCCTCAACATGTTTCATGTATACAAAGGCTATTGATTTTTGTGTATTGACTTTATATCTTCTACTTTACCAAACTCTTCTATGAGTTCCCAACGTCTCTTAGTGGAATCTTTTGGATCCCTTTATATACATCATAATGTCATCTGCAAACAGGAATAGTTTGAATTCCTCATTTCCAATTTGTATCCATTTGATTTTTTTACTTTTCTAATGGCTCTGGCTAAAACTTCCATGACTGTATTGAATAGCAACAGTGAGAGTGGGCATCCTTGTGGGGTACCAGATCTCAGTGGGAATGCTTCCAACTTTTCCCCATTCAATAGGATGCTGGCTGTGGGTTTGTCATAAATTGCCTTGGTTATGCTGAGGGATGTTCTTTCTGTACTCAATTTGCTTAGGGTGTTCATCATGAAAGGGTGTTGTATTTTATCAAATGCTTTCTCTTTATCTATAGAGATAATTATATGGTTTTTGTTCACAGTTTGTTAATGTGGTGTATCACATGGACGGATTTGTGAATATTGAACCATCCCTGCATACCAGGGATAAATCCCATTTGGTCTGGGTGCATGATCTTTCTGATGTGTTGTTAGTTTTGATGGACTAGAATTTTGTTGAGGATTTTTGCATCTATGTTCTTCAGGGAAATTGATCTGTAATTCTCTCTCTCTGTTGTCGTTTTTGGGTTTAGTAATTAAGGTGATGCTGGCTTCACAGAATTTGGGAAGATTCCCTGCCTTTCTGTTGTTTTGAATAATTTGAGAAGAATTGGAGTTAATTCTTTAAATGTCTGGTAGACATTCAGCAGTGAATCCTTCTGGTCCTGAACTTTTTTTGTTGTTGGAAGAGCCTTTGTTACTGATCTAGTATCTGTCTTGTTTATGGGTCTGTTTTCTGTGTCTTCATGGCTTAATTTAGGTAGGTTCTAAGTATCCAGGGATTTATCCATTTCTTCTAGGTTTCTCAGTTTGTTGGCATACACTACTTTGTAGTAATTTGTGATGATGATTCTTATTTCTGTGGTGTCTGTTGTCACATTTCCTTGTTCATCTCTAGTCTTATTGATTTGAGTCTTTCCTTTTTTTGGTTAGTTGGACCAATGGTGTGTCAATTTTGTTTATTCTTTCAAAAAACCAGCTCTTCATTTTGCTGATCCTTTGTATTTTTTTGGATTAAATTTTGTTGATTTCTTCTCTAATATTTTTAAAAGATTTTATTTGTTTATTTGAGAGGTAGAGTTAAATACAGAGAGAGGGAAAGACAGAGAGAAAGGTTTTCCTTCCACTGGTTAACTCCCCAGATGGTTGCAGTGGCTGGAGCTGAGCTGATCCGAAGCCAGGATCCAGGAGCTTCCTCCAGGTTGCCCAGGCAGATGCAGGGGCCCAAGCACTTGGTCCATCTTCCACTGATTTGCCAGGCCACAGCAGAGCACTGGCTTGGAAAAGGACCAGCATGGACACAAACCTGCACTCATATGGGATGACAGATCTGCAGGCAGAGGCTTAGCCCACTATACCACAGTGCTGGTCCCATTTAATTTTAATTATTTCTTTTCTCATACTAGTTTCTGGGTGTGGTTTGCTGTTGTTTCTAGATCTTTGATATGACAGTTCATTTATTTTGTGCCTTTCCAATTTCTTGATGTAGGTACCAACTGCTGTAAACTTTCCTCTTAACACTGCTTTTGCTATATCCCATAAATTTTGATATGTTGTGTTGGCATCTTCATTTGTTTCCAGAAATTTTTGATTTTCTTTTGAATTCTTCTATGTCCCACTGTTCATTCAGGAGCATGTTGTTCAGTCTCCATGTGTTTGCCTATGTTCTAGAGATTCCTGAGTTGCTGATTTCCAGCTTCACTCCATTGTGATCCAGGAAGCTGCATGGTATGATTTCCATTTTTTTGAATTTGCTGACACATGCTTTGTGGCCTGCATGTGGTAAATCCCAGAGAAAGTTCCATGCACTGCTGAGAAGAATGTGTATTCTGCAACTGTAGGGTGAAAAGTTCTATAGATATCTGTTAGGTCCATTTAGTCTATAGTGTCATTAAATCTGCTGCTTCCTTGCTGATTTTCTGTCTAGTTGAACTGTCCATTGCTGAAAGTGGGGTATTGAAGTGCTGCATTACTATTGTTTTGGAGTCTATGTCTCCCTTTAGATCCATTAACATTTCTTCTAAATAGCCAGGTGCTCTGTATTTAGGTGCAATGCATTTATAATAGTTACATCTTCCTGTTGAATTGATCCCTGAATCATTACATAGTGCCCTTCATTGTCTCTTTTTACAGTTGTTGTGTTAAAATCTATTTTGTAAGATATGGCTACACTAGTTCTTTTTTGGTTTCTTTTGGCATGGACTATCTTTTTCCATCCTTTCACTTTCAGTTTGTGTGCATCTTTGTTGGTGAGATGTTTTTCTTGTAGGCAGCAAATAGATGAGTTTTGTTTTTTAATCCATTCAGCCAATCTGTGTCTTTTTAACTGGAGAGTTGAAGCCAGTTTACATTCAAGGTGACTATTGATAAGTAACAACATTGCCCTCCCGTTTTTCCAGAGATATTCCTATTTTTTCTTTGAATTTTCTTTGAAATTTTACTGAGAGACTTTCTTCCTTTATCTTCTTTCATAATGATGGCTACGTTTCTGTATTTCTGTATGCAGCACATTCTGAAGCATCTTTTGTAGGGCTCGATGGGTGGTGGCAAATTCTTTCAATTTCCATTTTATTTATGGTCTGTATTTCACCTTCATTCATAAATAAGAGCTTTGGAGGGTATAGTATTTAGGGTTGACAGTTTTTTTTCTCTTAAGACGTGGAATATATCTTCCCATTCTCTCCTAGCCTGTATGGTTTCTGATGAGAACTCCGCTGTGAGTCCAATTGGATATCTTCTGAAAGTAACCTGGCATTTCTCTTGTGCACATTTTAAATCTTTCTTTGTTTTACTCTGTTGAGTTTGATTACAGCGTGTCATGGTGAACATCTTTTGTGTTCATGTCTACTAGGTGTTCTATGTACTTCCTCTACTTGCATGTCCCTTTCTTTCTCCAAATTAGGGAAGTTTTCTGTTATTATTTCACTAAAAAGGCCTTCTAATATATTCTCTCTCTCCATGTCTTCAGGAACTTTTAGAACGCATGTGTTGGGTTGTTTGCTAGTATCCTGTAGATTTCCAGCAGTGCTTTTTAGTTTCCTAATTTCCTCTTTTTTTTTTTTTTTAATAATAGCTTTTAAAATCTCTCTTTTTGCAAATTGCCAATTGATTTTTTTTTTAATTAAACTTTTATTTAATGAATATAAATTTCCAAAGTACAGCTTATGGGTTACAATGGCTTCCCCCTCCCAAAACTTTCCTCCCACCCACAACCCTCCCCCCTCCCGCTCCCTCTCCCCTTCCTATCACATCATGATTCATTTTCAATTCTCTTTATATACAAAAGATCAGTTTTGTATATATTAGGTCACGATTTCAACAGTTTTCCCCCATATAGCAACACAAAGTGAAAAAAAAAAAAGAAAAAAAATACTGTTGGAGTACTAGTTATAGCATTAAATAAGAGTGTACAGCACATTAAAGACAGAGATCCTACATAATATTTTTTTTAAATTAATTAATTTTCTATGCCATTTCCAATTTAACACCAGGTTTTTTTTTTTTTTCATTTCCAATTATCTTTATATATAGAAGATCGATTCAGTATGTAATTAGTAAAGATCTCATCAGTTTGTACCCACGCAGAAACACAAAGTGTAAAAATACTGTTTCAGTACTAGTTATAGCATCACTGCACATTAGACAACACATTAAGGACAGATCCCACATGGGATGTAAGTACACAGTGACTCCTGCTGATGACTTAACAATTTGACACTCCTGTTCATGGCGTCAGTAATCTCCCTAGGCTCTAGTCATGAGTTGTCAGGGCTATGGAAGCCTTTAGAGTTCACTGACTTTGATCTTATTCCAATAGGGTCACAGTCAAAGTGGAAGTTCTCTCCTCCCTTCAGAGAAAGGTACCTCCTTCTTTGATGGCCCCGTTCTTTCCATTGGGATCTCACTAACAGAGATCTTTCATTTAGGTCTTCTTCTTTTTTTCTTTTCCATGGTATCTTGGCTTTCCATGCCTACAATACTCTCATGGGCTCTTCATCCAGATCCGAATGCCTTAAGGGCTGATTCTGAGGCCAGAGTGTTGTTTAGGACATCTGCCATTCTATGAGTCTGCTGTGTATCCCACTTCCCATGCTGGATCTTTCTCTCCCTTTTTGATTCTATCAGTTAGTATTAGCAGACACTTGTCTTGTTTGTGTGATCCCTTTGATTTTTAGACCTATCTAAGCCATCGAATGTGAACTGAAATTGATCACTTGGACTAGTGAGATGGCATTGGTACATGCCACCTTGATGGGATTGTATTGGAATCCCCTGGCACATTTCTAACTCCATCATTTGGGGCAAGACTGATTGTGCATGTCCCAAATTGTGCATCTCCTCCCTCTCTTTTTCCACTCTGAAATTTAACAGGGATCACTTTTCAGTTAAAATTTAAACACCTAAGAATAATTGTGTGTTAATTACAGAGTTCAACCACTAGTACTAGAACAACAACAACAACAACAAATACTAAAAAGGATAAAGTATTACATTGTACATCTAGAGTCAGGACAAAAGCTGATCAGGTCATTGTTTCTTATAGTGTCCATTTCACTTCAACAGGTTTCCCCTTTGGTGCTTAGTTGTCGCCGATCAGGGAAAACAAATGATATTTGTCTCTTTGGGACTGGCTTAATTCACTCAGCATGATGTTTTCCAGATCCCTCCATCTTGTTTCAAATGACTGGGTTTCATTGTTCCTTACTGCTGTATAGTATTCTATGGAGTACATGTCCCATAATTTCTTTATCCAGTCTACTGTTGATGGGCATTTGGGTTGGTTCCAGGTCTTAGCTATTGTGAATTGAGCTGCAATAAACATTAATGTGCAGATGGCTTTTTTATTAGCCAAATTAATTTCCTTTGGGTAAATTCCAAGGAGTGGGATGGCTGGGTTGTATGGTAGGGTTATGTTCAGGTTTCTGAGGAATCTCCAGACTGACTTCCATAGTGGCTTAACCAGTTTGCATTCCCACCAACAGTGGGTTAGTGTCCCTTTTTCCCCACATCCTCTCCAGCATCTATTGTTGGTAGATTTCTGGATGTGAGCCATTCTCACCGGGGTGAGGTGAAACCTCATTGTGGTTTTGATTTGCATTTCCCTGATTGCTAGTGATCTTGAACATTTTTTCATGTGTCTGTTGGCTATTTGGATTTCCTCTTTTGAAAAATGTCTATTGAGGTCCTTGGCCCATCTCTTCAGTGGGTTGTTTGTTCTGTTGTTGTGGATTTTCTTGATTTCTTTGTAGATTCTGGTTATCAACCCTTTATCTGTAGTATAGTTTGCAAATATTTTTTCCCATTCTGTCGGTTGCCTCTTCACTTTCCTGACTGTTTCTTTTGAAGTACAGAAACTTCTCAATTTGATGCATATAAATTTCTGTGTTTTGTCTTCTAAGTCAGATATTCTTTCTTCTGCTTAACCAATTCTGTTGATAAGGCTTTTAACTGCATTTTTTATTTGTTCTGTTGATTTCTTCATTTCATTTTGATTTTGCTTTACAATCTCAATTTCATGGGAGAAATTTTCTTTCAAGTCATGAACGAATTTCAGTAGTTCGTTCTTTTGCTTCTGATTACTTCTCTGTAATCTTATGATCAATTTTTTGAATTCCATTTCTTGCATCTCATCATCTTCACATTCTAGTATTGAAGTGTTTTGTTCCTTTATGGGTGTCATGTTGTCTTTCTTATTGTTGTTTCTTGAATTTGTGCATTTCTTATTTGGCATTTGTGGAGATACTTGGTTTCTTTTTTGTTTTTCACTGTGGTTTTTATCTTTGTACTTTGCTTCTGTAAGTAAGTGGAGTGTCTGCTTTCAGTGAATATCTAGAGACTTGTAGTGGGTGTGGCCAGGGAGCTCTGTTCAGTTCTCCAGTGTGAAGGGCATGTGTAAGGTAACACACCCAGATTTGGCAAGGTAAATCTCTCTCTCTTTTTTTTTTTTAATCAGAAGAGAGCTTTGTTCTGCTCAGCTGAGCTCTTCTCAAAGGAGACCAGTGCCTGAGCACTATCCGCGGTGGTTATAACGTTCATCTACTTAGCCCCAAGGATCTGTGCAGTCCTCAGCATAAGCTCAGATTCCTCAGCAATGTCCCTCACCAGGTAACCTGAAATCCCTGAGCGTGTGGAGTCTCCCACAGTGACTACCCAAAGTTCCAGCCATGCCTGAGTCCTCTGACACAGCCTCAGTTTTTTCCACAATCCTGGCACACAAGCCTCCCATAGTCACAAGCACCAGTCCCCTGTTAGTTCTCCCCACTATGTCAGGAGTTTCCCACTTGCTGGTTGCTGGGCACGGACACAAGCTGGCACAGGTGTTATGTATGTCCAAAATGACACCTGCTGTATCAGTTTGTTAAAATTCACCATTGTAAAGTGATCAGGAAGAAAGGAATGTGTCCCTCCTTTTTTTTTTTTCTCCTCTAGTTTGGCAGGTACACTATCCCCCATGGGGCTCCAAGCTAGATTCCCTCTAAGCTCTTCCTGCAGCTTTATTGCCAGTGGCTTGGGCTGCTGCGGTCTGGTCTCACCTCAGTTTCCAACAGTGGTGTGTAGGTTCTCAGCTGCTGGAGTCCTGAGTTGTGGTGTCCACGCACTCCACGTAGGTTCACAGCATACCTCTTATTTGCGTTGGGTTTCTTCTGCCATTTTCTCCCTTACTCTTCCCTGAGACTGAAGTCTCTACTTTTTTTTTTTAAACTATATTCTCCTTCCATTGGGTTTTATTGATTGTTTTGAACAGATCACTGTTCATTATTTATGTCATTATGCTTACTTGTATGCATATGCAAATATTATTTGCAACTGGGACTTGTTCAATATTCCCTTTGGTTTCCCTGAAACAGATGATGATCTGTTCATTTGTTTTCTTAGTTTCCTCTGACCCAATTACTAATTTTCCGAAACTTTCAAAGCCTCTCCATTCAGCTCTCTTACAGGGTCACAGAGTTGACCATGTTCATTTTTCCTGTTCCCCTCCGCCCCCTGCCTGGAACAGAGAGGTCTCCAGTGACCTCCATCTGCTGTCTGGGATGGTAGTTCTGTACGAGGTCACTTTTGAGGTCTTCCTGAACTCTGGGTATTACTGTTGTTCTTCTGCAGTGTAATTTTCCCTGCTACCAGGATCCTCATTTCTTCTTCTTGATCTTTGCTTCTTTTGGCGGAACACCTTCTCTAACAGCTTCATCACTCAAACGGAAGATCTAATAGCATAATATCCTGTGATGACAGCCCCAGCAGTCTGCCAGGTAAATCACCACTCCCATCTGCACTTTTAGCCCTGTATTATGAGTGGCCCTGAGAGCTAGAGTTCTGAGATCTCTATCATCATCTTGGAAATTTTTTTCCCTTTTCTCCTTGCTTGAAACATTTGTTTTCTATGACCTGATCTTTGTGTTTGTTGGGAGAGTGTCTTTATTGGTGCACATCCTCCTGTAGCTTCCTGAGACATGATGCATGGGAGGAATATTTTTAAAATTTATGATTTTAAAAAAATGTCCTATTCCTCACACAATTGATAGTTTGGGTAAAGAATTTTAACTGGAAATCAGTTTGCTTTAAATGTTTTAAGACTGCTGCTGGGGGCCAGCACCATGGCTCACTTGGTTAATCCTCCGCCTGCGGCACCGGCATCCCATATGGGCGCCGGATTCTGGTCCCAGTTGCTCCTCTTCCAGTCCAGCTCTCTGCTGTGGTCCAGGAAGGCAGTGGAGTATGGCCCAAGTGCTTGGGCCCTGCACCCTCATGGGAGACCAGGAGGAAGCACCTGCCTCCTGGCTTTGGATAGGCGTAGCACCGGCCTTAGCGGCAATTTGAGGGGTGAAACAATGAAAGGAAGACCTTTCTGTCTCTCTCTGTCTATAACTCTACCTGTCAAAAAAAAATGCTATTGTGTTTCTGATAGTCTGATACCATTTAATTCTTCATTGTTTTGTTACTTTGGTTCATGTTCACCTCCATCCTTTGTGATGGGAACTGAGCCTTCTTGATCTAGCAATTCTTGTGTTTACTTTTTGGGAGATTTTTGAAATGTTTTTTGATGATGCAGTTTTCTGTGTTCTGTTTCTGAAATTCCACTGAACCTGATATTGACTGCCTAGTTAGTCCTCTGATTTACCTGTATTCTTATATATTTTCTCTTTTTTCTTTCTTTTATTCTCTAACTTTCTTGAACTTTGTCTTTCAAGAGTTCTATTGACTACTTCATTTCTCTTGTTGTATTTTCTTCAAGAGCACATTTTTCATTTTTTGAATACTTTTTTATAGCTTCACATTCTTGTTTCATGTTACATCTTTCATTTTTCAGATACTATTAAGGTCAGTGGTGGTGCTTATTGTGATTTTTGTCTGTTTCTTTGAAGTTATTTTCTGAGTTTTTCTCAGATAATCCTTGGTTGTCTGCAGATCCTTTTAGAAGTAGGAGATTTAGAAACACTTTGGGTACTTTTGGCTTGTAGATGAGGCTTATTGATTTTTGATCTGAATGAATTAATTGGATGAATCCCTGACTGTAGGCTGCATTTTCCAGGTGGGAAAAACTCAGAGACAATGGTTAGCCTTTCTGCAAATGTTCCAGATGTTCCTGGAATGAACGAAGGAAGAAGCTTGGTGCTTAACATTGCTTATGTAAACATTCATTGAATTCCTTCATATTCTGTACTGAATCTCACCCTCACTTCTGTGCGGATCTCCCAGGCCAGAGACTGTCTCCTTCCCAGAGAGGTGAGACACAGCTTCCTACCAGTAAGGATATATTTCATAAATAGCTTCCAACAAGACTTTCTTGTTGTATTCACCTCTCATCCCTGCCTTTACCCACTCCATGCCAGAGGTATTTGATGCTGACAGTTTTGGAGGTTATCAAGGACTCATTGATATTTGCAGGGTGGGATTGTCAGATTAGGATTTGGCTCTTTATTTATTTATTTATTTTTTACATGCTAGTTAAATTAGTAGTTATCCATGTGTTTTCTAGTTCTTCAGATTTTGTTTGTTTCTTTCTCTTTTTTTTTTTTTTTTTTGCCAGGCAGAGTTAGAGAGACAGAGAGGAAGGTCTTCCTTCCGTTGGTTCACCCCCCAAATGGCTGCCACGGCCGGTGTGCTGCGCCGATCCGAAGCCAGGAGGCAGGTGCTTCTCCTGGTCTCCCATGCGGGTGCAGGGCCCAAGGATTTGGGCCATCCTCCACTGCCTTCCTGGGCCAAAGCAGAGAGCTGGACTGGAAGAGGAGCAACTGGGACAGAACCAGTGCCCCAACTGGGACTAGAACCCGGTGCCGGTGCCGCAGGTGGAGGATTAGCCTAGTGAGCCGCAGTGCCAGCCAGATTTTGTTTCTTTTAACTGTTATTGCTCTCATTCTTGTAGTATGTCTTAAAATATCTTTACTTTTAGTGAAATTCATTAGAAGTGAGTAAAAATTAATGTCACCTATGTAGAGTACTAAACATGAACATGAATTAATTAGTGGAATGTGTCTATAATTATATAGATACATATGAAATGCACAATTGGTAGTTATACAGTATGATTATTATATATCCTTGCATTCTTTTGTTTTTTCTAAAATTAATGTGACTTATTTACTTAGATAATCATATAGTGCTTTTTAAAAATATTTATTTTTATTTACTTGAAAGGTGGAGTAACAGAGAGAGGTGGGGCGGAGGGAGAAAAACTGGTTGGTTGATTTTCTACCTGCTGTTCAATCCCCAGTTACCAACAACAGCCAGGTCTGGGCCAGGCTATAGCCACATGCCTGTCTGGGTTTCTCACAGGGGTGGCAGGTGCACAAGCACTTGAGCCATTATCTGTTATTGCCCAGGATGCGGTAGCAGGAAATTGGATTGGAAATGGAATGGCCAAAACATTAACTGGCCCTCTAATATGGGATGTGGGCATTGCAAACCCACTGAACCACACAACCCTGCTACTACAGTGTTTAATAATACATTTTTTTATATATATAGTTGATTATAGATAAGTATTCAGTTTTCTTAGTAATTATATAGTTTAGGCCTTGCCTTGTATATCTGTATATACAATATTTCTATGCACATTGATTATATTATATGTAATTAGATATATACCTGTATACATTCTTATGTATATGCTGTGTGTATATGTGTGCATACTTACTTTTAGTGGAATTAGTTTGTGCCTGTTTAATAAAGATTAAAAATCTGTGCTACCTTAAGAAGATGGCCCAAGTCCTCGGGCCCCTGCACCCGCGTGGGAGATTTGGAGGAGGCTCCTGGCTCCTGGCTTGGGATCAGCACAGTTCCGGCCATTGCAGCCAATTGGGGAGTGAACCATTGGATGGAAGACCAATCTCTCTCTCTGCCTCTCTCTGTGTAACTCTGACTTTTTTTTTTTTTTTTTTTTTTTTTTTTTGACAGGCAGAGTGGACAGTGAGAGAGAGACAGGGAGAAAGGTCTTCCTTTTGCCTTTGGTTCACCCTCCAATGGCCGCCGCGGTAGGCGCGCTGTGGCCGGCGCACCGCGCTGATCCGATGGCAGGAGCCAGGTGCTTCTCCTGGTCTCCCATGGGGTGCAGGGCCCAAGGACTCGGGCCATCCTCCACTGCACTCCCTGGCCACAGCAGAGAGCTGGCCTGGAAGAGGGGCAACTGGGACAGGATCGGTGCCCCGACCGGGACTAGAACCCGGTGTGCCGGCGCCGCAAGGCGGAGGATTAGCCTAGTGAGCCGCGGCGCTGGCCGTCTCTGTGTAACTCTGACTTTCAAAAATAAATAAATAAATCTTTAAAAAAAATCTGTGCTACAATTGATTTTTCTTTTATATTCCCATTTAACGAATTAATCCTACTTAGATTTTGATTCTTCCTTTACTAGTTGACTTTAAAAGTTTACCATATAATTTGAATAAAATTAGATAACATAATATTAAAATCAAATTTTGATAAGTGACTTTCTTCAGAAATGGTTACAGCTGGTTTAATAGCAAAAGTCTGGGCAAGAGGAATTCTGTAATCCTGCAGTCTCACTTCTGAATACTCAGTTAATCCACTGAAATCCTTAAAGTCCTTTATAAATCAGTGTAATGACTGAGTAATCTAATGAAATTCAGCTCTTCTACATAATTTTCACAAATTCCAAAACCTTATTCTGTGAGACAGCCCTACCATAACCTTTGTTAACAAGATGATTTACATGATGAAATCTTTTATTTCTTAAATTATTAGAAAAATATGTAACATGAAAATAGTATTTCAATTTTTCTTTTTTTAGGATTTATTTTATTTATTTGAAATGCAGCGTTACAGAGAGACACACGAGGGAGGGGAGTGGAGAGAGGGGAGAGGGGAGAGGCCTTCCATCCACTGGTTCACTCCCCAAATGGCTGGAACTGCGCCGATCCAAAGCCAGGAGCCAGAAGCTTCTTCCAGATCTCCCACGCGGGTACAAGAGCCCAAGGACTTGGGCCATCTTCCACTGCTTTCCCAGGCCATGATCAGGGAGCTGAATCAAAAGTGGAGCAGCTGGGACTTGAAGCAGTGTCTAATGGGATGCTAGCTCTGCAGGCTGGGGCTTTAACCCTCCATACCACAGCCCTGAACCTTCAATTCATTTTCTTATCTCTGTATTTCAGTGCACCCTTTGGTGCCTTTGATCCTACCTTTTGCTGGGTAACATCTGCTTCCTTATTCTTAAGCATGTCTGCCTTTTCAATAAAGTAGCTTTTATTCAGGGCTATAATTTCATTTTATCACTGGCTCCTGATTTTTAGGCAGGTGAGGTAATAAACTCAGAAGACAAGGTCTGCATGGGAGTTGGCAATGACTCCTAAGACTATAGATTGTAGTTCTCCATTTAGAGGGGAAAATTGCAAATTTGTGTCTTACTCTCCTTAACAGAAATGTGATTTTTCTCCTCTAAAATTACCTAACGATTTCTTGACCAGTGTTTTTTCTTTAAGGACTTCTAGATTTTTCTTTTCCTGGAATGAAAAACACTCTTAGACACTATTTTTAGTTTGTGCTAAGTGAAGAACTCCATTCTAAACAAAGGCACTCCTTACATGTGTTAACTTTCATTCTGTTCTTTATGTATTTTTCTATTATTTTTTTCTCTTGAACTCTGTTCATGAAGATTAGCTTAAGAAACACTGATGGTTTGCAGCTCTCACTTTGTTTTTTTAATTTCAAGGGCTTTCATGGTAGAAAAAGAAATAATTGAATGAATTCAGTCCTTTCTAATTGCTAAAGGTGGCTTAGCATCAGCCCCTGAACACTGCTCAGGGAAAGGTCAGTAAACATATGCAAATCACTGTTCCTTGGGGTGTAAGAATCTGCTTTTGCCCGCAGTTCCTTTGTGTCTCATTCCATATACTATTTTAAGAGCGATAGACACTATTGGATATGACGCGCCTGTTTAAAAAGTGCCAACTGTTTATTAGGTTTATACTGAGATCTGGTGCTTGATTTCAGAATTTGGAATATATTTCAAAATATTGGAGTATTTTTCAAAATATTGTAATTTATGCAATTATATCAAATGGAAGTGGGTTTTGAAATAAAAAGGGAGATTGTGTTTGTTTCACCTCTGTGGTCATTCTAATACATAGAAAATGTTTACAGGAGTCAATGTGAGTGATTGCAAAAAATTTACATTTGACTAAAACCCTTAGAAAGTTAGCCTGACCTTTTCTTTGCTCTACCAATGTGGGTATCTAACACCAAAATGAGTGAGAAATTCATTTATTTGAGAACCTGAAGGCAATGTGAAAATGAATAAGGCTTCACAATTTTCAGCAAAAGGAACTTACAATTTCATGGGTGTAGGGTGGTAATACATGTTTATGAATAACTACAAATTTAATTAAAAATAGTATCTATAAATTGCAAGGAAGTTAATGAAGAATAATGAGAAATCAGTTTTTTTTTCTTATTTTCTGAACAGTGTGAATGAACTCATGAAGAAATGAGATCCAGGCTACCAGGGCCTACCTTTATAAGCCTTTCATTAAGTTTTTCTTTAGGTAAAAATGGACTCTGTTGTAAACAGGCAATATTGTGTTAGTAGTAACTACATATCTTTATTTTCTTTAATTAGTAAAATTATTTTTCTTTATTTTTGTTAATCTGTGAGTATGTAGTAGTTGCTAGTCAATTATTTTTTAAAAATTAAAGATTGAGTGTCAAAAGAAGAATATTACTACAAAAGGATTGTTCACAAATTTTCAGATTTGGGCTAATTTCTCAAATTGTCAGGATTGACTAAAATGGTAACATAATTTACCACAATGCACCTAAACTATGAAGTAGAGCTCTGAGTTTGGTCAGGAGAGCCTCAGTCAGGGGCATTCCTGTGGCTGGGGTTGTCACACAGGGGTTCAGGAATGTTAAATGCATTGTAGTACAGAATACTTTGAGCTTATGTTAGCAAAAGCAGTGTTTCAGCACATCGTGGTCTCCTGCGCATGTTTCAGAGCTGTCCTACCTAGGATTGTGTGACCTGACAGGGCTTTCTGAACTTAACTTCATGTGTATGCTTGAGGAAGTTGGAATCTGCCATTTTCTCTATTATAATACCTGATTATCACTTGTTAAACATCAAATGTTTGGAAATTAAATGTATAAATATTTAACATTATTCCTTTATTTGAAACTAACTTACTATTCTTTAAAAATTTATTTATATAATTTGAGAGGCAGAGAGGAGAGAGAGATCTCCTATCAGTATACTGGTTCCCTCCCCAAATGCTTGCTGAAGACAGGAGCCTTGAGCTCAATCTGGGTGTCTCATTAGGGTGGCAGGGACCCAAGTACTTGAACTCTCACCGACTGTCCAGGTTGAGCAATGGTAGGAACTGGAATTGGGAGTAGAGCTGGGATTAAAACGGTGGCACTCAAATGTGGGATGTGGGTGTTGCAAGTAGCGTCTTAACCACAATGCCAAACACCAGCCCTAATTGCTTATACTTCAAAGTACTTTTAATCTCTTCTAATAAATGTAGTGCATATATTTTGTTTGATATTATAAGGACTTTCTCATATGAAGGATTTGAAAATTATTCTCTTGCATAATAATATTTAGATGTTCTACCAAGAACAGCACATGACTTGTTTTAATCTCACTTTGCCTATTAAATTTTTCTTTTGAATCCATAAACCTTGTCTGTATGTGTTCATATATACTCATTCAGCCCTTGTAATTTTCAGTTGTTTCATACAGGTTCTAAAAACTAGCCATTTGTTTCTTTTCTTTTTTCAAAAAAGATTTATTTATTTGAAAGTCAGAGTTACACAGAGAGAGAAGAGGCAGAGAGAGAGAGAGAGGAGAGAGAGAGAGAGAGAGAGAGGTCTTCCATCTGATGGTTCACTCCCCAATTGACCGCGATGGCCAGAGCTGTGCTGATCTAAAGCTAGGAGCCAGGAGCTTCTTAAGGGTCTCCCACATGGGTGCAGGGGCCCAAGGATTTGGGCCATCTTCTACTGCTATCCCAGGCCACAGCAGAGAGCTGGACTGGAAGTGGAGCAGCCGGGACTAGAACAGGTGCCCATATGGGATGCCAGTGCTTCAGGCCAGGACATTAGCCCGCTGCGCCACAGTGCCAGCCCCTCTTTTTTTTTTTTAATAAATAAAATTTTTTGAAAGAGTTACCAGGACCTTGGGTGGAGGAGTAGAAAAATAAAGAAAAGAAAGATTTACCATTCTTCCATCTACCAGGTTACTCACAAAATGTCCATAATGGTCAGGGCTGTCCAGACCAAATCAGGAACCTAGAATTCCATCCTGGTCTCCCACATGTGTGGCAGGGTCTCAGGCACTTGTGCCATCTTCCTGTCTTCCCAGGCACATTAGCAGGGAGCTGCAAGTGGAGCATCTAGTACTCAAGTGGGATGCCAGTTTACTCAATGAGCTCCAGTGCTATCTTTTTGCTTGTTAGTTGTGTTGAAACTAACAACTATTTAATTATTCCAAAAGGTGGAAAATAAAATTTTTACTTTCAGTTTTCTAAGAACAATCAACTTTTAGCTTCTAAACTCTTGGTTAAACTTAAATTCCTTTCCTCTCCTCAGTATGCTTTGGTAGAAACAATAACAAATGATACTCTGATCCCATTTCTTCACATAAAAGCTGGAAACAGATGGGAGAGTAGCAGCTTGGATTTTATCATGTTCACTATTTTGTTAACATAATTTGATATGGAATCCAGGCAAACTTCTACATAAGAAAGCTTCTTTGGAAGACAACTATGTGTTACTTGAACTGTAATGTATTCTGAATAAGCTCTTGTTGTGGAAGTCTACATATTCCTAACAGTTCAGAACATAAACAAAAGCTCTGTGTCTAGAATGCCTTATTAATGTTTCCCAGTTTTATTTGACCACTTTGAATTTTGTGCTCAGTACTTTGTTTTTCTTCAAAGCAAATAGTTTTATTCCAAGTATTAGACTTTGGGAATTTTAATTTTTGTTTAAAACACCATCTAGGGATTTATTAACATGTAATGGAAATTATTTTGATTTCATTATCTTTTGAACTAGTGTTGGCTTTGTTATCTTACAACTTTGTATTTACTAAAATTTTTGACAGCTGATACTTTTCAATGTTCATTGATTCATTAACCCCCAATACAATATAATGTTGATTGTATTATTCAGCTAATGAAATAAGTAATTAAGGGCTTTTGTAGTTCATGTGCTTTTGGTTCCATGACTTTGAGTTTTGGAATTTGGTCTGATAATCTTGTACTGTAGTTCATAAAACAGTTTGACTATCTTACACTTCATATCTTTTCAGGGTTAAGACAAATTTATTATGAGATGATATCAGCATGGTTTGCATGATTCCCTTGCTCAACCTGAATTTTTATATGCAAATAAGACATATGAGTTATAGAGAATAATTATTGGAAAAGCAAACCCAGATGGGTGTAATTCTCATCATATTGCCTAACTGGTGGTTACCATCTTTTTCTTACCAGGTTTTTGTTTGTTACCATCATCAGGAGACATTCTAGATGAAGAGGAAAATTAAAGTTGCCTGGTTTAGTGGAAAAGGAGATCTGTAGAGGTTAATTCTAGTTAGGTATAGCATTCTAAAGGGGAATGTTTTTTACAGGAATTAATATTTTACATTACTTTTACAGGAATCTCTTAATTTTTATTCCAAGATCTTAACCCCATAGAGATAAAAATTCAGAACAGAGGCATTTGTAAGGTACACAAGTGAGAGCAGGATTTAGTTAAAAGAGAGTAAGTATACATTCGCACGTGAGTGTGGCCAACTCCACATGAAGAGGTACTTGTCGTGAGTGGGCCAGAGAGTTGTTCATGAGCAGAGAGCTTGGGAAGAGGGCCAGAGTCCAAAAAGCAGAAGGGCACTCCCACATCCCTCATGGGGTAGGGGGTGGTGCCCTGATTGAACATATGAATAGGGGTGGAGTTTGGCAGGGTTTGGTATGTGTGAAGCTTTCTGGGAGTTTCCATGGTGCTTCTATGTGGAGATTAACTTCCAGTTCAGCATATTAGCATCTCTTCCTTCCTGGTCTCAGATGAGACACAGGTGCATTATGGGAAATTGGCATATTGATTTGACAGTTGGGGTGGAGTTACGATGCAGGGATAGCAGAAATTGTGATTCCAGCTCATCTATTCTTACCTAATCTTCCTGCCTACTTCTCCCATATCATTGTGGATTACAAAAGTTATTTAAAACAATTAAGCCTGCCTGAATTCTTAAGAATCTGTTTTAAACTAGACTATTCTGACAGCTTAAAAAGTAACATTAGGAGATTCTGAGGTATGAAATTTTACTTGATTCAATATTTAAAATTTAGAAATTCACATTATATGGATCACATTCACAAGATAACAAGTTTGAAAATATATATATTATAAAACTCTTGAAGCCTTTTATTAAGTTCTTATTTTATAAGCAAACATTTTTGTGATTTCTCAAATTTTTTCAGAGTTAATTTAATTAATAAAAACAGTTATAGATAAGTGAAAAGGTGTCAGTTGGTTAAAGTCATCCAAATTAAATTTAGGAATATTAATTTAAGAATCTAATTAAAACAACAGGAAAAATAGTAGTTGCAGTAGTAATAATTAGCACTGTTTTCAGTGTTAAAAGAAAAATTGTGAAAAGTAAAAGCAAATGAATTGCAACGAAAACTAAATACCTGTGCATGCAAAACAAAACTGTTATGGTGATGAACAAATTGTGACTAAACAAATTCTCCCAACTGGATGACTTAGCCAGAGGTGAGAGACTGTGTGTAGGACTGCACAGCCTTTTTTGGGTGCACTGGGAAGGGTCACATACTCTCTGTCTAGTCTTTTTGTCAAACTGACAGTTACTTAATTAAGTTTGTGGATGAAGGCATTTAAACAATTTTCAAATATGCAGCTGTTTAAATGTGTGACTGGTTGTCAAAGGATTTTTAAAATGTCTTTTTGGTGACATGGGTTGGGAAGCTGTGCACAGTGAAATATTCAAGCCCCTCAGTGAGTGCGTGGGGGAGTGTGTGTCCACAAGTGCATGCAAGCATTTGTGTGTTTATATATATACAACTGAGCTTGCTTTAAATTAGTCATCTAATTTTTGGCAGCCATAGCTGTTGGCTAAAGTGTACTGTTTTACAAACCAAGATCATAGGAAGAGAACATTCTGCTTTCCTCAATCATAGCTGTATTTGAACACTGCTCTCAAAGTGTCTTGGTTTATTTCACAATGTGTTAGAAAATGAGTGTGTCTTTTTCCAAAAATATTACTAAATTGTTTTTTAAGGTTAGGCCTATTTCTTTCTTTCTGTCGTTTTGATTTTTTCTGCCTTCTATCCATATCAGAGTTCTCAGCATGTAGCAGATTCTCAGTAAGTATTTGCTGAAATTTTGAATTACTGGATGTTTGAATAAACATTAAATTATAATGTAGTCCTTCCAGATAAAATCTGTGGCAGTTTTTCTTCTTTAAGATTTAAAGCTTCCTGTTTGTATACAGTAAGAAAACTACAGGAGTGGGCAGTAACAGAGAAGTGATATGTAAGGCTTTAGGCTTGAACAGTGAATGAGTTGACAATGAACATGTCTGTTTGCTATGTGTGTAGCATGCAGTGAATCTCTTTCCTAGTAAAGTTGTCTTTTAAATTTTCATTTTATTTGAAAGGCAGAGAGACAGAGATCTTCCATCCACTGGTTCACTCCTCAAATGCCTACAACTTCCATTACTTGGGCCAGGTGAAAACCAGGAGACTAGCACTCAGTCTGGGCCTCCTGTAAGCGTGGCAGGGACCCAAGTACTTGAGCTGGAAGTTGGATTTGGATCAGAGGAGCAAGGATTGAAACTAGGAACTCCTGTATGGTATGTGGGTGTCCCAAGTGGCAACTTCACCACTATATCCTAGCACCTGCCCCAGAAAAGTTATCTTTGACTTCATTGTACCAGACTTAATTCATTTTATTTGTAAGATGCATTTATTAAGACACTAACTTATAGGTACCAGTTGCTTTAAATAGTATGTCATCTTTTAACATCAGGACTGTTAAGTTACTTATCCACTACTAGAACACATTGCTTATTTCTTTGGGCTCTTTTTGGGGAGTGAAAGTTACACTCTCAGCCCCACCTTAGACACTCCCAGTCATTTCCCTTTTTCTTTCCCTTCTACAGCTTCCAGATTGCTCAATCTCCTTTTGATTACTGTTCTCTTCCTGTTTGCGTACCTACTCAATTCCCAACCATTGGTAGAAATTAGTATGTGGTGTGTCCTGTTCTTGTTTAGAGCAGATTATCAGTTTACTGAACTCACAGTTAACTATGTTTTGAGGGACTGAGGGGTTTAGGAATTAAACTATTGCAAGCATTTCTACAAGGAGGAAGCCTTGAAAATGATACCATAACCCAAAGAATTTGTCATGGTGGGAAACCAGCCATTTTGATAAGAAACAATAGAATGTGTGACTGATGTTTGGCAAGATGTGACTCATCTGAAAACACATAGGAGTCATGTTATATTTTTGATGTTTTATCTATTTCTTTTTTTTTAAAGATTTATTTATTTATTTGAAAGACAGAGTTACACAGAGACAGAAGAGGCAGAGAAAAAGAGAGAGAGAGAGAGGTCTTCCATCTGATGGTTCACTCCCCAATTGGCCGCAACAGCTTGAGCTGTGCCTATTCGAAGCCAGGAGCCAGGAGCTTCTTCTGGGTCTCCCATGCAGGTACAGGGGTCCAAAGGCTTGGACCATCTTCTACTGCTTTCCCAGGCCATAGCAGAGAGCTGGATCAGAAGTGGAGTGGCCGGGTCTCTAACCGGTGTCCATATGGGATGCTGGCGCTTCAGGCCAGGGCGTTAACCTGCTGTGCCACAGTGCTGGCCCCCATTAATAGAGAGATGCATGCATTTCTTCTGTCCTTTGAAATACGTATATGTCTCTACAATTATCCACCTTCTAGCTCCTGGGGGTCCTAGGGTCCTCCTGAGGGTACCTGCGGTGCTGGAAATGCAAACAACAGCACTTGCGGAGCCGCCTAGTGCCCCCCTCTATTTCATTTAATCCCTTACAATATACAAACTATTTTTGGTGTTAATTTATATTTGTAAATTTAATATTTTTCTGTTACTATTATAATTGTTTCTTGGGGCTGGTGCCGTGGCTCACTTGGCTAATCCTCCGCCTGCAGTGCCAGCATCCCATATGGGCGCTGGGTTCTAGTCCCAGCTTCTCCTCTTCCAGGCCAGCTCTCTGCTGTGGCACAGGAGTGCAGTGGAGGATGACCCAAGTGCTTGGGCACCTGCACCCGCATGGGAGACCAGGAGGAAGCACCTGGCTCCTGGCTTCAGATCGGTTCAGTGCTGGCCATAGCGGCCATTTGGGGAGTGAACCAGTGGAGGGAAGACCTTTATCTCTGTCTCTAACTATACCTATCAAATAAAAATAAATAATTATTTCTTCACTTTAATAAACAAATTTCACAGTGGTTTCTGAGTGTATTTCAGGGCTTTATAATAGTCAGGATTTCAGAAAGCCTTTTCAGAAAGTATGCGAATGTATTTATTTGTTATTTGCAAAAAAATAATTTTAAGTGGTTCTATAATTTAGCAACATAAATAGATATCTTTATAGAGTGAACTTGGTTTGTTAATGAAATATATCACTCTCCAAATGCCTACAACAGCAGGGCCAGGGCCAGGTTGAAGTTAGGAACCTAGAGTTTCATCCCAGTCTCCCACATGGTTGTCTGGGACTCAAGTACTTGAGGCATCACTTGCTGCCTCCCAGGGTACGCATTAGTGGGGAGCTAGGTCAGAAGCTGAGGTAGGACTCAGTCGAGGGCACTCTGGTATGCACGTGGGTGTCCCTAGTTGCGACTTAACATGCCACAATGCCTGCTTCCCCCTCCCCATTACTAGAATTTTATGCAAGAAAAATTAACAAAGAAACTAATGCTACAATAATGTGTTTCCAGTATGAAAAAAGATTTAGATCCACTTTTGCACAAAATATTTTTTCTGTTCTATTTATTCACATCCTAGATTATCTTTCAGATTTAGCTTCCTGAATGCTGTTTGATTTTTCTTGGACATCTGTTTTGTGAATTACAGTTTTCTCCTATAAAATGAAGCTCACTGTACTTCTAAATGTTATGGAGTGACTCAGGACTCCCTTCTTGAAGGCAGGTTGGTCCTGTGTCTGTCAGTAGGTGGACAGCAGATGGGGCAGAACCAAAGCATACCTTTTACCAATTGACAGGGATTTAGGATCCAAAAGCATGTGCCATCAACTAGAGTCACAGTCACACAGCAGTTCATTGTTTAGGGACCTTGTTTGTGCGTGTTTAGTATAGTGTTGAGATTCTCTTCAGACCAGAGTATGTGGATGTGTGTAGGACACCTGGGACCAATGAGTGGCAAGGTTCAGAGAGCAGCCCTCCACCTCTTTTTTTTAATATTTTATTTATTTATTTGAGAGGTGGAGTTCCAGACAGTGAAAGGAAGATCTTCAACAGAGAGAAAGGTCTTCCTTTAGCTGGTTCACTCCCCAAATGGTCGCAGTGGCTGGAACTGCCCCGATCCAAAGGCAGGAGGCAGAAGCCTCTTCCGGTCTCCTATGCGGGTGCAGGGGCACAAGGTCTTGGGCTATCTTCTACTGCTTTCTCAGGCCACAGCTTGGAAGAGGAGCATCCAGGACTAGAATTGGCGCCCATATAGGATGCAGGCACTGCAGGCCGAGGATTAACCTATTGTGTCACAGCGCCTCCTTACCCCCTGCCTTTTTTAAGCTTTGTGCTAGGTTTGTGGTGAGAGCTTTTCCACGTTTGAGTTATTTTGATTTCCTGTGATATGGGCCAATATTCTGCCACAAAAGTTTTTCTTCTAGGTTTGGTGTAAAGTCAACAGAAAAGGTTATTACCTAATTTCTGCAAGAGTCAGGCAGGTTAAGGTTAGGCTGGGTATGAAGACCAAGCCCCAAAAAGCTCTTGGTTTTCATATCCCATGTTTGGTCTTCTCTTGATGGTATACATGGATGAGCCCAAGGGCTCCTTGTTCCATGTTCCCCTTCTCTGGACATAATATGTCTCATTTCTAATGAGACATTTGTTTTGTATGTAATCATTGTTAAGTTACACATTTTCTTTTCTTTTTAATTTTATTTGAGAGGCACAGTTATAGATAGTGAGATGGAGAGTGAAGTCTTCCATCCACTGGTTCACTCCCCACATGGCCACAAGGACTGGACCTGGGTTGATCGGAAGCCAGGAGCTTCTTCTGGATCTCCCACGTGGATGCAGGGGCCCAAGCACTTGAGCCATCCTCCACAGCTTTCCCAGGGCATTAGCAGGGAGCTGGAACAAAAGTGGAACAGCCAGGACTGGAACTGGCGCCCATCTGGGATGCCAGCCCTGCAGGTGGAGGGTTATCCTACTACACCACAGCATTGGCCCCAGGTTATACATTTTCCGAGCAGAAAAAGCATTAAGATTCTTGGGTAGTGCCTGTATTGTAAAATAAGATGCAAAGCCATGCAAAGCAGATGATGAGTCTGCCCATGTTTCTTTGTCAAGAGTAAAAACCTAATCTAAAAACTGGCTTTAGTTCTATCCTCTGTATCATTTGTATCTTTCTTTCCATTTCAGATTGGTCAAAAACACAAATTTAGGAGTTACACCAAAGCCGCCACCTTGATAAAGAAACGGAAATCTACTCACTGATCCTTCCCTACCTTTGATTTATTTGGGTGGATTTGTGAACTCATGATTATAGTCTGCAGCAAATCCCATATCTGGCTGAACATCAGACTCCTCCAGGAGCCATAAAACTGGATAGCTTTCCATAGCACTTTATTCAAAACTTGAAATAGTTGGGGTGGAATAGGTCTTCTGTACCTGCATTTTTAAAGGAAAAGCTTTTGGGAGGTTTGTAATTAGACAGGTTTGGGATTGGTGCTTTTTTTCTTTACTCTTTTTTTTTTTTGGACAGGCAGAGTGGACAGTGAGAGAGAGACAGAGAGAAAGGTCTTCCTTTTGCCGTTGGTTCACCCTCCAATGGCCGCTGCGGTAGCGCGCTGCGGCCGGCGCACCGCGCTGATCCGATGGCAGGAGCCAGGTGCTTCTCCTGGTCTCCCATGGGGTGCAGGACCCAAGGACTTGGGCCATCCTCCATTGCACTCCTGGGCCACAGCAGAGAGCTGGCCTGGAAGAGGGGCAACTGGGACAGGATCTGTGCCCTGACCGGGACTAGAACCCGGTGTGCTGGCGCCGCAAGTCAGAGGATTAGCCTAGTGAGCCGCGGTGCCGGCCTCTTTACTCTTTAAAAATGATCACACATACCTGTCAGTGGCATCTCATCTGCTTGTCTGGTTTTAATCTTGCATAGCATACTGAGTTCTGTTGTGAAAATTTCCTCTGATTATTCTCAGATAGCACTAAAAAGATTAAGGAGTTGGAAATGACTGAAGCATGAGATGTGAAATCTTAAGAGACAAAGGTAACTGGGTAAAGAAACTTAAGGCAGTTTAAAGAGCAAAAGGAAGGTTTTTTAAAGTTTATTTTTATTTAGAAGGTGATGTGACAGAAAGAGAGCTCTTCCATTAGTACTTGACTCATCAAATACCTGTAACAGCCAGGGCTTGGCTAGGATAAAGCCAGGAGTCAGAAACTCCATCTGGGTCTCCATTTAGGTGACAGGGACCCAAATACTTGAGCCATCATCTGCTGCCCACAGGGTGTGCATGAACAAGAAGCTGTATCAGAAGCAGGATGGGACTCAATCCCAGGTCCTTGGATATGGTATGTGGGTATCCCAAGGGGCAGATTAACGCTCTGTGCCACAATGACTGCCACATGAGAAGGAATGTCTTCTCAAATATTTGAAGATCAGATATTAATACAGGATGTTCAATTACAGTTGAATTTTAGATAAATAGTGGATAACTGTTAATATATGTCCCAAATATTGCATGGGGTATAATTAATTTATTTCAGTTAGATCATAGTAAAATACACTAAAAAATTGTTGTTTATCTGAAATTCAAACTTACTTGGAAATCCTATATATAATGTGGTATTCTTACCTAACTTGAGAGGAGGACTTAGTGGTTTAGCTTAATGTTGCCATTCAATTAAACCAGCCGTGGTATCAGGTATCATTTTAAAATGCCTTTAATTAATTACTTGAACACTCCTTTGAGACTGCTGAAAGAATCTTCCACTTAAAAAAGCATTATGTATTCTTTTTTGACCTCAGTTCTTGGAAAAAAATCGCTTTTACTTATCTGAAGTATTCTTCTTGACTTCAGAATTTCTTTTAGAATGAGAAATTTAAAGCAGGTGTCTGTGTCATGCTAGACTGGATACTCAGTTCTCCATCTCTTATCCATCTAATCTTCACTAATTGTTGAGTTTTCTAATGCAAATATGCTTGCAGTGACATTTATGCTAGCATCATAGCATCTTTATATATTTTCTAAGGTAAAAGAAGAAAATGAATGTTAAATGGTTCTCATTGTTAAGGCAGTAATATGACCCTTGCATTTATTTTCTTAAATGTATGTATAGGTGTATAAATGCAATAATTAACCAATGTGATTTAATCTATTTGAAATAAATCACTGTTAAATGTGCTACAACTAAATATGTTTTAGTTACCAACCACAATTTCATTTTTATAGGAAAATGCTCAGTTGGGCATTGCAAGAAACAGTCTTGTTATGCAGGTCATCATCTTCAGTCTCCTTGTTGAAATGGCCAAGGCACGGCAACAGTGCTGGTTGCTGACACAGTGGCTGTTCTCTAGCCACCTGTTGCCTTAATAGACCCTTGATATTTTCAGATCAGGCCACTATTATTACCAAGGGATGAAGGGATTCCTCTTGAGTTCCCATGGTGAGTCTTGACTGGTCCACCGTGCTGTTGTAATGTTGTTTCCCTTTCTTTGGGAATTTTTTCTTATTTTTTAAAAAAATATGGACACATGAAACATTGTTGTCAATGACCTGTGTGTGTGTGTGTGTGTGTGGTGGTGGTGGTGGTGGTGGTGGTGGTGGTGGTAGTGGGAAATTTGATTGAGGGTGCCTGATTCCAGGAAAGTCTTGTCCTCTTTTATTTCAGAACAAAATTATTTTCTTTTTCAGTCTTTACTTATTGTGTGACAACGTTTTTCATAGAATTAATTTGTATTTCTTTGTACACAGTAAACTTGAAGACTAAATTCAGTGTGTGGAGAATGCAGATAGATGGGGAAGTCTTGGGTCCTGGACAACACCATTGAGTGGCTGAATTCTCTATCTCTGGAACCCTCTTACCTCTCAGCTTCTTGATATGTGATAATAACTCAGACTGTTAGTTAACCATCCTAATTAAATTGAAGGAGTAAGAAAGATCTTAATGATGATCATCTTGTGATTCTGCCACTGCAGAATGTCACCAAAGATGGTGAACTGTCACTTACCTCCATCTACTTTTAAAGTAGATCGCCATTTCTAATCCATGATACGCTGATTCAGTTTAGAACAAAAGAGCAAACACTCCAAATGTTTCTGACGAAAGTCAATTTACCATCATTTTCTTTTTCCAAAAGCAGCTCTTCCAGGCAGCTGATGATTTATTGGACAAGGCCATTGTGTGGCATGGAGCTGGTCTGCATGCTTAAGCTCTTTGGTGGATGTAAAGTTGTCTGCTTCTGAGTCTGTCCAAAGACCTGGTGATGAACATAGAAATCACTGTGTTTTTTTGTGCAAATATGGCTTCATCATTCTGAACATTGCCGTGAAATACCAGATGGTCCTGAGGCACACAGTTCTTCCTGCCGGAGAACAATATCCTCTGCAAAACAGAACTACTCATGCTGCAGCTCGGAAGCCTTTGCTGTTCCTTTACGCTTCACAGAGTCTGGTCATGAACTTTCTATTTGGACAACACACATGTTATCTTGGAACTCTTTCCTGAGACTGTCTGCTCCCTTGGCTCCACTCACTTGTATCACTGCTAGCATCTTTGCTCAATGGTTATGACAAGATGAACTTCTGTCATCTTATTAGCTTGTTCAGGAATAAGGGAGAGTCCTGTTGAATAAATCCTCAGTACTTAATTGATGATCTATTTTTAAGCCACAGTGGAATGAAGACATATGTCTAATAAGAACATGGCATTGGCATAGGAGGAATGTGGGAATAGAATAAAGTCTGTGGGCTTGGATTCAGGAGACGTAGGATAGAGTCCCCGTTCCATGAACTAAACTTGTTTTACTTCTTAGCTTCTCAGTCTGTTTTCTCATACAAAACATAAAAAGGGAGGTGGCTAACAAAAACTGCGTCGCTGTCTGACAATGGAAAATACAAGGCAAATATGGTTGACCCTTAGTATTTGTAAAGGATCGGTTCCAGGACCCTTGGGGATTCCAAACTCTAAGAATACTCAAGTCCCTTATATAACATGGGTAAATATTTATATATACCCTACGTATATCCTTGTGCATACTTAAAATAATTTCTAGATTACTTATACCTATTACAATGCAAATTGAATCTAAATAGCTGTTTTAAATTATTGTGCAATAATTATGAGAGAGAAAACACTGTAGAAAAGCATTTTTTTGAGTATTTTCAATCTGCAGTTATTGAATTTCAAGTTGTGGAACCCATAGAAATAGAGGGCCACTTGTACAATGCATTGCGTTTTGGCCCTTGTTCAGTTTCTTCTCTTCAGTCAGTCACTGCACGGAGCTTTGTCCCAAGTTTACATCCAGTGGAGCCTGCTGCTGTGAATGATGCTATCTGTTTTGTGTAGTGACACACAGTCCTGTTCATCTGTGTCTTCTAGGGACTTCTGACCATCATACACATTTTTCTACAGCAGTGATGTCCAATTAATATATCACATGATCCACATGTATAGTTAAAAAAATTTTGCTGTTTGTCCCTATATCTTTCTGCCTTTCAAATAAAATGAAAATCAATAAATAGGAAATTTAAAACTGTGACATTTGGATAAGAGGTTAAGATGTTACTTGTAACACCTGCGTCATATTTTTGAGTATCTGGGTTTGAGTCTAGCTCCTTGCTAATGCACATCCTGGGAGGAAGCCATGTGATGGCTCAAGTAGTTGGAACTATGTAACCTACGTGGGAGACCCAGATTAAAATCTGAGGTTTTGACTTCAGCCTTGCCCAACCCCAGTGGTTGTGGGTATTTGTTGAATGAAACAGCAGATATAAAGTCTTTCTCTGTGTCTCTGTCTCTCTACCTTTTGAATAAAATGAAAAGAAGTAAAAATTAAAATTACGAATTGTCATATTAAACATACAAATGAGGCAAATGAAAATTACTATAAAAATTACCTTTTTCCATATATCAAAAATATTTTTCAACATGGAACCAGTATGAAAATATTAGTGGTATGTATTTGATATTCTTCTTTTTGTTGTACTTGAAATCTGGTATATATTTTACACTTTGAGCATATATCAACTTGAATGAGCTTCATTTCAATTTCTCAATAGCCACATGTGGTTAGTGACTATCAGATTGCATAGCACAGCTCAGAAGCTGTAATTAATTATTGGCATCCATCTGCATATTTTTTGTCTATGTCTATGGCTTCTACAATTGCTGAAATAAAATTACCCTCTATTTCTACAATAATAAAAGTTATAAATATTTAGTAAGTATTAAGCACTTTCATTCTGTCATCTCATTTTATATAATAATCCTATTAGATGGGCATTTATTATCTATGCTGTATAGATAAAGATCTGTGGCACTGAGATTAAGAGACCTACTTAAGATCCTGACTCTCGTGGGGACCTAGATACAAAGAGTAGTCTGACTCCTGACCCCTCAAGTACTCACTCCTCTGCCCCATAAAGAATATATAACATCATTTAACAAAATAGATTAAGGTATCTATGATAGGCTACTTTCTAATCTCTTGTGGTGGGTGAAGTTTTCTGTGGTTTTTACAATTGCATGAAGGGGGGCTGGTGCTGTGGTGCAGCAGGTAAATTCCCTGGCCTGAAGCACCAGCATCCCATATGGGCACCAGTTCGAAACCTGGCTGCTCCACTTGTAATCCAGCTCTCTGCTATGGCCTGGGAAAGCAATAGAAGATGGCCCAAGTGCTTGGGCCCCTGCACTCGCGTGGGAGACTTGACTCCTGGCTTTGGATCAGTCCAGCTCTGGCCATTACAGCCAACTGGGGAGTGAACATCGGATAGAAAACCTCTGTAACTCTGACTTTCAAATAAATAAATAAATCTTTAAAAACAAAAACAATTGCTTGATGAATTGACTATTTTTTGAACAGCTGAGAATGAGAATAGAGGATGTTACCATCCTGGAAGGGAATAGTTCCCATAGTGATCAACTGAGGTTTTCTCCTTAGTTCATTCATTCATTCTTAAAAAAATACCAAGTACCTTCTATGTTAGGCACTGTCTTAGTATAGGGTTAAAACAGCCAATAAGGCAAAGTTTTTGTCCTAAAGCAGCAGCTTTCATTATTGTGGGAGAACCTAAATGTTAAGCAAATAAATACATGCAGGTTTATATAACGTGTCAGATGGGGATAAACGCTTGTTATTGAAGAAAGTCTGTGGCTGTGAGGAAAACAGAATAATATGATAATCAGGAAAATATATATAAGCTTTAGGATCAGGATACTGAATCAGATTCAGTTCCTACTTCTTACTAGATGTGAATTTAGGCAAAGTGTTTAACTTCTTTCAGCCTCATCTCATGATTTGCAACAATATAGGAGTTTTAGGAAAGTTAAAGATATATTGGTCAAGAGTACAATGATCAAGCTTTTGAGATCTAATGTACAGCATGGTGAGTAGGAATCAACAATATCATATTGTGTATTTAAAAATTATAAAGAGAATGATCTTCTCTTTAGAGATTTATTTTATTTGAAATAGGGAGAACCAGACAAAGAAGCAACTTTCATCCAGTGATTTACTCTTCAAGTGACTGCGATGGCCAGGGCAAGGCCAGGCCAAATCCAGGAGCTTCATCTGTATCTCTCATGTGTGGCAGGGGCCCAAGCACTTGAACTATCTTCTGTTGCTTTTCCCAGGACATTAGCAGAGAACTGGAGTGAAGCCTGCTGGCATTGTAGGTGGCAGCTTTACCTGTTGCACCACAATGCTGGCCCCAAGAGAGTAGATCTTAAATGTTTTCCACCACACACAAAAGATAGCTGAAGGGTGATGGATATGTTACTTTGCTTAATTCTGTTCATCACTGCACAGTATATAAGTGTGTGTATTCTTATATATTTTAAATATTATGAAAATACTTTATATACTTTTCTATAACTTTATATACTTTTCTATGTAACTTTTGTCAATTATAGCTCAGTAAAGAAAAAGGAATAAAAATGTGATGTGCCTGGAATGTGCTCAGTACAGCAACACAGAGAAACTCATGTAGTTCATGGATTTCCCGTTCATTGCATTAGTAATTGCCAGCCTTCCCTTTCCCCAAAGACAGTACCATAATGGCATGTAAGTTTGAAGTTTGACTTTGACTGGGAGGCTACTGAGAACAAGGATACAGTCACTGAGCAGCTAATGAGTGTCCTGATGCCCATTATTTGTCCATAAGGCAATGAGATTTTGCTGTTTGGAACTCATCACTTAGTATATGATTTATTATAAAATATGTTAATATGATATTGCATATTTGGGGCTTTTATGCCCTTTCAGTATTGTGGGATAATGGATGTCTGTGTTACATTCAGTCTACCTTGGCATTTGGACTTAGATATCTACTTTGCAGGGGGGCAGTTCACTGAATAAAGAGCTTTGCATATGAAATATCATATGAAAAGAATACTTTATTTTTGAATACATTAAGATAAATATTACAAGCAAGTAGCATGTGGCATAGTATTGTGGCCTTTGCTCTCTAGCTGTGTACCTCACTGGGCTCTTTATTACTTAGGTGCAGTACCCTGTTACCATACATACCAGGGCCCTTCAGACAGTTCATGAAAAATGAATTGTCCGTAAACTTTTTGAAGCCCCGTTGTGTATTTGATCAAGTCCTCCCAGAAGTGGTCCAAACATACAGAGGTAATTTTTTTGTGTAATCAAGATGGGAGGTAGGCTGTCTAGGGTGGCAGTGCTGTTCCACGCTTGTGGTCTCAAGCTCTTTCAGTCTTGCTGTTCTCCCATCATGGGTCAAGGTGAGACTTGCAGTAGCACATCTGATTCCAGCCAGGAGCAAAAGACAGAGGCAAAGAGTACTTGCTTCAGCCACCTTTTGTCATTTCCTGAAAGTCATGCATATGTTGCTCCCGCCTTCTTGGTTCTATAGTCAAATGAGACTGGTATACTTGTAGTCTCACGTGGGCATGCTCAGTGTTGACTATTCCTTCCCTGAATTACTTGGGACTGGAAACATTTGAGAATTCAAGTTTTTTTTTTTTTAGAATATTTGCATAGATTTCACTGATGCTCAATAGTTTCTGTTTTTGGAGCATTTTAGATTTTCAGACTGGGGAATTCTCAAAAGTCTATCTGTCTTATGCAAAAGAACAAGGATGATTACTTGACTAGAACACCATTCCAAACACACTTCATTGGATTTGTAATGTATAGGATGTGGCTACAGCACTTCTGTTACTGTATTTTGATCAGTAATTTGAGGAGTTCCACTGTTTCAGAAACGTGTAAGGCATGGAGGGTTTTGTCATTGTGGTTTGATGCACCTATTTTTGATAGATGCAATTTTTTTTCCTTTCCTATAAACACTATCTATTTTAGTCTCTTCCTGTTACTACCTTTTACTATATCTAATTAACAGGCTGTAAAGCATTTGCCTTTGAGCCTGATATAAAGCTTTCCCTCATCTTCAAAAACCTTTCCTTTTTTGCCTTCGTTTGCAGTATATGAGGTTGGTGTATATGTATCATTTAATCCTGTGGAAAAGTACCCAGTAGTCCCCTGTTGCTCTGCTGTGGAATCTGACTGTGACCGCATTTCCTTACAAGGATACCACACAGCCCTTACTATGAGGTTGAAGGCTCATGGTAGGGACTGCAGGTCTGGGCAGGCTCACGACAGCAGGGGCTACAGGGCACCACATTGACTGGTCTCCTGCTTCACCTGAAGATCCTGGCATAAGTCTTCAGTAGGTCCACAACTTACAATGAATAGGCTAGAATCTAGTTTGAACATGGGAAAAAAAGAACCTATGAAACATATAAGGTGTTTCTGAACTCCGAACAAAGCATTTTTTTCCTGTGGCAGTTGTTGTTATGGATAAATTATCACAGTCAGCCAGGACTTAGAGAATTTAGCTTTTATTATTGTATTTGAAGTATTCTTTCTGTAAGACTGGTCTATTGGTTGTATTCAAATATTTATAGGGATATTTATGGTCCAGTTAAGTATCTGCAATTTAGATTCATGTAACAAGTTCTTCTAGAATTTCTACTGGATACTTTCTGCTGGACAAATTTTTCTTTATATTTGAAAAATATTTTCATTGATTCATGGGTAAATGTGATGGTCTGAAGACAAAATGTGAGCACAATTAAAACAGGCTGACTGATAAAATCAGTTGCTTCAAAGACTGTTAATTGATGGAGTGCACCAAGCTGAAGGAATATGTGTAATGGCAGCGGCCTGGATTATTTCTTTAATCTGAACTGGTGAATATTTTCATAATGACCTGTATGAAGACTTGAATTCAACTTTATTACATTAATGGGTATAACAAAGCAAGGAGAGTTCTGTGGACATTTGGTAAAGGAATCAGAACTCTCACAAACATCTTAAAAACTGGAATGATGGATCAAATAAATTTAGCAAGATGAAGCATGACTTAATGAAGCACATGTAAGAATGTTTTGGAAGTTTTTGTTGATGATAAGCTGATGTGAGTCAGTTGATGTGACTGCCAAGAGGAGTTAATTGGTTTTTAAGTTGAATTAATTGATGTTGAGTGCTTAGAATGTGGGAAGTGGTCCTCCCACTTGTCTCTGTGTTGGCCACACTATCCTCAGAGAATTATGATAAGTCTTCCAGCACATTTTAAGAGGAGCATTATTATTGTTAAGAGTTTCAGCTGCTTAATCCTATAGGTTACAAAATTATTTCATGTATTCAGTTTGTTTTAAGCATACCTGTCTTTTCGGACAAACTGAGGCATATACAAAGGAGAATATCTAGGATATTGAGGGGGAACTAGCATAGATAATCCTGCTAAAGAGAAAACTAGTAAATAATCCAGGACCTACCTTCCAGTATTGAACTGCTATGTTGAAGAAGAGAGTAATAATTTATCTGTTTTGTTTTAGAACTAGGGTTGTTTGGAAGCCATAGGGAAGCAGATCTCTATGTTTCTCAGATAGCCAAAGTTAGGGTAGGCTTGAGGCAATGCAGATATGGTGTGTGTGTGTGTGTGTGTGTTGTACTTGTGTTTTCCAAGGCTCAGATGGAGTCAGAGAGACTACTTGGTGACCAGTGATTAGACTGTTACTCTGATTCTTTTCTGATTCTTGGTCTAAGTTTGTTTGAAATCCTCGTTTGAAATGTTAAAGAGGGGTGGCCGGAGCTGTTGCATAGTGGGTAAAACGTCCACATGCAGTGCTTGGCCCTCCGCAGGGGAGGGGTGGCGAGAGGTGCCCCAGCTGTGCAGCTCACTGCAGCCTCCTGTGTTCCCAGAGGACTCGGGGGGGGGGGGGGCTGGGGAGGTTTTTGGGGGGACGAGGTTGGAGGCTGGTGTTGGGGATCCTGCTCAGTGGGAAGAGGAGCTGTGGGCTGAGACGTGGAATTGAGCTTTGGAGTCACCGGACATGGACGGGCACGTGGAGAGACCCTCTGGGTCTGCACAGCTGCTGCGGCCAACCACAGTCGGTCAAAAGCCTCATCTTTGAAGAACACATATATGACAAGTTACAGCCAGTCACTGACGAGGAGAATGACATGCTTGACCTGGCGTATGGGCTCACAGACAGATCACGGTTGGGCTGCCAGATCTGTTTGACAAAATCTATGGACAATATGACTGTTCGAGTACCTGATGCAGTGTCGGATGCCAGACAATCTGTTGATGCGGGCAAGAACTCCTAAGCTAGAATAAATAGAAACATTTTATGCAATTGTACCTATTTTTATAATTATTATGTCTTTAATAATGGATGAGTGGCTCTGTTATTTTTTTGTTATTTTTTTATTTAATAAATGTGAATTTACAAAGTGCAACTTTTGTATTGTTGTGGCTTCCCCCCCACCCAACCTCCCTCCCTCCCGTGGCCCTCCCCTTGCCCACTCCCTCTCCCATCCCGCCCTTCATCGAGTTTCATTTTCAATTACCTTCATATACTGAAGATCAACTTAGTATATACTAAGCAAGGATTTCAACAGGCTGCACTCACACAACCACACAAGGTATAGGGTATTGTTCAACTAGTAGTATTTTTAAGTTTCATAGTAAAACACATTAAGGACAGAGATCCTATGTTTGGAGCATGTACCCAGTGACTCCCGTTGTTGATTTAACAATTGGCACTCTTATTTATGACGTCAGCAATCACCCGAGACTCTTGCTATGAGCTGTCTAGGCTATGGAAGCCTCTTGAGTTCACCGACTCTGAACTTGTTTAGTCAAGGCCATATCACAGTGGAGGTTCCTTCCTCCCTTCAGAGAAAGGCGCCTCTCTCCTTGATGGCCTGTTCCTTCTGCTGGGGTCTTGTTCACCAGGGTCTTTCATTTAGATTGTTTTTTGCCACCGTGTCATGGCTTGAGTGGATCTATTATTATGAATAGCTTTGCTGCTTTAATTTGCCTTATGACTACTGAAATTCATAATTCTGAAAATAAGCAGTTTTTATTTTAAATTACAAAAATGTCCGTGAAAAATGAGAAAATAGCCAGTAGGATAGAAACTTGACCTATTTTCCTTCTGTATGTATTGATCTATGTCTGCTTACCTAGGAGGCAGGTTAATGAAGGGTTACCCTTGTTTGGTGTGAGTGAAGGCAGGGACCCAGAGTGGCTTGTCTAGAACTGTACAGCTGATGATGGAGTATGTGTTAGAATCTGGATCTTGTTCCTGCAAGTCATGTTCACCCTGGAACAGGGAAGTTACAGATGCTCTATTTATTCAGTAATTAACAATAAGTATGTATGGAAAATATTTAACTGCTCAGTAAACTGCCCAATTTCAAAGATAGTTATTAACTTTATAAGTAAGGATTTCAAAATTTTGATTTGGTAAGCAGTCTAATTTTGAAGATAGGCATTATAATACTGTCAAAACTTGATCTCCATTCTGACTAGAGGAATGAACTAAAATTAGACGACTTTATTCTCTTATAAGCAGAATTGTCTGTCTTTGTAATCTTTAAAAAATAATGCCAATATATAAATCTCTGCCTATGACAATAAAAAAAAAGGATAGAGGAGGCCTATGCTCTCATTTAGTCTCTGTGTCATGATAAGGATCCAATTCTTCGAGGTTCTGGAATGTATATCGTAGCCATGGCTTATTGTGGCTCTGGTAACAACAAAGCTATTCGATGCCTGCTACATGTTGCTGTAAGTGATGTCAGTGATGATGTCAGGAGGGCAGCAGTATAATCACTTGGGTTCATTTTATTCATGACCCTGAGCAGTGGCCGAGTGTTGTCTCTTTATTGTCAGAGTTACCTCCCTCATGTACGCTATGGAGCTGCAGTGGCCCTGGAGATCTGCTGTGCTGGTACAGGAAACAAGGAAACAATTAATTTGCTAGAACCAATGACAAATGACCCTGTGAATTATGTAAGGCAAGGGGCTTTCACAGCTTCAGCTCTTTTCATGATCCAACAGACTGAAATCACTTGTCCAAAGGTGAATCAGTTCAGACAGCTGTATTCCAAAGTCATCAATGATAAGCATGATGTCATGGCTAAGTTTGGCGCTATTCTGGCCTAGGGCATACTGGATGCAGGTGGTCACAATGTGAAAATCTCCTTACAGTCCAGGACTGGGCACACTCATATGCCTTCTGTGGTTGACGTCCTTGTCTTTACACAGTTCTGGTTCTGGTTTCCTCCTTCACACTTCCTGTCTGGCTTATACCCCTACCTGTGTCATTGGCCTTAATAAGGACTTAAAGATGCCGAAAGTTCAGTATAAATCCAACTGTAAACCATCCACATTTGCATATCCTCCTCTGGAAGTACCAAAAGAAAAGGAAAAGGAAAAGGTTTCCACTGCTCTGTTACCTATTACTGCCAAGGCTAAAAAGAAGGAAAAAGAAAAAGAAAAAAAGGAGGAGGAGAAAATGGAAGTGGATGAAGCAGAAAAAAGGAAGAAAAGGAGAAGAAAAAAGAACCTGAGCCAAACTTTCAATTATTAGATAACCCAGCCCGCATTATGCCGGCCCAGCTTAAGTCCTTACCATGCCGGAGACCTGTAGATACCAGCCTTTGAAACCACTCTCCATCGTGCTGCTAGTTGGAGTCCTGGCTGCTCCACTTCAGATCCAGCTCTCTGCTTATCTTGAGAAAGCAATAGAGGATTACCCAAGTCCTTGGACCCCTGCACCCATGTGGGAGACCCGGAAAAAGGTCCTGGCTCTTGGCTTCGGATCAGCGCAACACCAGCCATGGTGGCTAATTGGGGAGTGAACCAGCGGATGGAAGACCTCTCTCTTTCTCTGCCTCTCCTTCTCTCTGTGTAATTCTGACTTTCAAATAAAAAAAAAAGAAAGGTTAAAGAGCAGGTATAGTCAAGTTCAAATATTCTGTCTGAAAGAAGAATTGAAAAGTGTGGGTCTGTCATCCAGTCTCCGTGCAGGATAGATTTAATCAGTTTGTGATCACAATTGTTCTGAGTTTATAATTATGCATTACTACTGTAACTTATGTTGAATGTAAATTAAAAATTGGAGAATAAGGTCCTGTGATTTAAAACACCAAATGAATATACAGGTGTCTGTTGGTGTCATAGGAGGTTAATTCTAGGACCTCCTTGTATGCCCAAAATTGCAGGTATTCAAGTCTTTTAGACAAAATGGTGTAGTATTTGAACATAACCTATGTACATCCTCCCCATGTACTTCAAATAATCTCTACATTATATTACCTTAGGTAAGTAAATAGTTGTTATAATGTGTTGTTTAGAGAATAATGCAAAAGGAAAAATAATCTATAGGTGTTCAGTACCTGTGCAGTTTTTTTCCTAATATTTTTGATCTGCAGTTGGTTGAAGCCATGGATATGGAATCCATGGATACTGAGAACTGACAGTGGTACAGGATGAGAAATCTTTTTCACCCTTATTTTCCATCCCTCCTGTTCTCAAGACTATCCTTTCCCCACAGTTCGTGTGTACATATGGAAGCAAATTCACATCCATGTGGGGTGAATTTCTATGTGCATGGTGGCTTATTTGACATGTTATTCTGTAACTTGTTTCCTTTCCCCAAGATATTTTGAAAATCTTCTCATAACAGTACATAAAGAACTTTTACTTTTGTCAAGGAAGTTAATGGTATACACTCTGGATGTAGCATAATGTAGTTGGTCTCCTATTAATGAACATTTAGATTATTAGCATTTTTTTTTACTATTAAAGACAAAGTAATCCTGTTCATAAGATGTATTGTAGATGTACAGGTATTTCTTGATTTAAAATCCCAAAGTAGATGTCCTGATTACAAGAATATATGGATTTACTCATATTGCCAACTCACCCAGTATTTTTGCTGTGCCAATTTATATGCATGCAGACACTTAAAATGGCCTCTCCTGTGGTTTTAATTTGCATTTTCTATTGTGAATGAAGTTAGGCATATTTTTATAGGTCTAGAGTCACTGATTTGAACATATATCTTTTGTCTATTTTTCTGTTGGTTAGATGGTCATGTTCTTACCAGTTTGTAGGGGTTCTCTGTGTGTGTGCAGATTAGTTCTTTGGACTAGGAGTTGCAAATGTTCTTTTTTTTTTTTTCCTAGTCTTTTCTGTTTTGCTATTGGTTCTTTGGCCATCAAAAATTATTATTAATTTTTATGCAGTCAATTTATGACTTTTGAATGTTTTAAACATTTTATTGTTAGAGCAGTTGTAGGTTCACAATAAAATTGAACTTGAGTGGAAGGCACAGAGCATCCCATATACTTTCTGCTTCCACACATGCAGAGCCTACTCTGTTATCAGCATCCTTCACCCATGTGGTGCAGTTGTTAAAATGGAAGAACCTACACTGACACATCATTATTACCCACTCTCCATAGCTTACATCAATGTGCTCTGTTGGTGTTGTACATTCTATGAACTTGGACAGATTTATAGTGATATGTATTCCTACTTATTCTATTACTAGAGTAGTTTCATTGCTGTTAGATTGCTGTCTTCTGCCCAGTCATCCTTCCCTTCCCTTCCCTTCCCTACTAACTTCTGCTAGCTACTGATCTTTTTACTGTCTAAGTAGTTTTACTATTTTTATAATGTCATGCTTTTGGAATTATACAATATAGAACTTTCTCAATTAGCTTCTTTCACTTGCTAATAAGCATTTAGGGTTCCTTCAAGACTTTCCATGGTTTAATACTTCATTTATATTTCGTACTCAATAATAATCATTTTCTAGATGTGCCAGAGTTTGTTTATTCACCACTGAGAGACAGTTTTGTTGCTTCTAAGTCCTGGCAATTATGAATCAAGCTGCTATAAACATCCATGTATGAGTATGGATATGGGCAAATGTTATTAACTCTTTTGGGTAACATCAAGGAGTGCCATTGCTGGATTATATAGTAAGACTGTATTTAGTTTTGTGAGGCCCTGTACTGTTGTGCAAAGTAGCTATACTATTTTTTGTTCCCACTAGCAATGAATGAGAGTTGCTGTTCCCTGTCCTCACTGGCATTGGGTATTGTTAAGAATCTTGGCTCTTTTAAAATTTACATAGTGCTATCTCTGTTTAATTTGCATTTCGATGATGACATGTAATGTGAAATGTCTTTTCATATACTTGCTTGCCATCTTTCTATATTCTTTGGTGAGGTGTCTGTTAAGGTTGTTGGCCATTTTTAAAATTATTCTTTTTATCATTGCTGAATTTTAAGGTGTCTTGGTCTGCTTTGTATAACAGCCATTTATCAGGTACATCTTTTGCAGAAATTTCTCCCAGCCTGTGGCTTGTCTTATTCTTTTGAGAGTACCTCGAACAGAGCAGATTTTAAAAAAAAATTTAATGAAGCTCGGCTTATCAGTTCATTCTTTTATGGGTATTGCCTTTGTTTTTATATCTGAAGAATCATCACTAAGCATAAGGTAATCTTGATTTTCTTCTGTTTTACTTCTAGGATTTTGATAGTTTTGAATTAATATTTTCATAATGGATATAGGATATTTGTCTACAGTCATTTTTGGAGGGGTCATGTAGTTGTCCCATTATTCTAGTCATTTGTTGAAAAGACTACCTTTTCTCCATTACCTGCCTTTGTGAATTATCAGTTGATTATATTTATGTGAGTCAATTTTTGGGTTCTCTGTTCTACTAATATAACTGTCTATTCTTTTGCCAGTAACAAACCATCTTGATTACTATAGCTTCATAGTAAAAAATTGAAACTGAATAGGTCAGTCCTACAACTTCATTCTTCTTCTTCACTGTGTTTGCTCTTCTTCCCCTCTTGCCTTCCTACACCAACTTTAGAATTGGTTTCTCAGTATTCACAAAATAACTTTCCGGGATTTTGTTTGGGATTGCAGTGATATCTTGAAAATATTGTGTCTACCTGTCTATGAACATGGGGTAACAATCAATTTATTTGATTCTTTCATCACAGTTATATAATTTTCCTCATGTATATCTTGTACATGCTGCATGGTACATAAGTATTTCATCTTCGGAGTGCTAACAAAATATATTGTGTAGTTAATTTAAAATTCACTTGTTCATTGCTAGTGAGTAGGAAAGCCATTATCTTTTGTATTTTAACCTTTTGTCGTGCCGTCTTTATATAATCATTTATAAGGTATGGAGGCTTTTGTTTTTAACCATGTTGCTGATTCATTTGGGGTTTGTATGTAGACTTTCTGCATCCATAAGCAAAGACAGTTTTGTTTGTTACTTCCTAATCTGTATGTATTTTTTTAATTGGCTTTTTCTTTAGCTAGGACTTTCAGTATGATACTGGAGAGGAATGAGAGGATTTTGCTGAAAAAGTTTCACATTTCTCACCATTAAGTATGATGTTAGTGCTAGGCTTTTTTTTTTTTTTTTTCTAAATATTTATTTTACTTATTTGAAAGATAGAGTTACAGAGAGAGAGGGAGGGAGGGAGAGAGAGGAAGAGAAAGAGAGAGAGAGGTCTTCTATCCACTAGCTCACTCCCCAAATTGCTACAATGACCATGCCTGGGCCAGGATGAAGCCAGGAGCCAGGAGCTTCTTCTGGGTCTCCCACGATGGTGCAGGGGCCCAAGAACTTGTGACATCTTTTGCTGCTTTCCCAGGTGTATTAACAGGGAACTGGATTAGAAGTGAAGCAGCCAGGACTTGAACTGATGCCCAAATGAGATGCTGGTGCTGTAGACTGGGGCTTTAACCTGCTGTTAAACCTGCCAAAGCACTGTTCCCTAGCTGTAGGGTTTTTTTTTGTTTGTTTGTTTGTTTGTTTTTGGTAAGATTTATTTATTTGAAAATCAGAGTTAGAGAGAGAGAAGGAGAGGTAGAGAGAGAGAGGTCTTCCATCTGCTGGTTACCTCCCCAGTTAGACACCACGGCTGGTACTGCACCAATCTGGAGCCAGGAGCTTTCTTGCGGATCTCCCACACGGATGCAGGGCCCCAAGGACTTGGGTCCTCCTCTAGTGCTTTCTCAGGCCATAGCAGAGAGCTAGATTGGAAGTGGAGCAGCCAGGACTTAAACCGGCACCCATATGGGATGCTGGCACTGCAGGCTGTTGCTTCACCAGCTATGCCACAGCGCCAGCCCCAGCTGTAGGTTTTTTGAAGATGTGCTTTATCAGATTGAGAGTTACCTTGTACTGCTAGTTTAGCTGAGTGTTTTTACCATGAGTGGTTGTTGTATTTTGTCAAATACTTTTTGTGTGTTTGTTGATGTGATCATGTGGTTTTTCTTTTTTAACCTGTTGAGGTAACTGAGTACATTAATTGATTTTTGAATATTGAGCTAGCTTTGTATATCTAGGATAGGTCTCAGTCATGATGTATAATTCTCTATACATTTTTAGATTCAATTTGCTAATATTTTGTGGAATAGTTTTGTTTCTATGTTAATGAGATTTACTGGTCTATAGCTTTCTTGTAGATTTCGAGTCATAGAAAGATATTTCTCCCATCAGCATTTAAAGGAATTCTCCCATGTTCTAATAATTTTATGATTTTATCTTTTCAAAAAATATTTATTCATTTATTTGAAAGGCAGAGTGACAGAGAGAGAGCCAGCCAGCCAGCCAAATATATATAGAGAGATCTTTTCTCCACTGGTTTATTCCCACAAGGACCATCACAGCTGGTTCGGGGCCAGGCTGAAGGAAAAAGCTGACTCATCCTGATTTTCCACATGGGTTGCAGGGGTCCAAGCAATTGGGTTTTCTTTTGCTGCCTTCCCAGGTGTGTTGGCTGGAAGCTGGTTTGGGAACAGAACAGCCTGGATTCAAATTGGCACTCTACTATGGGAAGCCAGCATTGTAAGAGGTGGCTTGACACACTGCATCATACCTCCAGCCCTGGTTTCATCATTATACATTAAAATTTTTAATTCATTTGGATCATTACATTGTGAATTGGGAGTACAATTTAATGTTATTCTGAGGGACTACTCTAACATTGTTCATTGAATCATTTACTACTACTGATTTCAAGTTTCTAACAGATATTTTATAGTACATTTCTGATTGTATTTGGGTGTGTTTCTTGGGTATATTTGACTCACAGTTTATTTTGATAATTTTAGGAGTGCTTCCTGATGTTATTCCCAGCACTGGATTTTAATTTCCTTTTTGTCTTAATCTCTTGTCTGTGAAAATGTAAGTCCCTCTGTGTACTAATAAGTTATATACACTTACTGACTGTACATCATTACAGTATTGTTGCCATTATGTCTTAAGTGTAAATGTATTATCTTTAATTCATAAAAAAAGTGAAGCCTGATACTTCTCCAAGTGCTTCTGACCTGTTTTGTGAAATATTCTACCTTTGTTGGTGTTTCCAAGAAATAGTTAGTGCAGGTCTCCTTTACTTGATTCATTCCCATGAATTTTCCATGCTGTAGTTATCAAAAAGTAACTAGTTGTGATGACAACTGACCTTTACTAGAAATGACCAGAGGGTATCTTAGAAGAATTTTTGAAGAACAGAATACCTTGGATGAGGGGAAAAATTAATGAAAAAATACACAGGCACTAGTTTCTGAACAATACGAATTTTATATATCAAATGAAGTAATAGGGGCAATTACTCTAGTTCATTGTCATTCTCACATGTTTCCGTTTCCACTATTGTACCTGAAGACATGGTTAGTGAGTGAAACCCTCTTAGTGATTTCTAGGGCTTGGTCACTGAAGTGCTCTCAGCCACTCTACCTTTAGCAGTGGCTGTCCCAGCTCAATCTGGTCCCTTTTTTGAACCGGACTTAGAGAGCTGAAGGCTTGGACTTAATTTTCTTTGCTAGTATATACATGTACAAAGGGCCCTGCTTTCATTTTCTTCAATTTTTTTTTTTTTTTCTTGACCAGCAGAGTGGACAGTGAGAGACAGAGAGAAAGGTCTTCCTTTTTCCCTTGGTTCACCCCCCAATGGCTGCTGCAGCTGGTGCGCTGTGGCCTGCGCACCGCATTGATCGGAAGCCAGGAGCCAGGTGCTTCTCCTGGTCTCCCATGCGGGTGCAGGGCCCAAGCACTTGGGCCATCCTCCACTGCACTCTAGGGCCACAGCAGAGAGCTGGACTGGAAGAGGAGCAACTAGGACAGAATCCGGTGCCCCGACCGGGACTAGAACCTGGTGTGCCGGCGCCGCAGGCAGAGGATTAGCCTAGCGAGCCACAGCCCTGGCCCTTCAGGTTCTTTCATTTTTAAAAGATTTATTTTGGCTGGCGCCGCGGCCCACTAGGCTAATCCTCTGACTTGTGGCGCCGGCACACCGGGTTCTAGTCCCGGTCGGGGCGCCGGATTCTGTCCCGGTTGCCCCTCTTCCAGGCCAACTCTCTGCTGTGGCCAGGGAGTGCAGTGGAGGATGGCCCAAGTGCGTGGGCCCTGCACCCCATGGGAGACCAGAAGCACCTGGCTCCTGCCATCGGATCAGCGCGGTGCGCCGGTCGCAGCGCGCCAGCCGCGGCGGCCATTGGAGGGTGAACCAGTGGCAAAAGGAAGACCTTTCTCTCTGTCCACTCTGCCTGTCAAAAAAAAAAATATTTTTATTTATTTGAAAGAGTTACAGAGAGAGGTAGAGACAGAGAGAGAGGTCTTCTATTTGCTGGTTCAGTCCCCAATTGGCTGCAAAGAACTGAGCCAGCCAATCCGAAGTCAGGAGCCAGGAGTTTCTTCCTGGTCTCACAGGTGGGTGCACTTGGGCCATCTTTCACTACTTTCCCTGGCCGTAGCAGGGAGCAGGATCTAAAGAAAAGCAGCCAAGACTAGAATGGGTGCCTTTGTCATGGTGATATTACTTGATTTCCAGTTTCCAGAATGAAGATAGCTGTAGAAAAGAGGAAGAATGGTCTTTTGTCTTCTCTACTGAGGGCAAGAGGTTTTTGTTTTTTCCTCTTATTTCACACACCTGGGCACAATAGAACACTTCTTTATCAGCCTTTAACTACTGGCAACAGTTTTCTTTACAAACTCTTGTTTGCTAGACTCCTGAGTAAAACCCTTATTTTCAAAGAGCTTGTCTCCCTTATATTTGAGTGGCATTTTAATAAGCCTTTTCAACAGATTTAAACTTTTCCCATATAAACCTTCTTTTTGAAGCCAAATCACACCAGTTTTGTTTAGATTTTCTAATCCTTTAATCATTTTATTCTCAGCATGTTTCCAAATGCTGTACATCTCTCTGTAGACTCCAGAGCTGGCCTGAGTTCTTTAACAAAATCTGATCAGGATCGAATGAAATGAAAAACACACTCCTTTGGCTGTTCCTCATGTATTTCTAGAGTTGCTGTTCCTCTCCATTTAAGCATTAAAACAGTGTTCCAGAATGTCCTGATGTGTCTCAGCCCTCCTGAAGTATATGCCCTTGTAGTCACAGGGGGCTCCTTGGGAACGAGGCTGTGTAATTTCACAGAGCTCACTGCTTAGAACAGCCCTGTACTCATCTGTTTCTGCCTTCTTGAAATTTTAATAGATTTTAGAACAGGACTCCTTGTTTTCATTTTGCTCCAAGCACTACAAAATAAGTAGCTGACCCAGCTTGTAGTTGTCAATAAGAGGACATGATTGTTAAGTCAGCTGTTGTGTAACCAACCTCCATGATAATTATGATAGCCAGACCTTGGGTGAGAAATGCGGTTTCAAATGTGCTCTCCCCTTCCTGGATCACAGCTTTCCACTACTGTGCTTGATATGCTCACTGCTCACCTGTTGTCTCTTTGCTCTCTTTTGGGTTTATCTCCTTCTTATTCTTTAATCTATCTCAATTTAAGCATTGATGCACTTAGGTTCCTGTAATCCAAACTTCTGACATCCAACACTAATTCTTTTCTGAGGATTCTTCCTCAGGGTCCCTTTGATCCTTTACTTTCTTCCCTCTTATTACTTTTGGCCCAATGTGCCTTCCATTCATCTCCAAGAATTCTCTTTCTCAACTGATAATTTTTGTCCAGTAGCTAATTGCTCATCCATAGATTAAATTTTTCCCAACTCTGTTAAAGTACTGGTTGGTAATCACAGGAAATCTGTGTGGGGCAGAAATTTGAATTTAATTTCCATGTCAGGATTTGGAAATATTTGTCAAGTTGAACTATAAACACAAGTGCTAGAATATCTTACCTTTTATTGTGATTTACCATAAAGTTGTTTCTAGGTGTCCAATTTAATGAATATACAGCACATTTAACTGTGAATAATCATTGTATATCTTGCATTGCCTAATTTGTCAATTTATTTCCTCTTTTTCTTGTAGCTCAACAAGCAGCAATTGCAGTTACTAAAAGAACGGTTCCAGGCCTTCCTCAATGGGGAAACCCAAATTGTAGCTGATGAAGCATTTTGCAATGCAGTTCGCAGTTACTATGAGGTATGTTTGAAGAGCTATGTTTTTGTTATTATGATGTTATCAAGAAGAGTTTATTTTAAGGGCATTTCACATTTTAAAAAACTCATTGAAGTCAGGGGAAGTCTGAGTTTGTGACCTTCTTGAAAGCATTGTGAATTCTATTTTGCAATTTAAAAACCCATAATTCCACAGCCTGGTTTGAGAGATAAACGGAATTGGAAAGTATTCACATCTTTTGAGGAGAAGTAAACTGTTTTAGAAAAATTTTCTGTCAGTGATTGATAACAGCTGAGTATAGCTATCTTTAGGCCCGTATGTCCAAATTATCCTTTTTAATCAGGGTTTCCATAGTGAATTGTGTATCTTATGCCATTTTGTTCCGTAAGTTTTATAATAATTAAGGCAAGTAACCAATTTCAAGAGGATAAATTGAATTTTCTTTTCTTCATGAAGGAATAAGACTACCAACACCATCTTGCTATTTCTTCCAGTTTTAGCTTTAGTTCACTGGGAGTTCTCTGTGGTTTCCTATGAACACCCATTTTCACACGTACTTATTAACTGCTTCAGTGAGTTGTCAATAGATGTTGAGAGAGCTCCCTTTTTTTCTAAACATTTCAGAGTCATCTGGGTAATGAATTCCTTCTGTTGTGCAGATACTATAAACCTTTCCACTAAAGAAGAAGCATGACCTATAAACATATGTAAGTGCTTCACAAAACTCATGAAAAATTGGAATAAAAAGTTTATTTTGGTGTAAAAGGTTTAAAAGCCCATGAATAGGTTTTTCATATTATAAATTTGTCATGAACTTTGTGAATACTCTTTGTATGTATAGATTTCCTATTCTTTTGTGCCAAAACAAACTGATTCCCCTTTTCCTGAACTTCTTCAAGTTCCTTGATTAGAGTAGCACAAAAAGGAAAATGTGGAGGAGAGACAATGGGTCTGAACTTTGCTGAGGCAGGGAAAGTTTTTATGTGAACAATAACTGGATGTACATGTAATTGATTAGATTTATAATTAATTGGCAATATACATCGGAAGTTACTTAATGCAAACCCAAGGAAGTTCACAATAATCCAGACTTAGCCAGTTGAATTAGATGACAATATGGAAGTCTTATTTACAAACCGTGTATGATGTACAACTATGGGCAGTAGTTGTCTAAATGGAACTTAATTCAGAACATCTTTTCTTAACATTTAAAAGGAGGAGAGACAGAGAAAAGTCTTCTATTTGCTGGTTTGCTTGAAAGTACCTGCAGAAGCCAAGGCTGGGCCAGATGAAGCCAGGAGCCTAGAACTCAATTTAGTTCTCACACAGTGGACCAATGTACTTTTGCCTCCCAGGTTGCACATTAGCAAGATGCTGCAATTAGAAGCAGAGCTAGGATTCTAACCCAGGCATTCTGATATGAAATATGAATATCCTAAGTCATATCTTAACTGTGGCACCAAATGCCTTGCACACTGTATTAAGGAGTACAACACCTCAAACCTTTCTCAAGTATAGGGCTATCTGCCCATCTTGTAAATATTGGCAGTCTGAGCTTGGAATGATAAAATCTTGCTTTAGTGAGATCCCAGTGGAAAGAACGGGGCCATCAAAGAAGGAGGTACCTTTCTCTGAAGGGAGGAGAGAACTTCCACTTTGACTATGACCCTATTGGAATAAGATCAAAGTCAGCGAACTCTAAAGGCTTCCATAGCCCTTGCAACTCATGACTAGAGCCTAGGGAGATTACTGACGCCATGAACAGGAGTGTCAAATTGTTAAGTCAGCAACAGGAGTCACTGTCTACTTACATCCCATGTGGGATCTGTCCTTAATGTGTTGTCTAATGTGCAGTGATGCTATAACTAGTACTGAAACAGTATTTTTACACTTTGTGTTTCTGTGTGGATGCAAACTGATGAGGTCTTTACTAATTATATACTGAATCGATCTTCTGTATATAAAGATAATTGGAAATGAAAAAAAAAAAAGAAAAAAAAAAACCCTGGTGTTAAATTGGAAATGGCATAGAAAATTAATTTTTTAAAAAAATAGTGGCCGGCGCCACGGCTCAATAGGCTAATCCTCCGCCTTGCGGCACCGGCACACCGGGTTCTAGTCCCGGTCGGGGCACCGATCCTGTCCCGGTTGCCCCTCTTCCAGGCCAGCTCTCTGCTGTGGCCAGGGAGTGCAGTGGAGGATGGCCCAAGTGCTTGGGCCCTGCACCCCATGGGAGACCAGGAGAAGCACCTGGCTCCTGCCATCGGATCAGCGCGGTGCGCTGGCCACAGCGCGCCTACTGCGGTGGCCATTGGAGGGTGAACCAACGGCAAAAAGGAAGACCTTTCTCTCTCTCTCTCTCTCTCTCTCACTGTCCACTCTGCCTGTCAAAAATAAATTAAAAAAAATATTATGTAGGATCTCTGTCTTTAATGTGCTGTACACTCTTATTTAATGCTATAATTAGTACTCCAACAGTATTTTTCTCACTTTGTGTTGCTATATGGGGGCAAACTGTTGAAATCTTTACCTAATATATACTAAACTGATCTTCTGTATATAAAGAGAATTGAAAATGAATCTTGATGTGAATGGAAGGGGAGAGGGAGCGGGAAAGGGGAGTGTTGCAGGTGGGAGGGAAGTTATGGGAGGGGGAAGCCATTGTAACCCATAAGCTGTACTTTGGAAATTTATATTCATTAAATAAAAGTTTAATAAATGAAAAAAAAAATCTTGCTCTGCATCACAAGTGATGGAATGTAATGCCCTATACTTTCATCAGTGTAATAATATGAAAGAAAACTCAAATGTCTGTGTTCAGGCTGAACTCAGGAAAGTGATTTCTATAGGAAAATGTAATTTTTAAAATGAAGCTTTTAAACTCATTTTTAGTTTTGCGAAATTCATCCTTCTGTGTGTGATAGGGACACTGAAATTGGATGAGAACATGAGGGAGTTTTCTTTTGTACTTATGTGGTGTAAATAAAAAATTATTTCAAAATTATGTTTATAAAAAGTGAATATATTATGATATGGCCAGTTTATAGATTAACATCCTCAATCTATACCAGTAAAGCTAACTTAACTAATAAAGGAAAGAGTATCCACATTGTCTTTTACATGAGAATTCTCATTAGGGCACCATATCTAACAAGATGTAGCCAAATTCAAGGTTATTACATTTGAAATAACTTAAAGGAACTTGAGATGTTTAGCTGGGATACAGAGTGGCCTTGTGTTGTCAGTTGTCCTTAGAATAAAACTAGGGGACCAGTGCTGTAGCATAGCTGGTAAAGTCGCTGCCTGCAGTGCCGGCATCCATATGGACACCGGTTTGAATCCCAGCTACTCCACTTCCAATCCTGCTCTCTGCTATGGCCTAGGAGAACAGTGGAGGATGGCCCAAGTCCTTGGGCCCCTGCAACTGTGTGGGAGACCCAGAAGAAGCTCCTGGCTTCGGATTGGCTCAGCTCCAGCATTTGCGGCCATTTGAGGATTGAACCAGCAGATGAAAGACTCTCTCTCTCTCTCTCTCTCTGCCTCTCTGTAATTCTTTCAAATAAATAAATAAATCTTAAAAAAAGGAGTAAAAGTAGGATGCAGATAGAAACTGAAGGAGGGGGAAATTTCAATCTAATTGAACTGGAGTTTAGTTGCACTATTTCCAAACAGTAGATTGGTGAGTGATGTGTCACTAGGGGAGATCCTGCTGGCACTTCCCCATCACTTGGGAATCAGATTGCACACACAGATCTCGTAGCTTTGCCCGTTTGGCTGAATCAGAATTTCAGAATCTGTACTTCTTTTTTAACTTTTATTTAATGCATATTAATTTCCAAAGTACAGCTTATGGATTACAATGGCTTTCCCACCATAATTTCCCTCCCACCCACAACCCTCCCCTTTCCCGCTCCCTCTCCCCTTCCATTCACATCAAGATTCATTTTCAATTCTCTTTATATACAGAAAATCAGTTTAATATATATTAAGTAAAGATTTCAACAGTTTGCACCCACATAGCAACACAAAGTGAAAAATACTGTTGGAGTACCAGTTATAGCATTAAATCACAGTGTACAGCACATTAAGGACAGAGATCCTACATGAGGAGTAAGTGCACAGTGATTCCTGTTGTTGACTTAACAAATTGACACTCTTGTTTATGGCATCAGTAATCACCCGAGGCTCTATTCATGAGTTGCCAAAGCTATGGGAGCCTTTTGAGTTCACCAACTCTAATCATATTTAGACAAGGTCATAGTCAAAGAGGAAGTTCTCTTCTCCCTTCAGAGAAAGGTACCTCCTTCTTTGATGACCTATTCTTTCCACTGGGATCTCACTCATGGAGATCTTTCATTTAGGTCATTTTTTTTTTTTTTGCCAGAGTGCCTTGGCTTTCCATGCCTGAAATAGTCTCATGGGCTTTTCAGCCAGATCCGAATGCCTTAAGGGCTGATTCTGAGGCCAGAGTGCTGTTTAGGACATCCGCCTAAGTACAGAATCTGTACTTTCAAGTGCACCTCATGACTTTCCTACAACTGGTGGATTGCCAATCAGTAGAGTTAGATTGTTACTTGCTATGAGCATTACAGAAAGAGATGTAAGCTTTGAAGAGGTTGGTTTGACTAGATGACCAAGGGTTTTCTGTTTGCTAGGTAGTATTTTCAGATGGTGTTTACTTGTGAGACTGTCTGTGATGCTGACATTTGTGATGATAATAATGATATACATGGAGGCTATATTCTTAATTACATTTGAGCAGTTACTGCATTCCAGGAGGTATACAGTTGGTACTCAGCAGGTTTCTGAGTGAATAAGTACATTTGTTTTTTTTTTTTTTTTTGAAAAAATAAGTAAGGTAAAAAAGTTGCTTCTCAATTTTTTTCCATTAAAGCCTTTCTACTTTTTAGGATTAGAGTTTTTGCATGTTTGGTTATAGCTAACAATGCTAGTAGTCTCTCTTAGTATTGCTTATGCAGTGTTTTTTTAATAGATAGCAAAAATATATAATTTTTCTTCTAATATCTCCTTGCAGTAACTGCAAGTGTTGTTACCCACAAGTTACAGTTTTGTGCCATGTAATGATATTTCAGTCAGTGGAGGCTGCATTTACCAGTGCTCCCATAGTGGAGCTGAAAAATTCGGATCACCCAGTGGCATTGTGCTCTGGTCACGTTGTAATGTAACACATTACTTACGTGATTGTGGTGATATTGGTGTGAACAAACCTGCTGTGCTGCCAATCAGTATACAGCACATGCAATTATGTACACTGTAGAATTCTTGATAGTAAAGAACTCTGTTATCTGTTTATGTAGTATACTATGTATTTTATTATTAGGGTAATTCAAAAAGTTTGTTGACAACAGAATTAAATTTATTTTCATTCAAAGTTTTTCAAATGCATGCATAGTTTTTTCATAACATCTTTCATGAACTTTCTGAAGATCCTTTGTAAGAGTGAATTCCAGTTTTTTTACTCAAAATTTTCTTTTAATTCTCGTTTTTTTTTTTTTAGCATCATTGTAAATATAGGAAAAATCCTAACAAATGGGTGTTAGCAATTAAATTGAAAATATAGCTTCATATTCTTGGGATGTAATTCTCCAAAAATTGTTTTGCTATTATTCTTTTTCCTTTCTTTTAGATTCATAAATGCCATTTGTTTTAAATATTTATTTACTGATTTGAAAGGCAGAGTATGGGAAGGGAGAGAGAGGGAGAGAGAGAGAAAGAGGAACTTCATATCTGCTTGTTAACTCCCCAAGTGCCTCAAATGTGTGCAACAGCCAGGCTAAAGCCAGCAGCTCCATTTGGGTCTCCCATGTAGGTGGCAGAAGCCTAAGTATTTGGGCCACCATCCACTGCCTCCCAGGCACATTAGCAGGAAGCTGATGGAAAGCAGAGTAGCCAGGAACCAACACTCTGATAGGGGATGCACGTGTCCCAAATGGCAGCACAACCACTGTTCCACAATGCCAACTCCCATAAATAACTATTTCTTGAATGATTGTATGAATAGTCTTTTCCATCTTGATTGTTGGTCTATAAATTCTGTAGGCGAGTAAGAGTTAGCGACATATTCTTATCCTATTTTATTTTCAGATTTTTTAATTGACTTCACTATTTTTTTTTTCGTTTTTTTTTTTTTTTTTTTGAACAGGCAGAGTTAGACAGTGAGAGAGACAGAGAGAAAGGTCTTCCTTCTGTTGGTTCACCCCCCAAATGGCCACTACAGCTGGCGTGCTGCGCCGATCCGAAGCCATGAGCCAGGTGCTTCCTCCTGGTCTCCCATGCGGGTGCAGGGCCCAAGTACTTGGGCCATCCTCCACTGCCTTCCCGGGCCACAGCAGAGAGCTGGGCTGGAAGAGGAGCAACTAGGACAGAATGCGGCGCCCTGACTGGGACTAGAACCTGGGGTGCCGGTGCTGCAGGTGGAGGATTAGCCTAGTGAGCCGCGGCACTGGCCTACCTCACTATTTTTTAATACCTGAGATTTTAATATGAGATGTAACATTTATTTGTCTCAGCATTATATAACTTCAAACATTGCTTGATGGTAAATTTGCTTTTTCAAAGGTAAATCATTCCTTCAAATTAGTCTGTTCCAGGATTAGATGGTTATGGGTGTTTATATGTGGTGGTTTTTTGGGTGTGTGGGCATGTGTGTATTTGTGTCTCAATCTTTCAGTTTTAGAATATACTGTGAATACTATCAATATGTTACATAAAACATGTACTACAGAGTTATTAATGATTTTCATATAAAATAGCATTTCTATCACATTCTTTAAATTATTTATTGTTATTTTATTTAAAAGGTGGAGGAGGGGGAGGGAGGTCTTCCATCTACTGATTCACTCCTCAAATGGCTGCATCAGCCAGGTCTGGGCTTGACGGAAGCCAGGAGCCCAGAATTCAGTCTGACTCTCTCACGTAGGTGGCAAAGATCTAAGTTATTGAGCCACCATATGCTGCCTCCCAGTATACACATTAGCAGATACCTGCCTTGGAGTCGTAGGACTGCAACCAAGTGCTCTGATATGGGATGTGAGCATCCCAGGCAGGATCTTAACCACTGTACTAAACACTTCTCCCCACATCCCTTTCTTCTAAGATGTCTTAAGTACTGTGAAGTTGAAAGGTAATGAAATCTGTTGTTTAGCATTTCATCAGTATTTTTCTTCATAAAGTTGGTCTGTTTAGAAAAATATGAACCCAAATAACTAAACCACTAATGAAGCAGACAAGGTGGTGGAGAAAGACCGTACCAGAATAAAATGGAGAAATATATTACAGGTAGCATGCACAAATACTGGATAAAGTTAGTTATTATAATATTGATTATTGATGATTTTATAGTTACTATTTATTGTTAGATACTGCTGTATTTTCACTTTTTTAAAAAGGATGAAATTTGTTTTCTTTACAATCATCCTTTTCCTGGAATGTCTCTTATTCTAGAGGAAATTATTTTTTCTGCCTATATCTCTATCTCTTTTTTTTTGTTTTGTTTTCCAGTTTAGGAAACTTCAGCTGATTCTGCAAATAAAGTTTTGTTGCAGTTTTTTTTTTTTTACTTCTAAATTATTCTTGCCTTCAGATATCTGCTCCTGTTTGCTGGAAATCAGGCAGACTCCCTCAAAACATAGCACAAGACTGTAGGATTTATAACAGATGTGTGGAGATATAAATGGTCTTTCTGTTGAAGATTCCTGAAGCGGTGTACAATTGTTGACAGTGGCTTTTGCCATAATAGAAACTGTGGTTGTGTAAAAAATGAATTCCTTCTTTCTCCACTCGTTCCCTCCTTTCCTCCTTCCTTTGTGTGTGTGCATGTGTATGTGTGTGTATGTGTGTTTATGTAGCTTGGCTTTTAAAAAATGTTATTTAAGTTATATAGGTTTCATGTATTTCATATATATAGATATAGTAACACAGTGATACTTCTCACCCTACCCTCCCTTCCGTCCCTACTCCAGCCCTTATTCCTTCTCCCTTTCTCATTCCCACTCTTAATTTTTACAAAGTTCTATTTTCAGTTTACTAAATGATAGTGAAGTTAACCCTACACTATGAAAAGAGTTAAACAAATAGTGTGAAGAAAAAAAAATAGACACTGTTCCTGAATGGAAGAGACAAAGGCTATAAGCAATCATCAAATCTCAAAACGTATATTTAACTCTAATACATTACATTTTAGGTATTCTATTAGTTTTCTCAGATCAGGGAAAGTGTATGGTATCTGTCTTTTTGGAACTAGTTTATTTCACTAAGTATAATGGTTTCCAGTTGCATTCATCTTGTTGCAAAAGAATTTCATTTTTTTTTTTTACAGCTGAGTAGGACTCCATAGTGTATATATACCATATGCACTATGTTTTTTTCTTTTTTTTTTTATTAAACTTTTATTTAATGAATATAAATTTCCAAAGTACAGCTCATGGGTTACAATGGCTTCCCCCTCCCAAAACTTCCCTCCCACCCACAACCCTCCCCTTTCCCGCTCCCTCTCCCCTTCCAATCACATCATGATTCATTTTCAATTCTCTTTATATACAAAAGATCAGTTTAGTATAAATTGGGTAACGATTTCAACAGTTTGCCTCCATATAGCAACACAAAGTGAAAAAAAAAATACTGTTGGAGTATTAGTTATAGCATTAAATAAGAGTGTACAGCACATTAAAGGCAGAGATCCTACATAATATTTTTTAAAAAATTAATTAATTTTCTATGCCATTTCCAATTTAACACCAGGTTTTTTTTTTCATTTCCAATTATCTTTATATACAGAAGATCGATTCAGTATATAATTAGTAAAGATCTCATCAGTTTGTACCCACGCAGAAACACAAAGTGTAAAAATACTGTTTCAGTACTAGTTATAGCATCACTGCACATTAGACAACACATTAAGGACAGATCCCACATGGGATGTAAGTAGACAGTGACTCCTGTTGCTGACTTAACAATTTGACACTCCTGTTCATGGGGTCAGTAATCTCCCTAGGCTCTAATCATGAGTTGCCAGGGCTATGGAAGCCTTTAGAGTTCGCTGACTTTGATCTTATTCCGATAGGGTCACAGTCAAAGTGGAAGTTCTCTCCTCCCTTCAGAGAAAGGTACCTCCTTCTTTGATGGCCCCGTTCTTTCCACTGGGATCTCACTCACGGAGATCTTTCATTTAGGTCTTCTTCTTTTTTTCTTTTCCATGGTATCTTGGCTTTCCATGCCAACAATACTCTCATGGGCTCTTCATCCAGATCCGAATGCCTTAAGGGCTGATTCTGAGGCCAGAGTGTTGTTTAGGATATCTGCCATTCTATGAGTCTGCTGTGTATCCCACTTCCCATGCTGGATCTTTCTCTCCCTTTTTTATTCTATCAGTTAGTATTAGCAGACACTTGTCTTGTTTGTGTGATCCCTTTGTTTCTTAGACCTATCCAAGCCATCTAATGTGAACTAAAATTGATCACTTGGACTAGTGAGATGGCATTGGTACATGCCACCTTGATGGGATTGTATTGGAATCCCCTGGCACATTTCTAACTCCATCATTTGGGGCAAGACTGATTGTGCATGTCCCAAACTGTGCATCTCCTCCCTCTCTTTTTCCACTCTGAAATTTAACAGGGATCACTTTTCAGTTAAAATTTAAACACCTAAGAATAATTGTGTGTTAATTACAGAGTTCAACCACTAGTACTAGAACAACAACAACAACAACAAATACTAAAAAGGATAAAGTATTACATTGTACATCTAGAGTCAGGACAAAAGCTGATCAGGTCATTGTTTCTTATAGTGTCCATTTCACTTCAACAGATTTCCCCTTTGGTGCTCAGTTATGGCCAATCAGGGAAAACAAATGATATTTGTCTCTTTGGGATTGGCTTAATTCACTTAGCATGATGCTTTCCAGATCCCTCCATCTTGTTGCAAATGACTGGGTTTCATTGTTCCTTACTGCTGTATAGTATTCTATGGAGTACATGTCCCATAATTTCTTTATCCAGTCTACTGTTGATGGGCATTGAAAAGATTTATTTATTTATTTGAAAGCCAGAGTTACACAGAGAGAGGAGAGGCGGAGAGAGAGAGAGAGAGAGAGAGAGAGAGAGAGAGAGGTCTTTCATCTGCTGGTTCACTCCCCAACTAGCCACAACGGCTGGAGCTGCGCCCATCCAAAGTCAGGAGCCTGGAGCTTCTTCCAGGTCTCCCATGCAGGTGCAGGGGCCCAAAGACTTGGGCCATCTTCTGCTGCTTTCCCAGGCCATAGCAGAGAACTGGATCGGAAGTGGAGCAGCCAGGTCTCAAACTGGTGCCCATATGGGATGCTGGCACTGCAGGGCAGTGGCTTTACCCGGAATGCCACAGCACCAGCCCCCATAATTTCTTTATCTAGTCATCTGAGTTGATTCCATATTCTGGCTATTGTGAATTGTGCTGCAATGAACATGCGTGTGCAGATAACTCTTTAAGATGTTGATTTCTTTTGCTTTGGGTAAATTTCCAGGAGAGGGATGGCTGGATCATGTGGTAGGTCTGTATTCAGATTTCTGAGATATCTCCATACTGTTTTCCACAGTGGCTGCACCAGTTTACATTCCCACCAGCAGTGGATCAGAGTACCTTTACCCCCACATCCTTACCAGCATTTGTTATTTGTTGATTTGTATATGAGAGTCATTCTAACTGAGTGAGGTGAAACCTCACTGTGATTTTGATTTGCGTTTCCCTGATGGCTAGTGATCCTGAGTATTATTTCAAATGTCTGTTGGCCATTTGAATTTCTTCTATTGAAAAATGCCTGTTTAAATCCTTTGCCCATTTATTAACTGGATTGTTTGTTTTGTTGTTTATTCTTCAGCTCCTTATAGATCTTGGTTCTTAACCTTTTCTTAGTTGCGTAGTTGCAAATATCTTGTCCCATTTTGTCCGTTGCCTCTTCACTTTGCTGAATGTTTCTTTTGGAGTGCAAAACTTCTAAGCTTGCTATAATCCCATTGTTTGTGCTATTGTGGTCTTTTCCAAGAAGTCTTTGTCTATGCCAATATCTTGCAGAGTCCCCCCAATATTCTCCTGTAGTAATTTGGTGGTATCGGGTCATAGATGTAGATTCTTGTTCCATTTTGAGTGGATTTTTATGGAAGGTGTAAGGTAAGGTTCTAGTTTCATACTTCTGCATGTGGAGATCCAGTTTTCCCAGCACCATTTGTTCTATAGACTGTTCTTGTTCCAGGGTTTGATTTTACCTCTTTTGTTAAAGCTAAGTTGGTTGTATATTTGTGGATTGATTCTGGCCAGGCCAAAGCCAGGAGCCAGGAGCTTTGCCTGAGTCTCCTTCGTGGGTGGCAGGAACTCAAACACTTGGGCCATCTTTCACAGCTTTTCCCAGGCAATAGCAGGGAGTTGGATCAGAAGTGGAGCATCCAGGCAATGAACTTGTGCCCACATGGGAGGCCTGCTTCACAGGTGTCAGCTTAACCTGCTGTGCCACACTGATCATTCATATTCTTGGGTTGATTGATTGTCTTGAGTAAGTTTTTGCATGTGGTATTACTGGGTGATGGTTGTGCCACTGCTGCGCCATAAAGCTGGCTCCTGGGTGTTTATCATTTAAATACAGATTGAGAGGTATTGTTTATATACCAAGTAGACTATTAGCCCTTTGTGGTGCTGCGGTTGTTTTCTTCAGTTTTATTTTTTGCTGTTTGCATTCACTTTTTGTGCATGTCCTTACCTCTGATACTTACTCCTTTCCTGCCCTTTCATGTTCCAAGTGGGATTCTGTCTTCTTGTTCTTAGGTCATTGCTGACAGTGGTTAGTGTCATGTTTCCCCCTGCTTCCCTCATTCCAGGTGAATAGCTCTGTGGCTTGAATTCCACACAAGGATCTGTGCATTCGTGCAACTCATGCTGTTCTGTCAACCTGCTTCCCCTCCCACAGAAGGGAAAGATAATCTCTGAAGCTCTTTCCAAACACGCAGATCTCTGAGTGTTAGCATTCGTTTCTCTGTAGGTCTCCTTTTCCTCATCTTACTGGTCTTATATCTCCACAAGGTAAAAGGACATAAAAAGGTCCATGGCTTAATCCTTTACCTTCAGGACACATTTCCAGGCCCTAGTGCTGGAGTCTTTGTGACTGTTCTTAACTTCTTAGTCCAGAATACCAAATAATTTAACTTTAGCAGTCAAATTCTTCCCAAGAAACTAGGAAATATCTGTTCCAGCTTCCCCACCATACGAAATCAGTTTGGTAGCATTCCTTTTCATTTGTGTATTCTCTTCCCTGACATTTTACCCCATGTCAATGTGTACTTAAAAATAAACTCAATTATTTAGTGGCTGCGAAAACTAAGAGTTCTTTAAAGCATTTTTCCTCATTTTACGTAATTTTTTTTTAGAATTAGTATGTATAACTTGTTACTACCCTTAACCTGTGTTTGCTTAGACAGAGGGGCTGAGGAGATAGGCATTTAAATATTTTGATGAAAATTTCTCTTTATCATTTTCCTTCAGAATAGAAAGATTTATTTTTCATATTCCAAGGGATGTTTGACCTCTCAAATCTCTTTTTAAATGATCAATAAATCTGTTTTTAAATGTTGAAATGATGCTGTGGAAAAGGCCTGATTTTTTTTCTTCTTTTTTTTATTTATTTAACAGATAGAGTTAGTGAGAGAGAGAAACAGAGAGAAAGGTCTTCCCTCCATTGGTTCATCCCCTAAATGGCCGCCACAGCCAGAGCTACACTGATCCGAAGCCAGGAGCCAGGTACTTCCTCCTGGTCTCCCATGTGGGTGCAGGGGCCCAAGTACTTGGGCCATCCTCCACTGCCCTCCCAGGCCACAGCAGAGAGCTGGACTGGAAGAGGAGCTACCGGGACCAGAACCCGGCTTCCATATGGGATGCTTGCGCCGCAGGTGGAGGATTAGCCAGTTGAGCCATGGCGTCGACCCCATGGCCTGATTTTTTTCATGGTGAACTGATGATCACTCAGAAAAGCAAGATTGGCAGCCTTGTAGTAGGAGGGGATAGAAAAAGTCAGCACATTGATAAATGAAATCCAGTAACCAGTAACTAGAAGTGAGGTTTTAAATTTGCATTGAGCCCTGCAGATCACATTGTATTTCTTATTTTTGGTATTGACTGTTTTAGTTCACATCATATTTTCTTATATTGTAAGGATGGCCTTTGAAATTAAGTGTTCTATAGAAATCAGGAAAGTGTGTTTTCAAGTATGAGATTCCTTTCTGTGGAAGGTGTCTGGGTTCACCCCATCTGTGTTTGCATTCCGTGGTCACCCACATTCTTGAGAGCATCCGTTTTATTATTGAAGTCTGGGCAATGCATAGATTGTAGAATTGTGTTGCTTGAAGATAACTGAGGAAGTCACCTTGTTTGAACATTTTCTTCCTTTTTCTTTAAAAACTTTTAGAAGAAACTGAGATTGTGGATTTTTCACGCCCACCTAGCAGTTGGAAGCAGCGAGTAGGGCTACATCTGCATCTTCTGTCTTCCTCTGCTTCTGCATTTTTACAGCAAGGACGTTGCATCTTTGCAGGTGGACTGTGGCTGCAGAGACCTAGTGACGGTTCCCCATTTAGCCAATGACCTAGAAATCTCACCCAAGCCAGGTAGCCGCCAAGAGCAGAAGCGTGTAGCCTTCCCTAATTCCCAGCCCCAACGAAGGAGATGCTCAGCGTGGGGCTAAGGCCTGTCAATGGTAGGGCATAGGCGGATCTGAGATAAGCATTTTTGTGCTATGCCAGTCTTTTTATACTTGGCCTGGTGCCATGATTCGGGAAGAGTTTGCACTCACGTCTGTTTATAAATCTTTTAAGGGAGTGTTTGTAACAGCTCTCAGACACTCTTGATTCTTTCACTGAACTCTGTTGGTCAGCAAAGCCATTTCTCTTTGAGAGAAAATGCCAGGTTAGTGCTAAGAGGGCCTCTAAGTAGGGTCACTGTCACAGCTTTCTGAGGGACATTTGGCCTCAGATTTGCTTTTATAAGGATATTCCTTCTTCATTAGGGAAATGTGCTATAACTTTAAATGCCTACCCTTAAGAAGTTGTTGACTTTCATTTATTTTACTTTAATTATCTTGCCTGCTTAAGGCTAAGTACCATTTCTTTGAATACCAAAAAATTAGTTGTCTACCTCATTAGGCAAATGCTGTCTTAAGTGGACAACTTTTTTGGGGGAATCAATAAGTTCTTCCAGATTTTAGGACTCAAAATTTTCTTCATTATGTGAATTCTAGAATTTTCCAGGGGTAAATGCTCAATTTCCCTGAGTCTGTGATCCTGAAAGAGTCAAGATTTTATGTCTTCATGTCACTCTCAAGTCCATTAAATGTACTTCTTCTGCTTCTGTCAGACTTACTCAGTAGTACTTTTTATCATAAGTTTCTATTTTTAAAGCTTCTCATTTTTTTTCTTCAGAGATGACATCTTGAGAGACAGTCACAATGGATACTGGTCTCACCTTGGTATATTTAAGACCTTCATCATAAAATGGATAAAAGAACTCTTGAAAAGCATAAAGCATAAAACAATTTCAATAGGAAAGACTGTGACATTTAAGATAGTCATTGATCTTCTGTTTTTTTGTACATTACTTGTTTAGCTTATAACATTTAATTATTTTTACATTGATTACTGTCAAAATGCTTATCAAAAATATATCTTTTCTCTTGGTATAACATAAACCATAACCATATAAAAGACATGGTCTATTTATATTTTTATTTTAATGTTTTTTAAAGATTTATTATTTATTTATTTGAAAGGCAGAGAGAGAGAGAGAGGTCTTCCATGCACTGGTTCACTCCCCAAATGGTGACAATGGCCATAGCTGGGCCAATCCATAGCCAGGAACCTGGTTCTTCTTCTGGGTCTCCCACATGGGTATAGGGGCCCAAGGACTTGGGCCACCTTCTACTGCTTTCCCAGGCCATAGCAGGGAGCTGGATTGGAAGTGGAACAGTCGGAACTTGAACCATTTCCTATATAGGATGCTGGCATTGCAGATGGCAGTTTTATCCACTACACTACAGCACTGGCTCCAGTCTTTCTTTTTATTAAAAAAATATTAATTATTGTCACTGCAGGTTCCTTTAGAAGGGAGAACCGTATTTATATAAGATCACTGGGGGTAGTGCCCTTGTACAGATCCCCTGGTTACATTTATCTAAGAAGTACTGAAGAAACATGGTGCTGTAGCACACATTTGTTTTTAAATATAGCTATTATAAAGGCCTTCCTTTGCAATCGTGTGGATTTATTTGTATGTATAATCTGGAGAAGGGACCCATGAGCTTCAGTAGACTGCTCACCAGTCCAGGATGTGAAAATGGTTAGAAATATCTGACTCTCAGAACTTATGAAGTCTTCATCACAGAGGAAGTAGATTTTAAACATGGGGGAAACCATTTTGCGTTTTTTCTGCTTCCGATGGAATTCTAGGTCTGTGTGACTCCTGGAACTTGCTTAACTGGAGACAATGATGTGATTGAAGATTAAACCAGTTAATAAACTTGAATTGCTAGGCATGATGCCCGAGCTAAAGGTGAGCTGCCATTATTAGTATTACTGGAACATTGCTTTCCTACAAGTGTCTGCTATGAGTTTTCACAATTCAGTACTTACAGTACATTGACATCAGTATTGCTTCCTCACAATTTTAAGCTCATTCAGAGTAGGGAATCATGATTTTTAATGTTATGAACATACAGCAGACCCTAAATTAAATTATCAATTTTATGTGTTTGGCCTAGTAGTTAAGTCACCAGTGAGAATGCTTAACTGTGTCCCATATCATGGTACCTGAGTTCCAGTCCCTGTTCCAGCTCCTTGCCAGTGGAGACCCTGGGAAGCAGCGATGATGGCTCAAGTAATTGAGCTCCTGACACTCATGTGAGACACCTGGATTGAGTTTGGACAGTTGTAGACATTTGGGAGTGACTCACAGGATAGGAGTTTCCTTTCTTTCCCTCTCCTTACCTTCCGCCATTAATGCCCCCTGCCCTTTGCCATGGTGTGTTTCTCTATCAGATTAAAAAAAAAAAAAAAGAATTCATCTAATTAAATATCTGTTTAGGGTGCTAGGTAGATACTGCCTCATATAAATATAAAGTAATGGAAATATAAAGATAAATATGGTGAGGTCCTTGACTTCAAAATCTTCTGGGAAAGACAGATGTATAAGCAGCTACTTATTAAAACTGTCCTTGCTCTCTTTACCAACTTGGAGTTGGGCACTAAGACCATATCCATCAAAGTTTTCCTTTCTGTGTGGCACAAAACTAGAGGACTTGAATGTGTTGGCACTTAGCTCAAAATGAAAATGTTGCGTACTTAAACATTGATATGTGAATTTCACATGAAGATGTGAATATTACCTCTTATCAAGCACATTGATACACTGCACAGATTGTGTTTCAAATTATAATTTTTAGGTTGAGCCTAGGAAACTGCCAATATTTGACATTTTTTGATTCATGCAAATAAACCTAAGAGTTTTCAAAACAACAATAATAAATTCTATTTGATATCCCTGATGGGTGGTTTTATGTGTGGGAGTAATATTGTAAAATCCTATTTTCAGAGTCTAAGTGATTCACTTTCAGCATAGTTCCAGCAGGCATATGATTTTTAGGGTATATTGAAAGACCCTAAATGGTCTACATGCACAGACTTAAGTCATCTTTCACACTTTTATAATTAAACCTTAATTACTCCCAAGGTATATTTAAGAATATACATTTACAAGAATACTAATATCCTTCCTGTGTGTTCTTAATTTTGTTTCCAAATATTTGGCATGTCTTCTCAAATCATGTTTAGAAATTATACTTGCTAGTATTATTTAATTAAATAACATTGTGTTGTTTTCACCACATCATACACTTACTGTTTTTAACATAGTTCACTCTGGGATGACTTAGGACTGATTGACATCTTTGGTGTGGCAGTTGTATTTGCTTTATTTCTACATAACCAACATTTAAGTATCCACTGATTGTGTGGAAATGGAATAGTCTAGTGCTCCAGTATTACAAGGAGGTCATACAATGTTTAATTCAAGGATAATGTTTAGGAAACTTTAATAATTGTAGTTTTCTGTTGCAAACACTCTCCTTTTTTTTCCTTTTTTTTTTTTTTTTTGAGCAAGTTCCTTTCTATTTGAGATGGCTTATATGAGCTTTTTTTTTTAATCACAACTAATCGTTGCAGAGAAGTATTCTATCCTTTTCCCAGTGGCGTTTAATGTGTGCGAGATTTTGATGAAGCAGTACGTAATGATTTTGTACTTTCATGATTTTTTTCAGTCACTTTGGAATATATTTAATCCTTCATATACTGCTGAGATTTTAGTTTGAGATTTTAGCTTGAGTTATCTGTTCGAAATATTTCTATGTCACAAAGAGGAATTTAATTCCCATGCCAGTAGTCTATTTTTCTTATAAAATTATATGTACAGCTGATTGTAGTAGCATGGGCAGAGTGTTAAACCAGTGATGATTATAAGTGGATGAAGGACGCTTCATGAGGATAGGGATTAAATACACTTAACCTTTGTCCATGCAATTTGGGAAGAAAAAGGGAGAGTAGCCAGCGTTCTCTCTCTTTCTGCCAATCTCCCTTGCACCTCTCCTTCCTGAGTATGCCTTTGTTGTATAAATTGGCTTCATTGTGCACTCCAGTGCACTCAGGTGGTAGCCCTGTTGTGAACCTGGCCCACTACCTTCTTAAACAAGGAGAATCAGAGGAAGTGGCTGACTTGAGTAAGCTCCAGAGCACAGAGGAAGGGCTTTGTTTCGAGACTTCCAAGTTGCTCTCCTTGTACACAGCTGTCTGCATCAAGCTGACATGCCCCCTCATTACCATACCACCCCTATACTCTACCCTCCCCACCAATCCTGTCTTCTTTCCTGCCTCTGAGAACCTCCCTGCGTCAGTCTTTCTGGCCCCAGAGCTCCTGTGATGACCATGGCTGCAGTAGCCTCCTCCCATACTGAAGACTTGGCTTGCCTGTACCTATCAGGAGTGTTCAAGTGGGGCTGAGAGTCCTTGTAATGCAGAGGGATTCATACCTTGGCTTTTCCTTTACTTTTTCAAAACTTTGTACACTTATAATGGCAGTCTGTGAAAGTTTTACTATTGAAAAAATAAGTGGCATTGTTACCATACATATAGTAGATCCTACAAGAGCTGGTATAAGTCACCCATATTTTATTATTCTAATAAAATACGTGGGGGCTGGGTAATTTATTAAGAAAAGACATTTATTTAGCTCCTAGTTCTGGAAGTTTAACGACATGGTGCTGTTGTTGGCCTTGGTGAGGAGCCCCTGGTAGATGGTGTGGAGGGAGTAGGTAGGTGCAAGGTAGGTTATGAGAGATCACATAACCATTAGGAAGCCAGAGTCTGGAAAGAGGCTGGGCGTGTTCTTTTTAAAACAGCCCTCTTGGGAGAACTGAGGGTCTCACAAGAATTACTGTGCTTCCTTCTGAGGGCAATGTCCCCTAGGCCATAAAGTGTCACACTACACTCCATCTTGTAACCGTCCAACACCTCCCAACATCACCCTCTGTTGACCTGAACAAGGTTGGAACCTTTGGGGAACATGGTAACCATATCCAAACCACAGCTTCCGGCTTATAGAGAATGAAGCAGGGTGTTGTCCACTGTGACTGTTGGCTGCTGTCCAGATTTTCTCTGAAAAACTAATTCTTTCTGTTGTTTTGATTCACTTTCATTCCAAACCAGCTGGTAATCAGAGGCCTGGGCCCATGACATCTTCCACTCAAAGGCAGTCAGTGGCCAGTGCTTCAGCTTCTATGCGCCACAGTATGTGGTTCTTCCTTTAAGTATTGTGTTGTAGTGCTTGGATTATAAAGGCCTTAGCATGACCCTGTTTGATCAGTTCTCTGGCAGCTTTTCTATCGTCATCTCACTAAATTTCCTTATACACACTTAACATGAGCAATGGAAAAAAACGATGGTTCCTTGAATATACAGCATACAACTTGTTTTGCATTATTTTCTCCTTTGTTTAGAAGGCTCTGGCTACCCTTATCTACCAGAGAAGTCTACCTGTCCTGTAACACTGAGCTCACCAGTCATGTCCTCTAGACAGCTAACCCTAACTTTCCTCTCCTGCCTTCTACTCCTCCTCTCTCTCTGTCCCTTCCTCCTCCATCCATCCACTTCTGTCCTCCCTCCCCCATATTATGCCTTCTTACCTTCCTGCCCCTTTCTATGATTTTTCCATGTCTTAGCACATCCAGATATATAGGAATATAATGGAGAGTGTTGATAGGAAGTTCTTTGAATTGTCAGATTGAAAGGTCCTGGTTGAATTTTGTAATGATAATCACATAAACCACACATACAAAGTTTCTAACTTAGCAAAATTGAAACGTGGCTTTTTGGGGAAAAAAAAAAAAGGAGGGCAGGGTATTTGATGCAGTGGTTGATGCTGCTTAGAGTGGTTGCATTCCATATTGGCATGGCAGAGTTTGAGTCCCAGCTCTACTCCCCGTTCCAGCTTCCTGCTAATGCACACTCTGGGAGGTAGCAGGTGATGGCTCAAGTATCTGGGTTCCTGCCACCCATGTGAGAAACCTGAATTGAGTTCCTGGCTCTTGTCCCATGCTGTTGTGGGCCTTTGGAGAGTGTAGCAATACATGGAAAATCCCTCGATCTCTGTCTCTTTGGCTTTCAAATCAATTTTTATAAAATAGAAGAAATATAAAAGATTATATTTATTTATATATATATATATATATATATATACGTTCTTCTTGTACTAGAATAGTTAAATAGTATTTCAGTATTTTCTGTCTAAGAATTTCACAGCATAATGAAAATAATTGTGTCCTGTGTAAAATTTGTTCTTAAATATAAGGCACATTAGCTAAGGAAGGATGGGATGATGTCAGTTAATGTCATATTATGAGAAAAATTTTCTACATTAGAGTATTGTTTGCCCTCCCTGATTTTTTAAGTTACTTTTTTGTAACTATTTTGGGGTGTGAATAGTGGTTATTACCTTTTCAGTTCCAATGTAACTTCTAGATGGAAAAATCCAAGCAATATCATAATGTAAGTCATTTGTAGTCAACATTCACTGTGTGAAAAAGATCTTGTCATTTTTTAAAAATGCAAATATGTCGTGAAATGTGTTTAGTAGTTTTTATGTGGTCTTTTCCATTTAATGTTCCTGTTTATTGACAACTTTTGTAGTCTATGTGGTATGTGTGTGCGTGTGTGCGTCCTCGATTTACACGTTTCTGAAGCTGCCAGACTACTCTGGCATTGTTACCAAGTATCTGTCATCTTTTCTACATGGTGAGACCAAACTGAGAAGAGGAGATAACTTCTTAATTAGGTTTTGACAAGCCTATTTGAGAAACTAACTCAAAATGATTTTTAAAAAGACATGGTAGATAATTCCACATATGTTGAAAATAAGCTATAGAATCACTCATATCCTGCATTCAAAGAGAAGATATATTAGGAAGTATTACTCACCCAAGGAGCATAGAATCTTTTTTTGGCAGTTCATTCTAGTTTTCTTAAGCAGCAAAGTTAGGGGTGCGGTATAGAAAATCAGTTAAAAGGCCAGCACCGCGGCTCAATAGGCTAATCCTTCACCTGCGGCGCAGGCACACCCGGTTCTAGTCCCAGTAGGGGTGCCAGATTCTGTCCTGGTTGCCCCTTTTCCAGGCCAGCTCTCTGCTGTAGCCCAGGAGTGCAGTGGAGGATGGCCCAAGTGCTTGAGCCCTGCACCCGCATGGGAGACCAGGAGAAGCACCTGGCTCCTGGCTTCGGATCAGCGCGGTGCACCGGCCGCAGCGCACTGGCTGCGGCGACCATTGGAGGGTGAACCAACGGTAAAGGAAGACCTTTCTCTCTGTGTCTCTTTCTCACTGTCCACTCTGCCTGTCAAAAAAAAAAAAAAAAGAGAGAGAGAGATATGTGTGTGTTACAGAGATTGTCAACACTTGAGATTTTATTTTGTGTTCCAGTAGAATTAAAGACATGTTCATATTCCAAGTAGGTGCTAAATTCCAGTTCATTTGGAAGCTACTTTCTCATTTATAGATTTTCCCATTTCTGTTCCCATTCACTGATCACTACATTAGAATAATCAATTCCCAGGGTTCCTCTCTTCCTGGGATTCCCTTGTCCAGTGACTCACCTGATAGATGAGAGTGGAAGGACAAACCAGGTCTATTTGTCTGTCTTTGGAGCTTTCTGCTGGCTGGGAGACCCCTCACCCTGTTTTTCAGACTGTAGGCTTTACAAGGGAATTTCTCTGGGAATGGAGGTACAGGTGGCACTTGCCTACTTTTTTTGGTAGAAATGAGGCTTGCCCTGAGAAAGGTAGACGATTTCTTTGGTCTGGCAGTGTACTTGAGGGTGTGTGAACCATAGCATTAAAGAGGAAGGTTTTAGTCCATCATCTCTTATTTAAAAAGTCTTGAATCTCAGTTGTTTCAGGTGTCAGGTAGCATAGTACAAATGCCATATGTTAGAGAACAACTCATTGGGTTTTGGAGGAAGGCACATTTCATAAATAAATATTTCTATGAGTGAATGTATAGACTATATAGACTGTAGACTTTTTTTTGACTACCATTACTTCAGATAAGCTTTTAAATTTATTTATATATATATATATACACACACACACACACACACATACATGTAATTTATTTATTTATTGGAAAGGCAGAGTTGATGGGGCAGAGAGAGAGAGAGAGAGAAAGAAATACATCTTCTATTCCCTGGTTTGTTCCTCAATGGCCACAATGGCTGCGGCTGAGCTACCAGCTGGAACTCCATCTGGGTCTCCCATGTAGGTGGTAGGGACCCAAACACATGAGCCATCTTCCACAGGTGCAGTATTAGGGAGCTGGATCAGAAGTGGAGCAGCGAGAACTTGAATCAATGCTCATAAAGGATTCCAGCATTGCAGGCAGTGACTTAACCCACTGCGTCACAACCCTGCCTCCTATTTTCTGTGTTTAATTTACAAATTAGTTATATAAAGTTGGGGTATATATGCGATGAGAATGGACTTAATCAACATAATTAATCAGTGTTCTGTCAGCTCATGGACTTATCATTTCCTTTTTTAAACTTTTATTTAATGCACATAGATTTCCAAAGTACAGCTTATGGATTACAATGGCTTTCCCACCATAATTTCCCTCCCACCCACAACCCTCCCCTTTCCCGCTCCCTCTCCCCTTCCATTCACATCAAGATTCATTTTCAATTCTCTTTATATACAGAAAATCAGTTTAGTATATATTAAGTAAAGATTTCAACAGTTTGCACCCACATAGCAACACAAAGTGAAAAATACTGTTGGAGTACCAGTTATAGCATTAAATCACAATGTACAACACATTAAGGACAGAGATCCTACATGAGGAGTAAGTGCACAGTGACTCCTGTTGTTGACTTAACAAATTGACACTCTTGTTTATGGCATCAGTAATCACCCGAGGCTCTATTCATGAGTTGCCAAAGCTATGGGAGCTTTTGAGTTCACCAACTCTAATCATATTTAGACAAGGTCATAGTCAAAGTGGAAGTTCTCTCCTCCCTTCAGAGAAAGGTACCTCCTTCTTTGATGACCTGTTCTTTCCACTGGGATCTCACTCACGGAGATCTTTCATTTAGGTCATTTTTTTTTTTTGCCAGAGTGCCTTGGCTTTCCATGCCTGAAATAGTTTCATGGGCTTTTCAGCCAGATCCGAATGCCTTAAGGGCTGATTCTGAGGCCAGAGTGCTGTTTAGGACATCTGCCATTCTATGAGTCTGCTGTGTATCCCGCTTCCCATGTTGGATCATTCTCTCCCTTTTTTGTTCTATCGGTTAGTATTTTCAGACACTAGTCTTGTTTGTGTGATCCCTTTGATTCTTAGTCCTATCATTATGATCAATTGTGAATAGACCTGGAATCAACCTAAATGCCCATCAACAGTAGACTGGATAAAGAAATTATGGGACATGTACTCTATAGAATACTATACTGCAGTCAAAAACAATGAAATTGGGTCATTTGCAACAAAATGGAGGAATCTTGAAAACATTATGCTGAGTGAAATAAGCCAGTCCCAAAGGGACAAATATCATATGTTCTCCTTGATTGGGACAACAAACCGAGCACCAAAAAGGAAACCTGTTAAAGTGAAATGGACACTATGAGAAACAGTGACTTGATCAGCCCTTGCCCTGACTGTTGATGAACAACTTAATACGTTATCCCTCTTAGTATTTTTTTTTTGTCTGTTCCACTTAATACTATTGGTTTAGTTCTGTAATTAATACACGGTTATTCTTAAGTGTTGAAACTTAACTGAAAAGTGATTCATGTTAAATATAAGAGTGGGAATAAGAGAGGGAGGAGATGTACAATTTGGGACATGCTTAAGCTGACTTGCCCCAAATGGTAGAATTAGAAACATACCAGGGGATTCCAATTCAATCCCATCAAGGTTGCATGTACCAATGCCATCTCACTAGTCCATTTGACTTATCATTTCTTATGAGGACATTTGAAATATTCTCTTTAAGTAATTTAAAAGTATCAGATTTTGTCCTCTTCTGCAGATTTATGGGGAAAAAACTTGTTGCAGTCTTCCATGTTAAATGGTGAGTAAAAGATTTTGTCCTTAGTAAAATCTAAGGGAACAGGGTTGGTGCTGTGTTGTAGTGGGCCAACGCCTGCAGTGCTAGTATCCCATATGGGTACAGGTTTGAATCCTGGCTGCTCCTCTTCAGATCCAGTTTTCTGGTATGGCCTGAGAAAGCAGCGGGGGATGACCCAAGTGCATGGGCCCCTGCACCCATGTGGGAGACCCAGAAAAAGCTCCTGGCTTTGGATTGGCCCAGCTCCAGCTGCTGAAAACATTTGGGAATTGAACCAGTGAGTAGAAGACCTCTCAAATAAATAAATAAATGTTTTTAAAAAATCTAGGGGAACATGAATTTATAGGGAAACACAACTGACCAATAAACGGTATAAGTTTCAATTTTCTTTCTGTTAGGGCCAGAGTGGGTAATTTTAGGTGTCAGTGGCACCTTCCCCAAAACAGAGCATGTGGAGTTTGGCTACAGCTTTGTGCTGAGGTTGATTTTTGTGTTTGTACAATTGACTTTGTTTTTTCTTTCTGTGGACTGCATGAGAGGTTTTAAGCCTTATACCAGGGAGAGTTCTGACCATGGCACATGAGGGCCACTGTCCACTGGAGAGCACTTCTCTTTTAAGAAGCAGAATTGTGGACTCCAGATCGTATTCCAAGGAGCGTGACTTCAATTTGGACTATATATGGAAGAGAGACCCTTTTCACATTTTTAAGGCATAGGTGGAAAATATTTGCTGTTTTTAAATTGAAAGGCACAGAAATCTTCTTTGAGTTGCAGAGGAGCCAAATGTGGGTTCATGTGGCTTGTCCACAGGCTGTGGTTACTGGGTGCTGGAGATGAGAAATCTCATTCAGGAGATGGTGTTATGTGGCCTCATCAACCCGCAGTAGAAGCAGTGGTACCCACAACAGAGAAAGAAAGGAAATGGCAATATTTACAACCAACATAGACTTAAAATCTAAGATGTACACAAAACTCCTGTATGTGAGAGATATGAATAACAGTTCCAAGAACAGGAAACCTAACTGACCAGTAAGCCATATTTGTTTATTGGTGTTGCTGTGAAAAATTGCCATGAACAAGTTGGCTTAAAACAGAGAGTTGAATTCTCTCACTGTTCTGGAGACCAGATGTCTGAGATTGTGGTGTCAGAAGGAGGGCTATGCTCCTACCAGCTCTATCAGAGACTTCCTGGCCTTTTCCAGTTCTTGTTGTGTGTAACCATTTGTGGCTTCCTTGGTTTGTGGCAGAGACTGGAGCCATGTACCTACAAAGGAAAGAACAGGAGGGACTGCTGGCAATCACCAGCAGCACAGAGAGAAGCCCAGGAGGGATTGTAGGTCAGAACCTGCAGTAGGGATCAACCTGTCAGCACCTTAATTTTGGACTTTAGCCTCTGAAACTGAAAGAGGCCAAATTGTTGTGTGAAGCACCTTTGCCTGTGGTACTTTGTTATAACAGCTCCAGGAAAGCAAAATGTTTCTGACATGTTAGGATTCATTAAGTTGGAGGATGAATATCTGAGTTTTGTTTTTCTTTCTTTTTAGTATCACATCTTTACAGTTTTCAGAAGCAACAAGGACCCACTAATTCGACTGAGTCTTCTGCAGTTACTTTTCTGATAAAGAATAAAATAGCTATGTGCATAATTGGAAAATAAATAGTGTTCCAGATATTACAGATGGAATCATAGCTGGTGCTTTTTGGAAAACTCTGACAATGCATTTCCTGTAGTGACTTAGGGGTATTAAGTATTTTTTTTAAAAAGAAAGTGAGGATTAACTCAGCATTGAAAATGTTGTTCTTGGCCAGTATCCAATATGGAAAATAATTGCACATCTGGACCTAGTTATGAAAAACAGAGGTATCTGGGCTATGAGGCATTCAGATAGACATTGGGGTGGAATCCTTGCTCTTCTGCTTGACTAGCTGTATATCTGACAGATTACTTTCTTGTCTTCAGTTTTCTCATTTATAAAATGAGATTCTGAAACTTTGTTGCGTTATAGTGAATTTTAGGTAAGATCAAGTGCTAAGTGTGCATTCAGTAAATAGTTAAATTGAAGCTTATTAATTTTGGTAACATTTGCAAGTTACTATTATTCAACAAATTATAACAGTACTAGTCTTTAAATATTAGATAATGCAATTTGTAAAACCCTATACTAATTACTTTGAGAGTAAAGAAAAGTATTCATGTGTATGACAATGACTATTAGTCCAGACTTCTTTCAATCTGTTCCTTACATCTAGTGACCTAACTTGTATATGTGTCTTTGTTGAGACAAAATTGTAAAAAGCAGAAAGTAAAACAATTTTCTGTTACTCATTGCTTTCAATCACCCCTAAATTTTTTTTCTTATGACCATACAGCGTGATTGTGTGAAATGACTTATAAGAATAAAGTATTGGACCCAGTGCTGTGGTGTAGCATGTGAGGCTGCCGCCTGCAGTGCCAGCATCCCATGTGGGTACTGGTTCGAGTCCTGGCTGCTCTACTTCCTATCCAACTCTCTGCTATGGCCTTGGAGGGCAGTGGAGGATGGCCCAAGTCCTTGGGCCCCTGCACCTATTTGGGAGACCCAGAGGAAGCTCCTGGCTCCTGGCTTCGGATTGGCGCAGCTCCAGCCGTTGCGGCCGATGGGGAAGTGGACCAGCGGATAGAAGACCTCTCTCTCTCTTTGCCTCTCCTTCTCTCTCTGCGTAAATCTGACTTTCAAATATTTTTTTAAAGAATAAAGTATTAAAAAAGAGGAACTGGGGCTGGCATTGTGGCATAGCAGATTAAACCACTGCTCTTGATGCTCTAGCATTTATGGGTGCTGCTTTATGTCCTGGCTGCTCAACTTGTGATCCAGCTCTCTGTTAATGGCCTGGAAGGAAGCAGCAGAGAAATGGCCCAAGTATTTGGGCCCCTGCCAATCATGTGGGAGACCTGGAAGAAGCTTCTGGCTCCTGGCTTTGGCCTGGGCCAGTCCTGGCTGTTATAACCATCTAGGGAGTGAACTAGTGGATGGAAGATATCTCCCTCTCTCTCTCTCCCTCCCTTTCTCTCCCTCTCTCTCCCTCTTTCTCTCCCTCTCCCTCCCTCCCTCTCTCTCCCTTTCTCTGTAACTCTTTATAAATAAATAAATTAATTAATTAATAAATCTTTAAAAACAGAGAAAGTTACCAAAGAAAGTAAAATGTACACATGTGTAAATGAAGATTTTTGAAATAAATATGCATGGATTTAAAAAGTTTTTTTTAGCAAAATAAACTCAAATTTCATTTTCCAGGAACTTTTTGAAGTACTTTTGTAGGTATAGTACTTTATAGGTATAGTATAGTACTTTATAGGTATAGGTATAGATATAGAAAATTAAGCTAAAAATTTAAGATTATGGAAACAATTCAAAAACTGTAGAGGATAGAAACAGTGAATACTGTGTCACCTTTATGTACTTGTAGGTAGAGACTACCACTCACATTTATTTCCAGGTTACCCATCTCACTTTCTCTGTTGGTTTATTTGAACTATCAATCACACCACAAACCTAATCTGTTAGTACACTTATCCCTTGGTATGCATAGGGGGTTAGTTCCAGGAGCCCCAAACCAAGAATGTTCAACTTCCTTCTATAATAGCATAGTATTTGCATATAATCCATTAAGGTCTACCTGTGTGATTTATTTTAAAATTTTTATTTAATTTCATTTTATTTGAAAGTTGGAGAGGGAGGCAGAAAGAGAAAACGGAGGAAGACATAGAGAGACAGACAGCCAGAGACAGCCAGAGACAGACATTTTCCATCAACAGTTTTACTCCCCAAATACCTGCATCATCCAGGGCTGGGCCATGCTGAAGCCAGGAGACAGAACCCATGCAGTCTCCCATGTGGGCTGCAGAAGACCCAAGTATGTGACTATCACCTGTAACCTCCCAGAGTGCACATTAGCAGGAAGCTGGATGGGAAGTGGGGTAGAGGGGACTCAAACCAGGCACTCTGGTATGTAATGAGGACGTTCCAAGTGCAGATTTAACCACTGGGCTATATGCCAGTAACTTCTTATGTAATTAAAGTCATCACTCCATAACATAACTTATAATAACTGATATAGTGTAAATGTTATGCGAATACTCTTGTATTGTTAATAGAATGATGATAAGCAACACAAAATCTATACATGTTTAGTACAGAGACATCTATCCTAGGCCCAGCTACATGGTACACATTAGCAATAATGTAGCAGTTTTTGCTAAACCCACAGTTGTGAAGGGTTGACTATATAACCACCTGTGTTAAATAGTCACCAACTAGAACAACAATTCACCATTCTTTCCTAAGTTAGTTTTTTTCCCTAAATGCAGATTATATAGTTTTGCACTCTCAAGTGATAATAATCTGCTTTATATCTTAGATGCATACCTGCTTTAAATCTTAGACACATACACATCCATTTTCCATGAATTTTTAAAATTTATTTTCTTAAAGATTTATTTATTTACTTGAAAGGCAGAGCCACAGAGAAGTAGAGAGAGAGAGAGAGAGAGGTCTTCCATCTGTTGGCCCACTCCCCTATGGCCACAATAGCCAGAGCTGCACTGATCCAAAGCCAGGAGCCTCCTCTGGGTGTCCCACACAGGTGCAGGGGCCCAAACACTTGGGCCATCTTCCACTGTACCCCCTGCATCCCAGGCCACAGCACAGAGCTGAATCAGAAGTGGAGCAGCCAGGACTTGAGCTGGTGCCCACATGGGACACTGGCACTGCAGGCGGTGGCCCCACCCACCACATCATACCACTGGCCAGGCCCCTCAGTCAACTTTTTGTGGTACCCTTGTGTATGCATATATAGTAATTCATATAAAACTTTATTAAGAGGCTTTTTTCATCCTGCAAAAGCTACTTGCTTACCTGTTAGAAATAACTGTCACCTTATGGTTACATATTATTATATATTCAGTCTATTTTTCAGAAACAGAAGTGTGGATGGAATTTATTCTTGACTTTTGGAGAGAAAATGTAAGACAGATGGCCTCTGATCCGGTGATATTAAATAAGCCTTTTTCTGGACAACTGTTGTCAATGTAATTCTTAGCTGAGGGAAGACTTGTCAAATCATTTCCAATTCTATTTTTTTAAAAGGGTGGTTGTATAAAGCAAAGGTTGCAAAAGCTGCTGATATGTCTTAATGTTTTGAAGAGTAAGTGCTTAAAAAGTCAAACATTTGTCAGAGACCCTGAACAAATTTTATTTTGGTATTTTAGAGATAGGAAGAAGAGATGGGGTTTTCAAAGAAGAGTAAGGCAAGATCACTCCTTTATAAGATACTAAAATTTAGTAAAAATATATATGTAGACATATAAGCATATAAACATCTACCCTATAATATAAGGCAAAATTAAATGACGGTCAAACTGGTGCAAAAATCACAACATAGAAGCAGGTTGTTTTTGCCATGAAGTTCATGAAAGAGATTGAGCTGGGTTTTGAAGGTTGAGCAGAATTCAATAAGGTAGAAATGGAAGAAAGAAGTTTTATGGAATCAGGAAGAGGAAGAAATATGCATTCATTGAGCACCTACCCAGCCACCAAGTGTGCTTGCTGATTTACGAATAGGTATGAAGTATGTCATGTAATAATCACCATGACCCCTAAGGCAAGTGTTACTTCCCCATGGTACAGGTGACAAACGGGCTCAGTGTGGCTGTGTAGCAGAGCTGGATACAAGTCCGTCACATAACTCATGGTGCAGTGTGCTGTTTCCACTAGAGTGATGACTCCATACTTTTTGTCCCCCCCCCCCCCCCTGCCCCCAGTGATTCCCTGAGGGATATAAATGAGAAAGATCTTAATGGGAAAATATCCATAATCACTTCTACCCTCCTATTTCTAACTGCTAAGAAATCATTCAATGTTAACTGTGCTCCCTGGGACCTGTCTTAGGAGGGCAGAGCTTATGTTGATCTTCAATGACTGAGAGTAGCTTAGGAAGGCTTACCAGGAGTGGGAAACATCTGTCCCCTGGCTCGAATAAGGCCCACAGAATTGTTTTATCCAGCCCTGCCAAAGCAACAATAGGTGGGACTTGAAATTCAGTAAATCTATAGCAGGCGAATTTTCAAGTTGATAATTTCATATGGCCCATGAGCATTATTAGAAATATCTGAATGGCTCTGGGCAGAAAAAAAAAAAAAAAAAACTTTCCACACCCCTTTCTAGAATCTATTTCTGTTTTACCAAACCCATTTGATTTTAATTCCCAGATCTTATTAATGAGAGAATGAGAATAGCTTAATAAGAAAATGGGACATGTTCTGATAGTAATTCACAGAACTTTTGAACTTATTTCCTTGTTTGAGTTTGTTGCTGATTCTCTATCCCCTCAAAAACTCCAGTCTAAATGGTTAACAGTAAGATGAATTTTGTGCTAGGCTGTAATGGAGATGGTACCGCCAAATACTGTCCTATGTCTTGTGTCAACTGAAGGTTATTGAGCTCCTCCTACTCCTTAATGGAAGAACTACACTGGTTTTCTCTGCATTGCTTCCCAGTGCAGTAATAATGAGTTTCTGCTCTGTTGATCACCATTCTGTCTTCTAAGTTAGTAGACTGAATGAGAGGGAGAATTTGTTTCCAATTTAGTGTTAAAATTATATAGACCTTGATGTGAATTCAGAATGAAAAAGACTATAATTTATGTTGTTTGACTTACATCATTAAAGTCTTTGGTTATATTCCAACTACTTATTTATCCTTGTATTCAAGCCTGGTTATACAAAATAAAGTTTTTTGAGTATTACATCTTTGGAAGAATTAAAGGTTGGACTCATCATGTAAATTTTAATTATTCTATATTCTTATTAAAATGATCAACCTTGTGAAGATAAAAGTTGTTGCATGGAACATATTACAGGTTAGAATACAGAGGATCACATCATTATTGATTTAGTTCACCCTTCCTGGAGAACCTATGTGTGTTTTGTGCTGTGCTAGAACCTACATATTAAAGTGTCAATATTATTTAACTTCAGCCCACAGCAAATTAATAAAATAAGTAGTTTTGTAGCAGGAACTATATTAAATGCTACAGCAGCAAAATAACCCCCTCCCCCTACCCCAAATTACCTGGCTTCAAGGACTTATCACCTATTATCTCTTATAAGTCTCTGGATTGGTTGAGACATTGTTCACCTATTGGCTAACATTTCAAACGTGTGTCTGTTCATCCTGGGATCATGTAGGTAGCTCTGTTCATCTTGGGCTCTCACACATTTGCCCATCTGTGGATTGATCAATCACCTCATTCAGTAGAGCTAGGGTTTCTTCAATTTCTCATCCTCCATCAAGCCAGATTTTTTCACTTAAGGCAGCAGAGTTCCAGAAAATTGAGGGGAAGAGGCAAGGACTCCTGAGGCTTAGGTTTGGAGCTGACACACCATCACTTCTGCTGCAGTCTGTGGCCAGCATGAGTCACCAGGCTATCCAGCCCCCAGAATCATGCAAATAAATCTTACCTCCGAAAAAACTTTCCAAGTCCCTTTGCAAGAGGGCTTCAGTTCAGAGAAAAAAGGAAGAGATTGGGGATGCTTTGTAAACAGCATACTATAAGGATAGACAGAATAGGTTTTGTAGAGGGCGCAGTCTGTATAAGCTTCTGTGTACTCACTATTGCAAAAGGGCCACAGGAAACTAAGCCATTTGAATTGAAGAAGCACACATTCCAGGCTTGAACTAGTATAAAATGAGGCTGAACTGATGGAAAGAGATCCAAACTGGAGAAGCTTTTTCATTCCTGAAAGTGTGCATGTTGTTCTCTGGGTTGAGGGAGCTCTCTTAAGGCTTTACACAAATAGGAATTCATGGTAAAATTTCCTTTCTGTTTTCTATAGTCTTCTCTGTCCACAGAATGAATTAAAACTGAACAAAATTATGGAGGGGAAGATTAGATAAAATGCCATTGCAAAATTCTACACTGAGAGGATGATGAAGGCCAGAAGAAAAGCAATGAAAATATTCTTCCAAGTGTGGTAAAACTTGCCTGCGTGACTCGTTCATTCAAACAAACATTTTGAACCAGGCACTGCGTTAGGTATTTTAGAAATATCAGGTAGTTTTTCTTTGCTTTAGTGTCACAAAGGCCTTTTGGAACGTAGGGGTTTTAATACAAGTTAATGTTTCTCATGCATCCCGCCATTAAACATGCAGGCAAACATAATAATCCTAGTTTATGTAGCTAAGAAATCCTGGCTAGTGAGATGATGATTTAAAAATGTGCTGCATTATCCTGTACTGAGTGGGTGTTGGGCACAGCAGTTAAGCTGCAGGTTGTGGTGCTGCAGCCCAGTTGGAGTGCCTGTGTCCAAGTCCCAGCTTCACTCCCAAGTCCAGCCTCATGCTGATATGCATTCTAGGAGGCAGCAGATGGTGGCTCAAGTACTTGGGTCTTTGCCACTCACGTGAGAGACCTAGATGGAGTTCCTGACTCTTAGCTTTGGTTTCAGCTGGGAGCTGTTGCTTACATTTGGGGAGCAAACCAGTATATAGGAGCTCCCTTTGTCTCTCACATAAATAAATAAATTTTTTAAAAATAAAATCTATTGTGTTTGTTTAGGTTGGTTTTTTTTTTTCCTAATATACTTGGTTACCAGAACTTTTTATAACATTATCATGTTGGTTAGCATGAATATTAATGAAGACCCTGAGTAAATCTGGTGACTTTTCTGTCTATGTAATAGCCTGCATGGACCCCATTTCCATACTTTGTTCTTATCTCAGCAGCTGAAATATTTGCTTTCCTGTATCCTAAGTTCAGCCTCGCTTTGACCTGGTAGCAGAGCCCAGATATAGGCAGGGGAACTCTTCAGGAACCTCTTAGAGGTTTCTGGCAACTGTATCGTGAGACTGGCCCTGATCCCATGTTGAATGGCATTTCAGGGCCCCTGCTCCCCTGTTGCAGCTTTGTGATAGTGGACGTTTTGGTCCTGAGGTAGGGGCTTTATGAGACCACACTCCCAGGGCTTGCTGCGGCGCTTCTGTGCTGATACTGGGATGGGGTGGACCTGCTTGTGTGCTTCCTGCTGCTGAACTTCTGAGCCTGATGGGCTCAGGGAAGAGTTTTTGACAGCATGTGCCCAGCATGCATGTTCTCCCTTCTCCTCCTGTTTGTCTTCCCCCATCATACACATGTGGCTTGAAACTGCTTCAGAAACTCAGATTGATGTGCACCTGTGGCCAGGTTAATGGCCTTCTCACCATGCTCCCTTATTTTGCCATTCTACTCCCTTCTTTTTCAGTCGTTTGTGTAGATATCCTGCTCAGTATGTGAATTAGGAGATAATACAGAAGTTTATAGGCACTTTTTAAAATTTATTATATGTTTTGCATATACAGAATTCTCTTCTGGATTCAGAAAGATTACAAGGAAGAGTGCATTTGTGTCAAAGATTTTTTTCTGTAATCATTGTGTATGTGAGGATATTTCAAGCAGTTTATAAAAAATCTTGTTAAAAAGTTTATTTTGCTGCAATAAAATTTTAAATCTGCTTGTGGTATTTTCATAATACAGATAGTCCAAGAAATCTTTGAAAACTCCTAATATACATGGATTTCACATGTTTGGGTGTATTTGTATGTGTGCTAGAATATGTGGGGATAGTGATAGTAATGGGAGAAGTTCAAGAGAAAAGATCGAGTTTATTTTCATGAAGATTTACCAGTTGGCAATCACATAATAAAATTTGAAAGTAAAATTTTATCTTAAATATGAAGATCCTCTTTTGAAAAGTGTCTGTCATTAGCATTATTTGCTGTTTTTGTTGTTGCTCTCAGTAAACAATTTAGAATGAGTATTCTATTTCCCCCCTTTCCCATTGCAATGAATTTAATTCCTGGCAGGAAACCTAAATAGTTGCCAGTTTTGAATTTGAATTGCAGCAGCACTGTGTTTTCTGGATCCCTAGATCCCTTTCATAATATCATAGCCTTGGATACCATGACTGTGGGACATTTTGTTGAAGCCCCTTCGGTTTTTCCTGCATCTCAGAGATGCTATCTGGATAGTGCAATGCAAGTGTGTTTAGTTATTTTACTTTATCAGAATAGAGATGCCTGTAAGTCTGAACATTTTTATCAGTGGGGGCCAAAAAATTGCAGAGGGAGTAGACATCAGTTGGTATGTTTGTTTTTTCTCTTCTTACTTATACTTAATGATAGTTTTTATTTCTTGAAATTTTAGTTGAAGCCTAGAAGTTACAGGACACACCCAATTTGTTTATAACTTTTTCTCTCTACCTTCCTTAAGGACAGGGTCATGTGTGTCTTCTTTAACATAGACTCTGGTCCATGTCAGTCCTGTATGTGAAAGGCATATGACATATCTGTGTGGCTGGTGATTATGTGGGTATCATTCCTGTGGACGCATACAGGAGTTTAGGACCTATTGCTGCTCACTTTCCAATTTGTGTATTTTCCTCTTGGTGGCAAAGCACTGACATCTTCATCCTTTCTGGCTGTGTGCTCCTCAGGGAAGAGGTCTTCCACAACAAGATAAATCCTGATTATTTTAATCATAATCATTCCATTTTAATTTCCAGAGGTTCTGTTAGACCCGAGCCTGTGAAGTAATGCTAGCCATGGAGATGTCTGGGGAAGTCTGATAAGTTTTAGGAAAAATGTTCTTGCTCTTAAGAAGAGATACAAGAGAGAAAAGCAACCATTGTGCTTCTGATGTTGTCTGCCTATTGATACATGGAACAGCATAGCCACCTTGGAGGATCATGAAGGGAGCAAGCATAGGAAGAAAACAAATTTATGGGAAATGACGGAGTGGAAAGATGGGAAAAGCAGGGATTTTTGAAGCATTGATTCAACCCTAGTAGTATGTTTGTTTATCTTTACATACATGCAAGATTTAACAAAATAAACTTTAATACTTGACTGTTAAAAAACAAACTGTGCATCAGATAAGTGGTCTAAAAGGAACAGGCAATTATAGCATCCAACATCCTATTCCTCAGTCTCTTCCATTCAACCACTCTGATCCCAGGATAGAAACCCTCCAATCTGGTTCCGATGGAATGGATACAATTTATAATCCCAAACTGCAGACTAGTAGGTTGCTTGTATAGATCTCTGCTGTTTCTATTCCAGGGAAATGTGGAGAAATGAAGTTTCACTGATGGCATATCCTTGATGGATACATTGACAGTTATGCATAAAATCTTACTGCATTATGACAGCTCAGACCTTATCATTAGAGATGAGTGAGTTTGGGATGGTCCTGCTGTCTGAAGGCTATTCCATTAGAGCATTGGGCATTATTAAGTCTTTATTGTGTAGGCTGCCCTCTAAATTGTAAGATGTTGATAGCATTCTTGGCCTTTGTTCACTGTTTGCCAGTAGCACTCTTCTGTTGTGATGATCAAAAATGTCTCCAGAAGTAACCAAATGTCTCTTTGGAGGCAGAATTGCCCTGCTTGAGAGTCAATGGATGACAGGTGGAGGACTGTTTCTTACAGCTGCATTTTGTCCTGAGATTGGGACAGAAGAGAAGGGAAATTCTAACTACCATTGCCTTAGCTACTTCGTCTTATAATGAGTAAAATTCAATGAATTTGTAAGGTCTTCAAGTTGATTCTTCAACCATGCAAGGAACCTTATGATTTGAGGTGTGTCTTGAGAAAAATATAGCTGCTGTTTAAATTGTGCACCCTTAAAACCAGCAAAATGAAGCAATGTCAGAATTATATCATTTAAAAAACGATTCATTTATTTGAAAGGTGGAGTTGTAGAGAGAGCAGGAGAGAGGGGGGAGAGAGAGAGAGAGAGAGAGAGATCGATCTTCCATCTGCTGGTTCACTCCCCCAATGGCTACAGTGGCTAGGACTGTGGGCCAGGTCATAGCCAGGAGCCTGGAGCTTCATCTGGATTTCCTACTTGGGTGCAAGGGCAGAAGCATTTGGGCCATCTTCTTCTGGTTTCCCAGGCATAGCAGCTGGGAGCTGGATTGCTATGTCATGACGCAGGCCCAGAACTACATCATTTTTAGATCCCACCACCAAACGTTTGGTGAATGGAGATTTAACAAATAGCTTCTAATTTGATGATGTTGAACTGTGATTCCAGTGAGGCTTCACTTTGACACTGCTGCTAGAGTCAGACAGGAATTCATACTCCTCTTGACTGTGGGAAAAGTGTACTTGTAAGGGTAGTTCAGATGTGAACTGAATTACATCTACCTTTAAAAAAATTTAGGAATGGAACACATCAACCACTTCTCATTTAATTATTAAAAGGAAAAGCAGATATTGTGGGCAGAGAGTACCATAATGCTTTTCTTTACATGACAAAATTCTCATAATATGCCTATGATTTAAATATATGAATGCATTTTACATGTTAGGAAACAGGATTTTTTCCTTTTGAATTTCTGGGAATTTGCAGTGTCTCCCATATATAAGAGATGTATTATACATGATAGATAAATATTTGAGTGTTGCCAATTTATCGACTCCCTGAAACAGACTTTACATTAGGACTTAAAAGCAAACAAACATGGCCGGTGCCGTGGCTCACTAGGCTAATCCTTTGCCTGCAGCACCGGCACTTGGGTTCTAGTCCTGGTCGGAGCGCTGGATTCTGTCCTGGTTGCTCCTCTTGCAGTCCAGCTCTCTGCTGTGGCCCGGGAAGGCAGTGGAGGTATTGCCCAAGTACTTGGGCCCTGCACCCGCATGGGGAGACCAGGAGGAAGCACCTGGCTCTTGGCTTTGGATTGGCGCAGTGCGCTGGCCATAGTGGCCATTTGGGGGGTGAACCAACGGAAGGAAGACCTTTCTCTCTGTCTCTCTCACTGTCTAACTCTGCCTGACAAAAGAAAACAAAACAAACAGAAAAAAACAAACAAACATTAAAGAACTTTTTTAAAAAAAATTTATTTTTTTATTTTTGTAGACAGAGTAGGAGAGAGAGACACAGATCTTCCATCTGCTGTTTTTTTTCCCCTAAATGCCTGAAGCAGACAAAGCTGGGCCAGGCTGAAGTGACAAGCCTGGAACTCTATCTAGGTTCCTCCTGTGAGTGGCAGGATCTTCTGTTGCTTTTAAGGTTCATCAGCAGGAAGCTGTGTTAGGAGCATGGAGTAGCCTAGACTTAGACCAGGCACTCTGATTTGGAATTTTTACTTCCTAAGTGATGGCTGAACAAGTGTGCCACAGTGCCCACCCCTTAAGGCACCGTTAAGGCAATGAAGATTCTGTGGCTTGCAGAGTAATGCAGTGATTTGTAATCCTTGCGATGGTTCTTTTCTCTGCCAACCAGTACCTTTCCAGTTACTCATCTGTTAATTTACCTGTGAAGACAACTCTTAGATTTGTCTATGTCTTTGTGTTTACTGTTGCTTCAGCTCAAGCTATTTTCTTCTACCTAAACTCATGTCACCACATTATTCTCTTTCTCTCACCCATTTTACACATAAATACCTTTTTAAAGAGTGAACATTTGGAAACACATTCAAATCACCTCCTGCGCTTAGAACTCTGTGTGTTTCTCCTATCCTTAATATAATACAAAAGCTAATGCTGTTGACCTTGAATACTCAGATTACCATTTGCCTATCTTTCTTCATTAGCTGTCCAGTCTCCTGCTTTGCCAAGTTCATATTCTTCAGACCCTTTCTTTAGCCTGCCTCTGAGGTCCCTTCCTATCACATGGTCTCGAAACTCACTTTGTCCTCTGCCTGACATCTTGTTCCTCATTCTTTACTTGGGTCACTCTGATTTATTTTTCGGGGCTCAATTAAAGATCAGTTTCTTAGAGACATGTGCTGCCTCCCTACTGAGTTTTTCTGTCTTTTCCATTCTTTCTCTTGGTGCTCCGGGTTTTCCTTCGAAGCTTTTATTCCAGTTTGTGTTTCGGTAAGTGTGTGTTGGTTTAATTGTCTACACTCACTAGACAATAGCTACCACAAGAATAGAATTAAACTTATTTTCTTTTCAAATCTGTGTTCTCTATTGAGCATTTGCTCAATGCATAGTAGGCTCTCAGTAGCTATTTCAGTGAATAAATTTGAATTTACCTTGCAAAATGGAACTATATCAGACTAACTCATATGTTTATACTCTTATTTTCCTCATGTGGAATCTTTTTGCCTGGTGTCTGCATTTAATGCTACAAGTAAGTAGGGATGATTTGCTCCTACTTCCCACAGAATGGAATATTGATTAGTATCAAACTGTACACCAGAACTGGCAACTGGCCAGGTATATGTGCTGATACCTAAATGACTTCTATCTTTCTCTCACAGAGAGAAAAACAAATAATGTAAAGTTGTTATGCAGCTTTTCAATCTATTCCAAACTAGGAAAGAAACTCAAGACTTTTAAGAATCCTTACCTACTTATTGCTTTAGAGTTTATTCATGCTAATACACATCTGGACTCATTGCTTAGTAGGTATTTGACCAATAGGATTTCAGCATGCAGTGCACTAAAACAAATGCTTGGATTGGCTTAACTACCTCTGATGTCACAATTTCCTCATTAGGAAGTCATAATTTCTTGAAATCACATTGTACATATAACAACGCTTGTTATTTTGTTTCATTATAAGAAAGATAATCTACCAAAAATAAAAATGCTGGAAGGAGGAAGATTTCTTTGATCCACACAAACCTTTTCCATTTACAGGCTTTGGTAATCTATTACCAGCAGTTGAAGCTATCTACTTTCTTTTACAACTGACGTTGTTTTATTTTTCATGTTTGTCAGTTAATAGGCAAATGGAGGAATGAACCTGCTTAGAATTACTCCTTCAACTCATAGTTCTGTTTCATCTCGACTGTTAAAGCTTAGCATCCTTCTACTTCTTAGCCTTCCTGACTCGAAAGGAAAAGCAATATGGACAGCTCACCTGAACATAACGTTTCAGGTTGGAAATCGGATTGTATCAGAACTAGGAGAGAGTGGAGTGTTTGGGAATCATTCTCCTCTGGAAAGGGTATCTGGTGCAGTGGTACTTCCTGAAGGTTGGAATCAGAATGCCTGTAATCCTTTGACCAATTTCAGCAGACCTGAGCAGGCAGACTCTTGGCTGGCCCTCATTGAACGAGGAGGCTGTACTTTCACACACAAAATCAATGTGGCAGCAGAGAAGGGAGCAAATGGGGTGATCATCTATAACTATCCAGGTACAGGCAACAAAGTATTTCCCATGTCTCACCAGGGAACAAAAAATATAGTCGCAGTGATGATAGGCAACCTAAAAGGCATGGAACTTTTGCACTTGATCCAGAAAGGAGTTTATGTGACAATCATCATTGAAGTGGGAAGAATGCATATGCCATGGCTGAGCCATTATGTCATGTCTCTGTTTACCTTCCTGGCTGCCACGATTGCCTACCTTTTACTGTACTGTGCCTGGAGACCTAGAATGCCCAATTCTTCCACCTGGAGGCGAAGACAAGTGAAGGCAGACGTGAAGAAAGCTATCGGTCAGCTTCAAGTTCGAGTGCTCAAAGAAGGTGATAAGGAACTAGATCCAAATGAAGACAGTTGCGTTGTTTGCTTTGACATGTACAAGCCCCAAGATGTAGTACGTATTTTAACTTGCAAACATTTTTTCCATAAGACATGCATTGACCCCTGGCTTTTAGTCCATAGGACTTGTCCCATGTGCAAGTGCAATATTTTGAAAACTTAAGAAACCTGGAGAATTTTCTGAAGATGTAACCAGATCTTTCTAAAGATTGAGATTAGATGAATGCTTTATTGCACTTCATTTATAGAGAAAATTTCAACTTTAGCTTCTCTGCCTAACTACCAAAGGGGGTGAAGTTTCTGTGTTTAAAAAATAAAACTCCATGTCATTGCCCATTTAGTTGAACTGTTGTTTTTATCACCAGTTTTGTTACTCTTTTTTTCCTTTACAAAAAATAGACATTAGTATATGTTTAAAATAGCACTAATCCTTATCTTCACATTGCTATGATTATGACATAGATACTGCAGAGAATTGTGCATACTATTTTAAAATTTCTTAAATACTGATTTTCGTACCTTGTTTCCATATTTTGATGTATTGTTATATAAAATAATTTATGTCTTAGTAAAACTTCATTATAGTATTAGATCTTGGTTTAATTTTCATGGTTAATATATTTTATTAATACTCAGGAAATATGGTTTCCAAAACTAATGACTGGGTGGATAATATACTCTAAATAATTATTTTACATGATAGTACTTTTGGTTACATAACTGAAACTGTTATAAATTCTTATAGGCCTCATTTAAGGCAGAATTGCAAACATTGAATTCTATTTGCCAAAGCTCTTTATCTCTTAACATAATGAGTTAATCAGCTATGGGAGCAGATTTCCCTTCTATAACTTCCCTAGTGAATCCTTTTTTTTTTTTTTTTTTTTCTGTTCTCCAAAATAATAGAGAATATTTCTCTGTTTGGGACCTTTTGATAACAGAGTTGAAATTTTGTTTAATGCCTTTTCCATATTATTTCTTTTGCCTCTGACTAAACACCTATGTAACAGTGGGAGCCTGGAAGATTTAGGGTTTGTTGTTTTGATGATTATCAGTCTGGATGATATGGTAAAGCCTTGATGAAGAGCTTAGAGAAAACATTTTGTGAATCTGTGTGCTAGGACCACATTGTTTTTTAAAAGTAATGTGAAATAAAGTCAGATAAATGGCATTTGGGAGAGAAAAATCAACCATTGTAAGCTGAAATTTTCATACAAGTTTGCTGGATCCTTGGGGCCTTTGCTTCTTCCTGCTTACTGCCTTAAGTAACCATGCTGCTGATTCATGATTCATGAGGAGTACTAACTCCCTTAATCACAGTGAGAGCCTATCAAAAGTGTCCCCCTATGTATACAGGCCAAAGTAATTTATTTCTAAGATGACAAAGGTGACAAATGTTGAAAAATATCTCCCACGAAAGTACATGGCGATAAATGTGGCTGCCCCTGTTTATGACTTCATCTGCTATTCTTTAGCTGTGAAGTCATATCACTCCGTTGATAATGAGGGTCACAAAATTGTAAGCAGAACAAACAGAGTATGTGGGATCTTCCACCAGAGATATTTGTTCAGTTTGGCAAAAATGTTTGATAAGAGCATCTTTGACCTTTAACTAACACATTGTCACCTTTAAGTGGGGATTTCAAAGTTTTTATAATCATTAGTTACACCTTTTCAAAATGAATTGGGCTAACCTAATACTGGAATATTTGATGTTACCGCCCACATCCTGCTTCTTCCCTCAAAATGTTGTTAGATTAGTCATTAATGTCATCAGAGTCTGCAGAGAAATGAGATTTCTGTCTTACTCCTGTCATCCATGTATTTGTATAGACCATGTAAGCATGAGAAAGTGAAGCTCTCAAGTAAACTGAGGCTATCCTCTTTTGAAAATTTAAACTACACAAAGCCAACAGACTTCTGAGAAAGTCTACATTAAATAAATGTAGTACAGTGGTTTACATGACAAAAGTACAGCACTTGGAGCAGATGTGAGGTAATAGTACTGTTACTGAGCTTTCTACTTTTACTTCACATTTTGTCACAGTGCTAATTTTTAATTATTTTGTTAAACTTACCATTTTGTTGGAAATATTTTCTTGGTACCTGATAACTCTATAGCATTGTCGCATCTGCTTTCAGACTTTAAAGGGCATGCATTTTATTCAGTTTATGTTTTAGTTTAATGTGTTACCTGCTACGATTATATGTACTTTAGTGATAAAATCCATCTTATAACATAAAAGTCACCCTGATAACAGAAGAAATATTTAAGCCAATGGATTTACAGCATGCTGTAATCTCCACTCTGATTGGCTGCTTTGTCTTTTATGTCATAATCACATGAAATAGTAAGCAGTATCTAGTATTAAAGCAGTGAGACTGGGTTTTTCTTTTTCCAATGTAGTTTTTCTATTTCTTTCTCTAATTAAACATCTGAAACTCATAAGACAGCGTTAAGAATTTCTTACAAAAACATGCTGGAAGATAGTGGATCTTCACTCAGAAGGCTTTTTTCTCTTCCTTGTTTTAAATTGATTGTCAACAGATGTGGACACCACATCTTTTTGTTGAGTTGGTGCTCAAGTCACTAATTGGAAAAAGAGATGACTCTACTCAAGAATGGCACTTGGAGAAACAACACTGCATCTTCCTGGCTTCTGAAGTTCACTTTTCTTTGGCTGTTTAGTCAGTACTCTTGCACAGCAAGTGCTGTTTGGACTGCATACATGAACATATCATTTCACGTTGGGAATCGCATGTTGTCAGAGTTGGGGGAGACTGGAGTATTTGGAAGGAGCTCTGCTTTGAAGAGAGTGACAGGAGTTATAGTACCACCAGAGGGAAAAACCCAAAATGCGTGTAATCCTACTACCAGTTTCAGCAGAACAAAGAACTCAGAGACATGGCTAGCACTTATTGAACGGGGAGGTTGTACTTTCACACAGAAAATCAAGGTGGCAACTGAGAAAGGAGCCAGTGGAGTGATCATCTATAACTTTCCAGGAACTGGCAATCAGGTTTTCCCCATGACTCATCAGGCGTTTGAAGGCATTGTTGCGGTCATGATTGGTAACTTAAAAGGTATGGAAATTTTGCATTTAATTCAGAAGGGAGTTCATGTAACAGTCATGGTTGAGGTGGGGAGAAAACACATCATCTGGATGAATCATTATTTTGTCTCTTTTATGATCGTCACAACTGCTACCTTAGCATATTTCATTTTTTATCATATTCGAAGACTTTGGATAGCAAGGATTCAGAATAGGAGATGGCAGCGATTAACAACAGATATCAAGAGAGCATTTGGACAACTTCAACTTCGGGTTTTAAAAGAGGGAGATGAGGAAATAACTCCAAATGGCGATAGCTGCGTAGTTTGCTTTGAACTCTATAAGCCTAATGATGTAGTTCGTATTCTGACTTGTAAACACTTTTTCCACAAAAATTGCATTGACCCCTGGATTCTAGCCCATGGGACATGCCCCATGTGCAAGTGTGACATTCTTAAAGCTTTGGGAATTCAAGTGGATATTGAAGATGGAACCGAATCTTTGCAAGTCCTGATGTCAAGTGAATTGCCTGAAATCCTGTCACCTAGAGAAGAGGAGGCAGATAATGAACCTCCTCCTGCAAGGATGTCAGATAAAGCAACCCCCGTGGAGGAGAACCCGACTTCTCAGAATGATGACCGCCAGGCTGATTTAGTTGTGGAAAACGTTCATCCTTCAACATTGACAGCTTGAACTTTGAGGAAGTGGATTAAACCTGTTTGTCAAATCAGGTCCTAATACTGACAAGCATTTGTCTGTTTAAAGTGTGGTTTTTGTGTCTTTTTTTTGTTACTTTAGTAATTTTCTACATTCTTTGTCAAGCCTCAAAGAAAAAAGAAAAAGGCCTAGCATGATTTTTTTTTATTTTTGGGCTTGGCTAAGCATAACTTTTTGTCGATATGTTATTTCTGTGAGTGTACATATGTTTATATCTATGTACACATTCATGTTAAAGCCAAGGACAAACTTTTTTCATAAATATTTTTGTACATATATTGGGCTGTTTTGTGGTAAGTTGATTGTTAATATATTTGCATATTTGTTAAAACACAGAAAGTATCAATTAAGTTTGATTAACAAATTATCTTTTTATGTGTTGGGAAAGTAAAAATCAGTTTTCAATAATATATTGTACAATATATTAACTTTGATTAATCTTTGTGCTTTTTTCATTCTTAGCATGAAACATTTGCTGTACAGAATTTTATTACTCTTAATCTTGATGAACAATTTGTTCAAGCAAATCATATATTGTGTATTATCTACACAGAGCAATTGAAAAGATTCAAGCACTCTTTAGGCAGCAAATATTTCAGCACTCAATATTGTCATTATAATCTTTATATGTTCACGATGCATGGAAAGATTAAAATGATAAAGAAAGCCTATGATATGTAGCCCTGGATTATTTACTTTCCATGTGTTCTACCCATTCCCTAATTTATTTTCTGCCATTAAATAAAATGATGCAAGTGTGCCAAATTATTTTAGAGTTAAGTAGTTTCATGTAGCAGTGATTATTATGATATTTTGCAGGGGTTTTTTTTTTGTTCACCAAATTCTCAGTGTCTAGCATAGTATTTGGTACTCAATACGTTTGAAACAAAAATTTAAATGAGCAAGGATAAATATTAATTCATAACCTATTTAATATGAAAAAACAGGTAATTTAATCCCAGTCATACAAAATAATGGAAAAAAATGCTGAAAATTTTCACCCTAAATCATTCTGACAAATATTAAATTATAATTTTAGTTCAGAAGTTATTGTTGGTTTACCATATAAAATGTCAGCAAGGAGCTTTAAGCTCTCTAACACTAACAATGGAATATGAATTATTGGACAACCCCAGAGAGAGATCTAGTGAAGTGCAATTTTGAAAATTACTCAAATTCTGAATTCCTGGAATTCAGAAACAGGCAGAAGAGGCAATAGATGGCTCTAACTACAGCTCCCAAGCAAGAATATGTACAGGAGGAGGAACACTCATCCAAGACCAAAGAGAGTCAGGACACTGCCGAATCTGGGCAGATGATCTGGTGGGGTAAGTTTTGTGTGGTTCTACACAGCCTTTTTTACACTCAAACTGGGGAGGTTTTATTGTGTTAATCACAAGAACTGTGCTTTGAAAGAACTATGTTAACACCAGGGCTGCTGGAGGTGTTAGCAGGAACATTGTTTTGAGTGCCATTTTGAGTTTATCATGGAGGGGGGCAGGTAAAGTGGAGATTAAAGTCATTTTCTGAGGGTCCAAGAATTACGATACAGCATGCTGTGAAAACCACTGCTAAGGAGATCAGCTCCCAAGTCAGGTAAAGCTGCTGTTCTTAGACTGGCCACTCAGTGTTCCAGTCTCTGCCACTACAGGCTGATGGAGGTGGCTGGATTGATTTCCACAGGTTGTCCTGGAAAATCACTGGTGCTGTGGAAACAAGTGTACCTTGTAATGTTGGCCAAATCTGACTCCAGAGACATAGGATCATTATCATTACAGTCTTAGGAAATTCATGCAGGATACCCTTTCCATGATAGACTTGACACTTGAGCAACTTGTTTGCTTTGCACACCATCAGTACCATTGTACTCTCCATTTTTCTTCTGCACCCTCATTGATTTCTCCTTTCCTTTCTTCCCCTCCTGTTTCTTTCCTTTGCTCATCAGTATCAGCTTAAGGCCCAATTTACCCCTTTGTAACAAGTAAGCCTGTGTCTACTTTTATTATAATATACTTCATTTAATGTGAACATTCAACATTTATCACAATGTGTATATGTCTTGATTTGAGAAATTGTACTAAATGCTCTTTAAAGGATCATTGGAATCTATATTTTGGATGTGATAGGAAGGATTATGTCAGAGAACTCGAGAACCGTTGCTGAGTGCTTGTCATGTACCAGACAATGGACTAAGTGCTTTATGTGCCTATTTTTTATATATCCGAACAAAGTAGCAGTTTTAATCCTTGTCTTTAGAATGTTGTAAACAGATCGATAAACCACTTTTATTCTCAGTTTTGTACCTGGAAATGGCACTGCTATGTCAAATGTTGGTTATTATTCATTGTGATAGATTTGTACCTATTTTGCCAGCTATACCATTTTATCTTGTACCTATTGATGAAAATATATTGTGCCATTAATGTATAGATCTGTAACATGAATTACTTTTCTGTTAATACCAGTGTCATCACAGCCTTCCCTGCAATTCTCCTTTGTGTGTGTTTTCCCATTCTCTGTTAATAAAATTTTGATTCCCTACTCCCTGCTTAGTAGGGAATTGCTGTTCTTGCTTTTTTCATTATTGGAATATATTAGATTTAATATTTTGCTAAATAGGAAAATATTCTAAAGCACTGTGCATGGATGATGCTGCAGGTAAAATAATTTACTGTTTATACATGTTATTTTAATGTTCACTGCACTGATATCTGTGTCTATTGCTCAAGAATTGTTATAATGTAATCATCCTGTAATGTTGGTCAGCCATTCTTTGCAATAATGTGAGCCCTTCAGAAGGTCTAGTGAGTGCTAATGATTTGTCTTCTTTCATGGGATTTAGCTTATTGTACACTTATGGTGTTTACCCTATCTCTAAATTCACTAGTTATTGAAGCAACAGGAAAGAGTCAAGTGTGGGGAATCAACAGTTTGGGGAAACACTGAAGCAAAAAGTTGTTTTCACTCATTGGTTTTGTGAAAGGGTAATTTTAATGGCAATTTCATCCTCCCATTCCTTCGTTGACTTTTTTTATTTTAAGTAACAAATTTGTTTCTTGGATTTTGTATTTACTGCATTTTCCTTTAATGTTAAGGGATGAAAAGTAGGGCTAATTTTATTATGTTTACTAGCACAGAAATATCTTGATATACATACATGGTTTTCTAAAATGTAAGAACTTTAGGGGAGAGGCAGGGGAGAAAATATAATTTAACCTTAGAGAAAGAGTTTGCTTCCTACTGGTAGGTATTAGCCTTGTTTCCCTCACCCCCAGTCTGCCTGCCAAGACCTCCCCTTTCCACAGAACATCATAGCGTGTTCCACGTTGACTCACAATTATGCTGCCATCTTTGACAGATTTCCAGGTCTTGTGTCTCTTAATCATTTGAGGTACAACCTGGATGTGCTTTGTCATCGTTGATGTCCAAGGTGGTCCTCATTTCAAACTTCTCTACACTGTCACCTTCATGTCCAGGTCAGCAGTGTACCATGCCAAGCTCTATCATTCTTGAAAACTTCCCAGTTCACAGCACCTTTCTCAAAATTCCCTGACTTTGCTTGACTTCTCATCCCCACCACCTCAGAGTTTGTTCTTGACTCTCATTCCAAGCAAATTTTCTCTTAATCATCTCCCCAAAGCCCTTCTCTTTTTTCCATCTTCATCCTAGAGCCAGTTTTAGTTTTATTCTACCACGTGCCGTCTAATTCCTTGCCTCCTAGACTTCTGCAGTCTACCCTGAATCATGCCTACTATTTGCTTTTGGTACTTCTATTTCAGAGGAGGTAATTAGTACTCCAGTTGTGGTGTCTGTTACCTGATTACATTCAGGTCTTTGCTTCTGTTTACAAACCCTTTATTATTCTCTTAACTCCCTTTTGTATCCCCCTAGAGCAGTTCTACTAAACCTTGCTGCACATCAGAATCCCCCTGGAGAGCATTTAAAAATCTCTGTGCTCTGGCTGATCTTAAGACCTCTGGATTGGGAGTAACTTTTAAAAAGTTACCAGAGAGGGGCTGGCACCGTGGCACAGTAGGTTATCCTCTGCCTGCGACGCCGGCATCCCATATGGGTGCTGGTTCCAGTCCCGACTGCTCCTCTTCCAATCCAGCTCTCTGCTGTGGCCTGGGATAGCAGTGGAGGATGGCTCAAGTGCTTGGGCCCCTGCACCTGCATGGGAGACCAGGAAGAGGCTCCTGGCCCCTGGCTTCGGATCGGCGCAGCTCCAGCCTTTGCGGCCATTTGTGGAGTGAACCAGAGGGTGGAAGACCTTTCTCTCTGTTTCTCCCTCTCACTGTCTGTAACTCTATCTCTCAAATAAATAAAATAATAAATCTTAAAAAGTTACCAGGGGTTTGTAAAGTGCACACAAAACTGAGAACACTGCCACAGGGCTGTTCCAAAGAGCCTTTACATTAATCAGAAGTAACCAGTTTCACCCTCAGTATCCTTCAGTTTGCCTTGTTTCCAATTTATAAAGGGTTAAATTTCATGGAAAGCAGTGAAGAAAGGCTTTTGGGACTGTGAAAGAAGGGAGACACAACATTTAAAGAAGAAATTTGAATTAAAGCTACTGATTTGGGAAGATAGGCATTATAGTCAAAGAATAATGTGAACCAAAGTGTTTTCATAAAGAATTGTTGGGTGTCATGTGCAATTTTTGCTAAGGAACTTGAGAAGAAGATAAGGAACTCAAAAAGCTGTTGAAGTAATCCAGGAGCAACCAAATTGAAATAGGAACTAAGGCGGTGCTAAAGGAATTAATGTTACCTCCAAGAGAACATGTTCTTCAATAACTTTATTTGCTGATAGGGATTTTCTCCTTCATTTTTCAATGACTCAGGCTAACACTGAATTCAGAACTCTTCTATACCCATATGTTCAGCTTCAATCTATCTCCAACTTAACAACACATCACAGAAATAGAAGAACTAAGGAAGAGTGATAACCCCTGGGATTTTGGCTTCAGCCACTGGGTTATGATGATTCCATTCAGTGAGATGGAAAATAGCAGGTTAGGCAAGCTTGGAGTGGAAGAGTTTACCTTTTGAGTATGTTAAATTTGAGGACTTTGGGGTGATGCTCACTACATAGCTGAAAATATGTTTATACTATAGCAGTTAAATAATATACATGCAAAAATTTAACAAAAGTCTTGATTCATGGTGAATTTTAAATTGTGATTTGCCAGCAGATCTCACTCAGAAATTATATTTACATTAGTGGTGATTTTACAATTATGTAAATTTTAATATTACTATTTAGGAATTTATGGTATTTCTGTTTATAATGCTATAAGACTTATTTTTTTCTTTCAGGAAAACTATACAACATTAGTGAAGATGATGATCATAAGAGATATGGTGAGGGTTTTAATTATAAAAGCAGCACAGTATTCCAGGGAGATGTTGTGTGCATTTACCAGGTGGAAACTCATTTAATACCAACAACTGTATGAGATAGGCATTATTAGTATTTCCGTTCTTTTGTTAAAATTTTTTGTTTCCATTTGAGTGACAGAAATAGGAAGACACAGCTCCCATCCACTGGTTCACTCCCCAAATGCTCACAATGATTAGGGCTGACTGGGGCCAAAGCGAGAAACCAGGAAACCAATCCAGGTCTCCCACAAGGATGGCAGGAACTCAGTTATTGAGACATCACCACTGCTTCCCAGGGTTTGCATTAGCAGGAAAGGAAGTCAGGAGCCTGAACCAGGTATTGACCCCAGGTATTCTGATATGGGACAAAGTCTTTTTTTTTTTTTCCTTAAGATTTACGTGTTTGAAAATCAGAGTTGGGGGAGGGAGGGGGGAGAGAGAGAGAGAGAGAGAGTCCCATCCAATGGTTCACTCCCCAGATGAATTGTCAATATTGGGCCAGGCCTAAGCCAGGAACCAGGAGCTTTATCCAGGTCTCCCGTTTGAGTAGCAAGGGTCCAAACATTAAGGCTGTCTTCTGCTGTTTTTCCTGGCCCATTAGCTGGGAGTTGAAGTGGAGCAGCCAGGACACAGACTGGCACCTGTGTGGGGTGCCAGTGTCTCAAGCAGTGGCTTTACCCACTGTACCACAATGCCGGCCCCATGGAACACAGGCATCTTAACTGCTCATCTAAACTCCCACTTCTTTGCATTCTTTAGATGAAGAAATTGAGACACAGAGAGACTGAATATTCGGCCTAAATTTCAACAGCTAGTATTTGATAAACCTATATTTGAGCTTAGTCTGGTTCCATGGGTCCTGATTTAACCACTATGCCAGCAGATTGGTAAAACTGGTTTTTAAGGAGAAAGTATCAGGTTGAGTGTTAGGTTGTGAAGGTTTAAAGAATTGGAACAATGGAAGAAAAATCCAATTGAATGCTTTAGAAGTACTAGCAGGAGAATGAATTGATATCTCATGAGGTCTCAACATAATTAGGAGTTAAAGGCGTATGTTTGAGGATGAAGGCATGTGCAGGTGTACCTGATTTAGTGAAAAAAGTTGAGCTGCAGGACTAGATCATTCCATTTAAGAAGTACTGATTCTGAAGTGGGGAGCTGTCATGTAAAACATGGTCATTTAGTCAGAGAGCATTTGATGTAGGCAGCCCTTGTCCCAGACTTTGAAAGAGGTTAAAAAGTAATTTTAAAAACTCTTCTAATAATTGATTTCGCTCATTTTAAAAGTTCAGGCATAAGAAGCAAGCTGTCTCTCAAAAATAGCACGCGCTTCTTTACATCAGATGGCCTGCGTGCAGAGGTTCTTAAACTGGCAGCATCCACATCTCTGGGAACTCTTCTCTGTCCTACTACTGAACTGCCAAGCCAGAAACTTAGGGGACCAGCAGTCTGTTCAGCAAATCCTGCAGCTGATTCTGGCCCATACTGAAGCTTAACATTTACTATTTATGAGTGAAATAAGCATCTTGTCATTGAAAAAAAAAAGATCCTTAGGTCATTTATAAGAGTTCACACAGTTGTCATCAAAAATATTATAAATGAAAGAAATTACACATCTTAATGCCTACTGTACAAGTAGTAGTTGCTATTACTATATTAAATTGAGATGAGAAACCTATAGGCATATTTTATATGTACAGTTAGTCTGGCTGTGTGTACGAATACTTGCTGCTTTTCCTCTCCTAGTACTGGCTCCTCTTTTACTATTCATTTTCTTAACTCAAGAGCCAGAGTGACAGGCAGATGGCTCTTATGGCTGGTTCACTCTCCAAATGTCTGCAGTGGTCAGGGCTGGGCCCAAAGCCAGAGCCGAGAGCTGGGACGTCAAGCCAGGTCTCTCAGGAGGTAGCAGAGATTCAGTCCCTTGAGCCAGCACTGCTGCATCCCATGGTCTGCAATGGCAGGAAACTGGAGTCAGGAGCCAGGACCAGGAATCAGACTCGGGACTCAGATACGCCTGAGCGGATGTCTTAACCTTCATATCAAATATCTGCCCCCTGTCTTTTTTTAACCACCATTGTCATATCTGCCATAGGAGTTGTAAGGAAACTAATAGATTTTGGCAAATGTACTATTTTTAAAGCAGAATAGAAATTGGAAGGGCAATTTACACATTATATTGGGCAGCCCTCGGTGAGCATTTATTATAATTCTACCTGTTTACTGAAGGACTGAAGAGATATCAACATTCTAAATCAGTGAGCCGTAGACAAGAAGTTCTAGGTTTAGATTCATAAAACCAACTTTATAAATACTAAAGGGAGACTCAATTTAGCTTCCGTAAAAAAATGTGGTTGAAAATAAATGTAAGATAAGAAAGAGTTACACAGAGAGACGAGAGGGAAAGAGCTCTTCCATCCTATGGTTCACTCCCCAATTGGCCGCAACAGCTGGAGCTGCACTGATCCAAAGCCAGGAGCCAGGATCTGCTTCCAAGTCTCCCACGCGGGTACAGGGGTCCAAGGACTTGGGCCATCTTCCACTGCTTTCCCAGGCCACAGCAGAGGGCTGGATTGGAAGTGGAGCAGCCGGATCTCAAACCCTTGCCCATATGGGATGTCGGCGCTTCATTAACCTGCTGTGCCACAGTGCCGGTCCTGATTGTGAGATCTTATTTGTATGCCAGATCTGTTGATTCATTCTTCAATAATTATCGATGGCCATGGAATACAGTGGTTAAACTGTACAAAACTCCTGTCCTATATAATTTTCTGGGAAGAAAATATGTATGTAATATGTAAGTATTGGAGAAAAATACGACAGGAATCAGAATAGGGAGCTGTGGACGATGGTTGCAGTTTTAGATAGAGGAGCCAATTCCAAGAAGATAAGGAGTTGAATAAAGACCTGAAGAGAGTGAATAAAGTTCTACTCAATAGAGACCATGTGCTATGGAGAGCCACCAGCTTGCTAAGTGGGTATTGTTCTCTGACAAGGTAGATGACAATGTTAGCTGCCTTCATACATCTCAATAATGGCCTTGGGAAGAATCTAGATTTCCTGTGTTAGTACAGGGGCTAGAACTAGGTGAAAGGATGGCAGCTAGAGGGAGAATGTTGCCACCTGGAGACAGACAATTTGCCAGAAATTGATTCTGCCCATAGGTTATTACCAGAGAGCAGAGTTTTTCTTCCTTAAAGGAGTCTGAATCTTTTTGGATGCCATTTAAGTGGGTGGTGGTGATGAGGGAACTCAAGCTTTAGGAATGTGACTGGATTTATACCCTTGAGTTCCCTCAGAATCCTGAGAGTCAGATGCTGGGATTAAAAAACAATAACACTGTTATGCCAGGCTTAGTTGCCATCTGGTGGAAAAATAAATAACTACAAGGTATAAACTGCAGAATCCATTCAGCAAATATTGAGAGCTGCTATCTGCCAGGGAAATTTAGTCAACAAATTTTAGGCTCGTTTTCTTTAACTTAATGTTTGCTTTTCAAATTGATGTACTTTCCAGAAATTTTCTTTTTTTATTTTCATTTTGTACCTTCATCTCACTGCTGTTGGTCATCGGATTATCAAGAATAAATAGCATACTGTCCTATAAACTGGATTGAAATTATGTTTTTGCAAAAATTAAAAAAGGAATGAATTAGTTGGATTGAGGGAGGGAGGGGGGAAGGAAAGGAATACAATTATCTTAGAATTGTACCTGTGAAATGCATAAAATCTGATCTTAACAAAAATTTAAAAGAAAAAACCTCTCGTTCAGCTATTAAACAAATCTTGAGTGAAGTAAAAAAATTAATATTTCATAAACAGCATTTGAGAGACTAGTAGTTTATTCTCTGTTGTCCTGTTGATATAGTAGAAAATAAAATGGTTTGGTTTTTAGAAATAACTTTCTTTCCCAACTTTTTTGTTATCACTGGTATCACTCATCTTATCAAACATTTCTTGGTATATTAAATCTACAAGAGAGCACCCGTGTTTGTTGGTCTCCCATCCATTGTGGAATATCTTATAAAATACAAAATCTTTTGTTTTGACTTATCCTGAAATATAGAAGAATGCACAAATCTGTGAACAAACAAATCAAACAAATTTACTATAGAATCTAGGTGATAGGTATAGGTATGCTCACTACAAACTTTTCTCAGCCTTCCTGTATATTTGAACATTTTTATAACACAGTATTGGGGAAAATATGCTTTTGGATGTCATGGCAAAAGTTTCTAAAAGCATATTCCCTGCGCTTGTTGAGGGCCAAGTAACAGTTTGAATTTTGGCATTGGCCCACAGATCACATTGTGTATTACACTGATTTTTAAAAACACATTTCAGTATATTATCTTATGAATATTTAAAAAAATTGTTGAGGAAAGCGATATTAGTCATGTTCCACCAATGAGGAAACCAACCCAGAGCGATTCTGAGTTTCTGCGTGTGCCACATGTGGAGCTCTCTGGTCTGCTGATGCCCTCTAGTTTTTGTTGCTTTTTTTTCCCAGCTGAGAGACAAGTGGCACAGAATCCACAGAGAGGGTGAAGTAAGCAGAGCTCCGCAGCTGACAGTGGAAATGTGCTAACACTGCAAAAGAGAGGGGAAACACATTTTGTTTGTTGTATTTGAGAAACATAAATCATTTTCAGAATTCATTGAACACTACGTAGTAGGAGGCTCTAAAAGTATTACACTAAATTTTATTTCACTGTTTTCCTGTTTATTTTTGAAAATTTATTTATATAAAGGGAACCCATTTCATGTATTTCGTATATACAGTTTTATGAACATGGTGATACTTCCCACCCATCCTCCTTATTTTCTCTTAATTTCTGTGATGACCTAACATCAGTTTACTTTACAGTCATGAGCTTAATCCCCCACTAAATAAAGACTTCAACAAGTAGTAACTGGAAGAGCACTGTTCCTCGGCACTATAGGTAAGGGCTGTGATTAGTAATCAGATCTCAGCATGTCAGTTTCAATCATAGATATCACATTTTTTGTCCTCTTTATATTAAGTTCCAAAAATCAGATAAAACATATTTGTTTGGGGGCTGGCTTAGTTCATCAAGCATAATGGTCTCTAATTGCATCCATTTTGTTGTGAAAGACAGTATTTCATTCTTTTATCATCATGTATGTATCATCATGTATGTATACCACCTTTTCCTTATTCTTGTCTAGTCATCAGTTGATGGACATCTGGGTTGATTCCATATCTTAGCTATTGAGAATTGAGTTGCTATAAACATGAGGATACAGATAACTGTGTCATATGCTGATTTCATTCTGTTTGGTTAGATTCCCAGGAATGGAATGGCTGGGTCAGATGGTAGATCTATTTTCAGAGTTCTGAGGAATTTCCATGTTGCCTTCCTTGATGGTTGTACTAGTTTACATTCCCACCAACCGTGTATTAGGGCACACTTTTTCCCCACACCATCACCAGCATTTGTTGTTGTTTTTTTTTTTTTTTTTTTTTTTTTTTTTTTTTTTGATGATAGCCATTCTAATGGGGTGAGGCAAAAACTCATTGTGATTTTGATTTGCATTTCCCTGATAGCTGGTGAGCCTGAGCATCTTTTTGTGTGTCTGTTGTCTGTTTGCATTTCATTGTTTGAAAAATACTTACTCATATCCTTAGCCCATTTCTTCACTGGATTTTTTTTTGTTTTGTTTTTGTTGAATTTCTTGAGCTTTTTATCTGGATATTAACCCTTTATCAGTTGCATAGTTTGCATATATTTTCTCGCATTCTCTCAGTTTCCTCTTCAGTGTGTTAAGTGTCTCCTTTGTGTTACAGAAGCTTCTCAGCTTGATGTAATCCCATTTGTCTATATTTTTGGTTTTATTGCCTGTGCTTCTGAGGTCTTACCTGTGAACTCTTTGCCTAGGCCAATGTCATGCATTGTTTCCTCTGTTTTACTCTAGTAATTTGATGGTTTCAGCTCTTAGGTTTAGATCCTTGATCCACTGTGAGTTAATTTTTGAAGAGGGTGTAAGGTAGGCATCTTATTACATACTTCTGCATGTGAAGATCCAACTTTCCCATTACCATTTTCTGAAGAGACTATCTTTTCTCCAAGCAGTGATTTAATTAGTTGGTTGTAGATATGTGGATTAATTTCTGGGATTTTTAATCTGTTCCATTGGTCCACATGTCTATTTTTGTACTAGTACCACGCTGTTTGGATTATAACTATTCTGTAATATGTCTTGAAATCTGGTGGGGCTGGTGCTGTGGTGTGATGGTTGAATTCTCCACCTGTGGCACTAGCATCCCACATGGACACCAGTTCTAGTCCTGGCTGCCCATGTTCTGATCCTGCTCCCTGCTGTGGCCTGGGAAAGCAGTAGAAGATGGCTCAAGTCCTTGGGCTCCTGCACCCATGTGGGAGATCCAGAAGAAGCTCCTGCCTCCTGGCTTTGGATCAGCACAATTCTGGCCATTGAGGGCATTTAGGAAGTGAACCAGAGAATGGATGACCTTTTTCTCTGTCTTCCTCTACCTCTCAAATAAAATAAAATCTTTAAAAAAATTTTTAAAAAAGTCTGGTATTGTGATGCCTCTGGCTTGTTTTTATTGTTTAAGATTGCTTTAGCAATGCCCTTGGTATTTTGATTTTGATTGGGGTCATATTGAATCTCTTAATTGCTTTGGGTAGTATGGACATTCTGATGATATTCTTCCAATTCATGAACATGGAAGGTTTTTTTTGTGTGTGTGTCTTTTATTTCTCTCTTTAATATTTATTAATTTTCTTTTAGTGGTCTTTCATGTCCTTCATGTCCTTGGTTAAATTTATTCCAAGTATTCAATATTTTTCTTAGCTGTTGTGAATGGGACTGATCTTTCAAGTTCTTTCAAAGCCTTGGCATTGTTGTGTATATAAATGCTATTTTTTGTGTGTGTTTATTTTATATCCTGTAACTTTGCCAAACTGCCTTATGAGTTCCAATAGTCTTTTAGTAGAGTTTTTTGGTTCCTCTGTATATATAAGATCATATCTTCTGCAAACAGGGATGATTTGACTTCCTCCTTTCCCATTGATATCCCTTTGATTTCTTTTTCTTCCCCAATGGCTCCAGCTGAAACTTCAAGAACTATAGTGAATATCAGTGGTAAGAATGAGCTCCCTTGTCTGGTTCTAGATCTTAATAGAAATGCTTCCAGCTTTTTCCACATTTGAAATAACACTGGATGTGTGTTTGTCATATATTTACTTGATTGTGCTGAGGTATGATTCTTCTATACTAAATTTGCTAAAGGCTTTTAGCATGGAAGGGTGTTGTATTTTTTATCAAATACTTTTTCTGATGGTATTGAAATTATCATATGATTTTACATCCTCAATTTGTTAATGTGCTATATCACTTTTATTGATTTGCATATGTTGAGCCATTGCTGCATCTAAGGGATAAACCCCACTTTGTCTGAATGAATGATCTTTCTGATGTGTTGTTGGATTCAATTAGCTAGTATTTTGTTGAGGTTTTTTGCATCTAGGTTCACCAGAGATGTTTTTCTGTTGTTCACTGTCACTGTTGTATGTTTTTCTGGTTTCGGAATTAAGATGATGTGGGCCTTATAGAAGGAATTTGGACAGATTCCCTCCTGTTCAATTGTTTTCAATAATTTAAGAAGAATTGGGATTAGTTCTTTAAAAATTTGGTAGAATTCAGCAGTGAAGCTATCTTGTCCAAGACTTTTTTTTGTTGGTAGTGTCTTTATTACTGATTCAGTTTCCATCTAAGCTATTGGTCTATTTAGATTTTCAGAGTCTTTATAATTTTGGTAAATTATATGTGTCCAGAAATCTCTGTTTCTTCTAGATTTTCCAATTTGTTGCAATATAGCTGTTTGAAGTAATTTCTGATGATTCTTTTAATTTACATTTTATCTGTTGTTACATCTCCGTTGTCTTCTCTGATATTATTAACTTGGATCTTCTCCCTTTATTTTATTTTTTTGAGTAGTTTAACCAATGGCTTATCAATTTTGTTTATTCTTTAAAAAGACCAGCTCATCATTTCACTGATCCTTTGTATCATGTTTTTTTTACTTAAATTTTTCTCTGTGTAGCACATCCTTATGCATCATTTGTAAGGCTGAATGAGTGGTGACAAATTCTTTCAATATCTCTTCATTTTGAAAGGTCTTTATTTCACCTTCATTTACAAATGAGAGCTTCATGGTTGAAGTATTTTGGGTTGACCATTTTGCTTTATTTTAGGACTTGGACTATGTGTCTCCATTTTCTCCTTGCCTATAGGGTTTCTAATGAGAAATCTGCTGTCAATATAATTGGAGTTCATTTAAAGGTAATCTGGCATTTTTCTCTTGCACATTTTGGGATCTTTGTTTTATTTTTTAAAGTTTGATTAAGATGTATCATGGTGAAGATCTTTTCTGTTCATGTCTATTAGGGGCTCTGTATACTTCCTATAGTTGGTTTCTCATACCTTTCTCCAAATTTGGGAAATTTTTTACTGTTATTTCACCGAATAAATCTTCAAATCCGTTCTGGTTTTCCATACCTTTGTGAACTCTTAAGAGGCTTATATTTGGTCATTTGGTAGTATCCTGTAAATCTCAAGCACTGTTTTTAGTTTTTCTGATTTTTTTTTTCTGAGATGCTTCTAAAGATTTATTTTCTATCTCAGATATTCTTTCTTCTGCCTCATTGAGTCTGTTAAGGCCTTTCACTGTACTTTTTATTTGACCTATTGAATTCTTCATTTCCAATATTTCATTTTGATTTTTCTCTAGTGTCTCTAACTTCTGGCAGAATTTTTCATCCATTTCATATACACAATTTTTAATGCATGTATTTGCTTCTCTGTGTTACTGAGTAGTCTTAGGATCATTCTTCTGAGTTGTTTTTCAGTCATTTATTCAATCTCCTCATCTACACAGTCTAATATTGAAGTATTATTGCATTCCTTTTGGGGCAGCATACTGTCTTCCTTGTCATGTTTATTGTATTTCCATGTTTGTTTTTATGCATCTGGGCAAATACTTGTTGGTATCTCCACTGAAGGCTTCATTCTTTGAAATGTGCCTCTGTGGCTTAGTGGAATGCCTGTTCCTTCAGCAGATATCCACAGGTGTGTGCTGGGTCAGATCATGGAGCTCCAGTCAGAGCTCAAGGATGGGGCAGGAGTGCAAAGTGACAACCAAGGTAGGCATGGTAGATCTCTATTTTCAGCAGTGGAGAGGGTATGATCATGTTGACAAATATTTACAACCCAGCCTCTCTTGCCAAGGTGAACCAAGTTCAAAGAGTGAGCCCATAATGCCTCTGTGTTCCACCCATTCAGGTGTACAAACCCCAGAAAGGATCTCTATGCTCTGTTGTGTGAGCATGGAGTCCTTCACAATGACCCCCCTCCTCCCATCACTCAGGTAGCAGTGAGCTTCTAGAGTCAGACCCAGTGATTGCCCAAAGGCTCAGCCACACCCCATACCTTTCTCAGTTTCCTTGTTTATCATGCAGTCTATAGGATACCCCTAGTCACAGTGTGTAGGACTCCCACAGTCACAGGGTGCAGAGGTTCCACTCCCTGGCCTGCCAGCCTCTTGGTGCACGGAAGGAGCTTTCCAATTCCTGGATCCAGGCACCTGCCTGGCAGAGGTTGGTAGGTAATGGGAGGGGAGTGATGTTCCCTCCTTCATGGAACCAAGTGAAACCCCTCTCCCCCACCAACTCTTCAGGCCATACTCAAAGTCAGTGGGGCCGTGAGGTTCTACCCCAGACAAGATCACCAGTGACATGCAGGCTGCTGCAGATCCCTCTCTTCTTGGTCTGTTCCTGGTAGTCATTGATGGTGTCCAGCTAGTTGCTGCATGACTGTTTAGTCTGCTCTGCTCCATGGAGTTTCTTTTCTTTCTGTTGATTCTCCACTGAAAACTCTCCAGCTGTCCCCTGGGAACATGATTCTGCCTCTGTTCTTCTGTTATCTTCCTGTGCTCAAAATCAATTCATCTTTTCCCTATTCAGCCATCTTGGATCTCCCTCTGTGGCAGTTTCCTGGCTGTATATTTTGAAAGTTGGCAGGGGACAGGGAATATCATCTGGCTGCTGGTTCCTTTCTCCAGTACTACACCAGCTAGCTCTGGGACAGGCTGAAGCCAGGAGCTGAGAAGTGAACCCGGTTCTCTCACATCTGTGACAGTGACCCAACTATTTGAGCCCTTATGCGCTGCCTCCCACAGCACAAGAAACAGGAGTCATGAGTGTATCTGGAATTCAAACCCACGCAATCTGATAGGGGATATGGGAGCCTTGAGCAACATATTAATCACTGTGCCAAATGCTTACTCTGACACACTAAAGTTTAAAAAGTAATTTTCTGTATCTCAGTATCATTACAATGAAGCAAAAAATAAAACCAAAAAAAAAAAAAAAAAAAAACCACAAAAACCAAAAAACAAGAAAAGCTTTCTTCTGTAGCATACCAAGAAAAAGCCTGGGAGCTTTCAGAGTTTCCCATCACACAGTCAAGTACCTAATGAAGTAGGGGAAGAATGAGGGGAGGCTTGGCAGAGATGGCCTCTTTTTTCACTTTGTGTCTGCATGTCTGTCCTTTTCTTTAGAAATCTACATGTACAATGTCACTGCTCCCTTCTACACTGTGAACATGTGGGTTTTGTTCCGCTTCAGGATCTCACTTATAGTGTCAGAGATAGAAAGCCCAGATAACATTCCAATGACTTTTTTTCCTTTTATATTCTTATGCTGTGGGGCTTAGTACATTTTTCAGTTCAGTCTCTGTAGTTACAACATGGAAGAGAACTTGTCATTGGCTTAGGGATATTCAAACCAATTGATGATGTGCAAAATACCATAAAGGAAGACTGAAGGATCTGCTGTTAGCTGAAAAAAAAATTTAGAAGAACTCATGATATTGACAAGATGAGAATGTCTTGGGTATTCTCTTAAAAAAAAAAACACTTTATACTTTTCAGATAACTGTTATGTCTACTTGGGTATGTACTTATTTAGATTCTTAGAGCAGGATGTCAGAATTGGGCAGCTTGGACTTTAGGCTTTTTCTAAGATCTTTAGATTTGATAAAAGGGATTTAGATTCCTTAAAAAGAAGGGTCTTTTGAGAGTGACAGTCTTTTGAGAAGACAATGGTCTGGAGGTATCCTTTACCTAATTTTTTTTAAAGAGGTTATTTGCTATCAGTTTTAAGCTGTGAAGTCTTCACATGTGATACAAAATGGGATCGACTAAGTCAGTGGTTCTCAAGCTTTTGAAAATTCATGGATTAGGTAAAAAACAGACATAGCATTTTTGTGTTTGCTTTTGCCCAGAAAGATTATCAGCCACTACAACAAGCACAACAGGAAAACCTGCCATTTCCTACGAATAACATATTGTTTGCAACATATGACTTGTTGCAACTACAGTTTTTACTATTAGAATATTAACTATATTTAGCTTTCTCAAAGTTTACAGGAGTCTAATGTATTATTTGCAACATAGGACTTGTTGCGACTACAGTTTTTACTATTAGAATATTAACTATATTTAGCTTTCTTAAAGTGTACAGGAGTCTCCCCTTATTCACCATTTCACTGTCCTTGGTTTCAAGTACCTGCAGTCAACTACAGTCTGAAAAGAAACAATTCCTAGGTTTTGACAAGTACATGTTGTTCTGAGTAGTTTAACGTAATTCTGTGTCATACCACACTCTGCTGCCTAAGAAGTGAGTCATCCTTTGTCCGGCATATCCACACTGTATATGCCAACTGTCCATTAGTCTGTTAAGCAGTCTTCTTGATTATCAGCTTGACTGTAGAAGTACCATGGTACTTGTGTTCCAGTGACCTTTATTTTCTTTAATAATGGTAGAAGGATAATGATGCTGACAATTCAAATGTGCCAAAGCAAAGGTGTAAAGTGCTCCCATTAAATCAAAAGGTGAAGTTTTTGACTTGATAAGGAAAGAAAAATGGCCGTGTGCCATTGAGGTTGGTTGTTAATGTCTTACCTGTGCCTGATATTTAAACCAGACTTTATAATATATATATTTGTACAGGAATAAACATAGAATGCATAAGATGCAGGCATCCACTTGGGTATTGGCACTTATCCTCCATGGAGAAGGTAGACTACTTTGTAGTAGTCATTGTGTTTGACTTTTGCACCTTGAATCCTTGAAAACTCCATCCCACAGTTGTCAGCAAATCGGCCTTTGGATTCAGTGACTTTCAAAGTCCATCACTACTGCAAAGACCTAATGATGTCCCTTGAAATTCAACATCTTAATGGTATCACACATTATAGAAGCTTTAAAAATGCAGCTCCCATGAGGTTCACAACCCAAGCAAGAGGGAAGTAGTGGTGATGTGCTACACAAGGACAGGGATGTTCAACACATTTGGAGGGTCAGAGCCGTGTGTGATGCTTCACCAAGGTGGTAGGGATAGCAATGCATTCTCCTTCCTGTCCCTCAGCAATCCATTTGATCCTTGTCTGCTGCAGCTTAGCTGAATGAGCCAGAAACGGACACATTACCACATTTGTTTGCACAGTGATAAAAGGGATGTGGAGCTCAAGAACAAGACTGAGCATAAATCTTGACTCGTGGGACCAGCATTGTGGTGTAGTTGGTTAAACTACCACTTAAGACTTTAGCATCCCTTATGGGTACTGGTTTGAGTCCCGTCTGCTGAACTTCCCATCCAGCTCTCTGCCAATGCACCTGAGAAGGCAGTAGAAGATGGCCCAAGTGCCTGGACCCTGCCCTCACATGGGAGACCTGGAAGAAGCTCCAGACTTTGGCCTGGCCCATCCCCAGCCACTGTGGACATTTGGAGAATGAACCAGAGGATGGAAGACTCTCTCTCTCTCTCTCTCTCTCTCTCTCTCTCTAACTCTCTAACTCTCTAACTCTCTAACTCTCTAACTCTGCCTTTTAAATACATAAAATAAATCTTTAGAAAAATCTTGACTCCTCTACTGCTTTGACACTGGCCATTTATCTTTATTTTTTGTGCTCTTGTTTTTTAGCTTTGTGTTATTAGCATTTGCTTTATATAGTTTTAAGGGCTAATACATTTTAATTACTTTCAGATTTTAGTTATCTTCTAAATGCATTTTTTTTTGAAAAAGCAAAGATTCATTTATTTATTTGAAAGATAGAGTTACAGAGAGGGAGAGGTAGAGGCATAGAAAGAGAGAGAGAAGTCTTCCATCTGATGGTTCACTCCCCAAATAGCTGCAATGGCAAGGGCTGGGCTAGACCAAAGCTAGGATAGGAACTTCATCTGGGTCTCCTACATGGATGCAGAAGTCCAAGCAGTTGAGCCATCTTTCACTGCCTTCCCAGGTACTTTAGCGGGGAGCTGGATGGGAAATGGAGCAATCAGGTTGAATTGGCACCCATGTGGGATCCTGGTGCTGCGGGTGGCAGCTTAACCTGCTATGCCACAGTGTTGGCCCCAAAATGTGTTTCTTGTCAAAGTGACTCAATGACTTAAATTTTTCATGGCATCCCAAGTTCTTGGCCTAAGGCCCAGAAGGCATCACAGGTCTTCCAAGTCCACCCTTCTCTCCACCCTCCTCCACCATACTCCAGGTTCCTTCACTATAGTCCAAGGAGTGTGTCTGATGCTCACTGAGCCAGACTGTGTTCCCCATTCCCACTGTCCCTTTGTATCCCCTCATTTCTAAATACAATTTGCAGCCCTGAGACCTCTAATCACCTCCTTGGCAAAGTCTCAGTGACTTCTCTTAGCCAGGGATTCTTGGTAGAATGTGGGTTTGTAGACAGTTTCTGGGGAGGCAGCAGATACATGTCATTTTGCTTACTGGTATGTTCTCAGCACTGATCCCACTGCCCTACACATAGTGAGCCTTTATAAATATTTAATGAACAAATGGATGAGAGTGGCAGAGGGAACATATGGAGAGTGTTGAGGGCTAAGCAACTGTTTTCCTTTATTGGAACGGTACTTATGTTCTCAGAGTAATAGAAATCTGGAAAGGTAGGTTGATGGAGACTTGAAGAGATTGGCACTGCATAGAGCCTGCAGAGAGTCCCTTGACTGGCTTAGGGCATTCAGAGTGATGCCATTAAAAATTATTGACATTTATATCCTGGAAAACTAAAAATTGTTTGATTTCTAGTGAGGCTAAACTCACCCCTGTTACAGAGCTTTGAGAATTGATAACATCTGAAAAATAGTTTAAGAGACTATCATTATTCCTGCAGGAACAGCATAGACTATGGGAATTAGGAGCCAGTATTTTATGTGACATTATGAAGGAGAAAAAGGCCATCTCTTTTAAGAGGAGCTCTTGTACTTCCTCAGTGCACTGCTTGCTGAAGACACACTGGCAGTCTTCCCAGGAATGACATCATAGATAGCCACAATGATTTGGCAAGCTAATAATGTTTTTCTCATCATTATAAAGTCCTTTTGAATCACAGAAGCAATTCATGTCTCAGATCAGCACCAATATGTGAACAATAAGTACTTCTGTGGAAAAGTGTATCTGAAGTGTTATTTGGACAGTTGAACAGACCTACCGTTTGCAGATACAGTTTCTTGTAACACTCAACACATTTCGATTTTGTTATTAGTTTGCAGCAACTTTCTTGTGCTATTCCGTGACTTCTTCGGTTCTAAACTGCAGAGGAATGGGAAGAGTAGTAGTTGGTATTACTCAGATGGAAGGCCATGCACAAGGTAAAGTTTCCTGAAATGTGCAGAAATGTAACATACTGAGCAGGCTATCATTTTCTAACGTAAGGTTCCTGTCAGTGGCATTTTCACAAGAAGATTTCTGATTATAATTCCACAGTGTTGGCCTGCACTCAGCAAGACACATGGTCACCAGAGATGCACTCAGGTTGGGGTGGGAGAGGGAGAGTGAAGGAGAAAGTTGATCTTGCAGCCAAATGCCAGGATCCAGTCCCTGTTCTTCCAGTAACCCTGGCACTTTGGAACAGTCACTCATCCTTTTGGTGGAAACTAATTCATCTGTAAAAGCAAATGGTCATCCAGGAAGCAGAGGCTAATTGTGAGAATGAAAACAGACAGTGTGTGAAGACCTCCAGAGAGGCAGAGCCTCTGCTCATCAGTGTTTTTTGTTTGTTTGTTTGTTTTTTTTTTTTTTTTGACAGGCAGAGTTAGAGAAAGAGAGAGAGAGACAGAAAGAAAGTCTTCCCTCCGTTGGTTCACCCCCTAAATGGCCACTATGGCCAGTGCGCTGCACCCATCCGAAGCCAGGAGCTGATCTGAAGCCAGGAGCCAGGTGCTTCCTCCCGGTCTCCCATGCGCGTGCAGGGCCCAAGCACTTGGGTCATCCTCTACTGCCTTCCTGGGCCACAGCAGAGAGCTGGACTAGAAGAGGAGCAACCGGGTCAGAACTGGCACCCCAACCGGGACTAGAACCTGGGGTCCCAGCGCAGCAGGTGGAGGATTAGCCTAGTGAGCTGTGGTGCCAGCCCATCAGTAGCTTTTATCATAGTTCCGATAGAAGATTCAAAACCTTCATGGCACTGTCCTGGAATTCCGGACAGAATCCCATAGAGAATCCAGGAACCTAGAACAGAAGGCAGTATGTAGACTGCATGCCTGGAGACTAGCTCTAGGGCCAACCTCTTCATGTACTGATACTTTGCTGTCTGTGACTTGATAATTATTGTGCAAGGATACGGAATCCAGAGATGTGATGCTAATTATGATTAAACCCATCATTGATATAGGTCCTTTCCATCTCTTCACTCCCTCTTTCTCTGACTTTCTGTAGCCCCTTGATCCTTGTGCTAGTTTTGACCATTTGTGTGTGTGTATGTGTGTATGTGTTTACCAAGTCTGTGGTCCTCATCTGATAACTGGTATTGCATTGTCAGCCCTGATTATCATCTACCCTTAATGCTGTCAACACTTACTAGTCTTGCAGGGTTGAGGAACCTTTTTCTCTCAAGGACCATTTGGATTTTTATGACATTATAAAACTGGACCATCTAAAAGTATCAACTTAGAGATTACACCCTGGAGGCTGGCATTGTGCACAGTGGGCTAAGTCGCCGCCTGGGCTGCTGGCATCCCATATGAACACTTGTTTGCTCCCTGCTAATACACCTGGGAAAGCAGCAGAAGATGTTCCAAGTGCTTGGCCCCTGAATCCATGTGGAAGACCCAGATGAATCTCCTGGCTCCTAACTTTGGCCTGGCTTCATCCTGGCCGTTGCGGCCATTTGGAGAATAGAACCAGAGGGTAGTAGATTCTCTCTCTCAAAAAAAAAATAGCTTATAGATTTGTTGAATTTTGAGTTCTGCCTGCTGTTGCTTTGGCCAGGCCAGACCAAATGATTTTGTGAGCCTTATACGGCCTGTGGGCTGGACATTCCCCTACCCTGTAAAGGCTACTACTCAACATTTTAGTACCTAGGTCACCCAGCCTAGGGAGTCAGCTCACTCCCAGTCTGGGTGTGAGCTGACTCCACATCAAACAGTTCATGAATTCCTCCCTTGACACACAGAGCATTTAGCTCTCTGTTCTCTGTTGGTGTGCATGGCACAACTTCTGCTACTGTCACCCTTATATTTATGTATTTTTTAAAAATTATTTATTTTTTAAGAGACAGAGACTATGATCTGCCTTCAACCTGTTCAGTCCCCAGAAGTCCACAATGACCAGGTCTAGACTGGAGTAGGAAACTCAATCCAGGTCTCACGAGAGTGGCAGTAACCCAAATACTTGAGCCATCACCGCTACTTCCCAAAGTCTGAATTAGCAAGCAGTTGGAGTCAGAAACCACAGCCTGGGTATTGAACCCAGCACTCCCCTGTGAAAGATGTGTCTTTTAGTTTCTCTCTCTTTCTCTCTCTTTTTTTTAAAAATATTTTTCCCAAAGAAACATTTATTTAAGGAATATAAACTTCATGCTTTTCATAAGTACACCTTTAGGAATATAGTGATTCTTTCTACCATACCCACCCTCCCACCACCACTCCCACTCCTCCAGCTCCATCACTGGGCTTAAATGCCTGCTCTGTCACCATTATATTTAATGTTCCCATGGTAGGAAAGTTCTTACATTTTCCTCAAAGGATCCTGCTGTTTTATTTTTCTGTACTTTTGCCTCTGTTCTTATATTTTCCTGAATGTTTTTTCTTTCCTTTTATTTTTTTCACACAACTCACAAGTCATTTAAAATGTGAGTTCCTTGCCTCTGAGTCCCCTATTCTCTCCCAATCTGTCCCCCCAACAGAGTTAATAAATTCTTTTCCTTTATTTTTCCTCCCATGCGTGAGTTTCTATTTCTGCTCTTTCTCTGTTATTTTTCCTTGTTTATTTTCCCAAGTTATGTGTGGGTGTATGAGAGCAGGGCTTTGGCACATTCATGTTTATGACCCCAACACTTAGCCTAATCCTTGACACATTTTTACCAATTAACCAACGTCAATTAAATTGCATGTGCTTGGACTTTGTTAGTGTGACATTATAGATGACTTTGTAGAGGAAATTAAAGAATCCAAAAATAAAAGTCCATTAGTGTCCTTGCTCCAAAATGTGATTTGGTTAGTCAGTAGAATCTAGCTCTACCCACAAACATAAACTCTTCATTTAGGAAGAGAATGTTGGAAAAATAAAATGCCTGCCAACTTTGAGTATTAGAAATCAAGCAATTAAAAGTTTTTCTGAAGTCATTCTTAAGATATTTATAGTATATCTTAAAAATATCTTGCTGGCCCAACTTTATTATACAGAAATTCCTAAAAGTTGATTCTTTCAACTTCTTATACTTTCCCATGGAAACAGTTAATACATGCATCACTTCAGAATTTTTCCATCAGTAAGGATATAGTCTGGAAACAGACCATAAAATAATTGAATATACAAATTTTAATATAAATCATGAAGAATTAGCTACTGTGGGTAAAGAAAACTCTAAAGGGTGTAGGAGCAGTGAAGTAGGGAGCAGGAAACACAAGACAGGAAGGAATCTGGAAGAGGGTCCCACTATGTCCCATGCCTTCTACCTCTAGATTTACCATCAGACTCTTTGGAGTCTAGCAGAAGCACCCACTAGAGGAAACTATGAGGAAGTTCTGAGAAGTCTGAGAAGTCACCCATAGGGAGGTGCCACCCTGCAGAACCCATGGAGAGTCTGACAGGGAGATTGATGCACTGAGCAATAACCCTCAGGGTCTGGAAAAAAAGTTGCTTACAAGTAGGTGCTACTTGCCTGTGGGTAAACCAAGAACCTAGAAAAGCAGTCCTTTCTCCTCCATTGTACCTCTTCCTTAACCTTCTTTTATTTGCTTAAAATTGTGCTGAGTGGCACAGTCAGGGAAGTGGAAAGGTATGGATTTGTAGCTGAAAGTGACGTATTGACAACTGGCATAATCCAGTTTCTGATTTTTGAGCGTCAATACATTCCAACTTAACACGATGCAGATAGGGCTGCCATTGGAATTTATAGTTATCCCTCGGTATCTATAGGGTCTTTTTTCAGGATCCCATGCAGATACCAAAATTTGAGATGTGTATATCCTTTATATAAAATAGTTTAATATTTGCAGGTAACCAATGAAAACCCTCTTGAGTACTCGAAGTCACCTCTAGAGCACTTGTAATATCTAATACAACTCTAATACTCTGTAAATTGTGGTTATACTATATGCTTAGGGACTGATGGCAAGAAAAAATGTCTTCATGTTTCCATACAAATACAAGTTTAAAAAAAAATTGATACATGGCTGGTTGACCCTAGATATGGGAGTTGTGGATATAGAGGACCAATCATATGCATATGTCTATATGAATATATTTAAACATATAATTATTTTATATAATTCTATGGAAATATATCTTATAAATACAAGTATAATCTTTTTTTTTTGACAGGGAGAGTGGACAGTGAGAGAGAGAGAGACAGAGAGAAAGGTCTTGCTTTGCCGTTGGTTCACCCTCCAATGGCCGTCGTGGCTGGTACGCTGCAGCCGGCGCAACGCGCTGATCCGAAGGCAGGAGCCAGGTGCTTCTCCTGGTCTCCCATGGGGTGCAGGGCCCAAGGACTTGGGCCATCCTCCACTGCATTCCCGGGCCACAGCAGAGTGCTGGCCTGGAAGAGGAGAAACCTGGACAGAATCTGGCGCCCTGAACGGGACTAGAACCCGGTGTGCCAGCACTGCTAGGTGGAGGATTAGCCTGTTGAGCCACAGGGCCAGCTTACAAGTATAATCTTACATATGACTTATTAATACTGTTTGCCACAACCCAATGAATTTAGTAGTATTAGGCAAGGATAAGAAAAGAGATGGTGAGGCTGGTGTTGTGGCACAGTGGGATTAAACTGCTGCTTGTAATGCTAGCATCCCATGTGAGCCATGGTTCAAATCCTGGCTGTTCTGCTTCCAATCCAGCTCACTACTAATGTGCCTGGGAAAGCAATGGAAGATGGCCCAAGTACTTGGGTCCCTGCCACCCATGTGGAAGACCCAAATGGAGTTTTTGACTCTAGACTTTGGCCTGGCCGTTGTAGCCATTCAGGAAGTGATCCAGTGAATGGAAGGTTGACTTCTCTTTTGCTCCTTCTCCCTCCTTTTCTCTTTCTCCCCACTTCCCCTTTCTCTGTAACTCTGCCTTTCAAATAAATAACTCTTTTTAAAAAAGAGGTGGTGATATTCCTGAATTCTGAAGTAAGTAATGTCATTCTTAGACAAAAATATATATTAAATATTTTACTTTCATTTGCCTTGATCTAAATTGTTTTTTAGCTTAGAAACTTAAGAGAGAAGGCTTACAAACTGTCTAGTAGTAAGTAATTGAACCTGAGCTAGTAAAGGGAGAAGCAGCATGATGTGAATGAGTCATGCACGTTGTTCCAACGTTGAACTGACTGCCACTGGTTCAGTACTAACTCAGTTCACTGAAATATGTGAGTGCCAGGAATCTTGCCATTGAGCAAAGGTGTAGGAAACTGTGTGAATGATTTTTAAAAGGGAGAATTAAGGTGGTAGGGAATAGGGTTGGGATCAGGTGATCGAGTGTGAAGTAGGGAAATCCACTTTGCATGGGAGACATGTTGCTTCTTGCGTATGTGCAGACAAGAACTGAGGATTTTTGCATTATGATTTAGTTCTTGGGGTCAAAAGTTGACTTGAATTTTTTTTCCATAAACTTAATTTGGCACATTATCCTTGGTGGCTGCATTAAACAATCTTGCAAGAGCTTTTGGAAGAATTTTGTCAGTCCAGGAAGAAGAAGACAGGAATTTGAGCAGTACCTTGTGTGAATCATGGAGAATTCTTCATGTTGATGACACAGTAGTTATTTAATAAATCTTAACTAAATTTTGGATCCATAGCTCAAAACAGAGAGATATAAGGCCTGATGCCTATTCCAAAATAATGACCTCACTGCTGATCATTACTGACCTCTTTCTACCTGAGTCATGAACATCTCTATCATTGTCATTGTTTTTATTTCATTTCTTACCTCATATTTGTGGCCAACTACAAGTAGCTGAGGGGTATTGTGTTTTTAGTGTTCACTCTTGTTAGCTATGAGAAGTGTATGAGAAGTTGAGGGGCTGGTGAAATCAGGGATGGAGCACTTTTGGTAGTGGGGACGTGGATACTAGACATAACCATACTATTTAGCTCCAATTCTCACTCAAATATCAGGGGTCCTTGTCACTGCTGAAGAACTAGCTAGAACAGTTGATAAAGATTAGGAAGTTAGATTCATATCACTAGTTACCTTTGAAACTATTCTTTGGAGCTTATAAACAGCATAAATTCTTATCACATAGTTCTTGATGTTGGGAAGTCCCAGATCAAAGTACCAGTTGGGACAGATTTGGTGTCTGCATAAGTCTACTTCTTGAGTCAAAGACAGCTGTCTTTTCACTGTGTCCTCATGGGGCAGATAGGATGAGGACATTTTTTGGGTTCCCTTTAAGAGGGCACTAATACCAATCACAAGGATTGTACTTTCTAGGAGTCACTTTCAGAGGTGCCCAGGACCTTGAGGGAGGGGGCATGTGGGTCTCTTTGAGGTCATCTTCCGGGTTTTTCTGCACTGCATTCTGCTCTCCTGAACATTTCAACATTTGAGAGATATTTGGGACCTCTATTATGTCATTGCTTACCATGAATTAAAGAAGTTCTATTATTGTAATGTCACTGGCTTGCTAAAAACAAGTGGTGTTAGTGCTGCCATGCATAACTGTAAATGGATTTTGTTTTTGTTTTTCAGGTTTTTCTGAAGAGTGACCGAGTAGCCAGAATGGTTCAGAGTGGAGGGTGTTCTGCTAATGACTTCAGAGAGGTGTTTAAGAAAAACATAGAAAAACGTGTGCGGAGTTTGCCAGAAATAGATGGCTTGAGCAAAGAGACGGTGCTGAGCTCGTGGATAGCCAAATACGATGCCATTTACAGGGGTGAGGAGGACTTGTGCAAACAGCCAAACAGAATGGCCCTAAGCGCTGTGTCTGAACTTATTCTGAGCAAGGAACAACTCTATGAAATGTTTCAGCAGATTCTGGGAGTTAAAAAACTAGAACATCAGCTGCTTTATAATGCATGCCAGGTAAGTGGTTCGCATAGTTCCCATCCTCCTTTCTGACCCATGGAATAGACATCAAGTGTTTAAAGCCAAGGAAGATGTGCATTACTTTCTGTAGTCATGTTACTTGAAAAGTTGAGTGAAATTGAATTTTAATAAATCATGAACTGATATTTGAAAAACGAAAGAATAGCACTACTTTTTTATCCAGTAAATAATTGTTCCCTTGTACCCTATATTTGTGCCTATTGTGTATACATGTGTGTGTGTGTGTGTGTGTGAATATAAAGTAAACGTCACCAGTTTATAATAAGCAGGTATTCCTCAGTGCAAAATAATTTTTCATAAAAATATGCTGGTCTTCTGAATTTTATGGAAACACTTGAATTTTTTTTAATTATTTAAGTTTCATGTATTTCATATATACAGATTTAGGGACATAGTAATACTTCCCACACTGTCCTCCCTGCTGCCCATGCTCCAACCCTTCTTCCTCTTTCCTCTCCCATTCCCACTGTTAATTTTTACAAATATCTATTTTCAGTTTACTTAATGATCAGGAAGTTAGCCATACACTATGTAAATGACTTCATCAAATAGTATGAAGAAAAGAGCACATTGTTCCTCAATGGAAGAGACAAGGGCTGGAAAGAATCACCAAATCTCAAAATGCCAATCTAATTCTAATCCATTATATTTTAGGTACTCTATTAGTTACCTCAGATCAGGGAAAATATAGGATATGTGTCTTTTTGGAACTGGCTTACTTCACTAAGTATAATGGCTTCCTTCCTTCCTCCCTTTCTCCCTTCCTCTCTTCGTCCCTTCACAGCTGAGTTGGATTTTATAGTGTATATATACTATAATTTATCCAGTCAACTGTTGATGAATATTGAGTTGATTCCATATCTTAGCTATTGTGAATTGTGCTGTACATGGGGGTACAGATAACTCTTTCAGATGTTGATTTCTTTTGGTTTGGGTAAATTCCCAGGAGTGGGATGGCAGGATCATGTTGTAGGTCTATATTCAGATTTCTGAGGTAGCTCCATACTATCTTCCACAGTGGCTTCACCAGTTTACATTCCCACCAACAATGGATTAGGGTACCTTTTTCCCCATTTCTGTATGAGAGCCATTCTAACTGAAGTGAGGTGAAACCTCATTGTGGTTTTGATTTGCATTTCACTGATGGCAAGTGATCCTGAGCATTTTTTCTAGTGTCTGTTGGCCATTTGAACTTCCTGTCTTGGAAAATGCCTATTCAAGTCCTTTGCCCATTTCTTAACTGGATTGTTTGGTTCATTGTTGTGGATTTCTCGAGCTCTATATAGATTCTGGGTATTAACCCTTTATCGGATGTGTAGTTTGTAAATATTTTCTCTCATTCTGTTGGTTGCCTCTTCACTTTACTAAGTGAGTCTTGGACAATGCAGAAGCTTCTCAGCTTGTTATAATCCCATTTGTTAATTTTGGCTTTGATTGCCTTTGTTTCTGGGATCTTTTCCAAGAAGTCTTTGTCTATGCCAAGGTCATGCAGAGTCTCCCCAATAGTCTCCTCTAGTAATTTGATTTTATTGGGTCATAGATTTAGATCTTTGATCCATTTTGAGTGGAATTTTGTGTAAGGTGCAAGGTTGAGGTCTAGTTTCATATTTCTGCACATGGAGATCCAGTTTTCCCAGCACCATTTGTTGAAAAAACTGTTCTTGATCAAGGGATTGATTTTAGATGTATGGTCAAAGATAAATTGGTTGTAGATGTGTGGATTGATTTCTGGAGTTTCTGTTCTATCCATTGACCTACAAGTCTGTTTTTGTGCCAATACCAGGCTGTTTTGATTATGACTGCCCTGCAGTATGTCTTGATGTCTGGTATTATGATGCTTCCATCTTTGTTTTTGTTGTATAAGATTGCTTTAGATATCCAGGGTCTCTTGTGTTTCCATATGAATTTCAGCATTGTTTTTTCCGGATCTGCAAATAATATCATTAGTATTTTGATTGAAATTGCATTGAATCTGTGAATTAGTTTTGGTAGTATGTACATTTTGATTCTTCCGATCCATGAACATGGAAGATTTTTCCATTTTTTAATGTCTTCTTCTATTTCTTTCTTTAGTGTTTGGTAGTTTTCATTGTAGAGATCTTTGACATTCTTGGTTAAATTTATTTCAAGATATTTGATTCTTTTTGTAGCTATTGTAAAAGGTACTGATCTTACAAGTTCTTTCGAAGCCATGGTATTGTCTGTGTATACAAAAGCTATTGACTTTTGTGTGTTGATTTTGTATCTTGCAACTTTACCAAACCCTTTTATGAGTTCCAATAGTCTCTCAGTGGGGTCTTCTAGATCCCCTAGAAGCATGTCATCTGCAAATAGTGATAGTTTGAATTCCTCCTTTCCAATTTGTATCCTTTTGCTCTCTTTCTCTTACCTAACAGCTCTGGCTAAAACTTCCAGTACTATCTTAAATAGCAGTGGTAAGAGTGTGCATCCTTGTCTGGTTCTGGATCTTAGGGGGAATGCTTCAAACTTTTCTCCATTTAATAGGATGCTGGCTGTGGGTTTGTTGTAAATTGCCTTGATTTTGTTGAGGAGCGTTCCTTCTATAACCAAGTTGCTTAAGGTTTTCATCATGAAAGGATGTTGTAGTTTTTCAAAATACATACTTTCTTTGCATCTATTCAGATAACTATATGGTCTTTGTCCTTGAGTTTATCAATGTCCTGTATCACATTTATTGATTTGTGATTGTGGAACCATCCCTGCATATGATATATCCCACTTGGTCCGGGTGAATGATCTTTCTGATGTGTTGTTCAATTCAACTGGCTAATATTTTGTTGAAGATTTTTACATCTATGTTCATCAGGGATGTTGGTCTTTTGTTCTCTTTCTCTGTTGTATTTTTCTCTGGTTTAGGAATTAAAGTGATGCAGGCTTCATAGAAGGAGTTTGGGACGATTCCCTCAGTGCAAAATAATTTTTCATATAGATATGATGCTGTTCTTCTGACTTTTATGGAAGCACTTCAGATTTCAATTTTTTTCTTTTACCCAGCCATATATAAATGACTTGAGAATGATTGTCAAACTCCATAAAGAGTTTAAAGAGATGATAGAGTTAATGATATATTTTTCCCTTCAATGCTTTTCCAAGTCATACATATGAAAAATTGCATATAATGTCATGTTTCATATTTCATAAGTGACTTATGGTTTATCTAGTAGTGTATACATTCTGTACTTGTATTTTGTTTGCTTATTTGGGAGCTATAAATTATTTAACTGTGCCTCAATATGTAATTTAAATGAAGATAATTTTGGCATTTAAAAATTCATCTGTTCATAAAAGTTACACTTCACTAATATACATACATTTTTAAAAACTCTTTTTACAAATATGCTTCCTTAATTTTTGTATTCTATCCACAGCAGTTACTTTGCATTACTAATTTGTGAATCATTTCAGATGAATAAATTAAAAACTAATCATCAAGCAATATGGCATCTTAACACTTTGAACATTTCATGCCCTCATGAATTGTCTTCACTGTGTTGTTCAACCAGGTGGTAGTTTGATAATAGTGGGGAGGATGGCTGTAAGAGCCAAATCATCTATTTTAAGATATAAATGCAACTAGTATTTTGTATTTTTAATAACAACTCACTTGTATAGTTAAATATTTATGAACATAATTTAGTAGTGAGTTCAAATGCAGACATACAGTAGATATTGATTGAGAATATATTCAAGTAAAAAGCTAGGTGTTAGATAAGCCAAGCTGAGTAGAATAAAGTATTTGTTCTCTGTGTTGTGCCAAGGTCTAATACAAGCAAATAGACCTCTAAATGAGTTATTACTTATGCATCAGAGTTAATACTGCATGTGACAAGGTCATAAAATATGTTTCTGTGTTCCTTTGAGTTTTATGTTAATGAGAGTTATTTGCCTTCTGTTCCAGATCACTACTGGAACCAGGGTAATGACCCTCTGATTTCTGTCTATAGGTCTCAGAACAAGCTTCTAATTCAGATCCCTAATGGTAGTCAATTTTTTTAAGAGTTTGATCAGTGTTTGCTTGATGCATTTTGGTACTGTATTAGGTTCATACATGTTTTTAGAATTGTTAAGACTTCTTGTGGAATTGGCTCTTTTATCATGGTATAATATTCCTTTATCCTTGATAATCTTTCTTTTTCTGAAGTCTACTTTTTCTTAGACTAACACAGCTGTTGCAGCTTTCTTTTGATTGGGGTTATCATGATACGTCTTTTCTTCCCTCTGTTTACTTTTAACTTGAGTGTTTTAAAAAGAGGTTCTTATAGATAATTTATAATTGGGCTTTGCAGATTTGTAAAAGTCCACTAATAATGTTTGTCTTTTAATGGGTGTGATCAGAGCATTCCTGTGCAGAGTGATTACATACATAGTAGAGGAAATTCTAGTCTTTATAACTCTTTCCCAGGCCACAAAGAGAGCTGGACTGGGAGAGGAGCAACCGGGACTCGAATTGGCGCCCCTATGGGATGCCAACACTGTAGACGGCGGCTTTACCTGCTATGCCACAGCGCAGGCCTCAAATATGACTTTTAGTGTGAGGTTTATATTCATCAGAATAGGAGCTAGGCTGTGGTTAATATTTCTCATGGTTACAGGTATGAGAGGCTTCAAATTCCTTTAGTGTCCTTGTCTGTGTGTCCTGTGTTGGTTTTGGATTGTTCTCCAGTCAATAAAACTTCTCCCTGTAAAAGAAAGTTTGTGTCTTGCCGCTCTGTTAAATGTTGTCGGAGTTGTGGCAACTCTATTAATCTGGAGTTGTCGGTGTTGTGGCAAGATGGGGAGAGAATATTCTATAGTCTGATTAAATCTCAGTGTTTCAGGGCCAGTGTTGTGATACAGCAGGTTAAGCTATGGATTACAGGGCTTGCATCCCATATTGGAATGCATATTTGAGTCCAGGCTGCTCCCTTTCTGATCAAGCTCCCTACTGATATACCTAATAAAGCAGTAGAAAAATGTCCCAAGTGCTTGGGCCCCTGCCACCCAAGTAAGAGACCAGGATGGAGTCCCTGGCTTCAGCCTGTCCCAGCCCTGGCTGTTGGGGCCATTTCCATTTCAGGAGTAAACCAGCCAGTGGATGATCCATCCCTCCCTCCCTCCCTCCCTCCCTCCCTCCCTCCCTCCCTCCCTCCCTCTCTCTCTCTCTCTCTCTCTCTCTCTCTCTCTGCCTTTCAAATAAATAAATACAAATCTTGAAAGAAAAAAAAAAAACAACTGTCTTTCAGTGGACCTTTTTCTTAGGGATAGAAGCTTCACGGTGTTGGGTGTTTCTGTCCTTTGTCCTGGGTTTTCACTGCCTCACACTCCTAGGGCCCTATTTACCTTCCCTGAGCATTTCCAATCTGTTTTTTGAAGTCCTGTCCTCTGTTCGTTCGTTCATTCATTCATTCATTCATTCCCATTCATTATCCCGCCCCCTCACCTTCCCCTCCCTATCCCTCTCCCCTCTTCCTCTCCCTCTCCCCCTCCTCCTCCACATTTCTGTCTTCCCCTCTCCCTCTCTTTCCTCCCCTCCCTCTCCCTCTTTCTCCCCCCTCTTCCTCTTCCTCTTTCCTGTCTTTTTTAAGTAGATGAGGCCAAAAAGGTGAAGTGAGTGACACTCTCTTCCTGCAGCTGGGGTGAGTTTCCAGTGTTTCCCTCTGGCTTTGTTAGGGAGAAGGATCTGACAGATGCAGCAGGGGCTCCTATTCCCTTCTTCCTGCCATGCCCACTTGTTGATAGTTCTTGGATCCTCGCCTTCAGAACTTGGTAGAAAAGCCCAGGTGAGGGCCCCCGTATGATTGGAGCCCCAGGGATTTCTTGCTGTCTGTACTCAGCTCCTAGTGAGTCACCCGTCAGTGAGTATTCCTCCCATTTACAGTGTCCATCAACGTCTGCTCTAAGTGCTGTCTATATCTTTCTGGATTTACCTGTCTTTCTAGATTTTGGGTTAGTGATTGGGCTGAATCATCAGTTCTCTGATACAAAAATTCATTGATACCTAGTTTGTTTGTTATCATAAGGATGAGAGTGATGAACTCCAAGACTTTTACATATCTGAACTGGAATTTCTTCCAATGCTGAGATTTCAAAGAAAAGTTTACGGATAACAATTAGGATTCATTTAAGAATAAAAAAGAAATGACAAAAAGTCCATAAAGGGGAGATCTTTTCTTTGGAATTGCAATGACTCCACAGAAATTATGAAAGTAGTTAATAGCTGAAATTCGTCTCCTTTTTCTGAATGGCATCTCTATCTAATTTTGTTTTCTTCTACAGAAGTTAAAAAAGCAAAGCAGAGAAATGTAATAGAAATCATAGAAAATAGCTTGCCCTTTGTAGGAATAGAATAGCCTTGGAAGAGAAGTGGCAGAACAGGGCTTGGGGGTTTGGACAGAGGCTTTCAAGCTTGCTGAGCCACTGGGATCTGGCACTAGCTACATGCCCTGTGTGTCAGAAAAGACTTTGAGACTCCTGCCTGCCTTGCGTGTTCTCCCTCGTCTGCCCCTTGTTTTTGCCAGCAGTCATTCCCTGGAAACATCTTCAAGGTGTGTCGCTTGCTTCAGGGTCAGAGGCTCAGTCTCCAGAGCTGTTCTGGTAAGATGAGCAGGATGGCAACAGCTTGGTAGTCCCTGGTGCTTTGAGAAGGAAAGGAATGAATGAGAAGGGAGTGGAGCCAAGCCTGCCACATGATGCCCTGAGGAGCATCTTCTGGTCCTGCCACTTGTCCCAGAGCTGCAGGATAAGCATCTGGAAAGGGAAAGCAGGACACTCTCTTCTGGTTAAACACTGGTGTTTACATTACTTATGGTGAGAGCCCTTAACTTATTTATTATCAAAATGAAACAGTAAAAAGTAAAGTACTAAAACACTAAATTAGGAGGTAGCACATATGACAGTTGAGATAGGAAATCAGAGAGAATTGAGAGAAAATGTGGTGTTTACATATTATCATTGAAGGGTTAAAAATTTAAAAAAAATAAAAGTATGTCATAGATTAGCTATTGTGCTGTTAACACTAGCTGCCATACTTTGGAGTCTTTGCTTTGAGAAGAATGTGTCTCAGTAGTACACATTCATAGAAAAAAGCACAAAGTGCACAACCTAAAATCAGCATAACAATAAAATCCGAAATTATCATATCTGATGTAGTTGAATAAGAGTATTACAAGCTGAGTAAAGAAACAGGAAGGAAGAAGAATCTGTCAGTGAAAAGTTTAATTTCAGCATATTTAAAGGAAAAATCAGTGAATTTCCAGTAAATGTTATTTTAGAGGAGCACTGCTAGAAGTTGTTTAAGCAGTGTTTGAGGGGTCTTCAGTAAGTTCCTGGAGAATGCATATTACAAAATAAAAGTATGCATGGATTTCAAGAAATCTTTTGCACCAAAATAAGTATCTCATAATTCTGTCTTCCTATGAACTTTGTGAGGGTCCCTCATATTTTCTAGTCTCATGTTAAAAAATAAGAATAGTTTAATATATTTTAATGAAAATGTTGTTACTTCTTTAAAAAAAATTTATTTATTTTTCTTTTGAAAGAGTTACAGAGATAGGTACAGACAGGGAGAGAAAGAGGACTTCCATCTACTGGTTCACTCCCTAAATGGCCACAAAGGCTGGAGCTGGTCCGATTCGAAGCCAGGAACTTCCTCTGGGTCTCCCATGTGGATACAAGGGCCCAATCATTTGGGCCACCTTCCACTGCTTTCCCAGGCACATTAACAGGGAGCTGGATTGGAAATGGAGCACTAGTACTTGAACCAGCAGCCATATGGGATGCCAGCTCTGCAGGCCAAGGCTTTAACCTGCTGTACCACAGCGTCGGTTACATTACTTGATGTCATAACTTTGGAGATTAAGCACTTTGGTTCTAGGGATTTAAAGAACCAATGGGAGTTGGTGCTGTGAGATAGCAGGTAAAGCTGCCTCCTGCAGTGCTGGCATTCCCACGTGGGCACCAGTTCGAGTCCCTGCTGTTCCACCTCTGATCCAGATCTCTGCTATGGCCTGGGAAAGCATTAGAAGATGGTCCAAGTCCTTGAGCCCCTGTGCCCATGTGGGAGACTGGGAAGAAGCTCCCAGCTCCTGGCTTCAGATAGGTGCTGCTCCTACCATTGCAGCCATTTGGGGAATGAACCAGTGGAAGGAAGACCCCTCCCCCAGCCCCGGCCTCATTGTAACTCTGCCTTTTAAATAAATAAATTAAACCAAAAAAAAAAAAAAAATGAGAAGACAATTGTGTTTCTTGTCCCTCTTCCTGTGGAATTCTTTCCCCTGGAAGCCAGAGAATCACAAGGCATTCACTGTTCCAAGCACCTCTACTTAAGGTATATAAAAGGAAAATAGGGGAAGAAATGTGAATCCCCAAAGGAAATTTAAGAAAAATGTCTTTTTTCTACCAACTAGTAGCATGTGACTCATAAAATATTAATGTATACTTCTGAAATAAAAGCATATGATAACTTTCAAAATAGAAAAATGTATAAATGACAGTTCAACAGGGATATATTTTTCATATACCATGTATGTAAAATTTCAGAATGCTTAAAAACTTCTAGTGGATGTTATTCAGTGGCAATTTTTATGTTTTGGCATATAACAAGGGAGAAACTTCAGACCTTAAGAATGGTTAAATTTTAGGGTCTCTGGTGGCACAGTTGGCATGTGGTACTTATAAGAATGACTCAGTTTGGCCGGCGCCGTGGCTCAACAGGCTAATCCTCCACCTTGTGGCGCCAGCACACTGGGTTCTAGTCCTGGTTGGGGCGCCGGATTCTATCCCGGTTGCCCCTCTTCCAGGCCAGCTCTCTGCTATGGCCCGGGAAGGCAGTGGAGGATGGCCCAAGTCCTTGGGCCCTGCACCCGCATGGGAGACCAGGAGAAGCACTTGGCTCTTGGCTTCGGATCAGCGAGATGTGCTGGCCGCAGCAGCCATTGGAGGGTGAACCAACGGCAAAAAGGAAGACCTTTCTGTCTGTCTATCTCTCTCACTATCCACTCTACCTGTCAAAAAAAAAAAAAAAAAGAATGACTCAGTTTTATATCTTCTTCAAATTCTGAAATTAAAAAATGGAATGGATAGAATATATAAGTTTAGTTCTTTTATAAATAAATATGCCATGATGTAAGCTGTATGGATTTCATTTTAGTTAAATTAATTTGATTCCTTGGTTAAAAAAAATGCATTTTCTTTCTAAAAACTATACTTCTGTGTTTATATCTTAGAATATTTTCATTAATCATGAAAAACAATTAAAATATGAGGATTTTAAAAAATTAAAAATGATTAGCTTTGAAAACCACTAGATTCCTCGGTCCTACCTCAGCCTGAATACAGCAGTCCATGCAGAGGAAGTCCAGTGTCTAAAAATCTTCTAAAACGCTACTGATGCTGAAGCAGTGAGGGTTGAGGGTTGCTGGCCTGATGTTCCATCTGATACCTTTATACAACTGCAACATCTAGTTGGAAAGTGAGCTGAGGACAATCCAGCTGTGTACCCATGGAGGAGAGAAGATTTGGCAGTGTGGAAAACATACTTCTCTTTCGGAGTTTTAAACAGAGTTTAATGAAGGTTTTAAGAAGGTTATAATTTCCAAATTTTAAAAGATGGGCTGAAATTTACCTTATGGAGAAAATATTACTGCAGACACTAGAAGAGTGAAATGGCTTGGAACTTAGGAATTTATGTTGGCCATGTTGCTGGAGTAGCAGGAGATGAAGTTAATGATTTGGAAAGAACTTAAGTATCAACACTGCCCTATAATTTGCTGGATGAAATAGCTTGGAATTTATCTCTTGATAGGGTGCCCTATTGAAGATAAAACAAAGGAGTGACAGAACAAATTCTCTGTGGTCTAAGGAATGGGTTGCAGATGGTCATGCCCTGCTTTATCCCTCCTATGGGCATGGGCCAGTGTTGTCTTAAGAATAAATGGACTAAGAACTACACATTAATCCTTCAAGGTTCTGCCATTGCCTTGCTGTAGGTCTTTTATGGGCATGCTGTTGCCTCTCTGTTTCCTGTAGAGTTGCTATGTTGCTAGACTTCACCTGAGATTGTTATTTTACATCTTCTTGGTTCCATGCCCTGTACTGTGCTTCACATTCCACTCTGAATTTCAGTTTACAAAATGCTGGATGATCTGCTTTCTTGGGAAGGAATCAGATGAAATCAAGAGATTCTAGGAGAATCTGGTGGTTGTCAGTATTTCTCTGATACAGCGTTTTTATTAATTTTGATATAAATGGGACATCTGCTGTTAGGGTGTTCTCTTAACAGTCCTAACTCTGGTTAAACACTATTCCGTGCTCTTGGTTTTTTTTTGTTGTTGTTGTTTGTTTGCTTGTTTTAAGAATTATTTTATTTATTTGAAAGAGTTAGAGAGAGGGGTGCAGCCAGAGAGAGAGGTCTTCCATTCTGCTGGTTTACTCCCCAGCCACATGACTGAAATGGCCAGAGCTGAGCTGATCTGAAGCCAGGAGCCAGGAGCCTCCTACAGGTCTCCCATGTGGGTGCAGGTGCCCAAGGACTTGGGCCATCTTCTACTGCTTTCCCAGGCTATAGCAGAGCGTTGGATAGGAAGAGGAGCAGCCGGGACTTGAACCGGTGCCATATGGGATGCTGACCCTGCAGGCTGGGGCTTTAACTCACTGCACCACAGTGCCGGCCCCTTCAGGCTCTTGGTTTATAGTGGTCTCTCTTTTCAGGAAGCACAGATTTTTTTAGTTGGGAGGAAGGATCAAGAGTCTTATTTTGTACATGCTGGAATCGAAGTATGAGTTGCCTGTGTTAAAGCAGGAGGCGACTTGGGTATACAAGTCAGAAATTTAATGAGATGTAAAGATTAGAGATTTGAGAATCATCTAAATAGCAGTATTTTAAGCCACATCCTAAATCTTCTTTGCTTTTTTTTTAAAGATTTATTTATTTGTAAGTCAGAGTTACACAGAGAGGCAGAGGAAGAGAGAGAGAGAGAGAGAGAGAGAGAGAGAGAGAGAGAGAGAGAGAAAGAAAGAAAGGTCCTCTACCCGCTTGTTCGCTCCCCAGATGGCCGCAATGGCTGGAGCTGTGCCAATCCGAAACCAGGAACCAGGAGCTTCTTCTGGGTCTCCCACGTGGGTGCAGGGGCCCAAGGATTTGGGCCATCCTCCACTGCTTACCCAGGCCAAAGCAGAGAGCTGTATTGGAAGCGCAGTGGCCGGGTCTCAAATTGGTGCCCGTATGGGATGCTGGCACTGCAGGCCAGGGCATTAACCCACTGCGCCACAGTGCCATCCCCTCTTCTTTGCTTTTGACAACAAAAAGAAAATTAAATTGCTTCCATTTGCCCTAACCACCTTAGCTAGTAAGAGCTTACTTATATAATTGGTGGCAGTGATTAATTCTAGCTATTTGTTGGAAACTGGTGGAAAGGCTTCTATTATTAAATGTTTAATAATATGCCATTTCCTTTTGGAAAAGTGTTTTCATGATTCTAATATGAAGAAGACATTCAGTTGAACAACCGTATTTTTATCTCAGTCTCTGCATCACCCTCAGGAGTTTGTGAACTCCATGTGAGATTGCTGGGTTCTAGGACTTTCTGTGGATGCTGAAATCCCATATAAAGTTGCATAGTATATGCATATAACCTTTGTATACTCTCCCATGTACTGTAAGTCATCTCTGCTTATAATCCCTAATACTAAAATAACCCTATGTACATAGTTGTTATGCTGTATTGTTTAGGGGTTAATGACAAGGAAAAAAGTATTATCTATACATTCTCAGTACAGATAGTTTTGTTTTTATTTGCCATTGGTCGAATGACTGATTGCAGAAACCTTTATGTAGGTATAGAGTTCATACTGTACACATGATCTGTCTGTAAGAGCTGTAGGATGTGAAATGCATCTATGGGTTTGTACTCTGAGAAATTAGATGCTGTTAAGTGTTGTTGCACTATGTGAAAAATATCACAGTCTTGAAAAGCAAATTAATTATGCTTATTTGGAGAACCACTGCCTCCGCTTCCCTTTTCAGTACATCAGCTCCTGCTTCCACTGTTGTCACTTAAGTCCATGATAAACGACTGAATCTGAAATTTCTCCAGCAGTAGATACTCAGAATGTCATTTAACCTCATCCAAATCCTGATTCTCCCCATTAATGTCATTTTATCCTCTGAGTAGTCATGATCATGAACCTTGACTTTTAAATTTTCTTCCCAACCCAGTTGCCAGACCCTGCATCCTCTCAAATAATGTGCTATCTGCTCCTTCTGTCTTACTGCCGTGGTCACTGCCATAGCCAGAGACTTCCCCACTTCACACATGGAACATGGCAGTAACTGCCAGCCTGCTTTCTGCTTCCAGTCCTTCATGTACTTGCTGCCAGACTACTGTTTTGAAGCTCTCCCTCACTCTTCATGACCCTACTTTGAATAGAGGGAGAGAAATGACTCCTCTTTGTCAGCACAGTGAAGTTCAGGCTCCTTGGTCAAGTGTTCAACAACTATTGCATACGGTCTGTACTGCACCTGCTTTCCTGTTGGGCCTTTCCATGAAATAATGCTTTAAATGGCCTGTGTTCAGGGTAAATTGAATCACTACCCTTTCATCTTGCATACCCTGTGTTTTCTTGGATTTAATTTTACCTCGTAGTATTCTCTTCTCTTGAAGTTTCCACTTCTCTATTTTTCAAGACTGAAGAGAAATTCCACTACCTCCACGAAGCCTTTCCTACCTCTGCCTTCACTCATTTTTTTAAAAAAAAGATTTATTTATTTGAAAGTCAGTGTTATACAGAGAGAAGAAGAGGCAGAGAGAGAGAGAATGAGAGAGAGGTCTTCCATCTGCTGGTTCACTCTCCAATTGCCCGCAATGGCCAGAGCTGCGCCAATCCGAAGCCAGGAGCTTCTTCCAGGTCTCCCATGCGGGTGCAGGAGACCAAGGACTTGGTCCATCTTCTACTGCTTTCCCAGGCCATAGCAGAGAGATCAATCAGAAGTGGGGCAGCTGGGACTCAAACCAGTGCCCATAAGGGATGCCAGCACTGCAGGAGGCAGCTTTACTGCTCCACCACAGTGCTGGCCCCAACTTACTGTTTTTAACTTTTGAGGAGAAAAAAAAATCCATGAAGAATTCAAAGTTTCCTATCCTAATCCAAAAGCCTATCATCGCCTGTGCATTATAAGTCATTTCTTATGCCTCTTCAACTGCATGTAGCAGTTTCAGCATAGAATGAGTATGTGATGCATCTTTGTACTTATTGTACAGTTCTATTTAATGGGTTTCCTGTGGTGAGCACTCATGCATAGTAAATGGCTGGAAGAATGAAAAGAGAGTGTGGGGCAGTTAAGTTGAACTCTGGAGTCAAATTGCAGGATTCAAAAATTGGTTGTACTCCTTACCAATTTCTAGCTGTGGGAGAATTGTATAAGCCAGCCTGTGCCTCAGATTTTTCACCACTAATGTAGGACAGTGATAAGACCTATTCCAGAGGTATAAGTGCAATAATGATTATAACAGCTTAGAACAGCTCATGATATGTACCAAGTTATGAATTAAGTTACTTCTTATTAGTCTGAGTGAAGGTAGAATTCTAATCTGCCTTGGCAATGTGATAGTGTCTGTGGTATTTTGTTTAGTGGTAAGCTCTCAGCCCTGGCATTGTTTCATTATTAATGTCAACACGGATTCAGCTGTCTTATTCAAGTAGGCATAGTTAGTAAATAATTGCTTGAAAATATTGATTTTGCCCAGAAAATGAAATGATAATACCAGGTTAAATACTAAAGAAAATTTCTTGATGTACAACAATTTGCCAAATTATAGCTGTCATTTTAGATGTATACACACAAATGCATATATACCTAGAGAATATATATGTACATTCACTACGCTGTAGAAGGCCTATGGTTTTTCTGTTTGAGGTTAAATTTCTTATACTCTTGCCTTTGAACATTTTGATCCATTATTAATATAGTTTAGTTCAATTCACATAGGGTAATTTTATATCTAATTAACTCATTCATCTTTTCCCTGTTTTAAGTATTCAAAGGAAAGTGTGGTTTGGGAAATGAATATTTAAGGCTGTTAGAGCTGTTCTACAAGAATACATGGAAGAACTGCTATTTGTGAGTCAGATTTTTTTATGCATAATTTATAGGATAGATATAAGGGTACTATTTAAAAGCTTTGCATCTTGTAGGAAGAATGCTACCTGATTCTTTCATATGTAACATCATACAGGGAATATGTTGCTCTTGAGAGTTTAAGGGCAACTTCATTTCCTCATATTATTTTTATTGTATGAAATTACAGAAGGAATATTATTTATCTGCTGTAGTTAGCTAACTCTTGTTGAGCAAAGAAAATGGAGATGTGGCTATTGGTTTTGTTTTTGACAGGCGTTGCCTCATGGAAGATGGTCAACATAGAGGGGGTATTAGGGTCCAAAACCTTTCAAATACAGGTGGAATACTTCTTATTTGCATTAAAATTGAGATGAGTTGTTTGAATCCCAACACTGGGCATATATTTGATTCCTATTGTCAGGGTAAATTGAAATCAAAAGGAGCATACATAGCAATTTGTAGTAGGGGTCCTAAATACCTAAGAAAACTGAACAGTAAGACAGCTATTAAAGGCCTGACACAGACAGTAACTGCCCTGTTGCTAAACTACTTTAGATAGTTATCTTAGATTTGTAAAGTGATCTAGAGATTGAAGGTAGCTAAGAGCATACCAGGCAGGAGAAACACAAGCAAAATACGTGACTTGGAAATGTATCATGCTTGGTAAACAATGAATGAACTAGTTTTTATAAATAACAAAATTATCTAAGAAATTAGTTACAAAATATGGGAGGGCCTGTGCTAGGCTAAGGTGTTTGGGTTTAATTTTCTCATTCATTTACTGTCTCTCACTTTTTTCTTCCTTCTCTTTCTTCCTCTTACCTTCTCCCTTGTTCTTACCACTCCTTTCTTCCTCCTCTGAGATTTAGCCTTGTCAAGGATTATGGGAATCCCATATTGAAATAGGGAAACCATGTTGAGGTTCAGATTCAGTTTGGTGTCACTGTGAGATGTCTGAAAGGCATTGACCATACAGAATGAGAGCTGAGGTGTGACACCAGTGATGTGTGCTAACTTGTGCCCTTGCATGGAGCAAAGACTGTAGACACACAGAAGTCTAGAGCAGCCCAGGACCACACATGTAGTTTTGTGGGCTGAAAGACTGCAGGGACCAGTAAAGAACACAGGAGACACAGTTGCACTCTATTTGTATGATAAATAATTAGTGATTCAAGTGTTGGTGGAGAATTTCCAATTATGTTGATGCAGTAAACTAATTTGTTAATACTTTTTAAAGCTTGTGTCAGTGTTTTGAGACAATGTTACAAAAGTCACCCACATTTGGCATTGATGAATATATGAAACAGCAGACTCTTAGAAGACTATAAGATAAGCAGTAGTGTTGAGCAGTGTTTTTTTAATTAGCATTAGGTTTGTACAAATTATTTCTCATGATATACAATCTGTAAATCACACAATTTATAGATCATAGAAATAAAGCGAGTTATGCATAAACCTCAGTGAAAACACCAAATGTGTATAACATTGTAAACCCTAGTATACTTGTATTGTTCATGCATAAGGATAAGAAGTGTTGTAAGAATATAGCAATATAATTCATTCAAAGAGAATATGAGGTAACTGGAGAGGAGACTCAGTGAAAAAGGTTAATTCCTTTTTTAATGTTTGCTAGTTTGTTCCACAGGATGTTACAAAAGGTATGGATGAAGAGATAGAGAGGGCAAAATATGATGGAAGGAGCATGGAGCCTCCATGCCTTCTTTGAATACAGGACCCTGCAAAACCCTCCTATGTTCAACTCTCCAGATGCTCCAGAATAACTAGGTTTTTCTTCTAGTGGTAAGAAAAAAAAATCACTTAATGGTCAGACTCCACAAAGACATCATTATGGAAAAACACAATTACTGATTTCCCCATTCTGTGATCAACAAAATTAATATAAAGACAGCCATCCCAATTCCAGAAAACGGATTCATCAGAGAAGGCAATGTTGCTATGCCATGAAAAGCATTTTAAAAAGACTCCATTTTTAGAACTTCTTCTGAGGGGAATTTGCTGATATCGGAGGGCTTCCCTTTGTCCAGAGCTGCTTGCATGTGGCACAAGAAGAACTGGGCAAGGAGAGCCTAGGGTTTGAGATTTGAGTCAAGACCACAATATTTTTAATATTTCCATATTTGCAGATCCAGCCCAACACTGACAACCCAGAAAAGTGTCTTTTTTCATTGATGAGTTCCCATGGTAGTTTTTTTGTATTCTGTTTTACATATGATTTTTAATCTGGAGTATGAACTCCTGGAGGACCACAGCTTGTGTAGCTACTGAAGAACCTGCAACAAAGCTTGCTTTGCAATAGGTATAAGATAAATGTAAATAGAGTTAATGAAGTGGTGGTGGACCATTTGGGTAAACATTGAGAGCGTGTATCTTGGTGTTCCTCTGAAAAAAATTGGCATGTTTTTGTGAGCAGAAAGCTGATGACCTGTAGGGCTGAGGAGGCTGGGTGTTGTTTTGCTTATGTTCCAAGAGCCACAAAGCCTCTCACAGAACAGAAGAATAAAGGCTTCCATATAGAAGGTTCTCCCACAGTTATGGTTCTTTACCTCTTTTGAGTGAACATCTAATTGAGAATCTTGAGAAGGCAATGAAATTCAAACAGTTCTCCAAGGGAAAAGAAACCGTATCTCTATAAAATCTTGTTCACAGCTTGAACAGATTCAGAGTCCTAAAGGTCAAAATCAGAAATTCCCTGGTTTAGAGAATTCTGAATGTACAAGCAGTAATCTGTGAGCAATGGACAAGAGGAAAGTACAAATTCGTTTTCTGTACTAAATTCTTGTTAATCCAGCAAAATATTTTGATAATTAAAGTGGTACAATATTCTGTGTTATAGGAACTAGTTAGGGGCCTTGCTGAGAACAGTGTTGGGTTTGGTCATCTGGTACTGTCAGGGTTGAATGGCCCTCTTTAAAAGATACATAAAATGGTATGGGCCAGATAGGACATCTGTGAGGTAAGTAATCTCTATCCCATAAAATGCTGAAATCAAGAATTAAAAGAAAATGAGATTAAAGCATGAGGTTTGGTTTTTTTTTTTTTTTTTTTTTTTTGGCAGAGTGAATACTTGCCTCTGACCCCTGCCACAGACACCAGAACCACAGATCTCTATCTGGTTTGTCTCATAGTCCATAGTCCAAGTCCAGCACTAAGGCCTAGTGTCAACAAGATTTTGTAGTCTAATGCTGCATTCCTCCTTTTTTTTCTTATAAGTATAGCCACTTGTTTAAATTCTTTGAAGGTTATAGAAAAGGAAGAGGGTCATTTTCACCACCATACTGTTTGCAACTGAACTGGGAAAATGAAATGTACTTAAAATGGCTAGAGAGACATGTTGCCACACAGATGTGCACACACACACAGATACACACACATTTGGAGAGAAATGTGGCTAAAGAGTCACAGAACCTGAATTCTGGTCACTTAGGCCTCAACTACATGGTTATAGTTTTTATTTCACCTGACTCTCACTGGATTGGATGTGGCCTTTGAAAGAGTGAGAGAGATTAATGATGACACCTAGATTTCTGGCTTGCTTGAGAACTGGGTAGATAGCAGTGCCATTTAAGATGCAACATTTCTCATGAATGATTAGGTAGGGGGTCAGAAAAATCTAGATTTCGTTCTGGACTTCTTAAGTTCAATATATCTTTTGCTTGTGCAAGTTACAGTGGTAAATAGGTAGTTGAGAAAGTAAGTCTGGGACTCCTAGAAGTGGTTGGAGCTATACTTCTCCATCAGTAAGTGCTTGGAAGGCACTCTCATAGAGGAGTGTCAGCAGGCAGTGAGTACTCTGATTGCAAAGAGATTAATACCCCAGACTGGAAGGTCTTCTCTGATTACAAATCTTAATATCTGGGAGCACATCACTAGTTGTGTAATGGAAATTAAAAGAAAATCCTGTTTTCTTTAATAGAATTTACTTGTAAACATCGTGTAAAATGAGCCACATTATTACTAAAACCAGGCACAAATTGGATAGAAAGGGCTAGGAGTGGTTTGTGGCATAGTGGGTAAAGCTGATACCTTGCAGTGCTGGCATCCCATATTGCCACCAGTTCGAGTGCTGACTGCTCCACTTCTGATCCAACTCTCTGCTGTGGCCTGGGGAAGCAGTGCAAGGTGGCCCAAGTCCTCGGCTCCCTGCATCTGTGTGGGAGACCCAGAGGAAGCTTCTGGATTCCTGGCAGCTCAGCCCCTGCTGTTTCAGCCATCTGAGGGGTGAACCAGAGGATGCCAGGCTTTCTCTCTCTCTCTCTCTCTCTCTCTGCCTCTCAAATAAAATAAATAAATCTTAAAAAGGATGTAATGAGGGGTCATCACAGTGTTACACACTGTCTTGTCAGTGCATGTGAGAACCTGTGTAGGTGATTAATTGTATAGAACTTGATGCCAAGGAAATCAGTACAAGACGGGTGATTGTATCACAGTCATATCCTGGATGCACTATGTATTTATCCACTCTGTGGCTTTGTAAGATGTTTCCATGAGGGGAAACTGGAAAGAATATGCACTAAATAGTTCTCTATTCTTCCTACTGTGCAAGAACCTGCAATTATCTCAATTTGAAAATGTCTACTATTAAGAAAACATTTCTTAAGATTAAATTATATAATTTCCAATCAAATTTTATGTTAAAAGTGAAGGTAATCCTGGCCGGCGCCGTGGCTCAATAGGCTAATCCTCCGCCTGCAGCACTGGCACCCCAGGTTCTAGTCTCGGTCGGGGCACCAGATTCTGTCCTGGTTGCTCCTCTTCCAGTTCAGCTCTCTGCTGTGGCCCAGGAGGGCCGTGGAGGATGGCCCAGGTCCTTGGGCCCTGCACCCGCATGGGAGACCAGGAGGAAGCACCTGGCTCCTGGCTTCGGATCAGCACAGCGCACCGGCCGCAATGCGCCAGCCACAGCGGCCATTGAGGGGTGAACCAACAGAAAAGGAAGACCTTTCTCTCTCTCTCTCTCTCTCTCTCTCTCTCTCTCTCTCTTTCTCTCTCACTGTCCACTCTGCCTGTCAAAAAAAAAAAAAAAAGTGAAGGTAATCCCCAACATGCCTAAGAAAGCAAAACATAGGAAATTAAACCAAGACTTCTACAATAAAGAAAAGTTGAACAATTTACTTGACAAGTTAGAATTCTCTTCACTGTCTTTGTTATATTAGCTTTGCCATTTTTTTTTAAATAAACATGTCTACAAGTGTGCTCTTCTAATTACACAAAATGGCACCAATGATCACCAAAGTTAGTGCCCTTTTGTTCTCTGAAAATTTACCTTCATCAAGAGAAGGTGGTTTGCTTAGCAATGTCCTGCATCTTTCTTGCCTACATTTTTTTTCCAGGCAAATTCAGCTAAGGCATTAATATTTTTTAAAGGAATGGAAAAAGTCTCTTATAAAGAAAACATTAGCAAAACCCATAAATAACTCAAATGATTCTGCTGAAAATTATGTAAGAGCTGTTAATCTGAAAGTATTTAAAATGGTAGATAATGTTTTTTGGTGAAGTCTGAAGAGCTGAATTTTGTGTTTTTTTAGATTTATTTATTCATTTGAAAGGCACAGTTACAGAAAGGCAGAGAAAGAGAAAGAGGTCAGTCTTCCATCCTCTGGTTTACTCCCTAGATGGCCGCGACAGATGGAGATGCACCAATCCGAAGCCAGGAGCCAACAATTTCTTCTGGGTCTCCCACATGAGTGCAGGGGCCCAATGACTTGGACCATCTTCTGCAATTTTCCCAGGCCGTAGCAAAGAGCTGAATCAGAAGTGGAGCAGCCAGGACTTGAACCGACATTTTTATGGAATGCCAACACTGCAGGCAGCGTCTTTACCTGTTACACCACAGTGCCGGGCCCTGTCTTGTTTTAACATATTAAATTTTGGGTTTTTTATGGATCTAGATGGGGACCTATAATTACTTTAGATGCAAGTGGTAACCTTTTTATTATTTTTCTGTGGAGAAAATATCAGAATTTAACCAAAGATCAGAAGACAATTGAGTCTTCATTTAATGTATTTGAGACATTATTGTAGTGACAGTGTTCTTATATGTTATTTTCATTTTTAGTAGCTTGTAAATGGGAGATTTCAGTTATCTGGAACAGATACTATCATTTTCCTTGATAAATTACATTCAATTTTAATTTAAATCATTTTGATTTTAGATACAATGAAAATTGTTTGATTTGAGATCATATTAAAATAAAACTATTAATACTTGAGGTGGCACAGAAACTCTTTACATTGATTATTTCTTGAGGAAAACACTGTGTCTTGCTTCAAAATGAATTTCAGGGGAAGGTGTTTTAGCACAGCAGGTTAAGCCTCTGTTTAGGATGCCTGCATTCCCTTACAGAATAGTAGTTTATTCCATTAATTTCTGTAACAGCTGGTGAGAGAAAGAGAGGGGGGACGGGTTAGGTAGGTAGGTATTGAGATCCCATAAACTAGGCTGGGATACAACAAAAGCAGGAGCCAATCACTGCACCTGAGTGTCACATGTGAATGGCAGCGACTAAATTATTGAGCCACCGCCTACTGCCTGCCAGAGTGTATACTTGCAGGAAGCAAGAGTCAGGAGTCAGAGCTGGGAGTGGAGTCCAAGTATCCCAGTATGGGACAGGGGAAGCTGAACTGGTGTATTAACCATTGGCCCAAATGTTCACCCCAGAAACATATGTTCAGCAGTGTATCTTCAGGCCTTTTACTTTATTAAAAAGAGAGAAAAAAAATCCTCCAAAACCAACACAGGATTCCACATGACCCTATGGACTGTTCTTTCCAGTGCTGGGATCTGATGGCTTAATCACTGCTGAAGACCTCTCAGTGAAGTCCCAACCCTGACCTCCCTGATCAGGCTTGCCACACAGGATGCATCCCACGTCTCTCCAGTCCTGCTCTTCCAGGGCCCCCTTCTTGAAGCACCCTGTGTGTCTCCTCTCCCCTGCAAACCTTGGGAATGTGCTGGCTGGGATATCTTCCTTTTCATTGACTTTTCATACAGTTCCCCATACTGTCATTCTGTTAGTTAGCATTGCTGCTATTCATCTCTTTCTAGCTTTTTTTGAAGCTGTTTTTTTTTTTTTTTTTAAAAAACAGGTAACATGATCCATTTGCAGTTCTTTAGCAATGGGTCAAGTCTACTTTGGGTGTTTCTTGACAAGTTCTCCTGAGCATTTAATATTGCATTTTTTTATAGTTTTATTTATTTGAAAGGCAGCAAGATAGACATATAAGCTGTTGAACTCTAGAGATTTACTATCTTTTACTTTGAACAAAATCACAATATAAAAGTACGCAAGAAATTTAATTGGATACTGATATAATTAGATAACCTTCAGTCTTCTCTTAATAGGTAACAGAATTCATCATTTTTGCATGATTTATTCTTGGCTTTAGTCTGTATGTCACTGTCACTAAATGATCACATTTATGTATTTTTTTTTTTTATTTTTAAGCTGGATAATGCAGATGAACAAGCAGCCCAGATCAGAAGGGAGCTTGATGGCCGGCTGCAGTTGGCAGAGAAAATGGCAAAGGTAAACTATTGACTGTAATGTATGTCACCACATCTCTTTACTTAGATTTTGGACAGCTGAAGGAGTTCCATTTAAGTAAAGAATGGCAGCATAACTTATCTTTTTGTGTACTACATGTTTGCCTCTTAGTCTCAAATATCTGAAAGTATATTACCTAAATGGAACCTATTATCCATTTTAGATATCTAAACTTTAATATGGGGAATGTTTGAATTCAGTGGTAACTTTTGCAAATGCAATGCCTGAATGCATGAAGTAACACCTTGACAGTAGGGACTCCGTTTTGGAGCACTTGAGACTCCATTCTGGGAAGGTGCCCTCTGACACTGTGAAACTCTGGTCTGAAACTATGATCTAAAACAGTTGAACAACAGCAGTCCACTACATCACACTTGGCAGAGCACAGAAACCCCCTAGCATGATCGCTCAAGCTTGGAAGTAGATAGGCTACACCTGGGTTAATGATAAAAATGTAATTTGTCTATGTCCTACATATGATTAAAACCAATACCTGGATTAATGTCAAGATTATAGTTGGAATTGTTAAGATTGTAACTGGTATTGTCAAGATTATAATTGATACTAGTTTCTCATAGATTTTTAGGTCAGCCTGACCCCGGTAACCATGTTTCCCCCCCTGTTCCTAGCAACCATGAATTCCCCTCCAATTTTGTGGTTTTTGCCTTTATAAACCCTGTTGCTTTGGGCTTCAGGGTCGAGAGTTCTTTAGGGCATGAGCCCACTTTCCACCACTGGCAATAAAGGACCATCAAATTTTATCAATGTGTGGAGCTCCTTTGTTTGTACTCGCTCAGGTACAACAAGCAGCCAAATCTAGAAGAGTTTTAATACTGCACCAAGCAGAGTATAGTCAGGAAAAATCTGCAAAATCATGTAATATATTTCAAAATACCTACCACAGTGCTTGGCACAGAGTGCTGCCAATTTTTGACTGCATTATTAAATCCATGAAAATGTGATTTGAACTTTCTAGGAAAGAGTCTGGCAGAAAAAAATGATTTTTTTAATATTGTAATTATTTTATTTGTACAATCCCTGCGTTACTGTGAAAAACTGATTTCAAGCAAAAGTGGGGAGTTTCTTTTTATTATACATTATTTTATTTATTTGAAAGGAAGAATTAAGAGAGGGAGAGAGAGACAGAGAAGTCTTCCATCACTGGTTCAGTCCCTAAATGACTGCAATGGCTAGAGCTGGTCCTGTTTGAAGCCAGGAACTTCTTCCAGGTCTCCCACATGGGTGTAGGGTCCTAAGCACCTGGGCTATCCTCCACTGCATTTGCAGGTGTATTATCAGGGAGCTGGGTTAGAAGTGGAGCAGCCAGCATGGACTTAAACCAGTGCCTATTAAGGATGCCAGCGCTGCAGGCAGTGGCTTAACCTGGTGCACCACAATGCCAGCCCCTGAGGAGTTTCTTAAGTTAGTGCTTAAGGTTTTTAGATCGAATGGAACTTAATTGTCCAAATCAATTTATTTCAGTTATATAAAAGTTTTAATCATTTCCAATAAAATTGTGGCTATAGTGATGTTGATTACTTTAAGATTTTCTCTTCTGCTGAGCAAAAATTTGGAATAATATTCAAATAATTGAATAATATATAGTTATACTTTCTGATAAATCTCTTATCTGTCTATGTGTATGTCTATTTTTCTTTTTTCCTTTCTCTGTCTCATAAAACAGACATTAAAGTGCACAGATCTTGGGCCAGCACCACGGCTCAATAGGCTAATCCTCCACCTGTGGCGCCGGCACCCCAGGTTCTAGTCCCGGTTGGGGCGCCGGGGTCTGTCCTGGTTGCCCCTCTTCCAGTCCAGCTCTCTGCTGTGGCCAGAGTGCAGTGGAGGATGGCCCAAGTGCTTGGGCCCTGCACCCACATGGGAGACCAGGAGAAGCACCTCGCTCCTGGCTTTGGATCAGCAGGGTGCGCTGGCCGCAGCGGCCATTGAGGGGTGAACCAATGGAAAAGGAAGACCTTTCTCTCTGTCTCTCTCATTGTCCACTCTGCCTGTCCAAAAAAAAGAGTTTTAGTTTCCAGCTTGATGAGTGCAGATATATACACTGTGTGTAACCAGCTCTCAAGTCAGGATGGTGGGCTTTTCCAACACTCAGGAAGATATATCCCATGTGGTTAATTTTAACAGTTTGTGTGCTTCTGCAGAGAAAGTATGTTTTTATGAATATGCATTTTGAGAATGCTAATGTTTATCTAAATGTATGATACAGAAAAGGTTCAGATATTGGAGACAGAGAAGAAGAAGGAAGTAGGGAGAAACTGGGTAATAAGGATAGCATGGGTTGTGAAAGTCACTCCAGAGGTACTTGAGAAAGAATCTCCAGATGTGTGAAGATACAGGGTGCTATGAATGAGGAAATGGATGGTAATAGTCACCCCAAGGGCAGTGAATGAAGGGACAGCATCCCTCATTAATGTCCCCTGGAGAGGGAGAGAGGCAGTGAATCATCCTAAAGAATCAAATGTAGAATTCATAGACTAGAAATCAGACTGCTAGAAACTATTGGAAGCTTTAGATGGAAAAATGCTTTACCTGAAACCTTTGCCTGTGTTATTGAACCTGGCTTTTCTTAAGGACCTGAAGCTAAGAGAAAATCCGGAGAGATGCACCAGACAGCATGAGGCAGGGCACTGAACTTTGCTCAATATTTTTAATTTCCTTGCTTGTATATAGATGGTACCTGAGACTGCATGTGTTGTCATAAATTAAACTTACTCTTGCAGAGGCCTGGATGAATATGTCATGCTTTAGAATAAAATTTAAATGATTTTCTACAGAGTTACAGAACACAAAGGAAAGCCTAGGATGTGTACTTGAGCTCATGTCAGAGCAGGACAAAGCTTGCCAGTAACCCATGGGCTGAGTGAGAAGAAAAGATCAGTAATGAACATGTGAAGCCTTCTTCTTTTGGGACCACTCCCCCTACAAAGCTCTCTCAGAGATGCTGATAAAGTTGAATAAGTGTGCCTAAAGAAGTGAAATTGATGGGGTTGTAAGGAAAAAATACCTCCCAAAATAAGACACTTTTTGGTGAAAAGTTTGACACAACAGATAGAGCAGGCTTCATTGCTTCCATTTCAATTTCAGCAAATTGAAATCATGTTAATGAAAGACCTGCAAGGCTAATTACAATTTACTGACCTTGTTGCTGTATGTCCTTATGATCATCTTATAAACCTATGAGGCCAAACCATGAATTTTATAAATAAGGAAATTGAGACTTATGGTAGATTATTGACTACACCAAGCTTACATAACACATAAGTAGCTGAGGCAGACCTTAAACCCTGGCCTTGACTCCAGAGCCTGAGCTCACGCCCTTATATCTGCTACCTATCTGTCTGAGAAATGGAGAGTGTGGTTTATTAATCGTTTATAGTTGACCGTCAGAAACACCTGCTTCCACACTTCACAAATCAGCAGGACATAATATCTATAAAATCGCAAAGCAAAAATCTTTGTCTCAATGCCAGTTTGATGAGAATAAATGTGAATCTACTATAATTTGGAATAAAACATATAAACACTCTGGTGGTTTAGTTACGATTGAGATCAGCTTTACAACCAGTGGCAGCTCACTTGATGCCTTGATCCAGAGACTACAACCTACATTTAACATGTTGATTGTCCCTTATGTGAGATGCTTGGGATCCAAAGTGCTTTTGATTTTGGATTTTTTATTTTATTTTATTTTTTATTTTTTTGACAGGCAGAGTGGACAGTGAGAGAGAGAGACAGAGAGGAAGGTCCTCCCCCGCCGTTGGTTCACGCTCCAATGGCCACTGCGGCCGGCGCATCACGCCGGTCCGAAGCCAGGAGCCAGGTTCCCCTCCTGGTCTCCCATGCGGGTGCAGGGCCCAAGGACTTGGGCCATCCTCCATTGCCTTCCCGGGCCATAGCAGAGAGCTGGCCTGGAAGAGGGGCAACCGGGACAGAATCTGGCACCCCAACCGGACTAGAACCCGGTGTGCCGGCGCCGGAAGGCGGAGGATTAGCCTGTTAAGCTATGGCGCCGGCCTTGATTTTGGATTTTTTTTGTGGGAGGTGATGGCTTGGAATACTTGGCCTGTACATAATGGGATATCTTGAGGATAGGACCTAGGTACAAACATGAAATTCGTTTGTGTTTCATAGGTGGCTTATTCAGAGTTTTGAGTGTGACCTATCACATGAAGTCAAGTGTGGAATTTTTCATTTATGGAGTCATGTCAGCATGTGAAAGTTTTGGGTTTTGAATTACTTTGGGTTCACATTTTAACTTAGGGATACTCAACCTGTATAGGCAAGGAAACAAAGCAGAGTTCTGCTTGGAGTAGCTAACTATCTCAACCCCAGATGTCATCGAATAGGTAGTTAAGGAAACTTGAGAAAAATTGGAAAAAAAAGGAAAAGGAGGAGGATGGAGAGTGGGAAATGTCATTATATTCTTAAAACTGTATATATGAAGTACACAAAAATCTGTTTTATATAAAATTTATAAAAAAGTGAAAAAGTTTAACCAATGGGAAATTGTTTATGAAACAAATATTGCTTTTGTATATGCTGTGTTGCAGCCATAGTGAACTATGCTCTATAGTAGGTGAAATCAGGACATTTAAACCATGTTTTATTGCAGCATCTCAGTTACACAACTAGAAAATACCACTGTGTCTAATTCAATTCTGATCAAAGAGATCAAATTTAATACGTGTACTCGTCTGATGTACAATTATTTTTGTTATTTCCAAGTGGGAAGCAACACAAGCAGGCTAAAGAAAGCTGATGAAATACTATCAATAAACTTCAAAGCTTTAAAACAGAGTTGTGAGTTTCCTCAGAGAAAAATAAATTCTAGTCTAGTTGAGTCCATGCCAAGTTTGAAAATACAGATAAAAAAAGTCAATTTTGGAAAAGCCTGCCAGTCTCTTGGTTGACAGATGATATTGAATGAAATGTTTTAGTTAAATACAAATAGATTATTTTTTCATACTTCTAATGCTATATTTTCCATAAAGTAACACCATGGAAATTTGAAAGAAAATATATGTATCACAACTTTTAAATATGTCATATATTTGCCTTTTGCTTTGCTAAAATATCATTTTAATGAGTCAAAATTATGACCTTCATACAAGTATCAAATGGACACACAATAAACTTTCTAGTCAATGTGTGATTCATGGTCACACCAGTTAGATATTAAAATAAGTCCAAAGAGCATTTGATATTTGGGGGGCTTGTTAACAGTAGATTCATGGATTAAATATAAAATTGATTTTAATTCTAATACAGACTTAAACTGTAGATCCTGAGTTTTCTTACCAGACACAATTTTATAAGATAATATGGCACTGTCTAGAATTTTTAATGAATAATAAATAGTAAATACATTGTCCCCAAACGTCATTTGGTGGCTTTTGCTTCAAATTACATTGAAAAGACCTGCTTATTTCTTTTTTGTCTTATATCTGAGTTTTAGATGATTTTTCTGACAACTGTTAAAGGTAGCCCCAAAATATAAACATGTTTTTATGGTTTATTTTGTCTTTTTATCTTCTTTTGCCTTTATTGTGTTGCAAACTTACTATTTTAAAATGCTGCATCAAACTATTGAGGATTGTTAAAACATTACCTAAGATCTTCTTTGAGAAAGTTAATTTTTTAAAAAAGATTTATTTAGGGGCTGGCGCTGTGGTGCAGTGGGTTAAAGCTCTGGCCTGAAGCACCAACATCCCATATGGGTGCCGGTTCTAGTCCCGGCTGTTCCTTTTCCAGTCCAGCTCTCTGCTACGGCCTGGGATATCAGTAGAAGATGGCCCAAGTCCTTGGGCCCATGCACCTGCGTGGGAGACTGGGAGGAGGCTCCTGGCTTCTGGCTTCGAATTGGTGCAGTTCCGGCCATTGCAGCCATATGGGGAGTGAACCAGCGGATGGAAGACCTCTCTCTGTGTCTCTACCTCTCTCTATAACTCTTTCAAATAAATAAAAATAAATCCGGCAATGGCCAGAGCTGCACCGATCCGAAGCCAGGAGCCAGGAGCTTCTTCCGGGTCTCCCACACAAGTGCAGGGGCCCAAGGACTTGGGCAATCCTCCATTGCTTTCCCAAGCCATAGCAGAGAGCTGGATTGGAAGTGGAGCAGCTGGGACTCGAACTGGCACCCATATGGAATGCCAACACTGCAGACCAGGGCTTTAACCTGCTGCGCCACAATTCTAGTCCCAGAGAAAATTAATTATTAGTGTAGATATCTTGTGAAAATAATATGCAGTTTTCATATTGGTTATATGGAAATGATTTTTAAAAGGAATATGTGGGGGTTGTATTTGGGGGAGGGTGGAAAAATAAACAGGTGGCCTGAGACTCTGGGACTGATTCATGATTTGATGCCAGATGTTTCTTCCCATCCCATGAATGAACTGTGGCAAGGGAGCCAGAGACTGTGGGTGCTGATTGACAAGAGCAGGCACCATCCAGTCCTGTTAGAGATGCGGATTTCTTAGGTTAGATTTTGAATGATCAAGGGACGCAGCAGTGAAGGCAGTCATTTTCTGGGGCATTAGACAGTCATTTGAAAGATGGCTGCTTTGGGCTTTCACGTTATGCCAGGCTTCCTGCTGTAAAGCTGGATAACCTCTACCTTTAAGAGATAACAGCTGACAGCCAGGTGGGCAAAGGCTAAACAGCCTGGAGTGTAAGGGAGAACTTGCCCTCAATTCGCTGTTTGGGGAATGTAAGTTGGTATAATCTGCTCCGAGGAAGTTTGGCACTACCTATCTAAATATCAGCATTTGTAATGTCCTTTAATTGAGTGACAGAAGCAGAACTCTGAACAGATAAAAGGATTGCATGGTAATGTTAATGAATTACACCAAGAGAATAGGATATTCTAAACTGATTATTATTCTTTTTTACACTTAACAGTTTCTGTCATAGGTTAATCTTTTTTTTCAAATGTAATTTTTTTTCTAAACTGTAATGAAAACAGCCTACAAATTTATGTACGCAAGGGATCTTGGTACACTGATATAACATGAAGATCAACTGATTTTTAAAATGTGTCCAGATTACTATTTAGGAATAGGAGAGTTTACATTTGAATGCTTATTTATGAAAAGTAGACCCTCCCAATGGTGCACACCTATGGCAAGAGAGAGACATGTTGTTGAAATGTTTGTTAGCTGTGTATTCTGAACATTTTCTTATAGACCAGTTACCACAAGCATTTCAAAGCTAATGGTAGCTCATTAAGATTTATTCATATATTAAAACATTTTACATGCATGTTCTCAGAATTTGTTTTTCCTTAAGGAAATCTTATCAAAAATAAATTTAATGTGAAAATATATCTATGTTATTGATTTTGTACCAAAATGATCCTCAGTAAAGTACATAATTATGGTACCTTTAAGATAGATTCAAAGTCATTGAAGTCTGAGGCTTTTTAAACCTGCTGATTAAAGTAGAATAGACACATTATATTGAGAGTATCATCATTTCTAAAACAGTGGAATGTATGTGTCAGAAAATCTTTGATGTTGAATTGAAATGTGACTTGTGTAACATTTTTATTCTAAACATTATTTTCAAGGAAAGAAAATTCCCCAAATTTATATCAAAAGAAATGGAGGCTATGTACATAGAAGAATTGCGGTCTTCAGTGAATTTGCTAATGGCCAATTTGGAGAGTCTCCCAGTTTCAAAAGGTGGTCCAGAATTTAAATTACAAAAGTTAAAACGTTCACAGAACTCGGCATTTTTGGACATAGGAGATGAGAATGAGATCCAGCTGTCCAAGTCCGACGTGGTACTGTCATTCACCTTAGAGGTAAGAGGCTCGATCCAGGTTTGCTTCCGACAGCATAAATGAAGCCACGCAATAAGCTTTGCTGACCTTTGTGGTAATGTTTGGAATTTAAAGTGGTAGATTATATATTGAAGTTATTAAATTATTCTTCATTTGATTGGTAGTAAGAGTGTATGTATGAATGAATGCAAACTGCCCTTTAAAACAAAACAAAATAGCAGTGTTAAAATTAAATAATGAAAAATTTGAGAATGTGGGCTTTCTTCATGCCAGCTAGGCCTAGTGTAAGTTAATTCATTAAGTAAGCATCAAGGCACATTGGGGTGAAAATAGGATTTAACCGTGTAATTGAATCCTCTGTAATTTGGAGCTCCTTTCAGGCTTCTGGGTAACCCTGTTTTTAATCTATTTCACCTGTGGGGTTATCTGTCCAGAATCAAATCAAATAAACCAGTGGCATTGCACAATACTGGATACTATAGAGGGTGAGCACTAGAGAATTCTTCCTTTCCAGGGCTTTCAATTTCATTGTAGGCACAGTAAATATTACAAAAACAAGAACAAATGTCATGCTTTTAAAATTGTGCTGCCCCATACTTCAGTTTAATCCCTTTTATACAAATCTTGGGAACCAAATGTTCTGATACTCAGTACAGCTACTTATTGGTGTTTTTCATAATTACATTTCTAAATTGCTAATCTGTTTATCTGAGCTAATCTTGATGTATGTCTAGGAATTTATATATCATCATACATACACATACCCACTTACTGCAGACATCTTTAGTTTCTAGAAGAACTTATTTGTGTAAAGTACAAAAGAAAATATTTTATCCTCATAATTAGGAGTACCAGATTACTATTCAGTTTAAATGTCAGTTTCCCCAGCCCTCATAAGTCTGTTCTGTAAGTAAATACTAGGAAGGTCAAGCTTAAGTTTATAGATCTTTTATATGAGGTCCTTTTTTGTATTGTTCTATTCCTGGTACTACTGCTTGCATTTGCTGATTAATAAATAAAATCACATACAGTCTTAGGAAGTAGAATTCAGTATTTCTTTGTTGGTGTTTGACTTATTTGGTTTATGGCAGAAAAAGCAAATGTCTACTTTTGTTCTTTTCCCTTCATTTACTCAACTCTGTAAGAGAAAATCAAGTTCAAGATAACACAATTGCCCCTTCATTTTTTAACTTCCAGGTTAATGACTTCTTTGTATGTTAATGGATTAAATTTAGTGTTAGACTAGAAATACACAACTTTCTCCTGATTTCAGGCTCATTCCTGGGTTTTCCTAATGACCTTACCAAATAAATTTGACTTTGGTTTTCCTTTCTTTAAGTTTTTTTTTTTTTAATGAAGCAAAAATCATTTTAGTATACACTTTTAATTTTTTAAGATTTATTTTATTTTTTGAAAGACAGGGTTATAGAGAGACTTGGGGTAGAGAGAGATTGAGATTGGCATCTTCCATTCGTTGGTTCACTCCCCAAATGGCCACAGTGGCCAGATCTGGGCTGTCAGAAGCCAGGTGCCAGGAATTCAATCCAGGTCTGCCATAAGAGTGGCAGGAGCTCAAGGACTTGGGCCATCTTCTGCTGCTTTTCCAGGTACATTAGCAAGGAACTGAATTAGAAGTAGAGCAGCTGGGTCTCGAACTAGTGCTCAAATGGGATGCCAGCATCACAGGCTGCAGCTAAACCTGTACTGCAATGTTGACAACTAGTATACATTTTTCTAACAAGAGTGTAGCATTTTAATTCATTGATGGGAAAAAAAATTTAAAAGAAATAACTTTTAGGATGTATAAATCCACCATTAAATTTCTGTTAGACATTCAGAGCTGCAGTTTAGAACTTTTTTTCTGTTGTTAAAACATCTTAAATAATTGAAAATAATTAGGCCGGAGGCTGCGGTTCAATAGGCTAATCCTCCGCCTGTGGCGCCAGCACACCGGGTTCTAGTCCCAGTCGGGGCGCTGGTCCTGTCCCGGTTGCTCCTCTTCCAGGCCAGCTCTCTGCTGTGGCCCGGTAGTGCAGTGGAGGATGGCTCAAGTGCTTGGGCCCTGCACCCACATGGGAGACCAGGAGAAGCTCCTGGCTTCGGATCAGCGTGGTGTGCTGGCCGCAGCGCGCCGGCCACAGCGGCCACTGAGGGGTGAACCAACGGAAAAGGAAGACCTTTCTCTCTGTCTCTCTCTCTCACTATCCACTCTGCCTGTCAAAAAAAAATTAAATTATTTTAAATTGTTTTTTCTCCATGAAAACAAAATTGGCCTGATATGTCAGTGTTTAAATGAAGCTTAAACTCTGTGCTTTATTGCCAATGCCTGAAAGAGCTGCTAAGTTAACAGTGTAATTGTGGTAGGAGCAGAATATGAGCTCAAGCTTTGTTTTGCAGAGTCTGAGAAGCATTTATTATTTATGAAATTTGTTTAACAGCCTCTGTTGCCATGTCTGTTGAAGGCAAATATTTTCAGGCCATAGTATAATAAAAATCTGTTCTTGGGTGCCCACACTATTTTAAGTATGAGTTGTGTGTGGAGCAACAAAATAAAATCGTGTTGACTGATGACAACTGTCCAGTGCATATCTGTAGGACATCTGAGATAGGAAATGACTTCTCCTCCAGCATCAGGGCGATCGGCAGCAGCACCACAGGGATGAATACTCATTCCTGGCCTGTTAAGCAAGCATTGCACCTTGATTTCAGCCTAAAAGAATTCTGAAAGGCATGCAGTTAATCCAATTCAGAGCCCTCACATTTCATTAGTCAGGCTTTGAACTTGTCCAGTAGAGAAGGTTTTTTTTTTTTTTTTTAGAACTGAATATATTGCTTCTCAGCCTTTTGGTTAACATCAAGTGTAGAACTGAATGTTGAGTTTAAGGAATAAAGTACAGATGTGGAAAACTTTGCTCACATCTCACCTTCTCTTTAAAATTGCTACCCACCCCTCCTTTCTACCACTATACCATATTAGTTTCAACCTTAACTTACCACAATATTTGTCGACAAACATATAACTATATTTTTATTGTTTATTATTATTTATCTGGCTTTCTGTCCTAGATTGTAAGCTGCAGAAAGGGTATTTATTTATGTATTTATACTTAAATATTGAACAGCGCCCGACACACAGCTGACTCAATAAATGTTTGTGGAATTAAAGACTTGCATAGTATTTCTTAAACAGCATTTAGCCATACAGGGTTACTTGTAGATGTGTCCATTCATGCCGCCTAATAAAGCAAGATATATGCTAAACCATAAGACACCCCTACAATAATAGGTTTAAAAAGATGCAAGGAAAACTAGAAAAATAGATACTTGGGGCATAGGAGGCTAAGCCTCTGCCTGCGGCGCCAGTATCCCATATATGTGCCAGTTTGAGTCCCAGCTGCTCCTCTTCCCATCTAGTTCTCTGCTATGGCCTGGGAAGGCAGCAGAAAATGGCCCAAGTGCTTGGGCCCCTGCACCAGTGTGGGAGACCTAGAAGAAGCTCCTGGCTTCAGATCGACCTAGCTCCAGCCATTGCAGCAAGGTGAGGGAAGTGAAGCAGCAGATGGAAGACCTCTCTGTCACTCCCTCTCCGTAACTCTGCCTCTCAAATAAATAAAATATATTTTTTAAAATACTCATCTTTTTTTTAAAAAAAGATTTTATTTATTTTACTTGAAAGTCAGAGTTACACAGAGAAGGCGAGGCAGAGAGAGAGAGAGAGAGGTCTTCCATCTGCTGGTCACTCCCCAATTGGCCATAACAGCCGGAGCTGCTCTGATCTGAAGCCAGGAGCTAGGAGCTTCCTCTGGGTCGAGGTAGTCATCTTTGAAGTAATGATTCTGAATGTTGTGTGGGGAACAGCATCAGTAACATGAATACGGTTGTTTTTTTTTTTTCCTTTGGTATTGGACTAAGCGACTCTGACTGCCTGTGTCTGGCCGTGCGTGGTTTCCAATTTTTCCATACTGCCCGGTGCTGTTTGAAATCACCTACACATAACTGTGGTCAGTGTATGTTACTCAGAAATGTGTTGTCTGGTTTACTATTTTGTACATGCTCCCCCTCTTCTTCATTCAAAGAAAACTATTTTATTACATTGCCACAGAGAAATTGGAAGAGATGAAGCAGATCAATTTTATTTTCTGTAGTTCCATTATCAAATTTTGCTGGGAGCTGTTCGAACAGTGAACTTAACATTCGATTAGTTGATTGTCCACAGAATTTTTGGCTGCCTTCATCACTAATATTTTTTTTTCTTCTGACAGATGTTAGAATTGTGTTGCTTTATTTGTATGTATAGATTTTATCACAGAATTTACATCTTTTGAAAATGGTAGCGCTGCAGGATTAAACAATATCAGCACAGACACGGGTATTGTTTGGAGGAGCAGAATTCTGCTTCACAAGTTGTGTGTTCTAGGAGGTTCTGTGTCCAGTTAGCTTGGGGCAGAGGTAAAAAAGAAATGTCAGTCACAAGCTTCCCTTCTTTCTTGCAATTTGGGTATAAAACACCAGGAGAAGACACAGTGCCAACAGTAATGTGCCATTAGGGTTTTTTAGATTTATCTTGCAGTACTCAATTCTGTTGTTCTGTACATTTTAACTAACCAAATTGTCATATCTCTGTTAAAAATTTTTTAAATTAAAAAATTAAAGATTTATTTATGTATTTGAAAGGCAGAGTTACAGAGAGAAGGAGAGACACAGAGATCTTTCATCTGCTGGTTCATTCCCCAAATGACCACAGTGACTGGGCTGGTCCATGATGAAGCCAGGAGCTTCTTCCTGGTCTCCCATGTAAGTGCAGGGACCTAAGAACTTGGACCATCTTCCACTGCTTTCCCAGGTACATTAGCAGGGAGCTGGATTGAAAGTGGAGCAGGGGTCAGCACTTTGGCTCTGCGGGTTAAAGTCCCAGCCTCAGTGCAGGCATTCCATATGGACTCTGGTTCAAGTCTCAGCTGCTCAACTTCCAGTCCATCTCCCTCCTAATGGCCTGGGAAAGCCGGAGATGATGGCCAAGTGCTTGGGCCCCTGCTCCCATGTGGGAGACCAGGAAGAAGCTCCTGACTCCTGGCTTTGGATTAGTTCAGCTCTGGCTGTTGCAGTCATCTGGGGAGAGAACCAGCGGATGGAAAACTCTCTCTCTCTCTCTCTCTCTCTCTCTCTCTCTCTGGCTCTACCTCTCTCTGTAACTCTTTCAAGTAAATAAAATAGATCTTTAAAAAAAAGAAAGTGGAGCAGTCGTAATTGAAACAGCACCCATATGGGATGTTAGCTCTGTAGGCCATGGCTTAAGCGGCTATGTCACAAGCGCCAACCCCAAAATAAGCATTCTCAATTTACAAAATTTAAGCATAAAAATTAATAAAACAAATTTCAAAGGAGAAAAACATTTTTATCATTGAATTAGATAATGTTTTTATAAATGTTTTGCTGGCTGCATTCTTGTTTGTACAACTACAATATTAGTTCATAAAGGCATGAGCTTATGTATAAGTCATCTAAAATAGGTAAATAGAGAAATTTTGATATTTATATCAATAGATTGGTATGACAATCACAGTGTCTACCACTAATAAATATGATATCACTTTCTGTGACATTGAACATGTCTTTACAATGCCATCTTGAATTTCCACTGGTGATTCTGCTTTGCTTCCTGCAGGCTGGCCTTAATTCATTAAAGATCTGAATCCATATTTTATTTTATTCACTAGTGCTTGTATTTATATCTCCCTGGCAGAAGATATTTTCTCAGAAAGAAGACTTCCTGAAAATATCATTTTTACTATACTCTCTATGAAAAGAGGTAGATTAAAAAGAAGATAAAGTAGCAGGGATGTTACCAGTTTTTTCAACTGGTCGTTCTCACTGCAGTTTATGCTGCTGTTTCTGTCCATTGCTATCAACCTGACTTAATGTTCTTCAATTGTTTTATCTTCAGATTGTCATAATGGAAGTACAAGGTTTGAAATCAGTGGCTCCCAATCGAATTGTTTACTGTACAATGGAGGTGGAAGGAGGAGAAAAACTGCAGACAGACCAAGCTGAAGCATCAAGGCCACAGTAAGCTAGATGAAAAAGAAAATGATTGTTTTTCTCCTTCCAAAGAAATGACCTTTATTTATTTGCAGAATCACATGGTATTACACTCTGAAACTGGTATTTGGCTAGCTTTACCTCAACTGTGTTGGAATCAGTGTGTGCCTTTCTGGATAATGATGTTATAATTAGAACCGTGGCAGAATTTCTGTGTAGTACAGAGGATCCAGCATGCAAATGGGAAGCTAATCGTTAGGCAATAAAATGCTCGTAAGACATTTGTAAGGGAAATATGTGTTATCGTGTGCTATAGAAAAGGTAATATGTGATCCTCTTTCAGTTACTGGAATTGTAGTCTGATAGCTTTTCTGTTTCCTCATGTTATAATTCCACGGTGATGTCTGTGTGGATAGATATCACTATTCTGCACAATGACTTGGAATATTTCAGTTAATCATCCTGAGTTAGAGAACCAGTTAATGACTACCACATAGTAATTGAAGAGGATAAAGCCATTATTTGCTGATAGTTTGGTGTATGAAATTCTGGGAGTGGATGTAATTAAATTTGGAAGATATTCTTTAATTTAAGCTTGAGAATTGTCACAAAGTCTCTGGTTGAAATAAACATCCTGGCTGAATGATTCAAATGAAACCTGCCTGGCTTTCACTTATATGCTGCCTTCAGAAAGCATATTTCCATTGCATTTAGTCTTTACTTAAAATGTCTTATAAGACTTAGGATTTTGTCTAATCATAGCATCAATTTGCAGCCTATTCATTCAGGAAACCTCTGCTTAGAGCATGGTTAGGCATTGAAAGTAACAGATGAACAGGAAACTTATTTTCTTTAGAACAGGTAGGCAGTCAGGAAGGATATGGAGGCTTAAGTGTAGCAGGAGAGATTGGCACAGAGTATTATGAGGCCAAGGAAAAAGCACATTGAACCTTCTCCTCCTACCTGATAAAGCCCTGCAGGTCTGCCTCTTTACAAACTCTTACTACCTCTGGGAACTCACCACCTCCCTCTGTCCTGCCTGTCATCCACCCTGGATATCATGTGGTCCCTCTAATGCTGGTCAGTGCACTTGCTATTCCCTCTGCCTTGAGAAAAGGGCAGAAATAGTATCCCAGGTAATTTTATATCCTGGCCAGCTGTTAAAGTTTGTTAATTCAGTGGATCAAACTTATTTTTGTGACTCTTCACCTTGTATTAGGGTATTCACAGAGTTGTGCAATTATTATCACCATCAATTTTAGAATGTATTCATCACCTGAAAAAGAAATTCTCTACCCTCTCTCAGCACCCAACCTCCCCATCTGAAACAACCACTAATTCACTTAATGTCTCTATAGAATTGTCTATTCTGGACATTTCATTTAAATAGAATCTTGTAAAATTATGCTGTTTTGTGACTGGTTTCTTTGACTTAGCATGATATTTTTATTTATTTTTAATTTGTATGTATCTTATAAATACAGCATTATGTACATATTAATTCTTCCCACCACATCTGCCATACCACCCATTCTCTCCCCATTCCTGCTCTCTCTCCTGTTTTATCTGAAAGAGAAATAAAAAGAAAGAAAAACGAAAAGAACAAATGGAGTAAAAAAATTAAATGTTCCTCGACAGTCTATACAAGGGCTGATATATTTTATTGCTTTTTGAAGGTGATTTCGCTTTTTATTCTTTTTCTGTTCTCCTTCCTCTTTGCCTTCCTTCCTCCCCCTGCTTTTCATTTAGAAACTTAATTGTCTTTAAAGAAGAAAGCCAAGAATGATACATCTTTTGTGGGCTCAACTATAACTTATGAGACATACTAATATCTTCCTTTTAATATACTAAATGGAAGTGATTCTTGGGAACAAGTTTTATTATTAAGTTTTATGGTACAACTCTTTGGGGACAGAGGTCCTGTGTGGGAAGTTAGTACACAATGACTCTTGCTTATTTAACAAATAGCATTCTTACGTATGGCATCAGTAATCGCCCAAGGCTTTTGGCATGACCTGCTTTGGCTATGGAAGCCTTTTTGGTCCACTAGCTTGACAAGGCCATATACAAAGTGGAAGTTCTCTCCTCCCTTCAGAGAAAAGTACATCCTTCTCAGTGGCCCCTTCTTTGCACTGGGGACTCATCCACAGGGGTCCTTTGTGTACGACGTCTTTTGCCTAAGTGTCTTGGCTTTCCATTAGCATGACATTTTTGAGATTCATCCATGTTGTAGCATATTAGCACTTCATTTTCAGTACTGAATAATATTCTATTGTATATATGAGTGTGTGCCATATTAAAATGAATTTGTGCACACTTGTTTATCAGTTCATCTTGGTTATTTCTACCTTTTAACTATTGTGAAAAATAATACAATGGGTGCAACTGTTGGGCATAGTGGTTAAGCTACATGTGATGGCCACATCGTATATCAGAGTGCCTAGGTTCTAGTTCCAGCTCCACTCCTGACATCAGCTCCCTGCTAATGTGCACACTGAGAGGTGGCAGGAGATGATTCAAACATTTATGTCCTTGACACCCATATGGGAGACCTGGTTTTGTCCTGGCCCAGCCCCAGCTATTGTCGGCATTTAGGGAGTGAACCAACAGATGGGAGACTTCTGTGTGTTGGTTTTTCTTTTGTCTCTCTGCCTATTGCTTCTCGGCCTTTTGGCTAAGATCAAGTGTGTCACTCTGCCTTTCAGATAAATATGATAATTTTTAAAGTATTTTCAAAATTAAGTGCTACACAGTAAACAATGATGTACAAGTGTCTGAGTCCCTATTTTCAATTATTTGGAGTATATACCTGGGATATAATTGCTGAGACATAGTATTTTATGTGTAGCTTTTTGAGGAGCCACTAAATAGTTTGTACAGTGGTAAAAATTTACATTCCCATCAGCTACGTATAAGGATTCCAGTTTCTCTACTTAGTATTGTTCAGTGTGTGTGTGTCTTTATACCCTTCTTCGTAGCTGGGAAGTGGTATCTCATGACTTTGATTTACATTTCCACAATGACTAGTGCTGTTGGGCATCTTTTCATTTATTATCCATTTTTATTTCTTCTTTGGAAACATATCCTTTCCTTTGCCAATTTTTTAAAAGATTTTTTATTTATTTATTTGAGAGGTAGAGTCACAGTGAGAGGGAGAGATATTTCTTCCATTTGCAGGTTCACTTTACAAATGGCCATGACAGCTGGGACCATGGTAGTTTGAAGCCAGGGATCAGGAACTCCACCTGGGTTTCCCATATGGATGACAGGAATGGCAATTCTCGAGCCATCTGCTTCACAGGTGCATTAGCAGAGCAGAAAGCTGAATCGGATGTGGAGTAAGCAGGGCCAGAATGGTCACTCTGGTACAGGAGGCAAGCCTTCCAGTTGGTGATTTAATGCACTGTACCACAACACTTGCCCAACTGTGGTGTTTTAATTACTGTAGCTTTGTGATATATTTTAAAGTCAGGTGGTATAGTGCCTCTTGCTTTGTTCTTTTTACCCAAGATTGCTTTGGCTAGTCAGAGTCTTTTGAGTTCCTTACAGATTTTAGTAGTGTCTTGTTCTGTTTTTAGTCTTGCGAAAAATGTTATTGGGATTTTGATAAGGGTTGTAAATCACTTCGGTTAGTATGCATATTTTTAAAATATCGATTCTTCCCTTCCATGAACATCATGTGATGTTTCTATACATGCACACGTTGTGTCATGTCCATTCAGATTAAACATATCTGTCTCTTCATTTAGCATTTCCTCATAATGAAAACACAGAAAATTTTTTCTTTAGTTTTTGTGGAGATGTAGCACATTATCATTATTATAGTTACCCTACTTTGTAATAGAACAGAGCACTAGAACTTCTTGGTTCTGTCTAAGTGTCCATTCATCAACAGCCTTTTCTTATCTCTCTCTCTGCTCTCTTGTGTTTCTGGTAATCACCATTATACACTGAGCTTCTGGGAGATCAACTTTCTAGATTCAATGAGTGATGTCATTTAGCAGTTGTCTTTCTCTGCTTAATATAATGACCTCCTGTTCTATATATATTGTTGTCCAGAGACATGTCATCTGACAATAGTGACAGTTTTATTTCCTACCATCTTGTCTGGATACTTGTTGTTTCATTTTATTGCTTAATCACCTTCAATTCTCTTCTTGCGTGTTTCATAATCATAGGGGAAATCATAAAATCTTTTTTTTTTTTTGGACAGGCAGAGTGGACAGTGAGAGAGAGAGACACAGAGAAAGGTCTTCCTTTGCCGTTGGTTCACCCTCCAATGGCCGCTGTGGCCGGCGCACCGTGCTGATCCCAAGGCAGGAGCCAGGTGCTTCTCCTGGTCTCCCATGTGGGTGCAGGGCCCAAGCACTTGGGCCATCCTCCACTGCACTTCTGGGCCACAGCAGAGAGCTGGCCTGGAAGAGGGGCAACCGGGACAGAATCCGGCGCCCCGACCGGGACTAGAACCCGGTGTGCTGGCGCCGCAGGCGGAGGATTAGCCTATTGAGCCCCGGCACCGGCCAAAACCTTCATTATATTAGCTGTGGGTTCTTCATAGAAGCCTTTCTCAGTTCTATTCCTGCTTTGTTGAATGTTGTTGCATCATGAGAGGGTGTTGGATTTTGTAAAATGCTTTTCTAGAACCATTCAGATAATCACATGAAGTTTTTATTATTCCATCAATACAGTATATTATGTAATTTTCAAGGGTTAAGCCAACTTTGTTTCTTGATCATACTATGCAATTATTTTTATTTATGACTAGATTTAGTTTTCAGTACTTTGTTGAAAATTTTTGCCTTATATTATTGAGAGATATTGTCCTATAATATCCTTTTTTGATGTCTCTGACTTTAGATTCAGTTTATAGCCTTATAAATGAGTTTCATCATAGTCCTTCTGTTTTTTAGGAAGCATATGAATATTTCATAAATTCTTTAAGTGTTAGAATTCACAAGTAAATCTAGACCTGGGTTTCTTCTTTTTGTGGATAATTCTGTGAGTACTAATTCCATCTGCTCCCTTAATACAAGTTTGTTGAGATCAACGTTCTTGTTTTGATAGTTTCAGTATTCTATGTCTTTCTATGAATTTGTCATTTCATCCTGATTATCTAAATTATTGCTATATAATTGAGCCTAGCATTTATTTATAATCTTGTTTCAGTAAGGCTAGTAGTACTGTTGCAGGCGGTGGCTTAACCTGCTGTGCCACAACACAGGCCCCATCCATATTTTTGATATTTAAAACTAAGCAAATTTTATTTTATTCAGTTTATTTTTCTATTCTCAATAACATTAATTGCCACTTTACATAATTTGCTAACTTTAATTTGCTTTTCTTTTCACAGGAGTCTTAAGGTAGAAAGTTTAACTTCTGTTTTGTGATGTTTCATCTTAATATAAGCAATTACAGCTAGAAACTTTCTTCTTAGCACTGCTTTTGCTGCTTCTGGAAATGCTGATATATTTTCAGTGATGAAGGTGCCCTTGCTTGGCAAAGCATGTTATTTCTATAGTAAATAGAAATGGAAGCAGTGTCTTAGCTGCGTGAAGACAAGGCTCCAGGTTGCACCCTGCCAGCCTGATGGTTGTGGGAATTGAGTCTTGTCACTTCTGACACCCAGTAGAAGCACATGGTCTACTGCCACTCACTTGCTGAAAAAGCTCTTTTATGACACTTGCATTCATTTATTTAATCCGCCATACTAGTCCATGAGATCTTAGGGAATGCACTTGCCCTGAGGATCTGTCATGCTTTATTCTACAGGATAGGTTTTTTTTTTTATTTAAAAAACATTAATTTTTATTTACTTGAGAGACAGAGAAAGAGAGAGATCTTCTATCCATGGGTTCGCCACCCAAGTATCTATAATATCCAGGACTGGGCAAGGCTGAAGTCAGGTGCCTGGAACTAATTGTTTGCATGGACCCCACTGCCTCTCAGGGTTTACATTAAGAAGAAGCTGGAATCAGAAGCAGGGCCAGGACTCAATCCTAGGCACTCTGACATGGGATACAGTTACCCAAGACTGAGTTTTTACTTCTGAACCAAACACACATCCAGAATAGTTTTTAACAACCTTATCTAGGTTTAATGTACATGATGTAAAATTCATCCTTTGCAAGCTAGGTGAGTTTTAGTAAACTTTTGCCACCTCAAGCTATCGTTTCCATTCATATTTTTAAATTTTTGCTTATTTATTTGAATTGGGGGCAGGTAGAGACTGACTGAGAGAATCTCTGATGCACAGGTTCTCTCCTGAGATCAAGGACTGAGCTGTGTCGGGTCAAGAGACAGGAGATTGAAACTCAGTCTAGCTCTCCCAAGTGAGTAGCAGGGATGCAACTACTTGAGCCACCACCTTTTGCTTTCCAGTATCTGCATAGACAGGAAGGTAGAATTGGGTTCCAGAGCTGGAGCAATGAACTGAACCTAGGCACTCAAATATGGTACATGGGTGTGTTAATCTACAGGCCAAATGCTCTCCCCCCAGTTCAGTTAAAACACATTACTTCATAAAGTTCTATCCTCCCTACTTGCAATTTGCTTCTGCTCCCACTCCCACTCCAGTTCCAGGGAACCACTCCTGTGTTTCAAGCTCTATAATTTTACTTTCCTTGATCTGTCATATAAATGGAACCAGGCAATGCATATTTGTATCAGGTTGCTTTGCACTTAGGATGGTTTCTAAAAAGTGTTGTATTTAAGTAATACTAAAGTATGTAGCCAATGAAATGAACTGACATATCTGAATAATTATCTCAACACTAACTTTTTTCACAAATACTGTAAGTTTTCATAGGATCTATAACTCATTAAATTTCAGATATCTTCATACTGTACTCATAGAAAGATTCTGAGAATAGAGAACCTGTAAGTTAATAATTTTAATGAATTCAAGTGCTTAAAAATCAGAGAGAAAATATTATAGCAAGCCCTCAGTTCTCCTTTTAGGTACTCTGTCCACACAGAAATTTGACTAAAATAGCCTCTCAGTGTTTCCCCGTGAACACTGAATCAATTTTGAAAATGAATTAAGAGACTTGTGTTATGGTTGTAACCCAGGGGCACTTTACTTTAAAAACTTATCTGGTGAGTGCTGACCAGCTGCAGCTTTTCAGTGGTGCTGGTACTGTCAGCCAGAACTCATCCTGCACAATAGGAGAGAGATTCACCTCCATCATCACAGTGAATTGTGCCTGAGACTCGTTTGCTAAATTTTATTGCCTCAACAGTTTGCTCTTTGCTGGAGATCAATTCATCCTTCTGTCTCATGCTAATTAAAGTGCCTTATTTAGTCTCTGTTTCCAATAAACTTAATCAAGATTTCTATTTCCTATTTCATTCCTCTAGTTCGGAGTTCCTGCCAACAATTAGGTGGGGACACCATGTGAGGTTTGTATATAACTTAGAGCATGGGACCTGGAGACTGGTAAAAATGGTATTGATAGATGGGTGGGACAGTCTCATATGTTGAAGTTTTATTTTTTTAATGTTTTATACAGGGAGGGGAATGGGGATAAGCTGTGTTTTTCAGTTATGAAACAAAGATTGTTTATGAATTTTTAAGTCACTGTTTCATGGTCTATCAACAACCCAGCAAAAGATTTATTCCCTGTGAATGTGCTGTAGAAGCATTATTGCTACAATTTACAGCATTTTCCCACTTCAAGACATTGCATTTATTTCAGTTTTAGCCCATACCTTACATGATTCCACCAAGAAAGAAATGGGCAGGGTAGTAAAAATAGGAGGAGGTTCCAGGCCTCTGATCATATAGTTGCATCCCAGCAGTGGAAAGGTTGACTACCATTTTGATCAGTACACATTGTACACATGTATTGAAATGCTACAATGCAGCCCATAAATATGTGGAATTTAAATAATTTAAAAATATATGTAATGACCAGGTTGGGGTAGGTGAGATCTGTGGTCTTGTGGTAGTTCCACCTTTCCTAGTTTGTCGTGTGTAGTAAAGAACATCCCCTGAACATCTAAACAAAAGGGAGCTGATAACTCCCTTACGGAGTGTCAAGATAGACCTTAGTATAGGGGAAGTCAAAATAAGGAAATTTTAAATACAAATAGAAAAGAATGTATAGTACATATAGTATGAGATCTAACCTCTTAACAGATTGTTTTGTGTGATACAATATTGGAGTAAAAAAAAAAGTCTGCCGATAATCAAAACTGAATTAAATATTGGTTCATTTGTTTTTTTTAAAAAAAAAAAAAAAGCTAGCAGCACTGTTTGTATCTCTCCTTCATTGCTTAGTGCTGCTTTATTAAAAGGTATTTGCAAGTTAGTTGGTCTATGTTCCCCACCCCCTTGAAAGTAATAAAACACCAAGACAGGAAGCAATGGGACAGACTGATGGGTTGCATCATTAGCGAAATGTATTTATAGATATTACAACAGAACATTCTTCTGCCTCATGAAAATGATGAGAAATACAGTTTCCAGTACGTGTTTCTTAACCATAATTTTTAGCCAGAATTATAGATATTTGGCAAACTATGGAAAGAATATTGCAGCCACAAGTGGAAAATTTATCAAAATGACAAGATACTGAGACAAGTGTTTGAGAGACATTAAATACAGACCTCAGATAAACCAAAAAGCACTGAATGTGCTTTTTAAAAGCATAATTGTTGTCATTTTAATGTAGTAATAAAATTATTTTCTTAATTCTTTGTGTATTTTCCTTTTATTTGGAAGGCAGGAAGGCAGAATGACAGAGATCTTCCATTAGCTGGTTCACTCAAACTCAGAACAACCAGGCCTCATCAGGCTGAAGCCAGGACCCCAGAACTCAATCCAGATCTTCTACATACATGGCAGAGACTCAAGAACATGAGCCATCATCTGCTTCTTCCTAGGGTGTGCACAGGCAGGAAGGTGTATCAGAGAGACACAAGAGAGAATTGAGAGAGAACTGGCCACTACAATATGGACGTCCCAAGGAGCAAGTTAACCACCATGCCCAAGAGAAATATTTTTGAAGTACAATTCTTAAGTCTGCTAACTTTACAGGGTAGAGATAGATGACACAAAAATTTATAATTGAGTGGCTGGCGTTGTTATACAGCAGGTTATGCTGCTACTTGTGACACCAGCATCCCTTATGAGCAATCAGTTCAAGTCCCAGTTGCTCAACTTCTGATCTGGCTCCTGGCTTACATGTCTGGGAAAGCAGTGGAAGATAGCCCAAGAACTTGGGTCCCATTCACCCATATGAGAGACTTGGATGGAGTTCCAAGCTCCTGGCCTTTGGCTGGCCAAGCCCTGGCTGTTGCAAACATTTGAGAAGTAAACTAGCAGATGGAAAACTTCCCTCTCTCTCTGTCTCTCCCTCTCTCTCTCTACCTCTGCCTTTCAAATAAATAAACAAATACTTTTAAAAGTTTTTTTTTATTATTTTTAATTAACCAAAAGAAAAATATTCAAACTGCACAAAAAATTCATTTGTTGTCATTTCCATCTTTTTTAATTTCTGAGATAACATATTTCATTTTACATTGTAGTTGAAGGCTGAATGCTTCACTAAATAATGAGTTCAACAAACAAAAAGCAAAAAGACCATAGTTCAACAGGAATGCAGGCAAGGACCATAAACAACAATGAAATGAAAAGATGTCAACTTCACCAATATGCAGTAAACTTCAAGACAGTCATAGATCATTTCTTTTTATATAAATTCACTAGAAGTAGCATTTCTCTAAAACTGATACTGCTGGTATAGAATACATTGAAGCCTAAAGGAACAAACATTGGCCAGATAACAGGAATTACATTCACTGGAAATATATAATTAAATGCGTCTCAATTAATGGAAACACATGATAGTTTAAGATTCCACATGCTGACTAAAGAATATACATGAGCTTCGGTGAGAACCAGAAATGAGAGTATTTGGAAGAAAGTTTATATAATTTTATTCTTAGTATTTCTGTGGTAGATTTACAGTTTGTAAACAACTTTCCCTTATATTGTATGACATTTTTTCACAGCAACATTTATGGTGGCTCTTATTGTATAATTTTATTCATGTAAGCAATTTTTTAAAAGATTCATTAATTTATTTGAAAGTTAGAATTACAGTGGGAGAGAGAAGAGACAGAGACAGGTCTTCTATCCACTGGTTCACTTCCCAAATGGCCACAACCGCTTGGCCTAAGTCAGGCCAAAGCCAGGAGTCAATAGCTTATTCTGGGTCTCCCACGTGGGTGGAGGGGCCCAGGAACTTTGGCCATCTTCCTCTGCTTTCCCAGACCATCAGCAGGGAGCTGGATCAGAAGTGGAGTAGCTCCATATGGGATGCTGGAACCACAGACTGCAGCTTAACCTGCTATGCCACAATGCCAGCCCCTATGCAACCAATTTTGAATGGGATAAGTTTGACAGAGCATTAATAGCAAACAGTATTTATCCCCCTACCATCCAGCTCTTTAATATCTCCCTTTCGATCTCCTTGAAGACACCTTGCCAGATGCCGTACCTTTTCTAGTCACTTTCACATATTAAATACTAGGTTCAGGTATTAAAACCTTCAGATCAGCTTAAATAAGAACTCAAATATTTCCAAATGTTTTTCTTCCCTTCTACTTTATCGGAGGAAAAGGTTGCCATTATCTATTCTTTGCACTCTTCTTGTTTAACCTACTCATCTACTTTTTTAAAACAGACATTATATTTGAAAGACAGTTACAGAGAGAGAAAAAGTGTGTGTGCTTTCATCCACTGGTTCACTCCCTAAGTGGCCACAACAACCAAGGCTTGGCCAGTCCAAAGCCTGGAGCCATGAACTGCATCCAGGTCTCTCACGTGAGTGGCAGAGACACAAGTACTTGAGCCATCGTCTGTTGCATTCCCAGGTATGTTAGCAGGGAGCTGGAATGGAAGCAGAGGAGGTGGAACTCAAACTGGCACCGTATACCACCGTATTTGGGATGCAGGAGTTACAAGCTGAGTCTCAGCTCACTGAAATAAAATTCTGGCCCTTCATCCACTTTGGGGTTGTGGCCAGGAGGGGAGGAAGGCAAGGAATGAGACATCTGTGTATGTATGTGCTCTTCATGGCTCTCTCTGGTAGCACATTCTTTCTGTGTGGCAGGTGTCCACATAAAACTTTCTCTCTTTTTTTTTTTTTTTTTTGGCAGGCAGAGTGGACAGTGAGAGAGACAGAGAGAAAGGTCTTCCTTTGCCGTTGGTTCACCCTCCAATGGCCGCCGTGGCCGGCGCACCGTGCTGATCCCAAGGCAGGAGCCAGGTGCTTCTCCTGGTCTCCCATGCGGGTGCAGGGCCCAAGCACTTGGGCCATCCTCCACTGCACTCCCTGGCCACAGCAGAGAGCTGGCCTGGAAGAGGGGCAACCGGGACAGAATCCGGTGCCCTGACCGGGACTAGAACCCAGTGTGCCAGTGCCGCAAGGCAGAGGATTAGCCTGTTGAGCCACGGCGCCGGCCCAAAACTTTCTCTTAGAATGCCCCAGCTTGACATCACATTATTCATTCACAGAATGTTGCATCCTGGGCTGCCTTCTCTCTTATTTTCCTGAGCTACTGGTCTAGTCATATAGGCCATTGGTGCCCTTCCTGTTTTAATTTCATTTTCTTAGCAAATGCCCCCAATTACTGTCTATCATGCCTACTGGGCCCTCTCTAACACCACTCACAATAGATGTAATTAAAGTGTTGTCTGTCTCCCAGTAGGTCTCAGGGTGTGACACTTGGGCCAACACCTCTCAGATTATCAGGAAGTTCAACCTTCATTCTCTTACCTCAAGCTTCTGTTTTTCTATGGAGACTATAGAATATATGTTCACTTTAAAGGGCCTGTTCTTTTTCTTGTATGTGCTCGTGATCCATGGTCAGTCAAGATGCTTGTAACCCTGGCTGAGACCATATTTTACAAACTAAGGTGTGAGACAACCTGGAAAAAAACAAAAGAACTTTGCAAAGAACAAGTACAAGTATTGTTTTTTTTTTATTTTTAAGATTTATTTTATTTATTTGAAAGGCAGAGCTACAGAGGCAGAGGCAGAGAAAGAGAGAGAGATCTTCTGTCCACTGGTTCACTCCCCAGATGCCTGCAATGGCCAGAGCTGCGCCGATCCAAAGCCAGGAGCCAGGAACTTCCAGGTCTCCCATACAGCTGCAGGGGCCCAGGGATTTGAGCCATCTTCGCTACCTCCCCAGGCCTTAGCAGAGGGCTGGATCGGAAGTGGAGCAGCCAGGACTTGAACTAGCACCCATATTGGATGCCGGCACTGCAGGTGCCAGCTTCACCAGCTGTGCCACAGCACCGTCCCTCAAGTATAGTTTTAATGGAGTTGAGATATGCATCTTCTAGGTCTGTATGTACTCTTTCTTCTACAGCTTTTCTCTCTAGGAGAAGATCTGTAAGCAAATTGTGTTTCTCAGCCTCCCTTTCACATTTGCCTTTCTCATACTTTACCAAAGAAAAGTTTATCTTTTACCCAATTTCAGCCTTACTGTGGAGGTTCTTACACAGAGTAGAAAATCCTTCAGGACATCGTTTAAACAAGCAATATTACTGTTAGTTTAGAGAAAGTTATTGATTGATGATGTAATAAATCCTTTTGCAAATTAGGTGGCTTTTGCTACTTTGCTTTCCACATAGTTGATAAAGGATGTATTCAAGTATGCACTTGCTAAATAATTGAAAAATAGATTTTGCTTATTAATCTTTGTATGGTTTGGGGACATTTAAGCAGGAAGGAAACAGATTGCTGGACATTGCTCTAATAATGTGCCCATCTATTTATTTTCTTAGAGTTTACAACAGAAAAACAAAATCTTGGATTAAAATGTTGCTGAACTCTATCTCAATCTTGATTGTATTAATCACCTGTGGATACATGATTAATTGGAAAAATGCTATGTTTCTCTGAGGTACATATTTAATAAACTTATTTATTCAAATTTGTGATATTTGGATAACTTGAGTACTGCTGGTAATTCTGAGCACTAAAATAAAAACTGAGACCTATTCAATTAACCAAGTTAAAGGTTCTAGATAGTAGACAGATAAAGGTTCTAGAAGTAGACAGCATTCATGACCAGTGGTGTTTCTGAATGTTCCATCTTACCATGTGATGAGCTACTTTTATAACCAGAAAGGCAGGAAATGAACCTCAGATTATCTGGTTAGTGCAGTCTGGTGTTTATTTTGACATAATTTGGTAGCCTTTAGCCTCTGATTGGCTGGAAGTTTACCTGTTATGCTTGGCTAGGACTCAGTTCCTTGATTAAGAAGGTTTACTCTTAGGTCAGATTACAGTTGGTTTATATAGCAAGCCCTTTGGGGCCAAGTCATCACTGAAGAACAGATGATGCTTTAGGCCAACTTATTACAGTGTAACAAAATAAAAGCTCAATTGAGGAAATTTCAGGACTAGGTCCTTAGGGTCATCCGAAAGAAAAATAAAGGGCCAGCACTGTTCCGCATTGGGACTGGTTCATATCCCAGCTGCTCCACTTTCGATCCAGCTCCTTGATCATGCACCTGGGAAAGCAGCAGAAGATGGCCCAAGTCCTTGGGCCCCTGAACCATTGGGAGGCGCGGAAAAAGCTCTTGGCTCATGGCTTCAGATTGGCCTAGTTCCAGCCATTGTGGCCATTTGGGAGTGAACCAGAGGATGAAAGATTTCTCTCTCTCTTTCTCTCTCTCTGCAACTCTGCCTTTCAAATAAATAAATAAATCCTTTTTTAAAAAAAAAAGTACCATCACAGAGACTTTCAATATCTAATAATTCTTAAGTGAAATAAAAATGTTCATATTATGTATATATATAAACTTCATATAATTATGATAGGATCATCAATAAAAAATTCAACCATTAAAATATAGTAGAGTAGGATAAAATTCTACATTTCTTTTTTTTTTAAAGTGTATTTATTTGACAGGCAGAGCTACAGAGAGGAAAAGGGAGACACAGAGGCAGAGAGAGAGAGGTCTTCCATCTGCTGGCTCAATCCCCACAGGCTGCACAGCCAATGCTGGGCCAGACCGAAGCCAGGGACCAGGTGCTTCTTCTGAGTCTTTCATGTGGGAACAGGAGCCCAAGGATTTGGGCCATCTCCCACTGCTTTTTCCTGGTGCATTAGTAGGGAGCTAGATCAGAAGTGGAGTGTTTGGGACTTGAACCATCGCCCATATGGGATGCTGGCACTAGGTAGTGGCTTAACTTGCTATGCCACAGCACTGGCCCCCAAAATTCTGTATTTGTTAGGGAGAAGTCAAAGAAAAGTAAGAGTTCAAAGCATAACATGTATTGCAAATTTCTATTAAAGAGTTTGTTTTTTTTTTAATGACTAGATCATATTGCTAAAATGGCTAGATGCTGTTCATCCTGTTAAAGAATCGCATCACAGTTTTATGTTTAATATCAGAGTTTTGAAAGCACCAGAAATTATATCCTTTGAAGCTCTTTAAATTAATATTTAAAATTTCAGGTTTCCCAATTAAAACCTTGTGGAGAGGGTATATAATTTTTCCATATTATTGTAGAAAACGCATAAGAACAAGTTTGAAGGCAGCTACCTTCAAACTGTTGAGTACCAGGGGAAGGACTAAGTCTTGAGATCAGAAGACTTTATAGTTGTTAATACTTCACATCTGACTACTTCACTCATTAAGTCGGAGGAAATGTGTTTATTCTTCGGCTGCTGGTACCCTTACATCTGGAACTCAGTCCAGCAGTCCAGGTGATGTGCATGGAGCCCATATCCACCGATGCTGGTGCAGATCCTTACCCAGAACACAGCAGTTCCTAAGCAGACAACCAAGCACAAATCTTCTCTTGTGACACAAGTATAATAACTACTTAGAGCAGAGGTGTTAGATGTTTATAGCTTCATTTGAGGACCATACAAAACTACTAACTTAAAAATTAGCCTGCTTTAGATTTATTGAATTTTGAATCCTGCCTGTAGTTGCCTTGGCAGGAGCAGACCAAATGATTTTGGGGGCTTTATGCAGTCCATTGGCTGAATGTTCCCCACCCCTGACTTAGAATATTGCTGTGAGGAAAGAGTAGGGTAGCAAAGGTAAAAGATTGCTAGGATCTTCAGAACAGTCAAGGAATGAAGAAAACTCCATCAGTAGGAAAGACATTTTAAGAACCCTCTGCATAGCATTTGGTATGAGTTGGTAAATGAGTTCAGGCTTCGAAAAATGGCCAGAATCATACTATTTAAAAATAGAAATACATTGTAAGGTCTAAAGATTAAATGAGATGGCTAACATTTTTCTGCAATAGCATAGCCAAAATAAGAACTTAAATAATAATCTCATAGCTAGATTCACTTCGCCATCAGCGAAGTATACAGTAAGTAGAAAAAACCTCCCTTTCAGACCAAAGGGAAAGAAAGTTTTCAAGTGAGAATATAATTTTCCTCATGGGCATTGTCTACCTTAGAAAAACTACTACAGAACATGCCTGTGACTATAGACTTGTAGTTCAGGCCACCGAAGATTAGAGATGGGAAACGGGCACTCCCTTGACTTGCATCCTCTGGTCTGCTTTAACACAAACCAGGAGGAAAAGAAAGCTCGGCATCAGAAGCAATGGGTGGCAGGCCTATTAATGGCTGATCTGTACAGTGATCTGCCCTCAAGGAGACCCAACAGGCCAGTCCACTGCAGTGGCTTTAAATGTGGTAAGCCTGGGCTTCAGCAGAAGTCAGCTTGTGAAGAGCCCTGGCAGCTCTGCCAAGAGTTGGATCACTGGAAATGGACCTGCCCTGGAGTCGAAGGATGCCCAGGTCAGAGCCACAGATCTTATTGGCTCTAAGCTGAAAAGCCCTTCACTCAGCCCAACTTCCAAAGTGACCACTGCAGCTGAGGGGATGGTCAAGTAGGGTCAGCAACATTGCAGGCAGAACTGTAAATTTCTTGTTAGAGATGCCACCTGCCTTTACCTGGCCAGCTCTCCTCCCAGGCCAGCCAAGTAATGAAAGTCAACAGAGTGCCTTCCCCTAGGAGGTTCACACCTCCCTTAGGATATACCCCATGTGAAGAGATAGATAGTTCTGGGCCTCTTAATTTACAAGGCCTAAAGCCCACCAGATTATTATCAAGCCCCTTCTATCAGGTTCTATTTGCCTCTCAATCAGATAACTTAATTGTAGCTTAGACAGCACCTTTCTTAGCTCCTCTAATAATGACTCTGTCCTTTGTTCTAGACCCTGTCTAGTGCACTTGGGCCTCATTCCTTTGTAATCATAACCTCTACTCTACCACCAATGGCTCTACTCCCAACCTGTGTGTACTGATGGTCCTCTTCCCCACTTAATGCTGTATAATTGTTCAAACCTGGTAAATGCCACTCTTAGGATCATTGGTTACTATCCTCACCCTGTCTTTTATGACCTTGTCTAAATATGATCAGAGTCGGCAAACTTGGAAGGCTTCCATAGCCTTGGCAACTCATGACGACAGCCTAGTATGGTTACTGGCGCCATAAACTAGAGTGTCAATTTGTTGGGTCAACAACAGGAGCCACTGTGCACTTGCTCCTCATGTGGGATCTCTGTCCTTAATGTGCTGTACATTGTGATTTAATGCTATAACTAGTACTCAAATAGTATGTTTCACTTTGTGTTTCTATGTGGGTGCAAACTGTTGAAATCTTTATACTAAATTGATCTTCTGTATATAAAGAGAATTGAAAATGAATCTTGATGCAAATGGAAGGGGAGAGGGAGTGGGAGAGGGGAGGGTTGCGGGTGGGAGGGAAGTTATGGGGGGGGGGAAGCCATTGTAATCCATAAGCTGTATACTGGAAATTTATATTCATTAAATAAAAGTTAAAAAAATTAATTAAAAAAAATAGAAATACATTGGATGAAAGCTAAGGAAGTTGGATTTTTTAAATTTTGGATTATTTATTTGACAAAGATTATATACATTCAAGGCATATGTTATTTTGTACACATGTGCATTTTGCAATAATACTAATAATTAATTCATCCATCACCATACGTACATTAGATTCCCAAGATTCATTTCATCCCATGACTGAAAGTCTGCACCCAAAACTGAAAGCTCGCCCCAATTTTCTCATCCCCCATCTCTGGAACACTGTTCCCCTCTTTGTTTCTGTGAGTTCAGCTCTTTTTACATTCTACATTTAAGTGCGATCACACAGCAGTACAATTTTTCAAGAACTCAAGATGTGAAAATGTTAAGATTCAGGGTGATTTTAGTGGGTATTTACCAGGGCAGCATGGTTTTAGGGAAAGACTAAAGAATTTAAATCTTAGTTTTGCCACAGATTAGTTTTGTTATTATGACTAGTTACTGAAACCCCTTTGGTCTGGGAGCTCATTGATAAAATGGATACAATACTACTCATTTCAAGGATTCTTCTGTAAATTAATTTAGATAGTGTGTGTAGGAACACTCACTCTTATTTTACCATTCCTCACGTAGTCACTATTTTCACTTTGGGCCTTTGCTTTGTGTGTGACTTTTGAATTTCCATACTCATGTGTTCATTTTTCTTCATCTTTAAACCATTTCCCTTAGCATCCTATTTCTAAGTCCAGAGAACTTCCACTCTTAATGAAGGATTGAGTGCTCTTGACAACATCAGACAGCATTGTTTTATGAAATGAAATATGCTTCCGTCTCCTAAATCTTGCCTGAGAATCTTGGCCTGGGTGTTTGTGTCATCGTACAAAGATTGGAGAGTTGATTTCAATCAAAAGGAGGTGGTTTTCAACATGAATAATGTCTTGGTGTCAGTTATGAAGGGAACACATTCTTTGGTTGTCATATATTCACTGTCAACATTGGTGTTGTTTCTCAGTTGATGTCATTGAAGATTAATATCTGCTCTGGTAGAAGGCAGCTGTCAAAGGCTCCGTAGCCCTGTGCAGCAGAGCATCTTGCAGTCGCTGAGGGTAATGTTGCAGCCCGGTCTTCCACGTTGGCACCGTGCTAATACATTACGTGAAGGGCACTCAACTGTTACTCTGCAGCTGGGAAGCTGAGATGCAGCTGGGGACTGCCGCTGGGGACTTGTGGATCGACAGAAGAAAGGATAATCCTAAATCAAATCGAGCCTCCTCTTATTGGGATTCTTTCAGATAAAGGAGAATCTGAGAAAGTCTGTAAAAATATCTTAGAACCGCCACAGGCGGAACAGGGAAACAGAACAGGGAAAATTGTTTCTGTAAATCAAAGCACTCAAATGGCTTTGGTAGCTTGGGGATCCATGCAGAGTGTGAACCAAAAATGCCCTACATCCTAGTACTTCTGTGTGTGCACACATGGTGACCCCCGTTGTCTGCCCAGGAGCTCTGGTTAATGTTTCAAGACCAGCAGAACTTATACCAAGGCTGTTCTCAGAATGCTTTGTTCTTTTATAGCACTTACTTTCTTAAATATAGTTCATTATCACTACTGTAGTATAATTTGTTCAGTTCTTTAATTTAGTATAGTGACCTAAATGAGGCCTCACAGAAAGTTGTTTATTTAATATCCATTTTTGTGTATGTTTATGTATAAACAAATCTAGAGAGTTTTTGTCAGGTAATTTTTTAAAATAAAGTTGCAGTGGTTGTAATAAGATAAAGATTGACATTTGTCTGTAAGTGAAATTTATTTTTAATGAACACTATATATCTCCGATCTTTACATTGAAACAGAGTATATATCAAAAAAGATAAACTTTCACTGGTTTCCTCACTTGGGTAATGATTTGGGTCTATGCATTATATAATTGCTTTGTAGGAATATTTATGTGCTTCAAGTTATTTTGTTTTAAAAGATACTTTTAGGCCGGCGCCGTGGCTCACTTGGTTAAGCCTCCTCCTGTGGTGCCAGCATCCCATATAGGCACTGGGTTCTAGTCCCGGTTGCTCCTCTTCCAGTCCAGCTCTCTGCTGCGGCCTGGGAGCGCAGTGGAGGATGACCCAAGTGCTTGGGCGCCTGCACCTATGTGGGAGACCAGGAAAAGCAGCTGGCTCCTGGCTTCGGATCGGCGCAGCACCAGCTATAGCGGCCACTTAGAGGGGTGAACCAATGGAAGGAAGACCTTTCTCTCTCTCTCTCTCTCACTGTCTAACTCTATCTGTCAAATAAAAAAAAAATACTTTTAGCTCAAGCAACCTACGTGACTTTTTCTCTTTCAGAGACATTTTTATAAATATACCCATAGTAATGGTAGTCATTTCATTCCTCATATTTTTATTTATAAGACTTTTTTCACTATTACTTTAGTTGTTAGTGGAAAATTGGTTATTTTTCAATTAATACAATTTTAAACCATAATTTCTAAGTCTTTCAATTTAGAATAGGGACTTAAGTTTTCTTCTTTTTTAAATATGTATTTATTTGAACAACGGAGTGACAGAAAGAAAAGGAGAGAGAGAGAGAGAGAGAGAGAGAGAGAGAGAGAGAGAGAGAGAGAATCATCCACTGGTTCATTCCCCGAGAGTCTGTAATGGCCAGGGCTGACTCAGGCCAAAGAAAGGAGGTGTGAGCTTTGTCTGGGTCTCCCATGTGGTTGCAAGGGCCTAAGTACTTAGGATACCTGCTACTGCTTTCCAAAGCACATTAGCAAGGAACTAGATCAGATGTGGAGCAACTGGGACACAAACCAATACTCATATGGGATGCTTTAGTAATATCAGGTGGTTTTACTCTCCAGGCCACAATGCCAGCCCCTTAAAATAAGTATTCTAAGTATCAACAATAACTTGCACAGAAGAAGTGCTATTTATGTTAGGTTCTCCCTGTTGCATCCTTTCGTCAGCTAAAATAGAGTATTACAAAAACCAGGGACAGTCACATACGAATTTTATTGAAAATAAGAAGCAAATGAGAGACAAATGAGAGGTAAGGTAACTGATCAGGACTGGCCACGGATCGGACCAACACTCCTTCCCAGAGTGCGGCTCCCAACAGCAGGTTACACAGCTTTTTATAATATTCCGTCCACTAGGGCTCACAGTTTCGAACCGGACCCCTGGTATGCAGTGAACAATAAAGAGGAAAACCAGAACATGGTTGTAAGATAACAGTTATCAATAACAAACCCAATAACAGATCCAAGATATGGTTGTAAGATAACAGTGAAGGACACATTTTGGTCAATCTAGTTCCCAGGAAATTTGGACCCACATAGTTTCACAAAGATACACCCTTAGTCTTAGCGAGAAAAGCTAGTATGTACAAAAGCAAGAGATCTGCAATTAGCTTTTAGCCACACTCACTCCATTTTGATTCTGATTCTACACTCCCATCTATGAAATTCGAAGAAACTTTTTTTTTAGTAACCTTGTTACCTAGAAGATTTAACAGTATTTTTCCTTGATTTTTATTTTGTTTAAAGGAAAAAATAAGTCAAAGTGTACTTCAGAGATTTTATTTTTGCTCTTCCATTTCTTCCAAGTTCAAACAATAGATTCTATAAATACTGCTACAAAAACTTGGCACAAGATTTTTAGAATGGGTTTTTTTGAGAAAGGAAGATAAGCCTGTCTTTCTTTTACTCTTAGAACTTCACTGACAAGAGCACTTGAAGGAACCACAGTGGCAGTTAAGTGTGGCAAAAGCAAAAAGAATTCATCAGTTCTTAGATAAGTAACACTTTTGCTTTCCTGGCTCAGATTTCTTGTTACATAAAATGCAAGATGGATTTGTTTGGCAAAGTTTTAAAATCTTTTGGCATATAAAATACCAAAATTTTACCTGGAGGAAATCTGAAATTCTTACTGTGTTCTGATGTTTAATTGTCCTCTTTTTGATATAATATAGTTTGGCTGGCAGATGGCAACATTTGGATCATATCTAATTTGGCAAATTCTCATACAAATCTTCAAAATTCTTAATATTTGCATGTGAAAAAAAATCACAAATTTTGTATAGTTCTGCCAAAATGGTGGAGATGAAGTCTTCTACATTTTTCTTATTTTTATGCCCTGTATGAGCAATATTGAGTAACTACAAATATCTTAAGGATGTAAAATTTCAACATATAATCTTCCACACTTCTAAACTCTGTTCCTAAAATTAGTTCTTGTGTTTTTTGTTGTTGTTGTTGTTAAAATCAGCAGCTACAGGTGAATATCAACATCAACATGAAATAACTTTACCTGTAGCTTTCCTCTGAGATTTGCATTCAACCATTCATTTTACTTGTGGGCAGAGTTTCTGGTTTCACCATTCTCAAGTTCTCTCCCTCTGCAAATACAGGATTCTAGGTGAAAGCTGCTGAGCCAGCTTCTAGGAGAGAGGCTCACTCATTGTTTCACAAATGAAGCATTAGGTAAATAGAAACAAAATAGACCTAAATTATTCCGAGTTCAGCTCTGAACAAATTCATGTCGTAGCAAGGATTTGATAGAATTAACTATTTATTAGAACTCCTTGTTAAGCACTTACATATCCTACTAGTAGTGGGACTAAAAATTATAAATAGCCTAGAGAAAGGATCTTTATCTCCACTGCTGCAAACTCATTAAAATTGCAGAAGTAACAGTATTTCTAGAGTGCTCAGAGCAAGTTTGTGGACATAATGTGATTAGTCACTTTTGTGATGAGAATTACTAACAGATGGACTTGTCCTGCCCCCCCATAATCAGACAGATTGGTGATTGCATTAAAATTTCATCATTAGTACTTTCTTGTGCATATCTGTGAATGTTTCATGGCTCAGTTTTTCAGAGAAGGTCCCCAACCTAGCTGGTGACCTTTGGTGTTTTCCTGCTGTCAGTGGGATCTTTAGAAAGAGGAAACTTGTTTATGCCAAGCTGAGCTTGCCTTTGTTGCTTTGGCTCCATGGGGTTGCTCTTTCTGTCCACACAGAGGCTAATTCCTTTACTCAGTGGCTGCATGTGTTGTTTTGCTTTGTTTTCTTTCCATCGCATAGCTTCTGGTATCCTGGACAAAAAGTGTCCATCCATTTTATCACCCTGCCTTCCTTAAAACCAGTCGGTAGATGTAATAATCAGAGAGCACACTCACATAAAGTGATCAAATGGCTACGTTTTATAGTACCATTTAAGTAAAATAAGGTACATTACAAGGCTCATAATTAATCTGTTCTGGGAATATCTGTCTATGTGGCATGGGTAAGCAAGAATTTAACAGTAAAATGTAATCACTCTTCCATTAGATAGGAGACAAATGGCAATTTTTCCTGTTACTTTAATGTATAAGTAATTCATATTGTTGCTAGTACTCTCTATTCTGAAAAGTCCAATACCAGTAACAAAAAAATACAAAAAATAACTTCATGTTCACAAGTTGATGCTAAGAGAATTTCTGCAATCAATAGAATCTATTTTTAGTTATCTGATTAATAGTGGACAGCGTATCTTTCCTTATTCCAGATATCTTTCACTTGAATATCTTACTCTATTTTCCGCACTAAGTAGAAACACTTATTTTTCACCATTAAACACTCCTCCCCCTCTGTTAGCCATTTAGTCTGTGGTATTTCTGTCTACAGAGATGCCCTGGCCAGAAACATGGGTATTTATAACATCTCCCCCCCACCCACCTTCTGAATTCATTTGTTTCTGTCTTCTTAGTAAACTTGTCTCTTTTGCTGCATCACCATGGCTGGTACCTTGGTTTCAGCCTTGCTGGATTTCATGAGCCTCTGCTTGGTCTCTGCCTCCATTCTCGCTTCTACATCAGTCCATTTTCTAAAACACAGACCTGATTCTATCATTCTCTGCTTAACACTTTTTAGTGACTGGCTTTTGCCTTCAGGAGGAAGTCTGTGACTTCAAGGTACCTTCTCAGCTCTTGCCTCCTCCAGCACAGGGTGTTGCCCTGCAGAGTCACCAAGCCAGAGTGCTGGTGTATTTTGATGGAAGTTGATTAAGCATTTGAATTGTCCCCTGCATCTCAGGCTATTGAGCCTCTCTGGTCTCTGTCCAAACACGTTTTTAAATGCCCCTAGTGGGGGAAAGTAACATCTCTTAGAACCACCATCTGTCTTCTCATGGCACCTGCCCGCCTTTCATTCTGCATCTCACTCCCTACCCTTGGCTTTTGTTTGTGGGCACAGGTTAGGGACTCTTCTCTGAGCTGTCCCTGTGCACCTGCTCTACTTACTACCTCAGAGGGCTTTTGCAACACCTTGTGTGTTCTTGGTTTCTGGAAATCTTCTCTATGTCCTAGTTGGCTGTCTGTCTGTCTCTCTGTCTCTCAAAATTTTATATATTTGAAAGGCAGAGTGACAGAGATGACAAAGAGAAGCTTCCACCTTCTGATTCACTCTTCAAATGCCTACAACAGCTAGGTTGAGCCAGGCTGAAGCCAGGATCCAGGAATTCAGTTTGAGTCTGTCACATATGTGGCAGGGACCCAACTACTTCAGCCATCATCAGCTGCCTGCATGTGTGTGCATTTGCAGGAAGTTGGACTCATAGAGAGGCAAAGATTTGAACCCAGACAATCTGATATGAGATGCAGATGTCCCAAGTGGCATCTTAACTGTTGTGCCAAATGCTTGTTCCCTAGTTGTCTGTCTGTCAGCATTCAAAAATCATGAGCTCCCTGAAGAGACAGGCCAGGTCTTGTTCAGCACTGTATCCACATATGTGGCTCATGGTTTGGCCTATATTTGACAAAGCATTTGATCCCCAACAACCATAACACTGTTGAGTCTATTGATGAAGTATCAGTGAGAGCAGTTCATCTGTAGGGAGAATACTATGTATCAAAATTTAGGTACCCACATAAAAGTGTAGCTATGCACTGGCTATCCTTGTAGTATTTGTGCCTTAAAAATATGAGTTTGAGCAGCAAGCAGCCAGTTATTACTTAATTTCCATCCAATACACAATTAAGTACAATTTGACTAAATGACATCATAAAAATCATTCTCTGTATCCCAAATCTTGCTTAATAAATTCCAAGTAATACAACATTAATATACCATCTTATATATTCAGACCATTTTTGCAGCAATAAAAATGGTATATATTATCAACATCACATGTATTAATCACATAGAGTTTCTAGGAATAGGTTCTCCTTAAATGTAAACTAGAATTTTAATGTTCCTAAAATGAATATAATATTCTACTTTAAAATGTATGTGAATTGTACACTTGACTTAGTGGTTAAGATGCCACTTAAGGTGCCTACATCACGTATCCAGGTTCCTGGATATTTGAGTCCTGACTCTATACTTGATTCCAGCTTCCTCCCAATGTGTACTCTGGGAGACAGCAAGTATTGGTTCAAGTACTTGGGAGGCTGTCATCCAGTGGGGAGACCCAGATTGTATTCTTGAGCTGGCTCTGCCTAGCTTAGTCCCTGGCTGTTGCAAATATTGGACATTTGGGGGATGAACCAGCAGATAGGATCTCTCTCTCTCTCTCTCTCTGTCTCTCTTTCTCTCTTTCTCTCTTTCTCTCTCTTTTCCTCCCTTTATAACAAACACAAATGAAAAAGTATGGCAGATATTTTTAAAAAGACATATGTTGCAATGGTAGAATATTTTTATTTAACCAGATATGCAACTGTGCTGTTCTTCACTCACATTGCTTATAACTTTTGCATGTGTAAATAAGAACTAATAAAGCAATAGCTAAAAATATACTCATGTAAATCATCTAAAAAGGAAATTATGTTTCTATGATAATTAAATATCTAACTAGGAAAGTAAGTTCTGTTTTGTAACATACATGATTTCCATTGTCCAAGGATCTAGATAACATTTCATTGGAAGAATGTTTTATCTTCATGTTATTCTTTTTAAAAAATGCTTAAAAGTTGTCAAGTCAAATTTTGACACATTTCCTATTCTGTTATAAAATATGAATATTTTACCTGATTAGATTGGAATGCAAATACACGATTACACACTATTTGAGTTTTTAACTTAATGTTTGTGATGTAATGAAAGGAAATTGAACATAAACTGTTTTCTAACCTTTAAGTATCATTTGTTTTACAATATGTACAAATGGACTTTGCCTCAGTTTTTTTTTTTTATTTCAAGAAAGAATTTTTACTGAACAGAAACATCATCAGATATTCATCTCATACAGAAGATAATGGTTACTACTTAAGCAGTCATAAAGCATTAAATTCTTACGAAGAATTCTATGATAATCCTCTACTGAAACAGGCCGCAGACACAAAGATTATGGAATAAGAAAATTGTACCAAAAAGACCAGTGGAAAAACTACAGTATAATAGTTTTGTTCAAGAATCAGAAAGTTTAAATATGAGCTCTCAAAACAATAAAATCTCTGTAGGGCAGGTGTTATAGTTGCTGCTTGTGACACCAACATCCCATATCGGAGTGCAGGTTCAAGTCCTGGCTACTCCTCTTCCAGTCCAGCTTCCTGCTAATGCACCTGGGAAAGCAGTGGAAGGTGACCCAAGTCCTTGAGTTCCTACCACCCACATGGGACACCCAAATGGAGTTTCTGGTTCCTGGTTTCAGACTGGCTCAACTTTGGCTGTTGTAAACATTTGGAGAGTGAACCAGGGGATGGAAAAGCTTTTTCTTTCTTTTTGCTTCTTCTTATCTCTCTGTCACTCTGCCTTTTAAGTAAATAAGTCTTTAAAAAAATAAAATCCCTGTTGAGTAGTTTATTAATAGACAGCACTCACCGACAGATTTTGCCCGAAATTCCTTTTCTTCATAGTTATCTGAGACAGATTAGGTCACACATGAACAGTAGCCACAAGAAACATATTTAGAATATGTACATTTTTAGTTTATTAGCTGTGATTGGTATGATTTGTGAAAATTTATTTAAATCATATAATGTTTATGAATCACTATAAATATGCTAAAATCACTGGTGATGATTTAGGCAAATATATGTCATTTTAAAATGTAGCAATGACTTTCAAAATCAGGCAGTTCTTTTATTTTTTTTAAAATTATTTATTTATTTATTTAAAAGGCAGAGTTATGGAGAGGCAGAGGCAGAGGCAGGAAGAGACGAGGGAGAGAGGGAGGGGTCTTCCATCTGCTGGTTCTCTCCCCAGATGGCTGCAATGGTCAGAGCTGTGCAGATTTGAAGCTAGGAGCCAGGAGCTTCTTCTGGGTCTCACACGTGGGTTCAGGGGATCAAGGACTCAGGCCATCTTCCACTGCTTTCCCAGGCCACAGCAGAGAGTGGGATCGAAGTAGAGCAACCAGAACTCTAACTGGTGCCCAAGTGGGTTGCAGGCACTGCAGGTGGCGGTTTTACCCACTGTGCCACAGAGCTGGCCCCAGGCAGTTGTTCTTACCTAACATCCCCCAACCTTGAGTAGTTTGTATATCCATAAAAACTACTGGTTTAAAAATAGGAAATATTTTGTGTTTGTCAATGGAAGTCCCATCTAGAGCTACTGTATATCCAATTTGTGCAACTGTATAGTGAAGCAATAATTTAGTGAGCAGAGTTCTTGACCTGATACAATTCCTGCTACTGCATTTGGCATGATAAAATGTAATGTCAATAAAATGTCCAACTGCTATAACGCTATTCACCATTATTTCAGGATTGATGTGAATAAATTATGTGGTGTCATTCATTGATATATTTATTCAGCAAACAATAATCTGGCCCCATTTTGTGCCAGACACTGCACAGGGCTGGGGTTTCTAATGGTAACTAAATTCATAACTGTGGCTTCTAAGGGAAGAAGACAGTCATTAACAATTAAATACATAGGAACATGTGATTGCAAACCTAGCAAATACTTTGAAGTAAAGGATATGATCAAATAGGAGTATACTTCCAAAAATTAAAGAATTAAAAGATTATTTTGGTGCAATGTTTTGAAATTAATGCATAGGAGGGGCCTTCAAAAGTTATGAAAAGGGCAGACATTTGGTGTAGCAGTTAAGTGCTGTTTGGTACAATGGCATCCCATAGCAGAGTGCCTGGGTTGAAGTATTTACTCTATTTCTAATTCTGTTCTTGTTAAAGCATTTCCTGGGAGGCAGTTGGCAATAGCTCAAGTAGTTGCATCCCTACAACCTATATGAGTGGGAGATCTGGATTGAGTTCCAAGCTCCCAGATTTAGGCCAAGCTAGCCCCAACTTTTTCAAGCATTTGGAGAGTGACCCAGTGATCCAGCAGATGTTTCTCTCTCTCTCTTTCTCTCTCTCCTTCTCTCTCCTTCTCTCTCCTTCCCTCCCTCCCTCTTTCTCCCTGTCTCTCCCTCTTTCCCTATACCCCCCCCCACCTCTACCTCTGTTGCTCAAAAAAAGTCATGTAAAATGCATATCAGCAGAAAACTAAACCTTTGAATCAAAATAAACTTATTTTTTATTTTCTTTTTCATGAACTCCTTGAAGTACCCTCATAATAATGATAAAATCTAACTTATTTAAAGCACCATGCAGTGGCACAGGTGGAGATGGTCAGGGAATTCTAAGAAAGTCAGCCTGAAGCTGTTGACACAAAGCAAGTTGAGCAGGCCTGGGAAGGTGTAATAGGGAATGACCAGTGCTTATGCAGGCACAGAGGAATGCAAAAGTCCAGTTAGGAGCCTTCTGGATAAAGGCAGATTGTGACTAGAATGCTAGAGTTGAGGCTTTATAGTAGCTAAGGGTTGGGCGTATCCAACCTTGAGAACTAAGGATAGTAATCTTCATCCTGCCATCTTACTGCCTTAAATGCTCTCATTTATTTTTTCCTATTACCTAGGGTAGCAACTCTTTTTAAAAATTGTTTTAATTTTAATTTTTAAATAGTTTTAACAGATTCAATGTGCTTTGTAGATACCATTCTAAGAACATAATGATATTTCCTTGCTTCAGTGATGCTGAGCATTTTTTCATATATTTGTTGGCCATTTGTATTTCTTCTTTTGAAAACTGTAGTCAAGTCCTTCACCTATTTCTCAACTGGATTTTTTTTGTTATTGAGTTTTTTTAAGTTGCTGTTATATTTGGGATGTTAATCCTTTGTCAGGTAAATGGTTTACAGATATTTTTCTCATTCTGTTCGCTGTTTGTTTACTCTATTGATCATTTTTGTGTGCAAAAGCTTCTGAGTTTGATATAGTCCAGTTTGTTCAGTTTTGCTTTGTTGCCTGTGCTTTGGATGTCTTAGGCAAGAAGTCATCCCTGCACCAATGTCTTGTAGTGTTTCCTCTGTTTTCTTCTAGCAACTTCGTAGTCTCAATTCTTAAATTTAGATCTTTGATACATCTTGTATTGATTTTTTAATATAGTGAGATGTATGGATCTCTTAACTGTCCTTCATAGTTTTTCTTTTGTTTGTAGACAGATTTTCTTAATACTTCTCCAAGCTGCAGAGTCTTTCTAGATTTTCATTCCAGAGGAAGTAAAAAGGAAGCACTTTCATATTCCAGAGTTTGGTGTTGGAAGCAAGTCACTTACTAAAAAGCCATTGATGGTTTATGTGTAAAACAGCAGCTTGGCTTCTGGCTTCCCCTTATTGCTGGGGGCTGGTTTGTTGTTCAGGACAGATGAAACAAGTTTGCAGCTGAATGAAGCACATCAAAAATTTCCTAATCTTCTCAAGTTTCATTAGCCATCTTCTGTATTTGTTTTCCCATGTTTGTCTTTCTCTGCACATCCTGCTTAGCTGGTTGTTTTGGATTGTTCCCAGTCTGCAATATCTGCCTGATGCCCACAGGGTATGCACTGATCTGCTTATACCTCCACATCTCTACTGCTAGATTTGGCCTGATTCTTGGCTCTGATCATTCTGTTCTTCTCAGCCCTATAGCTATTCTTTACATTTTATCATTATCTCCATCTTCCTAAAGTAAATTTTAGTGTTCTTTAGTAACCATGGTATCTCAAGAGCAGAGTGAATAAAGGAAAAAAAATTAGTCCTCTACATATACCAACCAACACAGGAGACGAGGCCTGAATCTTAAAATTTAAGAAAGCTAAATATATCCAGATTGTTGCATTTTATTATTGAAACCTCATCCTCGTGATTTATATGTAACAAACTTTATTCTTTGAAAGTTCAATTCATTTAACTTACATAAAGTTAAGAAACTAGCTTATTTAGGCTGTGTTCTTATCCCCAAGTCCTTAAAAATCTTGGTTTTCATCTTACAAAATGTACACTTTTTTTATACTGCCTTGACCATATAAGATTGTAATGAAAATGTGACAAATTGTTCATTTAAAATTAGATGCTTCAAGCTAATGTCTTTGAACTATGTGGCTGTGAGGCAGAGAAAGGAAAGTGCTCGAGAGAGATTATATCTCTGTCTTTTCTGAAACCGGATTTGATGCTAATGTGCTTGCTAGACTTTCCCAGAAGAAAATGATATGAGGGTAATCTGATTTCTCTCCTCTGGATATGGAGTTTTAATGGCATGAATACTTCATGAAAGAAATACAGACGTTAGAGAACAATTTTATCCCATTCTTGAGGCTTTAGCAGTCTTTACAGCAGCAAAATAGGAGCCATCTCTTAAAAGAGAACGAGAAGGGAGAGCGAAGGCGAGAGTGAAGGTGATGCTCCGAGCGTTTTCCTTTCATCACCCACCCTGACCCAGTCCCAAATATTTTTCTGCCTGAAAAAGAGTACGAGATGTCACCCCAGGATTTCTTCTTCCCTGGTCATGTTCGATGAAACAAATAACTTTGTATTTTTCTTTCCATTATAAGGAAAAGTTTTCATCAGTGTTTCTGAAATATTATCCCCTAAATTAAAAAAAAAAAAAACTATCCTAAAGGATATTTTTACTTCTTATACTAAAATCTGTGTCATATCAACATTTTAGACTGTAAACTCTTTTTTAAAGGAGATTAAAAATATAACAGTAAGATTAAAAGCAACTCAATTTCTAATTTTCTCTACCTACTTAAGGTTGGTCTTTGTTTAATCTTCCCTTCCGCTCTCTCCTTTCTCTGGGCTCCCTCCATTCTTCTTCCATTCTATCTTTCTCTTCCTTTCTGTCTTTGTTTTTCTCATTTGCCATGTTTCACTGCCAATGTCTGTCATCATTTCTGCTATTTCCTGGATTTAGTGTTGAAATTTTATGAAATAGATTCAGACTTTAATGTTTGAAACTATTAGTTTTAAGATATGCATCATTTGCTTAGACAGTAGAGCTAAAAACCATAGCAATAGTTAACACTCTGTGCACTTTTCTCTGTGGTAGGTGTTGTGCTCTTATGGACATTAACATAGATTGACTTCATTTATGCCTCCAAGATATCGAGAGGAAAGTATTACTCAGTAATGGTAAAGTTACTTGCACAGGGTCCTTTTGCTTTTGCAGTTTGTATCTGAGCCCAGAAACTGTTCTGAGGTTGGCACTATATAGCCCTGTCTCACCGCTGCTGTACCCTATTGAAGATGGCACTCGGATACCAGCTCTATTCCCCACTTTTCTTTTGTTTATCAGTCTAACTTTTTCCACGTTTATGTGAGACTGGTTAGAACAATATAGTGACGTTTATGTCAGTAACTTCCTTAAGATTGTTATCTTTGGTGTCTAGCCTTGGAGAATAATATTTTTGGTATTATTGGAAAAGATACAAATAATACTTTGATGTCTCAAATGACAGTGTGATTTGTGTGAGATAAATTTTATCCAAGTGGCCTAGGAATTCATTGCTATAGCTGTGCCTTTGATACACCATTGATTCTATGCAGCCCAATTTAAATATCTCAAATGGACATTTCAAATTTGTGTATAGTATGGAAAAACCAGTACTGGCAATAACTAAGGTGATTTTTTAAAATTATATTTTTTATTTGAAAGACAAAGAGACAAAAAGAGTGATATAGACAGACAGATATATCCCAACTGCTGATTCACTCCCAAATGCCAACTACAGCCAGGGCTAAGACATATCAGGATCAGAAATTGGAAACCCAGTCCGGTTCTCCTGTCTAGAGGGAAGGGACTCAAAACAGGAACCATCACCTGCTGCCTCCTAAGATGTACATTAACAGGAAGGAATCAGAAACAGAGCTGAGAACCCAGGCATTTGGATAAAGGAAACAGGCAGCCAAAACAGTATCTTTAACAGCTATGCCAAAAAACCATACAAATAAGGCAGCCTTTACAAACTTTATTGATCATCCAATTGAAACTAATTTAGTTAGATGTAGAAAAAATGTGATTAAAATGTACTTGATGTATAACATAAGTTTAAAACCTATTTTATAGATAACTATTACAATTTAAATGGAAAAATATTTATGATAAAACTGTATAACTAGCTATTAATCTTGCACTTTATTTTACTGTGAATTATTTAAATTTTTTTCCAATTTAATGTTTTGTTATTTTTGAGATAACATTTTAAATTTATAGTTAAAAGTTTAATTATCCTCTAAATAAAGAGTTTAACAAATAAAACGGATCATAGCTTAGCAGGAAAATAGGCAGGGGCTATAAACAGTAATGAAACAAAACGATGGGGGCCAGTGCTGTGGGTAAAGCCGCCGCCTGCAGTGCCAGCTTCCCATATGGTCACCGGTTTAAGTCCCGGCATCTCTACTTCTGATCCAGCTCTCCGCTCTGGCCTGGGAAAGTGTTAGAAGATGGCTCAAGTCCTTGGGCCCCTGCACCTGTGTGGGGAGCCATGGAGGAGGCCCCTGGCTCCTGGCTCTGGATCAACTCATCTCCAGCCCTTGTAGCCAATTGGGGAGTGAACCAGTGGATGGAAGATCTCTCTCTCTCTCTCTCTCTCTCTCTGCCTCTCCTTCCTCCTTCTCTGTGTAACTCTTTTAGATAAATAAATAAATCTTATAAAAATAAAAAAACCCACATCTCTGGTGTTTTCAAAAAAGGAACAAAAAGATGTTCAACTTCATTCATATAAAGTAAATTTTAAAATAGCCACAAAATCCTTAAAACTATAGTAGTATGTAATTCATATCAATTTGGCAAAGATTTTTTTAAAAATTGACAAAACACTGTATTTGCAGCAAATACTGATTTTAATTATAATGGAACAATTTGTAGTAAATTTTATTTACTATATAGGTAAATTGTTTATGAATCAACCTAATTTCTTAGAAAAACCTCTACATTTAGGAATACTTTAGAATACTAGGCTGCCTTGGAATTCTGTCTTTGGTCTTTTATTCTTTTAGTTTTTATGCAAAAGCAGTTCAGGATGTACAAGGATATCTGTTGCATTATTTCTTGCAGTATTAAGACTAGGAACAACCTTAAGGCAAATCATTATCAGAGAGTAGTTGAATAAATAATGGCACAGCACACAAGGGGAAAACCTTACAATGTTAAAAAGAATTGTGTGAATCCATGTACTTAGGCCTAAAGTGTTACATAAAGAAACAAATCATGGAAAAGTTTAAATATCCCATTTTTATTCAATTATTGGTAAGTATGTGTTTATATACATAAACAAACATGTAGATACGTGCATAGACGTAGACTTAGAAAGTATGTATGCATAGACGTAGACTTAGAAAGTATGTGTCCCTACCTTTTATGACATCTTAGTGCACCACTGCATAAGCTCATTCATTCTCATTGTTTCCACTCCCATTTCTGTCAGAATCAAACACTTGAATTTCCAGAAATAAGTTCCTTTACTCTTGTAGTTTGGAACTTGGTAAATGATGGTGTTACCAGCCACCCATGTTCCCCGGAGAAATTAGTTTTATTAACCATGGTTGAGTATTAAATAAACCTTTGCTATACTTGGACTCCTGTGAAGGAGCTGAGATATATTGAACTTTTTAATATCAAAAGTCGCTCTTCCCTCTGTGCCATCATTTTAGATTTTCCATAAAACTGTCTTAATTGCTAATATTATTCAGAAATGCTGTATTTAAAAGCATCTGCACAGTGCTTAACATTGTGTTTGAAACACTTTCAGTGTTTATTTAATTTCTGTTTATATAATTAATCAGATGCTTAGTAATTCTCTTATTAGAATTAATTCCCAATTTTCCTTGGTTATTACATTATGCAATTTAGGGGACAGATTGTGATATTGCATCTACTTGGTCTATTTTACAAGTCTTGTTAATGTACCTGTTTTTTATGTACATATTTCCAATGACTTCAGAATGCTTTGAATGGCTTTTGGTATGAATGGTCATCGTTAGCAGGAGTGACTAATAGAAAGAAACCAACAGATACAGGCCAGGAATACAGATTTGTTTAGCGTAATACAAAGATACTGGAGCTCACCTGTGTGAAAATACCTGCACAGAGCAGAAACATAGTTCTGTGAGGTCAGTCAACAACGCAACTAGTCCTGAATCCCGGTCCCCGAGAGGAAACACAGGTGCTCAGTGACACTGTTTGGCCCTCCTGAGGATACCATCAGGTCTTTCTGATGATCTCACTATATCCTGCTCTTAAATATCTGAGTTCCTTCTTGGTCCATCTTAATGAGCTCATGAAGAGTGCCCATCTTATTTCTTACCAAGTATGAATCATTGAAAATAATAGTGTTGTTACTGTTTTCATGAACTGAATTAATCCAAGTTCAATTTTATGAGAAAATCCCCCATAGGCCGACAGAAAGAGATGTTAGACCTACTTGAAATCTAACGCAGAAAACTTTTGTAAAGTTTTTCTGACTCCTAAGAGACTATGTAAATCAGCACTGCCAAATAGCTGGTGTTTCATTGTTTGTTATAAACCAGAATTTTATATAACCAAATATTCCTGGATGAAAGTTGTAACATTTTAATCTTAAAATGCCTAAATTATGAAAATGGCCATTTATTTATTTTCAGACTGTTTAAAAACTGCTACATGAAAGATCAATAGCTAGATTTTTATTTAATGTTTTGTTACTGCAGTATGGGAAATTACATACCATGGTTTTATTTTAATAACTCAGTGATAATTTTGTAGAAATATAATTTCTAAAAGCACCCATTATATTGGAAATGAAAGGAAAATACTATCATTTGAAAAGAGAATTTACATATCACTTTCTTTTATGGAAGAAACACATTTTATTAAAGTACAGTATACATACCAAAAATGCACATAATTGTATAGATCAGTGAGTTTTTGGCCCTCTGATCATACTCATAATCAACACTCAAATGCAGAACAGAGTATTGCTGGACCCCAAACGTCCTCACTACTACCAAATCTCCAATTCTTTTTTTTATATGTCATTTATATGGTATGATTCAATGAAGCAGTATTTATAACCATATAATGGTTATGAATTTGTTATATATTTGTTATACATTTGTCTTACAAATGACATTATTTATTTACATTTTCCTGATAGCTAGTGGTATTGAGAATTTTTTTTCTATTTTTTAAAAACTTTTATTTAATGAATATAATTTCCAAACTACAGCTTATGGATTACAATGGCTTCCCACACCCAATAACTTCCCTCCCAACCCCCGCTCTGTCTCCCCTTCCATTCACATCAAGATTCATTTTCAATTCTCTTTATATACAGAAGATCAGTTTAGTATATATTAAGTAAAGATTTCAACAGTTTGCCCTCACATAGCAACACAAAGTGAAAAATACTGTTTGAGTACTAGTTATAGCATTAAATAACAGTGTACAGCACATTAAGGACAGAGATCCTACATGAGGAGTAAGTGCACAGTGACTCCTGTTGTTGACTTAACAAATTGACACTCTTGTTTATGGCATCAGTAATCACCCTAGGCTCTTGTCATGAGTTGTCAAGGCTATGGAAGCCTTTTGAGTTCACCGACTCCAATCATATTTAGACAAGGTCACAGTCAAAGTGGAAGTTCTCTCCTCCCTTCAGAGAAAGGTACCTCTTTTTTTGATGACCTGTTCTTTCCACTGGGATCTCACTCACGGAGATCTTTCATTTAGGTCATTTTTTTTTTAAACTTTTATTTAATGAATATAAATTTCCAAAGTACAGCTTATGGGTTACAATGGCTTCCCCCTCCCAAAACTTCCCTCCCACCCACAACCCTCCCCTTTCCCGCTCCCTCTCCCCTTCCAATCACATCCTGATTCATTTTCAATTCTCTTTATATACAAAAGATCAGTTTAGTATATATTAGGTAACGATTTCAACAGTTTGCCCCCATATAGCAACACAAAGTGAAAAAAAAATACTGTTGGAGTACTAGTTATAGAATTAAATAAGAGTATACAGCACATTAAAGGCAGAGATCCTACATAATAAAAATATGGAACGCTTCACGAATTTGCATGTCATCCTTGCGCAGGGGCCATGCTAATCTTCTCTGTATTGTTCCAATTTTAGTATATGTGCTGCCGAAGCGAGCACCATTTAGGTCATTTTTTAAAAAGTATTTCTTGGCCATTTGTAATTTTTTTGAGAAATACCCAGAAATTTTTCCCATTTCTTGACTTTATTGTTTGAATTATTGTTCTTTAGTTTTTTGAGTTGCTTATATATTCTGGAAACTAATCCCTTGTTAGATAAATAGTTTGCAAATAATCTCTCCCACTTTGTCAGCTGTCTCTTCACTCTGTTGCTTGTTTCCTGTCTGTAGCTGTACAGAAGTTTCTTAGTTTAATACTCTGCCATATCTCTCCTTTCTTTGTTTTTGCATGTGTTGAAATCTTTACTTAATATATACTAAACTGATCATCTGTATATAAAGAGAATTGAAAATTAATCTTGATGTGAATAGAAGGGGAGAGGGAGCGGGAAAGGGGAGGGTTGTGGGTGGGAGGGAAGTTGGGGGGGGCATTGTAATCCATAAGCAGTATTTATAGCCATATAATGGTTATGAATTTGTTATATATTTGGAAATTTATATTCATTAAATGAAAGTTTAAAAAAAATAAAAATATGACTAGAATATTTCAAAAGGTCTGTCAGATATTCCTCCTCCTATTTGACCAAGTCTGTTGAGGCTTTCAACTGCATTTTGCAAGATAAAGAAGACTCTTGAAAACTTATCTGTTTACCTACATATCTATATCTATATCTATATCTATATCTATATCTATATCTATATCTTTATATCTATGTGTAAGAGGTAGGGAGACAGAGCTCTCATCTTCTGGTTCCAATGCCCACAACATCTGGAGCTAGCCTATGCTGAAGCTGGGAGCCAGAAACTCAGTCCAAGTCTCCAGTGTATGTGGCAGGGACCCAACTACAGGAGCCATCACCTGCCACCTCCCATGTGCACATTAGCAAGAAACTGGAATGGAAGTGTAGTCAGGACTTAAATCCGGGCACTCTGATACAAGATGTAGGCATCTCAACTGGAAACTGAAATACTAGGCCAAATGCCTGTCCTAGTTTTTTATTTGATTTAATGAGTTTTTAATCTCTAAGCTTTTTTTTTTTTTTTTTTTGGCTCTTTTTTAAGACCTCTTTGTCCTAGCTTTCTCCTTCCATGCTAGGCATTAATTTTCCAAGTTTGTTTAACTGTCATCTGTACTCTTCCTTTCTGTGGAGTCTGAAATCAAATCAGTGCTGGGTTCCTCTGAACCCACTTTTAAATGGTGGCTTGAAGATGTGACTTCAAGTGTCAGTTTGTTGTACCAATTAAGTCTAGATGGATGCTTAGGTATAGCATCCCTATATATTTTTCCATTGTTAACTGCGGCAGCAATGGGGATGGGGTTGCTCCTTTTAGTCCCAGAAGGGTTGTACAGGTGTTGGTGTTGGTGACTGGATTCATGGCATTGCTGGGCTGAAGTCCAAGACAGGTATGCACTATCTGTAGCACCCACCAAAGCCTGGGTAGACTTAGTACATAGTGGGGCAAGAGTCCAGGGCACTCACCAAACTCGGAGAAGTATTGGAAATGGCGCCATGGCAGGCCAGCCATCATCCAGGACAGGAATGTCCTGTATTTCAGGTTTAAAGGGATGGCCCCAAGTCTGCAGGGACATCTAAGGTTCTAGGAGAAGTTTCCACCCTGTTATGCCAAACCACCTGTCCTGTGCAGTGCAGAACACTGTTGCAACTGGGTCTAGTTGGGTTTGTAGGGTTCTAGTCCTTTTGCTAGGATGGTGTGATGTCTGTGTGGTCCTATGGATAAGGAGATACAGGGCATTCATCCCTCGTAAACAGTATGTGACTGTTTCCTCAAGATGGTATCACCAGTGGTGGGCATTTACCATAACATTGAAGACACCACTTGGGACATTCACATTCCATATAGGAGTGTGTAGTTCAAGCCACAGTCCTTTATTTCTGATACAACTTCTTGCTAACACACACCCTAGGAGACAGCAGGTGATAATTCAAGTATTCAAGTCTCTGACACCCAGATTGAATTTAAATGCTTCTAGCTTTGGGCTGGCCCAGCCTAGTCTGTTTCTCACATTTGAGAAGTGAAGCAACAGATGGAAGAACTCTGTCTTTCCATTGTGAGTTCCTTCTCTGAAGCAAAAGTACTATACATACTCCAGGTGGTTCCCCTTGCCTGGCTGCAACCCAGTGATAATTGTAGATTCCTGCAGGAGCTAGTGTTGCCGATGACCAGCATCCCTGCAGGTGAGGTCTGCTGGGGCTGTCTCATTCCCCCTTTCTCCTACAATGAGGATTCCCTGGCTGAAGAACAGGAGACAGAGACAGAGAGAGAGAGAGAGAGAGAGAGAGAGAGAGAGAGAAACATACACACACACACATACATATACTGTTGAATACTACACAGCTATAAAAAATAATGAAAGCCTGTCTTTTATAACAAAATGGATGCAGTTGGAAGCCATTATCCTTAGTGAAATAAGCTAGTCCGAAAAAGACAAATACTATATGTTTTCCTGCTCTGTGGTAACTTGAGTATCAAAACTATAATGTATAGGAGTGAAATTGACATTTTGAGATTTGATGATTGTTAATGCCCTTTTCTTTACGGTTGAAAAACAGTATTTTTTAGTCCTACTATTTGGTGAACTCTTGTTAGTGTAGGTTAATCTTCTAAGTGAAAAATAAACAGAATAGATCATTTTGAAAATGGAGGTAATAGGAGAGGGAGGAGGAGGAAGGTGGCAGTGTGGGTGGGAGTGAGCATAGGGTGGAAAGTATTACAGTGTTCCTGAATCTGTATATATGAAATTTGTATACCTTTAATTCAATAAATAATTTTTTAAAAATTAAATAATTTTATGTTAACATATAACCTCTGGTAGAAGAGAAACATTTTAAATAGGATGTCAGAATAAATCAAGAGGTTGAATTGGATATCAAACATATGAAACTTACTGTAAAAGACTGATAAACAAGGGTCAGGTAGAAAATAGTGGATAAGGGGCTGATGATTTGGGTCAGAAGGTTAAGCTACCACTTGCAACACCAGCATTCTATATCAGAGTACTTGTTCAAGTCCTGGCTTCTCCATTTCTGATCCAGCTCTCTGCCAATGCACATGTAAAAGCAGCAGGAGATGGCTCAAGTAATTGGACCCCTGCCATCCATGTGGGAGACCTTGATAGAATTATAGAATTCTTGGCTCTTGGCTTCAGAACCAGCAATTGTGGCCATTTGGGAAGTAAACTAGCGGATAAAAGATTCTCTCTCTCTCTCTGTCATATATATATATATATATATATATATACACACATACATATATATACACATGATGTTATATATAATATGTTACACATAATAACATCATATATATTGGGGGGGAGCCATTGTAATCTATAAGCTGTACTTTGGAAATTTATATTCATTAAATAAAAGAAAAAAAATCATATATATGATGTGTTTTATATATATATATATATATAAGATGAAATAACTCTTGAAGTTATATATATCTTACTTAATGCTGTTGAGCTTGTCATAGATGAGAGCATCAGTTGAGCCTACTTTTAAGTACTTAGCTTCTCTAATCACAGATATATTACATGTTGAAAATAGGAATTTATATCCAAATGGTTTTGACCTTAACCTTTTTACTGTTCATGATTTTGAATATGTTTTAAATCATAAATGCCAGTAAGTGTTGAAAATCATTTATGTCTCAATTGTAAATATGGTTCTGTAGTTATTATAATATACCAAGGGAAGTATTTAAGAATTCCAGGTAGGGGTGGAGAGCAATGTGTCTTATAGTATATGATTATAGAATTTTTATTTTCTATAATCTATTATAAGTTTCTAGAGATAGAGACTTTGCTAATACTGAAATATTGTTTGACACAGGTATTCAGTACTTTTGAATGATTAAAATGTACACAATTAGTGTTATGTTTTCTCCTTTTCCCCTCACTTTATGTCATTCTTGGTTTTATATTGCCTTTAGCCATCATTATAAATGGCAGAAAAATATCCATAATATGTCCTGTTATTTCCATAGCCAGTCTCCTATTAGTAGATACATTTTTGCTGTTGAACACATTGTTTTAGTGAATATGTTTTCATTGATGCTCTTCATTAGTTCAGGTTATTTTGTTAGGATAAATTCCTAGAAATAGCCTTACTAAAAAAAACACTTGTTCCACATATTTGGGCTCCTGTATAAATTTCCAATATATTAGTAGAAAAGACATCATTAACATGAGTTGTTTCCTTTGGTGTAGGGACTGTGCTGCATTTTCATAGTCGAGAAGCCCAAATGTGCTCATAAAGGTGCCTCACAGATTTTATTCGTTTGAAGATTTACATTAGAAGTTTGAATTCTCATAATTCACGTTTAGATGTAGAGAAAGGTAGTGTATTTAGTGTCAAAGAAAATTGACAGCAAAGATAATGTATTCTTTTATCATGTTATACTGGGAAAATTGTAGGAAGATAATAACTGGCATTAGTTACTGGTAGTGTTTAAACATGCCAATTAAGTAGGAGTCAAGGCAACATTTTGATGAATATTGAATAGGCCTATTTTCCAACTTTTATGTAGGTGGGAAGGTGAAGGAGTTTGGGTTTTTCATTCATTCATTCATTCTAGAATTCACATGAATATTCTAAATGTACTTACATTGTTCACGTTTATTTCTTACAGGAGAAATGATCAAAGTGTTGCCTGCTATTTTATTCTTGTGTCCTGGAATGTTGGGACTTATTAGGACCTTTAAGTGCTACCATGTTTATATTATTTGTGCACCCCTTTAAAGGAGCACATTTTGGTTGAATGCCAGTAAATCTTAATCCTTTGGCCTGTTACAGGTCAGGAGATCCTGATATCTTTGTGTCCTAGCTTCCTCCTGCCTGAAAGTACATTATTTAAGTCATAACTTATTGCACAGAAATCGGCCATCAGCATTTCCTACCCCTGACTCATGTCTTGACTTTGCTGGCAGACATGTTCTAACAAGGCCAGTAATATCCTTCCAGGCCTTGCCTCTATCGACCTACTGATGCAAGAACAGATATCTCATATTTCTTTCTAGGTTCAAGATTACTAATCGCTTCCCATGTATTTTTTTTAAAGATTTATTTATTTGAAAGTCGGAATTACACAGAAAAGGAGAGGCAGAGAGAGAGAGAGAGAGAGAGATCTTCCACCTGATGGTTCACTCCCCAGTTGGCTGCAACAGCCTGAGCTGCACCAGTCCGAAGCCAGGAGCTTCTTCCAGTTCTCCCATGCAGGTGCAGGGGCCCAAAGACTTGGACCATCTTCTACTGCTTTCCCAGGCCATAGCAGAGAGCTGGATTGGAAGTGGAGCAGCCTGGACTTGAATCGACATTCATATGGGATTCTGTCACTGCAGGCGGTAGCTTTACCCACTATGCCACAGTGCTGGCCCCACTTCCCATGTATTTTAACAAGCTTTTTTTTTTTTTTAAAATAAATGATTATCTATTCTGGAATATGCTGATTGGGTTCCTTTTCAGACTTCTTTACATTTGTCCCCTATCACCATTCCTCTCGAGTGTTATTTCTCTAATTTTACAGAAGTTTAATGATTGAAAAGTAATCATGGTCTTGGAATTGTAAAAGTTAAGAAATAGTTCATACTCAGCAGATGTGGTCACTATTGAACATTCTTATATCACCAAATGGAACACCAGAAGTTGACAAAACTGTAAAGGAAGATGAAAAAAGTTTTAATGTTAATGAGAAATGTTAATTCTTCTACCTTGCTATATAAAGGGTCCAGAGAAATAAGTAAAAATATAATAGATTTAAATAACACAGTTAATAAGCTTAATCATATGGTCCTGTATACAATGAGAATTTTCTTTCAGAGCCCTCATAGAAAATTAACACATGCAGCACAGCTTACTTAAAAAGTTTGTATAAAATGGAGTTAAAAAGTAAGTTTATTCTGGTGCAAAATAATTTGAAATCCTTATGTAGTTTTTGTGTGATAAATATTTTCCATGAACTTTATGTTTTTTTTAAAGATTTTATATTATTTATTTGAAAGGCAGAAAGAGACAGACACAGACATCTTCCACCTGCTGGTTCACTCTCCCTAATGGCTACCACAGCCAGGTCAAGGCCAAGTCAAAGCCATGTGCCTGGAATTCCATCAGGTCTCCCACATGGGTGACAGGGGCCCAAGTATTTGGTCCATCACCTGCTGCTTTCACAGACTTATCAGCAGGGTGCTAGATCAGAAGCAGTGCAGTTGGGACTCAAACCAGCATACCAGTATGGTATGCCAACATTGCAAGAGGAGGTTTACCCCCTGGTCTCATCTGTGAACTTTTAATGATTTCTCGTTTACATATAATGTGGAATATAAAGCTAATTTTCATTATTTAAAAAGATTACTATTATACATTTTATGTTACTTAATCTGATGTAATAAAAGTGAAGAAGAAAAGGAAAATTTTATAAATGTAGTAATTGAAATCATACTTATAAATATCTGAATCATAAAAATTATTTTATGTTATAAATTCAGGGGTTATTATAATTAAAATGGTTGAGGGAAATTTATAGCCATAAATGTTCACCTAAAATTTTAAAGACTTAAAATTAGGACTCATGTATTCAGCTTAAAATTTCAGAACAGCAGAATTAACAGATAACTTGGAACGAAATTACAAGGAGTATAAAATACAATAGAATATAAATGTAATAAAGAGGATTATCAAACTTGAAAAGGGTAATGAAAGAGATAAACCTCTGTTGATGTTAAAAATGGAAAGAAAAGAAGAAAAACAATAACAGAAATGGAAAAAAGACATAACCACAGATGGTGTAAATATTCAGTGGATGAAGAAATATTTATAACTTGGTACAAACACTTAAATGAAACAAATACACTCCTAGGAAGAAGCACTCAATCAAAACTGGCTCAAGAAAAACTTGAAAACACCTGTAACTATATCCAATGAAGAAATAAAATTAGTAGCAAATATGTTCCCACAAAGAAACTGTTGATTTCAACAGTTTGATAGGTGAATTCCAGGAATAGGCAGTTCCTTTATTTTCATCACAAACTCTTACAGAAAATAAAAATATACCTATTTTCACTTTAAAGACAAACAGCCAGACCGGACAAGGAAATACTAGAAGGTAATCTGCAAAAAGCTAAACAAAATATAGCATACTATATCCAGAATTCTGTGATTTCTTTTTTAAAAGAGGGAAATTAAATCCATCTCTAGAAAGCAAGTCAATTTAGTGATATTGTGTACCACACTTACTCATTATTTGAATGGATAAATTAGGAAAATGATAAGATAGACATCCATTTCTGGATATGTGTCTGTTTTCTTTCCCCTCTCTCTTGCTCTTCCTTCTCCATCTTTACACCTCTGGATACAAATATATATGAATATACGCTACACCCACATCTTCTCTATGCCATACCCATAATATACCTGTGATATATATAATATGTAACATATATAGTGTACTTTTGATGTGTGTCTCATATATAAACATATATATTATCCTGAATTATTTACGAGTGTATCTAATAAAGAAGGGATTTTTAAATAATTATTGTAGACCATCCACCCAGAACCTACACAAGTGATCACAGTGAGAGATAAAACACAGGAAGTTTTCTCTTTAAAAAGAACTTCAAGATGCAGGCACTTTGCCTAGCCATTAAGATGCCAGTTAACATGCCTGTGGGCCCACAGTGAGTGCCTGGGTTCAGCACCTGCCTCTGGCTCTGACTCCAGCTTCTTGCTAATGCAGACCATGGGAAGCAGTGGATGGCTCAGATAATTAGGTTCTTACTACCCATGTGGGAAACCCAGTTTACATTATTGGCTCCCAGTTTCAACCATGGCCCAGTCCTGGTCATTACAGTTATTTGGGGAGTGAACAGAAAGGTAAGAGTTCCTTCTATTTCCATCTCAGCTTGTCCCTCTCTGCCTGTCAAATGGATAAATTTCATTGTTTTCCTCAAATAGATGAAGTTCAAGGGAATTATCAACTTAAAATTCAATCTTCTAGCTTCTTCTTAAGGTAGTGGAAGATGGGAGAGAGGAAGCTGCAGGCCAGGCAGGGCCCAGAGGGTTCGACCTAATATGCTCGTGCATTCTTCATCGTCACCTGAGCGGTGGAATGTTGGTTTTGTTTTGGTTACCCTTTCACTGCATTCCATTTTAGGATACTTTTTTCTGTTTTTGAACATTTATTTGAAAAACATAAAATATTACCTCCTGTTTTTGGAACTTAATATTCTTTTTTAAATTTATTTAAGGCATACAAATTTTATGCATTCATGTATACAGATTTAGGAACATAGTGATACTTCCCACCCTATGCTCCCTCCTACCCACACTCCCACTGTTCCTCCTCCTTCCTCTCATATTCCCTCTATTAATTTTTACAATGACCTACTTTCAGTCTACTTTATACAAACAATATTAACACTATAGTAAGTAAAGAGTTAAGCAAATAGTAAGAAAAAAACCCCACCTTTCCTCTATAGTAGAGACAAAAGCTGTAAACAATCATTGGATCTCAATGTCAATTTCACTCCTATACATTACATTTTTGGTATTCTATTAGTTACGTCGGTTCATTGAAAACATACAGTATTTGTCTTTTGTGGACTAGTTTATTTCACTAAGTATAATGGTTTCCAGTTGCATGCTTTTTGTTGGAGAAGACAAACTTTCATTCTGTTTTAATGGCTGAGTAGTATTACATAGTATACACACACACACACACACTATGGTGTATATATATGTATATATCTCATAATTTCTTTATGCAGTCATCAGTTGATGGACATCTAGGTTAATTCCATATCTTAGCTAGTGTGAATTGAGCTGCAATAAACAATGGGAGTGAAGATACTCTTTCATATGCTAATTTCATTTCCCTTGGGTAAATATTCAGAAATGAGATTGCTTGGTCGTATGGTAGATCTATTTGCAGGTTTCTGAGGTATCTCCATACTGTCTTTCACAGTGACTGTACTAGTTTACATCCCTACCAACAGTAGAGTAGGATGCTTTTTTCCCATATCCTTACCAACATTTATTGTTTGTTGATTTTTGGATGAAAGCCATTCTAACTAGGGTGAGGTGAAACCTTGTCATGGTTTTGATTTGCATTTCCCTGATGGCTTGTGATCCTAAGCATTTTTTCATGTGTCTGCCATTTGAATTTCCTTCTTTGGAAAGAAATGTCTTTGGGGCCGGTGCTGTGGCGCAGCAGGTTAAAGCCCTGGCCTGAAGCGCCCGCATCCCACATGGGCTCTGGTTCAAGTCCCAATTGCTCCTCTTCCAATCCAGCTCTCTGCTGTGGCCTGAGGAAGCAGTAGAGGATGATCCAAGTCCTTGGCCCCTTGCACCCATGTGGGAGACTCAGAGGAAGCTCCTGGCTCCTGGCTTCGGAATGGCGCAGCTCAGGCCGTTGTGGCCACCTGGGGAGTGAACTAACAGATGGAAGACCTTTCTCTCTGAATTTACCTCTCCCTGTAACTCTGTCTTTCAAATAAATAAAATAAATCTTCAAAAAAAAAAAAAAAAAAGAAGGAAAAAAAAATGTCTGTTCAAGTCACTTGCCCATTTCTTAACTGGATTGTCTGTTTTCTTATTGTTGAGTTTTTTCAACTCTTTTTAGATTCTGGATATTAACCCTCTATCAGTTGCACAGTTTGCAAATGTATTTTCCCATTCTGTCAGTTGCCTCTTTGCTGAATGATTCATATACAGTGTGGAAGCATTTCAGCTTGATGTAATCCCATTTGTCTCATTTGCCTTTGATTGCCTATGTTTTTGGGGTCTTTTCCAAGAAGGCTTTACCTATGCCAAATTCTTACAGAGTCTCCCCAGTGTTCTCCTCTAGTAATCTGATAGTATCAGGTCATAGATTTAGGTCCTTAATCCATTTTGTGTTGATTTTTATATAAGATGTAAGGTAGGGAGTCTTGTTTCATACCTCTGCACATAGAGATCCAATTTTCCCAGCACCATTTGTTGAAGAGACTATCCTTTCTCCACGGATTATCTGATTTTAAATTCTTTGTCAAAGATTAGTTGATTGTAGATGTATAGGTTGATTTCTGGGGTTTCTAGGCTCTTTAGTTGGTCCACATGTCTATTTTTGTGCCAGTACCAGGCTGTTTTGATTATAACTGCCCTGTGGTATATCTTGAAATCTGGTATTGTGATGCCTCTGGCTTTGTTTTAGTTGCACAAGATTGCTTTAGCTATTCTTGTGTTTCCATATGTATTTTAGCATTTTTTTTTCTAGATTGAGAATCTGTAAATGCTTTTGATAGTATGAATATGTTGATGATATTAATTATTCTAATCCACATGGAAGATTTTTCCATTTTTAATGTCTTTTATTTCTTTTATTAATGTTTTGTAATTTCCATCATAAAGATCTTTCACATCCTTTGTTATATGTATTCCAGTGTATTTAGTTTTTTCTGTAACTATTGTGAACAGGATTGATTTTAGAAGTTCTTTCTTAGCCTTTGCATTGCCTGTGTATACAAAGGCTATTCATTTTTGTGTGTTGATTTTACATCCTGCAACTTTACCAAACTCTTTTATGAGTTCCTGTAGTCTCTTAGTAGAGTCTTTTGGATCCCCTAAATATTGAATCATGTCATTTGCAAGTGGGGATAACTTTACTTCTTCCTTTCCAATTTGTATTCCTTTGATTTCTTTCTCTGCCTAATGGCTCTGGCTAAAACTTCCAGGACTATACTTTATAGCAGTGGTAAGAGTGGGTATCCTTGTCTGGTTCCTGATTTTGATGGAAATGCTTACAACTTTTCCCTAATCCAATAAGATACTGGCTGTGGATTTGTCATAATTTACCTTGATTGTGTTGAGGAATGTTCCTTCTGTACTGAATATGCTTAAGGTTTCATCATGAAATGATGTTGTATTTTATCAAATGCTTTCTCTGCATCTATTGAGATAATCATATGGTTTTTATTCTTCAATTTTTTAATATGATGTATCACAATTATGGATTTGTGAATATCTCTGCATAACATGAATAAATCCGATTTGGTCGGATCTTTGTGATGTGTTGTTGGATTAGAGTAACTAGTATTTTGCATCTGTGTTCATCAGGGATATTGGTCTATACTTCTCTTTCTCTATTTCCTTTTTTCTGATTTATGAATTAAGGTCATGCTGTCCTTAGAGAAGAAGTTTGGGAGGATTACCTCTCTTTCAGTTGTTTTCAATAGCTTGAGAAGAATTGGAATTAGTTCTTTAAATGTCTCATAGAATTCAGCAGTGAAGCCATCCAATCCTGGACTTCGTTGAGAGGGTCTTTACTACTGGTTTAATCTCTATCTTGGTTATTGGTCTGTTTAGGTTTGCTAGGTCTTTATGACTCAATTTAGGTAGATTGTATGTCTCCAGAAATCCATCCATTTCCTCTGGATTTTCTAATTTGGCATATAGCTCTTTTTAGTTATTACTGATGGTTCTTTTTATTTTTGTGGTTTCCATTGTTACATAACCTTTTTTATCTCTGATTTTGTTAGTTTGAGTCTTCTTTTTTGGTTAGCTATACCAGTGGTATATCAGTGTTGTTTATTTTTTCAAAAAACCACTTCTTCATTTCACTTATCTTTCATAATGTTTTGTTTTGATTTTTTATTCTCTAATTATTTTTTCTCTCCTGCTTATTTTGGGTTTGTTTTGATTTTGTTTTTTAGGTTCTTGAGATGGATTGATAGCTCATTTATTGAAGCCTTTCTAATCTCTTGGTTCAGGCACCAATTTCTGTAAACTTCTTTAATACTGCTGTATCTGTATCCCATAAGTTTTGATTTGTTGTATTGTCAGCTTCATTTCCTAGAGTTTTTTTTTTTTACCTTTTCATTTCTTCTGTGACCCACTGTTCATTAAAGCGCATGTTGTTCAGTCTCCATGTATTTACATGTGTTCTAGGTTCTTGAGTTGTTTATTTCCAGCTTCCTTTCATTCTGGTCAGAAAAGATGTATGGTATGATTAAATGTTTTTGAGTTTGCTGAGATTCACTTTATGGCCTAGCATATGGTGTAACCTAGAGAAATTCCATGCACTGGTGAAAAGATGTGTATTCTGCATCTGCGGGATGAAAGTTTCTGTGGATAGTAGGTCCATTTGGTCCATACTGTAGATTACCTCTCATGTTTATTTGTTAATTCTTCTGTCTAGTTGATCTGTCCAGTAATGAAAATAGGGTGTTGAAGTCCCTATTACTATTGTATTGGAGTCTATGACTCCTTTTAAATCCATTAACATTTGTTTTAAATAGTGATGCACTCTGGGGTTGGGTGTATATAAATTTATTATAGTCACATGGTCCTGTTGAATTGATCCCTTAGTCATTATATAGTGTTCTTCTTTATCTCTTTTAACAATTTTTGTGTTAAAGTCTATTTTTTTATATATTAGGATGGCTACATCTACTCATTTTTGCCTTCCATTACTATAAAATATCTTCTTCCATCCTTTTACTTTCAGTCTGTGTATATTTTTGTTTGTAAAGTGTGTTTCTTGTAGACAGCAAACAGATGGATCTTCTTTTTAAATCCAATAGCCAGCCTATTTTGTTTAATTAGAAAATTGAGGCCATTTATATTTAAGATGACTATTTTTTTTAAACTTTTATTTAATGAATATAAATTTCCAAAGTACAGCTTATGAATTACAATGGCTTCCCCCCCATAACCTCCCTCCCACCCGCAACCCTCCCCCTCCCGCTCCCTCTCCCCTTCCATTCACATCAAGATTCACCTTCAATTCTCTTTATATACAGAAGATCAGCCCAGCATATATTAAGTAAAGATTTCAACAGTTTGCCCTCACATAGCAACACAAAGTGAAAAAATACTGTTGGAGTACTAGTTATAGCACCAAATAACAGTGCACAGCACATTAAAGACAGAGATCCTACATGATATTTTTTTAAGAAATTAATTAATTTTCTATGCAATTTCCAATTGAACACCAGGTTTGTTTTTTTTTTTTCATTTTCAATTATCTTTATATACAGAAGATCGATTCTGTATATACTAAGTAAAGATTTCATCAGTTTGTACCCACACAGAAACACAAAGTATAAAAATACTGTTTTAGCACTAGTTATAGCATCACTTCACATTAGACAACACATTAAGGACAGATCCCACATGGGATGTAAGTACACAATGACTCCTGTTGTTGACTTAACAATTTGACACTCTTGTTTATGGCGTCATTATCTCCCCAGTCTCCAGTCATGAGTTGCCAAGGCTATGGAAGCCTTTAGAGTTCGCCAACTTTGATCTTATTCTGATAGGGTCATAGTCAAAGTGGAAGTTCTCTTCTCCCTTCAGAGAAAGGCACCTCCATCTTTGATGGCCCCCTTCTTTCCACTGGGATCTCTCTCGCAGAGATCCCTCATTTAGGTTTTTTTGTTTTGTTTTGTTTTTTTTCCAGGGTATCTTGGCTTTCCATGCCCACAATACTCTCATGGGTTCTTCAGCCAGATCCGAATGCCTTAAGGGCTGATTCTGAGGCCAGAGTGCTATTTAGAACATAAGATGACTATTGATAAATAATGCCTTGACCCTACCATTTTTCCATAAATATTCCTATTGTTTACTTTGGATTTCCTTTATACTTTTACTGGGAGATTTTCTGCCCTCACATTCTTTTATAATGATGACTGTCTTTCTGTGTTTCTATGTGTAGCACATCTTTAAGCATCATTTGTAAGGCTGGATATGTGTTGAAAAATTATTTTGATTTCTGTTTGTTATGGAAGATCTTTATTTCACCTTCATTCATAAATCAGAGTTTTGCAGGTAACAGTATTCTGGGTTGACAGTTTTTTTCTCTTAAGACTTGGACTTTGTCTCTCCATTTTCTCCTAGCCTGAAGGTTTTCCAGTGACAAATCAACTGTGAGTATAATTGCAGATCGTCTGAAAGTAATCTGGCATTTTTAGTGCACATCCTAGAATCTTTTGATTATGTTTTATTGGTGAAAGTTTGACTACAATGTGTCATAGTGAAGATCTTTTCTGGTCATGTCTATTAGGAGTTCCCTATGCCTTTTGTACATATTTTCTTCAAATGAGGGAAGTTTTCTGTAATAATTTCACTAATAGGCCTTCTAGTCCATTCACTCTTCCCACACTTTCAAGAACTCCTAAGACTCATATGTTTGATCTTTTCATAGTATCCCTTAAATATCCAACATTGTTTTTAATTTTTAATTTATATTTTTTCAGTCTGAGAAATTTCCAGGATTTGTCAGAATTCTAGCTCAGATATACCTTCTTCTGCCTACCAAGTATGTTGTTAAGATTTTCTGCTGTACATTTTAATTGACAAATTATTCATTTATAATATTTCATATTGATTTCTCTTTAAAATCTCAATCTCAAGGAAAAAAAATTTTTCCATGTCAGGTGTGGATTTCTTTAACTTGTGAATTTGCTTCTCATTGCTTCTGAGTAATCCTATAATTAATCTTTTCCATTCTTTTTCAGGCATTCATCAGTATCTTTATCTTCACATTCTCACATTGAAGTGTTGTGTTCCTTTGACGGAGTTTTGTTATCTTCATTCTTATTCTTGAATTTCTGTGTTTATTTTTTGCACATTTGTGGAAATACTTGTTGGCTTTTTCCTTTGATGGTTTTACCTGTGAACTGTGACTGTGGCTTAGTGGAATGTCTGTTCTCTCAGTCAATATCCAAAGACTTGTGCTGCATGTGGCCAGGGAGCTCTAGTCAGTGCTCCAGTATGGGGCAAATATCTAGGGTGACACCCAAGTTGGGCATGGTAGATCTCCTCTCTTGTCAGCAGGGGAGCCCTGTGATCACCTGTGTTGGTATAATCACATCCTCACCTCCTCTCTTCCGAGATAAATGCCCTGGGTTAGCCCACAGTAGGTGCAACACTCACCCATGCTGCTGCATTAACTGCACAAAGGATCTATATAGCCCTTGTGTGAGCACAGATCCAGCAACAGTGACTCACACCAGGCAGTTGAGGAGCTCTGAGCCTCTGACACTTCACACAGTAATTGCCCAGAGATCCAGCTATACCCTGAGCCCTGTCAAGCAGTCACAGTGTTCCCACAATCACAGCACACAAGGATCCCACGGTCATGGGGTACAGAGGATCCACTCTGCCCTCTAACCTGTCCCATCCACGGAGAGTCAGAGACGTCCCCAGTGTCAGCTGCCTGTGGGTGCTCCACCTTGGCAGTTTGAACCCCAGAGCCTGTGATATATTGATAGGCTGAGGGCACCTGACAGTCCTACGTAGGTGCCCTGCCCTTATTAATCCTCCCAGCCACACCCTTTAAAGTCAGTGGAGAATACGGATTTTTCCCTCTGTAAAATCTTTGTATTACGGCCGGCACCGTGGCTTAACAGGCTAATCCTCCGGCTTGCGGCACCGGCACACCGGGTTCTAGTCCCGGTCGGGGCGCCAGATTCTGTCCCGGTTGCCCTTCTTCCAGGCCAGCTCTCTGCTGTGGCCAGGAAGGCAGTGGAGGATGGCCCAAGTGCTTGGGCCCTGCACCCACATGGGAGACCAGGAGAAGCACCTGGCTCCTGGCTTCGGATCAGCATGATGCGCTGGCCGCAGCGGCCATTGGAGGGTGAACCAATGGCTAAAAGGAGGACCTTTCTCTCTGTCTCTCTCTAACTATCCATTCTGCCTGTCCAAAAAAAAAAAAAAAAAAAAAAAAAATCTTTGTATTACACACGTGCCACTTTTTGTGTCAAAATGGCAGGTTCTCCTCACCAGTTGCCAACCCCACACATGAGCCACCAGTCGCTACTAGTGTCAGCTTGTGCTTTGTCTCTACCAGTTGCTGGGCATGTGCACAAGCCACTGCAGTCACTCCTGATGTCAATATGGCGTCTTCTTCCAGCTGGTTGCTGAGCGTCATTGTAGGGGAATGGGGAGAGAAATGTGCCTTTTTTTTCCCACTGTGTTATGTGGGTACACTTTCCCCCTCAGGGCTCCCAGCTGGAATCAAAGTTAGTGTACTCTTCCAGGCTCTCCCTCTGGCTATATTACCAGTGACACAGGCTGCTGCAGTCTGCTCTCGCCTCGCTCTCCAAAGCTGGCTCTTCCTCCAGCTCTTGACAAGCAAGGGTGGTGGTGTGTTGTGTGCAAGTTCATTGTTGTGCATCTGTACCTTCCACACTGATCCATGGTGCCCCTCATCCTTCTGTAGAATTTCCACCAGCTGTCTCTGCTCCCCCTCTTCCCTGGGAATGTACCTATTTTTTTGCTACTATTTTCCCCTTAAAGCAGTACATCCTTTCCCTATTCTACCATCTTTATTAAAAAAAAAAAGATTTATTTATTTACTTGAAAGTCAGAGTTACACAGAGAGAGGAGAGGCAGAAAGAGAGAGAGGTCTTCCATCCGCTGGTTCACTCCCCAATTGGCCGAAATGGCCAGAGCTGCACCGATCCGAAGCCAGGAGCTTCCTCTGAGTCTTCCCACACTGGTGCAGGGGCCCCAAGGGCTCGAGCCATCTTGTACTGCTTTCCCAGGCCATAGCAGAAAGCAGGATCTGAAGTGGAGCAGCCGGGACTTGAACTGGCACCCATATGGGATGCCGGCACTGCAGGCAGTTGCTTTCCCCGCTATGTCACAGTGCCGGCCCCTATTCTGCCATCTTGAATTCCCTTTGGAATTTAATATTCTTAACAAGAGCAGAGAACAGGAAGAGATCATAAAGTAACTAACTAAACAAAGAAGTAAATACTTCCCCTCTGGGATTTTTCACACCAGGGCTGACAGGAGAAAAAAAAAAAAAAAAAAGCTCTTTTCTTTGTTGCTCAAGACATGGTAAAAAGACACAAGTTGTGTGTCTTTCTAATCACTGAATCCTCTAGAGTGGTTTCACCTAGGTTCTATTTTTTTTTTTTTTTTTTTTGACAGGCAGAGTGGACAGTGAGAGACAGAGACAGGAAGAAAGGTCTTCCTTTACTGTTGGTTCACCCTCCAATGGCTGCTGCGGCCGGCGCACTGCAGCCGGCACACCGCAGCCGGCGCACCTCGCTAATCTGAAGGCAGGAGCCAGGAGCTTTTCCTGGTCTCCCATGCGGGTGCAGGGCCCAAGGACTTGGGCCATCCTCCACTGCACTCCCAGGCCACAGCAGAGAGCTGGCCTGGAAGAGGGGCAACCGGGACAGAATCCGGCGCCCCGACCAGGACTAGAACCCGGTGTGCCAGTGCCACAGGTGGAGGATTAGCCTATTGAGCCACAGTGCCAGCCAGCTTCTATTTTTTTACTCAATTTTTTTAGATGACTTGTTTTTCATTTACATCTAGTCAAAGACTTAAGGCTCTAGTAAACAAACTTTATGCCTGATATCATTCACAATAAAAATTTTTAATAAGTAAATTAGAGATGTACCATATTGATGAAGATTACAAAATAGTTTAGAAGGTGCTTGCTGGCCGGCACCGTGGCTTAACAGGCTAATCCTCCACCTTGCGGCGCCGGCACACCGGGTTCTAGTCCCGGTCGGGGCGCCGGATTCTATCCCGGTTGCCCCTCTTCCAGGCCAGCTCTCTGCTATGGCCTGGGAAGGCAGTGGAGGATGGCCCAAGTCCTTGGGCCCTGTACCTGCATGGGAGACCAGGAGAAGCACCTGGCTCCTGGCTTCGGATCAGCAAGATGCGCCGGCCGCAGTGGCCATTGGAGGGTGAACCAATGGCAAAAAGGAGGACCTTTCTCTCTGTCTCTCTCTCTCTAACTATCCACTCTGCCTGTCAAAAAAAAAAAAAGTTAAAAAAAAAAAGAAGGTGCTTGTCTAAGAAGGATTAAAAGAGATGTTCTAGAAGTTTGTGTGGTCATGAGTGGCCATAGTTTTTGTCATCTGCGTGGGTTTTTGCACTATTCTATCTATCAAAGTGAAATTCACAACTCCTTTCTCATTTTAATTTTTAAAAAATTTATTTGAAAGCCAGAGAGAGATTTTGGCATCTGCTGTTTCACTTCCTTAATGCCTGCAACAGGCTGGGCCAGGTTGATTTCAGCAGCCTAGGAGTGTTCATATCTCCCATGTGGGTGACTGCAGCCGAAGTACTTACTGGGGTTGTCACCATCTGCTTCTCATGATGATGTGGATTAGCAGGAAGCTTTAACTGGAAGTGGAGTTTGGACTCCCATATGGGATACAAGTGATCACAGAGGTATCTTAACTGCTGCACCAAATGCCCAACCCTACATTTCTCTTTCTGAGAAATGGCGGGAGGAAGAGGTGAAAAAACTAGGACATACCTCCACAAAGGTTATTTGTGTCACTGTTATGCATATTATTATACAAATATATGCTTAATAGTTACAGCCATTTCTTTGGCGAATCACATATGGGAGTACATTGAGAGTTTCAGAGGAGCACAAAAGCAGTTATAAGTGCTTTCAAAATGTTTCTAACTAGGAGAAAAACTTTAGGAAAAGAATGTGAGCAGTCAGTAAAATCTTTGGAAACCTACTGGTCTGTCTATGACCACCAGAATCTTCAGATTTCAGTTATGAAAGTATATTTCTGAGGGTGAGTCTTCCACATTTGACATCATAACACTGAGTAAAGAAGGTCTATATGCCATGGTAATCTATTCCAGTTGACAACCAGTTGCTAAACTACTCAAGGCCTGAGAATCCAACATCAAATTGAGAATTTTCCTTTACTCCTTTATTTTGCTTCAGGATCTACTTTTATTCTTATTCCTTTTTTATCTCTGCTTCATCTAAAACCATCTTCATTCCATGACATGGTAGAAAATAGTTTTTGCAGGGTGTGTTCTGTGGTGTGGTGCTGGCATCCCATATGAGCACCGGTTCAAGTCCTAGCTGCTCCACTTCCGATCCAGCTCTCTGCCATGGACTGGGAAAGCAGTAGAAGATGGCCCAAGTGCTTGTTGTCCCTGCATCCACATGGGAGATCTAGAACAGCACAGCTCCAGCCATTGTGACCATCTGGGGAATGAACCAGCAGATGGAAGATCTCTCTCTATATATATATCTTCTTCAGCCTCTCTGTAATTCTGCCTTCCAAATAAAAAAATAAATATTTAAAAGTTTTTGCTAACCTCTTTGTGCAAGTCTAAAACAAATTTAGCTGCTTTGCACTCCTAATTAAGTCTGTCTTCCCTCTGGCATATGACTAGTTTCAAAAGAAGAAGTTTCATTCAGATACTGGTTTCCTGTATCACTGAAATCATCTTTGCTCTACCGTATGTGTGCTGCGACATTATACATGTGATGATAGGAGAAGAGACATAGTCACAATTATTTCCTAAATTTTTATTGTACTCCTTTCCTCAGTTTTCTATATTTTGCAGACTTCCTGAATATGACTTACAAAATTAAATACAGATTGCTCCATGAAAATGGTAGATTGTTTATCAAAAACAACACAAGAAAATGGGGTGTTATTTTTCACAGGAGTCTTTATCTTGTTAAATTTCATGTTTTCTGTTATGTGGTGTCTTGCTCAGTGGCATTTTCTCCTTGCTGTGCTGAGTCTCACTGCTTGTGATCTCTCAAAGTTATGAGAAATATTGATAAGATTTTTTAATATCAAGTGTGTGCCAGTCAAGTTTGTAAATAAGCTGGAATGAATTGGTGTGTGGTAAAGACAAGATGCCATTAATTAAAAGATAAGCCAAGAAAACATGTTATTTTGTTATGATGATTTGAAAAGCCAGATGTCGACAGACTTACTCCATTCCTAGGAGAATGTGTTAGGAAATTCACTGCAAATCACTCATTTTTATGATGCAGATTTCTTTTTTGACAGAAGATCTTAAAAACATAGAAAGTAATAGACCTGAACTAATTGCCTCTATTTTTTAGGAATTAGCAATACTCAAAAAAGACTTCCCAAAAAGAGGTGGGGGAAGTCTTCAGGAGGCAAAAGCAGTTTTCTGGGAAACCACCTCTTCTGTCAAGAAACCCGTAGCCTTTTTCCTGGCTGTCTCTAAAAATGGTGTTCTAATTAATGTTTGAATTAATAAATTAATAGATTTCAACAGTTATCTCTAATGTTTTACCTTAGCCTAAATTCGTATAGCATAATCTTGCATTTTGTGGTCCAACACACTGATTTTTTGGAACTGCTGAATAACTATTACAAGCTGTAGAGCTTATTGTTATATTCCTTCTTAACTGTGCCATCTGTCACAAACAAAAGCAAAGGTACAAGTCTCATTCAGCCACAAAAGATTCTCTGTTGCTTACTATGCCTTCTATGGAAACACATCAATCTGGAAAAACATTAATGCTGCATGTTAAAGAAAATCTTTATTCTTTCATTGCAGATGGGGGACTCAAGGAGATTTCACCACTACCCATCCTCGCCCAGTAGTCAAAGTCAAACTCTTCACAGAGAGCACCGGGGTGCTGGCCCTTGAAGACAAAGAGCTGGGAAGGGTGAGTTATGGTCAGCCCTGTGTGTCCCAAATAGCACTGTTTTGACTTCTTTTGATGCAGAATTAAGGTGGCTTAGTATGTCAAGCATGAACTTTCTGTTCATAAATTACATAAAATAATTTACCTTAATGTGTTAAACACATTGTCTATAACATAGAGAATATTGTGAAAGGCTTTAGAAGTGCAGGTGCACACAAGCATCTCAGTTCATCATCATTGAGTCAATCATTTTTCCTGCATGTACACCTCTGGCCATTGGATGAGAGTGGCTCTGATCAACTCATCATGCTTGGTAAAAAAATAATTCTTATCTAGCATGTTTCTCCCCAAGTATTGAAAAAATCATCTTTATGTTTGAAGTCATCTACTCTTTGTGTTCCTTGTGACTAAATTAGATAATTGCAGAATATTTCTCAAGGATATTTATTTCTCTTCTTTCATTTTCCCTGTGAGAAAGTCTTCCTCACACACTGATTTAACATTGAACTATCTTTTATCCTGTGGTCACTTCTGCATATTTATACTATATTTATCACCTAAGCCCAATATGTCCACTGTGTTCAGCTTCTACTATCAGTAGAAATGTTAACATTAGCTTAGGATGAGGATACTTGAAAGCATTTAACAGATAGTGGTGTGACCCATTTGATTGCATGACTTTAAGCAGGAATCAAACATTACTTAAACTAAAGTCATTTTATACATAATATACATTTTACATAATCGTACATAATGATTTGTTAGGCTGACAGTATGCTTTCATTTGTGAATGAATTATTGTAAAATATATTCCTAGGTAATTTTTTTTCTATTGGATAGTGTCTTTACTAAAAGATATATTTTGGAGGTTTTGCCTATCTATATTACTTTCAGAAGTGTTAACAATACAAACATTCTTTCTGACTTTATTAAAAAAGTAACTACTTGGAGAATATTTTGAAGCCTCAAGTTCGTGGCTCAAACTTTTCAGTTAGTTGAGAGGAGTGTTTTAGATACTTCCCAGGTGATAGTAAAGTGCATGCAGGGTTGGGAAGCACTGGTACAATGGGGTCATTGTAAAGTGTAAATGTGGGTTTGAGTAGGGATAAGGAGGGAAAAACCTGTCATAGCACAGACAATTGTGCAATGACAGCTCAAGTAGACACTGGGCAGTTGAAGGTTACATTCTTTGGCAAGTGCTTGGCACAAAAATTTCTTTTATTGGTAGCAGATGCAGGTACCTATTTATGGAAAAAGAGGTGGCATATGGAGATTTTTCAACCAAATTGGTGGCCAACCCTCTCTCAGATACTAACAGAACACCTGGAGGCAGAACAGGGATTTTTCGCAGATAACGATTATGAATAATATGCCCTAGCAGGTTAATAGCTTCCAGTCAAGCTCCCAGAGTATTTATTTTACCGTAATCAAGATGATTTTGTCTTGAAAAACTTGAAAATAAGGCTTACCTAACATAGCCATATAAGAATATAAATATGGAAAGAACATCATTACACTACAGGTTAAGCCACCTCTTGGGTTGCCTGCACCCCATATCTAAGTGCCAGTTAGAGTACCAGCTACTCTACTACTTCTTTAGCTTTCTGCTAATGCATCCTTGGAGGCTACAGATGATGGCTCATTCACTTGGGTCCCTGCCAAGGGATTCGACCTGGCCCAGCTCTGGCTTTGTGGACATTTGGGGCATAAACCAGTGGATGGAAAGTTTCTGTCCGTTTCTCTGTCTTTCATTTATATAAAAATAAAGAAACATTTTAAAATCTAGATAATAATCCCATGAATCACTTATTTTAGGCAATGCCATTTTTATTGAATTTTTCTAAGTGAATTATTATATAATATGAGGGTCCTTTAAAAAGTTGCTGGAGATAGAATTGAAAGAATGAGTTTATTTTAGTTTAAAGTGTTTTTGTAATCCATGCATAGTTTTTTCAAAGTATGCATTTCCCACATATTATAAAAGAATAATTTTTTGCCAAAACAAAATCATATTTTCAAAACCTTTTTGAAGCACCCTTGTTTACTCCTGGATAACTGTTTAACTTTCCAAATGAAATTCTTGAGCACATTTTTTTTTAATTGTAAAGTTTACTAAAATAATGTTTCAGTTGTAGAAGTATTGCTCTAAAGACGTTCTGTATGACAGTTGCCAGGAAAACTGTTGAAATCTTTACTTAGTATATACTAAGTTGATCTTCTGTATATAAAGATAATTAAAAATGAATCTTAATGAAGAATGGGATGGCAGAGGGGGTAGGAGATGGGATGGTTTGCAGGTGGGAGGGTGGTTATGGGGTTGGGGGGAAACCACTGTAATCCAGAAGTTGTACTTCCAAAATTTATATTTATTAGAAAAAGTTTAAAAAAATATCATGAAAAACCTATGCATAGATTTCAAAAAGTGTTTGCATTTAAATAAAGTTTTTATCTCTTACTTCCATTTGTCTAGGAACTATTTGAAGTACACTCACACCTATTTTATTTAAGAATAAATGCTTATTTTGTTGAGTTGGAAAAAAAAAAGAATTAAGCTTACATTCTCACTCTAAGTCCATGGCAGTGGTTCCACACCAACAATGCATACAAAGCATGCTGATTTCTCTGCTTGCATTGGTGTTAAGCGTACAAATCAAGGAGTCAGTTTGCTTTTTAGTGCGGTGTTACCAGAACATCTTCTGTGTTCTGACTTGATTAAATAATATCCACAATAGCAAAAAGGCTACATAACTTGAGAGTAGTAGTATTCTTAACACTAACTTGTTCATTTTACATACTTTATCCTTTTTGCCATCTGAGAATCTGTACTTATGTGTAACATTTCTAACATGGATATGTTCATAACTGATTGTGCTTGTCTTACAAATGTAGATGCTACGTAGAAACAACAGGTAGTGGTTAATTTTAATTACCTTCTAAATATTAAGATGAATTATCCTTGCTGAACTGATTACTTCATTATTAAAAAATAACAACTTTGTCTTTCACACATTTTGTTATATCTAAATAGAGAAAGTAAACGAAACCTGTATCCCTTAAGTGAAATTTTAAAAACTCAAAAAGTCACATGCTATGCTGTAATATATTAAAGTTAAAAATCATTAAAATTTCAGAAAACTTTTTAAAAAGTGAGAAAGTAAAGATTAGCTTGCATATTTATCTTTTTTCATCATGTTGTTTCTTCCGTTTGCTTTATTAAGCATCAAAGGAGATCTATCTGAAGAGGGATCAGAATGTATATGATTTGGGTTTGTTCTTGAAACTTGACAGTAGAGAAGCTGATAGGAATGTGTGTCCTCTACTTCACACAGAGGAAATGAAAACACTGCTTCCCTTCTCAACTGTGTCCAAACAACTTTTCTTGGGAAAACAGTACTGTGTAAGGAACTCTAATTTTCCCTTTCTTGTCCTTCTTTTTTTCTACATTCTATGTGAGGGTACTCCAAAATGTGGAAAAGTAGGATTAAAAAATAAGTTTCTTTTGGTGAAAAAAAAAAAATGAAACCCTTGCAAATCGTTCACAATGCACATTTTCCAGGAATTGATGATCTCTTTTAGATTTGGTTAAGATAAATTCTCTAATTCTCCATAAGATTCTCACTATTTTTTGTTTATTTATTTGAGAGACAAAGAAAAAATACATATAAGTAAAACGAGAGAGTCCCCATCTAAGGGTTCATTCCTCAACAACCGCTAGGACCAGGCTTGGAACTGAATCTGCAAGTTAGGAACTCAGTCCAGATCTCCTGTGAGTGACAGGTACCCATTTTCTTGAGCCATCAGCATTTCTTTTTTTTTTTTTTCCCCTCTTTATTTTTGACAGGCAGAGTGGACAGTGAGAGAGAGAGAGAGAAAGAGAGAGAGAGAGAGAAAGGTCTTCCTTTGCCGTTGGTTCACCCTCCAATGGCCACCGCGGCTGGCGCGCTGCGGCCGGCGCACTGCCGCTGATCTGAAGCTGGGAGCCAGGTGCAGGGCCCAAGCACTTGGGCCATCCTCCACTGCACTCGGGCCATAGCAGAGAGCTGGCCTGGAAGAGGGGCAACTGGGACAGAATCCGGCACCCCGACCGGGACTAGAACCCGGTGTGCTGGCGCCACTAGGCGGAGGATTAGCCTGTTGAACCATGGCACCAACTGAGCCACAGCATTTCTTCTGGGATGTCTATTAGCAGTAGCTGGAGCTAAGAGCCAGAACCTGGAATCCAGTCCAGTTACTGTGGAATGCAGAACACAGATGTCTTAACTCCTAAGCTAAATGCCTGTTCCCAGAAAGTTCTTCATTTATATTAAAATGTTTAGGGGCAACATTAGCTCTTAGGCCAAATATGGTATATTTAGCTGAATATTCCATACACATAACTGGACAGTAGAGGATAAATACATCCCTAACTGCCTACTTTAGAGGTAGTTATCGTAGAACTTTTTCAACATACAAAATGATTTATATGCCAGGAATGTTTTAAAATGGTCTATTGGATAATTAACCATCCTGATTATTCATAAGAATATAGATAAATCGATAAAAATCACTTTAGACCTTTCCTTAGCTCAAACTGATAAAATTTATATTTGAGGATTTAAAAAGAATTTCCAGCATTTGAGATATATATATATATATATATATATGCATTTGAAGCAAAAAGCCATTAGAGATGCTCTAGTAAAATAATCATAGGTATTTTGTTCGATTTGAAAACAAAATTTAGTATCCTATTTTATTGAAATAGTTGGCATAAGATTAGCATTGCTTTAGCTACTTATTTCACATAATTTACTGCAAAATGGAATGGAAATTCAGTTGCATTTCATATACAAGAGTACTTCAAAAGATTCATGAGAAAATGAAACTTTAGTGAAAAAAAATTTTAAATTCATGCCTAGATTTTTCATAAAATGCATTTCCATGAACTTTTTGACTACCTCTTGTTTGTCTAATTAAGCTCATTATACACAGACAACTTTTATTTTTGTTGTTTTACCAAGAAAATGAAAATCACAGAAAATGTCCCCTTCTCCCTTAAATCTTTTAATATTGTAATTGCTCAGGAATATTTACATAGCCAAATCTCAGCAGCCAGATCAGTAACAAGAAGCAGAACCACAAGGAATGTAAAGGGCCAGAGGTGACTCATGGATGGTATGATTTCTTCATAGTCAGTAGCAGCTAATTGTGTCTGGCTTACAGACCTCATGCTGTCAAACGTTGACAGGAGACAGCTTATCCTGTCTTTGGAGGGAAGGAGATGTGGTGACCTGCAGCAGTGTCCCTCAGAGGGTTTAGCTCCATCCTTCTCTGAGGAATTGGCCAGCACCCTTCCTAGAGAGGTAAAGGAAAAAAAGCCTACCTTCCCGCCGCTGAAGAAGGTTAAACAAGCTACAAATAAGCATCATCCATGGTGGTTCCATGAGGCTGATTATAGTAGCAGATATTTAACTTTTCCCTCAAAATAATAAGATAAAGCAAATATTAGACACATACTGTACTCATTCCTTACTTCTGATGGAGGTATATTGTTGTTGCGTTATTGTTTTAATTTTAGCTTCTTTAATGACTTATACTAATGATGTAGAACATTTTTCTGTGTGCTTTCCTATAATCTTTACATAGGAGGAGGAATCTGTTTAGATATTTTCCCTAATTTTTAATTGCATTGATTGTTTTATTCTTTTTGAGTTTGAAAGATTGTAAAATGATGCTTACATCCTTTTATCAGATTATAAAAGATAAGTATTTTTCTTCCAGTCATGGTTCATCTTTTCATTCTATCTTTGTTTTTTCAAAGATTTATTTTTTTGTTTACTGAAAAGACAGAGCTATAGAGAGAGGAGGAACGACACACACACAGAGAGGGAGAGAGAGATCTTCCACCCACTGGTTCAATCCCCAAATGGCTACAATGGCCAGGGCTGGGCCAGGGTGAATCCAGAAGCAGGAGCTTCTTCCAAGTCTCCAATGTGGGTTCAGGGGCCCAAGCATTTGTGCCATCTTCTGCTACTTTCCCAAGTGTATTAGGAGGGTGCTGGATCAGAAGTGGAGCAGCTGGGACCCAAACTGACACCCATATGGGATGCTGATATAGCAGGCAGAGGCTTAACCTGCTATGCCGCAGTACCAGTTCTCATTCTCTTAATATTATGTCCTGTTGAGCAGAAGTTTTTAATTTTCAGCCGGCGCTGTGGTTCACTAGGCTAATCCTCCGCCTGTGGCACCAGTACTCCTGGTTCTAGTCCCGGTTGGGGCGCCGGTTCTGTCCCAGTTGCTCCTCTTCCAGTCCAGCTCTCTGCTGTGGCCCGGGACGGCAGTGGAGGATGGCCCAAGTCCTTGGGCCCTGCACCTGCATGGGAGACCAGGAGGAAGCGCCTGGCTCCTGGCTTCGGATCGGCACAGCGTACCGGCCGTGGCGGCCATTTGGGTGGTGAACCAACAGAAGGAAGACCTTTCTCTCTCTCTCTCTCTCTCTCTCTCTCTCTCTCTCTCTAACTCTGCCTGTCAAACAAAAAGAAGTTTTTAATTTTCATGTGGCCTAATTTATGATTTTTTTCTTTTTGATTTTTGGTGCCATATCTAAGATATCTTTTCAAACTGAATTTCAGAATTCTCTTTTGTTTTCATGTTTATATTTTAAACTTTTTTATTAATCAATGTTTAGTTTATTTGTATCTAGAGTTACACATAGATCACAATTCATTATTTTTGTACTAGGGTACTGCAGAAATGGAAATGGAACTTAAATATAAATTTATTTTGGTGCAAAAAACTTGAGAACCATGCATAGTTTTTACATAATAGTCATTTTCATGAACTATTTACAGATCTACTCTGTGTGTGGTTGTATGAATAGCCAGTTGTTCTAGATCTATTTATTGAAAATACTTTCTCCACTGATTTACTTAATACCTTTGCTAAACATTTTTAGTACATCCCTGGATCTATTTCTGGGCTCTGTTTTGTCCCATTGTTTAATTTCCTCTTGGTGAGAATATGACACTGTCATTGTTACTTTAGCTCTGTAAGACTTGGAATCAGGTAGTGATAGTCTTCCAAGTTTGTCTTTTTTTATTTTTCATAATTGCAGTGGCAATTCTAGTCCTTTTCCTTTGCTCTGTGAATTTTCCAATCAGTTTGTGAATTTCTACACAAATGATGTCATTGTGATTTTGATTGTGATTACATTGAATCTGTAGCAATTTGGGAAGAATTAACATCAACAATATCGTGCCTCTTGGATCATGAATATAGTATATCTTTAATTAATTATTTATTTTTTCATGGCAGCATATTACAGTTTTTAGCACACAGGAATTATATTTCTTTTGGTAGGTTTATCTCTGATTATTTCATATTTTATGCTATTTTAAATGCTATTATTTTGGAGTCTTAATTTTTAGATATTACCAGTACACTAAAATTCTTTTATATTGACCTTATGTCTTGATGCTTGTCTAAACATATGTACTAGATCTAGGAGTATTTTTATTGATCGATTTTCTCCATATACAACATTGTTGTTTACAGGTGAAGATACTTTTACTTTGTCCTGTCTAATCTAGGTGTCTTTAGCCTCTTAATTACACTGGCTGGAACCTCTAAGTCTGAGTTGATAGAAATGGTGAAGGGGAATACCATGTCCTGTTATTGATCGGATGGAAAATGCATCTATCATTCATCATTTCATGTTGTGTTGGCGGAGGATTTGGGTTAAATCCCCTTTATCAGGTCGATGAAATTCTGCTGCTTTTCATTTCATGTGTTTAGATTCTCACCTTTATTATTTCTTTGCTCATTTTGGGTTTTTCTTCTATAAAGCTTGCCTTCCTAAATATTATGTTAGTGACACCCAACCAGTTTTTCTCATTTTCTTCCTGTTCAAAATACTCTCTTTTATTTTGATTTATTTTTTAACCACAGGGGTTTTTTTTTTTTTTTTAAGATTTATTTATTTTGGGAGGCAGAGTTACAGAGAGAGACAGATAGACAGAGAAATTTTCCAATCTTCCATTCTCTGGTTAACTCCCCAAATGGCAGAACAGCCAAGCTGGGCAGATCTGAAGCCAGAAGTCAGGAGCTTCATCCTGGTCTCCCACATGGAAGCAGGGGCCCAGGCATTTGGACCGTCGTCCACTGCTTTCCCAGGCCATTAGGAGGGAGCTGGATTGGAAGTGGAGCGGCCAGAACTTGAACCAGTGCCCATGTAGGATATCAGTGCCACAGGCAGAGACTAAACCTACTACGCCACAGCTGTGGTCCCTACCACAGGTTGGTAAAAATGTGTTTAGTATCCAAATATTTGAGAATTTCCAGAGTTCTTTCTGCAACTGATTTCTAATTGAGTTCTGTTATGCTTAAGGAATGTTTATTATATGGCCTTTAATCCTGTTAAAACTTAGAGTTTTATTTAGTAGCCCAGATTATGATGCATTACATTAGTGCTCCATATTCACTTGAAGCCAAGGATCCATCTGTTCAGGGGTTTGATAACTGGTCAGTAGTTCAAGTCGTTCAAACCTTCTATATCTCTGCTGACTTCCTGTCTACTTCTTATGTCAGTTTTTCAGAGGCAGTTTATAAGTCTCTGGCTATAATTTTTTATTCTGTCATTTTATTTTACTTAATTTATCTTATAGATCCGACAAAATATAAAAATATATAGGTTCAATATCCCCCTTCAATAGTTGAGTCTTTATTCATTATGAAATGTCTGTTTTTATCATTTTTATAATAGTGCTTGGCTTTAAAAATCTATCTTAGCCACTCTAGTTTTCTTTGGATTAGTGTTAGTGTGTATGTTTTTTAACCTTTAAAATATGTGGGCTTTTTAACATTTAAAATGTGTTTCTTGAAGCAGCATATAGTTGAGTTTTTTTTTTTTTAAATCCAACCTGACAATCTCTGCCTTTTCTAAAATTATTTATTTATCTAAGAAACAGAGAAAGCAGGAACCCTCCCATCTGCTGGTTCATTTCCAAAATGCCTGCAATGACCATGGTTGGGCAGAGCCAAAGGCTGGAGCCAGGAATTCAGTGCAGATTCCCACATGGGTGGCAGGAACACAATTACTTGAGCCATCACCACTGCTTCCCAAGGTCTGTATTATCTGTAAGCTGGAATCAGGATCCAGGGGGCAGAAGCAAGCCCAGTCACACTAACGTGTAATGTGAATGTCCTAACAAGTGTCTTAACTGCTTAGCAAAATGCCTACCCCAACTTCTGTCTTTTAATTGGGGTATTCAGATTGTATAATGGGGGCCAGCGCTGTGGCATGATGGCTAGTTAAAGCCCTAGCCTGTAATGCTGGCATCCCATATAGGTGCTGGTTCAAGTCGTTACTGTTCCACTCCCCATCCAGCTCCCTGCTAATGCACCTGGGAAAGCAGCTGAGGATGGCCCAAGTGCTTGGGCTCCTGAACCACCAAGGGAGACCCAGAAAGAAACTCCTGGTTTCTGGCTTCAGATGGGCTCAGCTCCAGACGTGGTGGCCATTTGGGGAGTGAACCAGCAGATGGAAGACCTCTCTCTCTCTCTGTCTCTACCTCTCTCTGGAACTCTGTCTTTCAAATAAATAAAAAATAAGTTAAAAAATAAATAAATAAATTGTATTGAATAAAACTATTGATCGGTTAAATTCAAATATGTCATTTAACTATTTGTTTTTGGGTTGCATCTTTTCCTTATTCCTTTTTCTTCATCCTGCTTCTTTCAGATTAATTGGATTTAAGATTCCATTATTTTCTTCTTTGTTGGCCTATTTTGATAATGGTCCTATTATTTAGGTGTTACTCTAGTTTACCAGTCTAACCATCACATATACTATGTAGCTTTAAGAACCTTATATTATACTTTCATTTCTCCCCTTCTAACACTTGAGTTATTGGCATATATTTTAGTTTTACATGTATTACAAGTCCATATTATATTATTTTACTTCTGTTTAAATGTGCAGTGATTCTTCAAACCTGTGCCACATGTCATTTCCTGATTGTTGCTTTAAATAAAATCAGTGTTGTTTTAGGCAGGAAAAGGGAACATTCGCTGAGCAGGTAGAATTGTCTTGCATATATGCAAAAGACCGCAGTGGATGCTTTTGTAGATCTTAGTACCCACAAATAAAAACAAATCTGCCAAAGTTGCCAGTGACCTTTTCATGGGTAAATCAAAAGTCAAGGAGCTAGGCATGCAATAGGAAGTAGTTTGAGATTATTCGCCTCTCAAAGAACTGATGGGCTGAGTTAGCTTCAAAATATGCTTACTTCCCAAGTAGATGAAACATACATTTTATATTAAGAAAATTTGGGGGGAAAATTATCTACATGGCTTGTTTTGGTTTTTGTGTAACTGATGTTTTATTTATAATCAATTAAAATGAAAGTGTAATTGTTCCTTTAGATCATTTCTGCTTTATTGGTTAGCAGAATTTAGAGGTAGAAAGGATATTGAAGCTCATTTAGTCAGATCTCTTCAATTTTCAGGTAAGACAGAGAAAGTATGACAAAAACAAGGGAATTTCTTCAAATTCTTAGTGGCATCTAATGTGTGTACATCCCTTTAGGGATTAGACCTAGCATATACTTATCCATTTTAGCAACAGTATCTATCTACCAGTTTCTCACAATATATACTGCTTCATGTTGAAAGGAGAATGAACAAATGAATAAATCTGAAGTTTGCCATGCAAAGTTACAGTAGAAAGCAGAATGAGTCACTTTGGCTTGAATGTCTCGGCTTCCTAATCAAGTGGTAAACTCGGACAACAATTGTAGAATGATACATAATTTATATAGCAATATGAGTTTGATTCTAGTATGTTTAGCTTGGCTCCAATTATAATAGACAGAGGCAGCTTGGAACATCAAGCCCATTTCCTCTCTAAGCTATTCTTTTGGTTACTGGATGCATGTAAGAAATCTCTTTGCATCTTGGAAGTATCCAAAGATAACTTAAGAATAAAAGCATTATTTTATCCATTCATCCATCAGTGAGCACGTAGGTTGCTTTCAAACCTTGGCTGTTGTGAAGAGTGCGGCAATGAATGTGGGAGTGCAAGTATCTCTTTGACATACTGATTCCATTTCCTCTACCTATATCCACATTAATGGGATTGCTAGATCTATGATAGTTCTATTTTTAGTTTTTTTCTTTTCTTTGACAGGCAGAGTTAGACAGTGAGAGAGAGAGAGACAGAGAGACAGAGAGAAAGGGCTTCCTTTTTGTTGGCTCACCTCCAAATGGCTGCCACGGTCAGCGCACTGTGCCAATCCAAAGCCAGGAGCCAGGCGCTTCCTCCTGGTCTCCCATGCGGATGCAGGGCCCAAGCACTTGGGCCATCCTCCACTGTCTTCCTGGGCCACAGCAGAGAGCTGGACTGGAAGAGGAGTAACCAGGACAGGATCTGGTGCCCCAACCGGGACTAGAACCTGGTGTGCTGGTGCTGCAGGTGGAGAATTAGCCAAGTGAGCCACGACACTGGCCATATTTTTAGTTTTTTGAGGAGTCACCATACTATTTTCTACAATTCCTTTCATAACTTACATTCTGATCCATGATGTCAAATTTTTTTGTTCATACGGATGATGGAACATTATTCATCCTTTGAAAGGAAGGAAAGCTGCATTTACAACATGGATGAACCTGAGGGACATTATGCCAGGAGGAAGAAGCCTGGAACAGGAAGACAAATAGTGCATGATGTCACTTATATGTAGGACCTAAAAGAGGTGAACTCATGCAAACAGAGAGTAGAATAGTGATTGCCAGGGACTTAGGCTTGGAGGGGGTGGGGAATCCAGAGATACTGATCAAAATATACAAAGTTGCTATTAGGCAAGAAGAAGTTCTGCAGACCTAACTGGGTACTTCAAAAAGCTCATAGAAAATATGGTTAAAATGTAATTTTGGTTCAAAAAGATCCTTAAAGATGTGCATAATATGCATGCCATAATGACTTCTCATATTTTACATCATAGTGACTACAGTTTATAATGACTAGTTTGTAATAATGACTATAGTTATAATAATGTGTAAAATATTTGAACCATCACGGCTGCCTTGCAGAGTCAGCATTAGCTGGAGTCAAGAGCCAAAGCCAGGCATCAAAGCTGAGTACTCTGATGTGGGCACAGATGTCTTAACTGGAGTCTTAACCACTAGGCTAAATGTTCTTTCCTGGGAGGTTGTTTCTTTTTTTAGTATAAATATTCATTATCTATAGTTTATAAATTAGCTACTTAACCCAAAAACATTTTTCTGTAATTGTATATTTCATGATAGTAAGTTTAAGGATACACTTGAAGTTCTGTAAGTTTAGACATTATCTGTACTCTCCATACTATCATCATATGCTGTAGATTGACAGAAATTGATTGTGCTCTAAAATTTCAGTGGTACTTAATAACCAAAGAGTGAGAACAAAGGTAAATTCATGAATACAGTGTTCTTAAACAGTATCAGGAAAAATGTGTTAGATTGAGGAGATCTGAAATTGAAAGTATGTATTGTCATCTTGAGGTAATTTTCCTTAGGTATGCATTTAACTTCAGTGTCAAGTTATTTACATAACAAGATAATGCCTACCTTTTAAGGACTATGTGAGAATTAATTTAAATTTCACAAAGCACTCTCAGACACACAGTTGAAAGGTTCTCCATAAATGGCAGGCATTATTATAATCAGAGTGGTAGAAACATAATAGAGCTACTCATGCAGTATCCTCTAATACAGACTGCATTGCTAAGGAAATGAAAAGACTACTGCTTTTCATAATTTATGGCTGATGGGAATAGATTAAGAAAAAGAATGAGGCTTTCCCATGTAGATAAGTCTTAAAAAACTATAACTGTAATAGAATATATTGTTCTATCCAAGGAGAAGTATGAAATAAGTATCTTACCAGAAAGAAACTGATACACAAAGATGAATAAATTGTGCCATGAAAATATAATATCTGACAAACTTGATTATATTGTTGAGAATCTTCATGGAAGGCTTTGAAATGGTATAATCCTTGATCATTTGGATGTATGGAATTTGAAATGTGTTAGAAATACAAACATAATGGTCTTTATTCAGGAACCACAATAATCAGCTTCATTGTTAATCATTTTCTAAAAAAGTATTACAAGGAAAGCCAAAACTTTGCTTTAATTATATTAATTAATACAAATAAAACTATCTTTTCAAAAGGTTTCATATAAGCAAAATGGTATAAGAATTTGAGAGAAATAAGTGTGTGCACACACAGAAAATAAGTAGACAAAGCTGATGATAGAAATCTAAAGCAGGGACTGGCATTGTGGCATAGCAGTTAAAACCTCAGCCTGCAACATTAGCCTTCCATATGGGCACCAGTTTATGTCCTGGCTGCTCCACTTTCCATCTAGCTACCTAAGGATGTGCCCAGGAAAGCAGCAGAGAATGGCCTAAGAACTTGGGCCCTGCCACCCATGTCGAAGACCCAGAGGAATCTCCTGGCTCCCTGCTTTGGCCTGGCCATTGGGGCCATTTGGAAAGTGAACCAATGCCATCTCACTAGTCCAAATGATCAATTTCAGTTCACAATTGATCATAGTGATAGGTCTAAGAGACAAAGGGATCACACAAACAAGACTAGTGTCTGCTGATACTAACTGATACAATAAAAAAGAGAGAGAACGATCCAACATGGGAAGCAGGATACACAGCAGACTCATAGAATGGCAGATGTCCTAAACAGCACTCTGGCCTCAGAATCAGCCCTTAAGGCATTCGGGTCTGGCTGAAAAGCCCATGAGAGTATTTTAGGCATGGAAAGCCAAGACACCATGGGGGGGGGGAAGAGGACCTAAATGAAAGATCTCTGTGAGTGAGATCCCAGTGGAAAGAACGGGGCCATCAAAGAAGGAGGTACCTTTCTCTGAAGGGAGGAGAGAACTTCCACTTTGACTATGACCTTGTCTAAATAAGATCGAAGTTGGCGAACTCAAAAGGCTTCCATAGCCTTGGCAACTCATGACTAGAGTCTAGGGAGATTACTGACACCATAAACAAGAGTGTCCAATTGTTGAGTCAATAACAGGAGTCACTGTGCACTTACTCCTCATGTAGGATCTCTGTCCTTAATGTGGTGTTCAGCGTGAATTAATGCTGTAACTAGTACTAAAACAGTATTTTATACTTTATGTTCTGTGTGGGTGCAAACTGATGAAATATTTACTTAATATATATTAAACTGATGTTCTGTATCTAAAGATAATTGAAAATGAATCTTGATGTGAATGGAATGGGAGAGGGAGCAGGAGATGGGAGGGGTGCGGGTGGGAGGGATGTTATGGGGGGGAAAAAGCCATTGTAATCCGTAAACTGTACTTTGGAAATTTATATTTACTAAATAAAAGTTCACATTTAGGCTGAAAAAAAATCTGAACTAAAATAGTGATTGCTAAAGGCTGAGAAAGCTGGCGATTGGGTAGAAAGTTCACTAAGGGGTCAAAAATACAGTTAGATAGAAGTACTGCATTTAGTGTTCCAATGCACAAAATAATGACTGTGGTTTGTAGTAATGTGTAAAGAACTGGAAGAGAGAAACTGATAGGCTTCAAACACAAAGAAAACATATGTAAATGAAAATGCTAAATGTCTAATTTGTTCAGTTTACAGTGTATACATGTGTTAAAATATTGCATGGTACCCTATAAAAGGTATAAGTATTACATGCTAAACAAAAATATTTTTTCAATTTTAGAGTAAATGTAAATTTTGTTTTCTTTTCTGATGGAATATCAGCTCTTATTGTCTATGTATTAGTTTCTTGTTGCTGCTGTAACAACCTACCAAAAACTTAATGACATAATATAAATGTATGACCTTACAATTTTGAAGGTCAGATCCAAATCAGATCTCTCTGGGCTAACATCAAGGTATTGGCAGAGTTAAATTCATTCCTAGATGCTCTCTAAGGCACAATCCTTGTTTTGCCTTTTCTACCTTCTAGAGGTGGCCTATAATTTTGACTGTGGCTGCTTTGCGTTTCCAGAGTCAACAATTGGCTTGTCAAATCTTTTCCACATCTGTCCAGCAATGACTCTTCTGCTTCCTCTTCCTTATGAAAGAACATTTGTGATTATATTAGGCCCACTTGGATGATATGGGATAATCTCCTCATTCGCAACTCTAGTTCCATATGCTATCTTAATTAAGCTTTGTACTATACGGTACTATATTCACAGGTTTTGGGGATTAGGACATGGATATCTTTGGAGGCCTGTATTGTACCTATCATATTCCAGAATTGGAAGGAGAGTTTCAGAGATTGGCAAGAAAATGACATACACATTCTAAATTTACTCTGTCATTTCTGTTTTGGAATTCTTGCAATATTTTAGTTCTCATTCTTTTTCTTCCCCAATGATGTATCCATTTTATATTTGCAATATTATTTCTGATTTTTTGAGTATCCATCATCTATCCATTCATCTTACCAGCCACCCAATGAATGCTTGGTGCCTACAGTAAGGTATAAATGGTACTCTGATTAAGAATGGGTTAGGGATTGTTCTAAATGGTCTAATTGTAACTTTGTGCCTTTAATCAACCTTTCTTTTCCTCATCTTTTCTCCTGTCCCTCAGCCTCCAGAAATCATGTTTTTACTCTCTACTTCTATGATTTTGATGCTTTTTAGAACCCAGACTTAAATGAGACATTGCAGTATTAATATGTATCTCTCTGTGCCTTGCTCATTTTCATTTAGTATAATGTCTTCCAGTTCTATTTGTGGTGTCACAAGTTATAGGATTTCCTTTATAAAGGCTGTATATCACAATATTATATATCCCACAGATATACACACTTGTCAAACAAATTAAAAAAAAAACATAATCATATGAAGAGGGATTTTTAGTTACCTTGACAGTAGTAATCTATGTATCCTTATGTGGAGATAATTGTGCTGTGCACCTTAAATATATTGAGTTTCAATAGAAAAAATGTAGCTTGGAGATACTGGCTTAATTGACCCCTTGTGCCTCAGATGAATCACTCTATGTAGCATGCCCTGAAGCAGCATACTGTGCTAAGCACATGCCAAATGCCTCATCATGAGTTAGTTCATTATTAAGTAAAGGTGTCAGAGAAAAGCATGGAATAATTTATATGCTTTATTTTCTTGCCTTTTCCCCAACTTCATATCATGCAAATAATCAAGTTTTTTTACTGTGTACCTTTCAGAAGCTAATGGCTGGAAAATGTATATAATTACTACAGCATTTTTGTCTTTTCTTTTTTTACTCTATTTCATAATTTTGAGACCTTTCTTCTGAAAACAACAACAAAAAAAAATGTGCTACATAGAAGGAAGGAGATGTGTAGTCCTCTGTTACAAGTACACATTTGGTAAAGGGTTGGAGGTTTGATCAATTCCATTGTAGATTCCAGGATTCTTTCCAGCTTTTAAATAGATGCGACTGGATTTAGCCCACAGACAACAAGGTTGACAGAAGACTTGATGCTAATCATTCTGCATGCAAAGGAGCATTGTGTTGATGAGGGTGAGCAGGTGTTCTTTGTTTAAACTAAGTAGGACAGGAAGCACTGGTATTAAATCAAAGGAGAAATAATTCAGAATAAGCATATAAAGTATATTACAACACTGGAAAATGTTACTAAGGAAGGATGTAGATTTCTCTAAGGAAAATCATACCATTTGTCTTTTCTACACACTATAGGAGCTTCCATATTGGAGCAATATTGTTTTTAGCATCAGCTAAATAAATATTTATTGAAATGAAAGAAATTCAAATAGTCCTTTAATAATGTATGCCTGTCTCAAGGTCCTAAACTGTCAAGAACGTACTTGAAAGGTTCACAAGAAACATTCATTATGAATCTTCGCTAAGCAATGAAATCCCTGTCAGTTGAATGAGAAAGATAGAGAAATATCAACTAAACCCCCAAAGTCAAGGTTTCTCATAGAGATAGGCTGTACTTATCTGGAGGGATGTTCCCTCAGGCATTTGCTTAAAATACCTTTTGTCTCAAGGACATCTGTGAGCAAAAACGGTTTTTAATCAAAGATTCAAACATGATGTCAGCTTATAGCATTTTCAGTCCCTTCTTAGGCTGTTTAAAGATGTCCTTATGAGGCCAAGTCATCCCTTTTGGGTGTGAGAACACTGGCCACATGTTGGATCCCATGACTCTCCTCCAGGATATTCCCAGCTAGAGAGGTAGGAGTTACTTTTTACTTCTGTGAAAATTGGATTATGTCACTGCCTGCCTTAGAAAATCTTGTTTGCCCATATTATCTATAACATACAAACTCCCTAACAAGATCTGTTGCTTACAGTACATCCCTAGTCTTCATTTCTAGTCTCATTCATGAAGACAACCTTCCCATTTGCTCTTCAGCCTACCTGGCTACATGTCCACCCTCCCTGCTGAAATGATCTTACCCAGCCTGCCTTACCTTGCCCACTGAAGACTAGACTCCCTCCATTCATCAAACAGAATTTGCCCCTCAAACCCTTTCCATCTGACCTTATCTAAACTTTCTCTTACTGAGATCTCCAGTGACCTCTCTATCCTTCAACCAACCAGCAACCTTTCAGCCCCACCCCACCCCATGCTTGATCTCTTGATCATCATTTGGTACAGATGACCACTTCTTACTCCCTGAAACTTAGTGCATCACACTCTTGTGTTTTTCTTTACCTCTTTGGCCTCTGGTCATAATATAACATCCTTTTCTTTTTACTGACTCTTAAAAGTTGATGTCCCACAGAATTATCTCCTCTGCTTTTGAGACTGACTATAATGAGAATTGACATGGTGGAAAGTGTCATGTGCGTTTGCACAGATTGCTATTCTTTTGGTGGCAAATGATGGAAACTAACTGAGGGCAGGTGCAGGTCACAAAGAGAACTGAACAACCAAGCTTGGGAGAGGCTGGAAAAGGCAAGGAGTGATAAGAAATTCAGTGTAAGAAATGTCTGCCCTTTTCAGGGGTGCCATTGCTAAAGTATTCAGTCCCAACAGCCCACATGTCTTTTTTTCTTGTCTGATCTCCCATCTGCCTTGCAAATCTTACAAATTCTTTGAGAATTCTGAGTGAAACAGTGATTCTTCCATGAAAGCTGTTCTGATTCCTTCAAGAATTGCTGATTACAAGTATAATTGCTGATTCTTTGAGCTCAAATTGTATCAGATGATTTGTACCTCTGTTCCTGTTGTTTACTCCAATTAGTGTACAATTATTGTGATCATGTGGGCTTTTTTCTTCCATTTGTCTAAGATGTATTTATGGGAAAAAGCAGTAATTTGTTTTTCTAGCTCCAAGACCTATGTAGACTGTTTTTCTAGCTTTTTTTCATATTGTTTTATTGCATTTTAGGGTTTCAGTTTTTTGTTGAAATGCAGTTTAAAATTTTAGACAGTCTTGAATTCATAGCTCACAAGTATAATCAATGTGATATACACACAAGTGAACATGGTTTGGCTTTAATCATAGTATTTCATACAGAGGAAACTGTGGAGAGGTGCCAGGTACAATAATGGTATTTCAAGAAGATAATCTTTTTCAAGCCCATACTACTTTTAACGTATCTATCTTTGAGGGTATTTTTAAATTTGTGTAAAATGGAATTGAGTTTATTTGATGTTCAAAATGTTGAAATCCATATGTAATTTTTCATCATACACATGTCCTGTGTAATTTTTGAAGGCCCCCTCATATATTTTTCAGATTTTATCTTTTTAGCTTTAGTTCTTCCTGTTTATTAACTTTGACAGATTTTAAACAAAGTCAAAAATTATCTTGGGCTTTTTATTACCTCTTAGCAAAGCTAGCAATTAATATTGGCATTTTATTATTAATAAGATATATTTGGTGGATATTTAACATGAGAAACAAAAATTTTGTGTCATGTTGGCAAGACATTTAGGCTATAGGTGACAAAAATAAACTAGAAGAAGCAGAAATGTGTATAGAAAGGTTAAAAGAAGTGAATAGCAAAGAACAAAATAGTTTGCTAAATAATATAAGACGCTAACTACTTTGTACAGAGCTGTAATTACATTTAGATGTGCATCTAGAATGCAGAAGGATCCTTAGTAAAATTTTATATCTGTTATCTATTTTAATTATTGTGACCATCAACCTCAGACATACCTCTCTGTATAGACTAACTAAAAATTTTGAAGGTGAATTGTTTATCATGAAAAACAACTAAACATTCATTTAATTTTGAAAGATTTATGAAGTAAAACATGGTGTTAGTGTACTAGTTAGGTTACTATTGATGCCATAACAAATAAGTGGCAATATTTCTGTAGATAATAATGACTGGTATAATAGTTACAGACACATTCCTGTAGAGGGTGACTGCCTTCCACATGGTGTTCAGGGCTCTAGAATCTTCTGTTTTAAGGCTCGTTCATTTCCTAGGGCATTGTGTTCTCTATTTCACTAGCAGAGCAGTGGAGAGGGACGAAGGAAGCAAACCTTATTTTTGGTATTCTTTCCCCAAAATGATAAGTATTCACTTAACTCATTTTCTAGTAGCTAAGACCTTCACATGTCCCTACTTAGATGCAATAAGAAATGAAAAACATAGTCTTTGGCTTACTAGCTGCCTACTAGCAACAGTTCTCTATTGGTAAAAGTGGTAGCCTCGATGGATAGCTAACCAGGAGGGGTGTTAAGCTGCCTCTACACATAGGATCATTCACCTCAGTTCAAGGGGTGAAGCCCACAAGTCCCCTCCTTTCCTTACATCCAATGCAATATGTACATAAGTTTTGATATGGCCCATTGCCTATGAATTAAACATGTAAGTGAACATTCATTTTACCTATCTACTACTCCAACCTCCCTCTGCAACCTGCGCTAGCACTAATCCAGTACATACTAATGGAGCAGCAACAGGTGAACTTATGTGAAGCTTATCATGTGAGAAGAGTGGAAATGGGAAACACACAACAGTGATTTCTAATGACAATAGGGAAATCCTGTGGAGCAGGCACTGTGAGAACACCTTTCCCTGCAAGGTCAAACCTCTTGATTAGACTTGGAAAGAACTCTTATCCTTTATTCTACATGGTTCCTTGGTCTCTAAACATCAGAAGCTTCTTTTGTCTCTAACCATTCACAGATAAACCACATAAGGGATTGTGATCACTTTTTACCTTTGCAATTTAGGGATTTGAATATTTTATAGATTATTTTAAGACTACCTTTAGGGACTGAGTTTGTGTCATTATGGGTAAAGCCGCTACTTGCGACTCCATCACCCCATATGGGCACTGGTTCATGTTCCAGCTGCCCCTCTTCCAATCCAGCTCCCTGATAATGGCCTGGAAAAAGCAGAAGAAGATGGCCCAATTGTTTGGGCCCCTGTACCCATGTGAGAGATCTGGATAAAGTGCATGCCTTTGGCTTGCCCAGACCCTGGCAGTCAGGGCCATCTGAGCAGGGAGCCAGCAGATGAAGACCTCTCTGTCTCTCTCAACTGTGACTTTCAAATAAATAAATGTTTTTACAATGACTACATTTTAACACGTTTGCCAGTGCATTTATTTAAAAAACATGATAGATTTCATATCTTCAAGCTTCCATTTGTGACATGAACCAGTATTCACACTTTTTTTTTTTAGTTTCTCTAGAAAATAAAACAAACAATTCCAAGTCTTTCCAATGGAATAACTTAGTATGGAGAGTAATTATACTCATTTATATGACAAAACAAGGAAGCCAAATATGCAATGGTAAATAAACCCAAGGTTAACAAAATCAGGAGATTGCTGCCCACCTTAGGAGTACAAGGACAGCAGGAGGAAGTGCTATTATCAGAGCTAAGAGTTCTGATAACAAAAGACCATGAGCTCCTTTAGGAGTCTGAACCATCCATATTCTTCCATTTTGGATGTTCCCACATGGTGGGCACTCAAATGTTTCTTTAATTGAACTAAGTTAAACAATAAAACCCCTCCATTGACTTCAGTTAGATAAATCCATCAGAAAGTAAAATGTGGCAAAAATGTTGGTGTTCGATATTGGGATGATTCTTAATTTGTTAGATCACTGTAATTAGCTATTTTGGGACTTCATCTAGAATTCTATCATTTGCACTTAGAGAATGAGAAATTGGCAAACATTTTAATTTAAATATTCTTTTTCTGTATAAGATTTTAGAGTTTGGAAGAACACCAATTTTTATGTAAACACAGCAGGAAGAATTAAAAAAATCTGTTGGATGCTTATGATAAAATAATTTTTGGGGGGGCCAGTTTGAAAAGAGAAAAAGTTTTCCAGACTTGCTAGAAAAACAGTAGCTATAGCTACAGAGGATGTGTACCTCGAAATTAGTCTTTGATTTTTTTTTGAAATTGCCTTCCAAGTTGTTAGTGACATTCCTTTGTCTGTTGGTTTGAGCCACAAGCTATTGACTTGGTTTTTTTTTTTTCTTTAAGAAAGAATCTGTTAAATATTCCACTGGATATTTTAGCAGTCAAAAGGGAATTTATTCCAGAGTATGTTCATAATTTTGAAAACATTGCAAATGTCAGTTAGTTTGTTCTTGGATGTCCTTTACATTTAAAGTATAATGAACCACAACTCAGTGTAGCTATGACTTTTTGGATAGACTTGAGTGAAGTCTCAAAATAGTAGATATTTAACAACTTGGAAGTTGAGAATAGTTTGAGAAGTGTTTATGACCATGTACTTTCCTAGAGAGAAAGAGAAACTTGATTGAGGATTTCTCAGTGAGTATTTCCACTTATCCATGGAAAAATGAAGATATTTGGTGGAGCAGTTGTGACAAAGTCAGTAGCCATTGGTAGTTTAAAAGAATTTTGGCATACCTGTGTATGTTTAGAGTTCTATTCACATCTAAGCTTCATATTTGTTTATAATTCACATTACTTTAAGAATGAATTAAAGTAAATGTGCTGCAGGGCAGGTATTGAGGTGCATCGGGTAAGCAGCAGCTTGAGATGTCTGTATCCCATCCTAGAAGGCCTGGGGTCAAGTTTTGGCTCCTCTACTTCTCACCCAGCTTCCTGATAACATGCCTGGGAGGTAGCAGGTGATAGCTCAAGTACTTGAGTTGCTGCCATCCCTGTGGGAGACTCAGATAGAGTTCTTGGCTCCTGGCTTTAGTCTGACCAAGTCCCAATTGTTATAGGCATTTGGGAAATGAACTAGTGGGTAGAAGATCTCTTTCTCTCTCAGTCTTGCCTTCTGTCAATCTGCCTTTCAGTTAAATCTTAAATCTATGTTAAATGTAATCTGCTATCCTTCATATCTTTGTTTTGTCTTCCAGACTTTAGTGCTTATATTTTAATATACCCATTAATACTTGGAATAAGTGTGTCTGAAAGGTGTCATGGCTGACTAAAAGGGCAAAATACATCGTTTTATCTGTGTGGCAGCTAACATCTAAAGAGTGGGCTTTTTCTTTTCTGTGTTGGCTTTCTGAAAGGAAATATTATGAAAGAATCACTTGGTGATCTGTCAGTGTTACTTCAGTTATTATAATATCTTTGTGGTTCTGAAAACGTAGTCAAGAAGAAAATCCGTCTTAGGTATTACTGATGTAGAGCAGAAAATGTGCTATCTGTCTTTTCATCTCTAATTGAGTTGATTTCCTTTAATACTATTTTACAATGCAAATATTAAAACATGAGGCATATTTGTGCAGCCTCAAATAATTAGTTTTGCTTTTTAAGTCTGTTATCTATAATTCAAATAACATTCTTTCTGAACTTCTCTGCCCTGGGGAGCTTAGAGTATTTGTGAAATTATAGGTGTTCATTGACTATTTTTGACTGTCAATTCTCCTGTAGTGTGTTGTACTATTAATTCATTATGAAGTGACACAGGAAGAAAACTCATTACACAGTAATATGAAAATACATACCTGTCAAGAAATAAGTCAGTCTGTATTGAAAATACATCTGCTATGATGGGAAAAAATCAAATGGTTTATTAGATGCATTTGAATTTTGGCACCTTCTTTTCAAATAGGAGTATGCATGGAAAGATTTCACTTCTAATCTACAGGCCTTCTGTGTTTCTCACTTATGTGGTTTTCTTGTCCTTTGCAGGTTATATTATACCCGACGTCTAATAGCTCCAAGTCAGCTGAATTGCACAGAATGATAGTTCCAAAAAATAGTCAGGACTCTGACTTAAAAATCAAACTGGCAGTGCGAATGGATAAACCACCACATATGAAGCATAGTGGGTGAGTTTGAGGAGGTTTCTCTGCATTTTTGGATTTCATTTCAGTATATCACTGTTGTCAAGGTAGAGGGGTAACCATTACATACAACTTCCCATGCAGAGTTTTCTCATAAGTATTTACATATGTATGTTGTTTTACTTGTATTTTTAGGCCTATAGACATTTTTTATAGATAAGTACATGGGTATTTGCTTAATGTAATTGTGTGCATGCACATGTAATATTGGTACTGAATTGTACCAATATTATACCTTGGTGATATTGACAAAGAACAATGATGAGTAGAGATAATTTCTAAAATATATTCCACAAAATACAAATATAACAGTTGAAATAAACCTATTACATAGGTCCCCAGAAATAGTTAAACTTACATGGAATATATAATGCATACAAGCTAACGAGTGGTACAGATGTAACCTAGAAAGCTGCATGAGTTTTGACAGGAGGGCACTGAGTGTTCATCCAATGTGTAAGTGAAAACGAAATCAATACTGAAGGAAATTGCAGCTGGTAGATAAGCAAGAAGTGCAGGGGCTGTTCCTGGGGGTCGCCGTGGGTAAGAGGCAACCTCGGCTCTGAATACTAAAAAACAAAACAAAGAAAGAAGCACATTTATATAACGTCAGTTAAGCAGTGTTTTATTCTTCTAGTTTTGTTTTGTTTGTTTCTATAGAATAAGAGCAGATTAAAAGATAGTTGATCATAGTATTGTCATTCCAAACTGGCCTGATGTGATATCCTGCCAAAAATTCAATCTGATTGAACATCACAGGTTGTATTCAGGTCTCTAACCATTACAGGGTACCCCATATATATGTACAATTTTATGTATCTTTTAAAATTTTTTAAATACGTTAATAAAATCTAAATCTACATAAAAAAAACTTACTTCGGAGGCAGAGAGGGAGAGAGAACTCCTATCCATTCATCACTCCCTGAATGCTTGTGGCAGGTCCTAGGCCAGGGCCAAAGTTAAGAGCTAGAAACTCAATCCTGGTCTCCCATGTGGGTGACAGGAACTTGGGTACTTTAGCTGTCACCATTGCCTGCCAGGGACAGCATTATGAGGAAGCTGGGGTCAGGAGCCAGAGCTGGTCGTTGATTCCAGGTATTCAGTCACAGAACACAGGTGACTTAACCACTAGGCCACATACCCAACCCAGAATGTTTTTAATATCATTTCTAGGTATGGACATAAATAGAAAACATTTTACCCATAGCATAACTATATTCATCTTTTTCTCAGTTATTCAGAAGTGGGTTTTACTGCACTTGATTGCATTTGAGGTAGAAAGTCAACTAATCTGTTTCTCCAATTGGTTTATTGTACACCAAGCAATCATATAACAGGGAGAACAGATTAATAGCAATTTGTTCTGGGGCAGAATGGTGTTCTGTCAATAATTCATCCTCTAATTAATAATTAACAGATGAATAATTAATAATTTAAAATGAGACAGGCCAAATTTAAAACAAGATTGAAATATGGCAAATCCTTCTTGTGGATCAAGGAGCTAAAATAATAAATTGGGTTGTTATGGATTTTCATCTTCAGAGCACTTTAGACTTTGAAATCCTTTGGAATTTTGTAGTATGAACCTATTCTGTATCATAAAAATGTAAGCAACAACTCTTCTCTCTCATGTGAACTCTGTTAATATGTATTCTCTGTTTAATTCATGTACTATTTATATATGAAGATACTTCATAAAGTTCATGAAAACGCATATTATGAAAAAACTATGCATGCATTTCAAACTTTTTTTAAATCAGAATGAACTGATTATTTAATTCAATACACCACAAACTTTTAAGAGTACCCTTATATGACCCATCAATTGCCCCTAAATAAATATTTTATCAGGGGGCCGGCACTGTGGAGCATTTGTTTAATCCTCTGCCTGCAGCGCCAGCATCCCATATGGGTGCTGGTCCTAGTCCCCACTGCTCCACTTCTGATCCAGCTCTCTGCTGTGGCCTGGGAAAGCAATAGTGGATGGCTTAAGCCCTTGGGCCCCTTCACCCATGTGGGAGACCTGGAGGAAGCTCCTGGCTCCGGATCTGCACAGCTCCGGCCGTTGCAGCCATTTGGGGATTGAAACAGTGGATGGAAGACCTTTCTCCCTGTCTCTCTCTATTTGTAACTCTACCTCTCAAATAAATAAATTTAAAAAATTTTTATCAGTATTATCTATATTTTATATGTGTTCTCAACTATGTGAAGTTTATTAGACCTGTTTGAGCCCCCAGTACATCCCACGGTGTATAATCAATGAAACATTATTAATACAAATAATGATTATGAAAATGATAATAGTGTATTCCTTGGATTTTTAAGGAAAACTAATAAAAGAGTGAGCGAGCTTGCTGCATTTGTAAGTTAATACTTAAAAGTTCTAAACACAATCTATAGGGAATGAAGTATAACTTTTTTATTAGAAAATTCCTAAAATAAATTAGGTAAATGGTGTTTGATTATGAATTGTGTTTTAAAAGCATTTAAAATTTTTAAGCAGAAAGTAAGATATATGTTATTTAAAGCTCTTGTTTCTGTTAACTAACCTGATCAGTCCATGACTATGCATCGTGCTTTTTTTTTTTTTTTTTAGGACTATACAAATAAAATAGATATTTAATTGGGACAAACTAAGTATAGTGATGATTCCAACCTTTTAAAACTACATTGGGTATTAACACAGAGCATATTTTAGCAAAAAATATAAGATTCTTTTTTTATTTCCTAATTTATCATAGAAACTAATCATAAATAACACTTAGATAAGTCTGTTAAATGAACTACCAGCTAGATTTTGAATGATTACATGATTCACATCTCGCTTTTGAAATTATTTTCCTGCTTTGTTGTATAACTGGAAGATAGAACTGTTCTTGAATGGACTATACTTTAGCATAGCCTAGTGGCTAAGTAACGGTATTAACTTAAAATTCAGAAACTATCCTTGTTTTTATTGAATAAAATTATTTCCCTAATTCAGAGGTTGCTTTGCCAAAATAAAGGTAAAATGTGATTAATAAGACAAATGACTACAATGATAATTAAACAAAAAAAGAAAAAAGTTAAATTGGCTGACACAAATATATCAAACATTGTAACCGTGATGTATCAAAGTCTGCATACAACTGATAACATTTATAGTAAAAAATGAACATTTCATGAGTATGGAACTATAGAAGAGCTTTGTCATATTTAGGAATTGTTTAAATGAAATGTTAGCAAAACCATTGCCTTGTAAAGATCATATTTCTTTGTGTAGAGTCCTACTTGGCTCTTTACACATGTTTTGAATGCATGGATTGAACTATTTAGAAATTGTCACAAATAAGACTCGAGCTGTTTACACCATAAAGGTATAAAATGCCCTGGGCCCATCTCTTGTGCCTGGGGAGAGGCATTAGTTCAGCTTGCAACAGGAAGGACGGAATAAGCACCAAGCCATCTACAGTGCCGTGACCCAGTGCTTTCCCAGAGAGAGGGTGGGCAGCTAGGCATCCAGGGACTGGGGTCAGGCCTACTAAACTTCATTCATGCACTAGTTTAATTCATTAAAGTATATGAATTTAGTTGATTCAATGTGTAAAAATTAATATTTTGCTAAATTTGGCATACATCTTTTTTTAACTAATAGATCTGCTGAGATATGTTTCAAATAAAGGAAAATTATTTCTGTGAAAGAAATCAAACATTATATTTGCTTACAAAGTGATCTGAGAACACTCTAATATCGTATCATTGTTGTATTTATTATTTATGATTTATGATCTTCAGCTAATTTAGAGGACACTGATGACAGTGGGTATAAAATTTTTTAATATGTTAAGGTAGAATATCTTGGAGGGTCCAGACCTTACAAAAAGGACGTATGTTCTTTCCCAGAGAAAACTGATTTCTCACTTCAAAACTACCTTGTAGACTGATTTCCCTGTGTGTCTTTGTCTAAAGTAACCAGGTTTTGACACATGACCTTCACCTGAACCTATATGTAGTCTGGTCAGATGCCCAAATTGAATTTGTCTCAGTCTTCCTTATTCCAATTTCACAAAAATCCTACTTTTTATAACCTTGCCAGAACTTCTGGCAGTCTTTTCTAGCTTCAGAAATGATTGATTGATTTTTTTTCCAAATACAGCTTACAGAAGATAACTCAGTAGTACTCCTTAAAAAGTTAATGTAGACATTGGATTTATAGTGATGGAAAGAATAAATCATAAAGCAAACTTCCTTCTTCTAAATTCCTTAATATTCATGTCATTTTATGGGAATTTCTATATTAAAATTATATATTACTTTAATTTGCTAATGCCTAATAACAAAGTATGCAATGACAATATAAATATTTTGAAACAGACATTTAATGGTCATTAAGCCAATGTTTTACCTTGTTACACTCCATCACAAAAGTTCTCTGGCTTTTCTTCCAATGGATTACTTTGCATTTAATGTGAAGCTCAGATTACAGCTTTTCTTTCAACTTTCTTTTACTTTCAAAGTTCTTCTCCAGCAAAGCAGCATCTTGACATGCATTATTTTTTTTTATTTGTTTAGAGATTATTTCTTCTACTTTCCATGCATCAAATAACTGCTGTCCTCTTTTTTTAAAAACACTGTTCATTATCATATTTGGACATTTCCAGGCACTTTAGGCCAAATAATTAAAGGTACACTATGAGGTCATCTTTAAAATATTTTTTCTTAAAAAAAAAAAAAAAACACGGACCATATATATTCATTGCTTATCTTAATTAATTTGGGACACTTTTGTTAAGATAGTATTTTTTAAAATTTATTTGCATACATTTCATTAACATAACTTTAGGAACATAGTAATTCTTTCCACCATACCCACCCTCCCACCCCTCTTCTTCCTCCCTCTCCTGTTTGGGGACACATTTTTTTAAAAAAATCATAGTGAAAACTTTTTAGCAATACAATACTATGTATCAAAGCCTTATAAATAGTTAATGTACAGAATTAGGTTAATTTATGTGTGCATTACTCCATATACTTATTTGCATATGTATGGTAAGAACACTTAAAATCACTCTCATCAATTTTCCAGGGAAGAATACATTGTTATTAAATATGATCACCATGGTATACATGCAATCTATTTTTTTGTTTCTTTTTGACCTAAAATGATTTTCCTTAAAGAAAACTGCATTGAGTTTCATATTCTAAAGCAAGATAGAAACAGTGAAATGATTTACAAGCCAGATTGTTTTCTTAAGGATGTTTCCATATACAGGAAGCAGAGTATAGAATGGTGAGAATACAGACTTGGGTTTAGACACACTTGGGTTCCAGTTCTAGCCCTGTCACTTATTGGCAAACTTGGTCAACTTATTTAAATTATAGCCTCACTTTCTCAACCATAAAGTGGGGTTGTCCTGAATATGAAATAAGAAACACCCATATATCATGAATCACAGTGTCTGTTACATAGTAAATTTCCTTTTTTTTTTTAAATAAGTATTTTTAAAAACTGTAGTGTCTTCAAATATAGCATTCTTCAAGTTTTAGTTATGTTACTTGACTCTATTCAGAGGAAAATGCTGTGCTAGATGAGAAAATAGCAATATACAAATCTCCACTAATTTCTTGAGTGTATGAAAGTTATGTTCCCCAGTAAGACCCTTTGCTTAACTCCTAAGCTTTAGTTTACATTTTTGTTTGACAGATACCATGACTGTAGGGAGAGTAGTTTGTTTCTCTTTGAGAGTTTTTTTTTTTTTTTTCTAAATTTGTCTTCTATATCCAAGGGATAAAAATGAAAATATTACCTAAGATCTTTTGAACCATGGCTAAACAACTGACTCCAATGATTTATCTAAGGAATAAGTTCAGTTTATAAGAAACAATACTTGGAGAGAATTTCATGGCTAGTGACAAGAATAAGAGAATGTTTTCTCTTATTTCAGTTTCAAGCAATATAACTTACTTTTAAAACTGCCAGTGCTTTCAACTCATATTTTTCAATAACAAGTTTGACTTTAGTTGCAATTGTTAACCCAACTTTTAATCCTCTTACTTCTCTCATTAAACAAGTTCAACCAGATCTACGTAGCTCAAACAAGTGTAACTTGATCTGGGTAGGGTAGTCTACTAGGTCTTATTCATTCTCCCAGTTATATGATGACTACATTGTTGATCTCACTAGCACTTACACCCAAGTAAATTAGTTTTAATTTCATCTCAAGGCTTCCTTGTGTATTTTAAGTTATAGTTTTATATACGCTTCATTTAAGGAGGCAGTGGTAAGCTGCACATCTTATTCTCAATACTTGCTAGATGGTTTTTATTTTGTAGTTACCATAGCACCCAAGGTGCTCATGCCGTTGAATAATTGTATAATTATATATGTTAATGTTTTATAAAGATAGTCAATGGGAAAGATTGCTGTTGTTAAGATTAGGGATCTGAGCATCTTGCCCTTTGCTGATTCTAGAGCACAATGCTCCTCCCCTCAGAGACATCACTAAGGAGAAGCCTGTTTATCCTTCCTTCTTTTTAAGTTCTTATTACCTGATGTCACATTGTTTATTCTTTAATGGTCAACTCCTCAACCAGAGTGTTATCTCCATGGTGTGGTTTGCTACTACTAGCTCCACAACCAATACACTTTCCAAAAATAGGAATTTTATTTTACTGGTTCTTAGAGACCCAATTCTTAGAACATTGCCTAGCACTTAATAGAAGCTATGTAAATATTTGGTGAGTGAATAAATGAAATTTTAAACAAAGATAGACTGAAGAAATATGTTCATTTCCTTTATATTCAAATTAAATGTTGTAAACTCTTTCTGTTGTAAACTTCAAATTACAGTACTGATTGGTACCATTCTTATGTAAATTTAATGGAGTGTGTTTCAAATATTCTTAACAGAATTGCAAGAAGTTACATTAGTTCACAAATTTCTCTATGATTATTGTAAATCCAAAGACTTGTGTGAAAAAATACAGGCCATTAGCAGGGAGCTAGATTAGAAGTAGAGCAGCTGGGTTGTGAAGTGGCACCCATATGGGATGCCATAATGCTAGCCCCTGTAGTTATTATTTTAAGACACTAATTTTAGAATGATACATTACACAGCAAAGGCTGACACCATGAACTCTTGTTTTACTGCTAAAACCTATTCATTTTCCTTGCTTTATTTTACATCAAATGCATAGAAATGGATTATTCCCTAACCCTTGGTATAGATCACATGGATCTATACATTTAATATATGTGTATATAAATACATAATACATCCTATAAATATACTATAATTTTTCTACTTAATCAAAATATAATTTGACTCATTCTCAGATGTTTGCTGTTTTAGATAGTGCCATGACCATTTTTTGTATGTTTCCTTGTACATGTGTTTGTAATTTCTCTTGAATGCATACCTAGAATTGCTTCACTGGTGAGAACGTGGGTATTTATCTTTACAAGATAATATTGAACTTTTTCAAATTTTATAACTAGTTATACCAGAAAGCATTTCTTTTGGATTTTTACCATATACTGTCTTCTTTTCATAATTCAATTTTCATGTTTATGTCTTATATCTATAGAGAAGAAGATGTCTTTCTTCATTCATTGGTTAGTTCATGGCTGAGACCCCTGCATCAAAAGACATATTAACAAGAGAAAAGCATGCAATTTTATGTAATGTAGATCTTACATGATACAGGAGCCTTCAGAAAAGGGGATCTAAAGAAACAGGAAAATTGCTTGTGTTTATGAAAATCTTGTAAAATTGTGCCTGGAATACCAACAGGTATGATCTAACCATAATATACAGGGGAGGAAGGGACTTAACAAAGACTATTGTATCAGATGCTCCTCCAGGACTCTGTGTCTTCAGAGATAAGGAGGATCCTTTCTTTAATAGGCTGGGCCAGGAATAAGGTTTTATTATCTACTTTATTGTGAAATCAGGGACCTTCCCACTTCTACTGCTTGCTCAAAGCCAAGGTACTGAATTTTGGAGTAGTGTGTGCTGAACCCTGTCATAGCTACAGCTGTATTGCTGTATCCTGAAGGCAGACATCTTGAGTCTGACTGTGTTCAGAACATAGTGGTTATGAATTATATTCTTAATTGATAAGTGGTTGATTCTTATGTTATTTCAAATTAAGAGACAGCATGAAAATTATTTGATATTCCCTGTGTTTCCCCTACAGGCTGATTCAAGCCTCTTAGATACCTTGAGTATTCTCTATTGTGGAATTACAACTGTTCACACTGTTGTTTGTCTCTAAGATTAACTCCTTGTAGGCTGGAGCTTATTGTTTATCATCATTCAGCCAGGCCCTGAATTCATTATTCATTTCATCCAAGCAGTTATTCGACACATTTTTTTTAGTTTTTATTTAATGAATGCATTTTTTCATAGATACAACTTTAAAAATATAGTGGTTCGGCCGGCGCCATGGCTTAACAGGCTAATCCTCTGCCTTGCGGCGCTGGCACACCAGGTTCTAATCCCGGTTGGGGCGCCGGATTCTACCCCAGTTGCCCCTCTTCCAGGCCAGCTCTCTGCTGTGGCCCAGGAAGGCAGTGGAGGATGGCCCGGGTCCTTGGGCCCTGCACCCGCATGGGAGACCAGGAGAAGTACCTGGCTCCTGGCTTCGGATCGGCAAGATGCGCCGGCCACAGCGGCCATTGGAGGGTGAACCAATGGCAAAAAGGAAGACCTTTCTCTCTGTCTCTCTCTCACTATCCACTCTGCCTGTCAAAAATAAACAAATAGATAAATAAAAATTAAAAAAATATATATAGTGGTTCTTTCCCCCTTACCCCCCTCAGCTCCCATTCCACCTGCCTCTCCCTCTCCCATTTCCTTTGTTATGGTTCACTTTTTGTATGACTTTATATACAGAGGACCAACTCCATAGACTTCAACAATTTACACCCACACAAACACACAATATATAGAGTACAGTTTGGGGAGAAAATTTGAGTTGATTCTCATACTACAATTCATTAGGGACAGAGGTCCTACATGGGGAGCAAGTATACAGTGACTACTGTTGTTCCTTTAACAATTAACACTCTTTTTCATGACATGTGCAACACATATTTATTGATTGCAGCTTACCCTTGAACAACATGGGTTTGAACTGCATGGAACGCACTTAAGCATGATTTTACTTTGTTTTGAGATGTACAGCCATTTTTAAAATAATTCACAATAAACGAAATAGCCTAGAAATATTGAAAAGATTAAGAAGAAAGTATTCCATGAATACATACAATAAAGTAATAATAGACCATTTAATAATTTACTGTTATACAATCTATAAAAAGTTGAACTTTGGGAGGAAAAATGGTGGATTAGGGAACAGCATGCTATGCAGGGCTAGGAAGAAACAGTGCGGGGAATAGTGCAGAAGTATACATTCGATGGAGAAGTGGAGAAAAAACTGCCCCTGAAGCCCCATGGGAAGAGGGGGAGGTTGAACTTATGTGGTGAGTGGTAATGCGAACCAAGAGAACTCGGAGAACTGGAGCCATGGAGAGCTGAAGCCAGCAGCATTTTGAGAAGGGGGCAGGGAAGTGTTGGTCTGCACCAACCCATAGGGATAGAGCCAGAGAGAGAGCATGGCATGGCTCCAGACCAGAGCCCAGGGAACTAGAGTTTGCTGACGGTTGCCTGTGGTCCTAGTGGAAGTGGAGAGGGGCGGTTGTTTCAAACCAGTCTCTCCAAAACAGAATCCACAGTCTGGCTGAAAGAGGGTGGGAGCCATTTTATACTAGGACTGCGACTGTGGAAGCCTATGGGCATGCATGTAACAACTTGCTGGACAGGACACCTGGATGCAGCACTGGCAGCAGCAGTGGGTAGGGATGTGTTAAACCAGTGACTCTAATGTGTGCATGTGATCCAGAGCAACAGAAGAGCCTACAGCCCCCACTGCCTCAGAGCTTGGTGAGAAGATGGCTGGCCACCTGCAAGAGACAGAGGGGCACCCACACCAACAGTACCCTCCGGTCTCAGCGTCTGTGGGAGTTCTATGTGCTGAAACCTTGGGCATTCTGTGGTTACATGAAAATATGTAGGGCGTATCTGGGATTGGAGCTCCAACATGCCCAGCTTGGGTATTAACCCTGAAAACTCACCCCATCCCAGAACTTTGACCAGATCCCCCTGGCTACAACCACCACACACCTGCTACTCACTGAAAGGGCATGAAGCCACAGAAGCATATTCCCAAAGATAAAAACCAACAGAAGAAAAAATTAAAAATCAACTCTACAAATGCTGAAAAAGAAGAGCTGAAATTCAAGAAACAAGAATAAGGAAGTCACCATCATACACATACACATACAGACACACACACATACACACACACACACCCAGAGGAACACAACAACATTTCAATATTAGAATGCAAAGATGAAGGTTGAGGAAATGCCAGAAATGGAATTTAGAAAGTTAATCATAGAGTTACTCAAAAAAATCATAAGCAAATCCATGAACCAAAGAAAACCCTACATAACATCAATGAAAATTTTTCCCAGGAAACTGAGAATATAAAGAGAAATCAAAATGAAATTTTAGAAATGAAGAATTCAGTGGATCAAGTAAAAAATGCAATGGGAAGTCTTAAAAGCAGACTTGATGAGGCAGAAGAAAGAATATCCAAACTAGAAAACAAATCAATGGAAATCTTAGAGTCAGACAAAAAAAGAAAAAATAGAAAACTTAAAAACACTGTTGGAGATCTATGGGATACTATCAAGCAACCTAAAATATAGATCTTAGGAGTTCCTGAAGGAGGGGAAACAGAGAAGGGAATAGAAAGCCTATTTAATGAAATAATTACAGAAAACCTCCCCAATTTTGAGAAAGAAAGGGGTATTCAAGTAGAAGAAGCACATAGAACTCCTAACAGACACGACCAGAAAAGACCCTCACCACAACACATTGTAGTCAAACTTTCCATGGTAAAACATAAAGAGAAGATTATCAAATGGTCATAAGAGATACGTCAGATTTACTTTCAGAGGATTTCCGATTAAACTCACAGCTTATTTCTCATCAGAATCCCTATGGGTTAGAAAGGAATGGCAAGATACAGTCCAAGTCTTAAATGACAAAAACTGTCAAACTGGAATATTGTACTCCACAAAACTTGCATTTATAAATGAAGGTGAAATAAAGACCTTCCATAACAAACAAAAATTGAAAGAATTTGTTGACACCTGTCCAGCATTACAGAAGATGCTTAAGAATGTGCTACACACAGAAACACAGATAGACATCATGATGAAAGAATGGAAAGGCAGAAAAACCACCGGTGAAAATACAAAAGAAATCCTAAGTAAACAATAGGAATATTTATGGAAGAATGGCAGGACCAAGTTGTTACTTATTAGTTGTCACCTTGAATGTAAGTGGCCTCAATTCTTTAGTTAAAAGATACAGATTGGCTGAATGAATTGAAAAACAAGACCCATCTATTTGCAGCTTACAAGAAACACATCTCTGCAACAAAGATGACGACAGACTGAAAGTGGAAGGATAAAAAAAGATAGACCATGCTAACAGAAACCAAAAAAGAGCTGGTGTTGCCACCCTAATATCAGACAAAATAGACATTTCCATAGCAAAAGAGACAAGGGCACTATATAATGATTAAGGGATCAATCCAGCAGGAACTATAATTTACTAAATAATAAATTTATTAAATTCATATTTAATTTATAATAAATAAACTATAATAAATTTATATGCCCCAAAATACAGGGTGCCTGGCTATTTGAAAAAAAAATATTAATAGACCTAAAGGGAGACATAGACTCTTAATTCAGTAGTAATGGGGGACTTCAATACCTCATTTTCAACAATGGACAGAAGAAAGATCCAGAAAGATCAACCATTTCTGGATAGACAGAAAATCAACAAGGAAACAACAGAGTTAATCAGCACCATAGATCAAATGGACCTAACGGATATCTATAGAACCTTTCACCCCACAGTGGTGGAATATACATTCTTCTCATCAGTGCATGGAACATTCTCTTAGATAGACCATATGCTAGGCCACAAAGCAAGTCTCAGCAAATTAAAAAAAATCAAAATCATTCCATTCCTCTTTTTGGACCACAATGGAATAAAGCTTGAAATCAACAATGCAAAAATCTATAGAATATACAAAAACACATGGAGACTAAACAACATGCTCCTCAATGAGCAGTGGGTCATAGAAGAAATCAAAATAGAAATGAAAACATTTCTGGAAACAAATGATGATGACAATACATCATATCAAAACCTATAGGATACAGCAAAAGAAGTATTAAGAGGGAAATTCATAGCAGTCAGTACCTATGTGAGTAACTGAAAGGGTACCAAATAAGTGAGCTATCAGTGCTTCTCAGGGACCTAGAATATCAACAACAAACCAAACCCAAAACTAGTAAGAGGAAAGAAATAATAAAAATAGAGAAGAAATAAAATTGAAACAAAAATACAAAAAACTCAGTGAAATAAAAAGCTGTTTTTCGAAAAAATAAACAAAATTGATACACCATTGGCACAACTAGCCAAAAAAAGAAGGGAAAGACCCAAATCAATAAAATCAGAGATGAAAAAGGAAATATAATAACAGATACCACATAAATAATAAAGAAGCATCAGAAATTATTACAAAGAGCTGAATGCCAACAAACTAGGAAACATAGAAGAAATGGATAGATTCCTAGAAAGATACAGTCTACCAAAGTTAAGTCTTGAAGATATAGAAAACCTAAACAGACCAATAACCAAGACAGAGGTTGAATCAGTAATGAAGACCCTCCCAACAAAGAAAACCCCAGCACTGGACAGTGTCACTGCAGAATTCTAGGCATTTAAAGAAGTACCAATTTCAACTCTTCTCAAGCTATTCAAAGCAATCAAAAAGAAGGGATTCTCCCAGACTCCTTCTACAAAGCCTGCACCACCTTAATACCTACACCTGGAAAAGATGCAACAGAGAAAAAGAACTGTAGACCAATATCCCTTATGAACATAGGTGCAGAAATCCTCAACAAAATATAGCTCATTGAATTTAACAGCACATCAGAAAGATCATCCACCCTGCAATTGGGATTTATCCCTGGAATGCAAGGATGGTTTAACATTCACAAATCAATGTGATACATCCAAGACATTAACAAACTGAAGAACAAAAATCAGATAATTATCTCAATAGATGCAGAGAAAGTATTTGATAAAATATAACATCCTTTCATGATGAAAACCTTAAGGAAAATGTGGATAGAAGGAACATTCAACACAATCAAGGCAGTATGTGACAAACCCACAGCAAACATCATATTGAATGGAGAAAAGCTGGCAGTATTCCCCCTAAGATCCGGAACCAGATGAGGATGCCCACACTCACCATTGCTATTTAATATAGTCCTGGAAGTTTTAGCTATAGCCATCAGGCAAGACAAAGAAATCAAAGGGGTGCAAATTAAAAAAGAGGAACTCAAACTATCCTTGTTTATGAATAACATGATCCTGTATGTAGGAGATCCATAAAACTCCACTGAGAGACTACTGGAGCTCACAAAAGAGTTTAGTAAAGTGGAAGAATATAAAATGAACACAGAAAAAGTCAGTAGCCTTTATACACCAACAATGCCATGGCTGAGAAAGAACTTGTAAGATCCATACATTTTACAATAGCTACAAAAAATCAAATACCTTGAAATAAATTTAACAAAGGATTTCAGAGATCTCTGTGATGAAAATTACAAAATGCTAAAGAAATAAATAGAAGACATTAAAAAATGGAAATATCTTCTATATGAATTGGGAGAATCAACATCATCAAAATGTCCATACTACCAAAAGCAATTCACAGATTCAATTCCATCCGAATCAAAATACCGATGACATTCTTCATAGTTCATAGAGAAAACAATGCTGAAATTCATATGGAAACACAAGAGACCCCAGATAGCTAAAGCAACCCTATACAACAAAAACTAAGCTGGAGGCATCATGATACCTGATTTCAAGATATACTACAGGGCAGTTAGAATCAAAACAGCTTGATACTGGCACAAAAGCAGACTTATAGATCAATGGAACAGAATAGAAACTCCAGAAATCAATTCATGCACCTACAGGCAACATATTTGATGAAGGAGCTGAAATAAATCCACGGAACAGAGACAGTCTCTTTAACAAATGGTGCTGAAAAAACTGGATCTACACATGCATAAGTATGAAATTAGACCCCTACTTTACACCCTGCACAGAAATCTACTCAAAATAGATCAAGGACCTAAATCTATGACCTGATACCATCAAATTATTAGAGAACATAGGGGAAATTCTACAAAGTATTGGCATAGGCAAAGACTTCTTTGAAAAGACCCCAGAAGCACAGGCAATCAAAGCCAAAATCAATAAATGAGACTACATTGAGCTGAGAAGCTTCTGCACTGCAAAAGAAACACTCTGCAAAGGGAAGAGGGAACTGACAGCATGGGAGAAAATATATGCAAACTGTGCATCTGATAAACAGTTACCATCTGGAATATATAGGGAGCTCAAAAAATCAGCAACAACAAAACAATCCAGTAAAGAAACAGGCAAAGGACTTAAACCGGCATTTTTTAAAAATTTATTTATTTGACAGAGTTAGAGAGACAGAGAGAAAGGTCTTCCTTCCGTTGGTTCACCCTGAAATGGCCGCTACAGCAGGTGCTATGCCGATCCGAAGCCAGGAGCCAGGTGCTTCTTCCTGGTCTCCCACGCGGGTACAGGTGCCCAAGCACTTGGGCCATCCTCCACTGCCTTCCCAGGCCGCAGCAGAGAGCTGGACTGGAAGAGGAGCAACCGGGACTAGAACCTGGCATCCATATGGGATGCCGGCGCTGCAGGTGGAAGATCAACCAAGAGAGCCATGGCGCCAGCCCCATAAACAGGCATTTTTCAGGAGAGGAGATTTAAATGGCCAACAGACATTTGCGAAAATGCTCAGGTTCACTAGCCATCATAGAAATGCAAATTAAAACCAGAACAAGGTCCACCTCATCCTAATTAAAATGACTAGCATACAGAAACCAACAGAGAACAAATGCTGGTGAAGATGTGGGGGAAAAGGTACTCTGATCTACTTCAGGTGGGAATGTAAACTGGTACAACCACCATGGAAGGCAGTATGGAGATACCTCAAAAATCTGAATATATACCTACCATACGATCCAGCCATCCCACTCCTGGGAATTTACCTAAACCAAAAGAGATCAGACCATGAGAGAGAGAGCTATACTCCCATGTTCACTGCAGCACAGTTTACAATAGCTAAGCTATGGAATTAACCCAGATGTCCATCAACTAGTAACTGGATAAAGAAACTATGGTATATATACACTATGGAGTATTACTCAGCTGTAAAAAAAAAATAGAATCATGTCTTTTGCACTAAGATGGTCTCACCTGGAAACCATTATACTTAGTGAAATAAGCCAGTCCTAAAAAAGACAAATATCATATATTTTCCCTGATCTGATGCAACTAATAGGATACCTGAAATGTAATGTATTTGAATGATATAGTCATTCAGAGAGTAGATGATTATTTATAGCCTTTGCCTCTTCCAGTGTGGAAAAATCATTTGTTTTGTTTTGTTTTGTTTTGTTTCTCTTTATACTATCAGCAGAACTCCTCTACTTAGAGTAGGGCTAACTATAAGATCACTAAGTAAACTGATAATTTCAAAACATAAGAATGATAATCTGAAAGGGGGATGGGGAAGGGTTGGAATGTGGGCCAGAGGGAGGGGAAGCCCCACTTTGTTCCTGAATATATATATATGAAATATATGAAACTTGTATAACTTAAATTTAAAAAGTTGAGATTTTTCAGAAGTTATGCACATAAACACAGATTGTACATGCCACCATTTGCAGTAAAGAGAAATGTAAAGTTACAGTATTAAATCATAAGTGCTTAAAATTAATTGTAGTAATACTATACTATAATTTTGTAGCTCCCTCCTACAAAACTGCTGTTCTGAAGAGTCAGCACCCTTAACCACTCCAGGGTAAACTTAATATGTGGCAGCTTCTTTGAATGAATAAGTAAAGGAACTACATTTCCTGTAAAGTTAGTGATACTGAAAAGGAGACATCAGTTAGCAGAAAAATGCATTAAATCCTGTAGAGCTAACTATTACCTGCACTGAAATGGAACAGCTATTAACCTGATAGTGTGAAAACTATAAAATGGAAAATTATTTAATCTTTAAAAGCATACCCATCTAAAGAATGTAATGGACTGTCAAATCAATTGTTGTTTGAGATTGACATCCAATTGGAAAGAAGTCATTAATAGGCAATCAACAGAAACTGTTTTATCTAGTGCTTTAAAACTGTTTCCAAAAAGAAATAGTGCACTAGAACTCATAAACATTTTTATTTTAAAAATAGAAAGTTTGTTTTCACTTACTTTATGCTTCCTTGAAAGTTTTAATATACCCACCCACAAGAATGCTGCTGGAAGCAGTTGGATGTAGTTTTCATTAGTCAGTGAAAGAACAGGAACACAGTGATTATCTGAAGATAGTAACAAAAAATATTCTCTCTGTAGGTAGTTGGTGTGAGAACCATATGTATTTAGCAGTGTTTGTTAAACTAAGCAAATATGGAGCATAAGCATATTGAAGAAGGTTAAAAAGGGTCAGCCCCTCCTATGAAAAGTGAAGAAAAACTACAGAAGGAAAGCAGATCAAATCAGTATAATCGGGCAGATTCCTAGACTGACATAGATTGTGTTGACTGAGATGTAAGAAATCACTGAACAGAGTGAGTGAGGATTGAACCTGGGTGAAACAATGTAAAATGAATCTGACAGTTACCATGGAATAGGAAACTAATGTGACAGTTAAAAGTACCACAAAGAATATGGATAAAATTATCATGCCAGTATAATGTCTCTTTCAGTTGGACACAAATAAGCCTTTTTATTTAAAGAAAGACAAGTTCTCATGTGTTCACCCTTTACCTTGACCTCAAACAAGACAATTATGGATATTGTGTAATACCTGCTCATACTTCCCAAAGTTACTCTTTAGTAGACGATGTATGTTGTTCCCTCAAAGATGTTATCAGTGGATTTGCTTGTAATATCAGAGAGAATGGGGTATTAAGCTTGTTTCTAGTTAAATATGTGAAAAATTAAAGACATGTGTTGAGACATAATTAAAACATACTAAAGAACAGTGTAGTACCCTAGCATTGGAGCTTAGTTGGAATGCCTAGACTTAGTAGGAATGCCTAATGCACACTAGTGTGATCCTGATGCAAGTTTTTTAAAAAAAGATTTATTATATTTATTTGAAAGTCAAAATTACAAAGAAAGGGAGACACACAACACACGCACATGTAGAAAGAGAGAGAGAGAGAGAGAGTGAGTGAGTGAGTTCTGGTTAACTCTCCAAATGGCCACAAGAGCCAGGGCTAGGACAGGTAGGAGCCAGGAGCTTCATCCAGGTCTCCCATGTGGGAAAAGGAGCCCAAGCACAGGTGCCAGCTTAACCCACTGTATTATAACCCTGGCCCCCAAGGCAAGTTTCTTAACTTCCGTGTGTCTCATTTCTTCATTTTTAAAATGAAAGATAGTATTTATTTCAAAAAGTTGCAATAAGAGTTAAAGGAGTTGATATCACTAAAGCATTTGCTGGCGCCTAGTTAGCATACTAATTTTAGCATTTTCTGTAATTTCACTATAGTATTAAATATGTGTTCCATGTAATTTTGAAATGTTTCCCTATTACAGATGTAAAATGTATTGATTATAAAATCTGGACTTAATAATAGAGGCATCAAAAAGACAATAAAGGTAACCATATATTACCACTTTAAAAATATTCTTAGGTTTATAGGAGTGGATGTTTTGCATAGTTGTTAACTACTTGGGATAACTGCATCTCCTATCACATTATCTGGGTTTGAGTCCCTGTACTACTCTTGATTTTAGCTTCCTACTAATGTGTACCTGAGGAAGCAGCAGATAATGCCTCAACTAATTGCTCCCTTCTACTCGTACAGGACACTGGATTGAGTTCCTGGCTCCTGGCGTCAGCCAGTCCAGTCCAGGCTGTGTGGGCATTTGGGAAGTGAACCGGTGGATGGGAAGCCTCTCTCTGTCTCTCTCTTTCTCTCCGTCATTCAAGTAAATAATTTTTTCACTTAGGTACATAAAATAAATGATTTTATTTACTTAGGAATATAAAATATAAAAGTAAAAGTGGTTCTCTTTCTCCTCTTTCACCACCCACTCTCTCTCTCTCTCTCTCTCTCTCTATATATATATATATATAATATATATATAATCTATCATGTTAATATATTTAATTTTAATTAATTTTAAACAATTCGTATATCTGGGCTTGATTTTTTCTGCTACCATCAAGTATTTTGTATTTATTTTTCAAGCCATTAAAGTCATATCATGACTAAATGGGTTAAAAATTATTTCTTAATTAAAATTATTTACAACTTGCATTTCTATGAAGTCAGTTGGTTATAACAAGTCATATAAATGAAAAATTGAACTTTTGTGATGCAGAGCATGGATTATTATTAATGATTGATAGGTAGCATGAGCGAACTGAACAATTACAAGCCAAGAAGGAGAAAGTGTTTATCCTGGTACCAGATATCCAGTGAGTGTATTATAGCTGTGATCTTGCGTTTAATGTTTCTCATGGTAATTGTCAGGAAGAGGTATGAAGAATCATGGGACCTTAATAATATGCCTTGCCATCTTAATTGCTGAGAAAAGCAAAAGAATCTTAATTGCCAGGAGATGCATTGCTAATTAAAGTGTCATTCTACATTCATTCTGAAATAATTAGTTTGAATATTTGTAAGAGCTGAGATATAAATTTAGTTCCAAATTCAGGAGCATACCCACAACAGACTAGGTTAAAATAATTTATGATTAAGAAAGGTTAACAATCATAAAATTTTAAATGTTTCTTTAATTTGGTACAATTTAATTTTTATTGGATTATTGAACTTGAAAAAATGGAGTTCACAGTATTTTAAAAATTACTATGGTTTTTAAATTGCTATAGCACTGAGTAAAGTCCTAAATTGCTTTCAGACTTCTAGAGTATTTTTATTCTTTCATGTCTGTATTTTTTATTATTTGGAACTTTTTGTAATGATGTCAACATTTTGTTACAGTATAATAAATATGAATTGCAAGTTCTGTTAGCACTACATGACAACTTGTAAATATATTCGTGATTCACTAGAATTTTAAAATTCTAGATTATATTCCAAATATTTCATTAAATCTAAAAGGACATGAACTTGAACAATAAACTTATCACAAAGAAGTAAATATATATCAGGTCTGACTTAAACCTGGACACATGATTACAGTCATCAGCTGAAGTTGCACTGACGTTAAGGATAGTATTCAGACCGATATAATCATGAAAAGGGAAAACTGAAAAAGCTTCCTTGACCTTGTTGTTGCATGAAATTTAATCATGCCTCATCTCAGTCTACAATTCTAAGATTCTGATATTTTTTAAGAGCTAATGAATTAAAAATACTCATGTTTTTCTTCTTTGTAACTTATAAATAATAATATTTGTGTTAGAGGCTATTAGAGGATTTACGGGACATCTGATTTATTCCTTGGATATTTGGGGTGCAGAGATTGAGTGCACATGGCCCTCACTGCATGTCCCATGTCTCCTGCTTCTCCTTTGATTTACTTTTTAACATTTTATTCATGTTCTACTCCTACACACACTCCCATCCAACCTATGTCATATATCTTTGAACATTATATATCCTTATGAAATATATACTGTTTTGGGTGGAAATAGGCTTTAAATTTGGATATAATTCAGTGTAGATATTCTTAATTGTTTCATTAAATATTAAATATGTGATGGGGCCAGCACTGTGGAGTAGTGAGTAAAGCCGCCACCTGCAGTGCCAACATCCCTTATGGTCACCAGCTTGAGTCCTGGCTGTTCCACTTCCAATTCAGCTCCCAGCTTATGCACCTGGGAAAGCAGCAGAAGATGGCCCAAGTGCTTGGGCCCTTGCACCCACATGGAGAGATCCAGAGGAAGCTCCTGGCTTTGTTCTGGCCCAGCCCTGGCCACTGCAGCCATTTGGGGAGTGAGCCAGTGAATGGAAGATAGGTTCCCTCCCTCCCTCACTCCCTCTTTTCTTCCTCCTCCTTCCCCTCCATCTCCTCTGTCTCTCCTCCTAATCTTCCTCCACTACCTCCTCCTCTAACCCTACCTTTCAATATTATGCAAACACACACAAAGTATGTGAGACCTATATGGAGAATGTCGCTAGTAGTCTATATAGTTTTCTTTACAGTTTCATTATCTTCCTTTACCCTCAAGTTGAATTGGAAAGTGAAAGTGAGACAGTAAGTGGAATTTTTGCAAAAGTTCCAATAGATCCCAAGAAGCACAAGTCACTTTTGTTGCTGTTAAGGCTTAGTTTTACATCCTATCAACCTAAATTCTTACTGATAATCCTCAAAACAAGATCTATCTGCCATGGAATTCTTGTTTGAGTTTCAAATATGTATATGTGATTTCAGCAGTGAAATCATGATGTTCAGCGCCACCAGTTTTTAAAGGGAATGTGCAGTTGATATTAATAGAATAATTGTGTAAATGTTGAACAAACCATAAAATTTCTTTAACATGAATTTTTTTAATAACATGTGTTTATTTTTTGGTCTACTTTTACCTTGTAGAGTACTCATCATGTTATACTACTAATTATAAAACTGAGCAGGCACCGTGGCTCACTAAGCTAATCCTCCGCCTTGTGGCACCGGCACACCAGGTTCTAGTCCCGGTCGGGGCACCGGATTCTGTCCCAGTTACCCCTCTTCCAGGCCAGCTCTCTGCTGTGGCCCAGGAGTGCAATGGAGGATGGCCCAAGTGGTTGGGCCCTGCACCCCATGGGAGGGTGAACCAACGGCAAAGGAAGACCTTTCTCTCTGTCTCTCTCTCTCTCACTGTCCGCTCTGCCTGTAAAAAAAAAAAAAAAAAAAAAAAAAAAACCTGATACAGTGTATAACTTCTTGTATGTACATAAAAACAGAGCAGGGTGATCACTTTAAATATGTTTGAATATGTTTGAAGCACCCACAATATTATTTATTTCTTAAAACTCTACTGATAGATACCATGGTATCAGTTTAAGATGTGATTGCTGCTGCCTAGAGGTTCAGTGAGTTGCCAAAAGTAAGCGACATTGACTTGAACTCAAGTTTGTCTGATTCCAGGGCTGGTTCTCTAAACAATTAGGCAACACCCTGGCAATACACAGTACCTTTCTCCTCAAGAGATTGCACTAGGAGTTCACAACAGTAAATTGCCACCAAAGGCCAAGCAAGTCACACGTATGTCAACATGATTGTTTACAAGGTCATAAGGAGCAGAATAGTCTAGATTGTGGGATTCAAAAGAACATACCCTGCTTGTCCTATGCTATTATCTGTTTTCTTTATATTAATATCACATTCACATGAGAAATATTTTGTAGTAATTATCAATCATGTGCTATGACCTTGAGAATCTAATGTATTAATACATTCCTTAAAAAATAAGTAAATGAAAATCCCATGCTTTCAACATCCATCTGCAGGTCAGATTTGGCTCATCAAGTCACCTTTTGCATCTCTTGCTTTACAGAAATTATGCCACCCTGTCATTATCTTTGAATAGTTTTGGAAGCTTTACAAAATTTCACATACTCAGAAATCTCATAAATAGCGTTTATATATTTTCTTAATGAATAGAATACCTTAGATAACCACATATTATAAAACTGATTTCATTGGAATAGAAAAATGAACGGAATTAAAAGTTATACTATTTTTTAAAAAAATCTTTGTGTTCTTAAAATATTGAAGTCCCCCTTAATATACTGTGTTATTATTCTGCCGCAGTCAAATGATCCTTGTATTGTTTTTTCTGTGGTTATCTGAAATGAGGTTTTCAAAGCACGGACATATTAGTTAGTAACTGTTTTGCAAACTCTAAATATTAGGGTCTTGATTTAAGGTATATAATTCAAATCAGTCTGACATTTTTACCTGAGCTCAGAATTGTAGCAGTTTCTAGGTTTGGCATGGTCAGTGTCTTAATTCATAACTCTATTTTTAGCCTTGGATTTAGTAGTGAACCATATAAAAAGCAAATTTGCATGGTGTTGTTAGCCAGGTGACCATACGGGATCCCCTGTGTGAAGTTACTTTGCAAAGCTATCATTTGGATACAATGTTGGAAGGCATTATTCAAATAAGCTTGGTATATTTAAAGCTTAGAATATTTTGATGTAACAAGGAATTTAACTTACCACAAAATTAAATGGTGATGACTGTAAAATTAGGAAACAAAATCCCTCATATTAAAGTGCTCTGGAGTTTAGATAAAAATCAAAACTATCTTTTAAAAAGAATTCAGGTACAATAAATAGAATTTATCTCAGCAAATGTTCAAACTCCTAAATCGGTGGCAAATTAGGTAGCACACAGGGCTGGAGATGTGAATATTATATAATGAGGATAATAAAGCAGTTGAATGTGATGTGCCTCGGGTGCATGTTAGTAGCTAATTCAAGTATGAATGCTTTGCAATCATTTGTCGGCTAAGTTGCATGTGTCCCACTAAATGGAAGTCTTAGACGTTCTCTCATACACCCCATTATTAGTAATTGAACACCTGATTTCTATCATGCAACAAATTAACATCTGCACTAGATCTGTCTTTTATGCATATGGATACACTGATTAGAATTTTGCAGATAGGCAGATACTTGAAAACAAAAAGACAACATTGTGAAACACTTACAGCCATGATTTTTGATTACATATTGAAAATTGTTTAATTATCTTACTCCATTTAATTAGCCCTTCTACTTAGGTCAATTGCTTTTTTTATTAACATGACATGTTAGCAATTTGTTAATTGGCATGTAATAACATGAGACTTTTCTGAATATTTCCTGTGTGAAATGCATGTGCTTTAAGAAGCTAGGGAAAAAGCAAAAAGGTAAATATATTCACAAGCCCATACAGCATTTGTCAAGGCCACTGCTTGGTGCTACCAAAATGTGTGCTTCTGTCCTTTGAATTTCTGCCCTTCTATTATACAAAATGAGTCTGTTGATTTGAGTGGTTACAAAAATTTGAGACTGTGAGTATATAAAATTAGGGGAACAATAAGAAGTGAAGAGACGGATATAATAATGCTAAGGAGATGGAAAGAGAGATATGTACATACAAGTAAGAAAGTCAACACTAAGAAAAAGATTGTCAGTATCAAGGCTTTAGCCTCTAGCCTCTTTACTAACATTTTATATGATATTTTCTTGTCAATAAGAATATTAATGATTATACCTAGAAAGGAAATTTTATTTTCTTCCAAAGAATTCCTCTAGGATCAGGCTCAAATTGACAACTCAACTACCAGTAACCCATGTTCAGGCAGTATGTGGCTATATGGTACGAACCCAGTTAACTGCTTTGCATTCATTTAATTTGAAATCATATTTTTTTTGAACAACCATGTGGAATTATATGACAGAGAACATAGAATAGCATTGGTTTCTGTTATTTCTTTATTTATATTCTACTTAATTCTAAATAAGATTTGTGGTTCCTTAATAATAGCATAGAAATGAAAGGATAAAAGATTTTGGGGGGATTCCTTGACCCTAAATTCATAACACAAATACTGAGAGAATGGATGTTGAGTCTTTTTAAGCATGTTTAGGGTGGTGGGGAGGATGGGCAAATGAGGGTGCTTGCTTATTTCACCTATACTGAATATACCCTAGGGAAAGCCCCAGGTTGAGTGTCCTGGCAAAGATAAACTTAGATCACCTCTTGCCAAAAAAAAAAAAAAAAAAAAAAAATTGCTTTCCCTTCTTGTTAATAAAATTTTCATCCACTTGGGGGCACTCTGATCAAATCTAAGAAGAAAAGAGAATAGCATTGTTCTGATTTCTTTTGAGTTAGACACATTGTTCTCTGTGTGATCAGAAACTCTATATTCTTTTAGATAAAAGACCTTTTAAATATGCAGAGACACCAGGGGGTTTGTATTTATTTAAGTCTCAGAATAGGTGGAGATTAAAATAGCAGTTCCCAAAGTGTGGGTACCAGACCTCCCGGAGAACTTGCTGGAGTGCAGGCCCTCAGGCCTGAGCTGCTGAATCAGACACTCCAGTGGAGGCCCTGCAAGCTTCATGTTCACAAGTTCCTCATGTAAAAGTTTGTGGCTTAGTGGTGTTTGAGAACTGCTAGGTTGCAAGAAGTAAATTTTGAAACACTTCTTTGATTTCCAACTGTAGAAAAATTACCAGATTAGCATCTAGCTCATAAGATAGGCTCGAAATGTAATTTAATTCTCTTTTTAAAGATTTTATTTATCTGAAAGTCAAGAGTTACACAGAGAAGGAGAGGCAGAGACAGAGAGAGGTCTTCCATCCACTGGTTCGCTTTCTAGTTGGCCGCACCGATCCGAAGCCAGGAGCCAGGAGCTTCCTCCGGGTCTTCCCACATGGGTACAGGGACCCAAGGACTTGGGCCATCTTCTGCTGCTTTCCCAGGCCATCACAGAGAGCTGGATCAGAAATGGGGCAGCTGGGACTTGAACTGGTGCCCATATAGGATGCTGGAACCACAGGTGGCGGCCTTACCTGCAACGCCACAGCACCGAACCCTGTAATTTAATTCTTAGGAACAGTTTAAACATGAACAGTAAATAACTGAGTCTGAAGACTTAAGTTAGTTTCTCTTGTCTGTGATGACACAACTCAGTCTGTATGAGCCAGCACCGTGAATTGATTAGGCACTTTTATCTTCCCCACAAGATTTAAGTCATGAAAAATTAGAGTAAATCCTTATGTTTATACTGAGCACCAAAGGGGAAACCTATTGAAGTGAAATGGACACTATAAGCAACAATGACTTGATCAGCTCTTGTCCTGACTGTTGATGTACAATGTAATACTTTATCCATTTTAGTATTTTTATTGTTCTAGTACTGGTGGTTGAACTCTGTAATTAACACACAATTATTCTTAGGTGTTTAAATTTTAACTGAAAAGTGATCCCTGTTAAATATAAGAGTGGGAAAAAGAGAAGTAGGAGATGTACAACTTGGGACATGCTCAATCGGACTTGCCCCAAATGGTGGAGTTAGAAACGTGCCAGGGGATTCCAATACAATCCCATCAAGGTGGCATGTACCAATGCCATCTCACTAGTCCAAGTGATCATCTTCAGTTCACAATGGATCACACTGATAGGTCTAAGAGACAAAGCGATCACACAAACAAAACTAGTGTCTGCTAATACTAACTGATAGAATCAAAAAGGGAGAGAAAGATCCAACATGGGAAGCAGGATACAGAGCAGACTCAAGAATGGCAGATGTCCTAAATAGCACTCTGGCCTCAGAATCAGCCCTTAAGGCATTCGGATCTGGCTGAAGAGCCCATGAGACTATTTCAGGCATGGAAAGCCAAGGCACTATGGAAAAGGAAAAAAAAAAAAAAAGATGACCTAAATGAAAGATCTCTGTGAGTGAGATCACAGTGGAAAGAACGGGGCCATCAAAGAAGGAGGTACCTTTTTCTGAAGGGAGGAGAGAACTTCCACTTTGACTATGACCCTATCGGAATAAGATCGAAGTCGGCAAACCCTAAAGGCTTCCATAGCCTTGGCAACTCATGACTAGAGCCTAGGGAGATTACTGACGCCATAAACAAGAGTGTCAAATTGTTAAATCGACAACAGGAGTCACTGTGTATTTTCGTCTCATGTGGGATCTGTCCTTAATGTGTTGTCCAATGTGAAGTGATGCTATAACTAGTACTAAAACAGTATTTTTACACTTTGTGTTTCTGTGTGGGTGCAAACTGATGAAATCTTTACTTAGTATATACTGAATCGATCTTCCGTATATAAAGATAATTGAAAATGAAAAAAAAAAACTTGGTTTTAAATTGGAAATTGTATAGAAAATTAATCAATTTTTAAAAAATATCATGTAGGATCTCTGTCCTTTTTGTGCTATACATTGTGATTTAGTGCTATAACTAGTACTCCAACAGTATTTTTCACTTTGTGTTACTATGTGGGTGCAAACTGTTGAAATCTTTACTTAATATATACTAAACTGATCTTCTGTATATAAAGAGAATTGAAAATGAATATTGATGTGAATGGAAGGGGAGAGGGAGTGGGAAAGGGGAGGGTTGCGGGTGGGAGGGAAGTTTGGGGGGGAAACCATTGTAACCCATAAGCTGTACTTTGGAAATTTATATTCATTAAATAAAAGTTAAAAAAAAATCCTTATGTTTACTGGGTCAAGGACTCAGCTAGCTAATGGAATTTCTCAACTCTACACCTTACTTTGATTCCGGAGACATGGCTTACATGTGAAGGGAATGCTGCTGGCCTTTTCCCCTCTAGAATGTCTTTACACTTACTGAAAGGGCTTTTATATATACTGGGTCATCTGATCCTCCAGGTAATCCTTTGAAGCAAATTTGTAAACCAATCGTTACCTCCACTTACAGTTAGAAGAACACTGAAGCTGAACTGTGACCAGTTTTAGAATTTCTAAGTGTAGTGTCAGTATAAGCCCATACTCATTCTGTTTATAATTAGTGGCCAGTTCTGTTGCTGTGTTCATGGGATCTGTGGAAACTACTGAAAGACAGTACCATTGCCCTTACGAGAACACCCAACCCCTGGTTTTGGTCAGAAAGGAGAATCTTCCAGAAGAGTGGATACCTGGATTGTGGATTCTTGAGTCTTCATGTCCTGGGGGTATTCTTCGATGTCCTCCTGAACTTTATGCTGGAACTCCTCACTTGCGCCCTCACTCTACCTCTTCTTTCTCTCCCATTGTGGACCCTTGATTCTCTTTGGAAAGTTAATGAATGTAAATCTTCCGGAAGTCTCTATCCTGTGGAGAACAATTGACAAAATAATCATAGGGAATGTAGGGGACTACAGTACCCCTTACCGCCATTGTGGTAGCTTCTGCGCTGTTGCTGGCTTGTGATACTGTGTGCTCCACTTGAGATGACTGACCTTACATGGCATCTCATGCAACTCCCCTGACACTTGAGTCTTAGTCTTTTCATTAAATGAAAGTCCCTCCCTTAATGCCCACCATCTAGGAACAACCTTCTGTATATATAAACAATTTCCAGATCATGACCAACATAGCCTCTAGCATAATATGTATTTGACCCCAGTATACAAGCAGTGGTTTCAATCCTCTTGATGAGAAATCAAGACAACCTGCTCCATATGGGTGTATGTGTGTGTGTGTGGCAAAAAGCTTACAGGAAGATTTACTAATACATATTAGGTAACTGCAGGCCATTCCTTCAAATTAACTATAATGCAAAGGAATTAGGGATTATCTTCCATCTGCTGGTTCGCTCCCTAAATGGCATCAACAGCTTGGTCTGGGCCGGGCCGAAGACAGAAGTTCAACAACTCCATCCTTGTCTCCCACATGGGTGGCAGGGACCCAAGCACTTGGGCCATCTTCTGCTGCCTTCCCAGGCACATTGACAGGAAGCTGGATCCAGAAGCAGAGCAGCTGAGACGCAAACCAGTGCTTCTACGTGGAATGCCAGCATCACAGGCAGCAGCTTATCCTGTTGCTCTGTGACCAGCACCAGATAGTATATATAAATGAATCAGTTATCACTAAAGAGCACTGAGGTATGTCTTACAGTGTCTGAAGTCAGTTTGTTTTCATGCCTATTTACCTCTCAGTGTGAAGCAAAGGGGGGGTGGGGGAGGTCTGTGCCAAGTTGTACATTATTTTGTTTCTCTGTAATTACAGTTGCAATGTAGTTTTTTTTTTAAGATTTAATTATTTATTTTGAAAGAGTTACAGAGAGAAGGGAGAGACAGAGAGATCTTCCATCTGCTGATTCACTTCCCAAATGACTGTAACGGCCAGGGCTGAGCCAGGCCGAAGTCAGGAGCCAGAATCTTCATCTGGGTTTCCCACAGGGGTAGCATGTGTCCAAACAGTTGGGTCATCCTATTCTGCTTTTCTCAGGCCATTATCAGGGAGCTTGATCAGAAATGGAAGAGCCAGGACGTGAACCAATGCCCAAAGGTGATGCCAGCATCGCAGGCAGCAGCCTTAACAGATATGCTGTAATGCCGTCCCTGCAGTGTAAGTCCTAGAAACGTTCTAATAACTTATGCATCACACTGCAAAACAGTTATAAATGTACCAGCAACTGATTCAGACTCCCACCACAGGGATGTAGTTTTGGCATTAATCTTGAAACAAAATTCCCATTTTATTTTCCTGGGGAAAAAATAGCACATGTCCTTGGTTAAAACTGAACTGAGCTCATTTGTTTTCAGTTCTTTTATTTGGGAAGTGCCAGAGGATATTTCTTCCAAGGACTTATCTCCCCCCACACTCCATATTATTGCTGTTACAAAAAATTTGGAGACATTTGCAGATTGGCTTTAATTCTTTCTTTGAAGTAATTGTGATCCTTGCAAATTCATGTAATAGAGTTCTAGTCTTTATCTGTTGCTTTTTATCTAAAGACAGGAGCTTCTGCTTGTATTGTTTTAAAATTAGCTGCTAGCGTATTTTTTTAAGAAACCTCTTCTTTAATGAGTACAAATTTCATAAGTATACCTTTAGGAATATATGATTCTTCTCAAAATACCTGCACTCCCACCCCCAGTGAGGTGCTTACCTTTTTGCCTCCAACTGTGTTTTCCTTCCTCTTTCTTATTCATGGGAGCTTTTAACTATTTGACCTTGTGCAATAATTCCATTAACATAGAAATGGAGGATTATTTGAACATATATTGGTGCTGCTTTGGGAGAAATTGTACTGATTTCCTGTACTAGTTTGTGCCTGAAAGAAAAGGAGCAGATCTTGTTCCAAACTTGCATTTAGGAAGGAATAACTTAGCAAGTGTATCTTTAGAAGTGGTGTACAGTTCCCTTGACAAAAGTAGTAATATATTCTTGTGCAGTAGATGGCGCAAACATTCCCTCAAAACAGAACATTTTGTCTACTGAATAAAGCAGGTGGCAGCATTTAAGTAGAATTAAGTAATCTTCAGAACATTTTTTTTTAAAAAATGTAAAAGGAAAAGGTTAGAAGAGGGTGAAGTGGTAATTCATTTTGGACACATCAAACTTGTCAAGACACTTTATCAAGTTAATATAGAAAAACTTTAATGTTTAGCAGTAGCTAAATAATGAGTTATTACAAGGTCAGTTCTAACCAAAACTGAGACTTGAAATTCTGAATACTAGTTGTAAATGCTAAAAGCTCTTTATTTTTTCTGTTGACTGTCTAGATTTCATTTTTCTTTGTATCCCTCTTTCATCGGTAGTACAACATTACACAAACCTTGTCTAGTGAATCTCAATCTTGTTGGACATGGGTGCACATTACTACCCAATTTATTTTGCTATTCATTCTCTAAATAATTAATGTATATGAGGGAGAGACTGAATTTCAGACTGTGTTTTCCTGTTAGTAATCTAGAATTTTTTAGTTGGTTGATAAATACAAATCTCTTAAGAACCTAAAGAATTCAGTCACTTAGAAACATAAAATATGTACTCTATAGAAATATTGTGTGTACCTGGTGTATAAAAAGAGATAACCTTTGTTGTGATTTTACCCTTTGTGATATCATAGATACACAAATACTTTATTTTAGAAAAAAAGAACTAGTACAGATTTTACACAGTGATTAAGTTGCTGCTTGGGATGCCTGTGTCTCATATCAGATTGCTTGGTTTGAGTCCTGGTCCTGCTTCCCACCTAGCTTACCACTGAGATACACCCTGAGAGACAGCAGGTGATGGCTCCAGTACTCAGATGGGGAACCCCAACTGGGGCCCTGTCTCCTGGCTACAGCATGGCCCAGCCCTGGCAGTGCAAGCATTTGAGAGTGAGCCAGGAGATTAAAGATCGATCCCCCACACCCTCTTGCCTTTCAAATAAAATTTTTAAAATAGGAATAGGTCCTGTTTGAAACATTTTTTTTTATTAAATGAGACAAAGCTGAAAATTCATCATCACTTCCCTCCCTGTGTTTTTTGAGCCCTTCAAAAAAGTTAGGTTAAAATATTCTTCCAAGTGTTCTACTATTACCACTACTTCTATTAATAATAATGTTGCCTTGATTTTCATTGTACTTTAGTTTCTTTTTCACCCAACATTCCCCTAGATTTTGCCCTAGATTTTTGTAACAACACTTAGCAGATACAAGGAGGTTCATTTGCTTGGGATGTCACGAATAATTAGCCTAAGACAGGAACCAACCAAAGGAAAGCTTTTTTGGTGACCAGCAAAGGATAGAGTCGGAAGGTGTAGTTCCCTAAAGAAACTGCCTCCCAAGAAGCAGCTTGCCAGGTTTTAGAGGAGGGGTTGAAGAGTGTCTGGGGAGCAGAAAACGAGAGGAAGGGAGCTGTTCCTTCTCATGCAATGTATGTCTTCATATAAAATCTCACCCCAACTGGTTTCTTGCAGCTATTCTTGTTTGTGGGCCCCCTGTGAGTGATGTTTCACAGTAAACTTTCCTGGAACATCCTGTGAGAAACAAGCTTAAAGGAGTCAACCTTTTCAGATTCCCTGCCCCTGTTCCTGTCCCTGTCCCTCGTTGCCAAAATCCTACATTCTTGGTTACAACACTGTCCTTTATAGTCAGGGAAAGTATTGTTCTTGTTTTACAAGTGAGAAAAGTGAAATCGGTGCCTAGCACCTAGTGATGTAAAGTTAGGGGACATTAGATGTAAGAGAATCATTCATTTGTGCCTCTCTTCCTCCGTGTGTTTTCTCCTTGTCTCCCTCCCCACCACCAGGGTGTTTTCATTCTTTCTTCCCTGTTTTGAAAATAAATGCCATGTAATTCTGCATCCCTGATATTTGTGAAGAGAAATCCTGTCCATTCCTATGATATTACTGGCCTCTCTTCCCTCTCTGCATTTTTTTTTTTTATTTTTGACAACAGAGTGGGCAGTGAGAGAGAGACAAAGAGAAAGGTCTTCCCTTACCGTTGGTTCACCCTCCAATGGCCGCTGCGGCTGGAGTGCTGCGGCCGGCGCACCATGCTGATCCGAAGGCAGGAGCCAGGTGCTTCTCCTGGTCTCCCATGGGGTGCAGGGCCCAAGGACTTGGGCCATCCTCCACTGCACTCCTGGGCCACAGCAGAGGGCTGGACTGGAAGAGGGGCAACCGGGACAGAATCCAGTGCCCTGATCGGGACTAGAACCTGGTGTGCCGGCGCCACAAGGCGGAGGATTAGCCAAGTGAGCTGCGGCGCCGGCCTCTCTCTGCATTTTTATAACTACCTGATTGGTTAGCTTGAGAAAAGAAACTGGGCGCTGAATAGATTAGCCCTTTGCCCCTCCTTTGTCCCTTGAAAGTAAGTTGTCCACAGGAGAAACCTCTGCCTAAGTCTGTCATGGGAGTGTGAGGCCCATGGCTGTTGTGTGCAGCACTCCCTGTGACTGGGAAAGTATGTCTAACCTTAATACTTAGCCTCATGAAAAAACCCAGTTCTTACAGAAATAAACTACGTTCTTAAATATTGTCTTTGTTAGCATGAAAGTTCATATTTTATCCTTTATCTGTCAGTGCTTTTGTCTTAAGTCAATTTGTTCAGAACTCTGCCAGTAAAAGCACTGAATTGTTCCTCTTCTTTGGAGATTCCAATAATATTCATGTATCCAAAAATTTAAGTGTGTTAGTGGAAATTAGAAATCAAATATCATCCTGCAATAGTTACACATAAGCATATTCTATTGCATTTTGACTAAAAGGCTTCTGTGATGCTGTGAGGTTGGGTCTGTTTTCAGCGTGGGTTCAAAGGCCCTGAGAAGTCCATCCTTGGGACAGAGAGATTTGAAGTGTGCTGGACTCTTGAAACACTCCACCTGCTTTCATAATGCCACTCCATGCTTCTTTTAGGATTGCACCTCATCTATTAAATTAAAATTTAGAACCGTCTTCTCCTAAAGCTTTTTGAATACTCTATATCCAACTAAATACAACAGTACCAATTGTATGGAAAATCCAAAGGCTATACAAAACTTTTTTTTCTACTTTGCGTATCCTGTAAATCTTTGGCAAAAATATACTTTTTTTTTTTTTTTACATTTTTAAGCTTTTATTCAATGAGAGAAATGCATAGGAGAGTGAGGGCCCTGTCTAAAGGAGAGAGGTAAATGTGGGTTCATACTGAGTACCAGGAAGCAGCCACTTGGAGGAGCATCTAGGCCAGGAAGCATAAGGTGGGTGGCCCAAAGGCCATGCGCCCTGGAGGAACAGGGCCACAGAGGCCCCTGACTGGCAATAGGCCAAGGAAAGGAAGGGGCAGGCACAATGTGTACCAGGCTTTTAATCCACTTCCAAAGGGGAGTGGTTAATTAATCCGATTGGCCAGTGAGTGCACAGGTGTGACCAGGTAGAGGCGTGAGGTCACACAGGGGCGAAGTGAAGGCGTGGTCTTCCAGCTTACAAACCTAATCAATTTTAACCTGAAGATATACTTTTTTTATTGTGTTTTTATCATGATTGATTATCATGAGAAATCCGAGAACAGACACAGAGATTTGTAAAATGTAAAGGTGCAGTACTAGGCAGTGAGGATACTGTGGCTTGTCCTTGTGGAGTTTTCAATCCTTGACTGCAGATATGACTGGACACAAAGCATACATTTGAAGTTCCAGGGACTTAGTTAACAAGGCTGTCAGGAGGCATTCAAATCCTTTGTAAATCAGTGGCTTGAAGATATCCCTCCAAAATGGAGTGTTTCATAGCTCTCCCAAAATGTCCTCATTAAGACCAGACAGCAACATTACAGGAGAAGCAACTATTCAAGAATCAGGCTGGCGCCGCAGCACACTAGGCTGATCCCCTGCCTGCGGCATCGGCACCCCGGGTTCTAGTCCTGGTCGGGGTGCCGGATTCTGTCCCGGTTGCTGCTCTTCCAATCCAGCTCTCTGCTGTGGCCCAGGATTGTAGTGGAGGATGGCCCAAGTGCTTGGGCCCTGCACCTGCATGGGAGACCAGGAGGAGGGACCTGGCTCCTGGCTTCAGATTGGCACAGCGTGCCAGCTGTAGGAGCCATTTGGGGGGTGAAACAACGGAAGGAAGACTTTTTCTCTGTCTCTCTCTCTCTCTCTAACTCAGCCTGTCAATAAAAAAGAATCAAATATAGTCCTTGGTTACTGGGATCCAGCTTGTAAAGAAAACTATTCTTTTTAAATATAAATCTTTAATCTTTATAGATTCCTGGTGAAAATATGTTAGAAGTGAAGAAGGTAGTTTAATTATAACTAGGATATTAATTTCGAACAATGTAAAACTTTAATCATATGATTTTATTGCTTAAAGGTCCATTAGCAATATTCTGGTACAGCTAATTTCCCCAAATGTGTGCTAGAGAACATGACTCCTATAAGGTGTTCTACAAACAAGACTCTATCTTGGAGACACTGAATACAGTGTTCTCCCCCATACCTTTCCCAATCTTCATGTCTCATTGCACATGTCCTCCAAAGCTTCTTAGAAGTTTTCATCCACAGAACCTGTTAAGAGGTGTCAGTGCTGTGGCACAGCAGATTAAAGCCCTGGCTTGAAGTGCCAGCATCCCATATGGGCACCAGTTTGAGTCCTGAATGCTGCACTTCTGATCCATCTCCCTGCTAATGTGCCTGGGAAAACAGTGGAGGATAGCCCAAGTCCTTGGGCCCCTGCACCTACATGGGAGACCTGAAGGAAGCTCTTGGCTCCTGGCTTCATTTTGGCTCAGCACAGGCCATTGTGGCCATTTAGGGGAGTATACCAGCCCCCCCCCCTCCCCCGCCACTTCTGTAACTCTGTCTTTCAAATAAATAAAATGGGTCAGGTAAGGAAAGTTGTTCAGAATACTCTTAGGAATTTTTTCCTCTTTTATCCAAGTCTGAGATATTTCTCTTAAAAAAGATTTATTTATTTAAAAGGCAGAGTGACAGATGGGGTTGAGGGAGAGGGAGAGACTGAGATTTTCCATCCACTAGTTCACTCCCTAGATGGCTGCAACAGCTGGGGCTGGGCCAAGCTGAAGCTAGGAGAGAGAAGCTCCATCTGGGTCTCCCACCTCAGTGGTAGGGGCCCAAGTACTTGGTGCATCATCCACTGCCTTGCCAAGGCACATTACAGAGAGAGCTGTATCAGAAGCAGATCAGTTGAGACTTGAACCAGCTCCCTGATATTGGGATGCTAGCATTGCAGGCTGTGGCTTAAACCCTGTGCAACAGTGCCAGCCACTAAGATATTTCTTTACTTTTAACAAGACAATGAAGCTTCTACAGGTGAAGAACAATTGAGGGAAAATGTGAAACCATGCTTTATAAAATATGCCTTCTGTGGCAGAATATATTAATTAACTTTAGCCATTCTGTGATGAATACATATTTGAAAACATGTATACCATTAATATATACCACTTTCATTTTTCAATTCTAAGAAACATACTTTTAAAAAGGAGACCCTAACATTTTTAAAACCTTATAAATGTCAAAATTGGAGAGATCCTGAAGCCATTTAAAAACACACAGAGGCACTTGTTCTGTTAATTTATGTAGAAGAGAATACTGATGACAGTTGTCAGTGATAAAAATCATGAAAACTGCCTTTTTCATAAAAGAGTTCTCTGCACAGTTTCATTCAGTTAGATTGTTTGGCTTGTGTTTAATTTTTTTTAAGATTTTATTTATTTACTTGAGAGATACAGACAGAGGGAGAGACAGAGATAAAGGTCTTCCCTAAAGGGCTACAATGGTTGGAGCTAGGCTGATCCAAAGCCAGGAGCTTCTTCTGGGTTTCCCACCTTAGTGCAGGGGCCCAAACACTTGGGCCATCTTCCACTGCTTTCCCAGGCCATTAGCAGAGAGGTGGACTGGAGTGGAGCAGCCAGGATTCTAACTGGAGCCCATATGGGATGCCTGTACTGCAGGTGGAAGTTTAGCCTATTAAGCCACAGAACTGGTCCCATATTTAGATACTTAACAGTACTTTTCATGTAGCTACTCATAGAATTTTCCCAATTTGGTTTTGTATCCAGGTGACATGCATAGACATTTATAGTGAACACCTCTTAGAGAATGACCAGTTAGGTCTTGATAGCTGAGGCTAGAATGGGGCTTTATGGTCTTGTTAGCAGTTTGCTTCTTTGCCACTGTTGATTTTCTAGAGTGTGCAGTAACATGCGCGTACACACACACACACACGCACGGCAGAGCAACAGAGAGAAGGAAAGACATCTGCTGATTTACTGTCTAAATGGCTGCTACAGCCAGGGCTAGGACAGAGTGAACCAGGAGCTAGAAACTTCATCCAGAACTCAAGCACTTGGGAGATATTCCACTGCTTTCTCAGGTGCATTATCAGGAAGCTAGATTGGGAGTGGAGCAGCCATTACTCAAACCGCCACACTGATATGGTGTGCTGGTGTTGTAAACAGTGGCTTAACTGACTATGCCACAATCCTGACCCAGGCATGCTAATTTTTAAGATAGTTTTTATCCTATAACCTGCTATACTTTTCTGATATTTGAGATTTAACTATCAGAAGGTAAAACTTCTCAGGGAAAAGAAAAATGGCAGTTTTTACATTAGTGATTCCACAAAATGTGATACCTAAAATAAATGGGGGCCGGCACTGTGGCATAGTGAGTAAAGTCGCCGCCTTGCAGTGCCGGCATCCCATATGGGCACCAGTCGAGTCCCCGCTGCTCCACTTGCGATCCAGCTCTCTGCTATTACCTGGGAAAGCAGTAGAAGATGGCCCAAGTCCTTGGGCCCCTGCACCCACGTGGGAGACCCAGAAGAAGCTCCTGGCTTCTGGCTTTGGATCGGTGCAGCTTCGGCCATTGCAGCCATCTGGGGAGTGAACCATCAGATGGAAGACCTCTCTCTCTCTCTGCCTCTCCTTCTGTCCCTGTGTAACTCTGACTTTCAAGTAAATAAATAAATCTTTAAAAAAAAATAAATAAATGAAGAACTACTTTATTCAAGTTTACTATGTCTCCTGTTTGTATAGCACGGACATTTAACTTCTTGCTCAGCAGAATGAAGTTTTGGTTTTTCTTCCATAGTCGTTTCTCTCAGAACAGATCCATAATTTTACTTGGTGAAGATGCTTTCCTGAGCTCCCCATAACTTGTACTCTTTCCTCTAAGAATTCAGGAAAGTTTTTACTTCTAGGTGTCTTAATGTTCAGTTTCTTTTCTCATGCTTAACTAAAAACAAAACCAAAAAAAAAAAAGGGGGAGGGTGATAATCTTGTGGGGTTAAATAAAAGACAGAATGCAGGGAAAGGATGGTTCCTTTTATGTAAGCAGCAGAGAACGTGCAGGGATGACTGCAAGTGCCTGAGGGCATTTGGTCCCTGTTGGTTTTCACATCAAATGCAATGGTGCCCACAGATAGCCTGTATTGTTGTCAGTTAAATGGGATCATGAGTGTCTGAAAGGTGTTTGAGAATGAACCGAAAATCATTTTCACAAGTGGATGATTACTTCTGCCACATGTTAACCGAACTCCATCAGAATGGCCCAGATTTTTGAGCCTGCATTAATTGCTCTTTCAACCTTGACTGAGGTTTCCCTTTAAGAAAGCCCTTTCCAGGACTAAACTACTCTATATATTGATTTTTTTCTTTCTGTATTTTTCCATGAAAAATAAAAGCTTATAGAAGAAAAGACTTTATCATTCATCATGTAGATTGATTGTTCTGTTCCTTGGAATAAAGAGCTAGACTCATAAGTGATCCACCAAAGTAATACCTCTTTTTCTTTCAAGCACCAAATAATTCTCATCTTCTGTATACAATTATGTTTTTCAAATATTCATTAGTGATGATTTTTCATCATAAAGTAAAACCATGAACCTCACAGCATGGACTCAGTGCAAATAAATTGTCATATTCTCCATTCTATTAGAACTGTATGCCACCATTCTAATTGAAACCAAACTACAATATTTAGTAATAGGTTTGGAGAATCTTTGTGTGTTGAAGTATTCTTTGAACAGTATTCAAGTTGGATATGTTTTTTAAAGTTCTTTCAAAGTGTATGACCAACTTCTTTATTTCGTGTTACTATTTTCTATTTCCAACTGTCAGAGAGAAAATATTATCTGTGTCATTACTATTGCTAGAATAATTAGTATATATTCTAGATGAAATGTATTCTTGAAATTTCATAAATTATTATAATTATGTATATATATATATCAGAGAATATATAGTATTTATATAAAATGACTTAACTTATTAGTAAAAATTATTTCTAAGGGATTTTGTCTTAATTTTAATATATTCAGGAGAGTTCCATGTAAAAATAAGCACTTAAAATAATTTAATAAGCATTGCTTATTATTAAATTTTGATGAAATATAAACTGTTTATTTGAAATTCAACAAAAATATGCATAGTGATTATGTCACTTTTTGTTTTGCTTGAAAATTTTTACCAAACTTCATTTAAGTCAACAAATCTATTATTGAGAGCCATTCTGGGGAATTCATAAAGATGGTTTTTGTATTCAAATAAAAGCTCTTAGAAGTAACCTGTGGTGTATCTTCCAGCTGGCTTATCAACAGATGACTGTTGTAAGGACCATGTTGATATGAAACAGGTTGTGTAATTTTTAATGTTATGACCACCTATATCACTATTGATATACAAGATGAAAAAATATGTTTTTTATTTTGCTGGAAGGAACTATTGCAACCTGAGATTTAGTCATTTCCTTTCAAAAAATTCAAATGGACAAACACATAATTCTGTTATTTATTTTTACTTAATAGTGTAGCACATATTCTGTGCATCTGATCATATTTTAAATATAGAACCAAAAATCTTAAAGTTCACTTTCTCATCTCTCTGATACTTGAGGATACAGTATAACCTAGGAATAGTTAGAAATAAAAAACAAGTCATGGGTGGATGAAACATTGGTAAGCAGTTGTGTTGTCTTGTTTCTTAATACTGATACATGTTTCCTTGGACCAAATAGTGCTTTGCATTAGAAATAACTTTAGAAGAGGAATGAATATTTTAAAAATATTGCTGTGTTTATGATTGATGAAACCAAATACTTCAAGACTTTACTTCTATGTGTTAAATCCTTTGTGTCAATGCTACTAATTTCTTTGTTACCTAATCTCATGAAAGAAGAGAAGATTTAAAAGTTAAACAGGCATTTTTTTTTCTTTTTTGCTCAAATGGAATGACTTCTTAATATGTTATTTAAGTTGGATGTTTTGGTGAAAGCACACAGTTTTAAATAGTACCTGAGCAGTTATTTCTAAATAATCTAAAATACTCTAATTACAAGAGTATTGTGATGCTTTAGAAATATTTCAGTGGGAATTTAATGCAAATTAGCATGGAAATATATGTGTGTGAAATGTGTTCAATAGAATATCTCTCTTATTCCTACTCAGCTCATTCTTGGCTCAAATTTAACCTTGGTTAGGGAATTTTATCCTAGGGTATATTCTAATGGTGTACTGGAGTCTGTAGCATGACAGAGAAAACTGGTGGTATTTGTGTTTTTTCTTTTTTTATCCATTCCTTATTTAACTGAAAGAATTTAGCAAAGATGAGAAACAAATGTTATTTGAAACTAAATTCTGTGAGTTGATGAAAATGAATAATGTTGAAAGCCTTGCCCGTCCCCCCAAAATCTGTTTTTCTCTTTAAAATAAGGTGAAGAAAATCAGTATACCCATTAGAGAATTCTTTTACATGCTGTGTGATAAATACTTATTTTATTGGGTAACATTATAAATTGTCACATAAAACCCAGTTAAATGTCGTTCCCAGTTTGAGTGGAATTTGGCAGATATGATTTACATACACTTAAAAAATAACTTTTTCATTTGAGTTAATCATACACTTGAGAGGGAGCTAGTAATGACTCAGCTGGTTACAACATACTCTGGGAGAATACAGCTGCAGAGCAGACCCGTGGGCAGATCCATCATAGCCAGCCAAGGTATTTCACTCCAGGATGACAAGTACATTTCTTGGATGATTTTCTTCTGTATCTCTATTTGATAGAATCATAGTTCATAGTGCAGTAAAAAAACCAATTTGTGCCGAATTTGGATGACAAGAAAATATAAAAACTAGATTTGCAAGGATGCACTGGACTATTTTTATGGAGCAAGTAAATAGTAATCAAGTGTCTGTTTAATTATTACTGTTGTCAGATAGCTAAATTTAGTCCGATCAGCAGTACCTTTTCCTTTTACGGCATTATGCAGCTATAATTGATGTTTGTGATAATGACCCTGAGATGCTGCAGGGTTCTTTATAAATCATTAATGAAAGATCAAATTATGTTTTATGAGTATTTGATGTTAAGTCAATTTATTATGATTTCTGTAAAACCTGGCTACAGGTGTAGATTCAGTCTCTCTATATAGAGGAACCCATTTTTCAGTGATAAAGGATACTTGGACATTGCTGTTCAGGTGAAATGAACAGATCCTGCTGCCTAGCATAACATGATATCAGGTTAAATGTAACATTCCTGTATTTTCTACAGTGAAAAATAATCTTTTGAACCTTAAATATCATTTTAAAAATGTATTTCCCCACACTGAGCCCTAAAAAGACAGGACAGGGATTGAACAACAGTGCTGAGCATGAAGATGGATTTGCATTTGTTTTATAGAACTTTTCTAATAAATTAAATGCCTAATTTACCAAATATCTGGGTGATCTTGACCCTTTTTTCCTCACTCCTTCACATTCCCATCCAAGCACAGATGACAAAATGACCAACCTACATAGAACTTAAACTGCTTCAGATTCCAAAATGTAAGAAAAGTCTTGAAAACTGGGAACCCCACTTAACTATGAAAACCTGCAGGAATCCTCATCTGTACTGAGAAAAGAGGCAAATGCTTTCTACAGGTTATTTCAGCAGGTTTGCAAGAAAATGGAATGGCAAGATAATTTTATTTTGATGCAAATGAATTTTGAAATTTATAAGGGGATGTTCTCATATGAATTTTCCACCAACTTTCTGAAGACCCTTATATTTGGTCTAGGTATTCATCTTAGTCATACCAGAAATATTTATAGTAACATCATGACTATTATCCAAAATACTTAATAATAGTAACCTTTCTGATTACAGAAGTAAGATGTAGCAGTTATTGTATGGCCAGGTGGATAGGATGCCAATTAAAATGCCCACATTCCCGTATGGAGTACCAGGGTTTGATACCTACTCTAGTTCCTGATTTCAACACTCTGCTAATGCAGATCTTAGGAGGAAGTAGTGATGGGTTAAGTAATTGGGTCCCTGATAACCCATGAGGCAGGCATAGATTTGAGATTTCAGATCTCAGCTTTGGCCTCTGTCCAGGGTCCTGTCACAGGCATTTGGAAAGTGAAACAGCAGGAGGAAAAAAATACTTTTTCTTTCTGCCTTTGAAATAGTAATTTTTAAGTGATATGTGTTGTCATACATTGCCAATGATGGTAAAAAATATTGTTGTCACTTTGGAAAATAATTTGCAATCTGTTATATACATGCATTTGCTTTTTTTAAAGTATGTATTTATTTGAAAGGCAGATTTGCAGAAAGGCAGAGGTAGAGAGAGAGAGAGAGAGGTCTTCCATCCTCTGGTTTTCTCCCAGGATGGCCACAGTGATCGGAGCTGGAACCAGGAGCTTCTTCTGGATCTCAAGGACTTGGGCCATCTTCTATTGCTTTCTCTGGCCATAGCAGAGAGCTGGATCAGAAATGGAGCAAGCAGGACACAAAGTAGTGCCTCTATAGGATGCCAACACTGCAGGCAGCAGCTTTACATGCTACACCACAGCACCAGCCCCCAGCACTTTCAGTGTGACCCAGCATTCCCACTCGTAGATATTTATCCAGGAGAAATTAAACATATGGCTATTAAAGATTTGTATACAAATGTGTATGGTACCTTTATTTATTATATTCAAAAGGATAGAAACAACGCAAATGCCCAGCAGCAACTTAAGGGATAGACACATTGAGTTTATACAGTGGAATAAATTACTTAGCATCAAAAGGAATGGACTCCTAAGACAACAAACATAAGTGTTTTATGCAGAAGTGTTTTATGAGATGAAAGGAGTCAAAGGCAAATGGAGAAGTACCATATAATTTCTAATTTACGAGATCTTGAAAATGAAAAATGATAAGGTCACAAATCAGTGGTTTCTAGAGCTGGGGCTGTGAGAAATGTATTGACCACAGGGCATAAGGAAAATCTGGGGGTGATGGAAATGTTCTATACTGTGGTGTGGTTATGACTGTCAATATTCAATTAAGTGAACACCTAAAACAAGTGAATTTTATTTATGTAAACCATACCAATAAACCTTACTTTAAAAAAAGATGTAGGGGCAGTGGTTAAGCTGCCTCTTGGGTTGTTTGCATTCTATATCAAAGTATCCAGGTTTGAGTCCCTTGTTCAGGCCCCAGTTACTGTTTCCATTAAAGTTTTCTGCTGATGGACACCTTGGGAGACAATAGGTGATAGCTCCAATAGTTGGGTCCTGAACTTTAGTATGAGAAACCTAGATTGAGTTCTGGGCTCCTGTCTTCAGACTACCCTAGCTCAGCCCCTAAATAAATTGTATTTTAAATTTTTTTTATTTGCATACATTTCATAAATACAACTTTAGGAACATAGTAATTCTTCCCACCATACCTGCTCTGCCACCCACACTCCACCACTCATCCTCATCCGTTTCCTGTTCCCAGTCTTGTTTTTTACTGAGATCTATTTTCATTTTTTATACACAGAATATTAACTCCATTCTAGGTAAAAAGTTCAGCACTTTGTGTGAACGAGAAAAAGAAAGAGAAAAAAATCAAAACAAACAAATTAAGAAAAGCTAAAAACAAAATATAAAAAAGAACAAAAATAGTCCAAAGACTGTTCAAAGTCATTGGATCTCAATGATAATTTTGCTTTTTTTTTTTTTGGAAACTTAATTATCTTTAAAGAGGAACCCAAGGATAATACATCATTTGCGAGCACACAGACATAACTATCATTTGTGTGACATAAGAATATCCTCCACTTAATACACTAAAACGAAGTAATTCTTTGAGAACAAGTTTTACTATTAAATTTCATAATACAGCTCCTTGAGGACAGAGGTCCTTCATGGGAAGTTAGTGCACAGTGATTCCTATTATTTGTTTGACAATTAACACTCTAATGTATGATGTCAGTGATCATCTGAGGCTCTTGACGTGAGCCTTCCTAGGCTATGGAAGCCTGTTGGATCCACAAACTCTTTCAGTATTTCAACAAGGTCAGAGGCAAAGTGGACATTCTCTCCTCCCTTCAGAGGAAAGTACATCCTTCTTTGGTGGCCACTTCTTCCATGGGGGTCTTGCCCACAGAGGTCCTTCATGTATAACATTTTTTTTTGCCACAGTGTCTTGGCTTTCCTTGCCTGAAATGCTTCCCTGGGCTTTTCAGCCAGACCAGAATGACTTAAGGGTTGATTCTGAGGTCGGAGTTCTACATAAGGTAATTGTCATTCTATGAGTCTGCTGTATAGACTGCTTCCCATGTTGGCACATTCATTCTTTTTTTAATTCTGCCTATTATTATTACCAAACACTTATCCTATTTATATGATCAACTTAGCACCTTTAAACAGACATAGTCAATGTAGAGATTGTAAAAATGCAGAAAAACAAGAGATGAATATGAAACTCTTCTTTAATCTCATATTAGCTATAGGCTCAAAATTTTGTTGCATTTTCTGGGGCTTTCCATACATATAAAATAAACTCATGCAACTGCTTTTTTAAAACTTAACATGGTAAGGCTTTTTCCTTGTCATTGGTAATGTCTTTTTTTGGGAGGTGGGGGACATCGTTTTTTTAAAATCTTTATTTATTTGAAAGACAAAGAGATAGATAGATAGATAGATAGATAGATAGATAGATAGATAGATAGATAGAGAAAGAGAGACAGAGAAGGGGGGGGAAGAGATGGAGAGAGAGATATCTTCCCTTTGCTGGTTGACTCCCCCAAAACCCACTACAGCCAAGGCTGGGCCAGCCTGAAACCAGGACCATAGACCTCCTTCTGGGTCTCCCTTGTGGAAGGCAGGGACCCAAGAATTCCATTCCTCATCTGCTGCCTTCTGGATTGGAAGCAGAGTAGCCAAGACTTAAACCAGGTACTTCAACGTCAGACTTGTGTGTCCCAACAGCAGCCTAGCCTGCTACACCACAATGCCTACCCCTTGACATCACTTTTAATGGCAAACTAATCATTCTTTACTGTTTACTAGATTGCTTTTAAGCTTTTACTCTTTAACAATATTAATGAGCTTTTCATTCTCATTTTTTTAACTTTTATTTAATGAATATAAATTTCCAGTGTACAGCTTATGGATTACAATGGCTTCCCCCTCCCATAACTTCCCTCCCACCCACAACCCTCCCCTCTCCTGCTCCCTCTCCCCTTCCATTCACATCAAGATTCATTTTCAATTCTCTTTATATACAGAAAATCAGTTTAGTATAAAGATTTCAACAGTTTGCACCCACATAGAAACACAAAGTGAAACATACTGTTTGAGTACTAGTTATAGCATTAAATCACAATGTACAGCACATTAAGGACAGAGATCCCACATGAGGAGCAAGTGCACAGTGGCTCCTGTTGTTGACCCAACAAATTGACACTCTAGTTTATGGTGCCAGTAACCACCCTAGACTGTCGTCATGAGTTGCCAAGGCTATGGAAGCCTTCCAAGTTTGCCGACTCTGATCATATTTAGACAAGGTCATAAAAGACAGAGTGAGGAGTTCATTCTCATTTTTAAAAATGTCTCTTATGCTGGGAATCTAATTTTGTACCAGTAGAAAAGTGATACTTGTTACCTAGTCCAAGAACTCATCCTTATAGAAAAAGAAACCTAATATTTTAAGTTAACTTTAATAAAACTTAATTTGATATGATTATCTCTTCTGATATATTTTATATATACCCATTTTTATATCATATTTTTTTCTGGCTAATGTGAAAACTTTAAGAGGATAGAAACTGTTTTCTTTTTTGCATGTCCCTTATACACAGTTAACCTTTTGCTGAGTGTTATTTCTTTTCTCTTCTCTGGATAGCCAGGAAGACTCTTCTGACCAATTATTTTATGGATATCTTTGACCAGTTGTCACTTTTGTATATATTTGATTGAATTCTTTCTTACAGCACAACAGCCCAAAATACTCAGGGTCCTACATTCAGATGCTTACCTTGGCTTCAGTCCCAAATTTTCTTTTATTCTATTTTTAATAACATCTACCACTGCATGCAACATGTGTGCATCCACCCACCCTTCTGCTTTATGTCTTTAGAGAAACAATACTTTTTCATTCCAAATTTTTCAATCTGTTGTTCTAGAACAATGATGTTGAAACTGTTTATGAAAGACCCTCAGTGTCAGCAAAAGTCACATTAACTTACTTGTGTTTATGGTTTGCATATCATTATTCACTTATGTGCAACTGAGTTGCCCAGCAGTCTATGAAACGACACTGAATGTGCTGAGAAGCAGACTGAGGGCTCAGGCAGAGGCTATTCCAAATGCCTCTGTGTCTCCCAGGCAGCTGTATGGTGCACATATTGCTAGTGCACTGTCACTGAGGTCATCTGTTATGTCCATAGTATCCAGCAGCCTGGGGTCATTGCTTTTACCTTGTAATTGGAGATTGTATTTTCTAAATTTTCAGGAATAGGAGAGAAAAGCATGGTCTAAAAATTGAAATATATGCATACATATTTCAGGAGGAGAAAAAAAGAAAAGGTAGAAGGAGAGCAACTAAACACCCATCACTAGAACAATAGGAAAGAAATTAGAATCTTGAGTAAGGGTAGGCAGAGGATTTTTGAGGGGACCTCCAGAAGCAACAGTAAACAGGTAGGAGGAGCAGTAGCCATCTCCTCTGGCCATTAAGTGAATCTGCATTGCAAGCTGAGATTTCAGCCATAGAAATTGTGAAAGAATCTCTAGAAACTTTAAGCCCCTAGGCAAACTGTTATCAATACTGCTCTTTTTGTAGCTTAGGATTGTGTATAATTAATATGAATAGCCTCTGCACTGTTAAACCTTCAATTCACATAAAGGAATTTTGATGAAATGGTGAAAAAAAAATCCTTACTTTTAAAATGAGGTCTCTACCTCCAAATATTCAGAAGGGGTTTATATGTTGTTCTGTGGCTCTCCACAAGCTCACACTCATTAATTTTTAATTTCTTTTTGCCTCCCGATATATTAGTGTATCCTTTAAAGTAATAGCAGAAGTTCTGTCCTCCAGTGATTGACCACTTTAATCATTTAAATTAGGGTTATAAATGTCAATGCCAAGTTAAAAGCCATGAAAGAAACTATGTTAAATTATACCAAGCCATCTTCATTATTGTCTGAATTTTACAGTTAAATAAATTTACAGTGATAGGCTTTCCTAAGTCAAGAAAATCTCATCATGATTGAACTGGTCGGGACCTTAGGAATCAACAAGTCCCAACCTGTCATTTGCTAGGTTAGGAAGTGGAAACTGAGACTGGTGCGGGCACGTTTCAGGGTTACCCAGCTGGATGGTGACCCTTCAACCTGGGTCCTTGACTGTACAACCAGTTCCTTCTCAGGCCATGTACTACTCAGCTCTGGTCAGCTGAGCAGTGAAGCACTTAGCACTTTGTCTCTCCTAAGAAATCATAGCCTTTATCTCTCTTAAGAAGTGTGTGGAAGGGTGAAATTCCAACTGGTTCTTTGGTCATCCTTTCTAACTCCTAGTAGGCCCAACTTGTGGTAAGAACTGACAAACTGATAAGGCACATAAAATCAGTTCCCTTGGAGGAGCTTCAGCCATTGTGTAACACAGAAGCTGCAGGCTGTCTCAGACGTGAAGTGAACTGAACTTTGACTTTAGGAGGCTGATCTCAAAAGTAAATACCTATGGAAGAAATATGATCACGTAGAACCACAACATTATTTGTGTAAAGTACAATTTTGTTTGCTTCTCTTACCAGATACCTGTATGCCCTTGGACAGAAAGTTTGGAAAAGATGGAAAAAGCGTTACTTTGTTCTTGTTCAGGTTAGTCATTTTTTTCTTGTTACTCTATCACTGTGGGACAGTTGTTTATGAACTTTTGTCTATGTGGGTCTTTCTATTAATATCCACTGTTTTAGAAGTTACAAGTGAAAAAAATTTAAATACTTGTTTTCAAATTAAAGTAGCAATGCTTTGTATGCTAATTCAAATAGCATTTTTCTGTGGAATAACTATGTTTGGGGGAAAAGGATTTCCTGAAATGTTTTACATTTTTGCATGTCTCTTTGTTGTTTGGTTTAATAGAATGTAGGTATATTCTCATATCAGGTTCTGCATTTAATTTGCTGCAATATCAGATGAATCCTTGTGTCTGGAAAACTCCACAATAAACTCATGAGAGAATAGAATGGAAAAGGCAAACAACTTCTGAATATTGTTATGGAAATAGCTTTGGCCTTATAAACCCCTGAAAGGATCTTGACGTTCTCTAGAATTCCAAGACCACTCCTTGAAGACCACTGTATAAACTATAGTACCCGTAATCACCCGTTTTATCCAAGTATGCCATACATATCACATACTGACATAAACATTTTTTGGAAGGCAGCTATGCTCACCACTATACCGCCAACACTGATGTTCATGTAAACATTTTTAAATGAACTCAACTGCTTTATTTGTGACTGTGTCCCAAACATAGATCATTGTAATATGCAGCTTGACTGATTCTTTTTAATCTTGGATAATTTTTACCCATGGCATGTGATCATTAATTTAAATTTACATTAAAAATAACTTTCCAAGAAATAGCCATTCCATGATAAATTCATGATATTTTGTTCCCAGTGGAAATATATGAAAAGAGAATCACTCTTGAAATTCTTAACACAGTCTATAAAATCTCACTGATTGCCTACCACACATGAAGCAAGCTTAACGGGGTTCGATCAGAATGACATAGTGAAATGCAAAGGAAGTACAGTTATTCACTGTCTTCTAATATGTAGCTATCCATCATTTGCTAGATCGAATTAGTTTATTGATGTTCCATGATGGCATGGTAACATTATGAAAAGTGTAAAATTCATTCATAGTTTCATCTTCAAGGCAAACAGCCTTTAGTCAGGCTGAAATGAAAGTTTTCTTATGTGATTAGAACTAATATATGGTCAGCAAATTTAACAAAAACTACACACACACACACACACATATACACATACGCAGTGCCACTCTTTTGGTATAGAATCCCAGCATTTGCTTTGAGAAGGGGTTCCTTGTTTGGAGTTTTGGGTGGTTTGTCCTCCATAAGTCATATATAGTTTCTTAACCTCTTAAATTGGTGTGAGAATTTAGATGCATTTATTAAACAGTTTGAGTGTACATAGTTCTGGCTATTCTTGGTTTTATTCCTATCTTATAGATATCTCACCTATGTCTACCATGTTTGTGTAAGTGATTTGTCTTTATTAAATCTTTCTAATGCATTAAAGTAATTGTCCATAGAAATGACAGCAGCTTTTATGGTTGTATCTCATGAATTTATAAAGAATTTTATTCTATAATTTCAGTAGGTGATATAACTAGCATACACTAATTTTAGAACAAACTAGCCTGTCTCTTGGTAAGCATAGAATTTAGCTAGTAGAAATACATATGAGAGAAATATATGAGGAATAAAAATGAGGAATGTAAACTTAATCACAAGTATTCAAGATGCCATTTGCATTCATCACAATCTTTTAATGAGTGAAAGGCACCAAGAACTTCAATTGGAGAAAGAATGTCTTATCAATGAGTTATTCTGGCAAAATTGGATGTACATCTGTAGAAAAATGACACTAGATCACTGCTTCTTTTCATATACAAAAATCAAATCAGCTCTCCCTTTCTATCGCTCTGTAACTCAGCCATTCAAATTAAAAAAAAATAGGGGTCAGCATGTGGCACAGTGGATTAAACCATTGCCTGCTATGCCAGTATCCCATATGAGCATGAGTAGAGTCCAGACAACTCAAAGTCTGATCCAGCTCCTTGTTAATGCATCTGGGAAAGCAGCAGAAGGTGGCCTAAGTAATTGGGCCCCTGCATCCACATAAGAGACACAGATGGAGACCCAGGCTCCTGGCTTCAGCCATTGCATCCATTTGCGGGTTAAACCAGTAGATAGAATATTGATCTTTTCCCCTACTCTCCATAACTGTGCCTTTCAAATAAATAAATGAGTATTTTTTAAAAAGCTAAATGGTATTATTTCAAACTAAGGAGCTTGTGCACAGCAAAGGAAACAATAGAGTTAAGAAATATCCAACAGAAAGAAAATTTCTGCAAGCTACTCGTCTAAGAATTAATATCTGGAGTATACCTTGAACTCAAAGCACTCAACAACCAAAAAGCAACAAATCCAGTTAAGAAATGGGCAAAGGACCTGAATAGACAGTTCACAGAAGAAGAAATACAAATGCCCAACAGAAAAATGAAAAAAAAGCTCAGGATTGCTAGCTGTCAGCTAAATGCAAATCACAGCCACAATAGGTTATCACCTTACCTGTGTTAGAATGGCTATTATTAAAATGACAGAAAATACCACATGCTGGCAAGGATGTGGGAAAGGGGAACACCTGTAACACTGTTGGGAATTTTTAGTAGTATGGCCACTATGAAAAACAGTTGGACAGTTTCTTTTTTTTTTTTAAGATTTATTTATTTAAACACACACACACACACACACATACACATACACACACAGAGAGAGACAGAGAGAGAGACAAAGAGACCGAGATACCTTCTATCCATTGGTTTACTCCCCAAATGGCCATAGTGGCTGGAGCTGGGCCAGTGTGAAGCCAAGAGCTTCTTCCAGGTCTCCTACAAGAGTGCAGGGGCCCAAGCACTTGGATCATCTTCTGCTGCTTTCCAGGCATATTAGCAGGGATTTGAAGGATTAGAAGAGATTCAAAGGATTAGGATTCCAAGAACAGGCGTGATTTGAACCAGTACCCATATGGAATGCTTTACCTGCTGCACCACAGCACCAACCCCAGGGATTTCTTTAAAAACTAGAAATACAAGTTTTGCATATAACCCAGCAATCCCATTGCTAGGTACACATCCAAAAGACAGGAAATCATTGTATCAAACAGATAACCTGTTTGCAATAGTCAAGATATGCAATTAACTCAAGTTTCCATCATCAGGTGAATAGATAAAGAAAACGTGGCATATATACACAATGAAATACTTTGTAGGCATAAGAAGTTTGCAGCAAACTGGATGGAACTAAAGGACATTGTGTCAAGTGAAATAAGTCAGACAGAGAAAGACAAGTACAACATGTTCTCTCATGTGAGAGCTAAAAAACAGAAAGAAAAACACCTCCATCTGAACACAAAATGTCAATTGCTGGAGGTTGGAAGGAGTGGTCAGGCTACAGGGTGTTTGTATTTAAAAATAGAGGAAGTTCGTGTGATTTCTGGATTGTGACAAATATTTTAATATATGACACTAATACGGCAACCTGGGCTAGCGATACGTGGAAACTCTTCGTACTGTAAGAGTTTTGTAAATTTAAAACCATTCTGAAATAAAAACAATGAATGCAGGGCATTTGTTAGTCTAGGGAACTTGTTCTTCGAGGCAGGCTTAGAAGACTTCTAATATACTGGTTGTTTTAACATGAAAATTGGACTTTCATGGATCAACCTTGAAAGGTGAAAAGATCACCTCATGATTTTGGCCAGGTAAGGTTTGAGCTAATCCTTTGCCCCTTACCTTATTTTTGAACACCTGATCAGAAAGTTACAAGACACAAGTTACAAGACAAATGTGTAGTTTGATGATCTCTAATTGAGAATTTAAGAATGAAAGGAGGAACTAGAATACTATGATATCATTAATTATCATGTCTTTGCAGAAAGGTGTCTGTTTCTTTAGAAAGCTAGAAATGCTCCCCAAAGCAAAAATATGTGTGGCACATTTTAAAAGGCAAAATCCAGTGTAAATCAAAGTAATTAAAACTATATATTCCATGGTTGAAATGGAGGAAAAGCACCACCAAACTATAATGAATTTGGATTTATCCCTCCTGAGGTGGCATCTTAAAATTTGAAATCATGTTTAAGCATTATATAGTTAACACATATATGTAGCTATATACACATGCACTTACACAGCGATTCCCATGTTCAAATGCATTGAAATATTACATATGCCAGTACTGTGACAACCTGTTGAAGTTTTAAACACAATCAAATCTTTCTTTCAATTTCAAATGTAATGGGAAGACAAATTGAATGCACACATTTCAAAATCAAGATGGATATGTATGGAAATTCAGGGAGAATGACCCATTGGGAGAATTGGGTAGATTTTTATTGGTATTTTTAAAGGCAGATTTTACTCTGCACAGTTTGTAGGTCCATACCTGCAGGCTGCATTATTGAAAGGTGAAGGAGCCGTGTTTCATAGGGAGGACAGTATACCCCTGCTGTGTCTGCTGCTGCCATCGGCAGAATGGTTCTCTGGTGATAATGTGAATCTCATCACCACTTGTGAGTGTGTATTATATGACTGATATAGCTGAAGATCCAGCCATCAGCCCAAGAATTTGTACTCATAAAAATTGATTGAGAGTCAGGTTTGGCCAGTTGCAAACTCATTGTTCAAAGTGAACACTAGGAGAGACACTAAGGTGAAAAGTCCTTTTGAAAACTCTCATATAAACATATAAATCAAAATTCATAAAATTATTTATTAACATTGGGTATTTATTTGGCATGTAAATAATATTCATTTGGTTCCTGTTTAGATTCTGACATTGACATAGTTACAGTAATAAGTAGATTTTAATATTTTCTAAGAAATTGCAATTCTTAATGAAAGCAAATTTTGATTTGAGCCAAATTATTAAAAACACAGCAATTTTGAAGAATGCACTTGAAATCTGGACACTTAAGTTTATGTTTCTAATGTTCCATCTTACACATTAGAAGACATGACTGCTATAATGTACTATGATACTTTAATGTATTGCAGTTCACTTTAATAAACCACTTTAATGCCTTTAAAACCTGTATTTGTGATTTAATCTAACTGTATTATTTCTTCCTTTCAAATTCTACGGATGCCTATTCAAATATATACCAAGTATTGCATACTCTGTGGTAAATTTGAAAAATGCAGAGGCACTCACCTACTAACATAATTGCTCATTTTAATCTAGTATTTATTAAGCAATTACTTTTTTGGCAAGCATTTAAATAAAGTGCTTTTAAAAAATATTTTTATTCAGCCAGCACCACGGCTCAGTAGGCTAATCCTCCGCCTTGCGGCGCCAGCACACCGGGTTCTAGTCCCGGTTGGGGCACCGATCCTGTCCCAGTTGCCCCTCTTCCAGGCCAGCTCTCTGCTGTGGCCAGGGAGTGCAGTAGAGGATGGCCCAAGTGCTTGGGCCCTGCACCCCATGGGAGACCAGGAGAAGCACCTGGCTCCTGCCATCGGAACAGCGCAGTGCGCTGGCCGCAGCGCGCCTACCGTGGCGGCCATTGGAGGGTGAACCAACAGCAAAAAGGAAGACCTTTCTCTCTGTCTCCCTCTACTGTCCACTCTGCCTGTCAAAAAAAATATTTTTATTCATTCATTGATTTATTTATTTAAAAGCCAGGTGACAAAATGAGGGAATGAGGAGAGACAGAAAGATTGATTAATTGATTGATACATCTTCCATCCACTGGTTCATTTCCCAAATGACTACAGCAGCCAGAGCTGGGCCAGGCTGAAACCATGAGCCAGGAACTCCATCCTGGTCTCCTGCATTGGTGACAGGGCCCCAGATACCTGAACCATCGTTCGCTGCCTTCCCAGACGTGTTAGGAAGCTGGAGCTGAAGCAAAGATGCTAGGACTGAAACCAGCACTTCTATTGGGGATGCCAGGGTTGCCAGCCTCAGCTTAATCTGCTATGCCACAGCATCAGCCCCTGAAAAGTGCTTTTAATATTTTATTTCTCAGAATAAGCCTATAAGTATTGTTATCCCCAGTGCACACATAAGAAAATTGATCCTCAGAGAGGTTGTGGAATTTACTTAGGATTATGAAGTTTAGTGTATTGTACAATCGAGCAAATCCAGTTATTTCTTATGTGAAGAATAAGCTGTGTTTCCACTACTGTGATTAACTTGATGCACACAACTACAGTTGATCTGACAACAAGCAGATGTATGAATAATCACTGTGGGTCATTAATTTCATGAGGTTCAAAACAGTGTTACTACATTAAAGAAATGGCCAGAGAGTGATTGAACTGAAGGCCACTTACTTTGTGACATCACTAGAAATAAGTCGACATCTATGTTGTTTTGGCCCAGTATCAAGTGTTCACTGCTTGTTGTCAATGTGTCAGAATCATGACTTAAAGTTGCTGCAAACAACAGCAGGCTATCAAGACGTAATGTTAATTACATATCAGCCGAGTTGGCACGGGATGTAAACAGTCAGCCATGCCACTGAGTGATCTGTACATGCTGCAAGCATATGAGAAGTACTCAGTAAGATGCCACCACGGTCTGCTTTAACCATAGAGTGGTTGCTTCTGCCTACCGGTTCTGAAATGTGTAGTGCACATGGTGATCCACTGCAGCAGACTCTCCCACTGCATGCAGAGCTTGGCGTACAATTCTGTGATCTCTGTTAAGGGTGTCTGCCAATGTCTGCCTACTGCACTAAGATAATATGAACTGAACAGAATCACTGCTGTCCAGTCAAGAAAGTTGCAGAACACCTGTGTGTTTTGCATTGAGCATGCTTAGCATAGGATAAAATCAAACCATATAGTTTTTATGATAGAAAACTCTTAACAGCACTGTTACTTTAACCCATTCTCATTCTTAAAGTAGCTATGTGACTACTGATAATAGTGAGGCTTTTTTTTTTTTTTTGACAGGCAGAGTGAACAGTGAGAGAGAGACAGAGAGAAAGGTCTTCCTTTTTGCTGTTGGTTCACCCTCCAATGGCCGCCACAGTAGGCGCGCTGCGGCCGGCGCACTGCGCTGATCCAATGGCAGGAGCCAGGTGCTTCTCCTGGTCTCCCATGGGGTGCAGGGCCCAAGCACTTGGGCCATCCTCCACTGCACACCCTGGCCACAGCAGAGAGCTGGCCTGGAAGAGGGGCAACCGGGACAGAATCCGGCGTCCCAACCGGGACTAGAACCCGGTGTGCTGGCGCCGCAAGGCGGAGGATTAGCCTAGTGAGCCGCAGCGCCGGCTAGTGAGGCTTTTCTAAACTGTGTCTTTAAGTCTGTTTGTGCACACACACACATACACACACCTAAAGGAATAAATCATTCCGTACATTTTTTCTATGAATTGTTGTCCTTTAGCCATATATCACAAAGATGTTGCTTTAAAGTCATTTTATTATTATAATGAATGATTGGATTCCATATCATACATTAACATAATTTATAGAACAGATCATCTTCTTTAGGCATTTAAGTCGTTTCTTTTTTCTAAAATCGACAAACAATACTACCGTTGATACATATACAGTCATATGTTAATCTTTGTTTATATATGGGAAGATTATTATATGAATGAAATTGCTGGGTCTGAGGGCACAGATATTTGTAATAATAAATAAACATTTAAAACTTTAGATGACTCATGTGTGTTTAAATATTGACCAAAATCTTGATTTTTTTTATTTAAGTCACTTTTTATAGCTAATCGTTATATTAAATTCAACTATTTTGTCTTTTGTAATGCACATCTTAATATGAAAGAAAATTGAAAATTCTTTTGTAGAACTTGTCTAGAACAAAAGGTCAGAGGCTAATTATTTTTATTTTAGGTTTCATTTTTTAAGATAACTTTGGCTTTGTGATAATTGAGTTTTCTATAACAAGAAGTGATGATGATGATGATGATGTTAATTTACATGATGTTTTCTTGGACATTTAACTAACTTAGTGCATTACTCTCCAGAATTGCTCTAAACATATATTAACATGAGCCTGCGTACCTACATCTCAAGAGCTAAAATTATAAAAGGAAGGAGAGATTGTGCGATGAGAATATAGCTGAATTTCATATACAGAATCTTAACTGGATCCCAAAATTCCTATGTGAAAGTTACTCACTTTTACATATACCCTTTGTTAATGTAAAAAAAAAAAAAGAAGAAAAAGCTTTGTTGTTTTTGTGTTTATATTCTAGGGCAATGTCTGATTCCTTGTTTAATAGCTTATGGCTCTGTGAAACAGCAAAGGACCTATGAGGGAGAATTATGCAATATTATGAAATCTGAATTTTGTGGAATAAATATTTCTAAAAATTATTTTATGAGACTGTATTTTAAATTGATTTGGGTATCAGCATATCAGCATGTCCCAGGGTACTTAAAAAAGTTCATGGAGGAGCTACTATTGTGATGCAGCAGGTTAAGGCGACACTTGGGATGCCTACATCCCATTTTAGAGTGCCTAGTTTGAGTCCCAACTACTCACTCCTCTTCCAATTCACCTTCCTGCTAATGCACCCTGGGAGGCAGCAGATGATGGCTAAAGTGCTTGGGTCCCTGCCACCCGTGTAGAATACCCAGTGGTTCCAGGCTTTAGCGTGGCCCAGCCCTGGTTGTTGTGGGCATTTGTGGACTTTGGAAGATTTCTTTGTCCTTGTCTCTCCCTCTCTCTGTGTTACTGTGCCTTTCAAATAAATAAACAATCTTTTTAGAAAGTAAATGGAAAATTGAATTAAAATTAAGGGTTTTTAAAATATTTTTATATTTTATTTTTCTCATGTTAATGTGCTATCAATACAAAAAGAAAAAATTCAATGTAGTTCATAGATACAATTCTGAGAATATAATGATATGCCTTCCCTCTCTCTCTCTCGTTTTTGAGATAATATATTTTTAATTATATTATAGTCAAGAGCTTACTGCCCCACTAAATAAATAGTTCTTATTTTGGCTATTGTGAGTAGTACTGCTATAAACATAGTGGTGTAGGTATGTGTTCATCTCTTTAGGGTATATACCTAAAGTGGGATTGCTAGGTCAATTGCAAGCCTATTTCTAGTTTTCTTTAATATCTATTTATTTGAAAGGTAGAGTTACAGAGAGAGAAGGAGAGAAAGAGAATTCCTCTATCCACCCTCCAAATGGCCACAGTGACCTGGCCAAATCAGTCCAAAGCCAGGAATCAGAAGCTTCATTCAGGTCTCCCACATGAGTAGCAAGGGCTCAAGTACTTGGACCATTTTCTGCTGCTTTCCCAGGCACATTAGCAAAGAGCTGGATTGGAAGTAGGCAGTGAGGTCGCAAACCAGCACTCATATGGGATGCCAGCATCACAGGCAGAGGCTTAACCTGCTCTACCACAATGCTGGTACCTGTTTCTAGTTTTTAAAGAAATCCCCATATTGTTTTGCACAGCAGCTATACTAATTTACATTTCCATGAACAATGTATAAGTTTATTTTAAATCAAAAACATTTTAAATTACATGCGTAGTTTGTTCATGATACACATTTTCCATGAACATTCTGAAGATCTCATTTATATATGCATTCCTATGTACACACCTTCTTCTGTAATTTTCAACACAAATAGCATGCCTGCTACATAGTAGAGATTCAATTAATGCCATTTGTTAAATAAAGGAATATCTCTCTGTTGGTTTTTTTCTTTTACCTCTGTATGAAACATCGAAGTGACTTAACGTTTGAGTATACTTAACTTAAACCAAAATCTAGGTATTGTATTTGACCTCTCTCCCATCTTCTCCTAATGTGAACCAGAAATTCTTGTTCATTCCATAGTGTAATAGTAGTCCACTTACGTCCCATCCTTCCCCATCTCTCTGCTACCATACTAGTTGAAACCACCATCATCTTCTCATAGACCCCTGTTATAGCATCATAGCTGTTCTCTCTGCTTCTCCTTCAAGTCTCTACTTCACCTTCGCAGAATAATGTCTTTAAAGCATAACACACATGGAGACAATTGCTGCACAAACCTTCCAGTGACTCCCTCTGCACTTAGCACTACCCACAACTGTGATCTACAGAAGGCCCTACATGAACTGTCCCGAGCTTATTTTTTTAAAAAATATTTATTTCAAAGACAGAGACAGGGAGAAATCCTTCCACTGCTCTGCTCCTCAGAGGGCTGGGCCAGGTTGAATACAAGAACCAGGAACTCCACCTGGGGTTCCGACATTGGGCATCTTCAGCTGCCTTCTAGGTGTATGAACAGGGAGCTGGATAGAAAGCTGACAGCCAGGACTAACTGGTGCTCTGACATGGGAAGCCAATATCTCAGGTAGCAGCTTAACTCACTACACTGTAATGCCAGCATCACACACACAAATAAATATAAAATGTGCGTCTGTTTTTTAAGTGTGATTTCTATGTAGACACATCTTTGAATTAATCATCTTATCTTTCTCCTGCACTTTAGACTCACTTTAGAAATCCTGACCATTCTACTGCTTTCATTTTCCCTGTGGGTTGTTCATTCTAAATTACCTATTTAGGTGTCAGTCCACATGTCATCTTTTCAACTGTGCCTTTTATGACCATGTAATTAGGTCACTCCCTTTCGTATTAGTCCATTTTACACCTTTCAGAACATTTATCTCCAATTAAAATTCTATGTAATTCATAATATTTTTTTATTCTTTTTACCCCTTCTAGACTGTTTGTAAATGTAAGGACCTTATCTTTCTTCCAGTTGATGTTAACACTGGCTGATACTTGAGTAGAAACCAACTAAGCATTTGCTAAATAAATTAACATATTCAAATCACCTGAGCATTTTTATAAAAGACTGCCTTTTCTCTAATTTGTACACTGATTGCTAAATCTTTTTTATGCCATTTGGTCAAGATAGTTAATAATAATTATATTTTCCTGTCAAATCTAGCAGGATCTTGAAGATGTATTCATTTCATTTGAATAAATTAAGCTCTGGGTTTTTTTTGTTTGTTTGTTTTGTTTTTTTAGTTTTTTTCTTAAATAACTCCAGCAGCACCTTTGGCCTTTGCTAAGAACATTTCTAGCTAAGGACGTTTAAGTCCTAATCTTTACTGAAATTAGATGGTGGCAGTTGCTAAGCTGCCAGCTGTTAACAAGATCCCTACAGCAGGAATACAACATACAAACCTGAACGTTGTGGTCTCTGAAATCTCAGTGCTTAGATGTGTGGAAATGGACAGGTGTTGAGCAGGTTGGCAACTGAGAAAAAAAAATGTAAGGCTTTCTACACCAGATGCAGATACATGATGGGACCACAGGAACATAAAGTATCTTTCAAAAATAGTGAATCCAAAACCTGATTTAATACTGTCTGCAGATTAGTCTGTTTATATCCCTCAATTCTCAGCAAATCCATTCTTTACAGAGTTATTAAGAGTGGATTGGGTTTAGGATATTAGATATTTATCATTGCTGCACTACAACTTAGGGGGTTTTCAATTTCAATATAGCAAATCATATAAGCTTGATTCAGTAACACACAAGTAAGCTTGTAAATGAAAACAAATAAAAGACAGGACTAGGTCAGACCACCTGTTTTTCTCTAACTCTAGTATGTAGGAGCAGAGTGGAGGCCACGAGACTGCCTCTGACTGGGAGTGCAGGGAGCAGGGTGAGCTGGGGGCCCAGTTGCTAGTCTTTCAGCAGTTTATTTTAACTTTCAGTGCTAAGTGATAGTGGTAGTTGTTTCAGGTACAGCTGTTTCTGAGTACCCTTGGTCTAAACACTGAGTAGCAAATAGTAGCTACAAGGTGTTAGCATTATTCAGAAGGATTGGTCTGAATTAATACCATGGATTTATTGTAGAGCTGGCCTTAGCAATATGATTTATCATGACCTTGTAAAAGGGTAGGTATGAAGAAGATCTAGTAGGGGTGGAGGGGAATCAAAACAATTGTGAAATTCTGTATCACTTTATGGAAATACAACGAGGACTCAGTGAGTCAGAGGATAGTACTATCAATAGTTAATGGTTTCTGGAGCCAGTGTATCCCAAAAGCCAAACTGCACTTTTTCACTTGTCTCATGGATCAGATTTCCTAATTGTCGGGTGACACCTTTGCTGGTCGTTGGTATTTTATTACTCTTCCATCTGTACTCTTTGTTGTAATTCAAGGCCCAATCATCTGTGAAGATTCTGGATCTGAATTGATTATATTGAAATAAAATAGTGAAAGAAGTATAAGCAAATAAAACAAGTATTCTAATATTGTGTCATTTAAATGACCATGCCAGCAGAAATGGGATGATTCCTCTCAATAGCTGGAGTTTGGGATTTTATTTTTTAATTTCCTTTAAGTACTCTTTAAATTAGTACTTAAATTTTGATATATACAGCATATGAAAAAAATGTGTCATTCAAAGCTAAGTAGAAGTACAGTATTTACAGCAAAAAAACAGCAACTAGATCTATAGTTCAAATTAAATGAAGAAAGAAGTAACATTAATGTCAGTCTTTTATACTGCATGCCTTTTAACAGCAAATTTTTAAAGCTGCATGTTAAATAGCAAATATCTGCTTAGCATTTTAGGTGGGTTATAGATATAAAGTCTGGATCCTTTAGTACATGGCAACACAAACATATCAAGGATCTATGTAAAGAACTTTAGAAAGTCATTCTTTAAAAGAACAACAATTTCTAAAATCTATTTCAGTATGTATTCAGGGTCCTGATAGACAGATGTGTCTGAAGTGACATTAGATGCATCACCACTTCTTCCTTTCTTCTTCAGTTTCATATTTATTCAATAAACATCCTCAACAACATGGTCACCATGTGCTTAGTTTCTCACTAAAACTATGGAAATAAGCATCCCATGAGAATAGGGAGTGAGAGATGGGGAAGGATACAGAAGACCAAGATGTTGGGGGGAGCGTCAGCAGCCCTCAGTCCATTCACAGCATGTATGCATATGGTCCGGAGAGCAGTTCAGTCCCCAAACCAATTAGGTGTCTTCATTGTGTAATAGGAACAAACTGAATCTGTCAGCCAAAATAAAATGACTCTTTTCAGATACAAAAAGAAGTGGGGGGAGGGATGGCGCCTTGGTGCAGTAGGTTAATCCCCCACCTGCGGTGCCTGTATCCCATGTTGGCGCTGGTTCTAGTCCCAGTTGCTCCTCTTCCAGTCCAGCTCTCTGCTGTGGCCTGGGAAAGCAGTGGTAGATGGCCCAAGTGCTTGGGCCCCTGCAACCACATGGGAGACCAGGAGGAAGCACGTTGCTCCTGGCTTCTGATTGGTGTAGCTCTGGCCATTTAGGCCATTTGGGGAGTGAACCACCAGAAGGAAGACCTTTCTCTCTTTCTCTGCCTCTTACTGTCTGTAACTCTACCTCTCAAATAAATAAATAAAAATCTTTAAAAAAATTAAAAGAAGGGAGCTACAGGGTCCCATGGTATGGCTTAGTAGGTAAGCCTCTGCCTGAAGTGCTAGCATCCCATATGGGTGCCAGTTTGAGTCCTGGCTGCTCCATTTCCGATCCAGCTCTCTACCATGGCCTGGAAAAGCAGTGGAAGTTAGCCCATGTGCTTGGGCTCCTGCACCCTCGTGGGAAACCCGTAAAAACCTCCTGGCTCCTGGCTTTGGATCAGCCCAACTCCAGCCGTTGCTGTCACTTAGGGAAGTGAATCAGTGGATGGAAGATCTCTCTCCCTCTCTGTCTGTAATCCTGCCTTTGAAATAAAAATAAATAAATTTTTAAAAAACATTTAAATGAAAAGAGAGTGAGAGGACAGCTGGGTAACAGGCACGCCTCATGCTAGGTGCCCTATATCAAGCAGCTCATTTAAACAGTAATCCTGTCATGTGGAGGATGAATGAGTGTTCTCTTAAAAATATGAAACTTAACATATAGAAAAATCAGAGTAATGATAAAATACACAACCTAATCTAAATTGGTTACAAAACATTTGGCATAAGTGTGAAAAATGGCTCCCTTAATGAGTTTCAGAAATACAAAGGAAGCAATAATTACATGTCATAAATTATTTTTTAAAAGATTTTATTTATTTGAGAGGCAGAGTTACAGAGAGAGGAGGGAGAGACAGGTTTTTCATCTGCTGTTTCGCTCCCCAGATGGCTGCAACTGCTGGAGCGGGACCAATACTCTGAAGCCAGAAGCCAGGAGCCTCTTCTGGGTCTCCCACCTGGGTGCAGGGACCCAAGAACTTGGACCATCCTCAACTGCCTTCCAAGGCCGTAGTAGAGAGCCAGGACTCTAACCAGTGCCCATATGGGATGCCACCACCACAGGCAGAAGTGTAGCCTACTACGCCACAGTGCTAGCCCCACAAAGTATAAATTCTAAAATCTAGAATGTGTCAAAAATAGTAAATGGAGTAACAAAAATTTGGTTCCTCATATAAGAAAGCAGTCAACATTATTTGCTTAGTAAATGGAGAAAATACAAGGTCAACTACATGTTTGAAAGCTTTTTTTTTTTAACTTAAGATTTTGTTATTTTTATGTAACCTATTTTGATTTACATTGTAGACAGAGGCTTAATGCTTCCCTAAGAAAGATTTCAACAGGTAAAAAGTAAAAACACCATAGTTCAGTAGTAAAATAGGGAAAAGCTATACACAGCAATCAAATTTACTCATATAAAGTAAATTTTAAAACAATCACTAAATCATTGAAACTATAATAGTGTATATAATTACAACTCTGAAAACTTTTAAAGCAACTATTACAAATACAGGATGTCAAAAACCTTTACTGGTCATATAACTGAAAATAGAAAGCAAAAAACACTAGCAAAAGCAAAAAGATAGAGCTGGCACTGTGGCTCAATAGGCTAATCCTCCACCTGTGGCACCGGCACACCTTGTTCTAGTCCCAGTCAGGGCGCCGGATTCTGTCCCAGTTGCCCCTCTTCCAGGACAGCTCTCTGCTGTGGCCTGGGAGTGCAGTGGAGGATGGCCCAAGTCCTTGGGGCCTGCACCCCATGGACGACCAGGATAAGCACCTGGCTCCTGGCTTCAGATCAGCGCGGTGCGCCAGCAGTAGTGCGCCGGCTGCGGTGGCCATTGGAGGGTGAACCAACGGCAAAGGAAGACCTTTCTGTCTGTCTCTCTCTCTCCTCATTGTCCACTCTGCCTGTCCAAAAAAAAATAAAAAATAAAAAGATAAGGCAAAGTATGTCAGTTTTTACAATAAATGGATTAGCTGGACCTATTAGGTTCTCATAGTGCAATAAAAAATGCTCTTGTCTGGTGATATAAAAGAGATTTGCCACAAACAAAAAAAATGAATAACAATGTTCATTTCACACAGTAAAATTTGAAATCAAAATATGAAACATATTAAAAAACTATAATTGTATTTTTATTAAACACATCAACAATTACTCATAAAATGAACTATGGTGAATTTCTGACTAGATACCTTAGGAAGAGCTACACAAATGCATAATGGTTTGAATTATTTTTCAGTGATTAAAAGGGGACTGGTTTGCTATTTGGGAATACTGTTGTTCTTTAGTTTCAGATGGGGTATTATAAAGCAATATGGTCTGCTGAAGGAGTACCCCACTGGAGTGAGGGGATTTGTGTTCTGCATTTAGGATGACCTCTCCATCTGGGTGACCTTAGAAGGTCTTCCTTAAATGCTGAAGTTGACATCACAAGCTCAAGGCCCAAACATCTTGTCTTTCCATATCAGTATTTCAGAGACTAATCCTGCATGTCTTTGCACTGAAGTTTGGCTCGTGGTTTAACTATTCCTGATTTAGTGAGACTTACATATCATAACCTCTAGTTTCCAAATAGGTTGTCTTCAAATCCTTGTTGCATAAAGCTGTTCCAATTTCTGTTGGATGTTAACAGTTATTCTTTACTGATTATTCAGAGTACTATCAGAAAGTAGAGCTGTAATGCTGAGAAACCCAACCCTATGTATACTGTCATATAGTTTGTATCTTATCTATGTAAACTAGATTAAGAATGAAATAAAACATTTTATTGTTTCATCATGATTCTAAAAACACTGCACTTTCAGTTTACAACACCTCCCAATATTTTGTCTTTGCTTTTTGCTCTAAGTAGCTATAAAAAAACTACATCAAGATCTCCCCACTTACATAAATGAGGTATTTTTGGGAGGTGAGAATGTCTTTGTAATGTGAATAATGAGTCCCTGATTTTGTTTTTCATAGATTCCAGTAGCATTTGATAGTTTCCTTATGTTATAGCTGTCCATATGTCCTGAAGGACAAGACCTGGCTCCTCCATGGTTCTTTCAAGTGTGCCTATCACATAGTAGAAGCCTAAGACCTGTTACTTGGGTGAGAGAAGAAATTGGCCTTGTGTTTATTTCCTGAGTATTTTTAAAATTTTTTTTTATTTGACAGATAGAGTTAGACAGTGAGAGAGACAGAGAGAAAGGTCTTCATTCTGTTGGTTCACTCCCCAAATGGTTGCTACAGCCAGAGCTATGCCGATCTGAAGCCAGGAGCCAGGTGTTTCCTCCTGGTCTCCCATGCGGGTGCAGGGTCCCAAACACTGGGGCTGTCCTCCACTGCCTTCCCGGGCCACAGCAGAGAGCTGGACTGGAAGAGGAGCAACCAGGACTAGAACCCGGTGCCCATATGGGATGCCAGTGCCACAGGCAGAGAATTAACCAAATGAGCCACAGAGCCAGCCCTATTTCCTGAGTATTTTAAGTGAAGTGTTTGACATTTTGAATCAAATGTCATTTGTTAGGACATGTGGAAGAGGACCCATGTAAAGATATCTGAGCTGTTAGACTGTTACTGTTTTGTTTTTTTTTTTTACAATATAAATATGTGGTTTGTCTTTTTTTAAGATTTATTTATTTTACTTGAATGTCAGAGTTACATAGAGAGAGGAGGAGAAGCAGAGAGAGAGAGAGAAAGGTCTTCCATCCACTGGTTCACTCCCCAGTTAACTGCAACGGCCGGAGCTGCACCAATCTGAACCAGAAGCCAGGAGCTTCTTCTGGGTCTACCACATGGGTGCAGGGGCCCAAGGACTTTGGCTATCTTCTGTTACTGCTTTCCCAGGCCATAGCAGAGAGCTGGATAGGAAGTGGAGCAGCCAGGTCTCGAACCCAGCACCCATATGGGATGCTGGCACTGCAGGCAACAGCTTTACCCGCTACACCACAGCACTGGCCCCGGTTTGTCTTTTCAAAACCAGAACAGGGTATTTATTGGAGTGAAATAAATTTAACCAAGAGTGAGGCAGGGACTGCTCTGTGGAAGCTACTTTTTACATATTATGGAGAAACTGGGTCAAAAACAACAAAATGAAAACCAAGGAAGTACTGTTACAAAAAGATTCAAAATTTGTAAGCATCTTGGAAGAAGACATAGGGGCTTATTAGATTAAGAAAAAGATAGAAAATAGAATTTGAGATATAAAAATAATATTTTCCTGCTTGGGGTTCACATGAAGGAATGAATTACAGTGTGTGTGAGTCCTGGTTGATGACTGTCTGGAGTACCTTATGTAGCTGGGTGTTACAGCTGGTGATTGTGGGCAGGGAGGGCAAACATTCACATGCTGTTCATCTCTCTCCCAGTAGTTTCCAGATTCTTTGGTGGTGATGTGTCCAGAGTCTTTTTTTAGGTAGGTTTTTAAGACTCTTCCAAATGAGACAAGGAAATGTGAAACTTATGAATCATTTGCTCCCTACATTTTCTATGTTGATAGATGCTTATAAAAGTATTACTTTGTAAAGGTCCCCTGATGTCTAATACTTACAACTCAATCATTTGAAAGACAAATTTCACACAGTGTTTTTACGTCTATCAACTAATTCCTTCTTGATAGTTGTCTGTTTCCCCCCACTTTTTGGGAATATGTTGAGAAGGACTGTGTTGTCTCATATGTGTAAAGTTACACCTGTTATTCAGCAAACTTGAGGGATTGACAAAGGATTTAAATATACAGTTTTGGTCAGTTATAAAGATGCTAGTAATTCTTTTTGGCCAGTATCTTGAAATGCTGCACAAAATGTAATATTTGTTTTTTGAAATACATTTGTGAGCTTCAGGAAAAAAGGAAAACTTCAAGCTTATGAGTTGACATTGTATTTACAAGGGCTTGGGAGTGTGGGAGTGCAGGGTACTGACATGGGTATTTAGGCTCTTGGCAGTTTACTGCTCACTCATAAAAAGAAAACAGACCCTAAGGTAGTCTTAAAGTTTCCAACACAGATACCAAAAAGATTTAAAAGAGATAGATCTCAGTGAAACAGTAACTAGGAAAATGTATCTTCTCTCAGGTTAGCAAATTTGTGTTTGGGTTTAAATTCTGAATATATAGAAAAATTAGCCCTCAAAATTTGTAACTATTATGTTATACTGAAGGAATATTAAGTCCAAATTTATTTTATAAAATAGACAAAGAAATTATCTAAGTTAGGAATTAGCATTAAAATATTCCTGGATTGGTGCTAACCCTAAGGCATCTGGAAGTTAAAAAGCATTATTTGAGGGATAAGCCTTAGCTTAGACTCTATCCCCACAGGTAAAAATATGCTAGATATTAGCTCACAATCTAAAATTAGATAACTCAACTGATCATTTACACGCCTAAAGATTACAGCAATAGAGCACTACATATATATAAACTATAAAAATTGCATATAAGGTTAAGGAATTTAAAAACAGTTTAAAAATATAATGAAATTGGGGGCCAGCTCTTTGGCATAGTAGGTAAAGCCACTGCCTGAAGTGTCAGAATCCCATATGGGTGAGGGTTCAAGTCCCGACTGTTCCACTTCCAATCCAGCTCTCTACTATGTCCTGGGAATGGCAGTAGAAAATCACCCAAGTCTTCAGGTCCCTGCACTCACATGAGAGACCCAGAAGAAGCTCCTGGCTGCAGATTTGGATTGACACAGCTCCAGTCATGGCAGCCATTTGTGGAGTGAACCAGTAGATGGAAGACCTCTCTCTCTCTCTGCCTCTACCATTCTATAACTCTGCCTTTCATATAAATAAATAAATATTTAAATATATATACATCATGAAAGAAATAATATATAAAACTATGAAAAGGGAACAAGCAGATTTGGAAAGGTGCCATGTAGAACTTCAGTAACCAAAAAACAAAAAGTCAATGAGATTAGAATCTTATTAGGGGAAATTCCTAATATAATCAATAGCAGGCTATGATTTATAATATAAGGAAATTACTTAATTATCTGCAGGGACAAATGAATAAACATAAAGTATAAACAGGTTAGAAGATACAGGAGAAAAAAATCCAAAGGTGTAGGATTATTTCTGATAGGATTTGAAGAATAAAAAGGAAAAATGGACAGAAGCAAAATGTAAAAACATGATGTGAAAGATTCTAAGATTTATATAGTCATAAAGTATCACATACCATAAAGTAGATGCAGAGATTCTCAACAAAATACTAGCAATTTGAATCCAAAACCACATCAAAAAGGTCATACATGTGGGATTTATCCCAGGAATGCAAGGGTGGTTTAACATTTGCACATCAGTAACTGTCATAAATCACAGCAACAGAATGAACAACAAAACCTGTATCTCAGTAGATAGAGAGAAAGTTGGATAAGATTCAACACTCCTTCATGATTAAAAAAAAAAAACCCTCCACAAGTTAGATATAGAGAGAATACCTCAAAATTATAAAGACTGTCCATGACAAATCAATAGCCAGTCATATGGAATGGAGAAAAGCTGAAAGTATTTCCCCTCAGATCTGGAACAAGACAAGGATGTCCACTTTCCCCACCCTTATTTAGTATAGTACTGGAATTTTAGCAAGAGCAGTTAGGGCGGAGAAAGAATGAAAGAGCATCAAAATTGGAAAAGAGGGAGTTAAATTATCCATGTTTACATAAGACCTTTTAGGAAAAACATAAAGGCTCCACCAAAAAGCTGTTAGAATTGATAAACCAATTCAGTAAAGTTGCAAAATAAACAACAACAAAAAAAGTAGCTTTTTTATACACTAATGATCTCACTGAAAGAGAATTAAGAAAGAAACCCCATTCTCAGTAGCCACAAAAAATCAAATATTTATGAATAAATTTAACCAAAGAAGGGAAAGATCTATGTAATGAAAATTATCAAATATTGATGAAAGAAATCATCAAGAACACAAAAAAATGGAAAGATGTTCCTTGCTCATGGATTGGAAGAATCAATATCATTAAAATGTCTATACTACTTAAACAATCTATGGATTTGATGCAATCTCTATCAAAATACCAATAACATTCATTGCAAAATCAGAAAAAATTCATATGGAATCACAAAAGACCCAGAATAGCCAAAGTGATCCTAAGCAAGAAAAATTGAGTTGGACGCTTCACAATACCCAATTTCATAATATACTGCAAAACTATAGTAATTAAAACCGCATGGTGCTGGCATAAAAACTGCTAATTAGATCAGTGGAACAGATTTCTTCCAACAAGTGGTGCTGCCAAAATTGGAAGTATATATGCAGAAGAATGAAATTAGATCCATACCACTTACCACATATAAAAATCAGCTCAAGATGGATCAGAGACCTAAATTTAAGACCTGAGACTATGAAGTTGCTAGAAGAAAATGTAGGGAAAGTAATCTAAGACATTGGAGTAAGGGATGCCTTCTTGGGCAAGACCACCAAAGTTCATGCTACAAAAACAAAACTAAACAAATGGGATTATATCAAACTCAGAATCTGCACAGCAAAAGTAACTTATGATCAGTAGAGTGAAGTGACATCCAACAGAATGGGAAAAAATATTTGTGAATTACCTATCCAACAAAAAATTAATATCCAGAATATATCAACAACTTAAAATACTCAATAATAATAAAAACCAATATAATTGCTTTCAGCCTTTTGGCTAAGATCAAGTGTAGAAATGGGTAAAGGACCTCAATAGGCAGTTCCCAGAGGAAATACAAATGTCCAAGAAGTATATGAAAAAAAATGCTCAATGTTACTAGCCATCAAGGAAATGCAAATCAAAGCCACAATATCACCCCACCCCTATCAGAATGGCTAATATCCAAAATACAGACAGTAACAAATTCTGGAGAGAGTGTGGAGAAAGGAGAACACTTATACACTGTTGGTGGGAATATAAATTAGTGCAGCCACTGTGGAAAAGAGTATTGAAATTTCTTAAAAAGAAAAAAAAAAAAGCCTAGAAATAGACTTGCCATATGATCCAGCAATTCCACTGTGATCCAGCAATCCCACTGCTAAAGGAATATACCCAAAAAACATGAAGACATTGTATTAAAGAGATACCTGCCCTGGGTGTTTATAGCAACACTGTTCACAATAGCCAAAATTTAGAATCTACCAAGGTGTCCATCATCAGATGAATGGAATAATATTCAACTATAAAAAATAAAATTCCACCATTTTCATCAATGTGGATGCAACTGGAAAACATGTTGAGTGAAATAAGCTGGACACAAATACCATATGTTCTTCTTATATGCAGGAGCTAAATTTTTTTTAAAACCAAAAAATTAAAAGAAAAAATAAAAAGAAATGCCTGTGTGTATATCAATATTGCTGCAAATACAGTTTTGTGCAACTTTGTTTTATACTTTTGTCAAGCCAGTGGTTAAGAATATTAAACTACTATAGTTTTAATGGCCTGTGATTACTATAGAATTTACTGTAAATGAATGAAATGGCCATTTTCCATTGTTTATAACTGTTGTCTATATTTCCACTAAACTAGGGTCTTTTTTGTTTTTTACTTGTTAAAATAATTTGGTGATTGATTATGGCCTTGTCTAAATAAGATCGGAGTTGGTGAACTCAAGAGGCTTCCATAGCCTTAGCAGCTCATGACAAGAGCCTCGGGTGATTACTGACGTCATAAATAAGAGTGTCAATTGTTAAATCAACAACAGGAGTCACTGTGCACTTACTCCCCATGTAGGATCTCTGTCCTTAATTGTTGTACTATGGAAATTAACAATAAAACTAGTCTTCAAACAGTACTTTATACTTTGTGTATCTGTGTGGGTGCAAACTGTTGAAATCTTTACCTAGTATATACTAAGTTGATCTTCTGTATATAAAGATAATTAAAAATGGATACTGCAGTCTTGAGGCAAAATCTCTTCTCTAGGAAACCCCAGATTTTCCTCGTGAGACCTGCAGCATGCCAAGTCAGCTGGTTGTAGAGTCAGTCATATCTACAGAATACTTCACAGCAACACCCAGATTCTTGTTTGATTAAATTACCGTGTTACTGCCTAAGCCGGATTGGCAGGTCATGCATAAATAGACCACAGGACCTACTTTCAGATGGCTTTGCAGACAGTCTGCACCAGTTCCCATTCCTTGACAAGTCTGTGAGAACCTGCATTGCTTCACATGCTCCCCAATATGGTGAGGAAGGTTGCATCCAGAACTGTGCAGTGTAACCGCCCTAACAGTCATGTTCACCACTCTGTGCCTTTCAAAGCCAGAAATGCAGAATCAGCTGCTTCCCTCATGCGACAGAATATAAGTCTTTTTTTTTTTAAAGTAACAGGGTGGGCATTTGGCCTAGCAGCTGAGGTGCTGGTTGGGATGTCCACATTCTGTATCAGACTGCCTGCCTGGGAAGGAGTCCCGGCTATGCTCCTGATTCCACCTTCCTGCTGATGCAAACTTTGGAAGGCAGCAGTGATGACGCGAGTACCTGAGTCCTTGCCACCCCTGTGGGAGACCTGGATTGAGTTCTGGGCTCTAATGAGTGAACCACCAGATAGGAGCTTGCTTGCTCACTCTCTCCTCTCTCCCCCTCCCTCCCTCCTTTCCCTGAAAGAAAGAACAACAAAAACAAAAAATATGAATCTCTTCTTTCCACAAAAACAGCAAGTTGATTTCTCCACCATAGACATTCACTTCCTCAGAGCCATTTTCCAGCCTGGGTTACAAAGAACGGATCGAAAAATAAAAGAGGGAGTAGTCATCCTTTGTTTATATTTCTAGTATGTATTCTGGATTTCCCTTGTTGATCTCTGCTTTTTTTTTTATGTTTCTGATGTCAGTTCTTTGTTGAACATGTTTTATACATCCTCATAATCTGGGATTTGCCCTTGTTACTTGCCTTATGGTGCCCTTTAATGAAGAGAATTTCTTAATTTTAATGTAATCTGTATCATTGCTTTACATAATTAGTTCTGTAATTCTGTGGGGTCCACTTGAATTCATCATTGTCTATTGTCTGTGTTTCCTTAGTTACATTTTGTGTTTTCAAAAGAAAATAATAAACATCAGCCATACTGTTTTCCATTCAATTCTGTGTCATAGAATACTTTGCAATTTGGATATTTATTAATCCACAAAGAATTCTTTCCTCCTGCTGGGAAAAGCACCTCAGTTCCTTATAAGATTTTCTAAGAGTATATCTATGGTAGCATTCCATACTCTTTGCCGCGTATCTATGTGAGTTCTCAGGCCAAGAGAGTGATGGTACTTTCTGACTGTAGCCAAAGCATTTTGTCCAAAGATGGACTGGTGACTCAAGCAAGGACAACCAGGATGATGACTGCACAGCTTTTGACATCAAGGCCCTAGCACTAGAAAACGTTGCCGAGGCCAGCATAGGAGGGTCTTGGTGCTGGTGGTGTCACCAGTGACATAAAACTTACTCCAGCCTACCCTTTTTGTGACTTTGGTTACAAAGAACAAGTTAAATTAAGATCATTTTTACTTTGTTTAGAAGTCTTGAAATCAGTGTACATGGAAATGTTGCTGTGTGCAGCATGGCAGGTTGTCATGTTAACCTGGAAGAGGGACAGTGTTGCATTGATTAAGGAAACAGACTCAGATGAGAGATTTTAACGTGGGGAAACCAGAGGACAGTCTGTCCACTGCCAAAGGTGGAGGCAGAGGCAGAGGTCCAGATGTCTGGTTACTCCAAGTTTTTATTATGAACGGTGATATGAATGATTTATCATAAAAAATGTGCAATTTTGTGAAAGCAGGACTTCATGATGAAGGAGTTTAAACATAGTGAAACAGGGAACAAGGGGGAATTTCAGTGCTCGCAGGAAGGACTTGTTTGCTTTGAAGCTAGGATTAAGAAAACAATCAGAATGTGGAAGAACCTTAATGGGGACTAATGATTAACTGGGGCCACTGTCCGGCTGTCCCACTTCTGTTTACCAGAGCCCACAGCATTTCCTTAGCTGCTTCAGCATCACGTCAAATGACCTTTGCTATTAACATAACTTGACTGATCACCTTTGCAATCTGTCCAGGCGTGCCTTCAGCAGATTTCAGGCCATGTGGTGCTCCCCTACAAATGTGATTCTGTGATTATGTAAATTTGGAAATGCTGCTAATCTGTCTCCCTCTTGATATGTTAGCATATTAGAGGACAAAGGAAACCCTCAAGTCAAAGATTGTTCAAAGTTTGTTCAGCCTGATGATTACAAACTTAATTTTAACATGAATGCTTGGCCAGCAAATGATTGATTTGGGATATGCCAATTCCTAGGCATTTAAGAACTGCAATTGACAAGTGAAAGTTGTTTTGACTTTTAAGCTAGGTTTGGGAAAATGCCAAAATTTAATAATTTATTTGCAAATTGTGTTCCCTTTGGGAAAAATTTTCTGAAAAAGAAACACCTAAAATTTAAATTTGATGATGAATTTATGAATTTAATGTGAATTTAATCTGAAAACTGTTCTTTTCCTGAGCAGGTGAGCCAGTACACCTTTGCTATGTGCAGTTATAGAGAAAAAAAATCAGAACCACAAGAACTAATGCAGCTTGAGGGATACACTGTAGATTATACAGATCCACACCCAGGTAATTTTAAGTTTAATCATTTTTCCTGCCATGCATGAAATTCTTAGAAATAGTCTGTTTCTTTTCAGTATTTCAAACTCCACTATATGAATAGGATGCATATATTTCCTAAATACTTGGATAAGACTATGAGGTTCAGTTTATGTGGTTTTGAGGGATGTTATTTTTAGCCACAATTCATCATCTAAAATATGTAAAAGTTACTGTGATTCAAAAAATATAGGCAAAGTACTATTAATGCTTACAGAAAGTTATTTATTGGAAAATAAAAATTACAACAGAAATAGGGAAGGAAAGGCAAATGAATTATTATATATTGTATTTTGCTAATTTTCTCCTCAATCACATATTCTTGTACTTCTCTCCCTCTCTCCATATTAATGCAAATTGAACATTCCTAATCTGGAATCTGAAATGCTCTAAAATTTGTAACTTTTTCAGTGCCAGCATAACCCAAAAGTGCAAAATTCCATACCTGACCTCATGTGACAGGTTGCAGTCAAATACACGTGTACTAAAACTATTGTGTCAAATTAACATCAGGCTATGTGTTAGGTGTTTATGAAACATAACTAAATTTTGTGTCTAGATGGGGGTTCCACACATTAGATGATTTATATGTATATGCACATATTCCAAAATCTGGAAAAAAAAAATCCAAATTCAGAGATGTTTCCAGTCTCAAGCATTTCGTAAGGAATGCTCGACCTAAAGTAGAATAATGCTAAACATCTGATACCAAAAAATAGTGAATAAATGAAAATATGGATACTAGTGATATTAATATCAAAGGATTAAGAAGCCTAGAGATTAAGAAATATAAATAGAATTTACTGATTGGTCACTTAGGAATGGAAAATGGCATCTTCTTTGTGAAAGATAAAATATCGGACAGTGCAAGGTACCATTTTTGCCTTACAGGTATTTTTTGTGAGTGGCTGTGTGCCTCTTCCTTTTCTCCTGCATATAAAATGACACATGTGCCAACATTGAGACTGCTTTCTCTGACAAGAAGTTTCAGATTACGCTGTTCATTTCTGGGAAGCGTGTCTGTATGCCTTGTAGAATACTGCTGTCTCTTGGGATATTTGTCTTCCTAAACTGCTTTTAATTTCCAAAATGTTATGGAAACAAGCTTTTGGTCATTGTTTCCATTTAAATTTGTGGATTTGATCTTCAGCTAAACATCGTTCTAAACATTGAGCTGCTCATGTCAAATCCATTCTTTTCCATGAGGCCAGTTAGTGAATGAAACTAAAATCTGCCAATAGTGTACAATTGTAATGGTGCCTTTCTTCCTCTACAGGCCTACAGGGCGGTCAGATGTTTTTTAATGCTGTTAAAGAAGGAGATACTGTCATATTTGCCAGTGATGATGAACAGGATAGAATATTATGGGTTCAAGCCATGTACAGGGCTACAGGTCAATCATATAAGCCAGTTCCTGCCCTTCAAACTCAGAAGCTGAATCCTAAAGGAGGAAGTCTCCAAGCAGATGCTCAGTTATGTAAGTTTTGTTAAAAATAATCTGATTATCAATTAATAACTTTAATAAGATACAAAATTGAGACAAATTTGTGTGGTATAATAGTTTACATCATTAACTGATTCTTAATTAAATAAAAGTAGCTCATATTAGTAATCACGGCATCAGTTAAATAATTTTTCACACCGATCAGAGTAAATGATACGTATGCGTTTTAGTCATGACTTTGCCAAGCATTGAGATATTTCTAAGACTCTGAAGATTATAAGAAACTTCTCAAGAGAAAATGTATTTTAGTTTATTATAATTTTGACCTAGGTGTACTATAGAAACAGGAAAAGTATTTTGAAGTCAAATTTCCATTGATGGAGCTTCAAAATACAAAAATGAAAATTATTACTATCTAGAGTTCTTCTTAGTAGCCTAGAAGGAAAATAGGACTTTTCTGTTGATTTTTCAATATATAACAATTTATTTTTTAAATAAATACAACTTTAAGAACATAGTGATTCTTCACTATATCTGCCCCCCTCACCCACACTCCCAACGCTTTCCTTTTCTTTTTTTTCCATTTATTAAACTTTTATTTAATGAATATAAATTTCCAAAATACAGCTTATGGGTTACAATGGCTTCCCCCCTCCCATAACTTCCCTCCCACCCACAACCCTCCCCTTTCCCGCTCCCTCTCCCCTTCCAATCACATCAAGATCCATTTTCAATTCTCTTTATATACAGAAGATCAGTTTAATATATATTAGGTAAAGATTTCAACAGTTTACCCCCATATAGCAACACAAAGTGAAAAAAATACTGCCCAACCCTTTCCTTTTCTGTCTCCTATTCTCATTCTTATTTTTCACTAAGGTCTATTTTCATTAACTTTATACACATATGATCAACTATACTAAGTAAAGAGTTCCACAAATTGTATGAAAAAAAAAACAAAAAAACAACAAAAAAAAACCTGTTCCTCAACAGTCAAGACAATGGCTGTTGAAAGTCATCACATCTCAAAGTGTTAATTTCACTTCTACATATTGCCTTTTAGGTGCTCTAATTGTTATCACAGAAGCAACAATATTTTTCATTTTGGGACTGGCTTATTTCACTGTGATGTTGTCTAGTTTCATCTATTTTGTTGCAAACTACAGGATCTTTTTTTTTTTTTTTTTACCACTGTGTAGCATTACATGGTGTACATAACCCATAATTTCTTTATCCAATCTTCAGTTGATGTGCATTTGAGTTGATTCCATAACTTAGCTATTGTGAATTGAGCTGCAATAAACATGGGGGTGTAGATAAGACTTTCACATGCTGATTTCATTTCCCTTGGGTAAATTCCCAGAAGTGGGATAGCTAGATAATATGGTAGGTCTATATTCAGATTCTGAAGTGTCTATATACTGTCTTCCACAGTGGCTGTATGAGTTTACATTCCCACCAACAGTGGATTAGGGTACATTATTCCCCACATCCTCACCAGCATTTGTTGTTTGTTGATTTCTATATGAAAGCAATTCTAAGGGGGGTGAGGTAAAACTTCATTGTGGTTTTGATTTGCATTTCCTTTGTGGCTAGTGATCCTGAGCGCTTTTTCCTGTGTCTGTTGGCCATCTGGATTTCCTCTTTTGAGAATTACCTGTTTAAGTTCTTTGCCCATTTCTTGACTGAGTTATTTGTTTTATTCTTGAGTTTCTTGATCACTTTATTTATTCTAGTTATTAATCCATTATCAGTTGCATAGTTTGCAGATAATTTCTCCCATTCTTTCGGTAACCTCTTCACTTTGCTGAGTGTTTATTTTACAGTATAGAAGTTTTGCAATTAGATGTAATCTCATTTGTCAGTTTTGGCTTTGATTGCCTGTGCCTCTGGGGTCTTTTTCCAAGAATTCTTTGTCTGTGCCAATGTCTTGTAGAATTTCCCCAATGTTCTCTAATAATTTGATGATCTTGAGTCATAGATTTAGGTCCTTGATCCATTTTGAGTAGATTTTTTTTTTATTAGGTATAAGGTAGGGGTCTAGTTTCATACTTCTGAACATGAAGATCCAGCTTACGAAGCAAGATTTGTTGAGGAAACTGTCCTTTCTTCAAGGATTGATTTTAGCTCTTTGATCAAATATACGTTGGTAATATATGCATGGATTGACTTCTGGTGTTTCTGTTTTGTTATGCCATTGTTCTATCCATCTGTTTTTGCACCAGTACCAGGCTGTTTTGATTATAACTGCCCTTTATTATGTCTTGAAATCTGGTATTGTGATGCCTCCAACTGTTTGTTGTGTAAAATTGCTTTAGCTATTTGGAATCTCTTGTGTTTCCATATGAATTTAGCATCATTTTTTCTGTGAGAAGAATTTCCCTGGTGTTTTGATTGGTATCACATTGAATCTACAAATTGCTTTTAGTTGTATGGACATTTTGATGGTGTTGATTCTTCCAATCTATGAACATGGAAGATTTTTCCTGTGTGTGTGTGCCTTCTATTGCTTTCTTTTTTTAAAAGATTTATTTATTTATTTGAAAGAGTTACACAGAGAGAGGAGAGGCAGAAAGAGAGAGAGAGAGAGAGAGGTCTTCCATCCGATGGTTTACTCCCCAATTGGCCACAACGACTGGAGCTGCACCGATCCAAAGCCAGGAGCAAGGAGCTGCTTCTGGGTCTTCCACGTATATGCAGGGGCCCAAGGACTTGGGCCGTCTCCTGCTGCTTTCCCAGGCCATAGCAGAAAGCTGGATTGGAAGAGGAGCAGCTGGGACTAGAACCGGCACCCATATGGGATGCTGGCACTTCACGGCAGGATGTTAACACACTGTGCCACAGTGCTGGCCGCCTATTTCTTTCTTTAATGTTTTGTAATTTTCATCGTGGAGACATTTGATATCCTTGGTTAAATTTATCCCAAGGTATTGGGGGGGGGGGGTTGTAGCTGTTGTGAATGAGATTGATCTTAGAAGTTCTTTCTCAGCCATGTCATTGTCTGTGTATGCAAAGGCTATTGATCATTGTGTGCTGATTTTATGTCCTGCCACTTTACTAAACTCTTCTGTGATTTCCAATAGTGTCCTAGCTGAGTCCTTTGGATCCCATATATATAGAATCATGTCATCTGCAAATGGGGATAGTTTGACTTCCTCCTTCCAAATTTGTATCACTTTAATTTTTTTTTGACAGGCAGTTAGACAGTGAGAGAGAGAGACAGAGAGAAAGGTCTTTCTTTTTCCATTGGTTCACCCCCTGAAGTGGCCGCTACGGCCGGCACGTTGCGGCTGGCGTGCTGCACCTATCCGAAGCCAGGAGCTAGGTGTTTCCTCCTGGTCTCCCATGCAGGTGCAGGGCCCAAGGACCTGGGCCATCCTCCACTGTACTCCCCGGCCACAGCAGAGAGCTGGATTGGAAGAGGAGCAACCGGGACAGAATCTGGCGCCCCGACCGGAACTAGAACCTGGGTGCCAGCGCCGCAGGCGGAGGATTAGCCTAGTGAGCCGCGGTGCTAGCCATTTTTTTTTTTTCTTGTCTAATGGCTCTGGCTGAAACTTCCAGGACTATTTTGAATAGCAATTGTGAGAGTGGGCATCATTGTCTGGTTCCGGATCTCAGTGGGAAAGTTTCCAACTTTTCCCCATTCAGTAGGACACTGGCCATAGGTTTGCAATAAATTGTCTTGATTGTGTTGAGGAATATTCCTTCTATACCCAATTTCTTAGAGTTTTTTATCATGAAAGGGTGATATATTTTATCAAATGGTTTCTCTGCATCTATTGAGATAATCATATGGTTTTTGTTCTTCAGTTTGTTAATGTGATATATCACATTGATTGATTTGCATACCTGGGATAAATCCCACTTGGTCCAGGTGAATGATCTTTCTGATGTGTTACTGAATTTGATTGACTCGTATTTTGTTGAGGATTTTTGCATCTATATTCATCAGGGAAATTGGTCTGTAGTTCTCTTTCTCTGGTGTATATTTTTTAGGTTTAGGAATTAAGGTGGTACTGACTTCATAGAAGGAGTTTGGGAGGAATCCCTCTCTTTCAATTGTTTGTAATAACTTGTGAAGAACTGGAGTTAGTTCTTATTTAAATGTATGGTGGAATTCAGCAGTGAAGCCATCCTGTCTTGGGCTTTTCTTTGCTGGGAGGGTATTTACTACTAATTTAATTTTCATCTTGGTTATTGATCAGTTTACATTTTCTGTGTCTTCATGGCTCAGTTCAGGTAGAATGTATGGCTAAGAATTTATCCATTTCTTCTAGGTTTCCTAATTTGTTGGCATATAGCTCTTTGTAGTAATTTCTGATGATTCTTTTTATTTATGTGGTGTCTGTTGTTACATGTACTTTTTCACCTATAATTATATTGATTTGGGTCTTTTCCCTCTTTTTTTTTTGTTATTTGCACCAGTGGTGTGTATTTTGTTTACTTTTTCCAAAAACCTGTTTTTTGTTTTGCATATCTTTTATTTTTTTGTTTCAATTTTGTTTATTCTCTAATTTTAATTTTTCTTTTCTCCTATAAGTTTTGTGTTTGGTTTGCTGTTATTTTTCTAGGTCCTTGAGATGCATTGATAGCTCATTTATTTGGCACCTTTCCAATTTCTTGATGTAGGCACCAATTGCTATAAACTTTACTTTTAACACTGTTTTTGCTGTGTCCCATATGTTTGGATATGTTACATTGTTGTCTTCATTCATTTCCAGAATTTTTTTTGATTTCTCCCATGACCCACTGTTCATTCAGGAGCATGTTGTTCAGTCTCCACGTGTTTGCATGTGTTCTAGAGATTCTTGAGTTGTTGATTTACAGCTTCTTTCCATTGTGGTCAGAGAAAATGCATGGTTTGATTTTGATTTTTTTGAATTTGCTGAGACTTGCTTTATGGCCTACCATATGTTCTATCCTAGAGAAAGCTTCACGCACTGGTGAGGATGTGTGTTCTACCAATGTGGGGTAGAAAGTCCAGTAGATATCAGTTAGGTCCATTTGGTCTATAATGTCAGTTAACTCTTTGTTTCTTTGCTGATTTTCTGTCTGTTTGATCTGTCCATTGCTGAAAGTAGAGTATTTAAGTCTCCCATTACTATTTTATTGGAGTCTAGGTCTCCCTTTAGATCCACAAACATTTCTTTTAAATAGCCAAGTTCCCTGTAATTAGGTGCATATACATTTATTATAGTCACATCTTCCTGTTGAAGTGTTCCCTTAACCATAACATAGTGCCCTTCTTTGTCTCTTTTAATAGTTTTATGTTAAAGTCTGCTTTTTTCTGATATTAGGATGGCTACACCAGCTCGTTCTTGTTTTCTGTTAGCATGGACTATCTTTTTGCATCCTTTCACTTTCAGTCTGCTTGTATATTTGTTGGTGAGATGTGTTTCTTCTATGTAGCAATAGATTTTTTTTTTTAATCTGTTCATCCAGTAAGTATCTTTTAATTGGAGAATTGAGACCATTTACATTCAGGGTGACTTTTGATAAGTCATGTCTTGGCCCTGCATTTTTCCATAAATATTCCTATTATTTACTTTGGATTTCCTTTGTACTTTTACTGGGAGATTTTCTGCCTTCACCTTCTTTCATAGTAGTGACCATGTTTCTGTGTGTAGCACATCCTTAAGTCTCTTTTGTAAGGATGGACAAGGGTTGACAAATTCTTTCAATTTCTGTTTGTTATGGAAGGTCTTTATTTTACCTTCATTCATAAATGAGAGTTTTGCAGAATACAGTATTGTGGATTGAGTTTTTTTCTTTTAAGAGTTGGAATATATCTTGCCATCTCTCTTAGCTTGTATGGTTTCTGATGAGAAGTCAGCTGGGAGTCTAATAGAGATTCACTAAAAGTAATCTAGAGTTTCTCTCATGTACATTTCAGAATCTTTGTATTTTGCTCTAGAAAGTTTGACTACAATGTGTTGTCATGAAGATCTTTTTTGGTCATGTCTAATAGGAGTTCTGTGTGCTTCCTCTACTTTAACATCCCTTTCTTTCTCCAAATTTGGGGAAGTTTTCTATATTTATTTCACTGAAAAGGCCTTCTGGCCCATTCTTTTCTTTTCTGTGCCTTCCAGAACTCCTAGGACCCATATGTTGGGTCATTTGATAGTATTGCATAAATCTCCCCCACTGTTTTTTAGCTTTCCAATTTCTTCTTCCTTCTTTTGGTCTGACTGCAAAATTTCCAGAGATTTGTCTTCTAACTCAGATATTCTTTCTCCTGCCTCATCAATTCTGTTCTTGAGGCTTTCCACAATAGTTTTTATTTGTTCTATTGAATTCTTCATTTGCAGTATTTTGTTTTGATTTTAATATTTTGTGGGAAAAATTTTCACTCATGTCATGTACAGATTTATTTAGTTCATATATTTGCTTGTGATTACTTCTGAGTAATCCAAGATCAGTTTTTTGAACTCATTTCTGGCATTTTGTCAATCTCTTCACCTTCACATTCTAGTATTGAAGTGTTGTGTTTTGGGGGTATTATGTTGTCTTTCTTATTCTTGTTTATTGAATTGCTGCATTTATTATTAGACATTTGTGGTGACATATGTTGCCCCCCCCCCTTGTGATGGCTTTTATCTTTGGACTATTCCTCTGTGGTTTAGTGGAGTGTCTGCTCTTTCAGTGAATACTCAGAGATTTGTGCTGGTTGTGGTCAGGGAGCTCTGCTCAGTGCTCCAGGGTGAAGGGTATATCCAAGGTAACACTCAAGTTGGGCATGGTAAACCTCCCATTTTTTTTTTATCAGAGGAGAGGTTTGTTCTGCTTTGTTGGTGTATTCTCATGCTCACCTTCTCTCCTCTGAGGAGACCAGTGCATGGGATCTAGCCCCAGTGGGTACAGTTTTCATTCATGCTGCCATAAGAACCACACAGAGGATCTGTGCAGTCCTCGGTGGGAACTTGGGTCCTGTAGCAATGACCATCACCAGGGAATCAGGGAGCCTGAAGAATGTGGAGCCACTCACAGTGACTACCCAAAGTCCCATCCACAGCTTGCAGCCACAGTGTTTTCACAGTCTGGGCACACAAGGCTCCCACAGCCATAAGCACCCAACCCCCTGTCTAGTTTCCCAGCCAGTATCCAGTATCAATTGTCTCCTCTCAGCTGGTTGCTGGGCATGCAAACACAATCTGACACAGCTGTTATGTGTGCCCAAAATGACACCCGCCCTCTCTCAGCTAGTTACAGGACACCAGTTTTGGATGGTCAGGGAGAGAGAAACGTGCTCCTTTTTTCCCCTCTAGGTTGTCAGGTACACTGTCTCTGCAGGGCTCCAAGCTGGGCCCACACTAGGATCTCCCTACAGCTTTATTGCCAGTGGCTTGGGCTGCTGCAGCCTAGTCTCACCTCACTCCAAAGCTGGTGCTGCGGCTCTTGGCTGCTGGGGTCCTGGGCTGTGCACTTTCACACCCTCCACTTAGGTCCACAGTGTCCCACCAATTTGTGTGGAGTTTCCCCTGCCATTTTCTCTCTCACCTCTCCCTGAGATTGCACTCTATCTGTTTAACTATATTTCCCTAGATAGAGCAGTAAGCTCCCTCCCTATGCTACCATCTTGAACTTTGTAGAATGATTTTTTAAAAAGTCATAACTCAACATTCTTTTTCCAATTACCTTAACATCATTTTCTGTATTTTAATTTGAGTCATTAAGAACTATATTTTACATTTTAATTTATTAGTGATATACAACAAAATATGTAATAATGTTAGAAATGTTTTCAAAAATAGCTTTTATAATCACTAAATCAAATGCTTAACTTCTATGATTTCTCATGTAGTCCTCAGTGCCTTTAGGCTGAAATTGTGATTTTTTTAGTCAAGATTCTTCTCCCGGAGAGTTGTGTCTTGACATGAATTATTTTCTTCTAATTTTCATATATCATGTAACTACTCTCTTTTTAGACACTCTTCAGTGTCACATCTGAGCACCTTAAAGACATGAGGCCAACTAACTAAGATGGAGTATGAGATTCTTTTTTCTTCCTGCTCCATGGAAACCACAGACCATTTTTATAGTTAATTTGGGATATTTTTGAAATTATAGTGAAAGCTATTTAGGAATGCTATTTGTTAAATTTTTTAATTGGCTTTAAAATCACTTATTTATTCCGACTTTAAAATTGATAACATTGTCCTTTTCAAAAACAAAATGAAAAGAGCATATTATGGTTTGCATTTTTAGTTTATCTAAATTTTTTACCCTATTTTCTGCATTTCCATCACTCCTCTGGCATAGCAGGTAAGAATTTTCCTTTGGAACTAAGGTGTTCAGAAGTGGAACTTGATTTCTTTATAATTGAATGTATCTTAATCAGTATTTCTGATGTTTCCTGAGAGCTTAAACTCTTCAAATCTGATTACTCAGGCACAGATTTAAATTCAGTACACCCAAAACCCTTCTCTCCCTTGAATCCTTCCATTTCATCTAGAATAAATTAAGTTTCAGAAGAATTATGTAAATTGTGATGCTATTCAGTGTAACTTGTACTGCAAGTTTGTTCTCTGTCTCTAAGGCCTAGGGCAAAACTTATCTTATTTGATCCATTTATTGTATGCTAGTGTACATTACTTAAAATGATAATTCTGCCTCTTACAATGAGGTCCTTGTTACCTGTGTCCTCCTTGTGTCAACACCTTTGCATGCCCTGTGTCACGTTTAGTGAGATCTTGCCACAGTGATGCACTCTAACTTGCTGGTTGTTTTCCAGCAATGCATTTGAGTGAATAAAACCCTGAGCATCACAGACATTTCTGTCTTACCACAGCCCTTATCCGTGGCTCATGTGCTATTTGGAGGGTCAGATTGCATGCATCTGCCCGGGATGTGCGTACACGGGCTGTACAGACACAGACTCTGAAGTAGGCCCACATAACTTGTTTATTCCCCTTCAGACCACGTTTTATTGACCATCCCCACCACAGTATAAACTCTATTCAGATCTCTTCCCAAAACTATTTTCCTCCCTCTGACTGATCTGTTTTTTCCCCTCCTGCTTTTGATTCTTAATATGGAAAACCATGTTTTTAGAACTTTACTTCATTTTCATAGCTCATCTCTGACCCTTTCCACGTGAGCTGCAATTTAATGTGAACCTCCTTTGTTTATCATGTCTTAAAATTGCATTTTATATGTGTGTGTTGGGTGCCAAGCTGCATAAATGCTATTGTGTTGTTCTGTTTTACTTTTCTCATTTAGTTCTGTATTTTTAAAAATTCATTCGTGTGCCTATGTATACATCTGATCACATTTCTTCTGATTATTGCGTGCCATATGATGGTATGTGTCTGCCTTACTTTTCTTGATATAGTACACATTTTATTTCTTCACCTGTTTACTCTCCCAGAGATGGAGACTTAGAAGCCCTTCAGATCCTTACCTAACTAATAGTTTATTATTTCAACAATGAGTATGAACTATCACTCCATTTATTTAAATCATCCAAGATTTTATCTGGTAATTTATCCTACACTGAGTTCTTTTTTGTTCTTAAGCTAATTTCCACGTTTCATCTTCTTGTTGCTATTGCAACTTGCTTTTTGAAAGTGTATTTCTAGCGTACTGTTATTCAGATAAACAAATAATATTTTATTTGCAAATTTGCTATCCACATATCTTTGGTTGTCTTTCCAAAGTATTTTCCTATTTTTGGTTGATTATTTTCTTATTACTAAGTTTTAAGGGCTTTCTGTTTTCTGGGTAAAGATGTTTATCAGATATGTGATTTGCAAATATTTTCTCCTAATCTCTACTTGACATTTTTTAAATCTAATAGTGTCTTTCACGGGGGAGAAATTGTTAATTTTGATGAAGTTCAATTTCTCCTTTCTTTTTAAATGAATGTGCTTCTGGCACTGTAACTAAGAAATGTTTGCCTAACCGAGGAGTACAAAGATTTTCTCTTATACTTTCTTTTAGAAATTTTATAGTTTTCACTTATACTTATGTCTATCTTGAGTTTCTATAGCATGAGATGTATGCCTCTGTGTTCACAGACAGCATATAGATATCCAGTTGTTCTAAAACAATGAGTCTTCCAGCTAATTTCCTTTGCACATTGTCAAAAATCAATTAACTAAATTTGAGTTTATCTCTGGACTCTCCTTTATTTTCCTTGCATCACTTTGTGTATCTTGATATAATAGCTTTATAGAATGATCATGTACATGATCATTACCATCATTACCATCGTTGTTAGCCCCTACCTATGTGGCAATGATCATGTACAGTCAGGTAGTGTAAGTCCTCCAAATCAGTTCCTCTTTTTTAAAGATGTGTTGGCTATTCTCTTTTCCAATTCTCTATGAATTTTTATATCAGGTTGACAGCCCTTGCTAGAATTTTTATTGGGAATGTGTTAAATCTGTAGGTCAGTCTGTGCAAAAATTTTAGAAAATTGAAATCTTAAAAACATGGAGTCTTCTAATCTATGACTATAGTATATTTCTCCATTTATACAGCTAGTCTTTGGTTTCTATTTGGAATGTTTATCATTTTCAGTGAACAGAATCGAATATCTTTTGTCAGATTTATCCATAAACATTTTTATGTAAACTTGCTATTTCAGAATAGTTTTTAAATTTACTAAAAAAAGAACATTACATGAAGTAGTACAAACAGTTCTCACATAACCCACACCCAGATTCCTCTATTATTAACTTCTTTTAAAGCGTAATGCATTTGTCTCAATTAATAAATCACACTCAGTTTCCCTTATTTGCTTTACCCAGACTCTTTCTATCCACCCAACCCCTCCCAGCCTCTAGTAATCAGATCGAGGTTGGGGTGGGAGGGTTGCTTGTCTGTTAGCACCTACCTATGTGGTAAAACTTGTGGTTTATGTTTTGTGTCTACCTTATTTCTCTTAACTTGAAGTCCTCTGGTCCTATACATTTTGCTGCAAATGGCAGGATTTCACTATTCTTATTACTGAATGGTAGTCCATCATTTGTCCATCATATGTCCATCATGTATATGTATAACACCTTTATCCATTTACCTGATGATGGATACCTTTGTTGATTCCATGACTTGGCTATTGTGAACAGTGCTACAGTATACATGCTACAGCATGTAATTCTTTGGTGATTTTGCGTCTTTTGGATATATACCTTGTAGTGAGATTGCTGAATCACATGGCAGTTTTATCTCTAGTTTTTAAAGAAACTTCAATTCTGTTTTCCACAGTGGCTGTACTCATTTATGTTCACACCAACAGTGTATATGAGTCCCCCTTTCTCCATATCCCCACCAGCCTTGGTTACTTCCTTTTTGATAATAGTCATTCTAATAGGATGAGGTAAATATCTCATTGTAGTTTTGATTTGCATTTCCCTAATGGCTAGTAGCTGTGAACATTTTTTTCCATATATTTGTTGGCCATTTTTATGACTTTCGATAACTGTCTGTTCAGGTCCTTTGCCTATTTCTTAATTGAGTTTTTTATTATGGAATTTTGGCTCCTGATATATTCTGAATATAAATAATTTATTAGATAGCTAGTTAGCTAGCAATTTTTTAACATTATAACAGACGGGTCTTCATTCTATTGAGTTTAATGTGAAGAAGCTTCTGAGTTTGATATAATCTCATTTTTTTAGTTTTGCTTTTGTCACCCATACTTATGAGGTCTTAGCTGAAATGTCATTCCATGCAGCAATGTCTTGAAGTAATTTTTTCCATGTTTTCTTCTAGCAATTTTATACTTTCAGGCCATACATTAGGACTTTGATCCTTCTTGAGCTGATTTTTATGTGATATGAGATCGTAATCTAATTTCATTCTTTTACACCTGTATATCCAGTTTTGCCAATACCATTTATTGAAAAAACTATCCTTTCTCCAGTGTGTTCTTCACTCTTGTCAAAATTCAGTTGTCTCGGGGTGAGCATTGTGACACCCTCATCCCATATTGGGGTGCCAACTTGAGTCTGTTCGCTGTGCTTCTGATCCACCTCCCTGCTAGTGAGCCTGGATCTGATACTGGCTCAAATACTTGAGTTCCTCCCATCCAACTAGAAGACACAGGTGAAGTTCCCAGCTCCTGGCTTCAGTGTAGCTGAGCAATGGCTGTTGTGACCATTTCAGGATGGAACCAGCAGATGAAGGTACCTGTCTCTGTGTCTTTGTCACTCTGCATTTCAAGTAAGTAAATTTTTTAAAAAGTCAGTTGACTCTGTGTTCATGGATTAACTTATGGGCTCTCTATTGTGCTCCATTGATCAGTGTTGGTTTTTATGCCAGTACCATGCTGTTTTAATTACTGTAGCTTTGTAGTGTGCTTTGAAAATAGGTGTGTGATGCCTGCAACTTTTGTTTTCTCAGACTGCTTAGACTATTCAGGGTCTTTTTGATTCCATATGAAGTTTAGGATTGTTTTTCCTAATTCTGTAGAGAATGTCATTGATATTTTTGTAGTGATTGCATTGAATATATAGATTGCTTTAGGTAGTATGAATGTTTTAACAATATTGATTCTACTTATCCATGAACAAGGAATATATTTATTTTTCTCATGTGTACTCAATGATTTCTTTCATCAGTCCTTTATAAATTTCATTGTAGAGATCTTTCACTTCTTTGATTAAATTTATTTGACTAATATTTGAAGGTGTTTGTTATTGTTGAGAATGTGATTTCTTTCTTGGTTTCTCTTTCTGCAAGATCATTATTAGTGTATAAAATTGCTGTTGTTTTTTGTATGCTGCCTTTGTATCCTATGACTTTACTGAATTGGTTTATGGGTTCTGACAGATGTCAGGTGAAATGTTTGTTTTCCATGTGCAAAATCATGTTATCTCCAAACATGAATATTTTGACTTCCTCCTTTCCAATTTTGATACTGTTAATTTATTTCTCTTACTTGATTGCTTTTAGTAATACTTCCAGTAGTACGTTGAATATGAGTTAGTGGACATCTTTGTCTTGTTCCAGTGCTTTCCACTTTTCCCCATTCAGTATGATGTTGGCTGTGTATATATTTTATATACCCTTTATAGTTTGAGATATATTCTTTCTGTGTGTAATTTATTGAGAGTTTTTTTTTTATGAAGCAATGCTGAATCTTACCAAATACTTTCTCTGCAACTATTGAGATGGTTGTACAGTTTTGGTCTTCATTCTGTTAATGTGACTTATGACATTTGATTTGCGAATGTTGAACTACTCTGGCAGCTCTGAGATAAATCTCTTTATCATGATATATGATGCTTTGATGTAGTGCTGGATTCAGTTTGTTAATATTTTGTTGAGAATCTTTACATCTGTTCATCAAGGATATTGGTCTGTAGTTTTCTTTTTGTTTTGTGTCTCTATAAAGCTAGCCTGATAAAAAGAATTTGGCAGAGTTGGAATAGTTTGAAAACTGTTGGAATTAGTTTCTTTAAATGTTAGAATTCACGTATAAAACCATCAGATCCTGGACTTATGAGTATGTTCAGAAATTCTATATCTTCTTGGTTTAAACTTCTCAGATTTGAATATGTCCTGGAATTTATCCATTTGTTTGAGGTTTCCCTATTTGTTAGCATGTAGTTTTGATACTAATTTCTTATGATCCTTTGTATTCATGCTATCAGTTGCAATGTCTCTCATCTCTGATTTTACTTACTTGAAATTTTTTCTCCTTGTTTTACTAATCTGGCCAAAGATTTGTCTATTCTATTTATCTTTTCAAGAAGCCAGTGTTTTGTTGCTCTATTTTACTTTTTTAGTTTCAGTTTCATTGTTTCTGCTCTGATTCCTATTATTTCTTACTTCCTTGTAATTTGGAGTTTGGCTAGCTTTTGTTATTCCACATCCTTGAAATACATTGTTAGATTGTTTATTTGATACCTTTCTAGTTTTTAAAATTTTTTAATTTTAATTTTAATTAGTTTTTAACAGATTCAATGTGATTTGTAGATATAGTACTAAAAACATAATGATATTGCCTTCCTCCCTCCCCCCTCTCTCCATCACATACTGTATGCAATATTGCTATAAAACTTCCCTCTTTTTTTAAGAGTTTTATTTATTTCAAAGTCACAGTCACAGAGAAGGAGAGAGAGGCAGAGATGGGGCTGGAGGGTCTTTCATCTGCTGGTTCACTCCTAAATGGCTGCAATGGCCAGGGTTGATTGAGCCAGGCTGAAGCCAGGAGCCAGGAGCTTCTTCCAGGTCTCTCACAAGGGTGAAAGGGCCCAAGCACATTGCCATCGCCATCTTCTGCTGCTTTCCCAGGTGCATTAGCAGTGAGCTGGATTGGAAGTGGAGCAGCTGGAACACAGCTGGCACCCATACAAGATGCAGGCACTGTAAGCAGTGTCTTTACCTGCTATGCCACAGCACTGGCCCTTAAACTTCCCTATTAATATTTCTTTCACTGTATCCCACAGATTTTGATATTTTGTGTATTCACTTCCACTTATTACAAGAAATTTTTTATTTCCTTTTTAGTATCTTCAGTGTTCCAGTGGTCATCGAGGAGCACGTTGTTTAATTTCTATGTATTTGTGAATTTTCTCTTGTTCTTTTTGTTAATTTATAGTTTTATTCCTTTCTTGTCTTGGAAGACACATGGTGTGATTTCACTCTTTTTAAATTTACTGAGACTTGATTTGTGACCTGATAATATAGTCTATCCTAGAAAATGTTCTGGTTCTAGCAAAAGAATGAACTTTTCATTTTGTTCTGTGTGTGGATGAGAATGCATACCCTGTAACTGTTGTGGAAGTGCTCTGTAAATGTCTGTTAGGTCTATTTGCTAAGTAGTATAGTTCCACTTGGATCTCTTTTTGTTGATTTTCTTTCTGGATGATCTGTTCATTGATGACAGTGGGGTGTTGAAATCTCCCAGTATTATTGTATTGGAGTCTCTCTCTCCTGTTAGGCCTAGTACTGCTTGCTTTCCATATCTGATCTTGCATTGGGTACATATATATTTATGATTGCTTTATCTTTTTGCTGAATTGATCCTCTTAGAGCAGTGTATAGTGACTATCTTTGTTTTTTGCGGTTTCTGATTTAAAGTCTGTTTTATCTGATATGAGTGTAGCTATTCCAGCTTGTGCTTTATTTCCATTTGTATGATATATCTTTATCCAAAAATTTACTTTCATTCTTTGTGAATCTACCTGTGAAGTGAGGGTCTTGTGTGTGTGTGTGTGTATGTGTGTTTAAATCTATTTGCCCAACCTGTGTCTTTTGACTGGGGAATTTAATCCATAAATATATATATATATATATATAAAAAACATTAATATTAATAAGATCTAATTCTTGTCATTTTGTTGGTTGGTTACTAATTGTTTTATATCTGTTTCTTTTTGCCTTTTATGATTTATCTCTGGTTTTGGTAGCTTTCTGTCCTGATAAGGTTGGATTCTCTTCTCTTTTTGTGTATCTGCTCTTAGTTAACTTTGTATCATTGTGGGTTTCCATGGTTTTACTTCTAATGTAGGTCTCCCTATTAAGACTTGTGGTAGTGCCGATTCAGTTGTCATGAATTCTGTTTTTGCTTGTCTGAGAAATATGCTATTTCTCCTCCACTTCTAAAAGATAGATTTGCTGATTATAATACTATTAGCTGGAATTTTTTTCCCTCTAGTCTTTGAATATGATATCCCACTCACTGCAGCCTATAGGGTTTCTGAGAAGTTTGCTGTTAGTCTAGTGGGTTTTCCTTTATATGTAACTTGATGTTTTTCTCTCACTGTCTTTAAGATTCTCTCCTTATCCTTAACCTTTGATAACTTTACTATAATATGCCTCTAAGAGGGTATTTTTTGGTTTTGTCTGGTTGTAGATATTTGAACTTTCTGTATTTGGATGTGTATCTCTTTTTAGGACAGGGAAAATTTTTTCAACTATTATTTAATTTACTTGGTTCTGTTGCCTTTTCTTTCTCTTCTGCTTCAAGTATACCTTAAAATGAAAATTTGTTGCTTCATATTACCCCATGTGTCTCATTGTCTTTCTTCATTCTTTTTCATTCCTTTCATTTTATTTCAAAAATCTTATCCTCAATACCAGAAGTTACTTCTGCTTGGTCTATTCTGTTACTGAAGCTCTCAATCATATGTTTATTTAGTTGATTGAAATTTTCACCTCCAATGTTTTAAATTATTTCTTTCATTTTGTTGAACTTCTTACTAATATTATGTATTGTTTTCTAATTTCTTTGAATTATGTATCCGTATTCTCTTGTATCTTGTTGAGTTTCCTTAGGATCATAATTTTGAATTCTTTCTCAGGGATTTCATTGATTTCCTCCAACACAAAATCAACTTCTGGAGAACTATTGTGTTCTTTTGCAGATGCCCTTCTTCTTTCTTCTTCACGCTCTCTATGTCCCTGTAGTGATGTTGGCACATCTGGTCTAACAGTTCCTTCTTTATGGAATAGCTTTTGTTATAATATATGTTTATGTTTAGACAAAGTGTGGTATCAGTTGGGTAGCTCCTTTGACTTTGGTTTTAAGAGAGCCTAGAAGTGTAACATCTGAGTGATATTTTTGGCTTTAATCAATGTCAGAAATGTTTGTAAGTGCCACCATTGTCTAGTCTGCAGCATTTCATAGAAGTGGTATTATGACTTTGGGGTAAATGTTGGCTTCCTAGGTTTCAACTTGTAGGATTTGTGATGGCTATGGCTTTGTTCCTGATGCTGTGTGACCCTGAGGAGCAACCTGAGTAATACTGAAGCTTTTGGCACCAATAGTTGTAGCCCTGGAAGTGTGATTTGATGGGAGCTTTCCTAGGTTCTTTTGAGTGTGTGTAGGTAATGCAGGGGTTCATAGCACCAAAAGCCATAGTCCCAGTACTGAGAGATGTGAAGGGAATTTTGCATCATTCCCATGGGATGAGCTGATTATGTTAGGGATTATGCCCTGGCAGTTGTGGCCTGGAGCAGTGGGGTGCAGCTAGGTTCTTCCCTAGGTCCCACCAGGTAGGTTCTGGTGACTCTGAGGGATATAGTCTCAGAGCTGCAGAGATGTTTTGCCCTAGCTGTTTCCTCCTCTTCCTCAACTTCTATGTTGTTACTTTGCCGTCCTGCCTGGGCATATATTGGAAGAACAACTACTCTCTAGAAGTAGAAATTTATAAAATAGCATAAAATTAAAATGATTAGCTTTCCTCACCCACTTACATATGCTTTGTTGCTCATTTCTTTGCTACCTGTAGTTGGTAAGGGAAGTACTTGCATGATTCTTAGTAACTCAGATCTGTTTAAGATTTTGTAATTGGTGATATTTGAAGACTAGCACGATGTTGTTCATAGTGTCAGTCTCCTACTTTTTAACCAACCTCAGAATATTTAGGTTAGCTTTACCATTTATAAAACAAAGTATCTGTTTACCACAATGAAAAACAGTCATCAAATATATGACATTCACACAGGTATAAAGATAATGGCTATGATAATGATATAATAATATGCAGGGAGAAAAAAAAACAGGCATGCGTTATCAGCATCCCATAGTGGAGTGTCTGGGTTCATGTCCTAGCTCTGCTCCAATCCCAGCTTTCTGCTGATGTGCACCCTGGGAGGTAGCAGATGATGGCTCAAGTGATCAGGCACCTACCATCCACGTGGGAGACCTAGATTAAGTTCCCCAACCTGTCCCAGCCCAGGTCATTTCCAGTGTTTGGGGAGTGAACCAGCAGATGAGATTTCAATCTTGATATCTCTCTCTCTTTTTCTCCCCCCGCCCCACTCTCTCTCAAAATAAATAAGTATATTTTAAGTCACTATGTATTAAGTATAAAATATGCTACATTATAGTTATGGTATTTGCTATCTTAAAGAGCCACACAAATTGAAAAACAAAAGTTTAGGTAGAATTATATCGAAATATTCACAATCAGTGAGTTGAAGTGGAAGGAATACTTGCTACTTATTTTCTCTATTTCTTAAGTTTTTCTTTAAATATATTTTATTATTAAAATAAGAGCTTGTTTCTAAAGCTATACAGTCTAAGCAAAATAACAAACATAAAATCTAACTCTTTAGAATACAATGTTATCTCTTTTAGGATACAAATATTAATGTGCATTTATAGATTTCTCTGAAAAATTAATATTTTTTATTAAATTTTTATTTAATGAATATAAATTTCCAAAGTACAGCTTATGGTTACAATGGCTTCCCCCTCCCAAAACTTCCTTCCCACCCACAACCCTCCCCTTTCCCGCTCCCTCTCCCCTTCCAATCACATCATGATTCATTTTCGATTCTCTTTATATACAAAAGATCAGTTTAGTATATATTAGGTAATGATTTCAACAGCTTGCCCCCATATAGCAACACAAAGTGAAAAAAAAATGCTGTTGGAGTACTAGTTATAGCATTAAATAAGAGTGTACAGCACATTAAAGACAGAGATCCTACATAATATTTTTTTAAAAATTAATTAATTTTCTATGCCATTTCCAATTTAACACCAGGTTTTTTTTTCATTTCCAATTATCTTTATATACAGAAGATCGATTCAGTATATAATTATATACTGAAAAATTAATATTTTACTTCTATCGTCTTTAAGATGTTTTACTCTGCTTCCATTTTATTTGGCTCTTGGGATGTGTAGAATTTATAAGGACATAGTGTAAGCTAAAGAAGACTGCCTCTAAACAGTTCTTCCACTTCACATGTAGCTTGCTGCTGTGGCAGACTGACAAGCATCTTTGTTAACAAACTGTCCTCCTTCCCTGCTTCCAACCAAACTACTGGGCTAGAGCCCTGCTTCCATCTTCTCTGTTACATATGTAGCATAATGCAGTGTGTGTGTTACTTAATGTAACATAATAAGTTTGACTTCTTAAAGTAAGCTCATGTGAAGGATGAACCAGAAAATCTGCTATTTGATTTTTAAGGTATATATTTTTAAAATTTTACAAACTTATTTTCCTGATTGATCTAATATGTTACATTTTGTACTTTATAGGGCAGGTATTTGTCTTCCCATTGAACATGTGATTTCTGATAAATTTGAGTGTTCAATCTTTGTTTACTTTGCTTACTAGTTACTCCACTTCTCTGTATGTTGATTGAAATTCTCCTTGTGTGAAGTTATTACTTCTGTGTTACTTACTGCAAAAGGCAAGATATATGAATTCATATGCTAGTTTTTAATCACTTTAACAAAAAGAAGCTAAGTAATTATTTGGACCAATAATCGAGTTGTGGACCAACTCTTAAATAATACATCTCTTAAACAGTATTCTGGTCTTCAGCAGAAAAAAATGCATGCATCTAATACAAACCTACTGACCAGACTGATCTATATAAAATTTTAAAACATGAAAAGCTTCGCCTTTAAGATTACATGTGTGTGTTGTAGAGTGAAGTTTTACCTGCACCTCTGCCACATTTAACTTCCTTTAATGTTCAAGCTCTGTGAGAGAAATGTATAGTCAGGTATGATTAGTAGATAATGCAGCAACAGGCATGGCTTAAAAATAGGACAGTTTTCAATGTAAAATGATCTATTTTACTATGTTTCCAAGGGGTCATTTGCAGCTTAGTTCGGCTCGATGTTATGCAGAGAAGACCAGCTCCTGGCAAGTGGCACCATCTTGTTAGTCTTTGTGATGCTTGAGTCCCAGTTTCTACATTAAATGACCTCATTTCTCCAGTGTGCCTATATCCTGGATCTTGGCTTTTCTCTTTCACATAGGTGATGTCTTCAAATCAGCAGCAGCCAAAAATTGCAACCTCATTAGAATTTGTAGCAAAGGAAGGAGAAATATTTCAGTTAGGATTTTTTTTTTTTAATCTCACATTCTGAACTCTCATGCCTTGCCAGAATTGGGTTTGGATGTGCAGCTCATAGCATTCATTGTGGTCAGTCGCCACCAAGTTGCCTCTACCACCCTGGTGGGCTGACCGTCTGGCCCATAGTCCTCACACTGTTTTCTGTGCTCCCTGTTTTCAAGTCAGTGTTAACTGTTTAAATCAATAGCCTATTTATTCTTTTCTCTTAAATTCCAAAAAAAAAATTCCTAATGAAAAATTTTTTTCAGGTTTCACTTGAATAAAACTTCTATAAATGAAACTACTATTTAAGTTTACAACAAGAAGTAATCTTTCTCAATGTAGGTTTTATTCCGTCCACTGTTAGCACAGTGATAGTACCACCTGAAGACACAGGAGCATGTAATCCCACCATTACCATAGAAACTCCATCAAGCTCTTCAATGACCACATCCCACTTCTTTGTACCTAGGTCGATCATCACAATCTGACATTTTGCATTACATTGTTTAAGCTCCTGTCTTGTTGGTTACTTTTGATAATTTTCTTATATTGTTTTAAAAGACCAACTGAACTGAAACTTGCCATTACCAGAGAACATTTGGTGCTGGCATTGTGGTGCAGTGGATTGAGCCACCATCTTCAGCGCCAGTATTCCATATGAGCACTGGTTTCAGTCCCAGCTGTTCCACTTCTGATCCGGCTCCCTGCTAATGTGCTTGGGCCACTGCACCCATGTGGGAGACTCAGATGAAGCTCCTGGCTTCTGGTTTTGGAATGACCAACTCTGGTCATTATAACCATTTGGGGATTATGGAAGATCTCTCTCCTCTTTCTGTCTCTCTGTCTCTCTGTTTCTCTCTCTGTAACTCTTTCAAATAAATAAATAAGTCTTGTTTTTTTTTTAAAAAAAAAACATTTGAATAACATTGTGAGCTCTTTTCCATTAAAAATTAGTCACTATAATTTTGTATTATATTAAACATTAATTGAAGGTTATCTAGTCTGCACCAGGTTTAATGCCAGAGATTTGATTCTGTTGCCACTGTTTGGAATAATCTTTTATAAAAATTATTTGATTGTTTCGTTTGAAAAACACAGTTACAGAGAGAGGGCGAGACAGAGATCTTCTGTCTACTGGCTTACTCCCCAGTTGACCACAATGGCTGGGGCTAGGCTGGGCCAAAACCAGAAGACAGGAGTTTCTTCCAGGTCTCCCACATGGGTAGCAGGGGCTCAGGCACTTGGGTTATCTTCTTCTGCGCTTTCCCAGGCATATTAGCAGGGAGCTGGATCAGAAGTAGAGCAGCCAGGACACGAACTGGTACCCATATGGGATGCCAACATTGCAGGCAGTGGCTTAATCTGCTGTGCCAGGACACCGGCCCTTGGAAGCATCTTTTGCATTTGATCCAGATGATGCCTATGTGTCTTTGAAGAGTAAGATGTAGATGGGTTACACTAAGAGAAAACCATGTGAAAATATTCTTTTATAAAAATACAAAGCTAGGTAATATTTTGACAACTGATTTCCTATTTTACTTTAGTTTATAACAGAGTTGAGAGAATAGGGAGATGTAGGCCAAAGGATACAAAGTGGCAGATATTCAGGACCAGCCCATCTGAAGATCTAATTTAAAACAAGAGGACCAGGCAATAAAATTGTACATTGTTAGCAAGTTTTATCCAATAAGTAGATTTTGGCTATATTTATCCTTAAAATTTGACTGTATGAAGTGATATATTAATTTGTCTCACTTTAATAACCATTTCATTGTCTTTTTCCTACAACATGTTGTAAAATACACACAATAAAATTTATCTTTAAAAAAATATTTTCGATAGTATACATTTTTCCCCTCCTAGATTTTGTGTTCCTGTTACCATGCATTTTACTTTCAGTGTGTTGTCTGCACTGCTATACATTGGTTTTCTTTTTGTTGAATACAAGGACCAGCCAATTAAAATCATCTCTGCCTTTTTTTTAAATAAAGGCCTGTGAAAACAGATCCCCAAAAGATTTTTCACATAAGCAGATCAGAACTTCTGCATGGTCAATTTATTTTTATGACTTCATAAATTCGTGGAAGCTAATGATATACTGGTATATGGCAAAGCATTTTTGCATAAAACATTTTCAAAGGTTCATGTCTGGTGAGGAAAAAGAGCAGAGAAATCTTCCCAACCTTTTTTGAATGTGGAATAATCCCTAAGAACACATTTCATTGTGTGAAATTATTGACCTCTAGCAACTTCAGGTGTCTGGGTTTTTCTTTTAACAAAATGTTTTGTGCATTTGTTTGCTTGTCTCTTTTATCAGTGTCAGTGGAGAATCTGTATTTGCCTTAAATTGCAATCTTGACTATCATTTTTGTCACTAATGATAATTAGTTATAATAGTTAATGATAATTAGTTATAGTAGTAACTTTCCATGTAGGTGCATGATTTGGAAAGACTTATCATGTCAGTAAGTACATGGGTTACAGTGTATTTCATAAGGATAAAATGTTGTAAGTTCATAAAATTATCACCTTTATAAAAATCAGCTACATGCTTCCTTTCACAAACTTGTACAGTATATTTAAGGCTATATACTGATTGTTTCAAAAGAAATAATTTAATCACCATGTTCCTAAATTTGTATATACAAAATGCATGATATGTATGCCTTAAATAAAAGGTTTCTAGGTTAAAAAAGAAAAGAAGAAGGAATTATGAGTTTTTTTTTCCTCCGAAATTTATTACGTATTCTGTTTTCAATAGATAAGCCATTATCAGTGTTACTTTTAACTGCTTGTTATGACCTTCTCTGGTGAGAGAAATAATGAATAAAATTCAGAAGATGTTTTATAAAACTAATAATTATTTCATAAAGGTGATACTGGATTTTCTAACAGAAATGAAGATTCTAAGATAAATTCCTTAAAACACAAAACTGTCTTCCAATTTTATAACACATATACTTTTTCAATATTTTGCCTCCTACTCCTTTGATATTTTTCACATTGTTTTACAGTTAGCTTTGTATTAAGACTCTCAGTCAATAAAATAAAATAAAATAAAATAAAATAAAAGGTTGGATTCTCTTATTTTTCAGTTCAGGAAAAATAGCTTATTTTCATCCAATTAATACTAATTTATCACATGAAATATATTTTGTCATTCTAGGAAGTAATTACTAAATATAAAGGAATATATGTGCTACTTTCTCCATGATTGTAATTTTGTGCCTTCCATTCATCAATAAGCTGCTATGCATTGCTTACTTGCTACATTCACCTTCTGATATCTGTCATTGATGTAAGATATTCATCAGTTTGTGTATCTTTTTTTTAAATGTGATTCTGTGGACCCTTCAGCTTGAATTATATATTTCTTCCATCCACAAATATGGCTGAAAGTTGAACTTGACATGGATCAATATGATCTGGGCTAAATATCTAAATGTGACTGATTATGTTAGCATCATGTCCACAGATCAATATTGAGTTTTATTATGAGCCTGACTCTATAATTGGGTTTAATCAATAAACTTTTGTCTCTTTTCCTTTAGAGTTTTAGGATTTCACCATGTATGTTTCAGAAACTACACTTAGCTTACATTTACGACTCTGCCTTTCTTGCAATGACCAGAAAGAGATCTATCTATGAACGTTAAGTAACAATGGAGCTTCAGTTCTACCATTGTGAGAAGAGCCCACTTTTATCTTAGTAACTGATTGCCTGCCCAGTACGCACTGTGTTTCAAACAGAGCTAATGTAGTAACACCCCAGCACTCCTTTGGGGGACTATGTGGCTTTTTCTTTCTATACTTAGTAAATAATTCACATTGAAGACTTTGACAAAACATACCATTAATGAAAGCAATCATAAAAGCTTGCCTTTTGATAAACCCGCAGGGTCTACAGGCGTTGAAAGATGCAATCTGTAAAGAACAATAAATTTGGGCTTCTGAGTGAAGGGCCATTTGGAACGTTACGCTTTGTCTACATATTTGCACAAACATGGTGCTCCCTTTTTTATGCCCCTCAAACTTGAAGCTTGACAGCGTTCAATGCCATTTCCACATTAAGGTTGGTCCCATTAAAAGCTCCATACAAAAAGAAGACTGGAAGTGATCCAACTGAGCTTGTGTGTTCATTTCTGCCCTAGTTTGCCATTTGGAAACCAGACTTCAGGCCATCATTGCTGGTTTTTTTGAATAGATCTGGGTTCTTTCCCAGTCAAATTCCTTCAATAAATAGATTCTTAAAATACATCAACTTCTCTTAAATTTGGAAAATAAGATTACTCTCCTGATGGATACAACTATAGCTTTGAGTGAAAATAGAATTTCTTCATGCCAATGATTTGTGAATTTTCATTTTTACTTAGTTTTCAAAAACTTGGAATTTATGTTAATATGACTAATACTTGTAGCATATGTGATAAGAGATGGTCATGTGTTATCATGGGGCATGAATTTTTGTGTTGTTCAAAAACTATATTTGTCCATTATTAAGCCAATAAATCTGCCATTTGTGCTTTGTGGGATTTGCAGATGCAGACCGTTTTCAGAAACATGGCATGGATGAGTTTATTTCAGCGAATCCTTGCAAGCTTGACCACGCCTTCCTTTTTAGAATACTCCAGAGGCAGACTTTGGATCACAGACTGAATGATTCCTATTCTTGCTTGGTGAGTACAATTCTATCCATCTAGTCCCCTATAGATGAGAATAGAAGATTTTAGAACGTGAGAAATACCTGTTACAAACCAGTGTTTTATTCCTGACCCATTTAATAACTGTAGTTGGAGTTAGGGATAAAGGATTTCAATCGATTGCTTCCCAATTTGAAAATTATACACTTGACGACCACTGCTGTGCCACTCAATAGACAGGAGAACAGACTTAAATGGATGCTGGACTTTGTTTCATCAGTCCCTCTGAAGAAGGCCAAGAGGAAACAAAAGGCTTTAAATAAAGATGAAAAAAAAATCTCTGTTACAGGATTTGCTAACAGCAATATAGACATTTTGAGCTTTCTTTTCTGCTCACCAGATGTTGATGTCTTGCATTTTTTTTCTCTTTGATTTCTACAAGAACAACCTGTGTAATACATGGAGAAGATGTCATGATAATCTGATGAGAGCTCTGCTTAGCAGAGGAAAGCTTCCGTTTCACTGTGCCCTCCAAAGATAATTTGAATGCCTTTAAAATGAGGAAAGGTGATTATCGAGTAGCTAAACTGCAACCTGATATGTGTTGAGACTGTGGCCAAAATCTGGGATGAATCGCATCATTTAAATTTAGAAGAAATGCTCTATACCTTAGAATGTGGAAACCAAACAGCCTGAGAGTCACATGTGTCCTTCCAAACATTTATATTGTCAATGGCAATTCCTCAGGCGGGCATATGCCTGTTTCTGATATTACTTGAGTCTCTCAGACACTGAACATAGTAACTACATGCAAAAAAAAGTTAAAGTCTCTTTAAAATAACATTTTGGACAGGATAAGCTCCCTTCATTGGAGATATTTCAGTAGGACCAAATGAAACCACTTGCCACAATGATTACACTGGCGGTTCATTTGTGCATTTCCTATGAAAAAGTTTTTACTCTGTATCTATTGGTCTGGTTTAAACTTGATCCAATTTGAGCTTTACAGTTGCATAGAGTAAAACAAATCACAAAACTCTGTGACAGCTTCCCACAGACAAGCACACAAAGCAAACATCATAAAGGGCCAGGTTCCTCTTGAATTCTACCATAAGGGATTATTTACTGAGTCATCAAAAATTGTTTGGTTCTGTTTATGAGTTCATGTGTAATGTGGAGTCTGAGGGACGTGCTGCCCCTAGAGGAGAGTGAGTGTGATGTGATTAGAAAGAGCTTTGGGGCCGGCGCCGCGGCTCACTAGGCTAATCCTCCGCCTTGCAGCGCCGGCACACTGGGTTCTAGTCCCGGTCGGAGCATCGATCCTGTCCCGGTTACCCCTCTTCCAGGCCAGCTCTCTGCTGTGACCAGGGAGTGCAGTGGAGGATGGCCCAAGTCCTTGGGCCCTGCACCCCATGGGAGACCAGGAGAAGCACCTGGCTCCTGCCATCGGATCAGCGCGGTGCGCCGGCTGCAGCGCGCCTACCGCGGCGGCCATTGGAGGGTGAACCAACGGCAAAAAGGAAGACCTTTCTCTCTGTCTCTCTCTCTCACTGTCCACTCTGCCTGTCAAAAAAAAAAAAAAAGAAAGAGCTTTGGGAGACAAGATGGTCCCCCACATAAACACCACAGTGCAGCAACTCATTTGCGCTGTGGTCTTGGGCAGCTCATTTAACAGCTTATCTGTCAGACACACGGTAAACATAACAAGTACCATGTGCAATGTTTTAAGGATTAAAAAGATGATATATGCATTATGTGTAGCACGGTCCCTGGACTGTCACCACAGTAAGGACGCTGAGGATCTTTCCCTCCTGCCTCTTTTTCTTTCATTTCCTTCGCATCTTTCTCCCTCACTCACCTCTTTTTCCTCCTCTTTCTTGATTATTCTGCCTCTTCGTAATGATTTTTAGTGGGAAAAATGTATTTGAGAATCAGAGAGACACAGGTAGACAGGTTCACTCCCCAGTTGCCTACCACAGCTGGGAGTCAGGACCATCCAAGCCTCCTGTGTGGGTGTCAAGAGCCCCCTGACATGAGTAATCACTGCTGCTTCCCAGGATCTGCATTAGCAGGAACTTGGGATCAGGAACCAGAGCCAGTTATCAAACCCAGCTACTCGTATATGGGACGAGGCGTCATAACTAGGGTCTTAACTGCTAGGCCAAACACCTACCACGCTGCCTCCTTATAAAACTCACCATTCCCCCTTCTTTCTTTTACAATCTTAAGTTAATCAATACATTTTGATAAACATTGAGTTATGTACTCTACCCAATCCTTAAAGAGTTAGGCAGGCAGAGGCTGCCTGCTGTCTCAGTTGACATGCATGGACACACAAACATCCCAACATCATTTCAGGAAGACCAGAAATCACTGCTATGAAGCATTCATTTGTTTATTAGCCATAAGAAGATAAACAGAATGAAAAAAAATCCCAGATATTTAAGTACCCAAATAGTAGACGGAGACAGACAGTGGGTTAAACCAAAAATATCCTGTATCTAAGCTCCAGTTTGAGTCCCAGCTACTCCATTTCCAATTCAGCTCCCTGCTAATATACTTGCAAAGCAGTGGATGATGGCTCAAGTACTTGGATTCCTGCCATCCATGCAATAGTCCCAGATGGAGTTCCTGATTCCTGGCTTCAATATGGCCCAGTCTTGGCTGTTGTAGCCATTTGAAGAGTGAACCAGTGGATCAAGATCAATCTCTCTTTCTCTGTCACTTTGCTTTTTGAATAAATAAATAAATCTTCAAAAATAGTACATGTAAAGCACTGTTAGATTTGCTGAACTTTAATTTTAGCTCACTTTAGAAAAAAGCTTACAATAAATCAGCATTTTCAATCATAGTGTCTCCTTTACTATTCTTTTTTTAATTAATCTATAAAGCAGTTGAATTTTTTTTAGAATATCATGTTTTATAACTAGTAGCTTAGGTGTTATAATTAAATTCAGCTGATTTTGAATTACAATGAAAAAATTGCCCTAGCCTGGTTGTGGTAATAAAAAGAGAATAGGATTCGATCCTAAATCAGTTCCCAACTTGATGGCACTAGCTCTTCTGAAAACACCCTGAAACATATCACTAATAAAATTAATGTCAAAAGATACTTTCATGCAACTTCTGCTTATAATGCCTAAACATGCAACAGAAAAGCAAATCTTAGTACACAAAGAAAAAAAAAATGTTTGTTTTTCTTTTGCAGGGTTGGTTTAGCCCTGGCCAAGTCTTTGTGTTAGATGAATACTGTGCCCGTTATGGCGTGAGAGGCTGTCACAGACATCTCTGCTACCTGACAGAACTGATGGAACATTCAGAAAACGGTGCTGTCATTGACCCAACCCTGCTCCATTACAGCTTTGCATTCTGTGCCTCTCATGTGCACGGCAACAGGTATTTTCACTTGCAAATTCACAGTGAAATGTATAGGGTTGACTTTGGAAGACAGGGAAAAATGTGCTTTGCCATTATCACCTAGTAACAGGTTTTAAATAGCAAACACTTCTTACAAGGAAAAAAAAAACCTCACAAAGGAAAAATGTGCATCAATGTGTTGTTGATTGAGGTGGACTGTGCTTTCTGTTTCTTTTTGCTGGTGAAGCCACTTGAAAGAGAGAAAGAAAAAACACCCATGAGAGTAGATGTTGCCTTTTAGCTCTTATGTGCTACCTAGTACTGTGATCTGTGCAGCTTAAGTGTCCGAAGGAGTCCTATTGCAATGCATACATGTGCCTGGGTAGCATTTGTTGATAAGCTTGTGCCTACCTGAGGACCTTTACTTGTCCTCTTTAAGAGAAACCTGCATTGACAAAGCAAGATAAATGATGTGGTAGAGGTGAAGTCTCCTCCCAGCTTGTTCCCCACTTGATGTTTTTGGAACAATATCACCTTTCATCAGTCTGAATCACTGATCATACCTTTTGCCTTACCAAAATGGAAAAAAAAAAAAAAAGTCACCTAATGTAAGCACTCCCAACTATGTAGTGTCCAGCCATGTCACTCTCCTTCTCTTCTCTTGACCTTTTCTCCAGAATGCCTTTGCTAGGGCTCCTCCTACATCCCCTAGACTATCCCCTTTTGAACTTGCTTTAAACACTATCCCATATCTCTCTCTCTCTCTCTCTCCTTCATTTTCATTCTTCCCACAAACCTAGGTATAACACAGCAGTCAAGGGTTTCAAAAGTCACACTGTCTGGGTTCAAATCAGTATTTCTTAACTGTGGGACATTGGATAGATTTCATAATCCATGTGTGTCTCAGCTTCCCCATCTATAAGACATACATAGCAGTAGTATCAGTCTCAAACGTCAGGAATTGTGCTGGTATTAAATGAACTATTTAGTGCACTTAGAACTGTGCCTGGCACATGAGTGTCCAAAGTGAAGATAACTAACAACTTGTGTTGTCTTCAAGGTCCTTGTCTGTCAAGCTGCTGTTCTCTGTGTCTTCCTAGCCACCCTTCTTTCACCAAGCCCTTCATTATGTTTCTAGCTTCTTAGTGGATTGCCTGATGACCTAATCCAGTTGCCTCTCTCTTCCAGGCTTCTCTTTCCATGCCCCCTCTCATTCTTCTGTCCACCCTTCTTTTCCCCTCCCATCTTCATACCTCCCTCTTTTTCCTCCAGATACCTCGGTACTGTATAGTGTTTCTCACATCTGTTCTGAATCCTAATCTCTTCTTTCTGAGAATTTTTCTACTTTAGTGATCTCACCTCCTCCTCCTGCTTCAACAATGACCTCTACATATACTAATAATTCCAACCAAGTTATTCGTCTAAGCTATATATCTGTGTTGACAATTGATGGCTTCAGGGTTCTGCTGATGCTTTCAACTCTCCATGTGTAACACTACATCTATCATCCTACGAAAATAGCTCCTGAACCACTTGGAGTCCCCAGAAAAATAGTTGGCAAAAAGTAACTTTGTGGTATGAAGTGTTTGATAAATATTTGATGAATAAGTGAAATACTTCATTATTTGTGTTAATATGTATTCCATTGTTAGCCCATTAATTTTTCATTCTTCTTTTTTGTCCTGGACCCTTTGATGCTAAAGGCAATATTCTATCTCGTAGTATCCCTCAATTACTTTCTGTCTTTTCTGCTACATTGTATATGCTCTAGTTGTGACCTTCATTTTTTTTTTTGTTTTTTTTTTTTGTTTTTTTTTTTTTGAGTCTAGATCTAATTTTTATTTTGTTTAATGTTCTATGCTCTTCAAAGCAATTTTTCTTTCAAAAATGTGTTTTCAACTGGTCATTCTCCCCTGCCTTCGTGTGCACCTCTTAATTATCTCTGGGACAGATTTATGCGCTCCAGATGCTGAGCCGGAGCTGCTATAATTCCACCTGCCACATCTGGCTCTTCAGCATGCCGGGCCAGAAGCTTCAAAGTTGCATCTCTGCGCCATACGTGGTTACACTGCGGGCTGCTGCTTTATCTCCTCGGATGTAATTTTCCTTTGATTCACCTATAATTCCGAAGAACTGATGCATTTGTCTCCATTTTGAATAAGGTTCTATACAAACGCTCCATTTGATCTCGGAGCAGACCTCTTCATTTCCTCTTATGTGGCCTCGCCTTTAATTCAGACACAAGCCTTAGAGCAACTCAGAACTACTGCACCTGATTTCTTTGCAAGAGCAGGTTTGTTTGTTCCAAGTGCCCTGGTCCCTGTTCTTAGGGGAAGAAAGCAAAGTAGGGTGGAGGAGGGGGGGAACCATTTGTGTGGCTGCCTTTGAGAAAGGGAAGGGACGGACGGGTGTGGCTCAGCAATTTCTTTTTTTCTTTTTTTCTTTTTTTTTTTTTAATTAAACTTTTATTTAATGAATATAAATTTCCAAAGTATAGCTTATGGGTTACAATGGCTTCCCCCCTCCCATAACTTCCCTCCCGCCCGCAACCCTCCCCCCTCCCGCTCCCTCTCCCCTTCCATTCATGTAAAGATTCATTTTCAATTCTCTTTGTATACAGAAGATCAGTTTAGTATATACTAGGTAAAGATTTCAACATTTTGCCCATATAGCAACATCAAGTGAAAAAACTGCCATTGGATTACTAATTATAGCATTAATTAGCAATGTACAGCACATTAAAGACAGAGATCCTACATAATTTTTTTTTTCAAAATAATTAATTTTCTATGCCATTTCCATTTTAACACCAGGTTGTTTTGTTTTTTTTTTTTTTTCATTTCCAATTCTCTTTATATACAGAAGATCACTTCAGTATATAATTAGCAAAGACCTCATCAGTCTGCGCCCACACAGAAACGCAAAGTATAAAAATACTCTTTCAGTACCAGTCCTAGCATCACTTGGCTTTAGACGACACATTAGGGACAGATCCCGCATGGGGTGTAAGTACACAGTGACTCCTGTTGCTGACTTAACAATTTGACACTCCTGTTCATGGCGTCAGTAATCTCCCTGGGCTCTAGTCATGAGTTGCCAGGGCTATGGAAGCCTTTAGATTTCGCTGACTTTGATATTGTTCCGATAGGGTCATAGTCAAAGTGGAGGTTCTCTCCTCCCTTCGGAGAAGGGTACCTCCTTCTTTGAAGGCCCCGTTCTTTCCACTGGGATCTCATTCACAGAGATCATTCATTTAGGTCTTTTTTTTTTTTTTCCATGATATCTTGGCTTTCCATGCCTGCTATACTCTCATGGGCTCTTCAGCCAGATCTGAATGCCTTGAGGGCTGATTCTGAGGCCAGAGTGCTGTCTAGGACATCTGCCATCCTATGAGTCTGCTGTGTATCCCACTTCCCATGTTGGATCTTTCTCTCCCTTTTTGATTCTATCAGTTAGTATTAGCAGATACTTGTCTTGTTTGTGTGATCTCTTTGACTCTTAGACCTATCGGAGCTATCAATTGTGAGCTGAAATTGATTACTTGGACTAGTGCGATGGCATTGGTACATGCCATCTTGATGGAATTGTGTTGGAATCCCCTGCACATTTCTGACTCCACCATTTGCGGCCAGTCCGATTGAGCATGTTCCTAATTGTTCATTTCCTCCCTCTCTTTTTCCACTCTTAGATTTAACAGGGATCACTTTTCAGTTAAAATTTAAACACCTGAGAATAATTGTGTGTTAATTACTGAGTTCAACCAATAGTGCTAGAACAACAACAACAACAACAAATACTAAAAAGGATAGAGTATTACATTGTACATCTAAAGTCAGGACAGGAGCTGATCAGTTCATTGTTGCTTATAGTGTCCATTTCACTTAACAGGTTTTCTCTTTGGCGCTCAGTTGTCACCGATCAGGGAAAACAAATGATATTTCTCTCTTTGGGACTGGCTCAATTCACTCAGCATGATGTTTTCCAGATTGCTCCATCTTGTTGCAAATGACTGGGTTTCATTGTTTCTTACTGCTGTATAGTATTCTATGGAGTACATGTCCCACAATTTCTTTATCCAGTCTACTGTTGATGGGCATTTGGGTTGGTTCCAGGTCTTAGCTATTGTGAATTGAGCTGCAATAAACATTAATGTGCAGATGGCTTTTTTATTTGCCAAATTAAATTCCTTTGGGTAAATTCCAAGGAGTGGGATGGCTGGGTTGTATGGTAGGGTTATGTTCAGGTTTCTGAGGAATCTCCAGACAGACTTCCATAGTGGCTTAACCAGTTTGCATTCCCACCAACAGTGGGTTAGTGTCCCTTTTTCCCCACATCCTCTCCAGCATCTGTTGTTGGTAGATTTCTGAATGTGAGCCATTCTCACCGGGGTGAGATGGAACCTCATTGTGGTTTTGATTTGCATTTCTCTGATTGCTAGTGATCTTGAACATTTTTTCATGTGTCTGTTGGCCATTTGGATTTCCTCTTTCGAAAAATGTCTATTGAGGTCCTTGGCCCATCTCTTAAGTGGGTTGTTTGTTTTGTTGTTGTGGATTTTCTTGATTTCTTTGTAGATTCTGGTTATCAATCCTTTATCTGTAGTATAGTTTGCGAATATTTTTTCCCATTCTGTTGGTTGCCTCTTCACTTTCCTGACTGTTTCTTTTGAAGTACAGAAACTTCTCAATTTGATGCAATCCCAAATGTTAATTTTGGTTTTGACTGCCTGTGCTGTTGGAGTATTTTCCAGGAAGTCTTTGCCTGTGCCTATATCTTGCAGGGTTTCTCCAATGCTCTCTAATAATTTGATGGTTTCGGGTCGTAGATTTAAGTCTTTAATCCATGTTGAGTGAATTTTTGTGTAAGGTGAAAGGTATGGGTCTTGCTTTAAGCTTCTGCACATTGAAATCCAATTTTCCCAGCACCATTTATTGAATAGACTGTCCTTATTCCAGGGATTAGATTTGGATCTTTGGTCAAATATAAGTTGGCTGTAGATGTTTGGATTGATTTCTGGTGTTTCTATTCTGTTCCATTGGTCTATCCATCTGTTTCTGTACCAGTACCATGCTGTTTTGATAACAACTGCCCTGTAGTATGTCCTGAAATCAGGTATTGTGATGCCTCCGGCTTTGTTTTTGTTGTACAGGATTGCTTTGGCTATTCGAGGTCTTCTGTGTCTCCATATGAATTTCAGCATCATTTTTTCCAGATCTGAGAAGAAGGTCTTCGGGATCTTGATGGGTATTGCATTGAATGTATAAATTGCTTTTGGGAGGATAGACATTTTGATGATATTGATTCTTCCAATCCATGAGCATGGAAGATTTCTCCATTTTTTGGTATCCTCTTCTATTTCTTTCTGTAAGGTTTTGTAGTTTTCATCATAGAGATCTTTAACGTCCTTGGTTAAGTTTATTCCAAGGTATTTGATTGTTTTTGTAGCTATTGTGAATGGGATTGATTTTAGAAGTTCTTTCTCAGCCGTGGCATTGCCTGTGTATACAAAGGCTGTTGATTTTTGTGCATTGATTTTATATCCTGCTACTTTGCCAAACTCTTCGATGAGTTCCAGCAGTCTCTTAGTAGAGTTCTTTGGGTCCCCTAAATAAAGAATCATATCATCTGCAAAGAGGGATAGTTTGAGTTCGTCCTTCCCGATTTGTATCCCTTTAATTTCTTTTTCTTGCCTAATAGCTCTGGCCAAAACTTCCAGAACTATATTGAATAGCAGTGGTGAGAGAGGGCATCCCTGTCTGGTACCAGATTTCAGTGGAAATGCTTCCAACTTTTCCCCATTCAATAGGATGTTGGCCGTGGGTTTTTCATATATTGCTTTGATTGTATTAAGGAATGTTCCTTCCATACCCAGTTTGCTTAGAGTTTTCATCATGAAAGGGTGTTGTATTTTATCAAATGCTTTCTCTGCGTCTATTGAGAGAATCATATGGTTTTTCTTCTGCAGTCTGTTAATGTAGTGTATTACGTTGATTGTTTTGCGAATGTTGAACCATCCCTGCATACCGGGGATGAATCCCACTTGGTCTGGGTGGATGATCTTTCTGATGTGTTGTTGCATTCTATTGGCCAGAATTTTATTGAGAATTTTTGCATCTATGTTCATCAGGGATATTGGTCTGTAATTCTCTTTCAATGTTGCGTCTCTTTCTGGCTTAGGAATTAAGGTGATGGTGGCTTCATAGAAAGAATTTGGGAGGATTCCCTCTTTTTCGATTGCTCTGAATAGTTTGAGAAGAATTGGAGTTAGTTCTTCTCTAAATGTCTGGTAGAACTCAGCAGTGAATCCGTCTGGCCCTGGGCTTTTCTTTGTTGGGAGGGCCTTTATTACTGTTTCAATTTCTGTGTCAGTTATTGGTCTGTTTAGGTTTTCTATGTCTTCCTGGCTCAATTTAGGGAGGTTGTATGTGTCCAAGAATCTGTCCATTTCTGATAGATTTCCCTGTTTGCTGGCATACAAGTCCTTGTAGTAATTTCTGATGATTCTTTTTATTTCTGTGGCGTCTGTTGTTACGTTTCCCATTTCATCTCTGATCCTATTGATTTGGGTCTTTTCTCTTCTTTTTTTAGTTAGTTGGGCCAATGGGGTGTCAATTTTGTTTATTTTTTCAAAAAACCAGCTCCTCGTTTGGCTGATTTTTTGTAATGTTTTTTTGGATTCAATCCTGTTGATTTCTTCTCTGATTTTAATTATTTCTCTTCTCCTACTGGGTTTGGGTTTGGTTTGCTGCAGATTTTCTAGATCCTTGAGATGGCTTGAAAGCTCATCTATTTGGTGCCTTTCCAATTTCTTGATGTAGGCACCTATTGATATAAACTTTCCTCTTAACACTGCTTTTGTTGTATCCCATAGGTTTTGGTATGTTGTGCTGTTATCCTCCTTTACTTCCAGAAAATTTTTGATTTCTCTTTTAATTTCTTCTATGACCCATTGTTCATTCAGGAGCATGTTGTTCAATCTCCATGTGTTTGCACGTGCTCTAGGGATTCCTGAGTTGCCAATTTCCAATTTCATTCCTTTGTGGTCTGAGAAGCTGCATGGTATGATTCTAATTCTTTTGAATTTGCTGAGACTTGCTTTATGGCCTAGTATGTGGTCAATCCTAGAGAGGGTTCCATGTACTGCTGAGAAGAATGTAAAGTCCTTAGATGTAGGATGAAATGTTCTGTAGATGTCTGTTAGATCCATTTGGGCTATAGTGTCGTTTAAATCTACTGTCTCCTTGTTGATCTTCTGTCCTGTTGATCTGTCTATCTCTGAGAGTGGAGTATTGAAGTCCCCCAGTACTATTGTATTGGGGTCTAAGTCTCCCTTTAAGTCCCTTAACAAGTCTTTTAAATAAGCTGGTGCCCTGTAATTAGGTGCATATATGTTGAGAATCGTTATATCTTCCTGTTGAATGGATCCCTTAATCATTATATAGTGCCCCTCTTTGTCTCTCCTAACAGTTTTTGTGGTAAAGTTTATGTTGTCCGATATTAAGATGGCTACGCCCGCTCTCTTTTCATTTCTGTTGGCGTGGTATATCTTTTTCCAGCCTTTCACTCTCAGCTTGTATGGATCATTGTTGGATTGATGGGTTTCTTGTAAGCAGCAAAAGGATGGGTTTTGTTCCTTAACCCAATCGGCCAATCGGTGTCTTTTAACTGGACAGTTCAAGCCATTAACATTCAATGTGACTATTGAGAAGGAGTAACTTTGCCCTGCCATTTGCCAAAGATATTTTTTAATATATGGTTTGAGATTCCTGTGATCTTTTGCTCTGAGGTTTCCTTCCTTTACCTTCTTTCATATTGGTGACCGTGTTTCTGTGTTTCTGTATGTAACACATCTTTAAGCATCGTTTGCAGGGCTGGACGAGTGGCGACAAATTCTTTCAATTTCTGTTTGCTGTGAAAGGTCTTAATTGCACCTTCATTCACAAATGAGAGCTTTGCAGGATATAATATTCTGGGCTGGCAGTTTTTCTCTCTTAGTACCTGGGCTATATCTCGCCATTCTCTCCTGGCTTGTAGGGTTTCTGATGAGAAATCAGCTGTAAGTCTAATTGGAGATCCTCTGAGAGTAATCTGGCGTTTCTCTCTTGCACATTTTAGGATCTTTTCTTTGTGTTTCACTGTGGTGAGTTTGATTACGACGTGTCGTGGTGAGGATCTCTTTTGATCATGTTTATTAGGGGTTCTCTGAGCTTCCTGTACTAGGATGTCTCTGTCCTTCTCCAAACCTGGGAAATTTTCTGCTAGTATCTCACTAAAAAGGCCTTCTAATCCTTTCTCCCTTTCCATGCCTTCAGGAACACCTAGAACCCGAATGTTGGGTTTTTTAATAGTATCCTGTAGATTCCTGACAGTATTTTTTAGATTTCTGATTTCTTCTTCTTTTCTTTGATTTGACTGTTTCCTTTCCTGTTCTCTGTCTTCTAATTCCGATATTCTCTCTTCTGCTTCATCCATTCTGTTTTTAAGGCTCTCTAATGTGTTTGCCATTTGATCTATTGAGTTCTTCATTTCATTGATGTTTTTTGCCAGTATCGCAGTTTCCTGTTCCACTAATTTTTTCATTTCATTTTGATTCCTCCTTAATATTTCATTTTCACGGGAGAGATTTTCTATCTTGTCCATTAAGGATTTCTGTAGTTCAAGAATTTGTTTTTGAGAACTTCTTAATGTTCTTATGAATTTTTTAAAATCTGCTTCTTGCATTTGCTCTATCTCTTCATCTGCATAATCTTGCATTGGCGTGTCTTGATCACCTGGGGGCGTCATAGTGCTTTCGTTGTTCTTGGTACCTCCGCTTCTATGTTTCTTGCTTGGCATGTTGGAGATAATTTGTGGTGTTTTTGTTTTTGTTTTTGTTTTTGTTTTCTCTCGTTATACTATGCCTCTAAGTGAGCTGTCTGTTTAGTTGGAGCCTTAGGGGCTGTGATGGGTGTGGCCAGAGAGCTATGCTTGTTTCTTGAGGTTTAAGGCTGTGTAAAGAGCGACTCTCCCAGAATACTTGCTCCTTGCTGGGATACTCTCTCTCTCTCTCTCTCTTTTTTTTTTTTCTTTTGACTCAGTTGGGAGTGGAGTTGAGGGTAGTTGAAATCTAGCCTCTGTGAGTATTCGTTTGATCTACCCCTGGGACCACACAAAGAGTTTATGCAGCCCTCAATGTGTTCTCCAGTTTCGCTAAAGATACTGAGTTTGGCTGAGCTTTACATATGTAAAATCGCGGTGCTCTTTGTTTTGCTTGGTGAGTGAAGGGAGAGGCCTCTGTTCCCCCTCCCCCCAATGTCTCGGACTTCTCAGGTCTTTGTCTTACCCTCCTGGGTTCCCGCGCTGGCGAGATTCTGTGGCTCTGGCTCCGCTCCCGCAGCTGCCGCTCGGCTTGTCTCGGTTGGTTTTCCACGCGGTGGGTTCCCTGTAAGTCCTCTGTGTCTCATCCACAAGATCCGGAAGCGTTTCCTCTGCAGTTTTTTTTCTTGAGTCTTTTCCTGAGGCTACAGTAGTTCCACTTTTATGAAAGTTTATTTTCCCAAAGTAAGGCACACGTCCTCACTATCCGCCATCTTGGTGACCTTCATTTTTTCTTGTGTATACGTCTTATCTCCCTACTACATTTTGTTCCCTCTTGTAATCTCTCACCTTCAAAATTACAGAGTAATTTTTACAATACTCCTTTACAAAAAACTTCATTATAGAGTTGGCATCGTGGTGTGGTGAGTTAAGCCACTGCCTGTATCACCTATATCCCCTAAGGGACTGACAGTTTGAGTCCTGGCTGCTGTGCTTTCAATCCAGTTTCCTGTTAATGCACCTGTGAAGGCTGCAGAAGATGACTCAAGCACTGGGGCTCCTATTACCCAGTGAGAGACCAGGATGGCTTCAGCCTGCCACAGACCTGGCTGTTGTAGCCATCTAGGGAGTGAACCAGCAGGTAGAGAACTCTCGTTCTGTCTCTTCACTCTCCTTTTCTCCCCCCTCTATCACTCTGCCTTTCAAATAAATAAATCTTTCTTTAAAAATTTAGTGATTGTCATTTTATTATTAAATTAAAAATAAATTCCAAGCTTTGGTGTCAGCATTTTTTAAAGATTTATTTCTTTATTTGAAAAGCAGAGTTACAGAGAGAGGGAGAGAGAGAGAATCTTCCAGCCACTGGTTCACTCCTCACATGGTCGCAAAAGCCAGGGATAGGACAGTCTGAAACCAGGAGCCAGGTGCTTCATCTGAGTTTCCCACATAGGTGGCAGGGACCCAAGCACTTGGGCCATCTTCCACTGCTTTCCCCAGCCCATTAGCAGGGAGCTGGATCAGAAGTGGAGCAGCCAGAAATTGAACCTGCGCCCATACAGGATGCTAGCATGGCAGAGGTTTTACCCCCTACACCACAACCCTGGTGTCAGCATTTTACATTATCATCCTGTTGTGTCTACCCAGGTTATCTCCATATAATCTCACCTCAGACAACCTGTTTATTCCATACAGTGTTCCTCTTCTCCCCAGTTTTTTTTGTCCTTTTTCAGACAGATACCAAAACTATTCTAAGAGGACTTGTGTTAACACATCCAAAGGCTTAAAACCTCTTACTGGTAGTCATGGCCTTTATCATGGATATCTCTCCCTCTCTCCCTCCCTCCCACCCCCCTCCCTCCCTCTCTCCCTCCCTCCCACCCCCCTCCCTCCTTCCCTCCCAACAAACACACACAGACACACATCTATGCTGATGTTCTGCTAGATGGCATTTTGAAAGCAAAAGCTAGTTCTTATTCACCTGTTATCTTCCACATTCCTTAACATGGCATCTTGGCTTATGTTGGTACAAAACAAATTCTTGTTCAGATCCCCATTGCTGCCATTTCTCAGCCCGCCATAAGACTGATCTTAAGAATTTATTCAGGTTTTAACCTCATTGTGAAGCCAGCCTTACTTAGAAAATAAAATATTACCAAATGTTGTAATTTTCCCCATTATCCCAAACTACACACTCAGTGCTTGGCAATTATGGAGGTACAAGGGCCTGTTAGGGTGGCTCACCTTTGATAGCCAGTGTCAGGAGCTGTCTTAATTTCTCCTAACTAATGGGTGTCAAAAGAGAGTCACTCCAGTGTTAGGCAGCACTCTGAAATCTAAGAGGAAACAGGGCAGTGAAACAGGCAAACTCACAGAATATTGTGGAGTCAAGCTTTCCTAGTTGTGCACACAGAAAAGTAAAAATTAATTGAGAAATTAATAACCTTATGTGGGAAATTCAGCTAATTCACCCTCAAAATTGGTATGTTTGGGCCACATGTTAATGGAAAGTTACTGGGACAACTAGGAGCTCCTGGCACCATGTGGGAAGCAATCTGATTTGAATTTATAGGTTGCTATAGTTACCTTTATTCTGTAAAACTATTGTTTTCTTTATAATTATACTTCGTGATGTGTAACTTAAGGCATATTTATATATCTATGTACTTATTATCCTAATACTACACATTAAATCGATTTTCTGAAAGATTAAAATATGCACATATGCAGGTATCTCTGGCAATGGTTTAGAACAGAAAAATTGAGTCAGTCTGTGAATCAACATTTAGATGTCATGAAGCTTAAGAAAGAAGGAAAAAGTGTAGATTCTAGGGAAATTTGGACCTCAGTTTAGAGTAGAAATTATCTAAGATAAGCAGACAGACAAACATTCTGTTACATCTATGGTCTAAAAGTATCACTTAGCAATGTCATCGTGCCACAATGAAAATTAAAAATGGAAAAAGAGCTCTGCTGGAATGCTGGGTCTGAAATTTGCAAGCTGACCCATGTGAAACAAATCATTTAACCTTTCTGAAATTCATAGTTCTCATCTTTAAAAGGGGAAGACAATAATGAGAAAGTACTGGATAATTATAAAATACCTTATCAGTGTTGTTTACTGTTATTATGCTAGAATAGTTCCTTTTGTCACACAGCCCATGAAGATGTAAAATGTGAGAAGTGAAAAATATGTAGTTAGTGCTGTAATACCTGATGCTAAGGAAAAATGTAGCAATGCCTATGTAATATACTCTTAATTTCTTTGCTTACACTTCATGTTTTAGCAACCTCTCTTTGTGAAAATGTGCTCATCTTATACATGTCTGTAACATCTGATATTTATAATGACTTGTGTTTAAAATATTTTCACTGTTAAGTCTGAGTTTGCTACAGCATTGTTTTTTATTTTCATGTTTTACATCTGTGAAGACACACATTCAGATGGCTTGCTCGCTCATAATCTGCACTGCCTCTGTCAAAATTTCAAAGGAAAAGAAAGCCTACCTTTTGTGATTGGCTGAAGTGAAGGCCAACCGTGCTGTCTGGGTTTGAAATCTGTCAGGGAGCACTTCTTAGTACCCGATGTTGAGCTGTCTAGGTGTGTTCTTTCTGTACACATACATCTCCTCTTAATAGCACTCTGAATGTTTCAGAAATAAAATAATAGAGTTAAACAGAAAGGGTCTGGCTGGTACCAAGACTGTAAAAGAAAGAGGAAAAGAAAGGAAAAAAGAAAAAGTGAGTCAAGGACAACAACAGACACACTCATGCAGGATGACAGCCACACACATCCGTGAATAACAGCCTCTCAAGCAGCCATAGTGCCGGCTGGGACTGACAAGAAGGAGAAAAGAGACTTTCAAAGACAAAGCATTGCAGGGCAAAGTTCTAGGTTGATATGTGTGGTTATACATCTTGGTTTTATAAGTCAGGCTGAGGGTGGAGAAACTAAAGCGGCTGCACAGAATGGCTTTTGTGTCCTAATTCACGGTAAGACGCAGAGCGTTCACCGACTCTTCTATACGATTTGTTGGGGCCGTCTTACAGCTGCTACATGCCTGACAAAGGCCAGCTTGGATGTACTCACTTTCAAGTGTGGGGTCCAAGTGTCGCACATGTTAGAGATTATAAATAAAGTAATCCCTATTTTCTCTGGATTCCAGCTCATATCATAGAGCAGCAGGCAACCTTTGTGGACATCAGTCAAAATCATCCCATCACTCTCCTTCCGGCTTCACAATGCTAACATTTTCCCTTGTTTGTCACTTAAGACACTGTGCCTCAACCTCTGCCTCTGATTTTAGAAATGCTATTTCTTTAGTAAAATCATGGATATTGCAACAGGCAGGATTATCATAAATTTTCACTACCACTTCTTAATTTGAGTCTTGGATATATGTCTTAAAGAAATTAAATATAAATGGCACACAAACCATAAATCGAAGGACTCACTCTTGGGACAGGTGGGCAACCAGATGCAGATCTAATTACAGAAGCAGGGTCATTCTTATGTAACTTGGCTGATATGACAGAAGCCCTGTATGCTAAATGTACAAAGGCAGAAGGGTGGAAGTAGTGAATGTCATTTAAGTGTACCTGAGGGATAATTTTTCTTTGATGAGAAACAGTGGAACTGTCCCAAATCTACCTTTACCAGCAGTCTAACTTCTCTAGCAATAACATAAATACCTGCCCAACTGCGCTTAATATTGAAATGATGTTTTTATGCCTTCAGAAAAAATAAGGGGCCAACACTGTGGCATAATGAGTTAAGCTGCCACCTGCAACACCATGCATGATTCCAAATGGGAGCCAGTTCAACTCCTCAATCCTGGCTGCTCCAGTTCCAATCCAGCTCTCTGCTGATGCTCCTTGGAAAGCAGCAGCAGATGGTCCAACTACTTGGACCCCTGTACCCATGTGGGAGATCTGGATGAAGCTCCTGGCTCCTGGTTTTGGCCTGTCCAAGTTCCGGCCATTGAAGCCATCTGGGGAGTAAGCAAGTGGATGAATGGAAAATCTCTTCCTCCCTCCCTCCCTCCCTCCCTCTCTCTCTCTCTCTCTCTCTCTCCCCCTCCCTCTCCCCCTCCCCCTCCTCTCCCTCCCCCCCTCCCTCCTTTTCTCTCCCTCTCTCTCTTAACTCTGCCTTTCGAATAAAATAAATAGATCTTTTACAAAAAGCATTAAAAAAAGAGTATGTTATAGGGATATCTTGGTATGCTGGAAATAACAATGAGTAAGTATGGCTTGTCCCAATAGGATTTATTACGAAAAGCCAATGGTTGCCATAATTTGCCAAAACTGACTCTGTTTACTCAATTCTCTTTAACTGTGACAACCACTTTTTCACCTACCTATTTCTTGTTAATTTCAATTGCTAAATTATTTAGTTCTGAAAATCCAATTTGATCTTTTTTGAAATCTACTTGGTAATTTCCAAACATTTCATTCCTTTCTTGGCTTTGATTCTCCACTTGCCCCCTTTATACCTTTTATAGTTATTTATTTTATATTCATACCATTCTAGTACTGAATTTTTTAGATGTTTAAATCTACATTGTTTCTACTGATGTTTTTTGTCCTGGTGATGAGATCTCTTATGCAAACAGCATTTTTACATAGTAAGCATATATACTTGGCATTAATTGTGGGAATTCTAAAGACCTGGTTTGAGATGCCCTATCCCAAAGGAGATTTGCTCTTGGTTAGCTTTGGTTAGGAGTGACCACTGAAGCTACTTCATTTTTTTTTTTTTTACCTTGGAGGTTTCTTGATTGCACAGAGTGTGCCTAACTTCATGAAATCAGGCCTGTGGTGCACCATTTCCAGGAAATACTCCTTTTTACTCAGTTTGTAGATGTTGTAGAAATGGACAGATTTCTTGTTGGTTCCCCTTTGCAAGAATATTGAGCCCATCCTTTGACTGAGAGTACAACCCATCCAAGAGTTTCACTGTATGCTGGCCTCTCAGGCTCAGCAGTCCACCTCAGTGGGCCTGTGGCCAAACAATCCATTCTCTTACTCTCTTGAATACAGCTATACAACCTACTTGGTACTGGTGTTTGAGCCAAGGCAACCCTATCATTCACATCCACCCACACCATTCATATTCACCCCTGTTCTTTCTTCAGTGCTCATTGAGTTTTCATTTTCCTGCCCTTTTGAGGTTTTTTTGTTTGTTTGTTTGTTTATTGTGGGTTTTTTTTTTTTTGGCTTTCTTAATGCAGAACAACATTTAACATATATTAGTTATAGTCTTGTGATCACTTAGTGTTTTGTAGTGCAGTGGAATTTTTGCTGCTTTTGTTATCTTTTGTTTTGAGTATTGGGGAGTGTAATTTTTGGAGTTATCAAGCCAGTCCACCTGCACAGGAAGCCAAAGTAACATGACAAAATTTGCATTTTGACACTCATCTCCTGGAACTCCCTCCATACCCACTCTGCCTCAAATTCCACCTATTAACAGCTGCTCGTTAATCTCATCTCAGCCTAAATATCATTCCCAAACTGAGCCTCCTCTGACATTCCAAACTAATGCAGATCTTCATATGTCCCTTGTTAAATGTAATTGTGCATAATTACCTGGTCTTTATAATGTTACCTTTCTCTATCATGAACTCTAATGGGACAGGAGCTGCTTCTGATGCTGACATTTGTAACCCATGATCTTGCCTGATGTCCATAAATGTTTGTACTGTTTACAAATTTTATGGCTTATTGTAGCTTCTTAAATGGAGATTATAATGAGACACTCTTTTATGTTTAAATTTGAAAATGTAAAAAATAATAAAGATCACAGTTGATGAAGTTGCAGAAAATTAATAATTTCATGTGCCACAGATCAAAGTGTAAGCTGATAAGTGCTTACTGAAAAAGTAATTTTGCGATGTGTGTCAAATATCTGAAATTATGCATTTAGGCAAAAATATACTTTTTTTAAAAAAAAGGATTTATTTTATTTGAAAGACAGAGTTCCAGAGAATTTCAGAGAGAGTAAGAGAGAGAGAGAGAAAGAGACAGAAGTCTTCCATCCTGGCCAATCCGAAGCCAGGAGCCAGGAGCTTCTTCTGGGTCTCCTACATGGTGCAGGGGCCCAAGGACTTAGGCCATCTTTTACTGCTTTCCCAGGCCATAGCAGAAAGCTGGATGAGAAGTGTAGTAGCCAGGACTCAAACTGGCAACTAATGGGATGCCAGCACTGCAGGCAGTGGCTTTACCTGCTATGCCACAGCATCGGCCCTAACAATACACTCCCAAGAATTTATTCCAAGGAAATTATCAGATAAGGGTTAAATATACATAATATGAGGGGGCGGCACTATGGCGTAGTGGGTAAAGCTCTCTGATATGGCATGGGAAAGCAGTGGAAGATGGCCCAAGTCCTTGGGCCACTGCATCCTCTTGGGAGACCCAGATGGAGCTCCTGGCTCCTGGCTTCAGATGGGCACAGCTGTGACCATTGCAGCCATCTGGGGATTGAACCAGAGGATGGAAGACCCCTCTCTCTCTCTCTTTCTCTCTCTTTCTCTCTCTCTCTCTCTCTCTCTCTCTCTCTGTCTCTACCTCTCTGTAACTCTGCCTTTTAAGTAAATAAATAAATCTTTTTAAAAATATATGTGATATGAGATTGTTATTGAAGAACTATTTAGTAGAAGAAAAAAGACTACACTAATATAGAATTGGATTAATAAATTATGGCATTTTCATATTATGATATATCATTCTTCCTTTACAAAAACATATACTAAAAACATTTAAATGGGCCAAAACTGCGGCTCAATAGGCTAATCCTCCGCCTGCGGTGACGGCACACCAAGTTCTAGTCCCAGTCAGGGCACCGGATTCTGTCCTGGTCGCTCCTCTTCCTGTCCAGCTCTCTGCTGTGGCCCAGGAGTGCAGTGGAAGATGGCCCAAGTCCTTGGGCCCTGCACCCTCATGGGAGACCAGGAGAAGCACCTGGCTCCTGGCTTCGGATCAGCACGGTGCGCCGGCCACAGCGTGCCAGCCGCAGCGGCCATTGGGGGGTGAACCAACGGAAAAGGAAGACCTTTCTCTCTGTCTCTCTCTCTCACTGTCCACTCTGCCTGTCAAAAAAAAAAATTTAAATGATGTCAAAAATGTTTGCAGTTCACTGAGAGAATCAAATTAGGAATCAATATATACATTATGTGTATTGATTTGTAGAAAGTCTAAAATGTTATGTACAGTGTGGTATTACTTCTTATTTATGGTTTGAACATTTATACAAAACTTTTTACTTTTTATTTTTTAAGATTTTTTTTTTTGAAATGCAGAGTTACAGATAGGGAGAGAGAACAAGGAAGCTTCCATCTTCTAGTTCACTCCCCAAATGGCCTCAATGGCTAGGGCTGGTCCAGGCCAAATCCAGGAGCTAGGAGCTTCTTCTGAGTCTCTCCCATGGGTATAGGGGCCTAAGGACTAGGACCATCTTTCACTGTTTTCTCAGGTGAATTAGTAGGGAGCTGGAATGAAAGTGGAGCACCCAGGAGGTGAACTAGCACCCATATGGGATGCTAACATCATAGGTGGCATAACCCATTACACCGCAGCACTGGCCTGTGCTCTTTTACTGATGTCTTTATTTTTCTGAATTTCTCCTCAATTATTTTGTACATGAAATTAATTATATAATATATATAAAAATACTATTATAATGGAGTAGAGAATAATACTTAGATCAGAGTAAACCCTAAACCAGCCTTAATTCTCTTTCTTTTTCCTCTAAATTCTGTTTGGAATTTATCTTGAATTCTAGAGGTTTAAACAGCAGTGATTTTAGTTTGGATTAAACACAGCAACTTGGAATAGACAGAAAAATGGAGTCTCAAGATTTTGTGTTGTCATAGAGCCAGATTATTGCCTTCACTGTAGAATTGTCTACTCTTTGTTAAAACTTCCAAAGAAATCAGAATGCAGTAAAAGGCTATGAAGGGGGAGAATGTGTTTGTAAAAGGAGAAGACTAAGATTTCCAATCCTAAAATATTTTCTCATAGAAAAATCTGTTGGATTACAATGAATATGCAGGGATTTAATTAATTCCTTCTTCCAGATATTTAAAATTTTAGAAGTAAAAAGTCACTGATAATGGAACGCATGACCATACACAAGATAGATCACTTTGATTGAAACAATAGGGGGTTTTACAGGTTGGGAAACACAAAAGAAGGGATTATTGTTTTCTCCCTCATCATCTTCCGTTATTTCTTATTCTCGTGCTGTGACTTCCTCTCTTTTCCATTCTGTTCACAAATGGATATTGGTGGGAAATACACGAAGTGCAAAGTGACTTTTACCTGCTGTGCTGCAGACAGAATCGACAATTCAGAAATGCCCTCTAGGTGTCTCTCCCCTTCTCACTCTCTCTGGAGGAAGCTAAGATGCCATCGGTTCCTCCTAGGAGGGGGCAGGTGAAAGGAAGCCTGTAAAAAACCCAGAAACACCATGAACTTTGTTGTCTGCCTACTCTTTGCTTACAAAATAATCTTTTGCAACAAAACACCAAACTTTCAGGACAAACAGACTTACCTGATGAGGTGGTGAGAAGCAGGATTTTGAAAAAAATCCACCTGGTCAATTGAACCAGATTATTCTGTACAGTGTGAACCCCTGGAGCATTCAGTCAACCCACAGCTCCCTGGGAACTCTGTACCAGGAAATATGCAGACTTGTAGACAGAATAAAATCAAGGACACATTTATCCCTCACCTGTCCAGCTGATAAAGGAGACTGAGAGAATAACCATAAAAGACATTATAGTTTGCATTATGTATTAGGACAAATGCTCATCAGCAAGAATGATGAGTTTAAGTAGGAATTGTATTCAGGTCCCACGATTAAATAACTTTGGGAAGTGCTGTTTAAAACAAGTTAAACAGGTTATCAGGCTTCTCAGATTCCTTAATATACCTTGATTGTAAAGTGACTCTCCAAGATGGTCATATAATTTTAATGTCCAAAAAATATTCTTGACACTTTTTAATGGGGTCATTGTTACTTACATTTTTTGGAAGATGTTGACTGTCAGTCTTCTTTACTCAAAATTTACCCTAAATCAGAGAATATTAAACAGCCAAAATAGATTTGTACTAGTTTTTATAGGACTCTGGGGTTTTTGTTCATAAAGTTGAAAAAAGAGTTATAAAATACATAAACTGCAAACTGTTTGAACAAGGAAAGTACAGTTAACAAATTAGCCCAAGTTGGAATATTCAAGCAGATTCCCTCATTGATATTTTTCTTTTCTGCTCCAGTGTTTGATTCTGCAACCCAGTTTTATACACTTTTCCTATGATGTCTTTCTTAAACTATGTGTAATTCTCCTTTTATAGAAAGTCATTTATTTCCCTGAAGCCATCAGCAATCATTGAAAAATGGGCTGGGAAAAATATTTATCCTTCTTTTCCTCAGTTGTCATCTAGAAGCATCTTTCTGAACTGAAAGCTTATGTTGCACTTGTCTCGGGAGGAATTAATAATCAAGACAAGATGTATATATAAATATAAAGAGAAAGAGTATTTTGTTTCTTTGTTTAAAATCACTTAATCCATCAGACTGATAAAAAGCACAAATTGTGAAATCTGTTAATTCATGGGGGAACTTAATGAAATTTATATATATTTATATTTATATATACCATAAAATATACCTTCATAAAAGATATGCATGTATGTGTGCATGAGCACGTGTGCCTATGCCTATGGGAACACACTCAGGTATGAGTGTAACTGATGGATTTTCTGAAAACAGATTGAAGCCCACGGGCAGATGTAATATCAGGCTATGAAGCATCAGTGGCAGAGGTTCTGTTATGAATTTTGTACTTGTTCAATTTTTTATTATTTAATGCCAGAAACAAATTCCATTTCATAACTTGTTTGACTTTATCTGTAAATTTTTAAGAGCGTAGCTAGGGTTCATCTGTGTTTTTTGGTGTTTTCATACATTGAATTTCTGTCATAGGGCATTGAAACTACATCACTTTAATAGCTATAGGCTCCAGGGGGAAAAATAAAATAATAAACCTTAATACATAATAATACTCTTTCTTCTTATTAAAACCACTTAGTGTTTGTTTTTAAGGGTTTAATCTCAGAATAGTTTCAAATTTACAGAAGTGATATTGTGAAGAAGTACAAATAGTTTTACTCTACACCCAGATTCCCTTTTATTAGTGTGGGTTGAGCCATTGCTTGGAGCCAGGTATGCCAAATCAGAGCACTTGTTGAAGTCCTAACTGTTGCCTACTAACACACCTGAGAGAGCAGCAGAAGATAGTCCAAGTGCTTGGTCCCCTGGCACCCACGTGGGAGACCTGGATGGAGTGCGAGGATCCTGGTGTCAGCCTGGTCCAGAACTGGCTCTTGTGGCCATCTGAGAAGCGAACCAGTGGATGGAAGATATCACTCACTCTCTTTTGTCTCTCTCTCGCTCTTTCTCTCTACCTCCTTCTCTCTCTCCCTTTCCCTTGCTATAAATCTGCCTTTCAAATAAAGTTTAAAAATCTTTTTAAAGAGTCATAAATTAGTATGATATATTTATCATAATATATAAACCACATCCAACTTCCTTATTATTAACATCTCATGTTAATATAACATACTTTTCACAATTCGTGAGCAACACCCAGCTTCTCCAGATTATTTTATCCAAACTCCCTCTATCTTTCACACCCCTCCCAGACTCCAGTAATCAATATTCTGTGTTCAGAAAGAGATGTTTTGTCTTAGCTCCCACATGAGGGATCACATGTGGTATGTGTCTCTCTGTGTCAGACTTACTTCACTTAACATCATGTGCTGTAGTTTCATCCATTTTGCTGCCAATGACAGAATTTCATGCTTTTTATACCTGGATAGTATTCCTGTGTGTGTGTGTGTGTGTGTGTGTATGCACGAGTGTACATTTTCTTTACCCATTCATCTGATGATGGACACCTTAGTTGATTCTATATCTTGGCTATTGTGAACAGTGCTATGATAAACATGGTGGAATGGGTATCTTTGTGATAAAATGATTTCATGTCTTTTATGGACATATACTCTGGGATTGCTGAATAGTATAGCAGTTCTTTTTCTATTTTTGAAAGAAGTCTCCACATTGTTTTCCACAGTGGCTGTATTAATTTACATTCCCACCAACAGTGTATGAGTTCCCCTTTCTCCAAATTCTAGCTATCATGTGTTACTTTTTTTTTTATATAGAAGGAGTTTTGGTGGATTCCCTCCCTTTCCATTATTTTAAATAGCTTGAAAATAATTGGAATTAGTTCTTCTTTAAATGTCTGGTAGAATTCAGTGAAGCCATCCAGACCTGGACTTTTCTTTGTTGGGAGGGTCTTTATTACTGATTCAGTTTCCATCTTGGTTATTGGTCTGTTTAGGTTTTCTGTGTATTAATGACTCAATTTCGGTAAATTTTGTCTAGAAATCCATCCATTTCTTCTAGGTTTCCCAATTTGTTGACATATAGCTCTTTGTAGTAATTCCTGATAGTTCTTTTTGTTTCCATGGTATCTGTTGTTATATTTCCTTTTCCATCTCTAATTTTACTGATAATAGTCATTCCAACAGGGGTGAGATAATATCTCATTGTGGTTTTGATTTGCAGTTCCCTGAAGGCCAGTGATGTTGAGCATTTTTTTCATTTATTTGTTGCCATTTGTGTTCTTCTTCAGAGAACTGTCTATTCAGGTCCTTTGCACGTTTCTTAACTATATTGGTTGTTTTTTGTTGTTGAATTATTTGAGTTGCTGATCTATTCTGGATTTGAATCCTTTGACAGGTAATACCTTGTAGATATTTTCCCCCATTATGTTGAAGGTCTCACTGCTACATTTTTTCCTTTGCTGAGCATAAAATTCTGAGTTTGATATAATCCCACCTGTCTAGTCTTGCTTCTGGTGTATGTGCTTTTGAGGTCTTAGCCAAGAAATCACTGCCTATATCAATATCATGAAGTGTGTTCCCTAGGTTTCTTCTAGTAGTTTTATAGTTTCAGATCTTCTATTTAGGTCTTTGAGCCTTCCTGAGATGATTTTTGTATATGATGAGAGGTAGGTGTCTAATTTCATTCTTCTTCATGTTAATGTCCAGTTTTACCAGCACTATTTATTGAAAAGACTATCCTTTCTCTGATCCATATCTGTATCTATCTCCATATATTTTTTTTTCTTGGCACCTTTGTCAAATATCAGGTGACTGTATTTCTGTGGATTAATTTCTGAGCTGTCTGTCCTATTTAGTGGATTTATGTGTCAGTTTTATGCCACCAACATGATGCTTTAATTACTGTAGCTTTGTAGTATGCTTTTAAATCAGGTATTGTGATGGCTACAGGTTGATTATTTCTGGTTTTTATGTGTGTGTTTGTTTTATTGTGTGTGTGTTTTGTTTGCTCAAGATCACTTTGGCTATCCTGGGTCTTTTGTGATTCCATATGAATTTTAAGATTGTTATTTCTAGTTCTGTAAAAAAAAATTGATATTTCACAGAGATTGTGTTACATCTGTAGATTACTTCAGGTGTCATGCACATTTCATCAATATTCTTCAAACCTGTGAACAGGGATTTTTTTTGTGTGTCCTAAGGATTTCTTTCATCAGTGTTTTATAATTTTCATCATAGACATCTTCCCACTTCATAATTATATTTATTCCTAAATAGTGCATTTTTGTAGCTGTATGAATGGGATTTCTTTCTCGATTTCTCTTCCAATAAGATCATTATTAGTGCATAAAATTGCTTCTGTTTTGTGTGTGTTGATTTTGTGTCCTAAGCTTTACTGAATTGGTTTATTAGTCCCAACAGCTTTTGATGAGCTGTCTATGTTTTTCCTTGTACAATATCATATCACCTTCCAATATAGATATTTTATTTCTTCCTTTCCAATTTTTGTGCCCTCTGTTTCTTCCTCTTTCCTGATTGCTTTTATATACTTCACTATATAGAACAAGAGTGGTGAATATTGGGGCCGGCATTGTGGCATAGTGGGTTAAGCCATAGCCTGTAATGCAGGCATCATATATCTGCACCAGTTCAAATCTTGAGGGCTTCACTTCCGATCCTGCCCTGCTAACGCACCTGAGAAAACAGCAAAAGATGGCTTAAGTACTTGGGCTTCTGCGACACATGTAGGAAACCCCTATGAAGCTCCTGGCTCCTGCCTTTAGCCTAGCCCAGCCTGGCAATTGTGGCCATTTGGGGAGAGAACCTGTGGACAGAAGATTGATCTCTATCTCTCTCTCTCTTTCTGTGTCTGTCTTTGTCTCTGTCTCTCTCTATTGGTAACTCTATCAAATAAATAAATAAATTTTTTTAAAGAGAGTCGTGAAAGTGGATATCCTTATCTTATTCCAGCTCTGTGGAGAAATGCTATCAGCTTTCTCTTATTTAGTATGATATTGGCTACTTATTTCTCATGTATAACCTTTATCATTTTGAGATATGTTCTTCAATATCTACTTTGTTAAGGGTTTTAATCATGAAAACATATTGAATATTCCCAAATGATTTCTCTGTTTCTCTTGAAATGATCGTATGGTTTTTCCTCTTCATTCTGTTGCTGGGGCTGATGATGTTTATTGATTTGAGAATGTTGAACCACCCCTGCTAAGCCCTACTTGAGCGTGATGATGTAGTGTTGGATTCAGTTTGCTGAATTACTTTGTTGAGAACTTGCAGATTTAGGTTCATCAAGGATATCAGTCTATAGTTTGCTGTTTCTGTTGTGTCTGTTTCATTTTGGTATCAATAATGTTAGCCTCATAAAAAGACTTTGGCAGAATTCCATCCTTTTAATATTTTGAGATAGTTTGAAGAGTACTGGAGTTAGGTCCTCTTCAAATGTTTTATAAAATTTAGGTGTATGGCTGGCATATCCTGGATTTTTCTTTGATGGAAGAGTTTTAATTACTGTTTCAATCTTGTTCCTTGTTATGGGTCTGTTTAGTTTTCTATATCTTCCAGATTTCATCTTGGACAGTTATGTATATCCAGGAATTTGTCCATTGCTCTAAGGCTTTCCATTTGTTTGCGTACAGTTGTTCATAGTAATTTCTCATGATCCTTGGTATTTCTGTGGTATTGTTTGTACTGCTCCTTTTTTTCATCCCTAATTATTTTTGAGCTTTTAAATCTTTTTTCTTTGATATTCTAGTCAAACGTTTGTCTGTTTTGTTTATCTTCTCACAAAATGAGCTTTTGTTCCATGTGCTTATAAAAATATGTATTTTGTAGCTGTTTGCTGAAGTGTTCTGAAAATGTCTGTTAGGTCCATTTGCTCTATAATATGGTCCAACTCTGATTTATCTTTATTGATGATGTCTGGATGATCTGTATATTGATGATGGTGGGGTAGTAAAGTCTATCTGTATTATTGAATTAGAAACCATCTCTCCCTCTGTGTCTAATGTTATCTTTATATGTCTGAGTTCATATATATTTATGTTAATATATCTGATCCTCTAATCAATGTGCAATGTCCTTCTTTGAATAATTTTACAAAGCTTCAATGTCTGTTTTCTCTGATGTAAGTATAGCTAGTCCAATTTGTTATTGGTCTCTATTTTCATGTTATATTTTTTTCTAACAGTTTTCCAACACTTGACTTTCAGTCTATATGTATCTTGTGAAGTAAATTTTTTGTTGGGAGTCTATAGTTGGGTCTCATTTTTTTTATTTAGTCAACCAATATCTTTTGACTAGGGAATTTAATTGATTTTAATTTAAGGTTAATATTGATAAGAACTGTATTTCATTTTGATTGGTTACTGATTACATCTACCCTGTTAGTGAATTTTGTGCTATCATATATTTTCATAATGAATACTTTTTTGTATGTTTTTATTGTTGTTGTTAAAGATGTCTTTTTATGTTCTTAAAAGGCAGAGTTACAGGGTGGGGTTGTGGGAAGGGAGGTGAAAAAGATCTTCCCTCCTCTGGTTCATTCCCCAGTGGCCGCCACATCCATGACTAGATCAGACTCAAGTCAGGAGCCAGGAGCTTCTTATAGGACTTCCATGTGGGTGCAGGGGCCCTAGCAGTTGGGCCATCCTCTGCTGCTTTCCTGGGCACATCAGCAAGGAGCTGGATCAGAAGCAGAGCAGGTGGGACTCAGAGCCATATGGGATGCTAGCATCACAGGCAGCGGCTTTGCCCACCAGGCTACAAGGCCAGCCTCTTATTTCTACTTCTAATGTAGGACTCCCTTCAGAATTTCCTGAAGGGCTGGTTTAGTGATGATGAATTCCTTTAGTTTTGCTTTCCTGAGAAATACTTTAGTTCTCCTTCACTTATAAAGGATACCTTGCTGTTTGTAATATTCTTGTTCGGATTTCTTTGTCTTTCAAGACCTTGAATATATTGTTCCATAGTCTTCTTGCTTATAAGATTTCTGCTGAGAAGTCTGCGGTTAGTCTATTTGGTTTTCTTTTTATGTAATTTGACATTTTTTCTCACTGTCTTTAGGATTATCTCCTTGTCCTTAACTTTTGACAGGTATTTTTTGATTGAGTTTAATTTCAGTTCTTTGAGCTTCCTGTATTTATCTTTCAAGACTTGGGAACTCTTCAACTATTATTTCATTCAGTTCTCAATGTCATTTTCTTTCTCTTCTCCTTCAGGTATTCCTATGATATGAATATTTCTTCCTTGGATAGTATCACATATGTCTTACAGGCTTTCTTCATTCTTTTCATTTCTTTTCTCTTCATTTTTGTCTGACTCTATTATTTCCTAAAGATCAGGAATTCTTTCTTCTGCTTGGTCTATTCTGATGTTGAAGCTGTCAATTGTATTTTTTTCTATTTCATTGAAGTTTTCAACTCCCAAATTTCTAATGGCTTTTTTAATGTTTTCTGTCTCAAGGTTGAGTTTCTCATTCATTTCATGTCTTATTTTCCTCATTTATTTAACCTGTCTAGGTGTGTTCTCTTGAACCTCATTGAATTTCCTCAGGATCATTATTTTGAATTCTTTTTCAGGAATTTAGTAGATTTATTTCAAATCGGGATATGTTTTTGGAGAACCAGGGTGTTCTTTTGGAGGTGTCATGCTTCCTTCCTTCTTCATTTTCCTGTGTCCTGCTGTGTTCCTGGTTCTGGGGGACACAAAGATGGCTGGCCCCATGTCTTGTCAGGCAAGCCTGAGTAATTCTGCAGCTTACAACACCAGTAGCTGTGTAACCAGAATTTTGTGATATGGGTGGGAACTTCCCTAGTTGCTTCTGGTTGGTCATGATTGATGCAGCAGCACCAAAGTCCCTAGTCCCAGTTACTGTGTGATGTGGAGGGGACCTTGCCCCCATGTTATGGGGCGATTACAGGTTATGCTGAAGGCTTTGCACTGACATGTGTGGGTCTGGGACAATGGAATGCAGGTATGTTTTTCCTTGGGTCTCATAGGGTAGATTCCAGTGTCTGATGAATTGAGTACTAATAGTCACAATCAAGCTGCAGGATGCAGTGTGGTCCTTACCCAGGTCTCACTGGGTATGTGTCTGATATGCTGGGGATTTTGCATTGACAGCTACCAGTCTGAAAGCAGAGGAATGCAGATAGGGCCCTCCAGATACCACAGGTGAGAGTGAGTTACTCCAGGGTTCTAATCCCAACAGCAACAGTCCCAGAGCTTTAGGACACAGAAGCAACTGCTCTCAGTTCCTACATGTCTTGCAAGAGTGATTCTTAATACTTAATATTATAATGACAATCATGACATAGTAATTTACAACAATTATAAATATACACTACAAATTTTATGATTATAAAAATAATTATAATTTTTCATATGAATAATTCTTACATAGCTAGTACTTTTATATTCTATATGTCACTCATTCATTCCCTCAGCAGGTATGTATTACGCATCAGCTATACACCAGCCATTATTCTTAGCACTAGGGATAAAGCACAGAAGAGGCAACAATAAGAAAATAAGTAAATATCTCACATTGGATGGTACACACCTGTGCAATGACCAACCCCAAAATAAGTTAAAGGGAAAGGGGTCTGTGGGAATGGGAAAGTAAACCTTCGTATAGAGTTAGAGTTGTTTAGACCAGAACTCTCCAATCCTGAGTCAACTACGTCTGTAGAAGCCAGAAGGGAGTGAGTGAATAAACAGTGAGTGCACCTGGGAAGAGTCTCAGGCAGAGATCTGGCTGCTGGACCCTGCTTCTAGTCTGGGGACTGGGACGCCAACAGCTGGAAGAATGGAACAGAGGAGGAAAGTAGATAAGGTCACACAGTGAGGATGGGGAGCCAGACCACTGGCTTTGGTCCTGCAGACCATTGTGAAGACTTTAGCTTATATACTGAGGTTCGCCGTTACTGGTCCTGAGCCCTAGAGTACTTAGAAGTGAATCATGTTGAAGAGGCTTACGGCAAGGTATGGCCAGTACTCTGTCAAGGAAAGAGATGCAAGAGAAGACCAAGGGTGTGATAGCAGCGCTCAGAGAAGCTAACAGTGGCTGGGCCTGGAGGGGTAGCAGTAGAAGCCAGGAGGGTGGACATGCTCTGGATATGTTTGGGAGGCAGAGCTGACAGAAATATATAAACCAAGCTTATATAATCTATAATATTAAAATCTGTCATTCTGAGTCTGCTAAATATGCATTAATAAAATATAACTGGTTTAATTCTCAAAATGTCAGCAAATACAATTTTGTAATTTATATAGAATAGCAAATTTTAGGATTTCCTTTGTTATACTAAACTGATCTTCTGTATATAAAGAGAATTGAAAATGAATAATGATGTGATTGGAAGGGGAGAGGGAGCGGGAAAGGGGAGGGTTGTGGGTGGGAGGGAAGTTTTGGGAGGGGGAAGCCATTGTAACCCATAAGCTGTACTTTGGAAATTTATATTCATTAAATAAAAGTTTAAAAAAATAAAATAAATAACCAAAACCTTACTACCAACTTGGAAAAAAAAATCATAGACATTATGTTTTAAATTTTTTTAGTTTTTAAGTTCTCTGCTTTATACAGATAATATGAAGAGTCTTTTAAAAAGTTCATAGAAAATGCATATAGTGGGCCGGCACCGTGGCTCACTAGGCTAATCCTCCACCTTGCGGCGCCGGCACACCAGGTTCTAGTCCCGGTCGGGGCACCGATCCTGTCCCAGTTGCCCCTCTTCCAGGCCAGCTCTCTGCTGTGGCCCGGGAGTGCAGTGGAGGATGGCCCAAGTGCTTGGGCCCTGCACCCCATGGGAGACCAGGAGAAGCACCTGGGTCCTGCCATCGGATCAGCACGGTGCGCCGGCTGCGGTGGCCATTGGAGGGTGAACCAACAGCAAAAGGAAGACCTTTCTCTCTGTCTCTCTCTCACTGTCCACTCTGCCTGTCAAAAATAAAAATAAATAAATAAATAAATAAATAAAAATTAAAAAAAAGAAAATGCATATAATGAAAAAGTATGTATGAATTTCAATATTTTTCACCAAAATAAGCTTATCCCAATTTTACTTTTCCATGCTTTTTGAAGCACCCATGCATACAAAACGTCTAATGTAAACATCAATATTTAAAATACTTTCATTGTCTTTGCTTCTCAGGTGTATCTTTCATGGTTTAATAGGCTTGTTTGTTTAGAATTGGTCTTCGTTATTTTCTAAGAAAACATAGGGGAAAAAGAGTATGGCATAGGCACCATGGGCCCTGGCTTTGTTAGGAAAGAGACCTAGGTTCAAGTCCAGCCTCCTGCACTTTCCAGCTGTGACCTTAAGGAAGTAACCTGACCTCGCTGAACTTCAGCAGCTTTCCCTTTTGGAAAGTTGAGATATGGTTGCTGGGTGTATTCTGTGTTACTCTATATACAAAAGAGCTAGCACAGTGCCAGGCACATGTTTAAAACTCTGTAATTGATCATTTCTGTGTTGCTTTTAATAATGGCAGTGATAAGACGTCGACAATACATGAAGTATTTGTACTTAGAAAAATTATTGTAGAAGGAACTGTTGCTTCAGGCTTAACCACAGCAAACATGCTATTCCTTCTCAACAATTTAGTTACAAAACCTGCTTCCTGTACCTAATATTCAGCACTCACACAAATATATTTGTACAATACTCTGAGTTAAGGAGATGTGATAAAGGCAAGTCCAAATTGCAGAATGTTACATTTAACATAATTTAGTAATAAGCTCAGTAAAACACAAGCCCTTCACTATATATAATGGCCACTGTCTTAGTGAAGGTTGACACAGGTAAGCTTTCTCTGACTTAACTTTCCCTCTTTTCATCACTGGACCCCTGGCTGCACTGATGTTTAATATGCCAGAACAGCTGACTCTGTCACTACAGACTACGATCTCATTTGACAGTTGAACCAAACAGGAAAACCCACTCAAATCTCAACATATAACATCTGACAAAGAGCTAAGCCAAAGGATCATGTCAGTTATCAGAGTAATAAAGGTAAATTCTTTCCTCTCTCATCATTTGCATAGCTATTTTAAATGTAATAACCACTCATAGACTTATGGTAGGAGTTTTTATTCTTGCCTAGATAATAATACATTTTAGATATGCTTTTTTTTTTTTTTTTTTTTTGACAGGCAGAGTGGACAGTGAGAGAGAGAGAGACAGAGAGAAAGGTCTTTCTTTATCATTGGTTCACCCTCCAATGGCGGCCAGTGTGCTGTGGCCGGCGCACCGCACTGATCCGAAGCCATGAGCCAGGCGCTTCTCCTGGTCTCCCATGCGGGTGCAGGGCCCAAGCACTTGGGCCATCCTCCACTGCACTCCCGGGCCACAGCAGAGAGCTGGCCTGGAAGAGGAGCAACCAGGACAGAATCCGGTGCCCTGACCGGGACTAGAACCCAGTGTGCCAGCACCACAGGGAGGATTAGTCTAGTGAGCCGCGTTGCTGGCCAGATATACTTTTAATCTGAATGACTGAATCCCCAAATTAATGATTTACATGAACTTCTCTAGTTGAACTTTTCTGATCTTGGTCAGTGATTATTTATAAGTTACAATCTAGATTTTGTGCTAGCATTTGTTCAATGAGAATTGATTGTGAAGTAACATGAAAACTGTTATTAAATCGATATAAAACATTGGAATTAACTCATGCTTGTAGTTCACTGCTTTATAATTCTTACATTGTGCTTTTCTACCTTCCCAAAGATCAATATTTTGCAGCTTGTTTCACTGTTGTTAACATTCAAAACACATTCTGGCAGAATAGGTGACACTGATGTATTATTCTAAATATGACATTGAATAATTAATATGTCCCTATTTGAGAATAAAATGTAACTGTAAGCAATATTTAATATTTTCAAAGCAGAAATTTCAACAACATGTTAGTTTCTAAAATAAATCACTTACCCTGTATTAGAATAAAATGCTCATACTTAAATGATGCTTTGATATTAATAAAAGATCATATGTCAGCATGAAGTAGGTAGAACTTAAAATTAATTGCTTTTATCCTAATTGACTAGTTAACAAGCATAAAACATATATGCGTGATACAGACTTCCACGTATGTTTGTATATATTAAAAAATTAGTGGGAACATCAAATAAAAACCATACTAGAAAAGTTACTTCAAGTAGTCATTTTTCTTTATTTTTAGTAATCCTTATTTCTGCCAGTGTTATAGATAAAAATTAAAATTAGTATATTGAAATGATAAATTCATTCATAAGTGTTTGAAATTCTAATCTTTAGAAATATAAGCTTATAAGGAAACAGGTGAAACATACTCATGAAATACACAAAATCTGTCCTCTTTATATTAATAAAAATATGAAAAAGGAAAAAAGTGATTAATGCTAAATAACTAGCTAGTGCATTCGACTCATGTAGTGGTTGAAATACATAAATAGGCTTTGAAATGAATATAAGATTAATAATTTTTTCCTCTGTGTCAATAGAGACAAAAGTTAAAATTTTTGTTCAAAATTTTAGATGATTACTATACAACCAGAGACTTAAATTGAAACCAAGTAAGTTCTAAGTCCTTGCTGTTAGATGTATTTTATGTATTGAATGCTCATCTCTGTAAAAGATTTCCTTCCAGTCTCCACAGCTACTTTTTAAAATATTAAAGCTCTCATTGACATTTAAACACAAAATCCTGAAAAGAAACCCAGCTAGTCTCTTTTTTTTTTCAAATTTTTATTATTTTACTTTTTTTTTTAATCTTTTGACAGGCAGAGTGGACACAGAAAGAGAGAGAGACAGAGAGAAAGGTCTTCCTTTGCCGTTGGTTCACCCTCCAATGGCCGCCGCAGCCGGCGTGCTGTGGCCGGCGCATCGCACTGATCCGAAGCCAGGAGCCAGGTGCTTCTCCTGGTCTCCCTTGGGTGCAGGGCCCAAGCACTTGGGCCATCCTCCACTGCACTCCTGGGCCACAGCAGAGAGCTGGACAGGAAGAGGAGCGACCAGGACAGAATCCAGTGCCCTGACCGGGACTAGTATCCGGTGTGCCAATGCCGCAGGCAGAGGATTAGCCTATTGAGCCGTGGCACCGGCCCCAGCTAGTCTTTTTCTCTGTATATTTTTATTCTAATAATTGTTTTCATTTGCACACATGCTTAAACAAATAAAAATAGAACTGGAAACCTCTATCTGTAGCCAAAATCTCTGCTTCCTATAGCAATTAAAATTAACTCTCCAATTTCATAATAGGTTTTATCTGGAAGAGAAGTAGTTAAGACATTTGCGCTTCTATTCAGTATGCTTCTTTTTTGTAATTTCTCTGTTCAGGAGATATTCATTTACTTGCTTAAGTGTTTGGTATCACTATAAAACACTTTCCTCTGCCAGTCTCAAGGACTACTCATTGTTTCATATGGACCTGGAAAATATTTATTGTAATTATTTACCTTGAAGACTGTCTAAAAGAGAATGACTCCATTCCATTCATTCCAGATCAAAATGTAAAGCCATTCGTAGCTCCAATAAATTTCCACTGTAAACACAACTAATATGCATAGTCTGGATTTTTAGAAAGATATAGATACATATATGTATACATGTATGAAATATATGAAAATAAATTATGAATTTTGGATTTTTTTCAGGCCTGATGGAATTGGAACTGTTTCAATGGAAGAAAAAGAAAGGTTTGAAGAAATAAAAGAGAGGCTCTCCTCCCTTTTAGAAAATCAGATAAGCCATTTCAGGTATGTATTTTACTCATTTATACAAGTGTTAATTTTTCTACTTTGATCTTTCATTCCCCTACAGTTGTTTTTATTTTTCTTCTGCTACTCAAGAATTATCAATGCCTTCCCACCCCCTGCTATCCATGGCGTGCACAGTATAATACACTTTCTGCAACCTGTAGACAGTTTCTCAGCCTCATTTTCAGTCCTCTTTTTGGCTCGTCATTCCCCCTTGTATCTGCTCCACTGAACCTGCTGTTTGCCCATTGCATTTCTCATCCCTGCACAGGCTGCTGCTCAGTTCCAGTGGCTGTTGCTCCTTCTCTGTATCACCTGAAAAGGAGACTCTCGAGTCCCAGCTCCACGGTGGAGGTGTTTGACCGCGTTTTCTCAGGCTTTTATCATTTACTCTCTCTACTCTTCACATTGCTTATAACATAGTTATGAGATGCATTGCCTTTTTCACATTCTATGAAAACACAGGCCACAGCACCAACACAGCTTCTTACTCAAGAAATGAGCTATCAATACAAAGATGCATTTTCAGAATGAAATATAAGAATCTTGATAACATTTCTTATCCCTTGATTATAGTTAATCCAAAGAACTTAATGGTTAAAAACATATCTGGCTCAGTGTTCCTATCAAGAAGGCACAAGACAACATGAATAAGAAAGAAAAAAAGTTAAAGGAAGAAATTTGAAAAACTCAGGTAGATAATTGTTATCTGATTAAGATATGGTTGCAGGGAGACGAAGTGGAAACTGGTGATATGAAGTCATAGAAACCATCTGATTTACAACTGCCAAAATATTTAGGAATTGCATTATATCAAGTCCCTTTAGAAAAACAAGAGAAAAGGACCTTTTGTAAATCCACTCTCAAGAAGCACTTAGTTCCACAGAGATCTTTTCCCACTGAGCATCCAGGTGCTCATCCCCTACCCTGCCCAGAAGACTGTAGAATTATTCCCTGAAGAGGGCAAACAATGTGGTACCCAGATTACAGTGGAAGAGAGGAGAAACATCAAGTACAGCTGAAAGTAAAAACAGGAGATTAGGAAAATGTTAATTCAGAAGATGGAGTCACAGACGTCTCCCAGCTCACACACTCCACTCTGAAAATGCTGGCAGGCAGGCAGGCAGGCTTCTAGCTTCCAAGCGTATTGCAAGTGTCTTCCCCCGGGTCTCTGGCCAGCCCTAAAGCTATGGATCACAAAGACTTCCTCTTCAGCAGCCCCGCCTGATTCCCAGTCTGCATCAGCAACAATCCACAAGAACCTCCTACATGTACAGAATTTCCACTCAGTTTCGTGGGATCATATTTCTGAGAATCATCAAACAACATAGACCATCAATATCAGAGTAAAGTATTTCAGTATGGAAGACAGAGTCCAATACAAATAAATATAAAAAAAAAAGAAACTTGGAAAAAAGCACAGATTATATGGGGAGAAGATCTGTTACTGATATTCTTGGAGAGATTTGAAGAGATGGAGCATCCATAAAATAAAAACAAGATTAAAAATGAAAAATCTCAGACAGCAAATAAGAACTCTTAGAAACTGTATGAAAATGCCACACATACAACATACAAAACACACTATTGAAAGATAAAGTTAACTAAATCTTCCTTAAACAGAGCAGGGCAGAACATAGGAGCACAAAAATAAGAAAAAGTGAGTATCTGCTGAGGAGTATCATTATCATAAATTATAGGAACTTCAGAAACAAAGCTGAAGGTAGGAGAATTATAATTAATTTATTCTAAAAAAATTCCAAAGTCTGAAGTTTTTAGATTTAAAATACCTGTTGAGTACCCAGAAAAATAAATTAAAAGGTATACTTAGGCTATAGGGAATAATCAGCATAGTGAGGATCGTTGGAGACTTGCAAAGGGGCAGCTGAGCTTACAGAGCAGCCAGTTCTGACTGGAGCAGATGAGAAACCTATTCAACTAGATTATGTTGATAAACCATATTTTAATGTGTTAATAAGGGATTTTCCACCTGGAGCAGGGTCTGGGGTTGTTTTAATTAGATTTTATTGGAGTTTGGAATGCATCAGAGGAAGTATATACAAAGATGAGATTAAACCAAAGATAAGCATCAGGAACAGGCATTTTGCTAACAGTGAAGATGCCCAGTCAGAATGCCTGGGTTCAGGTCCTGGCTGGGCTTCTGATTTCATCTTCCTACTATTGCACACACTGGGAGGCATCAGCTGATGGCTCAAATACTTTGAGTCCATTCCATCCACACAGTAGACCTGGATTCAATTCCCAGCTTCAGCCTGGTGCAGCCTAGCTGTCATAGGTAGTTTGGAAGTGAACCAGCAGATAGGAGCTAGCTTGCTCTCTTGGTCTGTACGTGTGTGTGTGTGTGTGTTTATTTCTCTCTCTCTCTCTCTCTTCTCTCTGCCTTTCAAACCTTTCAAATAAATATTTTCAAATAAACATTTTAAAAGAGGGGGCAGGCATCTGGCACAGCAGTTAAGTAACTGCTTAGCATGCCCAATTCTCTACTGGATTGCTTGGTTTGGGTCCCAACTACTCTGATTCTGACTCACTTTCCTGCTAAGGTGCACCCTGAAAGACAACAGATGAAGAATGAGGTACTTGGGTATCTGTTGCCTGTGTTGAACACCCAGATTGACTTCTGGGCTCCTGGCATCAATCTTGTCCAGTACTGCCTGTTGTGGACACTGCAGGGTTAAACAGTAGAGGGAAGGTCTCTGTCTCTGTGCTTTTCAAATTTAAGAAAATGAATAAAACACTTTAAAAAATTCTGTATGAAAGACAAATATAAGTATTAGCTGTAAACAAAATATTGAGTAGGGCATAGAAAGGCATCATTTAAAAACTTTTTTCCAGGCCAGTACTGCGTCGGCACCCCGGCTCCTCTTCCAGTCCAGCTCTCTGCTGTGGCCCAGGAGTACAGTGGAGGATGGCCCAAGTCCTTGGGCCCTGCACCCACAAGGGAGACCAGGAGAGGCACCTGGCTCCTGGTTTCAGATCAGTGTGGTGTGCCCGCCTCAGCGTGCTGGCTGCAGCAGCCATTGGGGGGTGCACCAATGGAAAAAGGAAGACCTTTCTCTGTGTCTCTCTCTCTCACGGTCTACTCTGCCTGTCAAAAGAAAAAAAAAACACTTTTTTCCAGCTGTCTAGGACATTTGCATGATCAATATAATGAAGATACTGTAAATATATATATGTGAGTATATATATACACACACACATATATATATATACATCTCAAAAAATCATGTTAAGAGGATTGAAGGGACAGAATTATGTTCACTATGGAGGAAAGTAGTCATGAATTTTTTTAAAAGTTGCTTTTGTCCAAGGTGGAGTAACAGGTACTAGTGGTTATTGAAATAATGAAAAAACAGATGAAAATATGAGAAAAATGTTTTTTAAGACATTAGACATAAGGAGATGACTACCAGTGAATTCTGAGAGAGAAACTACAAATGAAGTAAGCCCTATGGCTACCCCTTCCCACTGCCAGGAGTGTTTCTAGACCATAGCTCTGGGAGGAGGAACCTAAGTGTAACCAGAGGACCCCCTGACTTGAAGAGACAGAGCTGTGAATCAAGGCAGGCCAATCAGCCAGAATTTTCAGGGCTGAGTTCTAAAGAAGGAAAATACTTGCACTTACAAAGTTCCCCCTGCATCTCCAGCTAAGTGTTGATCATTATGTGTATGCAAGAAATTATCCAAGGATTGTCAAGTCATTTGGAAGCATTCTAGGCAGGAATCCCCATTGCTAACAACCCCAGAGTCAGGAATAATCCTCTGTTGCCCAAGGTGAAAATCTTTCTATTTCACAGGCATTGGACAGAGTTTTGCCTGAGCAATGGGAAACGTTAGCCCTGGAGTAAACACTGCCAGAGCCAGAAGCTGGGAATTGAACACAGGCACTCTGAAATGATATGAGCATCTTAACCAGTAGGCCAAACAGCTACACTCAAAGACACCAAATGTTAAGAGGCCAAAAGAAGTGACATAAATGCAGTCCGCGGTAGCAGACTGAATGTTTGAGTTTTTCCCTATCAAATCTCTTATGTGAAACCCTAACCCCCAGTGTAGGGAGGTAGAATCATGAGGAGGTGATCAGGTAAACAAGTGATCAGTAAACCAGACTCAAACAGATAAAATTGTTTCTCAGTAATTTAAGTATGTTCTTGAACAGAGGTCAGTTATAGTTAAATGAATACAAAAATATCCAGCCACCAATAAGGTGACATTTACAATGTCTAGAACCTAGTCAGAAGTTTTCAGGCATACAGTACAATATGATCAGTCAAGAAAAGCTGATCAAATAGCTCTTTCATATGCTGATTTCATTCCATTTGGGTACATTCCCAGGAGTAGAGTGGCGGGGTCATATGGTAAATCAGTGTCCAGATGTCTGAGGAATATCCACAGTGTTTTCCATGATGGTTTACTAGTTTACATTCCCACTCCCCATGTTTATAGCAGCTCAATTCACAGTAGCAAAGATATGGAATCCATCCAGATGTTCATCAACTAATGACTAGATGAAGAAAATGTGGTAAATATACACTATGTAATACTACTGAGCCATAAAAAGGAATAAATACTGTCTTTTGCAACAAAATGAATACAACTAGAAACCATTATGCTTAGTGAAATAAGCCACTCCCAGTTAAGACAAATGTCATGTTTTCTCTGATATGTAGTAGTGAATATAGAATACAAAATAAGTGTGAGAATAAAACAGACATTTGTGATATGATTGTTGTTTTTAGCCCTTGTTCATTGTCTAGTGAAAAACACAAACACAAATTTAGAAGCCATCATTTACAATAGCAATAATGTGGAAATACTTAAGGATAAATCTGATTATAAAAGGACAAAACCTGTACACTGTAAAGTGTAAAGTATTGCTGAGAAAACTTTAAGAAATGTAAATAAAGGGAGAGATGGACTGTGTTCATCAGTGAAAAGACTCAGTATTCTTAAGAAGTCAGTCTTTCATAAAGCAGCCTAAAATCATACACTAAAAAAGTGTGGCTGGTAAAGAAAATAAAAAGCAAAATCTGGCAGAAAAGTACTTGACAGGATATAGGGGAAAATCCCAACACGATTTTGTCAAAATTAACCTGATTTTACAGGTATGTATAAATGCAAATAATTTACCAAAGCCAAAATAACATTTACAGAGGAGGTAAAATAGAAAAATTATTATGAATTTCACCAGAATTAAGAACTTTTGATATTTTCCAAAGTTGTTAAGAGAATGAATGGATGAAAATATTTATATGATATAAAGCCCACAAAAAATTTTTATTCAATATATGAACTGACAAAATTATAAGAAATTTATCAACCCAATTGTAAAGTTATTTTAACATATTTAGCAAAGGTGTGTTAAAGAGATGGTGTCAAAAAGGCACATAAAATGTTGTTCAGCATTGTTAACTCAATAGAGAAATGCAGTTTAAAATCACATTTAGGTACCACTACACACCTGTCAATATTCCTGAAATTCAGAACAAAACAAACAAACAAACAAAAACCTGTACATAATAAGTGTTGTCATGGCCGGCGCCGTGGCTTAACAGGCTAATCCTCCGCCTTGCGGCGCCGGCACATCAGGTTCTAGTCCCGGTCGGGGCACCGGATTCTATCCCGGTTGCCCCTCTTCCAGGCCAGCTCTCTGCTATGGCCTGGGAAGGCAGTGGAGGATAGCCCAAGTCCTTGGGCCCTGCACCCGCATGGGAGACCAGGAGAAGCACCTGGCTCCTGGCTTCGGATCAGCAAGATGCGCTGGCCGCAGCGGCCATTGGAGGGTGAACCAACGGCAAAGGAAGACCTTTCTCTCTGTCTCTCTCACTGTCCACTCTGCCTGTTCAAAAAAAAAAAAAAAAAAAAACAATAAGTGTTGTCATGATTGTGGAGAAACTGACTCTCCTACACTGTTTATGAGAATGTAAAATGGTTGGGGCTGGTGCTATGGCGCAGTAAGTTAATCCTCTGCCTGCAGCGCCGGCATCCCATATGAGCACCAATTCTAGTCCCGGCTGCCCCTCTTCCAATCCAGCTATCTGCTATGGCCTGGGAAACAGTAGAAGATGGCCCCTGCACCCATGTGGTAGTCCAGGTAGAGGCTCCTGGCTCCTGGCTTCGGATCGGTGCAGCTCCAGCCTTTGCAGCCATCTAGGAGTGAACCATCGGAAGGAAGACCTCTCTCTCTGTCTCTACCTCTCACTGTCTGTAATTCTACCTCTCAAATAAATAAATAAAGTCTTTAAAAAAAGAAAAGAATGTAAAATAGCACACTTCACTTTGGAAAATGGTAATTGGCAGATTCTTAGGAATGTAAATATCTTTAAACACCTGCTACATAACCAGCCATTCTACTCCTAGGATAATTGAAAGCATGTGTCCTCACAAAGACTTCTATTTGAATTCCATACCAGCAATATTCATAACAGCAAACTATCAAAAAAGCCAAATGACTATTAACAAATAATGGGTAAGTTGTGTATGTTATGTATTCTGTGTATTAGAACACTACCCAGCAATAAAAAAGGAATGAACTGTTGGTACATGGATAAATATAGAAGGATTTATTCTAAGTGAGAGAAGGCAGACCCAGAAAGTACATCCTGTATGTTTCCTCTTTTATAAAATACTAGAAATATAGACTAACCCATATGACAAATGTTGAATCAGTGTTGCATGTTCTGGGGAGGAAGCATTTAGGGAACATAATTACCTTGATTGTGATAATATTTTCCAAGTGTCAAAACTTAACCAAATTTTATAGCCAAGTACATACACTTAATTGTATGTCACAATTCTTTAAAAGAATTTTTTAAATTACTTATTTATGTTCATCTATTTGAAAGGCTCAGAGAGAGAAGTCTTCCAAATGATGATTTGCTGATTCACACCCCAACTTCCCATATATCCAGGACTAGGCCAGATGGAAGTCAGTAGCCCAGAACTCAATTAGGGTCTCCCAAGTGGGTTGGCAAGTACCTGAGTACTTGAGCCATCATTTGCTGCCCCCCAGGATGCACATTAGCAGGGAGCTGGATCAGAAGGGGAGAAGTGAGGGCTCAAGCCAGGCATCCTGACTTAGCATCCTAAGAGATGGCTTAACTGCTTAGCCAAATGCCTGCCCCTAAATAATGCTGTTTCAAAAGCAAAATAAAAGCTAACTGTTTCTCTTTCATAATAGAAAATTAATGGGATAATACCAAAATGAAAAATCAAGATGATATTTGTGTGCAGTTTAGGGATATGAAGTTTAAGTACCAAATGAATCATCAACTAAAATTTGGCAACATTTTTTTCCCAGAAAGCAGAAACTACTTGGGATAGGTTAGAAATGACATAAAGGACTTCTATTTTTCATATAAAGCCTTTTATTATAAGTTTACTCTTCAGATTATGGGCATATATAACTTAAGACTAAAAAAATACTGTATTTTAAAATGGGTAAGAAAAATGGTTTAATGATAGGACAATTCTATGCAAGTTCACTTATCTGTAAAATTAATTTACCAGAGTAGAATTAAGGTTAATGTCAACCTATTCAGATTAGGTATTAAATTTGGGTGAATTTTATTTGATAATTGAGTGTTTTCCACTTTGCTGTTAAAGAACTGTCAGAGTGGAAAAACCCAAGATATTTATCCTGAAAGACATTACAAAATGATCCCCTTCTTTGAAAACGTGTTTTGTAAAGATTAATTAAGCCTTGGTGTCGTTATTTTCTGTACTTTATTGATTCAGGATTACTTGGACTCTGTAAATGTGTTGAATTACTTACACATCATGGGCAGCAAATGCTAATTCTGAACATGCCCAGTGGGACCTCAGAGCCCTGAGATGCTAAATGTAATCTGGGGATCAGTAACATTCCATTCATAAAGTGTGTCACCCACAGGTTAATGGAAATAAACAATAGGAAAGACAATGGGTGGATTATGCAAATACACTGAAAAGATTAAGCAGGGGGAGGGGACTACAAGAACCCAATTTGTGCTTTATTTAAATGTGGATTAAGGTTTATAGTAGCCAAAATGATTAAAGCTACTTTGCTAATTTGCTAATGCTCTAAAAAGCACCACTGCACAGGAAAACCTCTATCAAAATAAGTTGGCTGTGGCTTTTTCTGTGTCAAGGAGGGTGAGCGGTAATGGAGTGCATAGAGGCACGAGATTCAGCAAGGGAATTTTTGACAATAAATAAAGTGACAAATGTAGTATTCAGGAGAAAAGTTTGATCACGTATGTATAACATTTATGTGTATTTATTACAGACTAATAAAAATTTCACAAAACTGAAGCTCAGCTGTAATAAAAATTCAACTAACTGTTTTAAAAGGAAGAAAGGCCAGAAAACAAACTTAAAACTTACGTTCTTTTTAGGGAAAACCTGCTCAGATTACACTGTGAGGGAGGAATTATTTTGTGATTAATTATCCTTGAATAATAGAGAAGAAATGGAAAAGGGTAAACTTCTTCCCAAGCTTTTAGTTGGCAGAAAGGTGGCAGCCTAGGTACAGCCCAGCAGCCTGTAGCAGGTGATCTTGAAGAGGGAGCTACAATCCTGGAAGCGTGCGCTTTGCTGAACTGAGTTCTAACAGGAAGAAATGGCTCCTTGTTCAGTACTCCTTCAACGGAAATTGACCTGAAGAGAGAGCCCATTGTAAGGATCAACACACCTGTTACCACCATGTGAACTAACTTCCCAGGAGCTCCTCAGCGTCTTCTGACAGTTATTTCAGAATATCCCATACTCTGCTCTCCTATTGGTCTGCAGTGTGAATATATGGGAATGAAACTCTTGGGACAAAGGATTGCTGATGGAAGAACTGCAGAGGGTTGATGCATGCAGTGTGGGGAGCTTGCAGAGTTAGACATTAGCCCACACAGGCAGCTGTCAGTAGAGAGTGAATCCATGTTTGTCCTGCAAGTACTGCCTTTGGCCTCCCTTTCCATACATGACTATAGGAAGAAATGGGAGAAGTCATTTCATTTTCTCAGAGAGCCTGAGAACAAAGATGAAATGAGAAATTATGAGAAGATGCATTTTCATTCTATCTTCACTCATGACCCTTGAGGTTCTTTCCCCCCCCCCCTCTTCAGTTCATGCATCATCCAATCTTTAGAAACTTTTCCATCACAGTTTACACCTTCACTATTTAAAGGTGTGGAAATCACAGGGCTTCGTGTACTTCATCTGTTAAAATTTCCCTGAATGAGTAGATGCTATGTTGACCCCTTATCATCATTCTGCAATATGCCAAGTAATGTAAATGGTTGTTACTTAGTAGTCTTGGTATTAAATATTTGACTTTTGTTTCTTTTTTTTTTTTTTGCTTTGTTTTTAAAGATACTGTTTTCCCTTTGGACGACCAGAAGGTGCTCTAAAAGCTACACTTTCATTACTTGAAAGGGTATGTTTGAACCTTCCTTTATAAATGCTGTTTGTTCTCAGTTGCTGTGTGTTTTAGTGCCTAAACTAGGCAGGCAGTCCCGTCCCGTGAGGCTGTGCTCTTTATTAAGTCCATCACATTGCATGACTTCCTCTCTGTTCTTCTTACATTTAAACTCTCCCTGTACCTGCTTCTTCCTCCGTGAAGCCTTTCCCACCCTTTCCCACCCTGTTTTATCCTGGCATGATGGCATCTTTTTGGTATAGCCAATTTTCCCACTTCATTTTTCCCCTTCTGGATAGATTTTTTTTAATTAAGTGTGGTTATAATTATCTCTCTTTTTAAATATCACAGTTGTCTTTTGTTAATTCTTCAATGATGTTTTTACTTCTTATCATAGTCCTCATACCTATAAGAATTTATCATTATTACATTCTTTCTACTCACAGTGCATCCCAGAATTTATTAAATTATTCCAATTTGCATTACCTTAAATAAATTCACGTTACAGAAGTTCATTTCCCCCACCCAAAATAAATTGCAAACAAGATTTTTGATTCCATGCTGAAAAATCATTTTGAAAAGAATATACTCTATTCCTATGTTTGTGGCAATTGAGGTTTGAAAGGAAACATCATTTACATTTGTACATAAATCTGTTCATAGGTTAGTTGCATGCTAATGGATAAAATAATGTGGTCAACTCATTCCATATCAGAATTAAAAAGAATTTCTAGGTATCATCTATAGCTCATGATTTTTCCCCTGGACTTAATTTATTGACTCCAAGCACTTATTCTTGTCCATTTTTCTGCTATATTAATTTTAGATATCACATTGCTTATTAGCACCTCTATTAAAAGCAAAAAGGAAAAATGCTGTTCAGATATAACATCTCTATTTCAGTAACTTAAGAACTTAGGAAATAAAACCTAGAACTGATGATCAAAGTGAGATATTTGCTTTATAGGCTGATTTTCTCTATATATCCCCGTCTTATCCCTGATTATTATGTATCAAATTATAGAAATATGGTAACTGTTCTGTAAAATTGTTATGCTATTAAATACTGCACATAACCCAGGATTTTCAAAGTGTTTATTTCATCCTATTCATAGTTAAAATGAAATCATTAAAGATCAGAGTTTTTGATTTATTATTTTTTGGAGGGGGACTATATCCCATCGTGTGCACCTAGTGCAGTCTCACAGCGTCCTAGTTTCCATGGCAGAGCCTCCCATCTGCCCCCAGCAGAGAAGAGGTAGCAATAGCTGAGATGCCCTTGTGCCCTGCATTGGCCAGTGGCAGAATGAACAGTAACCTTTGTTCCAGCTGTAGTCACGAATCACGTCTTTTGCTGACTTTAATAAGACATATTAAGGGCCATTTCTTCATTTTTACATCTATTACTGACAACTCACAAAAATAAATAAAATCTACATGTGAATTCTCAACACCTGATGCTTTGGAAAAACAGGAGAGGAAGCTTGAAGCAAAGGTTGACACCTGCCAGTTTGCATTTGCCAGCCCCTTTTCTGCATTTTGCCAGGCAGCAGGGTTCAGTTCCCGCCCTCCACTCCAAATTAAGTGCACAGCTCCTAGGGAACATGAAATAAGGCCTGATTTAAATCATGGATTCACCTCCGTGGCACACATATACATCTTCTTTTAACAGTTTCTTCTGTTATTTAAAGTTTGACACTGCGAGAAGCTTGATAACTTCACAATGTTTTATTTGGAATGAAATTTTTTCTTCGACTTACATTTTAGTAATAATCACATGTAAAATAATGGCACATCTTTAATGCTTGTATATTTTTTAGTATATGCCACAGGACTTTTCTGACTGTATGTCAGAATAGTACAAAGAATAATTATCTTTGATAGAAGAAATTTTCAAATGATAAATTTGGCTGTTTTCAGAACAGGAAATCTTCCTTAACTAAATTTTTAAATGTTGTCAAGAATCACCGATGTCTTGATAGTCACATAAATTAGAGATTGTAAAATCCTTGTGCTGAAGCTGACTGAAAAGAGAGTGAAATAATAAGACATGAAATAGATGTTTTTGTGTTTCTTTAATATTTCTCCAAAGAGAAGAGACCAATGGGACAGTTAGAATACTAACAAAGCACTTTCCTCTATGTGAACATTTTGCATTATATTTCATAATTTGAATGTATGCTAACTAAAAAAATACATTAAATATATGGAAAGATAGAGTTTGATTATTAATGATTTCATTAAGTTATTATGAGCAATTGGTCACTAAGTAAGTTTTAAAGTAAGTTATCTATGAGCCCTTACAAAAGTGTTCACTATATTACAGTTCGAATTCTGGATACAACTATTTTCCCATGCTTGCCGCTAGGAAAAACATTTTAAGGAAAACTTCAAAAATACATTTTAGGGACCAAGAGAGAATGATCAGTTAACTTTTAAAAACTGTGGAAAGTTTCCGTATATTTTAATATTTGATATTCCCAGAGCACTCATTTCACTAAGATAAGGAAGCTTTCTCCTCCCTTATGGTCTGGTATTTTCAGTACACCACAGTCAGTAAAGTGTAATTAGTAAAAGTATAGGATCACATTTTTTAGAGCTCAGAAATTATCCTTAATGGAATATTTGTTATGGTTTACAAATACATTGCTCAAAAAGTTTAGGGCCTTTACAATAGGGATGTGCAAGACAAACTTTGTTTATTACTCCTCCCAAGGACTGTAATCCTGATCTGAAACAGCTGCTCTAATGGTGTTGTGGGTCCCTGGAGGAAAAGTGACAGTCACACTGAAGGGTGGCCTGGCCTATGGGAGGTTTTGATGTGCATAAATGAGGCTTAGACAGGAGGAGCCAAGACCAGAGGATTACGTTCCTGGTTGTGAAGTGCCGACTCATTACTTCCCCCATGTTACCTTGGGCCCCTTCCCCCTTCCTTGCAACAGTCAAGTCTGGGACAACTGCTACAATGTGTTTTTAGTATTTATTTTGTACAACATCCGTCTTCTTTCTTTGTGTCCATCTCTCTCTCCCCTTCTCCTCTCTCGGTAGGTTTTAATGAAAGATATTGCCACTCCTATACCAGCAGAAGAGGTGAAGAAAGTGGTCAGAAAATGTCTCGAGAAAGCTGCCTTGATCAATTACACTAGGCTCACAGAATATGCCAAAATAGAAGGTCAGTGCAGTGAGCAATTGCCGAAGTGGCAGTGAGAGCCAACAATGCCTATTAACTGAATTTTCTATGAAAAGTCCCTTCCTTTCCTGAACAATCCTGTACCATGGCAAAGGGAAATGTCTCATTAAAATCTCAGCTGGTGAACTGAAGAGCTTTTTCCTATTCATTGCTTTAATATGCCTCCTGGGACTCTGCTTGAATGAAAGACCCAGGATTCGTGCTTAAGTTGTCCTTTGTTCTTATTCTGAGTTTTCAAGAAACCAAAAGGTGTTTTCATGGGTTGTATTTTTTGACATTACTGTAAGTATGTCTAACATTTAAACTCTGAGCAGTCGATTCCTTCCTGATCAGTAACAGTACAGTATTACGTAATTTTATTTTCTGTTCTGCAGTGACACTCGGAGGAGGAGGAAACTTGTTGATTATTGTGAGTGCTGAAATAAACTGATAGAATTTCCTGCAGGTTTTAATTGCTTGGAATATATTGATGCCCTTGAAAGATTAGATCTCTTGAGAGGACTGTGCATTTTTTTCTCTTTCATCAGGTTTTATTCATTAAGTGTACCAATGGTTAAAATGTTTAGAAATAAGTAGATTAGAATTTGTGGCAGTCACAAAATCAGCTTTTATTCATCAGTCCTTTGATATAACTAAGAGCAATAGAAAAGGCCTCAAATTCTTTGCTCAGAGTATCCTAAAAGCAGCTTATACAACACATGTAGCATTAATTGAGGCAGGGAACATGTTTGTGGTTCATGTAAAGTGCCCGTATCTGAAAATAAAAAGTAAGGTCATCCTTTAAAATATTTTGGTAATTTTCAATTTATGATTTTACTTAATAAATTATAAATTTATGAGTTACTTGGTATTAGAATAGTTTTATCAAAATTCAGCCAATGAAAAAGATTGATTCTAACTGGTTGTGTTATTCCTTTTTTCTCTTGAAATCTGGGCACGCTTTTCTAACATGTGATAACCAACCTCCTGAGTGATTAACAAAAAAGCCATCTCATCACTATAGCAACCAATATTATATCACGAGAGTAACAACATGGAACCTCCTTAGTTACCAGTTTAACATCATTAATTATGATATCATGTTGTGTTAAAGTGAAAGCAATGAACATTAGATCATTTGGGGAAAGTGGAAGATTAAGCATATTGGTTTTCCATTTTGAATACTCATTCAAATGATTTTTGTGTTGGAAGTATTAAGTGTTCTGAACACAGTTTAAAAAAACTGATATAAAAATAGATTAAAGCCTTTCAAATCTGGAAAAGATAAAAAAATTTGCAGACTCTTGAATAAATAAAATATTGTTTTATACAAATATTACAAGCCCTATCTAGAGTCACACTGTAAGCTCTTTTGTTCTTAGGTGTTTATGTTACTATTTGACCATTTACCTGTCCAAGAACACTGAAAAGATGCAATATACTTCTGTTTAGTTCTGTATTTTATAGTCATACAATCTACCTTGATATGGGTAAATAACCTTTCATTTGTACACATAAAAACAATTCTGTATGAGGAAGAAAACCTATGGTACACTCGAATAAATAGTGAGCAGTGATATCTCCCACCTTCTCCGTTTCTGGAGTCAACTCCCTCTTAGCCAGTGTGAGAGTATCATAGAGAATAAATACTAGAAACTTATTCAGGTAGGACTGTCAGGGAAGCAGTCTTTCAAAACTACTCTTGCTCCTAGCTTAAGAAAAACTTCAACAGATTTCCTTGTATCCCTTGCCCCTTACTCCTTTTATATTTAGGGGGAAAAAAAAAGTAATTTTGTTTTATTCTCAGGACCAGACCAAGAACAAAATCAAATTTAACTTAGAAACAGGATCTGGGCTACTTTTCTTTGTTTGGTTGGCCTTCTACTTTATGTGAGCAATGTGAGTAGAATTTACTTTTCTCCTAAATTCTCTTTTCTTATGTTTTAGGCCCAGCAGAAAAGGAAACAGGTAATTAATGTGTCTGCATGCATGTACCATTGTATCTAATATGATGGTATGATTTTTAATCTGCTTTATTGAGGGAAGATGCACATACAAAAAGCTGTATATATTTAATGTATACAACTTGAAAGACTTGGAGATAAATATACAGCTGTGAAACCATCACCACAATCTATGCTTTAAATGAGCCTGTCATTTCTAAAGACTTCTTCCCACCTTCTTTATTTTATCATTATTTTGTGATAGACACTTAATGTCTCATCTACCCTCTAAGCAATTTTTAATTGCATGGTGCATTCTTGTTAACTATAGGCACCCGATATTCAGTAGATCTCTAGAATTTACTCATCATGTGTAACTGGATCTTGGTATATTCTTTGACCAACAGCTCCTCATTCCCTCCTTCCATCCCCTAGCAGTCACTCTTCTACTGTCTGCTTCTGTGGGTTTGAATATTTTAGGTTTTTCATATATTTGGTATCAAAAAATATTTGTCCTTTTTAAAATATTTATGTGTTCATTTGAAAAACAGAATAACAAAGTGAGAGAGAGAAAGAAAGAGAGAGATCTTCCATATGCTGATTCACTCCCCCATATGGCTGCAACAGCCAGGCCTATGCCAAGGCAAAGCCAGGAGCCAAGAAGTCCATTTGGTCTCCCATATGAGTGGCAGGGACCCAAGTACAGGGACAATCAACTGCCTTCTCCAGGCACAGTAGCAGAAGGCTGGTTCAGAAGTAGAGTTGGTACAATTCAAGCTCACACTACTAGGTGGGATGTGTGTATTACAAATGGCAGCTTAACCCATTGCACCACAACGTCCATCCCTAGAGTATTTGTCCTTCTTTATTGTGGCTTATTTTACTTAGCAAAACATTCTCCAGGTTCATCCATGTCACAAATGGCAGGATGTCCTTTTTTGAAGGCTATACATATACATATTTATTATGTGTATATGCTGCATTTTCTTTTATCCATTTGTCCATGGATGGACATTTGGGTTGCTTTCATGTCTTGGTTATGGAGAATTATTCCAGGATGAACATGGGAAGGCAGATATCTTTTTGAGATTCTGATTTTCATCCTTTGGAGATACACTCATAAGTGGGATTACAATATCCTACAGTTCTATTTTTAATTTTTTAAAGAACTGATATACTGTTTCCTATAGCAACTGCACCAATTTATATTCTCACCAACAGTACACCAGAGTTCCATCCTCACCAGTACTTGGTATTTTTGAGCCTTTTTTTATTTTTTGATAACATCATCCTAACCCATGTCAAGTAATATATCAATGTGATTTTGATTTGCATGTCACCAAGGAGCAAGGAACTCACAGATGTTGAGCACCTTTTCATATATCTGTTGGCTATGTGTGTATCTTCTTTTACAAAAAGTCTAGGGGCCAGCATTGCTTTTCAGAGCACCAGATCAAGCCCAGGCTGCTCTGCTTCCAGTCCAGCTTCCTGCTAATGCTCCTGAGAAAACAGCAGAAGATGGCCCAACTATTTAGGTCCCTGCCACCCAGGTGGAAGACCTGGATGGATTTCCTGGCTCCTAGTTTGGACCTGGCCCAGCCCTGCTCACTATTGCAGGCATATAAGAAGTGAATCAGCAGGCGGAAGTCCTCTCTATGTCACTCTGCCTTTAAAATAAATCTTAAAAATAAAAAAATAAAATTCGATTCAGTTCCTTTGTACCTTTTTAAATTGGTTATTTTGGCTTTTGCTATTGAGTTGTCTGGGTTCCTTACATATTTCAGATATTACCTTTTATCAGATACATAGTTTGCACATATTTCCTCCCATCCCATATGTTGCCTTTGCTGTTGGCAGTGTGATGCCTTGATATCGATGAATAGCTCTGTCCATTTCAGGGCACCTACAAGATAATTATGACTAGGATCCTGAAAATGCTTTGATTTTAGCAGAATTATTGCTAATGTTCATGGGGGAAAGCAGACTATTTACGTAAAACTTCAGCAATATTTTATATGAATTCAAAGCAGGAAAAAAACTGACTTTATTAATGTTGTACATTATGTTTTAAACATGGACACTCATCTTACTTGGAAGCGATCACCAATATCATAAGGGCTCTTACAACTCAAAGAGAGGACCCACATTCGATATCATGATTGTCAAATAATATGAGAGTAAATGTATAAATGCAGTTAAATAAAAAGTAAATAGTTCTTAACTTTGAACGTTGTTCACTATAGGAATAAGCAGAGGTTATGAAATTCCCTTTTCAGGAAACTGATGGGAAAGTGTTCTTCTCTGGGTCTCTGAATTTTTAGATGATTTATTGCTTTTCTCTTTTTCCTCTTACACAGTTGTAATTAATTTAACTGCTCGTGTTATCTGCTGGTGTTTATCCTCAGTGTCTCTTAACCTCTTACAGGCAGGGTCCTTACTGACTTGTTCACTGCTTTAATCCTGGCACTTGGCACTGTCTGCTGACACAGAATAGGTACTCAGTGCTTTGGAGAAAGGCACCAGGTTAGTTAGTTTCATCCAAAAACAATGGAGCAAGAAACAAGCTATGAACCTTTCTAGTCCAAGTTTTCTCATTGCAGTCAAGCTTTGCATGCATGCAATATTATAGACATTGTTGTTAAGTTGTTTTTAACTTAAGTCTTCCATTAAGGACTCTATTTCTTCGTCCTTTTTTCCCTTACCAATTTCAAAATTTCTCCAGTATTTGACTCCAGAAAATGACAGGAGCAAAGCACTCAGATCCATAAAAAGGGGAAAGAACACACCTAAAATGACTGCTAAGTGCACTCCAGAAAAATTGAATTGGAAAAAGAATGAGACTATATTCATCCCTTCTTATGACAGCCCATTGTAATAGCAACAGTCTTGTGCTCATTAACAAACTTTTTCAAAACCTCTTAGGGCGTTTTATACCCCACAATATTCCTGTTGTGAAAATAATTATAACCTTGTTTACAAACTAAAAGTCCAAGATTGTTTGTGGCTTTCCCACTGCCACAGAGTAAATGAGTCAGCCAGTTGGGGCCAGGATCAGGGGTCCTGAACCTTATCCTACAGAGCCTGCACTCTTTTCCCTGTGAAACATGAAAGGGTTGCAGTGCACCTTGATAAAGCGTGGTCCAAGTCACACTGTCTCCCTCCAAGAGAAGAGAGGAAAGAAAAGGAGCCGTCGCTTACCCACATACCTGGCTTCCACCAGGCAGACATCTCTGCTTTATACCTGTTAAGCATTCTGTTCCACTTAACTATACAAGGTCAGCAACTACTTTTATTAAAATTAAATGCTTATATGGAACAGAGAAGAATCAGCATAATCTCCATAATTTAAGTGGTTTGAAAGGAAAGCTAATCTCAACTGAAGAATGTTCTGAAGTAACAGAAGAGGGGTTTTTGAGAAATGTAGTCATATTCCTTTAGTTGCATTTGGTAGCACATTAACCTAACACAGTTACAAGTAAATGTTCTTTGGGGATGCTTTTGAGAGTGGATAAAAATGAGACTATCAATTGCATATGTGAGTGCTCAAGTGCTTGTACTCTCAAACAGTCATCTCTTGAGCGTGTAATTATTTTCCTCTAGTTGTTTTTACCATCTAGAAAACGAGTAAAAACTCTGCCCAAGACTTGTCACGATTCTACCATCTGTTGACTGCCTGTATGTCCCATAGGTTCTCTGTTTACACTGCTCCATTAGCTCCTCAGCACATACTTTACAGAAGAAGAAATGGAATTCAGAAAAAGTTCATTGCTTGTACAGGATCGTGCTGTTGTCATTAAAATTCACACCCATGTTTCTCAGACACCAGAGCCCTGTTCACATGCTGTCTGCTGGCCGCTACGCTTCCATGACTGCCTGACTCAAAGTAAAGGCATTTTTTGGAAATCACCTCAGCCACATCCCAACAGCCAAGGGCTCCTTTCCCCCAAAATAACAATGTTTATTTAACAATAAGAGCCAGCACTTCCTTGCTGTACACTGCTCTAAATATTTTCTGCGTATCAACTCATTTCCTTATAATATCCTTTTGGAATAAATATTATTATTAGCACTCCTTCAAAAACCTAAGAAAAAGAGGTTAATACAATTTGTCTGCAGTTCCATAGCTAGTAAGTGGGAGATTCGGGACCACTGTTTATTTATCTATTGATCTGTCTTCCCTCTATGTCTTTCCTCCTATTCACAAGCTTATATCGTTAAATTTGCACATATTTAAAATCTTTCTGTTTATTTTCCCCCTATGGATCTTGGGATGTAATGTGTTGAAGATGATTAAAATTTGCTCCCCCGCCCCAGACTTCTTCTCCACCTTCTCCACCTTATTTTTCTCCACAGCACTTCAGATGATGTAACACACAATAGGATTCATTTTATCCTTCATATTTTATGAGATTGTTAGCTCCATGAGGGCAGGAGACTTTATATTTTAATAATTGCTATATCTTCAGTACTGAAAAATGTACCAGGCATTTGCTTGATAGTCTATAAATGTCGAGTAAAATAATATGACACAGAGTTATCAGGCTATTTACAACAGAAAAAAAAAATTCAGTAAGCAGGTAGACTGGATTGCCAGAGATCATTCAAAGCCATCACTGAACAATTAAAGAGCAAAAGCCAACTACTTAAAAACAATTAAAAACAATTAAAAATTCCACTAAAGTGGAATTTCATGCTTTGTCTTAGATTGAGAGAGATACTAACCGTGGATGCAAGAAATCAGAGTATAAATAGCAATTGCTTTAACAATACCCGGTGATCCAGTCTGTTGCAGCTGTTTTTATAATCCAGCCTGCTGCTCAATTATGGCTCACAGCTCTCTTCTGTCCTTGAGAAATCCTCAGATCCTCCACTGGCAGCACAAATTTTCAGAATAGAGTGATTTTAAAATGTTAGACTGGATTTACAAAAAACAAATAACCTGTCTCTAAATGTCTTTTTTTCCTTCTTGGGAATTATTTACAGGCTTAGTGAAAATAGAGTTCCTTTTGAGATCTGAAATTTCCAGGAAGCAATTCCTTTTTAATTTAGAAGTTGTGAAATACCACTATTTGCTAGAATTGGCTTTTTTTTAAGTGCCAATGATGTACACTATTACAAAAGCAACTCATTTTCACCCCTGTTTTAATCTTATCACTAACTATATTAATTCTGCAATAGTAAAATCCTTTTTATTGATAATCTAGGATTGAAATGACACTGAAATTTTGCTTTCCTAATTGTGTTTCTGTTTTAAATCCCATGCATTATTGATGCAAATTAGATTTTTAAAAAATCAGTTCTTTAGTTCAGAGAATATCTTATGGACAAGAGCAGCAATAACATAATAATGGTCCATGATTTGTCCTAAAAATTATGTATCATATTGTAACTTAAGATATAAAAGGAGCAAATGCTTCTTATAGCTTGCCTTGCCTGGAGGTCTTTTGCCTTGACTTGGTATTTAGGTGTCCTTGTGATTCTAGGAATTTGAAGGTACCCTGCGCAGAAGGTGGCACGGAATGAACGGACAAGTCTTTGTGCTGTGAGGAGCATCCTCAGCACTCCTGTTGCCAAGCTCCCAGGTCTATCCCCCAGTGTTCTCATTTTCAGAATCTCAGTTGACCGGGACAGAGATGCCTTCCCAGAGGGTCACAGTGCTTACCTTCTCTGGAAAGAGGCAGTACACTGGCAGTCCTTACATCATTAGGATATGAGTGCCATCTGGGTAGTATTTTAATTTAGCACTCCATTGTTGGTTTGTAGTGGTAAATAATAAGGAAATAAAATCTCTTCCACTTAAGAGTTTGGGGGCCTAGAAGCTGAGTGTATATACAAAACGTGTGAAGAATGTTTTGCTAGCAGTGAATAATGTCTAAGATAGCAAAACAGTTTCCTCTACTAAGTTTTGTGTTTCCACATAAATGTGATTTAAATATCTTGAGCATTATATCTCGCCATGCACTGAGATTTCTGAAATCTAAACTATTTTCCTGAAATTTTGCACCTCCTTAACATTCACAGCACTTTGCAGGAGGTAATTTGTGTATTAAAATAAACTGAATCCTCCCCCTGAAGGAACCCAACAGGTAATTAAAGATTTTCCACTCCGCCTTTTGCACAGGGTGGCTTGGTTGATGGGAACTTAGCCCTGAAGTAAAACTTCTGTCAACACTTCTACCTCCAAGTTGCCTGCTTGTTAGATACAATTATGGATTAAATTTGTGGCTCTGAAAGAGAATGACTTACTGTCATTTTAAAAAATATTTCTGAGAATCATATAAATCTGTTATGCCGTTTAGTTTGTAGAGCAGTTTGTGTGTGCATTGTAAATACTTGTTGCTTGTGTAACGTAGCATTAGTAGAGTACTTCAAAACATTCATGAAATAATGTAATTAAAACATAAGTTTACAGAGAATGACTTTAGCCTAGTGGTTACAATGCCAGTTGATTTCCTGCATCTCACATCAAAGTACCTGGGCTCAATATGACTCCTACTCCTGATTCCAGCTTCCTACTAATGCAGACCCTGGGAGGCAGCAATGATGACTCAAGTAGTTGGCACTCTGTCACATGTTTGGAAGACCTAGATTTGTCTCTGGCTGCTGGCTGAAGCCTGGCCCCAACATTGTGAGTGTCTGAGGAGTGGAACAGCACATTGGAGCTCACATTCTTCCTCTCCCTGCCTCTCAAAAAAAATTTAAAATTTTGATGAAAAGGCAAATTTTATTTTTATAAAACTATGAGTTGATTGTCATAAAAAATTGAAATCACATAATTTTTTTTCCTAATAAGTATTTTCCAAAAACATTTTGAAGATCCCTTGTATTTGTTATTGTTTGGGGGGAAATACAAATTAAAATTTATTTTAGCACTTAATATAAAGAAAACTGTGACTTTTTCATATGGCTAATGGACTGTTTAACTGCCTAAGATGCAGACTTGGTTTTTTTAAAGAAGATTTTATTTAATGAATACAAATTTCATAGGTATAGCTTTAGGAATAAAGCGGTTCTTCCCCCCACACACACACACTCCTCCCCTCCCAACTCGACTCCCATCACACCTCCTATTCCCTCTCCCATCCCATTCTTCATTAAAATTTGTTTTTAATTAACTTTATATACAGAAGACCAACTCTATACTAAGTAAAGATTTCAACAATTTACACCCACATAGACACACCAACTATAAAGTACTGTTTGCAAACAAGTTTTACAGTTAATTATCATAGCACAACTCATTAAGGACAGAGGTCCTACATGGGGAGTAAATGCACAGTGACTCTTTTTGTTGATTTAAGAATTGACACTCTTATTTATGATATCAGTGATCACCCGAGGCTCTTGACATGAGCTGCCAAGGATACAGAAGCCTTTTGAATCCATACACTTCGTCAGTATTTAGACAGAGCCCTAAACAAAGTGGAAATTCTCTCCTCCCTTCAGAGAAAAGTACATCCTTCTTTGTTGTCCCCTTTTTCCACTGGGGTCTCACTCACAGAAATTCTTCACGTAGATCATTTTTTGCTACCATGTCCTGGCTTTCTATGCCTGAAATGCTCTCGTAGGCTTTTCAGCCAGATCCAAATGCCTTAAGGGCTGATTCTGAGGTCAGAGTGCTATTTAGGGCATTTGTCAGTGTCTGCTGTGTTGACTGCTTCCCATATTGGAACATTCTCCCCTTTTTAATTCTATCTGTTGTTATTACCAGACACTTGGTCTTATTTATGTGATCCCTTTGACATTTAATCCTTTCTATATGATCAGTTACACACTTAATGTGATCACTTTAACATGTAAGATGCCATTAGTACCAGCCAGTTTAATGGCATTTGGAGTTCCATGTCAAGTTTTTAGCTTTATCCTTGGGGTAAGTCCGTGAGAATGTGTGCTGAACTGTATAGCTTCCCCCTCTCTTATTCCCACTCTATTTTTTTTACTGGGATCTATTTTTAATTGGATTTATAAACCTATGAATAATTCTATTAAGTAAAAAGTTTGATCAATGGTAATAAGTAGAAAAATAAAATAATAAAAAATAAAGTATGATAATAAATTGTTCCTTGACAGTCAAGACAAGGGCTGTTCAAGTCATTGCTTCTCATAGTGTTAGTTTCACTTCCACAGGTTTCCTTTTAGGTGCTCAGTTAGTTGTCACAGATCAGGGAGAACCTATGGTATTTGTCCCTTTGGCACTGGCTTATTTCACTCAGCATGATGTTTTCCAGATTCATCCATTTTGTTGCAAATGATGGATTTTATTTTTTTTTTGCCACTGTGTAGTATTCCATAGAGTACATATCACATAGCTTCTTTATCCAGTCTTCCACTGATGGGCATTTAGGTTGATTCCATGTCTTAGTTATTGTGAATTGAGATGCAATAAACATGGAGGTGCAGATAACTCTTATTTGATGATTTAATTTCACTTGAGTAAATTCTGAGGAGCAGAATGGCTGGGTCATATGGTAAGACTATATTCAGATTTCTGAGGTATCACCAAACTGTCTTCCGTAATGGTTTTACCAGTTTGCATTCCCACCAACAGAGGATTAGGGTACATTTTTCCCCACATCCTCGCCAGCATCTTGTTGGTCGATTTCTGTATGTGAGCCATTCTAACTGGGGTGAGGTGAAATCTCATTGTGGTTTTGATTTGTATTTCCCTGATGGCTAGTGATCCTGAACATTTTTTCATGTGTCTGTTGGCCATTTGGATTTCCTCTTTTGAAAAATGTCTATTGAGGTCCTTGGCCCATCTCTTAAGTGGGTTGTTTGTTTTGTTGTTGTGGAGTTTCTTGATTTCTTTATAGATTCTGGTTATTAATCCTTTATCTGTTGCATAGTTTGCAAATATTTTTTCCCGTTCTGTCAGTTGCCTCTTCACTTCCCTGTTTATTTTGCCATACAGAAACTTCTCAATTTGAAGTTGTCCCATTTGTTAATTTTGGCTTTGACTGCCTGTGCCTCTGAGGTCTTTTCCAAGAAGTCTTTGCCTGTGCCAATGTCGTGCAGTGTTTCCCCAATGTTCTCTAATAATTTGATGGTGTCAGATCATAGATTTAGGTCTTTAATCCATGTTGAGTGGATTATTGTGTAAGGTGTAAAGTACTGGTCTTGCATCATACTTCTGCATGTGGAAATCCAGTTTTCCCAGCACAATTTGTTGAAGAGACTATCCTCACTCCAGGAATTGGTTTTAGCTCCTTGGTCAAATATAAATTGGTTGTAGATGTTTGGATTGATTTCTGGCATTTCTATTCTGTTCTATTTGTCTATCTATCTGTTTTTGAACCAGCACCAGGCTGTTTTGATTATAACTGCATTGTAGTATGTCTTGAAATCTGGTATTGTGAAGCCTCTGGCTTCGTTTTTGTTGTGCAAGATTGCTTTAGTTATTTGAGGTCTCCTTGCCTCCATATGAATTTCAGCATCATTTTTTCTAGATCTGAGAAGAATATCTTAGGTATTTTGATTGATATCACATTGAATCTATAAACTGCTTTTGGAAGAATATACTTTAATGATATTGATTCTTCTGATTTATGAACATGAAAGATTTTTCTGTTTTTTGGTGTTTTCTTATATTTCTTTCTTTAATGTTTTATAATTCTTATCATAGAGATCTTTGATATCCTTGGTTAAATTTATTCCAAAAATTTGATTGTTTTTGTAGCTATTGTGAACGGGATTGTTCTTAGAAGTTCTTTCTCAGCTGTGGCATTGTCTGTGTATACAAAGGCTGTTGATTTTTGTTTATTGACTTTATATCCTGCTACTTTACCAAACTCTTCTATGAGTTTCAATAGTCTCTTAGTGGAGTCTTTTGGATCCCCTATATATAGAATCATGTCATCTATAAATAGGGATAGTATGACTTCCTCCTCCCAATCTTATCCCTTTGATTTCTTTTTCTTGCCTAATGCTTCTGGCTAAAGCTTTCAGAATGGTATTGAATAGCAAAGGTGAGAGTTGGCATCCAATATGGTACCGGATCTCAGTGGGAATACTTCCAACTTTTCCTCATTCAATATGATGCTGGCAATGGGTTTGTCATAAATTATGTTGATTGTGTTGAGGAAGGTTCCTTCTATAACCAACTTGCTTAGATTTTTCATCAAGAAAGTGTGTTATATTTTATCAAATACTTTCTGTGTATCTATTGAGGTAATCATACGTTCTTTGTTCAGCAGTTAGTTAATGTGATGGATCACATTGATTGATTTGTGAATGTTAACCATCCTTGCACACCAAGGAAGAATCCCACCTGGTCCAGGTGAATTATCTTTCTCAGGTGTTGTTGTATTCAATTGGTCAGAATTTTGTTGAGGATTTTGTGTCTGTGTTCATCAGGGAAATTGGTCTGTAGTTCTCTTTCTCTGTTGCATCTTTTCTGGGTTTAGGAATTAAAGTAATGCTACCTTCATAGAATTTGGGAGGATTCTCTCCCTTTCAATTGTTATGAATAACTTGAGAAGAATTGGAGTTAGTTATTCTTTAAACATCTGGTAGAATTCAGGATTGAAGCCACCTGGTTCTGGGCTTTTCTTGGTTGGGAGGGTCTTTAGTACTGATTCAATTTCTGTCTTGATAATGGATTTGTTTAGGTTTTCTATGTCTTCATGGCTCAGTTTAGGTAGGTTGTATGTGTCCAGGAATCTATCTATTTCTTCTAGGTTTCCCAGTTTGTTGGCATGCAGCACTTTGTAGCAATTTCTGATGATTCTTTTTGTTTCTGTGGTGTCTGTTGTTACGTTTCCATTTTCATCTCTGATTCTATTGATTTGGGTCTTCTCTCTCCTTTTTTTGCTTAGTTGAATGAATGGTATGTCAATTGTTTATTTTTTCAAAAAACCAGCTCTTCATTTTGCTGATCTTTTGTAATAATTTTTTGGATTCAATTTTGTTGATTTTTTCTATAATTTTATTTCTTTTATCCTACTAGTTTTGGGTTTGGTTTGCTATTGTTTTTCTAGATCCTTGAGATGCACTGTTAGCTCATTTATTGGATGTGTTTCCAATTTCTTGATGTAGGCATATATTGCTATAAACTCTCTTCTAAACACTGCTTTTGCTATATCCTATAAGTTTTGATATGTTGTATTATTATCTTCATTTGTTTCCAGAATTTTTTTTATCTTTTGATTTCTTCTTTGACTCACTGCTCATTCAGGAGCATGTTGTTCAGTCTCCATGTGTTTGTGTATGCTCTAGAGATTCCTGAGTTCCTGATTTCCAGCTTCATTCCATTGTGGTCTGAGAAGATGCATGGTATGATTTTGATTTTTTTTAATTTGCTGAGACTTGCTTTATGGCCTAGTCTGTGGTCAATCCTAGAGAAAATTCCATGCACTGCTGAGAAGAATGTGTACTCTCCAACTCTAGGATGAAAAGTTCTGTAGATATCTGTTAGATCCATTTGGTCTGTAGTGTCAATTAAATCTTCTGTTTCCTTGTTGATATTCTGTCTGATATAGCCATTGCTGAAAGTGGAGTATTGAAGTCCCCCATTACTATTGTCCTGAAGTTTAAGTCTACCTTTAAATCCCTTAACATTTATTTTAAATAGCCAGGTGCCCTGTAATTAGGTGCATATGCGTTTATAAGTTACATCTTCCTGTTGAATTGATCCCTTAATCATTATATAGTGACCTTCTTTGTTTCTTTTAACAGTTTTTGTGTTATAGTCTATTTTGTCAGATATTAAGATGGCTACGTCAGTTCTTTTTTGGTTTCTGTTGGCATGAAATATCTTTTCCATCCTTTCACTTTCAGTCTGCATGCATCTGTGTTGGTTAGATATGTTTCTTTTATGCAGCAATAGATGGGTTTTGTTTTTAATCCAATCAGCCAGTCTGTGTTTTTTAACTGGACAGTTGAGGCCCTTTACATTCAAGGTGACTATTGATAAGTAACGATTTGGCCCTGCCATTTTTCCAAAAATATTCCTGTTTTTTTTTAATTTCCTTTGAAATTCTACTAAGAAATTTTCTTCCTTTACCTTCCTTTGTAGTGATGACCATATTTCTGTATTTCTGTGTGCAACACATCCTTAAGCATCTTTTGTAGGGCTGGATGGGTGGTTACAAATTCTTCGAATTTCTGTTTGTTATCAAACATCTTTATTTCACCTTCATCCATAAATGAGAGCTTTGCATGGTATAATATTCTGGGATGTCAGGTTTTTTTCCCTTAAGACTTGTATTATACCTCACCATTCTCTCCCAGCCTGTAGGTTTCTGATGAGAAGTCCACTGTGAGTGGAGATCATCTGAAAGTAATTTGGCATTTCTTTCATGCACATTTTAGAATCTTCTCTTTATGTTTTACTGTGGTGAGTTTGATAACAATGTGTCATGGTGAGGATCTTTTCTGGTCATGTCTATTATGAGTTCTATGTGCTTTCTCTACTCTGACATCCCTTTCTTTCTCCAAATTGGGGAAGTTTTCTGTTATTATTTCACTAAATGGCCTTCTAATCCTTTCACTCTTTCCATGCCTTCAGGAACTCCTAGAGCCCTTATTTTGAGTCTTTTTATAGCATTCTGTAGATTCCCAACAGTGTTTTTTAGTTTTCTAATTTCTTCTTCTTGTCTTTGGTTTAATTGTATGATTTCTTGTGCTTCATCTTCTAAGTCCAATATTCTTTCTTTTGCTTCACCGATTCTGTTAAGGCTCTCCACTGTATTTTTTATTTGTTCTGTTGAATTCTTCATTTCATTTTGATTTCTCTTTAATATCTCGATTTCATAGGAGAAGTTTCTTTCATGTCCTGTACAGATTTCAGTAGTCCATAATTTGCTTCTGATTACTTCTATGTAATCTTATGATCAATTTTTTTGAATTCCGTTTCTTGCATTTCTTCCATCTCATCATCTTCACAATCTAGTATTCAAGTGTCATGTTCTTTTGCGAGCATCATGTTGTCTCCCTTATTCTTCTTTATGAATTGGTATATTAATTTTTCAGCATTTGTGGAGATACTCCTTGGTTTCTTCAGTTTTTTGCTACCATGGCATTTATCTTTGTACTATGACTCTGTAGATAAGTGGAATGTCTGTTTTCAGTGAATCTCTAAAGGCTTGTAGTGGGTGTGGCCAGAGAGCTCTGTTCAGTTCTCCAGGGATAAGGGTGTGCCTAAGGTGACACACCAGGTTTGGCATGGTAAATCTTTTTTTTTTTTTTAAATCAGAAGGGAAATCTATTCTGCTCAGCTGAGCTCCTCTCCTCAAAGGAGACCAGTGCCTGAACACCAGCCCCAGTGGGTATAATCTTCTTTTCTGTCCCAAGGACCACACAAGGTATCTGTGCAGTCCTCAGTGTAAATTTAGTTTCCCCAGCAATGTCTCTCACCAGGTTACCAGGAAACCGTGAGTATGTGGAGTCTCCCACTGTGACTGCCCAAAGTACCAGCCACACTGTGAGTCCTCCCACACACCCTCAGTTTTTTTCAGTCCCAATACAGAAGCTTCACACAGTCACAAGGTCCTAGCCAACTGTTAGTTCTCCCCACCAGAGTCAGGAGTCTCCACTTGGCTAATTGCTGGGCACAGACACAAGCTGGCACAGCTGTTTCATATGTCCAAAATGGCACCCACTCTATTGGCTTGTTATAGGATGCTGTTGTAAAGTGATCGGGGAGAGAGAAACATGTCCATCCCATCCTTTTCTATTTTTTCCCTCTAGTTTGGCTGGTACACTATATCCCACGGGGCTCCAAGCCGGATTCCCTCCAGGTTCTTCCTACAGCTTTTTTGCTAGTTTCTTGGACTGCTGCAGTCTGGTCTCACCTCACTTTCCAACACTGGTAGGCGTTGTAGGCTCTGAGTTGCTGTAGTCCCAAACCACGGGCACCCATGCAGTCCACGTAGGTGCACTGAGTCTCTCTAATTTCAGTAGAGTTTCCTCTGCCATTTTCTCCCTAACTCTTCCCTGAGACTATACTCTCTCCACTTTTTAAAACTATCTTCTCCTGAGCTAGAGCAGTAAGCTTCCTCCCTACTCCACCATCTTGGAACCCAATCCAGATTCGTTTCAATAGCCATAGATTTTTTTTATTTTGTCATCTAATATCCAAATGCAATGTCAATTTTAAAATACTCTTATCAATATGTTCTTATCAATATGAGTATATTGAATTAGGCATTTCTAAAACTATTTACTGGACACACGATTAGCCTTTTTCTATTTCATGAATACACAAATGCATTAAAAGCATATTCCCTTTTAAATACCACATAAGCCCTATTAATTCACTTAGGCCTTTTCCACATTGGGTCTGGAGTGAATGAGGATGCCTAGTGTGTTTACTTGCCTCAACTTTTCTCCCACGATGAAAGAAAACAGCCCCATACTATATAATTTGTGTTCACAGTAATTAGTCAATTCATCATGCTGTTGACAGATAAGCTCCTGTGTGTCAAGACATGTTTGAGGGCCATAGTATACAGGGATTGCAGGAATTACTGCTTAGAAGGGATGAATAAAGACATTATTTGCTCATGTCCAAAGGGGTACTAAAGTTCCGTATACTTCCAGTTTATTTAATTCAGAGGAAAATTTGTGTTATTGTCTAGCAATTCTTGCCTAGTTGGGTAAATAACCAACTAAGTGAAAATGAGGACATCAGATGAGGACATAGCAGGCCCCTTGTGTATGGGAGACAGCACAGTGGCAATGCTTACAACACTCAGGACTTATGCACTCACTGTTTTGCCACAGCTTAAGTGACCCAAGGAAAGGTCAGCAACCATGGAGACACTTAAGTGTGCTTACCTCTCCTCAGAGTTGATTCTGAGGCTTCATCCCTTTATCATCCTCCCTGCTTTATCCGAGTTTAATTCTTGGAAAGCAGAAGCATGTGACTCCACTTAAAACAAGTGCTGACAGCGCTGTCACACAGCCCTCTGCTTTTGGCATTTCACCCTTTGCTCTGGAATGGACCTTGCCAGCACCGATTTATGTGTCATGCCTCTACAGAGGTGTGCTGTGATTTCCGTAAGTGGCACTTTTCCTTGATCCCCCATCTCTGTCCATGAGTCATCCATCCTCTTCTTTTTCTTCATTGTGTATTTTACAATGTTAGCTATCATAAATAAGGACAATTTCAATCACATTGGTCATAGGCAATCCTATCCACCTAGAAGAGAAATTTCATCTGATTTTGAACAGTGTTCTCTTTCCAGATCAGGCTGTCATAGGAACTTGAACTCAAGTTGCACTGAGACATAAATTAGGGTATTTTGAGTTCCTCTGCCAAAGTAACTGGGCTGCTGGGGAGAACAGTCTCTATGAAATGATTAAAACCTAAATGGTATGCACCATCTGCAACTGATGAAGCAAGAATTTTTTTAAAGACATTTATTTATTTGAAAGAATTAGGGAGAGAGAGAGAGACAGAGATCTTCCATCTTCTGGTTCACTCCCCAGATGGCTGTGATAGGGCTGGGCCAAGTGGAAGCCAGGAGCTTCTTCCAGGTCTCCCATGTGGGTGACAGGGGCCTATGTACTTGTGCTATCTGCAGTGCTTTTCCCAGACCATTAGCAGGGAGCTGGATTAGAAATGGAGCAGCCAGGAATCTAACCAGTGACCATACTGGATTCCAGCATTGAAGACGGCAGCTTTACCTGCTATACACAACAGCAGCCCCCAAACACAAATTCAAATTGAGCATAATATATAACTATGCTCAAGGGGATATAAGAATATATTAGCAATTTGACTCAAGAGCAAGAAGTCATGAAAAATCATGGTTATGAAAATAATATTCTTGTTAAGAAAAAAGGAAACAGGGTGAATGTTACTGAAAACTGCTTTAGTAGCCTGGGAAGTCAAAATGAGGGAAGCAAAAAAAAAAAAAAAAAAGTAAACAATAGAAAAGCTAAGTGGTATGCAGAGAAGAAATAGAGGAACATAGACTTTTGATAGACTGATTAAGACAAGAGATTTAAGTAAATACAGTATGAAAGGAAAATAACTCAAGTAAGGGGATAAGCTTTAAAGAAATTTAAGTAGTTGTCAACTCACCTCTCAAAATCTCTAAGTTGGTTTTGAAGGTCAGTTCTACCCAACTTTTAAGAAACAATTCTTTTTTTTTTTTTTTTTTTTTTTTTAATTTTTGACAGAGTGAACAGTGAGAGAAAGACAGGGAGAAAGGTCTTCCTTTACCGTTGGTTCACCCTCCAGTGGCTGCCACTGCCGGTGCGCTGCAGCCAGTGCACCGCGCTGATCCGAATCTGGGAGCCAGGTGCTTCTCCTGGTCTCCCATGCAGGTGCAGGGCCCATGGACTTGGGCCATCCTCCACTGCACTCCCTGGCGACAGCAGAGAGCTGGCCTGGAAGAGGGGCAACCGGGACAGAATTTGGCACCCCGACCGGGACTAGAACCCGGTGTGCCGGTACCACAGGCAGAGGATTAGCTTATTGAGCTGTGGCGCCGGCCAAGAAACAATTCTTACCAAAAATAAGTTTTGTAAAATGGGAAATGACTGAAACTTCCCAGTTCATTTCATGTAGCAAATATCATGTTGATTCCCAAGCCTGATAAAAAAAATAGAAAAAAAGGGAAAATTATTATAGATACCTTTAATTATTCAAAAATATGGAAAATTCTTGGATGTAATAATTGCTCCCAATATCCAATAGTGCATTGGGAAAATAATACATCATAATCAATGGAATATCTCAGGAATATAAAAATGATTCAGAAACAAATAGGGAAAAATCATTTGATCTCAACAGATGCAAATAGGTATGTGAAACAATTCAACACATATGTGATTTAAAAATATATTGTTAGCAACCTAGAAAGAAGGCTTCCCTAAATTTCATAAAGTCTACATAGAAGAAAACCTACAATAAACAATTTACTTAATGGAGGAAGGCTGGAAGAATTCTCACTAGAATTAGGAACAAGTATACACACTATCGTAATTCTGAGAGTTTGTAAAACATAAATAGAATGGAAAAAAAGTGAATCAAAGAAGTAGAACATTAACATCAGTACATAAAATCATCATCTTCCAGGAGAATTCAACAGGATCTAAAAAGAACTTACCATAACTGATACGAGTTCAGCAGATACAAAGTCAACTTATTAAAAATCAGTAGCCTTCCTCTGCACTGATAATTCTCAAGCTTTTGAGTCTCAAGACTTTATACTCTTAATTAATGAAAATCCCAAAGAAATAAAACTGAGAAATTTATAAAATCTCTAATAATGTTAAAAAATAAGAGTAAACCATGACTTGTCAAAACAAGCAAAGTTTCTTTATGAGAAGAAAGTCTCCATCATTTCTCCGCCTTTTGGCTGAGGCAAGTATAAAAAACCTCCAAAGCAAAGCAGCTGTTTAGTGAGAAGCCTGATGCTGTTTTTCCTTTGTGTGCGTCTTCTGATCTTTCTTCTTTCGTAGAAGATATCTGAATTCCCATAGTCTGTTTCTACTTCCGATCTATTGCAGGACATTATTTTAGTTGTATATGGAAAAATATCTGCCCTGATACATAGCTGGAAGAGGAGGGAATATTTTGATAGACTTTTGAGATAGCTGTGGATTTCAACTACAATTAACTCAATAGGTAGTAGCTTCTTACAAGTTAATTGCAACATGGAGTCTAAAAGCATGTCAATTAACTTTTTGTACTATCACCTTACAAAATAGTGGTTTATCTTGAACTCTAATTAGATCTTCCACTGTGCCTGATTGTTAACATCAAGTTTTATTAGGAAAATACTGATTCACTATGTTATTACCTACCTCATGTTGACAAATATAATATTTTAAATTGCTCCTTTTTATTTTAACTGAACAGGGGATTATTTATGTAGAATCTAAAGTGCCTAGTGCAGAATTACAGAAAAATCAAGCTTTTTTGTTAATATTACTTAATACTTGAAAAGGCTTAGACATAATATTAAAATAAATAGAATAAGTAATGTGAAGAGATGATTATAAAAATTATCTACATTCCATAGGACAACTTTAAATATGAACTTATTTTTATCTCTGAACTTATTTAGAATACCAGTCTATTAGTTTGAAAAGTTGTAGTTTTAGCTTATTAAATAGCACATTGGTCACGTTGGCTCTTTCTCTGTGATCTCAGTACTCTCCTAAGTGAAGCAACCAGATTTGATGATACACATCCTACAATGTAAAGGCAATATAAATAACCATTAAGTCAATTCGTAAAAATGCAGTACATGTTAGTAAAAAAAATTCAACTAATATCCAAAGGGTGTCACTAAAAATGTGTCTATATATGTTTGTGTGCTAGTCAATTTTGTGTAATTTCTCAGCTTTAATAATCTAAATTTCCTATTGGTTCTAGAATTATTCTAAAAGAAAAAAAAAACTTATGATCCAAGGTGTCCAAGAATTATACTTTGAGAAACATAACCTTATACTAGATATACATTTTAAGTGAGACTTTTAAAAACACTTTAAGAAATGTGTATGGGTTGCAGAAAATAATTTAAATAATAATGCTATATGATCCAAGTAGAAAACACATTTTATTCAAATTAAAATTACCCCTTTTAATATTACTCCTGTTTCATCAGGAAAATCTTAGTATTTTGAGGGTGTCATGGCAGATAAAAATTTTCTAAAATTCTAATTTTTTTTGAAAGTTCTTATGATTATAATAAATATTGTCTATTTTTTTCCTTAAGTAATACAGTCTTTAAAAAATTTTTCTGAAAATGTCTGTCAAATGCCTCAGTCTCAATAACTGTATTTTGTCAGTAATTCTTTCAACTAAAACTGATGCTCAATGAAAAAAACTAGAAACCAGTAAGTTCAGCCCTTGACTTAGTCACACAAATTTTTTTTCTGTGACAATCATCAGACTTCACCATACAAAAGTGCTTTATGCAAAGTTTGCATTTTTTACATGTAATATTTGATATCAATACTTAGGTGGGCATTTAGCCTAGCAGTAAAGATGCCAATTAGGATGCCTGTGTCCCACATCAGAATACCTGGGTTTGATTTCCAACTCCAGTTTACTTATTCCACCTACAAAATGCGCACCCAAAGAGACAGTCCTGACCACTCAAGTACTTGGGTCACTGCCACCAACATGAGTGATCTGGATTGAATTCTTGGCTCCTAGTTTCAGCCACACCCAGCCACAGCCATTGCCGACATTTGATAAGTAAACCGGTGAGTGGATGATCTCTAATCTCTCTGTCTCTCTCTGTCTCTCTGTCTCTCTCTCTCTCTCTCTCTCAAATAAATACATGCTTTTCCCAGCACATTCTCTAGGTCAGAGACTTAATAAAAATAATAATCATTACTGTTTCATCAAATACAACCTTATGTGAAACTGACTTTTTATTGACTGTGTGGTGGTAAGAATACAATGATAATTATCATTTAGCACCATAGCCTTAGAGTATGGCAACAGCAGTTGTAGCTCATTACTTGTGCACCATTAGTATAAATGCCAACAGAGTTCTAATGTCAAAAATATCCCTATATTATTATGAAAGTAGGTTTGATCTTACAGATCTCCATAAGGTCTCAGGTATTCTCCTCAGTGGTCTCTGGACCACACACTGTGAACCTTCATAATGTACACAGTAACTACCAAACTGCAAGGTATCCAGGAATTAACTTTGCCAAAAGCAGATAATGGCCTCCTAGATCTCCATAAAGGAACTTTTGAAAATCAAAGGTCATAAAAGCTAATCTAACTAGATGGAGAGGTGTTCCATGACCTGGGAGGCATGATTTAATGCTGTAACATGTAAATCTACCCCACCAAACGAGTCTATAAATTCAATGCAGTGGTCATCAAAATTTCAGGGTTTGTATAATGACTTAATAAATTTAGGATTTAAATGTAAGAGTGACAGATACTGAATAGCTAAGTCAATTTTAAAAATGTTAAGGCTTATCTTACCAGACACAGAGTTTCAAAGGCATCACTAAGGCCCGTAACCATATAGTCAAGATAGAAATGTGGGATCAGACAGCCCTGAGTGCTTCATCTGTAGTACAAGTGGGACAGTGGAGGAAGAGTGGACTGTTTGGGAGGTGACGTTTGACACTGAGTAAAAATAAACCAGATCCATCCCTCATGGACAGAAACTCAGTCTGTAGTGAAATCAGAAATCTCAGTGTAATAGAGAAAGCATCTAGCACTGTAAGTGTGGAATTTCTCTTATCCTCAGCTGTGACTTCTACTTTCTCACTTTGTAGAGGATTTTCTAATCTCAGTTTGACTAATACCTGATTTGAACTAAAATTCATTTAACTTCCTTATAAAACGCTGCTTATACCATTTTAGTTACTTCATTTTCTTTCTGTAGCATTAGGTAAAAATATATAGACAACGCATCAGGAATACGTAATACTTACCCAGGATATAGGAAAAAGTATGTTGTTCAGATCTCTTGTCACTGAAGCATTTTGAAAAATACTTGTTAAAATTGCTTGAGTTTCATCCTATAGAATTTATATTTTAAACTTCCTCTATAGTTACCAATCCTGTATGTACTCATCTTGTGAAAAAATATATTTAACTGAAACAGCTTGATGGGAGAAATTCTCCACAGGGCTTGTTTTCCAAACAAAAGTATTGATAAGGGGAACAGAATTATAAACTAACCTTGGTGTGTGGTAAAGCTGTTCAAAAAGTGAGCCACACAGGTTGTGGAATTGAAATGTAGTGCCCAAGTCATTTTGCTTTGAAAGGTTATAATAAATACAGATGAGCAAGAAAAACAAGCCAACCAACCTCCCTGATGAATATTTGTCTCCTGGAAAAATTCTTAGAGCAGAAACCCCTCCTGAGAAAACAAAGCATTTATGTAGTGTCTTCCTTCAGTTACTCCTTACCAAGAGTTGTTTCCTTGACCATAATCTGTAACAGTCAGAACAGCTCTGGCTAGAATTTTTCTAGCTTCCTCTGAAGATGCATGGAAATCTCATTACACATATTTAACACCTCTTTCCTAAAAGGTCTCGGGAAGGGTGGCATTTGTTCAGCTTGCTTGACAGTGTGTCATGTATTTCTGATTTTTGTTTTTCTACTTTATGTGGAATGTGATTCACAGTAAATCCAGTCTTGAAGTAACAGGCTTTGTTCCTTCTACATGCAATTTTGTAGAATGTGTCATTCTCCAAAGTGAGAGTTGAAAACCACTGATGGGTGACCCCTCGTTTATTTACTAACATGTGTCAACAGGTAAACCAAGTGACATATAGCAGTGTGGCTCCTGCAGCACCTTGTTAATCCAAGCAGTTTAGATGTATTAAGAAGTCGTTTCCAATTGGAAAAAACCTGAGTAATGCAAACTGACAGGTTTCTACCTCTTTCTCAGTAACATCTCTAAGTACTCAAAGCCTGCACAGATTAAATAGTTTTGTAAATTAGGCAGGGTTCATTATAGGTAGGTAATTGCTAAGCTGGTAGGTAGATTCAAGTACTAAAATTAAAACTAATTACAGCCTTTTTAAAGCCATGTATGTGTGTGTGCATGTACGTGTTACTTTCAAAGACAAAACCTTTAAAATATCCACAAGACATCAGTGCCTTCAGACACATTCATAGTGGGTGGCAGACCCAAGATGTTAAAGCTATAGAGATATTCAAGATTGCACTAAGCCCAACCCTCTCTAGCTGGTCTTTATTCTTGTCCAGCAAGGAGACCTTCTCCAAATGTTAGCATCAAATATATTATCACTACTGATACATCACTTGGCTACCAATGGAGACTTTGATGATCTATCAAAGAAAAAAAAAAAGACATAGGTATAGCCATCAAGTTCTTTCGACTAATTTCTTAACACCCAAGGCTGCAGATCTTTTCAAATAATATCATTCCTTCATCTTGCCTCCCAGATGGTAAGCTTTGGGGTTCTTTTCCTCATTGCCTACTGCAGAAAGATCCTCTCTGCCACTCTGGACCCTGCCTGTCCTGGATCCCCATTGCTCATTAATAAGTGTTCTCCTTAAATATAGACAAATGAGTTAATGCAGGTAAAGATTAGAGGAGGAATATGAGTAGAGAGATGTCATAGTGCTCCTTTTCTGTGTGAATATAACAAATGACATGAAAAGAATATTGTTGGTAATTGTCCTTAGAAGACAAGAAGGACTAGGCAAGAAATTAAAGATGCCATTGACTTAGTTATACAGTGATCAGTACTGTCATGGTAGTCACTAAGATTAGTCTGATGGTTTACAGTTTCTGAATTTGAATTATGTTTAGGAGAAATAGATGCAATGTGTTTATAAAGAGCAACACAATTAGGGAGCAAAATATCCATTTTAGATAATAAGTATGTGTGCACACTCATGCATGTGTATGCACATGCATACATAGATATGAAATGGCTTTTTCTAAAAGAAAACACTTTGCACAATTAGCCAACAAGATTACCAGCAGAATCCAACAGGATAGTTCTATCCAGAGCTAACTAGCACAAACTAAGTGTGCAGTATAGAAAACTTTCTTCTCCAGACTTGCACAGTCTTTGCAACCAGCAACTCTGTGAAGATAGATTTTTTTACCCTGTGAGAACTTTGACTTTTTCCTGCTTCACAAACTTGGAGAAAGCCAGGGTTTCAATAAAAAGTCAACTTAAATAAAACTCATCAGGGTGCTTGTGTTTCTCATCTCTCATAAGTCACATAACTATAGAAGCCTGTGACGCATTAGAAACAGATGTTAACTTTTGCATGAGGAGGTCCTAGTCATCTTTTCTCTGCAATTACATCATCATCGGCCCTCATTTTATGGTCTTAAGAGGAGGATATGCCTCCTTATTCCTCATAAAGGTTTTACAAAGAGCCACTAACTTTCACTTCCCCTGTGTATTTGACACTTTCTGGCCATTACTCTTGGGTCACCACTGACTACTGGCTCATGAGATTGCTCAATTTGGATTCAGTCCAGCTGCTCTTGTCCTGTACCCCAGTGGCCAGTTCTTTGTTTCACAGTTAGTCATTGGCTTAACAATGAATTCACTGATGCGAAAGATAATCCAGGTGAAGCAATTAATAGGTTGTGACCACAGAACATTTATTCCAAAGTACAAATCATTAGCATGTTTAATTCTAAGGAGATATCAACTGGAACTGTTGCTATAAATGACAGGGTCATTAAATGAGTTGGTCTCAATGGGAGCCATGAAATTAGGAAGCCACAAACCTATTGTTTTCAAACAATGGTAGTATTAGTATTCTTATGGATTTTAATCATCTGTAAGGAGGCCACCCATCATAGATTAATTATTTTCATTCATACATAGGATTGTCCAAATATGGACACTATCCTATCTGGTGGGCTAACCCTATAAAATGCATTCAGACTCTAATAGAAAAATACACCTCTTATCTGAAATGGGATTCACATAAAGACATAGATTGATTTCAGATGAAAGAAGACAAATCAACTTAATGTAGGTCACCCATGTTTTAGACTTAGTTGTTTTTTTTTTTTTTAATATTAGTGGGTCTCAAAATGCATTCCCTAGACCTATATCTTGTGTGTCATCTGGCAACTTGTTAGAAATGCAAAGCTTTGGTCTCCACCCAAGACCTACAGCATCATAAGCTCTGGGGCTGATGCCAAGCAATTTGTGTTTTAGCAAGCCCTCCAGGAGAGGCTGACACACACCGAAGTTGAGAACCACAGATCTATACTAAAGATACTTCCCTAACTAACAAAAGCAATGTACTGGCATATTTCAACATTGACAGATCCCTCATACCATTCAGGTTGTACTCAGATGAACCAGAAAGGTCAGTGATGTCAGAAAATATCAATAGAAATTTAGAATTTCCAACTGAGACATCAATCTGGACTATGCAAACAGGGGGAACACTTATGCCAGGTAGGTGTCTGGATAAATTAGAACAGACTAGGGAACTGGTAGAAATTCCCTCAGCTGGCTGAAGTGGCCTAAACAAGTTTATGGTTATGAGTGGACAGAAAGGATCTAACATGTAGCTTAGCTAAGATGGAACCTGTTCTGATCACTCTCATTGAGATTAACTATGTACGTGCTTGTAGCTGTATGTATACTCATGTATTTTTGTGGTGGGGAGCAGTCACTGTCTACTACAGTAGAGGAGAAGGATAAAAAGGAATCTATTTGACCATCTCTTCATCTGGATCTGAGGGTAGACTAGTTTTGCTACCAAGCAGTCCAGAGAGAGGAGGCTGAGGGGAGCACCTGCCACTGGATGACCTTTGGGATTGCAGAGAAAAGGAGACAGATGTCGTACCCTTGGCCCAACTTCTTTTCCACCTCTCAAGGTGAAACACTGTTGCTTGGGCTATAGAGAAGATCCCAGTTGAATGCATCCACACTGCCAAAGTCCTCCTGCCAAACTGTAGGCCTTCCATTAACTCCTTTCACTGCATAGTGGTCATTTTCCCACTCCCTGCCCTTCTTTCCATAACTTTTCCCGCAGCTTCCTCAAGTTGCAGTGCTTCTGAAGTCATTCGTGTTCCTTACCTCACTGTCTCCTGAATGTCGGAGCTTCCTCTCCATCCATCTCATCTCTATTCTGTAGCAAGTAGGAGAGGCAACAAAGCGATGTGTTCTTTCTCTTCAGATGGGAGGATGAAAAGAAAGTGAAAGACTTCTGTGTTAGACTGCTGCTAGCTTTCTGAACTCAGATCCATACCCACTAAAGTAATTTCATCTTGAAGAGCTCTCTGTTGTAGACATCAACAATGTAAAACCTTCCCATTGATGCATCTTTCATCTTTATTCTTGCAGGCCAATAACCCTGTTTTTCCACATGTGATCAATTTGATTCACTCCCTGTCCAGCCTTTATTACAGAATTTACATATATTGGCTAAAATTGGAGGGTATGTTGACATATTCTACTTTGTTCTGGTTAAGGAGAAATACATACAAATTCCTCAAAGTCAAAAATTTTATCTTGGGGCCAGCGCTGTGGCACTGTGGGTTAAGCTGCTGTCTGTAGCTCTGGCACCCCAAATGAGCACCAGTTCAAGGCCTGGCTGCTCCACTTATGAGCCAGCTCCCTGCTGATATGCCTGGGAAAGCAACAGAGGATGATCCAAGTGCTTGGGTCCCTGCACCCATGTGGGGGACCACATTGAAGCTCCTGGTCTCTGGCTTCTGCCTGGCCCATCTCTGGTCATTGCGGCCATTTGGAAAGTGAATCAGCAGGTGGAAGATTTCTCTCCTCTCTTTCTCTCTCTCCCTCTCTCGCTGTAACTCTTTCAAATAATAAATATTTTTAAAAATATATATTATTGACAGACCAAGATGCCAGAATACAGAGGGAACTTACTGCTCTAGTTTAGGGGAAGATAGTTAAAAAAAAAAAAAAAAGTGTACAGAGTGCGGTCTCAGGGAAGAATTAAGGGGGAAATGGCAGAGAAAACTATGCAAATTAGAGGGACACTGTGTGTCTATGTGGAGGGTATGGACGCATCTGTTGGTAGATTTCTGTATGTGAGCCATTCTAACTGGGGTGAGGTGAAACCTCATTGTGGTTTTGACTTGCATTTCCCTGATTACTAGTGATCCTGAACATTTTTTCATGTGTCTGTTGACCATTTGGATTTTTCCTCTTTTGAAAAATGTCTATTGAGGTCCTTGGCCCATCTCTTAAGTGGGTTGTTTGTTTTGTTGTTGTGGAGTTTCTTGATCTCTTTGTAGATTCTGGTTATTAATCCTTTATCAGTTGCATAGTTTGCAAATACTTTTCCATTCTGTCGGTTGCCTCTTCACTTTCCTGACTGTTTCTTTCGCAGTACAGAAACTTCTCAATTTGAAAAGAGCCAAGAGCAATGCATTGAAATTCATCAAGAAACTGTGCCACTTTTATCATATTTGCTTTTTAAAATTTTTTAAAAGATTATTTCATTGAAAGGCAGAATCACAGACAGAAGAAAAAGCAAATGGGAGAAAAAGAGATCTTCTATCTGTTAGTGCACTCCCCAAATGGCTGCAACAGCTAGGGCTGGGCCAAGCTGAAGCCAGGAGTCCAGAACTCCATCCATGCCTCCCGAGTGAGTACATGGACGCAAGGATTTGAGTCACTTCCCACTGCCTTCCCAGGTGCATTAGCAGAGAACAGGATTGGAAGTGAAGCAGCTGGGACTCAAACCAGCACCCAGATGGGATGCCAGCATCACAGGCAGTGGCTTAACCCACTGTACTGCAATTCTAGCACCAGGCATATTTGTTTTTAATGTCACTATTTGAAATATATTACAACAATAAACAACCAGGAATGAAACTGAAGTATGTAGAGAACATCTCTAATGCTGTGGAAACCTTACAAAGGGAGTGAAAAAAAAAACATTTTAAGGAGGAATTCTCAAATATTCACAATGTTCAGATTTTTAATGGATCTATTGATAATCTTTGTTACCTAATAGAGTTATGAGTACAGAATGCATTAAACTTCTTGGCTGTAGTCAAATGGGTTACAGAGATGACATTCATAGTGTACTTGATAAAATGATATTTATTATTTAAAGTATTAGAGTGGCTATTACGTTCAAGGACAAAGTTTCTATCCTCTCAGCAAACTTAATCTAGGAAGAATAAAGTGTTTTAGACACTTTACAAGTTTCACTAGGACACAGAATTTTTGACACTTAACGTAGTGACAAATGTAAAAGCCGATTTAATACATTCGCACATAAACAGAAATGAGTTTTGCAGTTGTTTCTGTAATTCTTTTCCCTTATTACATACTTGTAGCTAAGGGTAAGGAGGGTATGCTGTGAGTTAGTCCTATTCAGAGAATTGAGAATGAGAAGAATTCTAGTTGTACTATTGCTGTTTGTATGACATTAAAGCCAATATTTAAATCCCACCTCAGCCCGTAGCTATGTGACCTTGAACATTTTCTTTAATTTCTTTGAGATTCTGGAAATGGGAGTCATGAGTCCCTAACTTGCAGAATGGTTATGAGGATTCAATAAATAATACACTAAAATATGTAAAAAAAAATAAGTTCCTTGTCTGTGGTTTTAAAATTTTGTTTGTTTTTCCCTTTTCCCATATAATATAGAAAACATAATTTGCATATGTAAATAACATTGAAATACTATAATTGAATAAATAAAGCCCCAAATGCATAGGAAGCATAAATTCTCTTGGCTAGAAGGAATCTTAGTGATTATCTAATTCAGTGATTCTTAGCATTTATTTGACTTACGGGAAACCTTGAGAAAATGGTGAAAATGAGGGTACTACTTCTTGCAGAAATGCCTCTACAACAAAAATTAGCATATGACTTTAAAGAGTTCAAGGACTCCCTGAAGCCTACCCCTAAACCCTTAAACTAAGAATCCCCAACTTAATACCCTCATCCTATAGATGGAGAGATTAAGGAAGATAAGTGATTTTCTTGTGGGAATTAAAAATAATTTTGAGCACTATTTTCTGAAGAACTCTTTAACAACTTAAGAAAAAAGCATGCATCAGCTACTTGAGAGTGTTCTTGAACTACAGCTGTGTTTTGTCTGTGGACTTGCTCTCTTGCCCTCCCCTGGTGTATTAGGGACAGAAGAGCTTTTTGTAATCCCACACAAAGTTAAAGAAAGTCATCGAGTACTGATTGGGTTTTTAACTTGCTTCCTTATAATAGTTATGCTACTGAATTCTCCTTAAATATTTATTAAATACCTACCATAATCCAAAACCTGCACAAGATAACTGCACGAATGAGATGCAATTTCTGACTTTGAAGTAAGTACAGATTATTTACAGACTCAGAAGGAAAACAGAGTAGAGGAATGGATTCAATCCCAGAGCTCTGGAAAGGTCCTCATGTGAGGTAGCAATGATGTTGGCCCTCGAATGAGGACTACGAGTTCGCAGGCAGAGGATCCAGATAGACTAACTTTGTATATAGGCAGATTTTAAAAATCATAATTATCTTTTTTAGCCTGGAAAAATTGACTTGCTTTAAAATATGCTTATGTGGTAAACTATGTGAGGTGGCACATCAAAGATCTGTTTCCTAGTTTCATTACCATGTCCTGTCATTTTCTCATCTCACTCCCCTCTGGCCTAAAGTCTTTGTCTCTCACAACCCTCACAAATTCTTCAGAGTCCCTTGTACATCTTCCCCTCATCTATCTCACTATCATCTTCCCTTGGTGCTCATTCTACTGGATTATTTCCTCAGATTCCAGGTTGCACATCCTTACCAATTCTTGAGGCACACAACCATCAAATACGTTTCCTAAAAATTAGCTTACTCTGAGATTCTGCTAAGAAACATTTACACTCAGTTATCTATAGGATATAGTCATCTCCTTTTACTATCTTAGTTAAATCCTACCATGATCACTCAGTGTTCCCCATAACATTCTCACCCCAGTCAGGTATGTATGAGGCATCAGTGTAAACAGACCACACCATGTTCAAGTCTCACCTTTAGCACTTTCTTGTTGTCATACTTCATCTCTGGGCATGTTGCCTCTTCTAGGAGTCACATAAATTTAGAATACAGATGACGTAAAGATGTTATGAAAATTAGTGTAAAAACACATGGTAATACAAGGTGATTATACTTCTATCCAGTGATTCACTTGGTATAGCAAGCAACTTGACTGTAAATTTTAAAATTCTTATTGGTCCAAAAAATTGATTTGTTAAACTATTCAATATCGTCAGAAGCACAAATAGTTTAAATAATATTTACTGTAATACTAATAATGATGAACATAGTAGAGACATATTCTGAGTTACAATTGTATATTAAGTTGCTGTTACTGTTACTAGTGAGCATTATTTGCTAACATAGCTTGTTCTATGCTACTCTTTGCAGCATTTTATGTATAATAGTGTATCCGTTCCCACACATCCACTGGGGTAGCTGTAATTATAGTCCTCCTTTTAAAGATAAAGAAAATAAAATTCAAAATGACTAAGAATACCACTGAAATTAACGCAGTGAGAAAGGAATGCAACCTGGTTACAGCCTGGTGAATCTGAGTAGTTTTAAATAAAGTTGCCATTTGAAAGTTTTCTCTTTGCACCGTGGTTTCTGATGTCACTGGAATCATTTTCTTCTGTAGGGAATGCAATATTTTAGAAACCTAGAAGTAGATTTATTTGGACTTAACCCTCTTAGAGATTAACTTATCTTCTTGACTTTATGAATTTCACCACATTTGGGACATTTTTAACCATATTCCTTGGAAAACATTTTCACTCCTGCCTAGTCTCTTCTCGGGCCTTCAATCATTTAAACGTCAGCTCTTCTTTTATTTTCCCACAGATCTCTGAGCTCTGTTCATTTTTTTCTAGTCTATTTTGTCTCCTTCATCCCAATGGGACAATTTCTACTGAATTTGTCTTCAAGTTCTCTGATGTTTCCTTTGCCATCTCTCCTTCTGAGTCCCCTTAATGCAACTTTATTTCTATTATTTTTTTTTAGTGGGAGGTAAAATAGCAAGGTTTATTAGGAAGGAACATCTGTAAGGACGGATGGGCACCTCATGCTTCTAAATTTCCACTTTGTTCTTTCATGTATCTTTTATGTCTTTTCCAAGAAGTGATATTTTTTCATTTGTTCTGAAAGTGTCTGTGCTTGTTACCATCGCTGCTTTAAATTTTTTTGTCAGATAATCCCAAATCTGTGTGTTGGTATCTCAAGATTGTATTTTTTATGGAAGTTCGTAGTCCTTGGAATGATGACTAACCTAGGTACTTCAAAGATGTCTTCAGAAAGTTCATGAGAAATCATAATATGAAAAACCTAGTGATGGATTTCAAAAGTTTTTGAACCAAAATAAACATCTTTAATTCCATTTGTCCACCAAGAAAAAAAAAAAGTAACTGTCCAGTGTCATACCTGAAGCATCGGTGGCTCTCAAAGAAGCTATACCATTTGTATTCATCATCATCCTCACCTTCCTCCAAAATGTGCTGCATTTATCATACAGTTCCACTTCTCCAGGCAACCTTCCCTGATTTCATAGGTCATGTTTACTCCTTTATGTCCATGCTGCTGACTTAACTTTCCCCTGATGTCTCCCCTAACCCCACCTGCTTTCAAGTCTCCCCTCATATCTCCTGCATCACTGTTGTGCTTGCTTTGTGTGGCTGCAAAACTAGTCTTCAGATTCTTGCTTTCTTGACTTAGTTGTCACACTTAGGGTTTCCCCAAAATGGATAGGCTACCATGCAAAGTCATGATCGTCATTGCCTTCACCCTCACTGAAGGATGTTGAAATACTCATGAAACAAATGAACATTTCAATAGTTGATGTCTAAGAATACTTTCAGTTGTGATTTTGGGGTTTTGAATTGAGATCAGGGGAGTGTCTCACACCTTCTCCTATTTCCCACAGCTTAGAGCACTGTAGACATATTCAACTATTTAGTGTATGCAGAACTGACTTTCCTAAAATGTCATTGCTTTCTTTGATCTCTGTCACAAACAAGGGCTTTGCAGACTGCATGAAGATTTAGTAGAATGTGTACATAGCATGGGAGTTGTGGGGTTTGCGGGGCAGGAGTAGTGAACCCCACGTGTCTGGTCTACAGTAAGCAGAAAAAAAGTGTTCAGTGAACAAGCACCAACCACAAGACTGTTTCACATCATTGCAGGTCATTTGGGAACAAATTAGAACAAAGCAAATGACACATCTGCTCCAATTTGAAGGCTGAAGATTTAGTAGAAGCAGGTTGAGGAAAAAGATCTATTGCAGGAAAGAAAATGGTTCTTTAAGTTCCACAGGAAAAGGCTCTTTTAATAAAAACTTTGATTTCCCTCCCCTATAGTCTCGTGACTTAGCCAGAGAGCACATGAATCTGACTTGGTTTATCATCTTTATTGTCTTTGTTGGAAACTCAGCTCTTCTCATTCAGTTTCAAACCCTTTTCATTATCCAGCACACCTCTAATTTCTGCCATTTTTTTATATCTTTGCAGTCAACTACTTTGCCTTCTCTGTTGCTGAGTTTCAGGTGGCTGCACTGAATCTTAATGTAGGCTGTCCTTTTTATACAGGTTTGGCCTAAAAGATCCTTCAGCGTTAAAGAATGCTTCTTGCCCTCTGTCCCTCCCACTCAGCTCACCCACAGCCCACCCCTTGCAAGTGGAAGGTGGAGTGGGATGGTGGCAGGGAAGTCAGGGAAGAAATCAGTTAATTGCAGGCTGTCAGGGTTGTTTTAGGTAACTTGTACTTATTGAATTTAAGATCTACATGAACTATAGACATTTCAGGCTGCGAATTTAAATAGCAACAATAACAAAATGGGTTTTGCTAATGCCAGAAATGACTCATCTGGTGAAAATGGTATTGTATTGATAATACAATACGGAGAGAAGGAAAAGACTGTGATATCTGCTCTCTTTGTGTTTGTGACCTTGGGGAGAATTATAAGTTGTTTGTTGCAGAAGTTGAGCATCTAATGTGCTGATGCACCTGTTAGTTCTTATATATTAAATGGAAGAGCACTCACAGTTGTTTATGAATGCTTTGTGGGTGAAATATTTTCTTCAATCTGGTAAATTGGGCTTTTTTTCAAATAATGTATTCATTTGTATTTCCTAGAAATCTCAAAAATATGTTCTCTCATTCTATTTCAACACAACACCATGGTCTCATCATTACATCGTAGAATACATTTGACTTTGTATTTTCAAGGTAACATTATTATTTTCTCTTTAACGTAGAGACCATGAACCAAGCGACTCCTGCTAGAAAGCTGGAAGAGGTTCTCCATCTAGCAGAGCTCTGTATAGAAGTCCTACAGCAGAATGAAGAACACCACGCAGAGGTGATGACTTGTTTTAGCTATAGTGTGAACCCCTACATGATGCTTTGCCATAGTGGAGCAATACCACTGCGGTAGCCTAGCTGTGGTCTTGACATAAATCTGGCCATTCACCTATGGAAACCTTGAGAACATAAGTGAATGCCCTTGAAAAATAACTCCCATACAAAGAAGTTACCAAGGATTCATGGAAAAAAGAATTAAAAGATAATGTGATCTTCCATGAACATTTCCAAACCCCCTTATATGTTACATAGCGTGTGTGTGTGTATATATATATATATATATATATAATATTTCATATTTATTCTTGACAATGAGGAACATAGATGACCTTATAGAATCTGTCCCCAAATGTAAAATGAATGTGATACAAAGCTAGAACAGATCTGTCTTGTGATGCCAAATCACTTTTTCATCCATGCCATGATTGCTTTAGGTGAGAAACATAAGTTTGCTTTAAAAGTGGAAATTTGTAATGAGTTTTCACATGAAATTGAATAGAAGACATTCATCAATGTATGGTTGGTAATTCTAGTCTCCCACTTTTCCCACCAAGCATTGACTTTTCACTGAACTTGCATTGCTTATCATTTTAAAAATTCTAATTGCATATTAACTGATGACAGGAGTAGTTTTCAGCAGGCAAACTGCTTATTCTAAGACTTAAAATTCTCAAACAGTCATGAGATTATTTACAAAAACAAAAGACTTTTTTTCTGAGCAGGATGGGAGAAATGTGAGAAACTAAGTGAATATAATAAATTTTAGTGCCCTAGCAGTACCTTTATTCTTGAAGAAGTACATGAAAAAAAGCCAATTACATACAAATTTATAGACTATTTATATTTAATAAAGCCTTGTTCTCAAAAGTATAAGAAACTACAGGAACTAAATTTTAGGCAAATTCTTAGAAAGGAATATTCATGAAACCTTCCTATAGGTAACTGAAATTTATTGTATGTGGTTGTAAATATGATCATTCAAAACATCTGCTTTTAGCTCACACTGTGGAATCTAGGTTTTAGCTTGCATCTGTCATGTGTGAACTTGTTATGGATATTTTATTTTAAACTGAAGAAACAGCTGCTTCAATAATTTGAAATGAATTCCCAGGAGGTTCTTTTCTAGGCTGGTTCTACTGCTATGCTGCAATGAAAATGATTATATGCTAAAATATATGTACATTTTGTCTTTGTTATTAAGAAGCATTATCATCAGAGCATTAGGCCCTTTGGATTAAAAATATTCTAATCAGATATCCAATTGCAGAGTATATTTTAGAAAAAAGGTACATAAATATCCCTGTGCCTTTCACAGAAATATACTAAATATGCTCCATACAATCACTAAAATGCTTATTAAAGTATAATATACCTTAACCTAGTTAGAATGTAAATATTATGTATTTTCCAACTCTCAAAAATATGGTTGACTTTATTGATAGGTAATCATAACACATGAATTTCACTCTACTGTATATAGAGATGGAGAAAAAACATGGTGGCCTCTTTTTAAAATGCTTTATAACATTTTTCTATTCCACACTGCTTTCATATTCTTGGAATCTTTCAGGGAAGAGAGGTGAGTACAATTTTTTCCCCTGCTTTTCTAGTATGGAATGACTCTTCTATGTGAATTTCAGATAGAATCCACTCTGACTGTGGTTGTGTTAAAGCCAACGCAGTCCTCTCCTTGGACTTACCGACTGTCTATTCTTCTCTGGATGGACTAATCTTAGTGTATAAGTGAATGTGTCTTATGAATAATTACACACATAATTACTGCCCACCCTCTAACTGAAACATGACTGAGGGCATTTAATAGTTTGGTTTGTGTCTTCGATTGTTTTTGCCATTTTTAAAAAGCCAGATCTGACTCTCTTTCTGAACAATAGGGAAGAGTGAATTGGTCTGATTCCAAAGTCACTTCCAAAGTGAATTGGTGGACTGCACTCTGCACTGATATTTATTTTGCTGGATGTTCAAGCTGGAGTTTCTTCACTCACTGAAAGAGCACCTAGCCCGGCTCCCTTGGTGGAGGTTAATGTGTCTGCCTCAGAGAGACCTTCAAGTGGCTCAGGTGTCAGCTCCTTTTATCTTCATTCTGCTTCTCCCCGCAGTGGCAGTTTACTTTGCAGGGCTAAGAGGTTGTTTCTATCCTTCAGCAATTTCTCTGTTAAGCAGGTTTCATGTCCTTCAGATCTTTGACAGTCACTTACTTACAAGGCAGCCTTCCCTCCTCCCTGAAGGCCTCTCGACCTCTCCTCTCGGGCTTTTCTTCAGAATCCCTGTTTTCCCCTTAGAAAGATGGTTTAAGTTCTTTTCTAGAAAATCTTTAAGGCTGTCTCCACATTTGAGGGACTAGGCTTTGTTTGACCAGAAATCTTTTTCTTTAATGCTTACTTATTTATTTTCATTTACTTGAAAGGCATAGTGACACACAGAGAGATTGATCAAGCCGTCTGGCTAGCTGGCTGGCTATCTGTCTATCTGTCCATCTATCTATCTATCTGCTGGTTCACTCCCTAAATGCCTATAACAGCTAAGACTGGGTCAGGCTGAATCCAGGGCCAGGAATTCAATCCAGGTCTCCCATGTGGGTGGCAGGATCCTAAGTACTTGGTCCATCATCTGCTGTTTCCCAGGCACATTAGCAGGAAGCCTGATCAGAAGCAGAGTATTTGGGACTGAGATCTTAAGCAGACTTACCTGACAGCTCTCCACTGAGAAATCACGTGGGGAGTCCCACAAGCCTGCTGGGAAAGCCATAGGCACTCACCAGCACATCCCTTCTGCACACACTATTTTACTGGTGAGAAAACAGACCCAGAAAGGTTGAGCAGCTTGCTAGAGGTACACAGTGAGAGATTTTCTGGGGGCAGACTCAGACCAAACTCCAGACGTGGCATTTTCCAATGAATCACATTGCCTTCCTGTTGAGTTGAGTGGCTGGAGTGGTCATTCTGCCCTGGTTCTGCTGACAGGTTTGGCAGGAGCATCATAGCAAGGATGCAGCGGTGTGGGGGGTGATTATGATGTCAGCTTCCACTTTGTTCTTTTCCTTCCCTTGTACTCTGGCGTGTCCCAGGATTCTGCCCAAGGAGGATGGAAAAGAAAGAGTATCTGTAGAGGAGGGAGAGAATTTGATCAGTAAGAGCACAGCTCATTGCTTATCAGCCAAATCTTGAGTTAAATCCTCTAGAATATTTTAAATATGCCAGCCACCATTTTGGTGACACTGTAGGCAAGAAGGTTTTTTGGCTACAGTTTGATATTTGCAGTGTAGAGAGCTGGCAGTTCAATGCAAATGGCTAATTTATTTTGCACCTCAGCTGGTTCTTTCCCAGACTGCCCCAGCAATGGAGTTGAGGTGAGGGAAGTTCAGCATGCACACCCATATTTGTACATATGTTCCTTCCTATGAACAATAGTATTTCAACCAAATTATGCTTCAGAATGGATTCTCATGTAAAGAGAAAGGGCATTTGGATCCCTCCTTCCATTCCTTCATTAGTAAATCCTTATTCTTCTCCACTGACCTGCACAGCTAAGGAATAAAAGTGTGGTTGTGTAAAACAGTTAATCTCACAAAATCTTTTTACTATTAGTAAACTAGGTAACAATAAGCTTAACAATTAGACTAATCTTAATTCTGTATTATTTATATCTGGATTTCTGGTGAAATAAGCCAACTATTTTCAAGATGGGTGTAAATTCAAGGTTATTTTAGCCTCTGAACCAGCAAATGACTGTCATTTTGGAAGAGAATCACTAGCAAATGGCTTTCATATGATTATAATATACAGCATTGACTCTGAAAAGAAATGGCATGGATATAAACGTCTTTCCAAAAATGTTTCTTAATCGTTTAACTTTTAAATATGTAAGAATGAGAATACTTTACACTGACATTTTCTGAAGCATTTTCAATACATTTCACCTGATCATTTTGATATTTATGTTTATTCATGAGCCCGATCATCAGGGAGATAATCAAAGTAGTGACTCCAAAGCAGTGTGTGGTTTGGCAGTAGTTTAGGCATCACTCTGAAAGTTCTAGGCAATTTCTATGGCATTCCCAGATTATGGCCTCTCAGCATCCCATTGTTATGTGAGTTTTGTACATGCATATGGCAGTGACTGGGGATACCCTATCCTCTAGGTAGTCTCCAGAGCTTTTAGGATCATCTACAAATCACAAAATTGACAGATTATCCTGAGGAAAAGAAACACATCAGATGCTCCAAAAATAGGTTCATTATTTTTCCTCACTTACGCAGCCATCCTCCTTTTGATGTTTTAAACTATAAATTTTTTACTATATTTTGAAAATTATAGTAGTCAAAATCCTCAGGCCTTAAAGAAATTAGAAAAGTTAAAAAGAAGTCAGACAAATAATCATTTTTTTCTGGTAGAAAGTTGGAGGACATTATTAGTATCTAATATATGAAACTAGATGGAGGGATGGGGGGATGGATGGAAGGAAGGAAAGAAGGGTTGATGGATAGATGGATGGGTAGACAGATAGGCAGGCAATGTTCACTATATAGTTATTTAAGAAGAGTTAAAAAGGGGCCAGCTGTGTAAGAGCTTGATTTCTAGACTCCAGCTGACCTGGAATCAAATCATTGCTGTTACCCAACAACTATTTGTCTTTGGGCACGTAATTTAGTCTCTGTTTGCTAACATACAAAATGAGGATAATTATACTATCTACCTGAAAGGATTGTTTGGGGAATTAAACAGGATAATGTCTATAAGACTTTTAGAGAAAACATTTAATTAATGTTGTACATTACTATTATTTTTAGAACACCTAAACTCACATTATAACATCTGTATGAATTTCAACACATTTTTGTAATTACTTGCAACAGTATTTGTTTATTACATTTGTACAACAAGTATTTTCATATCCATTTGATTTTCACAATGACCCTGGGGGAGGTGAGAGCAAGTGGTGTTGTTGCCAATTTGCAGAAGAGGAAGTAGAGATCCACACAGGGATCAGATGTGCGAGCGATCATGCAAGTCTCACATTTGAGTCAGAAGATCAGCATTCTTCTTCCAGGTGCAGAAGTCATTCTTACCTGCACTCTTTCCATCTACATTCAGTACACAAAGCAGGCTTTCAAAGTATTGTCAGCTGCTATATGCATTATTTTTGGTGTTTATGATTTATTTATTGTAAAAATTTTGGAAGAAATAGAGTTGCAAAAGAATTTGTAGTCAAGTTCTGTTTTGTGTGTCCCACATCAGCAAACTAAACATCACCTTCTGCCTTTGTAAGTACACTCTACACTAATTAATGGCTTAGCCTCAGAGCCACTCCAGCTTAAATCCAGCTAATCCTCACTTTTGATATCTTTGTAGATGGATACATTTCTGCAAGGGTTTTCTCTTCCCTCGTGGAGACCCTGATGCTGTTGTACCTCAGCCACCTCTCATGAATGGTACCCTAGGGAGGAAATTATATACAGCCATCTTCTGGCTACCAACCCAGGTTGGGATGACTGCCACCCAGTGGGATAGCAAGAACAGGGGGAGGAGAGCAGGTGGTAGAACTGACCCTGAATGCCCAACATAACTGCAGGTCTTAATTTTATTTTCAAAGGCAGTGATAGCTTCAGTGTTTCTCTAGTCATTAGGATGGGCATTCAGTAGAGACTGCCTTACATTCATCAAGAGTAATATCATCAGAAGTGCAATCCAAAATATGAATACATGCTTCTGTAAAACATACGAATTGATTAATGGCAAAATTTTAGCAGGCTGAAGTTGTGGCTGTGTGTGTGTGTGAGTGTGTGTGTGTGTGTGTGTTTTAAATTTATATTCTATTTCATTTCATTTTCCACCTGGCTATCTCTTCCAAGTTAACTTTAAAATGAAATTTTGGATTTTCTCTCAGAGTCTTGAAGCAGTCCTGAGCTAACATGACTGGTTTTGTTTCCTTTATTTTTTTTTTCATTTAAACCTTTCTCAAAGGTGTTGACTATGAACAGGAAGTGAGATTTTGAAAATGTCTGTTCCTACAGTACTGTGTTTTACTAGTGATTCTGAAGTGCTCTACTCAGACTGAAGACTCTCAGATTCTTCTATTCTTGCACTCACCCCTATAATTCCAAAAGATAAGAGCATGACATATGTAATGACATCATATGTAATTTTTTATTTTTATTTCATTTGTCATACACCCATTCTAGTAGATACTTAACCAGAAAGCACTGAATCACCATTGAGTCAGCCATTAAGATGACCCTTACTCTCAGTTCTATTTTTCATATTACCCTGATCATCTATAAAAGTTGTGCTGCTTACTCTTGTAATCTATTTCAAGATCATATTCATTTTATGAGTTTTTAAGAAAATAGTGTGTCAGCATTTTATAATCCACATTTTTATTTTGTGGCTTGTATCTGTTATAAATCAATTTATATTTGGTGAAATTAAATGAAGCTTGGGCTGGCGCTGTGGTGTAGCAGGTAATGCTGCCACTTGCAGTGTTTTGGGTTTTTTTGGGTTTTTTTTTTTTAGAATTATTTTATTTCTTTGAAAGACACAGGTACAGAGAGAGGTAGAGCCAGAGAGAGGGAGAGGACTTCCATTCCACTGGCTCACTCCCCAGATGACTGCAATGGCCAGAGCTGAGCTAATCCGAAGCCAGGAACCAAGAGCTTCATCCGGGTATCCCACCTGAGTGCAGGAAACAATACTGGGGCCATCTTCTGCTGCTTTCCCAGGTTCATTAGCAGGGAACTAAACTGGAGTAGAGCAGCTGGGACTCAAATCAGCACTCATCTGGAATGCTAGCGTCATTGCAAGTGGTAGCCTGATCCACTGCACCAGAATGCTGGCTCCTGACTCTCTAAAAAATTAAGTAGTAATTTCACCCACCAAAACAGCAAAAATTTTTTGAAATAATTATTTCCATTACGTAAAAGGCAAAATAAAGTGCCAAGCTGGTAAATAGACCACAAATAGATAAGCCTGTGTAGTGATTATAGTGTAAATAGCAGATGTTGAAATATTCACATACCTGACTTTATAAGCATTGCTAAATCCTGTGCGGGGAAAAATAACTACTAGGTATCAGAGAGACCACTTAGAGGGAATCAGTTTATTAAGTTACTTCAAAAAAGTTCATGGAAATGGGATTAAAAGATGTTTATTTTGGTACAAAAATTTTTTTGAAACCCAAGCATAGCTTTTTCTTAATACACATTTTCTCTGACCTTTTTGAAGACTATTCTATGCATGAATTTCAATTTTTTTTAAAGATTTATTTATTTTATTTATTTGAAAGGCAGAGAACAGAGAGGGAGAGATAGAGAAAGATATCTTCCATCCGTTGGTTCATTCCACAAGTGTCCACAACAGGGACCTGGAATTTCATCCAGGTCTCCTGCAGTGGTGGGCAGGTAGCGAGTACTTGGCCATCCTCTGCTGCTTTTCCAGACTCATTAGCAGGGAGCTGTATTAGAAGTGGAGATGCCGGCCAGCGCCACATCTCACTTGGCTAATCCTCCACCTGCAGCACCAGTACCCCGGGTTCTAGTCCAGGTTGGGGCACTGGATTTTGTCCTGGTTGCTCCTCTTCCAGTCCAGCTCTCTGCTGTGACCCAGGAGGGCAGTGGAGAGGATGGCCCAAGTGCTTGGGCCCTGCACCCACATGGGAGACCAGGAGAAGCTCCTGGCTCCTGGCTTTGGATCAGCGCAGTGCTGGCCATAGTGGCCATTTTGGGGGTGAACCAATGGAAAGAAGACCTCTCTCTCTCTCTCTCTCTCTCTCTCTCTCTCTCTCACTGTCTAACTCTGCCTGTCAAAAAAAAAAAAAAAAGAAGTGGAGATGCCAAGACTCAAACTAGTGCCCATCTGGGATGCTGGGGTTACAGCAGCAGTGCTGAACCATGACACCAACCCCCTTTTTGCAACAAAATAGTCACCTTTTAATTCTATTTTTCATAAACTTTTTGAAGTTCTCATTGGAGGGTCAAGAAATCCCACTTTGTGAAGCTATATTTTAGACCCTAGAGAAGGGAGAACATGCAGATCTTGATAAATCACTTCACGGTTTTGAATTTTACTGTCCGTGCACTGGGAAGATGAAAAAGGGGTTTTAAGTAGAATAACAGTGTGATCCAGTTTGTTTTCAGATGACAACTGGCTGCTGAAGAGCAATTTACAATTTGTAAAGACCCTAAAATACATAGCCTTTAATCCAGTAGCTTTTGTAAATTTATCTTAAGAAAATCATCAGTATTGTATTCATAGATTTTTATGTTCACATATTTGTTGCACTATCTTTAGGAACAGCAAAAACTTGAAAACACCCATTTGAGTTGGGAAACAGTAGATTAATGCTATCATTCAAAGTGAAATTGTAGGAGGATAGAGTATGATGCCAAATGTTTCTATGCATAGAAAAAAATATCAGTAAATTTTAAATTATCAATTATAGGAGTTTTTCTTTTTTGTTTGGTCTATATGCTTTCCAATGTTTTTGTAATATGTATTATTTTATAAAACAACAAATATTGTACATTTTAATTCTATTTTAGGTTTGGTTTGTATCTATCAATACAAATTTTGTTTATATAATAATGAGGTTGTGTATCTTTACAATTTCTTCTCACCTTTAAAAATATTATATTTTGTGGCCGGCGCTGTGGTGCACTGGGTTAAAGCCCTGGACTGCAGTGCCAGCATCCCATAATGGTACCAGTTTAAGTCCTGGCTGCTCCACTTCCAATGCAGCTCCATGCTAATGCACCTGGGAAAGCAGTGGAGGATGGCCAAGTCCTTAGACCCTTGTACCCATGTGGGAGACCCAGAAGAAGCTCCTGGCTCCTGGCTTCAGATTGGCTCAGCTCCGGCTGTTGTGGCCATTTGGGGAATGAACCAACAGATGGAAGACCTCTCTCTGTCTCTACCTCTATACCTCTGTCTTTCAAATAAATAAAATAAATTTTTTAAAAAAACTATATTTTGTCAAACTTGTTTATGAAGCAAAACATTGTACAATATTTTCAAATGACATGGTGATTGTGTCTGTTTCTAACAAGTTAACCGTTTCCCCTTTATTTCTTTATCTTTGTGTAGGCATTTGCCTGGTGGCCTGATTTGCTGGCTGAGCATGCAGAGAAATTCTGGGCTCTTTTCACAGTGGATATGGATACTGCACTGGAGGCTCAACCACAAGACTCCTGGGATAGTTTTCCTCTTTTCCAACTACTTAATAACTTCCTCAGGAATGACAGTGAGCACTTGCACTTTCTTTAGTCTATGGCCCAAGGTGGGAGGGGTAGTGTGTGATGGAAATGTGTTTTACAGAACCCTAGCACCAGAGTGGATATGAATAACATAAACATTTACTCAGGCCCCAGATTATACTATGCTAGGGTCTGGGGGAGACCAGCGACACTCCCACCTTGCTCCATGAGCTCCGAAACTCCTTTGTTCCTACCTTCCTGCCTTTGTTGAGGACTGATGACCCACACACCTCTGACTGTAAATTGTGAATCAGAAAATCTACAATGGTTGGTATTTCTGAAGTACTTGAGAATGTGTCCCTCTCTGAAAGACACTTCAGAAATGTATCATAATTCTAGAAATCATGCTTTGTGTATAGTGTTGCTACATGGTATGGCTTGCTCATTCTGTATTTAGAAATGTAAATGTTCTCTATTGAGGCATTTTTTTTCCAGTGAGTAAGAACTTTTACAGTCTTGCAATAAGATCAATGGCATATGGTCTTCTAGCGGCCAGTACAAACTAGTTTTTCATCACATGCATTTTCACATGCAGATTCCCTAGACCTTAACTATGTTGATGTTGTGAAGATTTATTTTAGTTATTTGAAAGGCAGAGTGACAGAGAAAAAAGAAAAGACAAGAGACAGAGAGAGGTCTTCTACCCACTGATTCACTCCCCACATGACCTCAATGGCCAGGGTTGAGCCAGACAGAGGACAGGAGCCTGAAAACTCCATTCAGGTCTCCCACCTGGGTGCATGGACCCAAGTATTTGGGCCATCATCCTTTGCTTTCCCAGGCACATAAGCAAGGAGTTGCCCTGCAAGTGGAGCAGCCAGACTCAAACTGGCACCAGTGGCTTAACCCACCTTGCCACCATGTCAGCCCATGGTGAGTTTTTTCTAGTTTCCCTTCGCCTCAAGTTTGGTTACCATTGACTGTTTTTGTTTAGATACTTGCAGGGATCATGGGGTCACGAATTTCCTATTCAACAAAATTCTTCTCATGATAGACGAAGGTGAACTCTGTCTCATCCTAACCTCTGATTCTCATTTGTTCTTCGTGACCAGGGCAAATCTATTGTGGCTTTTCTTCTCCAGGCCATCATTCCCAGAAAATTCAACTCTTCCTTCCATGATAGGGTTTTTATACCTAGAGCAGTTGGTGCTACTTTCTTGAATAGACCTCACTTCACTGCTCAGTGTTGCTCTGGAGTGTGGCACTAAGAAGAAAACAGTGTTCAGCATGTGACCCAAATGACCCAGACCACAACAAGAGGTGCTTTCCACTGCCCTGTCTTCCTGCTGCCCTGATCCTCTGGTGAACTCCATCACACTGTCAACACATTTGGAACTTTCTGTTTGTTAAAAGCCCAATTTTCTTTGCTATTCTCTTCCCAGAGGCTGTTACTACTACATCTTTATAGTTTTAAACCTAAATCCATGTTTTTACAGTTGTCTTTGTTTCTAAAAAAAAATTGAAGAAAATATTGGTTTTGTTCATTGTTCTAGTGCAGTGTTTCCTACCTTTCTTTGAGTTCATCACTTTGAGTCTCTGATGAAACTGGGAAAATATTCGCATAGATATAAAATTAAGGGTAATTGAGTTCAAGTTCACATTGAAAGCCTCTGTTCTAGTATGAGAGGATCGTTTTATAGTAATTAATAACATGCACTTTGGTGGCTCTGCCACTTCCTGGTTGGCCTTGACAGTGGATCTCTACTTCAAGTTCTTCATACCTAAATGAAGGAGAATCATGGCACATAATAATATTGTCATGGGTGGTGAATATTAGATGGTAACTGACATGTAATAGATGCCAGATAAATGTTCTACACATGTCTGCTAAAATTTCAGTCCTGATTCTTTTAGTTATTTATTCTCCTCTCCAACTTGATTTCATTTCCAAAAGACGCCATTTGAAGCCCGAGAACTAAGCTACCTTTCCTGCTTCAGATTCAGTCGCAACATGTGTTCTCAGAAGTCACTGTGACAAACTCATACTCATTTACCCATATGTGAATCATCCCTTCTTCAAATTATCATCAACCAGTTTTTTTGTGTTCCATTTATCTTCATTTATTTGAAAAAGCAGGATGACCCAGAGAGAGAGAGAGACAGAGAGAGAGAGAGAGAGAGAGAGAGGGAAGAGATCTTCCATGCACTGATTCACTCCCCAAATGCCCACAGCAGCTTGGGCTTGGCTAGGCCAAAATCAGGAGTCCAAAACTCCATCCTGGTCTCCCACCTGGGTTGCAGGGGCCCAAAGTGCTTGAGACATCACCTGCTGCCTCCCAGGATGCTCATTAATGTTAAGCTATCTAGCAGAAGCAGAGCAGGGACACGAACCCAAAGACTGCTATGGGATACAGAGAATCAAAAGCAACATCTTAACTGCTGTGCCAAATGTGTACTCCCTCACTCAATTTTTTTCTTTTTTAATTTAATTTTCTCACTCAGTTTTCAAATTCCAGTTTGATTCTCTCCTGCCAGCTAGAAGATTTTAAATGACTCTTCCATTTCTATCCCATCATATTCTGCTAGGAAATTAGAAGTTGAGTTTTTAATACCATCTTCAGACAAATGTATAGCAATAAACTTGCTGCCAAAAATAAATACACATAGTTGCCAAGTAAGAATAAACAAGTGTAGGATTTTTCATAACGCTCTCTCTATATGAATGAAACCTCAAGAATTGACTATACTTAAAGTTGGGATTAATTTGAAAAATGAGACACTAATGTTTACAGTCACAGTTATTAAAGATGTTGAATGATGTAACATTCAAAATTTTAAATTTTGTTTCTTAGAGAAAGAAAAATATTTTGTAGATACTTAGAAATTTTCTTGGGAAAAATATTTTGTAGATACTTAGAAATTTTCTTGGGAATTTTTAATATTTACTTTAAGAAGAGTTCTTGAAATGCAAATATAAATTTATTGGATATCAAACTGAAAACTAAAAAATTTAATTTCCAGTCAGAGTAACAAATATTGAATTACAAGAGTTTCCTGTTCTGTGTACCATTTATATTGCATTTATTATTATTAAATATGTGAGGTATTGCTTTGTGCTGTTTCTATACAATATTCAGTCAATGTGGAGAAGGATTTATTACTGATCTCTTTCCAGCACTGTTTAGAGGGGAAGTCTAAATCTTGGCTTTGATTTCAGAGTGATTAACAGATCTTAGAAAACATCAATTATTTCTGAGAAAAACAGCTCCTCCATGTAGTGAGGTAAATAGAAAAGTTCCCCAGTGCCATAATTTTCTTTTGGTACTGGGAGTTTAAGGTGATCTGGGGAATTGAAATCGAATGCAGCAACTGTCAACCCAAAGTCACAAGTTACTACCCTAAACCAAGACCACTGAATGATGTCTCTGTATTTGGTGAAACATAATTTTTATAGCTTTTACTATCACTTTGGATGCTAATGAAGAATTTTGTTAGTAGTGATATGCTTGTTATATTGCATTCTCAAATGGTGACTTACTGAATTCAGTTCAAATGTTTACAACTGAAGCAGCCCCCAAATTATGCTTTTGGAAAGCTACAGGAAAACATTTAACAACTTCTATTCTTTTAGCCTCTGTTGAAAAAGAGATCTTCATATCATGGCCATGGCATTACAGTTTTGATCATATTGACCTAATTAGAGCTGTGGTCTAAATTGCAATTAATTACAACTTTAGCCAGAGGTTGCAATCTTGGAAAGGGAGCTAATTTGCTCAATAACAGTGCTGACTCACAAAGTAGAAATCTGTGTGTGTATCTGTGTGTGTTAACATCAGTTGTGCTGCCAGTTATATGTACATTTTAAACAGTTGTGATTTATTAATAATAAATAACTAATAATTAGACTATTTTAGTATTACTAAAATTATTGGCTACCCATTATTACTGATAGATAATTAGTTGGATATTTATGTCAGCTTTTCCAAAATTTAAAATGACTATGACCTCTCATAATGAATGGAGATATTAGAATCTGTGTTTTATTTGTGGCTGGAAAACTTTTTGGCTGAATATTTTTTCCAGGATGATTCATACATTCTCACTGGTTATTTACTATTTTTCTTTTATTGAAAATATTGTGCCTTGATATTTATAAATAGATGTTTATCTTTTGGACTGTGGAGGGTATCTTAACAAAACCTCTTAGTTTTTTGTGTGAAGAAACTAAATCCCTATGGTGAGCCAGGGGTAGGACTGGGTGAGGTAGGGTCAATGCAGCAGGGAGAAGGGTGGTGACACAGACTGGAGACAGTGAGCAGAGGGGAAGGGTGGTGAAGCAGGTGAGCACTTGCTCACCTGGAGCCTGCCCGCTTGTTTTCCAGTTCAGCCTCATTCCCCCAGAACAAAAGCAAATTGCTGGGGTCACTTGGTTAATAAATAATACAGTCTTTTTACAGGAGATACAAATGTCCTTGAACTCAGAAAATATTTAATTCAGAAAATATTTCGAAGGGTGCTGAGTTGTAGCGGGCAAAGGGAGAGAGTTGGGTAAGGAGAGCAGAAGTCATCAGGTCAGGTCAACATCGTCCAATCGTGAATGTTAGGAAACATGTATGAGGATACTTCCAGGAACGGAACTCATTAGTAGGGAAAGGAACTCAATGAGGACAACAAGTTTGGTTTCTGTTTTAAGGAGAGAAAAACAAAATCTGTCTGGGGGTAGGGGGTGTCTTTCCTTACAGTTGGCCACGATTAGGGAAAGTGTAGCTTTCACCTCCCTTGCAGATGAAGTGGGTTTTCCTCGAGGGAAGAGTAACAGCTGCACCGCCATTTTCACAAGTGTCCCCAGTCTCCCAACCTTTGCAGACTCACCCCCTGATTCCCAAAGCGAGCCTGGTGAGAAAAACAAACCAAGGCTCCTTCATTTCTGGCCAAGAAAGACTGAAGCGCCCACTTACCTCTCCAGCATTGCTCTGCCCACCCCAATTCACTCCCCCTAACTGAAGAGGGAATTTGATGGGCAGTCACTTTAAACACTACCCAAGGAAACAATTTTGAAAGAGATGCGTTAAAACTGAGGGAAAAAAATATTTTCTTAATACAGCCTTGAGTGAGATAGTTCAGGGATACCAAAGGACAGTATTGGTAGCACAAATTCTACCCTTGTGTGCGATGCGTTTTCCACAGTTGCCACGTCCCTAATAGACACAGGCAAGTGACCGCTTCTGACAAATGAAAGCCATCTGCAAATGGCACAAATCATTCCTTTCAGCACGGATGAAAGGCAGACCCTCGGAGCTAGTCACCTTTTAATCTGTGGATATGCTAGCAAGTGGCAAATGACCATTCTATTGGGAACCGGTTCCCAAGTGAAAAATACCACGGTGCTGCTTCTTTAATTAACAGCCTTTTCACATTGCTAGCACATTAAAGCCATCCCCAAGAACACTGTGCTTATATAATCAATGTCACAGCGTCTCTGCCTAAGCGAATAATGTTCAGGCTCTCTGCTAAGTGAAAACCTGTTCTGCAAGACTTTCACCTTCATAAAGATGGGCTCATAAAAATCGAAAAAGGAAAAATTGGAATGTGGTCTCATGAGGATAAAAAGGCTAGTGTTAATAATTAACAAGGAGAGTGAAGTGGAGTCAAATTAGCCATAATAGAGCCCAGAGTGACTGGCAAAGTCACCTCTCATTATCAAAAAACTCATTAAGAAATGAAGAGGTGGAAATCCCGCTGGGTTATTCTCACACTTAGGCTGTATCAGAGATTATTTTTCAGATTTCTTTCAAATGAAGGACTGTTAGGTCACCATATTGTATATTAGGTTAATCTTCGAGCTTTTAAATATGGAGGGCTGACACCTGCGTGTTATTCTACCTCGAGTGCTTAAATGAGCTGTGTGTCTGAAATTCACGAATCAGTGTTTATAAATATATCTGTCTGTATGTATATATATATATATATATATATATATATATATATATATATACTAGGAACAATGCAGAAAGGATATAACTTCTGGGTTACAGCAAGGGTGTGTGCCAGCTTGGTTTTATAGACATGAGGATTTATAAATGATAAAATGACCACCAAAATGTGAAAATGTGTTTAACTGTAATCCCAGGTTGGTTGAATTCAGAATTGCATGTCAGAATTTGCTTCACTGGCCAGTATAATAAAAGAAAAGTAAGAAGTCACTAGCTTTTTCCCCTCAGTTGAATTCCACAATACTGCTGTAGCTTCTGTACTACATGTGAACTTTATTTTTTTTTTAATTCTGATTTTTTTATATTTTCTTAGGATTTAGTGGCCTAAAGGCTTGCTCAAAAATACCTTAGTGTCTTTCACAGATTTTCAGAAATATGTATAATAACTGAAAACCAGAGAAAGCAAGCACCCCACAGTTTAGGGTTTTGGATGATGTCATAGCCATACTCATTTGTCCCCGTTAATGTGGACAAGTACATATTATGACACATAACCCCAAAGACCTCAAGGCTATGTGTAGATGGAGTAAAATTAAAGACTTTTCCAAATTAAAGACAGCATGCATCTACCTGCTGGACCACAAGACTTCTTTGCTTATTTTTGCCTTAAGGCTTGGTTAACATGAATATTGACTGTTTCCTAAGTTAATCCCAGAAGAAACAGGTGCTAAATGCCTAAAGTTTACCAATTCCATGCATCTTACAGATACATGGATGAAAATGAAATGAGTCTTGCCCTTGAAAAGCATAAAATCTAGTGGAGGATGTGGACAAATATGTATACACACTGTTAAATAGGACACAATGAGTTGCAGAAGCAGAACTCATTTACACACACTGTCCCATGAGAGTTTTCACTCTAGTTTTAAACTTGAATTTGGGCTTTTTGCCCTAAAACTGAGAAATACAACATCCATGCTTTCTCACCCTGCCAGTTTCTCTGTTTAGATGCACGTGTATATACAAGTATATGTGTACCAGCAGATATACAGATTTCCTGAGATGAGGGAAGAAGGAGAGTTGGGTATGCTTTTTAGGAGACTGTTATGCTAATTAATAAATAAATTGCATCCTAGCAAACTATATAAAATTACTTTTCAAAGTTTTAGTTTAAAAGAATATAAAAACAAGTATGTTTCCTGTTCTACATTTCCGTGAGATGCTCTGAGAATTCCCTTGATGAGATAGATTTTTATTGATATTTATTCAATAAATAGACTTTTATTGAGTGCCAGATTCTTGTTCAGGTGCTGTTCCTAGGTTTCTTTGGTTGTGTGTGTGTTTTCTTCTTCATGATGCATTGCGTACTGCAATTCTCCTGCAGCACACTATGAATTTCCTGGGACGGGACCTTCATTGTGTGCATTTCTCAGCACAGAGAAAGACCCGTTAATCTTCCATCTTAATCCAGTGCTCTTAGGGTTGATATGGTTTTAGTGTCAGTTTGAATAATTGCTGTTTATGTCGTAAACTCTATTGATTGCATAATGATTGGTGTTATTTGTTTTGCTGATCATGAATTACTCATTTCCTTCTGAAATGAGTAGAATTTTAGAGAGAAGAAAATTGTCCTCCTAATAATCCTCTAAAGCTAACTAATTAGAAGGGGTTGGGACAATATAAAATTGGACTATTTGGGTTCAGGAGTTAACATCATATTTCTACCTAAAAACAAGGCATAAATACTGTATTTGTTTTTTCTTCATGCTATCCAGCAATTATTGTCTCCATAATTATTGTTAATTGGATCATAGCTTAAATTCTCTGTTGATATCTTACTGCTAAAAGCCTATGACAAGTACTTTTGTAAATCTAAGACTGTTTTTGGTATGTAAATAATAAACACTAGTTTATTATCTATTGGTGTATTCAAAATAATTGGCCACATCTACAGCTTGAGTTTAGCTTTTATTTCAGCCTTTTGCTTTCTTTTTGCCATTTCTAATTGGACCTTAGGGCTTGATGTCACTGGTGCTTCGTTATTTTCTGACAAGATGATATTTGCAAACATGGAATCTTGGGGGGGGTAGTTATTTTTATCAGTGGAATAGGTGCCTGTCCTTCACATGTGTTGCAGTAAGCACCTCTGCAGACTCCCTCTCACTCCCACTCCTCCCGTATAGTGTCGGACATGGCTCTTACATGGGGCCATGTTGAGAACTTGCCTCTTCCAGTGAACTGTTGCAATAGGTGTCTTGTAAAGGCTTAATGTGGATGGATGTCAGCCCCAAATCATAACTTGTCCTTATTAACTCTTTCCGACGCCTCATGCTACACAGAGGGGCTGTTAACAGTGTCTGATGGGGGTAGAGTGCGAACTCACATGCAGGCTTCTAAAAGTGTCCTTTCCATATTTGTAGCCTTGCCTGCTGAAACCAAATACTCTTCCCTTTCTCTCCTGCACCATGTGTATTTCCCTTTATTTTCCTCTCCCTCATTCCATGTTGCCTTTCCTCTCTCCTTCATCTCCCTTTCTCTATTTAGCAAAGGAAAAAAATTGTTCAGTTTCTTGAAACATACAAATGTGTGTTCATAATTAAACTTTTTAAAAATAAAAACAACAACTGTCAGGTAAAATATGAGCAAACTTTCGACCAGAATTTAAAATTTTTTGGAGTCCATAAAAAATATAGGTAATCTCCATTTTTTCCAAATTCTACAGGAAACAATGATTTCCTGCTAACAGTCATGATTTATCAGAGAAAATTCTCCATTCACTAAAATAAAAGATACTCTGTCTATCTGTCTTTGTCTCTCTCTCTGCCTTTAAAATAAAATGAAAATAAAATTTAAGAATAAAATAAGAGATATTAAAAGAACCAACTTTTATGTCCAATGGAATTTTTGAGAAGATGAGCTTGGGCATAAGGATCAAAAATAGGATTTCTCAGAAGGAAGGAAGGAGGGAAAGAATGGAGTGTGGGTAAAAAGGGGGAGGGAGGGAGGAAAATCATTATAGTCCTAGAGTTCTATCTAGGAACTACATTGAATCTGTTTTCTTTATATTAATATCACATTAACATGAGAATTGATGAGAATTGTGTTGTAATAATTACCATGCATTTGCTGTGACCCTGAGAATTAAGTACAATAATAAATTCATTTAAAAATTAAAAACTGATAGGATTTCTCATAAAAGTATTGTTTAACATCATATATTTTATATAGATAGGGAATTTTCAGGCCTTGGTACACACTGTAGCTGTCATTTAATGCAGCCTTATGTTGTAATCTTAGTGGAGGATGCATGCGTTCATCCAACATTTAAACATTTGCTCTGAGAAAGGAACTTGCTGGGTACTAAGAATACAGACATGGTTCCTGCCCCAAGGACTTTACATCCTTGAGGGGACAGACAGAGATGTCAACAAGTATGAAGACTACTTATATAACAAGGACCATGGTGGAAAACTACAAAATATAGAATAAACACGAGAAACCAGTAAGTGGAAAATGAGACAGCAGAACGAAGCGTTTCTCAGAGAGGCTTCGAGTATGTGAACTGAATTGTGAACATTATGATGACTGTACCGCAGGAAACAGGGAGATAGGGCTACAGAGATAAGCCAGAAAGATTATTGTAAGACAGATCTTGGAAGGGCTTTCATACCATGCTAATGCTTTTGGAATCTGTCATGATGCTCTACCAAAAGATGATAATCTTCAGGAGTGATACGATTAGTGTTCTATTTTAGAAAGCCCCTCTGCTAGACATTTTGAGAGGATGGATTAGAAGAGGGAAAATTAGGAGCCTAAAGAGCAGCTAGGAAATTATTTCTTAAGTCAAGATAAGAGATTAAGAAAGCTGGACTAGTATGAGAGCAGCCATGTTGAAGGGAGGAAGGGGGAACCTAGTAGATGGGAGGACATAAATATGCAAGTCTTGATTACTTACTGAACGTGAGAAGTCGGAGAAAGGCCTGTAGTGCAACAACCTTTTTGCCCGTACAGCCATCAGATCATCTGTATTTACCCTGAGCATAGGAATACAAAAAGATAAGTCTGTTTTTTAAGCAAAGGAGTGAAAAGTCCAGCTCTCTGCTGTGGCCCAGGAGGGCAGTGGAGGATTGCCCCCGGTGCTTGGGCCCCTGCACCCATATGGGAGACCAGGAGGAGGCACCTGCCTCCTGGCTTCAGATCAGCGTGGCTCTGGACATTGTGGCCACTTGAGGAGTGAACCAACGGAAGGAGGACCTTTCTCTCTCTCTCTCTCTCTCACTGTCTATAACTCTACCTATCAAATAAATAAAAATAAATAAAATAAACAAGGGAATGAGTCCCATATCAAGGTCAAATGTATGAAAAAAGGGAGCTTTTACCAGAAATACATTTGACTTAGCCACTGCTTAATCTTAGAATATAACATTTAAAAATAATATTAAGTGATTATCCTTATATGCACCTTCATTTTAGCAGACTACCTATGACTCCATTACCAATACACCTAGTCTCTAAATGTATAATAAATTAGCACTCTAATTCATGAGGTAGAGTGTTCATTTGTACATGTAATAATTTGTTACATGAGCATGTGCTTTGGTCTTGGTACAAATAAAATTTACAATAAGGTGGAGAGCCTAAGATTCCATATTTTAGCCATATACCAAAAAAGTAAAGGTGAAGGCATATAATCCTTGTGTATCACTATGTGAAACTCTCTAGTTTAGAAAGAGTGTATGATATAAATATTTTTACAGAGTGAACTTATTCTTTCATTTGTTAAATGTGATCATGTTGGTCAACTGCTTGATTATTTCATATTGTTACTGAGATTTCTTTTTTAGAATTCTAATTGTAAAAAATATAGTGCACCTAAGATATAATTTGCAAGATATCTTTTATTTACATAATACAACCTAATACATTTGAAGGTATAAAGATTCATCTGCTGATGTTAGGTTGGACAGATGATTTTAAATTCGTGAATGAATGTGTAGACAGAGAGCAGTTTATGGTCTTCTAAATAGAGGAACAATGAACGATATCATAAGCTGTAGAGGTTAACATGGGGCTTTGGTATCCAATCCTTGTTCTGTTTCCTGATGACTAAGTGACTTTAGGCAAGTGTCCTATACTTTCTGTGTTTCAGTTTTGTTTTTTGTAATTTATAGAGAACAAACCATGTATTTCATATATACAGTCTTAAGGGCATAATGATACTTTCCACTCTACCCTCTCTCCCTTTTTTATTTTTCTTTTAATTTTTATAATGACAAACTTTTTTAAGATTTATTTTATTTATTTGCAAGACACAGTTACAGAGAGAGGGAGAAAGAGAGAGAGGTCTTCCATTTGGTTCACTCCCCAAATGGTAGCAACAGCCAGAGGTGGGCCATGCTGAAGCCAGGAGCCAGGAGCTTCTGGGTCTCCAATGTGGATGCAGGGGCACAACCAATTGGGCCATCATCTCTACTTTTACAGGCACATTAGCAGGGAGCTGGTTTGGAAGTGGAGCAGCCAGGACTCGAACCCACACCCATATAAGATGTGGGCACTGCAAGTGGCAGTTTAATCTGCTGTGCCACAACACTGGCCCCAATACTTTCAGTGGTTCATATGATCACTAGAGACCATTATGCTTAGTGAAATAAGCCAGTTCCAAAATGGCAGATAATATATTTTCCCTGATTTGTGGTAACTAATATACAGAGTACAAAAATAAGTAATTTATGGGCAAAATTGACATTTTGAGTTTTGATTATTGTTTAAAGCCCTTGTTGGCACTCCTGAAGATCAGTGGTTTTTCTGATCAATTTTCTTTATTGATAAGCTTGAAAAAAAAAAATAGGTCCTCCTCTGTACAGTTCGTGACGATTAAATGGGAAATTGTACATTTGAACTTAGCACTTGGTTTGGCAATCCAGAAATGCTAGTGATGATGAGGAAAAGGAAGTAGAGAAAAGTTCTTAAGTATCCTATAATTTGAAGTTTAGTATACTTTTTAATTTCCCTGATACAATGAGTTAGGTGGTATAAATGATCCTTAAAAGTTTAGCATCCTTATTTTGGTGGCATTTGGTAAAAGTAACTGAAACGCATGCTCTATAGTGCTTTCTGTCTTGATAATTAAATCTCCAGGAGTAAATAAAGCACATTTCAACATCTCATGAAAACATTATTAAGATAACATTAGGAGCCAGCACTGTGGCATAGCAGGTAAAGCTACCGCCTGCAGTGCCGGCATCCCATGTGGGTGCTGGTTCAAGACCTGGATGCTCCAATTCCAAACCAGCTCTCTGCTGTAGCCTGGGAAAGCAGTAGAAAATGGCACAAGTCAGTGGGCCCCTGCGCCCATGTGGGAGACCAGGAAGAATCTCCTGGCTCCTGGCTTCAGATAGGTGCAGCTCCAACCATTGCAGCCATTTGGGGAGTGAACCAGCAGAAGGAAGACACCTCTCTCTCTCTCTCTCTGCCTATGCCTCTCTGTAAATCTGCCTTTCAAATAAATAAATTTAAAAAAAAAATTATCTTCTAAGTAAGACATTTGTTATTAAATATGATTACTACCCCCATTTTAATGAGAAATATCTTATATAGATAAGCCAGAAAATATTACTTGGCCAGAAAAAGTACTGTGCCCAAGCCATGGCTCAATAGGCTAATCTTCCACCTGCGGCGCCGGCACCCTGGATTCTAGTCCCAGACGGGGCACCGGATTCTGTCCCAGTTGCTCCTCTTCCAGCCCAGCTCTCTACCATGGCCCGGGAGTGCAGTGGAGGATGGCCCAAGTGCTTGGGCCCTGCACCCGCATGGGAGACCAGGAAAAGCACCTGGCTCCTGGCTTTGGATCAGCACAGTACGCCGGCTGCAGCACGCTGGCCTCAGCGGCCATTGTGGGGTGAACCAACGGAAAAGGAAGACCTTTCTCTCAGTCTCTCTCTCACTGTCCACTCTGCCTGTCCAAAAAAGAAAAAGTACTGTACCATAACAAAGACAGAAAAGAATTAGTGTTATATTTCTTTCCATGTTTAGAATTACTTTCTATTCAACATTCATGATTCTGTAGTTGTCCAGCCTCTGAAAATTTTCAAAATCATTTAAAGTAATATATCCAGGATATCCTCATTTATATGCCACTATGATACAGACTATATTATTTGACTAAGTTTTAAAGTACTCATTAGCCTTCTAGGACATTTTTCGTCCTGAAGAAGGTAGTAGAGGAAATTGGCATAGCTAACAGAGGAAGACACTATTACTGGACTTGCTAGTCATTAGATTTACTAACTATAAGCACCTACTGCTTTTACAATCCATAAAAGAGTTCCAAGAGACTTTTCCTCGCCTTTCCACCTCTGGCACCTTGTTATAGCTACCATCATCCTTTACCTGGTTTATTGCAGAAAAAAAAAAACTGAGAACTAAGCTTCTCTGGGCTCCCTAAGTACAATTTCAACACAGTCAGAAAGGTAATAGCATGCCATTCCTCCACTTGATAATAATAAAGCTGTCCATTGTAGTCAGTAAAACCCACAGTCTTCCCTATATCCTGGGATTTGGACACCCATGGACTGCTGCTCCTCCTTTTCTACTCTTCCTCACTGACTGTGGCCTTCTTGTGTTCTAAAAGAATCTTCATCTAGATTCAACTAAGCTGCCGTATCTTCAAAAATACCTTTCCTGACCGTGGAATATATTTTTAAATGAGTACATTTTGGCTCTGAGAGTCATAAAAATAGTCACAACCAGGTTGAAGATATGTTCACGCAAGAAGTATTTGCAAACTATAACACTGTCATTCACAAAAATGACAAATTCTTCATTGGATATTACTTAGTATTTTCCTACAGATTTTCTACCCTTTCATATGCAACTTATGCATATACTGTCCTAGGTTTTAATGAAATTGTGTTCTATACATGAAAAACTTCCATCTCATGAAGGAGGAAGGTTCACCTTTGCCAGAAGTCGTATCCCAGTAGCCCAAATTGAAAGACTTCTACCACCTCTTTAGGAGGATCATTCAAACTACAGTTTATTAAAGACAAATAAAAAGAAGTGGGAAATTCTTGTGATGTGTTATTTTTAATACAGATTTCCTGTGCCTGTGTATTAAACATCAAAGAAAGTGAAAAAACTACCACCTGCCAGACATTTTATAGCAATATGACCTATTTGTGTTTTACAGCCATTTATAGAAAGGCAGTTTTAGTTTTCAATCAGTTTCCACTATAGGACTTCCAATAGGGAGAGCAAGAGCCGTTATTGTCTATATTTGATCAATCTTTCTGTGTGAGACTCTATGGGGAAAAGTTTTTTCTTCCAAAAGTTCTAAATGCCTGGTATTATCCCTGACAAACACTGTTTCTGCTTGACTATTTCAGCACTTTTGTGTAATGGAAAATTTCACAAACACTTGCAAGAAATCTTTGTGCCCCTGGTTGTTCGCTACGTCGATCTCATGGAGTCCTCCATCGCCCAATCAATTCACAGAGGTTTTGAGCAAGAGACATGGCAACCTGTCAAGTAGGTATCTTACCTAGTGCCCACAGAGCATCTGCCTCCTGAGTCCTGACCTTATGACTTCACACACGGCCATCTGTAGTTATCGCTTATGGTGGTCCCTTCCCACGTTGTTTGTTTCTTTACAGGAATATCGCCAACAGTCTTCCCAATGTAGCTCTTCCAAAAGTTCCAAGTCTGCCTCTTAATCTTCCACAGATTCCTAGCTTTTCTACTCCTTCGTGGATGGCTTCTTTATATGAGTCCACGTGTGTATTCCTCACTTATTTCCTGCTGGTGTGTTAGCTAGTGCATGGCCTGGGCTGTGTTCTGTGCAGATGTGTTTAGACTGCATGGCAATTAACATTCTTTGTTGAGGAATACTATGTTTTTGAGCTTATTTGTTTGAGTTTTTAAGCTCTCAAGCTAAGCTTAGCAGCATATCTGGTAAATCATTTGATTCAAAAGAAAAAAAACACACTAGTTTAATAGAGTTCGAGTGTAACCTGTGGGACAGGGATCACTCTGTGGCCCAGATTGTAAACTTGATCCTAAGCAATAAAACCAGAGTTCCCCTTTATGTAGATGATTGCTGTAGCAAACAGTATTTCAAGAATTTTTGGTCTGTTTCAGCTTCATTACTGCCCACTTGCTTTTATCTTGTGCATGTAGAAAACTGTTATGAGAATGGTTTCAAGAATATAATATTTTTCTATTTTTATCTTAATCATAATTTTAAAGAAACATATTACACCCTACAGGGCAAGGATTTCCCTTCTTTTATATATTTCATATTTCAGTTGGTGTATCTTGTTATTCAAAAACAATCTTGATATCATTAGAAACCATGTTTATTAATTCCACATTGGGATGAACCTGCCTAATGCAGACTCATTAACTAAGAATAATTAAAGTGAAATTCTTCAAGCTGTAACATTGATCGGGCCTGAATTTAGATCCTAGTTTATTCATTGTAATTCTTTCTTAGCTTCAGTTTCCTCAACTCGGAAATGATTATGACACTTCACTTAAAGACACGTTTGTGAAAATTGTTTAAAACCTGTGAAGATGCTTGGCACATTTTAGGCTTTCAGTAAATTACAACTACAGTTGACATATCTTAGGTGCCCAATGATGATTACTACCACTCTACATTATTATTATTAATTATTATTGTAATAATAGCAACTTTTTATTACTGTAGCCATTCATCATCATTTTTAACTATTTTTTAAACAATGAGTCTTACAGCCATTGAATGGAATACATAATAATCCCAATTTGTAAATGGACAAATCTAGACATGGTTTGTGCAAGAGCTCACATTAGTCAGGTAGAAAAAATAATTAGAAGAAAAATAGGGACCGGTACTTTGGCTTAACAGGTAAAGCCACCACCTGCATCACCAGCATCCTATATGGGTGCAGGTTCAAGTCTTGACTGCTCCACTTCTAATCCAGCTTCCTACTCATGCTCCTGGAAAAGCAGCAGAAGATGGCCCAAGTCCTTGGGCCCCTGCACCCAAGTGGGATTCTCGGATGAAGCACCTGGCTCCTGGCTTTAGCCTGACCCAGCCCTGGCCAAGGCAACCATTTGGGGAGTGAACCAGCAAATGAAAAACCCTCCCCTTCTCCACCTCCCCTTTCCCCTCTCCCTCCTCCTCCCTTTCCCTCTCATTCCCCCCTCCCCTTCCCTCTCCCTCTCTGTAACTCGCTTGACTTTCAAATAAAGAAGAAATAAAAATAACTTCCATCTTTTGAGAATTTACTGTGTTCCAGGTATACAGCCAAATTCTTTACCCTATGTAATCTTTAGAACAACCCTATAAGTGTCAGTATCATTTTACAGCTAAGGAAACTAAGAAAGAAGCTAAGAAATGCAACTTTCTCAGTGTCTCACACAGCAACTAAGTGGCAGAGGCAAAACTGGAACCCAGGTTTTCTTGACAACAAATCCCTCACTCCTATCATTGATTGATTCTTCTTCCAAAGTACATCCTGGTTAAGAACCTTCTACCTTTCTGCCTACCTTGCCACTAGAGGAAAATCTATACCTAGTCAAGTATGCATGCAATCAAGAAAAGTCCAAAGAAAAGGAAACAATGACTTTCAAAGGAATTTGGCATTATTTCTTCACATTGAACATCATCACTGTACTGATAATGATCACTAGTTTATTATATGTGACTTTCTTTAAGGCAAATGCTTTGGATCCTTGTAGTATGTAAACTGTTATCTGTGTGTGCTGAGGAGCTACCCAGGAACTAGGATGAGCCAGTCTGTTTAGGATTTTTGTGCTTCCTTACACTGTTTTAAATTTAATTCCTTTTCATCCTCATTTCTTATATAGTTAACACATTTAATTTTAACCAGAAACTCTTTGTCGGCATTATCCTGTGAAATTTAGTTTTCTGTTGTTACTGTTTAATTAGCTTTGAGATCTGTGTGAACCCTGAATCCCTTACTATTGAGTACACCTTTTCAAATTAACAGTAATCCTGACAAATTGAGGTTTTGTAAATAAAACAATTGTGGTTCACCATTCTGGAATAGCAAATTTTCCAAAAAGTGAGCTTTACAAATTGATCACCATTGTCTTTCCCAGCCAAGGTCATCAACATTAGATTCTTTACCAGTGTCCCCAGAATTACTCATAATGCTATGATGTTACTGCAATTTTTTAAATAATTTTATCATAAAACTTTAAATGAGGAATATTTCCATTCACTTAAGAAATTAAAAATACAACTGTTGATCGAATGAAAAGAATATAAAAGTAACCATGGGATTGAAGATACATGCCTTCTACTAATGCATAAATCAAGTTAAGAGGTGCTCCCTCTACACCCTTCTCTTTCTGTATATAAAATCTTACTCTGGGTTATTTAGCTCTAGAAATAAGTGCTAGTAAGTTATGTTTTCTACTGGCATTTTAAGGAAATTATCTTAAAGTCCATTATTCACATTTGAATTACTTAATCTGCTAATAATAACTTTAAGAGTAGGTCACTGATTAGAAATAATTTAAAATGAAAAAGCTCTGAATAAATTGCAGGTTATATGTTCCAACTTCAGAGAAAGCCTGTTTACATTTTTTCATCTATCTGTTTAATTATAACAAACACTTGTTATGTTAATTACTTTCCCAATTAAGCACATTTATTTTCTAGAATCTTACCATAGAATTTTATCATAGCATCAAAGTGGAGAAAAATATATCTATATTCTCTATAAAGATTTAATTGTCACATATTGTAAGAAAGCCAATTTTAATAGAATTCTGCCTTTACTAATTAAGGTTTCACTTTGATGATTTTTGTGTCATTGTGTTGTTAAAGAAAATATACATTTCAAAAAAATTAAGAAGCAGACTTGCTTCTTTTCCAATTATATTCAATTGCTCTTAAAACATGTTCTCTAACAACCTACCAAACTGGATACGTAGGTGTACAGGGAAATTTGCTTGGTTACTTTTTGTCTTATTTTTATTATACATTTGTCAAAAGGAGAAGTAAAGGTAGTGTTTTTTCAAGCATTTTTCAAAGCAATGTTATCATGGTGTGGTGTGGTTCTTTATTTAGTGGTTGGTATATTGGGGGCATTAAATGGTAGGATGATGAGGAATTGAGTAAAGCACATGGCTGGTGTCTACCGTTCTACTGTGATTGGCCCATTGAGAACTCAGGATATCTTGGCTAGAGAAAGAAATCAGGAAGAATTATGGAAGTTAAAGAATGGGGCAAAGTGAAGCAACATAGGTGGGTCATAAGACTGAGATATTGAGGTTAAGGTGGGAATAAGCTTTTAATTAACCGAAGCAAGTGGTGATTTATCTTTATTTTTATTTCTTTGAGAAGCAGAGAGACAGAGATAGAAAAAGAGCTCCCATACTCTGGTTCACTCCGCAAATGCCTGCAACAGCCAGGAGCTGGGAACTCAGTCCAGGTCTCCCGTGTAGGTGGTTGGAACCCAATCCCTTGAGCCATCACTGCTGCCTCTCAGGGTCTGCATTAGCAGGAAACTCAAGTTTGGATATATAACCAACTACTCAACCCAGGCATTCAAATATGAGATAGACTTGTCTTAAATGCTAGGCCAAATGCCCACCCTAAGAAGTGATTTTTTTTAAAGCTATCTAATTATGATATGTTAGCTAAACAATGTGGTTATTTAAAACAACTTTGTATAAAAGTGTTCCACTGTGCCTTTTGTGGTAAATGAGCTTATTTTCTTTCTTTTGCAAACTAAAAATATTAATTTGGCATTTGTATATGTGAAACAATTGTTTGAAAGCTAAGAGAAAATGGATCACACAGTAGCTTTGAGATTTTTTTTTTCTTTTTCGCTTTTGCTTCTGTTCTGTTTCACTGTTAAGTTTCAATATGTTTTGATGTAGGAATATCTTACTTTCAAAACATCTGTTTCCTATTAGCTGATGTACCTGCATAATAGAAACTAATTGCATTATTCTTTGCCCCAGTACTGTACGTCCTCTTTAATAATTATCCTCCAAAATGGTGTGAAAATTTAGTCCCTAGAGAGATTCTACCATAGTAATGAATAGCAAATCTTGGATCCACAGTTAAAGAGCTGAAATACATTATTTTACTCGCACTTCAGAGGCCCCTGAAAGTCGTTTCTCTGTCCTACAATGCCTGTACTAGGTTGACTTACAATTATGAACTAGAAAAGACACTGAAAATTTTTAAATAGAAATAAAATCTTGCTTCCATAATTAGCCTATAGTTTTGTTTCCATTACCTGTTTCACCTCTACCTCTAATTGAGAAATGTAGGGGTCCTGTATGCCTCACATTTGTAGACAGAAGCCAGCACGATGACAGAGGCACAAATGCATGAAGATGAGAGTAAAACTACCCATTGTTTCTTGCTCAAAATGTACTTTTTGAAAATTTTAGGGGAAAACATTTATGTGCTTGTCCTTTTCCTAAAGCTCAGTAAAGAACATTAAAAGTGTTCTCCTATACAAAATTTTATTTATTTTGCTTAGCAAAATATCATTATCCCTTTTAATCATTCCTTTAACTCAGATACTTACTCTGTTTAGTTCACAAGATTTTTAGTTTCAGTTTAAGGAAAAAAATTGAAATCAAGACACTATTTCAAAGTCTGGGCCTTTCCAGACTTCCAAATGCAAGAACTCTGAAAGTTGTATACATCTACTAGAAAAGCAAGATAAAAATATGAATGGAGCCATAACACTTCATAAAACAGAACTGTAGACAACTGAAGGCTCCTTCCTGGGACATTTCACCTCTTTATATTAAGCCTGATTGTTATTTGTATTTCCATTTTGTTCATGTTACCTTGCCTAATTAATAAGTGAAAAGAATTGGAAAGCCAAACAAATAAAACATTGGGTCATTAGAGATTTTATGTGTGTTTTTTTTTCACTGATAGCAATTCATACAGGAAGGAAAATCAGTGTATGAGTGGTCCACATAGTTAATAGTGGAAGTTCATAATTTTCATTTTTCCTTTTTCTTCTAGCAATGGCTCCACAACATCAGAAGATCTTTTTTGGAAACTTGATGCACTGCAAATGTTTGTCCTTGATCTACACTGGCCTGAACAAGAATTTGCCCACCACTTAGAGCAAAGACTTAAACTAATGGCCAGTGATATGATAGAAGCCTGTGTCAAAAGGTAGACATATATTTTCAAGTCGCTGCTTAAAATGCCAGCACTCGAAATACCACTGTTTCACCAAGTATCTGTTATATAATTGTTGCAGGAAAAGTTTCTGTGTGTACTAGTATCCCAAAATTAAACAGGAATTTGATTCTGGGATCTCATATAATTGATGAAATTGGCCTGATACTCTTTTCCAGGTCTCCCCAACTAGTCCCGTAATCAGTAGCACCTATACCCTGATTAATCATTCTTGGTGTGCTTATTGTTGTCTCTCTGGGAATAGTGAGCTTTAAATTCTCAAAGTAGTACCTCCTGAGACATTTGGAAAAGCTCTGTTCACTTCTTTATGCATTATGTATTTTGTCTGTGTGCTATGCAATGGCATGGCAAACCCAAAACGCTACCAGCACTGTCAGTAGTTCTGGGATTTTCAGATGAGTTTCAGGTACTTATTTACAATCTTTAAAAATTAGCCAGAAATAAGTTATGAGGCTTTGGATTCTTCCAAATGTGCTTTCATGTGTTTAAATAGTTCTTACAGAATTAACATTGCATCTAATTGGTCAAGCGTTGCTTTTTCGTTGCCCTTGTTCATGATATATACATGAACAGTGTGAGGCAACCTATTGCAATAACAGGAGAACACTGGTTAAAGCAATTGAATATTCCTGAATTCTTTAAAAACACTGTCTTTAGAATAATGTTCAATTGCCCCCTAAGGCAAAACAGTGAATTTAATTATTTCATGTTTATTTTTTTAAATCATCTGTGATTCTGACATCTCAAGTCTGTGGGTATTCTTTGGATACTTCAGCCAAATCAATTTCAAATTGCCTTTTAATGTAGTTTCTTTCAAAAACCCATCTGTAACTTCAGGTATTTTAAGACAGTGTTAAGTGATATGAAAGAGTTACACATTCTCTAGTATACATTGATTATCATGTTTTGGAGTTTTCAAGACTTGTCCTTTTATTATTTACTAACCCCTCGGAGGTGTTTGGTTTTTTTGTTTGTTTGTTTGTTTGTTTTACCTGCTCTCATGCAAGGAAGTCATGTTTCTACTTGGAAATTAATTCAGGCATTTAAGTGAGACAACAAGGGTGACATACCACATAGAACAGTTATCTTCATTTTGGAATTGTCTGTGTGACTGCATAAAGTTAAGTTTAATAGAAAATAATGCAGTCCAATCTTTCATTGGAGATGACTTAAAGAAGAGTATCCTACCCCTAATCTCCAATCACCTCCATCCTGCTCACTCCTTATTTGCATGTTTTAAATTAGCATCTTGTGGTGTTGAGTTCAGTTTTACAAAACAGGTGGAATATATGTCAGAATTTCTTACTCTGAATTCATGTTTTAATAACTAGAACAAGAAGTGCATTTGAACTCAAGTTGCAAAAGGCAAGCAAAACAACCGACTTGCGCATTCCAGCTTCCATGTGTACAATGTTTAATGTATTAGTTGATGCCAAAAAGCAAAGCACCAAACTCTGTGCCCTTGATGGAGGACAGGAGGTAAGTGGAACTTGAAATGCAGCACAGTGTGCCCTGGGGGGGAGGAGGGGTGCTGCTTCCAGAATGTTCTCTCACTGGATTGGGTCAGAAGAGACCAATATCAAATGTTTATGACCCTAACAAATGCCCTGTATATTTTACACTTGTCAGTTTCTCCTTTTTAATATAAATATTGCCTGCTTAATATTGTGCAAGTGGCCACTTAATTTGAGATATACCTTTTAGGTGTTGTGTATTTACATAAACCTTGCTTTTTATAAGCAAATGAGAAAGCTAAAAAGCTACCTATTTTGTTTATACAAATTTAGAATATCCAGAGTTTGCATCCATAAAAGCTAGCCACAAAAAAAATAGCATATGAAATATTTTATTTCCACAAGTTTCAATTTTTTTAATGCTCAAATAGAAACAAATTTAAAAACTAGGCCTAGGTCTCATCAATAAATATTCCATTGTTTCCATTTAATATCTATTTTATTTGGCATGATTGGAAATACAATTTCATTTTACTTCATTATTTATTTTTGTTTAGAGTGGTAACTGAGTGAAAATAGTTATTTTTCTCTATTTAAGTTTACTTTTTTGCCTTTTTTCCCATTGTAATTGTTTTTTATCATTTTTTTATTCTTTCCATATTCTCTTTCATCATCTTTTCTGACTCCCTCCCTCCCCTACCATGGCATGACCCAGTTTGGTAGTCAATGGGTAAGTTTGTTTTGTTTTCTGTTGTTTTTTTTTTTTGTTTGTTTGTTTTTTGGCTTTTTTTTTTTTTTTTGGTAAAAGCACATTTTCATTACAGTTATTTCTGTAAGTGCCTTTTATTTTTATCTCTTCAAATGAAAATAGTATAATTCCATTTCCAGGTTTTTTGTTTGTGTGTATGAATATGTGACGAACATCTTACTGTTATGTAGCAATAGTCCAAAGACTTATTAAAATGTGTGTAGATATTATACCTTAAAAAATATTGAGAGTAGTGTTTCTCCAGTTAAGTTACAGAAGCAAACTACCCTGAAGTGCTTGAAGATAAAATTACTTAAAACCAAATGTATCACCTTTCTTTAAAATCAGAATAAATGTAGGAGCAGAGTGATTATTAACATTGTCGAGCATGCATCTACAGTATTCACTTTCATTAAAACCAGGAGAATTTAGAGTTTGAGGTTTTAGTTGACATATAGCATCTATCAGGTCAAACCCTACATATCTGAGCCAGAGGCCACACCCCAGGTCACTTCTACAATAAGCCTAATTGTGGATTCAGTGAGGTGCAAGCCCACCAATGAGACAGTCTCTCCTCCCACTCATGGCCTGGGATGTAGTAGTCTTTGGAAATAAGGAAGTAGCAGGCTCTGTCCTGAGACGCTTTCACAATCCCCAAAATATGGTGGTCATGAGGTACTACCTAGATTCTCTAAGTCACATGGTTTGAAAATCCCTATGCAATATCTTTTTTGTAGGTGAAACTGTTTTTGTTTTCTATGAATAGGTTTAATCTTTTATTTTTTATTTAATAAATGTGAATTTGCAAAGTGCAACTTTTGTATTGTTGTGGCTTCCCCCCCCAACCTCCCTCCCTCCCTCAGCCCTCCCCTCTCCCACTCCCTCTCCCATCCCGCCCTTCATCAAGTTTCATTTTCAATTACCTTCATATACAGAAGATAAACTTAGTATATACTAAGCAAGGATTTCAACAGGCTGCACTCACACAACCGCACAAGGTATAGGGTATTGTTTGACTAGTAGTGTTGTTGTTGTTGTTGTTGTTGTTGTTTTTATACATTTTTTTTTATTATTTTTTTGACAGGCAGAGTGGACAGTAGAGGGAGACAGAGAGAAAGGTTTTCCTTTTTGCCGTTGGTTCACCCTCCAATGGCCACCACAGTAGGTGCGCTGCGGCTGGCGCACCACGCTGTTCCGATGGCAGGAGCCAGGTGCTACTCCTGGTCTCCCATGGGGTGCAGGGTCCAGGGACTTGGGCCATCCTCCACTGCACTCCCTGGCCACAGCAGAGAGCTGGCCTGGAAGAGGGGCAACCAGGACAGGATCGGTGCCCCGACTGGGACTAGAACCCGGTGTGCCGGCGCCGCAAGGCGGAGGATTAGCCTAGTGAGCCGCGGCGCCGGCTTAGTAGTGTTGTTTTTAAGTTTCATAGTAAAACACCAGTTGTACTGATGACACCTGGAAGTCAAACTCAAGGCAGCTCTTAACTGTGCTAACAATTTTCATCCAAGCAGGAGTGTACAGTTAACTGTGGAAATAGAGGAGAAGAACTGCTATTTGCAAATTTCATGGACTTTGACCCAGATACAGACATTAGATATTTAGCCATAACTTGTATTTATGTGTATGCTCATATTTCATTCTTTGAGCAATTCGGGGGAAAATGGATTTCTAACACTATAGCATACAAACTTACATATATGTAACTGATATGTCAGTGCCATAGAATGTTCATTCTCTGATCCCTACAACACAATTTATTATCTCTACCTGGCTTGGATACCAATGACTTTATAATCTACCTCATGCTTTTCAATACCCAGACCTAAGCCTTTGATTGTCTGCCTGAAAATATTACCTTAGATCTCTTCATAAGCCATTCTTTTTTTTTATCATCTAGTTTATATTAGTGGGAATATGCTTATTCCCACTAATTCTGTTTATTCATGTGTTCTTATTTTAACACATACTGTATTACATGACACATCACTTCTCGGCCTTTTGGCTAAGATCAAGTGTATTACATGACACATGCTAGGCACTTAGTAATATTTGTTGCGTGATTGAACAGACTGATTTGTTTTCACTGCTTTAAAAGTCCTCCCCTGTAAGCAAAACCTCACTCTAGCATTTAAAAACAGTCACACACAGAAATGACAAACATTGTTGCATGGTTAAATGATTCTTTACATTAATAGGTGGATGGGTTTGAAGAGTAATCTGCTACTGTTCATTATGTCTGCACCTGTACCTTCTCACCAGAGACAATTAGTTCCCCACAACTTACACACAATTAATATAGTTCAAAATGTGCAGGTGTAAAACCATTAGCAACTCTGAAAAGTGGTAAGCAAGAATTTCATTGCAAAAGAAGGACTTTACACTTCATTTTTTCTCTCCAGGAAATATTCTCACGTGCTTGCAGAGGCTTTCTCTCTAAGTAGATGTCTGGGAATTGTTGCAAATTAGTGCATGTATTCCATTCATAGGTGAGCAAATGGACTCCATTTTATGGAAAGCAACAAAGCTGTTGAAAAACTATATTATTAGACCACATGTAACCATTAAAAATGCACGCTACATAGTTAAATCCGTCAGATTATTTTTCTAAATTATCAGGAAATTACCACTCCAAATATCTACTAAATTTGTTATATTGTCATCACTGAGATAAAAATCTTATGGACTCCTTACTCATAATGTAGCCCCTTCTGTGTTCTTGAATTATAATTCTGTTTTCTTCCATGCCACATGATGATGCAAGCATGCTCTGCTGAGTAGAGTTTAATGGAGTGATTAGTGAGTGAATGATCGGCTCATGTGACAGCTGTGTGTAATGAGTCAGCAGTCTCGGGCCATCCCCTCAGGGACAGATGTTGAGATCACAAAACCACACAGTGTTTAGAATCCTTGTTATCGGTAGCTGCAGAAAAGCAGACAACTGCGTTCATCTGCCCTCACAGCCACTTCATCCCATTGTCCCATTGGTTGAGGACAGGGATAAAAAAAACACACTAATGGGTCATTCAGGGAGGCAGGATTCCTGTTGGAAGGATTTGTTCTCAAAGTAGAATGCTTCCATTCCAGAAGAGTTCAGTACCTTTCAAATTCATTGTAAGAGAAAGACAAAAATCTTTTAAGAGAGGTGGATTGCACTGAAATCTTACAAGTCTTCATTTCTTGTGTGTTTGTAGGATACAGGTGAAATTGTGATACTCACCTGAGTGTAGGGAGACCAGGGTTTCAGACCAGGTCTGATCTCTGATTTCCCTGGACTCCTAGCAGGGATTCTTAAAGTAAGTTTGAGGTCATCTTCTGGAGAAGGGTATAACAGTTTGCTTTTGAAGGAAGATGTGGGGGAAATTTGCTTAAGAAAGAGTCGTGATCTACTAAACCCTACTATGTAACATTATCAATCTAATTTGAAATATTTTGTATGAATTTATAGGTTTTTATTGTTGGTGACCAAAACATACGAATTTTTTGGTCAAATATCCTGTTTAGCCAAATAGAAAAAATATCAGTTTTACATTAAATAATATAAAGTCTATTGCAAATACATTCTGTTTCAACCTGTTTGTGATCTCCTTTGGGATGTTTTGTCTTTGAAAACTGTGCAGATCCCTTATTGAATAACTGTCTCAACTAACTTTCTGTAACCTATATGTGGCATATATGTGCTTTTGTCTTTATTGAACATATTTATGAAACAGGAATTCTCGGGCCACCTCCCCACTCTTCCATGTTCCTAGACCACCTCTGCCAACCATGCAGCCAACTTAACTACCGCAGAATCCCATATCATAAAAATCTAACAAACCTAACCTCATACATTTGGTTTTGTCCCTTGGATAATATGTTTAAGACGTATACGTCTTCCTTTCTTCCTTCCTTTTAAGTTTTGTTTGTGCTTGTCTATTGCTTATTCCTTCTCATTCCTCCCTCTGTCCTCTCCTGCTTTTCTCCCTCTCTGTTCATGACTGGATTGGGTATCAAAGAAAGCAGCAACCTAAGGGTGTGCATTACAGGAGAATTTCATGACTCCTAGAGGCCACTGATTTTCCCTTCTTATCAATAGAATGGATGTAAATGTCCTCTTTGGTGGCTCATCCACTTGCTTTTAAGAATTTCTAGAATCATAGCAACCCAAATGTTTAACATGAAGAAGCGCTATTATTTTATGTCCAATAACTTTCTGGTGACATTTGATTACTTTTAAGTTGAATTTGAAATCCTTGACAGTTGGAGGAAAATGTTGAGTATAAGGCATCTTTAAGAACCATTTAGAGATCTGGGTTTGGATTCCCTCTATGTTTTGGAACAGTTTCCATGGAGGAAAGAACTGGGAGGCCTACCACCCACCTCCTGTATCCCTTTCCTGTTCTTTCCCAGAGCAGCTTCTGGCTGGTGCTTAATTTCCCCTTCTGCACAGACACAGAGCTCATTTGCATAAGCTCCTGCACATAGTCCCTGTCTGACTTTCAGCCCTGAGCTGGGAGCCTTTGCTGTGTTTCTGTGAGGGCCTCACCTTTCCAATCAGCCAGGGCACTGGACTTGTTCAGTGGACCTCAGACATGTTCCAGTAACGGCCTGCCTGACTCAGTTGTTAATAATGTAGATTGGATCAGAACCTTAACCACCAGGCAGCTAATTCAGCTTCTTTTTTCCTCTGTTATGTTGTATGTTTTTTCTGGTCCTCCCTCCCCCCCACCCCCTTGTATTTCACTTCAAGGTTTTCCAAAAGCAAGTGTCAGCACTACTGCCATAGAAACCCACCTCCACATGTCCACTGTCTCTGGGGGGAGCACAAATTTGGGGATCTGAAAGGCCATCCAAGGGACAGACGAGCTTTCCTGGGTGCAGTGTGTATCTAGGAAGGTCCACATCCATGGCTAAGTGGCTAATTCCAGACTGCTTGTCTTTACACACTCACAGTCACTAAAAGAAAAGAAAAAAATCCAGACATTCTGAAATTACACTTCCTTCATTTTTTATTGAGACAGGTGGACGATGACTACTTGTAACTCTCACAGTACTTGGGAGCAGGGATCATTCCCATTTCTTCCAAAGCAGACCTAAGTTGATGTTTCGTTCTGTGTGGAAACTTTGAGACATGTTTTCAGAAAAAAGAAAAAACTTAGCTTTCAAAAACTTACATCTTAGAAAACCATTCAACCAGCAGCTGTTAAGTTGGTCTAATGTTTATACTGACCTGAGTACTTTTACTTGGTGCATTGTGTTAGCTGTTCCAAGAAGCCTTGAACCATCAAGATAGGGTTAGTCTTTACAAGTCACATTTTCTGTGAAGTGGCTATTGGGGACAATCTGCTGTCAGATAAATGCTTCTAAAGGAAGAATTACTGTTTAAATGGATGGGCCTTCACACACTGTGGAAGCCCAAGCTCCTGCTAATTTAAGAATGGAACCCTCTAGTATTCTCCTAAGGAAAAAAAAAAAAAGCCTTTCAGGTTTATTTTAAATACATCTCTCTTTTTTTGTATTTATTTAGAGGCGTCTTTTTCATAAGGAAGCGATAATAAACTATGGGGAGTGAGTGCCTTTCATTATACCTTTTATGGCCTATTAATTTGTTACCATCTATTCCCCTTTGAGGATGAAATTTTAATTTTGCCCTTGCTTGAGCATTTTGTAAGAACTGTATAAACTGCTGCTGGCTGTGCTGACAAAAAGGTCCTTTTAGAGAGAACAATGGACGCTCGTTTTATTTCTAGAGCACATTTAAAATAACTTATGAATGAGAGTTGTCAGACATGAAATGCTGTATTAATTAAATCTTTTTCTAGTCATTTTGCTTCTCCAGCTAAACCAACCCTTTAGAAAAATACACGGCCACCTTAATTATAGAGGAGAAGACAAAAAGTATCCTTCACATTCCTCTGCCTGAATAAGAATAAGAACTCAATTCATCTCAATAATAACCCCATTAGCTGCTTAACTCAACAGTGCACATGGGAAAATTTTCAAATGACAATGTGAAAAGTGTTGATTGGGTGGATCGTTTTCAAGGTTTTGTTCTTTTAATGTTTAAAATGATCATTTTAAGTAAATCTGATATGTCATAACTAGTAGCTTTAGAGCATTTATGTCCTAGAACAAGTTTTGTGCCAATATCAACTAATGCATCTTTGCCTTTCAATGTCTAGCAACAGTACCATTCAAAAATCGATGATTTGATTGACAACGCTGTAAAAGAAATCATTTCACTGCTAGTTTCAAAGGTAATGTACTACTTATTCTCCTTTTGAAATCCAATTTAAAAGTAATTTTCAGCTGAGGCTTTTTTGGAAATATCTAATCTTTCTACATATCTAATTATAAATTATAGTTTAATCCTACATATCTAATTCAGAAATTATAGTTTAAAATGCAAGAAAACCTCAGATTTAGACAGTGAACTTCTTGATAGCTTATAATGAATTTTGGCATTTCTTGAGACCTTTGCTCTTGAAAATGTAACTTGTTTTTGATCTCCTTATGCTGCATTCGTGTTTTCTTACTGTTTGAACACCAGGACAAGTTAAAGTCGTCCTCAGTCTCTGAATTTAGCCCACAGGTGACATTCCTGGAGCTCTAGATCTGATCTCAGAGACGCACAGAAATAGCTGGTGTCTGATGTCTTCTGCTCCTGGGATTCTCCCAGGATTTCCTATTTGAAGCTCAAAATATCTGTGACAAATGCTATGGCCTTTAATTGTATAAGTAGGGATGAAACATAAACGAGTGTGTCATTTAGCAATTAGATGACTTAGAATCCCCTAAGCTGTAACAGACTACCAGGGAAGGCAGTTGAGACCAGGCGCTGATTAGAAAAGAAGAGAGAACCGGACAGCAGAGGGACTGAGAGAGACTGAGGAGAGGGAATGGATGTGCTCCGGGTGGCATTTCCAGGAGCGCAGATAAAACCCCTCATGCTGCAGGGCTTCATCAATGAGTGCTGTTAGACAGCTGGGAGAATATACAAGAAGTAAAGGAAAAACCACTCCCAATTCCATAAACAGAGTATATTTTCAGAAAAGAAAAAGCATAAGTGTCCTATTAACACAGAAAATACTAAGCCTCTTTGATAATTTAAGGAATGTAAAGTAAAGCCACAGAACAAACTTTTTTGCAGCAAGTAGATATAAATATCTTTAAGCTAACAGCCAAGTTTAGCAAAGGTGGGGAGAGACCCTCATATTTTCAGTATTTGAAAGTGTACTGGCCAGCGCCGTGGCTTAACAGGCTAATCCTCCACCTTGCGGCACCGGCACACCGGGTTCTAGTCCCGGTTGGGGCGCCGGATTCTATCCCGGTTGCCCCTCTTCCAGGCCAGCTCTCTGCTGTGGCCCAGGAGTGCAGTGGAGGATGGCCCAAGTGCTTGGGCCTTGCACCCGCATGGGAGACCAGGAGAAGCACCTGGCTCCTGGCTTTGGATCGGTGAGATGTGCCGGCCACAGTGGCCATTGGAGGGTGAACTAACGGCAAAAAGGAAGACCTTTCTCTCTGTCTCTCTCTCTCTCACTATCCACTCTGCCTCTCAAAAAAAAGAAAGAAAGAAAGTGTACAGCCCTGTAATGGAGATCAATCTAGTACATTCATACCTTTTCACATTTTTGTGCCTTTTTATATTATGCAGAGATGCACAAATATATATACTTTTATATTTGTTATGTCTACTCCAAATTGGGAAATGACTTTAATCTATAACAGAGTTAAATTATGGTACATCTGTATTAAGAAATGGTATTAAAGACTATTAATGTTAAAGGAAAGATTTCATAACAGCATAGTAAATGAAAAAAGCTGGATTTTTAAAGTGTGAAGTATGATCTGAATTTGCATCACCTAGAAAAAAGATTGTGAGGATAAACACCAGTATAGTAGCACTTTTTCTTGGGGTGGTAGCATTATAGTTGATTTTTTTTTCCTTTAAATTTGTTTTGTGTGTGTGTGTGTGCGTGTGTGTGTGTGGTTCCTAAGTTCTCTGGGAACAGAACAAAGGTGGAAAGCAAGCATGAAGAAAGATGTGTTAGACCAGCTTGGTTGTGTCCCCTTGACCACTGCACCAAGGACCTACATACCCATGTGTATCACAAACTCACCAACAAGGGGATGGCAAAAAGGACAATAGGAAAACTAACCAGCAGGTGGGCAGGGAGGTGACCCTCCAGAGAGTCAGGCTCCTTCAGGATGAACTGAGAGATTTCCACCCTTGCAGGAGCCTGGCACTGCAGCTTGCAGCATTGTACATGTAGCTCACTAAAATGCAATAAGGTTAACATTGCACTTTCCTTCTGTGAGGCATCCAGGGAAATTTCATCCAGATGTAACCTCCCCATCAGCACAGCCCTATTGTGGAAGTTGCCTTTTGTGAGAAGTCTGCATAATGGAAGTCATTCAGCTGCATGTTAGCAGGCAAATGATACAGGGTTAATTAAGCAGCAAGGCAAAAAAAAAAAAAGAAAAAGAAAACCAGTCCAATGAGGACATATTTGGTGCTTGGGGGAGAGCAAGGGGCTGCAAAGAAGACAGATACAATCACATTGCCTCTCTGCATTCATTTCTGGGGAATTAAGCTTAAATATTTCTCTGCATCAAATGTATATGGTTAATTGAAAAAGGTAGTGTATTTGAGTTAAGAAAGGAAAAGATTATTGAGAGCTCAGCCATGTCTAGGAGGATTTTCTGTAATATTTAAAATGTTTGTCCTGGGGCCAGCACTGTGGCACAGTAGGTTAAGCCTCCACCTGTAGCGCAGGTATCCCATATGAGTGCCGGTTTGAGCTCCAGCTGCTCTTCTTCCAATCCAGCTCCCTGCTAATGGCCAAAGGTGGCCCAAGTACTTATGGCCCTGCCACCATGTGGGAGACCAGGATGGAGCTCCTGGCTCTTGGGTTTGGCCTGACCCTTCCCTGGCTGTTAACAGCCATTTCTTAAGTGAATTAGCAAATGGAAGATCCCTCTCTCTGTCTGTCTCTCCCTCTCTCTTTGTCCCTGTGTCTTTCAAATAAGCAAACAAATAAATCTTCTAAGAATTGTATTTTAAAACTGATCCAAATGAATCTCTGTAATTACATTTTAAAGCACTTTATTGAGAAATGAGTTACATTTAAAATGTGTGCATATTTGATTTTTACTACTTGATGCATTTGTAGATAATTATATACTCAATAAGTATCTATTGTCTGTGCCATAAATCTATTACTCAGATCCAGAAGTGTCCTCAAACGTCTTAATCTATTAAAAGGGAATGGGGGCAGTGAATAACTACATTATTTATTGATTTATTTATTTGACAGGTAGAGTTACAGACAGTGAGAGAGACAGAGAGAAAAGTCTTCCCTCCATTGGTTCACTCCCCAAGTGGCCACAATGGCCAGAGCTGCGCCAATCCGAACCCAGGAGCCAGGTGCTTCCTCCCAGTCTCCCATGCAGGTTCAGGGGCCCAAGGTATTTAGGCCATCCTCCACGGCTTTCCTAGGCCACAGCAGAGAGCTGGACTGGAAGAGGAGCAACCGGGACTAGAACCAGTTCCCATATGGGATGCCAGCGCCACAGGCAGAGAATTAACCTAGTGCGCCACGGCGCCAGCCCCGAATAACTACATTTAATGGAACATACAATCTATCTCTTGGCCGGCGCCGCAGCTCAACAGGCTAATCCTCCGCCTGCGGCGCCAGCACACAGGGTTCTAGTCCCGGTCGGGGCGCCAGATTCTGTCCCGGTTGCCCCTCTTCCAGGCCAGCTCTTTGCTGTGGCCCAGGAGTGCAGTGGAGGATGGCCCAAGTGCTTGGGCCCTGCACCTGCATGGGAGACCAGGAGAAGCACCTGGCTCCTGGCTTCAGTTCAGCACGGTGCGCCAGCCGCAGCGGCCATTGGAGGGTGAACCAATGGCAAAGGAAGACCTTTCTCTCTGTCTCTCACTGTCCACTCTGCCTGTCAAAAAAAAAAAAAAAATCTATCTCATAACAAATAGTACTTGTAACCATAGACATTATGCTATGAGGTAGACCTCTAGGACTTACTCATCCTGCACAACTAAAACATTACCCTTTGATAAATACCAATCCATTTCTTCCTCAATCCACCCCAGCAACCAGTATTCTTCTCCTTACTTCCATCAGTTTGACTATTTAGATTCTTCAAGTAATTTTTATCACATTGTGTTCAATGTATTGCTTTATTTTATTCAAAGATTTTATTATTTGAAAGAGCGGCAGAGAGAGGGAGAGGCAGAGAAGAGAGAAACCTTCCATCCACCGGTTCATCCCCAAATGCCCACAACAGCCAGACCAAAACCAGAAAGCAGGAACGGAATCAATCTGGGTCTTCCACATGCATGACAGAAGCCCAGGTACTTGGGTCATCAATTACTGCCTCCCAGACACATTGGCAGGAAGCTAGATAGGAAGCAGAGTGACTGGGATTCAAACCAGCAGTTGGATATGGGATGAGAGCTTCCTAAGCAGTGGCTAAGCACCAGAGTGCCTGCCCCTGCATGGCTTTTATGAATGAGCAAAATACTCTCCTGTTTCATCTGTGTCATCTCAAATGACAGGATTTCCTTCTATTTTAAGATTGAATAATATTCCTTGGTATGTGTATATCATATTGTCTTGATCCATTTATCCATTGTTGGATGTTTAAATTTCTTCTAAACCTTGTCTATTGGGACTGGTGTTAAAATGAACATAGGAGTATAGATAATCTCTTTAGGATCCTGACATCATTTCCTTTGGATGCATTCCCAGAAGTAGGATTGCTGGATCATATGGTAGATCTCTTTTTGATTTGGTGAGGATTTTCTACACAGTTTCTATAATTTACATTCCCATCAGTGTGTATAAGGGTGCCTTTTTCTCCATATCCATACCAATATTTGTTATGTTTTTATTTTTTGATAACAATCATCCTAGCAGGTGTGAGTTGATATTTCATTGTGGTTTTTATTTTAAAGATTTACTTATTTATTTGAAAGGCAGAGTTACAGAGAGGCAGAAGCAGAGAGACAAAGAGACAGAGAAGTCTTCTATCCGCTGGTTCACTGCCCACATGGCCGCACTGGCTGGAGCTGTGCCAATCAGAAGCCAGGAGCCAGGAGCTTCTTCTCCCATGTAGGTGCAGGGTGCTAAGTCCTTGGGCCATCTTCTACTGCTTTCCCTGGCCATTACAGAGAGCTAGATTGGAAGTGGAGCAGCTGGGACTCAAACTGGCACCCATATGGCATGCCGGCACTGCAGGTGGCAGCTTTACCTGCTAGGCCACAGCACTGGCCTCTCATTGTGGTCTTGGTTTACGTTTCCCTGAAGATTAGTGATACTGACCACCTTTTCACATAATTATTGACCTTATATATGCATTCCCTGAAGAAACATCTGTTCAAATATTGTGCTCACTTTTAAATTGGGTTATTTCATTTTTAAGCTATTGAGTTGTCAGACTTCTTTATATGTTTTAGACATTAGCCCCTTACCAGAAATGATATTTTCTTCCATTCAGTTGGTCTCCTTCTCATCATGTAGATTATTTCCTTTGTTTTTGCATAGGCTTTGTAGTTTGATGTAATCCCACATGTTGCTTTTGGTGCCCTTCAAAGAATCATTGCCAGAGCCAATGTCAGGAAATAATTTCCCTGTATTTTCTTCAAGAAGTTTCATGGTTTCCAGTCTTAACTTTGTAAGTCTTTAATCCATTTTTAGTTTCTTTTTTCTGCATCCTCTGAGATAATGATCCAGTTTCGTTCTTTGCTTGTGAATAAATTCTTTTCCAAAAACAATTTATTGAAGAGACCATCTTTTTCCCCTGTTATGTACTCTTGGCATCCTTGTCAAAGATAAGTTGATCATAAATATGTAGATTTATTTCTGAGTTCTCTAATCTGTTCCATTTCTCAAAATGGCTTCCCTCAGGCCACTGCAATATTCTTGATTACTATAGCAAGATGCCTTGACATAACGTTATGTTGGCCACTGTAGTCTGCATATCTCTGCCATACCCGTAGTTCCCATATTTATACCCAGTATAGTCATTTCTACCATAGCCACTATAGTTCTCATCACCACCCTAGGCACTATTATAATTTCTGCATCCTGGATCATAATAGTTACAAAACCCTTGGTTCCAGTTTTGTCCCTGACTGCAACCACATCACCTAGAACCACCTCATCCACCAGCTATAAAACTTCCTCCTTTTGGTTGTTGCTGTTGCTGCCTATATACCTCTTTGGGTTTTACAACATTGATTTCACATTTTGCAGAACCAATTTGATGGTATCTTCTATGTAACAGTTTCTTTACTGGCTCTTCACCTGTGTATGTGATAAAAATAAAATCCTCTTCTTTCATTAATTTTTGTATCCATGGGAAGTTCAGTATTTTCACTGTCTCTTAAGACTCCAAAATTTTCTTTCATTTGTTCTTCAGAAGGATCTAGGCTCACTTCACCCACATAACAAACTTTTTAAGGAGCCCTTTCTTTGGGGGTCTATCAGTTTGCCATCCGGTTTCTGTTCGTTCAGTTCCAAAACTTTAACACTAACAACATCTTTGAAAAGCACAAATCCAAATCTTCTTGATCTTCCAGTGACTGGATATGTTTTAACTGTACAGTCTACAACTTTCTCAAATCAAGCCAAATATTCAGTCAGGTCATTCTGGATTTTTTTAAGGCGTATTTATTTGAAAGTTGGAGTTTCAGAAAGAGAAAGAAGGAGGGGGAGGGGAGTTACAGAAAGAAGGAGAGAGATTGATCTTCCATATGCTGGTTCACTTCCAAAGTGGCTGCAATGGCTGGGACTGGGCCAGGCCAAAGCCAGGAGCCAGACTTCATCCAGATCTCCCCTGGATGTAGGTGGCAAGCCACCCACTTGGACCATCTTGTAGGTCACAGCAGCAGTGGCAGTGGAGCACTGTATGGAGCTGTGTTTAAGGTGGCAGCAGTGGAACATGAATGGAATATTTCAAATGCTCTGAGTTTGGTGATTGTCTCTTCTGCTTTATTAATTCAGTTGTTGAGGCTCTCCGTTGAATTGTTCACCTCTGTTATTGTATTCTTCCACTCTAGAATTTCTTTTTGCTTCCTGTATGTGATCTCTGTCTATTTACTAATCATTTGTTCATGTATTGCTTTCCTGACTTCACATAATTGCTATGTTCTTGTAGCTCACTGAGCTTCTTTAGGATTTTTATTTTGAATTCTTTGTCAGGCAGTTCGTAGACTTCCATCTATTTATAGTCCATTGTTTATTTTTGTTTATTATTTATTCTTCCCTCAGTGTTGTCATGCTTCCCTGATTCTTCATGATCTGTGTAGGCTTGCATTGGTGTCCGCACATTTAAAGAAGCCAAAACTTCTTCTGGTCTTTATGGATTGGCTTCAAAAAGTCAGCCTGGCCAGATTCACAGGCCTCCTGGCAGGATCTGTTTGTAGACCTGCTGTGCGGGTCCACAGGAAGGCAGGTCCAGGTCTGTGGGCAGGATAAACAGTGATTTTATTTCCTTAAGAAAAGATGAAACATTTTTTAATACCGTGATTCACTAATCTTAGTACACCAAAAAAAAAAAAAAAATCACTGAAGAGCTATATAATGCAGATTCCTATGCCCTGCTCTCTAAATATTAAGTTGGAGTATGCATGTTTGGTCAACCACTATGGCAATTTTGATGCAGAGGTCCATGAGCCAGACTTTGAAAAACACTGCTCTGAAGAATCTCCATCCAGACTGACATTAAACTACATTTAAGCCTTGGTATATTCAAAAAGAAAATAGCCTACAAGATAGCATGTTCACATTCTTTTCACCTAAAAAGAACTATTATTTTAAAAAGAAAAAATTCATTAAGTTTCTATTGTGGGACAACCACTATACATTTAATTTAAATTTCATATGAAAAGGGCATTTTTATCCTGTTTTACAGATTCTCAAAGCAGTTTAGTAAACTGACGAGCTTCACACATGTAGTGTCAGAGAATCAAGAATAGAACTCTGAATTTCAGATCCCATTCCTAATCCAGTACACTTACTCATTCTAGATCTCCAAAGAAATCAGCAGAAGAGAATGCTTATAAAAAATAAAATGTGCAACTTCTACAATAACTGTCTTTGCCTTGTCAAAATCTAAGACTTGTAGACATTTTTGTTTTATTTTATTTTTTTTTTGAAAGGCAGGGAGGTAGAGGGATAAAAGCGATTGCCCTTGCACTAACTCACACTGGAAATGCTCCACAGCAGTCGGATTGTTAGCACAGAACAAAGCCAGGAGCTAGGAACTCAATCCAGGACTCCTACTTCAGTGATAAAAATGCAACCAGTTGAGCCATCACTGGGGTAAAAGTAGAAACAGCCCTTAAACCCAAGCACTCCTACCTGGAATGTGGGTATCCTAAATAGCAAATGTTGTACCGAACACCCATCCCTCTAGGTATTTTTATATCTTGGTAATTAACTCAAAGTAGATGAATACATTTGGGATTACCTTGTATCCCAAATATTTCTTACCAAATTTTAGTTGCTCTATCTATTAAAAAAAATATTTATTACATTTAAAGAAATAGAAAGTCTCACTTCTATGTTCCCTCTTTATTTTCTCATCAGTAGCCTCTTATTGTCTCACATGTTTTCACAAATAATATGAGAATGAGGTAGAGCTCTCAATCACAAACAGCACTCAGTACTGTGTCCCTACTGTGTATCTTGTATCTTATGTATCTTGTAAAGGCCTTAGATTTCCCTCACTTCTCTTTTGAACTCATTCTGCAAGTTTCTTTCATACTTCCAGATTTAACTAAATGTGTATGAGTCCCAACTCTGTACATGAGAGGCAATGTGCAATAATGGTTATAAACCTAACCATGGTTATGTTCAGGTTCTGATTCCAACGTTAGTGTCTGACCTTGAACAAGTTACTTAAACTAGCTCTCTGTGACTCAGTTTACTCAGCAATAAAGTAAGAGTAATAATAGTACAGAGGTAATTTAAAAAGTTAGTGGGGGCTGGTGCCGTGGCGCAGTAGGTTAATGGTTAATCCTCTACCTGCAGTGCCAGCATCCCATATGGGCACCGGTTCTAGTCTCGGCAGCTCCTCTTCCAATCCAGCTCTCTACTATGGCCTAGAAAAGCAGTAAAAGATGTTCCAAGTCCTTGGGCCCCTACACCCACATGGGAGACCAGGAAGAAGCACCTGGCTCCTGGCTTCAGATCAGCACAGCTCCGGCCATTGCAGCCATTTAGGGAATAAACCAATGGAAGGAAGATCTTTCTCTCTGCCTCTCCTCTATGTATAACTCTACCTCTCAAATAAATAAATAAATAAATCTTTTTTTAAAAAAAGTTAGTGGAAGAATGGAATTAAAAGATGTTTGTTTTGTTTCCAAAAAATATTTGAAATCCATTCATAATTTTCCATATATGCATTTTCACAAACTTTCTGAAGACCCACTCATGTAAAATGTTCGAAGTTTTTGCAACAAAATAAGCTATCCTTTAATTCTATTTTCCAGAAACTACTTGAAGTGTCCTTGTCTTTATTAGTATTAATATTAAATAAAGTTAATATAGGTATGATCATAAAACAGTGACCAACACATTGAAAATACTTAAGTACTAGTTGATGATGATGTTATTGCCACTCTTGGTGGTGTTAGCAACTGCAGATTTCCATTTCCAGGTGCCTTCTGCACATTCCACAGGCTCAGTTTCTATAAAAACACTTGTATCACCTCCACCCCGAGTGCTTCTTGTTTGCATTTGCTGTCTCCAATAGCAGAACTCATCCCTCATTGTAAAACCTCTTCAGCTTAGTATGGTCACTGCCTTCAAAGAATCCTTTTTCAAGCTCATCACACAGGAGAACACCAGGGCCCACTGAGTCAGTCTCCTAAACACTCCCTTTTCTGCCCCACTCCATTCTCACTGACACTACTGCCCACCTCTGGGCATCAGTTCTTGATTTGAATCCAGTTCTCTCAGCCGTCACTTCTTAATTTAAATCCCTGCATCAGTGGTCTGTGTCATGTCCCTCCACCCCAAGAAAAATGCTTCATTCCATGGTCCATGTTATGAATAGAACAAAGTTCATTCATAGCTGTTCACCCTACAGCCAGGTATCTTTCCAAAACACAAACTTAGCCCTTTGCCAATGTGCCAATAGTTGTTTCTTGGCCGGCACTGCGGATCAATAGGCTAATCCTCTGCCTGCAGCGCCGGCACACTGGGTTCTAGTCCTGGTCGGGTTCTAGTCCCGGTCAGGGCGCCAGATTCTGCCCTGGTTGCTCCTCTTCCAGTCCAGCTCTCTGCTGTGGCCCAGGAAGGCAGTGGAGGATGGTCCAAGTCCTGGGGCCATTATAGAGGGGCAGGATGCATCTTTGTGCAAGCAGTGTGTTCAGTGCTGGGGATGCAGTGCTGAGCAAAACAGATAAGGTCCCTGGTTCAGGGACTTTGCTGACCCTTAGGGGAAATTCACTGACAAAGATAACACTCCACACAGACAAATGTTTCATGTAACAAAACCTATGCCCAAGAGATTCATCTACTCAAGGAGGAGAGGAAATCATTTTCCCAAGTGGGGGAAGCTGAGATGAGTTCCAAGGGGTAAAAGAAGTAACTGCAGGCAACAAGACCTGGTGCAAGATGAGGCTGTAGAGGTGGGCAGAAGTTTGTGAGAAGTGTTACGGAGCTTAAGTCCTCATCCTAAGGGCTGAGGGAATTCACTGGAGGGTTGGGGAGGAAGAATGTTGGGGCAAGGAATTCGTCAGATTGGCATTTTAAAGACATTCATTAGATTGCCCTTACCAGACATTTTGGAGAGGGGACAATCAGGAGGCTATTACATTGGTCTCTAGTGATCTAATGCACAGACATTTAAGATAGACAAAGTTCAGCCATGGGGAAAGAAAAGAAAACATGAAGGAATAGTCTTAGGTTTCTGGCCTGAAGCAAGGGGTGGATTCCTGTGTCATTCAGTGATGCAGTTCGCCCTGGGAGAGAAACAGATTTTGAGGGAAAGACCATGTTGTCACTGCTGGACATGTTAAGATGGAGCTGCCTTTGAGACAGCCAAAGGAGGGAGGTCGTGGGAGACATTTAGATATTTGGATCTAGAGTTCAGAGTAGGCACATGAACTAGGTATTAAAGTGATAGATTTCAGCAATTGAAAACAAGTCCATATCAGTACCTGCTACTCGCAGGCTGAGGTGTTCCATCTGGAACCACCAAGGAAGAAATGGAAAGCAACCTGAAAGGAAGTAAGGGGGAAACACAAAGATGCTTCTCAGTAGAGAGGAACTTAGATCTTGCTTAGCAAGAATAAATGGAGGAATATTGTCTTGCCACATAAGGAGTGCAAGAAATTTTATGTTTAGTGCCACCTTATATCAAATCTGATTAAATCAGCAGAAGGCCATGCAAAAGAGCTGGACTTTGGTTCCATATCCTCATGCTATCAACTGGGTCTCGAACAACTCATTTTCCTCGTTTAAAAAAAATTGCTTTGGATGAAAAAAAAATCTTCAACCTTTTCTCAGTCTAAAACAAAAATCCTGTTGGGGGCTCACACTTTTTGTCCTGAGGCTCTAGAATCCCTTCGTACACAGAATTCTGGAGATCAAAGAGAATCCCAGGTTACTTACTTAGAGGCTTTTCAAACATTTTTATAGTGTTTATGAGATACATCTTTATATACTTGAAAGATGTGCATGAAATATACTCAATATCTTCAGATACATTTTATCATTGCAAAATATAACACCAAGCAAAGCAAAGCTGCTCCTATTGAAAAGGGGAAAGAGACCTAGAGCCCACATGTGTGGTGTTATTTCTCAAACCAGGCCTGATTGCCAGAGTCCAATCCCACTGCTTACAGACACAGAAACAGAGATCCAAGACCATGTAATAGGAGCCAGTAGAGTCGTGACTTCCCCCTGGAGGTCCCTCAACTTTCCCGGACATCAGAGAGAACTCAGCAATGCCAGAGAGGAAAAGATGTAGCTTTCCCTCCTCCAGTGTCTTTGTGTCCCCACTTCATCCAGGTTGTACTGACCAGCCTGTGCATCTCTCCTTAGATATTGTTCCACACAGGCATATAAGTGCTGTGGACCACCGTAGACAGGTAGGTTGGTATGGGACAACTACAAGTTGGTGAAAATGGAATTCATTGCATGGGATGATGAAGATGGAAAAGAAAAAGTAAGAGCCGGTCAGGGCAAATGGTCAACAGAGCCAGTGAGAAGTGACCATCTTCACAATGGGCTCCTCTAACAAACAGTTCAGTCAATTCTGGCATGAAATAAAAGATTATCAGAGCCAGCTCAATAGGCTAATCCTCCGCCTTGCAGCGCCAGCACACCGGGTTCTAGTCCTGGTCAGGGCGCTGGATTCTGTCCCAGTTGCTCCTCTTCCAGGCCAGCTCTCTGCTATGGCCTGGGAGTGCAGTGGAGAATGGCCCAAGTGCTTGGGCCCTGCACCCCACGGGAGACCAGGAGAAGCACCTGGCTCCTGCCTTCAGATCAGCACGGTGCGCTGGCCACAGTGCGCCGGCCGCAGCAGCCATTGAAGGGTGAACCAACAGCAAAAGGAAGACCTTTCTCTCTGTCTCTCACTGTCCACTCTGCCTGTCAAAAAAAAAAAAGATTATCAGAATAATGTTTAGCTTCCTAGACTCTCAACTATTCCCAGAAGGGATTTAGGGAAGAATAGACACTTTCTCACTGAATAAATAAATATATAGATATTTGTTCAGATATCTATATTCCTTCTGATTATCTATAATATCTTCCCCTAAATTTCTCTTAAGAATAAAATGGAGCAATAGCACTTCTAACTACCTGGATGATGGAATTAAAATATCTCCCTAACTTGGCCCTGTGAAATTAACTTGATCATATTTCTTTGTTTGGATCAGTTATTCCAAAAGGATAACAGACACTAATAGAAACAGAGCAGAATACGGTAGGTCTCTATATTTTTGGGCTGGAAGGAGGGAGTAATCAGGAAAGGAATGATAAAAGAAGACAGTGTAGAGAATGCTGTTTTGCCCGTTTTCTTAGATACTGCAGAACAAAGGTATCTTATGAATAAATATACGCTGCAGAAGACCATTCATCCTTCATAGAGAAGTACATGAGCTAAAAAGACCTTTTAGGAGTTGGTTGGAACAAAGCTTCAAGGAAGGAGTGGATTCACCCACAGGAGAAAGAAGGCTGGGAAGAGACCATTGCACTATAACATAGCATAAACTTTCTGACTGAGGAAGGAAACCCTGTTTTCTTCCAGTTCATGATACTCTGGTTGCATGTGGGTTTTTAACAATACTATTCAGTCCCAGTCTAAGCAAGCAAAACACATCAGTTAACAGTTATCCCTAGTCTCACTCCTCCCACAGAAGAAACCCAGTCATTCATCATCAGTCTTACTATGGATGGCTGTCATTTAACTTGTCATGTAAATGATGCAAATATCCCTTGTATTTCATAAAATGTCAGCAAAAAAAAAGAGAAAACTGTGTCTTGAACCCATCAGTCTATAGCTGGAATCTTCCTGTCACTTCTTAGAATATATGGTTTTATCTAACATGTGAGTCTTATATCCTGTTAAAATTCCACAGGAAACTTAAACCAATGCGCCTTGTGGCTCTCTTAGTATTTTGTTGCACCAGTCATTTCAGAGTACTTTCTTTCATCTTTAATTTCCTTAAGAGGATGCATCATGAGGCAAAGTCGGTAATTACCCAGACTCTAGGTGTTAAATATTATTCAAACAAACCCAGTAAATGGCATCTACAATAAAGAGCAGGGAAACAAAGAGATTACAGTGTTTCATTCCAACCAGACACTCTCAGGAGAACAGAGAGCACAAGGCAAACCCCCAAGTATTTATGTACTCCCTGAGCTGTACAGAGCAAGTTCACAGGAAGCAGTTAAAGACACAGCACCAAAACCCAGCACTTAACTCAGTGTCTTTGGAATCTTGCTGTTTTGTGCAATTAAAAACCAGATAGAAAATAGATCACTATCAGTGGAGCCTGATTTTAATAGAGTTTGGTTTCTATCACATGTACCTCAACAAAAACCTCAGAAAGAAAACCTTTCTGTAGGAAGTGCACAGCGCAGCTGGTTGGTCCCAAAGGTGCAGTCAGTGCTCACCACCACATAAGCACAGTGTCCCTGCTGTCCCATGCCTCCCCAGGGACCTTTTGGGAGAGGAGAGAACGCAAGGATAGAGGAGCCTCACTTTTGTGGAATTGCAGGCAAAGAATGCCATGGCCTGGCTGCAGCAGACCCCAAGTCCATACTGAGGACTTCACAAGGACATACTCCATGCTGCTGCCTACTCTAAAGAGAAGACCCACCAGCAGGCTGCCGTAATGGAAGGCATTTCTGCTGTAAAGGGATGCTTCCCAAGTGTGTGATCTACTCTGTTTCCACTATTCTGCAGCTCAGGTCCCATGCCACTTCACAAATGAGGCTCACCTCCATCCCCCAGCCATTCTTTCTTCCCAGGTTCAGTTACACTGTTTGCCCCTCTGCACGGGCCCATAACACTTCTGCCTGGTGTCATACCCAGCTGTGTTCATGTCTGTCACTCCCATCTCTCTGCTTAGTTTGTATGCTCCTGAAGAAAAAGGTCTAAGAATCATATTTTTGCATTTCCAATCTTAGGTGCTAAGTCACAATAATGATAACAAAATGACATTTAGTAAGCACTTCTCATATGCTGCTTCATTTCGTGGTACACCTCAATCTTTACAACAGTGGTACAGCATGAAGATGAAAAATGTCAGCTCTAGAACCAGACTGCCTTCCCTCTCTGCTGGCCATGAAACAGGCAGGACTCCAGCAGTCTCCTGACTGACAGATTCAGCTCAGATCTACCTCTGTAGATGCTCCATAGATTTAATTGAATTAGACTCAGCGGCTGAGAACCAAACTCATCTACTCTTCTGTGTCACTAAGCAGTCCTAAGTCTATCCTCATTCACTTGTGATTTAGGTTTTTAGACATGTAATAGTGGATAGTGATTTAAGTAATTATACCAGTAATATTACTCATTTGCCTTTATATAGCAGTTTGCCATTTTCACCTCCACTGATCTTCATACCATCCTTATAAGGTGGGCAAGATATCTGTCATTTTCCCCACTTAATGATGAGTGTTCTGAATGGTGAAAAGCAGAATGGCATGAGTTATCTCATGGCCAGACAGTGGCAAAACAGCATCCTGAATCCAGATCTTCTATAACCATCCACAGGATTCTTGCCTCAAGCTTGCCTCGTTCCCTCAGTATCATTCACATATATGCATAAATGCTCAAGAAAGCACAAAGAATGGGGTACTGTCCTAGAGCTTTCAATGGTTCAGCTTGTCTGGTAACCATAGCAATTGTTGCAAATGAGCCAACACACCCTGGCTGTCAAGCTTGAGTTACAGGGGATGGACATTTTCCACTGAGAAGCCATTAAGTTTGAAATTCCCTTCCCCTGGTCTGCCGCAGCCCTACAGTATTGTCTACTGGGTCTTTGAAGACCACACTAAGTTGAGTTAAGCAGTCGTGATTGGTAAGAAATCTTAATGGAAAGGAAGAAAGTGCTAAATTGACTTTGACTTTTGAGCAATTTATATTTTTTTTTTTTGCTATGTGTATCCCTTAGGATAACTACCCAGGCATATATAATTCTCATTCTTTAAAAATAAGATTATAGTCAACAGTTTGCACAGTTTTGTTTCTGTGTTCTTACATCATGTGGCAAGTGATGTGATGGAGAACCCTATAGGGAAGCTTCTGTTTCTTTTGCGTAAACTATTTTGCAGTAATTGATCAGCCATAGAGAAAATATGATCTCCTGTGCACTCACAGTGAGTTCTGTGGTCACCAGAGACCAATAAGCCGTGTCCCTGGAATTATTACCACTTTGTTGAAGAAGCTGCTATGTGAACAAAAACCAGCCTTTGTTAATTTCCCTTTTCGTATTTAAAAAACCTTGTCAGTATTTTCCCTTTGGGAGTGTATAATTTGTCAATAGTGTATATTATTTTAGTTCTAAAGAGGAAAGATGTAGGGTGGTATATCCTTATTAGTATCTCTTATTCATTGATCTCCATGACAGATCTTAGTATATTGCCTCTCAAGAAAGTGAACTCTCCACATTTATGTTTGTATTCTATTACAGTGTAGTTACCTTTGTTTTTGTTTTACAGAAATACAAACTTTTAGACATGTAACACACTTTTAAGACTGATTTAAAATCCGAACCCTCTCCCTCCCCACCCACAACACACTCACTTAACTGGTGGAGGAATTCAGGCCTGAGAACTACAGGTTTGGACTGAGTCCTCCCTGACAGAGCTGGGATATGAATCTTCATTTTAGTGCTCCTTCCATTGTACCCTACATTACCTGTATATGTTTTAGCTCCCTAACTGCTGGGTAAGCTTCTGGAAGCTGAATGGTTCTTACAACGACTTGGTAAATGCTTGTTAAATAATATGGTTCCAATATTGCAAGAGCCCATAAGTTTAACCTCCATTTCATTGTGTGCTCTGTTTTATTCCACCTCCTATGTAGAATAAGCAGAAGAGGTTGCCGGGGGCAGGGTAGTAAAGTAATATATAAGAGAAAGGAATTTGATTAAACTTGACTGTCATTGTTTCTCAGCAGCTTTCTTATGCAGTTGAAAAATGTTTTCAAGAATAGTTGCATTAACCTGAAGTTATGTATTAATGGTTTAAATTACATCATATGTGTTTCCAACAGTGGGAAAGGACTTGAGAGTTTATGTTCAGAATGAGAGAATAGACAGTGTAAGTTAGTTTGACCTCAGCTGTAAATGTATGCATTGTGGATTTCTGTGCCATGGGAAAAATTGGCTCAGGAATTGTTTACCCTGTTACGAGTTTGCATGCACAATCACACTCTAAATACTCACTATCAACTGTATTACAGTTTGTTTCAGTGTTGGAAGGGGTGTTGTCTAAGTTGTCAAGATATGATGAAGGCACCTTCTTTTCGTCTATCCTGTCATTCACTGTAAGTATTTGAGTGAGTTCTCTTCTGCTATCTTTTATCATAGTACTAATGCAGCAATTATAATAATTCTTGAAATTTCTTCCTTTCTTTCCTACTTAAGGTGAAAGCAGCTGCAAAATATGTTGATGTCCCAGTGAGTATTTTTTAATCTGCTTTTTCAAACTATATAAAATATTTACTGGTTGCTGCATGTTTATTTCAGATCTTTAAACCAATGTCATCCCCTCAGGGATCATATATTTTCGTTAAGCAAGCACAAACCCTCATAACAAAGCTTGGCAAGGTTATCTCAGTATACTTTTTCCATCGTAACTTGGGAGCTGTTATGGAGGTTAACTCATCATGAGAACATGAAACCAGAGTTGCAGAGGGAAGTTATAACACCCTAGGCTGAGATGGAAAATGCTTTACACTCTTTATAAAAAAAAAAAAAACGCCTGCTCATCCTTCCCTTTGTATGAAAGTCATAGCAATTTCTTATGGGAGTTAAAATACATGGGTATCTCAAAGAGTTCACAAGGTGGAGGTGGAGGGCAGAGAGACGGAGAAAGGTTGATTAATGGATGCTAAGTTGTAGTTATATCAGAGTAAGAAGTTCTGGTGTTCTGTTGCGCAATAGACAGACTTTAGATAATGGTAATTTACTATATATTTTCAGAAACAACTAGAAGAAATGGTTTTGAATGTTTTATTTATAAAGAATGTTAAATATTTGAGGTGATAAATATATTTACCCTGATTGGACATTACAGTGTATTCATATATAGAAATAGCACATGTACCTTACAAATACAATCTTTTGTATATCAATTAACAGTAAAATTTAAGATAAGCTCATTTTGGTGAAAAAAAATTTGAAATATATGCATACAAAAGGCCTTCACGAAGTTCATGAAAATATGTATTATAAAACAACTATGCATAGGTTTAAAACCTTTTTTGCACCAAAATAAACTTACTTTTTTATTTTTTATTTATTGACAAACAGTAATTGTACATATTAGTGGGGTACAGTGTAATATTTCGATAAATGCATACATTTTAATCATCATATTATGGTAATTAGCATCCATCACTTCATAATTCAAGGTTTCTTTGTAGTGTGAACATTTAGAAGTTTTTCTTCTAGCTATTTAGAAAGTACAGTATGTTATTGTTAACTATTATTACCCTACTGTGCAGTGGAATACCAACAGGATTGTCTTTACAATAAAAGAAAGAACTTTTTAATTCAATTAAAATAAACCTTTCTGAGGTTTAACTTACACATATATATATGTGTGTATATGTATATGGAGTTAACTTTGGAGAGGAACGCATCTTTTGCAAGCACTTAGACATTAGATGATGTCCTCCACTTAATACATTAAAACGAGGTAAATCTTTGTGATCAGGTTTTACTATTAACTCTCATAATCCAACTCTTTGAGAAGGGAGGTCCTGCATAGGAAGTTAGTGCACAGTGATTCCTATTGTTACTCTAACAATTAACACTCTTACGTATGACGTCAGTGATTATCCGAGGCTCTTGATGTGAGCTACCTAGGCTATAGAAGCCTTTTTTTTTCTTTTCTTTTCTTTTTTTTTTTTTTTTAGTTTTTATCATACATAATTCCTCTGCGTGAGCTATTTTTTAAGCTTTTATTTAATGAATGCAAATTTCATAGGTACAACTTTAGGAATATATTGGTTCTTCCCCCTCCCACCCCCTACTCCTTCTCCCATCCAATTCTTCATTAAGATTCATTAATTAATTTTATATACAGAAGACCAGCTCTATACTATATAAAGATTTCAACAGTTTGCACACACACATACAACGTAAAAAGTACTGTTTGAGAACAAGTTTTGCAGTTAACTCTCATAATACAGCTCATTAAGGACAGAGGTTCTACATGGGAAGTAAATGCACAGTGACTTCTGTTGTTAATTTAACAATTAACACTCTTATTTATGACGTCAGTGATCACCTAAGGCTCTTGCCATGAGCTGCCAATGCTATGGAAGCCTTTTGAGTCCACAAACTCCATCAGTATTTAGACAAGGCCGTAAGCAGAGTGGGAGTTGTCTCCTCCCTTCAGAGAAAAGTACATCCTTCTTTGATGATCATTTCTTTTTGCTGAGGTCTCACCCACAAGAGTCTCTCATGTGGGATACTTTTTTGCCACAGTTAAATTTACTTTTAATTCAATTTCTCCATGAACTTTTTGAAAGTATCCTTGTAACAATTAAGAGGAACCAATAAATCAAAGAATTAGTTTTCTAAATATAAAGTGAGACCCTGATCAATAAGGCCTTGTGGTATTCTGCAGTTCAGGAATAAAATTCGAACATTTAACTTTCAAACTATGGAATGAGATAAAATTTTACTTTGCTGCAACAAATAAGTAAATAAACAAGTATAAAAGTGTTATTAAATCAGTAGTCACTCATTTTAACATTTTATCTTCCAAAGACGTGATGGGAAATAATTCAAAACCCATAAATTTGTTCTAAGATTAAGATGACATGAGTGGAGATCATGAAGTACACATAGTATATATAATCAGCAATAATCAGCACTAATCACGTTAAATTTTGCTCTAAATTCTTTTATCACAATATCAAGGCCTAAGGCATTTTGCTTAGTCATGTTTTGAGCTTAAGTATCAAATTTCAAAAATATTAGAGCACAGTGAAAAAACTTAAAATCTGAAACTAGATGGACTGGCAGTCATCTTTCCATGACTGAAGCACACCACATCTCTAGTTCATGTTTAAGAAGTTTAGCAGTTTGAGTGCTGAAAAGCTTTATATGTTAGTTGTAGGTGGCTCTTAGTTTTAGAATTTTTTTGTCATCAGCTTTATTGCTTTTGTGGATATAAATGTACATTTTAAATTAAAAGGCCCTGGATTTTATTGTTTTTGCATAGGGTTTCTTGGAACCAGGGCATTTTATTTTATAAATGACTCTCGGAGGAGTTTTTGCACACTCTTCGTCTTACCTAGAACTAGAGAATCAATACTGGGCAATAAGCAGAACTAATGTCCTGTACAGGGGTTTCCACAAGGCAGCATTACAAAAGAACAAAAGGGAGAATTATGGGGAAAAGTTTCATATTTGATATCTTAGAAAGGGGTAAGTCATCATGGATACATCTAAAATCTGTTGGACTTCCTAAAACACGCAATCATTCATGTTCTTAGGGCTTTTAAAGTTCTTCATTTGACCCTGCAATAGATCTATTACACCACGTAGAATTTCAGAGTCAAGAAAGACAAGGAAGTGGCTCATTCCCAGTTAGGAAGTCCCCTCCCTTATTATCTCCTGCAAGATTTAGTTCAGCTGTGTTCAATTATTTCAGTGACTGCAGCCTCACCATAAGGCAGCCTACTTTCAGTGTAATGAATTGAAATTCTGTACCTCTGTGCATTCTTCCCATTAATCCTTCTTCTAATCCTTCTTCTGCATAACAGCCCTTCAAATATGGGATGGCAATTACCATGTCTCCTATTCCCAAGAGGTATAGCATCTATACATAGGCATGTGTTGTTTGCAGAACTCTCATTTTCTAGGTTAGACATCAACTTCTTCACTAGACCCACTAATTAAATGTTTATTTAACTCATACTAAGCACCAGGCCCTGGCATACGTGCTGAAAATGTACATTTTTTGCTTTAAGCTCTTCACAGTCTAGGAACAAGATGGGAAAACAGGTGTATCATCATGGATACTGCTATAGAAGTCATATCCAGACTCCTCGTCCTACCAGTCACTCTCTTAGCTGACTTCCAGCTGCCAACGTCACTACTCAATCAAGTTACACCTCCCCAACCCTCGAGCACAGCACTGTACATAGTCTACCCATGGTATATTACCAAGAGATGAGTTTCTCCCTCAGATCTAGACTTCACACTTCTATTATGGCTGGCTATAAATATTAACTTTAAATGCTAGTGATCCTATTGGCTATTACTCTTCTTTACATACAGACTCCAGCTAATAAGTCTCTCTGGAAAAAAACTCTTAATGTCTCATGAGAACAAAAAAAAAAAAAAAAACAAACAAACCACTGGCATACCTTACACAAAAATGAACTCAAATGAGATCATAGATCTACATGTAAAATGCAAAACATAAAAGTTCTAGAGGGAAATGTAAGAGAAAATATATATGACCTTGGATTTGGTGATGAGTTTTTAGATATAAAGCAAGAAAACATGACCCCTGAAAGAAAAAAAAAATGATAAATTGAACCTAAAAACTGATAATTGTGCTGCTTTGCTCTGTTGAGAGAATGAAAAAATAAGTCACAAATGAGAATAAAATATTTTCAAAATGTGTATTTGATAAGGACTTGTATCCAAAATGTTCATGGAACTTTTGATACTCAACAATAAGAAAGCAAACCACCCAGTTTTTAAAATGGGTGAATGATCTGAATGAGTACAGCAGCAAAGAAACACAGATATCAAACAAGTGTATGAAATGATGTGTGGTATTACTTGTCATTAGGAAAATGTAAATTAAGGCAATAATGATATACCACTGCATACCTGTTAGAACTGTTAAAAAAAATCTGCATGGCCGGCGCCGCGGCTCACTAGGCTAATCCTCCGCCTTGCGGCGCCGGCACACCAGGTTCTAGTCCCGGTCGGGGCACCAATCCTGTCCCGGTTGCCCCTCTTCCAGGCCAGCTCTCTGCTGTGGCCAGGGAGTGCAGTGGAGGATGGCCCAAGTGCTTGGGCCCTGCACCCCATGGGAGACCAGGAGAAGCACCTGGCTCCTGCCATCGGATCAGAGCCATTGGAGGGTGAACCAACGGCAAAAGGAAGACCTTTCTCTCTGTCTCTCTCTCACTGTCCACTCTGCCTGTCAAAAAATAAATAAAGAAAATAAAAAAATATATATTAAAAAAAAATCTGCTAACAGCAAAATGTTTAAAAGAAAAGAAAGCAGTAGGAACTGTTACTCATTTCTGGTAGAAATGCAGAATGGTACAACTGCTTTGGAAGACTTGTAGTTCCTTAGAAAACTAAGCATATCTTATATGCAACCAACCAGTCATAATCTTTAGTATTTATTCAACTGATTTGAAAGCATATGTCCATACCAAAGCCTACATGCAAATGTTCACAGTGTCTTCGTCATCAAAACTGGAGCCAACCAAAATTATCCTTCAAAAGGTAACTAGATAAAACAGGCAATAGTATATCCATACAATGGAATATTATTGTTCAAAAAAACAAAACAAAGAACAGTGAGCTGTCAGGTCATATGAAGACACAGGTGGATCTAAAATGAATATTGCCAGCTTTTGAAAAGATTTCATGCTGTCTGATTCTACTTGTATCCTTCTATAAAAGCAAAATAAGCAAAACTATAAAGATTGTAAATATATTAGTGATTGCCATGAGACCACATTTGGGGAGGGCTGAATTGGTGAAGTGTGGGGGCTTTCTTGGGACAATAAAACCGTGCTGTATTATGCAATCAAGTATCCCCTCTTCCCCCAGAGCAGAAAGTACTATATCATCAATGTGGTCTGTCCGTGGCACATAACTAAGTGGTGAGTTTCTCCCTGGGATCTGGACTATAATGGTAGATACATGACACTGCATCTTTGTAGAACCTAACACTATAGCAAAGATATGTGAAATAATTGAGGTTCTTTAAGTGTGGGCCATACACAGTGACTTTCTTCCAGTTTAGGATGAAAGGCAGTTAGGTAGTAGAGTGACTGCAACAGCCTGACAAATGCTGCCTCACCCAGTTGATCAAGGTCAACATCAACAGTGTTTGTTGGCAATATTTTCCTTTGATGTGGTGTAACAAAAATGGCAATTTACCCCTGTAGTCTTCCTCCAAAAAACCTGTAGCTCCAGTCTAATCATGAGAAAATTCTTACACATCTCATTAAAAGGTATGCCACAGATACTTAAGGGTACTCTTGTCAGGGTCCTCAAAACCAAAAGAAGTCTGAGAAACTCATACAACCAAGAGGAGTCCATGGAGACACAATGACTAAATGTAGTGTGGTCTCCTAAATAAGATCAAGGAACACAACAAAATCATTAGGAAAAGACTGAGGAGGCCGGCGCCACGGCTCAATAGGCTAATCCTCTGCCTGCGGCACTGGCACCCCGGGTTCTAGTCCCGGTTGGGGCACCAGATTCTGTCCCGGTTGCTCCTCTTCCAGTCCAGCTCTCTGCTGTGGCCCGGGAGTGCAGTGGAGGATGGCCCAAGTGCTTGGGCCTTGCACCCGCATGGGAAACCAGGAGAAGCACCTGGCTCCTGCCTTCAGATCAGCGCAGTGCGCCGGCCACAGCGCGCTGGCCACAGCAGCCATTGGGGGATGAACTAATAGAAAAGGAAGACCTTTCTCTCTGTCTCTCTCTCTCACTGTCCACTCTGCCTGTCAAAAAAAAAAAAAAAAAAAAAGGAAAAGACAGGAAATCTGAATCAAGTGTGGACATAATTAATACTGCATTATATGTTCATTAATTATAACAAATGTACTGTACATAATGTAAGATGATAATAATAGAAATTGGGTGTGGAGTATATATGTAACTCCACCATCCCCTCATTTTTTCTGTAAGTATAAGATTATTCAAAAATAAATTGTTTATTTTATTTTTATTTTATTATTTTTATTTTTTTGACAGGCAGAGTGGACAGTGAGAGAGAGAGACAGAGAGAAAGGTCTTCCTTTGCCGTTGGTTCACCCTCCAATGGCCGCCGCGGTTGGCGCGCTGCAGCCGGCGCACTGCGCTGATCCGATGGCAGGAGCCAGGTGCTTCTCCTGGTCTCCCATGGGGTGCAGGGCCCAAGCACTTGGGCCATCCTCCACTGCACTCCCTGGCCACAGCAGAGAGCTGGCCTGAAAGAGGGGCAATCGGGACAGAATCTGGCGCCCTGACCGGGACTAGAACCCGGTGTGCCGGCGCCGCAAGGCGGAGGATTAGCCTAGTGAGCTGCGGCGCCGGCCAATAAATTGTTTATTTTAAAAGTAAGCACTGGAGCCGGTGCTGTGGCATAGTGGGCCAACCCTCCACCTGTGGCACCAGCATCCCATATGGGTGCCAGTTCTAGTCCTGACTGCTCCTCTTCTGATCCAGCACTCAGCTATGGCCTGGGAAAGCAGTAGAGGACAGCCAAAGTTCTTGGGCCCCTTCACCCATGTGGGAGACCTGGAAGAAGCTCCTGGCTCCTAGCTTCGGATAGGCCCAGCTCCAGCCTTTGCAGCCATTTCTGGAGTTAACCAGTGGATGGAAAACCTTTCTCTCTGTCTCTCCCTTTCTCTATAATTCTACCTCTCATATAAATAAAATCTTTTAAAAAAAATTTAAGTTAGCACTGGCCTAGGACTTCAAAAAGCTGAGCTGTAATTCCTTTTATGCAGCTATACTCTCACATTAACTGTATGGCCTTGGGCATTACTTCACTTAAGTGGCTTCGTTTTGCCACTTAATGGGTGAAGAAATTACACTGCATGAATCCTTCTAACTATGACAGTGTTCACATTAACTTTGCAACCAGGAATACTAGGACAAAGCCAAAAACTCAGTAGGATTAAAGCATTAAACATAAAAGAAATACATGCTGGCTACCTATAATTTAGGTAAGATGTATTTGATAGGCATATATGTTCAGAAAGCGGGGTGGTTGTTTAAAATGACAAATCAGGTAATGTGAATGTGCAGAGGCTGCACAACAGAGGGATTCAGCAGGCTGAGGAACCAGACTACTTATCTGTGATACTTTGCTTCCTGTCATTGTGACCTTGAACACTGGTTTCTTGGCCTATACAATGGACACATCTTGTGTGACTTACTGTGAGTATGTACTTCTTGGGATTGCTGGAGTAACTATCATCTATCCATACTATTATTATGGATTACAGTAAAAACTAGTGTCCAGATCCTAGAAAATAGACATTACTCTCTATACCATAGCAATCACATCTGTATTGTGGAAAAATCACACAATTCTCTTAAGAATGACACGTTTGGGGCAGGCATTGTGATGCAGCAGGTCAAGTTGCCATTTGGAGCCCTAGCTGTTCAGCTTCCTATGTAGCCTCTTGCTAATGCACCTAGAGGGCAGCAGATGATGGCCAAACTACCTGGGTTCCTGCCACCCACATGGGAGGCCCAGATGGAATTCTGCGCTCATAGCTTCAGTCTGACCCAGGCCTGGCTGTTGTGGGCATCTGGGAAGTGAACCAATGAATAAAGGATTCTCCCTTCCTTCCTCCCTCTTCCTCTCTCCCGCTCTCCTCCTTTCCCCATGCCTTTCAAGTAGATGCAAATAATAAACATTTAAAAACAATGATACATTCCTTTTACTTCCTCCTATAGGGCTCAGCCAAGATATTTAAAGTGATCTGGAAATAATGGCTTATTAAGAGGGGAAAAGAAGGAAATCTGACTGTTGCCCTAGAAGAAGGGAAAACATCTAAGACAAAAGATAGCATTGTTCAATATGTGCGCAGTTACCATTTAGAAGAATATATGCTCTCAATCCTTATCAATAAAGTGAGTAAAAGTAGGAACGATGACTAAAAATGAATGGGAGGCAGAATTGAAATCAGTGTATGGAAAGACATTGTTTGAAAAATTAAAGTTGTTTACAACGGTGACATAGTAGAAGCTGTGCCACTGTTAGCCAGATGTGATAGGATTTCTGTAGTATGTAGGAAATTGGAAATTGGGCCAGATATAAAAAGACCTTTCCAACTTTGCTTCTGGAAATTTGTTCTTTAGGCCTTATTAGTTAAAGAGCATTTTGGGGTGTGTGTGTGTGAGAGAGACAGAGACAGAGACAGAGAAACAGAGAGACAGAAACAGACAGACAGAAACAGAGAGAAGGGAGAAAGAGGAAAGAAAGGAAGGAGAGAGATGCCTATTGAAAAGCTCTTGTTCACATTACCACACACACTGTATCAATCTCTGAGCTACACACTGAGGTAATTCAGTGAAACAAACCTGGAGGACATGGCAAGGATTTAAATGGCCAAGAAAAAAGAACAGTGAAGAAGAAGAGACTGTCGCCCATTCACTGGCTTCCTCATTGCTGGTGCCTGACCTCGTTGTCTATCCTACAAAGAGTATGGAGATGGCTTTTCGTTCTGTTCATTAGTAGTTCTCTCAAGTATGCTCTCTTCTTCATGATACTTGTCCGAGATTTCCAGCGTTTCAGATCCCCAGGATGTGGCTGAAATCCAGCTCACTGCTGTACTGACTTGAGTTCAAGTCCCACCTCTGCCCCTTACTGGCTGTGTGACCAGTGGGCTTCCGTTTTCCCACCTGTGCAATTAGGGTAACAGTAAAATCCACGTACTGGTTCCCCCATGAGCTTTTATGTAGATTGGGTGAGCAAAGGGATGTGCAGGTGCTTTGTAAACATAAAGCACCATTGAAGTAAATGGGATTGTTGGTCCTTCTGCCTGTACCTTGTTTCCTGCTCCCAAGCGTTCCTCTGCAGTTTCCATCCCCACTTCAGAATGGGACCAGCTTCCACAGGATGGGGAATTTGAGATATTGTTTCATTCAAATTCCTTTGTTTTTAGAATAGCAAGCACCTTGCATATATCAAATACTAACTTCTACAGTTGTAATCCAGTGACACTGCTATATACCCTCCCTCTGCCACTTGCTTGCTTCTGATAATTGTTTACGACTTGGATGAGGCCAGTACTTTGTGTCGGAATGAGAGCTAGGCAGAACCTGGGGAGTGAAGCTCCTGCTCACTGGGACATAGTCACCTGGAGAGGGATTGCACACCAGGACCAGATTAAGGATCACCATTATAGGAATAGGGGAGCCTGGGTACTGTGCTTACTACGAATACTTTAGAAAAGTTTGGGAACATTTTACTGAAATAGAAATATAGAAGTTGATGTATAAATGTCAAAGTAACAAAGGATATGTTAAATAGTGAAAGAAAAATAATTGATACTTGGATTAAATAATCTTTGTAGAATCAAGTCCTGTGTTCCCTAATGATGAGTAATAAGTTATTACTGAATCCTAAATGCCAGAGCTGAGATATGTAACACATTCCTACTACAATTTCAAACTTATATGTCATTCTATTGACTTATTTCTTACAAGATACATTTTTTCTTCCAATGGTAATGAATGGTCAGATGCAAGTATTTCATTTTTGAAATGTAGGTGATTGTAAATAAACATGTCACAGCTCCACTCCTGATTGTTTCTTCAAAGCAAGCTTTTCTATGTTATGAGAAATGCACTTTTAAATTAAGTCAATTACATTGTAGTTTCTAATTATTCTTTGAGACTGGAATAGTATATTTCAAAATGTGTCTCCTTGTTAAACAGACACCATGACAGTGTTTGTGTAGTGTATTGTTAACCTCCAGTGGAAGGTTAAGCAACTCCTTCTGTATCTAACTCTGCTGCTGTGAAAAATGATTGCAATGTTGCACCCACCTACCTATGAATGGGGAAGGCAAAGACTTGCACCTGTGGGATTAGGTGCAGCAGCAGGAAGTAAGAGCATTTGCAGCATATAATTAGCAAGGAATTTTTTTTCACTTTTTTTAAACACCGTGTTCATCTTGCTAGGTTAACTAGTGATTAACGCTTGAAAAAAAATTTGCAGGAGTCTTCACCCTTAAATTCATTCACTCACTGATGTATTCAATTACTTAGCCAGCCAATGTCAGAGGAACTCACCTTAAAATACTTTACTTCCTTACATAGTTATTGATTTCTTTATGCTCATAGGACTTTTTTTTTTAATCTTTTTGTCTTTCGCTAGCCAAATCTAATCTTTTCTGGTCAGAAAAGATTTAAGAACTCTTCTTTTTATTTAGAGATTACTACTTTAATACACAATATAGTTTAGTGCTTACCCAATGGAGGATCTCAAAAGTTTAAAGGGAAAAATGAAAAAAAAATCATTTCATCTCTCTAAGTGGCATATATATATATATATATATATATATGGTGTCTGCTATGCAGTTTCCAATTATTATTTCCTCATATTCATTAAGACAACTAATTTAATTACCAATTAGGAAAATATTTCTAACTATAGCTCTATATTCTTGGTAAAACCTCATCCAAATCCACAGGTGCTGAAGTTTAACAGGTTGCTCCTTTGATACAGTTGGTAGGCAGGCACTTGTATCAGAATTTGTAATTATATTGTCTCTACAATGCAATCACAGTCATTCTTCTCATTTACACACCAAAATACATACACAAATTTAACAGTGTGCTTAATTCTCGTTAATTATACTTTATTGTCTATTAAGAAGATAACATTGATAATGGAATTGAATGCAGTGACTTTCAAAGTACATAAATTTTACATAAAATGAGAATCTTAGCACAAAGGAGCACTGAACCAGTGATAATGTCTTCTATCCAAACACGTTTGTACTGTATGTAGAAACTGTTTAAAAGGAAAATTGCATCTTTTCAGCAATTTATCAGAGATAATTACCCTTCATACACCAAATGAAGGATAAAGTGTTTTAAAGAACTATAATTCTAATTGGTAAATGTCACCAGCTGTTGCAGTTCCTCTTACTTGTGTATATTCTTTTAATGATTATAGTCTCATGCCACAGCTACATGAAAATATATTCACTAGGTGTGAAATTCCCATATGTCACAGTTTCAAGAATAGGTAAACAGCTCATAGATAAAGAAAGAAATAATGCTAATGAGGAATGTAAGAATTCTAGGTTTTGTTTTCCATGCAAGTGACATTTAACTTGCTAAAAGGAAAGAAAATGAAATGGAATTTCAAAAAGAAAAAAACTATTTGTCAAAGCAGACTTTTAGATGAGGTTTCTATTATACCCTCAACCAGAGATAATTTCCTTAGAAAGTTAGGAAATTACCTTACTTAGAGATTTCAGTGTTATATCCCTCAATCTGCCAATAGGGAACACTATTTAGATTTCTCATTGACTTCCACTGTAAGATACTAGTTTCAGATAGTGAACGATACACTTTTCTGGTCAGTAATAGCTAAGTTTACCTTGGAAGTAATCAATGAAACAGAGAAAAAATTATCATCATGTCCATGGCAAGTGATTTTGTTATTAGTCTTCCATCTTCCTGGCCATAACTGGGTTTCCACTGAGTATAATGGGCCCAGTGATTGGATTAAGGCTCTGAGCATAGTTTGCCTCTAAAGGACAGAAATAAAACTGGGGTTGGGTGGGGGAAAACGGTGGGAAGGCTAGCCTCTCCTTTGTCTGTTCTTCAACTCCCAGTTTAGCTGGACTGCACTCAACTGCCTTGGTGGTTATGTATATTATATAGTTAGTAGCATCTTGTTTCCAGGCACCTGACTGAAACACAATTACTGAGCTAACTTTCTGTTGCATGTAAAAGACGGTTCTCATGTGCTTTTCATTCTATGGCAGTGTGTTTTCCAAATGCTCTCATTTGTGGTGTTTTGACAAACTTTGAGAAGCACAGACAGAAATATTTAACCCATGGGTTAGTTGCCCTCCTTATTAATAGCAGTAACCTTTGTACAGACCACCTTGCCTCATCAGCAAAACAACTGATGAACTTAGAGGCTGGCATTGTGGTGCACCAGTTAAGCTGCTGTCTCCAATGCCAGCATCCATATAACGGCCGGTTTGAGTCCTGGCTGCTCTGCTTCCAAACCAGCTCCCTGCTAATGTGCTTGGGAAAACAGTGGAAAATGACCCAAATGTGTGGACCCCTGCCAACCATGTGGGAGACCTGGGTGAAGTTCCACTCATTTGGCCATTTGTGGAGTGATCCATATGATGGGGGATCTCCCTCTATCCCTTCCTCCCTCCCTGTATCTCTCTCTGTCACCCAAAAAAGAAAACAGCTTAAGTTTTTATTGATTATCCTCATAGTCACTTAGATATTTTTGTAATTTATTTATTTGAAAGACAAAGTTACAAGAGGGAGAAACAGAAGCAGAGAGAGAGAAAGTGAGATCAATCTTCTATCTGCTAGTTCCCTCCCCAAATGACAGCAATAGCCAGGGCTGAGCCAGGCTAAAGCCAGGAGCCAGGAGCTTCATCCAGGTCTCCCAAGTCTGTGCAGGGGCCCAAGCAGTTAGGCCATCTTCCACTGCTTTCCCAGAGGCATCGGCAGGAAGCAGGATCGGAAGTGGGGCAGCTGGGACTCGAACCAGCACCCATATGGGATGCAGATGCAGGTGGCAGCTTAACCCACTATGCCACAATGCTGGCCCCTAAACTTTCAAACATTGCACATAAGAGTGATGCATAAAAATCATAAAAGAATGCATGTGTTCAGTTGCCTCTGCTATATTTGAACTAATTGGCCACAGTATGTGTGGCTGCCCTGAGGGAGACCCAGTGAAGACAAGTAAACGGTTCAAAGTTTAACTAATTTTGTTATATCAGGGTGAAGTTGAAAGCTTCTTGAGTTTATGTAGTATATGTCTCTGTGCAAGCTAAATGTACAAGCAATAATAAGAAATTGCAATGATTCTTAACATATAGAAATAACTTATAAAAAATCAAATTGATTTTTATAAATAGAATAAGTAGGATACATTCATTGTCTATAGTATACTTTGGTTAAGAGAGAGGCAATTTTATTATGGTTTATAAAGCTTACCCACCCCCAGAAATTGGAAGAGCTTTCTGTACTTCACTTAGGAACTGTCCTCGCTTTGCTCAAATGTATACCTTGAGTTGTTTTTCCAGGAGAAGGAATAGTTAAGTGATCTGTAGCATCTTTTACCTAATTTCATAGCAAAATTTCCTTTTGCAAGTGAATCTGTTGATGAATGTTATAAATGCATCCTATGGCCATGAATGGTGCCAGTCTAAATGGGTTATCTGAGCTTCAATTTTACCATTTTTGTTCTTATTAGCAATATACTCTAATCAGATTACTAACTCAGTACAGATTATGACTCAATCCCCAGTCTAAATGATGAAAATAATTATTTTTTATTTTTTAGGAGCTAGATGGTCATTTGTCCTAGTGATTAAGACACCAGTTGGGGCGCCTACATCCCATGTTAAAGTGCTTGAGAATTAGTTCCAGGGTCAGTGCTGTGGCGTTGTGGGTAGGGCTGGGGCCTGCAGTGCCAGCATCCCATATGGATGCCAGTTCGAGTCTCAGCTACTCCACTTCCAACCCAGCTCTCTGCTATGGCCTGGGAAAGCAGTAGAAGATGGCCCAAGTGCTTGCGCCGCTGCACACACATGGGAGACCCAGAAGCTCCTGGTTCCTGGCTTCAAATTGGTGCAGCTCTGGCTGTTGCAGCCATTTGGGGAGTGGGCCAGCAGATGGAGGACCTCTCGCTCTCTCTGCCTCTGCCTCTCTGTAACTCTGCTTTTCAAATAAATAAATATTTTAAAAAGAAAAAAAAAAAGAGTTAGTTTTAATTCTGATTCTAGCTTCTTCCTAATGCATACCCTGAGAGGTAGCTTAAATCCTTGGATTCCTGCTACCCACATGGGAAACCTAGATTAAGTTTTTGGTCCCCAGCTGGGCCTAGACGCAGCTATTGCAGGTATTTAGGAAGGGAACCAGATGGTGGGTGCTAACTTGCTCTCTCTCTTTCCACTCCCTCCTCCTCTTCCTAAGTAAATGAATAAATATTTTTAATATAAAAAAAGGGAGAGCCAAAGACAATTTGAAAAGGAAAAGTTTAGCAGACATTCAGGCTTTTGGCCTTCCTAGACCTGATTTTGTAGTCTATAGCAAGGAGTAATTACCCTATCTACCCTTCCTCCTCTAACTTTAGAAGATACCAAATGTTAGATAGCTTTGAAAAGTAATCTAAGCTACATATCTGTCTCCACATAGGAGAGTAGCTTATTGATATTGCATTTCATTTTTTTAACATTTACTTAATAAATATAAATTTCCAAAGTACAGCTTTTGGATTATAATGGATTTTTCCCCCCATAACTTCCCTCCCACCCACAACCCTCAAATCTCCCACTCCCTCTCCCCTTCCAGTAACATCAAGATTCATTTTCAATTATCTTTATATACAGAATATCAATTTAGCATATATTAAGTAAAGTGTTCAACAGTTTGCACCCACACAGAAACACAAAGTGTAAAGTACTGTTTGAGTACTAGTTATAGCATTAATTCACATTGTACAACAAATTAAGGACAGAGATCCTACACGGGTGACTCCTGTTCTTGACTTAACGATTGACACTCTTGATTATGGCATCAATAATCTCCCTAGGCTCTTCTCATGAGTTTCCAAGGCTATGGAAGCCTTTTGAGTTCGCCAACTCCAATCTTATTTAGACAAAGTCATAGTCAAAGTGGAAGTTCTCTCCTCCCTTCAGAGAAAGGTACCTCCTTCTTTGATGGCTCATTCTTTCCACTGGGATCTTACTCACAGAGATCTTTCATTTAGGTTTTGTTTTGTTTTTGTTTTTGTTTTTGCCAGAGTGTCTTGGCTTTCCATGCCTAAAATACTCTCATGGGTTCTTCAGCCAGATCCAAATGCCTTAAGGGCTGATTCTGAGGCCAGAGTGCTGTTTAGGACATCTGCCATTCTATGAGTATGCTGTATATCTCGCTTCCCATGTTAGATTGTTCTCTCCTTTTTAATTCTATCAGTTGGTATTAGAAGACACTAGACTTGTTAATGTGATCCCTTTGACTCTTAATCCTACCATTATGATCAATTGTGAACTGAAACTGATCACTTTGACTAGTGAGATGGCATTGGTACATGCCATCTTGATGGGATTGAATTGGAATCCCCTGGTACATTTCTTTTTTTTTTTTTTTTTTTGCAGGTGAAGGTTTGTATATTTTTTATTTTTATTTTTTTTAATTAAACTTTTATTTAATGAATATAAATTTCCGAAGTACAGCTTATGGGTTACAATGGCTTCCCCCCTCCCATACCTTCCCTCCCGCCCGCAACCCTCCCCTTTCCCGCTCCCTCTCCCCTTCCATTCACATCAAGATTCATTTTCAATTCTCTTTATATACAGAAGATCAGTTTAGTATATATTAGGTAAAGATTTCAACAGTTTGCCCCATATAGCAACACAAAGTGAAAAAACTACCGTTGGAGTACTAGTTATAGCATTAAATAACAGTGTACAGCACATTAAGGACAGAGATCCTACATAATATTTTTTTAAATTAATTAATTTTCTATGCCATTTCCAATTTAACACCAGGTTTTTTTTTTCATTTCCAATTATCTTTATATACAGAAGATCGATTCTGCATATACTTAGTAAAGATTTCATCAGTTTGCACCCACACAGAAACACAAAGTGTAAAAATACTGTTTCAGTACTAGTTATAGCATCACTTTACATTAGACAACACATTAAGGACAGATCCCACATGGAATGTAAGTACACAGTGACTCCTGTTGCTGACTTAACAATTTGACACTCCTGTTCATGGCGTCAGTAATCTCCCTAGGCTCTAGTCATGAGTTGTCAGGGCTATGGAAGCCTTTAGAGTTCGCTGACTTTGATCTTATTCTAATAGGGTCATAGTCAAAGTGGAAGTTCTCTCCTCCCTTCAGAGAAAGGTACCTCCTTCTTTGATGGCCCTGTTCTTTCCACTGGGATCTCACTCACAGAGATCTTTCATTTAGGTCTTTTTTTTTTTTCCATGGTATCTTGGCTTTCCATGCCTACAATACTCTCATGGGCTCTTCAGCCAGATCCAAATGCCTTAAGGGCTGATTCTGAGGCCAGAGTGTTGTTTAGGACATCTGCCATTCTATGAGTCTGCTGTGTATCCCGCTTCCGATGTTGGATCCTTCTCTCCCTTTTTGATTCTATCAGTTAGTATTAGCAGACACTTGTCTTGTTTGTGTGATCCCTTTGACTCTTAGACCTATCAGAGCCATCAATTGTGAGCTGAAATTGATCACTTGGACTAGTGAGATGGCATTGGTACATGCCATCTTGATGGGATTGTGTTGGAATCCCCTGGCACATTTCTAACTCCACCATTTGTGGCAAGTCCGATTGAGTATGTCCCAAATTTTACATCTCCTCCCTCTTTTTCCACTCTGAAATTTAACAGGGATCACTTTTCAGTTAAAATTTAAACACCTAAGAATAATTGTGTGTTAATTAAAGAGTTCAACCACTAGTACTAGAACAACAACAACAACAAATACTAAAAAGGATAAAGTATTACATTGTACTTCTAGAGTCAGGACAAGAGCTGATCAGGTCATTGTTTCTTATAATGTCCATTTCATTTAACAGGTTTCTCCTTTGGTGCTCAGTTGTCACCGATCAGGGAAAACAAATGAAATTTGTCTCTTTGGGACTGGCTTAATTCACTCAGCATGATGTTTTCCAGATTGCTCCATCTTGTTGCAAATGACCGGGTTTCGTTGTTTCTTACTGCTGTATAGTATTCTATGGAGTACATGTCCCATGATTTCTTTATCCAGTCTACTGTTGATGGGCATTTGGGTTGGTTCCAGGTCTTAGCTATTGTGAATTGAGCTGCAATAAACATTAATGTGCAGATGGCTTTTTTATTTGCCAAATTAATTTCCTTTGGGTAAATTCCAAGGAGTGGGATGGCTGGGTTGTATGGTATGGTTATGTTCAGGTTTCTGAGGAATCTCCAGACAGACTTCCATAGTGGCTCAACCAGTTTGCATTCCCACCAACAGTGGGTTAGTGTCCCTTTTTCCCCACATCCTCTCCAGCATCTGTTGTTGGTGGTTTTCTGAATGTGAGCCATTCTCACCGGGGTGAGATGGAACCTCATTGTGGTTTTGATTTGCATTTCTCTGATTGCTAGTGATCTTGAACATTTTTTCATGTGTCTGTTGGCCATTTGGATTTCCTCTTTCGAAAAATGTCTATTGAGGTCCTTGGCCCATCTCTTACGTGGTTGTTTGTTTTGTTGTTGTGGATTTTCTTGATTTCTTTGTAGATTCTGGTTATCAACCCTTTATCTGTAGTATAGTTTGCAAATATCTTTTCCCATTCTGTTGGTTGAGGAATGTTCCTTCTATACCCAATTTGCTTAGAGTTTTCAGATAATGCATTTCTAAAATAAACTTTATCTTTGAACTAGTATTGATAAATAATGATTAGAAGCAATGGTACTCTACAGTAATGGTTTATGTTTCACTTTGTAATATATTGTATTTTTTTGCCCAGTATGTTCCTGGTAATATTTTAATCAGCTTAATAAGAATATTAATTGTATTCCTTGAGCACTTGTAGTAGTCAAGAAAGCCAGCCCAAGGAATGCTAACTTTTTTTTTAATATTGATAACCTAGCCAGTGATGAAGAAGGTGAATTGTATTTGCAATTAGGAATTTATAATTGCTTATGGAAATTTTTTGCTAAATTCCTTCATTTACACTGCTTTATGCTACTAACCTTTCAAAATAGACATTTTGAAAGAGGTATCTATAGATTCACAACCATGTATTTGTAATAATTTTACTACTAATAATAATAACTATGATCTCAAGTTGTAAACATCAGTAATGGTTTTATTTACTTTAATTGTGGAATTTATTGAAGGTACTCATTGTTGATTTGGTTGTGAGCATATTTTACTTGTTAAATTTTAAAAATTAAAGTTTTAGAATTTCCCAGGTTATGATTGAATTATAATGTCGCAGTCAAGAGCTGATGTTGTCTTATTCCCCATACTTTTGCTTCCAACAGAAACCAGGAATGGATCTGGCAGACACGTACATTATGTTTGTACGGCAAAACCAGGATATTCTTCGAGAAAAGGTCAACGAGGAAATGTATATAGAAAAGTTGTTTGATGTAAGTACCAGCCCTTTCAAGGTATGCTGGTGTTGTGGATACACTGCAAAGAGAAATGTTACACCTGATGTTATGATTGCAAAGTAGACTTTTTAAGTTTTTTCATGCATACAGCTATTACAGTTGCTAAATTTTATATTTCTTTGACTCCTGAAGGAAGTCTTAATTAGCATTCTTTTCTACATGTAAACTGTCACCACTAAGATGAGAGTCTCAGAAACCTGAGGTTGGTTTTAACAAGCAGGACAGCGATGCACAGATTCATTTCACTTGCCTTTGCAGCATTCCCTAAATGGAATCATGCAATAATGACTGGTCCCTACCATAAAAGCATTTTTAAAGTCAGTATATTCTAGAGTGGAATAAAGAGATAAGCTGCAGTAAAGCCAAGTAAGTGTCATTCTGCTGTTACTGAGCATTTTCTTTTGAGTTAAAGAACTGATGTGTGCTAAACGGTCTACTATTACAGTTTATCAGTACTAAGGTCTTCATTTAGGCACAATAATTCCTACAAATGGCAGATTGTGGTTTTAGAAACTGTGCATCAAGTTTCATATGGAGGCCAATAAGAGAGCAGTCAAGTTAAGTAAGAATGTTGTCATTCATTTGTAATCATTAACAGTTCAAAGGAAATGATATTTTCCTTGTGACATAACTTTGCATCACTCACCACTATGCAGATTCTGAAATGTAATATTTGCTTTGAATGGATTTATTTATGTACATCTTCTCTGGATTTTAGAAATGCTTTTCTGGCACTTTCATTTAATTATGCAAGTTCCTGCAAATGTTTTCATAACAGCAATTCACGGGCTTCACGGTGACACTTCAGCTGTGGCAGTGACAGAAGGTCCCAGTACATCATTCTCTCCACCATGGCCTGTCATGCCAGTGTGTGCCGTTTGTCAGATTGGGTGGTCAAAATGAATCTTATCTTTCATACTTTATTTTTCTAGCCTCTACCCAGGCCGTTTTACAATAAAAGTATCATCTGTTTTAATAAGCTAAGTGTTAATATGTGTGAAAAGAATGATTTCCTAAAAGCTTTGATGCTCTGCAGGGGTAGAAAAATTATCATCCGTCCAGCTGGCTCTTTCACAAAATACTGAAACCATATTAGCAACTTCTGCTTCCATTTGCTATTGCTTGGAATTTACAAGCATATGTCTCCTTTCCAAGTCTCTTACTTTTTTTTGCTTAGATGACGATTTTCAAAAGTTTTGAAAGGAAAAAGAAAGTTGGGTTAAAAAAGTTATCTTCATTATGTTCATTTTTAGTATAGCTAAAGCACATATTCTATGTTGCACCAAAAGGTACAGCCGCTCTGAAAAAAGTCCAAATCAGGTAGACTTTTGGGAGGAAGTAAAGGTGTTTCCTAAAAGTCTTCAAATTTTGTTTTGGTGACCTATTTACTGCAAAGCTTAACCATTTTTGGCATCAGTTTATAACAAAAGTATATATTTTTTTCTCCTCAAAGATATTCCCCACTTCAATTTATTCTCCCAACTCCTACAGAAGATTTTTTGTGTATGTTAGCAATCACAAACCAAGTTAACTAAAGTGGTCCCAAGTTGGTTAATATTAAAATAATGCTTGAGTTTAATTTATCCTAGTCATGTATGCTTTCCTTTCCATACCTCAGCATCTGGCATGGTTGATATTTTGCTTCTAAAAGGAGCCCTTAATAAATACCCATTCTGGTATGTTTTATTTTTTCATGAAAGTTTTGTCATTTTGTATATCCCCAGTAGAAAATAGGACTTATTATTTGTAAAATAATTGTAATGTCCTTAAACATTCTAATATTTTTAAGTTGCATATTTTTATTACTTTAATTAAAATAAAAACAGATCCTAATTCTATTGATATGTCAGCAAGAATAACATGTATAAGGGGATATTAAGAGCCCCTAATTAGCCAAGACTGAATTTGCCTCAATTACAGTTAGTAAATGAGAGGTTATCAAGTATGTGTTGAAAGGTAAAGTAGAATGTGTATCTTAAGCAACAGATCATTACTGAGAGACATTATATAATTATTGGAAATCCACTTGGCTGGAGCTTAAAATAATATTGTTAGGTATCAAGAAACAGTTGAAAATAATGACCTAAATATACTGTCAGCAACTTTCTCCTATTATGAGTAAAAGATTGAAGAGAACAATTTTATTCAGGCATGAAGACAAATACTTACAATTCTAATTAGAGTACTTTCTATTTAAGTAAATGAACCTTCTAACTTCAGATGCAGAAGAAAGCACATACATATGCGCGCGCGCACACATACACACACACACACACACGTGGTAGTGAGTTAACTCTTAGCAGCCTTAACCAACCCATTTAAAGGACAAGAAGGGGCTGTAGTTTCTGGTCATGCAATATAAGGGCTTAACTATTAAAGAATGATATGCTTTTTATCCAAGTAAATTTCCCTTGGTTTTAGAAATACCACATTACATTTTTTATATTCAACAGTTAGTCTGCAAAGTGGATATTCATCATACCCCAACACTTTACAAAAAGAACTCAGGTGCTTTACTAAATGACCTTCTTTCTAGATGATGCTCTACCAATGCAAATGCTATTGAAAAGTTTGGGGAAATTTGCTTGAGAGTAGTAAGTACTTATGGTGTTCTTGGCCTCTGAAATATTTTGATCAACTAGACACCATAATTTTCCACTACTTTATTCTGAAATAACATGGCAGAGTTCAACTTAAATAATAGTACCGTTGACCAAGGCAAAAAAGTAGCCATTGCCCTAGATCCCACTGCTTTGGGATGCCTAGGAATAAGATTAATACCTCCTAGAGCTGTCATTGTATAATTTATACATGTGCCATGATGAAATCTGCTCCCTAAGAATCTTCTGTTATTATTACTATTACAGCCTGAATAGATAAATTATTTTGTTTTATAACTTCAAAACATTAAAGAGGGAAATGACTAAAATCTGTGTTATCAGGAGCAAGATAGGTAGCCTAGCAGAAAGTGTACCTGGGCTCAAGTCCCAGCTTCCTGACAATGGAGCTCTGGGAAGCAGCATGAGGCCTCAAGGAGTCAGGATCCTCCCACCCATACAAGAGACTTGGAATGAGTTCCTGGTTCCTGGCCTTGGCCCAGCTTTGGCCCAGCTTTGACCCTTGTGATCATTTTGAGAAATGATGCAAGCTCTCTTTCTCCATATTTGTATCACTCTTTCCCACTCTGCTCTCAAATAACTAACTTTAAAAATCTGAATTATTTTGAAGACAGTACATAATATTAGACTTTTATACCAAATTGTAAACTATTAAAAATACTCTTTGAAAGTCAAAACTGTTAATATTAGAACAAATAAGAAGACATTATATTTCATCCCATGAGGGGTTAAATTTATGAAATATTTTCCATGTAAAATGCAAATATCCTTAAAAACATATAAATAAATGATGGCACATCCATGCTGTTAACATAGAACTGAATTTGTTGAAGGTATATCCCTAATATTTTCAAACTATCAAAATAATACTAATTATAGCTGTCACCAAAATAATGCCCTTTGCACCTCCATGTGCTGGGAACCATGCTAATATGCTTCAGTTACATAATTGCTAACCTTCTGGGCTAGATGCCATCATTCCCATTTTATCCTAATTTTAATGTTAAAGCATCTCCTTTTCAGAGAAAAATCAATGAATTGTTCAGTATTAAACTCGATGAGAATCTAACTTCCAAATGATGTCTCTCCAGTTTCAAAGTACATGCTGTTTCCACTGTATTTCAGACTTGGAAAATTTGAAATGATAAAATAACATTATTGGAAGAATACCAGTCTGAGAATCCAAAAACATAAGCCCTAAAAACAGTTCTCCCAGTAAATATCTGGGTAGGTTTTGAAAATTCATATCATGTTTAAGACTCAGTGTACTTAGAGTATAAAATCTGAAGATGTTGGACTAGAACTCCAGATGATTCTAAACCCCTTCCCGAATTTATACCAGTGAATTTTTATTTTGAAAAAAAAAAAGACATTTATTTGTAAGGCAGAGCAAGATAGGAGAGACGGACAGAGACAGAGATCTTCCATCTGCTGGTTAAATCACCAAATGATCACAACAGCCATGGCTGGGCCAGGTTGAAGCCAAGAACCTTATCTGGGTCTCCCACATGTATCACAGGAGCCCAGTCCTTGGTCTCTCATCTGCTGCCTTCCCAGGAATACCAGCAGTAAGCTGGATGGTAAGCAAAGTAGCCCAGACCTGAACCAGCACTCTGAAACAGGATACTGGAGTCACAAGCGGTGGCCTAACCTGCTGAGTCACAATGCCAGGCCCATACCAATGACTCTCTTTGTTTCAGTTTTGGTGTTGGTGACATAAATTCCTGGATCAGTTGCACACCGAGCATTATACCCCAAAACATCAAGTCTTTCTCTTTTTTTAGATTTATTTATTTATTTGGAAGGCAGAATAACAGAGAAACAGTGAGAAGGAGAGGGAGAGAGAGAGATCTCAATTGTCCATCTACTGGTTCATTCTCCAAGTGCTCTTAGCAGCAGGGGCTAGACCAGACACAAGGATGGAAGCCAGGAGCCAGAAACTCCATCTGAGTCTCCCACCTGGGCAACAGGAACCTAAGTACTTGGGCAGTTATCTGCTGCCTTCCCTGGTCCATTAGCAGGCAGCTGGATCGGAAGTGTGGCGTAGTCTAGACTCAAGCCAGAGGCTTAATTTTGGGAAGTGGGCATCCTGAGTGCAGGCTTAACCACAGTACCTGCCGCTCAAAGTAGCAATTCTCACATCCTCTTGTGATGATTCCACCTAAGAAGCAATTGCAAGTGCAGTAAGTAAATACAGAAGGAGCCTGAATACAAGAATAGCTGTGCCACTGAATGTATCGTATCTGCCACCTTGGCTAACAAACCCAAATTTAGGAAATCTGTTAGAACTCACATACTCTGCACGCATGCTGAGAGTTTACAGGTGACCAAGATATTTTAAACAGAATCTGCCTCTGTCCCTAAAGTGGTCACGGTTGAGACACATGCTCAGTCTAAAATCTACATGTGACATTTACTCTTTCAATTAAAATGTCTTGTCTGGGCAAGAGAAATCTAAGGAAAGTTCTCCCACGGTAAGAATGAGCATGATTTCCCAAAAGAATTTTTTGTTTTATGAATAGTTTCTCTTATGCCAGTGTCCTTTTTCTAACATATACAACGTCATTGTCAGCATACTTAATAAATCTTGTTGAATTAATCTTGCTTAGTCTCAACATAAAAGTTTAAAAAAGGATTTTCTATTTCTTCAGTTCTGTTTTAATGCCTCCTATGCTGTTTCCTCCCCTGTTGAATGATTTCTCAATCTTGCATGTTTCAAGACATGTAGTACTAGCTGCAGGTTTCCGTGTGTCAGGGGAGATGCTACATGCATACCTTGAAGCTTTGGTTCTCTGAAACAGCAAATCATTGTTTCAGAACTCAAAGCCAGCATCTACAAGCACTGCCACAGCAGCAGGCTCTGCATTCATTTCCTGATGTCCAAGAACACAACTACACAGAGGCAGCTGGGGTTGACAGAAGTGTAACTTATTTTCTAAGGTGGCTATTACACCTATCTACCTCTCTAAACCTCTCTCTGTACATTTATTGGTCACTTCCCACCTTGAGTCCCTTGAAACAATCTCATTTAGCTCACATGTTGCTGAAGACACATCAGGGTGCAGTATTTAATTGGTAAATCATGCAGATTAGACAGTCTCTTGTGTTATAAACTGATTAAATACTTAATTATTGAGGAATTTCATCTCAATGAGTTTTTTTAAAGTAGTGTTATGAAGTCTTGTAAAATTAAAAGTAATTCCTTAAATGATAGTTAATCAGTTATATTCATCCAAACAGTACTTAATAAAGGATTAATTTCTCAGAACTTTTCATGAAAAGAATTTTTACTTTTCAATAAAGAAAACTGTATTAAACATTTTCAATAAAAGTGACCTAACCTATATAAATGGGCTTAGTAACTCACTTATGTTAAGGTAGAAAGAAAAGGATATGGCAATATTACAAATGAATGTGCTTTTCAAAATGGAACTAATTTTTGCACTGTAAATGCTACTGTCTCTAGACTCAAATATGAAGGGAAGAAATGTTCAGAGTGCTCAAAATTTTTGAGTTTAGTGTTTCACACCAAACATTAGATGGGAAAGTTTATTCATCATTTGTAAACCAATGCTACTATTCTTTTTTAAGATTTTTTATTTATAAAGGGGCAACAAATTTCATGTATTTCAAATATACAGTTCTAAAAGCAGCACTACTATTCTTAACTTAAAAATTCAGTATATTACCAGTAGGTTCTCAGAAATAGTTGAAATCAACAACATAATAAGAGTGACTACTATATAAATGGTATTTGTGCTGACCATGTATTTTTTTTTTTCAGTAATGTTCTCTGGGTAAGTTTCTTTGTGTACGGAGTCAGCCTCTTTATTAGGAATGCAGGCTAGCACTCATTACAATGGACAACTATCTTTAGCTTCTTGCATTTCCTATAATTCTATGATGTAAATATATGAGGGTACATCAAAAAGTTTATGGGAAAATGGAAAGAAAAGTGAGAGGGAGAGAGAGGGAGAGGAAGAGGGAAAGAGAGATCTTCTATCTGCTTGTTCACTCCCCAAATGTCTGTAACGACCAGGGCTGGGGCAGACTGAAGCCAAGAGCCAGAAGCTTCATCTGGGTCTCCCACATGGGTGCAGGGAGCCAAGCACTTGGACCATTGTCCACTGCTTTCTCGGGTGCATTAGCAAAGAGCTGGATTGGAAGTGGGGCAGCCAGACTCTAACTGGTACCCACACAGGATAACGGTGCTGCAGACAGCAGCTTAACCTGCTGAGCCACAGTGTTGGCCCCAATCCATTGTCTTTTAATTCCACTTTGCACAAACTTTTTGAAGTCCTCTAGTATTCTCCTACATGTGAATGTTGAATTTAAAAATAGCAAATTTTCTGGGTCAGTGCTGTGGCACAGGTTAATCCTCCACCTGCAGCACCGGCATCCCATATGGGCACCAGTTCGAGTCCTAGTTGCTCCTCTTCTGATCTAGCTCTCTGCCATGGCCTGGGAAAGCAGCAGAGGATGGCCCAAGCAGTTGGGCCCCTGCACCTGTGTGAAAGACCTGGAAGAAGCTCCTGGCTCCTGGCTTGGATCAACTTGGATCTGGCCATTGTGGCCATTTGGGGAGTGAACCAGCAGGAGGAAGACAAATCTCTCTGTCTCTCCCTCTCATTGTCTGTGACTCTGCCTCTCAAATAAATAAATAAAATCTTTTTTTAAAAAATAGCAGATTTTCTTTCTTCAATGATTTTTCAATTTAAATAATTGGAGAGTTGTTATATGGCCCACATAAGTTAGTATAGATTCCCATTACAGAGCATTTTCTTTTTGGTTTTCTTTATAGTAAAAAAAAAAAAAAAAAAAGAGTAATCAGGCCGGCACCACAGCTCACTAGGCTAATCTTCCATCTGCGGCACCGGCACTCTGAGTTCTAGTTCCGGTTGGGGCTCCGGTTCTGTCCCAGTTGCTCCTCTTCCAGTCCAGCTCTCTGCTGTGGCCCAGGAAGGCAGTGGAGGATGGCCCAAGTGCTTGGGCCCTGCACCCGCATGGGAGACCAGGAGGAAGCACCTGGCTCCTGGCTTCAGATCAGTGCAGCGCGCGTAGCCACAGCACACCGGCCATAGTGGCCATTTGCGGGGTAAACCAACGGAAAGAAGACCTTTCTCTCTGTCTCTCTCTCTCTCTCTCACTGTCCAACTCTGCCTGTAAAAAAAAAAAAAAAAGCAATCAAATATAAAACACTAACTTTGGGCCCATTATGCCCCACTGTGATTTTCATGTCAACACTCAAAATTGGGTCCCAGCATTTTTCCCACATCCTATCATTTCCTTTTCCATCAGTAGATAAGGATAGATGATAAAACTTCAGTGATATGCTTGAGGCTGAGGTAAATTATTTCCGAACATTGTTATGCTGTGTACCCTGGTACCTCATTGTATGTGAAAGTTAGATAAAAAGTTTGATGAATTTTTGCTATGTTTATAATAGGAGGGATGTCTCATTCATCTCACTCATATATTTTAACACTGTTTTTTAGTTGCTTTAACACACTTTTCCAGATGTTGTGTTATGGTTTTCATTGCACGTATTCCTGTTTTGTTTTTCTCACAGTATTTGGACTCACATGCAAGTTGTCTGACCTCTTTTAAGATATGCACAGGCAAACCTGTCTCTAGATTGTCATATCTGCCTCAGGAAATGACATACAGAGTCCTTCTTGACTTTTTCTTTCTCTCTCTCCTTTTCTCTCAAAGTTTGTTTCTCTTTAAAACCTCTGCTCTCGAATTACAGCTGTCTGGTTCATTTGAGTTGATAATCATTTTAATGCTAAGTTATTATTTGTAAGTGTAAGAATTTATTTTTAAAAAAGGATCTACTTTTGATGTATGATGTGTGCCAAAAAGCTTTGGCAAGTCCAGACGCAGTTTAGAGAGGCCAAAGGCCCTCATTTGAATCTAAGCTGTTGGTGAATTAAAACCTGAGAAACTTGAGATAAGCGTGCCTAATTGCCTAAAAGAAAACTCAGCAAGAAAAATGTATTGTAGCTTGTTGATCTTATTTCTTTGATAATTCAAAAGAATCTTCGAGAAATATGTGGACTACTTACTTAGATTCTTGAAATGTGATCATGAAACACAATTGTCATTTGGCACATCCCCAGCAATACACATCTTTGCATGAGGCACCTGGACATATGTGGCAGGTCTGGTAGAATCAGCTAATTAACAACACAGGCTTAAACAGGCACCTCATCTGGCAGTGCAGTCAGTTGCCTGATGGTGCTCAGCAGGATTTGGTAGTGCTTTTTATTTTTCTATCCTAATGGTCTACTGCCCACCTAATTTTGCCTTATTGTCAGTCACTACTTACCACAGCTTGGGGCCCTCCCAGGAGGCTAAATTATTATCAAAGGATTAGGGAGATGTAGCCTTGCAGCTCTGACATTTCTGATTACTTGTCTATGCCAGAACACTAATTAGCTGTGACTAATTAAGAAAAATGTTCCTGCCATAGAAAACCATTTAAAAGAACTGAGAAGTAGAAAAGCAATTCAAAAGCTGAGCAGTGCTCAGATTTGCTGATGCTCTTTAGATTTCCACCAGAGCCTTAACTCACCTTTAATTGTGCTCAGAATTAAAAAAAAAAAAAAAAAAAAAAAAACTCACATACAAACAGATCGGAGGTTTTTGCTTGAATAGGAAAAAAAAAATGTTGATCACCTAAGCTTTCTTAGAAATGGTAAAATTGTCTTTGATGAATGAAAGGTGACAAAACTTCCATTTTCATAGAGAAATTTTTCTAACACCAATTGCATAAATGTGCATTTGCATCCATCTACCCAAGGTAGTAACAAAGACTTCATATTTGTTGAAGAAATTAGAACATTCTCTCTGGTGATTTTATCAAAAGTGGTTAAATTGACTATCAGCAACATGTTGAGCATTTTGCCTCTTTCACATTTATGATGGTCTGGGGATTCTGACGCCTCCATGTAATGTCTGGGTTCTCCATGATGACTTTGCATGCCTGCACTTCATCTGGTCACTAGTGACGTAGCAGAAAGGCCAGGACCTCCCCTGAGGCTAGCTTTGCTCCCAGCTAACCAGTACAACAGTGTTTCTCTGGGACTGAGAACTAGGACTCTATTTCCCCTCAGCCTAACTTCAGGAGCAAATGACATACATGACTTGGAGGCCATTTTCTGTGGTAGCTTTTTGTATGCCACCTCTGTGAACCATCCCCTTTTCAAGCCCTCACTGCATCCCGTTCTGTAGGCTCAGCACCAGTCACAGGCAGGCATAGCAATGGCAGCCAGCTCACCACTCTTAACTAAACCCAACTAAAAAAAAAAAAAATTGTATAATGAAGTGGCTATTGTGGCCCCTCCCCCCAAAAATAAGATATATTTATTAAATGCATTGATAGGAAACTACATAAAAGAAAATCTTTCAAAGATATGTACAAATACCTTTAAGGAGAGCCCTCAATTCCCTAATCTCAGCCCAGATCTAGATCAGAGGCCATCTGAATTTTGCTATTGTAATATGGGCAAAATATTTTGTTTGCACAAAGGAACGTTCTAATGCCTATCTCACCTAGATTTTTCATGCTAATTTTTAAACCCATTTTCCCTTTTCCTCTCAGTGGAGAACAAAAAGCAGGTAGCTAGCATCCTCTAGGGAATAATCCTTCCTATATATGAAGACTGTTATTAAGGCACCTGTCATTCTTGTCTACTGCAGGATAAATAATCCCTATTTGTTTAACTTCTCTTCATAGGCCCCTTTTTGAGCCCTTTAATCATCTTTGTGGCTATCCTTTGAAACTTCTCAAAGTGTTCTCTGTTATGCTTGGGCTTCACAGTCAGTGATAGGATGCAGTATTTGAATGTGGCTGAGCAAGATTCTTTTAAGCTTTATTCCTATTTATGCATTCTCATGCATGTCTTTCCCACACTTTTGCTCTACTGATCTCTCTAAACTTGGTTCTATATACTCTTCATATTTCGTTTTGTTGCCTTTCCTCTGTTACATTCTATCTGGCAGTGTACATGGTTATTGATGAAAAATGTCCATTCAGTTGATGTTTTTCATGTTTAAGGTCAGTAAAACAAATCCAGTTAACACTTGATTGTCATGTATAAGGAATGACAATGAATTTTAAGATTGAAATGTTAGGCATTAATTTTGTCATGCAAAGTTGGATCTCTGTGTCACAATGACTCAGGATTCTAATTAGAATACAGAATTGGAAGCTCTCTTGTTAATCATTTATCCTGTATCATCCAACTTATATTTATTAAACCTTCCTAAAGACCACACTCTGTGCTAGAATCTGGAAATAGAATACTAAACAAGATAAGCCAAGTCTCTGCCCTAAGGATGCCTACATTTTGAAAACCAAATATCATTTTGAGAAAATGTCACATAAAGTTTTTCACTTTTTCATCTGCATGATAGATATTTGCAGATTTTTTTTTCAAAATGTAAGTATTATGGAGAACTAAAATTCAATACCCTTTCAAAATAGATAATAGTGATTATAATACTTATTTCTCCCTTTGTGTTAAGTGTATGATTGGAAACTTGCTGTAAGTTTCTTGCCAACCCAAAGTTTGTACCTATTCCTAGTGCCTGCAATATCCAAAGTCATGATTGCAAGACAGGAGCCTGCTCTCCCCTGTATCCTTCCTGGGATTTTTGCTCAAAGGCCAGACTTACAACAACTCTGAAGAATGCTCTTATACAACATTGCCACAGCAACAAAATTTGTACATTTCTTTAAAAGTAGTTCACAAAATCAAAGTATAGAAAGCACTCACAACATGTTGCTTAGTGGTGAAAATATATAGGCAGCATAGCCAGCTATATCGCTAACTATATCCCATAGCTTTGGGTAACCCCCAAGAATGGGTCCCAGTCAATACACCTGAGCATATCCTGGAGTGACAGCTCTCTTTTTGGCTTACAGCCTCTGGAGGGTCATTCCCAAGAGACCTAGTCCTTGAGACAGCCAGTAAACATACATGTTTATTGATGGAAAATATTCCTGCAGTTGATGGGAATATCTGAACTTCCAGTGTTACTGTATCTCTGTGGGCACACTACATATGCACATAGAAACGAGGTTTGTTAATTTGTAGTACTTCCTCCTTTATTTCATTCATCACCCAACATAAAATTAGACTCACATTTGAAGTTCCATTTCAGTTCTGTTTTAAAACTTTTTAGCCAAATGCAATTTTTACTCTTCAATAATTTCTATAATTTTAACATCTACTAAATTATTTTTCTGTTAATGAAACATGTGATTTAAGTCAACAGTGAATCTGGCTCTGGTACTCATCTGTGGTATTTTTTTTCCTGTTGAAAAACTGCCCTGCTTCTATTACACATATAGCATTTTATATTTCCAAATATTTAAAAACATTCTGTCCTTCAGTTAACAAGTAGTACATGATACGTGCCAGATATTCTGCCAAGAGCTGGAGGTGATAAAACCATTAAGAATAAGTTAATATCTTGTGAATACTCACAGCTGATTGATGCAGACATGTACCACATTGTGTAATAGTTTTATAGACACCTGTAGAGATTAGTACAAGCAGAAGATAGGAGAGAACCTAATTCTACCTGGAAAATCATAGTACTGGATTCATCAAGCTGATGGTAGAGGTGAGTCTTAAAGGCTGACATGAATTTGGCCAGGAAATAAAAATCCAGACAAAGGGACTGGCATGCCCAGAAACCAAAAGCATAGAGAAGTCAGTCATGAGATTGAGCTGCAGGTTGTTCAATTGAGTGAGCATGGTTCTTGTGGGAGTACTCCATGACTCAGAGATAGAAAGGTAGCTGTTTACCCAAGCGCTTATGACACTCTCAAAAAGTGATTTGGTAATGTTTCCTATTTATTATAGAGAAACCAAAGTGGAAAAACCTCCCAACAGCTAATTCTCACACCTAGGTTTTACCTTGAAACTAAGCTGTGCCACCCAATAGCAGTTCCAAGAGTCCAATATATTTTTATCTAAATCCAACTGTATTGATTTAGAATGAAATTTCAACTAAAATTTTACATACAGCATTCCAAGTGAGTCATCCAACCAGATGGAAAGGTTGTGGTGCCCATGTGTGTGCCCCATAATGCTTCACCTGCCATTAGAACTGGATTGACCATTGAGTTCAGTCAAACCATTAATCATTTCAAAAGATCAGCCAAACCAGTACATACCCCATCATTGGTCATCAAGTGGCAGATAGGGAACAACCAGATTCTCTGAAATTTTCACTATCTAATTTTTCTGTAACTTTCACTGTAATAATTAGTCTCCTTAGCACCAGGAAAAAAACCACAGAATACACTTACAGAGGCACTTGTAATAATTTATTATTATCGATAATAATAAATAAATTTATTGTTATCGATAATAATAAATAAAGAACAGTATTGATTTCAATACCCTTTGTGTAGTGTGGAGAAAAATTTGCTAGTTTAATATTATTTTTAGAACATTTTGGAGCGAAGGGAATTTGGGATTCATGAAAGAGTTATGAATTGAAAAGAGCTGTGAAGCTCCCACTTTATGGAATGTGTCCTGTGATATACTTATTCTGCTGTGGAACTGAAGAGGCTCTCATTCATCTACAAATAACTCCATTATCATATCCATGCATTTTTTTTTTAAAGAAAAAGTATGGGACTTGAAAGATCAGGATGTTTTCAGCATTCAACAAGCACTTACAAGGCACCTACTATATGCAAACCCTCCCATGTTGGCAGGCTTTGTGAAGAGACTTACTGCTCATAATTTGCATACTTCCTGATGAAATTAAAAAATGAAAGTGACTCTGAAAATAACTTCTCGAAACATGGAAGAAAAAGGCAGGATTCAACATCTTCTCAATTTTGTGTTTAAAAAAGAGTGCATGCGCCCACACACCGGGTTCTAGTCCCGGTCGGGGCGCCGGATTCTGTCCCGGTTGCCCCTCTTCCAGGCCAGTTCTCTGCTGTAGCCCAGGAATGCAGTGGAGGATGGCCCAAGTGCTTGGGCCCAGCACCTGCATGGGAGACCAGGAGAAGCACCTGGCTCCTGCCATCGGATCAGCGTGGTGTGCCGGCCACAGCGCACCAGCCACGGCAGCCATTGGAGGGTGAACCAACAGCAAAGGAAGACCTTTCTCTCTCTCTCTCTCTCTCTCTCTCTCTCACTGTCCACTCTGCCTGTCAAAAAAAAAAAAAAAAGAGTGCATGAGCCCAATAAAGAAAGCCGTGTATATGCAGTTCCCCTATGGGTGAGCCAAGGCTCGTTTTTTCCACATTGCATTTTTTTTTGGGGGGGGGGGGGGTATATAAAATATTTTCAAGTCTTTTTTTTTAATTATAATGATTTTCTTTCTTTTATTTTTTGATTTGAGACAGAGAGAGAGGGGAATTTCCTAACTGCTGGTTAACTCTGCAGCTGGGGCAGGGTTAGGGCAAAGCCCAGATCAAGAACTGAGAGCTCAGTCTGGGTCTGTCTTGTGGATGTAAGGACCCAGCCACTTGAGTCACCACCTGCTGCCTCGCAGGGTACATATTAGCAGGAACCTGGAGTCAGGAACAAAGCCAGTACTTCTACCCAGGCCTCTGACATGGGATGCGGGCATCCCGAAGCAGTGTCCTAACTACTGCACCAAACGCCTGCGCCTTGCTGGTGTTTTTACTTCTCCAGGGTGGACAGCACTATAAAATGAGTCTGAAGAAGAGAATATGGAGGAGATGCATAGCATAATAGCCAGTTGGTTATTCTAACAGGGAGAGTTGCTTTTCGAATACTTTAGTTATGTTACAGATCACATTATTGGGATTACAAGTATCTATAGTCTTTGGAGATGCACATTGCTTCAACAAGAAAATGTGATAAGCTTATTTTGTTTGTCTCCTATATTCATTCACAATCCTATTTAGAAATACAGTCACGAACTCCCAAGAAATGGTAGAACTTTTCTTCTTAGTTTGCCTGCAAGCACCCAACGGTTTTTATGAATCAGAAATTTTATTGACAGAACAAAATTCCAAACTTTCTGAAAGGACAGTTGATTAACATAGTATTTATGAACAGAGAATTTGGAGCATAAATACAAGATACAAATTGTTAACCTATCACTTATTATTTTTGTTTTAGAAACATAAATCGGTAAATTGCTTACTCTAAATTCAGTTTTCTACCTATGTAAACTCATTTTTCAAATATAAAAACTGGGAATAATAATCCCCACCTTGTCAAGGCAGTTGTAAGATTTAAATGAAATTTTTACTGATTACATGAACTTCCCATGGAAGATAAAGAAAATATCAGACACCTTTATAATCAGAATTGACGTAAATGATAATTGTAATAAAATCACAATTCTTTATTCATTCCTCATTACACTTTCTTGTTTCATGTTTATAATGTGTCTAGACAACATGAAAAATAAAATAAGTTAAAACACAGTAGAAAGTTCTGAGAAGCTAGACTTGGATTTGTCTTTGTTCTGAAGGGATAAAGCTGCATGGAAGCAGCATATAAAAGCAATAACAATTTGGTTTTTCCCTTCCGTTCATTTTTACAAGAATCACAAGCTCATTATTGCCTTTTCTCTAGCAGTAAAATCTAGTTCCCAGTATTTCTACAGAGCATAAATACCTTAGAACCTTAAAGCTAGACTCTGAGACTCTCCCCCTCATGGGACAGATGATAAAACTGAGGCACAGAGAGGGAAGGCAACAGTCTCAATCAGGCAAACAGCAGCGTGCAGAGGGCCTGCACCACCCACCCTCCCAACTTCTCTTCCCAGTCATCTGGAGTATTGACAGCCTGCCCTTGGCCGCTGGCTCAATTTTCACAAGTCTCTATCTTCCCCATGAGTATCTCTCGGTCTAGCTGGGAATGTCGATAGGTAGAGGTTGGGTTGAACACATCTGCATTTTTAACCAAATGGTCTGGCTTCAATTCTTAGTAATACTCCAAGCCCTCAAAACTTCACACTCAAAACTTACAAAATGCCTGTGCTTTTGGAGTCTATTTAGTGGAGCCAAGAATGATAGTTCAGTGAGATGCCTTGAATAGTGGAGGGAAATGTTGGCATAATTTTATGAAGTTTACTATTAATATTGAATTTGCATTTTAGCATTTACAAATAAGGAATGAAACGGAACTACAAATCCAGTTATGCATATAGAAAATAGATGTACTATTGACAAAAGGGACGCTCAAACGTTTAATGAATGCTTACTTTTTACTATATCTGGTGCAACTTTAGGGCTTTAACATTTCTATTTCATTTAGCTTTGTTTGGCTACTGAATGACCCTGGGATGGCTTTATTTGTCAAACATATCACAAATTTCAGCATTTAAAAATACTGTTTGTTCTTTTATTCAATTCAGCTTCACATGTAAAAGGTGTATATTTCCTAAGGTGAGATTTTCTAGGTGTTATTTCAACAAAGTGACTCAACTCCTGTAAAACTGCGTCTCTCAAAATCAATGAGACATGCATACATACTGTGGACATGTAGCCATTCCGCGTCTCAGTGCACTAAAAAGTGTTGGGGTTTTTTTTTTTTCTTTTTTCTTTTTCCTGTTATTCATCTATTGAGACAAGCATAGCTGGAGAAGAATGAAAATATATCAACTAGTTGTACCAATTCATAATCAATAAAAAGCTAAACACTTAAGCAGAAAATATGTCACAGATTTGTGCCCTAGCAAAGAACTGTTTTTACCTTGCCATCATCATCAGAAACCGCATTCTGACAGAAATCATTTGCTTGAAGCAGCCACGATATATAAGCCCTATGTGGTCTTGTGATTCAGATTTAGGAATATCAGCCACAGAGGGTCTAAAGGCATTGTGCATTAGTATGTATTGAGACCTCATTCCAGGTGGCAAGCAGCTGGACTTTTTAAAAATAAAACTTCCCAAATAAATGTGAAGGGCTTGTTTCCAGGCAGTAAGTGTTATATTTAATTGCATCATCCTCAAAATGTTATAAGTTAGGCAAAAAGGGAATTGTGCATATTTAATATATTTGTTTTGTATTTCTGCTAGTCAACAGAATAATGAAATTCCTTAACTACTTCTCTTTAACTTGCATGAAGAAAGCACGGTATGTTGCTAAATCTCTTTTCACCAGCTCTGCGGAGAAACAACTTTAATCCTTGTTAGAAAATTGCCGAGTCTGGGACTGACAAAGAGCTCATGCTTGTTCTATTGTTAGTGCTCCCGGGCCCCAAGAGCAGAGCCCTTTACAGCTGCGTGGATCCCGCCCGGCTCAGCTGCACTATTTAGGAGAGGAGGTTTGTCAATTTCTATTGACAATGGAGAGAGTTTTTCAGGGCCTGTAGCAGTGCTGACACAGTTGGGGATCAATGCCAGCCATTCAGACTGCACCCTCTTTCATTGCTTTGGTTTGTTAATTCAAGACTAAAGGTCCACTGAGGGGGTTCAGGGTGTTTAGGAAAGCTGATGAACTGTTTAAGAAAGCTGATGAACTGCAAGCGTTTATAGCCCTGGTGTGGCAATTTCCATAGTCAGTGGCGACTCCTGGCACTGAGGGAGCTGTGTCCTTGTTGACCCTCTTGTTATTAAAAATGCACAAGTGCTGCGCTTCTCAATATTTCAACACTCTTTCATTGTCAATACCACCTTCTGAGCCCTTCAGCTTGTTGCTTGCTCTAAAGATCTTCTTAGATTGGGTTTGAAAACTTCACCTTAAACACTAGATTAGACTGATGTTCTGTTTTCCGTGCTCCTGTTGATTTGTTGAACCTTCCCAGGGCTGGAAAGCAAGTAGCAGCTTGATGGGGAGACGGGCTGCTAATATGATTTACCAGTCCACAGTCATGCACAATAAGTGTGAATAAATACAAGGGTCTCGCAGAGTCAACCCTAGCCTTTCCTTTCCTTTTATTTTTGCTTTACAAGAGATATCTCAAGAAAATGAAGTGAGTAATGCATGCCCTTACAGGAGTTGAATGAACCACAAAAAGAAAAAAAAAAAAGCATATTTTTTGTTAAAGTGGTAGGCTGCTGTCATGGATTGATGTAGAAAAAAAAAATTTGTAAAATATACACTTACTGCTTTATTCCTGTGTCGACCAAAGCGAAAGAATAAAGCAGAGCACCATGCCCATGACTGCACTGCAAGCTGAGTGCCCCTTGCTTGTCATCCCCTGAAGGGAAAAGTGAATAATCAGCCAAGTTATTTTATAAAATTAACTTTTCCAAAATGAAAAGACATTTTCTCACAGTCATGCTTTATTCCAAATTCACCTTTTTCAAATCATTTTTCTTTTGGGGGAGGAGGAGGGTGGTTTGATTTCGTGGGGTGGCAGAGGAGGAATAAAACTAAGCTAACTGGCTTTTTAAGATGAAAACATGGGACCTACCATATTCCAGCTTTTCAAAGAAGGGCCTGTGAATCCCCACCCCAGACACAGGGAAGTGCTAGAGTGTATGTTGGGGGGCTTTGTTTGTTTGCTGTGTTTGTGTGTGTGTGCAAGTTTCACCACATTCAGGAAAGAGGCAGTCCCGAGGGGGTGGTGGTAGTTGTTAGCCTGTTCTTAATAGCAATTTGGGCTAAGTTCTGAATGAAGTTAGTGCTCTCCTGCAGTCATTTGCCTAATTTAGCTAAAATCCCTCTTCAAAATCCGTTCACTTAGAAACCAAAAATACACATTTTTATCTACTACAGTAAGTTTTCCTTTCTCTCTCTTTTTTTATTTATATAAAGAGAACAGATTCCATGTATTTCATATACACAATTTTAAGCCAATAATGATACTTAGATACTTTTCCTTATAGAATAACTTATTTTTCCTCAAAGTAAAATGAGGGTAAAGCAGCTTAAATACTTTACTTAAAAGTTGTTGTTTCTCTTTAAATTTTCATGGTTAACTTGGCTCATTTTATTCCCAAATTCTTTTTGTCTAAAATTCTATTGTTGGTGTTGTTAATAATTTCTGTGTTACAGTAAATTTCTTCCAACTATCACTTAATTGTAACTATCTTCTACATATAATGGTAAATAGAGTTGAATTAATGTTATGTAAGGATGTTTTTAAGAACATAAAGGTGCATGTGGAATATTTTTTAAAAGATATTTTTGTTTTCCTCAATTTATACAAGTTACATTGTGTGTAGTAAATGCTTGATTCAACAAATGAACAGATATGGTATGCTAGACTTCATACAGTATATAATACTTTGTCTTTCTTAACAAAAAAGAAAAGCTGTCCACTGCAGGACTATAATTTTTAGTAATTATGTGTACTTGAGAACACTTTAGCTTATAAGTTATATGGAGATGGTGTGGGTATGCAAGTCTTAATTCAGTCAACTCATGTTCAGTCTCTCCAGTCTTTGTGTTTACTTGCATTAAAATAGAACTCAAGAAGTTGAAGCTATAAATAATTTAAATTTTAGAAGTATAGAGTTTAATGTCATAAATAAAAGTGTGTATGTGTAAAAGAGTGTGAGATTAACCATGTCAGTTGAGGTGAATTCACCAGCTGTTTGTTTATTTTTTTCAATTTAGGAGTATAGGTATCTCATTTTATAAAATTTATTTCTGGTATTTTTATGTGTTCTAAAAATTAAGAAAGTAATCACTAGAAAGGATCGAAACTAAGTACATGAGTAACATATTTTTATGAAAATCATGGACTATCCCACATTTCAGAACCTTAGAATCCACTTGATGATAAAGTAAGCCAGTTACTCATTTTAATTAGTTAATTTAACTTTGTGCATACATGTTCATTATACCAACAGATAGAAATAAGTGATGAATGTGAAAATAACTTTTTAAATTTATATTTAAAATACCATTTCTTATTATACTAAGCTGTATTAGAACAGCATTAATAAATAGAAATCCAGATGAATTTTAGTCTTATACCATGATTTTTCCTAGAAGCTTAGTTTACTGTTTTATTATGGAAAGAAAACTTTGAAGATTTTCTGTTGTTTGAATACCTGAAAACATGGCACACATGAGCCTTATTGTCTCCATGTTTGGGCAAAATCTCTTGTCTCTCAGAACGCCTTTGCTTTCTCCTGAGTGCTGAATGGACACTGATCTTTCAACTCACTGAATGAGTTGCATTATTCTTCTGGTGTTACCTAAACCTAAGTCTGGCACTAATCACTGAATCCTTTGCAGGGTTGCCACTGATGGCGTTGCCTGTTTTGGAAATTGGTATAAAATTTATCCTTTTAGCATACTCACCATCATTTTATAGAAGTAGGAAATTATATTAAAGAGGAATAGTTTTTCCTTCAAGAGACTTGCAATAACCAGGGAAATTATGAACCCTCTAAAAACACTTGCAAAATGAAACAGATGCATTCTTTTTATCATTTGGTCACCTGGAGTCTGTTTTGCCATTCTTATAAGATGCAAGAATTCTGTCTTGACAAATGTTCTTCCTTAGATCTCAATAAATCTTTATTTTAGGTACTTTTCAAACATCCTGGCAAATGCTTAACAACCAGGTGCAGATAAAGGGGTGATTGAGAATTACTGTTTAGTAAGCCGTGGGTGCTTTTTGCCATTGCTCCTTTAAAATGTTATTTCCAGGTTATGTGCCTTATGGCCTAACATATCTTCCCTTTGATTCTTATATAACGTGCAGGCTAATGGTAAATTTGCCTTTGAAAATAACTTGCCTGTTTATTCCTGCTGGTGGACGGTCCATTCAGTCCCTTAGCATGTTATTTAGTACCCATTGTTACCTACAAATTACAAAGCAGGCCGCTAGGCTGCAAAGTGCAGAAACACTGTTTCCCGTGAATATGTTACAGCTGAAAGACTGTAATGTTAATTCATGTAAAGAACAGCCTAGGTCAACATAGCAGATTTTCTAGCCAAACATACAATTCTGTTAACAGGAAATTATGGCATTATTGACTTCAAGTACTGATCTGTGGTCATTTCAGAGTGTTTCATTACCCCCTCATTACCGAATCTGTTAAATGAATACCGCAGAGCTTTTCTCTTTGTGTTCTCCTCCTCTGTGCCCCATCCTCCCTTCCAGCAATGGTACAGCAGCTCCATGAAAGTCATCTGCGTGTGGTTGGCTGATAGATTAGACCTCCAGCTTCATATTTACCAACTGAAGACTCTCATCAAGATTGTGAAGGTAAACAAAATGTGTTTAGATGCGAGTTGCCCACCATGTTATAAAAAATAATGGCAAGACAGTAAAACGTACAAAAAAGTCACATATGATACAACTGAGTGACTATATGTACTTAAAAAAATCACTTATTAGCAATGATGATCAGCTGTTTACTTCCATTGTTTACTTAGGTTACTAAATAGACCTAAGTCTATCTACTCTGTACTAAGAAATAAAAACATTTGGTAGCAAGTGATCATGTTTTATAATGTGAATAAAGTTCTACATTTATCTAAATGTAGATGTAATTTCCACAATAATTTTACATTAATTTTAAGACTAAACATATTTTGTCATGATATATTCTCATAATACATTTACTTCATATTTATCAGGATCATGTGTCAAGGGGAGGATTTTTGAAGTATATTTTTTGATAGGAGAGTCTCAAATATTATATCCTAGTATAAAAGTAGTACCCCATCACTACCTAAATTCATTTGGAAATGTGACCCTTCTTACGTGTAAAATAGGACCAGTTTGAATGTTGGAGACCATCCAGAACACCAACACAGATGTCATACAAGTTCAGCAAGGCCATTTTGATTTTCTCTCTTCCTACATGTTATATTTAGTGAGTAGTCTATTTAGCAAATAATTTATTTGATATAATTTTTCAGACTTTATAAATTCTAGTGGAAGCACACAGTTTACCTCAAGCTTAACCTTTTATTAAAATTGAGACAAATTGCATGTTATGGCTGAAAACATAATTCTGTGCTATAGAGAAACAACTGTTCCTCTGCACAGATCTCTACTTCCATTTTATTTCTATTTGTTTGTGGCACATACATGTGTGTGTACATACACAAAATGTAGGTGCATGTGTGCACACAGGTGGTTCTCACAGTGTCATTCCTGACCTGCCATAACCAGCATCACCTGCTATAGCTGCAGATTCCTGGGTCCCACTCCAGACTCACTGAATCAGAAACTGACAGTAGGACCTGCAGTCTACATATTAACAAACCTTCCAAGTGAGTCTAATGCACACTGAAGTTTGTGAAGATTTGCTGTATTACATCATTAAAAGAAGTTTCTCTACACATTAAGACATTTTCCATTATTCTTTCAGTTCTTGCAGCCTAATTAGAATACAAATTTTTTTTGTGCCATACACACATGAGGTGTGACAGGTTAGAAAGACTCACAAACAGGGAAAGTTCTGTTCCAAAGTAGAAACTGATAAATCTACTGGAATGTAGAACCACACTGATAATATCACATTAATACAAGTGGTAATCAGAACTGGTCATAAATAACAAGGAAACTGCTGTCACCCACAAAGTTGTAATACTATAGCTATGCACTATATTTCCATGCAGAAAATATCTTTGATCCTGATCGTGTTTTTTGAGATATTTTACAAAGAATCTGAAAGCATACCACAATACATTCACATTGACATCAGTTCTCTGTTGTTTCTTCCTTGTTTCTGTATCCCTTGGGAAGGTCTCAAATCAAGTTTGGTTTTCAGAAAACATACTCATGATAGTATGTTTACTTTCTTATTATATGTATATGTTAAGGTACAGTCTATACTGAGGCTGCTATTGGGATTAGCTTTTATCCTTACCATCAACCATATTTTTAAGATTATGTCTATTGTGTTCAGCATCTCAAAAGTTCCATATTTAGTCAACTGTGTTTAATTTACACATTAAGCTGTTTACATAGTTTTTAGAATGAAAACCAATAGTTTTTTATTTGCCCATCATTTCTTTCACATACTCAAATATCTTTGCAGTTCGTGATCAAAACAAGTTTAATGAGTTATAGTTAACAAAAATGTATGTATTCAAGGTATACAACGTGACTGTAGTTAATATACTGTATACTTAAATTTGCTGAGAGTAAATCTTAAGTATTCTCACCAGTGACTATTTTAGCAGAAAGGAACAATTAATTAATGATTATATTGTGACATTTCATTATACTCTAAGCCAATCATTTTCTTATTTTAATGTATTCTTCATTGTGGCTGCCAGTAGTGAAGACTGATGACTATGAAGTCAAATTTCATAAATATGTTTGGATTTACATGTTTTGTTTTTTTTTGCAAGCAAGTTCCCAGATTCAGCCAATTCAGTTCTTGGACTGATATATTTAATCAAGTCATAAGGCACTCTTTAATAATTTCAAATGAATATTTTCACAGTGAAATCACAATTAGTGAATTAACAATTTACTATTCTAGTCGATTCTTCTATGTTGAATATAAACAGACTTTAACCAGTTTTATACATGGATTCCTCCCTATTGAGAACCTCTATAGTTTTAATCATAATGATCATTTTCCCAGGGCATTCAGAAGTGATTACATAACACATGCATTGTGAGTGGCCATGGGCAGGCTTTCCTTCCATGCACATCGTTTAGAATGCCCTGAATGTTACAGCAGAGCAGTGCCTTCTGCCCAGGAGCCAAGGTGCTCCACTGTAGTACTCCAGGCCTTCCCATTTCCTGGTACTGTCATTCTGTGCCCATGGAAATCCAGCTGCCATCAGATGTATATGATGTCCAACCTTGCCCTGTTACAACACTTAGAAACCAAGTGGTTCTTTTGTGTGTTCACTAAGGGGAAAAAAAAAAAAAACACTTCAGTAGGAATTCCATGAAAAAATTAAGGACTGTGAAATTATTTGTTAAGTTTTAACATCAAAATGATTTATTTGGAGGGGGAATGGAATTCTCAAATAATCAAAATGTTGGATTTGTATTCTTCCCAGTGGCCATATATCATTTAAACACAGTTAACATAAATCATCTGCCTCCTTTGCTGAGGGGAAGAAGACAAGTGAGCAACCCCCTGTGACCAATATTTGTCTTAAAGAAGAGCCATGCAAAGGATGTGGCAGTCACAGAGGATGTGCAAATGCTGCAAGCATTTTATGAATAAGAGAGAGAGATTACCAGGATATCTGCCCCACAGCTCACCTAGCTGGTTATTGCTTGTTTATAAAGATGTTTATTGCATGTTAATAGAATGAGGAAGTGGTCTTAATTGAATATAAATTAGAAAACCAATTCTTAAAATCCACAAATCAACTCTGTCCTGGCCAACTTGTTGACAATTAAGCTAAAAGGGAAGTTATTCCAATAATCTTAGAAAGTAAAATTCACAAACTCTGTATAATTGTCAATAGGGCATGCTTAGTATCAGGTACATCATCTGTAGGTAAATACTTTATATATTTGGTATATCTTTAACTGCAAGACAGTTAAAGGCTGGAACACAAATCTCTATGGTAACAATACCATGTATGTAAGTTACCAGATTATCTAGACAAAATTTACCTTCCAGAGTTGCCTCACCAGTCCGGCTGGGAATTTTTGTAAGTATTGGTTTAAGAGAACCTCACCTCACTCCCAGTAACTTAGGACTTAAAAGAAGCTTATGACTTTATGATAATAAGCTTATTAAGCATACACGGAGAGCATGAGGATAATGGATTATATGTGTCCTAAGATAAACTACCAAAGTTTCAGGGAAAGGAGGTTTAATCATTTAAGGAAAAAATACTGCCTGAATGTAAATTGTACTAGCTCTTGAGACACTGCATTCGATAGTACACATCATTCCTCAAAGTTCAGCTTTTTGTTTTTTGATATATGGTGGACTTTTCTAATATGAGTTTATTTGTATGAAGCAGTTATTCAATTAAAAATGTCATTCACTTGTCATCCTTTCTGTTGAAATAGCATTCTTACTTTTTAAGATTTATTTATTTATTTGAAAGGCAGAGTTTCAGAGAGGCAGAGAGACAGAGAGAGATGTCTTCCATCTGCTGGTTCACTCCCCAAATGGCTGCAATGGCCAGAGCTCAGCTGATCCAAAGCCAGGAGCCAGAAGCTTCTTCTGGGTCTCCCACATGAGTGCAGGGTTTCAAGGACTTGGGCCATCTTTTACTGCTTTCCCAGGCCAAAGCAGAGATCTGGATCAGAAGTGGAGTGCCAATTTGGGATGCCTGTACTGCATGTGGCAGCTTTATTCCTTAATCCACGATGAAAGCCCTCACATAGCATTCTTGAAGCTGGAATGATGTCGTGGAGCCTAAGTCAGGTGGGAAAAGAGAGGAAGTTAAAAAGTGAAAATCCCAATGGTCCCACTACCTTGTAATGCCTCTGCTCTTCCAAAAGGCCAGGTGTGTGTGTCAAGGGGATTAAGATTGACATGTGAATAAATATCTTCAGTTCAAATATCTGACTGTTATGGTGATTTCTAAATGTTATGACACAAGTATTATGAACACTTCTACTGTGTTCTATGAAATCAAGCATCTCTTACTGTTGATTTCCAGCTATTACAGTTATGATGTTGGACTATGAAGTAAAAATTCCTCCTTCTTATTTTACTTTTTTCTATTTAGTGCAAACAACCATGACCAAAACATCAACAACAAAATTAGCTACCAACAGTCATTTAGAAGAAACCAGTGGCATATGTACTGATATTTGGGCCAATCCACTGCAGTCTGATTGCTTAACTGTCTATATCTAACATAGGAAGTTGAGGAATTGTGAGAGATGATTAGCATTAAAAATGAGCTATAAGTGATTCCATACAATGGCATATCTTCATTGTACATTTTCCCTCCATTTTATTAACTCTGGGCTTTTGTGCCAACTTTAGAAATCAATAACAAAAAAATACCAGTCTTATTTAGTCTTGGAAATTTATCTGTTAAGAAAATCACACATTAATAAGTAAATATATGGGAACTTTTATAGATTATATTTCAAGTGCAACAGAAAAGTTTGTTGAGTTTGGGGATTTTTAAAGATAGATAGATAGATAGATTTGAAAGAGCAACAGAGAAAATGAAAAGGAAGAAGAGAAGAAGGGAAAGGGAGAGAGGAGAGAATCTACCACCCGGTGGTTCACCACATTCCCCCACAAATGGCCACAACAGAAGATTTAGGACAGGCCAAAGCCAGGAGCTAGAAGCTCCATTGGGATCTCCCATGCAGGTACAGTGGCCCAAGCACCTTGACCATCTTCTGCTGCTTTCCCAGATACATTAGCAGGGAGCTGGATTAGAAGTAGAGGAGCCAGGACTAGAACAGGAACTCCCATGTGGGCAGCAAGTGGCAGCTTAGCCCACTGTGCCATAAGGACACCCCTCTCCCCCTGTTAGTTTTTTAGAAGTAACTATAGAAGGGGCCGGCACTGTGGTGTAGTGGACTAAGCCTCTGCCTGCAACATCTGTGTCCCATATGGGCACCAGAAGAGGCTGCCCCTCTTCCAATCCAGCTCTCTGCTAATGGCCTGGGAAAGCAGTGGAAGATGACCAAAGTGCTTGGGCCCCTGCGCCCACATGGGTGACCCAGAAAAAGATCCTGGCTTCAGATCAGTCCAGCTCTCACCATTGCAACCATCTGGACAGTGAACCAGCAGATGGAAGACCTTTTTCTCAGGGGTCCAAGCACTTGGGCCATCTTCTACTGCTTTCCCAGGCCATCAGCAGGGAGCTGGATCAGAAGTGGAACAGCCAGGATACAAACCGGTGCCCATATGGGATGCCAGCACCAAAGGCAGACGATTAACCTACTTCACACAGCACCACCTCAGCACTTCCCATTCCAAAAGAATTTCAAAAATAAAGGGTGAAATTCATTGACATTTAATGTACACAAATTTATATATTTTATGATTTATAAATGAATAAGATGTAAACTTTTTAAACTGATAACAAGTCTTTTGCCTCCAGAAACCTGATCTCCAAAATTAATGCATTTTATAAAATTAAGTGCAATTTTCAATGTTAAAACAAAGTCTGCTCAATTGAAAAACTAAGAATTCCTTCATATTAAAAATGTATATGAGTACATATCATTTTATCAATGTTACAGGTTATTCAAATAGTGAACTTTTTTTTTAATTTTAATTTTAATTTTTTTTATTTTTGACAGGCAGAGTGGACAATAGAGGGAGACAGAGAGAAAGGTCTTCCTTTTTGCCGTTGGTTCACCCTCCAATGGCCGCCACGGTAGGCGCGCTGCGGCCGGTGCACCGCGCTGTTCCAATGGCAGGAGCCAGGTGCTACTCCTGGTCTCCCATGGGGTGCAGGGCCCAAGGACTTGGGCCATCCTCCACTGCACTCCCTGGCCACAGCAGAGAGCTGGCCTGGAAGAGGGGCAACCAGGACAGGATCGGTGCCCCGACCAGGACTAGAACCTGGTGTGCCGGCGCCGCAAGGTGGAGGATTAGCCTACTGAGCCGCGGCGCTGGCTCTCAAATAGTGAACTTTAGCGCAGTTGCAGTTTGGTAGAGGGTCTAATTTGTCATCTAATAGTCACATTTTAATCTCTGTGATTTCAGTAGCATTATCCAAAGGCTCTCATTCCATTTTCTCCCTAGAAATACACCAGCAAGGAGCTGGTGGCATTGAGGCACAGTGTGTTAAGCTGCCCACTTGTGATGCTGGTATCTCATATTAAAACACCAGTTTTAGTCCTGGCTGCTCTGCTTCCAATCCAGGTTCCTGCTAATGTGCCTGTGAAAGCAGCAAAGGATGGCCCCTGCCATTCATGTAGGAGACCAGCTTGGAGTTCTTGGGTTCTGGATTTCGCCTGCCAGATCTGGCTGCTGTACCAAGTTAGGGAAAGAGCCAGTGGATGTGAGATCTCTGGCACTCTTTGCCCCCAACCCCACCAGTCACTCTACCTTTCAAATAAATAACTAAGTCTTAAAGAAGAAGAAAGAAAAAGAACAAGAAAAAGACACCAACAGTAAGGTTGACATGCCAGCCATAATCTGACCATGATCATTTTTGAAATGCCAACTGAGTATATTTAGTTACACACACACACACATCCCTACATATCTAAGTTATCTAAGCAGATTCTGTCTTCTTCCTACAGAAAACCTACAGGGACTTCCGACTGCAGGGAGTGCTGGAAGGAACCCTGAACAGCAAGACATATGATACTCTGCACAGACGCTTAACAGTGGAGGAAGCCACTGCCTCGGTGTCTGAAGGAGGCGGGCTTCAGGGCATTACAATGAAAGATAGTGATGAAGAAGAAGAAGGCCAGTAACACATAGCTCTGGAGCGGAAAAGAGGATCTCGGCTTTTTTTTTTTTTTTTTTTTTTTTTTTTTTTTTTTTTGGTACCTTGTTCCTGTAATTACACTTAGTGTCTTGACCAAATAAAAATGCTAGTTTTTTTTTTTTTTTCAAAAGTAAGCCTTGAAGTAGAGTTAAAGGTAAAATACCAAGTTTGTTGTCTTGTTTTAAAATCATCTTTTGTGTAGCTTAACCCAAAATGAGCTTTGGTTCCATTTGTGATTGGAACATGACTTTTTTTTTTCAGCAGATTTGACCTTTTTTTTTCTGTACACACATCAAAGTAATGCCCTGTGTGTGAGATATGTATTTCTCCATATACAAAATTGTGAGAAGACACTTCTGATCACTGTGCCAACTCCACCATACCTTTGTTAAAATGGTGTTTATCCTCCAGTTTATCATTTATGTGCAAGGTTTGTTTTGTGGTTAATTTGCCATTGTTGTGATGTGTATAAAATCTTTAACCTTGGTTCTTAGTACTCTGAATTGGTCTGCAGGTATATCCCTGCACTGAAAGGACTGCCAAACCCAAATGTAGAGTAGGCTATCCAATGGGCTTGTGTCTTTGTTCTATTGTGAACATCAAATGTGCTTCCATAAACATACCATATTCTCCTACTTATAAGTATAACAGCTTGCAGGCAATAAAAATACATTTGGTCATAACAACTCCTGTATTTATTAGACTTGTATAGGTTAAATGCAGTAAAAGATGTTTGCTGTATTTCAAACATCCCAACCATCTGGCTCTGCGTTTTTGTTTCTTCTTAAAATCTGTTTTGTTACACTTTGTTTTCAAATGACTAAAATATATTAACATTGTAGTTTGTACCTAGTAGGCAGACACATTTATTAAAAGAATTACTATGCCAGCATAGTTCCATAGCAAAGGAAATGTTGACTAGACACTCAGATATTGTGTACTATTAATGTTACTAATTAATGTTATCTAATAATCAGTGGTGTTTAGTGCTAGCTAGTAATAGTAACAAGAAATTGACTAGCAGTAATTTCCTCAAAAATATTCTTGCTAGGATTTTGAAAGGTAATAGTATTATGCTTTGTAATTTCTCTCTGAATTTTTATTTGTGTAGTGTTCCCTGAAATATACTAGCATACTGTGCTACTGCACTCATTCACACATAATTTCTTAAAATCAAGTCAGTTAATTCAAAATAAGTGGAGGTATCCATGAGTTTATGAATCTTATGTCCTAAAACTTCAGATGTGAAACGACTTGGACCTCCAAATTCATTCTCCCATGATTGTTTTCAGTGGTGACTAGGTACCAGAAGTAGCCCATAAAAGTTCATTCAGTCAACAGTTGTAGTATTGTTTGGGCTCAACTTCTGGGTCCTAGGGGTCAGATCACACAGATAAAAGAGGAAGGAGGTGATTTCTTCCCCTTTTCCAGCTTAGAAGTTAACTCAACCAATGCAGGGTTTCTGAAAGACATTTTGTCCTCCGTCCTCATTTCCAAAACCCTGTTCTTCAACCCTCAGCTGCCCAGTTGTGCTTTCCTAAATCCCCCTGTGGGACCTCCCCAAGCTGGCTGCTTCCCAGCTCAGATTTCTCCCTTCTTGGAAATTACCCACTCGTTTCCTTGAAATCAAGTGTCCCATTTCCTTGATACAGTTATCTCAGCATATTTGATCCATTATGTCCCAAAATGTGAATAACTGATAACCTCTCCTAAATCTACAAGAACTCTGTCTTAAAAGAAAAAAAAAAAAAAAAACTGGGGCAATGTGTAGCTGTTAGAATTCAGAGATAAAAGGGAAAAGCATTTAGGGGAGGAGAGCATTGGGAGCCAGGAGGGTGTTGCTGCAGCCCAGCCCAGGCCACCTTTTCCCCCTTTGTGGGTCAGTGCATTGCAGCTTCTCTCCAGATCTTGATGTTCTCTGTTCCTTCCTTTCTACACCCAAAACCATCCTCTAACTCCATTCCCTACCTCTTCCTCTACAAGGATGCCTGCAATGAAACACAGGTGGCAGACCTGCTCCTGTTGTGGTGAGGACTTCCAACATGTTCTCATCTTCGAGCCACAGAAAGGTATATGAAGATGTGTAATTCTGAAGAGTGAAGAGTGGGTTCTGGGTTTTTGCCCAGATAGTCTCTTCAGCTAACTGCAAACTATTCTAAAATGACAACAGTTCCTCATTGGTGTGTGTCACTGTTAGGATGAATGCCCAAGCATCTGTTAAAGGAAGCCAAGTTGTATGTGGTGCTGTTTTAAAAATTTAGTTAAAAATCTAACAAATCTTGCAGAAATTTCGAAGTGAAAATCATTGAACTTTAAAGAAATGGCTCTCCCTTCTTAAACGCTTTTTTGGAAAGGGCAAAAGCATTCCTTGGACTGTTTGCAGAGTGCTGGAGGAGAAAAAAAAAAACTGCTATCTAATGTCCAATTGGAATGGGTTCGTTAAATAACACCTAGGAGGAAAGTTTCCCCAAACTCTTGTTGGAGAGAAAAAGTAATAATAATGCCTTTTTCCAGAAAGGGAAAAAGCCACAGGACGCATCACGTAAGGCTTTGGGCTCCAACTGCGGGTCGTTCTTATATTCACGTATTTTTCCACTTTTATTCCTTTCCATCTTTACTCCTAATCCCTCGCTCAGGAGAAGGACTCCTGGGCTACTTTGCAGTAAATGCTCTAGAGGCTCCCACCGGGCCCCCCAACCCCCCACCCCAGGTCACCGCGCAGCAGTGCCCGGCGCCGCTCCCCTCCCCGCCCTTCGTCCTCAGCGACCTGCGGGGAAGGTCCCGCAGGCTCCCGGAAGAACAGGGGTCGCTCAGCTGGGAGAGCGCCAGCTAGCCGCTGTTACCTGGGGACCGCAGGCTACCGAGCGCGCCGGAGGCTCGCGGACCCTGTCTTCCGAGCTCCGCTGGCAGGCGCTTGTTGGAAAGATCCCAATGGGGGAGATTACAGCGACCGCGCGATCGTCTTTATTTCCCACCCCCTGAAAGTGACCTGGAAATTTCCCAGTCCGGGGCCCTAAAGGGTGCTGATAGATTGGATGTTCCCGAAGGAGGCTCTCTGGCAGCTGGCAGCGGGTCTCAGCGCGCCAGGGTTGCCACCACGCCTGCAGCAAAGCGTTCCCGGTGCGCCGTCCCACGTTCTCTGGTTGTGTACGCAATGTGGACGCCTGTTGCTTGGACGTTTGAGGGGCACATTGCTCATCCAGTGAGCCCTGAGTCCCCACCTTCCAGCCTGTGAAGACACGAGATGGCCAAATGCACCTCTTTTTCCCTTCAAGTCCTGCTTCCAGGACCCAGTCCTTGGCTGCGGACGGGCCAGGGCTGCTGGGCTGTGGCGAAGAAAGACCAGGAGCCGCGACGCGAAGCCTGCGGCCCGGGGAGCGGGGTGGGGGGTGGGGGGTGGGGGGTGGGGGGGTGGTTCGGTAGGGGAGATGACTCCTCAGGGAGCTCTGGGTGAGGCTTTCCCTGGGCTGCCCCATCCCAGCTACAGACAGGGTGCAGGGATGCCCCTGGCTGCCCTCCTCTGAGACGCTAAGGTAGGGAAGGGAGCAGAGTCTGGTACAGGCTTGGTGCTAGCTCTGAAGTGACCAGACTCAGTCAACTTCGCACACTCTATCATGTGCAATATGTGATTATTCTCAAGAAGTCGGCATTGAACGTGTGTTTGCACCATCAAGAGAGGAATCCCATCTGCTCACAAATGAAGACGACCCCTTGATTTAAAGACAGGTCCAGAAATGGGTGCACCTGACAGCAACTTGAGCAACTGCAATGCGCCGCGACTGGGGGGCGGAAAAAGTCTGGCCTTGCTCCCCGGGTGCGAGCTCTGTGGCCTTGGATAAGTTACTGAGGCTCTCTGTAAATGGCCCTTAATAAAAGAGGCGGTTGTAAGGATTAGAGACATGTGACCAGTTTTAGCGGGTATTCACAATTTTTAACGTAGGGAGGGATGCAACAGAAGTCCTAAGAGGTTGGCCTCTGCCAGGAGGCTCTCACTGGCCAGTCACCCTGGGGTTAGCACATTCCTGTTGGATCCCACTCAGCTCCGAGAGAGTCTGCAGCCCAGCGCCTGGTGCATCCGTGAACCGGTTCCCAGGCTATATAGAAGGCCAGCCTGGTGGGAGAAGAGGAGGAGCCGGGGAGGGCCAAGCCCACTGCGGTCAACAAGAGGCCAGCATTGTGCACAGTAGCCCCGAGAGCTGTGGTTGGGAAGGGAGGCGGCTGGAGAAAGGCTGTTGAGCCCTAGTGGCCGGGAGATGTTGGTCAGGAACCCTGACGACGGGGGTGAGCCTGGAGGGGCTAGATCACAAGCCAGAGCTCTCAGGCCTTTGCTGGCCAGTGAGTTGAGCTCCAGGGAATTTCAAGGGGCAAAATGGTGTCCACTTACATTGTCCAAGGCTGTAAGGGCCCTGAAACAGCACCCTGCGTCCCAGAACGGGCATGCAGCACAATACCGCATTTGCAAAATGAGAGGCAGAAAGGAGAAAGAAAGGCCGAGAAGGCGGTGGTCGCCTGCATGCGCCCCAGGGTGGCCCCAGGCACAGCAAAAAAGAAAAAAAGAAAAGAAAAAAAAAAAGGTCCTTTTTTTTTTTTTTCTTTTTTTCTTTTAAATAAGGAGCAAGCACTGAGCCTAGTCCTCGTAGCCGAGCGGGCACAACTTTCAGGCTGCATCACACAGGTCAAGCGCCGGGCGGAGGGCGCGCCCCAGGAGCCACAACCCGGCCAGTCCGTGGCGCAGGAGTCGTGCACCCTGGCGGAGCCGGGGACCAGCTCGCGGTGGCCTTGGAGAAGTAGAAACTGAACACCTGACAGAAGCAGATACCGTGCGGTTTTTAGCCGGAGGGATGTTCCCGCAGGCGTCTTTATAGTGACCGGCATGCGTCTTCCGTGTCTCAAGACTGAGGATTCAGTACTAGAACGGTTTTAAAGCACGTCATTTCCAACTTTACCGTGAGGGTGGTTATATTTCTGGGTGATGGGAGGGGGAAATATCAACAAATACACACACTGAGACTTCTCCCCAGGCTGCACCCACGCTGTCACCCCTAGGTCGGTGACTCTCACTTCGGAGAGGAGGTGAAGAGTTAGTAGATTTCAAGCACGACCAGACACAGCAGTTACTTTTGCTGCAGCCCTGGTCTAGGTTTTTCCTGGAGCCCCCTACACGTGGGTGACATCAATAGGTCCCTGCGCAGAAACTGAAAATACCAAGTCAAATTATTTTCTTTTCTGCTTTAAACCAGCCCTGGTTTGCCTTTTAGCACCACCTCCCCCCACCTTAGCCCTGCAAGTAACATCTCTTTTGTCTGTGACTGGAGGAAAGAAACCCTGATTAAATACTGAAGTTTATTCTTTAGGGCATTTCCTTAAATGCCAAGGAGGCAATACTAATCGTAACTTTGGAAGGAGATTCTGGTAGGAAGGAGAAAAAGTTTCATTAGACAGGAGTCACCTAGGAAAAGGTCAGAACCCTACAGGACCGGCTCTCAGAAAGCATGAAGGGACATGGGGAAGACCAGGTGAGCCAGCTGACTGTTGGGGAGGGCAGGGCTTTTGTTAGGTCCTCCCTTCTGGACGGCCTGAAATAAAGTTTTTAAAGCATAAAGTTGCTCTAATGAAAAAGCTCATTCATTGTCATTCACTCAAATTCTACAGAGTTTTGTTTCAGTAGGGATTGCTAGATGTGTTCTTCCACTTCATCAGAAGAGTCTTTGGAAAGTGATTAATTTTATATAGGCATAAATGCTTAAGACATGAAATCAGCTTCCAACAAACAGGGGATTTTTTTTTTTTGAAAAGCTGTTGTGAAGGTTAACTACTGAATTTACAGAAGAAAGTTTCCCCTTGGGAAATAAGGACTGAATGTCAGAGAGCAGGACCCCAAGGACAAGGAAAGTCCTTGAGGTTGTGAAAAATAATTTACCAAATGTAATTCCTATTTCCATGTATTTAACTGAAGATCTGTCATGGAGCAGAGTAGTTGTGTTTCAATCCAGTTGCCTGAAAAGTATTTTGGAAAAGCTCATAGTTAGCTTTTTGTTTGTTTGTTTAACAAGGTGGTAGCTTTTATACATAAAGTCATTTTATTTTGAAATCTCTTTTCAACCTCCACATCTTCCAGGAATGAAGGGGGCTTTATCTAGTCTTACTAGATAGAAAAAAGGATTCAAAATAAAGGGGGCACTGCCAAAACCCATTTCTGACCTAGGAGTCTGTTAGCTGTGTGTGGCCTTCCCTCAACTGGGAAACCTGGGCTAGGAGGCCAAAGCAGGGCAGGCAGCTATCCCCACTATCTCTCAGGAGGTCCAGGACACACATGAGATCATATGAAGAACATGCCTAGAAAGGAAGAAAAGTGGTTCTTAATTTCAATGACCAGTTGGAGAATCTGGTATTTAAAGAGAGTAAGGGGCAGGGAGAAGAAAGAGGAATTGTAAAGTATTTTGCCCCTTATCAGGCATCAGCTGAGAATCAGGTAGGGGCAGAATTAATTGCTTACTTTTTAAAAAGTGGACATGTTCTTGTCTTAGGTCCCCCTGTATGGATTTTCATTAAAACCTCCAGAAACTGACTTTAAAATAAGAACTGCAAACTCCTGATGGATTAAATATTAAGGAACATGGCCACTGTTGCACGCGTTTGGCAGAGAAAGGAGATGTTGGGATAACAGTAAAACACAGAAGGCAGAGGAAGAGGAAGAAAGGCTGCTCCTGTTTCAGGCTTCCAGTGACCACCATGCCCACCCACGCCTGCATAACAAGAGGAAAGGGCTCAGATGCGCACCCATCCCAGAGCCCTTGCACCTTTCAAGTCAGTCACACTTGGCAGGGCAAGCCACAAGGCTTCAGGGCACCTGTGCCAGGCAACCCTCTGGGCGGAAATAAGGGGGGGGGGGAGGGGACCAGGATCCCACAGTCCCCGTCCCTAGTATTGCCTATCCCTACATTCTACAAAGAATCTTTAAGAGACTACCAAAAGTGGGGCTCCAAAACTTAAGCTTCTGCTGACATTTAAGTTCAAACAGAAGGGAAAAGCTCGTCCTGGAAAAGCACGGACAGCAGTTACATGTATTTTGCAGCTGCCACATTTCATTTTCCTCCTGTGTTTGCTGTTAAGTATGAGTCTGGTTGACAGTAAGCTCCTCGCTCTCTTTCATAGATGTTGAGGCCTTCATTAATTTAGGGAAATAATATATTGGAATTTCCCATTCATATTAAAAAATAATAACTTTGCTTAGGACACAACGTTGAGGTCAGTCAAATACAGGAGAGAAAGAGCTTTGGAAAGAGGCGGACACCATTTAGACCATACCTCCAACTTTTGTACGCAGCACATACTCTTAATTTTAAACTGCTTTTCCGTTACTCAGACATCTAAATCAATATCATTAAATTGGATCGCCCGTCCCTCCTGTTTTTCTCCGTTCCTCTCCTTTCAGCAGTGGTGTGAAAGTTCAGATACTCTTCTTCGCCGTGCGTACAAGCTCTGAAATCAGCTAATGTGCCAACACTGGGAACATATCCAGGCCCATGGTGCGAAAATGGAATATGTGCTGTTGAATTATTATTTTTGTCCTTTACATTTACATCTACGCCCTTGTATTATGTAAATTTCTGAGAAGCTGTGAATCACAGGGTTAGGAAGAGGAGGGTCCCTCTGCCCCCCACCCCCGCCCGCCTTCGCAAGCAACAGGCATCGACCCCATTCAATCTTGGAATGATGCACAGCCTTGTTCGTGTCTTCTTCCGGCTTTTTAACCTAGACCCAGCTTCCCTTCCCATCCTCGACCCGTGAACCTGCCCCGGAGAGAGGCCCCGGCGGGGACGCCTCCGCGGGCAGCCGACCAGTGCTGCCCGCGTGGACCCGTCAACGTGGACCCGCGGGGCGCTTCGTGCCTGGAGGTGATTCCCGTCCCAGACCGACGGTGAGGACCGACTCCCTGTTAGTGAGATCCTAGAGACGATAGGAAGAGAAAAAGTAAATAATAACTTCCAAATGAATTCCAGCTAAGGTGGCCATCATTTTACTTTACACTGTAAACCTCAGCACGGTTCCCTAAGGACGCATCAAGCCCCTTTCTTCTTGAGATTTTCTCGGCGTGCGTGTCGGAACAGCAAGAGCAGGGCTGGGTCTGCCAGAGGCCCCCGGGACGGAAGGTGGGTCGCTGGGGAGCGCCCATCCGCCCCGAGGACCGGGGGCCGGCCAGCGCCCTGCGGCCGCGCAAGCTTTGGATCCGGCTGCGGGACGTGGCCCCCCTCGCCGAGCTCGGCCGGGAGGACCCCCGAGCCGCAAAAAGAAAGGACAAATTGGAGGGCGGGGCCAAGAGATGGTGGTAGAAGGAAATGGTCTTCAATAGGAGAATCAGGTCAGGGAAGTGTGTCCTGCCCCTGAGACACCGACTACTTCTCAGCCGGGACCCGAGGTTTGGAAGGCAGGATTCGCGAGGGGAAGGAGAGCGGACGAAAAGGCACCTTGCAGGAGCTGCTCGTACTCTGCCGCCACCCACTTTAAAACTGCTTTAAAAACAGGGTCGACAAAGCTAACCAAAAAGGGGTGGGGGGGCGCTAGTCTTTCCCTGGGCGTGCCACACCCCTAGGCCTGTTTCCTTTCGCCAGACATCTACATTAAATGACCCTTCAGTGACACTCTGAGCCGTCCAAGCGAGTCTATTAGCGACAGTTCTGTTCAAAAACTTTTCTAACCAGAGCTCTCCGCCATCTGTTCCTTGGTCCCACGCCCCCTCCCGAAACTCTCTGGAGCCTCCCCTCTGCCTTCCACCAGCCAGGAGGGGGTGGGGTAGGGTTGGGGGTTGGAGGAGAGATGGAGCCGCCTCAGGACCGCTGGGGACGCCTCGAGGTGGAGGGGGAGCGCAACTGAGCGGGAATGGAAGTGTCCGGGACCTTTTCGGCCGCTGCGCCCTGCCCAGCGAGCGCCGGAGCTGCGCACCCGGGAGGCTCAACCAAGGCTGCGGAGCCCGGCGTTACGCGCACCGCACCTTGGATGGGCGGTCTCTGGAGCTGCACCCCAGCTAGTCGGCTCACTCCCAGGCTTTTGAGCCGCCGCCCCCGCCCCTACCCCTCAAGGCAGCCTCGCGGAGCCCGGCCGCCCGCAGTCTTACTCCCGTCTTTTTAATTGTTTGGGACTCGGGAGCAAGAACCGAGAGGTTGGAGAGCCCGGCAGAGGAAAGTTTCCAAGCTTTGCTGATACCCTTCGAGTTTCTGTTAAATGGCTCTACTGGGGGGGGGGGGGGGAGCAGGGCACCTCTGCTCCCACGCCAGCAGCGGGGACGCAGTTCCCGGGGGCAGCGAGGGCCGGGGGCGCCGTGGCTGCGGAGAGGATGGAGGCGGAGGCAGCCGAGGGCAGCGGGTCGGCGCGCACCGCTCCACACCGCGTGCGGCGGTCGGCTGGAGTCCAGAAGGTAACCGAGTTTATAAACGGCTCTCGGAGATTTCTGATTCAAGCATTTTGCTTTACCCCTGCGGTTCTTCTCCGTCTCGCTAAGCTCATTCCTTGCGCGGTGTGGTTTGAATGTCTACGATTGACTTTTATTTCGCGCCATCCTTTAAGGAAGAAAGTTTGGCATAACATGAAAAGTGCTTTGAACCTCGTGGGTAGTTATCAAGGAAAGAGTCGTGCCGTGAGTTGAATTCGGTTTTTATTTTGACCACAAAAATGACGTTTAAGGAGTCTGGGGACCGTAGCAAAATGCCCATCAGCCAATCGCACTAACCAGGTCTTCCTATCGTTGCAAGCAAGCAGAGCGGTGTGGAGCGAAAAGGCCTGTCCGAGGCGGCCTCGGCCAGCGGTTCTCCTCCCCGACTTCCAGGGTACCTTTGGAGATGACAAGCACAACTTTGCTGGGTTCTGTTGACTTGTAAGCAGCTCCAAGAAAAGGCTGGAGAAACCGTTGCTTGTTTGCAAACTCCTTTTTTTCTGTCAAGTCAGGGCCCTGAGTAGTAGCCTCGCAGTCTGGGGTGCATATGTTTCATACCCCACCGACCTAAGGGGACGGATGAGAAAAAGGCTAGCGTTAGTGGAAAGGCAGGCACCGGGCGAGCCCAAGCGGCCGCTGTCGCGTTGCCTGCCCTGTCGTTCAGCACTCTCCCGTCTGGGCTTTTATGCAAATGCTGTTTGGAGACGAATAATTTCAGTAGGTTTAAACGAAATCCTAATAGAAAAGAAATGGCAACAACAAAAGTCTAGAGACCGACAGCGCTCCTACCCCTCCTCCCTCAGAAGAGAGCAGGGCTGAGTTAGCTCGCCCTTGCTTGTCTCCTGACCTGTGATACCGTCCTTAACAAGCTATACAAAATTAGCAAGAGTTCTTCCTGTGTGACCATCTCAGCAAAAGCACACCCAGTGGCAGCCTGAGAATTGAACTTGTACGTGTTTTTTACAGCACCGGAAAGTTAGTTCGTGAACTCTTCTGAGGTCCTGGAAAAGACTTCCCTTGAATCCCCCTGACCTATCTGTATCCTGTTCCAACACTCCATCTCCATCACTCGCCCAAGCAAAACTACAGGAGACCAGAAATAAAAACTATGAGTGAAACCGTGGAGGAACTGAGGGGTGTTTTCCCCCTCCTTCGAGCATAGTATGGAGCCTTGGTGTTGTTATGAAAATGGGAAAAAGTGTAGATGCACCAGAATGTTTGGGGAATTGCTGCCTCCAAAGCAGTAGTGACTTCTCTCCCTCCTTTTGCTGAGAAAAAGCAAAGAGAAAGCAGACTGTTGTTCTTGAAGAAGGGAGGTGGAGCTCAGGAATGTCTGCCAGGACTAAAAACCCTGAAAACCTCACCTGAGATCAATCAGCACTCTTGGCAGAATGCAGGATATATGTTTTCCAATCCATGTTTTTATTGTTTAAAAAATGCAACAGTATCTAGTGACTTATTAGGGGAAAAGAAATGAAAAATTATGGGTTTCTTGATAATTTCTGTTTCCATTACATTAGCTTTTAAAATTTCCCATTGAAGTAATCCTGACCAGAAACTTCATTTGCTTGTGATGAGGACTTAAATAGCATCTGAAAATCCTGCAAGTTCTTCAGTATTATCAAGAGTACAGTTAAGGAAGCATTGAAATCAAAAGTGAAAAGGGGTATTTTTAAATTACATTAGAGTAGAACTTTTTTCTTTCTTTTCAGAAGATATTGGTCCAAGTTTGTTCTGTGACCTCTTTACATCTCTAATTCCCCCCACCCCCCACCTCATGTGGATGAACCAAGCACTTAAAAGTTGCCTTCCACCAGGATTTAAGGTGGATAGTTTAGGGCAAATACTGCCTTTCTGTGGTTAGGAAGGGAGGAACACTTAATTACCAGCTCTGAACAAAAATAAAGAGGGGGAGGGGATTAAAGGATTCTCCCAAGAAAATCCGAAGGACCTATAAGAGTTTCCATTTTCTTATTAATAAAACAAACTGGGGACCTTGGCATTCTTTTTTAGTAAATTAACTTTAAAGCATTGAACCATTGTAGAAACTTCTAAATTTGTCAAATATCTTCTGCTTTTACTGCATTTTTCTTCAAATATATTTAGAAAAAAAGTTCCAGACAGAGCCAACAATAGAAGCTCATTCTAAATAATTGTGTGCTTTAAGACAATACTTACTTAATAGAAATATTATTAAAGATGTGTTTTTGAATGGGTTTTGAGTGGGAAATATTAACAAATGTTACCACCAAGACCTGGGCTTGTAAAGCACCTCTTCAAATCTTTAGGACTAACATGCTCAGAGCTATTTTAAAGGAAAGGCATATAATTAATGCGCTGCCATATTTGCCTTACTCAAATGGCATTTTCAAACTCTTGCCAAACAGGCAAATTCCGAGAAGTCCGTGACAAGCAAACTGCTGAAATATTAGCCATACAAAACACGTACACGCCTTAGCCACTATTTCCCCTTCTTGGTTTAGTGTCCACCGAAGGAGATCCTTACCAAGGGCAAATAAAAGCTCTTTTTGCCGCTAAGGAGAGGGGAGGGGGAGGGCGAGAGAGGGAGAGGGAGGGACACGCGACGGATGTAAAACAAACTGGTGGCTTCCGTCCAGAAGGCAGGTAGCGCTTCGGAGGCCGGTGAGTAGTGCCAGTCCAACGGGCGCTCCGACGCCTTCTAGAGCGGGGCGTTTCCGTGCTTCGTTGCTTTAAACCTGGCGCTGGGACCGCAGAGTGCAGCAGGCGGGGGACTTTTCGCTGTTGGGCAGCGGCAGGTAGGAAAAGGAACCTGATCCGCCCCAAAAGGCAGCAATTAAAGTCTTAACGGCGACCCATCTGTCGTGGGGGCAAAGCTCGTTCCCCTTTGTCTGATCGGGGGAAAGGACGAGGCATTTCGGAGGCATCAACAGCAAGAGGAAACACATTTTCCAGCGTGGGCGAGCCTCGAGTGGCCTCGCGCGGACCAGGGACTGCTTGGAAGCGCCGCCTGGGAGGTGCGGGCGCCTCTTCCGCAGCTCGACCCGGGGAGGCTCCGCTGTGGCTCCCTCCAGCCCCCTTTCACCGCCCGTCCGTTCTCCCAGCCCCAACCCACTCTGAGATCCGAAACCAGGCCCTGAGGGCCTAGTTGCTAAGGTCACTCTCTGCCAGCCAGAACTCTTCCCCCTTCTAGCCTCGTGGCTGCCCCCGACTTCCAGTAGGACTCGCTCCTCCCGCCCTCTCTTTAGCAAGCCAGTTCCCCGCCGCGGGCCCGGACTTTTCTTTCCACCCCTCTCGACTCTTGGGGCAGGGGCAGGACTCTCCCAGAAAGCCCGAGTGGGTCTGAGGAGGCTGGCTCCCTGGCCTGCCCTGAGCCAGGAATGGAGTAGAGAGGAGGGAAATACTTTGAGGTCAGTTTCCTCTCCTCTCCGTGAATTCCAACTTCGGGTCTTAGCGGCTCAACAAGCGCAGCATTTACAGCCCGCCCCACCGCTGGCCCTTTCTGAGGCTCTCGACCAAGGACGCCACATCACGCTTGGCTCAATACCGGGCACCCGCTGGCACCCTTTCCACGGTCACCCACTCGGGGAGAACTCACCAAGCAGATTTCACCTTGGCCTGCAGCCGACAGCCGCTCAGCCTCGGGCGCGCAGACCCGCAGCGTCTTCCAGCCTCCTGCAGCCCCTCGCGCGCCCCTAGCTCCGCGGGATCGCAGGTTTGCAGCCCGCTGCTCCCCGCGCGCCCCGGGGCCGCGCCGGCCTGAGCGATGAGAACCCGCAGCCGCCGTCGTCTTCCGGGACCCGGGACTGCTCTGCCCCAGGAGTTTGGACCCAGGCGTCATACCCGGAGGGTGCGGGGCCGGGGGCGGGGGAAGCTGCAGGGTGGTGGTTTCCACGCGCTGCTTGGGAGGCGCGAGTGGCCACGACTCCAGCGCCTGCAGGTCGACTCGCTCGCGGCTCGGCTAGGCTCAGACACTCTGACTACCGCCCGCGCGGCTTCCGGGAGGCAGGCAGCCCGGGTGGGGATCGCTAAGTTCTGTTTCCCTTCTCCGCTCAACGTTCAGTATTTAAAATGCCAGGAGAGCTCTAGCCGAGCGCAGGTACTTCAGAAAGCAACGCTCTTTCCGACCTCTCAATGGAAACTCAGAGAAGCGCGCGCGAGTGTGTGTTTGTGTGTATCCGGGGTGGGGTCCCGTCCGAGTCAAGGTTTCTAGTGGCGTGATGCCCGCTTTTTCCTAGCAACTCCTCAACTTGGTGGATGGAGGGCGTCTTTCTCAGGCCTGCCGCCGCGGGCGTCGCCGTTACAAAACCACACGCACATAACAAGCCTCCCAAGACCTTTAATTCACAGGGGGGCGTATTGAGAGGCCAGTTACCTGCTGGCGTCTTCCAAAAGGTCCTACTGGGTTCGGGCCGTGGAGATTCCAGGAAGACAAGAGTGCGCGCGGACCCCTCCACCCACCCCCGACCCTGGAGGGACAATGAGGGCTGCGGAGGCGGCGGCCCCGGGCCGGACCCAGAGGAACCAAGCAAGGAAACCTGGAATTTCGCAGCCAGAGGATCCCTGGCCAAGGCTTTCCAGAGCCCGGCGTTTGATAAATATAGCCTAGCACTTGCCCCTGAGTTAGACTCCGTTTCCTTATTTAGCCCTTGCACAATGATTTTTAGATGATGTCACTTAGAGCTAAACGAGAAAATTGATCTCAGATCTGCTTGGCCTCTGAAGCCTGGTTAAGCAGATTGAGAATTAAAAAGACAGAGGAAGCAAGTGGGGTGGGGGTGGGGGCTTGGAGGCGAGCGAAGTGTGAGCCCAAGAGGGTGCGCCGAGGGGAGGGCGAGACGCGCGGCGCGCTGCGCTCCCGCCTCCTCTGGGCGGGGGAACCTCGCTCACTCACCAATGAAAAGTAGTCGCTGACTGCGGAGGAAAAAAAAAAGTTTTCCTGTTGACTGTTGGAAACGAATTGAGCAATTATCTAGTTTACCTTCTCCTCTTGGAAGTTAACGATTGGCGAGATCTTGGCTGCGTTATTGACACAACACTTTCTATTGATAGAAATAAGTAGTGATTGTCCCCGAGTCATTGGTGCGCCAAGAACTCTGCGATGGGCTGGCAGGAGTCCATTGGGCTGGGCAGGCAGGTTCGGCTGGTGATGCTGGGGAGGAGGAGGAGGCTGCTGGTGGTGATGGTGCCGGTCCTCCTCTCCGCAGGTCTGTGACAAGCAGAGAACGAGGCAACTGACGGCGCAGCCAGGCTCCGGCGGACCGACGCTGGCGATTCAGACATGGACAGTAGCTGCCACAACGCGACCACCAAAATGTTAGCGACGGCTCCAGCCCGGGGCAACATGATGAGCACATCCAAACCCTTGGCTTTCTCCATCGAACGAATCATGGCGCGCACCCCCGAGCCCAAGGCCCTGCCAGTCCCCCATTTCCTGCAGGGAGCCGTGCCCAAGGGGGACCCCAAGCACTCTCTGCATCTCAACTCGTCGATCCCCTGCATGATCCCCTTCGTGCCCGTGGCGTACGACACCGGCTCCAAGGCAGGGGTGACGGGCTCCGAGCCACGGAAGGCGAGCCTGGAGGCCCCGGCTGCGCCCGCCGTGGCGCCCGCGGCGCCCGCGTTCAGCTGCAGCGACCTGCTCAACTGCGCGCTGAGTCTCAAGGGCGACCTGGCCCGCGACGCGCTGCCGCTGCAGCAGTACAAGCTGGTGAGGCCACGTGTGGTCAACCACTCTTCCTTCCACGCCATGGGTGCCCTGTGCTACCTGAACCGAGGTGACGGCCCGTGCCACCCGGCGGCCGGCGTGAACATCCACCCGGTGGCCTCCTACTTTCTCAGTTCCCCTTTGCACCCGCAGCCAAAAACGTATTTAGCCGAAAGGAATAAACTGGTGGTTCCCGCAGCGGAGAAGTACCCTTCCGGAGTTGCTTTCAAAGACCTGTCTCAGGCTCAGCTGCAGCATTATATGAAAGAGAGCGCCCAGCTTCTGTCGGAAAAAATCGGTTTCAAAACCTCGGACTTCAGCCGGGGCTCTCCTAATGCCAAGCCCAAAGTTTTCACTTGTGAAGTGTGTGGAAAGGCAAGTACTACGCAGAACAGAGTTCTTTCTTTCTTTCTTTCCTTCCTTTCTCTCTTCCTCCCTCCCTTCTTCCCTTCTCCCACCTTCTTCCCTCCCTTCTTTATTTTATTATTTTGGTGGGGTTTTTGATGCACTTTTGTTGTAATGTTAGAACCCCCACCCCACTCCCATTTAACTTAAAAGTGCTTGTTTGGCTAACTCGTTCTGTGTGTTTAATTTAAGGTCTTTAACGCGCACTATAACTTAACCCGTCACATGCCGGTGCACACGGGAGCCAGACCCTTCGTTTGCAAAGTGTGTGGAAAGGGGTTCCGTCAAGCGAGCACCCTGTGCAGGCACAAGATCATTCACACGCAGGTGTGTTCACCCGTGTCCATTCCACCTGGGTTACTTCCCACCTGTGTACGGGAAAGTGGTAGGAAAAGCCTTCCTCTTTATCACAGGGTCTGTTTAAATGTGTGGCTGGACAGGGGCACGGTGGCTTGTGTTGTTTGTCCGTGTTCTGCTTAAAAGCATTAAATCACTAGTATTTACTTGCAGGACTCCATGTGTTAACAAAATGCCTTAAATTCTCTGCTTTTCCTCTTTCCCGGCTTAGGAAAAACCTCACAAATGTAACCAGTGTGGCAAAGCATTTAATAGAAGTTCCACGTTAAACACGCATACCCGAATACACGCAGGCTACAAACCTTTCGTGTGCGAATTCTGTGGCAAAGGATTTCATCAAAAAGGTATCGAACCCAGAAGATATTGCCCTTTATGGTAATCTTAACCTAAAACCATAATTAATCTTTGGAAAACATTTTTTTAAAAAGATCTTTAAAAAAAAAATGCGTCTAACTACAAAGGTGATTGTGTTGTCATTCTAACATCCCTACCAGAAAGATTGACCAGTGTGGGTTAAAGGCAAAGCTTGTATTTCAAGTGGGTATTTCTTTTTATCCGGTAGTTATTGTTTTATATGGTTGGATTAATGAAGATGTATTAAAATGTTGAGGAAACAGCCTCACTGTTGATGTTTAAATTAAAAACTGGCGAGAAAGCTACAGGCGGGTACAGTACCCCGGCACCGGTGGTGAGAGCTGCTGCGGCTCCTCCGCTGGGCTCCTCCCTGTTCTTTCAGAACAACATCCCTGTCATTTGTCTGTTTCAGGGAATTACAAAAACCACAAGTTGACCCACAGCGGGGAGAAACAGTTCAAGTGCAATATCTGCAACAAGGCTTTCCACCAGGTTTACAACCTCACCTTCCACATGCACACTCACAACGACAAGAAGCCTTTCACCTGCCCCACGTGCGGCAAGGGCTTCTGCAGGAACTTTGACCTCAAGAAGCACGTCCGCAAACTGCACGACAGCAGCCTGGGGCTGCCCCGCACGCCCGCTGGGGAGCCAGGCACCGATCCGCCGCCTCCGCTACCGCAGCCGCCGCCCGTGACGCTGCCGCCTCTGCAACCGCCGCTGCCGCCCCCGGGGCCCCTGCAGCCCGGGCTCCACCAGGGCCACCAGTGATCCAGGCTAAAGTTCTTCCTCGCCCCAGAAGGGGCTTCCACTGCTGAGGCAGCCGCAGACTGGAGCTGGACTTCCTGGTCCGTGCTTGTCTGCAGAACCCAGGGCATGTTGGGCCCCACACTTTAGGGCTGAACAGAAGCCTCTGCACCCCCCAGCCCTTTTTGCCTCTTGCATGCACCTGCTAAATGGTTTTGTGTATTATATCCTATATAGGCACTAACGACTATGAGAAACTTGGAGAGTTCTGTTTGCTTTCTGATTTTGTTATTATTATTATTATTTTTTAATTTCGAAGACTTCATCTCGGGTGGAGAGATGCTGTTTGTTTTGGTTTTAACCAAATTTCTGCTGTATTTATTGAGGACTGTATTATTCTACCCGGGAATGCTGCACCATTTTAACTTTATTATTGTATATATTTCCATTGTGTTGATGAGGTCTCAAGATGCCTGTTGATTGTTTATTATCATTTTCTCCCTCCCTGAAATTAAAAAAGTGTGTATGTTATACATACACACACACACACAATGTGTGCACCTAAAAAGGCACATTCCACATATGTGAGCACACACGTACACATATGCACACATACACATTAGGTTCTTTATGGATGAATTTAAATTTCGGTTTTGATTCTTGCACGTGAAAATTGATTCATTGACTGTTGAAAATAAATACTTGGAACATGCTTATTTAATCAGAAAACTTGAGGGCTCTGTTGTATTATTCAACTAAAGATCCCTGATTCTGACCTCCTTCATTTGTCCTCCTTTCTAATCAATTCAGCCCAGGACTGGTACTGTCTGATGCTTTGATCTGAAAAATTCATCAAGCGCAAATAGTCTCCCCAAATGTTTGGGTGTAGTTTTGAAACGTGGTCAAGTTGAGAGACAGATGAAGTAGAGTTTTGTTAACAGAAGCATGACGTCGTCTTGGTCCCTGTGATATGTTTGTAGTGCCGAGTGTGATTTGAACACTGTATCTGGGGACTGTGTGTAACACACATCTCCACAAATGCACTACCATAACACCGTGTAGACAGGTGTGTCTATTGTTTGCATCCCGAAATCGCATTCTGACTTGTACACAGCTGGCAAAAGGGAGCCTCGGTGTTTCTGTGCGTGTATATATGTGTACAGAGGAATATACTTCCATTCAAGGAGGAAACATGGACGAAAACCAAACTGTGGCGGATGCCAGGTCCTTGAAATGCTTCAAGTGTTAATCAGCAGCTCCGCTGTGAGCTCCGGCTCTGGTGTTTTCTAACTGCAAGTCTCTCCTGTTTTCTTGCCAAAACAGTGAAACAACCGCTAAAGACTTTAATTAAGAGGGGTAATTAGTTCAGATTTATCAAAGCCGGGTTGTTATACTATTAGCTGCTCAGTAGAAGCTGCCAGACAAACTCACAGCCCAGCACAGTCGTCCTGCTGCCGCGGGGCCACAGCCTTCCAGTAAGGCTGGGGCGGAGCGGGGAGCGGGCCGCGGGCCGCGGGGGTCCCGCCTCTCCGCCGCCGTCCCCGCAGCCCCTCCTGCCCGGGCCCCGCGCCGCCAGAGCCACGGGTGTATCTGGGCCCCTCCCTCGGCCCGCTGGCCCCTGCTCCAGCAGCGGGCCACCGGGAATTCGCCGCGGATCGACAGCGCAGGCTAAGGCTCCCGGGAGCCCAGGTGTTGCCTACCGGCGGCGCCTGGAGCAGGGCGTCCTGGCCTGCTCCGCGTCCTCACCTTCCCCGACAGCTGCGGCAGAGGCGCGGGGCCCAAGTCTGCATCTGCAGTCCAGCCTCACTTTTGTGCGTCCTGCGGCGCCGGCCGGACCTGGGAGGGAGAAGGGCAAGGTGCACAGCAGGGGCGCGGGGGCCAAGTCCGGGGCTCTCCCTACTCAACGTTTCCAGGCGGGGACGGGTTGAAGGCGGTGACCTGAGGGGCTCCGCAAAGGCCTGCGGGGGCAAGGAGGTGACAAAAGGCCCCTGCGGGGGAATCGCAGGCGAGTGGGTACGCAGTCCCGCGGAAACCCCCACGATGAGTCCCACCTGCACCCGTGTCGGGTCGGGTACAGAGGTCGCCCGGGGCGAGATTGGCTGGCAAGCTCCGGAAATCAGGAAAGTCGCGACTCCGCGCGCAGACGCGGGCCCAGCGTTTCCCAGGGCTGGCCCCAGTGCGCACGCCCTGCGAGCCCAGGGGCGAGTATCAGCCCAGTGATCTTTAGATGGAGTTTGACGATTCTCTTCTCCTGACTTCCTCGCACCCTCACGTTAGATTTGACTTCGGAAAGCGGTGGAGGGTTCGAGAATGCCACACCTGGGTGGATTCTGAACCTGCGCAGCCCCCGGAGCAACTTCCCTCTCTGGCCAGTCTTGCGCCAGGCGCCGGCCACCTTCTCTCATTCCTGAAATACCTTGGAGTTTAGGGGCAACCACCTTTTTGAGGTGCCCTGGTCGGATCTTGAAAGCATTGGTTTTCTTTGCGTAAGCAGAGTGAGATCCGGGGCCATTGTAAGTTGCCACATATATGTCTAAGGTCAAGGGCAGCAAATGGTCTTTGCTGCTGGAACTTATTTTCAAGACTCAAGATGAGATTCTTCCTGACATTCAAGGTGATCCGATTCTGCTGGTGCGAAACAAAAGAACGTGGTTGAGCAAAGTTCCTGAGCCACTAAGTACGTTCAGTTATGGAGTAATTGTGTGTGGCGGCTACCTCCTGACGCTGTCAGCATATTTTGTCGTATTCAAGAAAGTTTTCCATAGGAAAGCAGAATTGGTCTGTGGTGACATAGAAAGCAGAGAAAGGAGAGAAAGAAGAGGTAGGCGATGGGAGAGAAGAAAGAGTGGGAGAAGAGAAGCAAAAGAAAAAAAAAATAGAGTGTCTATTCTTGTAATAAAATGTATAAAGTCTGATTTGGGGGCCACACAGCAGTCCCAGTGATGGCTACGTGTTGTCTCACAGGATTGAGCCGCCTGAAGTGCTGGTAATTTAGTAGAGGAGGCCAAAAGGAAATTCTCTAAAACTAAGCAGTCAAGAGAACTACTTGTCAGGAGGCGAATTATCAATGAACTTTGATGAGGACAAAGCTGTTAGAGCTCACTAAACATCAAAGAGGATCTCCTTAAAGACAGTAGGAGCTTAGGGTGTAAGTTTACCAAGGGAAATTTATGAAGTGGGACGCTCAGCAAATAGTCAGTGGAACACCTTGCGATTCTCCTTCCTTCAGTAAATATTGGAAGGTGATGTTTTTCCCCCTTAACTACCTAACCTCTGTGTGTGCATGTCTGTGTGTGCCTGGAGAGATTGGTAGGCTTTTTCATGAACCAGGTGCCCTAAAATGAATAGCTACTTTTGATTTGTCCCAGTCCATCTTGTTTTAACCAGATGTCAGCCAGCAGATTCTCTCACATTTGGTGAGGAAGAGAGGGCACTGTCCAATTACCTACTGAGGGATATTGTTTCTCTCCAACTCTGAATTAACTTTAGGTGCAGAGGAAAATGGTCCCCTAGCTGACTTTAGAAAGTTAAATATCCATTGGGTAGATTTTTTTGCTTAGTTTGAAAATCAGAATATACAACACAATTAACAACGGAAGTGGTTAATTTCTATCTATTTTAACGTAGAACCCAATAATCTCTTCCAAAAGATTGTAATTCATTCAACTTCCAAAATCTTAATTTAAGAACAAGTTGTTATGCAAAATTAGGATTAAAATATCAATTTTTAGTAGTAAATGAAAGCATTATATAGGGTCTTATCAAAGCAATTACTTGTTAGTGAGGTGGGTATGAAACTTAGTGAGTTTCTTATGCTCTTTTCCAGGTGCAGAAGGAATTAATCCACAGTGGACTCATAATTCCCACTGTAAGTCTGACCTGACAGATTTTCCTCTTATACTTGTATTAGTGGCTGTTATCAATGTCTGAGGTCAATTTTGCTTGAGCAGTGGACAGTTCAAATAACTAATATGTAAATATAATGATAGGTTTTGCCTTTGCAAAATATTTATTTCAAAATATGCAATAATAAAATAGAAATTTCAAATTCAAATTTGGAACAGGAACAAAAATATTTTTTGTCATTTTAGTGACATTTATACTGGGCAAATATTTGTTATTCATGAAGTTTATGATTTTTAGGGCTCATGACTTATTCTGTTACCAGAGTGCATTTTTAAAATCATGAAAATGAAGCCAATCTAAATCTCCATGGGTAAGAACATAAAATTGTTAGTTATTGAGAGATAAAGTAAGTTTGAATACATTTTTTACTAGGTTTTTTGCTAAAACTACTGATTACTCTCACATAAGAAGTTACATGTTTCCATTAGGTTAATTAGGAACTGGCAAATAAACTGTATTTATAAGTAGAAGATGCTGTGTTGTGAATTTCATTACTTCTAGAAATTAACACATATGTCTGTTCCTGCTCCATTGAAATCTAAAAACAAATAATGATGTACAAATCAACATCATTTGTGTGTTCTCAGTATTAAAGCAATTGTCAGTGTAAGCCAACTGAGGTTATCTCACTCCATGCAACAGAGAAGAGAAAGACCAGTGTTTAAATGGCTCTCATAGGAAAATCTGTGCCTGTTATTATATTTTTCTGAATGTATTGTGACATGTTGCCCATAATGGTTTTGAGAAGTCAAACTTCATCATGCAGCTGAATAGTCACAAAGGTACTGCAAATAACCTCATACACTTTCCATTCAAGACTTAGGAGAGATTGATGGTAAATGAAATCATGGTGCTATTGGTCTTAGGGAGTTAAGTTACTAAATAAAGATGAAATAGAAATCTGCCAGTACAAGTCTCCAAGGCTAATATTTTTGCTGCAAAGCAAACAAATGTTGCTCATGGGTACAAAGGTGTGGGAATAGGCAAAGGAAGAAATCTATCACAAAATGAAGAACAGATCTCAAAAGTGATGTAACTCTTCTTCCTGATAGGAATAGTGTAGATGTTTTGTGTGTGAGAAATCTGGAAGTTCTAGTCACATTAACAGATAATGTGCTATCTCTTGAAAGCCCACATAGAAACTAAATTTATTAATTAAATGTGACCCAAGTCTGCAGAAGGTCTCTTAGCTTGGTTGCCATAAAAAATTGTCATTGGTAGGATGTCTTCAACAGCTGAAATTTATTTTCTCACAGTCCTGGAGTCCTTGAAGGTCCAGATCAGGGTCCTGTTATGGTCTTCATGTGGTGAGGACTCTCTTTCTGGCTTGCAGATGAGCATCTACTTTCTTTCTTTCTTTCTTTCTTTCTTTTTAAAGATTTATTTATTTATTTTAAAGTCAGAGTTACAGAGAGAGAAGTAGAGGCAGAAAGAGAGAGAGAGAGAGAGAGCGCGCGTTCTTCCATCTGCTGGTTCACTCCTCAACAGGCCACAACAGCCAGAGCTGCGCCAATCAGAAGCCAGGAGCCAGGAGCTTCTTCCAGGTCTCCCACACCGGTGCAGGGGCCCAAGGACTTGAGACATCTTCTACTGCTTTCCCAGGCATTAGCAGAGAGCTGGATTGGAAGTGGAGCAAGGGCTGCCACTGTGGCATAAAAAGCTGGTAAAGCCACTGCCTGCAGTGCCAGCATCCCATATGGGTGCCAGTTCGAGTCCCAGCTGCTCCAGTGGATGAAAGATGCTCAGCAAATCCCCAGCAAGGGCCCTGCCAGAGGCGGCGCTTCCTGCCGTCTTCCCGCTCCCAAGTAGGGGCACCTAGACAGAGATTCAGTTTCCGGTTTCAAGGTAAGTCGAACCAAGCACGCTGGATGAACAAGAGTCCGTCCGTCAGCTCTGAGCTGCAGGCTGAGCTGCTTCCTTCCGTTGCCAGGTCTCAAGGTTCCCTCGGTGGGGAAGTGGCCAGGAGACAGTCGATTTGCATCTTAAGACCTACGGTTCCTCGCTGCGATCACTGAGTTCCGTGATCAGGTCGTACATGACATTCTGCATTTGTGTGCGGGGACACAGGACGGACAGACGACAGATCCAGCTTTCTGCTGATGCTCACCCTGGGAGGCTGCAGGTGATGGCTCCAGTGGTTGGCTCCCTGCCACTCACGTAAAGAACCTGCACTGAGTTCCCAAATTCTGGCTTCATTTGGGGAGTGAACCAGTAGATGACAGCTCGCTCTCCCCCCTCCCCACTCTGTGTCTTTCTGTCTTTTTATTTTATTTTGTTAAAAACTTTTATTTAATGAATATAAATTTCCAAAGCACAGCTTATGGGTTACATTGGCTTCCCCCCTCCCATAACTTCCCTCCCACCCACAACCCTCCCCTTTCCCGCTCCCTCTCCCCTTCCATTCACATCAAGATTCATTTTCAATTCTCTTTATATACAGAAGATCAGTTCAGTATATATTAAGTAAAGATTTCAACAGTTTGCCCCCACATAGCAACACAAAGTGAAAAAATACTGTTGGAATACTAGTTATAACATTAAATAAGTGTACAGCACATTAAAGACAGAGATCCTACATGATATTTTTTTAAAATTAATTAATTTTCTATGCCATTTCCAATTTAACACCAGTTTTTTTTTTTTCATTTCCAATTATCTTTATATACAGGAGATCGATTCTGCATATACTTAGTAAAGATTTCATCAGTTTGCACCCACACAGAAACACAAAGTGTAAAAATACTGTTTCAGTACTAGTTATAGCATCTCTGCACGTTAGACAACACATTAAGCACAGATCCCACATGAGATGTAAGTACACAGTGACTCCTGTTGCTGACTTAACAATTCAATACTCTTGTTAATGGCGTCAGTAATCTCCCTAGGCTCTAGTCATGAGTTGCCAAGGCTATGGAAGCCTTTAGAGTTCGCCGACTTTGATCTTATTCCGATAGGGTCATAGTCAAAGTGGAAGTTCTCTCCTCCCTTCAGAGAAAGGTACCTCCTTCTTTGATGGCCCCGTTCTTTCCACTGGGATCTCACTCACAGAGATCTTTCATTTAGGTCTTCTTTTTTTTCTTTTCCATGGTGTCTTGGCTTTCCATGCCTACAATACTCTCATGGGCTCTTCAGCCAGATCCAAATGCCTTAAGGGCTGATTCTGAGGCCAGAGTGTTGTTTAGGACATCTGCCATTCTATGAGTCTGCTGTGTATCCCGCTTCCCTGTTGGATCCTTCTCTCCCTTTTTTATTCTATCAGTTAGTAGTAGCAGACACTAGTCTTGTTTGTGTGATCCCTTTGACTCTTAGACCTATCAGAGTCATCAATTGTGAGCTGGAATTGATCACTTGGACTAGTGAGATGGCATTGGTACATGCCATCTTGATGGGATTGTATTGGAATCCCCTGGCACATTTCTAACTCCACCATTTGGGGCAAGTCCAATTGAGCATCCCTCTCTCTCTCTCTCTCTCTCTCTGTGTGTGTGTATCTTTTTCTGTTGCTCTGCCTTTCAAATAAGAAAATAATTAAATCTTTCTAAAATTTAAAACAAGGGATGTAGAAGGATTTGAAACAGGGAGATGGGTTTTTGGATGTTTTTTACTAATTGTCAGTTAATTGTATAAAGGAGGAGAATCAATGGATCTCTCTCCTAAGAAGGAAAGTACCTTGAAGGTGAATGACAAAGAAATTCTATCCTGGTTAGACCATTCCACATTGTGATGAAGAAATGTACATAGGTGGTGGATTATTGAAAGACTATCTTTTTTTTTTTTTTTTTGACAGGCAGAGAGGACAGTGAGAGAGAGAGAGAGAAAGGTCTTCCTTTTCCATTGGTTCACCCTCCAATGGCCACTACGGCCAGTGCGCTGATCCAAAGCCAGGAGCCAGGTGCTTCTCCTGGTCTCCCATGGAGTGCAGGACCCAAGCACTTGGGCCATCCTCCACTGCACTCCCAGGCCACAGCAGAGAGCTGGACAGGAAGAGGAGTGACCAGGGCAGAATCCGGCACCCCAACAGACCGGGACTAGAACCCAGTGTGCCGGCGCCACAGGCAGAGGATTAGCCTAGTGAGCCATGGCGCCGGCCGAAAGACTATCTTGTACGTAAAGGGAAGCTCTCTTACCATTGTGTCATCAATGACTCCCAAGACTAAAATGCACAGTGGACTTCCAGAAAACCAGAACAAATGTTCAATATTCAGTCACTGAATCACTGATTCCAAGGGAAAGATGTCAGTTTGGGTGCTGGGTGTGACATAGGGAACAAGGCCAATGTTGTTTTTAATAGTCTTGGAATTTACATTCTAGCAAGGAAAACAGAAATCAAACAGTGATTACAAGGTATTTGTGTTCGTATAAAGAGAGGATCAGCAGGTGAACCTGAACTTCAGTGATCCATTTTCTCTTGATTGGCTTGGACAGGTAGTTTTCAATTAGAGGGAATGATTTTTTCCCCCGGGGACATTTGGCAATGATGACTGGAGACTTTCTGCTATCATATTGTGGAAAGGGTGCAAATGGCATTTGCTGAATAGAGATCAAAGATTCCTAAAAGGCTTAGGACAGTTCTTCATGACAAAGAACAGCTGACTCAAGATGACAATAGTATCAAAACTGACAAACCCCAAGGTTCTAGTTCAGGGACAGACTCTGACAGGGTTCATTTGGTCTCTTCATTTGACCTGTTCAGTTCTGGGCTCCTAGATTTGGCTGGCCCACTCCTGGCTGTTAGAGGCATTTGGAGAATGAAGCAGTGTATGGACAAACTCTTCTCTCTTTTCCTTTTAAATAAATAAAGAATTTTTAAAAAAACCTGAAATGATTACTTTATATACTTTGCCAAATTTTATTTTTTTAATAGTTGGAGAGTATTTCTGATACCCATTATTTCATTTTTGTAGGAACTGAAAGTTCAGGGAAGTTTTTCCCTGAACTTAATGCAAATCATGGAAAGTGTATGTGGCAAGAGCTATGTGGATTATTTGCCTCAGAAAGGGTCTGTGACAAGGCAAGTTAACTGGGTGGTTATGAACTATTTACCTGTACAAAAAGTAAACTCCTTGCAAGGTATTTTTTTCAGAGCCATTTGCTCCTTTTTTTTTTTTATAGAAAGCTTTTATTTAATAAACATAAACTTCATAGTACAACTTTTGGATTATAGCGGTTCTTCCCCTCTTATCCCCAAACCATCCCACCTCCTACTCCCACTCCCACTCCCATCTCATTCTTCATCAAGATTCATTTTTAATTATCTTTATATACAGAAGATCAGCTCTATACTAAGTAAAGATTGCAACAGTTTACACCCACACAGACACACAAAGTATAAAGTACTGTTTGAAGACAAGTTTCATTGTTAATTCTCATAGTACAACTCATTAAGGACAGAGGTCCTACATGGGGAGCAAGTCAGGGTATGTTTTAATCTCATTTTAAAAAGTTATTTATTTACTTAAAAGGCAGAGTAAAAGAAAGAGGGAGAGACAGAGAGGTCGGTCTTCCATCTGCTGGTTCACTCCGCAAATGTCCACAATGCCCGAAGCTGGGCCGATCCAAAGCCAGGAGCTGGGAGCTTCTTCTGGGTCTAACATGAAGGTGTTGGGCCATCTTCTACTGCTTTCCCAGGCCATCAGCCGGGAGCTGGATAAGAAGTAGAGCAACTCAAACCAGCACCCATGTGGGATGTTGTTGCTGTAGGTAGATGCCACAGCGCTGGTTCCTTAATCTCATTTTTTGAGAGATATTTAACTCTTAATTTTTAACCCTGTTTATATATATATATATATATATATATATATATATATATATATTTGACAGGCAGAGTGGACAGTGAGAGACAGACAGAGAGAAAGGTCTTCCTTTTGCCGTTGGTTCACCCTCCAATGGCCGCCGCACCGCGCTGTTCCGATGGCAGGAGCCAGGTGCTTATCCTGGTCTCCCATGGGGTGCAGAGCCCAAGCACTTGGGCCATCCTCCACTGCACTCCCTAGCCACAGCAGAGAGCTGGCCTGGAAGAGGGGCAACCGGGACAGGATTGGTGCCCCGACCAGGACTAGAACCCGGTGTGCTGGCGCCGCAAGGTGGAGGATTAGCCTGTTGAGCCACGGCGCCGACCCCCTGTTTATATTTTTAACTAATACTCAATGTCTAGAGCAGGGTTCACTGCATAGTTTGTGTTTTATTATTGTTGAGTTTTTTGGGGGCCAGCGCTGTGGCTCACTTGGTTAATCCTCCACCTGTGGTGCCGGCATCCCATATGGGCACCGGGTTCTAGTCCTGGTTGCTCCTCTTCCAGTCCAGCTCTCTACTGTGGCCTGGGAAGGCAGTGGAGGATGGTCCAAGTGCTTGGGTGCCTGCACCCACATGGAAAACCAAGAGGAAGCACCTGGCTCCTGGCTTTGGATCGGCATAGCTTCGGCCATAGTGGCCATTTGGGGGGTGTCTCTCTCCCTCACTGTCTAACTCTATCTGTCAAATAAAAAAAATCTTTATTGTTGAGCTTTTTGTTAAGGTTCATTTATTTACTAGTGCATATATTTATTTGAAAGTCAAAACAACAGAGAGGAAGAGACAGAGACAGAAATCTTCCACCTACCAATTCATTCCCCAAATGCCAACAATTTCTAGGGCTGGGCAGAACTGAAACCAGGAGCCTAGAACTCAATCTGGATCTCTCAAGTGGGTGGCAGAAACCCAAGAACATGGGTCATCCTCTGCTGCCTCCAGGAAGCTGCATAAGAAGCAGAAGAGCCAGAACTTGAATGAGCTCTCCAATCAATGGATCACGAAAGAAAATGAGAACAAATTTTTAAAAATTCTTTGAAATAAATGGAAATGGAAAGACATGTGCAAACCTAAAGGATACAGTTAAAGCAGTATTAAAAGTCAAGTCTGTAGCAATCAATATCTATATCAGAAAGGAAGAAACGGGGGCTGGCACTGTGACTTATTGGGGTAAAGCCCTGGCTTGCAGTGTTGGCATCCCATCTGGGCTTCAGTTTGAGTCCTAGCTGTTCCACTTCCCATCCAGCTCCCTGCTAATGTGCCTGGGAAAGCAGTAGAGGATGGTCCAAGTGCTTGGGCTCCTGCACTCATGTAGGAAACCCAGAAGAAGCTCCTGGCTCCTGGCTTTGGATCAGCTTATCTCCAGCAATTGCAGCTATCTGGAGAGTGAACCAGCTGAAGGAAGACCTCTCTCTCTCTCTCTCTCTCTCTCTCTCTGTGTGTGTGTGTATGTGTATGTGTGTGTGTGTCTACCTCTCTCTGCAACTCTTTGAAATAGAAAAAATATATATTTTTAAAAAAGGGCAGAAAGATATCAAAGAAACAACTATTTTTGCCTCTCATGGAGCTAGAACAACCAAAACCAAAAATTAGTACAAAGAACCAAACGGTATGAATAAGAGCAAAAATACATGCAACAAAGACAAAAAATACAAACGTCAGCCAAAGGTAAAGTTGATTATTTTGAAATATAAACAAAATTGACAAAAGCTTACCTAGATTAACAAAAAAGAGAAGATTCAAATAAATATAGAGATGAAAAGGAAAACATCACAACTGACGCAAAAGAACTACAGATGTTTGTTAGTGATTATTAGGACCAATTATAAGCCAACAAATTTGACAACCTGGAAAACCAATCATAAAAAATGTGAAAGGTGCTTCATGAATATGGACGGAATTATCTCCAAGACAACATTTACAAATTTAATCTACAAAAGTAGCAAATTTGAAAGTAGTGTATCAGTGTACTACATAAAAGATACCACACACAAGTAGAAAGGGAGTATAGACTTACTGGATACCATTTATGAATTGTGAACCAAGTCAATGTATTTCTTGGCCTGACAAAATGCTTTTCAAATTAGTTATAAAATAGTTCAAAGATTAAAGTAGCTGGAATAGGATGATGTTCTCCTTTTACTTCCAGAAACAGACCTACACTTAAATTACCAGCTTTATTTCCAATTATATATGATTACGTGGCAGCCAATGGAAGGAGTCTAGGAGATTTCTGGCCAACAATTTTTTTTCATTTATTAAACTTTTATTTAATGAATATAAATTTCCGAAATACAGCTTATGGGTTACAATGGCTTCCCCCCTCCCATACCTTCCCTCCCACCCACAACCCTCCCCTTTCCTGCTCCCTCTCCCTTTCCATTCACATCAAGATTCATTTTCAATTCTCTTTATATACAGAAGATCAGTTTAGTATATATTAGGTAAAGATTTCAACAGTTTGCCCCCATATAGCAACACAAAATGAAAAAAATACTGTTGGAGTACTAGTTATAGCATTAAATAAGTGTACATCACATTAAAGACAGAGATCCTACATAATATTTTTTAAAAAAATTAATTAATTTTCTATGACTGGCCAACAATTTTAATTGTCATCAATCAAGGGTGCAGATGATGATAGGGATATGAGAGCCTCAGATGAAAAGAGAATAGATCCCTGAGTCACCATGTGGATGTGAACCACTAACCTATCAGAAACCCTATTTAGACTGATATATGAACAAAGGCTTTGTCGAGCTACTGTGGATTTTTTAGTCATATTTATTAATTCAGATTCACCTGCTTTAACACAGAAAATGGAACTAACACAAGAATTGGGTTTGGCTGTGACAAAACTGCAAAAGCCATGCCTTGGTTTACATGATGTGTGGCAAGAAAACAGATATCATAGGCTATAGAATTGGAAACATAATTTTTATGCAGTGACAAAACTTTTGGTAGAACTATCACTGTAATAAATTGGTAGACGAATCACTTGCCTACACAGTTAGAGTGACAGTGTGTGTTGGTTTCTGCTAGCTGCTTTGAGTAGGTATTAGAAGAAATAGAGTAATATTAACAGGAAAAAGAAATACAGAAATCCCAAATTTGGGTCATCACCAGGACGGACAAGACAATTAAACCCTAAAGAGCAGCTTTGGAAGCTTCTTTGTTTCTAACCAAGTTGTTGGAAAAGAGCTTGTTGAGAAAGCATCAAGTTGAAAGAGAGGCATAGGAGCGAAGAGCAGCAAGGTCGAGAGGCATAGTGGAACAAAGATGCAAATCACTTAATCAAATGTAAAAGTTGTTTTTAAAAACAACTTTGGTTGTGATTAAGGTGCAAAGAATTATGTGGAAGAAAATGGGTCAAAAGTCTACTAAATGTTTGAGACAATTATATGGCAAAAAAAAAAAAAAAATCTATGAACTCCCAAACACACAAAAAAATTAGACTACTATGGGTCCAGAAATAGCTTTTGGATCCTCAAACCTCCATCAGGAAAAGCTGGTACAAAAGATATATTCTCTCAAAGAGGAAGGGTTCTATCACAGTTATGTCATATATGGCTTAGAAGACAAAAAGCAGCAGGACCATCACAAAAGTAGCGCCAGGGGCAATGGAAAAGTGGAACCTCATTTTAGGATTAAATTTTTGGGCTTCTCTTCCATTCCCTCCCCTCCCTTCTCCTTTCTTCTTCCTCCTTCCTCTCCTCTGTTCTCCTCCCCTCCCCTCCTCACCTCTTCTCCATTTTAGTTCCAGATTCTCACATCCTGCCCTTCAGTTTTCTGATGCAAACAGGTTTAGAACATACTTTACTCCATTTTTTTTTCATAATTGCATTAGTGGAAGAATTTGTCTAGATCAAGTTTGTCCATAATTGACAGAAGAAAAATTGTTTTGGGGCCAGCTCTGTGGTGTAGTGGGTAAAGCCTCCGCCTATGGCACCAGCACCCCATATGGGTGCCAGTTCAAGTCCCAGCTGCTCTTCTTTTGATCCAGATCTCTGCTATGGCCTGGGAAAGCAGTAGAAGATGGCCCAAGTGCTTGGGTCTCTGCATATGCATGGGAAACTCAGAAGAAGCTCCTGGCTCCTCATTTCAGGTTGTCTCAACTCCAGCCATTGTGGCCATTTTGGGAATGAACCAGTACATGGAAGACCTTTCTCTCTGTCTCTCCCTCTCTCTGTAACTCTACCTCTCAAATAACTAAATAAATAACATCTTTGAAAAGAAAAAATGCTTCCTCTTTCTTATAAAGCTTTCTAAGTTATTCCAAAAGACAGAAATGAATATTTCTGCTTTTTATTTCTTAGTACCCAGATAATAGAAAACGGGAAGGCTCTGCGTCAATGACTTTAGTTCTATTATATTAAAAATTATTTTCTTGCTAACAAAGAGGATGATGGTCCTTTTTTCTCTATAAACTATCTTAACTAATCATTGTCTGTAGGTTAATAAATAACTTGTATCCTTTGGCTTAATCTGGGAATTTGATTTTATTAAAAATGTAAATTGGGCATGTGTAAAATATATTATCATTTAATTTTACAAACAAATTAAAAATTAGATCATGAATTTACTAAAAAAATTAATGGTTATCTTGACTCTTGTCTGAACAAACATAAGATGGTTGGAAAGGTGAGATAAAATGTTTAAATAAATTATCAAAGTTTATATGACACCTATTTAATAGTACACAGAAAAACCTGACGTAGAAATTCGGTTCATAAAGAAAAAATGGCTTGATTGGCGCCTACACTTTGCTTTCAAAATGTGCGTGGGACAATGTTGCTTGACTATTATTAGTCATTTTTGTTTCCACCCATGCTGCAAAAGGTCTGATTTGGCTCAGGTGTTTATATTCCAACCTGTAACTCACATATGTTTTGCTTACTTTATGTTATTATTTTTCATTTTCCTTGCCAGGGTTTTTTTGGTATGTGGGCAGTGATGTATTGGTAAATATTTAACAACTAACTATCAATACAAAACTCAGATTTGTAGCAGTTAACAGTTTCCCTTGTGTAGATAGTCCCCCAGTGGCCAATTCAAGGTTCCAGTGTGACATTAACTGGCTCATGAAATTCTTGGGAATTTAACAATTGAGTTTTGCAAGTCGGAATGAGCCAGTTCCAATACAACAACGAGGGTGACATCTGGCTGTGTTCCTGCCAATGAGAAATGTGGAACACCAATACCTTCCTTGCTAGATACTTCAGCTTGCAAAATATTAATTACAGGTCACTATATATATATATATATATATATACAATATAGGTTTTTATTTATTTATTTTTATTTTATTTTTTGACAGGCAGAGTGGACAGTGAGCGAGAGAGACAGACAAAGGTCTTCCTTTGCTGTTGGTTGACCCTCCAATGGCCGCCACAGCCGGCATACTGCGGCCGGCGCACCACGCTGATCCAAAGGCAGGAGCCAGGTGCTTCTCCTGGTCTCCCATGGGGTGCAGGGCCCAAGCACTTGGGCCATCCTCCACTGCACTCCTGGGCCACAGCAGAGAGTTGGCCTGGAAGAGGGGCAACTGGGACAGAATCCAGCGCCCCGACCAGGACTAGAACCCAGTGTGCCAGTGCCGCTAGGCAGAGGATTAGCCTATTGAGCCACGGTGCCGGCATATATATATATATATAGGTTTTTAAAACTAACTTTTTGAAGTAAAATGTATAAATGAAATATGAACATTCTAAGTTACAAATTTTCACAGCTGTGTAACCCAAACTGCCAAAAACAAGCAGAATACCCTATCACCATGAAAATCCCATCATTTCACTGTGTCTAGCACAGTGGCATCCTTGGCTGTTGCAGGCATTTGGGGAGTGAACCAACAGATGGAAGGAAGATCTCTGTCTCTCTGCCTTTGAAATAAAAACTGAAAATAAAACAGAAAGGCCATTTGTGTTGCCCGTGTCCCTTGGGTTCCAGCCCCAGCTCTACTTCTGATCCGCTTTCCTGTTTCTGCACATCCTGGGAGGCAGCAAGTGATAGCTTGAGTACTCAGGTCCTTGACACCTGCATGGGAGACTCAGATTGAGTTTCCAGCTCCTGGTTTTGGCCTGACCCAGATCTGCTGTTGTGGGTATTTGGATCATGAGCTAATAGCTCTCTTTGTCTTTGTCTCTGCCTTTCAGAGAAATTCAATTAAAATTATTTTTTAATTCCCTCATTTTCCTCCTAACTTAGTCACCACATTCTGACTCAAGGGGCAAAAATTCTTCTGTTTTTTCCCCTGGAAAGTAATTCTGCCTCTACCAGAACTTCATCTAAATGGAATCACACAATATGTAGTCTTATATAAGACTTCTTCATTCAGCATAAATTTTTGAGATTCAAAAAACCCCCTTATTTTAAAAACCTTGTTTTATGAGACCAGAGCCAAATAATAAAAGATGAGTAGTACTCAAATAGATAATAGGAAGGACAGAAGGGAGGGAGGCAGACATGGTGGGAAGAAGGGAGAGAAGGAAAAAGAAAGGAAGGAAGGAAGGAAAGGAGGGAGGAAGAGAAGGAAGGAAGGGAGGAAAGAAAAAATGAAGGAAGGGCGGGAGAAGGAAGGGAATGAGGGAAAGAAGGAGAAAAAAACTTTTAGAGGTGAGGAACAGGTTGATGGAGTCAACTGTGATTTCACAGGTATAGGCTTAACTCAAAACTCATCAAGTTGCATATATTAATTATGTATAGCATTGTATATGTCAATTATACTTTAATAAAGTAGCTAAAAATGAGGAGGAGGTAGCCAATAAAAGTGCTAAAAGGAAACTGGATCCAGGAACCTATTTTGGCACCCAAAAACCAGAACTGACCCTCCTTGCATTGTTACAGCAATCTTTGCTGAGATCAGAATGGCTTCAGGTTGGAAGGAGTGGAAGAAATTTCTTGTTTGTAATATAGTTTGCATTGCTTAATCCATCATGAGATTTTGCTGCTTAAAAATAAAAAGGAATAAAAATAAGAAGGAAAAAATGAAAAGTTTTAATATTAAGCTTGAGAAGTGAAGAGTTAGTCTATGAAACAAGAGCCATTTGGAACTTGTTGGTAAATAATTCTACTTGTAAAGAATAGAAACATCATATGCTTTTATTAATGTCTAAAAATCTGGACAATATTGACTATGTAACAGGATGAAATGAAACTTTTTCTGTTGTCTCACTTTGATTTGAGCCCCAAAAACCAATTCAGCAACTGTCAAATAACCCCCAGAAGGAATCTGCTGTATATTTGTCTACATGGTATGAATTGAAGTTAATAAAGAAGATCCTTACTGATAAAAAATTGTTTTAAAAGTTACTTGTCTTACTTTTTAAAAATATTCACAGTAGCATTTCACTGTATGAATATCCTGTAATTTGTTTATTCATTCTTCTGTGGATGGACTTCTGGGATTTTTCCCACCAATTTTGGATACTTTGAGTGAAGTTGCTATAAACATTTTATGCAAACTTTATAAAACCATATTCTTTTATAACTACCTAGAAGTGATGGTGGGATCATAAGAGAAATTTACAATACAATACAAGCATACTGAATTTTATAAGAAATTATTTTCCAAAGGGATTGTAACATTCTATACTCCACCAAAATATATGTGAATCCTGTTGCTCTGCATTTAGCCAGTACTGAGGATTGTTATTTATTTTAATTTCAGTCATTGTGATGGGTGTATAGAAGTATCTCATCTTTAAAGAAAATATATGAATTTATTAAAACTACAAAAGTAAGGCATGCTCTAAGAAATCTAATGATAAAAAATAAAAAATATTTATCTTAAAATTATAGCACTAACCACCAGTAACCATATTTGTCTTATGCATTTCTTCTCATTATTTAGCCAGTCTCCAAGTAAGGGATGTGTGGATTGTTCCATTTCTCCACTACAATGGTACCACAAAATTTCTTGTGCACAGGATAAAAGCTTTGAAGAAGATTAATGCTTCCAAGATTCATGCATTAAACATGCTAAAGTTATCATCAGATGCATACACTTTGCCTTGCCCCTGCCCCCTGTCAATTGTGCTACTAACATTTACACTCGCCCACCAGGATTAGATGCCAATTCCTCCAGTTATTTTCATTCTAAATTTTCAAAAGGTATGATCCATACATCATCATGTTTGTTAAATTGTCTCCAGTGGCTTTCAGCCACACAATACAGCTTAGAATATGATTTTGCCCAAGTTAAGGCCTGACTCATTTTTTCCCATTATTTTTGTCTTTTTTCTTTATTTTAATTGACTGATAAAAATAGTATATATTTATTCTGTACATGTTGAAATATGTATGCATTGTGAAGTAGATAAATCAAGTGAATTATCAATGTATTATTTCAACATGAGGACTTACTGTCTTTGTGTATGTACGTGGTGAGAACACCTAGAAATCTAGTGTCTTTGCAAGTCTCAAGATTACAACATATTACTAGTGATGATACTCACCATGTTGTATAACAGATCTCTTGAATAAATCTCTCTTTCAGACTGAAGTTTTGCATCCTTTGATCAACCTCTGCCAATCCCCTAATCCTCTTGCCCCTTGAAACCACCATTCTACTCTCTACTTCCATGAGTTCAACTCTAGATTCCACTGATGGTGGCATTAAGTCTTTGTTTTTCTGCACCTGGCTTATTTTACTTAACACAATGTCCTTCATGTTCATTCATGTAACAAATGACAAGATTTCCTTCCTTATAAAGGCTGGACAGTATTCCTTCCTCTGCTGATGGATCCTTAGGTTGCTTCCATATTGTGGATATTGCAAACAATGGGGAACGCCATTTCTTTGATGACTAATGATGTTGAGCACTTTTTATGTGTCAATGAGTCATCCTTATATATGTATATTTTAAAGATTCACTTATTTATTCAAAAGACAGAGTGGCAAGAAGATCTCTCTCTCTCTCTCTCTATATATATATATATAAAGATCTCTATATATAGATATCTCTATACGTACAACATAATATACATATAATATTATATGCATATATACATAAATATTATATACATATAATATACACACATATATACACACACATATATATACAGAGAGAGAGAGAGAACCATCCACTGGTTCACTTCCCAGATGGCCACAAAGCCAGGACTGGGTTAGGCTGAAGCCAGGAGTCAGTAACTTCATCAGAGTCTCCCATGTGAGTTGTAGGGGACAAAGTATTTGGGCCAACATCTGTTAATTTCCCAGGTGCATTTGCAGGAAGCTGAATTAAAAATGGAGTAGCCAGGACTGCAGCAGGGACTCTGATACGGGATGCTGGTGTTATAAGCAGCTGCTTAACTGGCTGCACCACAGTGCTGATCTCCATTTTCCTTTTTTTAATTTTTAAAAGATTTTTATTTTATTTATTTGAAAGGCATAGTTGAGAGAGGGAGAGAGAGAGAGAGAGGGAGAGTTTTCCACCTGCTCGTTCATTCCCCAAATGGCCACAATGACTGGAGCTGGGCCAGGCTGAAGCCAGGAGCTGGGACCTTCATCAGGTCTCCTACATGGGTGCAGGAGCCAAAAGACTTGGGATTTCTTCCACTGTTTTCCCAGGTGTATTAGTAGGGAGCTGGACCAGAAGCAGAGTGGCTGGGGCTCAAACCAACTCCCATATGGAGTGCCAGTGCAGGTGATAGTGGCTTAACCCACTGTGCCACTATACTGGTCCCATATGCTTCTTTTTTAAAAGTAAAGTCTTTTTTCAAGTATTTAGCCTATTTGTTCAACTGGACTGAGCATCTTTACTCATTTACTACATTTCTTCTGCCTCCTTCAAGCCCCAGTATTCTCACCTTGCTGCACCTGAGGTAGAGTTTCCACCTGTGAGTTAAGGGTGTGTGGAGAATGCTAGGCTTGAAATACTAAGCCCTGGAATAAATTTTTTGAGAGCAGGAGATGGGGAGGGGAAGGGGGGAAAATGAGGGCAGCTTCCCCCTTGTAAACTGGAGCCTTAGACTGGGAGCTGGGAGGAGAGGGAGCCCCTGATTTCTTAGCTGCAACTGCCTGGACTAGAGCACCCAGGGTAGAGTTTTCATAATGTAGAGCTGAAAGTGGGTCATGATTCAAATGCCACACTCATTGTTACTAGCAAGTTTTATTTACTTTCTTTCTAAAAAGTTATTTTTATTAACTTTTTTTTTTTTTTTTGGACAGGCAGAGTGGATAGTGAGAGAGAGAGAGAGACAGAGAGAAAGGTCTTCCTTTTTGCCGTTGGTTCACCCTCCAATGGCTGCTGTGGCCGGCGCATCTCGCTGATCCGAAGCCAGGAGCCAGGTGCTTCTCCTGGTCTCCCATGCGGGTGCAGGGCCCAAGGACTTGGGCCATCCTCCACTGCCTTCCCGGGCCATAGCAGAGAGCTGGCCTGGAAGAGGGGCAACCGGGATAGAATCCGGCGCCCCAACCGGGACTAGAACCTGGTGTGCCGGCGCCGCAAGGTGGAGGATTAGCCTGTTAAGCCATGGAGCCAGCCTTATTAACATATTTTTATTCAAAAGTTATTTATTCTAATTCATAGGCAGATAGACATATACAAACATATACAGAGGGAGAGGGAGAGAGGGGAAGAAAGAGAGAAAGGGAGAGAGAGCACACTCTCATTTGCTGGAGTGGTAGAATTCTGCCAAATGGGAGGCTGGGGAATAAAACCGCTCAACCAGCAGCTGTAACATGTTGGCACATTGGCAGAGAACTCTCCCCTCCACCAGCAATTGTAAAATTGGTTCACTTCCTAAATGCCTGCATTAGCTGGAGCTGCGCAGGTTGAAGTAAGGTGCTGGAAACTCAATCTGGGTATCTCATATAGGTGGTAGGGACCCAAATACTTGAGCCTTCACTTGCTGCCACCAGCATCTGCATTGATGGGAAGTTAGTGGAAAGAGCTGGAGCTAGGGATCAAACCCAAGCACTTCAATATGGATGTAGGTGTTCTAACAGCTAGGCTAAACACCCCCTCCCCCAAATGTGTTTGTGTTTCTGCTTGATTTACAGTGAACTTGAATATTTTTTTCATGTTCATTGGTCACTTACACATTTTTTTGCCAGTGTAGTCTGTTCATGCTATTTGTCTGTTTTTATTTCTGTGGCCACTTACTGGTCTTTCTTAAGAATCAAAGGAATTTCCTCTGACGGAGTGTAGGACTGCTGCTTTTCATCCACGTCTCCATCAGTCTGTGATGCACCACAGCCCCCATAACCAGTGTAAATAGAACAGATGCTCTTCTAGGGCTGGTGCTGTGGCACAGTGGGTTAAAGCCCTGGCCTGTAGTGCCAGCATCCCACATGGGCAACTGTTTGAGTCCTGGATGCTCCATATCCAATCCAGCTCCCTGCTAATGTGCCTGGGAAAGAAGCAGAGGGTGGCCCAAATACTTGGGCCCCTGCACTCATGTTGGAGACCTGGAAGAAGCTCCTGGTTTCAGATTGGCTCAGCTCCAGCTGTTGAGGCCATTTGGGGAGTGAACCAGCAGATGGAATACCTTTCTCTCTGTCTCTACCTCTCTGTAACTCTGTCTTTCAAATAGATAAAATAAATCATAAATCTTAAAAGATAAAAAAAAAAAAACAAAACAGATGCTCTCCTGAGTTAATGAGGAATCTAGTCAAGAGCTGTGTATTCTTCCCTGCTAAGGTTTTGTTTTGCCTGTTTGCTTTTGGCTTCTGTCTCTTTCCTTTGCTTGTATCTACCTGGTTTCCTTCATTTTTTGGTCCCCATAAGTATCCTGATTTCTGGATATTTGTATCATATTGGAGTTTGTTTGTCTCCTGTTTTCTCTTAGTATCTCTATTGTCTACCACTTTTCATTCTCTAAGCTCTAGTGTCTTGAGTTCCTCTTCTCTTTCTCTAAGCCTCCTACTTCCTTTTGCTGGACTGGCTGCCTCCAATGGCCTTTTTAGAGTATAGGATGTGGAGGTCATCTGGTGGCATTAGGCTGTATGGTTTGAGTCAGCAGAAACAATAGCTGGCACACTTATCCGTGGTATAATACCACAATGAGTTGGACAAATGAGGAAATTGTGAAGTTAAGAAATAGTTGGGTAAGGTTTTGTTTAGTGTTAGTCTTACTATCTATGTCAGTCCACATCATTTCCAGTTAAATGGTCCCCTGAGGGTAGGAGACAGGAATTCCTAGTGTGGATGTGGAGGCAGGGGTTTGGAATGCCTGATGCTGCCAGACGCTCCTTTAGCATCTCATTTAGTCTTCTAATGTTGGTGTTTTTCACTGGTGGTTGTAGTTTCAATCAATGATCTGAAACTCCCCTATTTGGAGCATAGTTAGCATTGACATCTCTTTGGATCATGCTTTTTCTGAATTTATGACCAACAGGCATTGGAACCCAAAAGAATTCCAAGCAATCCTAGCACAACATCATAGCACATTGATTTGTACCTTTTAGTGCTTCTTGGACAAATGGACCATTCTCAATTATTTTATTCAGCATATACTTGGTGGACATCAATCATTATGGTAAAAACTGAAAGAAATAAAAATTAGGACAAACTTTCAGCTATGCCTTCATGGAAATCACAGCTTAATACTTACTTGTAGGAAAAAAGCCTATGATTGAATGTATGCTGTGATCTCTTCTGTGATAGAGATATAATCAAGGACTTCATTAATCTAATACATACTCTTGAGTACCCACCACAGCCTGGAGCTCCTGATATGAACAAATAGGACCAAGGTTCTGTCCATAAGGCTTATAGTTGAGGTCAAAATTGCTTTACATGTGCAGGGAGTAGAGAGGCCTTCACTACCGAGGTGGCATTCAAGAGTGTCTTTAGCTAACAAGTGATATTTATTTATTTCCAGAAACCTTTTATTTAAGGAATACAAAGTTCATGCTTTTCATAAATACAGCTTTAGAATATAGTGATTCTTCCCACTGTACCCATCATCCCACCCCTCTTCATATTCTCTCTCCTATTTCCATTCTTATTTTTTACTAAGACCTATTTTCAATTAACTTTCTTCACATGACTAACTCTATACTAAGTAAAGAGTTCAACAAATTATATGAAAAAAAAAAAAACCTGTTCTCAATAGTCAAAACAAGGGCTGTTCAGTCATTGCATCTTGAAGTGTTAGTTTCACTTCTATAGAATACCTTTTAGGAGCTCTATTAGTTATCACAGGTCATGGAAAACATATTGTATTTGTCCTTTTGGGACTGGCTTATTTCAGTAAGTATGTTTTCCAGTTGCAAAGAATTTCATTTTTTTAATTACTGTGTAGTATTTCATAGTGTATATATCCCATACTTTCTTTATCCAGTCTTCAGTTGACAGGCATTTGGGTTGATTCCATATCTTAGCTATTGTGAATTGAGCCACAATAAACATGGGGGTACAGATAACACATATGCTGATTGCTTCATGCTTCTTCATGTGGAGATCCAGTTTCCTTAGCACCATTTGTTGAAGAGACTGTTCTTGCTCCAATGATTGATTTTAGCTTTCTTGTCAAGATAAATTGATTGTAGATGCATGGATTGATTTCTGATATTTCTATTCTGTTCCACTGGTCAATCCATCTGTTTTTGTACTGGTACCATACTTTTTCTTTAAATGTATTTATTTGAAAGGCAGAGTTACAGAGAGGCAGAGGCAGAGAGAGAGAGAGAGAGAGAGAGAGAAAGTCTTCTATGCGCTGGTTCACTGCCCAGAAGGCTACAATGACCGGAGCTGTGCAGATCCAAATCCAGGAGACAGGAGCTTCTTCTGGGTCTCCCACGTGGGTGCAGGGGACCAAAGGGTTGGATCATCTTTTACTGCTTTCCCAGTCCATGGCAGAGAGCTACATAGGGAGTGGAACAGCCGGGACTCAAACTGGTACCCATACGGGAAGCAGCACTGCTGGTGGCAGCTTTACTCACTATGCCACAACACCTGCCCCCATGCTGTTTTGACTATAATTGCCCTGTAGTATGTCTTGAAATCTGGTATTGTGATGCCTCTGGCTTTGTTTTTGTTGTATAAGATTGCTTTAGCTATTTGCAGTCTCCTGTGTTTCCATATGAATTTCAGCATTTCTTTTAATATCTAAGAAGAATGTCCTTGGTATTTTGTTTGGCATTGTGTTCATCTGTAAGTCGTTTTCAATATTTTGGACATTTTGATGAAATTGATTCTTCCAATCCATGAACATGGAAGACTTTCCCATTTTTTGGTGTGTCTTCTTCTATTTCTTTCTTTAATATTTTGTAAATCTCATCATAGAGATATTTGACATCCTTAGTTAAATTTGTTCCAAGATATTTGATTTTTTTGTAGCTATTGTGAATGAGATTGATCTTAGAAGTTCTTTCTCAGCCATGACATTGTCTGTGTATCCAAAGGCTGTTGATTTTTGTGTATTGCTTTTATCTCCTGCTACTTTGCCAAACTCTTTTATGAGTTCTAATAGTCTCTTGGTGGATCCCCTATATATAGAATCATGTAATCTGCAAATAGGGATAGTTTGACTTCTTCCTTCTCAATTTGGATCCTTTTGATTTCTTTTTCTACTTCAATGGCTCTGGCTAAGATTTCCAGACTTGAATAGCAGTGGTAAGAGTGGGCATCCCTGTCTGGTTCTGGATCTCAGCAGGGATGCTTCCAACTTTTCCCCATTCAATAGGAAGCTGGCTGTGGGTTTGTCATAAATTGCCTTGATCATTTTGAGGAGTGTTCCTTCTATACCCAATTTGCTTAAAGTTTTCATTATGAAAGGATGTTTTATCATATACTTTCTCTGCATCTATTGAGATAATTATGTGACTTTTGTGCTTCAGTTTGTTAATTTGATATATCAGATTGATTTGTGAATGTTGAACCATCCCTGCATACCAGAGTTAAATCCTGCTCAGTCCTGGTGAATGATCTTTCTGATGTGTTTCTGGATTCAAATGGCTAGTATTTTGTTGAGAATCTTTGTGTCTATATTCATCAGGGAAATTGGTCTGTAGTTCTCTTTATTTTGTCTTTCAAGGTTAGGAATTAGTGTGATGTGGGCTTCATATTAGGAGTTTGGGAGGATTCCTTCCCTTTCAGTTGTCTGGAATAGCTTGAGAAGAATTGGAGGTAGGGGCCGGTGCTGTAGAGTAGTGGGTTAACGCCCTGTCCCGAAGTGCTGGCATCCCATATGGGCACCAGTTTGAGGCTTGGCTGCTCCACTTCCGATCCAGCTCTCTGCTATGGCCTGGGATAGCAGTAAAAGATGACCCAAGTCCTTGGGCCCCTCACCTGCATGGGAGACCTGGAGGAAGCTCCTGGCTCCTGGCTTCGGATTGGCACAGCTCTGGCAGATGTGGCTATCTGGGGAGTGAACTATTAGATGGAAGATCTCTCTCTCTCTCTCTCTCTCTCTCTCTCTGCCTCTCCTCTCTCTGTGTAACTCTGAATTTCAAATAAATAAATAAATCTTTTTTTTTTTTTAAAATTGGAGTTAGTTCTTCCTTAAATGCCTGGTAGAATTCAGCAGTGAAGCCATCCAGTCATGGGCTTTTCTTTGCCAGGAGTGTCTTTATTACTGATTCACTTTCTGTCTCAGTTATTGATCTGTTTAGATTTTCTATGTCTTCATGGATCAATTTAGATAGGTTGTATGTGTCCAGGAATGTATACATTTCTTCTAGGTTTCCTAATTTCTTGGCATAAAGCTCTTTGTAGTAATTTCTGATGATTGTTTTTATTTCTGTGGTGTCTGTTATTGCATTTCCTTTTTTATCTCTATTTTTATTGATTTGGATCATCTCTCTTTCTCTTTTTTTTTTTTGGTTAGTTGGGCCAATGGTGTGTCAATTTTGTTTATTTTTTCAAAAAATCAGCTTTTCATTTCACTGATTTTTTTGTATTTTTTGTTTCAATTTTGTTTATTTCTTTTCCAATCTTAATTATTTCTTTTCTCTTACTAGTTTTGGTTTGGTTTGCTGTTGTTTTTCTAGGTTCTTGAGATGCATGAATAGCTAATTTATTTGGTGCCTTTCCAATTTCTTGATGTAGGCACCAATTGCATTAAGCTTTCCTCTTAACACTGCTTTTTCTGTATCATGTAAGTTTTGATATGTTGTATTGTCATCATCATTCATTTCCAGAAATTTTTTGATCTCTTTTTATTTTTATTTCTTTAATAGCCCACTGTTCAATCAGTAACATGTTGTTCAGTCAGTTCCCATGTGTCTGCATATGTTTTAGGGGTTTTTGAGTTGTTGATTTCCACCTTCATTCTATTGTGGTCAGGGAAGATACATGATATGATTTGATTTTCTTGAATTTGGTGGGGCTAGCTTTATGGCCCAGCACATGGTCTATCCTAGACAAATTTCCATGCACTGGTGAGAATAATGTGCATTCTACATCTGTAGAATGAAAAGTTCTGTTGCTATCGTTAGGTGCATTTGGTCTATACTCTCCAATAACTCTGTTTTTTCCTTGCTGACTTTCTATCTGGTTAATCTGTCCATAGCTGAAAGTGGGGTATTGAATGCCCCCATTACTATTGTATTGGAGTCTATGTCTCCCTTTAAATCCATTAATATTTCCTTTAACTAGTCATGTGCCCTGTAATTATGTATATATACATTTATAATTCTCACATCTCCTTTTGAATTGATCCTTTAATCATTACATAGTACCCTTCTTTGTCCCTTTTAACAGTTTTTGTGTTAAAGTTTATTTTGTCTGAAGTTAGGATGGCTACACCAGCTCTTATTTGGTTTCTGTTTGCATGGGATATTTTTTTCCATCATTTTTCTTTCAGTCTGCATGTATCTTTGTTGGTGAGATGTGTTTCTTGTAGGCAGCAAATAATGGGTTTTGTCTTTTAATCCATTCAGGCAGTCTGTATCTTCTTTTTTTTTTTTTTGACAGGCAGAGTTAGACAGTGAGAGAGAGAGAGAGAGAGAGAGAGAGAGAGAGAGAGAGGGATAGAGAGAAAGGTCTTCCTTCCTTTGGTTCACCCCCAAATGGCTGCTATGGCCGGCGTGCTGCGCCAATCCAAAGCCAGGAGCAGGTGCTTCCTCCTGCAGATGCAGGTCTCCCATGCAGATGCAGGGCTAAAGGACTTGGGCCATCCTCGACTGCCTTCCCAAGCCAGAGCAGAGAGCTGGACTGGAAGAGGAGCAACTGGGACAGAATCCGGCTCCCCAACCAGGACTAGAACACGGGGTGCTAGCGCCACAGGTGGAGGATTAGCCTAGTGAGCCGCAGTGGCAGCCACTGTATCTTTTAACTAGAGAGTTGAGGCCATTTACATTCAAGGTGAGTATTGATAATTAATGACTTGGCTCTGCCATTTTTTCATAAATATTCCTATTGTTACTTTGGATTTCCTTTGTACTTTTACTGGGAGATTTTCTACCTTCATCTTCCTTCATAGTGATGACCATGTTTTTGTGTTTCCGTGTTTAGCACTTCTTTCAACATATTTTGTAAGTCTGGACTAGTGGTGACAAATTCTTCCAATTTCTGTTTGTTATGGAATGTCTTTATTTCACCTTCGTTCATAAATGAGAGCTTTGCAGGGTGCAGTATTCTGGGTTGACAGTTTTTTTTTTCTCTTAAGGCTTGGAATTTATCTCGCCATTCTCTCCCATCCTGTAGAATTTCTGATGAGAAGTCAGTTATGAGTCTGGTTGGAGATTCTCTGAAAGTAATCTGCCATTTCTTTCATGCACATTTTAGAATTTTTTTCAGCTTAATATTTTATTCATTAACTTAAAAGATGAATAAAATGTATTTCAGATCTTACTAAACCTCCTGAAACACGTTTACACAGAGGACAAAGGAATATAGGATTTTAAGTAACTCATGGTACAGTCCACTGTCCATTTAAAAATATTCTTCTTTCCACAAAAAATTTTCGTTGAAGGACAAAAAATTCTTTCTTGTACACTGCATAAAAACTAGATACAAACTTCCAACATACGCTTATTTCAATGTCAAGTTTGATGATGAAGATGGAGGCACTGATGCTCACAGTTCCGTTAAATGATGCAGGCAAAAAGCTTATTCCCCTCAGGTTCAAATTAGAAGCTTCCAACTCGTGGCCCAACTCGTGGTGGCGTCACGTACTTGAACCTCACACCAGGTCACTTCTTCTTCTTTCCTTTTCCTTTTTTACTTCCCTCTCCTTGTTGAAGGCTTGGATCACCGCCTCCTGCTTTTTGTGTCCTTGTTTTCAGTTTAGGTATCATTTCTGCCACATACAGCATTACTGACTTACGTGATGGGAACTGCACAAGACAAAGGCTGCCATCTTCCTGTTTGAGTTGGACCCGGACTCTGCCTCTGTACTGAACATCACGATTCCATTCTCTAGAGTACATTTTATTTTTCTCAAGAAACACATTAAGTCCAACTGCTGAGCACACATCTTGAATTTCTGTAGCTGTAGGATTTTCAACAGCCTTGCTGATGGGGATCCGCCTCCCCTCCACGATGATCTTCTTCTTGTTCAGGTACGCGGGGTAGATGCAGATGAACCTGTCCTGGTCGGCCGGCGACCATGCGGCGGCGCAGGCCATGGCCACAGAAACACTCGCACCGCAACTCCGTCACGGCACCCCAACCGGATCCGGGCCGGGTAGAATTTTTTTTTTTTTATGTTTTACTATGGAGAGTTTGACTGTAGTGTGTTGTGGTGAAGGTACACTGTCCCCTGGAGGGCTCCAAGCCAGACTCCTGCCAGGCTCTTCCTGTAGTTTTATCGCCAGTGATTTAGGCTGCTGTAGTCTGGTCTCACTTAACTCCAAAGCTGGTATGGAGGCTCTCGGCTGCTGGGGTCCTGAGTTGGCATGTCCACACGCTCCAAGTATGTCCACAGTGTCCTTCTAATTGGCTTGGGGTTTCCTCTGCCATTTTCTCCCCAACTCTTTCCTGAGACTGTGCTCTCTTCTGTGATATTTATTTATGTAGAGATGAAAGATATCTTAGGTAAAGAGAATAATGATAGGTATGCAGGTGGACAGTCCAAGAATGTGCACAAAGTGAATTTCATATTTTCATCTGGCCTTGAGTTTAGAGAATCAAAAAGGCAGAGTGAGAGAAAAATTTAAGGTAGGACTAGATTACAGAAAGCCTTATTGTTTGTTGATTTGTCCATTCATCCATCCATTAACCTACTCACTTATCCAGCAAATAACCAATTGTGAAGCTCTCACCAAAGAAACTTGGATTACAGAGTGGCAAAGGAGCCAGATCTGTGGTGGAATAAATGGAAAATGTTTCAGAATATATAGCTTGAATTATATTTAACTAGGTACTGTTAATTTTCCAAGTGGGTTAGATTTCCTGCTATTACTACCACTCTGAAAGTCTGCTCTTTACTCTTCAAAGTGGATTGAGTCATAGTCAGTGCAGGATGTTGCCAATGCTTTTCAATAACCAGTTTCTCATAAGTGGGTGCAAAAGGGGCAGTCTCCAGTTTCAGCCTCTCAAAAGCAGCCACGTGGTTTCTCACTGACCTTCAATTTGTGACACTAAACAATAGAGGCCACCTGCTTGGTGGCATGCTGACTGGTTATAGCACAGTGGATGACATCATTAAGACCTCCTGTGAGCCTTTTTGAAATCCAAACTCAAGGCCATTCAGTGTTGCTATCTTCTCACCCTTCAATCCCCTGCTACACTAAAAATGCAAGCCTTCCTTGTTCATCTTTGCTCTCACACCAATTCATATTCATCCTTCATGCCTCTCCCTATAATACTTGCCTCTCAGGTCCCTTTTTCTTATTTTTATACTCATCATTGCCATTCTCACACTCATGGCCTTGTCTCTTCCCTAGTTAGTCAGCACAACATAGCACACTATGTCAGCCACTCACTTGCCATTGTTTTCAGCATCCTAATCCCCTTCTATGTCCACTGTGCCTTCAGTCATGAAACAGTCCACATACCAGTGTTCTCTCTTTCTATGTCAAGATCACTAAAGTGTTGTTGAAGAAACCATAGTATATTTATCATTGGCTATACTTAAGTGTATTATAGCTGGGAGTTCCACCTCTCTGCAGGTAGAATATTGACATAAATTATTTAGAATTCTGCCTGGGAGATTTGTCTTTCTACTCCATTTGTCTATTCATTTGTTCATTTATTTACACCAATATGGACTCATGGATGATTGTTTTGTACTTTGAGTTATACTCCAATACTGCTTTATACTGCTCAAATTGTTCCAGATTTGGTCATTGGGAGCTCTTTCTGTTAGCTCCTCTGTCCCCTTGACGTTTGCTCATAAATACATGTGTACATGTATTTCAGGGCTTTTGTACATACTGGTACTACAAAATATTCCATTTCCATCTTGTATACCTTACTTCTATATTTAATGTTTTCTAAGGAGCCCTTTTATTGGAGAAATAATTTGGGTCATATGTGTGGCCTGTGGGTTGTCTTTTGTTCTAGCCCTCTAAGCATACAGAACAAAGATAAGTATATGTGCATACAACATAGTGTACATACATACACCTACAATTATTTCTTTTTTAAAAAAGATTTTATATATATATTTGAGAGGTAGAGTTATAGACAGTGAAATGGAGAAACAAAGAAAAAGGTCTTCCATTGGTTCACTCCCCAGTTGGCTGCAACAGCTGGAGGTGTGCTGATCCAAAGCCAGGAGCCAGGATCTTCTTCCTGGTCTCCCACATGGGTGCAGGGGCCCAAGGACTTGGGCCATCTTCTATTGCTTTCTCAGGCCATAGCAGAGAGCTGGATTGGAAGTGGAACAGCTGGGACTAGAACTGGCGCCCATATGGGATGCCGATGCTGCAGGCAGAGGATTAACCTACTGCACCATGGCGCCAGCCCCTACAAATTATTTCTGTATGTTTCTATGTATCTGTCTTAAGCTAAACAGGAGTTCATACTGACATCTCAAACATGAGTAAGAACCATACGGATTCTTCCTGCTTTATCCTGGTTTTTTTTTTTCCCTATAGTCTCCCTCTCCCAAAATGAGAAACTATATTCCCATCAGCCATCATCCGTTTACTTATTTGTTCATGTATGGCGATTTATGAATTAGTAACCAGTACTGGTGGGAAGAAGCTTCATTAACTAGAGTACAGTGCCTGTGTACAGTTTATTTTATTATATCTGTTTATTTCCTGTGTTAGTAAGGTTACTACCTTTTTATTCATTCCATTGGTGAGCTGGTTTTGTGTTTGTAATATAGTTGGAACCCCTTGTTTCAATATCTCCCAAGTGATTTTTTGTGTATGTTAAAACCATATACCCTATGTGCTGTGTTGTCCAGTGGATTCTGACAAATGTATGGTATCATGGATTCACCAACACTGTGCCATGAATTGTTTCTCCACTATAACTTCTCCTGTGACTACAAATTTCAAACTCCTCAAATTCCCAGCAACCAATGACTAGTCTCCAAACCCAGAAACAAATTATTTCACCACTTAATTTAGTTTTTCTTAATTTCTTTTATCAGTGATTTATAGTTCTCCACATATAATGTACATATATGTACATAATGTACATGTTATGTGATAGGTATATTTATAGGCAACTATTTAATTTTGTTGGATGAGATTACAAATTGTAGTTTTTAAAAATTTCAGATTACAGTTGTTCAACAGTGGTATATAAAAAAGGAATTTTCCTTTTGGGCATTGAACTTGTTTCTTGTGACTTTGCTACACTAGCTTAATAATTCCAGAAGTTTAAATTCCAGTGCATTCTTTAGAGAGTTTTCTATCTGTGACTAAAGACAGTTTTATTTCTTTTTTCCAATCTATAATTTTTTTCATCTTATTTCATAACTAAGATGCTAGTACAATATTGAATAAGGCTGATGAGAGAGAACATCTTTGCCTTGTTCCTGATTTTAGTGGAAAAACTACCAGTCTCTCACCTTTAAATTTGATGTCACACACACAAATGTACGCATATGTATGTATTTATCATTGAAAAGGACATAGGTTTGGGGTAGAGTATGAACATCAACAAAAGAACAGAAGAGTGTGGCTTATGGCTGAGGGAAAGCTGATGCCTTCTACTCTGAAGATGGGGTGCATTGAAGGGATTTTGGCATGAGAGTGAGTTGACTGGATTTACAAAATGATTTGAGAGGTGGGAAGACAGAGAGAGAGAAAAAAAAAGAAAGACAGAAAGGAGAACCTCTCCATTTACAAGTTTACTCTCCATTGGCCTGCAATGACTTTGCTAAGCCAAGCTGAAGCCAGGAGCTGCGAACTTAGTTCAGGTCTCCCATGTGGGTGGCAGGGATCCAACTACTTGAGCCATCACCTGTTGACTCCCAAAGTCTACAATGGTAGAAAACTGGAATTGGGAGTCAGAGCCGGGACTTGAACCTAGGCACTTTGATCTGGTATGTAGGGGTCCCAACCAGTAGTTTAGCTGCCAGGCCAAATGCTTGCCTCTGTATATTTTTTGAAGATGTTATTTATCAAGTTAAGAAAGTTCTCTCTTCTTGTTTGGCTGGGATTTTTAAAAAAGATTTATTTTATTTATTTGAAAGACAGAGTTACAGAGGTAGAGGTAGAGGTAGAGGTAGAGGTAGGGATAGGGGTAGGAGTAGGAGTAGGGGTAAGGGTAGGGGTAGAGGTAGAGGTTATCTTGATGCACCGTTAAGTGACTTGAGACTTCAATGTGAATAAAATCCATCTATTACTTTAAAAGACCTTATAATCAATGATAGATCAATAAAGAGACATACAGGCCGGCACCGCGCCTCACTAGGCTAATCCTCCACCTGTGGCACCTGTACTCCAAGTTCTAGTCCCGGTTGGGGCACTGGTTCTGTCCCGGTTGCTCCTCTTCCAGTCCAGTTCTCTGCTGTGGCCCAGGAAGGCAGCGGAGGATGGCCCAAATGCTTGGGCCCTGCACCCACATGGGAGACCAAGAAGAAGCACCTGGCTCCTGGCTTCAGATCGACGCGGCGTGCTGGCTATAGTGCACCGGCCTTAGCGGCCATTTGAGGGCTGAACCAACGGAAAAAGAAGACCTTTCTCTCTGTCTCTCACACTGTCTAACTTTGCCTGTCAAAACAAACAAACAAACAAACAAACAACAACAAAAAAAAACAAAGAGACATCCACATACTTAACTATAATTCAAACCAAACCTTAGCAAGTGTTTTTACAAAAGGGGACAATCCTATGGTTTTTTAATTAAGGGAAAGATCATGCCTAGTTTGGAGGACTTAGGAGGCACCCATCTGTAAACCGTGGCGAAGGTAGAATCAGAATTTGAGATCTGAAAGGAGCTTTGGATCATCTAACCGAAATCCTTCCCTTCTCTACCACTCAGTAAATCAGCACCCTGCCTACTCTCCACAAATAAAGAGCTGGTATTTGATCCTGGATACCTAACCCTTCTGTCAGCAAGCTTCACTGTGCCTCACGCAGTTCCCCACTTAAATAGGTAACATAAATCTGTTTTACTTGACTTTTAAGTTGCTTATTTAGAAAATGGGCATGACATTTCCTTTGAATTTCCTCATTCCTTCAGTATAAAGAAAACTGGAGGCATTGGGTGGGTATGGAGTTGCCTAATTCTGCAATTGAGCAACTCCATCATGTTCTTGTGCCTCTAACTTATAAACAAAGAAAATATAATCCCCATCTGCTACAATCTGTAGCTGCCCTGCTCCTGCCTGAGGGAGGCAATTCCCCTCGGATGCAGCCATTACTGTTTGTTCTTTGCACAGACTTGTCTTCAACATGTGAGTTAGCTCTCTCTCTCTCTCTCTCTTTCTCTCTTTTTTCTTTCTAGACTTGAGTGAATTTATTTCCTATAGAAAATTTACAGAGAAACTCAAAGTTCACCTGTGTTTTTTTTTTTTTTTAACAATTTCAAGAGGTAAGTTCACTTTGCCTGAACGATGTTGTAAGTAAGGATATTATAGTGGCTTGCTCAGGAAAGTACAATTTTTGAGCCTCTTTAAAGCAAAACTGGCATGTGTCTTAGTGGCTTTTCATTATTGTCAATAATTGGGTTCTTGGAGCCGGCGCTGTGGTGTAGTGGATAAAGCCGCCACCTGCAGTGTCGGCATCCCATATGGGTGCTGGTTCGAATCCAGCTGCTCCACTTCGAATCCAGCTCTCTGCTATGGCCTGGGAAAGCAGTGGAAGATGGCCCAAGTCCTTGGGCCCCTGCACCCACGTGGGAGGCCTGGAAGAATCTCCTGGCTCCTGGCTTCAGATCAGCACAGCTCTAGCAGTTGCAGCAAATTGGAGAGTGAACCAGCGGATGGAAGATCTCTCTCTCTCTCTGCCTCTCCTTCTCTCTTTGTGTAACTCTAACTTTCAAATAAATAAATAAGTATTTTTAAAAAATAATTGGGTTCTTAACATCATAGCCATGTACAATAGTGAATGGATATTTTTATTCATCTCATATAAATAACCATTTTCCTGAAATAACAATGATCACAATAATGATGGTGGCTAATATTTACACTCACTCTTATCATGTGTCTAGTATTTTGTATAGATGATTTTATTTAACCTCAGCCACTCTATACATTAGGGATTATTAATGTCATTCCCATTTTAGTGAGAAGTAACTTTGCTTCAGACAATGTAACTTGTCCAAGGTTGCACAGTTACTAAGCACTGTTAGTTAAGCTGTTGCATAAATCATTGCTATATGACAGGTGACTCTTGTCCTCTAATGTGCATGTGAATGTGAAGACATCTTTCAGGAAGAAATCACAAAGACCCACACTATTAAAATTATGTCTGCTGAGACAGATCCTCATTGTCCTTGAGGGTGCTCTAAGAATCTATTGTGCTCTCCTGGCTACCCTTGATTATCCTAAGTCCATGGATAACACCCATCCCCTACCACCACCAGCCCCATTTCCTTTCACATCGAATACCTACCTATACAATATGTCTCCTTCTTTCCAATGACTCCCCAACATGAGCCCATAAAACCGCCCAAAGGTGTCACTTCATTTTTTACCCTCTCCACCGTGTTTTACCTCTGCTAAGGCAGCTCCCCTCAGTTTCTATGCACACCCCCACCTCCTGGCTAACTGTCTACATTCTGGCTGGGTCAACTCAAAGGAAAAATTTCAAAGGATGAAGAGAAGATAGGCAGTGGGTGGCTGAGCCCAAGGTGAAATAAAATAATATTTTCTTTTGTTGATTTACCAGTGTTTGTCTTTTAATTTCTGGAGAGCCTCTATTGCATGCAAAATGTTAATAGGAGTTGAAGGTCTCTTATTCATACAGTTCCAATCTATTCGGCAAAGAAAAAGCAGTGAAAATGATTCATACATGAATAATTTCCCCAAACCTTTGCTTATTGAAATGGATCAGAGATAATTACTAGGTTGGAGAATTTGCATCCACACAATTTTCTAGTCTCACAAACATAATTTTCTTTAGAATGAATAGAAAATATTTGCTCTTTTAAAAGCTGTTGTGAATGGTGGAACTATGTTCTTTCTGTATCTGTAGAAATGTGGTTGTTCCATCAACTGCTGCTACTCCTCATAGCTGGGGATGTCTCTCTTCCTCCTCATTTTGCCACTATACTGCACTTCACTTCATTTACTTTAAACTCCCACCTGCTTTCAGCTTAGTGTGACGATCTCTGTGTTGTGCTGGTCACGACACCCACTAAGAATAAGTCAGGGTAATTTTAATAATGTGGGGGTTTGTGATTTCTTCCTGAAAGGTGACTTCCTAATCCCATGCAAATTGGGAGGACAGGGGTAACCTGCCACATCTCATATTTATTCAGCGGCTTAACTTTTAGTGTTTACCTGAAAGTCACAGCAAATTTTCATCGGCGTTGCTCTGAGAAGGGGATACGGAAAGGCGCTTTTTGTCTGTGATCCTTCAGGGCCATCTGGAATACACATGAGATTCATTTTCTGCCATTGTCTCTCCGAAGCATCAGGCTGTTGTTCCAGGTGTGAGAAGTGCCTGCATGGCTTAGGTTTAATACTTGCCTTTCATTATGCCCAACAGCTTGGTCTTTTATTCTCCCAGGGATGTGTTTTCAATACCACAGGAGATTTCTTTATGCCCAATCAAATGAATCTTCACAAACAGCTCAACTGGTGTGAGGCCTCAGGTGGGCTTAGGGGACCCACAAGAACAAGGTTTGTGTGTGGGTGTAGGGGGTATTCAAATGTGGCATTATGAATTTCTCAGTTCTGGTTTTCTAGTAAAAACAAGCACTTCTCCTTGTGAGAATAAACAACTGATTCCGGTGTTCCTTGAAACTCTGTTGGAAAAAGAAAAAGCTAGGCTTGTATATGACACTGAGTGAAATATATAAGGATATTGTAAGACAGAGTTAATGGAGAAAAGCTTAAAATAAAAACTTTCAGGAATAGACAAGAAAAATATTAATGATGATGCCTATTAAGGATGAAGTTATTGTGTTGATTAGTGTTTAACACCCTCTCTTAAAATAGTAAAAAAGGCAGAATAAATGAAATGAACAATAGGTACATATGGCAATATAGATGCATTTTATGAATATAATTTGAAGCAAAAAAGTCTAGAGATTACATTTTGTACAATAATTTTAAATAATTATTTTCTACTTTAAAGTTTAACACACTAAAAATGGATAGAAGTGCATTTTTACAAACTTAAAACCATCAAGGGGGCTGGAGCCGTGGCACACTAGGTTAATTCTCCACCTGCGGCGCCAGCATCCCATATGGGCACCAGCTTCTAGTCCCGGTTGCTCCTCTTCCAGTCCAGCTCTCTGTTGTGACCTGGGTTAACAGCGGAGGATGGCCCAAGTCCTTGGGCCCCTGTACCTGCATAGGAGACCAGGAAGAAACTCCTGGCTCCTGGCTTCAGATTGGCTTGGCTCTGGCCATTGTGGCCATTTGGAGAGTGAACCAATGGAAGAAGTACCTTTCTCTCTCTCTCTCTCTCTCACTGTCTGTAAACTCTACCTGTCAAATAAATAAATAAAAAATAAAAAAGCACTAAAACAAGAGTATATACTTTTAATAACTACATATAAGTGTATCAAAAGGAAAATAAGGCAATTATAAAAACAGTTCATGGCAGGAGGCAGGGGAATAGAATGGACAAGAATCTCATGTGATTACAAGTTACTGTCATCGTTTTAGTTTTCTCTTAGTCTTTTCACAATGATTGTTTTATTGTCAAAACTAACAAATGAACAGCAGAGAATTTTTTATGTACAAATGATGATCTATTATTTATTTAAATAAAGAGACATAGTATTACATTACATAAAGAGACAGACCTAGACAGAGAAGACAGATATAACCCTTTGTTGATTCACTCCCTCAATTCTCGCAACAGCCAAAGCTGAGACAGGCTGAAACTGGGAGCTGGGAACTCAGTCTGGGTCTCCCACATGAGCTGCAAAGACCTAACTACCTGAACTATCACCTACTGTGTCTGAGGGTGCACATTAGCAGGAAGTTGGAATAGGGAGCTGAACGGGGACTAAAACTCTGGCATTCTGATATGGAATGAGTGTACCCCAAGTGGGCTCTTAACCACTATGCTAAATGCCAGTTTCATGAATGTCAATTATTAATTGAATATTATTATTAATGCAGTTATGTGCATGTGATATACAATACAAAATATCATAAAGAAAAAGAGAAAATAAATGTTTGCCATTTGAGTAACATCCTCCAAGTATTACTGTTCTTATACTGTGTGTGCCTTTCCACCCAATATTGTACATCAATAAAGCTCTTTGCCTATGTGTATAGTGGACCTCTAGAGAATTTTTAATTCCATCAGCCAGCATTGCCCTTTTGGGAGCTACTTTCTTCTTGCTGCAGAAAAATAGTGAGAAAATAATTTATTTGCACATTTCCAGGCAAAAGCACCCTCTGCTGTCGACTGATGGAGCTACAGTCTCACTTAGAGCACCATCAAGGCTATACTAGAGTTCAAAGATGTATGTCTCCACTTTAAGGAAGAAGATAACTGAAAAAGCAAATATTAAAATGGGTAAGTTGCATTTCCAAGCAGTATTAACAGTCCCCTGCCTCTGCCAGAAACTTTCTAAACTGTGTAACTTTTTACCTTGACTAATTACATTGTTTTTCTTAATTAATGCAGATTGGGTTTCCTGAGACTAAAATGGACAAGGAAGTGGAGATTCTGACCAGGTGGGTTATTGGGATATGTTTTGAGTAATGTCTCTGATATAGGAGGGAAGCAGGACTGGGAAGAAGGGAAGGTTGCACTGTGATGTATCTGCTGCAGAGCCTTCCACTGATCTCAACATGCTACAATGTGGGGATGGCACTTCAGAGAGATCCTGAACCCAGGTGAGGGGGCTGAACTTTTGAAGACTCCTTCCCCAAGGGCTGCTCACATCCAAAACGACTTTGGAAGAGAATTTCCTGTCGCTCTTTACTTTCAGACCCCTTCCTTCCCCTCTATATGAAGATACAGTGCAACAATAACCAAATTTTGATGGGTGTTGATGCAGCAGTTAAGGCGCTGCTTGCAATGCCTGTATCCCATATGAGGTTGCCTGAGTGAGTTCCAGCTCTGTTCTCGGTTCCCACTTCCTGCTAATGGGTACACTGGGAGGAAGCAGGTGAGAGCTCAGGTAGGGTCCCTGCCTCTCATGGAAGAGACCAAGATTGAATTCCAGGTTCCATGCTTGGGAATATTCAGCCTCAGTAGTGAGAGTGGGGAATGAACCAGCAGATGAAAGGTCTGTTTCTATCGTTCTGCTTTTCACATAAAATGAAAATAAGTGACTAAAAATCCAATTCTGGTCTTGTTTGTACATAGTGAGCCAGTCTCTCTGTGAAACTAAATTTGGCCCTTTTTTACCTCTGACCTCTGGGCATCAGGTACCACCTGCTGTAGGGATAAGCTGAGGGAGAGGCAACCTTGCAATATTGGTGGATATCAAGGAATCTTGGTCTTCCACTTGTGCATCTTTGTCATGAGCTATGGCCCTGGTCATTACTGATGGCAGATACATCACTGCCATCTCACTGTGACTAAGCCTTTTTTGTAGATGCCATGGCGTTACTCTAGAACTCTAGGTTTCTAAGGTTTTTGTTCTTCTACCAGAACTTGCCATAACACCACACAGCTTCATCTCATCACAGTTTCACATAGTCCCATAAGGAATGTTGGGTTATTTTTTCCTCATGTTGGGGTTGCTTATACTAAAGTCAAAATCCTCTGTAGACACCTTTTCTTCTCTGAATCTTCCACAATGCTCAGTGAAAAGATGGAAGCAGTATATGAAATAGGCTGTCCTCGTATCTGACATGTGATAATCCTGTCACATCTTGAACAGAGAAATCCGAAAACTCTTTGCTGATGTGATGGGCTTCTGTGTTTTTCCAAAGCTTCCAACATACTAGATACTTTTGCTCATCTGATTCAGTCGTATATTGATACAATGGACAAATGTTATGCCATGCTGGATGTCAAGATGGCCTAAGGTTTTCTGGGCTATCTTAATGACAGGGGGTTAACATAAGCTTGGGGAAAGACCATAAATGATTCTGTTGCTGATCTCACAATTGCTTCTGGTCCAGTTTGAAATAGATGGAAAGAATACCTTTGTCAGACCATCAGCTATATGATCAGGTATCAGGTATATGATACCACATTAATCTGCTTCAGCAAATACTTCACATCTGGTGCCACAACTGAAACTGGAGCTACTACTGGACTGAGTTTGAAGATGTATTCAGTAATCCTCCAGGATCCACCTGTGTGATGGGGAGCACACTGGTAAATTGAATGGAAATGCGTTAATAAGGCCAATTGCTTTGATTGAAGTGAAACTATTAATTTAATCTTGAATTTTAGGGTTAAGTTTCACTTGGTCTTGTTATATTATCTTTAAGTTTATATGTTTGTAGGTATATATGTAGCCAAATTTTGTTTGCTAATATTTTGTTTAGATTTTTTTTGGTGTCTATGCCCCCAAAGGATATTGTTCTACAGCTTCAATTTCTTCTAATATTTTTTCAGGCCTGATTTCTTAAGTTAACTTGGTATGTTTTCCTCTTTTTCTATTTTCTGAAAATAGTTTGTATGAGATTAGAATTATGTAAGGATTCTCCAGAGAAGTAGGGGCAATAGGAAATGTTTGTATAGATAAGAATAAACAGGAAGTTTATTATGGGAATTGGCTAAACTGGCTTTGGAGGCCAAAAATTCTCACTGTGTATCTTCTGCAAGTTGCAGGATCAGGAAAGACAGTGATACAATTCAGTCTGTCTGAAGGCCTGGGAACCTTTGGATAGACTCTGAGAGAGAGAGAGAGAGAGAAAGAATTTACTTTTCCTTTGAACCCCTAAATATGTGGTGCCCACCCACATTGGGCATTTGTACTCAGTCTGATTCAAATGCTAGTCTCTTCCAGAAACATCCTCACAGACATATGCAGAAATAATGATTCGCCAGCTCTCTGGACACACCTCTTAACCTGGTTAGGTTGACAGACAAAATTAACCATGGCAAGTTATCTTCTACTTAGATATTTAATGTAATTCACTGATTAAGCCATCTGGGCATGCTGATATCTTTGTTCCAAAGTTTTTGTTATTAATACACTTTCTTTTTTTTAATTAATATACTTTAAGAGCTAAAAGGTTATTTGACTTCCTAAATTTTCTTGTTTTCATTTGGTGAGTGGTATCTTTTTTAAGATTTATTTTATTTTATTTTATTTTTTTTTACTTGAAAGGCAGAGTTACAGAGAGAGGGAAGGAGAGACAAAGAGAGATTTCCCATCTGCTCCTTCCACAAATGGCCTCAATGGTGGGGGCTGGGCTAGGCTGAAACCAGGAGCTTCTTCTGGGTCTCCCACATGGGTGCAGGGTCTCAAGCATTTGGGCCATCTTCTTCTGCTTTCCCCGGAGCATTAGTTAGCTAGATGGGAAATGGAGCAGCTGGGACTTGAACTGGTGCCCATAATGGGATGCTGGCTCTGCTAGCAGTGGTTTAACTCACTATGCCACAGTGCTGGTCCCAGTAAGACGTATTTTTCAATAATTTTGCTTATTTTCTTCACATTGTCAAATTTATTGGCATGAAATTATCAATAATATCTAATTGCTTTTTTAATATTTGTAGCATTTGTCATTGTATCCTCTTTCCTTGTGATGCTGGTAATTTGTGTCTTCTGTTGTGTGATGAGTCTTGCTGAAGGGTTATCAATGTAATTAGACATTTTACCTTGTTGGAAATGTTGGAGTTTTTCTATCATTTGTCTATTTGCTATTTATTTATTTTCACTCTTTTTGTTGTTTTCAATTACTTTGGGTTTAATTTGTTCTGTTTAAAAATCATCTTTTACAGCACTCTGATCTCAGAATCAGCCCTTAACGCATCCTGGTCTGGCTGAAAAGCCCATGAGAGAGAGGAAATCTTTCATCTTCTATCCACGGGTTTATACCCAAATGCCTGCTACATTCAGGGCTGGACCAGGCTTAAACCAGGACCTAGAACTCCATTTGAGTCTCCCACATGGGTGATAGAGGCCTAAACCATGAACTATTATCTGCTGCATCCCTGAAGCAGTAGGAGTAAGCTGGATCAGAAGCGTCTTAGTTGGGATACAAGCCAGTGCCTTTAGTGGTGGTTTAACTGGCTGCTGTACAATGCCTACCACAATATTGTGATATTTTCATTACCTTTAAGTAAGAAATATTTTGTAATGTTTCTTATAATTTTTTATTTCATTCATGAATTATTGAGCAGCATAATGCTTAATGTTCAAATATTCAGGATTTTCTAGATGTCTTGTTTTTATTAAACCATTGTGGTTAGGTAAAATTCTCCATTTTTAAAAAATAGTTTTTTATTTATTTGAAAGACACAGTTATAGAAACAGAGAGAGAGAGAGAGAATGAGAGAGAGAGAGAGAGATATCTTCCAACCACTGCTTCACTCCCCAAATGACCACAACGGCCAGGGTGGAGCCAGGCCAAAGCCAGGAGCCAGGAGATTTTGCTGGTTTTCCCACATGGGGGCGGGGCCCCAAGCTTTTGGGCCATCTTCCACTGCTTTCCCAGGAACATTAGCAGGGAGCTGAATTGGAAGTGGAGCAGCTGGAACTCAAACCAACACCCATATGGGATGCTGACACTGTAGGTGTGGCTTAGCCTTCTATGCCACAACATTAGCTCCCTCAATTTTTATTTATTGAGGCTTGCTTTATTTTCCAATGATGGCTTCTCTTGGCAAATGTTTCCTATGCACTATATGTCTTTACTTTACTTTCATCTTTTAAAAGATTTATTTATTGGGGCTGGCACTGAGGTGAGTGTGTAAGGCTGCCGCCTGCAGTGCCAGCATCCCATGTAGGCAGTGGTTTGGGTCTTAGCTGCTCCACTTCCAACCCAGATCTCTTCTGTGGCATAGGAGAGCAGTGGAAGATGCTTAGGTTGTTGGGCCCCAACATGGGAGACCTGGAGGAGGCTCTGGGATCCTGGCTTTGGGTTGGCCCAGTTCTGGCTGTTGTGGCCATTTGGGGAGTGAGCCAGCAGATGGAGGATCTCGCTCTCTCTGACTCTGCCTTTCTGTGACTCTGCCTTTTAAGTAAGTAAATCTCTCTCTTTTTTTTAAAGGCTTATTTATTTATTTAATAGGCAGAGTCACAGAGAGTGAGAGAAAGAGGGAGAGATGAGATAAAGAGAGAAAGAGAAAAAAGAGAGAGAGAAGGGAGAGAGATCTTCCATCCACTATGTCACTCTCCAAATGGGCACAACAGCTAGAAATGGGCTAATCTGAAGCCAGGAGCCAAGAGCTTCTTCTGGGTCTTCCTAGTGGTATTCTTCAGTTATTGAAGGAAGTTGGAAATGGGTGACATTTACCCTTGGAGGATTGGGGTGGACTGAAACAAACTCAAACTTCCCTGGTGAGTTTTTGCTGTATTGAAATAGTACATCCTAAAGAAGGAGATTTATGACCCATTCTGTTCACTTTCCTTTGGCAACCTAATTACAGCAGTACTTTATGTAATGTAGAGCCTAATCTTCACTTATTTTCTTTGTATTAAATAAAACACTAGAAGGTATGTTTCTCCCAGTTCTCCAGAAGAAACCTAAAGACTAGGTTTGCATAGTTTCTATACAAAGAGGGACTTGTGATGCGACATTTGTGAATATGTGTTCTTTCCCTTCCTCATCTCAATCTATTAATTCTCCTCATGAGTGGAGTGATAGTTATAGGCCAATTAGGAGACATTCATTCATTAACAAATATTCAGTGGGGCCTACAATCACCAGGCCCTTGTTCTAAGTGTTAAGGATAATTTTGTTTAAACAGACAAATCCTGCTGTCATAGAGTTTACATCCTGCTGAGGGGAAGCAGTCAATAACTAAGAAAGTATGGGGGTGGGCATTGTGGTGCAGTGAGTTAAGTTGTCCCTTGGGATACCTGTATTCTCTATTGGAGTGCCTAGTTCAAGTCTGGGCTATTCTGCTTCTGATTCAGCTTCCTGTTGATATGCCTCAGAAGGAAGGAAATGATGGCCCAAGTAATTGATTTCCTGCCACCTCTGTGGGAGACCTGTTGAAAGTCCTGTCTCCTGCCTTCAGTCTAGCCCAGCACTTACTGTTGTAGGCATTTGGGGAGTGAACCAGTAGATCGAAGATATTTCTCTATCTCTCTTTCTCCGCCTTTCAAATAAATAAGTTAATCTTTTAAAAGAGAAGAAAATAAGTGAGAGGATGATAATTGCTATGTAGAAAAAAAGCAGAGATGGAGGAAGAACCTTTCTGGATTGGAAGTGGTGGTGGTTGTGATTTTACGTAAAGCTGGAGAGTACTCACTTAAAAGGTGACATTGAAGATTCTCTGTGGGAGAGTGTCTATCAGTCTGAAGTTCCCACGAAACGCATTCTTCTGAGTATCTCCCCTGTCATGGAAGTTAGCAGAAATTTGGGACCAAGATCTGGGTATCAAGATCCTTTTGTCCACTTTGTGACACTGTTACAAGGACTCACAGGTGTTGTGAAGCACTATAAAGCATGTGGTGTGGCTGGGAGCAGTTGGCCTACAGGAGTGGCAAACAAATTATCCTAACAAGTCCTTATTGATTACCTACAATTCAGAGAAGACCACCAGTCCCCCAGGGATCCCGGGAAGACACACTGGTTTCTCTTTCTCCAAGAGGCTGACACACGGCTTGGGGAGTGGTGTAGAAAGCTTTGAGGATACAGTCTGAACAGTGCAATTGTAGAAATACAACTGCCGATGCATTTAGGACAATACCTTTTGCCAAAACCCAAATGTCATGCTTCACTGGCTTGCTGAGTGAAAGAGAATTCTGCTCATTCACCTTTTCCACCTTGCCCCAACACAAAGATCATTACACTGCTTGCAGAGTAATCTAATGAGAAGCCCCTTTTTAGCTGGCTGAGACCCAAGGACTGTGATTGCTGAATACAGGGCAGACGGATGAAAGTTTCACTTTGCAAAGTTAACCTTACATTTGAGAGTCCTTCATAGAACAGCATCCATTACCTACAGCTAAGTTGCGAATAGACCTATTGGTGAAATTTAATTGATGCATTTAGATCTAGAGAGGAAACATTTCTGTCAGGCATTTCGATTAGTTGCCTGATTGGACTACAGAGGTAAAGCTGTTATTATATTCGGGAGAAGTAAGTCTGTCACCTTCCTTCGGGAAGGTAAGGACTTGTTTCAGATATCAGCTTTTACATGCCTGGGAACTAAACACTGTATTTCCTCTTTGTGCTGTTTACCATGGCCAGGCTATCAAATACAAAATTTAAAAGGGGTTGTAAAGTACTTCCAGCTAAAAGCAGAAGAATTCACAAAATCTAGGCTATACCTTTGTTGATAGCAAACCTGTCTATTTAATCATACAAGTCCATAAAGGAAATATTCTGCCAAATTAGCTCTTGGATAGTTTGTATTGTCATAAACGTGTAAAATTAAGATGCTCTGATACTTTTTAAAAAGCTTTTATTTAAATAATGCATTCTTCGTAGGTACAACTTTAGGAATACAGTGGTTCTTTCTCCCATACCCATCCCGACTCTGGTCCCACCTCCTACACCCTCTCCCATCCCCTTCTTCATTATGGTTCATTTTTAGTTTAATTTTATATACAGAGGACCAACTCTATGTTAAGTACATATTTCAACAGTTTGTAACCACACACATACACAACATATAGGGTACAGTTTGAGGACAAGTTTTGCAGTTAATTCTCATAGTACAACTCATTAAGAATGGAGGTCCAACATGGGGAGTAAGTGCACAGTGACTTCTGTTGTTCCTTTAACAATTAACACTCTTATTTATAATGTTAGTGGTCACCCGAGGCTCTTGCCATGGGCTGCCAAGGCTATGGAATCCTTTTGTGACCACAAACTCCATCAGTATTTGGACACAGCCATAAGCAAAGCAGAAGTTCTCTCCTCCCTTCAGAGAAAGGTACATCCTTATTTGATGGCCCTTTCTTTCCACTGAGGTCTCATAGAGATCCTTCATGTAGGATATTTTTTTGCAAGAGTCTTGGCTTTCCATGCTTGAAATGCTCTCACAGACCTTTCCGCCAGACCAGGAAGACTTAAGGGTTGATTATGAGGTCAGAGTGTTATTTACAAATGCTCTGATACTTTGTCTTTGATACTTTGAAAGGATTTGGTTTCAGTTTTTAAAATATATATTGCTTTGACTTATTTTTTTCCCTCAGGATAAAAAAAAATACGTATTGAAAATAGTTCAAGATTTCTTATTTTTTTAATAGAAGATTTATTTATTTACCTATTTGAGAAGTAGAGTGATAGGGATTGAGGAGGGAGTGAGAGAGAGAGGAAGAGAGATATCTTTTATCACTGACTCTCTCTGCAAATGCCCCCACAGTTTGGGCTAGGTCAGGCTGAACGAGGAGCCAAGAACGCCACCTGGGATTCCCACACTGGTGGCAGGAAACTAAGTATTTGGGCCTTCATCCATTGCTTTCCCCGTTGCAAGAGCAGTATGCTGAATCATAAGAGCAGACTAGCCAGGACTCTGATATAGGATATGGGCATCCCAAGAGGCAGGTTAGGTTAACTCATTGTGCCACAAGACATGCCAGGCTTTACAAGAGTTCAAAGTTTTATCCCACCCTTAAACTTGTCCACTTTCATAATTTCCTGTTTATTAGGACTTATGAAAACATAGAGTGATGGCTGTATGAAGGTACTTCAAAATAAACTTCATGGAAAATGCATATTATAAAAAATTATGCATAGAGTTCAGTATTTTCTCACCAAAAAGAACTTATCTTTTAGTTTCATTTTTCCATGGGTCTTTGAATTACCCCTATATTTTAGGTTACATCTGAAAGTTGATAAGGGACAAGTATTCAGGGTTTTATGTTTAATTCCTTTCATGATTATATACTTATTTTTCAATTAAAAAATGGATCCTAAAGGCCTTCTTATTGAAAAAAATTTGACTTGAATATGTATATATATTATACAAACATATATGTATATATGTTTGTATAATCTATGCATATATACACATGTATATGTATATATGTATGCATATATGTAGATGTATGTGTATATGTGTGTGTGTATATATACATATATACCACGTATGTATATATATTATACAAACATGTATGTACTTATAAATGTTCTTCCCTTGATACCACACATTTGTTAATTGTGAGACATTTGTGATGCATTAGTTTTTCTATTATTAAGATGTTAAGAGTCTGCTTTTTTCCCCCAAATATTTACTTATTATTTCTTTGAAAGGCAGAGTTACAGAGGAAGGGAGGGAAGGAGGGAGATCTTCCACTCGCTGGTTTCCTCCCATAATGGCCACAATGGCCAGGGCTGTGCCATGCCAAAGCCAGGAGCCAGAACTTCTTTGAGGTTTCCCATGTGGGTGCAGTGGCCCAAGCACTTGAGCCATCTTCCTACTTTCCTAGGTGCATTAACAGGGAGCTAGAAAGGAAGTGGAGCAGCCAGGTCTTAACCAGCTATGCCACAACACTAGCCCCAAAGTGCCTGTTTTTTATCCTTTAAACTAATGAGTTGCTTAATATCTAAAAGCTTCTTCAAAACCTAAAACTGTCCGGCGCCGCAGCTCACTAGGCTAATCCTCCGCCTTGCGGCGCCGGCACACCGGGTTCTAGTCCCAGTCGGGGCACCGATCCTGTCCCGGTTGCCCCTCTTCCAGGCCAGCTCTCTGCTGTGGCCAGGGAGTGCAGTGGAGGATGGCCCAAGTACTTGGGCGGTGCACCCCATGGGAGACCAGGATAAGCACCTGGCTCCTGCAATCAGATCAGCGCGGTGCGCCGGCCACAGCGCGCTACCGCGGCGGCCATTGGAGGGTGAACCAACGGCAAAAGGAAGACCTTTCTTTCTGTCTCTCTCTCACTGTCCACTCTACCTGTCAAAAAAAAAAAAAAAAAGAATAAAAAAACCCTAAAACTGTCAACTAAAATTAGGTATAGCTCTGTTGGACTTACTGGAAACTTCATTTAAATAATTTCATGGTAACCTACAGTAGGTCTCCAGAAAAAGCAGCTTCTTAGTGCATTCAAATTGGATCAGTTTTGGACAAGAACTCCTCTGTGCAACAGGCACCATCAAAAGATTCAGTTTATTCTACTTTTCTATAGGATGATAAATTGTCAATGAACAGAAAGGCCTGTTCTACCACTCCTCAAATTGCCTGAATGGGTCATGGTGAATTGGAATCAGAATCTTTTGGCCTCTCCCCTTGAGTCACTCTCTGTGATGAGGGAGTAGTGGGAAGTAGCCTGGCCACCAAGCCAGGGACTGGTTAGACATCGAATTAGGTTGTGATGTACTTAACAAGTTGTCATCAACAAGTTTACCTGTGGCATGTCAAGGAGGACAGGATTGTAATTGGAGAAACTGTTGCATAAGAGGGTGATGAAGCCCTATGAATTGACTGGGAGAAGATACCAAGATCAATACTAAGCAGGCTACTTTCCCAGCTCCCAAATACCTAGAATGGGATGGTGGGGTGGGCATGGAAGGGGGCCTATTGCATCACAGCTGAGAAAGAACCATTTTCCTTTTTTCCCCTCAATCGTTCTTTATTGAGGCTCTGAATATCAATATTGGGTTTCTAGCTAATCCAAAAAGCTACACACAGCTGAGAGTTTGAAGAAAATGTTGCCAGTTGCCTGGAGGAAATGAGATGGGCCTTGAGAAAATTCTGGAAGGGTTGAGCCATTGCTGCCAGGACTCATGTAAAGAATGCCCAGGACAGGGAGATATTGACATCATGGAGAACTTCAGTTTCTCATGGTGACAACCTAGTTACCATTATTTATATTTTCTCCAAAAGAGATTTTTTTGGGGATTCCTAATAAACTTCTGAAAGTAGTGATGTTAGGAACATTGGGTAAATTCTTCCTATTCCATCTTTTAGACCTTTTTGGATTGACAGGGTGAAGGAGTGGATAGACAGAGGCTTGCCAAGTAAATGATTACAGTAATCTGTTCCATGAAGCTCATTAATTGGAAACTTGTAGAACACATTTATGTGGTTGTTATAGAAGGGTACTGGTTGGCCAAGTTGCCAGAGGAGTGTCACTTCCAGTCCATGCTCAGCAGTGCCTTGATTAGGACTGTGAGTGGGAATGTGCGGGCATTATGGTACAGCCGATTCAGCACCAGCTTGGGACACCCACATCCCATGTCAGAAAACTAGTTCAAATTCTGGCTAAGCTGCTTCTGATTCAGCTTCCTGGAGGCAGCAGATGATGGCTCAGATGCTTGGGTCTCTCCACCCAGATGAGAACCCACTTATAGTTCTGGGCTCCCAACTTTGGCCTGGCCCAACCCAGCACTGGTTGTGGCAGACATTTGGGGAGTAAATCAATGGATGGAAGAGCGATCTCTCCCTCTCTCTCCACCCCCCACTCTGCCTTTCAAATAAATAAATAAAATAGATAACTGAACAAATATTAAGACATAGATTGTGAATGAGTTGTATGGTTGAAGGAGAAAGGGCAGTGAAAAGTAGGCAGGAATGGTAGAAAAGTTCAGAGACTGGGAGAGATAAGAAAGAAAGCATGAGCCTAAGTTAATGATTGCACTTACTGTTCTAAGAGCCACACACTGTTCTAAGTGTTTTGCTTCTGTTAACACACTTTATTTTTATACTAGCAGTATTCTATAGAAGACACATGATTTTCATGTTTTATATGCCAAAACAGGCAGAGAGTTTAAGCAATTTGTCATAGTCACACAACTAGTCAGTGATAGAGTCAGGATTAGAAGGCAGGAAATCAGATTTCGCAGCCCAAGTCTTTTTTTTTTTAATAGAAAACTTTTATTTAATAAATATAAATTTCGAAAGTACAACTTTTGGATTATAGTATTTCTTCCCCTCATAACCATCCTCCCACCTGCAAACCATTCCATTTCTTACTCCCTCTCCCATCCCACTCTTCATTAGGATTCATTTTTAATTATCTTTATATACAGAAGATCAACTGTATACTGAGTAAAGATTTCAATAGTTTGTACCCACACAGACACACAAAGTATAAAGTACTGTTTGAAGTTTTAGCATTAATTCTCATAGTACAACACATTAAGGACAGAGGACCTACATGGGGAGCAAGTGCACAGTGACTCCTGTTGTTGATTTAACAATTACATTCTTATTTATGACATCAGTCATCACCTGAGGCTTTTGTCATGAGCTGCCAAGACTATGGAAGCCTCTTAAGTTCACAAACTCTGACCTTATTTAGACAAGGCCATAATCAAAGTGGAAGTTCTTCCTCCCTTCAGAGAAAGACACCTCCTTCTTTGATGTCCCCTTCTTTCCACTGGAATCTCACAGAGATCTTTCATTTAGGTCACTTTTTGCCAGAGTGTCTTGGCTTTTCACGCCTGAAATACTCTCATGGGCTTTTTAGCCAGATCCAAATGCCTTAAGGGCTGATTCTGAGGCCAGGGTGCTGTTTAGGCAGCCCAAGTTCTTAATGCACTACACTGCTACCATGCTGCAAGATACAGGTGTGGATGGAAAGTCTCAGCAGTGGATCCATCCTAGGAAGAAGGCAATGGTGATGTGTCAGAGTGGAGCCAAACAAGGGTGTGATACATGCCTGCCTTCCTGGGGGGTGTTTTATATACGATTCTTACCCAGGTGACAAACTACATCAGAGCCCCTCTGCCCAGGTACCTTCTGAGTCTTAGATTCTGGGACCCTATAATGTGTCTATAAAATAAAAGAATGAAATACAAAGTGAAAAGAAGCTGGTGGAATGGGTAGAGAGCATTTTTTTAGATGTCAAGCTGTGACTCAGTCTGGAATGAGCAATTCACGGGGCTCTGATTTACACAAGACCTATTTTCTATATCTTGTTCTATGAACAAACCTTTTTTCCACCATCCCTGGCAAGGGGTTAGGAAACACTGCTGAGACTGCCAGCATCAGAGGGAGCTCATTGCTCTCTGTTCTTGTCCCTTTGCATAACCTCTGTGAATACTAAGTTCCTTTTTGACAGTGACTGTAGTTTCTGAAACCTTTATCTGCTGGTTTTGACTCCATCTCTCAGACTTGTTTGCCATATATAGAATTGCTTTTCTACATGATTCACAAAGCCCTCCAACCTTTCTGATCTTTTTCTTTGGCTAAAGTCTTGCCAGGTTCTTCAGTTTTCTTACCAATGTGAAATGATACAAGATCTTTCATCATCCTAGTAATTTTCTGCGTAGTCTATATTTTGGCAGGAGTCCCTGGGAATGCGACACCTGAGTTGATAAGGTGTGGCTTGACCAACATGGATCAGAGGAAGTGGGTTGATGATAGTAAGGAAGTAGCTTAGCAAGGAGGAGTTGAATTTGTCAGCACCTCTCTGTATCCCCACCTGCAGTGCTCCAAACTCCACCTTCTGTGCAGGAGAATCTTGCAGCTTCCTAAAACCATGGTTAAGAACTGGTGATGGCCAAAAATGTCCCCCATGGCTGCCGTCTATGTCCTTGTGATGACCTTTAGTTCATGTCATTATAATAATCATCATAATAAAATCAGCATGGCTAACACTCCTACTTCCATCGTGCACCTGATGTTGTGACACTTCCAAACTTTCTGAAAAGGGCAAGGAAATGGGCAGCACTCAAACTTACTCCTTGTGGATTTTTCAATTAAACCTCACTTCAGACACCAGATCCAGAAGTTTGGGCATCCCAAACTTCACTGAGTGCAACTCTCTGGAGCATGCCCATACTCCTTCTTGAGTATGTACTTTCTCTTTGAATGCAAAAAAACCTTGCTTCTCTGCTGACTTGAGCTGCATCTCATCCTTGAATTCCTTCAGGTGTCAGAGACAAGAATCTGGATCCAGCCACCCCACATCAGAGGCACCTCTGTTTATTTGGAATTAGTTAATGCAGTCTAGGACCTCAGCAGCTGGAGGCAGCTTCTTTACAAAGTGGGCTCATGGTAAGCTTGTATCAATGAAAGCTCACGAGTCACTTTTTTCTGTATTTCTCATCCTATTCTTAAATTTATTTTTAATTAAAGATATGACATTATATTTTAATCCATTGTTTACTATGTTTGTATATTGATTATGTCATATACAAATAAAGAGCCTCCCAAGCTGTTTTTATTCTGTCTGATGTTTTATTCATCAATGTTTTCATCTAAATTATTAAAGCAAATAGCAAAATGTCAATTCGGAGTCTTGTGGTACAACCCTAGGAACCTTGCATCAGAAGCAGTTTTCTTCCTTCTGAAGGATGAAGCTCTCCACAAGACAGGACAAACTGTTGTCCAGAATTTTGGCTAAGAATAAATCTGGCAGTTGTCTGGAAAAGTCCGCCAGGGATTTTCCATCGCATTTCTGCACCTGTGTACAGCTCCAACTCTGGGGTGGGTTCCCTAGCTGGGTCCTGGATAAAGTCTGATTACAAGTTTGTTCCTTTGGGCTTCTGGGTTAATAATCCCAACATGCCAAACTGGTGGGATCTGGGCCTTCAGTTTTCTTGCCTTTTAGTGAGTTCTCTAAAGGCTGATGGGAGGACAGCCCTACAAGTTAATCATTTTTGTCTTTTTTTTTTTTTTAAGATTTAGTTATTTATTTGAAAGGTAGGGTTACAGAGATAGAGAGAGAGAGAGAGAGAGAGAGAGAAGTATCTTCCATCTGCTGGCTCAGTCTCCAAATGGCCACAACAGCAAGGGCTGGGCCAGGCTGAATCTAGGAGCCAGGAGCTTCATCCTGCCCTCCCATGTGGGTGGAGGGGCCTAAGCCATTGAGCCATCTTTTGCTTTCCCAGGCACATTAGCAGGGAGATGGATCAGAAGTGGAACAGCCAGGACTCAAACTAGCACCTCTATGGGATGCCGGCTCTGCAGGCAGCAGCTTAACCAACTACATCACAGTGCCAGCCCTCCTGGTTTTCAAGTGCAGCCTTCCCTTTGGTGTCCCAATGCCCCAGAGTTTGAATGTTCCTGAGGATACTCAGTTACCTTAAGACCGTCTTAGCCTCGGCCCTTGGGCATTGGCCCTCTTGAGTGCAATCATCAAGAATTTCCCTGCTGCTGGTGCCTGTGGCTGACTTCTTACAGTCCTCTTGGTGTGACCACCTGGAGGGAGCACCTCAGCCACAATGACAAAGCGAGTCACACTTTGCTGTGCAGCTTGCCGTTTCCCCGGCTGCCTAGCTGAAGGTGTTGGGGGAAGAGGAAAGTTTGTTGGGCCTCCAGAGCTCCAAGTGCAACCCTCCACTGTCCCTTCCCGACATCTTTGCGGTATCTGTACTCCCTGTCGTGTTCAGTTTTGCTTCTCTGTCAAAAGTTTCCCATGTCCATTAATTCAACCTGGTAACCAGTAAATTGTCTTGCAATGTATCATACTTGCCAGCTGTTATCTGATTCTAGAGTTCAATGAGGTTCAAGCTCTTTTCCCTGGAATCTTTACCTCCAAGCAAATCAGGAAATGTATATGGACCTCTTTGCAGCACCCCAAGCATTCTGAGACAGGTATAGAGCCTTTTATTTTCCTGGAATCTGTGGTGGGTTTCTAGATGTATGCTGTCCAATAGAAGCATAAAATATGGGCCACAATGTAAACCATGTCAATAATTTTACATTTTCTTTTAGATAAATTAAAAACTTTTATTTGAAAGGAACATAGTGAGAGAGAAAGAGAGAGAGAAAGAGAGAGAGAGCCAGTTAGAGAGAGAAAACTTCCATCTGCTGGTTCACTCCCCCAAATACCTGTAAGAGTTAGAGCAGGGCAAGACGGAAGCCAAGAGTCCTCAATTAATTAAGAGATTTCATGCGGATGGCAGGGATCTAACCACCTGGTCCATCATTAGTTGCCTTCCAGGATGTGCATCATCAGAAGCTGGAATTGGAAGCAGAGCAGTGACTTGAAATCAGGCACTCTGATACGAGATGTGGGTTCCCTAAGTGGCATCTTACTGTGTGCACCAAACACCTGTCTCAGGCTTTGTTCCTTCTTCTTTTTTTTTTTTAAGCTGACATAAGGAATTTATTTCGTAGAAAAGTAACATCTAGAGAAAGCCACAAACAGCCCTAGTATTTCTACAGTACTATATATAAAATGACAAATGAAAACTGCTCACAAAGACAACACTGAAAGATACCAAAGCACTTTTTAAATCTAAGAATTCAAATTTTACTCAGAATGGTTTTACTCCTAACATAGATCCAAGTTTTAATACTCTGACATTTTGTAAACCTGATAGGCAGTATACCCAATTATATATCATTTGGCAATATTCAACTTGGTGATCACTAAATCTGGTAATACCAAGACTTACTCATTATACTCATCTGGTGTATCTCCACACAAATATTTTAAAATTCCAATTTCTTGTTCAACTGGTAAACTGTTTGAATTATTTAAATATATTTAGATTTTTCTAGATAAAAACTAAGTTTTCTACACTTAACACAAAATCAAATGTACAACAAAATGTGGTAAGTGCTCACTGTGTTTTACAGGAATATTAATACTCTTACACAATGTTTATCTTTTATCTGCCTTTTTTTCATTTATTAAACTTTTATTTAATGAATATAAATTTCCAAAGTACAGCTTATGGGTTACAATGGCTTCCCCCCTCCCACAACTTCCCTCCCGCCCGCAACCCTCCCCTTTCCTGTTCCCTCTCCCCTTCCATTCACATCAAGATTCATTTTCAATTCTCTTTATATACAGAAGATCAGTTTAGTATATATTAGGTAAAGATTTCAACAGTTTGCCCCATATAGCAACACAAAGTGAAAAAACTACCGTTGGAGTACTAGTTATAGCATTAAATAACAGTGTACAGCACATTAAAGACAGAGATCCTACATAATATTTTTTTAAAATTAATTAATTTTCTATGCCATTTCCAATTTAACACCAGGTTGTTTTTTTTTTCATTTCCAATTATCTTTATATACAGAAGATCACTTCAGTATATAATTAGTAAAGACCTCATCAGTTTGTACCCACACAGAAGCACAAAGTGTAAAAATACTGTTTCAGTACTAGTTATAGCATCACTTCACATTAGACAACACATTAAGGACAGATCCCACATGGGGTGTAAGTACACAGTGACTCCTGTTGCTGACTTAACAATTTGACACTCCTGTTCATGGCATCAGTAATCTCCCTAGGCTCTAGTCATGAGTTGTCAGGGCTATGGAATCCTTTAGAGTTCTCTGACTTTGATTACTTAATCTAAAATATGCTCTCTTTACACTGTAGCCAATTATATGATTTTTTTAAAAGAAATTTTGTTTCTTCTAATTTTTGTGTGGAAGACTATGTTCCATTTGCAATGAACCTTCCCCTAGATTCTGGTGATTTCTTGGCAGTGATCCACATTCTTTTTTGTTGTTGTTGTTTACTTGTTTTTTTTTTTTTTCACCAGAAACATTTTATTTGAGGCATACAAACTTCATGCATTTCACAAATACAAACTTATAAACATAGTGATTCTTTCTACCCTACTCTTCCTCCCACCAATACTCCCACCCTTCTTCCTCCTCCCTCTCCTATTCCCATTCTTATTTTTTACTAAGATCTATTTTCAATTAACTTTATACACACAAATTAACCATACAGTAAGTACAGAGTTAAATAAATAGTATATAAGATCTGTTCCTCAGCAGTTGAGACAAAGGCTGTTCAAATCAAAGCCATCACATCTCAAAGTGTCAATTTCACTTCTATGGACTGCCTTTTATGTACTCCAATAGCTACCACAGATCAGAGAGAACATATGGGATTTGTCTTTTTGGACTGGCTTATTTCACTAAATATGATGTTCTCCATTTTCATCCATTTTGTTGCAAATGACAGGAATTTATTTTTTTTACCACTATGCAGTATTCCATGGTGTACGTATCCCATAAGTCCTTTATCCAGTCTTCAGTTGATAGGCATGTGGGTTGATTCTAAATCTCAGCTACTTTGACTTGAACTGCAATAAACATTGGGATACAGAAAACTCTTTCATATGCTGCTTTCAATTTCCATGGGTAAATTCCCAAGAGTGGGATGGCTGGGTCACATGGTAAGTCTATATTCAGATTTCTGAGGTATCTCTATACTTCCTTCCACAGTGGTGTACCAGTTTATATCCCTACCAACAGTGGATTAGGGTACCATTATCTCCACATCTTCACCAGCATTTGTTGTTTGTTGGTTTCTGTATGAAAGTCATTCTAACTGGGGTGAGGTGAAGCCTCATTGTGGTTTTGATTTGCATTTCCTTTATGGCTAGTGATCCTGAGCATTTTTTCATGTGTCTGCTGGCCATTTGGATTTCCTCTTTGGAAAATGCCTGTTCAAGTCCTCTGCCCATTTCTTAGCTGGATTATTTGTTTTGTTATTGTTGAATTTCTTGAACTTTTTATATGTTCTGATTATTAATCCTTGATCAGTTGCATAGTTAGCAGAATATCTATTCTGTTGCAATGGTTTATCCATTGTTTTTGTGCCAATACTAAGCCATTTTGATTATAGCTGCCCTGTAGTATGTCTTGAAATCTGGTATTGTGATGCCTCTGGCTTTGTTTTTGTTGTATAAGATTGCTTTAGCAATTGGGGTCTCCTGTGTTTTCATATAATTTCAACATCATTTTTTTTCTATATCTGAGAAGAATGTCTTTGGTATTTTGACTTTTATCACATTGAATCAGTAAATTGCTTTCAGTAGTATGGAAATTTCTATAAAATTGGTTCTTCCAATCCATGAACATGGGAGATTTTTTTTTGTATTTTTTTGTGTCTTCTATTTCTTTCTTTAATGTTTTGTTATTCTCATTGTAGAGATCTTCAACATCCTTGGTTAAAGTTATTCCAAGGTATTTGATTTTTTTTGTAGCTATTGAGAATGGGATTGATTTTAGAAGTTCTTTCTCAGCCATGCCATTGTCTTACAAAGGCCATAGACTATACAAAGGCTACTGTCTATACAAAGGCTATTTATTTTTGTGTGTTAATTTTATATCTGGCCACTTTACCAAACCCTTCTATGAGTTCCAATAGTCTCTTAGTGGAGTCTGTTGGATCCCCTATATAGAATCATGTCAACTGCAAATAGGGATAGTTTGACTTTCACTTTCCCATTTTGTATCCCTTTGACTTCTTTTTCTTGCCTAATGGCTCTGGTGTTTTGACCAGATAGTGATATGGTCAAGAGCTGTGCACAGACTTTAATATTAGAGGCTTGATTCATGAATAAACATCCACATACCCATGAAAGTAGAAAGATAAGATTTATTTACAAAGACTCCCGTCTGTTAGAAACTTACAACTACAGCACTGGAATAAGGCATCATGGGCAATGCATGTAGTATTTGGGAAGCAATCAGTACCACCTTAATTTGTTTTTCTTCTTACTTTTATATCCTTTTTTATGTAATCCTTTACCTGATTTTAACCTTAGCAGTGCTTGTGAATTGGCCATAGGCAAATGTTTTTAAAGTTGTCTGTGAACTGGCCTGGCCAGGGCCATATTCCCACACAATTTGATCAGAAATTGTTTGGAAGAATAGAGGGCACCTTCAATTCCCTAAACAGCCTCTGTGTTCACCCAAGGTTGTACAGACTCATCTCCTTATCTTGTTTACTTCTTGTCCTTGAGTCAAACTTTTTAATTCTACTTTTTTTTTGACAAGCAGAGTTAGACAGTGAGAGAGAGAGATAAAGAGAGAGAGAGAGAGAGAGAAAGAGAGAGAGAGAGAAAGGTCTTCCTTCCATTGGTTCACCCCCCAAATGGCTGCTACAGCCAGTGTGCTGCAGCCAGCACGCTGCGCCGATCTAAAGCCAAGAGCCAGGTGCTTCCTCCTGGTCTCCCATGTGGGTGCAGGGCCCAAGCACTTGGGCCATCCTCCACTGCCTTCCCGGGCCACAGCAGAGAGCTGGACTGGAAGAGGAGCAACCGGGACAGAAACCAGGGCCCCTTCCTTCTACTTTTAACAGTACTTTTTCATTCTCTTTACATCTGGCTAAAACTACCAGGACTATATTGAATAGCAATGGTGAGAGTGGGCATCCCTGTCTGGTACCAGATCTCAGTGGAAATGCTTCCAACTTTTCCCCATTCAACAGGATGCTGGCTGTGGGTTTGTCATAAATTGCTTTGATTGTGTTGAGGACTATTCCTTCTGTACCCAATTTGCTTAAGGTTTTCATCATGAAAAGGTGTTGTATTTTGTCAAATGATTTCTCTGCATCTATTAAAATAATCGTATAGTTTTTGGTCTTCAATTTGTTAATGTGATGAATCAGATTGATTGATTTGCAAATATTGGAACATCCCTGCATACCAGAGATAAATCCCACTTGATCTTGGTGAATGATCTTTCTGATGTGTTGTTGGATTTGATTGGCTAGTATTTTTTGAGGATTTTTACATCTATGTTCATCAGGGAGATTGGTCTGTAGTTCTCTTTCTCTGTTGTATCTTTTTCAGGTTTAGGAAATACGATGATGCTGGATTCATAGAGGGAGTTGGGGAGATGCTTCACATTCTGTTGTGCTAGAAGCATCACCTTGACCTCTGCCTGCATCTCTGCATGACATCTTCCTGTGTACATCTGTCTCCAAATTTTCTCTTTTTCAATAAGGAAACTTGAGTTAAGAGCCCATCATACTCTAGTATGACTTCATCTTTTCAAATAGGGTTATATTCTGATGTACTGGAGGTCAGTTATAGGAATTTTTGGGTGGAAACAGTTCAACATGCAACACGTGGTGAACATGTGATGTGCTTCCAGCCTCCTAAAACCTGTGGGAGTATTGCTAGATCAGGATCCGTAACCGGCAAACCTCTTGGGAACTGCCTCAGCAAAGACCTTGCCCAGCCTCAGGGCTCTTTCCAGAGCACCTGCCTTAGTCAATGGGACAGCGGGGCTGTCATTTCCCAGGCCCTAGGTCTCAACTTAGGACAATTCAGAAGATCTGTCCAAGCTCCAGGGTACCCTTCACAGTGAGACGAGGCCTTCGTTGGGACTGTCTCACAGGCCAGTGTCTCCCTCTCCCTTTATCTGATCTTGCTTCCACCTCCTTCTTTCCTCCTGTGGTTGCAAGGCCACTGCCTAGGAGACAGTTCCAAAGTTAGCTTCCAATTTGTAACCCAAGGTAGCACTCATCACAAACTCCCCAAATCTCAGAGTATCGTGCTCAGGAGCCGTTATGTGAGCATTAATTATAAAGTGAGCCTGGGCCAAAATGAGTTTTTTTTTTTTTTTTTTTTTTTTTTTTTTTTTTTTTGCCTTTCCTGCTAACTTGCACCACAAATTGCTGGCCATATTAGTTTTTTTTTTTTTTTTAAGATTTTATTTATTTATTTGAGAGGTAGAGAAACATACAGTGAGAGGGAGAGAGAGAAAAGTCTTCCATCTTCTGGTTCACTCCCCAGTTGGCTGCAACAGCCGGCGCTGAGCTGATCTGAAGCCAGGAGCCAGGAGCCTCCTCTGTGTCTCCCACATGGGTGCAGGGGCCCAAGTGCTGGGACCATCCTCCACTGCTTTCCCAGGCCACAGAAGAGAGCTGATTGGAAGTGGAACAGCTGGGACTAGAACCAGTGCCCATTTGGGATACTAGTGCTGCAGGAGGAGGATTAACCTACTGTGCCACAGTGCTGGCCCCAATATTAGTTTCTTATCTTGCTTTATGGTTCATCCCTAATTCACTTCACAGCACTTGGTTTTATCATGAAGGTGTGTGTACCATTGATTAACAAATGCCATGTGAGGAGAGGAGAGGAAGACTGCTGGACCGTGTGGAGGTAGAGAATATCGTTGCCAGTTTGTTAAAAACCCATCAGCTGTGTCATGTTAAAAAATGCCATTGGTGAAATGAAATCATCATTTTATCATTTCATGATTTAAAAATTTATATTTTACATTGATTTCCTTTCCAAGTGAAAAATTAAGCTTTATACTTGGGAGGTCGTACAGCTCCTTTAAAGCTTCCTGTGAGGTGTAGGATTCAGGCTTAGAAGCCTGTGCTGCCTTGACAGCAGCTGCTTCATTTCTCTGATCTTTCTCTTCCTCATCAGAGAATTGGAGGACTATTTGTGCAGGTTAAAGAAAGTGTAAGGCACCTAGTAGAATCTTGGCTCATGCTAATAAATAGTTTTTCTTTAATAATAATATAAATGCTCTTTATATAATAATATAATCATAACTAATTTATACAGAAATATAATGATAATTTCAAGTGGCTCCCATGTGTATTCAAAATGTAAAGTATGAATGTAACAACTTACATATTATTCTAGAAATATGGCAGGTTGTGGTAATTTTTTAAGAGACTTATTTGAAAGGCAGAGTTTCATAGAGAGGGAGAGAGAAGAGAGGCAGAGAGAGAGAGAGAGAGGTTTTCCATTGGCTGATGAACTCCTCAAATGACTGCAAAGTCTAGCATGGACCAGGATGGAACCAGGAGCCAGGAGCCAGGAGCTTCTTCCAGGTAACTCATGTGGGTACTGGGGCCCAAGCACTAGGATCATCTTCTGCTGCTTTCCCAGGTGCATTAGCAAGGAGTTGGATCAGAAGTGGAGCAGCTGGGACTCCAACTGGCAGTGCTCATATGGGATGCAGGCATCGTGGGTGGTAGCTTAACCCACTGTGTCACAACGCCGGCCCCTGTGGTCATATTTTAAGATCCTTATGCTGAAGTCAGTACTGTGCCAGTGATGTCAGGATTACATTAAAGGATTGATTTTTTTTTTTGTAGTGTTTCAAATTATATCTTTTCATCCATTTTCCTGAATTGTTGTTTCAACAGGATAAATGAAGTAAACTGTCACTTGAAAAGAAAATATTATATAAAATGTATCTCTGAGAAATAGGAATTTATTAAGAGATTCTGCTGAGGCTCAATTTGCTAGCAAAAACCATTATTTTGTGTAAGTGGCTGACTCGAGGACAGCAGCATCTACATTAAGTGCTAAAGGTTTCACAGAACTAACCAGAATATTGAAAAAGGCTTTTAAAAGGGTTTTTACTTAACCTAAAGGCACCAATGACATGGCTTATTCTACCTGTAGTTTGAGAATTACAGGGATGCTTTTGACATCGTTGTCAATGTGCTGACATTGTTATTAAAAGTCCTTAACCTCATTAGGGAATGGGAACAGTTGAACAATACTTGTTTATTCATTCCAGCTCTATGTAGGAGAGATAGTTGGGCTTCAAGGTTTTTAGGTTCTTTTTCCTTGGTTAAACTAAAAGTGACGTTAGTGAAAGACAAAGAGTAGAGTGACAGAAAACTGGCAGTACCTGTGCAGATAAGTCCTCATGGTGTCATTAATAGTGAGTAGAGTCTTCAATAAATGGTGATTTTTTTTTTCATCCACTATTATCTTTAAGCAAAGCACTTGCTTGAGTTGCTTTTTCATTTTCCTTTTGGAAGTTACTTATCCTACAGAATAACCTATTACATAAACTTCTAATGGATATTTCAGTAGTTTCCCACATTTTCTCAAGTGAGATACAGTTGGGTTTAATCAAGGGCATTGCTATGTCTGATTATTTTCAAATGCTTGCACATGGGGCTCATGTTGTGGTGTAGCAGGTTAAGCCACCACTTGCAAACGCTGGTATCCCACATTAGAGTGTCATTTTCAGTCCCGGATGTACTTCTGCTGATCCAGCTTCCTGACAATGCACCTGGGAAGGTAGCAGAAGATGGTCCAAGTACTTGTGCCCCTGCTACCTGTGTAGGAAACCTGGATGGAGTTTTGGGCTACTGACACTGGCCTGGCCCAGCTCTGGCTGTTGGTGGCCATTTGGGGAGTGAACCAGTGAATGGAAGATCTCTTTCTGTTTTTCCTTCTCTCTGTCACTCTCTCAAATGAGGGAATGAATGAATTAATGAATGAATAAAACATTTAAAAATTTTATTTAAAAAGTTTTATTTGTTTATTTGAGAGACAGAGTTACAGAGAGACGGAGAGAAAGAAAGATCTGTCATCTGTTGTTTCATTCTCCAAATGGCTGCAATGGGGCTAGAGTTGGGCCGATCCGAAGCCAGGAGCCAGGAGCTTCTTTCTGGTCTCCCACACTGGTGCAGGGGCCCAAGCACTTGGGCCATCTTTTACTGCTTTCCCAGGCTATAAGCAGAGAGTTGGATCAGAAGAGGAGTAGCTGGGACTAGAACCAGCACCCATAAGGGATGCTGGTGCCACAGGAGGAGGCTTAGCCCACTATGCCACACTGCCAGCCCCTTGAATTGCTTTCTAAAAACAGTGCTTGGAAAATGAGCATTGTTCTATGTCACTATGGTTGACCAAAGAATTCCATCGAATAACTGAGCTTCTGAGGCTGTGATAAATACTTGCTACTGTTTGTCATTTGATGACTTGTGCAGGGAGACAAACTGCTTAACACTCTAAGGGGATTCTCTTTTAACTCTGAAACATATTGTCAGACATTACATTAAATAACTTCAAAATACTGTTACTATTGATGCATGATTGTTGTTAAAGTATCTTAGAATCAATGAAAGAAATTAATAAATAGGAAACCCAGTCTTAAGAGACATCTTCTCATGGTTTTCTAGCTAAGAAAAAGTAAATTAGCACTCTCAGCAGGGGGAAAGCAATCGTTTGTGTGGGATTCTTTTGAAAAAGAAGAACTTCACTCTCAATGTTAATTTAATTTGCATGTACTTATAGAGAAGCCATTTATCACCTTATTATGCATATATCTTGGATGATGTTTGTGCTTCTTTGTGAATTTTTAATTTTTAATGCTACTCTGTCTGGAATACCGATTTGGAATCATTATAGGAAAAAACTGAAGGAAATTTTGATAAGGGTTGGTGTGATTCCTTCATATATCATCTTAGGGACTACTTCATCAGTGTTATGATCAAAGTTTGAAAACAGATTTGGTTGTACTTTATCCTCTCCTTGGGTTATTTGTGATGTCATGAGCTTCTTGATTCACAAAACGCATGCTGTTATCAGTACCCTGACTCCATTTCCAGCAGTCATGGATTTGGGGAGCTCAGATAACTTAAGAAGATGACAACTGATTTGCCTGCACAATCTGAGCAATAGTACTGATGACAGCATGGGCTAAGGTATAAACAGCTACTGAATGGATGTGCAAACCATTCTATCAAAAATGGAAACCCTCCGTGACCTTATGCTGCATCTTCCTCTAGGGCTTGTTTGGAAAGATCATCCTATCTTGCCCTCTTCACGACCTGGTGAGTTCTCAGCTCCACATTGTTCTTGGCTTGAGGACAGAGGGTTTAGTCTTTATGAGAAACCTTAGTGTTTCTGTCTCTCCTCCTATGTAGATTGTATTCCTCTTTCTGCTCCCATGATACCCTGAATCAGTAGATCAGGCTATCAAAATTACTTTGATGTTTCATAAGAAATAGACAACGGGTCCTGGTGTTGTGGTGCAGTGAGCTAAGCCACCATCTGCAATGCTGGTCTCCCATAACAGAGCACCAGTTCGTGTTCTGGCTGCTCCACTTCCAATAAAGCTCGTTGCTAATGATGGCCCGAGGGCTTGGGCCCCTGCCATCCATGTGGGAGATCCAGGTGGAGCTCTGGGCTCCTGGCTTCAGCCTGGACCAGTCCTAGCTGTAGTGGCCATTTGGGGAATTAAGTTTTCTCTCTCTGTCTGTCTCTGTCTCTCTTTCTCTCCCCCATAACTCTTCCCTTCAAATAAGTAAATAAATCTTAAAAAATACAGAAGACCAAATATTTGAAGGCTAAAGGGACTGCAGGTGTTTGCTACATAAGAATATAGCAGAAGGGGCTGGTTATGTGGTGTAGTGAGTAAAGCTACTGTCTGCCATGCCAGCATGCCATATGGATGCCAGTTCATGTCCTGGCTGCTCTGTTTCTGATCCAGCACCCTGATAAAGGCCTAGGAAAAGCAGCAGAAGATGGGCCCTTGCCACTTGTATATGGGAGACCTGGGTAAAGCTCTAGGCTCCTGGCCCAGCACTGGTCATTACAGCCATCTGAGGAAAGAACCAGTGGATGGAGTCCCTCTCTCTTTTTCTCTCTCTCATTATCTCTGACTCTGTAACTCTGACTTTCAAATAAATAAATAAATACTTTTTTAAAAAGAAAATACCAGAATACATAACAGGTTGTGACCTTGCTGCCAGTGGCAAAGTAAAACAGCCAGGAGGGACTGCTTGGATCCCTACTCACCAGCTGTGAGGCTTTGTGGGAGTTGCTTTGTCTGTTCATCCTCAGAGATACCATCTATAAAGTAAGATTAACACCCAGTTATTGGGGACGCTGTTAGGATGACAAGCAATCTACTAATTATAGTGCCTGCCACCTAAGTGACTGGTAAGGATATGTGTATTAGTCAGGCATGTATCTCAGTTTGTTTTCTGTTGCTATTATTGAATATCATATACCGGGTGATTTTAAAGAAATTTATTTCTTATGGTTCTAAAAGCCACTTCTGTTGGGAGCCTTCTTGCTGATGGACGCTCTGTAGAATCTTGAGGGTGTGCATGGCATGACATGGGGAGACAGAACAAGTGTGCTAACTCAAGTCTCTCTCACTTTCTGGATCAAGGCACTAATGCGGTCATGGGAGCCCCATTCTCATGGTCTTACCTAGTCTTATGTGCTTCCCAAGGCCCCACCTCCAATTATCTTTAACATGATTTGGGGAGTAGGTTTATCATACATGAAATTTGGGCGAAATATTCAAACAATAGCAGTGTGTATGTTTAAAATCGGACTATTTTTCAAGATATATTTATTTATTTGAAAGGCAGAATGATAGAGAGACAGAGTTGGGGAGTGAAGAGAGGAGAAAGAGAGAGAGAGAGAGAGAGAGAGACCTTGAGATCTTCTATCCACTGGTTCTCTACCCCAATGGCCGTAACAACTGGGGCTGCGCCAGCTGAAGTCAACAGCCAGGACTCCCATCCTGGCCTCTCCACGTGGGTGGCAGGGGTCCCGAGTACTTGATCCATCTTCTGCTACTTTCCTAGGTGCATTTGCAGGGTGTTGGACAGAAAGTAGGGCAGCTGGGACATAAGAGGACAATTTAATGTGGGATGTCAGTGTCCCAAGAAGAGGTTTAGCCTGCTGTGCCTTAATCCACTGTTTCACAACACTGGCCCCTGGAGGCTTTCAGATATCTGGTTAGCACCCCCCCTTCTTCTGGTGCATGACAGAGGCACATGACTCCGGCCCATCTCGTCGATGGTCCAGCCTCTGCCACAATGATGAATTTTGGTTGGACAAGTGACTGAGCTGAATCAGTTACTCAAGATCTCCACTGCTCCTCATCCCCACCAATGCAGTTGCTTAATACAGCTTTTTCTTATGATTAAATTCATTTGAATATGTCATAGTGATGAATAATTAACATACATACACACACACATACACACATATATGCAGAAAATTAGAGCGAACTAATTTATCACATTTTATAGGTTAAAGTAGAAGAGAATGGGAAATAGGCCCAGTAATAAGTGAAAATTAGTTTCTTAATAATGGATATATGAACCCATATATCCCATTTTATTTCCAAAGCTGATCTGAGTAAGAGTTCTGTCACTCAAAATTTGAATAGTTTCAAGCAATATTAAGAAATAATAGAGGTTAGTACTTCCTGTATAGAGACAATCCTCAGTAGGCAGTTGGAGCAGTTCCCAAGACAGCTTAACCAAAAGATCTGGGTATAAATAAGTTGTGGGACAGATCTGGATCTCTAAAAGAAACCACAATATGTTGATGAGTTTGGACAGTTTGGATTGGAATCATGAGTATTTGGAATGTTTATGTTTGTGAGGGTTTAACAGCTTTTACAAATTAGATTTGGCAAATCATAAATGCCAGGATGCTTGGATATTGTAGAGGTAAGACATTACAACTTCTTAGCCTTAAGTTCAAAATTCTGCAAACAGTGCTCCCATAAAACCTGATGTCCTTATTTTTTATTCATTCATTTGAGAGAGAGAGAGAGAGAGAGAGAGAGAGAGAGTCCATCTGCTGGTTTGTTCCCCAAATGCCTGCAATGTCTGGGGCTGCTCTAGGTCAAAGTCAGGAGCTGCAAATGTAATCTGAGTCTTCCACCTGGGTGCTGGGGATCCAATTACTCAATCCATCACCTTCTGCCTCCCAGGATGTGCGTTAACAGGCAGCTTGAATCAGCCACAGAGCCAGTACTTGAACCATCCCGAGTGGTGTCTTAACTGGCAGACCAAATGCCCACCACAAACCTCATGTCTTGAGGACAACAAGACTAGTCAGCGACATTTAGCAATTGTGACTTTACCCTTCATCTCATGTTCTGATTTGGTCACACCCATGTGGTTTCACTGGTCGTTGCAGTATCTAGTCCATTCATTTTTTTTTTTCTCCAGGCCAGAAAATTGCCTGCATTAGCAAATGCTGTTAGTCGCAGTGGACTCTGAGCTTCCTGCTGCCATTTGAGTAAATAATACTTTTTTAATAAAAAGATTGAACAATGTAAAGGTCACATTTGTAATGACTCACTTATATGACCAGCCATCAGAGATGGAGTTAGCAGTGAGATCTAAATAAAAAAGATCTGCAATTCTGATTCTCATCTGTTCTCCTTGGCAACACTCTCTGAGAACAGTGTGAAGGAAATTCCAAGACTAAATAGCCAATAGCTTAATACACTTTCCAGCATGCTGAGAACTAGTGAGTGAAGAAAATTAAAGCTTTGATGGTTTCCTAGGAAAGACTTTATAAATTATTTTCTAATACAAAACTGAGGTGGAAAATAGCTGTCATAACATTTTCAATACTTGTACCAGGTTTAGAACTATGACAAGCATCCAAAATTATGAAGGTACTGACACATGGTATGTGGAAATATGACTGAGTACAATGTAAATTATAATTAATGTGTATTAAATAGTGACCATTTGCCAGGCCCCAGGCTGGGTGCTTTTATGGGAGTTAGTTCCTTTGATTCTCACTAGAGTCCAGGTGCGGCAGGTGTAATGCACTCTGTTTTACGGATGAGAAACTGAATCTTACAAAGATCGAGTCCATGCAGGACAGGAGCCAGGGCTGCATCCCAGTTCTGTGGATTTCAGAGCATAGGTTTTCTGTGACAGTGCTGCACAGTTTATTTATTTATTTATTTTTCTCTACAGATATCCATGTATAACTATCCGCAACTAAACACACTCTTTTCTCTTTGTTCAATGCAAACATATTTTTAATTTGAAATAATTATAAAGAGGAAGTTGTACCTCAAAAATAGGGAGGCCCTGGGCACCTTTGCCCAACCTCTGTGTATTATGCTTTTAAAGATTTATTTGAGGCCGGCGCCGCTGTAGCTCAATAGGCTAATCCTTCGCCTGAGGCGCTGACACACTAGGTTCTAGTCCCAGTTGGGGTGCCAGATTCTGTCCCGGTTGCTCCTCTTCCAGTCCAGCTCTCTGCTATGGCCCGGGAGTGCAGTGGAGGATGGCCCAAGTGCTTTTGCCCTGCACCCGCATGGGAGACCAGGAGAGGCTCCTGGCTTTGGATCAGCGCGGTGCGCCGGCCGCAGCGGCCATTAGGGGGTGAACCAATGGAAAAGGAAGACCTTTCTCTCTGTCTCTCTCTCTCATTGTCCACTCTGCCTATCAAAAAAAAAATATTTATTTGAAAGACAGAGCAGATTTATTTATTGATTTATTTTAAAGGCAGAACAATAGAGAGGGAGAGAGGGAGAGAGAAAGAGGGAAAGAGAGAAAGAGAGAAAGGGAGAGAAGAAGAGATCTTCCATTCTCTGACTCATTCCCAAATGGCCTCAACACGTAGATTGGGTCAGGTCAAAGTCGGGAAGCAGGAATTCCATCTGGGTCTCCCACCTGGGTGTTAGGGGTCCACCACCTGCTGCCTTCTCAGACACGTTAGCAAGGAGCTGAATCCGAAGCAGAATAGATGGAACTTAATAGGCAGTTTGATATAGGATGCTGGTGTTACAAGTAGTGGCTTAACCTGCTGCGCCAAAACATTGGCCCTGTGTGCCATTAAAACCAACAGCTGACATTGGCACATTGTACATAGCTTATTCTGATTTCACCAATTTCACAAGCACTCCGTGTGTGCTATCACTAGTTTCAGATTTGCAATACCTACCAACTAATGGAAGCTCCTAATTTTATCTAAATATTTCAGGCTTTTTTCAGAACTATTTCATGACTGCTCACAAAGACTACCACCCCCAAATTATTAAACTATATTTTAATATTTTCTTTTTGTGTCTTTATTTTAGAATTTACTTTTACATATAAGTGTCAGGCAGAATCTAATTTATTTTCCCCCCAAATGTACAGCCAGTTGTGATACCACATTTTGTGAATAGTTGATCCTCACCTACTGATTAGAATGCCACTTTTATGCTATACAGTTGTTGGCTTTTCTGCTTTCCATTTTGTTCTGCTTTTCTTTTAGTCAGTTACTGTGCCAAGATTGTGCAACTCTGATGTGATTTTCAAAAGTGCATAAATACTTCATTTTTTAAACAGCACTGATGCAAGGCTACGGAGAATGCGTGGCTTCTCTTTCCTGGAAGTTCAGCATGATCCTGTGTGGAGTTCCCCTGCTCCTGGACGCCAGGCAGGCATCATAACCATGTGGTAAGATAAGTAGCAAGCCAATAAAAACTGGCTGATGCCATAAAGGGGTGATTATGCGTCTCTCCTAAAAAATCACAAGTCAATGTTTTGGACACATCTTTCTGTCCAAACACATTTGTAACCTCTCAATGTCCACTTAATCTGGTGGGAAGAATTCTATATTAAAATTAAAAGCCTCCTCAAGCGTCATCATTTATTAACTGAGGGACTTTGAGCAAATTATTTAACCTCTGTGAACCTCCATTATCTTGTTCTACAAAAGCAGAAGCAGTACTTACCCACAGGGATGGACTAATTATCACATGAAAATTCTGTGTATAATGTATTGTACATGATTTGTACACAATGGATGCTAGTGGCATTTAATTGGTGATTTATTGAGGGAGAGAAGCATATCTTTTGGTTAAAAAAGACCACTTTTGACATATTAAATCTAGGCAGCTAGAAAATTTGTAAGCAAAATTTATTTATTAGCTTTCATGTATATAGCACTATTTTGGGCACTATTTGCAGAGTACAAAAAATTATTGGATGTAGTCTTTACTCTTGATAACTTCGTAGTCTGATTAAGAGACAGACATTTAGAACAGGCATTGTAGCACACGGGGTAAATTGCTGGTGGCATTGCTGGCATCCCATATCAGAGTGCCAGTTCAAGTCCCAGCTGCTCTGCTTCTGGTCCAGCTTCCTGGAATACACCTGGGAAAGCAGCAAAGGAGGCTCAGTTGCTTGGGTCTTTGCCACACTCATGAGAGACCTTGATGGAAGATCTCTCTCTGTCTCTCTCTTTCTCTTCTCTATAACTCTGCCTTTCAAATAAAATAAATAAATCTTAAAAAAAATATCCTTAGAGATTGAGGTTCCATGGACTCTCAGGGATAATTAAACCTGAGATTTGATAAAGAGGGTTGTCCGTGCTTAGGATTAGCCTGCATTGTGTACTCAGCTGTTTCAGCATATTTCATGATAGTTACATCATATTTCCTTGGTGGTGAGGGGGTACAGAAATGAAGTTGAATAATAATACATAGCAAGAAAATTAATTTGGTACAAAGATTAAGATTTTGGGTGGCAGTTTTACAGCATGGCAGGTGGAGAGTCCTGGGCTGAGAGTAGCTTGCAGAAGGGCCTTCTTGCTTCCCCTGCCTGCCCCCACTGCTTCCTGCCTCTCCCTGGAGATGTTTTTGAGCACTGGAAATCTTTGCCTGCCCAACATATTTCCCTATCACAAGAGTAGTCTCAGCATCATGGCCACCTTTTAATTCCCAGGCATGTTCACATTGAGACAGTGATATCAGACAGTAATTATAATCTATTGACTGAATACATTGTTGACTGTGAAATCAGTTCACAGAGCTTCCCAACCCAAAGCTGAAGCATAGACTTGGCAAACTGCAGTGAGGTCAACAGGCTGGTAGAAACTGGAATGTGGAGAATCAGTCTTTGTGGCTTCTGCCCTCCTTAGGGGCAACTCTGAAGAGTGTTATAGAACAAGGGCACTGGGGCTGGTGTTGTGGCATAGTGGGTTAAGTCACTGCCTGTGACACAGGCAGGTCATATGAATGTTGGTTTGAGCCCCAGCTGCTCCACTTCCAATCCAGCTTCCTGCAAATGTGCCTGAGAAAGCAGCAGAAGATGGCTCAAGCATCTGGGAGACCCAGATAGAGTTCCAGGTTGCTGGCTTTGGCTTGGCTGAGCGCTGGCTGTTGTGGCCATTTGGAAAATGAACTAGCAGATTGAAGATCTCTCTCTCTCCCTCTCTCTCTCTCCCCCTCTGTTCCTCTCCCCTTCTCTTCCTCTCTCCCACCTTCCCTCTCTGTCACTCTTTCAAAAAAAATAAATGATAATCTTAAAAAATAACAAAGGGCCGGCGCCACGGCTCACTAGGCTAATCCTCCGCCTTGCAGCGCCGGCACACTGAGTTCTAGTCCCAGTCGGGGCGCCGGATTCTGTCCCGGTTGCCCCTCTTCCAGGCCAGCTCTCTGCTGTGGCCCGGGAGTGCAGTGGAGGATGGCCCAAGTCCTTGGGCCCTGTACCCGCATGGGAGACCAGGAGAAGCACCTGGCTCCTGCCTTCGGATCAGCGCGGTGCGCCGGCCACAGTGGCCATTGGAGGGTGAACCAACGGCAAAAGGAAGACCTTTCTCTCTGTCTCTCTCTCTCACTGTCCATTCTGCCTGTCCAAAAAAAAAAAAAAAAAGACATTAAAATTAAGCTGGAGCAAGCGTTTGACCCAGTGGTTAAGCCGTTGAGTGGGACTCCCATATATCATATCAGAGCGGCTATATTGGAGTTCTGGCTCCCTATTCCAGTTTCCTGCTGATGTGTACCCTGGGCATCAGGTGATGGTTCAAATACCCAGAATCAGTACCCAAATCTAGGGTTTGACCTGGCCAAGATTCTGCTTCTGCAGGCATTTGGGGAGAGAGCCAGCAGATGGAAGCTCTGTATTTGTATATCTGTGTGTGTGTGTGTATATATATATATATATATATATATATATATATATATATATTAAATAGAACCAGGTTGCTTTAGAAATCTGCTAGTTTACTCCCTGAATGGCTGCAATGGCTGGGGCTGGGCCAAGCCATAGCCAGGATCCTGGAACTCCATCATGGGTCTCCCATGTGGGCGACAGGGTTCCAAGTACCCAGATCATCTTATGCTGCCTACCCAAGCACATTAACAAGAAGCTGGATTCTAAATAGTACTCAAATGGGATACCAACATTGCAGGCAGCAGCTTAAGTCTGATTCCAGCTTCCTGCAAGTGTGTATTCTGGGATGCAGCAGGTGATAACTCTAGGAGTTGGGCCCTCGACACCCACATAGGAGACTTAGATGGAATTCTGGGCTCCTGGCTTTGGGCTGGCCTAGTCTAGCTGCCACTAGCCGTGAAGGAGGAAATCAGTGGAAAGAAGGTTGATTCTCTCTTTGCCTTTCAAATAAATTTAAAAAATGCATAAATAAAAATTTAAAAAAGACAATGAATACTCTGAAAGCTATTCATGGATTGTTAAAAATTTTGTGCACTAAGATAAACTTATTTTTTAATTCCATTTTCTACAAACTTTTTGAAGGTCACTCACAGGTGCTTTAAGAAAGGACTGTGTTGGGGCCGGCACTGTGGCTCACCAGGCTAATCCTCCGCCTGCGGCGCCAGCACTCTGGATTCTAGTCCGGTTGGGGCACCGGATTCTGTCCCGGTTGCTCCTCTTCCTGTCCAGCTCTCTGCTGTGGCCCAGGAAAGCAGTGGAGGATGGCCCAAGTGCTTGAGCCCTGCACCTGCATGGGAGACCAGGAGGAGGCACCTGGCTCCTGGCTTTGGATAGGCACAGCGCACTAGCCGTAGCAGCCATTTGGGGGGTGAACCAATGGAAGGAAGACCTGTCTTTCTGTCTCTCTCTCTCTCTCTAACTCTGCCTGTCCAAAAAAAAAATTTTTTTTTTTTAAAAAGAAAGGGCTGTGTTGGAGGAACATGACTCACTCTACAGGGCTGCTTTACCTAGGTCTGATCTGCTGAGCAGCACTGACCATTTGAGATGGGATTGGGTTTGGGTCCACTGTGGACCACGGTCATTTTAGAGAAGAGTAAGAAAAGAACATTCTACCCCAGGAAACACTTGAGCTCCTGAAGAACGTTCCATGTAATGTAAGGACATTAGCAGCAGCCTTATTTTTTTTCTTATCATAATTAGTACATAACAGATTATAAACATCAACAGTCTCTGAGGGCTTTATCTGGCTCCAATGCATGCACCTGTCTACTGTTACCAGCTTCTCTCCTTCTGTGAATTATAAATGTTGCATTAGGCACTGCCTGTGCTCAATCACATTACCTTCTGCGGGTCCTCACAGCCCCCAAACATGCAGATAAAATGTGAAATATTCACACTGTGGCTTATTACAAAATGCCAAATGTCCACTTCTCTGAAAGCAGTGACTTGTGTTACTGTGAAACCGGAATGTTGCTGGAAACGCGAAGTGGATTTTCCACCTTTGTTCTTGGTCAGAAAAGCAGCACAAATCCAACCAGAATCAAGATCCTGAGTTCCTCTGAGCCTATTATCTGCAGGGTCCAGTTGCTTTTCAGAAAAAAAAAAAAAAATTCATCAAGGGGCTGGCTCTGTGGTGTAGCAGGTACAGCCACTACCTACAGTGTCGATATTTCATATGGGTGCCAGTTTGAGTACTGATTGCTCCACTTCTGATCCAGCTCTCTGCTATGGTTGGGGAAGCAGTAGAAGATGGCTCAAGTCCTTGGGCCCCTGCACCCGTGTGGGAGACCCAGGAGAAGCTCCTGGCTCCTGGTTTCAGATACACCCAACTCTGGCCATTGCAGCCATTTGGGGAGTGAACCAGCGGATGAAAGACCTCCCATCCCCATTCCTCTGCCTCTCTAACTCTGTCTTTCAAATAAATAAATAAATAAATGAATGAATCTTTATGTATTCATCAAAGCACAGCATCAGAGTGAAAGCAACTTTTGGGGTACTGGGGACTTATATTGATGTTCATAAACACCTATTATACATGTAGAGTCTATCAAGTGACCATCATCAGCCACATGGAGACAAGAACCTTTGCTGTGGCCAGGCATGTGAGGGCCTTGTGAAAATTCCTGTAGAATGTGAGGAGAACTACAGGGAGGAGAGACTTTCCTAACAAGCAGGTTTGGAGTACAGACATGACAACAGGGAAACTCAAGGCAATCACCCCAACTTGTGTTTCTTATATACAACAGCCCAGCAACTCCGCTTTTAGGACTTTATCTATTGATATAAACCACAGTTGTAGGCACTAATTTCAGAATATTCTTGGCAGAAATAAACATTGAAGTCTGTTTCCATGAACTTTTTTGAAGTGCCGCAATGTAAGCAAACAAACAAAAAGCGACGGTGGCTACTGAAACATTATTAAAGATTTTGATACAACCTCAATGGCCATATATGGATATGTGGGGTATTGGTTAAGCAAATCATAGCAAAAACCATTCAGTGAATCAGTATGCTGCAGCTAATAAAGAGTGATTTTAAATCCTGCCACTTTAGCAAACTTTTTTATGAGTTCCAATAGTTTCTTAGTGGAGTCTTTTGGATCCCCTATGTGTAGAATTATGTGATCTGCAAATAGGGAGAGTTTGACTTCCTCTTTCCCAATTTGTATCCCTTTGATTTCTTTTTCTTGCCTAATGGATCTGGTAAAAAATTCAAGGATTATGTTGAATAGCAATGGTGAGAGATTGGAATCCTTATCCTGTTACTGGATATAATTTGGAGGTAGAGTCACTGGGGTCTGCAGAGTGAGAAACAGAGTGGACTCAGGATAATGTCAAGTAATTTTGAGCTGAACAATTGGAGAAAAGGAATTGTCTAAAAAAACTCCATGTGCTAACTTCTTCTGGCTTTCCTCCTGCTCCTATGCACTGTGTGTGTGTGCGCATGCATGCACGTGTGTATGGTAGGCACCATGGGAGAAGACTGGTTACCATACACAGCCAGTTGTCTGCTTGTGTACAATTTTGGATTGAATGTATAAATTACCTCGAGAGAGAAGGAGAAGGAGAAAGCCTGAGTCAGGGACAATTGTATATTAAAGGTTTACTACCTTCAAGAGAAAACCAGTTGAATATGAAAATCCAAAGATGTCATCCCTGATAACAGCCAGGAGAAAAGTCACCGATGGCGTGAAACTTCGTCATGAATTCTCCAACTTGAATTCATGTAATGGCAGCATATTTACATTACTTTTTGTGTTTTTGTCTTGGAGTTTCTTAGAGTTTGTTGTGACTTGGTATTTAGACAGTTTTCCCTTGGATTAATCTAACTTTAGCTTAAACATTCTTGTTGCTATATGCAATTCATTTTGAATCAGCACTTTGGAATTATAATGCCCTTTTATGCACTTAATTTGTTTCTTTAGTAACAAACATGTGGTGCAAGTATGTTGGTTTTCAGCATTGACTTAGGGATTAGGGTGTGTTTTTACCCAATTAAAGTATTTAGTTCTTGACTACCTCCTACAATTTAAATATTTAAGGCTGTACATCAGACTCAGGCACGAAGGAAAAATGAAAATGTAAAATTTGGTGCCATCCAGTGGCAAACTTGTGAATTGCAGTATAATTGCAATAGGAAAACAACTTCAAATAGAAAGTAACCGCAATTCATAAAGATATGGTGGGTGGGTATGGTGGGAAGAATCACCATGTTCCTAAAGCTCTAGTTATGAAATGCATGAAGATATTTTATTTTTCTTTAAATATTTACTTATTTTTTATTTGAAAGAGTTACAGAGAGGCAAGGGCAAAAGAGAGAGGGGGGAGGGAGAGTGAGAAGGAGAGGAAGAGAGAGAGAGAAAGAAAGAGGGAAAGGAAGAGAGAGAGAGAGAGAAGGAGGGAGAGAACGAGAGAGGGAGGTCTCCTATCCGCTGGTTCACTCCCCAAATAGCCGCAACCACCGGAGCTGTGCCAATCCGAAGCCAGGAGCCAGGAGCTTCTTCCATGTCTCCCACACAGGTGCAGAGGCCCAAGAACTTGGGCCATCTTCTACTGCTTTCCCAGGCCCTAGCAGGGAGCTGGATTGGAAGTGGATCAGCTAGGGCTCGAACCAGCATCTATATGGGACACTGGTACTGCAGGTAGTGGTTTACCAGCTACACCACAGTGCTGGCCCCTGCATGAAGTTTTTATTCCTTAAAAAAAAAAAAAAAGGTTTCTGGCCAGCACCACGGCTCACTAGGCTAATCCTCCACCTGTGGCACTGGCACACTGGGTTCTAGTCCCAGTCGGGGCGCCGGATTCTGTCCCGGTTGCCCCTCTTCCAGGCCAGCTCTCTGCTATGGCCTGGGAGTGCAGTGGAGGATGGTCCAAGTCCTTGGGCCCTGCACCTGCATGGGAGACCAGGAGAAGCACCTGGCTCCTGGCTTCGGATCAGCGCGGTGCACCAGCTGCAGCGGCCATTGGAGGGTGAACCAACGGAAAAGGAAGACCGTTCTCTCTCTCTCACTGTCCACTCTGCCTGTCCAAAAAAAAAAAAAAGTTTTCTGAGAAAGAAGATATGGTATCAATTATTATAAAGGAAAAATAGCACAAATTTGAAATTAGTTTAATGTCAAATAAGATAATATAATATAGAAAAAAAACTGAGTTAAGAGGAGGAAGATCTGTTATGGTGCTAGTACACTGGGTTAAGCCGAGTCCTGGGACTCTGGCACCTGATATGAGTACCAGTTTGAGTTCGTGCTGCTCTGATTCATCCAGGCCTCCCATGTGTGTACAGAGACCCAAGCTCTTGGGCTGTCCTCTGCTTTCCCAGGTACATTACCAGGGAGTTGAATCAGAAGTGGAGCAGCCAGAATTCAAGCCCATGCCCATATGGAATGCCAGCGGTGCAGATGGCAGCTTAAACCTCTTGCTACAGAGCAGGCCTCAACACAAATTTTAATGTTTAGTTTAGTTTACAGAGTTTGCAAAAGTCTGAACCTCTGGAATTCATTTACAGGACAAAATATGGGGTACAAATGCTTAGGCGCCAAAATTAAAGGTGAAAATCTCCACTGAATAGAGACGGTTGGTTTGCTCGTAGGTTCATTTTGTTGAAGTACTAGGGAGTTTATGGACATCCATGTAGAGTAACAACCATATGTATCTAAAACATTTTTATAAAGATTATTTGTTTGAAAGAAATAGCGGGGAGCAGGGGGAGAAAACCATGCACTGCGTCATTCTGCAAATGGTCACAACAGCCAGGGTGGGGTGATGCTGAAGCCAGGCCAGGGACTCAATCTAGGTCTCCCACATGGGGGGCAGGAACCCTCATCTGCTGCCTTCCAGCTTTATCAGCACAAAGCTGGATTGGAAACATTGAATAGCAGCTGCTTAAAGTAAGAATTCAAATATGGGATGTGGTGTTCCAACTGACAACACAACACCCCCTCCACTGGTTTTTAAATAGGAGATATTCACGTAGCAAGATTAAATGCTCAGGATATGTATCAGCTATGATATGGGTTTGGCTGTAGGAAGAGACCCAGTAATAACTGTGGTTTAAACAAAACAGAAGTGTGGTCCCTCTCATGTTAATGCCTGACAATTCAGGATGATAGAGCTGCAGCTTCAAAATCATCTGAGGCCGAGTCTACTCTCTGTGGCTCTGGGGCCTTGAACATGCAGCTGCCTTCTCACGGTCCGTGGCGGCGGCTCTGCTCCTCTTCTCTTCACAGCTTTCTGTTCACTCACCCATCTTTCAAATTCTATGAGGCAAATGGATTGAGGAAGGTACGCACAGTTGCTTGCTATGGTTCATGTCATATTCTGCTCCACATTTTTAAAAAGAATATTTATTTATTTATTTGAAAGGTACAGTTACAGAGAGAAGGAGAGAGAGCGAGTGAGCTTCCACCCACTGGTTCACTCCTCAGATGGTCACAATGGCCAGAACTGGGCCAGTTGAAGCCAGGAGCCAGGAGGGAGGTTCTTCCTAATCTCCCACTTGAGTGGTGAGAGTCCAAGGACTTGGGATATCTTCGGCTGCTTTCACCAGGCCATCAGAAGGCAGCTGGATCAGAAGTGGAGCTGCTGGGACTCGAACCAGTGCCCATATGGGATGCTGGTGCTGCAGGTGGTGGCTTAACCCACCGTGTCACAGCACTAGACTCTGACCCACATTTTTAAAAATTATGAAATTGGCACTTGAAAGATTTATTTATTTAATTACTTATTTATTTATTTGAAAGACAGAATGACAGAGGGAGAGAAAGAAAATCTTCCATTACTGGTTCACTCGCCTAAATGGCTGCAAAGGCTAGGGCTGGGCCAGGCTGAAGCCAAGAGCCAGAAACTCCATCTGGGTCTCCCATGTAGGTGGAAGGGACCCAGACACTTAGGCCATCTTCTGCTGCTTTACCAGGCATGTTATCAGGGAATTGGATTGGAAGCAGCACAGCAGGCCTGGAGCAGGTGCTCCAATATGGTATGCTGGCATCACAAGCCATGGCTTTTCACCTGCTATGTTGCAACACTGGTCTCCCTGCCCTACATTTTTGCCTCTTTTCTGTGAAAATTCTGCTCTCAATGGAATATCTGGTACAAAAGCAATATCAACATATTCGTATCAGTGAACCATACATCATTTTAAAAAGACAAAGTGCTTCCTGTTAAAGAAGAGCATGAAATCCATAAACATGGGCTAATCACTACACTTCATTTGCTGTGAAATGGATCCCTTGGTTTGTTGTGATGAATTGATGCTGTGTAGAATACTGCATTGTAGTATTTGGGCCAAAGCATTGCAGAAAGGAAGGGGAATCCACATAGAGGGTAAGGATCTACTTTAGTAAGAACAAAGAGGAGAAGCAGACATCTTGTAGTCCATACATCTCATCATCTCACGGTTGCTGGAACTGCAACTGCTCCGCCTTCTCGGCATCTTCTTTAGCTTCGAAGGTTATGGTCCAGGTATGTTCAGAACACATCTTCTAACTCCCAATGACTGTAGGCAGGAGCAGCAAGAACTGTCAAAAGTTCATGGCAGAGAAATGCAAATTAAAACCACAATGAAAAAAAAACCCCACAATGTGATACCATCTCATCCCATTTAGAATGGTTATTGTCAAAAAGACAAAAAAGGAACAAATGTAGGTGAGTATGTGGATAAAGGGGAACTCTCATTATACTATTGCTGGGCACGTAAACTGCTATGGACATTACAGAAAACAATATGGAGGTTCTTCAAAAAACTAAAGAGAACTTCCATGTGATCCTGCAATTCTACTACTGGGTGTTTATCCAAAGGAAAGGAAATCAATATGTTGAATAGATATATGTCTTCTCATGTTCATTGTAGTAGTATTCACAAATATCCAACATATGAAATTAACTAGTATCTATCAATGGATGAATGGATAATACATGTATATGTATATATATAAAATATTAATCCATCCATAAAAGACAATTAACTTCTGTTACTTATGTCAACATGGATGGAGCTGGAGGGATTATTAAGTAACATAAGTCAGGTACTGTCAAGGAACAGGTTTTTTTTTTTTTTTTTTTTTTTTTTTTTTTTTTTTTTTTTTTTCCGTGCAAATTGTTAAACTCTTTACTTAGTATAGAGTTGGTCTTCTGTGTATAAAGTTAATCGAAAATGGAAATAGTGGAAAACGGGACTGGGAATGGGAGAGGGAGGAGGAGGAAGGGTGGGAGAGTGGGTGGGAGGGTGGATATGGTGGGAAGAATCAGTAAGTTCCTTAAGTTATACATTTGAGATGCATGAAGTTTTTATTCTTTAAATAAAAGGTTTCTTTGAGGGCAAAAAGAAATGTCAGATACAGAAAGAAATATGTTTTATATTCGGGAACATCAAAATGTTTTTAGAAAATGGAGTTAGAAAATGTTTGTGCTGGCGCAAAAATTTTTTAAATACATGCCTAGTTCTTTATGCATTTTCCATGAACTTTTTGAAGAGCTATCATTTGTTGAAACTAAAAAAGCTGACTTCAGAGCACCAACAAGTAGAATATTGGTTACCAGAATCTTGGAAGGGTGGAAGTTGGGGGAATGAAGAAGATGGTTAATGGGTATAGGTATGCAGGTGGATAGGAGGAATAACTTCCATATTCTATAGCATAGTAATTATGATTATTTTCAAAGTAACCAGTACAGAGGACTTTGAATGTTTTTGACAGAGAAAATGATAAGTATTTAAAGTGATGGATATACCAGTTACCCTGATCTGATTATTATGCATTATTAACATGAGTAGATAAATCATTCTGTACCCTGTAAATATGAGTGATCCATAACAAGTTCATGGTAAATTCATATTAGGCACTGATTTCAAATGTTTCTGAATAAAAAATAAATTTATCTTTTAATTCCATTTTCTACACATCTTATGAAATTCCCTTGAAGGTATAATTAATAAATCTCAGTGATTTATTGAAAAATGTTTCTGAAAAAAGTGTTGGTATGTCCTGATTGGCTTCAGCTGTGCTTGTAGATTTCAGTTTAATCTTGTTTATCCCTCAGCTTATATCTATCATCCTGCCCCAAATGCCTGCATTGTGGCATTCAAACTGAAGTATCAGACGTGAAAATAACTGAGAGAGACTGCTTATACAGTCTCCTCAATTGTGTATGATACATTACTGTAACAAGTTCCTTGATAGATAAATTCATTAATTTCTGAAGACCCAGAACATCAAGGTGGCACACAAGTCAAAAAGGGAGCTTTTGGGGGGCTAGCAGTGTGGTGCAGTGGGTTAAAGCACTGGCATCCCATATGGGCACTTGTTTGAGTCCTGGCTGCTCCACTTCCTATCCAGCTCCCTGCTGATACACCTGGGAAATCAGCTGAGGATGGCCCAAGTCCTTGGTCCCCTGCACCCACGTGGAAGACCAGAGGAAGCTCCTGGCTCCTGGAGGTTTCGGATCGGCTCAGCTCCGGCCATTGTGGACATTTGGGGAATGAACCAGTGGATGGAAAACCTTTCTCTCTGTGTGTCTCTACTGTTCTCTGCGACCCTGTCTTTCAAATAAATAGAATAAATCTTTAAAAAGGAGGGGGTAGGTTTATGAAGGTTAGGTGATCATTATAATTTTAGCTCAGTCTTTTTATTCAAAGTATGTCTTGTGGATCACTAGACCCCTCAATGGTTATTCCTCCAAAATGGAATGTATGATTGGAATAAACTTACTCAGAAACTAGAAGAATACCCACAACAGTTCCTTGACTCTCAGAGTAAAGACTTAATAGGATAGGGGCCAGCACTGTGGTACAGTGGGTTAAGGCCCCGGCCTGCAGCGCCGGCATCCCATGTGGGCGCCAGTTTGAGTCTCGGCTGCTCCACTTCCAATCCAGCTCCCTGCTAGTGCCCCCTGGGAATGCAGCAGAGGATGGCTAAAGTCCTTGGGCCCCTACACCCATGTGGGAGATCCAGAAGAAGCTCCTGGCTCCTGGCTTCTAATTGGCTCAGTTCTGACCATTGCCTCCGTTTCAGCAGTGAACCCATGGATGGAAGACCTCTCTCTCTATCTCTCTCTGTAACTCTGTCTTTCAAATAAATAAAATAAATCTTTTAAAAAATACTTTAGCATAAGAAGAGCAGATGGGAACTACCACATATCCTCAATATAATCCCTTCTTTCCATATCTATTGTTGCTACATGTCCAAATGGTCATTCTCTCTCACCTGGACTATTGCATTACTTGATTCCTTGTTTCAGCTTAAGGAATTCTGTAAGCAGCCAGAGTAAGCTTTCCTAGAGGTGAATCAATTTATGTCACTCACCTGCTCTAAAGCCTCCAATGACTTTTAATGAAAGCGAATGCCTCTATCTCCCATCTCATAGAATTATTAATTTATTTCTACCTCTTTACCAAGTAGAATGTAAACTCTGAGTGCAGTGACTTTGATTTGTACACTGTTGAATCCTTAGTATGTAAAGCAGTATCTAGCTCACAGTTGACAGTTGATAACTATTTATTTATTTTTTAAATGATTTATTTATTTTACTTGAAAGCCAGAGTTACACAGAGAGAGAAGAGGCAGAGAGAGAGAGAGAGAGAGGGAGAAAAAGAGAGAGGAGAGAGAGAGAGGTCTTCCATCTGCCGGTTCACTCCCCAATTGGCCCCAGTGGCTGGAGCTGCACTGATTTGAAACCAGGAGCCAGGAGTGTCCTCCGGGACTCCCACATGGGTGCAGGGACCCAAGGACTCCCACACCATAGCAAAGAGCCAGATCAAAAGTGGAGCATCTGGGACTTGAACATCCTATGTGGGATGCCAGCACCAGCTTTACCCACTATGCCACAGTGCCAGTTCCTTGATAACTATTGAGTAAATAAATAAGCATCTCTGCAGGAGAGGCATACAGTTATCCCTCATCGCCTGTGGGTAAACTTAATACCAGTGAGACATGTTACAAGATCCACTGAAGCGGAATAAGTTAGCCACATCCTCCATTCTAACTTTCTTCAGTTATAAAGCTTGCACTTTGATCTTTGATGGTTCCTGCATCTGTTGCATTAGGGGAGATGGGATTGTTCTTTACTGTCCCCTAAAGCCACAATCACAAGTTCCAGAAAAATGAAATAAATATTTATTTTAAGGTTATACCCAGTCAAAGCAGTGTGAAAATGTTTAGTGTCAGTATTTAAGGAACCATCCATTAGGACTTGTTCTGAACACACTGAAGTTCTGACTTTTCAGCCCTTGAACACTGAGCAGCTAGTTACACTCTTACAAAGACATGGATCCTGAACACTGATTAACTTAAACCCCAAAACTGCCAGGACTGAAGTTCCAGCTGCATGACTGTAGCTCACTGGGGGCTGATAGGTGTACTCCTTCCTTAGTTTTAACTTATTGTCAAGTGTTTTCTTGTTTCCCACAGTATAAAGAAGGTTGCTCCTAAGCATGTTGTGCAGAGCAGAAAGGTTATTGGTTAAAAGGAAAAAATAGGCGCAACAGTAGTCCTTTAAATTAGTCTGTAGAGCATTTACCATACCTGAAATATTTTATAATGTCTTTTCTGGTTATGCACATGCTTTCTTCTTTCAGAATACTTTGACAATTGCAGCCAGAGAGACTTAAAGGATGGTAGTTTTAAAATAAAATTGCATTTATGGATCATTTGTATCAGAATAGATCTCCACCAAAGTCACTCATTACTTCCATTGTTTCAAAAGCAGCTGCACATTTTAATTGCAGAAGACAAGCTATTCAACTGAAAAATAAGATCATCTAATCCAGTGTGAATTCTTTTCCAAGAGAATAATCAACAATGTTGTTAAGAAAATTAAAAAGATACATGGTTCCCTTGTAACCATTATTGCATATTCAGTGCTGAGACTTCTGGTTTGGTTGCCATTGAGGGATTTTTCTTTGAACAAGTGAAAATCAAGGTAACAGTTTATTGTCAGACTTTTGTTGCTATGGAAGTATTCATTATCTTGGAACATCTAATGTAAAGGAAACAAGCAGAATTAGTGTATGTATAAATGGAATATGAACTTGTGACCCCCCTGTATTACAGCTGGAGCAAGTTCTCTTCCTTCAATACTTTGCCCAAAGCTGATCTGTGGAAATATAGGATGGCAGTTGGAGAGGATGTGTGTTCTGGAAAGTCAGGGGAGATAAACTAGGACCAGAATGTCTTACAATGCTCACACTGGAGAGGTAGAAGCACCAAAGTGAAGTTTGGGTATGTCACTTGGCAATGTCTATATAAATGGAGTTTTGGCTTTGTGTCTTTAGAAACAAGTGAATAATACAAGATCCAATTTCTAGATTCTTTATAAGACCTAAGCAACAAATGTCATAAAAGCCTGATTTCTCTCATTAGTATTTTTTTTCCAAAATAATTCAGACAGCATTATATTCATGCCGTCCAACTATCCACATCCTTGCTATCATCTATCTTTCCCTTTCTCCTTGGCTCTGAACACTAATCTCATACACATCTCAGGCCTCTCCTCCTGTCTCAGAGGAGCCTTTCCATCAAGCCTTCAATTATCTCTATGGAGCAAAATTTTGTAGCTTGACTTTTAGCTTCTGTAGCACCAGAATTTCTATATGGGAAAGGCATGGGGGTTATAAGAGTGTTGGCGAGTAGGGTATGGAGATCTGTAGAGAAGTTGTATGGGCAACAGAAAGAGAAAGCACACGTGCTTCTAAAAACCGTTGACCCCCAAAGTGGGAGTCTTCCACTCACATTTCTCTGGTGAGGACTGATCACATGGTCACGTGCAGGGTTAGGAAATAAGGTTCCCAGCCATCCCTGCCTAGACACTATGCATACCACAGAGTGAAGGAATGTGAAAAACTCACAAGCTTCAAAACGGAAAGCTGATTTTTATACACAGCACACAGCAAACAACAAAAAAATTCTGAGTTCAAATGATCAGGGAAACTCAGAGGAGATAGATACAATTGAAAAACTTACCATTTTGATGTTGTTTCTGATTTTAATCTCCAGAGTGTTGGGTGTATGGTAAATTAAAATTCTTTGGCATACAAACATTGCCTGAATCAGAGATTGAAGCTTAGTAACCAAAACTTTACCCAAAAGTAAAGTTTTTTTGCTCAGGGAAGGCTTTACTTTCTCTGAAATAAATGCCCCATTGCCTAATATAATGGCCAACTCGCAGAAGGTTTATAGTGTCAGTCAGCTCTGGGAAGTGTGATGAAGCAAGGGTGATGCTGAGAGACTCCAACAAACACACATACACACATGAACACTCATACATACATATACACTCGTAAATACACACAGGCATTTTGGGAAGATCTTAATATTTTGAGAACAAGATAAAATGATTTTAAGCACCTTTAACAGAAAGAGAATACAAAGTTATAATGTATAATTTATATTTGTATATTTATGAAAGGAAATAATTATCTAGAATGAAAAATCACAATTTGCAAATTTTAAAAAGGTGGTAAGTAAAATAAGTGTCACAAAATCAAGAAAATTAACATTGTTATTAATTACCTGACACTTCTCAAATGCTTTCTTGCCTACATTTTTGACTATGTGATTACTTCATATGAAATATTTAGTATAGAGATAAGAAAGATAATTTGGCATTTCCTCGGGCACAATTAATATTTTTTTTATTACTGACTGTTAAGAATCACAACATAGATAACTTTAGGCAATAGTGTTCTGCAAAGTTATACTTTATAATTACAGAGATTCTGTAAGTTCTTTTTAAATAATTTCATCCAAAAAGAAAAAAAAACTGTATTGGGTATTCATGATTGTACATAAAATATGTTAGTGAATGCCATTTTAAAAATGTTTATTTTTAATATATTTAAAAGGGATAGAGAGAGAGAAAGAGAGAGAAAGAAACAGAGAGAATTTCCATGTACCCATTCACTCCCCAAAATGCCCACAATAGCCAGGGTTGGGCTAGGCTGAAGCCATGAACCCAAAACTCCAACGAGGTCTCCTACCTGGGTGGCAAGGACCCAGGTTCTTGAGATATCAAGTGTTGCCTCTTAGGGTACATTAACAAGAAGATGGATAAGAAGAGGGGTAGGTAGGACTCAAATCAGCACTTCAATATAGGCTGTGAGTCTTCCAAGTTGTGGCTTAACCAGCTGTGCCACAATGCCACCCCTGAATATATTCTTATCAGAAGAGAGTCTCCATCCCATAAGATGTTGATGAGATTTCACCAAGCTTACTTGTCTGACCATTGGGAGAACTTTCCATTGGTCCACTCCAGCTGCATATTTTACAATCTTTCAAAATATCCTCCACCCATGATCCGGTCCCAGGCATTAGAAACATATCCATGCCTTAAAATAACCTCTCTGTGAGGCTGGTGCCATGGCGCCGGCATCCCATATGGACGACGAGTTCTAGTCCCAGTTGCTCCTCTTCCAGTCCAGCTCTCTGCCTGGGATAGCAGTGGAGGATGGCCCAGGAGCTTGGGCCCCTGCACCCTCATGGGAGAACAGGAAGAAACTCCTGGCTCCTGGCTTTGGATCGGTGCAGCTTCGGATCGGTGCAGCTCTAGCTGTTGTGGCCATTTGGAGAGTGAACCAATGGAAGGAAGACCTTTCTCTCTCTCTCTCTCTCTCTCTCTCTCTCACTGTCTGTAAACTTTACCTGTCAAAACAAAACAAAACAAACAAACAAACAAACAAAAAACCTCTCTGTGCTTTCACAGTGGTAGTAGGAATAATTCTGAGAGTTGTAGCTAGAAATAACTATTCATGGAAGTGACTGTAAGTGACACATATACTCCACTAAACTCAAACTAAATGTATCTTCAACTTACATTTTTGAAAAATCCCCAAAATATATGTAGCTACTATGCCACAGCCCTAGTGTGAGCGGGGGCAAGTCAGAATGGAAAGAAGTAGCTATCTTGATTCACTGAAATGAAAATATCCAACTTTAAATAAAAGCATATGCATACATTGCTAGGACCTTTACCATTCAGGGGTCAGCCCGAAAAACAGAACCAGTAGATGGGGCTAGCACTGTGGCATAGTGTGTAAAGCTGTCTCCTGCAGCGCTGGCATTCCACATGGGCGCTGGTTCGAGTTCTGCCTGCTCCGCTTCTGATCCAGCTTTCTGCCATGGCCAGGGAAAGCAGTAGAAGATGGACTAAGTCCTTGGGTCCCTGCACCCACATGGGAGACCCTGAATAAGCTCCTGGCTCCTCACTTTGATTGGTGCAGTTCTAGCTGTTTCAGCCAATTGGGGAGTGAACCAGTGGTTGGAAGACCTCTCTCTGCTTCTCCCCTTCTCTCTGTGTGACTCTTACTTTCAAATAAATAAATAAATCTTAAAAAAAAAAAAACAGAACCAGTAGGGAATACAGATTAAAAGGTTTATTGCAAGAAATTACTTTATACAACTGTGGCAGGATGGAATATTAGGTATGGAAAAGTCTGCTGTTCACAGGATTTCATTTTCATTAGGGAAGCTTCAGGTCTGCTCTTAATATCTTTCAAATGATTGAATCAGACTTACAGATACTGTCTAGGAAAATCTCCCTTACTTAAAGTCAACTTATTTTGTTTTTTCTTGACAGGCAGAGAGGACAGTGAGAGAGACAGAGAGAAAGGTCTTCCTTTTGCCAATGGTTTACCCTCCAATGGCCACCGCGGCCGGCGCGCTGTGGCCAGCGCACTGCGCTGATCCAAAGCCAGGAGCCAGGTGCTTTTTCCTGGTCTCCCATGGGGTGCAGGGCCCAAGCACTTGGGCCATCCTCCACTGCACTCCCTGGCCACAGCAGAGAGCTGGCCTGGAAGAGGGGCAACCGGGACAGAATCCGGCGCCCCGACCGGGACTAGAACTCGGTGTGCCGGCGCTGCAAGGCGGAGGATTAGCTTAGTGAGCCGCGGTACCGGCCATAAAGTCAACTTATTATAGGCTTTAATCACACCCACAAAATACTATTACAGAAACACTTAGATTGGTGTTTAATTCAATTTCTGGTGATGGCAGTCTACCCATGTTGACAAATGAAACTAACCATCCCTGGGAAGTTTCCAGGCTTTGAAAGTTGTTCATGTGAGTGAGGGTTCCTGAAGCTCACCTTCACACCTAGAGGGCACATAGAGAATGAAGAGGGAAGGGCTGAAGAAGACTCTAGAACTGCTTCACATCTTGGATCAGCTGTGTCTTATAGACTCATGTACTCATCCTGGAGTAGGTATTTAATACATATCTGAAAGTTACCAGGGATTGCTCTAGCTTGAGTTCATAGAAGGAACCACAGTGGATTCTCCAGGTGATTTGGTGTTTGGCCCTTGAGGAATGGTAAATTAAGGATCATATTTTGTATCACATCATACAATTGGAGATTGAATAGAGTTGCTTGCTTCTATTACTATATACTTGAAAATAATAAGGGTTGCTATCAATGAAAATCTTAGTTTTGAGAAATTGTGCTAATTTTCAATGCTCACAAAATTACCAACATTGGGCTTTTTTTTTTTTTTAAGAATAAGGACTTTTAAACATCAAGAAGGCAATAACAATTAATAGTTATTTGAAACTAATTGGTTTTTCAAAATCAATGAATTTAATTGCATTTCTTCAGACTTCAGAGAAAGATTCTTTTGAAATAAATACGAGAGGAATGAATAATGCTTTAGAAATATTGGACACTGGGGACAAAGCACTTACTAAGTTTTTTCATTCTTCTTTTTTTCTTTTTTGCAGATCTAATCTACTCAGGGTGATATTTTATAAGAGTCACTGGTATACTTGTAAGTGTCAGTGTTTGATATATTTGGACCTTGGGTTTGAAATGTGGGTAGAAGTGTTCGAAGAATTAAATTTTGTTCCTCTGTTCAAGGATAAGAGCCCCTGAGAATGCTACTGCATGGGATAGAGCAGCTTCATTGTTTTCTACAGGATGCCAGTGAATCTTTATGTGCATCTGTAATATCATCAGTTTTTTTGAGTTTGCCGGAGTTTCTTTAGGTTTTGTTTTGATTTACCTCAATCACTGCTATTTTTTAAAGATTTATTTATTTATTTGAAATGCAGAGTTAGAGAGAGGCAGAAGCAGAGAGAAAGGGAGAGAAGTCTTCTATCCTCTGGGTTACTCTCCAGATGGCGGCAAAGGCCAGAGCTGGGCTGATCAGAGGCCAGGAGCCTGGAGCTTCTTCCAGGTCTCCCATACAGGTGCAGGGGCTCAAGGACTTGGGCCATTTTCTACTGCTTTTCCAGTCTGTAGCAAAGAGCTGGATCAGATGCAGAGAAACCAGGACTTGCAGTGGTGTCCATATGGGATGCTGGCATTGCAGGCGGTGGTTTTACCTGCCATGCTACAGTGCAGCCCCAATCATTGCTAATTTTTAAGCTTTAGATTTTGCTTAAGTCTACATGGTCAAGTACTCATAACTGGAGAGGAAAAAATGTGTATACATACATACATCACCAAATCTACATAAAACCTCTTACTATATCTAGACATATCCTGAATTCTACCAGGTGAACAGAGAAGGCATTGTCTGTGTAGAGGTTAAATCTATATTGAAACTACCAGGAATTCAGAAGTTTCTAAGGTAAAAGATTAGAGAGGAATATAAGTTGCAGTAGTTTCCTGTAAGAAATGCCTTCACTTCATAGTGTTTGTTGTTTTTCATAATGTATTAATATGATCATGGGGAATAGAAAGCTCTCAACTCCTAACTATTTAGCAATTAGAACCACAATCACCTACAATTAGCTTTTGCATACTACTATTCATTTCTTTCTCTAATTAATTCGAGAAACATTTATTGAGTGTCCATTATGTGTTATTCACCATGCTAGATCTTTATTAGAATCAAGATTAGTCAATATGACCTGATTTAACAAGAATTTATCACCAGCTCTCTCTTTTTTAAAATTTGGGATTTAGAACTCAGGAAAAAAATAGAGATCAGCATCTCAGGATTTGGGAAATTTCTACCAGCTCATGAATTGGAATGTGGAAACCATCCTTCATAACATTCAAGAAAAAATTGCAATGGACATCCGTACATCTTTTAATTTTTCTATCATACATAAATTTCTCAGAAATGCATTTCTGCTGACCTTGTTTTTACTGTAAGTATACTACTACTCAATAATTCTATTTCCTTGGTGTTTAAAGTGAGCCTAAGGATCAACTTATACAAGACATTCTTTCTTTACCAGTGTTCCTGTTGAAATATTTGGATCGATATCTGCTGTAAAAGAAGATAACATTTTCCCTTCTTACTTGTTTCTGCCTCTGTTCATAGGCAAGAGAGTTAGTTGTACACCACATACCTCACTCCCGCTTCAGAGAAACTTGGAAGTGAGCCCCTCTGACCCTTGTCTTTGCTCACTTTTATACTCATTCCTCTCCGTGGAAAAAAGAGCTGCAAACTAGATTCACTGGAGTCTGAGTCACTGTACTAAGATCAATACTTTGGGGTGACAGTCTCTTAAATTCTTGCAACTCTTGGAGCTAGAAAATAATCAGATATGTGAATGGAATGGGAGAGGGAGAGGGAGAAGGGAGGGTTGTGGGTGGGAGGGAAGTTATGGGGGAGGGGGAAGCCATTGTAATCCATAAGCTGTGCTTTGGAAATTTATATTTATTAAATAAAAGTTTAAAAAAAGAAAAGAATCAGATAAATTGGATAGTGTTCTCACCACAAGCAGAAGACTGGGTGAATGAAGTAGACCTACCATTCTCATTCATGTGACTGGTTGGGTTGGTGAGTTGACTATCTGCTTGCTTTCTTTCTTTCTTTCTTTCTTTCTTTCTTTCTTTCTTTTTTTCTTTCTTTCTTTTTTGACAGGCAGAGTGGATAGTGAGAGAGAGAGACAGAGACAGAGAGAAAGGTCTTCCTTTTGCCGTTGGTTCACCCTCCAATGGCCACTGCGGCCGGCACATCTCGCTGATCCGAAGCCAGGAGCCAGGTGCTTCTCCTGGTCTCCCAGGCGGGTGCAGGGCCCAAGGACTTGGACCATCCTCCACTGCCTTCCCGGGCCATAACAGAGAGCTGGCCCGGAAGAGGGGCAACCGGGATAGAATCCAGCACCCTGACTGGGACTAGAACCCGGTGTGCCAGCGCTGCAAGGTGGAGGATTAGCTTGTTAAGCCACGGCGCCGGCCTTTTTTTTTTCTTTTTTAAAAATTCTACTTAAGTTATACAAGTTTCATGTATTTCATATATACAGATTTAGGAACATAGGGACACTCCCTTCTTCCCATGCTCCAACTCTTTCATATGCTGATTTCATTTCTCTTATGTAAGTTTCAAGGGGTGGGATAGCATCGAATCTGTAAATTACTTTGATAGTGTGGACATTTTGATGATATTGATTGTTTCAATCATGAATATGGAATATTTTTCCATTTTTAATATTTTCTTCTATTTCTTTCTTTAGTGTTTTGTAGCTTTCATCGACATCCTTGGTTAAATTTATTCCAAGGTATTTAATTCTTTTTGGAGCTATTGTGAATGAGACTTATCTTAAAAGTTCTGTCTCTTCCTCTCTGTATCCTGATTTCTCTCCCTCTTTCTGTCTCTCCTTCTCTCTGTCTCTTTTCTCTCTGTCTCTCTCTCAATCTCTTTATTATGCTCTCCTTCTCTCTCTTTTCCTTCTTCACCCCTTCCTCCAGTCTGTCTGATTTCCCCCAATAAGCCCTTTCCCTTAAAAAAAAATTTTCTGTCTCAGTTATGATATTGTCTGTGTATACAAAAACTGTTGATTTTTCTGTGTTGATTTTATATCCTGTCACTTTATTGAACACTTTTATGAGTTCCAATACTCTCAGTGGAGTATTTTCAGTGCCCTATGTATAGAATTATGTCATCTTCAAATAGGGATAGTTAGATTTCCTCCTTTCTAATTTGTATACCTTTGATTTCTTTTTCTTGCCTAAAGCTCTGACTAAAACTTCCAGGACTATATTGAATAGCAATGATGAGAATGGGCTTTCTTGTCTGGCTTTGATTTTAGGGGGAATGCTTCCAGTTTTTCCCCATTCAATAAGATGCTGGCCATGGGTTTGTCATAAATCGCCTTAAATGTATTGAGGAATGTTCCTTTTATATCCAATTTGCTTAAGAGTTAAAGGATATTGTATTTAATCAAATGGTTTCTCTGCATCTATTGTGATAACCATATGGTTCTTGTTCTTTAGTTTCTTAATGTGATGTATCTGATTGATTTGTGAATGTTGAACCATTGCTGCATATCAGAGATAAATTCTACTTAGTCTGAGTGAATGATCTTTCTGATGTGCTGTTGGATTTGATTAGCTAATTTTTTTAGCATGTTTGCATCTAAGCTCATCAGGGAAACTGGTCTGCAGTGCTTTCTCTGTTGCATCATTTTCAGGTTTAGGAATTAAGGTGGTGCTGGATTCATAGAAGGAGTTTGCAAGGATTCCCTCCCTTTTAATTGTTTTGAATAGCTTGAGAAGAATTGGAGTTAGTTCTTCTTTAAATATCTGGTAGAATTCAGCGGTGTAGCCATTTGAACTTGGGCTTTTCTTTGTTGGTAAGGTCTTAATTACTGATTGAATTTCTGTCTTGGTAATTCATCTGTTTAGGTTTTCTATGTCTTCAAAACTCAATGTAGGTAGGTTGTATGTATCTAGGAATCTATCCATTTCTTCCAGGTTTCCCAGTTTGTTCACTTATATAGCTCTTTGTAGTAATTCCTGATAATTCTTTTCATTTCTGTGGTATCTTTTTTTACATTTACCTTTTCATCTCTGATTTTATTGATTTGGGTTGCTCCTTCTTTTTTTTTTTTTCTCTTATTTGGGCCAGTAGTGTATCAATTTTGTTTGTTTTTTTCAAAAAATCAGCTCTTTATTTCACTGATCTTTTGTATTATTTTCTTGGATTCAATTTTGTTTATTTTTTCTAAGTTTAGTTATTTCCTTTCTCCTAGTAATTTTGGATTTGGTTTGTTGTTTCTCTTGGTCCTTGAGATGCATTGATAGATCATTTATTTAGTGCCTTTCCAATTTCTTGATGTAGGCACCAATTGCTATTAAACTTCCCATTTAACACTGCTTTCGCTGTATCCTATAAGTTTTGATATGTTGTATTATTGTCTTCATTCATTTCCAGAAATTTTTAATTTCTCTTTTGATGTCTTCTATGACCCACTGTTCAATCAGGAACAAAAGTTGTTCAGTCTCCATGTGTTTGCATATGATCTAGAGATTCTTGAGTTATTGATTTCCATCTTCATTCCATTGTGGTCAAAGAAGATGCATAGTATGATTTCAATTTTTTTTTTTTAGTTTGCTGAGACTTGCTTTATGGCCTAGCATGTGGTCTGTCTTAGGGAAAGTTCCATGCACTGGTGAGAAGACTGTGCATTTTGCAACTGTGGGGTGAAAAGTTGTGTAGATATCAATTAGGTCCATTAGGTCAATACCATCGATTAACTGTTGTTATTTTGTTGATTTTCTGTCTAGTTCATTTGTCCATTGATGAAACAGGGGTGTTGAAGTCCCCTGTTACTATTGTGTTGGAATCTATGCCTCCCTTTAAATCCATTAACATTTCTTTTAAATAGCCAGGCATCCTATAATTGAGTGTATATACATTTATTATAGTTATATCTTCCTGCTGAATTGATCCCTCAATCATTGCATAGTGCCCTTCTTCTATAACTCTTTTAGCAATTTTTATGTTAAAGTCTGTTTTGTCTGATATTAAGATGGCAGCATCTGCCCTTTTCTGCTTTCTGTTAGCATAGAATATCTTTTTCCATCCTTTCACTTTCAGTCTGCATGTATCTTAGAGGCAGAAAATAGATGGTTCTTGTTTTTTTTTATTTTTTTTTATAGGCAGAGTTAGACAGTGAGAGAGAAAGAGAGACAGAGAGAAAGGTCTTCCTTTTTTTGTGGGTTCACCCCCCAAATGGCCTCTACAGCTGGTGCGCTGCGGCCGGCGCGATGCTCCGATCCAAAGCCAGGAGCCAGGTGCTTCCTCCTGGCCTCCCATGCGGTGCAGGGCCCAAGGACCTGGGCCATCCTCCACTGCACTCCTGGGCCACAGCAGAGAGCTGGACTGGAAGAAGAGCAACCAGGACAGAATCCGGCACCCCAACTGGGACTAGAACCCAGGGTGCCGGCGCTACAGGTGGAGGATTAGCCTAGTGAGCCACAGCACCGGCCAAGGGTCTTGTTTTTTAATTATTCAGCCAGTCTGTATCTTTTAACTGGAGAGTTGAGGCCAGTTATTCATTCAAGATGACTATTGATAAGTAATGACTTGGCCTTGTCATTTTTTTCCATAAATATTCCTATTGTTTTCTTTGGATTTTTTTTGTACTTTTACTGGGGGATCTTCTGCCTTCACATTCTTCCATAATGATGGCTATCTTTCTGTGTTTCTGTGGGTAGCACATCCTTAAGTATCTTTTGTAAGGCTGATCAAGTGGTGACAAATTCTTTGAGTTTCTGTTTGTAATGGAAGGCCTTTATTTCACCTTCATTCAAAATGAGAGCTTTGCAGGTTACAGTATTCTGGATTGACAGTTTTTCTTTTAAAACTTGGACTGTTTCTCACCATTCCCTTCTAACCTATAAGTGTTTCTAACGAGAAGTCTGCTGTGAGTCTAATTAGAGATCCTCTGAAAGTAATATGGAGTTTCTCTTGTGCAAATTTTAGAACCTTTTCTTTATGTTTTACTGTAGAAAGTTTGACTAGAATGTGTCATGATGAAGATCTTTTCTGGTCATATCTGTTAGGAGTTCTATGTGCATCCTCTATATAGATGCCCCTTTTTTTTCTCCAAATTGGGGAAGTTTTCTGTAATTATTTCACTAAATAGGTCTTCTAGTCTATTCTCTCTTTCCACCTCTTCAGGAGCTCTTAAGACCCCATATGTTGGTTCATTTGTTAGTATCCCATAAACCTCCAACACTGTTTTTAAGTTTTCTATTTTTTTCTTTTTTCTGAGTGTAAGACTTCCAAAGATTTGTCTTCTAGTTCAGATATTTTTTCTTCTGCCTTGCCAAGTCTGCTGCGAAGGATTTCCATTGCATTTTTTATTTGATCTATTTAATTCTTCATTTATAATATTTCACTTTTATTTCTATTTAAAATCTCAATTTCATGGGAAAAATTTTCATTGATGTCATGTGTAGTTTTCTTTAGTTTGTTGATTTGCTTCTGATTGCTTTTGAGTAATCCTATGATTAATTTTTTGAATTCCTTTTCCAGCATTTCCTCAATCTCTTCATCTTCACATTCTACTATTGAAATATTATTGTGTTCCTTTAGGGAGTTCATGATGTCTTCCTTAGTCTTGTTTCTTGATTTTATGCATATGTTTTTAGGCATTTGTAGACTTGATTTTTTTTTCCTCTGATGGCATTTATCTTTGAGCTATGCCTCTGTGGCTTAGTAGAATGTGTGCACTTTCAGTGAATACTAAGGTGTGTGGTGAGTGTGACCAGGGAGCTCTGGTCAGTGCACCAGGGTGGGACAAGTACCAGGGTAACACCCCAGTTGGGCATGGTAGATCTCAATGCCAGGGTGTTACCCCCAGTGTGTTTTGCACCACCATAAGAACTGCACAAATGATTTGTACAGTCTTCATTGTGAGCACAGTTCCCACTGTAATGACCTGCTGTAGCCAACCAAGGAGCTCCGAGTGTGTGGTGTCGTGCCCAGTGATCGCCGAGATCCAGCTATCCCCTGCACCTTCTTATGTAATCTCCAAGTCCCCATGGTCTCAGCACACAAGGCTCCCACAGTCACTGGTTGCAGAGGTTTCTCTCTGCTCTAACAGCATATCCAGTCAATAGACAGGCAGATGTTCTCCAAGACAACTCCACCTAGGTGTCTTGATCCTGGGAGGCTGAAAGCGCCTCAATGTTCTACGTGGTTGCTCAGCCACCTTTAAGTCAGGCTCAAAATTCAGTGGAGACAATGTATTGTTCCCTTTGCTACAATCTCTGGATCACATGCATACACAAGAGCCACTGACGAAATGTTGCTCTCTCTGGCACTGATGCCAGTACTTCTGGGAAGATGGCATCCTGTCTCAATCAGTTGCAATGTCCATGCACAAAGGCTTCCATAGCTCTTGACCAAACCCAAAATGGCACCTGCCCTTTCTCAGCTGGGCAGCAGGTGCTGTTGTGGGCAAGTTGGAGAGAGATAAATGTTCCCCCTCTATTTCCATTGGGTCCACAGGCAACCACTAGCAACCGCTAGCCCCCAGAGCTCCAGTCTGGACTCATGCCATGATTTCCCTCTGGCTGTATCACCATGGGTTGCTGCAGTCTGGTCTCACCTCCATCTCTAAGTGGCACCTGCTCGGACTCTTGACTGCTGAAGTTGTGCGTTGTGTTCATGTTCGTGCTGTGCATTTGCTTTCTCCACACAGGTCCACAGTGTTCCTCTTCCTCTTGTAGGATTTCCAGTGTAGTTTTCCTCTCCAATTCTCCCCTGAGAGTACCCTTCCTACACTTCTTTTTTATTGTTTATCCCTAGCCTAGCATAGTATGTCGTTCCCTAATCTGCCATCTTGGAATCTTCTCTGTCTGCTTTTCAAATCACCCCACCCCTAAATTTCCTTTCCTTAAGAGAGTAGGAAATCTTACTCCAACTTTGAACATATAGAGCACTTTCTTTTTTTTTCATTTTTTATTTATTTGAGAGATTAGTTACAGACAGTGAGAGGGAGAGACAGAAAGGTCTTCCATCGTTGGTTCACTCCCCAAAAGGCCGCAACAATCGGAGCTGTGCCGATCTGAAGCCAGGAGCCAGGTGCTTCCTCCCAGTCTCCCATGTGGGTGCAGGGGCCCAAGGACTTGAGCCATCTTCTACTGCTTTCCCAGGCCACAGCAGAGAGCTGGATTGAAAGAGGAGCAGCTGGGACTAGAACTGGAACCCATATGGGATGCCGGTGCTGCAGGAGGAGGATTAACCTCCTGTGCCACGGCACCAGCCCCTTGAACACATATAGCATTTTCTAATCCATATTTTACCATTTAAATGTAAGCATATGTGTTAATAACATTGGCAAAAACATATGCTTAGCTATCAATTTTTAGAAAATATTCACGGATATATATATATATGTGCAGATAGTTTAAAATGTTCACTTAAAAATCTATTAAGAGGATAAATATCATGGCATGTGGTTTGGCACAATGACACAGTGACAAAAGAAAGTGTGAACCTGATTAGGCTAGTCTGTATGAGTTTATTTTATATGTTTATATTGAACAAAAGTGTGTTAGCTAAAGATATTATCCTTGGATATATAGGAAAGAGATTGGCTATGGAGGCAAGAATGATTTTGAATTGAAAAGACTAAAGTGAAAAAATGTCCCCATGACCTGAGTGTGTAAGAGGCAGAGTTTTCACATTAGGGTCAGGGTGCCTGACATTGGTATTGACCATGTAGGCTTAATCTATGCCCTTATGTTGCGGGTTGATACCTGTAGTACTTTGACCAATCATTGGAGCTTCTCGGCTGCATTATCTGCTCCAATTAGCTTATTCCTTATGCAAAAGCACACCCAGAGCCACCTGCATGCTTATTCAATTTTCAACATTTGTATCAGGTCCTTGAACAACAAGAAGCAGAATTCCCCTACCTCTTCCACATGTTCTCCTACCTCTTCATTCACATTTACTCTATTCTTTTGCTTTGTAACATTATTTGTATTAGTATCTTCTGTCTGGACTAATTGCTATATTTCACCAGTGCCAGTGTTTCTCATGGACTTTAATATTTGCAACTCAGTTCTACCTATCTGATTTCTCATAATCAATATGAAATGTCATGATATTTATTAATCTTTCTAGTTTTATGTTGATTACAACTACATCTTGGGTTTTATTATTAGAAATGATTTTGTCTCCTTCAAGATTTTCAACTTTTAAATAGCCCAAGAAAAGTGGAAAACACGGGAAAATTCACAGAGAAAGGAAACTTGATAGTGAAAACCCACAAAATTGTGCTGGGCTTAGATCTAAGTTGAGTGTGTTGGACTTTGATCTTAAATGGCATGTCAAAGATGTTGAGAACTGGGCTGAGATAGACCACTGCTCATATCCTGGACTAACCACTGGGTGGCACACATGCGACTTTGAGAATAAAACTGACACTGAAACCACAACGTGCGTGGGTTGCAAGTCTGAACTTGCAATCCCAGCCCACCTGGGTCCACTGCATAATAAAATAAAAGTTTCGGCATTCTTCATAGGATTTAAACAAGACCAGTTTCATAGCTTAGCCTGCAAATATCTAGAATACAACCCAAAAAGTACTTTTTACACTAAGAACTATGGAAATTCAAATTGCATGGCAAAAAACAAACAAATAAGAAAAACCTGATGTCAACACTGAGAAGACATAGCTGTTAGAATGCTGAGAAAAATTTTGATGGAGCTTTCATGAAAATGCTCTAAGAAGTATTGTGGATGTATGGAGCATGAACAAGTTTGACTAGAGTAACTCTATTTTGAAATATGAAATGGAATAGCTCTGGCTAAGCTAAATGATATCTGTGAAGGACTTATCAAAAATAGAGCAGGCAGATGAAATAAGCCAGTCCCAAAGGGACAAATATCATATGTTCTCCCTGATCAGTGACAACTAACCGAGCATGAAAAAGAATACCTGTTAAAGTGAAATGGACACTTTGAGAAATAATGACTTGATCAGCCCTCGTCCTGACTGCTAATGAACAACTTAATACTTTATCCCTTTTAGTATTTTTCTTGTTCTACTTAATACTATTGGTTGAACTCTTTAATTAACACACAATTATTCTTAGGTGTTTAAATTTAACTGAGAAGTGATCTCTGTTAAATATAAGAGTGGGAATAAGAGAGGGAAGAGATGTACAATTTGGCACATGCTCAATCTAACTTGCCCCAAATGGTAGAGTTAGAAACATGCCAGGGGATTCCAATTCAATCCCATCAAGGTGGCATGTACCAAAGCCATTTCACTAGTCCAAGTGATCAATTTCAGTTCACAATTGACCACAATGATAGGTCTAAGAGTCAAAGGGATCACACAAACAAGACTAGTGTCTGCTAATACCAACTGATAGAATTAAAAAGGGAGAGAACAAACCAACATGGGAAGCGGGATACACAGCAGATTCATAGAATGGCAGATGTCCTAAACAGCACTCTGACCTCAGAATCAGCCCTTAAGGCATTCAGAACTGGCTGAAGAGCCCATGAGAGTATTTTAGGCATGGAAAGCCAAGATACTCTGGCAAAAACAAAAACAAAAACAAAAAACAAATACCTAAATGAAAGATCTCTGCGAGTAAGATCCCAGTGGAAAGAATGGGCCATCAGAAGCAGGAGACACAGCAGACTCATAGAATGGCAGATGTCCTAAATAGCACTCTGGCCTCAGAATCAGCCCTTAAGGCATTTGGATCTGGCTGAAGAGCCCATGAGAGTATTGTAGGCATGGAAAGCCAAGAAACCCTGGAAAAAAAAAGACCTAAATGAAAGATTCTCTGTGAGTGAGATCCCAGTGGAAAGAACGGGGCCATCAAAGAAGGAGGTACCTTTCTCTGAAGGGAGGAGAGAACTTCCACTTTGACTATGACCTTGTCTAAAAAAAAAATAGAGCATGCAGAATCAGGGCTCAGTTCCAAGGATGAACTGAAGAAAGTATCAGATGGCACAGAGACTCATGAACTTGAGAATGAAGAGACAACTCCACACAAAATGGCCTATAAAAGAAGTGAAGGAACTTTGGCTCCATGTACCAGGCAACCACTGGCCCTACAGCAGGCAAGTGCCCACCTTTAGCAACTGGAAGCTGCTGGGAAGCAGTGACCCCACAGCAAGTCCATCCAGAGGGACTTAACCTCAACAAACTTGACATTTGCCTGCTTGTGACCTGAGCACCCTAGACAATGGACTCTGCTCTTTTACTGCTTCCTCTCCTCTTTGCTTGGTATGAGTGATGTGCATTACTGACTAACTGCACATTTGCTATGACTAGTTTGTGTATGTTTGACAAATAGATCTGACCCAGTAGAAAGACACAAACATATGTGGATACCTTCTTGGGAGAGAGTATCTCCTGGGCATGCGTGCTTGCCCTCACCGCAGGGGAACTCTCTTAAAAAGCATGGAAAGATAAAAAGCTGTATGCAAAGAATAGATGATATGAAGAAGTACCCAATTCAAATTTTAGAAGGAAAAATACAATAACCTAGAAAAAAAGAACTCATTGAATGGAATCAAGAGCAGAATGGGGATGCCAAAGGGAAGAGTCTGAACTTGAAACATGATCCATAGAAATAATCTAGTCTGAACAACAATGAGAAATTAAAAAAAGTATGCACAGAGCTGCAGGGACCTGTGTGACAATACTAAAATATTTAATGCTTTGTCAACAGAATTACAAAAGGAGAGGGAAAGAGCAATGAAGTATAGCAAAAAATATCTGAAGAAATGATGGTTCAGAAGTGACCAAACTTGATAGGATTGTATTGGAATCCCCTGGCATGTTTCTAACTCCACCATTTGGGGCAAGTCTGATTGAGCATGTCCCAAGTTGTACATCTCCTCCCTCTCTTTTTACCACTCTTATATTTAATAGGGATCACTTTTCGGTTAAAATTTAAACACCTAAGAATAATTGTGTGTTAATTACAGAGTTCAAACAATAGTACGAGAACAAAAAAAAATACTATAATGGGTAAAGTATTGCATTGTACATCAACAGTCAGGACAAGAGCTGATCAAGTCACTATTTCTCATAGTGTCCAATTCACTTCAACAGGTTTCCCCTTTGGTGCTCAGTTAGTTGGCACCGATCAGGGAGAACATATGATATTTATCCCTTTGGGACAGGCTTATTTCACTCAGCATAATGTTTTCCAGATTCCTCCATCTTGTTTCATTGTTTTTGACTGCTGTATAGTATTCTATAGAGTACATGTCCCATAGTTTCTTTATCCAGTCTACTGTTGATGGGCATTTGGGTTGGTTCCAGGTCTTAGCTATTGTGAATTGAGCTGCAATAAACATTAATGTGCAGACAGCTTGGCAAAAGACAAACAAAATAGCTATCAATGAACTCACACAGGGTAAACTCAAAGGAATTGTCACCCCAACATACAATGAAACTGCTGAAATTTAATGAGAAATATAAAAAATTTGAATACCCCTAGGGAAACATGATATATTCTTTTGGGTGAGAATAATGATTCTACTGATTATACCAGAAACTATATGCAAGGAAGAAGAGGCCCAGTAATTTTCAGAACTGAAACAAAAGAATTGTCAATGCAGAATCCTATATTCAGTAAAAAATATCTTTTCAGGGTTAAAGGTGAAACAATGACATTCTTAAATGAAGAAATACTAGGAGATGCCAGGAATGCTGCAGGAAGTTTCAGTTTTTCACTCCTAAGGTACTCGTGGCTCTTGTTTTATGGGACAGTAAAAGCTTACCACAATCTAGAGGTAGATTTTACTCTAAGAAGGATGATTGTATTACTAGACTGCGTCCTGTAACATTTCACACATGGCTCCTGTACTACTGTCGTCCAACCAGTCTGCTGCAATTTCTAAGCTGAACAAAGGCAGAACCAAAGTGCGAGAACGGCAGCGACGTCCCACAGGCAAGGTGAGTGACGTCCCACAGGCAAGGTGAGCGTGCAGGGCCAATACAGGGCCCCGAGCGCAGAATGCACGACCGAAAGGGAACCTCTTCTGAGCAGGAGACATTGGCAGAGATGCTCAGTACTGGGGAAGAGGAGACCAAAAAAGGCAGAGAGGGAAATGGAAATGTAAGTTACATTCGCATTTTTATAAACTTACAACTATGTGTTTCTAAAGTACTGTCTTCCAGCTATTTGAGTTGATCACCTAATAAAAGCATCTTAGGTTTAAAGATTACAATGATGTTTTGGCCTAGGCTACCAAACAAAACAAAATGAAAACAAGAGGTAAAGGAAATAAAGCATGCTTCTGGCTGAGATTTTCCTCATTCTACCATAAGGGCACCGTTACCAATTGATAGCAAATAATTCCCATGATATATATCTTTTTCTATTTGTCAACAAGGCAGAAAAGACCCTGCTGAATGAAATCACTGGGAACATTCCAAGTTCAAAATAAAACGTTTAACTTACACATAATACAAGTTATGTATCCATTCCATTAAATGTACCACACAGACTGGGAAGGCAAGCTGCAGACTTTAATGGAAAATGCCCTTTGTACTTTGAATGATGTCAGAGTTGCCCTCACAGAAAATGTCCAACGCCGTTTTTGAGAACTAACCTAACTAGTCACGGAAACCGGAAAATCCACAGGGGGAGGGAGGGTCCTTTTTGAAACAAAATGCTCTTCAATTATGAACCAAGTTACTTTGATTTCAAAAGCAGCTGTGTTTCTGATGAGTACTGAACAACTGTGTGTAGGTTTCTGTGCCAGCCTTTTGACTTTGTTTTCAAGCACTCTAATGTGGGATGGATGGTTAGAAACAATAATATATTAGGGTTTCTATTTAACCCTTTCAGGACTGAACTGTATCTCCTTTCATTAATTTTTTTCCCTGTGTTGTGATAAATGTTTGCCAGCATTCAGTACTGTGTTGGTCCAGATGTAGGTCTCTATGCTCATTTTTAGCTGATTTCTCATACCTTGTGGCATGCTCTATGCATTCAATCCTTGAGGGGTTTATTTTACAAACTGTGAGCCTGCAAGGTTTGTTAGCAATAAGATAGAAAATCGAGCAAGTTTATACCATAATTTTGTAGGAAAAAAAAAGAATAAGCTCAATTCCATATTTCATCCATGAAAAACATGCAATACGGGCAGTTTCCAGGAATAAATAAAAAGGAAAATGTAAACCATTGTAAAAAAAAGATAAATAAAAGTACTGGCTTGTTGTTTTACCCAACTTCACCAACTGCTTTGCCAGCCCTAATATTCCTTTTCCCAATATTCCCTCTCTTCCCAATTTTGTACTTAATATGCCCAAAATATGACTAAAACTGTTAGCCTTATCTGAGCTTTCTCTGTACCCCTTCTTTTCTTTTGGTTTTTCAGAACTTTAATTTCATTTTTCTTAGTGTCTCACTGGTGATCTTCAAACACCTCTACTCTTCCTCCACCTTTTGCCTATTGATAAAATGATTCTTTCACTATGTCCCAGACACATCCTTTTCTCCATCCTGACTCTGGATTAGCCCATTTAGTTCAGTTCAGAGAGCACAAGCTCTATAACCAAGCCTTAGGGATGAATAGACCATCCTTATACTTAGGGATTGTATTTTCTATTGGTTCTGACAGTGAGAGAAGCAAGGACCCCTATTGAATAATAGAGAAAAATTTTCATAGCTTAGGACCATTTGCAGCTGGTAACTTCTACAAACGATAAGAAATTTCAAAAAAATGAAGTTGCTTTACTAAAAACAACTGAAAACAATAACAAAGCTAATCTAAACTCCATTGCAGTAATTATTTTTTTTTCCAAGAAGACTCTTAGCATAGTGGTAGGAGCATGAGCTTCGGAATGAATGCACAGGGCTTTAACCTCAGTTTAGCCTCTCAGCAGGAGTGCAAAGGTCATCACTTAATCTTTTTAAGCTGCAGTTTCCTCCCATCAATGGAGGCTACCAGAAACTACCCACTGGATTTCTTTATGGACTTCATGAGATAGTGTAGGTTTAGCGCTGGACACCTGGCATATGGATATTCAAATGTGGTCAGGTTACTTATTATCACTTTATCAATATGCAATTTTCTCATTGTTTGTTTTCTTGCCATTTTATCACTGCACTCTTTTATACTTCTAAATTTCTTTTCTAGAACTTTCTAAAATATATATTATATTCTTAGACTCTGATCTATTCTTTTGCCCTTTATATTTCACCTCACTCTGTTCTTCATACTTTTTTCACCATGGAAACTTTTAGGATTATGGTTTTAATGTATTTTATGATCATTTTAGTATTTTTTTACTGATGTTCTGTGGGAAACAGCTGGTTGATTTTCTATAAAATATTCATATGTGTGTATGTGTGCATATGTAAGCAATAATTATATAATTAATATTTATATGTAATTTAAAAATGCATATGTATATACATATATATTTATAGATAATATGTATAAATATAAGTATATATGTATATATATTATATGTATATATACATATTTAGCATATGTATATATTTATACTTGGAAAACTTCAGCATATGAGTCAATCTTTCCCATGGAATGAAAATAAAAAGCAATCATCGGCCGGCGCCGTGGCTCAACAGGCTAATCCTCCGCCTTGCGGCGCCGGCACACCGGGTTCTAGTCCCGGTCAGGGCACCGATCCTGTCCCGGTTGCCCCTCTTCCAGGCCAGCTCTCTGCTGTGGCCAGGGAGTGCAGTGGAGGATGGCCCAAGTGTTTGGGCTCTGCACCCCAGGGGAGACCAGGAGAAGCACCTGGCTCCTGCCATCGGAACAGTGCGGTGCGCCGGCCGCAGCGTGCTACCGCGGCGGCCATTGGAGGGTGAACCAACGGCAAAAGGAAGACCTTTCTCTCTGTCTCTCTCTCACTGTCCACTCTGCCTGTCAAAAAAAAAAAAAAAAAAAAAAAAAGCAATCATCAAAATATTTTTAGAAAAACTATGAAAGAATTAAGGTGATTCAAATTCTGTTTATATTAAGGTATTTATACAAGTATTTATGTTCTTCATCATGTCTGAATTTCCAGAATCAGATCATGAAGTTAATCACAGTTGACTTGTGTTTATCTAAGCTTTTCAAACTGAAGAGGTGGCTATTAAACAAAGATGTGGACCTAGTAAAATCCTGTCTTGGTGCTAACAAGTCTCTATACCCTTTTTATTTCCCAACATTCCTCTTCTGAAGTCTTTCATTCCCTTATCCTGAACTCTACTTTTATACTAACTAGAATTAGTGCTGTTAAACCTAATTTTCACGGGCTGGTGCTGATGCTGGCATTCCAGCTGGATGCTGGTTCCAGTCCGTGCTGCTCCACTTCCAATCCAACTCCCTGCTAATGGCCTGGGAAAGCAGTGGAAGATGGCCCAAGTGCTTGGGCCTCTGTATCCACTTGGCTCCTGGCTTTGGATCACCCAGATCAGGCCTCTCTGTTCATCTCTTCCCCTCTTTGTAACTCTGCCTCTCAAATAATAAATAAATAAATCTTAAAAAAAAAACCACCTAATTTCCATCCATCAGTAAAAGAGACCTATAAACTCTCCACATAAAACACATTAACATTCATAATTATTCTTTTTTATTTTATTTTTTTTATTTTTACTGTTCCCGCCTTACTTATGTTTGAACTGTCCAGTAAGGGTGGGTAGGAGGGTATTGCCCACAGCACCATCATAACTATTCTTTAGTGATCACATTCCTTTCTATTTTTGTTCTAAGTCTGTGTTATTTACATGAACAAACCACAGAATGGTTTCCAGTTTTCATGCCGCCATGATAGCTACCAAAAATGTGATGAAAAGAAGAATACCAATGCTAAGGCCTGCTACCAGCATAAGGATAACACTTGAGTATTTTTTTCTGTCACAAAATAAAAAAAACCCTATATGCTATAATAATTTTGTTTGCTTCAAATTATATTAGCAAATATGTTAAAATTGGGTCAAATATAATTTATAATAAATTATATTCTAGAACTGATAAATTCCATTTTAACAAAATTGCACTAGCAAATTATTTCAACTAATTAAAAACCAAAAGGAAAATACAATCAAAGTAAAATAATTACAAGACATTTGACATTTGCTTAGTAATCTTTTCATTTAGAAGAAGATTTCATTGATGAGGTATTAGGGTGCTACAACACAGTCTTACATACAGATACTCATGCAGTATTTTGTATTACTTCACTTAGATTGACTAATCTTGCTCTTTTCACACTTAAAGGAAAATTTAGATCTTTTAAATTTTAAATTTGATTCAGGAGTCATAAAGTCAAAAACAAGTTTTGTGATGTCATTGTGACCAAATATGCTGATTATTATCTCAGTGTTCCCTCACATCCACTCCCCAGGATTCTTGGCTTTGTTCTTTGCCCCAAGAGCTGACCTCTATGGATGCTATCCTTAGAATTTCCTGTTGAGATGGGTCAGTAGGATGCTATGGCCAAACTTTCAATATGGGAAGAACAGATGCTGAGGGGCCTTTAGAATAAGCCATATTTTTATGTGGCGATCCTGGGTCCCACAAGTGGCCTCAAAATGAGATTCCAAGATTGGGATGTTCACATATTTGAGAACAGGATAACTTCCTTGTTGGGCAGGAAATGGCATCACATTATTTACATTATGGTGTGGCATGAGGTTCAGGGAGAAGAACAAGTGGTGAGAGCTCAAATGGCTGTGGTGTCTCGTTTTTACAGCAACAATGAGGTGGACTGTGGTGGTAGACCAGTTAGCTCTAGCTGCTCTTGGAGGTGTACACAAAGAAAGGGATGTATTTAGAAGTCTAGAATCTCAGCTCAAAGCATTGGTTGATAGAAAATAGTAAGATCTGGGTAGAATCAAACACAATAAGGACTCAGTTTTTGTAGGAAAGAAGGCTTAGATAACTCTATCAAAGAATTCTGTTAAGTTTCAGGCAGAGTAAGGCAATGACTAAAAGGAATCTATTATTATTATTATTATTAATCAGTTTATGCCTTGTGACTAGTCACACAGCAGTCATTTCTAAGTTAATTGTTTTTACCTCTTTCCACTTTGCATTTTATGAAGAGGACTAGTGGTGGCCAGTGTTACAAATTAGTTTCCAGCTGCAGGCATGACAGAACCGACATCACTCAACTATGATACTGTGACTGATGAGAGGTTGTTTCTTCTGTGTTGAGGATGAAAAGTTCTTAACACAGATAAAGGTCAGGTGGATGCTGAGTGGTGACAGAGGTGGACTGTGCTGGTTACTCTCTGTTTGCTCCCCCGACATGTGCTTTGATCCATACCCTGGCCTTTACTCTGTGTGCCCCAGAACACTGACCTCCATGAACTCCACGATCAGGGTTCTCTTGCTCTTTGTCAGATCGTTTGGCCACAGCGAAGCAGCAGCATGGCATTGGGAGGTGTGAAGAGAAAGGGGTTGGGCTAAGTTTTTCCTTTTCTGCTACCTTTTTGCAACCAGTTTTGGTAGTAGCTGCATTTTATATCCAGCTTCCAGCAATTCTTCTGTGGCTACGGTCTCTTTTTTCAGGTTCTAAAAACACTATTCCTGGTTATTGCCCCTTCAGTTGTGGGGTGGCAATGATTGCCCACTATTGCTGGTCTCTGGGTATTATATCAAGGTGGTTTTGTTCTGTCACCTTGCAAATACTTCTTTAGATAATACTTTGATTTAGCTCGCTCATAACAGCCTTTGTATTAGCTGTTTTTTTCCTCTGGCTATTGAATGATACACCATAGAAGGAAGGAGAAATTGAGAGGGTTGAGGTGATGGCAGTCATTGACATTGGGATGTAGCTGTAACCACTGAGGAAGAGGCTTTTAGGAAAGAAGAACATAGAATTCAGGAAATATCAGCACAGCCCACAAGTGCCATGCCATTCGTCATTACAGAGTAATGGAGGAGGGGCCGGCCCTGTGGCACAGTGGGTTAAAGCCCTGGCCTGTTTTTTGCCGGCATCCCATATGGGCGCCGGTTCTAGTCCTGGCTGCTCCTCTTCTGATCCAGCTCTCTGCTGTGGCCTGGGAAAGCAGTAGAAGATGGCCCAGGTCCTTGGGCCCCTGCACCTAGTGGGAGACCTGGAAGAAGCTCCTGGCTCCTGACTTTGGATCGGCGCAGCTCCGGCTGCATCTGGGGAGTGAACCAGAGGATGGAAGACCTCTCTCTCTGTCTCCACCTCTCTCTGTAACTCTCTCTTTCAAATAAATAAAATAAATCTTTAAAAAAAAAAACAGAGTAATGGGGAAGAAGTAGGAGTGTGAATTGACAGAAAAATTGGAGTATTTAGGGAGCCAAGACTCCAGGGTAATGTGGTCTTTGGGAGATCCTAGTATCCAGGTAAACAGGTGAGAGAATTAAGGTTTCCAGGATTTCAGGGCTTCAGATTAGAATTCCAGTCTCTGGCACTTGGCAAATGCATGAAATGATTCCTTCTAGATCATTCCATGTCTGAACAGATTATCAACCACTGGTTCACCTGCTCCCATATTTGTTTGCTTATTCTTACATTTATCAAGTATTTACTGAGCCTTTTCTGTATTGTAGGCCCTGGACCAGCCTCCAGGATAAGTTACATATTCTTATCTCATGGGGCTCATAACCTACCAGGAGGTGAAGGCAGGTATGAATGTAGCTGCAATCATTGTTACCTGACATTTTTATCTGTGTATGTTCTGCAGATACTGCCAACCAAATATGGATGGAACTCAATCTATTTTAAAAGACATATCTTCTTCTCCCCCTCTCCACCTCATGATTAGCACTGCTGTGTCCTTGTCCCAAGGAAAAATGATGTGAATCCCTTTTAATAACAGGCCTTGGTTTGTTCCTTGATCTGACAGAGTTGATCATCCCTCTTTTTATCTACTTTTACATATCATTAGAGAGCATTTTTCTTTTTTTTTTTTTTCCAAATTGAAGGGAGAGCACTTTTCTTCTTATGATTCTGATGCACATTCAAGGCTGGAGACTGCTATGTTAGGTATAAATTAATCTTCAGCTGAGGTCAGACTTTGTTCTTAGATAATGGAGTAAGCAAATCTATCTTGTTAAGTGGGTGTAAGGCCTGGGAGCCAGGTGGTCTTTGATAGAGATGTCAAAGATACAGTGAGGCTGGGTATTCAGTGGGGGATTCTCATGGCACTCCCTGATTGTTAGCAGATTTTTACTCCTTAGGGACTGACTTGCAAACTGAACTCAAAAGAGATTGACAAGACCAAATGCAAATTTGTTATTTGCTTGCAATAAGAGGCACGTGCACTACTTGCAATGCATCCTATCCTGTGTACAAATGTCTGTTTCAGCCAGATGCAACCCTTTCTTGCGAAGCAGATATAGCATCAAGTGAAAAAGGTTCAGCTGTGGCCCCTCCTTTGCAAGGGCATTGCGGGCACTAGAAGCGGCAGGGAATCTTAGTGTATTCTAAGTAGAACATGGAAAATCACACTTGCAACCAGGAAGAATTTTTCTGTGTAAGCGCTTTAGGAAAGTTACCTAAACAGATATCAGAAGAATGGGGCCTGTATTTCCAGGTCTCTAACAAGTTATTACTGTGTATCTTTACAACTGATTTGAAATTCACAGTTTTGCATACTTTATTAAAGATCTTTCAGGTAGTGTTTGAAGCACTCCAGATATTAATGTGCCCCTGTATCTCTCATGTAGTGACGTGGCTACTCTGTTGGCCTGGCAGAGGATTCTCTGTCCTGGGCAAGGCTATGTTCACTGATTTTTAGATTTCATGCATTTCAGTGCTTCTGTTGTTATATCATTGCTTCAAGCAGGAAATAAGCAATTATTTTACAGTCCCTTTACCCCATAGATGTCTTCTTGAGGAGACAAAGGAGTCTCCTGGTGGAGTCCCAGGAAATTCTCTTTAGAATCTTCAGTGATTCATTCAAAACATTGTCTATCGTTGGCCACTCTTGCATTCCATTTCACCTGTTTCATTTCTGAGTGATATTTTCCAACTTTTTCTCACAATCTTGCATTTGGCATGCCCAATGTACTCTGTAAAATAATAATAATATTTTCAAGGTGATAGTCACCAGTTCTCTGATAAGCTTTTTATATATCTACTTAGCAAGGGATCATGTGTTACAGACAGGGATCAAGCAATAAAAAGTTTGTTTCCACCACATTATTTTCATATGCTTTTGTAAGTGAGATACTCCTATTAAATGGGCCTTTAGGAGTTACCAGCTCTTTCTCCAAAACCTATAGGCATAGTCACTGTATGCTGCAGCTTGGAACAGAGGCCTTGTGAAAGTAGAATCTAATGGCTGCAGTGTTATCTGCAGTCCAGATGGGTTTCATAGCTCCCAGTGAGGCTGTGCTCAGCTTCAGCTTTTCTGTATGTTTAACACAAATGATCTTCTGAAGATCAATCTTGAGAGGTAATCTTGACTTTGTATTCCTGCCTGTATAGTTATTGAATGTTTCCACCTCTTTGTTCATTGTGTGTTTTATTTTGTTTTGTGCCCTTAGACAGTGATATATGAACTATCATCCCAGCATTTGAGGACAGTTATTGTATTTTGAGACCATTTAGACTGCTAGGGCTGCTGAGACAAAGAACCACCAATTGTGTGGCTTAAACAACAGAAATTTCTAGTTCTGGGCATTAGAAGTCCAAAATCAAGGTGTGCTCTACGGGAGGATCCTTCCTTGCCTCTTCCAGCTCCTGGTGGTTCCTGACATCCTTTGGTTTGTGCCAGCATAACTCCAGTCTCCATCTCTGTCTTCTCAAGGCTTTCATCTGTATCTTTGTGTTTGCTTTTCTATCTCTTACATGTTTACTTTAAATGGAAAGAGAGCCTACTCAGAGTCCACATAGTCTTATCTTGACACTTACCTTAATAATATCTGCAAAGATTTTATTTCCAAATAAGGTCACTTCTCAGGTTCTAGGTGGGCATATTTTGGGGGCAAACTATTAACTCATTATGAGGCCTTTGAACTCCATTAGGTGCTAGAAACAGTTTCCTTCCTGTGGAGAGCTGGTACACCAGTGTTTTCAGCTGGTGACATGACCATGCCTGCAAAAACTATGGAGCTTCACCAGCAGCAGAGAAGCAAGGACTTTAGTAGAGATGAGGGATGACCCAGTGCTTAGAGGCCAGGAATGTTGCTAAACATTCTACAACACATAGGAGCCCCCATCCCCAACAAAGAATGTTGTGAACCAAAAGTTCAACAGTGTCAACATTGAGAACTCTTGCTTTTTCTTCCCCTTGGTCTTGCCAGTCACCAGGTCTTCCTTCTTTCTGGACTGTGATGGCCACATGGTTTGGTACATATTCTCTCTCTCTCTCTCTCTCTCCAACTCTTTCCCCTTCCCATGTCTTGCTACTCTTTCATTGGATTGTCTGGGACTCAAGGTCCACCATCAGTAAAGTGGTCTGTTTTTTCACTATCTTATCTGAATGGTAATCTTAATCTTAATCTTTATTTTTTATTTATTATTATTATTATTATTTTTTATTTTTGACAGGCAGAGAGGACAGTGAGAGAGAGATAGAGAGAGAGGTCTTCCTTTTTCGGTTGGTTCACCCTCCAGTGGCCGCCGCGGTAGGCGCGCTGCGGCCGGTGCACCGCGCTGATCCGATGGCAGGAGCCAGGTGCTTCTCCTGGTCTCCCATGGGGTGCAGGGCCCAAGCACTTGGGCCATCCTCCACTGCACTCCCTGGCCACAGCAGAGAGCTGGCCTGGAAGAGGGGCAACCGGGACAGGATCGGTGCCCCAACCGGGACTAGAACCCCGTGTGCCGGCGCCGCAAGGCGGAGGATTAGCCTAGTGAGCCGCGGCGCCGGCCACTTAATCTTAATCTTAATCTTCACTTTCCTGCTTTCACCTGACCTGGCTTCCCCAGACAACATGTTTTCCCCTGCAACCAATTAAACCAATGGACTTTTTTTCCTCTGCCATATTCATGATACCACAAGGAACGGAGGTGGGGGGGCAGTGCCGTGTGTTTGACTTGCTCTTCCCTGATGCTTCCAAACCCATACCACTCTTTCTCCAGTACTTTGGTTTCAACTACTCTATGAGGACCAAAAATCTCCATCTTTAATCTTCCACAGGTTCATACTTCCTTGTGTCTGGTTTTCATAGTCAGTCATTGAAATATGCCCTTGTGTCTTCTCATTTTCTCTTCATATCCTTGTTCTGCTTTCGGTTGCTTTAAAAAAAAAAAAAACACAATTGAAGTTTACCTTTACCTACTCTGGGTATTTCCTTTGAGAAACTGAACATGGCTGGTGAAAAGCATGCTGCCCTATCTCACCTTTATTATCTTAGAAATACCTCCATTGGACCCCAAAAAGCTTTCCGTTAATTTTGTTATGTGTTTAATTCACTCTCCTGTACTCCTAGATGAGTGAGTCTCAAGGTATAGTTCTTACTTGTAGCATCAAATTTACCTGGGAGGAATGTTAGAAATGTACAATCTTGTTCCCTGTCCCAGATTTACCAAACCAGAGACTCTGGGTATGAGGCCCCTAGATCTTTGTTGCACAACACTTCTGGCTATTCCACTGCACACTTAGACTGGAATACCTGGGTTCTAGTTGCTGCCGGACAGTTAAATCTGGCTCACTGTCTGTTTTGTTTTTTAAACAGTTTATTTGATGCATAACTCAAATGCCAGACAATTTACCAATTTAAAGTGTAAAATTTATGAACTTCTAGTATATTCACAGATTTGTGTAACCATTACCATGGATAATTTTAGGACATTTTTGTGACCAAAAAAAGAAATTCCATGCCCCTAATCAGCATCTCTCAGACCCTTTAGCTCTTCTTCCCTCTGGCAATCACTAATATACTTTCTCTTTGTACACACTTGGCTATGCTGGAAATTTCATATAAATGAAATTCTATAATATGTGGCTTTTTTTCCCAAGAAGGACCCCCTAAATATGACTAATAGCAGAGGAACTGACACAATTTTCTCTGCTTACTTCTGCTTATTTCCTCTTATCATGGCAGGCTCTGGGGTGTGAGGGTGCCGGGGTTGTGGGGAGAGGTGGTTGAGCAATTCGATAGGACATCACTATCTACACCCAGAATCTGGTGACAGGAATTCCACTTTAGATTTGCAGGGGTATGGTTCCTGCTCTTCCTTACCTGGAAGGATTTTTAAACTCCTTGAAGATCAATAGGGTATGTTTCAATCCCAACATACTTTGGGAGTTAGGCAACATTAGCAGTTGCAGTTGCATTTAAAAACTTTTCTTTCCTAAAGTAATTCTTATTTTATATAACACTTGAATTTGTACTTTCTGTCAATGAAAAAGTTCTATTTATAATAAAAACAATAATTTACTAGGGCAGATAGATGATAGGCGATATTGTGAAACTTGCCATTCATGCAACTTTTAGAGAAACAGAACAAATTTAGGAACATGTTGAATTCTTTTTTCCGACTTCTCCCAAGTAACTACTTCTTTTCCATTATGCTTCTGAGTGCAATGAAAGGTGAGGGGCAGATGAAACAGAATAAAATAGTAAGCCTCAAGTTCACCTCATATATACTGAAAAGATCATTTAGTCTTTTAACATCCTTGTGACATTCCCCACTATCCTGATGAGAGAAAGTGAAGTCAAGAGACCAAGAGACGTGGTAGTGAATGGCAAAGGAAGGATTAACTCTGGGTCCCGTTTACTGCAGTGCTCAGGTGCCTGGCTCTTCCTCTCCAGGACCTCTCAGGAATAACAGGAGAAAATAAGGAGCAGCTAAGGAAGAGAGAAGGAAAGCAGGCAGGAGACAGAGAAGAACTTGAGCAGCTTAGACTCAACTTCCCAACTTCAGCACCTGTGTGGGTGGAAGTGGTCTCCTGTATTGAAGGGAACTGGGGCTTGCATGTAGGAACTGACTTGGGGTGTATCCAAGGCTTTTTCCTCTCTCATCCATTGTCTGTTTTCATTGTGAAGAAATTTAAATACCACTACAATGAAAAAATGTTTTTAAGCTCCCCAAATGAAAGAACATTATTTCTCATGCACATATTTTGCAAAATTCCTAAACACCACGAGCCTTTGAATGGTATGTTGAAATTTAACAGAGAAAGGATTTGGACCAAGTTAATGCTTCAGTGAGATGGCAGCAGGCCAGAATTGCACGGGATTCTGAAATAAAACAAGAGACAGGCAGACTGAGCCTCATTGCTCCTTGCTGGAGTCACCAAGGTCTAGTGCCCTTCCTCAGCTGTGCTCATATAGGAATCCAATTTTGGGCAGTTTTCCCAAAAGTGTAAAACCACTTGCAGTGGAATTCACAGTGACAAGTCACAAGATTCACTCATGTTGATCATCTTTTGTGCTGGATATTCTCCTTTGAACACTCCATAATTTCTACTCTTCCACCTGCTCTGCCCTTGAGGGGTGACCTTTATGAACTGCATTAACTCTCTGGCTCTCCTTGCATTGAGTTTCTAGAAGCTAGTAGCAGGGGGTATGGAGGTCAGGGGGAGGATAAAGTCAAATTATTTATTCCCTAGGCCAGGGATCTGCAAATTAGGTCCTAGAGGTATGAAACCTCTTAAAAATCACATTTTATTAGGATACAGTCACACGTATCCATTTAAATACTGTCTACAGAAGCTTTCACACCCCAACCAGCAGAGCTGAGTAATCATGTTACAGAGAATATGGCCTGAAAAACCTACAGTATTTATATTCCAACTGTTTAAGGAAATTATCTTATTGATCTCAGCCTTAAATACATCCCTCTTTGGGCAGAGTTACTGATTCCTTAGGCAGCTTCATCCATGCCAAAATCCATTGATGTTAGGTAGCACTCCCTAAAGCTCTTTCTAAGGTCTGGAACCACCTCTTCCTGAGTCCTATATAGGCCCCTGTTGCTAGTCCAAGGCTGTGTCACTGTACTTTTCCTGCCTTCCTTCAGCTCCACACGTACTTATTCCCCTCATGCCTTCTGATTTACCTAGTTGGATTATAGCACCTATTTCTGGTGAGACATTGACTGTCCTCATACATGCATAGCATTGTACTAACAATAATGACAAAAAAAAAAAAAGAGAGAGGAAGACCAAGTATATTAGTTCATTTGGTGTTATCTGAGACTGGAAACCTATAAAGAAAAGAGGCTTATTTAGCTCACAGTTTTAGAGGCTGAAAGTCCAAACTGCAGTGACAACTCTCTTGAAAGAACTAACCAAGGGTCTATATATATACCAAGGTGGTATCCACAGTGATCTAAACACCTACCACTAGGGCCCACCTCCTAAAGGTTCCCTCACCTCCTACATCTCCACTCTGGGCATCACATTTCCAATAGCTGAACTGTTATGAAACAAACTGCATGCAAATAAAACACCAAAGAAATATTCTTATTTTATGATCTAGTGGTGATGACAAGCAAAGGTTGCAGATTAGAAAAACAAAAATAACTGCTCAAAAAGGGAGTCTGTACAGCAAGAGAAGCAAATACATCAGAGAAGAGGGAAATCACATGTGGCAGAAATATTCAGAGAAGTCTTAGATGCAGCAGCTTTTGAGCTGAGCCTAAAGGAAGAGTTAGTTTTAGAGAGATGGACATTTTTATATATCAGAATTACAGAGAAGTTTACAGCTTGAGATATTTGGGGGAAACAATCCAATTTCCTTAGCTGCACACTTGGCAGAACACTTTGGCCCTTATGTCATTTTGTTATCATAGCAAACCAGTGAAGTAATTCCTATTATAATCCTGTTAACAGATAAGGGAACAGGGACTTTTTGGAAATTTAGTCCAGATGGTGTATAAAAGGCAGTAGATGGTGTATAAAGGGCAGTAGAATTTTATTTTATTTTTTAACTTTTATTTAATAAATATAAGTTTCCAAAGTACAACTTTTGGATTATAGCTGCTTTTTCCACCCTTAACCTCCCTCCCACCCACAACCATCCCATCTCCCACTCCCTCTCCCATCCCATTCACATCAAGATTCATTTTCAATTATCTTTATATACAGAAGATCAATTTAGTATATACTAAGTAAAGATTTCAACAGTTTGCACCCACACAGAAACACGAAGTATAAAGTACTGCTTGAGTACTAGTTATACCGTTAATTAATACAACATATTAAGGATAGAGATCCTACATGGGGAGTAAGTGCACAGTGACTCCTGTTGTTGATTTAACAATTGACACTCTTATTTATGGCGTCAGTAATCACCTGAGGCTCTTGTCCTGGGTTGCCAAGGCTATGGAAGCCTCTTGAGTTCGCTGACTCTGATCTTATTTAGACAAGGTCATAGTCAAAGTGGAAGTTCTCTCCTCCCTTCAGAGAAAGATACCTCCTTCTTTGATGGCCTGTTCTTTTCACTGGGATCTCACTCACAGAGATCTTTTATTTAGGTCATTCATTTTGCTTTTTTGGCACAGTGTCTTGGCTTTCCATGCCAGAAATACTCTCATGGGCTTTTTAGCCGGATCCAAATGCCTTAAGGGCTGATTCTGAGGCCAGAGTGCTGTTTAGGACATCAGGGCAGTAGGATTTTAAAGACCAGCGTTAACACCATGGGAAGGTTAATGGGCCAAGGAAGGAACACAAAGCTTGCTTGCTTGCTTGAGTTCCCTAGGGGTTTATTTGGGCAGACTCAGGGTGGGCGGGCTCTGTGCCTAGAAGGTGCTGGGCGTCTTGGTGATGACTAGGGTCTAGGAACTTGATCCTGGAGTCGTGTGACTTCCGGGCCCTCGCGTGATAGAGTGGCCTAGCTGGGTGCAGATGCCAGAATCGCAGATTTGTTGGGGGAGCCTGAGATGGACAGTCCCGGGATTCCTGGCATTTGTTTTGGGCACAAATGCGGGAGTCTGAGGGCAGCCAGGAGCCAATGTTCTTCTCCAACTCCTGTGTGCAGTAGACAACTTCCCCAAAGGACTGCTTCAACTCTGGCTGAGCTAAAGGCCCAGCGGCAGGACCTGGTGACATGATTAAGAGTAGCTGTCCCCCGGGGGGTGGGGGTTTGCAGGGAGAGGGCAAGAGGCGTTTGGGGCTGCGCCCCTCCCGCACCCTCTCCCGAACCCTCACCGTGTGCCTAAGGCCCTCACTGCCACTCCACAAAAGCCAGAAGGCGATGAGGAATCTGGTTTTGGACACCTGAGGCTGAAGATACAGAGGAGCATTCCCTTTACTTCCAGAGAAAATTTTCTTTGCAACTGGAGGGAGATAGGATTGGAATTTCTGGAACGTTCTAGGCTCCATAGCGAAACACCGATGTAGCAGATACGAGAGAAGTCTACATGGTGGAGAAAGTTGTGAAAACACAAGGGTAGACTATCTTCTACTCATTAACTTCTTGGGAGCCCACAGTCCGGCTTCGGGCGGTCCTGCAGCTCCGGCTCTCAGATTTTCCAGAATATTGGACTTGGTCATCCGCATATGGCCTCTTACTTTCCATTGACTATGGGCACGCTACGTTGGCTTTCTCAGATTCCCAGTTTGCTGGTTTCTGAAACTGCCCTACGAAGCGTCCTGTAGCTTTGGACGCTCGTGGCAAGGCTGGGAGACCGCAGCGTGCTGATCACTAGATGGACACACTAGGTGCACACACTCGCAGCTTTTCCCCAGCAGATAGGCACGCCTGCTGAGCGTGCAGTGCCCCGTTTCGGCCCTTCTCCGCCCTCGCTGGTCTTCTGTCATCACGGAACCGCTGTCCGCAACCGGACTGGGGTAGGGCGAGATGCCCCTGGGCCTGAGATCCCAGCCGCCGCAGGATTTTCGGGGAGGAGCAGGGGTAGGGCATGACCTAGCACCTGGCAGCGCCGCCGATTGGCGGAGGAGAAGGTTGTTCCCGCAGCGCGGCCGCCGATTGGCTGCGGGAGGCAGAGGCGTGACGTCCTCAGAAGTTGGGCAAACACCTCCTCCTTCCCAGGCCCCCGCTCCGAATTGCTGCCGGGACGCGGGAGCTCGGAGGCGGCGGGGGGACCTGCCGGCGCCCGGGAGCGGACGAGGTGAGCGGGAGAAGCGGGAAGGGCCGGAGCTGGGGTGCACTCAGCCTGCGAGATGCGCGCGGAGGTGGCCGGCGGGACTCGGGCCGTCAGCCGAGATGGGGGCCCGCGAGCTCGGCCTCCCTGTCCCAGCGCCGCGGGGCGACCCAGGAGCGCCGCGGGCCCTGGGGCGGCCGGGCCCGTTCCATGCGGTGGAGGGCGGCCCCGGAATTCCTGCAGAGGAAGGCGAGGGTCCTGGGAATCTGCGTTCCTCTTCTTGGCGAGGGTGGTGGTGCTGTCGTTGGGGAGTTAGGGTCGGTGTAGAACGGCACGAACGCCCTGCAGAGTCTTGGGGGCGGGCGTGATGGGGTTGCTTTCTGCGGGGAGTAGGTTCCCGTCCCTCGCGTGTTAACCCAACTCGGAACGCAAACTTCTCACGCTGTCCGTCCCTGGCGGGCCGTGCTCTCTGAGATGCGGGACCCCCGAGCAAGCCGCCGTGCAGACCAGGGCCGAGAACGCTGGGCACCGCGCGTGCCAGGGGTCCGCGGAACTCCTGGGACCCCCAGGGTCGCCGGCAGTGAGAGAGCAGGCGCCGGCGGGCAGGGAGCAGCAGTTCCTCATCTACCCTGCTTAGCTGAAGGGGCTGCAAGTCTTGACAGCTGCCACAAAGTGCGCTTTGCAGACTTTGATTTCAGCGGGGTGGGGGGAGGGGAAAGAGGGGTGAGAGAGAGACCTGATGAGGATTAACTTTTTTTTTTTCCACTTTGGGGATCATCACTTGCTGGAATGTGAAGAAGGTGCAGCTATGATTATGCCAGTGTAACTATGCACAGGACCGGATGGTGGCTTTCCGGTATTTCCATTAAAACAAAATAAACCACCAGCTGGCACTTCGGTAGATCTGTGTTGTGTATTTTGTCACTTGGACTCTCCTCCCTGCTTTCCCCAGGAAGATGAGTGACCTTCTGGCTAGGTAACCTGGTGACCATTCTGTAAAGTGAGTTAGGAGGACAAAGATTGGAGCCAATTTGCTGGAGTAACTTTTCCATTGTCCCAAGAACAACATTTGCAACTGTCATTGGCGACAGTGTGATGACAACTTTGGGCTTCAATTATTATTATTATTATTATTTTCATTTGATTAGACATGCAGGTCTGTGCTCAGTACTTTAGCTCAATTAAACTTCACAACAGCCCTGAGAGGTGAATGTTCTGATGACGCTCATTTTGCAGCTGAGGTTAGGTTAGGGACCAAGGTCACAGAGTGAGTTTGAGTGCCAAGGAACCCAGGCCATCTGTGGAGGAGAGGATCCAGTCCTCCTCTGGTGGGATCTGTCTTCTGGTCATGGTAGTTCATGTAGCTGGCTGAATTGAGTGTCTAATTTCCTTCCACAATGTTTTGTTTTCCTGTTTAGTGTATTTCACTAAACATTTCCCTTGGTGCTGTTTTGTGTTTTCAACTTTTAGTACTTCTGTAATCCACAGTACCCAGTCACTGCTATTCTTAATAGAATCAGAATATTGCAACTTAAAGGGGTTTTCATTTTTGAAAAATATTTATTTATTTGAAAATCAAGAGTTAGAGAGAGAGAGAGAGAGAGATCTTCCATCTGCTGATTCACTCTCCACATGGCTGCAATAGCCAGAACTGAACCATGCCAGGAGCCAGGAATTTCTTCCTGATCTCTTACATGGGTAGCAGGAGCCCAAGCACTTGGCCCATCTTTTGTTATTTTTCTCAGGCCATTAGCAGGGAGCTGGATCAGAAGTGGAGCAGCCAGGACCCAAACCTGCACTTATATGGGATGCTGACATTACAGGCGGTGGCTTTACCCACTACAGCACAACGCTGGCCAGGGTATTTTTATATTGTATTCCAGTCTAAATGAAGAGGCCAATGAAAAGAAGGACCCCCCACATTTCTGAAGTCTGGTTTTTCCCACCACTATAATACATTTCAAGGCGTTCATTGGTCTAGGAGATCTTGGCAGAGAATAGAGCTTCTTTTGGGAAGGGGGTTGTGAGACCCTATATTTAGCTTGCGTCCCCTCTTCATAGGTCTTAGTGATGTTTATTTAAATTTGCTCATTCATTCATTCATAGAATGTGATGTTTTCTTATGCATCAGTCACTAGGAATACAGAGATGAATGTTTTTAAAATATGGATTATGTTTTATTCATTAATTTTCATTTTATTTGAAAGGCAAAGAGACAGAGGTAGAAATCTCCCAGAAGTTCATTCCTCAAATGCTTGCAACAGCCAAGGCTTGGCCAGGCTGAAGCAGTATTTCCAGAACTCCGTCTGGGTCTCCCACATGGGTAGCAGGAATCAGAGTACTTGGGCCATCATTTGCTGCTGTCCAGGCTGTGCATTAGCAAGAACCTAGATCCAAAGCAGAGCAGCAGGCACTCCCAATATGGGATGTGGGCATTCCATCTTTAGCCACTATGCCAAATGCTCCTCAGGTATTCATGCTCTTTTACAGTTTAGCAAAGAAACAGACAGACAATTAAACAGGAATTTCAGTCTAAATCAGAACTAGCTTTATATGCCATCTCTATGAAGCTAACTTTGTGAGATAGAGACAAGGCATGAGTCTTTTATCTTTGTATAACTGAGTAGCTGATAGGCTAGAAAACTACAAGTATTCTCAGACCAAATTAATCAACACTAATTGACCTCCTCCCAAGGTTTGTTTCATTTAATTGGTTAACTAATTCAGTTTTACTTCTGGGTAAATATGTTACAGAGTTTTACGTGGAGGCATTAGGAGAGTGTACTGATGCTGCAGGAAGTGAAAGTCTGGAGGCCAGGGTAGCTGCAAGCCCAAGCCTTGTTCCGGCAAGCCTTGGCGTAGGGAGGGGTTTGGATTACTGCTAGGCCGTCACCACCTGGTGCTCTGTTAATTCTGGAACCCTTTTCAACCTCTCAAGGAATGTTATGGTCTGGATAACAACTATGTAACGTGGGCGAAGGCTCCTAGCCATAGAGCAGCTCATGCTTATTTGTAGGTAGCAGGCCTTCATGACAAATCGTTTTTATAATACACTTGCATGCTTTGAATGAACTGGAAGAGCAAATAAAAATCATTTGCATTTCTCATCTATTCACCTCTTCATCTCAGGGCTAATATTAATTCATTCTTAGCCTCTCACTATTTAATCAAGATGTATGACTGATTACTACACATAATTTAGCAGTGAGAAATCTTCACATGTGATCTGATAGAGTTGGTTTGAGTCACTGAATTATGTTGAAGTAAAATTGTTTTTAAAGAGCTGAGATAAATGGACAAAGAGTACATTCCTGAGTTTGAGGCTGGAGATGGAACATTTGGACCTGATTTATTCAATAGTGAATGTGTAATCTTTTATACATGCCCTAGTGGAAATTAAAGAAATTAAGAGTAGCCATGCCTAGACCCCTTCATTTTTTGGTGCTGCATTCTGATCTGGGATGTGGGCAGCCTAAGTGGCATTTTAACTGCTGTGCCAAACACTCTTCTCCCAGTGACTATCTTATATTAGTATATAGAATCGGTCAAAAGAGCAATCTGCTCACCATCTGAAAGGAAATTCCTTTCCACATATGAGATCCTGAGACTTGAGAGTAGCTTTCTTTCCCCCAGATCTGATCTTTTATCGAAGAAACCAGACAAAATCTGCTTTGGTGCCTTCATGTGATTTCAGATGATGATGAACTCAATGATCAACTCATGGTTGATGGTCACAGCTGTATACAGCTGTATACATATGGAGTGCCAGGCCCTGTCCATCTTTCTCTTTCTCTCTTTTTCTGTTTGTTTGTGTCTCTAAATTATAAACATGTTTTTACTTCTCCCTGATTCTCATGTGTGCATTGCAGAATTATGTAACTCATAAATTAAAAAAATTTTTTAAATCTCCCCCCTCCTCCAGTATGAAAAGAGAAATAAAGTGGTACCATATGGAAGTTTTCCTATTGCTTCTGAGAGAGCCCACCCACTGATCGTCTTCCTGTCTCAGTGCATCACTGTGCAGTTCTCTATGATATATTTCCATGAATTTTCAGGACATTTGAAATTCCTGATGAGTCCTAGATAGGTGAAAATGTAGTTGCAGAAGGAATGTTTTAAATTTCTTTGGACATTTGAAGTGTTAACCTGCAAAGGGGCTCATTTCCCACCTCTGCCCATGTGAAAACTCTTTCTCCTTATTCTTCCTAGTTTTTCCCTATTCTTCCTCTCCCCTCCTCTTTTTCTGTATCTTCCTTGCTATGAATCATTACCAGTACCTGGCAGTGTCAAGTAATCTCACTAGAGCTAGTGTGTAAACTTGAATCTTCCTCTCTGGCTTTATTGAAAGCATATTGAGAAATAAAAGGACATTTTAGTTTCTTCCTGACATCCTTGAAAAAAGACTGCAAAATCCAGAGCAGAAAAAGCAACAACAGCCTACCTAGGGATCAATGAAACATCAGACACTGCAGTGTAAATCAGAAATCCTCACTATTACCAATTCTTGATGACCATAAATGATCAGAAAGTTCTGTGCTCAGACCAACTTTCAAGGTTCAGGTGGTTACTGAAAGTAATTTCTGCTATAATCAAGCTTTTTTTTTTCTATGCACTTAGAAATCAGAATTTACCTTGGCAAGGGTTCAGTGATAATTTTCTATGCAACACAGGAAAAGGGGTCAGGAGAGGCACCAGATACATTGTGGGGGAGGCGATAATTTACCACAGTTATTAAGGTTGGTGCCATATGCACTTGATTTCTTTCTGCAACATGAGCTGGCTGGAATAACAGCACACAGCAGATCTACATGGTGTGATCTCCAGGTTTTGGTAAAGAAGAAAAAATCCAGGTGTTGCACATTAACCTGTGACTCCTGCTTCTGGTTCGAAGCAACAGATCCAGGCAGACTCCATCCAGTTCAGTTTCTTCATCCGTAAAGTGGGGGATGATACCATCTGCTTAAGATTTCTGCAAGGATACTTACCTGGCAGGGGAGATACCATGATCATGAAGGTGGTTTTCCCAGGGCGAGGCTCATCCATTGCACTCCGGATGTGCTGACCCCTGCGATTTTCCCAAATGTGGGAAACTCGACTGCATAATCTGTGGTAGTGGGGGACTGCGTTCCTGCTTTCCCCTCAAAAAAAAAAAAAAAAAAAAAGATTTCTGCAAGGAGAAAAGGAGACAATGTCTGCAGAGGCTTAGCCTCATGTGTGGCATATAATGTTTAATCACTGGTCACTGTCATATTTGCTTAAAAGCAAAGGTTACAGAAATAATGATTTAAGAATTCCTTTAAAAAAGAAAGTGAAAGTAGCTTCCCAAACGAATCCCAAAAGTTCAGTCTACACCACGCCTGCTGTCTTCCTAGTCTCCCTAGAGTCTGCCTTTGCAAATAGTGTCTGTGAGTGTCTCATCTGCTGCCCCACTCCCACCCCAGACAAGGGAAGTGAGTTGGGGGGCGGGATAGTCACTGAGCACAGGGTGGCTGTGTTTGTAAATCAAGCTTGGGCTGAGGAGAGAGATTAGATTTTCTGAAGAAGTTCTTTCATTTAGGACCAAGACTATCATTCAGAATGGAAGGTACCAGCTCATGCAGTCACCTGTGAGTTTATGAGATAAAGCCCCTAGTGAGACGATAAGGTCTGGACATGGTCAGAGGAATCACTAGTGTTTAAAGTAATTACTATCTTGGGAACTGATTTTGTTTGGGAACAGAAGTATTGAAGTTCTATGGGACATTGTAGTTTGTCCTTTGGCTCACACGGGAGACCAAATGGGCTTAGGTTTGGGTTTAATGTAGTCCCTTTTAAATCACAAACTATATGAACACAACAAATATTAGATGCAGCATCTGCCAGCCTTTGACTGAGTTGTTAATCATCTATGACTATTTGGGCACCTGAACTCCGGCCCCAGCAAAATCCTGAGCAAATCATCAGCATTTCCTCTTGCTGCAGGCAGCTTTTTTTCTTTTTTATCCTATTATTTTATAATTGTATTATATATTATACATATTATACTATATAGTATATTATTATATTATAAACTCTATTTTATTATATTAAAATATTATTCCTGAAGCTTCCTTAACTGGACTCTTTATTGTTGGCCCTGCTTTCTGATTCTGTTTTGGGTGCCTATATATTTACTGTGTTTTCTCTCAGCAAATGTGCTTGTATGATTAAATATTTGCTTCAAACTTTCCCATCTATGAGAGTATTTCAAAAAGTTCATACAACATGGAATTAAAAGATATATTTATTTTGGTGCCCAAATTTTTGAAATCTGTGTAATTTTTTTGAATTGTGTAGGTTCTACAAGCTTTTTGAAGGCCTCTAAGGTGGATGCTCTTTGAAGCTACAGTTTGTTGTAACAGAGATGTGTTTCAGAAAAGCCTTCTTGTTTGCTAGCAGTCATGAGTAGAAAACTTCTAGGAGACATAAAATCATTTTGTCCCTGTATTTTGCTGCCAATCTTATGCAGAAAGCTAAGTTTTAGCATCCAATGATACTTCAGATTATATCTGAAATGACATTTAGCCACTAAATATATGTAATCCTTTGAAAAAGCATAGGATACCATGACTTAGATATTTATGATGTAATATTTTATATAAAGTTTCCTCTGCATAATACACATGGTAAGCCTTTTGTAAGTATTTATGGAATGACTGAATGGAGTTGTACTCTCTACTTTCAGCACCTGGGACAGGTTGGTTTGATTTTCCAAAGTTTCCAGTCTTTTGAGGGTCAATGCTTTTGTGACATTCAGTTAACTATGGATGATTAGGAAAATGATCATGTTTTCTAAATCCTTCCTTTCTGTTTCTACTTATGTCGCTTTAAGGACCAGTAAAAATAATGGTTCACTGATGGACACTAGATGGCAGACTACATCAAGTTGCACTTAGAGGGGATGGTTAGAACCGAAGCTGGAAAGAGGAGCTTGGAGGGGAGGAAGAATAGGGTGGGTAGTATCAATATGTTCCTAAATCTGCACACATGAAATGCATGTCATTTGTATACCTTAAATTTTAAAAAATGTTATGTTGTTATTCAATTGTGAAGTCTTCTTTACCATTATAAGAAAGTTAAGCTTTGTGCCATCAAAACGGAGCCTAGTCTGAAAGGGCTGCTTGCTGTTGTCTTCCTGGCTTTGCATTGTGGATTAACTTGTTCAAAACTTCTGTGCTGATTAAATGTTTGATCATACTTGTATTTATGGCACTATTTCAGCTTTGAAGCTATTAGTATGTCACACAAGTTGTTCCATACTTAACTTTTTTTTTTTTTTTTTTTTTTTTTTTTTTTTTTTGGAATTAGGTAATCTTGTTTTTAGAAACTTGACTTTCTATGGGTTAAGGACCACTTTGCGTGTTTGTTGCCATTTGGGTTGGTCCCATTTTACAGCAGATTTCTAAGGAGACCAGAATTGATCTGTAAGCCTCCAGCCTTTTGCTGTCCTGCTGCCTCACACTGCCTTTCCAGTTACCAGGTTGCAAGATGCTACGAGGATGTAGAACCAAACTGGGCAGGCTGGGGGTCAGCCTCTCCAGAGGACTTCACCACAAGGCTGTGATGGCCCTCAGGCGGGAGGATGTGAACGCCTGGGAGAGAAGGGCACCTCTGGCTCCCAAACACATCAAAGGGATCACCAACCTGGGATACAAGGTCTTGATACAGCCTTCAAATCGGCGGGCCATTCATGATAAGGTGAATATTTCCAATTTTTAAAATAGGTGGGAATAAGATAAAGTTACATAAGAAAATTAAGCACCTCCTGAGTAAAAATGAAATTTTCATTAATATGACTTTACTTTCTTTACCTTGATAAAAGTATTATTTTTAATCACATTCCATGCTTTCTCCAGGTGAGGAATAAAGAATGTGATATTTTTCAGTCATTTCTCTTTACTATGTGGCCCCGTTTCTGGGACTAGGGAGAGAAAAGCCAATAAAGACATCATTCTTGCATGTCTTTTCTTTTTAAAAAAGATTTATTTTTTATTATTTGAAAGGAAGAGTTAGAGAAGAGAGAGAAAAAGAGAGAGAGAAAGAGAGAGGGAGAGAGAGAGAGAGGAGAGGGAGAGAGAGAATCTTTCATCTGCTGTTTCACTCCCCAAATGGCTGCAATGGCCAGGGCTGGGCCAGGCTGAAGCCAGGAACCAGGAATTCCATCCAGGTTTTTCACATGGGTGGCAGAGGCCCAAGCAACTGAGCCACCTCTGCTGCAATTAGCAGGGAGCTGGATTGGAAGTGGAGCAGCCAGGATGGCAACCAGTGCCCATATGCAATGCCAGTGTCACAGAGGTGGCGGCTTAACTGCTACACCACAGCCCAGGGCCCTGCTGGCTGCCACTCTGCTTGAGAGGAATCTTCTCTTTGTTTCCCCTTCTCTTTTGCCCTTTTGAATATCATTATGGAATCATGCATATTTTTCATTCAAATCTACTAAGCATGATTCTTTTTAATGTCTTAATTTGTTGCCGTTGAATTCTCAACAATGTTGCAGTGGGTTCCTTTCTGAGAGGAGCAGCATGGTGGGGGCAAGAGGCGTGGAGTCACCACACAGACCCCGGGAGTCAGGTGAAAGCAGGCTTGAGGCGATCAGCCGGCAGACTCGTTTATTACAGTTGGTACAACAGCTTATATAGCCAAGACCAGCCAATCTGGTCAAGGGGCGGTCTATACCCCAACCAATCACAGCCTGTTGCCAGGCAGTTTCCAAAGCCATCCAATCACAGCCTGTTGCCAGGCAGTTTCAAAGCCATCCAATCACAGCCTGTTGCCAGGCAGGCTCCGTTGCCAGGTGGGTTTCAAAGCCATTCCTGACTGATGTTCGCTTGCCAGTGGCCACCTTCGCATGGCCTTCTCATTCCACTACATTAATTATCTTAAATTTGGTTAAGGAAGAGTCCCTTCAAGGTGGCTCCTATGTTCTTTGGACACGTGTCCATTTTTCTTTGAGCTTTCTTGTTTCCTGGAATAACATACTATCCTAGCCTCCCTTGTAATAGTCCTGCCCTTTACAGGAAATTAACCATTTCACCAAGGAGCCCTGGTTTATTTTAGGTATAGAAACCAAGATCTGCTACCCAGTGTACTTATTCCTATGGAGAATAAGTAGTGTTTTTAGTCCCTTTTAGTACACAGAACTTATAAATAAACAGAAGCAGAAACACAACCCCCTCACACACACATCATTTAATCATGAGTAAATACTGATATTTCTAATTAAAAATTAACGTAGATTTTTCTTACCTTTAAAATTTTATCTTTGCATCTATTTTCTTCAACAGTAGTTATCTTATTTCTCCATAATATTAATGCCTATTTTTTAGCTTTATCCTGTATGTTTAAAATAGTTTCAGAATCACAGTGCTAGTATTAAAACTAACAAGTCAGTTAAAATAAAGTTTAATAGTTCTTGCCAATAAAATGTATCTCACAAAGAATGCTAGAGTGCTATGTTCAAAAAGTTGTTTGAACTTTTTTTTTTTAAAGATTGATTTATTTATTTGAAAGAGTTACACAGAGAAGGGGAGAGAGAGAGGTCTTCCATCCACTGGTTCACTCCCCAATTGGCCACAATGGCCGGAGCTGTGCTGATCCAAAGGCAAGAGCCAGGAGCTTCTTCTGGGTCTCCCACGAGGGTGCAAGGACCCAAGGACTTGGGCCATCTTCTACTGCTTTCCCAGACCATAGCAGAGAGCTGGATGAGAAGTGGAGCAGCCAAGACTTGAACCGTTGCCCATATGGGATGCCAGCACTGCAGGCAGAGGCTTTACCCGCTACACCATAGTGCCGGCCCATGTTTGAACTATTTTTATGTGTGGTGACATTATTATTCTAATATTCACCTAGATCCACCCATATATAATTATTCTTGTTCAGTTTTAATGTTTGTTTTTAACTTTTTAATTTAATTTAATTTTTTGAATAAGTATAGCATTTACAAACTCTAGAGGTTAAATCTTGCTCTCATTATAATACCCTGAATTTCATTCCCACCTACCTCAAAAGTTACTTTAGTTTTTGACCTCATTCTCATTTTCTTTTTTTTTTTGAAAATAAGCATTTGTGTGTGTATGTGTGAGTGTGTGTGCATATTCTTATTTTTTCCTTGGCTGTTTATAGAAAACTGCATACTATATATATTCTTTCTCCCCTTGTTTTGTTTAGTCAGGTACATATCTTGGGCATCACTCTGTGTCATTTCAAAGACATCTGTTTCATTCTATTTAATTCCCCTGTGCTAATCATTCCATTCCATGGATTTATCATGGTTTATTTAAGCAGTCTACTAGGAATGAGCAAATGGACTGTTTTCAAAGAAACCAGGTAGAAAGTATACATTTTTTTTACTGTCTCTTCTATCCATTTCTACTTTCTTTTGAAGTAGATTCCTAACCAACTTACCTTTATTTTATTCAACTGCTACAATAGTAGTTCTTTTAATTCTGCCTGGGTCATGCTGTCCCTTATTCAACAGTCATACAGGACTGTCCTATGCCTGTGTAGTAGCTATGCAGTCTCACATGTGCCAGACTTGGGTTTCCCACTGGTAAAATTGTGTCTACCTCATGGGAATTTTAGGAGAATTGAGTAAGACAAGTCACACAAAGAGCTTAGCAGAGCACACATTAATTTGTTAATAAATACAAATGATTATTATTATTATCTGATAGAACTCATATTACCTCTGATGATGTTCAGTCTACTTTTACAAATCAATTTACTCATGCTCCCTAAACATCGCCTCATTTCCTGCCTCCACATTTGTGTAGATCCTTCATTGCCTCTTGTATTTCCCATCTCAATCTCTCCAAATCCCACCCAAACTTTTAGATTAATTTTAATTTCCATATTTCTATGATCATCCCACTTGGGAATTCTCAATATTTATTAAACTAATGCATCACCTAGATTTTGTTAATCTCAATGTTCTTTTGAACTGTGCTCTTGACTTATTTTTACTATATTTTGTGAGTCCCTTGTAGCAAGGATCTTGTCTTTCTTTGTGTTTTGTCATCTCATCAATAGCGTAGTCTCCTGTGCAGATTAGAACAGTAATAAATAATAATGGAGCAAGAAAATAATAAACTTTAGAGATGCATCTTATCTTTCAAAAACCCAGTCTAGTAAGAAATCAATATTTGACATTTAATACTTCAGTGCATTGTTGATATGACATACACATTTTTTAAAGATTTGTTTATTTATTTTGAAAGTCAGAATTATAGAGAGAGAGGGAGAAACTCAGAGAGAAAGAGAAAGAGAGAGAGAGAGATCGATCTCCCACCTGCTGGTTCACTCCCCTGGTGGCCACAATGGCCAGCATTGGGCCAGGCCAAAGCCTGGAGCCAGGAACTTCATCCAGGTCTCCCATGTGAGTGGCGGGGGGATTAGCAGGGACCTGGATCAGAAGTGGAGCAACCAGGACATGAACTGATGGCTATATGGAATTTTGGCATTACTGGCAGCAGCTTTACCCACCATGCCACAATAGAGGTCTCTAAATATACATTTTATAAGAATGTTTCAATAATATGTTAGTGGTTATGACCAAACTGTAAAGTGTTAAGTATTTGTATACATTGAGTTTTCTAATTTTTTTCAGTATAAAAGTCAAACATGATAGATTTATCTTTAGCCAGTAAGTACAAATATTAGAAGTTGTTGTTCTGTTCTTTGTTCTAATCCACACAGATTTTATGCCTTCAAAAATTGTGTCTTTATTTTCTACACATTTTGTTAAAGAGAATATGAATACTACAAATTGGGAAATAACCTTTAACTAAAATTACATTCCCAGGAATATGTCAAAGCTGGTGGGATTCTTCAGGAGGATATTTCTGAAGCTTGTTTAATTCTGGGAGTTAAAAGACCTCCAGAGGAAAAGTTAATGTCCAAGAAGACTTATGCATTCTTCTCCCACACGATAAAAGCTCAGGAGGCCAATATGAGCTTGTTGGATGAGATTCTGAAACAGGTAATCAGTGGCTAAGATTCATAAAAATCTAGCATGCATATTTTATTTCTCAAATACAGTTTCTATTTTCTTTCAGCATCTAGGAAATACATCAAGTTACTGACCTCAATAGGTGAGGTGATCCACGAATTAGTCTTTAATATTCTGCTGCTCTTTAGGGCCCCTCTGCTATGAAGGTTTGGAGTTTGTAAAAAGAAGAACCAAATGTATTTTGTTTCTATTATAATCTGAAATGGAAAAAATTATAAATGTTTTTCCATGAACATTTGCTAATTTATAAAGGCCAATTGGTCAGATGCTACCACATATAATTTTATTGATGAAAAGGACTTCAGGGGTTGTGTTAATCTACCAATGCTATTTTTCAGAGGGAGCTCAGAGGGGAGTGACTTGACTGAGGTTGCACAGCTCTATAGTGCTAGAACTGGACTGGAGATGATTTTTACATTTAATATTCATAAGGGGATCATGAACAGTATTCATTAAAATTCAATAGAATTCATTAGTATTCATAAGGGAGAATAATTTCTGCAGATGTAAATACCCTGGAAAAACTAGCATTGTTCATGGTACAGACTATTTGTTAGGTAATGTTTTCTGAGGGTCTACAGTGTGTCTAATGCTATTCACTGCCATGAAAGAACAAAATAACAAACTAACCCTGTCTTCCCAGAGCTTACATTCCAGTGGGAGGAGATAGTTGAGAAATGCACTTGGTACCTCCCATGCACTTGGTGACATGGATAAAGAGGAGGACTCCAATACTGGTGTGAAAAGGAGCCCTGGGCTGGTTTAAATGGAGTTTACGTGAAGTGGTCAGGTTGGACTCATGGTGAAGATGGTGTCTTAGCAGTCACTTGAGGAAGGTGAAGGACCGAGTCAAGTCCATCCAAGGAGTGCTTTCCAAGCAGAAAGAATAGTGGTGCAAAGGGCAGCAGGTCCTTTGAGTGGGGGGCGGAGTAGATCATGTACTAAAATGCTTACTCTTCCTGAAGTGCAGATAATGGTGGTAGGAAGAGAAATGCAAAACTGATCAAAAGACTGTCACTCTAGACCCAGTCCAGATCGTAGACTCCAGATGAGGGTGTTGCACCTGAATGGTGGAAGTAGAGGTTGTGATACATGGATGAATCCTGGATGCGTTTTGAGATGAATCCTACAAATTTCACTGGTGAAATGCAGGTGGCATATGAGAAAAGGTGAAGAATCAGGGATGACTGAGGTGTCAGCCTGAGCCACTTGGAGGAGTTGCTGTAGATGGAGACAGTGCTGCTGTAGAAGGAGCAGACTTTGTTGGGAAGAGCAGAGTTGAGTTTAGGGCCTGTAAAATTGAATGTACCATTAGATATTCTAAGAAGCCAACTGGGCTATTGGATAGGAGTCCACAGCACAGAAAGGCAGTTTCTCCTGACATATATTTTGTAGCTGTAAAGTATAGGTGGTACAGGAAGCTATGAGATTGGGTGTGTGTAGACAGAGAAGTCATCCAAGTTCAGTTTCCTAGGGTAAGAATAGAAGGTATTAGAAAAGTAGTCTGGAATCTGAGAAAAGTGTAGGGTAGGAGAGTTCACAAACAGCAGGAGAAACAAAGGAAAATATATGTTTAAAGCAGTAAAGAATGCTTTCCTAACAATTTCCAGTCCAGTAGACCTGGGCAGTAGTTAATTTGAAGTATTTCTGAACAGTGGATTAAAAAATAAGTGAAACTAATATGATGAGGCGAATGTTCCACCTTAAGCAAAAAAAATATTTTAAAACTAATTTAGAGGTATCTTTTTGTTATGTGCAATTTTATTCTTACAACCAAGAAAAGTGATAAAAACAAAATGGACAGGGATGATTTGTGATAGCTTTTGTAGCCAATTACTCAGAGTTGGATGAATGTTAGATATTCATAATTCATGAACATGGTAAAACTTGAATGCTCTTTGTGGAAATAAGCATTAACAATAACATAAACTTAAAACATTCTATAATTACAGTGTATGATAGCTTGTAAGCATAGATTAAGTAGGCTTTCTCAAGAAAAAAGAAAGATATCCAAAAAAAGAGGAAGAATGTGACTTCTGTGAAGGCAAGGGAGAGACATGCACGCAGCATGTGCTACTTTAATTTTTTTTTTTTCATTTTATTTGAAAGGGAGAGAGAGAGAGACTCTCATTCACTGGTTCACTCCCCAAATGCCCACAATTACCAGTGCAGGGTTGACCTGAGCCAGGAGCCAAGAACTCCCTCCACGTGTCCCAGATGGGTGGCAGAGACTGAAGTACCTGAACTGCCATCCACCGCCTCCCAGGGTGTGCTTAGCGGGAACCTGGATTGGAAGTGGAGGAGCTGGCACTTGAACCAGGAACTCTGATCAGGAATGCAAGTGTTGCCAAGTGGTATCTTAAATACTCTGTCAAATGTTCACCCAAGCAAGTGCTATTTTTTTAAGTGAAGCTTACTTGCAAAATGATGGAATGAGAGCAGGAGCAAGCAAGCAAGAGAGGTGCAGAGAGATTTCTTTTTTCAGGAAGAAGAGACCTGGGTGTACTTAGAATGGCTGTGGGGCAATGTCAAGAGGAGGCTGCAGCATGGAAGTAATAGTTCAAAAAGAGTGGTCTTGAAGGATGTGGTAAAAAACTGAGATTGTTGGGGCCAGTGCCATGGCTCACTTGGTTAATCCTCCGCCTGCTGCGCTGGCATTCCATAATGGCATCGGGTTCTAGTCCCAGTTGCTCCTCTTCCAGTCCAGCTCTCTGCTGTGGCCCGGGAAGGCAGTGGAGGATGGCCCAAGTGCTTGGGCCCCTGCACCCACATGGGAGACCAGGAAGAAGCACCTGGCTCCTGGCTTTGGATTTGCACAGTGCACCGGCTGTAGCGGCAGTTTGGGGTCGAACCAAAGGAAGGAAGACCTTTCTCTCTGTCTCTCTCTCTCACTGTCTAACTCTGCCTGTCAAATTAAAAACAAACAAACAGAGATTGTCTCACTGGGATCACTTTGGGTAGGGATCTATTTTCTTTGAGACAGAGGAAGAATAGGAGGACGCTTGTGGCTGCAGATATAGTTCTGGTTGTGTGGGAGGAGGGTGAAAAGGGAAATCCTGCATTTATTGGCTCATTGGCTGCTACCAAGGGGTGTTTATCTACCAGGACTATTCTTTCATCTCTAACTGTAAGCCTACGATTGATTTGTGACCTAGTATTTTCTAGTTGTTTCATGTTGTACCTGATAGGTTAGCAAATTGAGATGTAATTTTTTAAAGAGGGAAAACATGCAGAATACTAACAAGCTCATATGTGTGGTTTACACATTGAAATTTAACTCAGTGGGTCTGGTTGAAAAATTTGTTTTCCCTTCTCCAGGAAATCCGACTTGTTGATTATGAGAAAATGGTGGATCACAGAGGAACACGGGTAGTGGCATTTGGACAGTGGGCAGGAGTGGCAGGTAGGTATGCCAAGGCTTTCACATCATGTCACTCACCTTCTAATTTGCCTGGGGAGTAACTGGGATTCTTCCTTTTTGAGTCTAGGGATTGGAAATGTTTATTTTCACAGATAAAAATGGGAATGTGTTGAAGAGTGATGCATATAAGAGGAAGATATTTAGAAGTTAAATCATTAAAATATTTTATTACAAAAAGCGTTAAAAGAGAACAGGAGGAACGATAAAATTGTGGGCAGGCTCTGACTTTTTTGGTAGTTCCATGTGTAAGGCTAGGTCAACTTGGTAATGGGACATTGTAAAGTAGAAGGCAGGGAAAAAGAGAAAGGGGAGAAAAAATACAAGGGCAGGAATCAATAAAGGAACAGTCTACAAGGGAAAAAAGCTGGAGTTTAGGAAAAAAAAAAAAAAAAAAAAAAAAGAACTGCCTGACTGATGTCTCAGATTGTACTTTGAACCTTCCTTAGTTGAGAAACAACACAAAAGGTTATATCTCTGTATCCAATTAAACTACTTGAGGTCTTATAAAGAAGGTAGTGGTCTTGATGTTATCTGTTGGCCTTGTTATGTAAAAGTGGAAGGTTTCGCATTGTGATTACTTCAGGGTTGTCTCATCTTAACTAGCCTGCTTTTGCCTCCTTGGAAATAAATTCTTAGTAAATGACATTTCTCAATAACTATGGGTAATAGTATCATATTATTTATTTGTATAAAACATTAGATTATTTAGGATCCTAAGGTACTTTTTGCAAATTCCACTCTTTCTCTTTCTATCATTTGCTCAAAAATTTTCACTCAAATATGTTGGGAAACTTTTAGTATTATATGCTTTGGAAATGATAATTTCAGAAAATTCATATATTTTAGTTTGTTATACTTTAATATTATTGCTACAGTGATAGTAAAGGCATCTAAGAAAACTTTTGAAACATAAATCTTTGTTATGTAAAGCCAATTCATTGTTTCTTACTTTAACTCCCGCTTTATAGCTTTTTAAAAACTAACCATAAGTCAGCTCTCTTAAAAGAAAATTAAATTTCTTAGTATGGAATGAAAGGCCACCACAAAACACACCAAACACTGGGGTAAGGGAAAAGGTTTATTGTTGGGGGTGAGGGGGACCCAAGAGACTAGAGAGACAGGGCAAGAGAGAGAGACTGTGTAGAAAAACAGGTCTTATTATAGCCTTGCAGAGATAAGGAAGCGGGAGCCGCAAATCCCGTTAGGGTGGAGGTGGAATTGACACTTGTGGTTGGGTTATTTGGTCCCCTGACTTCTAGTAAGCCAGGCTGGACTTAGAAACTGAGACTAAAACTTATTGTACAAGCTGGCAACTGGGCCAGAGCCTAAAATGGCACCCAAGGTTTAAGATGGTGCCTCAGATAAGAGGGAACCATTTTCACTGACATTCCCCGCCTTTTGTTTCTTATAAAGCAAGCATTGTACAGAGTTACATTGGGCCCAAGAGCCCAGGATGGGTGGAGGGATGATGATCTATCTTCTGGAGCTACTTTCTACTGGCAGGAGGCAATGGATTACTCTCCACTGGCATGAGATGATGTCTCAAGCTGCCATCTCCTGGGCAGGGAGCTGAGTATATCCCTGTAGCAGCATTTGGTCGACCGCCTGGTTGGTGAAGGCTTTCGTTTATTTCTTTATCACTTCCTGTAAACATTTAAACAGACAGGGTTATATAAAGGCCAGGGTGAATAGACCGGCAAGTGGCCCTAGGAGGGGCATCAATCAAATAATGAGAGGATTCCATAGTGGAGAGGAAATGAGGGGGTCCCTGGACCCTAGTGAAGACTGTCTGATGGATGTGGTGATTTGTTGAAGGGTTTTAACATTTTGTTTTACCTGGTCTTATTGGCTAACATAATAACAACACTGTTTTCCCAGAAAGATGCAAGTTTCCGCTTTCTTGGCTGTTATAAGGTTTAAGGCCTATTTATTCTCTTGTACTACACCTACTAGTGAGGTGATTTGGCTTTGGAGAACTTGGATGGTGTCAGCTGAGGTCTCAATAGACCTAGTGACCTCCTCTTGTAACTGCTGGAGTTGTTTTTGGAGTCAGTTGGTTAAAATAGCATTGTGGCCCAAAACTGTTCCTAAGATCACTACTGAGGAGAAGGAAGCTGTGAAGATGATCCCAACCAAAATCAGGAAAAAGGCTGCTTGTCTCTTGTGGCTAGAGGGGTTTGTCTGTAGAAAAAATTCTGAATGATCATACAACATTAAGTCGGGGAGAGGACCACCAATACACACGGGCCAGGAGTAGAGTCCTGGATGTAAGAGTAAAGGGTATGATTGCAAAGGAATGAGGTCCCAAGCAAGTTAGACAGAGTCTAAAACAAAGGACAGAGTCATTATTAGAAGACCTAAGAAAGGTGCTGTCTGAACCATGAGCAACTTTTCTCATTGAGAGGCAAATAGAAACTGACAGAAGGGGCTTGATAATAATCAGGTGGGCTTTGAGGCCTTGCCGATTATGAGGCCCAGACCTATCTATCTCTTCACATGGGGTGCATGATAAGGGAGGTGTGTACTTCCTTACAGGAGGCAACTTATTGGCTTTCATTACCTAGTTGGCCTGGGAGGAGAGCTGGCCAGGTGAAGGCAGGTGGCATCTCTAAGAGGAAGTTTACAGTTCTGCCTGCAATGTTGCTGACCCTACTTGGCCGTCCCTCAGCAGCAGTGGTCACTTTGGAAGCTGGGCAGAGTAAAGGGCTTTTAAGCTTGGAGCTAACAAGGTGTGTGGCTCTGACCTGGGATCAACTCCAGGGCAGTTCCATTTCCAGTGACCTAACTCTTGTCTTGGCAGCAGCTCCTTATAAGCTGACTTCTGCTGAAGCCCTGACTTCCCACCTCGAAAACCAGTGCAGTGGACTGGCCTGTTGGGTCTCCTTGATGGCAGATCACTGTGTAGAGCAGCCATTAATTTTTTATATTGACAATTTATAAAAACATGTTAGTAAACCCAAATAGTCTTTTCATAGAATATAAGGTGCTAAGAATACATTTAGACACATTTATCATTTGCCTTTACCCAATTTACATTTAACAGTGATACCTAGATTACTGAAGATGCTGGTATATCATAACTCCATCTGAATTAAGGTAAAAAATGCATTTGTATGAAATTCTACTCTTTTTATAAAACTCTAGCTATAAATCAATGACATCAAACCAGAGATTGCAAAATCCATTTTAGGGGGCTATCAAAAGCACTGATTATCCATTGCTGTAAGAAACCTGTTAAACCAAGTTGCAAAACAAGCTTGGCAAATTATTGTTCACCATTATGTTAGGTTTAATGGGAGAGGGCATCCATCATAGCAGATGGGCAACCCTCCAGAGATTCCTAAGGAGAATCTGATAGGTGGCAGAATAGGGGCAATTATGGAAAAGGACATGTCTAGAAATAGTAATTATCCTGGTGAGCCTGCTGATTTGAAGGGCCAGTAATCTTGATCATTATTTACACATAGGTTGAGAGAGATATCTCTCAGATATCTCTGCAAGGCTATAATAAGACATAGCTGTTGTATTAGGAGGGGGACCTCCTTTTTTTTTTTTCATTTTTGCTCTCTATGTGATAGAGGGCTTTATGAGTATAGAATTTCTGAAATTTCTCTCAGGACTTTATGGCCCTTTTGGTGAGAGGGTGGCAGAATGGAGGAGGGAGGTTTAAGAAGAGAGAGGCAGTTTTGGATATTAACCCAGCTAGGAAATAACCACTAATGGGAGTAGGAAATTGAGTTTGTTGGAACTGAGGCAACCTGGCAAGGTACGGAAAGCATTTAGAGGAGTGGAGAGAGTCAGAGATCTTGTTGGAATCTGGGGTAAAAGAAAAACTCGTTGAGGCATGGACCCCAAGACCCATGGCCTTGATCCTGTCTTACCTCAGGGTTTTGGAGGGCTGGTGTGTGGATGGAAATCACAGAGAATTTGGTGGTGAAGAAAGAGGTCTGGGGCTGTGTTTTATGGTTGGCAGGAATCCAGGATCCCAAAGCAGCTCACATTCCCAAGGGAAGAGCAAGGTTGATGGAAGAGCCTGGATCCGAGTCACAGCACCGATGAAAGGCCACCACAAAACACATCAAACACTGGAGTAAGGGAAAAGTGTTATTTTGGGAAGGGGGTGCCCAACAAGCTGGAGAGAGAGGGGAAGAGAGAGAGCCTGTGCAAAAAAAAAACAGGTCTTATTATAGCCTTGCAGAGATAAGGAGTCTGGAGCAGCAAACCCCCTCAGGGTGGGGGTAGAGTTGACATTTGTGGTTGTGCCTTACTTCAGGTAAGCCAGGCTGGACTTAGGACTAAGACTGAAACTTACTGGACAAGATGGCGACCAGGCCAGAACCTAAAATGGTGCCTGAGATTTCAGATGGTGCCTCAGGTAAGATAGCACTAACGTGGAAGAAGTGATTAGATAGACCTTTAAGGTTACTCTTCCCAAGGCCTTTTAGGACTCACTCAAATGAGGGATTTGCTTATCTGGAGAGAATTAATATACCTGAAATAAGAAATAAGTTTGTTCAGAAATAAGTTGGTTATCAGAAATAAGTTGGTTCAGGAACCTGACAGCTGATGTCAGATGGGACATCCATATCTCATACTGGAGTACCTGAGTTTGAATCTTGGCTCTTGCTCCTGATTCCAGCTTCCTGCTAGTACAGATACTGGAAGGCAACAATGAAAGCCTAAATGATTGGGTTCCTGCTATCCACATGAGAGACTTGGATTACATTCTAGCTTCCAGCTTTAGCCTTGGCCTAGCCCTAGCTATTGTGGGCATTTTGGAGTGAACTAGTGGATGAGAGCTCTCTCTTTGCCTATCTGGCCCTCTCTCTATCTTTGTCTCTTTGCCACTCAAACACACAATTAGATAAAAATAAAAAAATAAGGTAATGCATTCAGAAATCAGCAAATTTAGAAGTAGCACCACATCTGTGAATAAGATGTGGCTTTTAGGCCGGCGCTGCGGCTCACTAGGCTAATCCTCCGCCTTACGGCGCCAGCACACCGGGTTCTAGTCCCGGTCGGGGCACCGGATTCTATCCCGGTTGCCCCTCTTCCAGGCCAGCTCTCTGCTGTGGCCAGGGAGTGCAGTGGAGGATGGCCCAAGTGCTTGGGCCCTGCACCCCATGGGAGACCAGGAGAAGCACCTGGCTCCTGCCATCGGAACAGCGTGGTGCGCCGGCCGCAGCGTGCCGGCCACGGTGGCCATTGGAGGGTGAACCAACGGCAAAGGAAGACCTTTCTCTCTGTCTCTCTCTCTCTCACTATCCACTCTGCCTGTCAAAAAAAAAAAAAAAAAAAAAAGAAAAAGATGTGACTTTTATTCTTAGAGATGTATTCAGATAAGTAAAAACACAAGTACAATGCCAATGCAAATTGCTATGGGTAGGACAACTAAGTGGATTGGGCTATTGGAAAGATTTCATTTAAACGTCCCTTTAAGCTGAGATTCTGAAAAAAAATTAAAGGCTATTCAAAGAAGTAGGGGAAGAAAAGTGAAATGCTTGAAACACAGAGGGAAGCATAGAAAGAGCAATTTTTCAGAGTAGAAATAAGTTCAGTATAATCAGCATGTATGGGGAGAGGGATATGTGGATTTAGAGAATATCTGGGTGTTGTAATTCACAAGTTCTGGTAATTGGTTGGATGTATGGGTGGGAGAAACATTGAAGATGATTTACAGGTTACTAACTTGAATAAAAAAATCAGTTTTCCTAGCACCTATATGAATGGAAGAAGAATTTGTGAGAAAACTGTAAGTGAATTCAGCAAAAGGCAATAGATTAGTTGCTAAGTTGCTCTATTGAAGAGACACCATAAAACTGTAGCTTGAAGAAGATGGGAGTCCAGAGGTGAAAAGTCTAGGGCTGGTGCAGTGAGGGGAAAACTCTGCTGCTGTCAGCACATGGTTTTCCATTTCAAGGTGACTGGTCTGGTTGTTGCTGTTTCCCAGTCAGGGAAATGGGGAAAGAAAGTAGATACAAACAGCTTTGTTTTTAAGCATGTGACCAGGGTTTGAACAGATTATTTCTTCTCATACCCATTAGTTAATATTAATTGAAATACATAATCCATATCTGGCCAATGATATGTCTTGTAATGACCACATGCTCTATTTCCATCCATAAAGGATTAACTGTTTCTGGACTATTATCCTTTCACTCAACAGCCAGAAAATTGGATGAGGCAATAATGTTTTCAGACATTGGACAACCGATAGTCTAGGAAGGTGATCCCTGTTAGATGGGAAATAAGTGAGATGGGCTCTGTGACCACAGCTGCTTTCTGCTGGAGTAATTTCCAGATCATGTGGATATGAAAAAGTGACCCATTACGTGGTGGACTCATGGAATTGGGGACATAGAGATAGGAGTTGGGGAACCTGATATGGCTAGAATTAAAGAATACAAAACAGAAAAGAGATAAACAGAAAAAACATTCTAGAAATATGCTTTGCAGTCCTGTTGAGTGAAGGGTGAACATTGATGAGACTAGGGAAAGAATAATTTGAAGAGAAGAACAATAACAGGGGAACTCTGCCAAACTGTACCCAGAGTTCATCTCATCAAGAGAAGAGAAACTTCACTGAATATATGGGGTATGTACGGAAGGCCCAAACTGTGTGACTAAGCTAGCTCTAAATAAAGAGTACTCTAAATTCACCCTTATAAAGTCTTGAAAAACAGCCTTAAATTCTATCTTGAGAGTGGTATAATTAGCAGATAAGGAATACATATAACTGTAAGAGATATTCAATATGCTGTTTTAAATGAAAACGTGAACACAATGAGAAGAGGCATAGAGATCTATTTATTTGTATCAACAAACTCTACAGAAGAAAATCTACTTATCTTCTCTGTTCACCTCTTTGTTTTATTCATGTTTTCATTTTAAATTTAAGTATGTTGAACAGCAATGATTGTTTCTGGATTTGTTTCTATTGCTGATTTATCTCTAGGTAACATTGTAAGACTCATTATTTTGTATTGGATGCTCAACAGTGTTCTTTTTATATTGTCAATTGTTAGATTTTATTGTTTTACTCTCAGGAGGACTGAGATATGTTCTTTTAAAAATTAAAATTTTTTAAAAGTTTTATTTATTTACTTGAAAGAATTACAGAGAGAGATGGAGGGAGGGTGTGTGTGAAAAAGAGGGAGAGATCTCCTATCCACTGGTACACTTCCCAAATGGCCACAATGACCATGGCTTGGCCAGGCCACAGCCAGAAACCAAGAGCTTCCTCTAGGTCTCCCACGTCTGTGGCAGGGGACCCAGAACTTGGGCCATCTTCTGTTGCTTCTTTCAGGACATGAGCTGGATGTGAAAATGGAGCAACTGAGACGTGAACCAGTGCCCATATGGGATGCTGGCCTCCCAGGTGGCAGCTTTACTGGCTTCGCCATAATGCTGGCTCCTGGGATATATTCTGATAGTCAGTTGTATAAGGATTAGGTTGATCCTTCCAAGGCTAGTTTTTCTCCTTGCTTGCTTTCCTTCTGGGATCCTAAATACACATATATGTATATTAGAATACTTGATCAGGACTGGTCACTTAAACTTGGTTATTTTTGTCTCAGCTTTTTATTTCTGTTCATCATCATGTTGTTTTAATTGCAATGATAAAGGAGGCAAAAAATTTAAATAAATATGACTAAACCATTCCAACATTTTGATAAAAATTCAAAATTCACAGAAAAGTGAAGTTTAAAAAAACCCAGGCCTAAACACATGCACATACTGTACAAGGAAAACCATACTAGGAACATTGTAATTATTTCACTAGAGATCATTGCATAAGGAAAAAAATTAAGAACTGTCAATGGAAAGGAACAATATATTCATAGGAACAAAGGTAAGAAATATCACAGACTTCTGGTCCCAAAAATTTCAAGTCAAAAGAAAATGGAGCAATATCTTTCAAGTGCTGAGAGGAAAAAAAAAGTCACCCTAGAATTCTATCTATAGTGATAAAATCTCCCTAAAGGATATATCTTTCAATGATATCTTTCCAGTAAATGAAGGTGAAATAAAGCCTTTTTGGCCAAATGAAAGCCAAGACAAGTTATTGCCATAGAAGTTATATTACATAAAGTTCTTTAGCCAAAAGGAAAATGAAACCAGTTGGAAATATGGGACTAACAGAAGGAATAAGAATACTAGAAATGATAAAGTGTAAAGAAATATTAAAGATTTCATATTTTAACATTTTTCTTTAAAAGATAATTGAGAATTTAAAATAAACAGTATGTTGTGACATGTACAGCATTTGTAGAAATAAAACTTACATCATAAATAGGGCAAATTATTCCCCAAATGGCATGATATTATTTGATAGTAGACTATGATAAGTTGAAGAAAGCATATTGTAACCTAGAAGAATCACTAAAACCAAAATAAGATGTTGGAGATGTTTTAATACTATAAAGTAAAAGATTCCTGCAAATATACAAGAAAAGATAAAAGGTAACAAAGAACAAATGGGGTCAAGAAGAACACAAATAACAATATGGTCAGTATGGTAATTATTTTTGAAAAATTATTTTTATTTATTTGAAGGAATTGAGGCAGAGAGAAAGAGTATATATGTGTGTTATCTCCCATGGGTAGTTTATTTCACTTCTAAAATTCCTGCATCAGTTAGGACTGGGATGGACCAGGGCCAGAGCCAGAGCCAGGAGACACGAATGAAATCCAGGTCTCCCATGTGGGAAGCAGGAACCCAATTACTTGAGCCATCACTGCTGCCTCCCAGGGTCTACTGCTTCCTCCCAGAGCCAGAAATCAAACCCAAGCACCCTCTAGGGCACAAACATCTTAACCACTAAGCTGAACATCCACTCCTGCAATGTGGTGATTTAAAATTCAACTATATCAATAGTTATTTCAATGGCCTAAAAACTCCAATTGAAATTGATTTATGTATTTGATCAAGTCACTGTTTCTCATAGTGTCCATTTCACTTCAACAGGTTTCCTTTTTGGTGTTCGGTTAGTTGTCACCAATCAGGGATAACATATGATATTTGTCCCTTTGGGACTGGCTTATTTCACTCAGCATAATGTTTTCTAGATTCCTCCATTTTGTTGCAAATGACCAGATTTCATTGTTTTTGACTGCTGTATAGTATTCTATAGAGTACATGAACCATAATTTCTTTATCCAGTTTACTGTTGATGGGCATTTGGGTAGATTCCAGGTCTTAGCTATTGTGAATTGAGCTGCAATAAACATTAAGGTGCAGACAGCTTTTTTGTTTTCCAAATTGATTTCCTTTGGGTAAATTCCAAGGAGTGGGATGGCTGGGTTATATGGTAGGGTTATATTCAGGTTTCTGAGGAATCTCCAGACTGACTTCCATAGTGGTCTTACCAGTTTGCGTTCCCACCAACAGTGGGTTAGTGTCCCTTTTTCCCCACATCCTCTCCAGCATCTATTGTTGGTAGATTTCTGTATGTGAGCCCTTCTAACTGGGATGAGGTGAAACCTCATTGTGGTCTTGATCAGCCCTTGTCCAGACTGTTGATGAACAACTTAATACTTTATCCCTTTTAGTATTTTTTTTTGTTCTACTTGATACTATTGGTTGAACTCTGTAATTAACACACAATTATTCTTAAGTGTTTAAATTTAACTGAAAAGTGATCTCTGTTAAATATAAGAGTGGGAATAAGAGAGGGAGGAGATGTACAATTTGGGACATGCTCAATCTGACTTTCTCCAAATGGTAGAGTTAGAAACATGCCAGGGGTTCCAATTCAATCCCATCAAGGTGGCATGTACCAATGCCATCTCACTAATCCAAGTGATCAGTTTCACTTCACAATTGATCATAATGATAGGATTAAGAGTCAAAGGGATCACATAAATAAGACTAGTGTCAGCTAATACTATCTGATAGAATTAAAAAGGGAGAGAACGATCCAACATGGGAAGTGGGATACACAGCAGACTCATAGAATGGCAGATGTCCTAAACAGCACTCTGGCGGAAGAATCAGCTCTTAAGGCATTTGGATCTGGCTGAAGAGCCCATGAGAGTATTTTAGGCATGGAAAGCCAAGACACTCTGGCAAAGAAAAAAAAAAAAAAAAGAAAAGAAAAGACCTAAATGAAAGATCTCTGTGAGTGAGATCCCAGTGGAAAGAACAGGTCATCAAAGAAGGAGGTATCTTTCTCTGAAGGGATGAGACAACTTCCACTTTGACTGTGAACTTGTATAAATAAGATCAGAGTCAGCGAACTCAAAAGGCTTCCATAGCCTTGGAAACTCATGACAAGAGCCTACGGTGATTACTGATGCCATAAACAAGAGTGTCAATTTGTTAAGTCAATAACAGGAGTCACTGTGCACTTACTCCTCATGTAGGATCTCTGTTCTTAATGTGTTGTACAATGTGAATTAATGCTATAACTAGTACTCAAACAGTACTTTACACTTTATGTTCTGTGTGGGTGTGAACTGTTGAAATCTTTACTTAATGTATGCTAAATTGATCTGTCTATAAAGATAATTGAAAATGAATCTTGATGTGAATGGAATGGGAGAGGGAGTGGGAGAGGGGTGGGAGGGAAGTTATGGGGGGGGAACCATTGTAATCCATAAGCTGTACTTTGTAAATTAATATTTATTAAATAAAAGATAAAAAAGAAATTTATTTATGTATTTGAGAGAGAGAGAGAGAGAGAGAGAGAGAGAGAGAGAGAAAGAGAGAGAGAGAGAGATTGATTAATTGTGAATTGGGCCAGGGCTGGTCTAAGCCTGATGAGGGGAGCTGGGAACTCAATCCAAGTCTCCCATGTGGGTGATAGAAGCTCAATTACTTGAGCCATCACCACAGCCTCCAAGAGGCAGGTATGGGAACCAGAGGCAGGTATAGAACCCACATACTATGATGTGAGATGAGGCCTCTTTAACTACCATCTTAACCAGCAGAACAAATGACTGCCTTGGAACTCCAATTTTTCAAAGAATAATGAGGTAAGATCCTATTATATTTTGTTTATAAGTTGTTCAATTTAAGTATAAAGATACAAGTAGAGGCTGGCACTGTGGCATAGCAGATAAAGCCAATGCCTATAATGCCTGCATCCCATATGGGCACTAGTTCGAGTCCCGGCTGCTCCGCTTCCAATCCAGCTCTTTGCTGTGGCCTAGGAAAGCAGTGGGGGATGGCCAAAGTTCTTGGGAGACCCAGAAGATGCTCCTGGCTCCTGGCTTCAGATTGGTGCAGCTCCAGCCGTTGTGGCCATCTGGGAAGTGAACCAGCAGGTGGTTTTCTCTCTCTGCCTCTGCCTCTCTGTAACTCTGTCTTCCAAATGAATAAATCTTTAAAAAAACATACAAGTAAGTTAAGAAAAAAATGATGAGGAAAGATATACTGTAAAAACACTAACTGTAAATAAGCTAGGATTGCTATGTTGCTGTATCAGAGAAGGAACTGAATCAAGAGTACATTCCTAGTCACGGTTGGGATGCCGGATTCTGTCCCAGTTGCTCCTCTTCCAGTCCAGCTCTCTGCTGTGGCCCGGGAGTGCAGTGGAGGATGGCCCAGGTGCTTGGGCCCTGCACCCACATGGGAGACCGGGAGGAAGCACCTGGCTCCAGGCTTTGGATTGATGCAGCGCCGGCTGTAGAGGCCATTTGGGGGGGTGAACCAACATAAAGGAACACCTTTCTCTGTCTCTCTCTCTCACTGTCTAACTCTGCCTGTAAAAAAAAAAAAAAAAAAAAGTACATTCCTTGAGGAGACAGGAGGTGAAGGATCTGGAGCCAAGGTGGAGAGTCGAGTCTTCATAAAGAAGAAATTAACTTTGCCATTTGTCAAGATGAAAAGTGGAAGGGATACTGGGGATGCAGCTGGGTTAGTGCATGTGATGACAGAAAACAGAGGGCATGGATATGGTCTCCCATTGTGCATTCCAAATCCCAGATGTAGAGATCTGTGCTTCCTCAGGGCTCTGAGCAGCTTGGAGAGTGGTCAGAGAGACAGTTTTAACTCCTCCCAACTAATGGTCTTTCTATTGGTCTGATTCTGCAATAGGGATGATAAACATTCTTCACGGAATGGGTTTAAGGCTCCTTGCTCTGGGACATCACACTCCTTTTATGGTGAGATATGTTTAGTTTTTGAAAATGCATAACATTTTGTGAATAGAAAATATATCAGACGATGGACTAACTTGCATTGTGTGTGCTTGCTTTCAGCACATTGGCATGGCTCATAACTACAGGAACAGCAGTCAGGCTGTGCAAGCTGTCCGTGATGCTGGTTACGAAATATCTCTGGGTTTGATGCCAAAGTCAATAGGTCCCCTAACATTTGTGTTCACAGGGACTGGAAATGTATCTAAGGTAAATTCCACCTTTCTTTTTACTGTAAAGCAGTCTGAAGCTCTGAAACAAACTTAAGTGATGTGGACATTTGGTGGATATTTAAAATTGAAAGAAGGGTATTCTATTTCAGGTATTTTTCTTACCTGTGAATTTTCCTCTTAGTGAAGAGCAATAATGGTCCAAACATTTTAATTGTTTTCAGTTAATTCTAAGCTACCACATGCTTCGGATGCTTGCTTTCTCTCTCTTTCTCTATCTCCCTCTCCTTTTCTCTCTTTTTTAGTTTGAGTCATTATAACAGTGTATAGGTTACCTTAGGCTAATGTGTCTTACCTCTATTACTGAGATGTCCTAATGTTTGGAAGTGACTCCCGGAGTTGCCAATAAGATATTAGGAAGATTAATTCAAGGCTGCAACTATAGTTTCTTCCTCCTAAGGTGGTTTTGAGCATACACGTGTAATCTTCCAGATAAACTTGTAATTACCAAATAGATCTTTCTTCAAAGGAAATATTTCACAAGCAGGATATCTTTGTTAGTAGTATATTGTGAGGTAGGCATCTTATTTTTTATCTTTTAGGAAACAGAGTATCCTCATTTGGAATAATTTTTGCAATGGATTAAAAGTAAATATTTTTGTATCCTCATTGCTAACCACTCTTGTTGCTAATTTGAGTAAGTTAGGTTAAAAAAAATAACAATCATGTTTTGGTTACACTGAAATGAAAGGTCACTCATGGTGGACCATGTGCAAGCAGCTTGTCTAGAATTCTGTGTGTCTGCCTTGGCTACAGGGCAGAATGTGAAGTTATAGAATTGTAGGGAAAAGAAGTGGGATATTTGCAGGAAATGGTGTTGCCTTTTCCCCTGTGGTTGTTTAGATTTTTACTGATATATTACTTATAGGGAGCCCAAGAAATCTTTAATGAACTACCCTGTGAATATGTGGAACCCCATGAATTAAGAGAAGTTTCCCAAACTGGAGGTAAGGGGAGGAGAATGTAGCTGCATTTTTTTTTTTTTACTATTTTTAATAGTCCTATGTTGTAATATTTTATAATATTTGTCACCCACTATACTAATTTCTTTCTTCTCTGCAAGACCTCAGAAAGGTGTATGGGACAGTGTTAAGTCGCCATCATCATCTTGTCAGGAAAACAGATGGTGTATATGATCCTGTAGAGTATGACAAATACCCTGAGCGTTACATAAGTCGCTTTAATACTGACGTGAGTATCATATTCGAGACACTGTAGTTGGGCTATTAGGGAGAGAAATTATGAATGTGTATATTGGTTTTCATTTCCTCGTCTTGACTTGTGAATGCTTTGGGTATCATGAATTGGTCTTGGGAGATGTTGTTTTTTTACTAGAGCTTGGAATACTTGCTAGTGGCTTTGGTGGGTTCTGTGGGTTTGCCTCTACTTCACAGTCTCTTTTTTCACCTCAGTTCTGCATGTGCACAATTGGTCTAAACCTTTTCCTGTGGATATTTTCTGTATTATCTCAGTCTCATCAGTACTATTGGCAAAAAACAATGTCTATGAGGTTTGAACTCAGCATCGGTTTCTCCTTTCTATGGCCAGAAATTGCGACCATGACTTCAGCCAGCCATCTGGAAATGCATGTGATTGAGTACCTGGGGCCAGAGTGAAATAGTGTAGTTGTATAAGCACAGACTCATCTTCACTGTACGAAGAACCTATTTGTGAGTCAAATCACTGTGATGGGGCATGCTGGCCTTATCTTTCAAGCATACAATTTATTTGTGTATTCTTTAGTCATTGGTCTTGTGGCAGTCCTCCAACAAAACAAACAATAAACACAAAAATGCCTATGTTCCTTGTGAAATGAATGATTTAAGTAATTTTAACTATGTTTGAATAACAGCATTTTTAGGTTCTGGCCTGAAATTTAGCTGTTTAAGTATGTACAGCACATTGCAAGAAGGATTCTTTCCTTGAGCTTGAGAGTGCTTGAGCTGCTTGAGGAACAAAAATTAGGAAACTAAACATTTTTGAATCTAGTAAATTTCCATCCCTCCTTTTTCCCCAATCACAGAAGTATTGGTGATTGGATGCATCCTAACACTTGTAATGCATAGTTACCATATATACATATGCATATCTATAGCACATTTCTCCATGGAGCTTACAGATGTTATCTGACTTAATCTTCACAGCGTTCCTTGGAGGAACGGGGTATGTGTTATCCCCATCTGGCAGGTAAGGAAAATAGAGCCCAGAGAAGTCAAGGCAGCATGATTTCAATCACACAGTACTTGTGGTTGAGTTGGAAATAGAATTTTAGGTCACTTGACTCTGTTCTTCCCTCTATTAAATACGTGATAAAATAAAAATGATAATATCGTATTTATTATGTTCATATGTTTATTTCTCCTGGGGTAATTCCACAATGAAATATGGGTGGGTTTTTAATATCTTCCTTCAAAGATGACCACTGACCTGGAAAATAAGAAAGTCCTTTTAATTATTTCTCATGGACTTTGCTGGTAGCTCTCATTCAGCCAGCTGTATTGGAAGAGAAGGCCATTTTCTATTTTGTTGAACTGGGAACTTGCTTTACAGATTGCACCCTATACAACTTGTTTAATTAATGGGATCTACTGGGAACAAAACACCCCGCGTCTACTAACTCGCCAAGATGCCCAGAGTCTCCTAGCCCCAGGCAAGTTCTCAGTGGCTGGAGTTGAAGGCTGCCCTGCATTACCACACAAGTAAGGAGATTACTTCAGTGACAATGGCAGTGTTTAATCAGCAGCATCTGTTATTAAGAGATCAGAGAATATGTTATACCAACACATCACAGGGCTTCATTGTTCTTTTAGATTTTATTTGTTGGGCCCGGCACTGTGGCATAGTATCTTAAGCTTCCACCTTCAGCACCAGCATCCCATATGGGAGCTGGTTCATGTTCTGGCTGCTCCACTTCCAATCCAACTCTCTGCTAATGGCCTAGGAAAGCAATGAAAGATGGTCCTAGTGCTTGGGCTCCTGCACCCACATGGGAGACCCAGAAGGAGCTCCTGGATCCTGGTTTCGGATCAGCCCAGCTGCGGAGTGGGGAATGAACCAGTGGATGGAGGACCTCTCTCTATGCCTCTCCCTCTCTATGTCTGTAACTCTGCTTCTCAAATAAATAAGTAAATCTTCAAAAAATTAAATTTTATTTGTTTATTTATTTGAAAGGTAGAGAGAGAGAGAGTCTTTGATTTGTTGGTTTACTCCCCAAGAATTGACAACAGCCAGGGTTCAGCCAGGATGAAACTAGGACCTTAGAACTCAATTGGGGTCTCCCACATGGATGGCAGGAACTCAGGTACTTGAGCCTTCACCCACTGCCTCCTTAAGTGTTCATTATCATAAGCTGGAATTTGGAGCTGAGCTAGGACTTGAACCCAGGCACACTGACATGGGATTCAGGTGTCCCAAGCAGCATCCTAACTGCTGAACCAAATGCCTGCCCCAGGCTTGATTTTTAATGACTACCTGTCTCCTTTATCTTACTCAGCCTCCTTGCAGCACCTGACACATTCACTGTCCTTGCTTGAAACTCTGCTTTTGCCTTCTGTGACTCCACATGCAGCTCCAAATCAACCTCCTCGGAGACAACTTCTCCGAATCCTCATTCCCTATCTATTCTGTTTCTCTCTTCTTTTCTATTCATGATCATTTATTTTCTTGTGTCTATGATTTTTCACTTTCCTAATAGAGCTTAGTCTCTGGATCCTTGTTTACCTTAGCTATAAACACCAGGACTTAGCTGATGTATAAAGGACATTCAGATAATTAATTATCAATCAGTTAGTACTTGTGGAACACTTAGTCTATCTGGAATTTTTTTTTTTTTTTGCTAAGCTGAAGGATAGAGAAGAGTAAAAGATAATGTTTGCTGTCCTCAGGCACGCAGCTGGCATCACATAAATGCCAAGGGAATGTCAAGAGCAACCATATCACAGGAGTTTAGCCCAAAGTGGGAGCACTGGGCTCAACAAAGTCTGCAAATGGAGGAGTGGGGAGAAGGAGAATTTCAGGTGATAGGATTGATGCTTGATAAATACCTGCCATCAAAATACAGTGTAAGACTGTGACAGTCTAGGTCTCTTGTAGATTCTTGTAGGCTGGTGGTGATTAGAAATTGGCAGGAGAATTGTCATCTAGCTTATAAAACTTTTGCATGTTGGGCTCAGACTTTTGCTCATATTTTAAAGAATCCTGTGCACTTACATGAAATTTTGTAGTACTAAACACAGTAAGATAGTGTAACTGAACATTTCTGAGTTATTTAGAGATGGTTAACTAGGTTAACTTTAGTTTTTTGTTAACGATTTCTATAGGGAAGGGATTTTTCATTCTTGCTTCATTTTTTTCCACCCTCTACCTGCCTCTCTTAATTTTTCTTTTTATTTTCTCTCCTCTCTCTCCCTCCCTCCCTCCCTCCCTCCCTCCCTCCCTCCCTCCCTCCCTCCCCACCTCCCTCCAACTCCTCTTGTGGTGACTCAAACTCATATGGGAAGGTTTCTATGTCCCAGAATAACACAGTGTCCCTGAAGAATGAGCTGAAGGAAAAAGCCCAAGGGCTTTAGAGAGAGTTGGCATTCACATTGAAACTTGTTACATTTCATTTTTATTAATTTTTAGTCTTGTTAGAAGCTTCAGAATTCCATCCTCTTATCTAAGCATTGACGTTGTTTTCAGACTTGTGGCAATATGTGACATTTCAGCAGACACAGGAGGATCTATAGAGTTTATGACTGAGTGTACCACAATAGAGCGTCCCTTTTGCATGTATGATGCTGACCAGCATATTATTCATGACAGGTGAGTTTGCCAAATATGTTAGGTGGTGAGTGATGTGTCACTTACGTGGGTACACTCATCTAAAATACTCAATATTTCACATCTTTATGAAGGTCTGCAAATTTTGGATAAACTCAAATGAACATATTTAAAAGTCTGGTTGAAATATCACATGCAGATTTGTGCACTTAAACACATATAATATGTTTAAGTGGGAGGTGGGTTGTGAAAGAAGGGAAAAGTTTTGTTTGGAAGCCAGTTATTTTCTTACATCCTTTGGCACAAAATTACAAGTGACAATGAAGCAAATATAATGGAGTAGACATCTGGGAGAATTAGTACTTCCAAATAACATTTTGTGCATCTGATTAAAGCATATTGCCTTTCCTAGTGTTGAAGGCTCTGGGATTCTGATGTGTTCCATTGACAATTTGCCTGCACAGCTTCCCATCGAAGCTACAGAATACTTTGGAGACATGCTTTACCCGTATGTTGAAGAAATGGTAAGCAGACTGGTACAGCAGCAACAACTCTGTGACTTTAGCTGTAATTCTGGAGGGATCTTATGAGTGTTCTGGTCTTCTGTATCCAAGAAATCTGTTGTAAAATGAAATGCCAGCCCTTCCCCAAAGTGCTTCCTGATACATTTTATTCTGCCTCACAGGGGATGTGATTATATCACTGCCTTCATGCTTAATTACAATATTTGTCTCTTGTTGTACATGTTTTTACTAAGAATGCTCGTGACATGTGAGATAAGCCTAGTTTTATTTTCATTTCTTGCTATCTGGGTCAATTCATATTGGGACATTCTTACTGTGCTGTGATAAATAGGTTTGACAAATCAGAAGTAGAGAAAATGTCATTGGATTTTAGTCACGAAGGCTTAGTTAAGTGGCAGCGTGTGTTAAGATTGTGTATTTTTCTTCTGTCATCAGTGACTGATTACTGCAATACTGTATTGTCGAAATTCTATTTTATTTATTAGAAAAACACGGAATATTTGTCTGATTGATCCTAAGTGTTATTACACGTCCTGCTTTACATTTCTTTTGCTAATGGTTGTCTCTGATTCCAATGGTATGAGGAGTGGCTTTTTTTCTTTTCATAATTTCACCAGGAGTTCTCACACTACAATGGGACAGTAGTTAGTGGAACAAGAATAGATGAGACTTCCAGTCTGTGATCTTCTCTTCTTTCCAACCTTATTCCATTTTACCCCATTGTTTTTCATCTTGGAATAAGTCAGCAGAGGGATATAGCCAGGCTTTAGAAAATGCAAGCAGAAGGCATTCTCATTGGTTGGGTGCAATACTGCACCTTGGAGGAGCCAGGCAGTACTTTCTGTATTTTGATTTCAAATTCTCATGAGAACCCTATCAGGCAGATACAACTATTAAACCAATTGTATAGATTAAAAAACTGAAGCATAGAGAAGTTACAGTTCAGAAGGGTTGCTAATGCAGTCAGTTCTGGATCTGCAGTGTATCTGGGGTTGGTGCTGAGAGGTTGACATAGCATGACAGAGTAGAGATGCAAGGCTTTGCTGGGGACATCAGCTTGCTTCATGGCCTTGAGCAGGGTGCTCACTTCTTTTTGGAGCCTCACATGTTTCATCTTTAAAATGAAGTGGCTGCGATATATAATCTTAATGCTCTCTCCAGGTTTAATATTCTGCAATTGTAAATGTCTAAGGGGCCAAATGGTGCATATATATTTTTTTAACTTTTATTTAATGAATATAAATTTCCAAAGTACAGCTTATGGATTACAATGGCTTCCCCCCAACACACATAACTTCCCTTCCACCTGCAACCCTCCTCTTTCCTGCTCCCTCTCCCCTTCCATTCACATCAAGATTCATTTTCAATTCTCTTTATATACAGAAGATCAGTTTAGTATATATTAAGTGAAGATTTCAACAGTTTGCCCCCACATAGCAACACAAAGTGAAAAATACTGTTGGAGTACTAGTGAGTACTAGTTATAGCATTAAATAACAGTGTACAGCACATTAAAGACAGAGATCCTACATGATATTTTTTAAAAATTGATTAATTTTCTATGCAATTTCCAATTTAACACCAGGTTTTTTTTTTTTTCCAAATGGTGCATATATTTAGAAAAGGCAATAGTGAATTTCCAGATGCCGTTTCTTGTGTTGTTCATTGTGTGTGTGTGTGTGCATGTGTGTGTGTGGTGTGTGTGTGTTATTTTCCTGTGGAGTGAATGTCTAAATTTAACATTTCATATAGTATAGATTTGCTGGTGACAGATTTCCTTTGTTGTCTTTTATCTGAAAATGTCTTCATGTTCTCTATTCTACCAATAAGCCCTTTTTGTGACATTATTTTGTCTGTTTGTTTCAGGGTTATATTTCCATATAATATATATTTTCAATTTTAGCAATTATTTTTAATCATTATTGCAAGAGATGTTATCTCTTTCTTTGCTAAGAGTTTATCTTTTCATTGATTATAAATGTAGTCTTCTTTAGGACATGTAGAATAGCTATAGGGCCACTTTACAGCCTTTTTAGTGGTCTCCAATTATCCAGAGCGATACTTTCCAAGACCCCCAATGAAACCATACATAGTATTAAACCCTGTATATACTATAGTTTTCTTTTACATCCATGATAAAGTATAATTTTTTAATTATCTGCAGTGAGATTAGCTAAAATAATGAAAAATAAAACAGTTATCTAAATACACTATAAAAATACTCTATAATACAAGTTATGTGAAGGTGGTCTCTCTCAAGATATCTTATCGGACTGTATATACCCATTCTTCTTGTGATGATGTGAGATGATGCATGTTTATGTGATGAGATGAGCTGAGGTGAATGAGATAGTCATTGAGACCTATCATTGCGCTACCATCTAAAGGTTGCTTGAACACAAGCACTGAGATACTATGACAGTTATTGATAACTGAGACATCCACCTAGTGACTAGCAGGCAGGTAGCATACACAGTGTGATATGTTGAACAAAGGAATGACTCACGTCCCGGATCTGATGGAGTAAGAAGACGTGAAATTTCGTCCTGCTACTCAGAATGATGTGTAGCTTAACACTGGTGACTAGTTATGCCTGGGTTTTTCCATTTAATATTTTCAGATTTTGATTGATCATGGAAAAGTGAAATGGGAAAAAGCTAAATTGTGGATAAGAAGTGGCCTACTGGAAATCATCCTTCCTACATTCTGGGTCAAATAAAGGTTGACCTTTATTGATTGTCTTTTCATGTAAGAATGAGTCATCATTTTCTTGTTTTCATAAACTGGATAATTTGCAGTCATGTGCTGGATGTTGTAAATGTTATGCTGTGGAGATTCTGGATTGTTGTATTTCTCTGAAAAGTGTTGGTGTTTTGTTTTAACTTAAAACAAATGTTAATTGGTTAGACTCACACTGATATTAACTTGGTTAGTCTCAATGGAAAATTGTGCATCATCTGTACAGCGAGGGGAGGAGAGGAGTAGCTCAGACGAAAGTCCAACTTTTTTTCTCTTTCTTTGAGCTGAAGGAAGTCTACCTGTATCTCCTTAGTTAGGAGCAAAGTTTATAAAATGTTAGACTTCCCTTTTTCTGAGTCTGTGCTTAGTGGCATTTTCTCCTAACACTCGCCTAGTTCTGGTTGCTCTGAGTTGCAGCCCTGTTGGCTTCAGCTGGGCAGTTGGTGGAACCTCTTCATACTGCAGAGCAAAGCAGAAAGCATGGGGCACTCAGCTGCTGTTTTTCCCAAGCTCTGGCACTTCTCCCCAGACTGCTTTCTGTTGTTCTTTCTCTGAAGCCTTCATGTAGTTTGTTATTGCTTGTATGTTGTCCAGAGTCTGTAGCTGTGGTCTGCATGAGGGACAGTTAGAGCTTAAGCTTCCATTCCTAAAATGTAACTTTCTAGTTGTAATATGTGGATTCAGTCTAGCAGAATTTTGGAGTAGCTCAAAGAACTATTGTTATACCGTTGGCTATAAATAATCCTTTTTGAGGACTAAAGTTATGTATTTCAGTGCAACTTTTACCTTATCAGGCTAAGATATAGAAAATATTCCCTCATGGGGCCAGTTCTGTGACACAGGGCCTGCAATGTGGACATCCCATATGGGCGCTGGTTCAAGCACCATGCTCCACTTCTGATCAAGCTCCTTGTTATTACACCTGGGAAAGCAGTGGAAGACGGCCCAAATCCTTGTGCCCCTGCATTCATGTGGGAGATTTTCTGATTGTTTTTAGTACTGATATATGAATCATAGTGTTGCTAGTATATTCTGTTTGATTTCAGTCCTTAGAGTTTTATTGAGATTTGCTTGATAACTAGACATATGGTCAGTTTTTGGCAAAATTTTTCATATGCAGTTGAGAACTATAAGGTAGGGTGTCTGTGTGTTGAGTCTGAGTAAAGTTTTATATGTTAATTTTATATGTTAGCATCTGTGTGCTGAGTCTGAGTAAAGTTTTATATGTTAGTTCCATGCTGGAAAGATTCTTAACACCAGGATAAATAGCTTGTAATTAATCTAGGAAATAGTGATGAGCTATCAAAAGTATTACATGTGAAAGTGATTGGCATACAGATGATTAAGTAACCTATGCTTGTTGTTTTGTTCTGGTTGAATTTTTTTTTTTTTTGACAGGCAGAGTGGACAGTGAGAGAGAGACAGAGAGACAGAGAGAGAAAGGTCTTCCTTTGCCATTGGTTCACCCACCAATGGCCGCTGCGGCCGGTGCACCATGCTGATCTGAAGCCAGTAGCCAGGTGCCTCTCCTGGTCTCCCATGCGGGTGCAGGACCCAAGCACTTGGGCCATCCTCCACTGCACTCCTGGGCCACAGCAGAGAGCTGGCCTGGGAGAGGAGCAACTGGGACAGAATCCGGCGCCCTGACCGGGACTAGAACCCGGTGTGCCGGCGCTGCAGGCGGAGGATTAGCCTATTGAGCCGTGGCGCCGGCCAATAATATTAAATCTTTGATTTTCTCATTCTCATTTCTTTCTTTCTTTCTTCTTCTTTCTTTACTTCTTTTTCTTTTTCTTTTTCTTTCCCTCCCTTCCCCCTTCCTTCCTCCCTCTCTCTCTTTCTTGTTCTCTCTCTTTTGATTTTTTTTTTTTTATTTGAAAAAGAGAGAGAGATATCTTCCATCTGCTGGTTCACTTCCCAAATGGCTGCATCGGACAGGGCTGGGTCAGGCTGAAGCTAAGAGCAAGGAGCTTCTTCTGGGTCTCCCACACTGGTGGCAGGAGCCCAGTGACTTGGTGCATCTTCTGCTGCCTTCCCAGGTGCATTAGCAGGGAGCTGGATTGGAAGTGCAGCAACTGAGACAGGAACTGGTGCCCATATGGAATGCCAGCACCATAGCAGCAGCTTTATGCACTATACCACAGAGCTGGCCCTAGTGGGTTAATTCCATGAGCTCTCCAAAATGGGCCTGGCTCATAGATATTTACCTTTTTTACTTTAATGCCTATATCCCAGGAATAGATGGCTTACATTTCTGATATTTTCGATACATGAAAGTAATTTTAGATTTATTTTAATACAATAACTAAATTCTCTGCTGCTGGTATCTGCTTAGGGACATTGTTCTCTTTCTTAGTCTGGTGAGTGCTCTAGACTTTGCCTAGGATTAGAGAAGAAGGATTGTCTCCTTGGCTCTCTTTGGCCTTTAGAAGCAGTGTGGACTTACTATGTCCCTCCTTGGAAATACCGTTACATTTAAGAATTGGGTACCATGGGAGAAAAGAGGACTAGAAGGATGCTTGCATTTTAATATGCAATATAAGTCTTTTTACTGTGGTCTAACTCAATCTTGCAAGAGAAGGGAAGAGAATGTGGATAACTTTTGAGATATACTTGATCAAGTAACTTTCCCTATTAACATTTGAAATGCTGATGTGCCTTGCATAGAACTAATAATATTGACTACTCCAGGGTTGATGGCACTGTGAAGTGGAAAATCCATTCTCTGGTTCTTATAGGATGATTTGAGCCTTGGGAATGGGATGGAGGCTCTCAGATGGAGGACTATGGATTGGAAGCTCGTGATAATATTTGACAATGTGCTCAATATGACACATCTAATTGCTTGGGAAAGATAAGCTTTTTTTGGAATGTGTTCCAATCAACAAAAGATGATGTTAATTAAAAATTTGAACTTACACTTAAGCATTGTGTTCTTGGAAGTAAAATCAATTGTTTATAGAAGACTTCTATAACCAATATTTTGTATTTGGTGATCTTCAGAAAACTGTTTCCTGAATTCTCTTTTTCCCCCTTAGGCTAATATTTGAATGTGGATGCAAGCACCAAGAAGACTTCTTTGCAATCTAATATATCTCTAACCAATCTCATTTTCCTTTCAGTTATTATCAGATGCAACACAGCCTCTTGAAAGCCAGAATTTTTCTCCTGTGGTGCGAGATGTAAGTTATGAGAATTTCTTTCTACAGTTGTAGTTTTATCACTGTCATCCTGACTCTTTTCTTTCCTTTACCTATTCCTTCTCCTTGTTTCACTATATCTCTCACTTTGTCTACATTTGTATCAGTCATGAACCCCTGGAAGTAAAATTTGTGTTCTAATGAAATGTCTTGTGTTATATACACTTAGGCAGTGATTACATCCAATGGTACATTGACTGATAAATATAAATATATCCAGAAACTCCGGGAGGATAGGTAAGTATTGTTCAAATCCTCTTGCTTTATACATTTATTCTTATCTTGGAGATGAATGTTTTTTAATACTTTAATAGAATTCTTAAAATCATTAGATTTATACATGTAGATTTTGATGTCTGTAAATGTAGGGAATCTAAAAGTGACTGTTTGGAACTAATGTATGTTGTTTTCTCCTGAAGAATATTATAGCATCATTTTGGCTATGTAATATCTTACTTGAAAGTACTCAAGAAGTCCATGAATTGTGGAATTAAAAGATAGGCTCATTTTTATGTAAAATTTTTTGAAGTCCATGAATAGATTCTTTTTTTTTTATAAGATTTTATTTATTTATTGGAGAGGTAGAGTTACAGACAGTGAGAGGGAGAGACAGAGATTGGTATTCCGTCTGCTGGTTCACTCCCCAGATGGCTGCAACAGCCGGAGCTGTGCCGATCCGAAGCCAGGAGCCAGGAGCTTCCTCCGGGTCTTCCTATGTGAGTGCAGGGGCCCAAGGACTTGGGCTGTCTTCTACTGCTTTCCCAGACGATAGCAGAGAGCTGGATGGGAAGAGGAGCATCTGGGACTATAAACAGTGCCCATATGGGATGCTGGCACCACAGGCAGAGGATTAACCTACAGTGCCACAGCACCAGCCCCTAGATTCTTTATAATATGCATTTTCTGCAATCTTTTTGAAGATCCCACATATAAACTTGTGTGTACTTTTGCAAACAAAAGTACAATAGTGTTATCTTTTTAGTAACTCCTTGTTCTTTAGCATTTTGTACATTGTCATAGTCTGTTCAAGAGACATTCTGGTCTAAGTTTCCAACAACAGAGTACGCTACTAATTCCTTGGTATCATTTTCATGGTTTCATGTTGAAATTGGGAAATCTTTTTTTAAAAAATAGTTTTTAGTTATTTACTTGAAAGAGAGAGGGGGATAAGTTGGTTCACTCCCTAAAGGCCTGCAACTTCTAAGGTAGACCAGGCCTAAGGCAGGACATAGAACTCAATTTGGATGGCAGGGACCCAACTACTTGAGCCATTACCAGCTACCTCCCAGGGTGTACATTAGCAGGATGCTGAAATTGTGTGCAGAGCCAGAACTTGAACCTAGACACTTCAGTATAGCATGTGGAACTCTCAAATGGTGTCTTTTTTTAAAAAAATTTTTGGCAGGCAGAGTGGACAGTGAGAGAGAGAGAGAGAGAAAGGTCTTCCTTTGCCGTTGATTCACCCTCCAATGGCAGCCGTGGCTGGCGCGCTGAGACTGGCGCACCACGCTGATCTGAAGGCAGGAGCCAGGTGCTTCTCCTGGTCTCCCATGGAGTGCAGGGCCCAAGCACTTGGGCCATCCTCCACTGCACTCCTGGGCCATAGCAGAGAGCTGGCCTGGTAGAGGGGCAACTGGGACAGAATCCGGCGCCCCAACCAGGACTAGAACCTGGTGTGCCGGCCCCACTAGGTGGAGGATTAGTCTGTTGAGCCATGGCGCCGGCCTCAAATGGTGTCTTAACAGCTGCACCAAATGCTTACCCCAATATCAGGGACTTGGATTCAAAAGACATTTAACGAATCTCTTCCATATTCAAAATAGAGCTTATATATTAATAGGTTTACAGAAATGGATAATACTTAATCACAGCTTTGAAGGTCATGGCTTTTAGGAAAGACAGAGAGTTATCTTTCCAGAAGATACAAGTACTAACAGAACAAACTGAGAATGAGCCATATCTCCTACTAGTCTTAGGCCTCTGCATTCAACACATGGCATTTGAGATTTCAAAGTTATGATTTCAGTGGTTCTTAAGTGAACCTACAGATATATGACAAAGCAATTTCCAATATGGCTAACAATAATCTCCTCAAATTGTTTTCCACTTGGACTGTTGTAAGGAGGAAATAAGGTTTCCAATGTAAGGCCCCTAACATGATTTTTAATCAGGTCCCTTGGCAAATAAAAAGTGAGACTAAGTTACTCAGTTGTGGGTAAGCCAAGCAAGCATCCAGCATCTGCACCTCCCTAGAAATGTTGGGAATTCATGGTCTGTGGACATAGAATATCTCAGCGATGACAGCAGATTGCTCCTCATTGTACAAAATCTGAAATACGTAATGAGAACATTCATACAGGAAACTCCTGTGGAAGTTCTTATTGTTAGTAAAGGGATAAATTGTTGTTTCATGGTCAAGATTTTAGTTTGGTTTTGGGAGGGCAAAATTCTGCTATTTTTAAAAAAAAATCAAATTTTAATTTCTTCTCCCCCCCCCCCCTTTTTTTTTTTTTTTGGAAACAGAGAACGTGCTCAGTCACTTTCAATGGACACCAAGAAAAAGGTCTTGGTTCTTGGGTCTGGCTATGTGTCTGAGCCTGTATTAGAATACCTGTCAAGAGACAACAACATAGAAATAACAGTAGGTAAATACGCCCTAACTTTTGAAGAAGAAAAGCTAATTTCTTGTCATGTTCACCTTGTGAATTTTAGGTGACGATTTTATTTCTATGGAAAAATGATTTTTTGGATGTTAAGTGTGTGGGTTTTTTTTTTTTTTTTGCTCTGATTACTGGTATAAATCTTAAAGTTGGACTTTTAAAATTTTTGAAATAGGCTCTGATATGAAGAATCAAATTGAACAGTTGGGCAAGAAATATAATATTAATCCAGTGAGCATGAACATTGGTAAACAAGAAGAGAAGTTGGATTCCTTGGTGGCCACACAGGATCTTGTCATCAGGTATCTGTTAAGAATGAGTTCTGTGTATTTTATTGTTTTTATTTCTCTTATTTTATTTTCCCTCCCCCTTTTTGTTCCCTCCTCTCCCTTCCCTCCCTCCTCTCCCCTCCCCTCCCCTCCATCCCTTCCCTTCCCTCCCCTTCCATTCCCCTTCCCTTCTCATCTCTGATTAAAAATTTTAAAAGCAGGATGTACCCAAAAAGTGCACAAAGGCCAGATGTATCACAATGCATTTTTATGTAACCACCACTCACCTTCTATAATAGATTACCAGCAGTACTCCAGAGCCCTTCTTGTACCTCTCTCCGTTATCTAACCCTACCTCCAAAGGTAAACACTATCCTGGCTTCTAATATATAAAACAATTGTCGCCCGCTTTCAAACTTTATATAATTGGAATAATTCAGAACATCCTCATTTGTGGCTGCCTTTTGTCATTCAACATTGACTGTGAGAATCATCTGTGTCATTGTTTATAAGTTTTTAATTTTTCTCTGCTGTGTAGTATTCCATTGCATGAATATACCATGATTATTCATTTGACTATTGATGGATATTTAGCTGTTTTGGGATATTATGAATTATTTTGTTACATGCACTTTAGTATTTATCTTTTGGTAATCATATACTTACATATCTGATAAGTATTCCTAGAAGTACAACAGTTGGGTTATGAGGTATTTATGGGTTATGAGATATTTATGTCCCATATATTTTAGTGTCTATCCCTTGTACTTATATAATTTAAGTAAAATTAATAGATTCTCTAGCCTTATGAACACTTTCAGGCTTATTATAGGAAGAGATCTTGAAATAGAGTGTTTTCTACCACCTAATAACAATGAAGACCTCATTCTAAATACAGCACAACAAAAGGTTTTGAAATATCACAGTGATAGGAATAGCCATTTATTCTTAAAATACAATTTTTTAATATTTTTTTATTTGACAGGTAGAGTTATAGACAGTGAGAGAGAGACAGAGAGAAAGGTCTTCCTTCCATTGGTTCATCCCCCAAATGGCCACTATGGCTGGCGGTGTGCCGATCCGAAGCCAGGAGCCAGGTGTTTCTTCCTGGTCTCCCATGCAGGTGCAGGGGCCCAAGCACTTGGGCCATCCTCCATGGCCTTCCCGGGCCACAGCAGAAAGCTGGACTGGAAGAGGAGCAACCGGGACTAGAACCCGGCGTCCAAATAGGATGCTGGCGCCAAAGGCAGAGGATTTTAACCAAGTGAGCCATGGCGCCGGCCCCTTAGAATACAATTTTTGCAAGATTAAAGGAATAAGTACCTGCTCACTCAAAGTGACTGCTTAAAAGCTCTTAGATCAGATTGAAATTGTGTCTTTGGAGGTATCTTTGGAGGAAATCCTGTAAGTCCCACTTTGAAAAAAAAACAGACTTGAGAAAATAGACACAATAACATGTGGGAACTTTTAAATTATCTCTTGATATCTTTAAATATGACTTCTTTGGGGTGCTTAAAATTTTGCTCAATTTATACAAATTTCATGTACATTAATTATTATTCAGCAAAAATTGACTCTGACCAGTAGACGTTGTCTGTACGAAAAAATCCTGATTAAGATAAAATGTCGTAACCTTCTTTTTGAATAAAACAAAAACAATTTATCCTGCCATTCCTGGATACCTAAATATTTCATTGTTTTTTATTGAACAGAAAGAACCAAGCATAAAACAGATTTGGATTGAAATTTGTAGAAAATATGACAAGATAATGCAATTATCTACTAAAATGTGTAAATTTTAAAATTTAGCAAACTAGTGCTCTTTAGTAAGATTCAACATGAGCAAAATCTACCTTCTGTTTTAAAGTTTTTCTTATTTGTGGCCTTTCTATACTTAGTAATGCCATTAAGCATTATTTTCTATGGCGTTCCTTAAATAATGTTTTAAGAGAAGAGGAGAAAGGTGTTTCGATGTAAACTTTGTGATAGGGATTACAAAGACAAAATGAGTAAAGAAATGTTTCACAAAATATTTATGTGAAATTCTTATGGTTTTAATTTTTCACCTTTAATTTTTCATGATCTAAATGCGTAGTACTTGATTTTGATGCATTTCTGAAAATTAGATTGTTATTTTGTGTATGTATTTCACAATTGACATTTCCAACCATTTAGATTAAGTTTGAGTCAATTAAGATAGTTCAAAAGGTATGTCCCCTGTTGAGTGCTTGTTTTATTGTATTCAAAATATTATAAACTCTAATTCTTTTGTCTAAAGCAGCCCTATTATTCAAAGCCCTATCATTCTAGTTCTCAGCGTATTATTAGAACAGTGAAGATAATGTCAATGTTTTAAAATATTGTTGGGTCTTGGGGCCGGTGCTGTGGCCTAGCAGGTAAAGCTACCGCCTGCAGTGCTGGCATCCCATATGGGTGCCGGTTCAAGTCCCAGTTGCTCCACTTCAATCCAGCTCTCCCCTGTGCCCTGGGAAAGCAGTAGAGGATGCTTACCATGTGGAATTTTAGCCATCTTCATAGCTTTTACACTAATCAAAATCATTAAAGCCCATCTCTTCCCTGGTCCCTTCATAGAATCTCTACTATTTAATGTAACACGTGGGGCACCTTGCGTTAGTCTGGGATATAGGGAGGTAAAAAGAAAGCAGTAGTGCTTGGGCTCCTGCACTCATGTGGGAGACCTGGAAGAAGTTCCTGGATCCTGGCTTCTGATTGGCACAGCTCTGGCATTTCGGCCATCTGGGGAGTGAACCAGTAGATGGAAGGCCTCTCCCTGTCTCTCTTTGCCTCTGCCTCTCTGTAACTCTGCCTTTCAAATCAATAAATAAATCTTAAAAAATATTATTAGATCTTAAATTTTCAGTGTGAAGATAAAAATCCCCACTTATTAAGATGATGGTGTTGGGGACTGGAGCTGTTATGTAGCAGGCTAAGCCTCCACCTGTGGCACCAGTATCTGCTGTGGGTGCCAGTTTGTGTCCTGGCTGCTCCTTTTTCAATCCAGTTCTTTGCTTGTGGCCTAGGAAAGCAGTAGAAGGCAGCCCAAGTGCTTGGGCACCTGTACCCATGTGGGAGACCAGAAGAAGTTCCTGGCCCTTGCTTTGGATTGGCTCAGCTCTGGCTGTTGCGGCCATTTAGGGAGTAAACCCGTGGGTGGAATATCCTTCTCTGTGTCTCTCCCTTTATCTGTCCATAACTGCCTCTCAAATGAAAAAAAAAAAATAATGATGTTGTATACTCTGTATTAATATCTTGATTCTAACAGTTTTGCATATATTTTGCTCAATTGCTTTTAAATGGCTAGCAAATTTGGTAATAATAATTTTTGGTTAAAAAAGCCAAAAACATAGAGATCAAGTGTTTCCTAGGGTTGTTGATACATGTAAAATATGTAACAATTTTGTTCTACATGATAATAAATCTAAGTAGCAATACTTGAGTCTATCAATCTGAGGAAGAAAAAATGCCCAAGAAGTAGTTTTATTTTGTTTTGTGTAAAATAGAGAAAATCTGAAATATGCAGCATGAATTTGACAAGTACAGTGATACAGTGTGAGATCATTTTAAAATCAGTATTCATTTTTTTGTCAGTGGTGCTATACTGCTTTACTAAATAGACTAATAGAATTTATATAGTGTCATGGAATTGACAGGCTATTATTCTCTGAGTGGAATATGGATATATTCACTTATGTTGATATTTATTAAAACTATTTTGCAGGGGATTGTATAGTGTCAGCACCAAATTAACATGGCAAATTTAGCTTTTAGAAAACCCAGTTTGAGTTGAGTTTTATGAACAGCTTTATCTTTTTGCTCACCATGTGGAATTTTAGCTGTTTTTCATAGCTTTTACACCAATCAATATCATTAAAGCCCATCTCTTCCCAGGTCCCTTCGTAGATTCTCTACTATTTAATGTAACACATAGGCTACCTTGGGCTAGTCTGGAACATGGGGAGGTAAAAAGAACAGCAAGCCTATTTTTTCAATAGGAAACCCAAGACAGAAATCCATAGAAATATAAGGACAAATGGAATAAATTCCATTAAGTGGTGTGAAATAGCTAGATACCTGCTGAGGAAGGAGATCTGACTCTAGGGGAATCTGGGAAAGCTTTTTGGAGGAAAGTAACTTTTCAGGCATTTTTAAAAATTGTATAGGACTTGGATGGGAGTGGATGGATGTTATGAACTTCCCAAGTGGGAGGCGTAGTAAGAGTCAGGATTCAGAGCTGAGAAAAGTAAAGGTTTTGAGTGGAGAATTACAATAGCTCCTTTAGTGCCATACGTGATTTATGAAAGAAATTGAGGGAGGAAGTGGAAAGGCTGGGTGAGGGGAATTTGAAAGTGCTTTAGACTTGACAACAGGGTGAATATATCCTATAGTCCACAGGGAGTCCATTGGTCACTTCTGAGAATCATTCAATTAGAACAGAGACTGGGAATGGAGCTTTAGCACAGGGTAAGGTACATTAGAAGGTAGGGTTGGAGAATAAGTTTCTGATTAGTTTTTGCCTCTGTCTTTAAGCTTGTTGCCTTATGTGTTGCATCCTCTTGTGGCCAAGGCATGCATCACAAACAAAGTTAACATGATCACTGCCAGCTACATCACACCAGCGCTAAAAGAATTGGAAAAGAGGTAAGTTTCAATCAGTTTCAACAAAGGATATGAATCTATGGCATTGTTTTTAATTTATATCCAATATTTCCTCTTTCTACCTCTTACAGTGTAGAAGATGCTGGTATCACAGTCATTGGTGAATTAGGTTTGGATCCTGGCCTTGATCATATGTTGGCAATGGAAACAATAGACAAGGCCAAGGAATCAGGAGCCACGGTGAGCCCCCCTCCCTTTTTAAAAGATTTTATATATGTATTTGAGAGGTAGAGTTACAGACAGAGACAGGGAGAGACAGACAGAAAGGTCTTCAATCTGCTGGTTCACTAACCAAATGGCCACAATGGCTGGAGGTGAGCGGATCTGAAGCCAGAAGTGTCTTCCGGGTCTCTCACATGGGTGCAGGGGCCCAAGCATTGGGCCATCTTCTGCTGCTTTCCTAGGCCATAGCAGAGAGCTAGATTGGAAGAGGAGCAGCTGGAATACGAACTGGAACACTATATATATATCTATATATATATCTATATATATATATATATCTCATATGGGATGCTGGTGCCCCAGGCAGAGGCATAGTCTCCTATGCTATAGCACCAGCCTCAGGGTGAGCCCCTATATACCTAAAGATCTATTTATGAAAATATCCAGAAAGTCTAATTTTTTAGATATAGAAATAATATTTCTGTAACTTTTATTAGTGATTCTGCTGTATTATAGTTCATAAATTGCCTAGATTCCAAATAAATTTCTTTAAAATGAAAAAATAGTTAAACATGTCCAGGTTTTAGGCAGCAACTGCATTTTTAGAATGTGGTTTTTTGATAAGTTTTTGATAAACAGAAGCTACTATAATATATTGACTTAATAAAGATTTCAGATTTCTTTGGAGATTCTGTATTAAGGTTTGATTTTTAAAAGTGAGGGAAGGGGGCTGGTACTGTGGCACAATGGGTTAAGCCACAGCCTGTAGTGCCAACATCCCATGTGGGTGCTGGTTCAAGTCCCAGCTACTCTATTTCCAATCCAGCTCCCTGCCAATGTGCCTGGGAAAACCGTGGAAGATGGCCGGCATGCCTGAGCCCCTCCACCCATGTAGTAGACCTGGACAAAGCTCCTGGCTCCTGGTTTCAGCCTGGCCAGGCCCTGGCCTTTGAAGCCATTGAGGAATGAACTTGAAGATGGAAGATCTCCCCCTACCACCCCCCTCTGTAATGCTTTCAGAGAAAGAGAGAAAGAGAGGAAGGGAGGAAGGAAGAAAGAATCTTTTTTAAAAAAAATGACAGAGAAAAGCCTTTGAAATACCATTAATCTGTTGATGTACAAATATTTTACACATGACTACCATTGGATATGTAAATGTGATGTTCAGATTAAATGTTTGAACTTTTTGAATATATGTCATCAAATATCTACATTGAATACAAAAGTCAGTAGACTAAGCAGAATTGACCTAACACTGCCTTTAGAGGTAATTTTTTTCCTTTTAGTAGTTGTAAAATATAATTGTTATTTTATTGAATGCTACTTGAGTCTGAAGATGCATTTTTGAAAGCTTTAGTTACTTCAGGCAAGAAAAAAACTGACAAATTCACCTCATGTCATTGTCCTCAATTAACTACTTCGATTCATTCTTCTTCTTAATTTGCTGATTCTTTTATTTACAGATTGAATCTTACGTTTCTTACTGTGGTGGGCTTCCAGCCCCAGAACATTCAGACAACCCTTTGAGATATAAATTCAGCTGGAGTCCAGTGGGAGTCTTGATGAACATAATGCAGCCTGCCACCTACCTGCTCAACGGCAAGGTGAAGGGGACCATGGAAAGCTTCAGTGATTCAAACAGCCTAGAAAGTCCACACTCTTTCCCTGATATGAGGGCCCTGTGATAGTGGCTGTGCTGCCTGTTTCCCCACTGTCCCTCCTTGGGTATTTTCCAATGTGTATTTTCTGTTCCTTGTAGTGTGGGCTCTTCATGGTTCCCAGCTCATTCTTCCTTCATGGCCTTCATGCAAGCTCTTTCTACTATTTGACAGTTCACTTGTCTACTTCTCACACATGTAAATAATAGCCATCTTTTGAGTTATTTAAGCATGCTAAACGTTTACTGAACAGCTACTACGTGTTGAACTTTGGGCAAGACATCAAAGGCTTCCACAATTCCTGATTTCAGAGAACTCACAGCTAGATGAGTGTTGACTCTTGAAGTGTTTGGTAGGAAAGGGAAAGGGACTGATGGGTAACACTTCAACTCAACTTCTGGGTACTAGAGCATAAGAACTCTCAGAGTTTAGCATTATTTTTAGCATTTCCAATAAGGAATCTAGAATGTCCAAGGTCATTGGCTGGAATTCAAATTTAGGCCTAACTAATTCCAAAGCCATTTCTTTTCCTTGTCCTAGGTTGTTTACTGACAGAAAATTAGAAACTGGAATAAGTAACTATAATTCAATGGGAGAAGTTCTAAAGTATGCCAGTTGCCACAGAAATAAAGACAGGGCAGTTGATTTGGCTTTGGAAGAGGTGAGGGAGTGAGGGAGAAGCTAAACTACTGGGGAAGAGGGTATGCTTAGCCTTAAAGGGTAGAAGATGCCAGCCAGGCAGGGTACTGCCATTCACAACACAACTGGCTTAAAATAAAACAGGTGTAGGAAGCTCAGACGACTCAGTCACAGCTCAGTAGATCATGACAGGCAAAGCCAGTATCCAGATCATGGCTGTTTGACTTCCTCATTTATGCTCTTAACCACAGGAGAAACTCTCATACTGGGGGAAACATGTGACAAGACCGATGAGGGTGCCTCTTTGAATTGTGTGTCCCACGCACCACACTTGCCTTACCAAGTTCTGGGCCTGATGAATGACATGATCAGATATGTGTCTTCACAGGGCTAGTCTGGCTTCAGTATTGTGAATTCTCAGTGTATCTGTGCATCTTCATGTATTTGGGAATAAAATGAAATAATTCTTTATAAAGCAACGTGAATGTTTTTATCAGCCAGGGTCTTTGGTGCCTATGACATACAGCGAGGTCTACAGACTTTAGGGTCACCAGGATTGCTTAAAAAGTGTGGATGCCTGGACCCCAGCCTCAAAGATCCTGGTTTGCCAAAATTTGGAGATTTCTGAAATGTGCAGCTCAATTGTAATTCTAATGTGCAGCTCAATTGACAACAACTGAGTTAGGACACAGCTGCACTGAAAAGCACTGGTAAATGCCTCAGATTGATGCTGGTAAGAAACAGGACTGGTATCCCTCACAATGCTACCAAAGACCAGGCCGGGGACAAGGTCTGCAGGACACCAGGCTCCTCTGTGTGATGTGAGCACTGGTGTTCCACGCAACTCCCCAGTTCTATGAATCCTAAAGGTTTGGGCCTGGAGCCCAGCTGTTTTCCGAGCACACATCCTTTTCTGTGCTGGGGCCTGTCCTTTCTTGTATTGCCATCCAAGTGCTCCTTGTACCTCCTGCTCTCTGGGAAATGAGACTGGTCCAGGACTGGCATAAAGTAACACTGAAAGCAGGACAATTTTGTGGTTGAGATGGACAAAATGCCTACCTTCAAGAGATTGTATGATAACTGATGAGATGCTAACAGTGAGAGGATCAATGGAGTGCAGCCTATGTAACAGAGAGCGGGGCCTCAGATGCCAGCAGGCCTGGTCTTGTGCCCTGGCTCTGTCATTGCTGGAGGATGAACTTGGGGTTCCTGGTCTGAAGAGAAGAACACTGCCAGGTTTTTCAGGGTTCTTGTGGTGTGACTCAGGGAGGTCACAGAGATCACAAGCTGCTTCACAGTAGCTTGCCAGGCTTGCGTGCGTCAGGTTGTTTCAGTCTCCAGCTGAATTAAATTGGTGGTTGTTTTCAGGTAGTAAAAGTCATTTTTTTTTTTACTTGAAGCTTTCCTGCTTCCATCTTGACCTTCTTTTGTATAAAGGAGTGCTGTGTGCATGTCTTTGACACGCTGGAGGATTCAAAGAAAAAACATAGTGCTTCCTTTTTTCTTTGCTAAAATGATACTTTTCTCTGCTAAAATGATATTTTTCTTTGCTAAGATGATATTTTTCCAAGGTCTTGTTTGAGTTTCCTCTTGTAGATGGAGTTTTTCCTGACCACTCCAGTCCTGTTCACTCTTCTTTTGTCTGGACCCAATTGGATGTCAGACACTTTGATGTCTGAAGATGTTCTGGGTGTTGTATTATTCAGGCAGCAGTTCAAGTGTGCCAGTCTGTTGCCCAAGCCAGGTTGTTAAGCTTCCCTTGTCCCTCTGCTTGCTCTGCTACCATCACTCTTTGCAATGAAGCAGCCCTTGAATAATTCACACAATCCTAATGGGGCAGCCAGAGAACCTCTCTGGATTCTACTTGAAGTTGAAGCCTTAAACTTTTCCAGCAGCTGGACCAATCTATGAATTGGGGTGTATCTCTTCATCCTATATCCTTGCCATAGTTTCCTGCCAATGGTATCCTTCCCGATTTCTAATGTGATTCTTAACACATACACATGCTCGGAGCCAGTGGCCAGCCCTCTCCTAGCTACCCCCTGCCCTGAATTGGTAACATACATTCATGCCTACATGGCATCTGAGAGCACCATGGCAGGGATTTGCCCTCATCTCCTTCAGTGTCTTCTTCCAAACTACCCCAGCGAGACATACTCATACCCTAAGTAAGATCTGTGCTTGCTCTGCAAACGTAGCTTCAAGACGAGTTGTCGAGCTCTCTTTGCTAGGCCTTGCTGCACCCTGACTGCAGGCCCCAGCCCCTCCCTTGTAGGAATTCTCTCCCACTGCCTGTGGCCATTCATCAAGCAGTTTTCAGGTGGCTTGCTCTGCAGTGCTGTCCTGTGTCACTGTTCTTCTCCAGACACTAATCCAGAAATGAACCTAATTAGGAGGACAGTATGGTAGAGCAGAAAGAACATGAAATTGGGGCTTGAAAGACATGACTTAAAAATCTGCTTATGGGTGATTCTCCCAATCTCAGTTTTCACCTTTGAAAAATGCATTAGTTCATGGGTTACAGGCAGTGTGTATAGTGCAGCCAGTACAGAGTGGGCCTGAATAAGTGACATCTATGTATTTTCTGTGTTATAATATATAATCATCCGTATCCGTGTGATTCCATGTTTGTTTTTAGTGATCAAATTTATTGTGATGACTTGAATATTTGTTCTAAAACACATGACAGTGATGCTCAGTGGTTAGATGTGTGTATGTGTATGTGGGTAAGTGAAGAGTTAGACTTAGAAGCCTGCAACCTGTCACAGTGAGTAATTAACCACTAATTCTGCAGGGAATGAGTCTTGGGTATGAATACTGACAGGACATAAAGAAGCACATATTCCCTATAAACTGGAAAATATATCTTTCAGCCTTTATCCAAGTCATTAATACAGTGTCAAAAAAGGCTTATTGCTGAACTCCATGATATGCTACTAAAGATACAACTCTGATGTGATGTCACATGACATTGATTACCTGTCATTTGGGGGCCACATTGCCTAGCCATCTGTCAATCTCTAAATGAATCATTACTGTTCAGCTCACATTTCCTGGTTGTGTTCATGATCATTGTATGAACCAGCTGACATATTTCTCGTTGGCAAGGTGCCAGAATGTCATGGTATTTATGGAATTTTTCTTTAACTTTTCTCCCTAATCTTCAAACAAGGAAATAAACCTTTGAATTGCTGTAGGTCACAGAAGTGAGACGAGTGTGGAGACTAAATTTAAGTTAACTTGTGCCTTCTTGATTAGATTTTTTAAAGTTTAGAATCCTATCAGAAGAAATCTGTGCTCAAGAAATGGTAGAGGAATGGTCTGTCTGGAAATGTATACTGTGACGTCCAGAAGGGCTTACGGGAAATTAAATGAAAAGCTTCTGGTTCACACTCTTTCATTTTAGATGGCATTTAATGCCCTGTAGCATGAATCCTGGTCTAAAAGGGCTCCAGTGGTCCCCACAGTGTGGGCAGTATTCTCCTGTCCTTCCAGACTGGAGCCTCAGGCAAGGAACACACAGAGCCCATCTACAGTTAAACTACAGGGATCAGGATCGTTATGTTTAATGACTCCTTCAAGGAAATTCCTGTGAATCTACCTTAAAGCCTTATATTAGACCCCTTGTGCAATGTTGTTTTGTGCAGTTTTAAAGACATGAGCAAAAAAAAGTGTCCAAAGGCACAGTCAGGACAAAAATCCAGTACAACCAGTAGCCCCAACCAGAATTCTCAGCTCTGATTTTATCTTCCAAGATGCTTTTTGTTATCTCAAGGACAATCAGGAAGCTCACAAGCTAAAATAAAGTTTAGTCCTTTCATTAAAATGAAAAAAAAAAAAAAAAAGAAAACAAAAAGCTTCATCTCTCTCTCTCTCTCTCTCTCTCTCTCTCTCTGTGTGTGTGTGTGTGTGTTGGGAAAAGGGATAAAGAGAAGTGCTGAGAAATCAGATAAGCTTGAGAATTGGGGATTTAATTCCATACAATCAGGGGGAGCACTTATTTGAGTTTCGCTGTTTGTTCAACGCATTGTCTTGTGCAGGGGGAGCTGCCCTCTGCTGCCCCTTCCACTAACACCTCCCATATGTGTGTTCTCAACAAACGCCAGAGGTTTGCTACTCTAGGCTGTGAGCTCTTTAGTGTTGCTCTAGCACAGCTTCTGGAACTTAGTAGATATTCAGGAAACGCTTGTTGAAGGAATAAAGGAGTAAATGCAATACAGTAATTTCTCTTATTAATCACTCTCACTCTCTTTGTTCTTTCCATGATTTGTGTGATTGCTGGCACATACACAGTAGGTGCTCAAAATATGCTAGTTATATGAATGAAATGTACAAGAGTGGTAGCTGGTGTGCCATCCAAAAGGGCATAGGGTAAAGAAAAATTGATAATATACTCATCATTTTATCATATAAGTCTTTTAAATGAGTAGCTGTTACATTTGGCTTATTATTTGTCTTCTTTTTTTTTCCAAAAAGCAAACTCTGTTGGGACATAAATCACTGCCTTTTTACCTGGGAGTAAGAAAAAATTTTAAAAGACCTTATACTAGGAGAAACTAAATGCTTGAAAGTGAGATTTGAAAGCTTGGGAGAATGATGGCCTTGTGAATTACATTCGTGGAACAATTTGAATATGGGATGTGGATTATGATGGTTTCATTAAACATTTTTCCCTGAGCACAGTTGCTTCTTTTTGCAAATAATGCCGACAAACCCAAGGGGAAGAAGCTGTTGTAATCACACCAGTGCCTTTCTGATGTTCCTCAGGTTGTGAACGTAGCAGGGGGAGTCTCCTTTCTTGATGCAGTTACTGCCATGGATTATTTCCCAGGATTAAACTTGGAAGGCTACCCTAACAGAGACAGCACAAAATATGCAGAGATTTATGGCATTCCATCTGCTCACACTTTGTTGCGAGGGACGCTGAGATATCAGGTAAGCATCTATACTTTTGTATTTTTAAATTTCTAAAAGCCATTATTTGAGAAAGAGAGGGAGAAGGAGATGGAGGAGAGAGAGAAAAGGAGAGAGAGAGGGAGAAAATAGAGAGAGCTCTCTTGTACTGGTTCACCTCCAAATGCCCAGGCACCCCCAATGTGGGATTTTAACTGCTAGGCAAAACATTCGCTCCTATTACTACTTTGATATAAATGGTACATAGAATTAATTTTCTGTAGTAATCAAAATAATTGAGATGCTAAAATAAGTTGGAGTCTATTTTCTCAGGAAACTTGTGAGTGACTGTTTTAAGAGACTTAAAATAGCAGAAGAACTTGTTGACTGGTTAGGAGATGGGGTTAGGTGGAGGACCAGCTTCAGGCTCAGTGACATTTGGGGAGCAAAGGACCACACCAGGACCCCATGTCTGTTCGTATCTCAGCAGTTCCTTCCAGAGTTACAGCAGTCTGAAGTTCCACACAGTGGCACCATCCATGGCTTCTTAGGTTCAAATCCAGTGGAGATGAAACAGTACATCATTCTAATAGTTGAATATATACCTTTGTCTTGTTGGCTAGTACTGGTCCCTGAGGTTAGTGGGATAAAATGTGCCAATCGGCTTTGGCATGCTGGGTACATCCCTAGAGCTGAAGGTGGAGTAGCATCACTGGAAAAATGTGAACTGGACTGGGGAAAAGGAGTGGACTGAGAGGGGCTTCCCCAAAGCAAATCTGAAAGATTTTTAACCACAAAATACAGAGTACATTCTAGAAACGTAAATACAGCGTTTACTATACATTTGTGAACCAGGAAGAACAGTTTTAAGTATGCCTAAATCAAGACAACCAGTGTAATGATTTCCTAGCATTGCTGATTCCAACTGGCTTGAAAGAACAGAAAGGCATCTGCTGAACTCAGCTGGGAGCAGGGTTGGCGCCTTCAGTCACACACGTCGGTTGAGCTCCATCTCCCTCATCATGGCACCTTCTTCCATATGTCTCAAGTGTCCTCTGCTCTTCCTGTGTAGGATGAGTCATTGGCTTTAGGGCCTACCCTAAGTCCTGGTTTCACATCAAGGTCCTTAGCTAATTTTATCTGCAAATATCAAATAAACTCAGTCTGCGGCTCTGGAGGTGACGACTTTGGGGGAAGGGTGCTGCAGCATCCATAAAAAACATGCACCTCCAAGAATGAGCAATCTGCTTTCAGGGCTGGCCTTGTGGCACTGGGTTTAAGCTGCCACATATGTGATGCCACAATGCTGGCATCACATGTTTCAGTCCCAGCTGCTCCACTCCTGATCCAGCTCCCTGCTAATGCTCATGGGAAAGCAGCGGAAGATGACTGAAATTCCTGGGCCCTTGCCAATCACGTGGGAGAGCTGGCTGGAGTTCCAGGCTCCTGCATCCAGCCTAGCTTAGCCCTGGTTGTTGCAGCCATTTTGGGAATGAACCAATGAATGGAAGATCCCCTCTCCCTCTCCCTCTCCCTCTCCCTCTCCCTCTCCCTCTCCCTCTCCCTCTCCCTCTCCCTCTCCCTTTCCCTATCCCTCTCCTTCTCCCTCCCTCCCCCTCCCCAACTCTGCCTATCAAATAAATAAATAAATAAATCTAAAAAACGGAAATCTGTTTTCAGCTACATCTGTCCTGTGAAGTTTCCTAGGGCAGAGAGGTGATACTGTGTGTTATCTATTATTCACTAATTACCTTTTTTCCTATGTGATATAAGGATCCTGGGACTGTCAGAGATGGGCTTTGATTCTATGCACTCTCTTCTTGTTCTTTCTTACCTTCTTTTTTTTAAAAGATTCATTTATTTATTTGAAAGGCAGATAGAAAAATCTTCCATCCACTGGTTCACTCCCCAATTGGCCCCAACGGCTGGAACTGAGTCTATCTGAAGCCAGGAGCCAGGAGCTTCTTCTGGGTTTCCCATGTGGGTGCAGGCCATCTTTTACTGCTTTTCCAGGGTGTAGCAGAGAGCTAGGTTGAAAATGGAGCAGCCAGGACTTGAACATGTGCCCATATGGGGTGCTAGCACTGCAGGTGGCAGTTTTACCAGCTATGCCACAGCGCTGGCTGGCCCCTGTCTTACCTTCTGACATGCTGTTATACCTTTGCCTGGGGCTTGTGCCCCAGACACCTGCACTGTTTCCCTTGGTCTGCTTCAGACCTGTTCTTTGTGAGCCTCCCTATACCATGTGAGTTAAATGACCAATCCCTCAGCAAAGATGCTTTCTATTCTCCTTCACTACATGAAGTGGCAGCAGGATCCAGTGGACACTTGGAGCAGTATTCATATGTGAAGGAGATTAGTTCCACAGTGTTGATGTGGGAAGACTGGCCTCTGGCTTGCCTTGTTTCTGTCCATGACTAGTTCTGATTTATTCCTTTTCTCATATATAAAAGTTTCATTGTGTTTATTTAAGGTATACAATATGATGTTATGGGATATATGTAGAAAGTGAAAAGGATTCCACACCGATGTAAATGAGCATAAACATCTTCTCATATAGTTTTTGTGGTAAGGACAGCTAAAACCCAACTACATAAATCCCAACTACAGTACAGTTAAATACCTGTAGTCCTCACATTGTACATTAGGGCTCTAGATTTGCATCCTGCATATTTCCTACTTTGTATCTTTTGACCTACATCTCCCTAAAACCTTCTGTTCCCCAAGACCCTGGTTACCATTTTTTATTCATCTGCATATTTGGCTTTTTTTTTTTTTAAGATTCTACATATAATAGGCATCATGTACTATTTTTCTTTTTGTGTCTGACTTATTTCACTTAGGTTAGTGGCTTCCAGGTCTGTTCTCCTACTTGTTCTAAAAAAAAAAAAAAAAAAAAAAAAAAAGATAACCACTACATTTCCTAACTTTTAGAATACATTTATGGGCACTTCGCATTTACTTTTCAGCATCTTTATTTGTATTTTTATGTGTTTTTTTATTGCATCCTATAAAATATTATAAGTTCCTGGTAGATATAGTTTTGTGAATGTAATATCCTTCTCATCCAGCAATCAAACGAGACATCAATTAAAAATATCCTGTGGAGATCTCGAAACTGGCTCTTTCATAGGCCTTTAGGCACAGTAGAAAGTCTAGCCTGAGTTGATGCCATACCAACCCCAGCTCTGGCAGATTTCTTTAAAATTTTTATTTATTTATTTGTTTGTTTTCAATTTGTTTCAAAGTGAGAAAGATGGTGAGATAGAGCGATCTCCCATTTGCTGGTTCATTACCCGTAATGTTCCAACAGCCAGGGCTGGGCCAGCCCAAAGTCAGGAGCCCAGAATTCCATCCAGGTTTCCTATGTTAGGATGGCAGTGGGGCAAGCACTTGGGCCATCATCCGCTGCCTCCCAGGTGCATTAGCAGGAAGCTGGATCCGAAGTGGAGGTGCGGAAACTTGAACCCATCCTCTGATTATGAAATGCAAGTGGCCCAAGTGGAGTCTTCACCACTGTGCTAAATGCTCTTTTTTTGTATCCAGTTGTTGGTATTTTGTGATAGCTTTTAGTATAATGTTTTGCCAAATAGGAAGACACAGGAATAAAATCTTTTAATTATTTAAGAATTGAATAAAACTCTCAAGATTATGTATAGATGAGTGTCATCTCTATAGAATCTCTCAGAAGGGAGATATCTCAGTGTTCATCTCTATGGTGCCCCCATCCTAGGAAATGTCAGAAACCCTCCAGTGATCTGACTGTTCTTTGCAATGTCAGAGAGGAGAGGTTGTCTTTCACATATGACAGGGAGACCTTGGCCTGTCTCCTACTCTGTCTATGCATGGCCTTCTAGACCCAGCTTAACAGTACTTGTCCATGGAATCTTTCCTAATTCCTTTTTCTGGAGCTCCCACTCAATCTATGTGAATTTCTTCTCCTTGTTGCCCCAATGCAGTGTGTTTGCCTCTGGTATAGCTCTATACTGTTCTAGGTTAGTCATTGGTGGTCATGTATTTTTGCTCATCTTGTTTCAAGGATTACTTGACTTGTCTGACCCTTCTACTGGGCTGTAGTTTCTTCTTGGGTGAGGACTATGTTTTTCATCTCTGTAGTTTCAGCCCCTGGCACAGATTTAGCATATGGGAACGGCATGCTAAGGCCTTATAGATTAATGAATATATAAAATAAATTCATTTCTAGAGGTCACTATAAGACCCTATTTCTGAGATTAAGAAATAGCTCCAAAGTCAGTATTTTAGATGTTGGATAAAGGAATTCTCAGCACCTGTCAGAACCTAGAAGTCAGCTGTGGGTGTTCCTTTTGTTTCTTCTCTTTGAAGTTGACTCACATTGAGTTAGCACAAACAAACTTGAGTCCTTTCATTAGCAACCTTTGAAAGGTTTAAACAATATCACCTTGTAGAAATGTGGGAATTTCTAGTTGACCACACATTTCACACAGTGAAATCTCTGGTGACCACAGGAACTTTTAAAATTTTATTAACTTTGTTGCTTCCCAAAGTTATTTCTCATACTTTTCCCTATCTCTCCTTCTCTCACACTCTCTCTCTTCTTTCTCTCCTCCTCTTTCCCTCTCCCCTTTCCTTCTCCCTCTCTTCCTCTCTCTGTCTCTCAGCTTGCCCAGTAACTACAGCAGCTACAACTTCCTTGTTTTAGCTCTCCCATCCTTCTGCAGATTTGCATACAGGAGAAAAATGTCTTATGGTTTTCCTTTACTTCATCTGTCAATTAAAACCATTTATCAATATTTGTTCTCCATCAGCAGACTGTAATGTGGGGATGTTGGAAAATGGGGTGAGGGAATAGAGTTGAAGGATAAGTATATACAACTAGTATATATATATATTACAGAATATATATATAAATATATAATAAATATATAAATATATATATTTCCTAATATATATATAACTATATAATTCCCTTGCTTTTTATACATGGAGTCCAACAGCTAAAAAGATAATTACAATTTGTGTCAATTTCCTTTATATAGGTACTCAGCTACCTAGGGGGTCAGGAGATGTACTGGGCTGGATCATAAGGCAGGAGTCAACATTTTGTAGGTGGAGGATGCTGGCCAAAGTGTTCCAGGCACGGGAGCAGTGTGTAAGGAGGCACTGGTCCCTGGAAGATCACAGTACATTTGGGGAATGGTGTGAGGTGGATACCGTGATTGGAGTCAGACTTATCCTGTAGATGATGGAGGACACATGAGAAAAAACTGATACCTACCCCTCTTCCTGCTCCTTATATGTTTTAGGGTGTTTTTTTTTAAGATTTATTTTGTTTATTTGAAATGCAGAGTCACAGACAGGGGAAAGAGAGAGAGATCGAGAGATCGAGAAATCTTCCATCCGTTGATTCATTCCCCAAATGGCTGCAGTGGCCAGGGCTGGGCCAGACCAAAGCTAGGAGCCAGGAGCTTCTTCTGGGTCTCCCGTGTGGATGGAGGAGCCCAAGCACTTGGGCCATCTTCTGCTATTTTCCCAGGTGCATTATCAGTGGAGTAGCTGGGACCCGACCATATGTGATGCTGGCATTGCAGGCAGCAGCTTTATCAGCTACACTACAACGCCAGTCCCAGGGTCGTGGCTTTTAGTCAATAGAATGGATTATTTGCTTTTGAGGAGATATCCTTATAATTTCCTCCTTCCGCTATAAGAAAGGGAACACCTGACTATTCTATTCAATGATATTCTGCTGAGCCGACAGCTTTTAATACATGGGGAAATTTGCCATTATGCCATCAGGAGAATGCAGAAATAGAACACTCAGTTTTCCAGGGTCTCATATAAACCAGTGAAATTGTTATGACATGACTGATCCCAATTTGAGCTTGGGATGGTTGTATCCATATCAGCAATACAACTATTTTTACCCTGTTTTCTAAAGTAGTTGTGCCGATAGATCCCTCTTTTCATTTTCAAAAAAGGTTTAACATTTTTTTTCTTTGAAGATAAAAGTTTCACACACTGTGTTGAAATTCTTATTTCAGGGATATTCCAAGGCTTTGAATGGATTTGTGAAATTGGGTCTTATAAACAGAGAAGCGTATCCTGCCCTTCGACCTGAGGCCAATCCTCTCACCTGGGTGAGTGACTGCAGAGTGCTGTGCTGCCTCCTTGCTCCTATGAAATGGGCAAGTGTGAACTGCTTCAAACCAGCATAATAATTATGTTCCCAAAGTTGCTTTTATGAAATGCATGAAATTTGTATATCTTAAATAAAAGGTTTCTGGGGAAAAAAAATCTAAATAAAAAAAGAAGCCCATTCTGTAGCGTATGTGCAGGAAGATAAACCCACACCTCGGAGTTCCCTTTCCTTTCACTGTATGGGTGCATGGAAAGGACCTCGGGAAATCAGGCCTGTTTTTTTTGCAGTAACTTCTACCATTCGGTTATTTCCTGAGTCCCGAGCGGAGATGTGCTGATATCTACACTGAGCTCTGGGATCTCCCAGTTGTCTGAATGATGACCTAGGGCAGATGATATTTGGCTCTGGTGAATGTGATAATCCAGGAGACATGTGGGTGCATCACGGAATTGGATTCCCAATCTTCAGATCCCATTAATCCTTTCACTCATCCATTCATAACCATAAGGAATTTGGGTTTCAGTTACTGAGTTTATCCCTGTATCTGTTATATCAAAACCATGGGGTATCAGGGTTGGAAGAGACTTTGGAAATTTGGAACTGAATGTGAAGTAGAGTTTCTGCTAACTGCCAGGAATTGACTCATCACCATCTTGTCATTCAATTTAAACAAATATGCTCATATTCCAGTAGAAATATCCAAAATATAGCTCAAAGAGAAAAAGACTTATATATTACTAATCCCATAAAATTTTCCAAAAAATTTCCAAAAGAAACTTTGGTATTCTTGCTAGCTAGTTGCTTTTTATTTCAGTTTTTGTTTTTTGTTAGTGTATATCCGTGAACATTTTCAGTCTAAGTTTTACCTGTCATAAATTTACTTGTTGGATTGAAGTGAAACAAATATTTGTTGAGGCAACTGAATTGGGAAGGTTGGTGCAGGCATTTTTAGGGACGTCCCTGTATCTTGGTGACTATCATCTAGAACAGGGTTAATAGACTTCTTTTGTAAAAGACCAGATTGTAAATATTTTGAACTTTATGGGCTCTGCTGTCTGTTGGAACCACTAAGATAAGTAATGCTACACATAAATAAATGAGCATGATGCATTTCTTTTTCTATTTTTTGAATGCATTTCAATTAAACTTTTATTTAAAAAACCAGGTGGTGAGCCAAATTTGGTCTATCAACCAGTTTGCTGACCCTTGATCTGGAGCTTAGCATTTCCTTTACAATCCTGGAAAAAGTCTTGTTTAGAAATTAGAAAAAAAGCAATAGCCACTGGTGAAGGGGTCTTATTTTGAGATTTATTACCTGCAAGGTCTTTCTCAGCTCTTGAATCTATAAAAGAACTTTAGTTGCTACTGCCAACCATAGTATCAAGCCCCTTCCACTTTGTCCTGCCCAAAATTGACTGCTTCTCGGAGAGTAGTGAAGAATAGGTGAATAAGCTGATGGTGAATCTTCAAATCTTCAAAGGAAGAAATGTGCTGTTAAGTGTAGGACCATCTATTTAGTACTGAGTTGATGTTATGACCCATTTTTATTGTTGAAACCTCATTCTGGAATATGATACATCTACTGACATGTAGGAGCACAAACATGTGTATATGTATATGCCATATATGCAGTTTCCTACTAGTATAATTAAAAAATTTAAGGTGTGTTTGAGATTCAATGTCTTATGGGATAGCTTATAAGTTAATTTATATTTTGTTTTATTAGGGACTTAGAGTTTTTTATCATTATTTTTCTAACCAGAAAGAACTCCTCTGTGACTTAGTTGAGATTTCACCCTCCTCCAAGCATGATGAGCTGAAGGAAGCTGTTCTTAAGAAACTAGGAGGGGACAGCACCCAGATGGAGGCTGCTGAATGGTAAGACACCTGCCACTCAGCTTGGAGCTGATACACTGGATCTACCATCATTTGGTCCTTTCTAGTCAAGAAAGGTCAAAGATAGAGGCAAACATTTTGCATTTGTCTTTGACTATTTTGGTTCTTTAGTGTTGATCCATTATAGATTACCAAGTACCACATTCATGTGGGGGATAAAAAGGAGACAAAGAGAGGAACTCAGTGGCAATTATGATTGGGAAATACTTGTTTTGAAACACTTTACCATCCAATTTCCAAGCACAGTGGGATATTTTTGCTTTCATGTAGGAAATTCTCTCCGTATTTTCCCAATTACTTCAAAACTTTCATTTACATAATTGCTGTGCATTATGCTGACATACTTAATGTGGGAGAACTAACCTGTAAATTCATCTAAAAATGCTTTGTAATAATGAGAACTTATATTTCATTCTCTCTACTGTACTATAGGGAGCCATGCCTGGGGGAATCTGGGGATGATTCTAAAGGTTGAAACATTACTATTGTCATCTTACAATTAAGATACTCATAGATTGGAATGTCACCTTATGATTCTGCTCTTTCAGAATAACATTTTTTTAGGACCGGCATCATGGCTCACTTGGTTAATCCTCCACCTGTGGCACCGGCATCCCATATGGGTGCCGGGTTCTAGTCCCAGTTGCTCCTCTTCCAGTCCAGCTCTCTGCTGTGGCCCGGGAAGGCCATGGAGGATAGCCCAAGTGCTTGGACCCCTGCACCCACATGGGAGATCAGGAGGAAGCACCTGGCTCCTGGCTTCGGATTGGTGCAGTATGCCAGCTGTGGAGGCCATTTGGGGGGTGAACCAATGAAAGGAAGACCTTTCTCTCTGTCTCTCTCTCACTAACTCTGCCTGTCTAATAAAAAAGATAACTTTTTTAAAAAGATTTATTTATTTGGAAGGCAGGGTTACAGAGTCAGAGAGAGAGATCTTCCATCTGCTGGTTCACTCCCCAAATGGCTGCAATGGCCAGAGCTGGACCTATCAGAAGCCAGGAACTAGGGGCTTCTTCCAGATCTCCCACGCCGGTGCAGGGGCCCAAGGAATGGGGCATCTTGAACTGCTTTTCCAGGCCATAGCAGAGAGCTGGATTGAAGTGGAGCAGCCACGACTAGATATGGCACCCTTGTGGGATGCCAGCACTGTAGGCAGCAGCTTTACCTGCTAAGCCACAATGCCGGCCCCTCAAGATAAAATTTAAGGTTATCTTTTCTGCTTTTCCAATTGAGAGCACACACAGGCCTTGAACTAATGCAGCCATCTATTGCACTTTTCAGGTTGGGCTTACTTGGAGATGAACAAGTCCCTCATGCAGAGTCTATTGTGGATGCGCTCTCCAAGCATTTGGCAATGAAACTTTCCTATGGTAGGCCATGGGATGTTGACTAACTATCTCTGAAGAATAACAAGATAGAGTCAGTGCAACCAGAGAATTACACTGAAGGCAGGAGCCAACCACTAGGATTGGGGAGGTGTAATGCTAGGGAAAGGGCACTTAGTCTGTTTTTCTAGAGGGAAGAGTATGAGAATCTCTTCTCATTGTCATAGGTAAAAATGAAGTTGGGTAATATGGGAAAGGGAAACAGTGGTTTCATCTTTAAATTTTTAATGCACTAGAGAAAATACTGAAGGAATATTTTAGGAAGTGAAATGTGTGGTGTCTACAGCAGTCTCTTAGTATCTGTAGTCAGGCTGACCTGAACAAAGAAGTGAGACCAGTGTTATACTTTTCTTGAGTTTTTCATTTGGTCTTCATGCTGAAAAGTCCTGTGGATAGTTGTCTAATGACTATGTATAATGTGTAAGGAAACTTCTGAGAGCAGAAGATGAAATTCAATATTTGAGTTGTAATGGTTGTCACATTTTAAAATTTCTTTATTTTAAGGCCCTGAAGAAAAAGATATGATTGTGATGAGAGACAGCTTTGGAATCAGACATCCTTCTGGACACCTAGAAAGTAAAACTATTGATCTTGTGGTTTATGGAGATGTCAATGGCTTCTCAGCCATGGCTAAAACTGTGGGGTTACCCACTGCCATGGCAGCTAAAATGTTGCTTGATGGTAAGTTTTATGCACTTGAGGGCTGAGTCTATTTCTATACCATCACCAAGTCATTCAGTGCATGGATATATAATAATTACTCTTGAACAGAACACTTACAGGCTTCACTAAAAGTGAGCTGTTGTAGAAGGTTCCAGTACTTGTGGGTCATCTTGTGGTGAATAAAGAGCATGGGCTTTGGAGTTAGACCTGATTTCCACCCCAGCTCAGTATCACGGTGGCTCAGTGATGCAGGGTACAAGTTTTTCAGCACCCTGGAGCCAGGGTCTCCTCATCTTGAAAGTGGGTACTTATATGTGTCAGCTTTTCATTATTATAATGAAATATCTGAGATAAGCTACCTAGGAAGAAAAGGGGTTTATTTAGCTCACAGTTTAAGTCCAAGACTGGTTGACCCCATGTGTTTGGGGCAGCAGATGGCAATGCCAGAGCATGATTTGGTGTAGAGGAATGATCACGTGGTGAGCCAGGAAACAGAGATCAGCTGGGTCCAGCTCAGGCTTTTGTAAGCAACCTCTCCTGAGAATTTCCTTCTGAGCACATCCCCAATGACCTCAGGACCTTGAAAGAGGCCCACATCCTAAATGCCACAACTGGATTAAGTTTCCTGTCTTTGGGGTTTTAAGTCCTCTATGATTTAAGGAACAAAATCATATTTAGCCCATAGAAGTATTACCATCCCTAGTTCACATTTGTGTCTGTGTGTTTGTGAAACTTAAGTGAAAGAGCATACCAAATTCCTACCCCCATAAATGGTCCTCCAGGAAATGCAAACTCTCTTTACTTGGTTTTGGCTATTTTGGGAGTGACAGCTCTGAGATAGCAGGAGATATTTACTCATAGATCCTTAAGAATAGAGACAATACTTTATTAATCTTCATATCTCAGCACTGAATAAATATTTCAGACTACCGATGCCCCTTGAACTTTCCATGGGATTACACCTATATACACCCATCATAAGTTAAAAATTTGTTAACTAAAAAATGCATTTTCATAAACCTAACCTATGGATCATTCCAGCACAGCAACACAGTTCACTGAATCATCTTGGTTGTTCACCCTCCTGGTAACAACTGATGCCTCACATCACAAGAGAGTATTGCGTGCATATTGCTAGCCCAGGAACATATCAAACTTAAAAATGTGTGAGGTACAGTTTCCACTGAATGCATGTTGTTTTTGCAGTGTTGTGAAGTTGAAAAAGCGTAAGTTAAACCACATAGTGGGAAACTTCTGTGAGTCAGTTCATGTTTGAGTCTCCACTCTCCCCTTAAGGTTCACTAAGTATCACCTCTGTATAGACCACTTTATTTGACCCTTTTGAAAGACTGAGGAGGGGGTAGAAATCATGACGGCATATGACCATGAAATAATGAGAAAACTTCTCTACAATGACATGTCGGCTAACATAAAATTAAACTGGATTTACTTACGGAGGAACAACAGTGAAGAAGTGATCAGGCATGGGGTCATTGCAGCCTTGAAGCAAAGTGTATGGACTCAATAAAGAGCCTTCCTAATAGGTGACGGTGCTCACATAATCAGGGTGGCTTCAAGTCACTCTGTTGGTGTAATCCCTGTAGCAAAAATAGCACCAGCCAGTTAACAAACCAGTCAGGCCTCCTTTCTTCTCTTTCTTCTCTGTTTGTCCTAGCAGTAATGAGTGCAGCTAGGTGTACAAATTCTGACACTCTTTCTAAATCCAGCTGTGTTTTCAATCTGAAACCTACCCCCTGTCCTCACAGAATGTTGATCAAGTAATCATTTAGTAGGGGACATTTAAACAACTAAGAAATGCCCATTCCTCCAACAACCTACTGAATGAATTTACTGTGGGGTAACACCTTCCATGTGGTGACTCTTGCCGGGGAAATGAAGCTTTTGTACCACCTTTGAAATGGTAATCACACATTTATGTTCCTCTAGGTGAAATCCAAGCCAAAGGCCTGATGGGACCCTTTTCGAAGGAGATCTATGGACCAATACTGGAGCGGATTAAAGCAGAGGGCATTATATATACTACACGGAGCACAATCAAACCATGATTGGGAATTATATTTTGTTTTCATCTTCCCAGGCAACACAGCTCTAATCACTTGTGTGACAAAGATGCTTGTCAATGTGCTATTTTATAAAGTATAAAGCACAATGTATTTTGATTAAATCAATATAATTATTTTTTTAAGCATAAAGCTTTATTTTAATATGAAAATGTTTGGAATAGGAGGTGCCAGTAACTACCAGAATTTAATAATTCTACGTATTTTTTCATAAGCATGTGAAAATGGTAGTGATCATGCTATTTGTTAATTTATTGTGTCACTTTTTTCTTACTAGAACATATTTTCTAAAATCAGAGATGCAGTTTTACTTTTTTGGTTACAAAAATGTCATCCCTTAGCTGTACTTTTGCATTTTTCAAATTGATTCTTTTGAGTCCTTTAGGTTACTTATTAACAAACCTTTACAAAGTGCTATTTAATGCCTTTTTAGAAAACTTACAATTTATTTAGTATTTTTCTTATGGTTTTTCTCTTGAGTTTATGGAAAAGGGACTAAATAACATTAAACCCAACTCATTTGATCACCTCATAAGGCATAGTAAAAGTATTTAACAAAATCAAACACCTTTTTGTAATAAGAGGCCTCAATAAACTAAAAATTAAAGGGAACTTCCTCACTCTGAAAAAGGCATCTATGAAAAACCCAGAGCTTGCCTCCTACTTGATGATGAAAGACCAAATGATTTCTCCCTAAGATCAGCAAGAAGGCAACAGTGTCTGCTCTGAGCCTTTCTGTGCAGCTTATACTGGACAATTAGGCAATAAAATGAAATAAAAATGATTCAGGGTGGAGAGGTAGAAGTAAAACTCTACCACAGATTATGTGATCTTATTCATAGAAACCCAAAGGAAATCCATAGAAAATCCAAAGATACACTCTTAAAGAAAGAATTAATGAATTCAGCAAAGTGTCAGGACAGATTAGTGTTTAGAAACTGTCTTTTTTTATACAGTATCAATAAATGAACAAAGAACAAAAAATGATATTAGAGTGATTCAGTTTTCAGCATCATCAGGAATAGGATAGTAATAGAATTGTGAGTCTAGAAATAATACATTTATGTCTAAAAGGTGCTAAAACAATTCTGAGGGAGGATATCTTTTTTATCAAATGGTGCTTGGAAGTCTATAGATATACATGCAAAATACTGAAATCAAATCCTTACCTCATACCACATATAAAATTTAATTCAAAATGTATTTATACGCTAAATGTAAGAGCTAAAACTGTAAAATGCTTAGAAGAAAACGTAGGTGTAAGTCTTTATGAACTTGTATTAAGTACTGCTTTCTTAAATAAATATCACTCAAAACACATGTAACAAAAGAAAAAAAATAATTCATCGCAGTCATCAAACTTAAAATATTTTGTGCTTCCTAAAACATCAAGAAAGGAAAAAAGACCCACAGAATGAGAGAAAAATGTTGTTGATCTTATATCAGGTAATGGAGGAACTTCTATACAGAATATAAAAAGAACAGTTGTAATTGAACAATAAAAAGATAAATAACCTAATTTTTAAAATAGACAAGGGATCTGCATTGACAATTCTCCAAAGAAGCTATCTAGAAGGCCAATGAGCTCACGCCAAGATTCCCAATATCATTAGCCAGAAGGGGCATATAAATTAAGTGGATGAGATACCACTTTACCCACTAGGACGGACCTAATACAAATGATTACAACGTATACTGGTGAGGATGAGAAATTGGAACCCTCATACCCTACTGGTGGATACTCAGGAAAAAAAATAAAAACATGTATCTACTCAAAAACTCATGCAGAGATGTTCCTAGCAGCTGTATTCATAATAGCTAAAAATAGAAACAACACAAATGTTCAGTGTTCATCAATGAATAAAGGAATATATAAAATGTGATATATGCGTACATTGGGATAGTAGCCAGCCACAGAAAAGAAACAATGCATAGATATTGTCTACAACATGGATAGACATTGAAAATATGCCAAGTGAAGGAAGTTAGCCTCAAAATGCCACATCATTTTATGATTTCATCTATATGAAGTGTCCAGAACAAGAAAATTTATTTATGTGAAAAGTAGATTAATGATTGCCCAGGACTGGAGGGCTGGAAGAGGAAGATAGAGTGACTGCTAATGAGTGTGGAGTTTCTTTTTGGAATAATAAAAACATCGTAGAGTTGACTATGGTAATGGTGGCACCACTGTGGATATACTAAAAACCACTGAATTGTATAATTTGTGTGAATGTATGTGAATTGCACTTACATTGTTATAAAAAGACAAAATAACAAATAAAATTTGTTCCTTTGTGAAATAACTTGTCTTTAGAGATATAAATTGTTTCTTTTACCTTCATGCATTTTGCTCATATCTCATTGAAACTAATTCCGCCTTTGAAGTAAACAGGTGCTAAACTTGGGGTATATAATAATTGAGAAAGCATTTGACGTTTTATTTGGAATGGGTCAAAATGATTAAGGGCTGGCCCATTCTATTATAAATAATATATGTACATCAGTAATCCAAAATAAGTAAATACATTTTTGGGCCAGCCCTGTGGTGCAGCAGAATAAGCCGCCATCCTCAGTGCTAGAATCCCATATGGGTACTGGCTCACTTTTGATTCAGCACCCTGCTAATGTGCTTGGGAAAGCAGCAGATGATGGTGCAAGTAGTTGGGCCCCTGTACCCAAATGGGAGACCAGCAAGAAGCTCCTGGCTCCTGGCTTTGACCTGGCCTAGCCCCAGCTGTTGCGGCCATTTAAGGAGTGAATCAACAGATGGAAGACCACACTCTCTCTCCCCTGTTTAAAAAAAAAATTAAATATATTTTGTAATGGAATTGTTTTCATCACAACATCAGCCAATTAGGAAATATTTTCTGTCACATTGATTTCACCCCCAATCTAGAATATTTCAAAGATTGGGAACTGGGAAAGCAGCACCTTAAGTGGAATGGGGGCACTTGTGAGCTGTCAATATAATTAGTTTGAGCTTTTTGATAAAAATACATGATAAAGGAGATGTAATTGAAGAGCTGATCAATGTTGGTGATTACAGAAAAGGAAATACCAGCTTGAAGAAAGCTATGTGTAATCAAACACTGCCTTAGCTCTCAGAATCAAATCTACCTATAGAAATTCCAGTATTAAGGGTGAGGTTAGGGGCCAGCACTATGTCGTAGCGGGTAAAGCCACAGCCTGCAGTGCCGGTATCCCATATGGGCACTGGTTCAAGACCTGGTTGCTCCTCTTCTGATCCAGCTCTCTGCTGTGGCTTGGGAAAGCAGTAGAAGGTGGACCAAGTCTGTGGGCCCCTGCACCCATGTGGGAGACCCAGAAGAAGCTCCTGGCTCCTAGCTTTGGATTGGCACAGCTCTAGTTGTTGTGGCCATTTGGGGAGTGAACCAGCAGATGGGAAACCTCTCTCGTGCACTCTCTCTAACTCTGTCTTTCAAATAAATGAGTAAATCTCTTTTTTTTCTAAAGGTGGTTCTAGGTGATGTTAGTAGGGTATTGGGAAAATCACATGTGTTACAGTTAAGCACAGGGCTTTGCCAAGTGTCAGCCATGTTTTTTTCTATAAAGGGCCAGACAGTAAATATTTTAGGCTGTGCAGAGCAAACATGTTATAATTGCTCATTTCTACGTTTGTAGTGTGGAGATATCTATCTATCTATCTACCTACCTACCCAAAGCAGTTTTCCAATAACAGCTTACTTGCAACAAGAGATTTGGCGCTTGAACTATAATTTGTGGATCCCTGGGCCAACTACTCTACTAAAAATAACGTTTACATTTTCTAGATCTTTTTACCTCTTTTGGCCCTTTCTGAATAATACCAATATTTGTATGAGGATTGTTCAGTTTCCCTTGTTCTAGACTCACAAGAGACTAGATCACAGTAGATGCAGTGTGATGAATTCTACACCAATCTTCTACTTCCCAGGCACATTGTAAGTGTTTGCCCCTGGGTCGCTTACCAGCTCAAGAGAAAAGAACTAAAGCTGTGGTGAACAAAGGCTTCCCATTCAAAGAAGCCCAGCCTGATTTCCTCTCCACAAGGATCTCAGTCTACAAATACCACCTAAAGGCACATAGCTTTCATTCAGTGTTTTACTACCACAATTTTGAAAATGATCAGCCAGCCTAAACATCTGAGAAAAAAATTTAATATGGATCACAGAGCCCAATACAAGGAAGATAAGGTAAGAAAAGTAAAAGCAACTTGGAAGAAACAAGGTTTGTATAAGGAATAGAAAATAAGGAGAAAATCTACTACTGATCTCCTAGCAGAAATTTGAAGACACAGAGCATCTATGCTAGACTTTTTTTAGCCAGAGTGACTGGTTCATGCCCTGGCTCCTCCAATTCCTTTCTACTCAACTTCTTGCTATTGTGAACCCTGGGAGACAGCAGATGATGGCTCAAGTACTAGGATCCCTGGGGTGGACATTGTGGCATAGAAGGTAAAAGTGCTGCTTAGAATGCCCACATCCAGTATTGGACTGTGAGCTGGAGTCTTGGCTACTCCACTTCCAATTCAGCACCCTGCTAAGAGAGCTGGGAAGCAATGGATGACAGCTCAAATACTTGAGACCCTGCCAGCCATGTGGGAGACCTGGTTGAAGTTACTTTCTCCTGGCTTTGGCTTGGCCCAGTCCTGGCTGTTGCCACCATTTAAGGAGTAAAGCAGTGGATGGAAGATCTTTGTCTCTCTGTCACACTGCTTTTTAAATAAATATATAAATCTTTAAAAGCAAGTACCTGAGTTCCTTCTATCTACATAGGAGACCCAGACTAAGTTCCAGGCTTCTGGATTCTGACTTTGGCTGGATTTAGCCTCAGCTATTGTGGGAATCTGAGGAGTGAACCAATGAATGAGAGATCCCTTTCTGTCTCTCTCTGTCTTTCAAATAAAATTACAATAAATACATCTAAAAAAACTTGCTCCCAAATATATATTAGAATGAAACATGCTACTACTTTCTGATGGAAATTGTCATAATAAATATACAAATATTCAATGTCAAAATTAAGTCCCCCTTCTAATAGTGCACAATTTGTACATTCATGCAAAGTAGCTAATCTTATCATATTTTATATGATATTAATCTTCTTCAGAATGGTTTATATTTATGGATTGTTTGCAGTGGAACTTCATTTACCGGACCTGACTTTTATTGGAATGGATCCAATGAGAAAAGATGGCTGTTCTGGAGCAATACTTACTAATCATTCACATCTTATCTAATAACTTCCTTTTGCCAATTTTATTTTAGTCATAATACTAGTTCTTAATTTATATTAATTAGCAAGAATTACAAAACACAGTGTTAAAAATCCTAACTTGTTAGGTTAAGAGTTTACATTTCTCTAGTTTAAGTTGTTGGTGTAGTGAAATAGAAAATTTCTAGTGCCTTCTAGTCTTATGTGGATTGATAATGTGTATAGCAATTCATAAACCCTGGAAATCCCACTTCCAGCCTCAGAGCCTCATGAATTGCATTGATATTTCTCTCATCTTTGATTGAAGATGACTCTGGAATGTTGCCAGGCACAGCTAACCAGGCACTTGGCTCCAATAATTTGAGTTCATTTCTTCTGAGCGTGGTTCATAGCGAGGCTGGCACAGAGTAAAACATTCCTCCACAGAAACCTGATAACCCCAATATAGAAAAGCTGTGCTTGATGTATTAACAAACTATTGATAAAAGATAGCTTATTCTCATCATCTCGAGAGAAATACTTAAAAGGAAATAGAAGTCAAATGGGAGCTGGTATACAGGATAAACCAGAATTGGTATAAAAATGTGGAGGAAATCAAGAAGATAGATGACAGAGCAGCAACTCAGAAAGGCATGAATTGTTAAAATATTGTAGCAATCTTAACCAAATATATTTGGCACAGCGGTTCTACTTAGTTTCTGGATTATGACATTTAAGTTTTAACATTGGCTGAAATTGTGCAAATGGTTTTTTTGAACTTTTATTTAATGAATAAATTTCTGAAGTATAGCATATGGATTACAATGGCTTTTTCCCCCCCATAACTTCCCTTCCACCCACGACCCTCCTCTCTCCCGCTCCCTCTCCCATTCCATTCACATCAAGATTCATTTTCAATTATCTTTATATACAGAAGATCAATTTAGCATATATTAAGTAAAGATTTCAACAGTTTGTACCCACACAGAAACACAAAGTGTAAAATACTGTTTGAGTACTAGTTATAGCATTAAATCACAATGTACAGCACATTTAGGACAGTGATCCTACATGAGGAGTAAGTGCACAGTGACTCCTGTTGTTGATTTAACAATTGACACTCTTGTTTATGGCATCAGTAATCACCCTAGGCTCTTGTCATGAGATGCCATGATGAAAATACTCTCATGGGCTCTTCAGCCAGATCTGAATGCCTTAAGGGCTGATTCTGCGGCCAGAGTGCTCTTTAGGACATTTGCCTTTATATGAGTCTGCTGTGTATCCCGCTTCCCATGTTGGATCGTTCTCTCCCTTTTTTATTCTATTAGTAAGTATTAGCAGACACTAGTCCTGTTTATGTGATCCCTTTGACTCCTAGTCCTATCATTATGATCAATTGTGAACAGAAATTTATCGCTTGGACTAGTGAGATGGCATTGGTATGTGCCACCTTGATGGGATTGAATTGGAATCCCCTGGCATGTTTCTAACTCTACCATTTGGGGCAAGTCCGATTGAACATGTCCCAAATTGTACATCTCCTCCCTCTCTTATTCCCACTCTTATATTTAACAGCAATCACTTTTCAGTTAAATGTAAACACTTAGGAATAATTGTGTATTAATTACAGAATTCAACCAATAGTATTAAGTAGAACAAAAAAATACTAAAAGGGATAAAGTATTAAGTTGTTCATCAACAGTCAGGGCAAGGGATGATCAAGTCATTGTTTCTCAAAGTGTCCATTTCACTTCAACAGGTTTCCTATTTGATGCTCAGTTAGTTGTCACCGATCAGGGAGAACATATATTTGTCCCTTTGGGACTAGCTTATTTCACTCAGCATGATGTTTTCCAGATTCCTCCATTTTGTTGCAAATGACCGGATTTCATTGTTCCTTACTGCTGTATAGTATTCTACAGAGTACCTGTCCCATAATTTCTTTATCCAGTCTACTGTTGATGAGCATTTGGGTAGATTCCAGGTCTTAGCTATTGTGAATTGAGCTGCAATAAACATTAAGGTGCAGACAGCTTTTTTGTTTGCCAATTTAATTTCCTTTGGGTAAATTCCAAGGAGTGGGATGGTTGGTTTGTATGGTAGAGTTATATTCAGGTTTCTGAGGAATCTCCAGACTGACTTCAATAGTGGCTTTACCAGTTTGCATTCCCACCAACAGTGGGTTAGTGTCCCTTTTTCCCCACATCCTCACCAGCATCTATTGTTGGTAGATTTCTGTATGTGAGCCATTCTAACCGGGGTGAGGTGAAACCTCATTGTGATTTTGATTTGCATTTCCCTGATTTCTAGTGATCCTGAACATTTTTTCATGTTTCTGTTGGCCATTTGGATTTCCTCTTTTGAAAAATATCTATTGAGGTCCTTGGCCCATCTCTTAAATGGGTTGCTTATTTTCTTCTTGTGGAGTTTCTTGATCTCTTTGTAGATTCTGATTATTAACCCTTTATCTGTTGCATATTTTGCAAATATTTTTCCCATTCTGTCAGTTGCCTCTTCACTTTCCTGTTTCTTTTGCAGTACAGAAACTTCTCAATTTGATGTAATCCCAATTGTTTTGGCTTTGACTGCCTGGGCCTCTGGAGTCTCTTCCAAAATGTCTTTGCTGGTGCCAATATCTTGCAGGGTTTCTCCAATGTTCTCTAATAATTTGATGGTGTCTGGTCATAGATTTAGGTCTTTAATCCATGTTGAGTGGAATTTTGTGTAAGGTGTAAGGTAGGGGTCTTGCTTCATGCTTCTGCACGTGGAAATCCAGTTTTCCCAAAACCATTTATTGAATAGACTGTCCTTACTCCAGGGATTGGTCTTGGATCCTTGATCAAATATAAGTTGGCTGTAGATGTTTGCATTGATTTCTGGTATTTCTATTCTGTTTCATTGGTCTATCCATCTGTTTCTGCACCAGTACCATACTGTTTTATTTTTAAATTTTTTACTCTTTTTAAAAATATTTTTTGACAGGCAGAGTGGACAGTGAGAGAGAGAGACAGAGAGAAAGGTCTTCCTTTTTCCGTTGGTTCACCACCCAATGGCTGCTGTGGCCGGCACAGTGTGGCCAGCACACTGTGCTGATCTGAAGCCAGGAGCCAGGTGCTTCTCCTGGTCTCCCATCGGGTTCAGAAAACAAGGATTTGGGCCATTCTCCACTGCACTCCAGGCCACAGCAGAGAGCTGGACTGGAAGAGGAGCAACTGGGACAGAATCCAGCGCCCCAACCGGGACTAGAACCCAGGGTGCCAGCGCCGCAGGCAGAGGATTAGCCTATTGAGCCGCAGCATGGGCCTCCATGCTGTTTTGGTTACAACTGCCCTGTAGTATGTCCTGAAATCTGGTATTGTGATGCCTCCGGCTTTGTTTTTGTTGTACAAGATTGCTTTAGCTATTCAAGGTCTCCTGTGTCTCCAAATGAATTTCAGCATCATTTTTTCTAGATCTGAGAAGAAGGTCTTTGGTATTTTGATTGGTATCACATTGAATCTATAAATTGCTTTTGGGAGAATGGACATTTTGATGCTATTGATTCTTCCAATCCATGAGCATGGAAGATTTTTCCATTTTTTGGTATTCTCTTCTATTTCTTTCTTCAAGATTTTGTAATTCTCATCATAAAGATCTTTAACATCCTTGGTTAAGTTTATTCCAAGGTATTTGATTGTTTTTGTGGCTATTGTGAATGGGATTGATCTTAGCAGTTCTTTCTCAGCCATGGCATTGCCTGTGTATATAAAGACTGTTGATTTTTGTGCACTGATTTTATATCCTGCTACTTTTCCAAACTCTTCTATGAGTTCCAGTAGTCTCTTAGTACTTACTAGTTCTTTGGATCCCCTAAAGAAAGAATTTTATCATCTGCAAAGAGGGATAGTTTGAGTTCTTCCTTCCCAATTTGTATCCCTTTAATTTCTTTTTCTTGCCTGATGGCTCTGGCTAAAACTTTGAGAACTATATTGAATAGCATTGGTGAGACTGGGCATCCCTGTCTTGTACCAGATCTCAGTGGAAATGCTTCCAACTTTTCCCATTCAATAGGATGCTGACTGTGTGTTTTTCATAAATTGCTTTGACTGTATTGAGGAATGTTCCTACTATACCCAATTTGCTTAGAGTTTTCATCATGAAAGGGTGTTGAATTTTATCAAATGCTTTCTCTGCATCTATTGAGACAATCATATGGTTTTTCTTATGCAGTTTGTTAATGTGGTGTATCACATTGATTAATTTGCGAACATTGAACCATCCCTGCATACCAGGATTAAATCCCACTTGGTCTGGGTGGATGATTTTTCTGATGTGTTGTTGTATTCTATTGGCGAGAATTTTATTGAGGATTTTTGCATCTATGTTCATCAGGGATATTGGTTTATAATTCTCTTTCAGTGCTGCATCTTTCTCCGGCTTAGGGATTAAGGTGATGCTGGCTTCATAGAAAGAATTTGGGAGGATTCCCTCTTTTTTGATTGTTCTGAATAGTTTGAGAAGAATTGGAGTTAGTTCTTCTTTAAATGTCTGGTAGAATTCAGCAGTGAATCCATCTGGTCCTGGGCTTTTCTTTGTTGGGAGGCCCTTTATTAATGTTTCACTTTCTGTCTCAGTTATGGGTCTGTTTAGGTTTTCTATGTCTTCATGCTTCAATTTAGGTAGATTGCATGTGTCCAGGAATCTATCCATTTCTGATAGATTTCTCTGTTTGCTGGCATACACTCTTTGTAGTAATTTCTGATGATTATTTTTATTTCTGTGGTGTCTGTTGTTACATTTCCTTTTTCACCTCTGATTTTATTGATTTGAATCTTTTCTCTTCTTTTTTTAGTTAGTTGGGCCAATGGGGTGTCGATTTTATTTATTTTATCAAAAAACCAGCTCTTCGTTTGGCTGATTTTTTGTAATTTTTTTTTTATTCAACCCTGTTGATTTCTTCTCTGATTTTAATTATTTCTCTTCTCCTACTAGATTTGGGTCTGGTTTGCTGCAGTTTTTCTAGATCCTTGAGATGCGTTGAAAGCTCATTTATTTGGTGCCTTTCCAATTTCTTGATGTAGGCACCTATTGTTATAAACTTTCCTCTCAACACTGTTTTTGCCATATCCCATAGGTTTCAATATGTTGTGTTGTTATCCTCATTTACTTCCAGAAAGTTTTTGAGTTCTCTTTTGATTTCTTCTATGACCCAGTGTTCATTCAGGAGCATGTTGTTCAGTCTCCATGTGTTTGCATACTCTCTAGGGATTCCTGAGTTGCAAATTTCCAACTTCATTCTGCTGTGGTCTGAGAAGCTGCATGGTATGATTCTAATTATTTTGAATTTGCTGAGACTTGCTTTATGGCCTAGTATGTGGTCAATCCTAGAGAAGGTTCCATGCACTGCTGAGTAGAATGTAAATTCTTTAAATGTAGGATTGAAAGTTCTGTAGATATCTGTTAGATCCATTTGGGAAATAGTGTCGATTAAATTTGCTGTTTCCTTGTTGATCTTCTGTCTGGTTGATCTATTACTGAGAGTGGAGTATTGAAGTCCTCCAGTACTATTGTATTGGAATCTAAGTCTCCCTGTAAGTCCCTTAACATATCTTTTAAATAAGCTGGTGCCCTGTAATTAGGTGCATATACATTTATAATAGTTACATCTTGCTGTTGAATTGAACCCTTAGTCATTATATAGTGCCCTTCTTTGTCTCTCTTAACAGTTTTTGTGTTAAAGTTTATTTTGTCTGATATTAATATGGCTACAACTGCTTGTTTTTGGTTTCTGTTGGCATGGAATATCTTTTTCCAACCTTTCACTTTCAGCCTGCATGCATCTTGTTGGAAAGATGTGTTTTTTTGTAAGCAGCAAATAGATGGGTTTTGTTCTTTAATCCATTCAGGCAGTCTATGTCTTTTACTAGAGAGTTGAGGCCATTAATGTTCAATGTGACTATTGATAAGTAGTAACTTTGCCCTGCCACTTTCCCAAAGATATTTTCTAGTATATGCTTTGAGCTTCCCGTGATCTTTTACTGGGAGGTTTTCTTCCTTTACCTTCTTTCATACTGATGGCCGTGTTTCTGTGTTTCTGTGTGTAACACATCTTTAAGCATCTTTTGCAGGGCTGGACAAGTGGAGACAAATTCTTTCAATTTCTGTTTGCTGTGAAAGGTCTTTATTTCACCTTCATTCACAAATGAGAGCTTTGCAGGATGCAATATTTTGGGTGGCAGTTTTTCTCTCTTAATACCTGGACTATATCTCACCATTCCCTCCTAGCCTGTAGGATTTCTGATGAGAAGTTAGCTGTGAGTCTAATTGGAGATCCTCTGAGAGTAATCTGGCGTTTCTCTCTTGCACATTTTAGGATCTTTTCTTTGTGTTTCACTGTGGTGAGTTTGATTACGACGTGTCGTGGTGAGGATCTCTTTTGGTCATATTTATTAGGGTTTCTATGAGCTTCCTGTACTAGGATGTCTCTGTCCTTCTCCAAACCTGGGAAATTTTCTGCTAGTATCTCACTGAAAATGCCTTCTAATCCTTTCTCCCTCTCCATGCCCTCAGGAACTCCTAGAATCCAAATGTTGGTTTTTTAATAGTATCCTGTAGATTCCCAACAATATTTTTTAGATCTCTAATTTCCTCTTCTTTTCTTTGGTTTGCCTGTTTTCTTTCCTGTGCTCTGTCTTCTAAGTCTGATATTCTCTCTTCTCCTACACTGATTCTGTTTTTAAGGCTCTCTAATGCGTTTGTCATTTGATCTATTGAATTCTTCATTTCATTATGGTTTCTTGTCACTATCACAGTTTCATGTTCTACTAGTTGCTTCATTTAATTTTGATTCCTCCTTAAAATTTCATTTTCCCGAGAGGGATTTTCTATCCTGTCCAGTAAGGATTTCTGTAGTTCAAGAATTTGTTTTTGAGAACTTCTTAATGTTCTTACAAGTTTTTTGAGATCTGTTTCTTGCATTTCTTCTATCTCATCATCTTCATAATCTTGAATTGGGGTGTCTTGTTCATTTAGGGGCGTCATAATGTCTTCCTTGTTCTTGTTTCTTCAGTTTCTGTGTTTGTTGCTTGGCATTGTGGAGATATTCTTTGGTTTCTTTGCTGTGGTGGTTTTTCTAATTTTACTATGACTCTAGATTAAGTGGACTGTCTGCTTTCAATGGAGTCTGAGAGGCTTGTGATGGGTATGGTCAGAGAGCTGTGTTTGGTTCCTCAGGGTTAAGGGTGTGCCAAATGTGACTCACCCAGAAGAGAAATAATTTTGCACAGCTGAGCGGAATTGAGGGTAGTCAATGTATGAAATATGGCCCCTGTAGGTATAATATTCATCTGCTCTGCCCCAAGGACCACACAAAGGTTCTATGCATTCCTCAGTGTGATCTCAAATTTCTCTGCAGCCTCCCACCTGGTTGCCAAGGTTACAGAGTTTGTGAACTCCGTGAGTTCTCTCCCACACTCTCAGTTTTTCACAGTCTCAGTTCATTAGCTCCACACCTTCACTAGGTCCTAATCTCCTGTTATTTCTCCCTACCAGAGTCAGGTTTTTCTGCTTGGCTGATGGCGGCTGCTGCTTTATGTATGTCCAAAATGGCGCCTGCTCTTTTGCCTTGCTTGCCTTTGTAAGCTGAGTGAAGAGAGAGACTCGTGACTGTGCCGGTCCCTTTTTTTTTATTTATTTATTTATTTATTTTTAAATTTTATTTAATGAATATAAATTTCCAGTGTACAGCTTATGGATTACAATGGCTTCCCCCTCCCATAACTTCCCTCCCACCCACAACCCTCCCCTCTCCCGCTCCCTCTCCCCTTCCATTTGCATCAAGATTCATTTTCAATTCTCTTTATATACAGAAGATCAATTTAGTATAAAGATTGCAAAGTTTGCACCCACATAGAAACACAAAGTGAAACATACTGTTTGAGTACTAGTTATAGCATTAAATCACAATGTACAGCACATTAAGGACAGAGATGCCACATGAGGAGCAAGTACATAGTGGCTCCTGTTGTTGACCCAACAAATTGACACTCTAGTTTATGGCACCAGTAACCACCCTAGGCTGTCGTCATGAGTTGCCTAGGCTATGGAAGCCTTCCAAGTTTGCCGACTCTGCTCATATTTAGACAAGGTCATAAAAGGCAGGGTGAGGATAGTAACCAGTGATCCTAAGAGTGGCATTTACCAGGTTTGAACAGTTATACAGCATTAAGTGGGGAAGAGGACCATCAGTACACACAGGTTGGGAGTAGAGCCATTGGTGGTAGAGTAGAGGTTATGATTACAAAGGAATGAGGCCCAAGTGTGCTAGACAGGGTCTAGAACAAAGGACAGAGTCATTATTAGAGGAGCTAAGAAAGGTGCTGTCTAAGCTACAATTAAGTTTTCTGATTGAGAGGCAAATAGAACCTGATAGAAGGGGCTTGATAATAATCTGTTGGGCTTTAGGCCTTGTAAGTTAAGAGGCCCAGACCTATCTATCTCTTCACATGGGGTACATCCTAAGGGAGGTGTGAACCTCCTAGGGGAAGGCACTCTGTTGACTTTCATTACTTGGCTGGCCTGGGAGGAGAGCTGGCCAGGTAAAGGCAGGTGGCATCTCTAACAAGAAATTTACAGTTCTGCCTGCAATGTTGCTGAGCCTACTTGACCATACCCTCAGCTGCAGTGGTCACTTTGGAAGTTGGGCTGAGTGAAGAGCTTTTCAGCTTAGAGCCAATAAGATCTGTGGCTCTGACCTGGGCATCCTTCGACTCCAGGGCAGGTCCATTTCCAGTGATCCAACTCTTGGCAGAGCTGCCAGGGCTCTTCACAAGCTGACTTCTGCTGAAGCCCAGGCTTACCACATTGAAAGCCACTGCAGTGGACTGGCCTGTTGGGTCTCCTTGAGGGCAGATCACTGTACAGATCAGCCATTAATAGGCCTGCCACCCATTGCTTCTGATGCCTAGCTTTCTTTTCCTCCTGGTTTGTGTTAAAGCAGACCAGAGGATGCAAGTCAAGGGAGTGCCCAAGTCCCATCTCTAATCTTCGGTGGCCTGAACTACAAGTCTATAGTCACAGGCATGTTCTGTAGTAGTTTTTCTAAGGTAGACAATGCCCATGAGAAAAATTATATTCTCACTTTAAAACTTTCTTTCCCTTTGGTCTGAAAGGGAGGTTTTTCCTACTTACTGTTTACTTCGCTGATGGCCTAGCTATGAGATTATTATTTAAGTTCTTATTTTGGCTATGCTATTACAGAAAAATGTTAGCCATCTCTTTTATAAGGTCTAAAGATTAAATTGTGCGTCCTACAGATTCCTTCATAATAGAATTAGTTTCCTACCTTGAAGAGAATAGAGAAATGAAAGAACAAGTTGGGCTTAGAATAGAGAAATGAGGGAGCAAGTCCTAGATCGCTTGCTGACAATAGCAATATTATTTATCTATTTTTTCTCTCCTCTAGTTAGCTTGGTGAACTTTCCCCAGCGGGGCTTCAAGCCTCATTCTCTGTAGGCTCTTTCTGCTGTTTCCCCACCAATGTCTCGGGCTACTGAGGTTTTGCCTCACCTCCCTTTCCAGCGCTGGTGTGTAGACTCTGAGGCAGGGCTTCCAAACTGTGGGCGCCCTTGCCCTCCACGTAGGTCCTCCATGTCACATCCACTAGATCTGGAAGAGTTTCCTCTGCAGTTTTTTCCCTGAAACTACAGTAACTCCACGTTTATTAAACTATCTTTTCCCGGACTATCAGTGCTCGCCCTCACTATTCCACCATCTTGGCTCTGCCTGTGCAAATGGTTTAAAATGTAACATGCTTAATGACGATGATGGTCCTTTGAGCCACTCATTCATCTGATCATTGCTCGAATGTTGATGGTCTTCAAATTTTTTCTTGGCTTTTTATTTTCTTTCTCTGTATACATTCTCTCTGGGTGCATGCATTTATGCTGTCCTGTGCCTTTGAGTACCATCTGAATACCATTGGAATACCAGCTGAATCACAAACTTTCTCACCGGAGCTTCAGAGTGTATATGCAACCACCTACTGACATCTGTTTGGATATTTCCCAGACTTCTTAAACTGAATGTAGATTTAAGAATTTATAATATAGTTATTATCAATAGGACAATTCCAGTAATTTATTATTTTTAAAAAATTTATTTGACAGGCAGAGTTAACAGTGAGAGAGAGACAGAGAGAAAGGTCTTCCTTCCATTGGTTCACTCCCCAAGTGGCCGTTATGGCTGGCACGCTGCGCCAGTCCAAAGCCAGGAGCCAGGTACTTCCTCCTGGTCTTCCGTGCGGGTGCAGGGGCCCAAGTACCTGGGCCATCCTCCACTGCCTTCCCGGGCCACAGCAGAGAGCTGGACTGGAAGAGGAGCAACTGTGACTAGAACCTGGCGCCCATATGGGATGCCAGCACCACAGGCGGAGGATTAACCAAGTGAGACATGGTGCCGGCCCCCAGTAATTTCTTCATAAACAGATCCTCTACATGATTACTCATTTCAAGAGATGGAAACAATTATCTGTTTGATTGCTATGGTTATAATCTTTGATGCTCTACTTTATTGCATTTCCCCATTTGACAAATCGAGGTTTTTTCCTCTTTTCATTAAATTCTTTGATGCCACCTGTATCTCTGTACCCATGTGCAACTAACCCAAATCAGACTACTATCATATTTTACATGGATCATTGCTACAGCTTTCTTGCCTGACTTATCTGCCTCTATAATTATCCCTCTGTTATCCATTCTCCTTATCACAAACACATCAATCTTTTAAAACAACAAATATGCTTATGTTCCTCCCCTGCTCAAACCCTTTAGAGGGCTCTCCATTTCGCCCAGCACAAAGTTCAGACTCCTTATTCAAGCCTTTAGAGAACTGCATAAGTGACCCTCCCTTGTAAATCTTTTCGATCTTATTAACTGCTCACCTCTCTGCAAAATATCCAACTTACAGTGGTTTTGATTTGCATTTCCCTGAAAAGTAGTTATGCTGAACGTTCATGTATCTGTTGGCCATTTTTATTTCTTCTTTTGAATAACGTCTGTTCAGATATATTGCTCATTTTATAACTGGATTATTTGTGTCTGTGTTACTGAGTTCCTTATATATTTAGTTATCAATCCATTATCAGATGTATAGCCTGCAAATATTTTCTTCCATTTTGTCAATTGTTTTCTTTAAAAAAAAAAACTCTGTTTATTGTTTCCTTTACTCTGCAGGAGTTTTTTAGTTTGATGAAATCACATATATCTGTTTTCCTTCTGTTTCCTATGCTTTGGGGGTCACATCCATAAATCATTGTCTATTCCAATGTCATGAAGCATTTCCCCTACATTGTCTTCTTATCATTTCATAGTTTCAGATCCAACATTAAGGTCTGTATTCATTTTCAACCTATTTTTGTATATGGTGAGAGATAGGAGTATAGTTTTATTGTTCTGCATGTGTATATCCAATTTTCCCAACACCATTGGTTGAAAAGATTGTTCTTTTCCTAAAACCTATTCTTAGTCCCTTTAACAAAGATCATTTAGTGGTAGATGCAAGGATTTATTTCTAGGCTATTTATTCAATGAATTTTCTATCTTCTGATATTTTTCTTTTTACTTGTTAATATCTTTCTTTCAGTTGAAAGAACTCTTTAGCACATCTTAGAACTGGTCTGGCGGTAATAAAGTCTCTCAGATTTTGTTTGCCTAGGATTGTTTTTGTCTCTCCACATCTAAAGTATATCTTTGCTGGTTACAGTATTCTTGGTTGACAGTTTTTTGCTTTAATAGTATGAAAATCTCGTGCTACTCTCTGCTGGCCCTTAAGGTTTCTGCTGAGAAGTCTGCAGAGAATTGGTATAGTCTTATATGTTATAGGTATGGTGTGTGTGTATATATATATGTATATATATACATTATATATGGTATGGTCTTATATGTTACTTGTTTATTTCTTCTTGAAGCTTTGAGATTATTCTCTTTGTCCTCAACCTTGGTAAGCCTGATTGTAACAGTCTTGGAGTAGAATTTGGTGACTTTTATCTGATTGGTGACCTCTGACCTTCCTGTATCTGAATAGTTGCATGTGGGAAATTCTGTGTATCTCTTTGAATATGATTTTTATTCTTTGGTCTTCTCAAGTCCCTCTTGAACCCCAATAACTTGGACATTTGTTCTTCCAATGTTGTCCCAAAGTTCCTGTAAGCTTTCTTAATTCCCCTTCATTCCCTTTTCAACTCTGGATATTTTCCAAAAGCTTGGTCTTGAGCTCACTGATTCATTTTTCTGTTTGATCTGTTCTGCTATTGATACCTTTTACTGTGCTTCTAATTTGACCTAATGTATTTTTTTTCATCTCTCCATCCATTAAGTTTCTGTTAGAATAATAAATAATTTTGTGGTGTTTTCCCACCTTAAGACAACTATTTTAAATTCTGTATTCTAGAATTTCCATATATAAGTTGCTGCCTGCTCTATTTCTTTCTTTTTTTATATACAGATGGAATAAAACTTTATTCTTTTTACATTCCACACACAAACAAGAGGCTGATAAAACCTTTGCCATCTCTAACCAGAAAGCAGAGCAGCTCTGTTTCATGAATGACAGCACAATTAAAACTAAAATAATATGAAAATAATTGGAAAAACTCCTTTTACTCTGCACTCTTAAATAAGCAAAAAAGATACACAACCATTTCTTTCTTTTTTCTTTTTTTTAAACTTTTATTTAATGAATATAAATTTCCAGTGTACAGCTTATGGATTACAATGGCTTCCCCCTCCCATAACTTCCTTCCCACCCACAACTCTCCCCTCTCCCGCTCCCTCTCCCCTTCCATTTGCATCAAGATTCATTTTCAATTCTCTTTATATACAGAAGATCAATTTAGTATAAAGATTTGAACAGTTTGCACCCACGTAGAAACACAAAGTGAAACATACTGTTTGAGTACTAGTTATAGCATTAAATCAAAATGTACAGCACATTAAGGACAGAGATCTCACATGAGGAGCAAGTGCACAGTGGCTCTTGTTGTTGACCCAACAAATTGACACTCTAGTTTATGGCACCAGTAACCACCCTAGGCTGTCGTCATGAGTTGCCTAGGCTATGGAAGCCTTCCAAGTTTGCCGACTCTGCTCATATTTAGACAAGGTCATAAAAGGCAGGGTGAGGATAGTAACCAGTGATCCTAAGAGTGGCATTTACCAGGTTTGAACAATTATACAGCATTAAGTGGGGAAGAGGACCATCAGTACACACAGGTTGGGAGTAGAGCCATTGGTGGTAGAGTAGAGGTTATGATTACAAAGGAATGAGGCCCAAGTGTGCTAGACAGGGTCTAGAACAAAGGACAGAGTCATTATTAGAGGAGCTAAGAAAGGTGCTGTCTAAGCTACAATTAAGTTTTCTGATTGAGAGGCAAATAGAACCTGATAGAAGGGGCTTGATAATAATCTGTTGGGCTTTAGGCCTTGTAAGTTAAGAGGCCCAGACCTATCTATCTCTTCACATGGGGTACATCCTAAGGGAGGTGTGAACCTCCTAGGGGAAGGCACTCTGTTGACTTTCATTACTTGGCTGGCCTGGGAGGAGAGCTGGCCAGGTAAAGGCAGGTGGCATCTCTAACAAGAAATTTACAGTTCTGCCTGCAATGTTGCTGAGCCTACTTGACCATCCCCTCAGCTGCAGTGGTCACTTTGAAAGTTGGGCTGAGAGTAGGGCTTTTCAGCTTAGAGCCAATAAGATCTGTGGCTCTGACCTGGGCATCCTTCGACTCCAGGGCAGGTCCATTTCCAGTGATCCAACTCTTGGCAGAGCTGCCAGGGCTCTTCACAAGCTGACTTCTGCTGAAGCCCAGGCTTACCACATTGAAAGCACTGCAATGGACTGGCCTGTTGGGTCTCCTTGAGGGCAGATCACTGTACAGATCAGCCCTTAATAGGCCTGCCACCCATTGCTTCTGATGCCTAGCTTTCTTTTCCTCCTGGTTTGTGTTAAAGCAGACCAGAGGATGCAAGTCAAGGGAGTGCCCAAGTCCCATCTCTAATCTTCGGTGGCCTGAACTACAAGTCTATAGTCACAGGCATGTTCTGTAATAGTTTTTCTAAGGTAGACAATGCCCATGAGGAAAATTATATTCTCACTTAAAAATTTCTTTCCCTTTGGTCTGAAAGGGAGGTTTTTTCTACTTACTGTATACTTCGCTGATGGCGAAGTGAATCTAGCTATGAGATTATTATTTAAGTTCTTATTTTGGCTATGCTATTACAGAAAAATGTTAGCCATCTCTTTTATAAGGTCTAAAGATTAAATTGTGAGTCCTACAGATTCCTTCATAATAGAATTAGTTTCCTACCTTGAAGAGAATAGAGAAATGAAAGAACAAGTTGGGCTTAGAATAGAGAAATGAGGGAGCAAGTCCTAGATCGCTTGCTGACAATAGCAATATTACATGAATACTTAGCAAACTGTTTCAACCATTAGATAACAACTTAAGAAAACATTTACCAGAAGGTCCAATGCCTTCTATAAATTTTAAGAATCATGTATTTGGAAACACCTATTAAATATCTAACTTGGTGTAGTTTGTTTAGCCAGTAAACTTAAGCACAACCATATAAAATGTTTTTAGTTTCTTTCTACCAACCAGTTTAAAACATATGATACACAGATTCAGGTCACACAAATTAAAATGTATCTTTGATTGATTTTAGCAGCTTAAATTTATGGACAATCTTATCTATAAGCCATTTAAAATAAAACTCTTAATAAAATTTCCTATGTGGACATACAATATGTACACACATATAACATAGCATAATAGACCAATATAGCAATTTTAATAATAGCTTTTAAATCTTTAACTCTTTTTGTAGATTGCCAATTGATTTGAATTGCTTTTTGTTTTTAGATTACTTTAACACATTGCTTTAACAGAGCATCATAATTCTATGTCAAAGAGAAATTGAGCTTCCTGTGATCTTTTGCTGTGAGGTTTCCTTCCTTTACCTTCTTTCATATTGGTGACCATGTTTCTGTGTTTCTGTGTGTAACACATCTTTAAGCATCTTTTGCAGGGCAGGATGAGTGGCAACAAATTCTTTCAGTTTCTGTTTGCTATGAAAAGTCTTAATTTCACATTCATTCACAAATGAGAGCTTTGCAGGATATAATATTCTGGGCTGGCAGTTTTTCTCTCTTAGTACTTGGGCTATATCTCGCCATTCCCTTCTAGCTTGTAGGGTTTCTGATGAGAAGTCTGCTGTGAGTCTAATTGGAGATCCTCTAAGAGTAATCTGACGTTTCTCTCTTGCACATTTTAGGATCTTTTCTTTATGTTTCACTGTGGTGAGTTTGATTACGACGTGTCGTGGTGAGGATCTCTTTTGGTCATGTTTGTTAGGGGTTCTATAAGCTTCCTGTACTAAGATGCCTCTGTCCTTCTCCAAACCTGGGAAATTTTCTGCTAGTATGTCACTGAAAATGCCTTCTAATCCTTTCTCCCTCTCCATGCCTTCAGGAACTCCTAGAACCCGAATGTTGGTTTTTTTTTTATTAAACTTTTATTTAATGAATATAAATTTCCAAAGTATAGCTTATGGGTTACAATGGCTTCCCCCCTCTCATAACTTCCCTCCCGCCCGCAACCCTCCCCTTTCCCGCTCCCTCTCCCCTTCCATTCATGTAAAGATTCATTTTCAATTCTCTTTATATACAGAAGATCAGTTTAGTATATATTAGGTAAAGATTTCAACATTTTGCCCACATAGCAACGTAAAGTGAATAAATTACCATTGGATTACTAATTATAGCATTAAATAGCCATGTACAGCACATTTAAGACAGAGATCCTACATAATTTTTTTTTCAAATTAATTAATTTTCTATGCCATTTCCATTTTAACCCGAATGTTGGGTTTTTTAATAGTATCCTGTAGATTCCCGACAATATTTTTTAGATTTTTAATTTCTTCTTCTTTTCTTTGGTTTGCCTGTTTCCTTTCCTGTTCTCTGTCTTCTAAGTCTGATATTCTCTCTTCTGCTTCACCCATTCTGTTTTTAAGGCTCTCTAATGTGTTTGTCATTTGATCTATTGAATTCTTCATTTCATTATGATTTCTCGTCACTATCACAGTTTCTTGTTCTACTAGTTGTTTCATTTCATTTTGATTCCTCCTTAATATTTCACTTTCATGAGAGAGATTTTCTATCTTGTCCATTAAGGATTTCTGTAGTTCAAGAATTTGTTTTTGAGAACTTCTTAACGTTCTTACAAGTTTTTTGAGATCTGTTTCTTGCATTTCTTCTATCTCATCATCTTCATAATCTTGAATTGGCGTGTCTTTTTCATTTGGGGGCGTCATAATGTCTTCCTTGTTCTTGTTACCTCGGTTTTTGCGTTTGTTGTTTGGCATGTTATAGATATTTGGTTTCTTCACTGTGGTGTTTTTTCTTGTTACACTATGACTCTATATTAAGTGGACTGTCTGCTTTCCGTGGGGCCTTAGAGGCTTGAGATGAGTGTGGACTGAGAGCTGTATTTTTTCCTCAGGGTTGAGGGTGTGTCAAAGATGACACTCCCAGGTTAGGTGTGGTAAATCTCTCTCTTTCTTTTTTTCTTTTTTGATTCAAAAGGGAAGTAATTCCGCACAGCTGAATGTAATTGGATGTAGTTAGGCAAGTGATATACCCACAGGAGCCAGAGATCAGAAGCTCTTTCCCAAGGACCACACAGGGAATCTGTGCTGCCCTCAGTGTGGGCTCCAATTCTCCTGCAATCTGCCACTGGGTTGCCAAGTTAGATGCTAATCTCCTGTTATTTCACCCCTCCCCCCAGAGTCAGTTTTTTCTGCTAGGCTCAGGGCTGGTGTAGACCTGAGGTCGCCCTGCTTATGACGTATGTCCAAAATGGCGCCTGCTCTTTGTCTTGCTCACCTTTGAGGGGTGAGCGGAGAGAGAGAAACTCGTGTCTGTATCGGTCACTTTTTTATTTTTTTCCTCTCTCTCTTCTAGTTAGCCTGGTGAACTTTTCCCCACGGAGTTTCAAGCCTCGTTCCCTCTAGTCTCCTCTTTCCATTTGCCCGCTGGTGTCTTGGGCTATTGAGGTTCGGCTCACCTCGCGTTCCAGCACTGGTGTGTTGATTCTGCCGCTGGTGTCCTGAACTTGGGCTCCCACGCTCTCCACGCAGGTCCACTGTGAATCACTAGTTCCAAAAGAGTTTCCTCTGCTGTTTCTTCCCCTAATCTTCCTTGCCCCTGCAGTATCTCCACTTTTAATAACCTGTCTCTCCCCTGGACTAATAGTGTGCTCCCTTCCTATTCCGCCATCTTGAAAGAAGACCACACAACCATTTCTTTTTCTGCTAGCCAGGAAATGTGTTTCTATTCATTTGAGCCTTGAAGTTCAGTGTACCCAAAATTATGTGCATACATATATACATATGTATACAAAACACATATGTATACATATGTATATAACACACATATATATATATAACACATACATATATATGTATATATATATATATATATATATATATATATATATATATATATATAAAATCTATGCAGTGCATTTGGCCCCTAATCTTTTCATCTGTTTTGCCTAATCAATCATTAAGCAACTTAATCAATTAAAATACTATTATATTGCATTTAACAACTTTAAATAATTGTGTCTGAATTACTAGGAACACTGACATTTATTTGGCTTGTAAAGGACTGAAATATTACAGATAATATTATCGAGCCTTTTGTGTTTGTTTAAGAAATATGGCTCTTAATAAATTGATTTCCCAATTTCCAGAGTGAAAGTCCCTTTTAAAAAATTTCTTAAACTGACTTGAAGCAAGAAGAACATCTTTTAATTTGGCCAAAAATCTGAAGTGAGTTTTATAGCATCTGAAATTTAAGGGATATGTCTATAGGCGGCCTTTATTTTCAATGGTTTTCAGCCAAACTTGTCATGAAGCATGTTTGTCGAAGTAGCTCTACTCAGCCAGCAAAGGATACTTTAAACATTTCTACATTGCTTGGGGAGCAAGTGCAGATGATACAGAAACAGTGCTCACCCTATATCAGGAGAAGTCTTGCAGGTTTTTTTTTGAAATTCACAAAAATATAGAACGTATGGACTGTGCCACAGGGTTTCATTTGGAAAGTAATCAGCATGTGTTGAGTTAAAGAGAGAAGCGTATACATGTGGTCTATGGAGCTGATTTACAGCTCACTTCTCTTCCCATTGTCTCGTCCCCTTTCCCAGCTAATAGGGGTTTTTCATGGTTTTGATTCTATATTTCACTCTTCTGTATGGGGCAACTTAACAAAGGATAATGCTTCCTATCTCATTCAAGAGAAGAACTCACAAATCATTTGTCACATATGCTCTGGGATGGAGCTGCCCCTGGAGGACCCAGGCTGCCTTGTTACCATCCTCCCAGAAAGAACCTTGGAAAAGGACTGTGCCCCATTTTGTCCTAGCAAACTCACTAGCATGAGGTTATGCAGCAAAGGGAAAAATACTGGTCCTTTTTTCTCATTGAAATAAAAAAATGATCAGCACATTTTTCTTATGGAGGCTATGACAGCCTTTTTTTTTTTTAAACAAGGCTTTACTTTCTGGATCTACACCCTGTGTCTCTCCATTGATCTCTCTCCTATTGGCTCCAGTTTCATGCTGAAATAGATGAGAATGGATTGTGCATCTATGAGCTCACAGTTTCTTAGAGTCAATTTTGTTTTATCCTTAGAGAAATAGAACATCTGGTAAGCACACTTCTTCACGTGGTGTTAACAGCCTTTGTTTGCCTTCTGCTCATCACTGTCTGCCTCTAGCTCACTTTAGTTCTTTCTCATTTGCTCTAGAGTTGAAAGATTGAGGAATAGGGTCGCCAGCAGCAGTGCTTTGAGATGGAGGTGCACTCAGTGAGTCCTCACCTGAAATGATGATAAATTTACTGGGTTAAGTCAACCCAATTATCCTACAGCTGCCTCAGGTTTAGTGTTTGCTCCTGTGTTTTTGTTTTGCGTTAGCTGCACCATGTGTGATTCCTTGTGCTATTTCCTTCCTTCCTTCCTTCCTTCCTTCCTTCCTTCCTTCCTTCCTTCCTTCCTTCCTTCCTTCCTTCCTTCCTTCCTTCCTTCCTTCCTTTCTTTCTTTCTTGACAGGCAGAGTTAGACAGTGAGAGAGAGAGAGACAGAGAGAAACGTCTTTCTTCTATTGGTTCACACCCGAAATGGCCGCTATGGCCGGCACCGCACCGATCTGAAGCCAGGAGCCAGGTGCTTCTTCCTGGTCTCTCATGCAGGTGCAGGGCACAAGCACTTGGGCTATCCTCCACTGCCTTCCCGGGCCACAGCAGAGAGCTGGACTGAAAGAGGAGCAACCGGGACAGAACCAGCGCCCCAACTGGGACTAGAACCCGGAGTGCCGGTGCTATAGGTGGAGAATTAGCCTAGTGAGCCATGGCGCCAGCTCCTTGTGCTATTTTCTTCTGTCTGCTACTTTTCTTGATGACTCTGAGCTATGGCTTCCTCTTCAGTTCCAACAGTATTCTGCCTTCATTGCTTTCCCCATTTTGCTGATGTAGGCCTCAAAGAAAAAATGGCAGAAAAGCACAAACTAGCTGAGGTACCTGAGTGAGGGCCAGGAGATGATCTGAAGATGAGAATGACACTGGTCCTGCTGCGTCCAATAAAAGACCCGGTAGTTAATGACACAGCCCATCAGCATCTGAGCGATCTGGGACAAGGTGATGAACATGGCAAACTTCCAGAAGATTCAGAAACCTGCAGCCTGCAAGGCATAGTAAGAGTACATCATGCCAGGCATGCCATAGTTCATAATCATGAACCTACCACCCCAGGCAACCATGTCTTTGTAGGAGCACAGTGATGTCGTGGTACTAGGGCAGGAAGATCAGCTTCTGCTTCCTCAGAATAATGGATAGTGTATCTCCTAGTTCCAGTTCTTTGCTTTGCAAAGTATAAGCCCAGAATTTGTTGACAGGTCCATTGCAAAAACTCTCGTCAGCAACTGACTGCTTCAGGCCTTTGGTCATCAAAATGTACACTGTATAAGCACCAGTTCCAAAAGCACCGAATGTACTGAAGATTGCAGGGGTCGGAGACCAGAGCACTAATGGCTTGCTCCAGACTTCACTGGTTTGTTCCTTAGGTGCCTCCCACCAAATACAAAGGCAGCATACAAAGCAGAAAGCAGGAGAGATTTGTTACAGTTTTCATGCATCCACCAAAGGCATCGAACTGCTTCTCCAATTCATATTCTTTTCAATGAACACTGATGTGTTCATGGGGCTGATCTTTGGAATCACTATTTGCTCTCTGTGCCTCAGAGCCAGGTGACTCGTCTCCTCCTGCTGTCCACATCCACCATAGGAAGAAACAAATGCTTGGCAGTCTTAGTCCCTGTTCTGTTTCGGACACCTAATTTTGTTGGTTTGGTGAAGTCATAGTTTTCTGAGAGTTCTTGATGCTGATAAACTTTGTCATGCAAATGGGATGATTAGGAATTTTTTCTTATGTTTTTTATTTTTTAAGGTTGGTTTATTTATTTCAAAGGCAGAGATACAGAGAGAGAAGGACACACACACACACACACACAGGGATCTTCCATCTGTTGGTTCACTTCTCAAATGGCCACAATGGCCAGGGCTGGGCCAGACTGAAGACAGGACCCAGGAGCTTCATCAGGGTCTCCCACATGGGTCCATTGGGCTGTCTTTTGATGCTTTCCCAGGCACATTAGCAAACTTGCATCCATATGGGATACCGGCACTGCAGGTGGAGCCTTAGCCTTCTATGACACAGCACTTGCCCTGCCCATGTCTTTGTAATTTGTCCTTGTATCTGCCTCCCAGACATTCTAAGCAGTCTTTTTTCCTATTTGTGGACACTTCTGATATTTTAGCACTAGGTGGCACCCATGTTTTCACTGTTTCAGCACCATTGACTTTCCTATCCCAGATCCACCTCCAATCCACAGCTGGTCTGCTGTTCAGAATGAATTGCTGGAGGCTCCATCCATGAATACTGGCCTGGGGAAAAAGGCATTTGGAATTTACCTGGTACAGGATCTCACTGTGACAGGCCCGGTATTGAGCTCCAAGGCAAAAATCCTATACTGACTTTTCCATCCTACACCCCAGGGGCTAGAATATTGCTCAACCCTCTACTGGAAGTTGAAGGAAGGATGATGATGGCAGTCCTTTAGTTATCAGCTGGGAATCCAAAGGCTCAGTATGCAGGTTCTTAAGGTGGTGGATTGGAGGCCCTGCTGGCACTTGGTTTGACAGTGACAGGGTTGGTACTACATTTCAGGTCTAAGACCAGACTTAATACCCTACCCCTCTCCTGGAAGAGAGACATGGAAGTGTACTACTTGAAGCTGGAGGAAGAGCAACATGGTAACTCCTTCCTTCCTGCTTTCTTCAGTGCATTTTATAATTATACTAAAACCAGGCACCGTGCTTGTCCACATGGCTCCCACTGCTCTTGTGAAGGTAGCGTATATATACATACCTGCTCAAATTTGCTTCTTTGTGGGGAATGCTGATTACTGGGGCATCATAATCAGCTGTCACCTTGCTCTCTAGCTTATTGATACATTGTGTCACAATAGATTGAAATAATCTGATGATCCACAACTCATAGATGATATGATTAGTCTGTGTCAGGGAAGAGTAAGAGTGAAATATATTCCAAGGCTACTCTAGTGGTTGAAGAAAGATGTTGCTTTAAAAAATCAGAGTGGGTGGCCAGAATTCTTCTCTGGGTTACTGCACTGGTGCTTTGGTCAGGGAGCAGCAACCACTCTAGGTAGTTTAAAGGAGAAGACATAAAAGGCAGTATTACGATGGACTTATAGCCATTGCTGAGGTCTCATGGATTGGGAAGCAAGAATCAGAAGCTACTTCTCTTACTGCCATGGTTTCAACATTAGAAACTGGAGCTCTGCTGCAGGAAAGTCCTGTCTCTAGAGCCATTCTCATTAGTGAGGGCCACGAGGGCAGAAAGGAGGCCTCTGTTAACTTCTGTTCCCTAACTCTTATGTAAGGGTGTCCATAGGATGTCTAGAAACTCAGAAAGTATAAACAAATACATACTAAATGGCTTAAGGTAGCATAACACTCCTTGGTACAGTGATATTGTGTGTTTTTCTAGACTTTATGGCTCTCAGTAGATGGAGGAACCTAACTCACATTGAGAACCCTAGCCACAGAGGAGCCTGGGAAACACAGCTTATAGATTTTGCAGACTTTGAAGTTGTGAGCAGTGTTCTGGTTGCTATTGCTGTGTAACAAGCTACCCTCAAAGGTAGCTTAAAACAACAGGCTCTTGGGGCCAGCAATCTGGTGTAGAGGGTAAAGCTGCTGCCTGCAATGCTAGCATCCCATGTGGGTTCTGGTTTGTGTCCCAGTTACTCCACTTCTGATCCAGCTCTCTGCTGATGGCCTGGGAAGATGGCCCAAGTAGTTGGGCTCCTGTCATTCACAAGGGAGACCTGGAAGCAGCTCCTGGCTTCTAGCTTCAGCCTAGCCCAGCCCTGGGCATTGCAGCCATGTGGGCCAGCAGATGGAAGATATCCATCTCTCTCTGTCTCTTCCTCTCTCTCTGTAGCTCTGACTTTCAAATAAGCAAAACTTTAAAACATAAAGCAAACAACCAGGCATTTATTTTGCTCATTCATCTACAATTTAGTAATGGCTCAGTGCAAACTTGGCGGCTGCTGATGGGAAGCTGGAGAATCTGTTTGAAGATGGCTCACTTGCATAATTGGCATGCTGGTTTTGGCTGTCAGCAGGAAGCTCTCCCTGGTCAGGGGACAGGATCTTGTCTTTTTTTTTCACGTAGGTCTTTCTATAGCTGTGTGGGCTTTGTCACAGCTTGTGGCACTGTTCTAAGAGCAAACATCCCACGAGAATCAAGCAGAAGCTGAATCATCTTTTATGATTTGACCTTCGAAGTCATAAAAGCACCAGTTTCATTCTGGTCACAAGTCTGTTCACATCCATGGGGAGGTGCTGAGGCTCTGCTTATTGACAGAATGAGTTTCAAAGATTCACATGCAGGGTGAAAAATATTGTTGAGCTACTCTTGGGAAGTAAAATCTGCCACAGGAAAGCTGCCAGTAAGGAGAGTAGGGTGTGGGTGAATTCTATAAATACACATAATGACCCCAGTTATCAATCTTACTCATTGGCCTGCTCAATATTTTTGCAATGGCCTCAATTATTTCCTGATCATTTCCTTTTCTCTCTGGATCTATTTAATGTATTTTGTTGGACTTTTGATTGGAAGACTGCATAGATAAAATGGGGAATATTTTTCATTTAACAATTCTATGAAAGGCCGAAGAAATGCAAAATTTTAACTTATTAAGGTTCCTAAGCACCTACATGCAGTGAAAGTGCTATAAAAGCCTTGGCAATTTTAGTGTTTTTCATTAGGAAATGTTGTGCTGATAGTTTTCAGTATAAAGCTGCTTATTATTTTTTTAAAGATTTAGTTATTTATTTGAAAGACTTACACAGAGAGAAGGAGAGGCTGAGAGAGAGAGAGAGAAAGAGAGAGAGAGAGATCTTCCATCCACTGGTTCACTCCTCATTTGGCCACAACAGCTGGGGCTGTGCTGATCTGAAGCCAGGAGCAAGGAGGTTCTTCGAGGTCTCCCAAGCAGATGAAGGGGCCCAAGGAGTTGGGCCATCTTCTACGGCTTTCCCAGGCCCTAGCAGAGAACTGGATCAGAAGTGGAGCAGCTGGGACTTGAATTGGTGCCCATACGGGATGCCGGCTCTGCAGGCTGAGGCTTTACCGCTGTGCCACAGCACTGGTCCCCAGTATAAGTAAAATCACTGAAAATTTGGATTTATCTGATGAGAATTAGCTGACTTTCCTACCTGGTTTCACTTATTTTCACTTGTCGTATAACTGATTGTTGTCTCAGAGTTAAGAGTCAAGAGATGAGGATCTGTTTCAGGATACATCTATTAGAATTTGAATAAGATGCTTAATTATCACATATGTTACATGATTACTTTCTTCTGGACAGCATTCTATAGGACATATCACCATTATAAATAATCACAAAGGAAATAATCATAAAGAAATAATTATAATGAAGGAAAAACATCTGTATCTCTGCAAAGGCTGTTTGGATAAAGACTAAGAGGAGGTTGGCGCCGCGGCTCACTTGGCTAATCCTCTGCCTGCGGTGCCAGCACCCTGGGTTCTAGTCCCGGTCAGGGTGCCAGATTCTGTCCTGGTTGCTCTTCTTCCAGTCCAGCTCTCTGCTGTGGCCTGGGAAGGCAGTGTAGGATGGTCCAAGTGCTTGGGCCCTCCACCTGCATGGGAGACCAGGAGGAAGCACCTGGCTCTTGGCTTCAGATAGGCGCAGCGCGCCAGCTGTAGCAACCATTTGGGGAGTGAACCAATGGGAAAGGAAGACCTTTCTCTCTCTCTCTCTCTCTCTCTCTCTCTCACTATCTAACTCTGCCTGTCAAAAAAAAAAAAGACTAAGAGGAAAATAGACAAAATCATTAAAATGATGGGCATTGGGGCTGGTGCTGTGGCGTAGCAGGTAAAGCCACTGCCTGCAGTGCTGGCATCCCATATGGGCACTGGTTTGAGTCCTTGGCTGCTCCACTTCCCATCCAGCTCTCTGCTATGGCCTGGGAAAGCAGTAGAAGATGGCCCAAGCTCTTGGGCTCCTGTACCTGTGTGGGAAGACCCGGAGGAAGCTCTTGGCTCCTGGCTTCGGATCGGCACAGCCCCTGCCATTATGGCCAATTGAGGAGCGAATGGAATAGCAGTGGATGGAAGACTTCTCTCTCTCTCTCTGCTTCTCCTTTTCTGTGTAACTCTGACTTTCAAATAAATAAATAAATAAATCTTAAAAAGAATAAAATGAGGGGCATTAATCGTCCAGGTCAAGGTATGAATAAACATTGTGGGAAGTGATAGAACAGAACTATGAAACAAGAGGACCAGGAGATAAGGTTAGAAAAGCAATCAAGGGGGCTGGTGCTGTGGTGTAGCAGGTACAGCTGCCACCTGTGGCACCAGCATCCCAAATGGGCACCAGATCATGTCCCAGCCTCTCCACTTATCCAGCCCCCTGCTAATGTGCCTGGAAAAGCAGTGGCAGACGAACCAAGTGCTTGGGCCCCTGCACACACATGGGAGACCCGGATGGAGCTCTGGGCTCGTGTGCTTTGGATGGTCTCAACTCCATTGGTTGTGGTCATTTAGGAGTGAAAGCAGATGAAAGTTCTCTCTCTTTCTCTGTCTCTCCCTCTCGGTCTCTCTCTAATTCTGTCTTCCAATATATATATATATATATATATATATATATATATATATATATATATATATTTGTGTGACATGCTACTACTTGTTTGACTTTCTCTTTCTTTTGGTCTATTTACTATACCTTCATGACTGTTGCTTGAGTGGAAAGCTCCAAAAAAAATATGAAAAGCTAATGACTTTTAGAGCCATTGTGAGGACTGAGTGAAAATTTCTGACTAGTGCTTGAGGAGGGGCGGGTGCTGTGGAGTAGTGGTAAAGCCTCAGCCTGCGGTGCCGTCATCCCATATGGGCGCCGGTTCAAGTCCTGGCTGCTCTGCTTCCTATCCAGCTCTCTGCTATGGCCTGGGAAAGCAGTAGAAGATGGCCCAAGTCCTTGGGCTCCTGTACCCGCATGGGAGACCTGGAGGAAGCTCCTGGCTCCTGGCTTAGTTTCACATAGCTCCGGCCGTTGCAGCCAACTAGGGAGTGAACCAACAGATGGAAGACCTCTCTCTCTCTGCCTCTCCTCTCTGTGTGTAACTCTGATGTTCAAATAAATAAATAAATATTAAAAAAAGAAAGGAAACTGGAAGCTGCAGGAAGAGCTGTTGCTATAGAGCAGTCGTTTTCAAAATTAACGTGCATTAGGTTACTGGGCCCACCCCCAAAGCCTCTGAGGCAATAGGTCTGGGGTGGGAAGCCAGCATTTGTGATTTCTAACAAATTGCCACGTTTTGCTGATGCTGCTTCTTTGGAAACTATATTTGAGAACCACTGGTTTAAACAAAACTTAGTTCTGGCTTCCTGTTGTGAGCTCTGAGCTGGGCATTCCGGGGGCCCATGCCCTTCTTATTAGGTGGAACCATAAAACCCTCCTGGCTAAGGCAGAGGACTGTGTTGAGTGTCAAAGTCAGCTTGTTATTCCATTTTTCCTCACTTCAGTTCCACACAGCACTTGAATACTGACTTGCTTTAATATGGGACCGCTTACCTTTTTCCACTCTGGAATTTATGACCTCCTGGTTCTTGTCTGTCTACCTGGCTTGCAACCCCTAATTCAGCCTGACTACTGCTTGTACTGGAATCGTTGACTAACAAATCTTCCTACTTTAAACTCCCAGCTTGATTCTAAACGAAAGTTCCTAACATTTCTTTGTATGCAGCATCCTTAATTTCTTAGTAACACTTTAATAATTTCCCATTTTGATCATATTTGAGCTGCCAAAATGAAATGTCATAAATGGAGTGGCTTATAAACAACAGAAATATATTTTTAGAAGTTCTGACAGCTTGGGAATCCAAGATCAAGATCAAGTTGATATCTATGGATGGACATGCCTCCTTATAGGCAGCTGTTTTCCAGCTGTAGGCTCACATTTGGTGGAAGGAGTGAGGGGGTCACTCCCAGGTCCATTTGACAGGCAGAGTGGACAGTGAGAGAGAGAGACAGAGAGAAAGGTCTTCCTTTTGCCGTTGGTTCACCCTCCAATGGCCACCGTGGCCAGCGAGCTGTGGCTGGCGCACAGCGCTAATCCGAAGGCAGGAGCCAGGTGCTTCCTCCTGGTCTCCCATGGGGTGCAGGGCCCAAGGACTTGGGCCATCCTCCACTGCACTCCCGGGCCACAGCAAAGAGCTGGCCTGGAAGAGGAGCAACTGGGACAGAATCCAGCACCCCAACCGGGACTAGAACCTGGTGTTTCGGCGGGAGGATTAGCCTATTGAGCCACAGTGCCGGCCCACCCAGGTCCATTTTATAAAGGCACAAATACCATTCACAGGGGCTCCACCTCTGTGACCTAGCAACCTCCCAAAGGCCCTATTTCTTAATACCATTACATTTTGGGTGAGGATTGCAATATTTTGGAGGACACAAACTTTCAGACCATAGCATACCCTTGAGCTAAAAGAAATTAAGCTGTTTGGTTAAATAATGTAATAGCAGCAGTTTTGTGCTGTATCAGCACATGCTGCTGTATTGTCCTCAAAAATGTAAAACTCTGTGACTAACCCGAGTACCTCAGTGCACAGATTGGGGTCCACAACTCTAATTCTTTCTATCCCTCTGGCCTTGTTTCATTTCCATCAGCCCAAAGGGGCACAGGACCACAATTCTCTGCCACATATACCTCCACACAATACTCCACAAAGAAACACAAATGAATGGCAATATTTATATTTATTTTTGCAATTTCTTGGATAAAAATCATTTAAACAATTTTGGGTAAGGTGTTATTCTCATAAAAACATCTCAAAACAAATGTAATTCTATTTTTCACAAAAGTTAAAATAACATGCTGGAGTTAATCACTTAACATAATACAGTATGAGAAGACCTGTAGCGTGAGACCAGATCATGACCTACATCATTAAACTAAACAATTACACAGAACTAGAAAACTGACTCAGTAGTAAAATATAAAAATCTACAATTATAAATATAAATTTGGTCCATGGAGACATTAGCACAGTATTTACAGTAAGTATCAGATTATTTCTACTTTAGGTGAATATTGCAGTTGTAAAATGTTGAATATCATAGGAATAGAATGTTTTATTTACAGTCTACTATATTAAAAGTTATATTTCTAGCAAACCTGGTGATTGCTACAAATACAGCTAAAAAGTTGACACTAAAAACACATTTTCTGTAGTTGGGAATTTCTAATATCTATAAATTGAAATTTGTTAAAGTCAATATGGAAAAAAATACCACAATTCCATTCTTAGAAATACTGTAAAATTCAATCATTTTAGTTCAAACATAATAAGTGAATTACAAGAAGTCTTTCAAAAAGGCACACATTGTTAATGATGTAAATTTGGCGGAATCCTATGTGACAAAAGTTACTGTCAGGTGATGGGCAGTAAACAGTTAACAGAACTGAACTTATTTTCCTGTCTAATTTTAGAAACAGGGAAACAATTCTCAGATGTGGGATCCTCTCTCCCCTTTCTGGATTAAACTAAAGACTCCAAGCTCTCAGCCATGTTGCCATCAGCCAAGGCTGCACCATTACTGTCCAAAGAGGTGGATGGGTTTTCTTCCTGCCTTGTGCTCACGAGACTGAGGACCACTTTGTAGAGAAACTGATACTGCTCCTAGTGAACAGAGAAGAAAGGTTATAACCAAGAAGCTCAATGAAGACATGCGTTCATTATATTAAGCAACATTTGTAGACACACTTTGGCACTGTCCCTGGAAGGGCATTGTGTTAGGGGCTTTGTATACTCAGCAGAGGTACACAATCTATATTAATGGCTTTGTTTTAACTGAAGTAACTTTTCAATTAGCAAACATCTATTGATCGAGAAAACAGATCAATATTCATTTGCCGGTGACAACTACTCTTCTTTTTCATTGGCTTGGACCCAGAAGGTGATGTGATCAAGTTCTGTTAAGTTGTAAGGAAACTCCTCAGTAACTGTAACCAACTCAAGAATAAGTATCTTACCCTCCTTTCTCTAGTTATGAAATCCACTGGTTACATTCATTTATGGATAGGTCTCAGACATGGCCACACTGTCAGCTCAAGGACCCATGCAGAATGCAGTCTTTCCTATAAGATCTGCTGTTTACAAAGGATCCTTCACATACTGTGAGCCTGTCTGATCATATGCTCTGCTTTAAGTATGCTCTACTATAGTCTCAGAGTAGAGGCACCAAAAGTGAAGTGCTTTTCCCTTTACAGATGCCAGGCAGAAAACCTGAGCCAATGACTGCTCTTCTTGCAGAAAACCATTCAGATGACATGTGAACCAGAGCATCATTAAATGCATTCTCAAAACTTGGGAGCGGGGAAAGCAAACTTATTACTATTGTCTGAGGCTAGGAAGATCTTGAACTATGGAAGATAAGTATTTATTTTGCTACATAGGTCAGTTTGTTGAAGCTTCTATGAAGTATATTTTCCAGAGTAAGTCTTACAAATAGACAAATGTGAATTTTAACATTTTCCTCCTATCAGCTTCTGGAAGATGGAGTTTAAATGTTTATTATTGTTTGTTGTTCAGGTTCTATGATTGTGGATTTTCAATTCAACTTGAAAACTGCATGGTAATTTTGGCAGTCAATGTGATCTTTCTGGACACAAGGACACATCTTTCTGGACACATGTCTGCAGCTGTTAGGATGCTAGTAGCTCTCTAACAGTGAAAAGCTTGGCTCACTGCTTTATTACTTACAATGTCAGCAAAGACTCCTGGCCTCATCAAATTGATCATCTTGGCTACCTGGTAAACATCCATGGAATTTTCTTTCTCTAGTTGATGCATAAGTGTTGTCAGAGCACAGAAAGTTCCTGCTGTCACGCCTCCATGCCTGGTAGTGAAAGGAAGAGACAAAGGTTCCTTTCAGATGAATCATACTCTCACATATGGAACTCATAGAGCACACTAGCCTTGACAACTTTGCAGTAAAATCACTGGAAATTTGGATTAATTATCTCTACTTTTTTTGTGCATAGTACTATGGTTAAATTTAAAACATTGACAAGTGTTTATAATATTAGTAATGAGATAATTTATAGCAGTTTAATATTTTCTTATGCACTTGCTTTTATACTATGGAAGAAGTTAGCAATTAACAAAATGTGATTTGACTGAGAGTACAACATATGCAATATGTTTATAACATATAACTCTAACATATGCATTTGTTATTTGCTCATAACAGAAGCCTGGAAAGGTCTATTGGATAAGTTTTCCAATTTCTGACAAATAAAAACACAAATGTTGTCCCTGTTCCAGGGAGTGAAGATGTTAATAATATCTCTCTGGTTAGCATCTGTAAAAATTCCAGTACTCAAACATTTATTCATAATGCGAAATGTTCTTGGCATTAAATGCAAAAACATATTTTTGTAATCATGTGCCCTCCTTCAAAAGGAGCTTCAGTGAAGTGGTAAAAAAAAGTTATTTGCTAACTTTGTTGATAGGCAGGTAATTCACCATCACTGAGTCACACAATTAGTCCATAGCATTAGGTTGGTCCGAGGAAAACAGAAATCAATATATACACCTAGAGAATGCTCAGGTGTGAAACATTTTAACATGTGGAACTTACTCATCATGAATAATCATGGGTCCATCCCTGTTGGCAGCTTCTTCTTTGATAATACTGATAAGTTCAAAAGTTTTACTAATGGGACTATCTGGATTTGGCCATTTGGGACACTGAAAATGCCTCACTTCAAGTACATAATCATCCTATAAGAAGAAAGAAATATTAATTTTTGAAAAAGAATAACATTGGTGAGTGACAATTTATCATTTGGGGAAAATTAGTTAATGACAGTAGGTGTAGCACATCCTTAATCATGGGAGGAAGCTGTGATGTTGCATTTACCATGTATAAGTGTATTCAGGAGGACAACAAAATGTGATTTATTTTCTAATTCTGAATAAGACTTTTTGTAGGTGAATTATGCCAATGCTAACAAAACCATGAAAGTATGTGCCAAAGATGTGTGGCTATACTATTAAATTTCAAGTTACACAAATAAATCTTTAGTGTTAAAAGTTGTTCTGATGACAACACAGACCTCCTCAAATACTGGCCATACCAGGATAAACCAAGGGAAGAATGAGCCTGAAGACACAGTGGGGAAACACTGGCCAAGTTGGGGGTGGTTTCTAGGTTCAAGCTCAGTTCTAGTTCTGATTCTTGCTTACATGATGAATCAGACCTCTGTTCTCCAGTTTCCCCAAAATGTACTCAGTAAAGTACTACATTTAAAAACAAGTATATGGCACAGCGGTTAACATACTGCTTGAGATGTCCATATCCCATACTTGGTGCCTGAGTTCAAGTCCTGGCTCTGCTTTTGACTCTTCCTTCCTTTCTTTTTTCTTTCTTTCTCTTTTCTTTCTTTCTTTCTTTCTTTCTTTCTTTCTTTCTTTCTTTCTTTCTTTCTTTCTTTCTTTCTTTCTTTCTTTCTTTTCCTTCCTTCCTTCCTTCCTTCCTTCCTTCCTTCCTTCCTTCCTTCCTTCCTTCCTTCCTTTTTTTAAAAGATAGAGTGACAGAGAGAGGCAGAGAGAGAGAGAGAGAGAGAGAGACAGAGAGAAAGGTCTTCCATCTGTTGGTTCACTCCCCAGATGGCCATAGGAGCTTCTTCTGGGTTTCCCATGTGGGTGCAGGAACCCAAGGTCTTGGGCCATCTTCCACTGCTATCCCAGGCCATAGCAGAGAGCTGGATCAGAAGAGGAGCAGCCACGACTAGAACCAGCGACCATATGGGATGCCAGCGCTTCAGGCCAGGGTGTTAACCTGCTGCACCACAGTGCCAGCCCCCTGCCTTTGATTCTTGCCTCCTGTTAATGCACACCCTGGGAGGCAGCAGGATATAGCTCAAACATTTAAATCCCTGTCACCCACATGGGAGACCTGGATTGAGTTCCCAGTTCCCAGCTTTTGCTTGTCTCCACACTTGCTATTGTAGGCCTTTGAGGGGGTGAATGAATAGGTGGGAGATCTCTCTGTCTCTCTGACTCCATATTTTAATGCAAAGGGTTGAAACAGTCAAGATACTACTGAAGAAGAATAGGATGAGGAATTAGCTTATTACATATTAATATTTATTATAAGCTATATAATACACTGCCGTTTTAGCAGAGGAATTGACAAAGAACTCGGAGGAATTAAATAAAGATCCTGCAAACAAGCCCATATGGACAGAACAGACCTCTTCAAATACTGGCGATATGAGGCTAAACTAACCTGAGAATAAGCTTGAAAACACAGTTGGAAAAATACTGGTAAGACAGGTGAGGAGCTACATAGCTAAAAAAACTAAACTAGGTTTATGACTAATCTGATATTGCTGATCAGTAAATGATGCCGAGACAACGATTATCACATAGAAAATAAGAAAATTTGACCCTTGTTTTATTAAATGTTCTTCATAAAATCAATTCCAGGACAAACTAAAACATTTACAAACTAGCATAGGAGAGTATGTTTATGATTGCTGGATAAAAAAGGAATTTTTATAAAAGACATTAAAAATGGTTTCCTTGTATAATCCACAAAGAAAAAAGATTAGTACATTCAGATCACTTAAACTTAAAAATATGTATTCACCAAAAAGATCCTAAGGATTGTAGAAAATTCAAATCACAAACTGGGAGAAGGTATTTTCAGCTACGTGGCTGACAAAGGAATAGTACTCACGCTATGAACTGACCTCCGATAAGTCCATCAGTAAATGGATAGAAAAATGGGCAGATAGAAAAATGGGTAAAAAATCATGAACAGGCATGTCAAGAAACATGAATCTCAATGGCCATCAAATTTATGTAAGATATTCAACTTCATTTTCAATAAAGAAAATGCAAATTCAAACCACCAGGAGAGGTCCCTTCATTCTCACCACAAGCAGTGGTGAGGATTCAGAAATTCCAGCTCAGTCACACACCTCTGATGACTGAGAAGCTTCTGATATCCACTTTGGAAAACACCTGATGTTACTTGGTAACGTTGACAAGGTGAAGATATTCAACTTGATCTATTGACCCAGCAGGGGCATTTCCAGGTACAACCAAGAAAAATTTTTTTCCTGTATCTAAAAATATTCATACTAGTAATGTTTGTAACAACAAAAAATTAAGCAAAACAAAATAAACAACCAAACTAAAACTGCTCCCCAGTGCTGGCACTGTGGCATAGTAAGCTAAGCCTCTGCCTATGGTGCCAGCATTGCATATGGGCGCCAGTTGGTGTCCCAGCTGCTTCTCTTCTGAGACATTACCACTGCCTCCTATAGTGTGTGCTAGGAGGGAGCTGGAATTGGGAGTAGAATTGGTTCTCAAACCCATGCACTCTGATATGGGGCAGACATCACAAGTGTTATCTTAAGCGTACCAAATGTCTGCCCCTTAGTGGTAATTATTAATCTTTTTAATATTTTGCTGTAGCTCTGCATAAATAGTGATAAAGAATTCAATAATAGATATAACAAAGTTTATTATATTATCATGCAGATAATATTAGTCTCATGTAGATTGTTTTAGTAAAAAAAACAACAAACTTTAGTTTATTGATGGTACAGTTTCAAAGTACTTCTCTTAAAACCAACTCATTGTACACTGGTATAAAGCACCAAGTTTAAGAAGAAAATATTTTTTTTCTGTTTTCACTTAGAAAAATAAAAGGTAAGGGCTTGCCTTGAAACTGTCAAGGGGGAAATCAGCAAAATGGAGTAGCACTGATTTGGGAGCATTTAACAAGGGAGGCCCTTGTTAAATAGTTCTTATGTACCTCTACAACTAAACTTTTGAAATGAGGCACATCCACAGCTGCTGATGTTTTGAGCTGAATTTTTGAACTGAGTTGTCTGCATGCCCCTACTTGGGTACCTGCTGTCTTGTGCACCTGGCAGAATAGCAACTTTTGGAATAAAACTCTTTGTGATAGTCTGAGATGTCATGCCTCTCATTTCCTGAGACTTAGTCCAACCTCCTCCCTCATTTTTTCAATTCTTGATGCAACAACCACAACTCTGGACAGACAGGAGATGAACTGACAACCCCTTCACAGTTTAAACTATAGAAAACAGCCATCAACTCATAAAACATCAGAGCAGGGATTCAATGTGGCTTAAATTTTTGGCCTCTGGATTGTAACTCTACTAAGTCCCAAATAAACCTAATTCTTGTTGTTCACAACTAAGTTCATTTTATATCAGCTAACAAGATGTAAGAATTAGACTTAATAAAATTTGTTGTTTTCTTCCTACTGTGGTTACTTTCAACTCAAATTCTGCCATCAACTGACTTGGAGTAACAGAGAAATCTTAAAAAAAAAAAAAGAAAAAGAAATTGATCACTTGGACTAAAAAGAAGACCTAAATGAAAGGTCTCTGCAAGTGAGATCCCAGTGGAAAGAACGGGGCCATCAAAGAAGTAGGTACCTTTCTCTAAAGGGAGGAGAGAACTTCCACTTTGACTATGACCCTGTCGGAATAAGATTGAAGTCGGCGAACTCAAAAGGCTTCCATAGCCTTGGCAACTCATGACTAGAGCCTAGGGAGATTACTGACGCCATAAACAAGGGTGTCAAATTGTTAAGTCAACAACAGGAGTCACTGTGTACTTACATCTCATGTGGGATCTGTCCTTAATGTGTTGTCCAATGTGAAGTAATGCTATAACTAGTACTGAAACAGTATTTTACACTTTGTGTTTCTGTGTGGGTGCAAACTGATGAAATCTTTACTTAATATATACTAAATTGATCTTCTGTATATAAAGATAATTGAAAATGAATCTTGATGTGAATGGAATGGGAGAGGGAGCGGGAGATGGGAGGGGTGCGAGTGGGAGGGAAATTATGGGGGGGAGCCATTGTAATCCATAAACTGTACTTTGGAGATTTATACTTACTAAATTAAAAAAAAAAGAAAAATAAGAATGGGAATAGGAGGGGGAGAGAGTGGGTGGGAAGGCAGGTATGGTGGGAAGAATCACCATGTTCCTAAAGTTGTAATTATGAAATGCATGAAATTTGTATTCCTTAAATAAAAGGTTTTAAAAAAAAAAGAAGAAGAAAAAGAAGAAATAAATATTTGATTTCCTATGTTACATAGAAGTGAAAAAGAAGAGTATAGTTCAAGGATGACTAACTGTTTAACAATTCTGTAAGATTTTGAAAACAAAAGGAAAAGTAAGGTAATAGTGACTATTTGAGAAAGATGTCTGAATTTGCTAACAAACAGAATCCTTTTTATTTTTTGGGAAGAACCTTAATCCATTGTCTCATTGTTGCATATAAAGGACACCTATCAATACTTAAATTGAGCAATACATATACCACTTATGGTAAATTTGCAATAAATATTATGTTGTTGTAATACTCAAAGATTGAAAACTTGGGACTTAATGGGTTATGTCAGCATGTCAAACATATACTTAAGATGAAAATTTGTTATATAACTTATACCCATACCTGTGTAGCTTCTAAGATGAAGTCTTGAATTATAAGTTTTTCCTCATTAGATAGGCATTTGTGTTCCTCAGCCATAAGAGAGACTTTAAAGCTCTCACAATTTATAGGTTCATCTTTATTTGGCCAGTAAACAAATTCATCCTCTGCCTGCAGTATTAAAAACCAGGAGTCAAAATTTTAATAAAATGTCTAATAAATCTGTGCAGTAAGTCAACTGGTTGGTGACGAAATTTCCACTTGAAATTTTGAGTTTCAAAATTTGCTCTTTAAAATCTTTCAGGTGTCTTAGAATACAATAGTACATTTAAGAACTCAAACTGTTGCTTCTTTATTTTGTATTCTTAACCCATCAATAACAATGGTGAGCTTGCTTTTTCTATAACTCACAACAGAGTAGAATAAATTCAAATCATTCTAAAATCTCAGAGATTACTGGCCTTATGTTTAAAGGTCAGTATAACATTTATAGATAAGAATAGAATAAACATTAAGTATATATGTAAAGCATAAATGAAACATTGTCTTCCTTTTTAGATTCTTCAAACACATGTAAAAAGAGGATGAAGATATTCCTGATTTTTTGATTCAAAAAAAAATTTCTTCCTATATCATGAATTTTTAGATTCATTAAAAGAAAAAAACTTCAAGGGGCCTCCTTAAACAAAGGAAATCTCCAAATATCTTAACGCTGTATTTACAGAAATGTAAATAGAAAGACACAGACTGACTTTAACTGTGGAATCAATTTTCTTAAGTAGCACTATGAAAGTGGTAAATTTAATTTATTGTAATCTTTTGCTTAAATCTGCATCTATCATTTCTAGACCTGGGAAACTGTGTAGCCAAACCAAGCCCAAAAGTAGAGAAGGGATGATTTCATTGACATTAGTTTGCTGATGAAAAACAAAGTTTCTTGGCTTGTTTGTATGCTAAACTTCTAGGGCTATCGTGACCCGATATTTCCCCTGTAAGGAAAGCACTAAAAATGGCCCAGGGAACTTACCATGTTTTGACCATCGGGAATCATAACCACCAGCTGGGCATTATGGTCCCATATCATCCTCCAGAAATCCTTAATAGTATGGAGAAGGGGGTGCTGGGTGATGATGAATTCATTGCTCTGATAGTAACCCTGCAAAACAAAAAGGAGATAAAAAGAACTCTGGTTTATGACTTTCAAGATTCAAAAAAACTTAAGTTAATGAATCTCAAGCCAAAGTAGTCTTTTTAACTGCAGATTGTGTGCACAAATAAGACTGTGATGATAGATCTGTATAATGTGATCATGGCCAACGTCTGTAGGCATTTCCTATATGCTAGGTATACCATTACGGATTACTTTCTTGCTCTTAAGAAATTACCTCCTCTTGCTGATTTAACAATTTGACACTCCTGTTCATGGCGTCAGTAATCTCCCTAGGCTCTAGTCATGAGTTGCCAGGGCTATGGAAGCCTTTAGAGTTCGCTGACTTTGATCTTATTCCGATAGGGTCATAGTCAAAGTGGAAGTTCTCTCCTCCCTTCGGAGAAGGGTACCTCCTTCTTTGATGGCCCCGTTCTTTCCACTGGGATCTCACTCACAGAGATCATTCATTTAGGTCTTTTTTTTTTTTCCATGATATCTTGGCTTTCCATGCCTGCTATACTCTCATGGGCTCTTCAGCCAGATCTGAATGCCTTGAGGGCTGATTCTGAGGCCAGAGTGTTGTTTAGGACATCTGCCATCCTATGAGTCTGCTGTGTATCCCACTTCCCATGTTGGATCTTTCTCTCCCTTTTTGATTCTATCAGTTAGTATTAGCAGACACTTGTCTTGTTTGTGTGATCTCTTTGACTCTTAGACCTATCGGAGCTATCAATTGTGAGCTGAAATTGATCACTTGGACTAGTGCGATGGCATTGGTACATGCCATCTTGATGGGATTGTGTTGGAATCCCCTGGCACATTTCTAACTCCACCATTTGCGGCCAGTCCGATTGAGCATGTTCCAAATTGTTCATCTCCTCCCTCTCTTTTTCCACTCTTAGATTTAACAGGGATCACTTTTCAGTTAAAATTTAAACACCTAAGAATAATTGTGTGTTAATTACTGAGTTCAACCAATAGTACTAGAACAACAACAACAACAACAGGAGTGTCAAATTGTTAAATCAGCAACAGGAGTCACTGTGTACTTACACCCCATGTGGGATCTGTCCCTAATATGTCGTCTAAAGCCAAGTGATGCTATAACTAGTACTGAAACAGTATTTTTATACTTTGCGTTTCTGTGTGGGCACAAACTGATGAGGTCTTTACTAATTATATACTGAAGTGATCTTCTGTATATAAAGAGAATTGGAAATGAAAAAAAAAAAAACAACCTGGTGTTAAAATGGAAATGGCATAGAAAATTAATTAATTTGAAAAAAAAATTATGTAGGATCTCTGTCTTTAATGTGCTGTACATTGCTATTTAATGCTATAATTAGTAATCCAATGGTAGTTTTTTCACTTTATGTTGCTATATGGGCAAAATGTTGAAATCTTTACCTAATATATACTAAACTGATCTTCTGTATACAAAGAGAATTGAAAATGAATCTTTACATGAATGGAAGGGGAAAGGGAGCGGGAAAGGGGAGGGTTGCGGGCGGGAGGGAAGTTATGGGAGGGGGGAAGCCATTGTAACCCATAAGCTATACTTTGGAAATTTATATTCTTTAAATAAAAGTTTAATAAAAAATGAAAAAAAAATAAAATAAAATAACTCGATTTAAAACTGGGCAAGAGGGGCTGGCATGGTGGCATAGTAGGTTAAGCCTCCACCTGTGGTGCCAGCATCCCATATGGGTGCCACTTAAGAGTCCAGCTGCTCCACTTCAGATCCACCTCCCTGGGATCTGGCCTGGGAAAGCAGTGGAAGATGGAACCCTACACCCACGTGGGAGACCCGGAAGAAGCTCCTGGATCTTGATCAGCCCAGCTCTGGCCATTGTAGCCATCTCGAGAGTGAACCAGTGGATGGAAGACCTCTCTCCCTCTCTCCCTGTCTATAATTCTGCCTTTCAAATAAATAAATCTTAAAAAAAAATAAAAAAAAAGAAATTACCTCCTCACAGCAGTACTGTGAAATAGGAACTCTGATCCACATTTTGCAGAAAATTAAACTGAAATTTAAGAAGTTAAAATGCTGTCTGCAAGTTTACCTGCCACCTGTAGGAACAGACTTAGCAAAATGCTATGTGGAAAGATTCCCTACACTAGATATAGTGGAAACCTACAGGAGAATTCATATTACCCACTTTACAGTCCCAATGGTATAATGCCAAATTTCATATCCACTCACAATAGGACCTTCAGTCAGCAGCTACCTTGATTGCCTCTACAAGACAGGAACCAGGGACCTCCCTTGCAGATTTTGCTGGTGGAACCTGGAAGCTGGTGCCATTGATTAATTATGACTTACATGCTGTTACTTCCTAAAACCATGACTTTTTTAGCTCCTTTTACTCCAGGTCTGGCAGATCTCCATCCCTGACCCTCAACGGTTCATTTGAAGTGTGTAATGAATTTAGATACCACCACCACACATTTCCCTGTTTCCTACTTGGATATTCCTCAATATTTTCTTTGCTGGATAAATAGGACAGAAAGATTGGAATGGGAATTAGAACCCATTCATCTGAAGCCAGATCTGTGGTTGATCTGAGATGGTAATGAAGGTACACAGCAGCTTCTAAGGCTCTTATCTCTCAAACAGAAGATCTAAATGCAGAGAATAAGTACTGTATCATTAGAAATCCAGGTCTTCAAACGAGTCCGGTTTTCAGGGAGAGGAGCATGCTGCAACTCTGGACTGGTAATGTCAGTGAGATGAGCTTCACAAAAGCTACTGTCTGCTCAAGAAATCTCTGCCTTGGGAAATGACATGGAGCCTCTTAGAAGGGCCAGTGTAAGTTCTATATGTGCTCATTACCCCTGAACTGGTGAGTTGTGGTTACTGTATCTACAACACACAGCACAAACTCCAAGAAAACTGCTGCTGTGAGCTGTGTGTCTGTAGTAGTCAGACTTGACTCATGTCTACCAGTGGTCCCGCCCACGCCCAATCACTTCTGCAGGCAGTCCCCCTGGGTCTGATTCAGTAACACAACTGTCAGGAAGTCTTCCCAGTGAATCGTCTGACTTACCATGATATAAGAGGCATTGATGTAGTCTGTGCCTTCCCCACTCAGGGATGAAATGCCAACCCTTGATCTTTCCACTGGAACACAGAACATTCATTATAAACAACCTTGTTCACGGTGCTGTATTACCTCATCCTCATCCTAATGCAAAATACAGCTAAATTTCTCAAGTTGAATCTGATCCTTAAGGTAATTTAAAAAATATATTTTGCATTTTTAGATAAGGCTTCAAAGGTTTAGGAGGCCTTGATTTTACATATTCTATAGTATAATTAGACAAATGTGGCTGTACTGCATTTTCCCCAAAGTATACTAACATTGCCAAATTGCCTACACATTTTTTTATTGGTAAAAAGTTGTTTAAGATTGAAGATAGTTTACCAGGGATGATCGAAGAAGTTCTGTTCTTTTCTCTGTTGCATTGCTTTAGGGCTGTAGAATAATCACTCTGCTGTATATTTGATTGACTCAGGAGCTGAGCAAGGGGATCAAAGAAAAATACAGGCATTTCACTTAAGTCACTCAAATACTCACACACACACACACAACCCAAGCAAGATAAGATATTCATATACATATATCTGATTTGTTTGCTGAGGATCCCCTGAATTAAACATTGTTTCAATAAACTCTGGAGCATCTATGTTCTATAGCAGGGGAATTGGAAGAAGCAAAGAACTTCCTCTAGTTTGACTTTCAGCACTGATAGGGTTTCCCTCATGGCTTCCTCGAAAGATGTGCACCTCCCACTCCTCTCAAGTCTCCTACTGCAGTTTGTAGGCAAATCGCATTTGATGTGCATGTGTGTGTGTGCAGAACCATATATGCAGCTAATCATTCTTCCTATTATTTAGCACTCCATTGCCTGAATACTCTATGTTCTGTTTACTTATTCCTTAACGAGTAAGTGTTGGGTTATTTCCAATGTTATGCTATTTCAAGGTTTGTAGCAGTGAATATCTCTTGTGAGTTTCTTTCTTTCTTTCTTTTTTTTACAGGCAGAGTTAGACAGTGAGAGACAGAGACAGAGAAAAAGGTCTTCCTTCCGTTGGTTCACCCTCCAAATGGCCACTATGGCCAGCGCACTGCGCCGATCCGAAACCAAGAGCCAGGTGCTTCCTCCTGGTCTCCCATGCGAGTGCAAGGCCCAAGCGCTTGGGCCATCCTCCACTGCACTCCCCGGCCACAGCAGAGAGCTGGCCTGGAAGAGGAGCAACCGGGACAGAACCGGCACCCCAACCGGGACTAGAACCCGGGGTACTGGCACCGCAGGCAGAGGATTAGTGCTCATTAGTTACTTAGAGTTCTTTCATAATTTTACTTTACTGTCATTTAGCAGTTTGCAGAATTGTTGATGTCTTGAATATAAATCTATGGTCTGTCAAAGAAGTTGCAAATGTCTTTGTTATCCCTTTTTAAGAAAGATTTTTTTTTAAATTTATTTGAAATGCAGAGTGATAGAGAGAGGGAGAGACAGAGAAAGAGATATTCTATCCACTAGTTTATTCTCCAAATGGTAACAAGAGCCAGGTCTGGGCTAAGCTGCAGCCAGGAGCCAAGAACTCCATCCTGGTCTCCATGTGTTGGCAGGAGCCCAAGTACTTGGGTCATCTTCTTGCTGGCTTCATAGTCACATCAGCAGGAGGTGGTTTGGAAGTGATGCAGATAGGACTCGAACCACTGTTCAGTTATGGGATGCTAGCATTGCAAAAAGCTGCTTAACATACTTCCCCATATCACTGGCCTATCTGTGTTCTCTCAGCCATTAGGGGAGTGAACCTGTAGATAGAAAATCTTTCTGTCTCTCCCTTTCTCTCTCTGTAACTCTGCCTTTCAAATATATAAAATAAACTTTTAAAGATCTGGTAAAACTTGGCATCAAATCATTTTCATAAAAATTATAGTTCTGAATTTAATTTGTTATATTCAGGTTATATTTTGGAAGTGAGACTACTGGCAACTGATTTGATTTCTTTGATACTGGCAACTGATTTGATCTCTTTGATAGTTATTGGTCTAATTGGATTTTCTAGGTTTTTTTTTTTTTTTTTTTTTGACAGGCAGAGTGGACAGTGAGAGAGAGAGAAAGACAGAGAGGAAGGTCTTCTTTTACCCTTGGTTCACCCCACAATGGCTGCTGCGGCCGGCGTGCTGCAGCCGGCGCACCGCCCTGATCTGAAGCCAGGAGCCAGGTGCTTCTCCTGGTCTCCCATGCGGGTGCAGGGCCCAAGCACTTGGGCCATCCTCCACTGCACTCCTGGGCCACAGCAGAGAGCTGGCCTGGAAGAGGAGCAACCGGGACAGAATCTGGCGCTGCAGGTGGAGGATTAGCCTATTGAGTCGCGGTGCCAGCCATAGTTTGTAAAAGCACATTTGACTGTATTTTATTGATTTCATATAGGTTTTCTTGTCAAAATATACTCATTTTATGCTTTTATGGATAAAATATTCTAAATTCTAATTGTTTCTATTTTAAGCTTAATATTATTTATTAATACATAATCTCCCCCTCAGTCTATGAGAACACAAATTTGTCTTTTTTGATAGTGTTTGACAGAATTGCATGCAGTTTTATTTAATCACTTTTTAATTTAATTGTATTAACTGTCTCTTTGGTGTAAGAAAGTTTTAACCTTTCTTAAATTATTTTTTCTTTGTATGTACTATATTTTTCTTTTAGCTTTTCTACATTCTTCTCAAATGCTTTTCCCTTTTATTTATCACCAAATAAATATACTTATGGCTATAAGTTTCATAGTGCTTCTTTTGACCTTTAGTTCTAAAGGTTTTATTATTTCCACTTTAGTTGTAAATATTGAAAAGAGCACTTTCAGTGCCCAAATATCCAGATTTTCATGAATCATTTAAAATTTTAAAAAAAATTTAAATTCTAAAAATTTACATAAGTGAATAAATTTCATGTATCTTATTTATTTTAAAGATTTACTTATTTTATTTGAAAATTAGAGTTACACAGAGAGAGTAGGAGAGGAAGGGAGAGAGAAGTCTTCCATCTGCTGTTTCACTTCCCAGATGGCCGCAATGGCCAGCGCTATGCCCATCAAAAGCCAGGAGACAGGAGTTTCTTCCGGGTCTCCCATGTGGGTGAAGGGGCTCAAGGACTTGAGCTATCTTCTACTGCTTTCCCAGGCCATAGCAGAGAGCTGGATCGGAAGTGGAGCAGCCGGGACCCAATCCGGCACCCACATGGGGTGCTGGCACTGCAGCTAACGTCTTTACCCACTACACCACAGCGCCAGCCCCATTTGTATTTTATACATACAGATTTAGGATCATAATGATACTTCTCACCCTACCCTCCCTGTCACTCATGCTCCTACTCTCCCTTCTCCTTTCTTTCTTATTTTTCCTTTTAATTTTTACAATGATATACTTTCAGTTTATTTTATAAACATAAGTTTAACCTCCCACTAAGTAAAGAATTCAACAAGTAGAAGAAAAAAACCACTGTTCCTCAACAGTATAGACAATAGTCAAATCTCAAAATGTCAAATTTGCTCATATACATTGCATTTTTTTTACTCTGTTAGTTACCACAGATCAGAGAAAACATATTTGTCACTGTCAGTTTCTAATTTTATAATATTACTTTCTGAAAATGAGATTAGTATGATAGAGATTCCTCGAAATTATTTCCAATTTGCCCAATTGGCTATTTAACTCATTTATATGTATATTAAAATATGTATGCAACAGACATGTGCACACACAAACACACACACTCATTCACTCACTCCCCTGCTACTTTACAGAGGATTAAGAAGGCCTAGAGTAGTGTCTCAGCCACCAGTCTTGGAGCCTAAATGGTACCATGCACAGCTGCTAGGTTTCTTCCTGACATTAATTCCTTTACCCGTGTCCTGAACCCTACCTCTCTGGACATAAGCAGGATCTCTCCTTCCTTTCTAACAGTTTCTAAAGAAGCTCATATGTCTCTCATTATAATATAAACAAAGAGACCTAAAATAAGCAAATAAACAACTCTTACCTTTGTCATTCTCTTCAGAATCAAGATTTTTAAGAATTATATAACTATTGTCCTTGATCCCTCAAGTCCATCCACTCCTTAACTACCTATAATGTGGCTTCATTGCCACACTTCTAAATAGTACTTTGTGAGGTGTATCGATGGCCTTACGGCTAAATCCAGTGGACTTCTCTAACTCCAGCATCTCTCACACGTCATCAACATTGGATGACTTTGTCTATTTCCTCCTTCTTGCAACATTATTTTATTTGGATTCTACCATTTCCCACTGTCCCAAATTTTCTTGTACTCTCTGATGCTTCCTTAGTGCCTTCCTTTTGGAGACTAGTCATTCACCGGTTAATTACAATTTTCCTTAAATAATCTCTCCTTAGCCTTCTTAAACGTTTCATTTTTAATTGCTGATCACTTGAAAATCCATTTCTCCAATGTATCTCTCATTTATGCCTCAAATTCACTATCCACTGCCAACTGTACTTGTTTACTGGGAAACCTACCAAGTACCTTGAAATTTAGAATTAGTTGTGCCATTGTTACCCCTACTGCTTAAGCACTGTGACTGCTATCACCCCTCTCAGTTGCTTAAATCAGAACCGCGGTATTAATGCTTGTCTCTTCTCTCCTCACTACTGTGTCCAGTGAATCAGCAAGTCCTGTGTCTGACTATTAAATATATCCTGGACAGTTCTTCCCTGAGAAGGTGCACCCTTTTCTGTCCTCCCCTAGTGTCCTGTTTTATTTCAGTAATGGCAGTTTCCATGCTAATTTGTGTTTGTCTGTTTTCTTATTGGACTCTTCCATTAGACTGGAAGCACCATGAGAGCAGGAGGAGCAGATGTGCTTGTTTTTAAATTGTACATTAATGTTTGTGTTTTAGTAATAAACACAAAGGACTGGCATCTGGTAGGTGTCTGGTAAATATTCGTTGAATACTAAGCATGCAATTTGTTTCAAGTAAAATTTTCTATGGATAGAACTTGAACAAATATCTTTTGTAAACGATTTCACACACACACACACACACACACACACCACATACCTCTATTTCTCTACTGATGTTGTTAATAGGAAAGAGTCAAATATTTTCTTAAATGCATTCTGACCTTATCATTCATATTTCAGTTTGGATCCTGTTTGTTTAGCTGAAGTCATGGCAATTCTTTTTGCAATTATGTAAGGGGAAATTATATTTAAATGAGAATTCTGTTGAATATGGAAAAGCTATCTTAACCAATCTAATTTTATTGTTTTACATTTCTTTATTATCTTTTTCTGGAAACCAAACTACACACCTTTCTTTCTCTAGAGCAATCCTTTATAACTCAGATAAGTCAAGCAAAATGCTATTCCTCCTGACAAGTTTTGGGTTCAAAATCCAACCCACTCTTTCTTTTTCAGCACAAAAGGTTATGACTGAGAAGGCAAAAGGCCAGAGGATCTTCATGATGGCTAAAATAGCCTGTTGCAGACTGGGGAAAAGGCTGAAAAAAAAGTGAAATCTTAAGGTTTATTAACTCTTCTGGAGCTCCCAGCGTCTCCCAAATTCTTCTTCAGAAATTTGCCCAGGGGGTGGGCATTTGGCTCACGGGCTAAGACACAGCTTCGGACACTTGGCATCCCGCATCAGAGTGCCTGGTTGGAGTTCTGGCTATGCTTTTAAATCTGGCTTCCTACTGAGGCACACTCTGAGAGGCAGTAGGTGACAGATCAGAGATATGAGTCTTTACCACCCACATGGGAGACCTGGATCGAGTTCATAGCTCCTGGTTTTGGTCTAGTCCAGCCTTAGCTACAGCAGGCATTTGGGGAGTGAACTAGCAGATGGGAGAGCTCTTCCTCTCCATCTCTCACTCTCTCTCTCTCTCTTTCAATTAAAATAAGAGTATTTAAATTTAAAAAGAGTAAGAAGAAGAAAATTGCCCCCCTGTTTCCCCATGAATCCTGAGAATTGATAAGTAGGAATACTGCTGGGGGAAATAGCATAGCCCCCTTCCTGTGGAGTCACGGCTCTGTACATTCTCTGATCCCACATGGCAGCTCTAAGTTTTTGTTTGCTAATTTTGAAAAATCAGAGAGTGAGTGCTGCCAAAGGTATACTATCAAACAAAACACACTCTCCTTCTTGGTTTACTGTCTGCAAGGTGAGCAGGAGAAACCCAGGTTGAAGAAGCTATTGTTCCGATGTGGCCTATTCTAGTCCTGGGGTTTTAAGTGAGACACAGATTTTTTTTTTCCCCAGGAGTAGCAGGAACAGCCTGATCCACAACACTTGTGCTTAAGTGGTCTGGTTTATTCAAAGTAAAAAGAGTACTTATAGTTTGTATTACAAGTTCTGTCTGTTTGTTCTGTTATGTGCAATGCCCTCCTTCCCTGAACTAAGTTTGCATTTCTAAAAGTTAGTCTAGGGTTTCTGAGAACTTTTCTTCTTGCTACTCAGAATTCAGCTTCTCTTTAAAATCACCGTGTGGCATTGTAACCATAAAAAACACAGATGGTTCAAACAAAAAGCCTCTGTGCAATAATCTCAACCTATCCACATGGCCTTGTTGACTCGAGTGAGAAGATGCAGGGAAGTTCAACACTGGTGACAGGTAAGTGGCTTCCAAGAGAACTCACCTGGAACTGTTTTTCTAGTTTTGTTTTGCCTGTTGGTCCTGGAATGAGGAGTGCATTAACATAGGCATGAATATGCGTGTCCGGAACTTCCGTTTCTTTACTTAGTATGGCCTCAACCAGTGTGTCATGAATGAAGACATACTGCTCCTGGAAAAAGAGTGACAGTAAGAGCATTGCTTCCAGTTCTCCTTATGTGAAGTATCTTCAGAAAACACACAGAAAATTTCATGAAAAAAAAATTAAAAATGTATGGATTTTTTTTCTTTTAATGTTAGCAGTAAAAATGGGTTGTCTTGAATTCCATTTTCCCACAAGATTTTTGAAATATCTTTATATATATTTAGGGGCAAAAGTAGTAACTTTCTATTGACAAAAAGTTTTACAAAATGGTCCTGGGGGAGAATTGCTTTCTGGACTTAGTAGGACATCAGAGAGAGGAGAGGAATGGTCAAGGGAAAATCAGCCCCCTTCTTGCCTCATTTATCCTGCCTTGAAAATGTGGGCAGGAGGCAGGAAGACTGGGGGAGACAAAGCAGTGTCTCCCCTGACTATCCCTCAAACCTCACACTTTACATTCTCCTGGGGATGTTGTGACTCCTATACTTCTGGTGAGACTTCCTTTCTCCCATCTCAAATTCTTCTGGGGGACACTTCCCTGGATGCATCTGATGAGAATATCGTTTCCTTGCTGGAAGGAAGGTTGCTTGGTTTTGAAGTGCACTCAAGCATATGTTTCTGGTGGCTTTAAAACTGCCATCCATAATTTTCGTTTTAAATTCACTCTTATTTAGAAGTAATAAAAATGCAGTACAGATTTGGAGACTGTCATATGTCATATACTGGAAAGTGTTATAGACCAAATAAGGGATATAATTTGACCATAATTCATTTGTTAACATAGAAGATCAAGGGCATTGATTTACTGTGGGTGTGAACAACTCCAGGCATTCGCTCTCAGGGATGGGGGTGGGCAGAGGCATTCTTTTTCTGGGTCTTTGGTCTTGCTAATGTGATTTTGAAGGGGCACCAATGATTCAGTTGGTGCAAGTGGGATGCATCTGTGTTAGGGATTGGAATATGTCCCCCACAAAAGATATGTGACATAATTTGTGAATACGGTTATTGTGGATGTAATTAATTAAGAAGTCAACTGAAGTAGGGTGATGACTGGTACCCTTAGAGGAAGACAGATATTTGGAATCAAAAGGAAGATGGTCATTTGTAAAATAAGGCAGAAACTGGAGTTACTGCTACAAGCCAGCAAATGCATGGAGCTACATGGATGTAGGCAGGCAGATAGGATAAAAATGATCAGATTTATAAGCTGGAGACCATGCCCTCTCTGATCTCACACTCCTGCCTGTACACCCACTTGCCAATCAGGCTATGTAACAACTCCCCTTTGGAAGTGGATAAAAGACCTGGAACAGGGTGGGGACCCCTCTCCTGTGCATTTCTCTCACTGCATAAAAAGCTTGAAAACATCATGTTGTCAGTCTATTTGAGCCAGTATTCAGAATTCTTCTCTGAATACATAGCAAGAGCCCACTGGCTTATTAATACTGAAAATTATTTATTGTTTTGACAGGCAGAGTGGATAGTGAGAGAGAGAGAGACACAGAGAGAAAGGTCTTCCTTTTTGCCATTGGTTCACCCTCCAATGGCCACTGCGGCCGGCACATCTCGCTGATCCGAAGCCAGGAGCCAGGTGCTTCTCCTGGTCTCCCATGCGGGTGCAGGGCCAAGGACTTGGGTCATCCTCCACTACCTTCCCGGGCCATAGCAGAGAGCTGGCCTGGAAGAATACTGAAAATTATTAATAAGCAGCCCGATCTCATAAATACCAGAAGCTGGCAGAGGCAAACAGCTAGAAGCTTCTGAGGGTGTACAACCCAGATAATTCCTTGTTTTCTGATTTCTAGATTCCAAAACTATCAGGGAATAAATTTCTGCTGTTTTAAGTCACTCAGTTTGTAGCACTTTCTTATGTAAGTCTTAGGAGACTGCTACACTTGCGTTTTTAAAGGATATTTCCATCCCTTAGACAAATAAAGCCATCTTTTAAAAACTCATACCTCAGTTTGCACCAAATAATTTCTCTGTGAACGAATGTGTTTTAAGAAGCCAAATATGTTGACAGTTCCTTCATGTTGAATTTGCTGCAACATACTGTCTAGCACAATATAGGTGCCTGTTCTTCCAACTCCAGCGCTGAAGAAAATACAAAGAAAACAATATTTCAATGTCAAGCACAAAATAAACTTGAAAAGAGGTGACTACTGGCTGTCATGCTGCTTAAAACAATTTCCTCCCCTAAGCAAATGAGTCACAAAATACATTTAGAAATCCAAAACTGCAAATAGTTTACTAGTTAAGCAGAATGCTTTAAACAAAAATCTTAGTTTTTTGTAACGGGTCAACTGCAACACAACCCATTTCTGTTTGAGTTTCTTAAAAAAATTTCAGCAATTATATGTATTATCCATTATGTTATTATACAATGGAAATATTATGTATCAGAGTATAGCAAGTAGACATTTAATCTGAGAAAAATGAAAACATCAGATTCACCAAATTCTGAAAAGCAAAGGTCCTTGGCTCTCTGTAGTGCCAGGCTGATACATTTGTAAAGGTTTCCACATTAATGGGAGAAAGAATTTGATAAAGCTTTCAGCTGAAAATATCATTTCAGGGAGATTGTGAGGAATAAAGCATAACTTGAGTGATTTCTAAAGGGCCATTATCTATCAACTTCTTCAAAGGTTCTACCAGAGGGACAGAATTCAGAGGCAGGGAGTCTTTTCAAATGTTCTGACAAGTAGGAAGTGCTGGAGGAGGAAATCAGCACCTGCTCTGCACAATAGCCTGGTGCTTCTCCATTTGCGGAGAAACAATCCCTGACCTTCAGAGCTGTTCTCCTTGCATTTCCCTGCTTTCCTCAACTTATCATCAGGTTAACAGATGAAAAAAAAAAAAGAAAACAAAACTCAAGATAGGTGATAGGTCCCTCAAATTCTGTCTGGAGACAACTCCTGAGATAGGTAATTAAAATGTGTCAGATAAGCTGTATATCAAAGGAGAACACTTGTTTCTGTAAAAACACGGACACTGCTTTGATAAAGACACAGCACAGAGAAGTGAATTTGATTTTTTTAGTCCAAAGGCTTGGTACCTAATCAGCTTTCAGTAAATATTAACTGCCATTATTATTTTAACCAAAAATTTTAGATAATGTCATTTTTTTCTGTTTCCTGAAATATAATTTTTATTTGATAGATACATTCTTTATCCAAGAGCCTTGGATATTAAGGCTTTTGCTCAACAATGAATTGGTAATTCAATTCATTCTGACGGATTAGGAAGAACCCGGGAAAACAACCCAGATAATTTGATCCAAAAAAATGTTTTAAAAAGTTGTTCTGCCCAATTTCTCACACTCTATATGCCTTGGTTTCTTCACAGTAACCCTGGCTTAACAACTGGAATAGTAATTCCTGGGAACAGGAGATGTGCCTCAAGCATTTTTATACCATAGTGCTAAATACTGTAATGGTCTCTGTTTAAGGACAAAAACATTGTTTCAGTTGTCTCACATAGTAAGTTGAAACCCAATAGAATAATAAACATCAAAGTATCTGGTGCTATGAAATATTCAGCAATCAAACTCTGAGTTTGGTATACTCATTTCCTAGTGATCAGTATTGGTTGAATATCATTTATTTGAAATGCTTGGGATCAGAAACATTTCAGATTTGGGATTTTTCAGGCTATGAATACTGAACACACAAATTGAGATATCACAGAGATGGGGCCCAAGTCTAAATGCAAAATTCATTTATGTTTCATATAAACCTTATACACAGAGTCTGCAGGCAATTTTATGAAGCATTTAAGCATGAAACAAAGAGTTTCACGATGTGGAAAATTCTACCCTGGCCACATGTTGATGCTCAAAAAGATTTGGATTGTGGAGCATTTTGGATTTTTGCTCACTTCATGAAATCACTCCCATTTTGGCCAAAACTGCTTCACCAATTTCCATTTTTGTTGGCACACACAATTCCACAAGTTTAGAGTGCACCTCTGGGACTCACCTGCAATGGACAACAACAGGTCCCACTGCATGGCGCTTGGCATGGGCTGCCTTTCTCACAAAGGTCAGCACTGGAAGTGAGAACTCTGGCACCCCCATGTCTGGCCACTGAGTGTAGTGATACTGCGTCACCACACGCCCACTGGGTCTTCCTTTCTGGGAGCCCTGGAAGAGTTAAGACAGCTACCAGCGGTTAACACACGCACACATGTGCACACATACACACCCTTACACAGGGTTCTTAAACATATGTTGATGTCAGGGGTCTTCAATGAAGCAAAAATGTACACTGTCATTTGTGATGATTAATTTATGTGCTCCCATGCTAGGCTGTGGTGACTTGTGTTTTTGGTCATACACTACAGCCACACCACTTCTGTGTGGTATATATTTTGTGAAGATATATATTTTTTAGGTGTGATGAACACTGAAATCAGTTGAGTGACACAGATCACCTTCACTAATGTGGGTGAGACTCCTCTGATTAATTGAAGGTGTTAATAGCAAAGGCAGTGGCTTCCTGAAGAAGGGATTTTCCTTAATACTGCAACACAGACACCTGTCTGAGTCTTCAGCATGCTGCCCTGATGAATTTTGTCTCTCAGCTGCAACCTCAGCTCTGACCCATATTTACAGGCTGCCCGCCTGCTATGATAAGAACTTACTACCTTTATATATATTTTACTGTAGCTTGGTTATATCACCCAGAAAAAGAACCAAATGCATTATAGAATGGTGGTATTATTGTAGGCAGGCATATAGAATAAAATTGATCAGGTTTGCGAGCTGGAAGACCATGCCCTCACCACGCTCCTGTGTGACCTCACGCCCCTACCTGGCCACACCTGTATGTCCACTGGCCAATCAGGTTAATTAACCTTTGGAAGTGGATTAAAGGCCCGGGACACAGTTGGCACAGCCTTTTCCCCTTTCCTTTCTTTGGCCTTATGCCATTGTGGGCCAGTGATGCCCTGCAATTCCAGGGTGCATGGCCTTCAGGCCACCCACCTCATGCTTTCTGGCCTACAAACCCCCCAAGTGGCTGGCTCCTGGTGATTGGTATGAATCCAAATTTCTCTTTAGATAGGGCCCTCACTCTCCTATGCATCTTTCTCACTGAATATAAAGCTTAAAAACTTATCATGCTGCTTGGTCATTTATGCCAGTATTCAGAATTCTCTGAATATTAGGCAAGAACCCACACAAGCTTATAAATATTGGGAATTTATTAATAAGAACATGGTGATATTGTATGGCACCCCATATTCAGATATCAACATGGACATTATTGTTTTTAAAATTTATTTCTAATGAATAAAAATTGTATATATTGCAGGACTTGTACTTGTGAAAATTTACCAGAGCCTAACCTGCTGAAAAACAAGGAAGTTTCAAGAAAGGTCAGTTAGAAAATTTCAAGAAAGGTCAGTTTCTGGGAAACTGCAACTTAGCAGATAACAGGGAATACCAGTTTGGAAACCCCCCTTGTGCAATGTACTAAGATAAGTGAAACTTCTGTGTACTAAGATAAGTAAAACTGCTGTATACTAAGATAAGTAAAACTGCTGTGTGCTAAGATAAACAAAAACCCCCTTCCCCTTTGTATTCACTTGCTTAAGATAATTTTGTGGTTTTTGCCTTTAAATACTGCCTGTAACCCTCGTCTGGCACCTCACTCTCTCAGGAGGGAGGGGTCCGTTTTGTGCAAAATGTAAATAAACCGCCTCTTGTGCTTGCATTGCCGGTGTCCAGAGTCTGAATTTCTGGGTCCCCAGGGTGCTACCCAGGACCCCGCCAGCTTTGGGTCCTTCAATATTTGTGATGTACAACATCATATTTTGAAATATGTGTGCATTGCAGGACAGTTAAATCAAGCTAATTAATATATGCATTACTGTCAGGGACCATGCAGCATGTGGCCTCTTAGTGGAAAACTACTGAGGCAGGGCTAAAACAGCCCAGGCTGCAGAGTACTGATAAGGCAACCTTGTGTGACCTTGTGCCTTAAGACCTTGTAACCTTTCCCCTACTTGCACAAGCATTGCAGCTACAAGATAAGCTCCCCCTCCTTCCCCCACCCGACACCCTGCCTTTATGATATATAAGTGTGTGGTTGAAAAATAAAAATTGCAGCTTGATCAGCCATCTTGTCTTGCTGCCATCTTTGTGTCTCCTGTCTCTTCATTTCTCCTTCTAGGTGCTCAGCCCCATAGTTGACGTCCCGCGGGACGGGACACATTACCACAAAAAAATATTTAATTGTGGTGAAAATACTAAAGCTACTCTCTTAGCAATTTTAAAGTACGCAATAGATAACTATTAGTTATCATATTATACAATAGATCTCTTGAACTTATTCTTCCCATGTAATGGAACTGTTTTTTAAAAAGATTTATTCATTTATTTGAGAGGTAGAGTTACAGAGAGGGAGAGACACAGAAGCCTTCCATCCACTGGTTCACTCCCCAAATGACTGCAAGAGCTGGAGCTGGGCCAATCTGAAACCAGGAGCCAGGAGCTACTTCTGAGTCTCCCATGCAGGTGCAAAGGTTCAAGCACTTGGGCCATCCTCTGCTGCTTTCCCAGGCCATTAGCAGAGAACTGGATATTAAGAGGAGCAGCCAAAACATGAACTGGTGCCCACATATGATGGTTGCACTGCAGGAAGAGGCTTAACCTACTACATGACAGCACAGAGCCCGAAATTTTTCATCTGTTGGCCAATATCATTCCAATTTCCCCTATTTACAGAACTGGTAACCACTATGCCATTTTCTAGCTCTATGAAATAGACTTTCTTAGATTCCACATATAAGTGAGATCATGTGATATCTCTCTTTCTGTTTGCCTTATTTTACTTAAAATAACATCCTCTAGCATTCATCCAGGTTATCAGAAATGACAGATTAGATAATGGTCCATTGAGCATGTGTGTGTGTGTGTGTGTATACCTTTTCGTCTACCTTTTCATCAGATGATGCAATATCCCCATGAATTTCATAAATACAACTTCAGGAATATAGTGAGTCTTCCCACCCCCACCCTCACCCCCATCCCCACCCTTCTTTCTCCTTCCTCTGCTATTCAATATTCCCATCATTTTTGACTCACCTTTTTAATCTTTGTGTTTCTCAGGGTAAAATTCCTAACAGTATAATAGGCAAGCACTTGGACACTCTTCTGATTGACCAGAAAGTTCCCGTATTCTTCACTGCCATCAGCAGGCCAGTATTGGTCACACTTTCTCTGCAAAAGAGAAAGCAAAACTACTATTTCCATATTCAAATGTTCCATGTAAAAGTCATCTTTAACATTAGTGAAAGCTTGAGAATTACAGGAGTGGACTTCCTTTTTCTTTTTACTATTTTCATTCCTTTCTAAGTGATTGCAAAAATAGTTGTAGAGGAGACCTGGAAAGAATCATGGAACCGAAAGAGACTTAAGATGATTCATTCCAACCTCCCCCTGCAGATGAGGAAAGAGAGGCCAGATGTATTGAGTTACTACAAAGCCAAACTGGAATCTAGGGCTAATGAACTGAAATATTTTTCATTCTACATTGCTTTTTATGGAGTCCTATTTACTTACAATAAAGAATGTATTGAAAAAGCAGTTAATTTGATTTATAGTGAAACCTTTTTGATCTATAATGTGAATAGCCTCCATTTGGGCGCCGTGTTTACTAGAAGGGAATCTTAATTGACTTTCATAACTTGCTACTCTCTAATGCTGACTCGAATACAACTAATTTTAAGCAACTTGAATCACCATTCCAGGGATGACATAACAGATTACCAACATACCCTTCCCTTTTCCACAAGGTTAGTTATCATGACGATCACTTCCACGTTGTGCTCCCAAATCATTCTCCAAAAATCTTCAGCTGTGGACTTCAGTGGTCCTTGGGCAGCAATATAAGCCTTTGGTCTGTTGTATCCCTGAAGAAACAAATGACAAATGTTCCTTACTAACTGATTTATATGATATTTAAAACTGCATAGTATATAAGCACTTTCTTCCTATAAAAGAAAATAATAAAAAAACTGCAAAGATTGAGAAATTTGATAGTACTAGTAAGGGTAGTGATTTCTTCTTTATGATTTTTGTAAAAATATGTAGCAAGAATTCTGTTTGCCTTGAGACAACCACACCTCTATGCATGTTTTATTCCAAGTGCATTTAATCCAAGTCTATTTACAATGCTTAAAATATGCTCCTTAACTGTCCTGCCTTGAATTGTATTATTGGCAATGAATCTCAGTTAAGAAATCTCTGGAGATATTCTCCTTGGTGATACTGGGCAGTGTTAATTGCTAATAGTTATCCTAGCTTCCCCTTGCTGAGCACCCATTGTTGGACAAGATGCTTTATAAACATCAACCTTAATCCCATCTATGCAAAATGGAAGCATTTCAGTTCAGAGATGAGGAAATTGAAGCTCAGAGGAGTTAAGGGACTTTCCAAGGCCCATGGCTAATCAGTGTCAAGATGGGAATCAAAACCAATTCTAACTGCAGAGCTCATGTTCATCTGACATACATAATACTGTCTCCTCTGGAAGCATGAAGAGCTTGCCTGTAACAAATCCCTTTAATACTTATGTATTCACTCCTTAGAATGCAGGGTCCCTCATAGCATTAACCTGCAGGCAACCAGACTTTGAGGTCAGTGTTAAGAGCACAGCTAAGTTCTGTTGACATTTAGTTGATCATGGTGAGAAGTCAGTAAGTTAGTGACTGGTGTACAGTCTCTGAAGAACTTTCACAAGTTCCATAAAGCTGGATTCCTGAGGTACTCCAGAGTATGAAGGCTAGTAACTGGTTTAATAATTGTCAGTTCTACCATGTGAATATTTCAGCCAGTATCTTCTATATGCACAGCATTGTGCCAGGAGTTACGGAAAATTTAAAATAAGCACTGTTGCTGCTTTTCACATTTAAGGGGTTATAAACCTATATTATACATATTTATCTTGTACATTATCAGCCTACATTCCCCTCTTAATCAGGAGATAAGCCAAGTACAACAATTTGTCATTCAATCTAAAATCCTTTCATCATAGGACCTCTTGGAAATTATTTACTGCTGACTTAAATTTTATCATCTATTAAGTATTATGTATTAAACACCAGTATTTGTATGACATCATAGTATAATGAATTCAGAGTCTAATATAATTCCCACAACATTTTCAGTTAAAATGTGCTTACATCAACATAATTGGCATTGATGTAATCAGTCAGTTTGCCATCTTTTTCAGCAAGTTGTGCAAGCTTAACCCTGCTATGATCATCTGTAATAAAAAAGAATATATTTCACTGTTGTGCAGACTACTTTTCAGAATACAGTTCATTTATATCTGTATCATAATTTATCTCATGCCATTAAAATGAGTACAAAAAATCAGTTATTCTAATAGGCTTTTGGGGATACAGAGATGAAAAAGATAACAAAGAATTAGGGTCTCTGCCATCAAGAAAATTTCTAAGGTAATAGGAGAGAAGAGAACATTTACACACAAAGTTTTGTGAAGGTGTTGAGAGAGGTGCTAATTACCAAGGGGGATACAGAGACAGAAACTATCAGTCTGGAATGATAATAAGTTTTCATAGAGGTTGAACCATGAGATTAGCATCTTAGATATGTTGTTTTAAATGGATACTGTGGTTGTGAACAGTGGAGAGTCACTCACAGAAGCGTGATGGGGCCTTAGAAACCAAGATGGATTTCAAGAGATATAGGGAATTAAAAACATAAATCTAAGATCCAATACCATCAAATTATTAGAGAACATTGGGGAAACCCTGTAAGAAATTGTCATAAGCAAAGAAGTCATGGAAAAGAACTCAGAGGCACAGTCAATCAAAGCCAAAATTGAAAGATGGGATTACATCAAATTGAGAAGTTTCTGTACCGCAAAAGAAATACTCAGCAAAATGAAGAGGCAACTGACAGAAAGGGAGAAATTATTTGCAACCTATGCAACTGACAAAAGATTAATAACCAGAATATATAAATAGATCAAGAAAGTCAACAATAACAAAACAACCCAGTGAAGAAATGGGTAAAGAACTTAAACAGACATTTTTAAAAAGAGGAAGTCCAAATGGCCAACAGACACATGAAAAAATGCTCAGGATCACTAGCCATCAGGGAAATGAAAATCAAAACCACAATGAGGTTTTACCTCACCTCAGTTAGAATGGCTTTCATACAGAAATCAACAAACAAATGCTGGCAAGGATGTGGGGGAAAAGGCACACTAACCCACTGGTGGGAATGTTAACTGGCAAAGCCACTGTAGAAGAGAGTATGGAGATACCTCATAAATCTGAATATAGGCCTACCATACGACCCAGCCATCCCACCACTCCTGAGAATTTATCCAAGGGAAATGAAATCAGCATATGAAAGAGTTATCTGTACCCCCATGTTTATTGCAGCTCAATTTACAACAGCTAAAATTTGGAACCAACCCAAATGCCCATCAACTGAAGACTGGATAAAGAAATTATGGGATATGTACACCATAAAATACTGCACAGAGGTTAAAAAAATGAAATCCTGTCATTTGCAACAAAATGGATGAAACTAGAAAAAATCATATTTAGTGAAATAAGCCAGTCCCAAAAGGACAAATACCATATATTCTCCCTGATCTGTGATAACTAATAGAGCACCTAAAAGGTAACCTATAGAAGTGAAATTAACACTTCAAGATGCAATGACTTTGAATAGCCTTTGTCTCAATTGTTGAGGAACAGTTTTTTTTCCCCATACAATTTGTTGAACTCTTCTTTACTTAGTGTAGAGTTAATCGTATGTATATAAAGTTACTTGAAACTAGATCTTAGGGGCCGGCGCTGTGGCACAGCGAGTTAAAGCCCTGGCCTGAAGCACCGGCATCCCATATGGGCGCCAGTTCCAGTCCCAACTGCTCCTCTTCCAATCCAGCTCTCTGCTATGGCCTGGGATAGCAGTAGAAGAAGGCCCAAGTTCCTGGGCCCCTGCACCCACATGGAAGACCCAGAAGAAACTCCTGGCTCCTGGCTTTGGATTGGCACAGCTCTGGCCATCTGGCTCTGTTGTGGTCATCTGGGGAGTGAACCAGCAGATGGAAGGCCTCTCTGTCTCTACCTCTCTCTGTAACTCTGTCTTTCAAATAAAAATAAAATAAATCTTAAAAAAATAAACTAGATCTTAGTAAAAATTAAAAATGAAAATAGGAGAGGGAGGAAGAAGAGGAGTGGGAGAGTGCGTACGGTGGGAAGAATCACTTATATTCCTAAAGTTGTATTTATGAAAAGCATAAAGTTTGTATTCCTTAAATAAAAGGCTGCTGGGGATAAAAAGAGATACGGTGAATATAAAGAAGAGTGAGAATGAATAGATATAAATAAGAAGTGCTATACAAAGATAGAAAAAGAGAGTGTAAGTTCACAGGGAAAAATCAGTGAGATTCTATCAATGAAAAATAAAAAGCCAGATAGCTTCTCACTGAGAAGAAAGGGAGAGAGAACAGGTAAGAAAGCAAGTGGAACACAGCAATACAAGGAAGGCATTCAACTTGTGCTTTATAAGACAATACGAAGAACACTAAGAAAGGAAGGAAACGGGTAAGGTAGAAGAAAAAGGAGAACATCTAAAGAGAATCTCATTTGGTTAGTAAATCCACAAAAAAGTATGCACATCATAAGGGAAACAGGACTGAGGGCAGACAGAAACAACACAAGGATGTACATAGTTCAAGGATCTGGAGGAAGGATAGGACGAAATTGGAGCTTGTTTTGTTGAAAGGGAACAGGTGCCATTAATGGAAAATGATGTAAGCTGGAGTGCTATTGCTCCAAGAGTTGTCTCATACAAGAGGTATTCCTGAAACAGTCACAGGAAGTCTGCTGTCAGATGACTTCAGGACAGTGTTCAAGGGCACAGCAATGCCAACAACCATCAAGTCAGAGCTGAGTGAAGGATATACTTACAAGCGACAATGTTTATATAACGGTTCTTGTGCTTGTTGTCTGGATGGTTGGAGCTGTCTGCTGTGATGCCTAAGTCAGCAGTACAGCTCTGCACTTCCTGTAAGAAATTGCATGCATGCCATTTGAACATGCGTTCTTTTGAACACAGTGCCTTAAAATATAATAAGGAAGACAAAACAAAGTATTCTATCCAAAAATTTTTTTTACATGTTACAACTACTTCTTGGCTATAAAAAAATGCAGTGAAATAATGCCTTACCTGGTAAAACTCTTTCAGTGTCTAATGAGGGAATGAATGCCAAAAAAGTAAAGAAATCAAATTCCACAGCACACGACAAATGAGAAAAAAAAGTGTTCATATTAGGTTTACAATGGAAAACTATGATCATGCAATAAATACATTCGTCAAATACTAACAAAACAGAATGTTTCAAACAGTTGCATGCAAATCAAAATGTCTAACAATTTCAAATCTTAAAATTATGTAAAAGGAAAAAATAACACTTTTTAAAAGGGGACAGTGATGTAATAATATGATGAACTTTTAAAAAGCAAATGAGAAAAAAATTACATTATCTGACACATTTTATCATAATAGGTGGATTGTGTTATATTCAAATATAACTTTATTTGCCTACTATAACACTATTTGAAACTCTGAATTGGTGATACTTTAAAATATTTTTGAGTTAATTTAAAGCATAAATAGCTTCCTATTAGGTGGTTTGTAACAGATTTGGGTTGTCAAAAATTACAAGTCTCTTCAATTTCTAAAATCACAATACTCTGTCACTTTGAAAGAAAATTTAAATAATATTCAATATTTTCTATATATATATGATTAGTAGACCTTTTTTATTTAAACCTCAATGGGCACACGAAAGTTATTTTGTCAATTTTCTCTTAAAGTGAGTTAAAATGCTTCTCAGATATTTTCTATCTAAATGTATTAGTTCATAAATTATAATTATTTAGTATTAAGATAATATAACTTAATTATAGCTTCTGAGAAAATATGGAACATAACTGTGAATCTGATGCATTAGCGAATGGCCCAGCCTCTTTCTAAATAAGTGTTTAAAGTCTCTTTTGCAGCAAATCAACTGAACAATCAAAACCAATTAATACAGGAACCACTTAAAAGGTGTAGCATTATTAGTTACTAAGCTAATTATTAAGTTAATAAGATGTTTCTTTGAAACAGACTATGTTATAAGCAGCACAATTAAAATAATCTTGAGTAAAAATATGAGATTATTATATTAATTTAATTATTATAGACTGATTAACAATATTCAAAATGATTTTATAGAGTAAGCACCATAAATCTTCCTTTGTATATGTGCTGTCACCAACTCTTGACTATAAAAGATCTATTTCTGCTTTTTTTTAGCATTTGGAAGATTAAAACCATATTTGACATTTTTCCTACTGTAATTACAGTTTTGTTTGATGTTAGCCTAATAAATTCTTACTGTTGGCAGGGAGTTAACATTGACAGTAACAAGTAACCTCTAACTTATGGTAAGAAAAATGTAATTTAATGTTTTAAATATGTAATTCTTCATAGTATTTCACTTTACTTGGCGTTACTACACACTATTTGCTTATTCAGTGTGGCTATGATTTAAATTTTCTTGGGAGATTAAATGAACTGGCTTCTAGTATTTTAAATTTAAGGTAAACATACCACAATTTACTTGCATTTCTTTTAATTTCTTAAGGGTCTTATTCCAGCATTTTCCTGTCCTAATATATCTGGATTGGTTTAAATCCTGGGCAGTGGTGCTGGGTGCTGTGAGTGGTGGGTGCGGATTCTGTGATCAGACTCAGAACTCCAGGCACTTCAAGGGTGCCCAAGGCGCCTTGGGGTTCAGGGGGTCATGCAATGCCCTAGGAGCTCCCTCCTGGTGAACAGCCAGAGAGGAGGCTGAACACTGCCTGATGCAAGAACGGTGCAAGGAGCTCCTGTTTTTAAATCACAGACCTGGTCTGAACCCAGCTTTGCAATGTACCAACTGTTAATGAACTTCCATGGAGCTTGATGTCTTCGATAACAGGAATTTAAAAACAAAACAAAACAAAAGAACTCAAATTACTCCAAGATTTGAAGGTTGAACGTGGAAACATTAGTCTGATGACACAGTAGGGGGTGTTCACTAATGGTAACTTTTATTTTTTTGTGTCTGTTATTAACTTTTGGCTTATGCTTTTTCTATTTCAAAAAGTCTGGTTAGCTGATAATTCATGACAAATTTGCAGTAAAACTTTCTGTTCCTATTATCTAGGAATATATACTAGAATAGCACTGGATTATTTTTCACTGGTTATTCAGTCCAAGGTTTTTTAAGGAATGCATTTTGTCTTGAGAAGATGTGATTTTACCTTATATCATGAAAGTTATCTAATTTAACTTTTGTATTTGCATTGGAATAATACATAACAATTAAGAATATGTATGTAATTTGGCTGAAAATCATGAAATTTAGTAGCTCAGTAGAATTTATGGAATTTAAAAATTAAAATGAACTGGTGTTACCAATCTCAATTTTTACAAAGAGAATATCATAACTCAAAATTTTATGGGAGAGAATTAAGCATGTTTTTATTTTTCTACTGGTACAATTTGGTTTTTTAAATGAAAAACCTATTTGATAAAGTTTATGATGATTATAACACAACACACTTCCTAAACACATAATTTGGAAACTAATATTTTCAACAGAAGAGAAAATGGTTTCAATGTCTTTAGATCAAGATATAGTCTACTGCTGAATCTTAAATTAATTATGTTCTATTTTACTTAAAATATACATATTAAAATCATACCTCAAATTCTTCAGTAAACCCATTACTTGCATGTAAGTCTGCAACATGTTTTGGGAAGTGCTTTATTGGAATTGCTCCAACATCATCTAAGTGAATTAAAAATCTATATTAGAAAGTATAATGTAATGGAAATAAATATGCCACAACCTGTAATTTCTTACAATCCCAAATAAATCTGAAAGTTCAACTGTTAAGCAACAATGATCAATTTTCTCTAAGTCTATTACAGTCACCATATGCATTTTAGAAATACAATTTGATTTTCTTTTCCACCTATACTTTAATGGAAATATAATTTATATTCAATGTTAGTTTATAATTATTCTCCTATAGAGGCACCTCTGTTTATCTGTTTATCAAATGGACTGTTATCTCTTCAAGTACAAGTTTCTTTAACGTGAGTGGGGTTTCATATAAAGACTGGGGAAAAAAAGACCTGCAGAAACAATGCAATTATCGTGCAATTAATTAATGGATGTAATCTTATCATTGTAACCCTAGGGTCAATGAATAGCTTAATCAATTTTATCATGCACCAAGCACAATATATAGTACAATTTCAGTTTTATAGAATTGTCCAAATTACTGTCTTAGAATCAATTTTAGTCCAATATATACATTTAAAACCTTTTTTCCTTCTCTCTAAAAATGATTTATTTACATGCAGGATAGTCATTAAGGATGATGACAAAAACCTTTGAGACTTTTCATCTGTAAAATTTCAAGAATTCTAACATGAAAATATGCTATGTAAACAAAGTCATTGGATCTGTTAATTAATTGTGAAAGGGCCAAATTATTTTAACTGGTTCAATTTTTTTTTCTTTTCCTGGAAAGACTTTCTTCGACTAAGCACGTTGTTAGTTCACAGTATGCAATTTCACAACTGATTTCTCTGACAAGGAAACATCAAACGCATTTCGCTAGAAACAGTTATTTTCATCAACAGATGTTCAGCATTTAGGCCATCTAATACTTTAAGCTTCAGTTACCAAGAATTTGTTAATAAAAAAATAGAATCCATCTGTTCTCCCTCTCTTAGATGAGTGGACTTGAATGCTAAAATTGAATTAGTTAGTTGAACTTCAGGTACACTAGGAAAAGGTGTAATTCCACCTTCACACCCACTGAAGGATCTTGCCTGGAAGTAGCTCTTATAATTAGATAAGAAAACAGAAATAATATGGCACACCTAAATCATTAGTTCTTACAACCATCCATCAAACCCAAGGATACCCTGCACAATCTCCTTTCATAAGCAGAATACTACTTACATTTTTTTTAACTTTTAAAATTTATTTGAGAGATGTGGGGTGAGGAAGCTCTTCCATTTGCTGGTTTACTCCTCAAATGCCTACAATGACTCTGGGCTCAGAACCAGAAACCAGGAACGCAATCCCACATGGGTGACAAGAACCTGATTACTTGAGCCACCATTTGCCTCTTAGAGTCTGCACTAGCAGCAAGCCGGAGTCAGGTGCCAGAGCCAGGACATGAAACTAGGCACTCTGATGTGAGACACGGTGCCCTCACCAGCATCTGGACTGCCAGTCTAAATGTTCACCCATCTTTTCTGTTTTATTAATCATAAAATCTCAGAAGAGAACATCTTGGAGAGCCTGAACCTCTGGAAATGCTATAAAGAGTCTCAGCTGGTTTAAAAAGAGCTTGCATGAAGTGGCTACAGAGGTGAATTTCTGCATTTGTATTCCCAGTTTATGGTCTTCCATGTCCTTGACCCATCCTCTATTTTCCAGTGCTTCCATAGTTCACATATTTCTAGACAACTTCTTTTTGTTAGTACTTTTCACTGAGATTTTATGAAATGTTAAATAAGTGGCTATGATTTTACTTACAATGAGTTAATCAAAATGATTCTAGAAAACTTTTGGATATTGATATTCAGCTAAATTTTGATAAAAATAGTCAATGTTTTCCCAAATATTCAACTGCCCAAAATCTTGACACTTAAAGTATTTCAAACAACCATATATTATTTGTGTTCATTATTTGCCACCATGACTACTACTGTTTTATAGCTTTTTCCTAATGTGCTTATTAAGAACCTTTCTTTTCACATAAATTCAAATATTCAGAAAGGAAGTACACTTTATTTTTGTTATTTTCTCTCATGCATGTTTATTGAATTGATTTGGTCTGGCTTTGTTGCTTAGGTTTCCATTAAAGGAATAGAAGAGAGTGAAATTCACCATTGTTCTTAACTAATATTTCATTTCAATAAATGCTTATATCTTTAACATATTATACCTGAAAGTTATAACTGTGCCATCTCATCTGTGTGATTAAGAATGCCTTAAATGAATGAGAGCACAATATGAACCTAAGTGCCTGATATAACGATGCAATAAATATTTAGGTAACATAGATCTGTATTAAGCTGCATAACAGTAACTAGTAAAGTATTCCAATGAACCAAGACCTTCTGATGTTGCGCTTCTCATTCACCATCTACCAGCTACTCTTGATTGCACTTTAGGCTATTACCTGAAATTGGGAAGATAGGTGTTGGAGGTGTAGATATTACTCGAGGGGATGTACTGTCCTCTAAATAAAAGTGTGCAGTTTGGAAGCATTTCCTGGAAATAAAAGAAAGCAATTTATACTACAAGCTGCCATGGACAGTAAGACAACCTCTGGAAAATTACGGTGGAAATATCCAGAATTAAAACAGAAGCGGATATATACCCAGAAGGAAGAATGTTGGGTCCAAATCTATTTTAACAAGCATAAGACATTAAACAGTTTTATGATATCCAAACTTAATCTGTTTTACTTGTGTGAGGGGCTGAAGAGAGAACAGGTATCAGTCTTCCTCAAAGCAAGAAGGCATTTGCAGTTGAAGCTATCCCCAAATGACACTTCACTGATGAAGGAAACCTTGCTGCCCTAGGTCCTCTCCTACTGTTGCTACAGACAAAAGCGAAGAGTGGAAAGGAAGGAATGCCCAAAGCTATGCACTCAACATTTAAGTGACCATGTCCTTTTGACTGGGCTAACAAAAGGCAATGAGCTAAGAAAATGAGCTAAGGCTATGTAGAAACAAGATTCTCCAGGGGTAATATTTGGATGAGAAAGGAAGGAAGCTCTATACTGCATGATGATGTAGTAGTGACAGACTTTGGTGAGGAAATAATCAGCATGCACCAAAATCAGGGGTCATTTTCTTTCCAGCTCATACAAGTGCTGTTGCCAAGGGTTTTGAGAAGAAAATTTGGAATCAACAGTAGCTATGACCTACAGTGTCACCTAAATCTATTTTCATTCAGATAGTAAGAATAACAAACTCTTGAGAAGATCAAAGAACCAACTGCTGCTACATAGTAACACAAACCATGCTTAATTTAAAAAATTTAGATAATTAAAACTGCTAATGACACACTCTGATGGGGGCGGTTTAACTTATCTGAGTATTCTTCGTTAAGTAGTTAAAACAGAGAGATCTGTTGGTGTGAAAATGTCAATCTTATTTTTCATTTGAAAGCTTCAAAGTTATAAAATTATTTATTCTAATAAGTTTTAATATAAATTTGTTCTTAAACAGTTATACTTCCTACATATCAATATCCTTCCAGCAAATCAATTCCTTGTGTAAATTTCTTGAATGGCTTCCCATAGCAATCAGAATGCTATTCAATTATTTTAGTTTTCAAAAATAATGTATTTGAGAGGCAGAGAGACAGATTGTGTATGTATATATGTTTCTATCTTCATATCTACGTACTACCATTCACTAGTTCACTCCTGAAATGCTGCCAATGGCCCCAGGGTCAGGGTGAAGCTGGGAGCAGGGTACTCAAACCAGGTCTCCCACACAGGTGGCAGAAGCCTAGTTGCTTGAAACATCACCCGCTGCCTCCTAGGGTGCACATTAGCAGGAAACTGGAGTCAGGAGCAGGGCTTGAACCTAGGTATTCCTAACCAGTATCTTAAGTGTGAGGACAAACATCTTCTCCTTCCACTATTTTGACAAGGGCTGTACTATTTTCATGACCAATCTTCATGTACTTTAGGAGCTTCATCTCCTAAACTTCTCTCCCCTACTCATAGGCTCCAGCCCAATCTGGTTCTACCCTTCTCCCTTGAAGATGTCCTTTGGCAGGGCTTTGGTGTTTGCTGTTTCCCCTGTCTGCCTTCCTCCTTTCAATCACTTTTGCATTTGCCCAAATATCTCTTCCTCTGAGATCCCACAGACCATGCCAGTGAAAGTGTCAGCCCATCCCACTGAGTCACTATTATTTGCCCTTTGCTTTGAGGCACTCCTCACTATCTGAAATACAGATGATCTTTGATTTGTGATGGACTTAAGTCTTGACAAATCCAGCCTAAGTTGAAAGTGTGATAAACTGAAAGTGCACTTAATATCCCTAACTTATTTAACACCATAGCTCAGCAACAGAGTACACTGTAGAATATCAGTTGTTCACGCTCCTCATAGTGTGGCTGACTGGGAGCTGCAACTCATTGTCACTGCCTAGCATTGCAAACATGTTTCATTCTACATATCACCAGTCTAGGAAAAGATCAGCATTCAGAATTAATGGTTCCAACTGTATATGTATCAATTTTGCATCATTATAAAGATGAAATACTGGGGCTGGCATTGTGACTTGGTGGGTGTGGCTGTTGCCTGTGATGCTGGCATATCATATGGGTACTTGTTCATTTCCCTGCTGCTCCGCTTCCAATCCAGCTCCTGGCTGGTGGCCTGCAAATATCAGTGGAAGATGGTCTGGATGTTTGGACCCCTGCTACCCATGCTCAGGACCTGGAGGAAGTTCCTGGCTCCTGACTTTGGGCAGGTCCAGCTCTAGCCATTGTGGTAATCTGGGGAGTGAATCACCAGATGGAAGAACTCGATTTTTCCTGTGTCTCCTTCTCTCTCTCTGTAACTCTGACTTAAAAAGTAAATGAATAAATCTTTTTTAAAAAATAAAAAAACTAAGTAATATCTTTTTTAAAAAAGATTGTATTTATTTATTTGAGAGATAGAGTTACATAGAGAAGAGATTGAGAGAAAGGTCTTTCATCAGCTGCTTCACTCCCCAAATGACCACAATGGCTGGAGCTGAACCAATCTGAAGCCAGGATCTAGAAGCTTCTTCTGGGTCTCCCATGTGGGTTCAGGGGCCCAAACACTTGGGTCATCCTCTACTGCCTTCCCAGTCCATAGCAGAGAGCTGGATCAGAAGAGGAGCATCTGGGACATAAACCATGCTGGCACCACAGGTGGTGGCTTGGCCTACTATGCCACAGCACCAACCCCAAGTCGTAACATCTTCAGTTGGGAACTGTCTGTTCTACTACTTATGTGTTTATTTTTTTATATGTCTATAGCTGTTTTCCCCTCATCAGAAAGTAAGCAACACAGACAAAAAACAAACAAAAAAACAAACAAACAAACAAACAAAAAAAACACTTTTTCTTAATTATTGCAGTGTTAATCCTCAGTGCTAAGAAGAGTGTTTGTGACATTGCAGGTACCCCCAAATGTCTGTTCAGTGAATCAACTACTATAAGTTTATTTATAAACTTAATGTCACAAGCAGAACAAATGAACCCCAAGTCCCTAAAGTAATGAGGCATAGAGCAAATATTACTCTTTTGCTGTGATTTTATAAGATGGAGAGAATACAGATGCAGAGAATAAAAGAATATTTTGAAGAAATAACATGCATTACCGAATGGATCAAGGATGTGTGGATGTGGAATGAAGTGTTAAAGGAACCCAGCATGAAGTTCATATCCTGGAAAATGGAACAAGTCTGGAAAATTGATGAGGAGTGGGAGAGATGAGGTCCCATGATTGAAAAAAAGCAGTAACAAGTAAAACCTGTCCTACTGAAAGTTCATGTGAACAGAATTGAAACAAGACTAAATAGAAACTACAGGAAAAGCTTGGCTTTTCTGTGCAACTATGGTTGCAGCACGTTCTGACCCATTCATATGAAAACATTGGGCTTGAAGTATGCTTTAAAAAAATCATTCACTTTTTTTTTTTTGGAAAGGCATAGAGAAATCTCCCATCTGCAGCTTTACTTTCCAAATGCCCACACATGGCTGGGCCAGGTCAGAGCCAAGAGCCTGGAACTCAATCTAGGTCCTCCATGTGTGTTGTAAGGGACCCAACCACTTGAGCCATCACCTGCTACCTCCCTCAGTGTGTATTAGTGGATGCAAGAATCAGCCCGAGACTGGATAACTTTAAATCACAAAATATTTGGGAGAGAGATGGAATATTTAGCTGGAGAAAGATGGACAAATGAATGGATAACAGAAGGTGTGACAACTACTCTGAGAGAATGGCAACAGGGCAGCATCTGACAGAATATAAAAAAGGAAACAAATACACATTAGCCTTAATGTTTACAATGTTGCTAGTACTCATTGCACTAACCGGGCAAATATGAATTCTACCCTTTTCAGCTATTTAATCAAATCTCTGTTGAAGACAATAACTGGCCCAATATTACTACTTGGCAGTAATTTCCATAAAGAACCTTAGAAATAATATTGAAAACTTGTTGCTGGGAAAAATTAAAATAGTGTAGGCTGAATTATGAACAGAGGATGTCTTTATATTGCTTAGGTATATTTTCCAGAGCAGTCCTATGTAGGAAGTGACACTGGGATTAAGATGCAATTTTGTTCCAAGAAGCCTCCATCCTGGTTGGCAGCTATCCTCACTGACCCATGACTTTGAATTTAAGATCAAGAGAGAATTCAAATCACTTTTCTTCCCACTCCTTCCAGTCAAAACAATTATATCTGTGGAATGTTCTTTTCTACAATACTTTTGATGTTGTGTTATTTTGCTAAAAAGTATTGATTTTTTAAAGCCCTGACTCTTAAAAGATCTCAAGAATTTTTCCCCTTTCCTTTAAAAATAATTATTGGAATATTTTCCTTGTCGAAGTCATTTTGCATTTCTTAAACCTACGGTTTAGCTTATGTAAATCATACCTTAAAACATCTGGAAAATTATTTCAAGGCATATTATTTAATATATGACAAGATTCAGTATCTATAGTCCATCTGTTCTGTATAAGCAGTTAATGTCTTCACATCTATGTGCTAAGTGTTGATAACTCCTGCTAATTATCACTCAGCCATGATGAGAAATGTGATGACTGTTTTAAATTTGAAGACATAGGTCCTATCAATCAATGGTAATCTGATTATTCAATTTACACTTTTTCACATAATACTTAGAATTAAAAGCTAGAAATGTGTATTATTTCATTTCTTAGTGTCTTCTTACACATATGAAACAATAATCAGCCTGCTGCATTCACTCACAGAACCACTAAAGAATACATGACTGATGTCTTGAAAATGTCCTAAGAAACCCATCAAAATGGCCAACAAAATAATTCTTAGGCAGTAAGTGACATGCCCAAGGCCATGTGGCAGACACCACGTAGAACTGTGAAAGTGGCCTGGGCTGTATCACCTGTATTTATCTTTTTGCTAAAATATGCTTTCTTGCAAGGTATATACAAATGTAGGAGGACATTTTGATTTAGGTAAATAAGACAAAAGAGAAGACAGTATACCACTGTAAGATTATTTTTCTACTAAACTTATGGTAGAAAAGTGTTTATAAATTTTCTTCTAAGAATGTTATAGTTTTAGCTCAAACTCAAGGATACAGTCCTTTTTGAGTTCATTTTTGTATGTGTTATGAGAACAAGTACTAAATTGAATTTTTTTGGTACATGGCTATTCAATTTCATTAGCACCATATATTGAAAGGACTGTTCTTTGCTGAAAGATCTTAGGACCCTTGTCTAAAACCTGTTGACTATAAACCTACAAGGTTCTTTCTAGACTTTCAGTTCTATTCCATGATCTATTAGTGTACTTCAAAAATGTTGTGGAAAATAGAATTAAAAGTTAAATTCATTTTTTATGCAAAGTTTTAAAATTATGCATTGTGTTTCCATAATATACATTTATATGAATTTTTTGTAGATCCCTCATATACATGGATTTTAAAAATTTTTGTGCCAATCTAAGTGTCTTTTAGTTCCATTTGTCATGAGATATTCTCACACATGTCTATACTATGATAGCACCAAACTTTATTGTGACTTTGAAATAAGTTTGGAAATTGTGAGGCATGAATCCTTCAACTTTGTAAAATTCTTAAAATCTGGAAGGTAGTCTTTGTTGCCTTGGGTTTGGCAAAGTTTTCTTAGATAAGATACCAAAACCACAAACAGCAAGTGAAAAAATAGATTTGGAGTTCATCACAATTAAAAAAAAATCTTTGGTACTTTAAAGTATCATTAAGAAAGTGAGAAGACAATCAACAGAATGAGAAAAATAATTACAAATCATATATATGATGAAGATTATCTTCATATATTTTCAACTAATAATTTTATCTCTTCCCTATGTAATGGGGTGACCTATTACTAACAGAAAATAAAAACTATTCCATATTTTAATTTTCTGTGAAATATCAAATCATGTGATGCTGATTTTCAAATTTTCAGAAAATGTCCTTGAAATATCAAGTAATTGAGATTGAAAGACTCATTCTAATTATTTCAATCTTACAACTATAAACCAGCAAACTGCTAAATTAGAACTTTATTCCACCAGTTATTTACTACGAAATGGAATTTGGTTGTATTTTCCGTATAATTATATTTGTTTAACACTAATTTCCATTAACTCGAAAAATTGGTTTGGCAGAGAAAATCAGACTAGACAGAAACCAGTAATCTGAGCAAGCATGGTATCAATGTGATAAGAAGTTTGGCAAAAAGTCTAGAGGGGAGAGGAGAGAAAAGCAGTATGAATTCTTGTTGAGCAAATGTTTATGGATTGAATATTATGTTCAAGGCATTCTGCTAAGGGTAGAATCTTTTGTGAAAAGAGCTGTTGGTATATCCAGGAATTACAAGGGTACAAATTGAAGAAGGCAGCTTTGTTTGCACCATATTACAGACAAAACAGACTTCCAACCCATTTAGTGCAATGAAAACAGGATCTGTTCCCTGTACTTTTCAGTATAATCTTTCTGTAAAGGAAGTTTGATTTGGCCATGCAAACATTCTACCTTAGGCAGTTAAAGTCCAACTATTCCCAGCTCCATGCTCTGGGCCTCATTGTCTCCAACACATGCAGCTCCTGTGCCTATACTTTCCTTCTCCTTTATCTCTACCTTCTGAGCCCTAAGCTGTTGGAACTGGTGTCTTATTTGACATTTACCCTGCCCCTTCTACCTAACAAGATGCCAAGTTCTCCATCTTAGATTTCAGCTGTTATAACACATTATAATAAAAAAGTTTATAAATTTTCACAGAAAATTCTCATCAAGGAGAATATATTTCTTGAAAGTGGTGGCTGTCATTCATTTCTTAAATACAGATTTAGTTACAAAAAGCAGTTCATACAGCATGAGGTACATGAGAAAAAGTCTATAAGTATGGTAAATAAACTAAAATAATCTATTTAGGGAAACTAGTTGGAGAGTGGTGTTGTGTACCTACAGAATGGTGTTGCTAAACGAAAGACATTAATTATAAATGTAAAAATTATATTTAAAAGAAACTATAAAGTACTATGCCTTTCCTTAGATTATAGAAAATGATTCCTCATATCATCCCAAAGTCCCTGTTTTCCAATAGACACAGTTATACTGACTTTTACTGTGTCCCTATGAAATTTACTGGTTTGCTGTGTGTTTTGCTTGCTACAGGATGAAAAGTTTATGATAGTGTAATTATCCTTGCCCTTTAGGTATTTTAATGGATTATGGGCAAGAGTGAAGCTACATTTTATCCTCAAAGTAAACCACAAGGAATTTTAAAAGCCTATGCATCTTAATATAACAATCAGCATTATTCCCTAGTTATATTAATGTGATATAATATTCAACTGTTTGATTTTAAACTTTTGTTTGCATTTGTTTTATCAGTATGCAAAGTTGAAAAGGTATCTTGTATAATTCTACAGTTCGTCTAAAAAAGCAGTATTTTCTAATGTATCAAAAAGTGTTTCCTAAATGACAACATTTGAAATCTTACTATCTGGTGAAAAGCTCAGATTTTAGTTAAATGCTATAATAATGTTTAAATATTAGATGAATATGAAAGAGTAATTGTCAAAATATCATACTAAATATAAATAAATATCAAAGTTCCTTCATTTCACCTTCAGTTATTTAAGTATGAAGAACAATCGACTCTTATTATTGCACCTTTGGATTCCCAACTATACTTTGTTCATAGCTGTTTGAATATCTAACGGCAGCTCTCAAGTAAAAGTAATTTGAATATGCTTTGAGGATCTTTTGACCGAAATATGGATAAAATCTGAACTTTATAAATTTGCTTTTCCAAAACAAACACTCAACTTACCTCCAGTAGATGAGAATACCCACAAGTGCCACTAGACAGATAAAAGTCAGGGCTGACACGATCACAAGGGGTATAACTGCCTTCTTCTCAGATTCCAGCCCCTCAGCTAGACCAATACGAGACTCATGGCTACTATTACTGGCCTCTGTAGTCGGAGAAAATGGAGAGAATTGATGTTTAACTGAAGGAAAAGTCACAACAGGTTTCAATCGATTAACTGCAACCTTTATTGCTGTTACTTACCTTTACAATTTCCATTCTGTGATGCAAAGAATGTCTGTGATTATAAGTCAACTTAAGCAAAACAAAGTCTAAAAAGTAAGGCAGGGCTGAAGGACCACAATACCCCAGTAGAGCTCAACACTCAGTCAAGGGTGCAAGTGAGTAGAGCATTGCCTTGCAAAGCTTTCAAAAAGGGAAATGGAAGTATTAAAATAAGAAAGCTACCACTTTCAAATAAAATGACCAGGAAGAACAATGCTACTTACATAATTACTCTTGATTTTCCAAAATTAACTGTAATGGAAGTATTTTTAACCCTGAAATTAGGTAAATAATTAGGAAAAATTAATTGCATCTAAAAAAAATCTTAAGATAGTCCTTCTTAAAATAGGATAACATTTTAATCCAGCAAAGAATTTTAATCTTAAATGTATGTTGGTTTTAAATGTTATTTTGAACGCCTTTCTTACCCACTGTTTTTAAAACAAAAATGAAAACCTAATAACATATGAATTGTAGGCATAAGTGGATCATAGATATTCTTTTCACATATGCAAGTGTCAATAATCAGAAAGTACAAATTCAGTCCTTGATTTAATCGTAAAATATGTCAAATGACTGTTTTGTAATCATGCATTATCGCACTAGCATTTGGAAAGTCACTGTAACTGGAGATATTCTTCTAAGTGACAAAGAATTTCAGCACAGTGAGTGTTAGTCGTCCCCTCCACTTTGCAGTGGTTCAGTGGGAAACTAAGGTGATTGTGTGTAAGACCTGTTTTTAACACAAAATGCTAACCTTGTTACAAAGTAAGAACACATCTCTTATCCACCTGTGGAAGTGCTGAAAGTAGTAAATTTAAGTTCCTCATCAAAGTCTTTAGGATACCTATACACTTGTTTTATTTGACACTTCTATATTGTGTCTTAATATTAGAGGTATGAAACAGAGGAAATCGATTTGGGATGGATCACAAAATGGATGCAAACGGAGACCATTATGCTTGGTGAAATAAACCAGTCACTGACAAATATCGTATGTTTTCCCTGATTTGTGGTAACCAGTGTAAGGAGTACAAAAAAGGTAATGTATATGAGCAAAATTGACATTTTGAGATTTCATTATTGTTTACAGCCCTTGGCTATACTCTTGAGGAACAGTTGTTTTTCTACTCATTACTTGATGAATTCTTTATTTAGTGGAGGGTTAAGTTTGTGGTTATAATGTAAATTGAAAGTATGTCATTGTAAAAAAATAAAAGTAAGAAAAGAAGGAGGAGGGATGGTGAGAATAAGGGAGACAGGGAGGGTAGGATGGGAAGTATCATTATGTTTTTAAAAATGTATGTATGAAATACATGAAATTGTTCCCTTTATATAAATAAAAAGATAAATATTCAAGAATAAGAAATTTGAGATATATAATTGAATGTATATCACATTAGGATGTATCTAACTCTAGAGAACTTAAGATTTGAAAGAAAGCTTTATCTTTGATCAAGGTGATGACAGAATGGACAAGCATTTGATCCACCCATACAAGAAATGTAATGTAGGAATAAAAATAGCACCCACATTTCCCAAGATGTTTTTCTTATAACAATGGATGTATTTTCTAGGAAAAATTGGAATAAAAAAGTGTGACTAAAAGTCATACAACTGTAAAAAAAAGTGAAAATATTTGAATGCCCTGACAATTTCTTTATGAAATTTAGGAAAGCGTTGTTGTTTTATCAAAGACATGGTTATTTTCACGTTTTTTTCTATTGTAATATAAACAAAAAGTAAGTTTGTAGGTAACAAGTAAAATAATCTGTTTAGCAAGGCCTTTGATTCCTAATTATAAATGTTGGTTATCTCCATGATTCTTGGTTTGTGGGTCCCCAGAATTATGACATCAGTATCACCTGTAACTTGTTATAAATGCACATTTGTGGCCTATCCCAAATCACATCAAATCTTCCTGATCAGAAATTTTATGGGTGGTCAGGCCCAGCAATCTGTGGTCTGACAAATCCTCCAGATGATTTTGATCTGCATTGAAATTTGAGAACCAGTGAAGTAGATCAATGTATACATAAAGTAAATGTATGTAATTATACAGGTCTTTCTTGACTACAAACACAGCAACATGTATACTGGTGTGTATATGTGTTTATATCTATCTATCAATGTTTTTATATTTGTATGTGCCACAATACATATGAGCTATGTCTGATTACTTATTGTGATATATGTTTAAGATATATGCACATAAAATATGTAATATACATCATAAATATACCTCATTTATATACATGAACCATATATACATATGCACACATATATAACTTTTGCATATAGACTTTTCTTAAAAATTCCTTGGGATATATGATCTTAAACTCTTTAACTGAAGCATTAAATTATATTTACGAGACATTTTTCACGAGACATTACATGACGTACAAATGGTTGCTTTTTAATGTATAATGAGGAACAACTGATAGTATTGCTTTTATTCCATTTAGTTGAGACTAAAATACCTGCTTTGTAATTGTATTTGTATTTGTATTTGTAGTGTATTTGAATTGCCTAAATGATAATTTACTAATATTCAATTAGGAAATAAAGAACAAAGACTAATATTTTAGAATATTCCTTTAAACTAAAGCAGTATAGTTTAGTATTACAACTTAAACATTATGTATCTCTTGAAAGCAGTCTCTAAGATACAGACACCAAAAGCACATATTTCCAGGCTCAGTTTTGCTACTCCATATACAGCCTGGATCAAGTACTAGTATTTTTGGGTGTCAGTTTCCTCATATATGAATTGCAGATGTCGACATTTGACATTTAGGTATTATTTTGAGAACCACATCTTTGAAAGTGTTCTAGGAAAACACCACCATCATCAGGTTAAAAGTTTCAGAATTAGTCTGTATGCATTTGATAAAGGGACATATTCAATTATTGGATAAGAAAAGGTACAATTTTTTTACAGATATTGCTTAAAAACAAGCAAGATTTTTCCCCTAATCTTGCTTGATCTCACTTTGTTAATCATGTTACTTGATGATGTTGGATTTCATGTTTGTATTATTTTTCCCTTATTAATGGGAGAATATATCCATAATAATTAAGTATATCTAATTAGTGCATTGCAGAAAAACCTGTTAAGTTTCAGTCAGTAATTCTAGGTGTGACATTTTGCTAGAGTCTTTCTATGAAAGTATCATTTAGCAAGAATATTTTAATGTTACTACCTAGTAAGACAGAAAAATGGAACCATTCCTGATATTTCCTAACAAAAATAAATCTAAAACAAATAAAAACTACTATAATTGAGGGTAGGTAGCAATTCATATTACAGTGACCTACAGATTCATTATTCATTCTCACATACCAGAGTGCTTAAACTAAGATGTAATATTAAATAGGTACCAAGTCAAAATACAGAAAAAAACTTTTCTACCAACATGTACTTTTAATGCTAGTACACTGAAAGGAAAATATACAACTAATTCAAAAGATAAAAATAACAAAAAGGAAAATATAATGAGGTTGATGTCTATGTTTTCAATTATAAATATTTACTTTTATGAAGTAAGAGTGCAACATGTTACTTTAGTCTATCTATTATACTTTACTGTTAATATTTAAGTATTTTCATTATAACTTAAAACACCTTAGAATTTAATAAAAAACAATTATAAAATTCTTACGATCAATTAATGAAATTATCTAGTATTTCTTATGCGTAATGAAATTGGGTTTTCCTTTTCTTCCTGTTGGCATTTAAAGCAAGCTCTGTATTATATAAGCTGCAAATAATCTACTCTAAGGAACATCTGGCCAATAAACTAATTTGCATAAAACATATTCACAAATGAAATACATTTCTACAGAAAATGTTTTAGTGTTTTGCATCTTGTCATACAATACCTATACATACTATGCATATTAATACCCCTTATTTAACTTAGAAAAGTGTATAACAGCAAGAGCAAAGTAAATTATATTTTATTGGTTCACACTGCCCTCTTTAGGCAATATAGAGGTAATGAAGGCAAAAAATCCAAAAGCTATTTTGAAACGTTACCATTACCTCTCAAACATGTAGCATAGAATTCTTTTTTTAAGCTCCCCAAGTTGAGAGGGATGTGTGAATTGCCTAATTCCTTTTCTTGGGGTATGAGAGAGAGAGAGAGAGAGAGAGAGAGAGAGAGAGAGAGAGAGAGATGTTTACCTCATATTACTATCAAATTGTATGAATTATTTAATAATTCAAGTGAATTAGTTTACAACTTATTTTAGAACATAACTAAGGAAGCTGAAATCATGTGCAAATGGTGTATTCCATTCTTACTCAAAAAGCAGTATACTAAAAATGTACCATGCACCCACAGTTGTTTCCACATGTAACAGGTATCCTGTAGAATATGAAATTTTGACAATAAATAAAAACTTCAAATCTATTTTGGACAGAATTAAAGACCAAAACATACTGAATATCCATTTGAAATAATGTAATCACATTTTAAAACTGTAAATTGATTTGTTGAGTATTTTGCTTAAAAAAAAATAATGAGCTGTTTAACCAAATTTCTATCTTTCCATGATTTTTCCATTCACTTTTAGGGCAAGAAAAGCACCAAGCCTCGGTCTGTCCTTTTGAACTGTAACTAACCTGCCTCTGAAATGTTGAATACTTCTGAGTGCCCGTTAGTAACAGACGGTGTTGAGGGCCGTGGAGATTTGGGAGTTAGTTCTGAGTCACCTGCTTCCATGACCCCATCAATCTCTCTTTCATTAGCATCTGGAAAACTGAAATCTGTGGAAGTCTCATTATCACTAAAGCTATCTGAGGTTCCTTGCCCTGATCCACTCTCTTCATCACTTGTCAGAACTGACCATGCTTTAGACTCTGGAGAAAGAGGAAGCGGGGCTCTACCAGTCTGAGTGTCAGAGTCCTCTTTTCCATTGTGCTTTGCAGGTAGCACACTTGCTGGTGGTGACTTATCAGGCCTTCTGTCCATCCCAGTTTGACTGTCTGAGGTCACCCCTGTGACTTTATTTTCTTCTTCAGAAGTTGCAGGTTGTGAATATGAGAGTAGGTTATTCTGATCCACAGGACTGTTTTCTTGGGTGTCTGATTCATTCATTACCTTTTCCTGTGATTCTCTATAGGCTAAGCATGACATACACTTATTAATGGGTAAGCCATCACTCTCTCTGTCATCATAGTCATCATCATCATCACCATAATCATCATCAGTGTCACCATCCTCACCACCACCCACCAAATCAGCAACAGTTCTAGCACTGGAACTCAGCCCAAAACTTGCATTAGAAGGAAACAGCAACTTGGTTGTGCCTACAGAACCATCTTGATTGGGAGAAACAGCTGTAATGGAAACATGCTCATTTCCTAAAGAAACAGAAGGATCAGTAGGTGCAAGTGTATCAGAAGCAACTGTTGGAATATCAGTAAATACTCCATCAGTAATGGAGCTTGTGGTGGAGGTGGACAGTTCATCAGAATACACGAACTTAGTTATAAGTGAATTTGGAGGTTCATCAACTGATAAGATAGGAGTAGCAAATGCATTACTTCCTTGTGGGGGAAAGGCCTGGTTACTCTCCAAGTTGGCAGTTTGGAATAACTCATCAACACTGTAGGAAGAGGTTATTATTTGCTGGGAACTTTTGCTTTTAAGTAAAACTGGCTCAAAGTATTTGTCACTTGCATAAGTTATGCCTTGAAGGGAAGCAGAGTACATATTAGAAGTAGGTGACACATCAAAAACTGGCATGGATGTAGAGTGTAGCACGTTTTCGCTTGCAGCAGAATCTGAGGCCATGAGATGCAACACTGCAGAACCAATGTTATCAACCTTGGGGGTTTCAACCTTTACTGAATCAGTAGGCACAGTTGGAATGGCGGTTTTAAGCATGTTGTCAACATCAGAAGCCTGAAAGGAAGGTTGCAGCAATACTTCAGGATTAAAAGAAGCTGAGGTCTCATAAAACAGGAGCTGAGTTGAAGGAAGTAACATCTCACTAGAAGCAGGGTCAGAGGATGCTGGCTCTGATTTTGCACTAAGCACAAGTTTAAGTGAAGGGTCACCAAACGCTGGAGATGTAGTATGTGTAGGTTGAACTTGACTAACCTCACGCTCAAAAGCTTTAGGAGTGGTATAAGCAGGGGACCCTGGAAGCATGCCCTTTGTGCTAGACATGGAAACAGAGGTTTCTGGCAGAGCTGTTCTTTTAGAATGGTAAACCATCTCACTGAAAGAAGAAATCTGCAGTTCAGTCTCATTTCCATATATTATTTCACCTTTAGAAAGTGGCTTATTACCATCACCAAACACAGATGTTGTATATGTAAATTCAGCTACAGAAACAGGTGAAGAAACGTTAGGGGCTGTCAGCCCATCTGTATCAAGCACAAGAAATTCACTATCAGAGGAGGCTCCAGACCACTCCCCATCGCCAGAGAGGGCATGAGTAGGCTGCAGTAATGACGCAGTGGGGGTTATTAATGAAGACTTAGGTATTGACATACGGCTAGGGCTGCTAAATAAAGAACCCTGATCAGATACATCAACAGAATCATGCACAGGTATTGCAGAACTGTACGAAACAGCGAAGAAGTGTTGGGAGCCCTCATGATTAGATAAGGCATAAGAAGGTTCAGGCCCTGAAGAACGTGCATGCATCATGACATCACTGCTGGATGGTTCAACTTGAGAAAACAAATGCGTTTTATAAAGGACACCAGATTCACTACCAGATTCCAAGGTCTCTGAAGCAGCGTGAGCAGTGGTCTGATGTGACACCACATCAGAGTATTGAGCAAGGCTGGGTTCTAACAGCACATCACCCCCAGCCACCGGCAGAGAAGCATGCAGGGGCACCTGATCACTGTCAGTAGCTGAAGTACCTTGTGGAAGGATTTGAGAAACTGTATGCAGATGGCGGAACAATTCACTACTGAAGGAAGCAGAGGAGAATGGAAGCAAAGGTGCACCATCATAGGAAGACAGGATGGGTTCAAATGACACATCAACACTGGGAAATACAGGCGTAGCATGCAAGGCCGAATCACTACTTGAAGCAGCAGGGGTAGTATTGAGGATCTGATTGTCAAGCAACAAAGGGGTGACTAGAGGAAAGACTTCACTACTGTGGGAAGGTTGAAGAGGTGTCTCACCATTGTATACTGGTTGGGTTGTCTGCGAGTGTACCACGTGGACAGTGGGGACTGAATCACGTTGCCCAGAGGATGGAGTAAAAGCATGAGGTGTGGCCTCAGTTGCAAAGTAGGCAAAGGTAGAATAAGCTGGCATTTCCACATCTGTGACCGAAGGACCCTGAGGTCCTGGAGAAACGGACTCGGTTGTCTGCGCAGGTTCATCAATATGTATCTCAGTATAATTAGTCTGGAGAAAGCTCTCTCTACCGGATCCACCATCGGGCTGTGCTGGCACATACGTAGAGCTAGGGAACCACCCATTTCTGTCACCAGAAGGATCCTTCAGGGGCTCTTCTGAGCCTGAGGAAACGGAATCTTCTGAAGTCTTGCTTGTAGACTCTGGTATGAGGATGTCATATGTGATGGCCTCTGGGTTTTCCGAAGAAAATATATACACATGGGATATGTTCTCAGAGACGAATGGCATAGCAGAAGTTGCAGGACTGGAGCCTGAAGAATCATCAGATCCAGGATCGAGCTTGAAACTGGTCAGTAAGCTTTCTTCCTCGCCAATGTCAGTTGACACCTCTGGATAATCTGTTATAGACACTGTCTGTAAAGATTCTGCTGTTCCAGACAAGTTCATTTGCGGATACCTGACATCAGCTTTGGAGTCATCATTTAAAGAAGCTGAAGGGCCTTCCACAGTGTGAGGGGGTAGCTCAGTCACAGGCTCAGAAGTCAAGGAAATATCTTTTTCTGTGGCTAAGTCAGTGACTGCCTGGGAGATTGAATCTGAAGATGTGTTGGGAATATCACCCTTTCCAGAGAATTCACTTCCTCTTGTTGGGGATCGGTTAGTCTTGGCCTCATTGGATGTAGTCCCTATGCGATTGTAATGGGTTGTGGTAGAAATGTGGGGTTCCTTTTTCCTTATTTGGTTTGTGGCACTGTCTCTACCCGGATTCACGACAATGTCTTCTTTTCTGCTTTCTTCCTCCTTTGAAAAACAAACAAGATTTAATGGGACGTAAGGAAATAAAAGTGGAATCTTAATAATACTTTATAATGCATTATTATGCTAATCTTCACTTGTGTAATCTTAGGACCTTTTGTTCTCATAAAACATCATGGTAGGGAACCCATGCTTCTATCTTACAGTCTTTACTCTCCCATCTTCAAGACAGAACTTATTTATGGCTGTCTTTATTTGAGCTTTGTGGAAGGAAGCAATTCAGTTAATAGAAATCACACCTCTCATTTATTTATTTGAAAGGCAGAGTTAGAGAGAAAAGAAGAGACAGAGTGAGAGAGAAAGAGAGATCTTCCATCTGCTGGTTCATGCCCCAAATAGCCCCAAATGGCCAGGGCTGAGCTGGATGAAAGTCAGGAGCTAGGAGCTTCTTTCTGATATTTCACATGGGTACAGGGGCCAAGCACTTTTCGGCCATCTTCCGCTGCTTGCCCAGATGCATCAGCAGGGAGCTGGCTAAGAAGTGGAGCAGCAGGGACTTGAAACGGTGCCCATTTGGGATGCTAGCATTGCAGGCAGCGGCTTTACTCCCTATACCACAATGCCAGCCCTGACATCACACGAAGACACTACAGTTGTATTTATTTACTGAATGTGTCTATTTTTTTTCTTCTTTGTTCAGTTCATCAGGCAACAAGCTAAATAGCAGTTAGCTTTTTGTAATATAAAATGGTAATAAAACATTTTCAAAGGCCAAAGTAGTTGGTCATTCATAATACTTAATTGTACATTTTTAAAATAAATCATAGTTTTAAAGTCTTCCTAACAGGAAGATTAAGGACTGAAATAGGTTTTTAGTACAATTTTGTTATTTTTTAAAACATTTTCTACTAAACCTCAGCAGATTATAAGATTTATTTTATTTATTTGAAAGACTGAGAAGAGAGAGAGAGAGAAAGAGAATCTTCCATCAGTTGGTTCAATACTCCAATGGCTGCCAACGACCCGGCCTGGTCAGGACAAATCCAGCAGCTAGGAGCTTCATCCAGGTCTCCCAGGTAGATAGGTGGGTATAGGGGCCCAAGCACGTGGGGCATCTTCCACTGCTTTCAAAGAACATTAACAATGATTTAAGTGGAGCAGCTGGGATTCCAACCAGCACCCAGATCGGATCAGATGCTGGTGTTGCATACAGTGACTTACTCTGCTATGCCACAATGCCAGTGCCCTAGGCAGATATTTTAAAGACAACTTGTCAAAATATGATTCTAGCACTAGTCATTTCACTTTGTGTTTCCCTTAGAGTCACTACTCAAGAAGCCTAGTTTTTCACACACTTAGTCAACGTAATAGCCAGAATATCCTGGCTAGAACTAAAAATCGAACAAAAAGCAAAACAAAAACCCAAAACAAAGAAACAAAGCCTATATTGTGTGTGTGTTTAGAAAATGAAACTGCTGAGGCCTAGTGATGAAGACTCCATTTAGGCTACTACATCCCACATCGGAGAACCTGGGTTTAAGGCCTGGCTCAGTTCCCAATTCCAGCTTCCTGCTAATGCACACCCTAGGGCCAGTATATCCTAGTTGAAGTATTCATGTCCTTGCCTCCCATGTGGGAGACCCAAATTGAGTTCCCAGCTCCTGTTTTTTGGCCTGGCCCAGGACTAGTTCTAGAAAAATGAACTAGAGGATGGGAGAACTCTGTCTGCTGGCCTGTCTTTCTGTGTCTCTACCTTTCAAACAAATACAAATAAATAAATTTTAAAAAACTGTCAAATCAAAACATGATAAGATACCATTTTTTAAGTCTGTATGAGACATGTTTCTCCCAGTATTTTTGTACTCAACAATTTATTTAAATCATTATCTATTGGATTATCTATTAGATCTTTTAAGGTTAAATCCCTTAAAAGGAAAAAAAAAAATGAAATGAGTAGTTGGCACAGCAGTTAAGACACTGTTTGTGATGTCTGCATCCCGTATTGAAGTATTTGGGTCCTGGATCTCCTTCTGGTTACAGCTTCCTGCTAATTCACACACTGGGAGGCAGAAGTTGATGTATCAAGTACTTGGGTCTCAGCCACTCAGTGAGGAGACCTGGATTAAGTTCCAGGCTCCTGGTTTGGCCTGGTTGTTGTGGGCATCTGAGGAGTGAACTAGAGGATGGAAAATTTTTGTCTTTGTCTCCCTGAATTTTAAATAAAAATATATCATATGTATTTAGAAAAAGAAAAAAAAGAGTGTGGGTACAAATGAATCAATGAAAACTTGATCAACATTAGTAGTAAGAATATGAATCTTTTTTTTTCTTTTTGACAGGCAGAGTGGACAGTGAGAGAGAGAGACAGAGAGAAAGGTCTTCCTTTTGCCGTTGGTTTACCCTCCAATGGCCGCCGCGGTTGGCGCGCCGCGGTTGGCACGCTGCAGCCGGAGCACCGCGCTGATCCGATGGCAGGAGCCAGGTGTTTATCCTGGTCTCCCACGGGGTGCAGGACCCAAGGGCTTGGGCCATCCTCCACTGCACTCCCTGGCCACAGCAGAGAGCTGGCCTGGAAGAGGGGCAACCAGGAGAGAATCTGGTGCCCCAACCGGGACTAGAACCCGGTGTGCCGGCGCCACTAGGCGGAGGATTTGCCTAGTGAGCCGCGGCGCCGGCTAAGAATATGAATCTTAAACTATGGGTGCTCATGGGCATGTTTCTTACACAGAGGGAAAACTGCATTGTGTGAAGTACAAGCTTCCAAACTTAACATCTGCATAATTATTTATTTCAAAAATGTTATGCATTTACTTGAGCAGCAGAAATAGAGAAAGGAGAGGGAGGGAGAAATGTCCCAAATTCCTATAATGGCAGGTGTGTGTGTAGAAGCCAAGGGCTGGGAACTCAATTCAGGTCTCAAACACGGGTGGCAGGAATCCAACCACTTGAGCCATTATCACTGCTTCCCAGAATCAAATAAGTACATGGAGCCTGGAGTTGAACTCAGGCACCCTGATGCGGGGTGCAGGTATCCTAATTAGCGTCTTAACCACTAGGTCAAGTGCCTGCCCCTGCATCATTACTTAGAGTTTAGTTGTTTGGTTGTTTGTACAGTATTTTCTGAGGCTTAGGTGACAATTCTGAGAAGTGAATTGGCTTTATCTGAATTGTTTTTAATGCTGAAAATGGCTACTCTCATAGCTTTGGTTATTAATAGTATTTATTCATGAAATTGTGCATTCTATTTGATACACGCTCACAAGGACAACCTCAGAGATTTCACCAAATATGAAGTCTTTCAAAAATTACATGGGGAATGGAGTTAAAAGAAAAGTGTTTTTTTTTTTAAATCCATTTAAGGGAATATGCTTTTTCATAGTGTGCATTTCCATGAATTTTTGAACATCCTTTGTATTTTGCTGGATAAAATATTTCCATAATCTACAAACCTAAGTCCTTAATGAAAAGGGAAATAAGAATAATTTTCCTTGACTTTGCTCTTAGTATTTATTGGTTTGAGATAGTTCTCCTTTTAGTAAAAGTTCTTATGGACATTGTTTTATAATCTGACCCAGAGGTTCACTAAGGATTCAGGTTAAGCTTTGCAATGCAGAATTTATAAATTCTTCCTCACCTGTGCAAATCTCAGTATTTGGCTAGTTTTCTGTAATCACTCCAGAGTCTTTCCCCCTACCTAGGAACCACTCAAGCCTTTGCTTTCCTATCCTTGCCCTTGATTCTTAGCAGGAGGTCTTCCCGCTTACAGAGAAAACAAGCCATTAGACAAAACACACCTCTTCACACATGTGCTAACATATCACACTGCATTCAAAATACGTACAGTTATCTGTGAATTTAAAAATTAATTTAAGAAAGTGAACCACTGAAGTCACCCTTGCCTGTACATTTTTAAGGCTGACTCTGGTATCTGTGTTTTGAATTTATTCTCTAGGACTGGAACACAATTGAGAATTCCCTCTATTTTATGATTTCTCAAATTCTGAAACAGATCATTCTTAGGAATTTACAGGAACTCAGAACATCATGGAAAACCTATAATTCAACTTACAACTATCAACCTGTCTCCCTTTTGCCTTTCACAGATACAGTTATCAAAAACACAAGTCTTCTCTATGTGACCTAGTAATTTTGATAAACTCCCACAATAGTATCACTCTTCTTCCTCTTTATATTCCCATGTACACTTTGACCTATCCTGCCATAAGCTATGTAGATTCCAAATTTTTATTTGAATTATTTTTTGAATATTTATTTCTTTATTTGGAAGAGCAGAGAGAGGGAAAGACCTTTCACTTGCTGGTTCACTCCAGCAATGGCTCTATCTGGCCCATTGCCAGCAGACAGCAACTCTAACCTGGTCTCCTATTTGAGTGGCAGGGGGCCAAGCATTTGGGCCATTTCCCAATGCTTCGCTAGGGACATTAGCAGTGAGCTGGATTGAAAGCAAATCAGCTGGAACTGAAACTGGCATTCTGGTATGACACGCTGGCATTACAAGTGGCGGTTTAACCTGTGGCACTAATATTTCTATTAAAACATACTGCTACTCAACTCTTCTTCAGTTAGATATTTTTAGTGAAAAATGTATACATATCACACATGTATCTTTACTGCTTTCTTTTCTAGCAGATTTTAAACTTCTCAAGGTTCAGAAACCTCTCTGAATCTGAGGGAAGTGATGGACTATTCATCACTCCTACCCTACCAGGTCTTGGTGGTTTCTGTGAAGTCACAATGCCTCATGTCAACATCATTCATACTCAGTGATTACTTGATGCAGATCTAACTGCAGACATGTTGACAGACAGTCTTCCCCATATTTTCTATGGAGTTATTGTGACTCTTCCTTGTTCCATGGTTTTGATCCATGTCACAGCTGGTATCCTTCATGACTCCCATTTTAAAAAGTGTAGTGTAAATCCTTGATCATGTTGGAGGTACTGTATTTTTCAAAGTTGCATATTTATATTTAGATAGAACCTAAGAAATATCTTCCAAACAATTCACTTCCATATCCAAGGTTTGATAACCACTAGGTACACTTCACACATTTGCCAACCTCTGCCATTCATTCCTGAGTGAAATCATGCAAGGGAACAGTAGTGTTTCCATCCCCTCTCAGAATCATGCTCCAGAATGAAACATGAAGACATGGATTGCCACTGATTTGATGCTTTATTACAACAGTTAATTTCAACAGCATGAAATAGTCTCAATTTCCCAGTGTAAGTTTACCAACCACTGCTCCTATGCCCATCATTTTAAACCCCCGTCTATGCAGTAGGAGCTGATTCCCTCTTCCTCAGCAGTGCCAGTGAACCCCCCACCCCTGCTGTTTCAAAGGATGTGGGCTGCTGCCACTTCCCTCAAAAACACCAAATGCAATAAGACTTATCTTACTCTTCTAGGTAACAGCCTTCCACCCCCATGAAGCAATGCTGAATTGTGAGTCTTCTCAGCTCTGTTAGGCGTCCTCTCCCTCAGGACATTATATGTGCTTTCTAGGCCTTCCCACACCCTCTGTCCTATGTCTCCATTACACTGTGCCAGGAGGTGGAGCAGTGTACTCTCCAGCAGGTTCCTCACCTGGCTGGTCACTACAGGACGGCTTTGTCCCACTATCAGGGCCATAGCAACTGCTGGGCTAGTCTATTTACACCTTCTCTTTGCCTTTCAGGCCTGGGTGCAACAGTAAGTCCCCACTATAGCCAACTGTACAACATCATCTCTTGTTGGTTTCCCACACACCTGTGAATACTTATTTTTATGAAATTAACCTCAATGATTCCACTTGAGAGTGGCATCTGCTTCCTGTTGGGACTTGGATTGATACACTGAATTATTTTCTTTCCTCCTGCTCAGGAACCTTTCTTTGACTATAAAAAGACAGTTTATTATAGTCACTTTTCCAACAGGAACATCTTCTGTGTTTGCAATATGTGAAACCGGTGAAACCAGAAAGCCCATGGCACGCACAGCATTTGTTGTCCACCTATTTTTAAGTATCATGACCAGAACAAAGGTACACCAAGTCACCTTTATACCTAGTTCTCCTGGAAAAATACCTACTGCAATGTTTTAGTCCAATGGAGAAATTGGGAAATCAACAATGGAAATCTTAAAATAACTGTTGTAAACTTGCACTGCAGGCTGCGTTAAAAGCGTTCATTGAGAAGAAGAAGAAAAATTCCAATTTAATAGCTATAGCTCAGAGCTACAATTATTTTGAAAGTTCTTTTTTTCATTATCACCAAGCTTTTAACATCTGTTTTTTTTACATTCACCAGTGTCTTCCAATGTCATCATAAATGAATTATCTAGCACATGATAATACAGCTTAGCAGCTAGCCCCACAATGAAGAATGCAACACTAACACTTACTAGTGCAATAATATCTATAATGTAAGCAACAACTCAAAATAGACTTTTAAATTTTAAAGCCTTTAAATATATAAAATGATCATTATACCTTGATTATCTCTTCAGTTCCAATTAATTCAGGAAAAAGATCAAGTTCTACAAAATTAAAAACAAAATAATTAAAATTTTCATTTAACTAGTTAAAGTGTTGTGGGTTTAGTTTTGGATGCAAAGAGGAAAAAAGAACAGTAACATAGTTGTTAGCGTTAAAAAATACTGAATCTTTTAGAGTAAAAATTGCAAATTTCTAATATCAGTTTTCAGTATTACTGACCACTGCTTACTTAACATATACCACATCAACTTATTTGTGCTTGCATCACAAGCTTGATCCGTAGCTTCTGCTCCAATGCTTTACCTCACACCTACCCCAGGTCTGACTGAAGCTAAGAGACAGGACAGTGTAACCAACTTAATTGAATATAAAGAAACTCAAATAATTTTTCACCCGTGCAGAAATCTTTTTACCCTTATGGGGCTGATAAATGTGTAGCTGGGGAAATTCCAGGAACTTTCTGGAGCACTGGCAGGATTATTTTCTTATCTGGTGTGCACATTCTGAAATTCAGCTTCTGATCTAAAGTAATCCTCTGATTTGGGCTCACTTATTTGATATGCACCAGCTAAAATGTTTTCCATCAGGTTCTCACGAGAGCTCACATTAGGAAGGACAGAAGGGAATGATTCCTCGGTGTTTTCTTTCTTGGGAAGCTCACCTAATGCTGACTATGCAAAGACTGAGGTAGCCAGGATCATCCAAGTCCATTTTTTCCCAATCAACCATAATGGACATATTTTTAACACAGAGACATCTCAATGCTAAAACAAGACCTAGAAGGATATGTTAGGAAAGACTAGGAGCTGGTTTATGCTCTCCAGGTAAGAATCCAGCCACATTGACATTTCTGTTGGATCATAGAAGGGTTTTCCCTAAGTCTTCATCAGACCTGTGTAGTTCATGAGGAAGACAGAGAAATGGGGTGAGGGCTCAGGCATCAATACAACGATGTTCTTCTTACTCCTACGCTTTTGTAGAAGTTCATTCCACCTCCAAAGTATATGTCCCTTACTATACCAGTGCTGTAGATGTTTTAATGTCCTCAAAGAAAATGCACATTCTATAGAAATATCAAAACATAACTGAAGGAACATCAAATGTTTATTGTGCTCAGACCTATTTTCCAAGACTGACTTTCTTGAGTTTATTTTTCTTGAAAATTTCTAGGTGCTAAAAAATGTAAAAAAAAAAAAAAAGACAAATCTCAGCATGAGTTCTATCTAGAAGAGAATTTAAGTAAAATCTGGCTCCTGAGAAGACTTAGATGAAGTTAATATTCTTGACAACTTGGCTGTTTCAAAATTACTTACCTGAGCAAAGTAGTGTGCTGTCAAAATAAAAATAACCGCTAGTAACAAATTATAATCATAAATTTTAATTTTCAATTTTCATTGTTGAAACTAAGCAAGATTTTGAACCTTTATTTGGCTCATTATTGGTTTCATTCTACTTTTGGCTCTGTGAAATTCTTTTTCCATTCTCTGATTTTCAGGCTCCTTATTCTTAATATTTCCAAATTAAAATGATTTCAGTTGTCTCAATCGCTTGCAGCTCTGTAACCTCCAAGAAATCCGTACACATGGATTTAAAATTGAGAAGCAATTAAAATAATCTTTGACGTGGCTTTCTAATGGCTATAGCTAGAGAAGTCCATACGTATGAAAACCTTCAAATTCAGTACTAAGACAATATTGAGGTTTATTGAACATATTTAAAACGGAACCAGCACTGTAGGCTCTTCATGTACCTTTAAAATACTTCAACGTTAATATGAACAAATCATAAACAAAGACTTGTTAGCGATACATATACAATATGCATGGATTTCAAATTTTTTTGCACCAGGGTAAATTTATCTTTTAATTCCAGTTTCTATGAACTTTTTGATGAACCTACATACTGTAGATTTTTCTGTGAAAAGACTGCAAAAAAAAATCTCAAAGATATTCTATTCTTTTTAACATGCATAAGAAAATGTTTTAAAATTTAAAAAGACATGGTCTGGGGCCCAGCTCTGTGGTGTAGCAGGTTGCGCTGCTGCATGCAGTGTTGACATCCTATATGGGTGCCAATTTGAGTCCCAGCTGCTACAGTTCTGATCAAGCTCCTTGCTAATGCACCTGGGGAAGCAGAGGAAAAATGACCCAAGTGCTTGAGCCCTTGCACCCACATGGGTGACCTGGAAGAAGCTCCTGACTCTTGGCTTCAGTCTGACCAGCTCTGGTCATTGTGGTCATTTGTGGAATGAACCAGTGGATGGAAGAGCTTCTTCTCTCTTTCTCTGTGATTCTACCTTAAAAAAAAATAATCTACCTTCATCTATGTTTGTATTTTTTAACTGGTTTTGCTACTTTTTTTTATGTTTGTATTTTTAATGGGCAAAGGCAATTTTTTAAATTTAATTGTCAGGCTTGGATTGGGATATGTGTAATTATCAAACTGAGGATTGTTCCATTTTCTTTCAATATTTTTAGTCTATATTGCATTTCATTTTACCCTTTTATCAGAGCACAAATTATATGGATTAGGATTCCTTATGGGTTAAAATAGAGGATTTCAATCCAATTACCTCCCCTAAGACTACTGGTGCCTTCTTCTATAATCAGGCTTATTATTTACCTCCTGAGTAAGACATTTGCTTTGGGCCTCCTGTACTCTAAGGCAACCTAGCAGCCCAAAGCAACCCTCTGAGACCCCGCTGACTTCATGACATCACTCCAAGTGCTCTGCCTTCACACTGGTAACTCCATTTTGAAGGAGTTTCATTTGGGTTTCCACCTGGACTCAGATTGTTTCAACTGAATGAAATTCTGGTGGCTTCCCAGGAAAATATCAATGCTCCCACTCCCTTGACTCCAGAAGTCTTTTGCTAAACTCATTCAGAACAACTTCGAAGTTAAATAATTTTGGAAGGTTGTTTCTATTCTAAGGATTCTGAAGGCACACTTCTGGGCCTGTGAGCTCAAGATCCTGGCACCCAAGGTGCAGCTCTGTTGATTGGTGCTGGGTCTCACATTAGGTCCCCCTTGGCTTAGGGTTCCCTCACAAATAATGGCTGATATTTCAGGGAACACTGGCTTGACTCAAGTACTGAAATATTAAATAGCTAAGAAAAATGCCAATGTATAGACTTGTCTCACTTTATCACATTATACTCCAAAATAACTAGGAAAACCTCTGATGTGAACAAAGCATTTTTTTTTTGTGAGTGGATATTGAAAATTCATGTTCATGTAATAACTGGACAAAGCTGTTGATCCATTGTGGTTTGGGGGCACATATGATTTTATATTTTTGCTTTAAAGTAGCATGCCAGTAATACACTAATAGTTCACAATATAAACAAGCAACACTGATGTAGGTTCATAAGCAAGGCTTATTTAATCATTGGAAGATATGCCAAGTTTCACAGTGCAAAAAGTAAAAGCAATGTAGACTGCAATGCTTCAAAACATGATCTTAAATATCATTATGTAATGATACTAATGGTATAGAGTGTTATAGGCAGAGCAGGGACAGATGTATGGTGATTTAACAAGACAACTGTATACAAACTGAAAAGCACACAGTAACAGCAAAAAAATGTTGATTTAACTCGTTATTCATTTAAACTTCGCATAAATAATTATTAAAGCCCTAGAACATATAAGTAAATAATGACATTTATAACTATAATCATTAGCTCTATATTGTAGAAGAGAAATGAACACAATTATCTGTTACAGTGAAATAAATATATTTATCAACTATGACTACTAAATAATTAAAATATATTATGAATTAGTAATCATTTTATGTTTTATAAAATATCTTTTTAAGTACTTTACATATTTTTTAATATTAAAAAGCCTTCCTTGATAAAATTAAATTTGTGAGTGTGAATTTTTATGCTTACTTTAAAATAACATTTAAAATAATACTTAATGGACATTGGTTTATGATGATAATGTTGTACACAATAAATATAATTAATTATACAAATAATAAGGTCATGTTATTATCAACTTAAATGAACAACTTAATGAAATTATCAAGTTAAGTGCATAATTTGGAAGACTGAGTTTTCCTTCACAGATATTGATCAGAACATTTGAAATCTACAAAAGCGAGGCAATTAAAAATCATCTCCTTCACTTTTGAATAAAGGCAATGAATAATACAGCATTTAGGAAATAGTTTTTCCTAAATAATAACAGAATAATTTAACAGGACATACTACAATGTTACCAAGGTAATGAAACAGCATGAAGGACAGGATGAAATGGTGCTAATAAAAACCATGAAATAACAGCAAACTCAAAAGTTTCTTACATCCATATTAGCTTCATAAATAATAAAATTCATAAATGTTATCAGTACCAAATCTGTTTTTAGCAAACTGCAAGCCAGTAATGTTGTCAACTAATTTTTTATGTGATATAATTACCATAAAAACAATATTTAAAGTGATATAATTTCAATAATGAATTGTAAAGATATGGATTGAAGTGTCATTGCAGGCTTTAAGGTCAGAAAGAATAAACTCTGTAAAGGAGATAATGTTTGGCTATAAAGAATAGGAAAACCTTAAGTTTTCAGTAAAATAACTTTTTGTTTGTTTGTTTTGTTTTTTGTTTTTTGTTTGACAGGCAGAGTGGACAGTGAGAGAGAGAGAGAGAGAGAGAAAGGTCTTCCTTTTGCTGTTGGTTCACCCTCCAATGGCTGCCGCTGCCGATGCGCTGCGGCCGCGCACCGCGCTGGTACGAAGCCAGGAGCCAGGTGCTCCTCCTGGTCTCCCATGGGGTGCAGGGCCCAAGTGCCTGGGCCATCCTCCACTGCACTCCCGGGCCACAGCAGAGAGCTGGCCTGGAAGAGGGGCAACTGGGACAGAATCCGGCGCCCCGACCAGGACTAGAACCCGGTGTGCTGGCGCCGGAGGCGGAGGATTAGCCAAGTGAGCTGCGGCGCCAAGCCTAAAATAACTTTTGATGAAGAAATAGTTCAACTAAGTTTCTAATCCTTGGATTTTAAGAGGCATTTGCGCTCTTCCTGTAAGTGGCCTTAGGTGATCTGCAAAAATGGTTTGCTGCTCACTTGACCCAGAAAACCCCACAAAATCATGCAAATCAAGAGATTCAAATCTTCATGTTCACTTTAAGAACACCAGAGAAACTGCCCAGACCACATACAGGGTACACATATCTGAAAAGCCACCAAATACCTGAAAGATGTCACATTGAGGAAGCAATGTGTGCCATTCCATAGGTACAATGGTAGAGTTGGTAGGTGTGCCCAGGCCAAGCAATGGGGTTGGACACAGGGTCGGTGGCCCATATAAAGTGCCTTGAAAGTGCAGAGAGTAATGCTGAGCTGAAGGGTTTGGATGTAGATTCTCTGCTCACTGAACACATCCAGGTGAACAAAGCCCCCAAGATGTGCCACTGTCCCTACAGAGCCCATGGTCAGATTAACCCACACATGAGCTCCCCGTGCCACACTGAAATGATCCTCACTGAAAAGGAACAAATTGTTCCTAAACCAGAAGAGGAGGTGGCACAGAAGAAAAAGACATCCCAGAAGAAACTAAAGAAGCAAAAATTTATGCCTTGGGAATAAATTCAGCATAAAATATATTCCAATTAAAAGAAAAAAAAAAAGAGGCATTTGGTACCAGAACATCAAATCAAATACCATCTTTTACTTTGAAACTTCATTGCTGTGCAAAATGCTTTAGGGGAAAGAGACATCCATGGAGATTAAATGGTTGTCCAAACTAACATCTCAGTATTACAATGTTGAATAGTGTCCTGATCCTTTAAACAAATAGAAATTAAGTTTAGTGTTTATTATTTTGTACAAATGCTATACATTACATAAGAATATTTTACTTTGTGCCATTATAGAATTACTTTAATAGGATCACTTAGAAATTACTTCTGTAGAAAATAGACATTTGATCTGTCTTTTCATAGATAATAAGCTTCTCAAAACCAGAAACCAATAAAAATATTGAGAAAGTTTAAAATTTTTACATGGTAAATAGATTGACAATATCAAACAAATAGCCCAGAGTATATTGTTGCAAGCTCATGAGAAATAGTTTATCTATGGATACTGAGTAGCATAATTAAAAAAAGACAGTATAATTAAGTGAATATGTTCAACATAATTCATGCTCTAAAATGCACACAAAAAAGATAGAAGAAATTTTTTAACATGCCATCTTTCAACCAGTTCACCTATAGTATTGGCCAATATGGTCAATGTTGTACTGGTGACAGATGTCATTTTATGGGTGGATCAATACAGAGAACTCTGATGAATGTTGCCATTCAGTGGAGTTAGCATGATTTCAAACAGTGAAAACCATGATCAATTACTTTGATATTCGCCTTTCAAGAAAACTTAGAGTCCCCATTCCATCTAAAAATACATTGATTTTGCAAAGTAGCACTCCATCAAAACAATAGGCAAAATGATTATACCCAGGCCATGAGGTAGTCATAAGAAATACCAAATGATGTAGCCACCATGATAGTAGTGATATTCATTAGCTGTAATTATCAAGTTCTGAATTCAATGACTTGGAAAGATACCTTTAATAGTATTTAATCCTCTGACATGTATTCTTTTAGACTCAACTTGTTAGAACAACTATGGCAAGTTGATTAATTAGCACATATTTTATGTAAGCTCACTTTGGATTAAAGTTCTTGCTATAGTATTTAGGCAACAAAAGCACACAAGAGCACATCAGTGTTCCTTCCATATGCAAAACTGAATATGTTATAATTAATACAAACTATAACTCTTAACTTACATTAAAACAAAATTTCAATGAGTTGTCTCATGGTAGGGATAATCAAAGAATATTTACATGTATGTGAGTATATAAAATACATTTATGTATGATGTGTATACACGCATACACAATTACATTCTATTATTTTAAAACTGCTTACTTTAACCAAAAGAGAACAAATTTAATTGCATAAATTTATAAATTGTCAAATTAAGATGGTCAGTATTGATTCAGTTATTGCACATGCTCTAAGATCAAAAGATTTTCCAAAATACTTTGAGAAGAAGCATGCAAATAAAACACAATTAGAAAAAAAATATTTGGTTTATTTTGAGGAAATCATGTTGTCAAATTAACTAAGAGGAAAGCACACCCCTGATAAAATTATAACAAGTGGATAAAATAACTAAGATAAACTATTTGGGTGCTTTGTATAGGTATTGCAAAGTACCTCACATGATCTTAGGATCATGTTTATACTTACTACAAAATGTTTTGGGAGCTGAAAAAAGAATTAAACACAATTTAAATCAACTCTTACTTTTCCAAATTTGTAGTCTCAATACTTTTGCATTGCAATTATCATTGATGACCATTGTAAAATTGTAAGTAGGTTTTGTTGCTCTTAATTTACAAATAGAAATCTTCATACTAAGAATACATTTTCTTATTGTCTTGCACAAGATCCACTGAAAGAAGCAAGTCGTATAGCTCATGAAATTACCTGATGATAGAGACTTATGAGAAAATCTTTTCACTTTTGTTCAAAAGAATATAAAAAGTCAGAAGGAAAGCACTAATGCATTCAGTAATTAAACCAGACTCATTTAAATAGAGAACATAAAGATATATCAGAGAGTACTTACCGGCATCATCAGCAGGCATGTCAACAATCAGCTGGTCGCTGTATTTTCCATATAAGCCATTGGTGCATATGGCTACTATTTGAAGAACATAACTCATATTGGGAAGTAAATTATTGAGAATAGCACCCTAAAAAAAGATACTAGGTATTAAACAAAGACATCATTATCATAGGATAATACCCTGGAAATCTGTCCTATAAAACACTTCCTCATTTGTTAATGGAAAATATTTACGTTTTATTCACCTAAGAAAAAGCCATCTAAGTTAAATTTGAACTTGTTTTGGCTTTTAAAAATCAGTTGTAGAGTGGCTGGAGTTGTGCCATAGCAGGTTAAGCTGCCACCTGTGATGCCAGCATCCCATATGAGCACCAGTTCAAGTCCTGGCTTCTCCACTTCCAATCCAGCTCTCTGCTAATGGTCTGAGAAAGCAGTGGAAGATGGCCCACATGCTTGGGTCCCTGCCATGCACTTGAGAGACAGGATTGAGTTCCAGGCTGGTTTCCCACCTGGCCCAGCCCTTGTCATGGAACATTTCGGGATGAACCAGTGAATGGAAGATCTCTCTCTCTCTCTCTCTGCCACTCTCTGTATTTCTGCCTTTCAAACAAATAAATAAACCTTAAAAAAATTCAATTGTAAAGTTTCAATTTTAACTAGAACACATCTAATTTGTAAATAAGATCTAAAAACTAAAAATTAAAGTTGGACATATAAACTGTGTAGCATTTACAAATAAGGAGCAAAATTTAACGAGCACAGTGAGAAACAGTTATCTCCATGTCCTAACAACAAATACGCAAGGCAGTAGCAGAATTATCATCTTCTTCCCATAATTATGAAATGAAAAATATTTACTTATAAATTCCCCAATTTTCCCAGATAACAGTGTTTCTATATTTTAGACAAGTGAATTAAATGATTGTTAAAAGATTTGACATTTTGTCCATATTCCTTTATGCATAAGGACACTGACAACTTTTATTTAAATGCAGGCTCCCAGGTTTTGCAGAGCTCTAGCGATGTGAATGGGGAATGCAGTGTGCTCGCATTGGTGGTGGGGTGTTACTGGAACCACATCCATTTGAGGGTTTGTCCACTCCATCCAACTGTCCCTAACCGCAGCAAAGTTTTATATTGGGATACTCAGGCTACAGAAGGAATCTGTATTCTCTTTCCTCTCATTCATTTGTGTGGGTGGAGGGAGGGAGAGGTGGATCTGTTTTTTACAAGAATTACCTGTCTTATGTCCCCAGTGTCTGACCTAATCATGACTTCACGTTTGTCACCTGGAAACTAGATTCAATGAAAAGGACTTGCAAGTCCCCTATTCTATTCTTCCTCTGCTGGCATAGCATGATGGGGAAAGCACTATGTAGGAAGAGCGCTGAGATTTTCAGCCTAGTTTTTCCACAACTGTAGGATCTTAATCAAGGTACTTAACCGTCCTCCGAGTTTCTTTATTTGTACAGAGAGGACACAGTACATGACTTTCAGTTCATAAGTATTCTTTATGTATCTACTCTGCAATGTTGTTGGCAAAGTCTTGGTCTCTCTGAAATCAATGCAACTTTTGACACAATTTAGGATAGCTCCACCCTACCAGCTTTCATAAAAAGTCTAATGTACCAGAGGGCAACAACATACAATCATTTGTAAATTCTTACCTTGGAAATTAAACTATGGTGTTATCACACATAAAACAATTGATGTTATAGTTACCAAGTCTTGATAGCCATCTGTCAAAAACTCATGCTTGGTCTGATCGTCTCCTTCCAACTGCTGATAGAGGACTGCAAACCTCTCGATCATGGCATCATACACGACTCGGGGTCTTTCCCACGTAACAAGGAGGCTGGTATAGTTCTCTGGGTCAGCCTGCACATTTTCTGGTTCTGAACTACAAACTTCAGAGAGAGAAAGAGACAGTTATTGACATCACTATTGGCCCCCAGGGCTTTAATAAAACGTATTCTATGAAAATTGCCTTATATGCTATCTGTGGAGATTTTGGTTATGCCATTTCCCCTCTTTAAAACACTCTTGCCTTCCCTCCTCTCTCTCCCTGTTCCAGTCCTCCAGTCCCACTCAGGAAAGGTCTTGGTTGGATGCCCCCGCCTTTGATCTCTATTGACGTCATCTGTCTCATGTTCAATTGCCTGTTTTATTTTACCACTATTATTCCATTATTTGAATACTTTCTTACATTTTTTTCTGAATTAGCCTCAACTCCTCTAGACTGTAAATATAAGAATAGCTATTTATTTCTCTATTGCCTAGAACATGGTCTTGAATATATCTGGTACACAAATTCACTTTTAGAAATAAATGAATGCAGATACCTTCAATCTCATTGTGTTTTTACTCCTTTTGTTTGGAACCCAATAAATGTAGTTAGCACAAGTAGAGGAGAATTTCAATCACAAAAGATGGTCTATTAGCAAGCATTTTGTTATTTGAATTAATTAAAAATTCCCAACCAAAGAAACCCATAGAACATAGAACAACTAGAACTCATTTTCAGTATTTTTCAGGTCTGCTTAAATACACTTTAGCACCATAAATAAAGAAAACAATTTTGTGAAATTAATTAGTTTTTCTCATTGAAAAAATAATGAAACATCATTCAGACACCTCTAAAAATAAATTCAAGCCCAAGTTTGAGATTCATGCCAAAAATCTAGTCCCACCAGGAGGACTGTCCCAAACTTCGGACCAAGTGGGAGAAAAAACATAAATTTATGATATTGTGCTAATGGAACAAGATGATGAATAATCTCCATAGAGGACAAAACTCTCTCAGGACAAAGATGAATTTATGTGCTCACATCTTATAGATTTTGTTTTCAGGTGAAATATGAAGTTTTAAAACTACTAGATGGGGCATGTAATTAACTTAGGTCAGCCAATCATCACTGATACAAAAATTACAGGATCTCATGAAAATTCTAGTAGCTGTGTCAGGCCTTTTTGTCATTATTGGTCTGTAGTTCATCTCATGAACACAGGAGGGCACTCACAACTAAAAATTGCCCTTAGAAGTAGAAACAAATGTTACAATATTTAGTATTAACAATTTTAGCAAATGGTATATAAATGATTCAGAAAAATATATACATAGTACACTTTATATACATAAATACACGTATACATGTAAATGTATGTTAGAGACAGGATTCTTCACTGCAAACCTGTGATGCTAATTTTTTTTTTTGTTTAGAGAAGGTTAGAGTAGGTTGTTTCTTTTGGAATAAAGGGACAATTATTTAATTATCAAAAAACATGAATTCATTGTAAGAAAATGCATTCTAATTTAGGTCTAGACCACTCATCTGTTATTCTATCCAGTGAAACTTTTATGAGGACCACCAGATGGCAGAAGACCATCAACTCATTTCAAAGTGAGCTATTTAACTACACTTTCACTGAACAACAAGACTGTCTCAATCTTCCTTCTCATGAATGTTAAGTCCAGTTTTCTAAAGTGAAAAATGATTATGGACAATATCATTTGCAAATTTTTGTTTCCAAAAACAAATCATTTTTTAGAATAAGGATGATTTCAAGTGAACAATGTATCTCAACGTGAAGCTGTTTTAAAATCCATTTGTTTTATGAATTCACACGAAACATACAGACAGTTTTTGAAAAATAGAAAAGTATTAGTTGCAAAGCACCCAAAGGTCTGCCATCTAAATAGCACAAACCACCTTGGCTGAGGTCCATGTTTATCTTGCCTTAATGGCAGCAATCAGTAGATGCTTCAACTTTTAAGAATCAGCATTAATATAAAGTCAGACTATGGAAAAATAAATCTGTGTTTCCTTACCAGTAAGTTTGCATTCTTCTGCTTTCTTCTTCATAAAACTGTAAGAATCTATTAGTTATTTTCTTAATAGTTTGAGTTTATATTTTAACTAGAAATTCATTTTTAAAACACTATTTATTGAAAAGCAAGGATTTGGTAATGTTATGAAGGTGCAACTATAGCTTATCTTCTATATGCTGAAATACAATAGTTTATGAGAGGGGAGGCATATGCACTTTAAAGTATTGTCAAGCAAAAAGCCTAAACCTTAGTGAATAGTCTAAAATCATTTTTAAAGATTTATTTATTTTACTTGAAAGTCAGTTACAGAGAGGAAGAGTCAGAAAGAGAGAGAGAGGGAGAGAGAGGGGAGAGAGAGGGGAGAGAGAGGGGGGGGGAGAGATGGAGAGAGGGATAGAGAGGGAGAGAGGGGAAGAGCCATCTGCTGGTTCACTCCCCAAATGGCCGCAACAGCTGGAGCTACACCAATCCGAAGCCAGGAGCCAGAGCTTCCTCCGGGTCCCCAACACAGGTGCAGGGGCCCATGGGTTTAGACCATCTTCTGCTGCTTTCTCAGGCCATAGCAGAAAGCTGGATTGGAAGTGGAGCGGCCGGGACTTGAACAGGCACCCATATGGGATGCCAGCACTGCAGGTAACAGCTTTACCTAATATGCCACAGAGCTGGCCCCAAGTCTATAATATTGACCATAGGTTGCCCAACTATAAGATAGTACTGAATCTCTTAAATACCAATCTAGTTCATTCCATATATGCTACTTGGTGTTCAAGCACAAATCTAGGTAATGATGGAAGAAATGACTGGTGTACAATTCCTGAGGTTTCTTTATATTTCCTATTGAAGTCAGCCTCGTTCTTTTATTAGAATGCTATCTATTCTGCAATACACATTATCTGGGTTGAAAATCAAGAGATTTACAGATCAATATGAACTCAGACACCAGCTAAAAGCTGCCACAGAAAAAGAGGGTCACAAAAGTATAACGTCTTTTGAGAGTGGTGAGTTCAGAACTCTGGTGTAGTCCATTCCCCTTTTCAGGGCTGCATTTTACATGCTGACTCCTTTCCACAAGATACACATGACCTGGTTCACAGCTACCGATTCTTTACAGACTTCTGGCTAGGAAGAGAAATCAGGTTCTCACAGGCCTCTGGTTCTAAGCTAGGCTCTGAAACACCCGGGGCCCATGTTAAGTCACACAGAGTAAGTGTTCCAGTATTAATCAACCGCAAAGGATCTTCACTACAGAGAGTGATGAGATAGTTTCCTTCATTGGAGAGTTGTACATGTTCTTGCCTAAGAACATATTTTTAACAGATCACATTCATCTGCTTGGTTCCTACTTGGTTTCCTGAACTACTGACCAGCCTACAGATGAAGAAAGTACTGTCCCTGTCTGTAGGAAGCTCTTTCCTATGGCAGCTATTAATTCTTTTTTTAAAAGATTTTTTATTATTATAAAAGGGAGATACAGGAAGAGATCTTCCATCCCAAATAATCCCAATGGCCAGGGCTGGGCCAGGTCAAAGCCAGGAGCCTGGAGGTCTATCCAGGTCTCCCACATGGTGGCAGGGGCACAAGTACTTGGGCTACCTTTCAATGTTTTCCCAGGGACAATAGCAGGGGAGCTGGATTGGAAGCAGAACAGGCAGGACTTGAACTGGTGCTCTGATATGGGATACTGGTGTCTCAGGAAGTAGCTTAAACCACTGTTCGACAATGCAGGCCCCAGCTATTAACTCTCAAGTTTGATAAACTCTAAGATGTAATGAGTGCTTTCAGTTTTCAAAATCTGGGCTCTGTTTTTAGAGGAATACATAGTGAATTTTTTTGACGGGCAGAGTTAGACAGTGAGAGAGAGACGGACAGAGAGAAAGGTCTTTCTTCTGTTGGTTCACCCCTGAAATGGCTGCTACGGCCAGTGCGCTGTGCCTATCCGAAGCCAGAAGCCAGGTGCTTCCTCCTGGTCTCCCATGCGGGTGCAGGGCCCAAGCACTTGGGCCATCCTCCACTGCCTTCCCAAGCCACAGCAGAGAGCTAGACTGGAAGAAGAGCAAACGGGACAGAACCGGTGCCCCAACTGGGACTAGAACCCGGTATGCCAGCACCACAGGCGGAGGATTAGCCTAGTGAGCAATGGCGCTGGCGTATATCGTAAATTTCTAAAAGAATCTAATCTACCACTTAGACCAAATTAGGTTATGTTTTACAGAATCACACCATTTCCCACTCAAAGTTGTAAAAGCATCACAAACTTTTCCCTAACACAAAATGTTGTGGATTGTTATTATTTATCCTCTTACTACTTATATGAAGAGTGAACTCAGTACATGAGAACCTAGGCATTTGGAACAAGTACTGAGATACTATTAGGGAAAGCACTGAGTGGCATGAGGGAAAAGGAGGAAAGTAGGGAAAGAAAGAAGAAAGAAAAGAAATGGAGAACAGAAATTAATTCTTTGGCTGTGGCAAAACCTATTTGTTAAGTTAGCAAATTGATGCAGATGGCCAAGGGGAGGCCTGACTTTCCTTATGTTCAGAGGAGGTGTGGTCAGCCATAAGGGAAGAGGTGAGTCTCAGGGCTGGGCATTGTGGGTAAAACAGACAGGTGATTTTTGGGAAGTGGAACAGCAAATGTTCTAATTACTTGAGAATATACTAGGTTTTACTCGGTTATTACCCGGTAATTTTGAAGTTTTACACAGTTTAATACGACTCATGACAGAATGTGAATGCACCCTGATAAACCCACCACATCCTTATTTGAGGCTTATGAGCTTCATTTAAAAATATTAAGACAGGTACTTTGCTGACTCCTGTGAGAGAGAGAAGATTAGTAACAAGGTGGTGATTTCTTTGCAGGCAGTGGCAGATCTTCATAAAACTAAAGCAAACGTTGACAAAAATGTTAAATATCATAATTGGAAAAATGGATCCCTGTTGTGCCCTTTTAAATGATTGCTTCATTCACTTACATAAACAGCAAAAGAAATCTTTCAGCTTCTGCCTGCGCCACTCAATCTTCTCTACAGACACAGATACCCTTTCTCAACAGTTCAGTTTGCAATATATAATCTGAGAAGTGAGTAATCTTCATTTCACCTTTCTGAATACAATCAGAGAATGTTTACATACATGGACCTTAACAATGCAATTTACAACCACTGTCCTTCAAAAGCTAAGTCTACAATGTATAATTCAACATGGCATTTTCCAGGAAATCAGCAAATTTCTCTTAGCTCAAACACGTTACTGGTACAATGACACACCCTTCAGGCTACCTGCCTTGAAAAACATTACACATCTGGTTGCTTTTCTTTAAAGCATACATTAAATATATAATAGTTCTAACAAATGAAGTTCGAAGTGCATCTATAATTTTATTCAAAAAACTGGGATGAGTGCTGTGGAGCAGTGGGTTAAACTACAACTTAGGACATCTATATCTCATACTAGAGTGCCTGGACCAAATCTTGACTCCACAGAAAAGACAGAGATCTCCCATCCACTGGTTCACTGCTCAGATGGGCCAGGTCGAAGTTAGAAACAGTTTCCCACTGGGGCCATCTTCCACTGCTTTTCCTAGGCCATTAGTAGGGAGCTGTATCGGAAGTGGAGCAGTCAGGACATGAACTAGCACCATTATGGGATGCTGGAGTCCAGGTGGCGGCTTTACTTGCTATGCCACAATGCTGATCCCAAACAGGAAGTTTTTTAAATAACAAGAAAAAATTTTTAGAATGTCTTAAACGTGGAAATTTTGAATACCATGCCATATTTTTATAATTTTTAAAACGTTAACTGATAGATAAAAAAATATATATCTATGGGGTACTCTGTGATGTTTCAATAACTATATACATTATGCAATGCCAAATCACATCTATCTCTTCAAGTATTTAACATTTATTTATGGTAACACATTCTAAATTCTTTCTTCCTCTTTTTTGAAAAGAGAAATATACAATATACTATCACTATCTATAGTCATCCTACTGTGCAATAGAACAACAGTGCTTTTACTCGCTGTGGTCAAGAAATCGGAACAACTGAAGTATCCATCAATTAACAGATGAATACACATACATAATAAAATATTTGTCATAAAAATGATAAAATCTTATTATTTGCACCAACTTGAATGAGACAGGAGATCAGTATGTTAAATGAAATAAGCAAACAGAAAGATAGGTACCATGTGATCTCATTCATATGTGGACTCTAAAAACATTAATCTCATTGAAGTTCAGAATATAACGGAGGTTACCAAAGGCTGGGGTGAGTAGTAGGGAGGAAAGGTTGATGAAAGGCACTACGTTGGTGCTGGCATTGTGGTGTAGCAGGTTAAGCCTCCACCTGAGATGCCAGCATCACATATGGGTGCCAGTTTGAGTGCCAGCTGCACTACATGAACTGGCGCCCATATGGAATGCTGGTGCCAGAGGTGGAGGTTTAGCCTACTACACCATTTAAATTTAAATTGACTTCAACATTTCCATTTCCTAGATTTTTAAGTTTCCCATTTTGTATATAAAGAAACTGAGACTTGGAGAGGTTAAGTAAATTACAAATTTATGTACAACAAGTGTTACTGCTGGGGAAAACAAAAGTGGGGGCCGGAGCTGTGTCATAGCAGGTAAAGCCACCGCCTACAGCGCCGGCATCCCATATGGGCGCCGGTTTAAGTCCCGGTTGCTCCACTTCTGATCTAGCTCTCTGCTGTGGCTCAAGTCTTTGGGCCCCTGCACCTGCGTGGGAGATGCAGAAAAAGCTCCTGGCTCCTGGCTTCAGATTGGCGTAGCTCCAGCAGTTGCGACCATTTGGGGACTGAACCAGCAGATGGAAGACTCTCTCTCTCTCTCTCTCTCTCTCTCTCTCTCTCTCTGCTTCTGCATCTCTGTAACTCTGCCTTTCAAATAAATAAATGAATCTTTTAAAGAAATGAAAACAAAAGTGTACTGCGCTTGAAAGCCAAGACATCTTCTGCTGTGCTTCACCAGGCCCCTGCTTCTTAGTAGGGGAGCCTCATTAGTGTGATGAGAGGGGCAGTGTGGAACCATCTGGTACCGGAACAGCAAGGGATGAAGGTGAACCTGACCTACTTTATACTTTGTTGAGTCTAGATTATTATTCACATATAGTACTCATCCTTTAAAAGACAACTTTTAGTAAATCCTTCAAGATCAGTTGGTTCTATTAATGCCTGTGATTCGTAAAAGAGCCAGTGTCCATTTCATCATGTCAAACAGAAATGTTGTTCTGATGCATGGTAGCTCTATGTAAAAGTGGAAAAAATTACAGGTGAGAAGTTCTCACCAAATATGCATTCATTCACGTTTATTGAGTGCCTACTATGAAGGCAAACATCAATAAATCCTTATTTCTAACCTCACCAAGTTCAAATGCAAATGCAAATCTCACTAGGTTTTTGCAAGTATTTGCATTGTATGATGCAAAATAGTTTTTTTGTAGAATGCACTAATTAAGAGCAAGCTTCTGACAGTTTACATAGTGGGTCTTGTCTCTTGGTCAAAATGAGGCTGTTGGATATTTATAATAGAAATGTACATATGTGTGTGCATAAGTGTGTGTGTGTGTGTGTGTATAACCTGAATATCCCAAATTTAGGGACTGGTTATAAATTGTTTTTAACTATACAATAGAATACTATGTAAATGTTAAAAAGGTTATATTAAAGATAAATTTATATCACAAGTAAAAAATCAATAAACATATTGTAGCATGGTCTCAGTTGTGTGAGATACAATAATGTATTTTTTTTTACTGCAAGAGACATGTCTAGAAGGGTATTTAACAAAAGCCACATAGTGGCTATTTATGAATTGTGACAAAGAGTTTTCATTGGAGCAGGCATTGTGGTGTAGCAAGTTAGGTCTCCACCTGCAACAATACCGGCATCCCATGTGGGCACTGGTTCGAGACCCGGCTGTTCCACTTCCGATCCAGCTCCCTGCTGATGTGCCTGGGAAACAGTGGAAGATGGACCAAGAGCTGGAATCCTACACCCATGTGGGAGACCTAGAAGAAGCTCTTGGTTCCTGGTTTTGGTATGGCCCAGCCCTGGCCCTTGTGGTCATTTGGGGAATGAACCAACAGATGGAATCTCTCTCTCTCTTCCTGAAACTCAAATAAATTTTTAAAAATCTTTAAAAAAATAAAAAGAGTGCATTTTCCTCTGTGTACTTATCTGTATTGGTTACCATTTAAATAATGCTTGGTAGTAAAATGTTATTTTCAGAATAATAAAAACTGAATATAAGGTAGATAGTATATCCAATAAGGAAAAAGAACTGCATGGCAGGCGCTATGGTGTATCAGGTAAAGCCACAGCCTGCGATGCTGCCATCCTATATGGGCATCAGTTTGAATTTCAGCTGCTCTACTTCTCTGATCTTAGCCAAAGGCTGAGAAGCAATTTTTGCTCCACTTCTCATCCGGGTCCCTGCTAATGGCCTGGGCGAGCAGCTGAGGATGGCCCAGGTCCTTGGGCCCCTGCACCCATGTGGGAGACCTACAAGAAACACCTGGCTTCTTATAGGACCAGCTCCGGCCTTCGCAACCATTTGGGGAGTAGTCCAGCACATGGAAGACTTCTCTCTCTATAACAAAAAACTCTTTCACTTAAATAAATAAATATTATAAAATAAATAAATTGTCACAAGAATACACACAAGGCACATGATAATAATGCTTTTTGAATGCAAGCACACATGATGGAAAGAGGAAGAGTTATTTCAGTTGGTGAATGAAAACTTTAACATTCTGAATAGATTCACAGAGGCCTTGTTTGAACTGCAAATTAAAAACAAGTAGTGCAGAATGTTATTCAATGCAAATCTGCTAAAATCAATATATAATAATCTTGATATGCTCAAAGCTCATTATTGGTAGGGATAATAATAATTTTAACTAATGATTAGAGAGTTAAAATAAAGAGAACTATTCAACTATTTATTTTTTCCCAATCACTGAGGAAATAATTTCTTAACAATTTTATTTTGACACTGATACTATTTTTATAAGTTAGAATCTGTATTTTCCTGGAACCACCTTTTTGTTTAAACATGAGTTATGTGCTAATGCTACTATACCATATTCATCTGAAGGCTTTGCAAAAATTTTAATTATGTAAAGGATGCTTAGCGAAGAAATTGGCTCCAATATGTTTGGAAAACTAAAGCCATTCATTCCTTCGGTGCTTGCTGCCAATACACAGAGGCTTTTAACCCTGATTCATCCGTCTATCACTCATCCAGGAGTCAGAAGGCTCTTACTACCCTAAGGCACTTTATCAAGTACAACAGGTAATAGCTAAGATCAATCAGAGATCTAGCAAGCAATTAAGGCAAGGACAAAAACACCTCTAAATCAAGGTAAGAAAGGAAAGGAACCATTACCACAGGGAAGGGGCCAAGCTGACGCAGAAGGAAGAAAAATTACTTTCAATCGTGGATTAATTAATATAAATTAATTAATATTTACCAGTAGCTCCCCTTAAATCAAAAGGACAGTTGACAGAATATTTAGGTCCATGGATATGACTATATAATACAACCTGAATTTTTTCACGAATAATTGTGATATCATCTGGCATTTGTGATACCATCTGGTATTTTGCCAGCAGTGGAAGTTTTAAAATAAAAAACAAGCACACAAGTCTATGTAACAAATAGAAGGAAATTGTTCTTCAGGACGTCCAACTTCCCTGGGGCAGGGACAACATTATGGCAAATGGAAGGCCCTCTGACTGCTGAACTCACTGGGATGGGAACAGGAAGGAATGCTTAGAGGAGCTGGCACCAAGCTAATTCCAGTGCCTTAGAAAGATGTAGACTGGAGCAGGTAGCAGCTGAGACTTTCTGAGGGAAACTGACCAAAGAGGAGGGTCAAAACTACCTGACAGCCAGGACTCAGGAGAAGAGCAAGGCAGACTGCAGAAGAGAGGTGTTCCTGTGTACATAATTTTACATGAAAAATTGAGGATCTTAAAGGCATGAGAATTTAATTAAACCAATATTGGCTTTTGAGCACTTTTGCTTATCCTAAGCATATGAGGGTACTTCAAAAAGTTCATGGAAAAACTGAATTAAAATATTTTGAAATTCATGTAGAATTTTTTATACTACACGCTTTTCATTTACTTTTGGAGGATTTTCATATGCACGAATTTCATAATTTTTACATTGAAATAAGCTTATCTTTTAATTCAATTTTCCATGATCTTTTTGAAACACCCTCATATCACATAAAAGAATAACACTTTCTCAACAATATTTTCTAAACCGTTAGCAGATGTTTTGATGTGATGATGAGTTTTGCAGCCTCTTCCTCCCCATTACCACACAAACCTTTCATCAAAATAAAAAGATAATGGAGTGGGCATTTAAGCGATCTGATAAGATGCTGGTTAAGATATCTGTCTCCCATATTGGAGTACCTGGGATCAATTATTGGCTCTGGTTCCCAACTCCCTCTTCCCATCAGTGCAGACCTTGGGAAGCAGTGGTGATGGCTCAAGAAACTGAGTTCCTTCCGCCCCAGTGGGACAACTGGGTTGTATTACCAGTTCCTGGCTTTGGCCCTGGGACCACTGAAGGCATCTAGAGTACACCGCAGATGGGTGCTTTCTCTCTTTCTTTCTGAAATTCAAGTAAATAAATAAACAGTACATAATGCTCGCTGTGTGAAGACGATGGGGAAGGAGTGTATCTGAGATCAGATACAGAAGTCCAAGCAGCCTACAAGCACACATTTTTATTTTAAAACTTACAAGCTTGTTCTCTTTTTAAAAGATTTATTTATTTACTTATAAGGCAGACTTACAGAGAGAGAGAGAGAGAGAGGGAGAGAGAGAGACAGAGACAGAGAGACCTTCCATCCACTGTTTCACTCCTCAAATGGTGTGTTGGGCCAGGCTGAAGTCAGGATCCAGAGGCCTCTTCTGGGTCTCCCACATGGGTGCAGGGGCCCAAGCACTTGGAACATCCTCTGCTGCTTTCCCAGACACATAAATAGGGAGCTGTATCAGAAGAGGAACAGTCGAGAGTCGAACTGGCACCCATATGGGATGCCAGCGGCACAGGTGGCAGCTTTAGCTGTTATGCCACAAACCCAAGCCCCCATGCTTGTTCTTCACACTTGATCTTAGCGATCCATGCTTGTTCTTAAACATTACATTTATAAGACCTTTTGATTTAAATGACTTGATTTTAAGTTATTATTTTTCTAGTTATCTCTGCTTAATAATTTTGCAACCAAACCACAAGCAAATCTGTGATAAGTGAATTATTATTACTCTGATAGTTAGAAGAGTATTGCTGTAGGGAGAGAAATTCTGAGAAAATTATACATTTGTGGCCTATAGGGATCATACTGGTTCCTACAAGCTCTAAGAAAATCTCTCCTTTCTTTGCATATATATGTTTATATTTATATTTATATACATCGTATTTTTATATAAGCCAAAAGAACAAGTGGTTTAGAAAGTGTCATTACTGAGAATAGTAAGGAGGTACTTTTCTCTGAAGGGAGGAGAGAACTTCCACTTTGACTATGACCCTATCGGAATAAGATCAAAGTCGGTGAACTCTAAAGGCTTTCATAGCCTTGGCAACTCATGACTAGACAAGAGTGTCAAATTGTTAAATCAACAACAGGAGTCACCGTGTACTTATGTCTCATGTGGGATCTGTCCTTAATGTGTTGTCCAATGTGAAGTGATGCTATAACTAGTACTAAAACAGTATTTTTACACTTTGTGTTTCTGTGTGTGTGCAAACTGATGAAATCTTTACTTAGCATATACTGAATCGATCTTCTGTATATAAAGATAATTGAAAATAAAAAAAAACCTGGTGTTAAATTGGAAATTGCATACAAAAGTAATCAATTTTTAAAAAATATCATGTAGGATCTCTGTCTTTAATGTGCTGTATACTGTTGTTTAATGCTATAACTAGTACTCCAACAGTATTTTTTCACTTTGTGTTGCTATGTGGGGGCAAACTGTTGAAATCTTTACTTAATATATACTAAACTGATCTTCTGTATATAAAGAGAATTGAAAATGAAAAAAAAAAAAAGAAAGTGTCATTACTGGGGTTGGCGCTGTGGCACAGTAGGTAAAGCCACCGCCTGCAGTACCGTCATTCCATATGGACGCCAGTTCGAGTCCTGGCTGCTCCTCTTCCCATCCAGCTCTCTGCTATAGCCTGAGAAGGCAGCAGAAGATGGCCCACGTCCTTGGGCCCATGTGGGAGACCTAGAAGAAGCTCCTGGCTCCTGGCTTTGGATCAGTGCAGTGGGAGTGAACCAGTGCATGGAAAACCCCTCTCTCTCTCTCTCTCTCTCTCTGCCTCCCCTTCTCTGTGTAACTCTTTCAAATGAATAAATAAATCTTAAAAAAAAGAAAGTAAGTGTTATTACTGTCTTTGACCTCAGAATAAAGGAAGCACCTAAAAGCCAAACTATTTTTTAAGTTTCATGTCTTTTGAGGTCATCAGCTTTTAATATAAAATTATGTAAGCAGAAATAACGTCCCTTAATAAATATAAAGCACAGTGCAGAGAGCTTTGGAAGGCTTTAGAAAGGGATGTGTAAATTCAAATGTTGACTGCATCCCTTCCCAGTTGTGTAAACTTGGGCAAGCCACTTAATAACAGCTTCCAAAACTCTGAAAACAAAAGGCCAACTTCCCATGAGTGATATGGGGTATAAATAAAATATTGTATGGCTGAATGCTTGGTGAGGTCACACAATATGTAGTAGCTGTGACTATTTCTGTTATTATTACTTTGAACCTTTAAATTTAACCATGAAACAATGATCTACATTAAATCAGAATTATGTATAAGTTGACACATTAAACAGGACAGGATGCACCCATAAAGCACAATATGATATGTTTTTATTACATGGAAGTTGATACTTTCAGCCATGTACTGAACAATAAGTGCATGAAAACTTTAGCTCAGCAATGGAGTAGAAGAGAAGGCGGCTCCTTCACAAGGCTCACCAGTGGGGAAGCCAAGCACATCATCCATTGCCATGGCAACTGCTATATGAAGTTGATGCACAGATTATGGGAGCACTTGGGCATACTGAACGTCTCTAGAAGACCACCATTTCCTTTGTACTCTGTGTGTATGGTGCCTTCTCTAGTGCTCAGTTTAACCTATGCTTGGGGCACAGCCAGGCAAGGAAGAGACAGGGGTAGAACCAGAGATGCCCTCTCAGTGGGCATAATGCTTTGCTTAACTTCTGAAGAATGATGAGGAGGCAAGCAAGTCAAGATAGCAGAGAACAAGCTAATAAGGTGAAACATCACATTATAAAGGTGACCCTGAAAAAGTGTCTTCCATCTTGAGGGCAACTCATGGAGTTCAGTACGAAAGAAGAAAGTTGGAAAGGGTTTAAGTACTAAGACTAGTAAGCACTAAAACCGGCCTACTGTGCGACGACAAATACTTTGGATTTCACTCTAAAAGCAATGAGGATCCATGGAAGACTTTCAATAAAGTATAACTGATGAAAGTACACAGCAAAAATGTATCAGATTTGTTTAATTTGTTATTTGGTTTATTGTACTATATAATCCGAGGTGACTAAATACACTTTCAATTTTCTACTCAATTGTATATGATTTATCACACATGATATTATAGTATTTAGTATTGCTGCTAGAAATGTAATTAAATGTCATCACTTTGGGGCAATTTAATTCGAAATTGAATGCCACATTAAATGTATTCATCACTGTTGTCTTGCTATTTTTTCTTTTTACTAAGGGATAAAAAATTCTCAAATTCTCAAAAATATCACATTAAAGCAATAAAAATGTGTTTTAATTTCTAATTTTTGAAATAGGTGATTATTAAATTAATATTATACTTGGCAAAAAAGTCAGTGCAGGGCTGAGGTCAAAGATGACCCTTTATTTGAAAAGGTTTTTAAGCTTCCAAAGCAAAGGGCATTTCAACCATTCTTTCAGGGACCACTACAACCTCAGTATACACTGAAAGGAACAAGTGGGCAGAAGGTGGGTCTGAATGTGTCCTATGGTCATGTTCAAAGGTTTCTTATGGCTGTGTCAGCTTCAAAAGGCACAGAAGATACTCGCGCCACACACCCCCAAGTCGTCTCCATTGGCTGGGCTTGACAAAGACAAACTTCTTTCCCCCAAGAATAAAATTGGGAAGAAGACTTCATTTTTTCATTATTAATTCAGTACATTAGTTTTCAATACCTATTAGGTACCAGGCTGTCTCCCAGAGATGCAAGAACTTTAACTCCCAAATCATGCTACACGTTTCAGACGTGATTCTCCCATGGGTCTCTCTGGTCAGCCCAATCAGAGATGACCTCCCATGCTTCCATCATCTCAGCTTCTGATTCATTCTTCTCTTAGAGCTCCCAGCTCAGATACCACAAGGTGAACTTGGCTTTGCACTTAGTACTTTGTATCTGGAAAAGTCACCCTCCTTACCATATCTCTATTTTCCTCATATATAAAATGGAATTATTTACATGAGGAAGAACAGATGTATTCCCATTTTATAGATGCAGTAACTGAAATTCAGAGAAGTTACATAGCTTACCTGAAGCTACAAAATTAATCAAATGAATTCTGAAACTCTAAGTCCTGTCTATTTTCTATTACACTTCCTGCAACATCAAATCTAAGAGAGTTGTAAAAAAGTTATATTGTAATACATACCTGCTTCATGAATCTCTTCCTTTCCAGTATATGAGGAGAACACCTGCCTAGAGAACTTATACTGTTGTTCTCGAAAATTGTTTTGCAAGTAGTCCATCAACATGACATACCCAGACTGCTGCATTGTAAGAACTTCACAGAACACGGCCAACTGGAAACAAGACCAAAGAGTTTAACACTGCTGCTTCGAAGGCTTCAGTACACAATTTAAGCAGGTATTCTTGAAAAGCATTCCTTGAAATGACTTCCAATCATTTTAATTTCCAAAATTACCTGGCTTTCAGAGATGCTCACTGTATCTTTAAAAACAATCCACTCAACAGTGTCTGTACAGGGAGGAGATGTCAGGGAGCCATTGTAACTGTAATACTTGTCAGTTGAGTTTGGCAGAAGGTTCAGCAATATGAATGGATCTAAGGCAGCCTGTTTCCCTGCAAAGTAATAATACATATCTCAGTTGGAATCCCAACAATGGAACTCGACTGTTAAATGCTTTCATGAAACAGACACAGACTTTGCCATGTACTTAATCAGCACTAAAATTTTTTAAAAGATTTATTTATTTATTTGAGAAGTAGCGTTACAGAGAAAGGCAGAGACAGAGAAAAAGGTCTTCCATCCAATGGTTCACTTCCCAAATGGCTGCAATGGCGGGAGCTGGACCTATCTGAAGCCAGGAGCCAGGAGCTTCTTCTGGGTCTCCTATGCTGGTGCAGGGGCCCAAGCACTTGGGACATCTTTTACTGCTTTCCCAGGGCAAAGCAGAGAGCTGGATTGGAAGAGAAACAGCTGGGACTCGAATTGGTACCCATATGGGATGCTGGTGCTTCAGGTGGCGGCTTTACCTGCTACAACACAGCGCCAGCTTCAGCACTGAATTTTAAAGAACATTTCAGGAATATTCAAAATATGGAATCATCCTAGTTGTTCATCACCAGATGAATGGATAAAGAAAATGTTATATGCGTATATACAAAATGGAATATTACTCAGTAATAAAAATGAAATCTTGTCATTCACAGCAAAATGGATGCAATTGGAAGGCATCCAACATGTTAAGTGAAATAAGGCAGGCACAGAAACTTAAAAAATATCTTCAAGCCAGCGCCGCGGCTCACTAGGCTAATCCTCCACCTTGCGGCGCCGGCACACCAGGTTCTAGTCCCGGTCGGGGCACCGATCCTGTCCCGGTTGCCCCTCTTCCAGGCCAGCTCTCTGCTGTGGCCAGGGAGTGCAGTGGAGGATGTCCCAAGTCCTTGGGCCCTGCACCCCATGGGAGACCAGGAGAAGCACCTGGTTCCTGCCATCGGATCAGCACGGTGCGCCGGCCGCAGCGCGCTACCGCGGCGGCCATTGGAGGGTGAACCAACGGCAAAGGAAGACCTTTCTCTCTGTCTCTCTCTCTCTCACTATCCACTCTGCCTGTCAAAAAGAAAATATATATCTTCAATCTGAACACAGAATAATAATTACTAGAAGCTGGGGATAGTAAAAGGTGGAACAACCTATACCAAATCAGAGTTAGATCAAAGTGGTAGTTCCTAATGTTACACTACATAGTGAGGTGACTACAATTCACAGTAACCTATTATTTATTGTATGAGCAAATGAAAGAAAGGAGCACCAAGGCTCCATTGCTTTATAGTAATGTCAAGGAAGGGGAAATATTGATTATCATGTTTTGATAAGTACACATTGTATACATGCACTGAAATGTCACACTGTAGCCAATAAATATGTACAATTATTGATATTAAAATGTTTTAATAAATGGTAATAAGTGTAAATGTCCTATCAGTTACATATATTACTATAGTATTGGGCTTCAATTAGTTTATGAAAAATGTGTATTATGAAAACATGCACGTATTCAAAAATTTCTTGCACCAAAAAAACTTAGGTTTTAATTCCATTTTTCTAAGAGTGTTTGAAGTACCTTTCCTTACCTTTAAAAACCTCAAAATACTGAATAGAATATTTTACATGTAAAAGATATTCAGACATATTATTATCTCAATAAATCTAGTCCTATCATTTGATAAAACTCAATTCCAGTTCATGGAGAACAAAATCAATACTTCAGATGAAGATGATCTTCAAAAGCCCCTAATGACATCATATTTAGAATATATTATTTAAAGCTTTTCCCCAGAGATCAAGAATGAGGTGAGGATATCCTGCTACCACCACGTTTGCTTAACATTGAACTGGAGAACCAGGCCAGTGCTTAAGTAAGCAAAAGACACAAAACTCAGCAGGCTTGCACTGGAAGAACTCATACTCCCACAATTTTCAAGTAACATTACTATATATGCAAAATAGTGAAAAGAATTTACTAGTAGAATTCATAAGTGAGTTTAGCAAAGTCACTGCCTATAAGATCAGCATACAAAAGCAATGATACATTCTGCGAACCAATATCAAACAATAGAAAATGAAATTTGGCAACTCATGACTAGAGCCTAGGGAGATTACTGACGCCATAAACAAGAGTGTCAAATTGTTAAGTCAGCAACAGGAGTCACTGTGTACTTACATCCCATGTGGGATCTGTCCTTAATGTGTTGTCTAATGTGTAGTGATGCTATAACTAGTACTGAAACAGTATTTTTACACTTTGTATTTCTGTGTGGGTGCAAACTGATGAAATCTTTACTAATTATATACAGAATCGATCTTCTGTATATAAAGATAATTGGAAATGAAAAAAAAACCTGGTGTTAAATTGGAAATGGCATAGAAAATTAATTTAAAAAAATATTATGTAGGATCTCTGTCTTTAATGTGCTGTACACTGTTATTTAATGCTATAACTAGTACTCAAACAGTATTTTTTTCACTTTGTGTTGCTATATGGGGGCAAACTGTTGAAATCTTTACTTAATATATACTAAACTGATCTTCTGTATATAAAGAGAATTGAAAATGAATCTTGATGTGAATGGAAGGGGAGAGGGAGCGGGAAAGGGGAGGGTTGCAGGTGGGAGGGAAGTTATGGGAGGGTGGAAGCCATTGTAATCCATAAGCTGTACTTTGGAAATTTATATTCATTAAATAAATGTTTAATAAATGAAAAAAATTAAAATTAAAAAAATAAAAAAAAAGAAAATGAAATTTTAAACACAATGACTTAAAATAGAAACAAAAGCTAATACTTGCAAGTAAATCTAACATACCATACGTAAAACATTTCTTTAGAGAATTAAGTTAAAACCTTAAAATGGAGAGAAGTACCATATTTAACAGGTTGGAAGATTCAGTGTTGTGAAGGTTTTGATTTTCTCTAAATTGATTTATGGAATCAATGAAATTTTAAGCAAAACGCCAGAAGTGTGTGTGTGTGTGTGTGTTTGTGTGTTAACTGAGATGCTGATTTTAAAATTATGAAAAATTACATTAAAATGCTGGAGAATTTTTATTACCAAGTAGGAAAACCTGCCACATAAAGCTTAGACATCATGATAGTGAGATATTTGTGCAAAAATAGACAGTACAGTGCAAGGGAATAAGATCTCAAACCCACACAGATGTGGTTACTTGACTGATGACAATAATTACCATACAGTGTGGAATGATGACTTCTCAATAAACAGGACTGCATCAATCGGATATCCTTATGTAAAAAAGTGAATTCTGATTCCTTGTTTTACACCACAAATACAAGTCAATTCTACATAACTTACAGGTTTAAAAGTGAATGGAATAATAATGCTTTTAGAAGAAAACATAAACTTATTTTCACAATCTTAGGATGGGTTGAGAGTTCTAAAATGACAAAAAGTGATACTCCTAATAGGAAAACTGGTAAGTTTTAGTACATGGAAATAAAAATTTATTCAATAGTCACTATTAAGGAAGTAAAGGGAAAGAGTGGAAAATGCATTCTGGGTTCAAATTACAGATAAATTTATGAGGAGAGATTTATTCTTAGTTATGTACATGTTGATTTCTTCATTTATATATGAAATTGCATCCAGATTAGATAACTCCTGTGCAAAAATTAGTATCACGTTCTTAAATAGCCCATCTAAGCTTTAGAACACTAAAACAATTCAAGTAAATCTATCTCCTTGAATAGTCCTGTTTTTATTTTTGTGTCTTTTCAAGAGAAAATACCAGAATATGTTGCCCTTTGCTACTTATTTGTGTACCAGCACCCTGCTTACCAGGTGAGATCTGTTTGTCTTAATTTTCTCATCCTCCTAACTACACAGGTCAATGCATGTCCTCTGCCCTGTCTAGATTTAAATAAGACATAGTTCTGAGCGGGGCTTTTGGCTCAGTGATTAAGATACCACTTGGGACATCCACATCCCACATTAGAGTGCCTGGATAAAAGTCCAAGTTTGGGGGGCCTGCACTGTGGCTCAGCAGGTTAACATCCTAGCCTGAAGCGCCGGCATCCCATCTGGGCAGCGGTTCAAGACCTAGCTGCTCCACTTCCATTCCAGCTCTCTGCTATGGCCTGGGAAAGCAGAAGAAGATGGCCCAAGTGGCCCCTGTACCCATGTGGGAGACCAGGAGGAAGCTCCTGGCTTCAGATCGGCGCAGCTCCGACCGTTGTGGCCAACTGGGGAGTGAACCAGCGGATGGAAGACCTCTCTCTTGCTCTCGCTCGCTCTCTCCTCCTCTCCTCTCTCTGTGTAACTCTGACTTTCAAATAAAAAAAAAGTCCCAGTTTGGTTCCTGATTCTAGCTTCCTGCTAATGTGTATCCTGGGGGCAGCAAGTGATGGCTCAAGTACATGGATCCCTGCCACCCATGTGGAAAATATAGACTGCATTCTCACTCACCTCTTGGCTTCAGTTTGGCTCAACCCCAGCTGCTGCAGCCTGTGGGGGAGTGAACCAGTGGATAGAAGATCTCTTCATGTGTGTCTCTCCTTTTCAAATAAATAATTTTAAAAACAGCTATTGAAGCCACTTTAGCCATAGCAAAATATCCCATCCCCACCCCATAGAAGTAGATGCACCCTTACTTGAATTATCTGGGAGGTTTAAAATAATGCAGTGCTCTAGACCTTATCCTACATCATTTGAGCTAAAGTCTCTAGTAGTGGGGGCTGGGCATGTGAATTGTTTAAAGCCTCAGGTAATGAAAACATGCATTCAAGATTGAAAACCCCATGAAAATTAAGTCTTTGCAAAACTGTAGTGTTTTAGAATCACCCTTCCATTTCATAAAACAAAATAACTGGAACAAATGACATTAATATTCTATTCCAGCTCTAAAGTCTATGAAGATTAGACATGCCCAGGATTTCTATTTAAAAGTTCAAATATTAAATATTAATTTTCTACAATACAGAAACTTTTGTAGAACAAGGGTTACTAAAATAATTAAAGAAGTACTGCTTCCAGCCTGAATTAAATGGTTGAATCTTAGAAATAAAAATCTATTTGACTGAATTGATAGTGTCCTGTAGTACAAACTAAAGGTAGTTTTAATTCATTAGAAAGTTTATGAATTTGTTGAACTAATTGGTAACTTCTTAAAGTATGTCCTCATCTCCTCTAATATTGATTATCAGAATTCAGAGTTAATTCCAGTTCTTAGAAACAAAAAAAAATCCTTATTTTTAATTGGTGAATATTTTCTAATTTCAGATTTATGTTTTTAATATATGAACATTTTTGTTATTAATTAACTTCCTTTTTAACCATGGATGGATTATGATTGTTTCATTGTTGGCTGAAGACAAAAGGTATCACACAAATATTTTGCAGAAATGTGGGCATAACGAACATAACTAAGAAGCCAGTATTGACTTAGGTAGGTAATGTATTGACATCAGAAAAGCTGGAGGCCAAAAAAGGGAAAGCAGAAGTGAGACCTGAGTACGGGTGGTGAGAAAGAGAATTTTCTTTCAATCAGGAAAAGTTAAGAGAAAGGAGAAAAGAATAATAAGAAACAGAGTTTGATTTTCCCTTTCCTGTCCCCAGCACGGAATCCACTCTTACTGCTTCAGACCTCACTAGCACTCTGCAGGTCTCTCCTGCAGACATGCTAACTATGTTTACTAGAAGCTTTTGCTGTAATTTACACACATCCTAAACCTCTGTTCTAGATATTACAAGACTTCTCAACTACAGTAGCACCTTTCAATTGCATTACCATTTTCTTTTTAAAAAAATGTATACTTACTTATGAGAGAGAAAGAAAGACAGCAAGTAATTTCTTTCATTGATTTACTCCCCAAATGCACACAACAGCTGGGACTGATCTAAGGTGAACGCCAGGAGCCACTTTTGTCTCTTAATAAAAATACTGGAAACAAACAACTGCCTATATTTTATTTTTATTTATTATTAATATAAAGATAACAGATTTCATACATTCCATAGGTACAGTTCCAAGAAGACAACCACACTTACCCCCCACCTCCCCTCTCTTCCTTTCATCAGCCTTTGTAAAGACTACCTTAATTAACCACTAACCATAATATTCAACAAGAAAAAAGTAGGAAGACCACAGTTCCACAGGGGTATAAACTAGGGCTAAAAATGGCAATTATATCACAAAATGTCTTTCATTCATATACATTTTTGTATTCTACATAAACTGCCACATATCAGAGAGGATATATATTTGTGGGTTTTTTTTGATACTGGCTCATTGTACTAAGCATAATGGTTTCCAGTTGCATCTATTTTGTACAAAAGATGGGATTTCATTCCCTTTTATGACTGAGTAGCATTCTATAGTTTGTATGTACACTACATTTTCTTTATCTAATCATCAGTTGATGGACACCTGGGTTGATTCCCTATCTTAGCTATTGTGAATTGAGAGACAATAAACGTGGTGATAGAAATAACTATTTCATATGCTGATTTAATTTCATTTGGGTAAATTCCCAGAAGTGGAATGGTTGGGTCATATGGTAGATTTATTTTCAAATTTCTGAGGAATTTCCATACTGTCTACCATAATGGTTGTACTAGTTATATTTTTAACAAGATAGACTTTGTAATCTGAATGGTGAATGAAGTATATTATTTTTGATAATTCATATTATATGGAGAATATGGAACAAGATTTGGAAGTTTTAAATTGTGATATAAAGACAAGAGTTGCCTTCAGTCCTGAGATTCCTCACAGCGAAGTCTGCTGTCCAATTAGAGGAAACCTTCAGTTTATAGGCACTACAAGATCTTCAGACTCTCAAATGAGACTAGCTGTCATTCAAGAATTCTGAAAATAGAAACTTTGAGCTCTCAGGGAACTTAATTTATTTAGTTTGGGCAGATCTTACCTTACAAGCACTCAAACCAAACTGACAAGTATCCAAAGAAGTGTTTTAAAGCACAGGACTAATACAAGTGTCTACAGTATGGTGAAAGATGTTGTGGATGGACTGCTATATAAATTCTGGTACTACCACCAACCAAGTGGATGGCCTTAAGTATTCTTGCTGTGTTTATTAAAATATTAGCTATGTAGCGGGATGAGTTGATAGGATAGTCAGACTTGGGTTTTGGTGAAGAAGAGATAGGGAGCTGGTGCTCAGGGAACTTCCTAGAGAGAAGACAGAGAGCAGACTAGTATCTTCCTCAGTCCAAGAACCAATTAGTTCTGCTTCCAAATTAAGACCAAGAATATAGGCAGAATACTGCTACTTGGGAATCCACATTCTCAGGAGGGCATTATGTGGGAGCAGTGCCTCTCACAATGGCTTGCAGTCAAAAGGCATTAACACGGAAGCTTTAGTCAAAAGCATGAGCAAATTTGTCCTTATGCTCGTATGAGTCCCCTCGCAGAGACCGGCAGAAATAACTGAGGAGAATCTGAGAGAAAGCAGCAAAGGTCTCAGAGTGTTTTAAGTCAGGGTTAACAACCCAGTGTTACCATCACTTTCATTGTCCCCACAGGCCAGTGCAAGGCCTGTGAATAGTCAGATCTCTAGGTCTGGACAGAATCCATTCTCTGACTCAACCAGGGGGAAATCAAGTGTGGTTTACAGCATTCAGCGCTGATTTTGCAAGCCAGGTGAATGGAGGGAAATACCAGCTTCCTCTTGCATTGACTGTACCTTTCCAAAAAAAAAAAAAAAAAAAAAAAGAAAAAGAAAGCTGCCCTGCATGGGTTCACATATTGCTGACTACTAAAAAGTTTGCTCTATTCAGATCTTCACATGCATTTGACAATGATGAATCAACTGGAGTCCAGGTTTCTGCTCTCAAGCAAAGGATCTACAGGAGTCTTGTTTCTGATTTCAAATTTTGCAGCTTCCCACAGAGGAACAATCTTCATTTTATTTCTAACTCAGGGCTATATTAATACCTTGTGTGTGGGTGCATAGTAAAAATAAAATAACAGTAATAACAAATTTGCAGTCTGTGGTCAATGTTGTTAAAAGCATCTGCTGTGACAAATTTTAAGATCCATGAGACAGCAGATGGAGCAATAGCAAAGCATACTGTATCTTGTTCTATGTAAGCACATTCATTTTTGCCAAAAAAATTCTTACCTTGTCATAGTGCTGAAACAAAAGACTTATCAAGGAAAATATTAGGGACTGAATTTTCATTTGAGTAATAAAGCTTTTTACACTTTAAAACATGATTTCTATAAAATCAACTTATTTCAGATTAGAGGTTACAGTCTTTAAGATATGGTGCAAACTGTTGAAACCTTTATACTAAATTGATCTTCTATATATAAAGAGAATTGAAAATGAATCTTGATGCAAATGGAAAGGGAGAGGGAGCGGGAGAGGGGAGGGTTGCGGGTGGGAGGGAAGTTATGGGAGGGGGAAGCCATTGTAATCCATAAGCTGTACACTGGAAATTTATATTCATTAAATAAAAGTTAAAAAAAAGATATGTAAAATACAGAAACAGAATAGGTAAATATATCTTATATGCATGGTGTAATTAGATTATTTTCAAGAATAAATAGAAAACTTTAACTTGCTTACTAGTCATGTTAATATGTTGGGTCAAAAAATTTTGAGAAATATCTCTCTAACAGTGAGAAATGTACAAATCATCAACTGTGAAAAAAATCAGAGATTGCTCCCTTTAAAAATTATATTACTTTTTCACATTTTAGAAAAAGTGGTTTTCATCACATTGTACTAATTTGTAAGTATCCAAAGAAGAATCTTGAATAAAAATATTTCTCTAACTAGCTTACCAAAACGACTAACATTCTCGACTCCATCAATAATTGCTTTGTAATCCAAATTTTCTTCTATTCCAACCTGTTGAGAAGAATATTACAAAAATAGGATAAGATACTTGATTCTTCAATAAACATATGAATACTAATGAATTCCATTTTAAGTATTCAAAAATAATGTGTTCCTAACACACACCTTTTTTTTCACAGCAAGATAAAAACAAATAAAACAGACAAAAAGCAGATGTCTCTTAATGTTTTCTACCAAGAAAGTAAATGTTAAAATGCTGTGATTCAGTTACTGCTATATACTTATGATGCCTTGTACATAGAAATAGGCAAAATATTGTAGAAAAGTTTGCTCCAGTTGGAAGAAAACTACCCAGTTCCTCTCTATACACACCAGCTGAGGGGTCATCTTTTTTTTTTTTTTTTTTTTTGAAGATGACCTCCAATTATCATTCCCATTGTAAGATTTTCTATTTGTTAGAAAGTATAAGAAGTTTTCAAAAAGTTCATGAAAGAGGCGTTTTATCAAAACACGATGCATGGATTTCCAAAATTTTTGCCCCCCCCCCATTAAACTTATCTACTAATTCTACCTTTCCATGAATTTTTGAAGGACTTTTATGTCTTGACATTTCACAACAATATTTAATGTGATTAAAACAGGAATTAAGATAGCATCAAATCTATATATAACAATTACCTCAAATAAAATGGACAAAGCTCTTATCTTCCCTTTTCCTTTAACAGCTTCCTCAAAACTTGAAAATCGGTCCACATCAAAGCAGTAGATTTGCATCTATAAATGTAACAATGACAGCTTCAATATATACAAAGGCTTTATAAAATTTAACAGATACCTAATAGGACAACTGGCCAATTAAGTAAATTCTATTTGGAAAATCCTATCAACTTTATAAATCTAAATTCTGTACATTTTAAAATATTTTATACATTATAGGCACACACAACTTCATTTACTATCATTTGTAATTCTTCAGCGAGGATAGTAATAACAAAACTAGGGATCTAGGATAGAAATTACACTTGAGATTACCAATGAACATTGCAGCAATAATTCACTAGAGCAATTACCACATGTAAGAAAGTATCAAAGATTATTTTAACTTTCTTGCTGGAATTTTTTCAAGCATGGGTTTCATTTTTTCTTAATTGTATATGCCTTTATTGATGGTTCCAGAGTTACCAGTTTTGAGTATTAACTGTGCTCAGTTAAAATTAAAATTCTCAAAGACTCTCTATCTTTACCTAAAAATACCCCAAGTTTGAAACGTTGTGTTTTAATTCTCCTCTTCTGCTATGAGACTAAGCCTTGTTCATGTCCACTTTCAATCCACATTTCTCTCTGTCACAACCTCTACTGCCCTCTACAGTTGGGTAATTTTCAGCTTTTGGGCTAGGAGTCCCAGTAACTTGGGGGATAGACCAGTTAATAACTGAGGTAAGAGCAAAGAGCCTCTAAGAAAATTACAGAGATCGATCAGGGCTCTGATGGCAGAAACAGGATCTGAAAAGGACGGCAGTGGCTCCTGCCATCGGTGCCTTTTCAGAAAAGCCTTCTAAGCTGAGCCCTGAATGAGGAGAAGTTTTAGCAGGGTAGGCAGGGACCACTCCAGTAAGGACTGTGAGGTTGTCCTTGCAGTTTGACTGTAAGCGAAATAGAAAGCCAACTGATGTATTGCAGATAACAGGGGTACGGAGGAGGCAGGACTAAGGAGAATGGAAAGAGACTCAACAGGATTAAGATTGGAAAGAGGAAAACTAGTAATTAAAAATCCAAGTAATGGGGCAGGTGTTGGGTGTAGCAGTTAAGATACCACTTGGGACACCCACATCCCATGTTGGAATGCCTGGACACAACACTTTATTCCAATTTCAAGCTAAATCCCTCCCTGGGAGGCATTAGGTGATGGCTTAAGTAGTTGGGTTCCTGCCACCCTTGTGGAAGACCCAGGAGGAATTCATGGATCCTGGCTCTATTTGGTCCAGCTTGCACTTGGTGGTTCAATTAGTAGATGCAATATTTCTGTTTATTTGTTTATCTGCCTTTCAAATAAATCAAAGAATCCAAGTAAGACAATGGTAGCTTGAATATTTTTAAACTTACAACATCCTTTAGGAGCAGAATTGATAACACTTGGTTGTGGGAAGTGGGAGAGAAGAAAAAAAGCAAGATAAGGATGCTCTGTGGGTTCTCCCTTGCACAATTGTCTGCGCAATTAGAATTACAATTGATTTGAACAAATACACAGACAAAACCACTGAGGGATGATTTGGGAGACTTTTGAATAAAACATAAGAGAGTTAGTGCACACATTCTGGAGTGTTTACTTTGATTGCTCAAGAGTTTCTTGTTGATAAGTTTTTTTCTTGATTTTTCCATCTTTGTAAGACAGCCAAACTCTCAGATGTGGTGTTTAATGAGTTGACTTTTATTGCTTTGAAAAACTAAACTTGATAAATGTGCTTTTTCTTTACTTTATACAAATAAAGACATAAATATGAATGTTATAATTCACACTTAAAAAATGCTTTTCAGTTCTTTGAGAGATAATCGTCCACAGTTTTCTTTTTTATTATCAATAACTACTTTGAACTACAAAAGTAGCACAGCTTTATTTTAGGTAATTTAAAAATATGGAGATTTATTTTTGAATATTTATTTTTATCTACTTCAGAGTCAGAGCAACAGAAAGACACAGAGGGAGGGAGGCAGGGGGAGAGAAAGATCTTCCATGCTCCGGTTCACTCCCCAAATGTCTGCAAGCCATAGCTGAGCCAGGCTGAAGCTAAAAGCCCAGAACTCCGTCTGGGTCTCTGTGGATGACACGGACCAAGCACTTGAGTTATCATCTGCTGCCTCCCAGGAGACAGGAGCAGGAAACTGAATCAGAAGAGCCAAGACTGAAACCAGCACTCTGATATGTGAAGTGGGCATCTCAAACAGCAGCTTAGCTCGCTGCACCAGGACATCCATTTCCAATGTAGAGGCTTTAAAGGAGAAAACAGAGGCACCAGTAATGTAACTGTCCAGAGAAAATAACTGTTATTGTTTTCTTAATTTTATCGTAGTAAAAATTCGTTCTCTGTTATAATTCCCCTAATAGTTTTATAAGGCAGGTACTACTTCTATTATGTTAATTTCATAGAAGAGAAATAGAAACTCAGGTAAGTTAAATAAAAAATTTGTACAATGTCATGACATCTAGATGACAACCAATGGGAGCAAGACTAAAATCAAGTTTGTTTTACTCAAATTAGAGTGTAAGTCATTATTTAATTAGGTTTCATGTTTTACAAAATTGGTTATGCTATTTTACATTCTTTCTAAAAGCATTAGTATCTCACAAAGAATCCTTCTTCTTCTTTTTTTTTTTTTTTTTAAGATTCATTTGTTTATTTGAAAGTCAAAGTTAGAGAGAGGCAGAGACAGAGAGAGAGATTGTTCACCCGCTGGTTTGCTCCCCAAGTGACTGCAAGGGCTGGGCCGGGCCAAAGCCAGGAGCTAGGAGATTCTTCCAGGTCTCTCATGTGGGTGCAAGGGCCCAAGCACATGGGCCATCCTCTGCTGCATTTCCCAGACCATTAGCAGGGAGTTGGATCAGAAGTGGAGCAGTTGGGACACAAACTGGAGCCCATATGGGATGCTGGCATTGCAGGCTTCGGCTTTACCCACTATACCACAATGCTGGCCCCAAAATGAACCTTTTGAATGTAAATATATCATTCAAAGACACAACTTTTACAAGACTTATAATAATGTATCCATAAGAATGTATTTAATCATTGCCTTTAGAAAAAACACACAGCTGCTGAATGTTCACCCTGTGAAACAGAGATGTTTCTAGAATGAAACAGTAAACATGGGTAATAATTTTTCCATATTTCAGAAAACTATTTTTGTCTCCATTTTTATACACAACATGTTCAATGAAAAAAGGTAAATTAGGTATGAATAGATTTAAAATTGCTTTAAAAAAGTAAAAGTAAAATGTTTATTATTGTAAATAAAAATTTGCACATATATTTTTTAACATATTTATAATTATATTTCAGACTAAGTTGCTATAAATTGATATGGTGGTATTGAGAATAAAACATTTAAAGTTTTTGGTAAAAACAAGTAAACTGTTTCCCACAAAGCCTACCAATTTAGATTCTCTTTAGAAATTGATGAAAATGTTTATTTCACTGAACACTCATTATTTATTCTATTTTGCAAATTTTAAAACTGGAAAATATCCACATTTAAGCAAAGGAACATTTATCCCATTTTCCCCTTTTTTCATTTATTTACTCATCAAGGTTTATTGATCACCTAGTATCTGGCATTCTGGGGTTACTAGGATTGAAAAATCAGAGATAGGTCTTAAACTGGTTAAGCTTAATCTAATGAAAAAGGCAGATAGTAATCAAGTATTCAAAATATATAACTGCATAAGGTATAAATTTAAATTAAAACAAATCATATTGTGTATAAATAAAATCTTAATGACATAGGAAATGAAATTAAAACTAGTGGAATGACTGACTTACCTCTAGTGGAAATTTTTGTCCTTCTAAACTGTGTTCTGATCCATCAGATGACACATTGCATTTTCCCCAGTGGAAAGTTATCTTGCTTGCTTTGAACACTATGTCTGAAACTCCTCCACTGAGGCGGTAGTCATTCGTGAGATTAATTTCCACTAAAAAACAAACCAAACAACAACAACAAAAAGAAAAAACTTCACATAGGTTGCAATCAAGTTTATAAATTTCAACTAGATTCTCTTTTATTTAAGGTATATTAAGAAAATTATTTATTTGAAAAAATTTAAATACTATTATTTAACTCATCATTTTGGAAGTTCAACATTGTAGTTCTGCACAACATACCTATTGTATCTTATTGCCACAAATATAAACTAAGCCCAGGATCCTAATGATTAATGACTCTTAATTGCAGGAGAGAACCAGTCCACTTGCCCTGCTGGTTTGGTGTCCTGGGATTGCCATTCCTCCAAAGTTCTTTAAGATGTTTGATGGTCATCTTGGGGGATATAGGGGATAAGGAACAGAAGAACCCAAAGAAGAAAAGGCTTCCCCTGGGAGTACTCCACCTCCCTGTCAGCCCATTTCTACTCCTTATCTAGCTGCTGTTCTCCTGTCTCCTTATCCCTTCAAGTATCAGCTCAGGCTTCATCAAGTTCCAGAACCTGTGCTTTGGCTGTGACAAGGAAGACATGGAACCCATTCTTACTGAACGGGTCTTAGTCATCTTATAGTTGAGCCCTCAGTGGCAACCATCAGAATCTTCAATGCCCTTAGTGAGTCTCATATTGGATGCTATCTGACTATATTTTATGAGTCATCTGGAGAATAATGATTCTCTTGGGAGCCTAGTGCAAAATGTTGATGTTTCTCAATTAGATTCAACTAGTTTTTGTTCTACTAGGCAGAAATCACTGTTGGCATTAGAGACTGAATCCAAGGTAACAACCATCCAGGTAAGGATATAAACTTCCATTAAGTATAATAACAATGATCATGACAATCACAGCATAATAATGATAATAATGACAGTCAACATTTGTTTACCACTTACAATGTACCATGCTAATTAATTATATGTATGATCACTTGATCCTCAGATCCTACTTCGTAACTCTTCAAACCTAATAATGCAAATGATAGAACTGCCATACGGTACAGCAGTTCCATCACTGGGTATAGATTCAAAAAACAAGGAAAAGGATAACAAAAGGATGCCTACTCTACTGTTTACAGCAGCACTGCTCACAACAGCTAAGACAGACAATCGGGGCTGGCGCTGTGGTGCAGTGGGTTAACTCTCTGGCCTTTATCGCCGGCATCCCATTTGGGCACCGGTTCTAGTCCCAGCTCTCCTCTTCCAAGCCAGCTCTCTGCTATGGCCTGGGAAAGCAGTACAAGATGGCACAATTCCTTGGACTCCTGCACCTGTGTGGGGGACCTGGAAGAAGCTCCTGGCTTCAGATTAGTGCAGCTCCAGCCGTTGCACACAATTGGGAAGTGAACCATAGGATGGAAGATCTCTTTCTCTCTCTGATCTCCTCTCTCTGTGTTAACTTTGACTTTCAAATAAATAAATAAATAAATCTTTAAAAAAAAGACAATCAACCAAGAGGTCTATCATCAAATGAGCTCTGATAAAGAAATTATGGTACATATACACCATAGACTACTATTCAGCCATACAAAAGAATGCAATCTTTTCATCTTCAGCAAAATGGATGGAACTGGGGGACTTTATGTTAAGTGAAATAAGCTAGATACAGAAAGGCAAATACTACAATGCTCCCTTATAAGTAGGAGATTAAAAAATACCTCAATCTGAACACAGAAGAAACTAGAGGCTGGGAGGCATGAGGGAGTGAATAGAAGGAGCTTAAATGCCAAGTACCAAATCAAAGTCCTATTGAAGGTAGAAGTTCCTAGTGCTACAGAGAATAGTTGGGAAACCACAGCTCACTAAAGCCTTGGAGATTTGCACAAACAACTGAGAAAGAGAAGCTCTAAGCCTTCTCATAAAATAATAGCAAAGAAGGAAGTGTTGATTATTATGTTTTGATCCATACTCATTGTATGCATGAATTGAAATGTCACACAGTAGACTTCAAATAAATACAATTTGGTTAATACATTTTTAAAAGATTTGGGAAAATGTGCTTTTTAATTTAATAATATCACATGTAATAACTTTCTTAATTATGCATTCAACAATAATTATGTCTTTATTACATATCAGGCACTGGTAAAGAAAAATCCCTGTTGTCATGAGATTTGAAATTAAATATTACATTTAAAGGCCGGCGCCGCAGCTCAACAGGCTAATCCTCCACCTAGTGGCGCTGACACACCGGGTTCTAGTCCTGGTCAGGGCACTGGATTCTGTCCTGCTTGCCCCTCTTCCAGGCCAGCTCTCTGCTGTGGCCCAGGGGGGCAGTGGAGGATGGCCCAAGTGCTTGGGCCCTGCACCCCAGGGAGACCAGGATAAGCACCTGGCTCCTGCCTTTGGATCAGTGTGGTGCGCCAGCCGCGGCAGCCATTGGAGGGTGAACCAATGGCAAAGGAAGACCTTTCTCTCTGTCTCTCTCTCTCACTGTCCACTCTGCCTGTCAAAAAAAAATTACATTTAAATAATTATTATTATCTACATATGGAAAGTAGAGAAGAAATTTAGTAATAATAAAACCACCTCAACAGGGCTACTAGTATAGTCTGAAATAATTTTCTAATGTTTGGCCTGTGCTTTTACATAATTCTTGATATATAGTTTTGTTTAAAACATAACATCAAAACAAATATGTAACTTTTTGAAGACCATTCTGTACATGTATTGTTACTGGAAATTACTGTACTATATTTTCCATGTTACTTTTGAAAAGTCTCATAAAATCACTTAAGAGTATTTTTGAATCTTCTATAGAGAAGTATTAGTGATTGACTTTCTTAAATTTCAATTATGGTTCTTCTGTATATAAAGATAATTCAAAATGAATCTTGATGTGAATGGAATGGGAGAGGGAGCGGGAGATGGGAGGGTTGCGGTGGCGGAGAATTTATGGGGGGGGGAGCTATTGTAATCCATAAACTGTACTTTGGAAATTTATATTTACTAAATAAAAGTTAAACAAAATAAATAAAATATACACATCTAACTTAAGAAGGAAAAAAATTCAATTATGGTTGATTACTTTATCCATATCCATTTTTTTTTTTTTTGACAGGCAGAGTGGACAGGGAGAGAGACAGAGAGAAAGGTCTTCCTTTACCGTTGGTTCACCCTCCAATGGCTGCTGCAGCCAGCATGCTGCGGCTGGTGCACCTCACTGATCCGAAGCTAGGAACCAGGAGCTTCTGGTCTCCCATGCGGGTGCAGGGCCCAAGGACTTGGGCCATCCTCCACTGCACTCCTGGGTGACAGCAGAGAGCTGGCCTGGAAGAGGGGCAAGCGGGACAGAATCCGGCGCCCCAACCAGGACTAGAACCTGGTGTGCCAGCGCCGCAGGTGGAGGATTAGCCTAGTGAGCTGCGGCGCCAGCCCCAAATATTAAATATAGCATAGGCTGAGCAGGAAAGATCAAACTGTAGTTCCCAAGGAAAGGAAATCCTGATTGACCAAGTGAATGACTAGTGATACAGAAGTCACTGAATTACATTAGCCACAAATTATACTCTCTTTGCAACATCTTCTAGTAGTGGCGTCATTATTGTCATAACGCTGAAAAACATGACATGCTGACATTGGTCATTCTAGTTTGGTACAAAATTTCAAAACATTATCTAAATTTCCAGTTTTCTTTACTCCATTTGGCATCCTCTACCTATAGCTTCTACATTGCCCTTAGTATATTAATCAAAGGAAAATGAGATGAAACTAATCTAAATATACTCTAGGCACCTCCCATACATCAAAGGCACATAGGAGGCAAACTCTTTACCTGTTTTTCCAGTGTTGTGAATGAATGTGTTTTCCAAAGATGTTTTATCCCAACCTTGAAATTTAAGTTTCTTAAGATTCACATTTACTTGTGTAAGATCTTCATCAATATTGATAGGAGATTGTTTTGGGCTGTTGCATATTGGATATTTCTTTCCCCAATTTTTTTGATTCAGTGCTCCTAGGGAAAGGAAAGAGTAAGGCAGTTAGGTGCTTACATTCTTGTACAAGAGCTAAGTTTTATATTATAAAATAGTTAATATATTACATTAAAATAAATACAATATAAGGTAAATTGGAATATTTAAATTAACTCACTAAACAATTATGCACAGATTTAGATTCTGAATTTTAACACGAGATGCTATCAATAGAGAACTATAAAATATTCATGACAAGTTTAGGGTTCAACTAGTCATCACAGTCTTCCAAATCAACAAAAAGTCCATTAATAGTTATAGAAGGTCCTAGAACAGAGTCCTAGCCTGGAGTTCCAGTTTTATTTTTATTTATTTTTAATTAGTTTTTAACAGATTCAATATGGTTTGAAGATACAAGTCTAAAAACATAATGATAATCCCTTCCTCCCTCCCTCTCCATCCCTCGCTCCCTCCCACACTCCTTCCTTCCAGAGTTCCAGATTGAAAGAAGTCCAGATGATAGGAGTCTGGTTCTAACTTCCTTAGCAATCTCCATAGGTACTCCCCTTCAGATCTACTGTCATCCCTGCCATTGAATTTTCCGGTTTAATTTTCTGATTGGGGTGGGTTTTTTAATTAAAAAATATTATTATGAGGCTATCCTTGAAATATTTCTCCTCCCTTTTTTTCTGGTTATAAAATGTACCAAGTTTTATGCTTAACAAAAGAAAAACAAAACAGGTCTTTTTTCTTTTAAGATTTTATTTACTTATTTCAGAGGTAGAGTTACAGAGAGAGAGAAGGAGAGACAGAAAGAGAGGTCTTCCATCTGCTGACTCACTCCCCAGATGGCCGCAACAGACGAGCTGGGCTGCTGGGAAGCCAGGAGCCAGGAGCTTCTTCCTGGTCTCCCACGTCAGGGCAGAGGCCCAAGCACTTGGCCCATCCTCTACTGCTTTCTCATGCCATAGCAGAGAGCTGGGTCAGAAGTGGAGCAGCCAGGACATGAACTGGCACCCATATAGGATGCCAGTGGCGAAGGCTTAGCCCACTGTGCCACAGCATCAGCCCCCCCCCAAATAGGTCTTTCTCTAAAGATATCTGCTTACAGTGCAGTGAATTTTTATCCATTCCACAGAATGAACAATCCTCTAAATGAAAACTGCCCTAAGTTGCCTTTATTTCACCCCTACCTGAAACATAAACCGTCTCCCATAACCATATTCACTTGATGTTATCTTAGTACCACTAGCAGCATGTACGTTCTATTGAAGTTCCATTAAAATACTAGGGTGTTGTGTTGTAGGCATGGAAAGCCAAGATACCATGGAAAAGAAAAAAAAAAAAAAAGAAGGAGAAGACCTAAATGAAAGATCTCTGTGAGTGAGATCCCAGTGGAAAGAACGGGGCCATCAAAGAAGGAGGTACCTTTCTCTGAAGGGAGGAGAGAACTTCCACTTTGACTATGACCCTATCGGAATAAGATCAAAGTCAGCGAACTCTAAAGGCTTCCATAGCCCTGACATCTCATGACTAGAGCCTAGGGAGATTACTGACGCCATGAACAGGAGTGTCAAATTGTTAAGTCAACAACAGGAGTCACTGTGTACTTACATCCCATGTGAGATCTGTCCTTAATGTGTTGTCTAATGTGCAGTGATGCTATAACTAGTACTGAAACAGTATTTTTACACTTTGTGTTTCTGCGTGGGTACAAACTGATGAGATCTTTACTAATTATATACTGAATCGATCTTCTGTATATAAAGAGAATTGGAAATGAAAAAAAAAAAACCTGGTGTTAAATTGGAAATGGCATAGAAAATTAATTAATTTTTTAAAAAAAATATTATGTAGGATCTCTGTCTTTAATGTGCTGTACACTGTTATTTAATGCTATAACTAGTACTCCAACAGTATTTTTTTTCACTTTGTGTTGCTATATGGGGGCAAACTGTTGAAATCATTACCTAATATATACTAAACTGATCTTCTGTATATAAAGAGAATTGAAAATGAATCATGATGTGATTTGAAGGGGAGAGGGAGCGGGAAAGGGGAGGGTTGTGGGTGGGAGGGAAGTTATGGGAGGGGGGAAGCCATTGTAACCCATAAGCTGTACTTTGGAAATTTATATTCATTAAATAAAAGTTCAATAAATAAAAAAAAATACTAGGGTGGAGTGGGCATTGAGGCTAGTGGTTAAGAGATCTGTGTCCCACATCAGAGTACCTGGGTTCAATTCTTGACTCTGGCTTCTTGATGATGAAGACCCTGGGAGGCACTGGTGATGGTTCAAGTAATTGGGTTTTTGCCACCACCCACATGCAAGACCTGAATTGAATTTCCAGATCCTAGCTTTGGCCTGGCAGTGCCTCAACCACTGTGAGCATTGGGGAAGTGAATCTGCATGTGGTAGCATTCTGTCTCTGTATCTCAGTTTCTTTCTTTCTTTCTCTCTCTCTCTCTCTTTCTCTCTCCTTCCCCCCCAACTTATATAAATAAATACAGGGTACTTTTAAAAATTTTTGGAAAACTGAATTAAAAGACAAACTTATTTTGGTGCAAAACTTTTTTGAAATTCACAGAAAATACTTTCAAAGGACATATTTTTTCATGAACTTTTTGGAGGGTCCTTGTACTTGAAATGGTGAGAGTGTAAGTCTTAAACTTTTCTTGTGTTAGACTTCAGAATTTCCATAGTCACCACAAGAAAGAGCAGAGTGGCAGCATAGTGGTCATCTTGCTTTTGAATATTCGTATGGGTGAGGCCAAAGTTTTACATGATTGAGGTGTAGGGAAATTCTTGGTAAACATATTTTCAGTACTACCCTAGTCTACATTTTTTTTTATAATAAAGGTGTCAATGAGCACTAACTTCTATGCAAGCTCAATCTAATGAGCATTTCTCATAATGCAAGAAGGTTAACTGCGCAATTTACCCCAGGAAAGAAAGAATCATTAGTCATATCATGAAACTGCCTAAATGGTCAGGGAAAGGTAAGTAATGCATGTCACAGTGAGGCTCTACCAGAATCAGTGACTGCTGAAAATTTATTTCAAAGTCTAGCTTTGTTCCTAGAGAATATTTGAGTAACAAGAGGTTTAAATATGCACAATAATGCATATTTTGCCTTCTAGGAATAGCTTTAATGATCTGAGTAATGCTATGCTGATTTTACTTGTAAGGAACTCTGGCACGGGGACAAGAAAATATTGCAAGGGAAGGAGAGAGACCAACTGAGGTATGAATCAATAAGGCCCATTTGACTGTTTACATTTTAAATACAGCACAGTAAACTCCACGCACACTTAGGAAGAGTTACACAGGTGTGCACAGACACTTTAAATGCTAAGTTTCCATTAGCACAGATCAGGGAAAACTAATAGAGTTCAAACATGTAATGTATATCAGCAACATTGACATTTTGAGGACTGATTATTGTTTACAGCCCTTGTTGAGGAACAGAGTTTTCTTCTTACTATTTGTTGAATTCTTTGCTTATGGAGAGTTAAACTTATGATTATAAAATAAACTGAAAGTATGCTATTGCAAAAACTGAAAGAAAGATTAAGAAAGGCAGGGTGAAGGAAGGTGGAAATGTGAGTGGGAGGAAGGGTGGGGTGGGAAGTATCACTATGCTCCTAAGTCTGTATACATGAAATTTTTTCACCACACATGAAAAAGATAAATTTAATAAAAAAGTCTGTGAAAAGCACACATTTTAATGTGATAAAATGCATGACCTAATATTGGATATCTATACTGAGCATTTCAGTGGCATTAAGCATATTCACATTACTTTGCAAAAAAAGAAGTTAAGTCTCTGATATACAAACCTATTTGCCATCTCATTTGGTGATCCTCTCCACCTGGTTTCTAAAGGTCATCTTAGACTTAGCATACACAAAACTAACTCCTGATTTCTATCCTGAAACAGGATCCTCCTACAGTCTTTGCCACCCCCTAACCTTAGATGGCATCCAGATGACCCTTTTGGATCTGTCTTTGAAAGATATTTCTTATCAGATAATTTCTCAACTCTACAATTACCAGTGTAACCCAAGCCACCACTGTTGTTCGCCCACACCTTGCTATCACAAGCAGCATTGCCATCACTGGGGACACAGGTGAGTCAGTCCTCCACTGTAGCCTTATGAAGTCAGAGTCTACATCTTAACACAATCAATCCCAGGAGACTCATATACATATTTGATTTTGAAAAGCCCTCTTTTAGATATCTCCAGTGCTTTCTAACTAGTCTCCAGTTCCGTCTCTTGCCCCTTCCACAATTCTGCTCTACATAAGTAGAATCCCAAGGTGATTGCTAATGCCCACCTTCTGCTGGAGGGTGCGCAAGACCTATAAATGCAATAGGAAAGTAATTCTTTGATTAAGTTACATTTAGTGGCCCAGGAGATAACAAAGTCCCTGCTGTGAATCTGTTATGTTTTAAGATTTGTCTTGGCAAACTGCAGAGAGATCCAAGGTTTGAGAGACACCCCTGCTGGCTTTGAAGACTAGGTTGTGAGTGAGGAGGGGTTCATAGTTAGGAACTAATAACCAGTACTAGGAGCTATGAGTGTCCCTAAAGTTACAACCAGAACAAACAGAAACCCCAGGACATCAGTTCTCCAGCCTCCAGGAGGTGAATTATGTCAAGAATCTGAAATAGGTTACAAGACTCCAGGCTTTGAATGAGACATTTTGATATGTGAGACTCTGCGTCTGATCAGAGAAGCAAGCTAAACAGTTCCTTCTCTCCAACTTATGTACCACAGAAGCTATGAGATAGCAAATGTGTTGCTATAAGCCACTAACTTTGTTAATTTGTTACACAGCAAAAGAAAACTGTAACTCAGTAACTACATTAATCTTTTTTTTTTATTAAACTTTTATTTAATGAATATAAATTTCCAGTGTACAGCTTATGGATTACATAACCTCCTTCCCACCCGCAACCCTCCCCTCTCCCGCTCCCTCTCCCCTTCCATTCACATCAAGATTCATTTTCAATTCTCTTTATATACAGAAGATCAATTTAGTATAAAGATTTCAACAGTTTGCACCCACATAGAAACACAAAGTGAAACATACTGTTTGAGTACTAGTTATAGCATTAAATCACAATGTACAGCACATTAAGGACAGAGATCCCATATGAGGAGCAAGTGCACAGTGGCAACTGTTGTTGACCCAACAAATTGACACTCTAGTTTATGGCGCCAGTAACCATCCTAGGCTGTCGTCATGAGTTGCCATGGCTATGGAAGCCTTCCAAGTTTACCGACTCTGATCATATTTAGACAAGGTCATAAAAGACAGAGTGAGGATAGTAACCAATGATCCTAAGAGTGGCATTTACCAGGTCTGAACAATTATACAGCATTAAGTGGGGAAGAGGACCATCAGTACACACAGGTTGGGAGTAGAGCCATTGGTGGTAGAGTAGAGGTTATGATTACAAAGGAATGAGGCCCAAGTGCACTAGACAGGGCCTAGAACAAAGGACAGAGTCATTATTAGAGGAGCTAAGAAAGGTGCTGTCTAAGCTACAATTAAGTTTTCTGATTGAGAGGCAAATAGAACCTGATAGAAGGGGCTTGATAATAATCTGGTGGGCTTTAGGCCTTGTAAATTCAGAGGCCCAGACCTATCTATCTCTTCACATGCTTAGCTCGCATCCCTGTAATAATTTTCCATCTTATTAAAAATAAATGTATCTCCTCAACACAGCTGACAGACACTGTACAATGTCACCACTCTCACACCCCCTCTGCTGTCATTTGCTAGCACTCTGTGTTGAGCCTTGCTACAGCCACCCTGGCTTCCATTCCATTCCTGCAGCATGTGGAGGCTTGGCACCTGCTGCCAGATCTTCCTGGAGTGCTTCTCCTGAGGTTGGCAAAGTTCCAAAAGCTCCTTTTCCTACTTCAGTGAGATCTGTGCTCAAATACCTCTCCACAAATAGTCTTCTCTGAGCACCCTGTATAAAATATGCTTCCTCCACCAGTCTCTCTCAGTGGCTCTCCTTATTTTATGTTCTTTGCTTAGCATATTAATGAAGTCTATTTTAGGGTCTCCACATCCCAGTGCCTACAAAAAGAAGACTGGTTTCTAAAAGGTGTTCAATAAACTTTTGTTGAATACCAGAATCAAACAAAAAATAGTGATGCCTTCTTTTGTGAGCTTGAGCATAGAGATGAAATACGAAATCACAAAGAAAAAAAAACAAAAACAAAGAAAATGAATTGGCCACTTCTCTCTGTCTCTCTTTCTCACTGTCTGTAACTTTGTCAAATAAATAAGTAAAAATCTGAAAAAAAAAAAAAAAAAAAGGAAATGAACTGGCCAATGAGAGAAACATTTCTAAACTCAGTTACAGATCTCATTTGACAATTTAGTTCAGTAGTTCTTTCTGAACAGCTGAAAGATATCAAGAAAGGCCTCAAGACTGAACTCTGTGTGGGCTGAAATCTTACAGCACAATAATCTTGGGTAACTGGATTACATATGAAGTCCATGGGATTACATTGAGTGTGGATCCAGATAACTTCTTAATTTTTATGATTAAAAGACAAAAGAAAAGAGGTCAGAGTAAGGAAAAGGGATTTTTTCCATGGTAAGACCAACAAATAGAAAATGTCCTATAAAAATAAGAATTTAAGCCATTAAAAAAAGTCTTCAAGTGATACTGACATCATAAATAAGAGTGTCAATTGTTAAATCAACAACAGGAGTCACTGCGCACTTACTCCCCATGTAGGATCTCTGTCCTTAATGTGTTGTACTATGTGAATTAATGGTAAAACTACTACTAAAACAGTAATCTATACTTTGTGTGTCTGTGTGGGTACAAACTTGAAATCTTTACTTAGTAAATACTAAGTAGATCTTCTGTATATAAAGATAATTGAAAATGAATCTTGATGAAGAATGGGATGGGAGAGGGAGTGGGAGATGGGATGGTTGCGGGTGGGAGGGAGGTTATGAGGTGAAAAAGCCACTATAATCCAAAAGTCGTACTTTGGAAATTTATATTTATTAAATAAAAGTTAAAAAAAGTCTTCAAAAGACACTAAAAAGGAGGTGATTTCAAATCTCCATGAGTAGAAAACCAAGGGAAGTAAGTATAGAAGTGTTAAAATTGTTTACAGAAATGAAACACAGACAACAGAAGCATTAAACACATTAACTAATCTTATTCTTAAATATTGTTTTTAAATTCCCAAATTCATAGTTTTAGTGTTGCAACCAGAGGCCAAAGGTCACACAGTGGTTAATGCCCAGGGTGATGAATTTGAGAAAACATGCATACATACTTCCATAGAACATTTTGTGTCCACCTCAGTGTTATCAGGTAAAATTGTGCAGAGAGAAATTAGGACACTGACTAGCTGCAGCAAATGATTATCAGGTGATTTATCCAATGATGGAATTTAGAGTATAAAACGGGAGCTCTAGAGAACTTAAATAAAGTACTCATTCACATATTTATTCATTCATTGATTCACCTGAATTAGTAATATTTTATGCATTTCTTGTGCTTACATTTATTAGAGTACTTAGCAGAATGTGTGCATTTTGTCTGCTAACTTGTCTATCATCTATATGCTATTGTCAAACTCTCAGTCTCGTAAATAGTAGAAACAAATTGTTTGTGAAATACTTTGTGCACCAAATTAATGCATTCAATATTTGTATACAATAGATTTTCTATTCTAAGTGAATGGAAAGCAACTCTAGGCTCTATAGGGGATGTACATGAGTTTATGCTTTTCTGTTGCTTGCCTATTATTACACTACAGAAGAAGATTACAGTTTGTTAAATAAGTATGCAAATGCCTAAAACAGTACATGAGTTGAGAGAAAGTAAACATGGAAAGTGAAAGCACACTAATGCAGGCATTAAAGAATCAGTGGGATTTTGACATACACAAAGGAAACTGGGCACAAACTTGTTGTGTGAAGATTGTGAGCAAACTCATGGTGGCAGAGAAGTGCAGCATACTAAGAGAGCAGTGGACAGGCCAGTTAAATCCAAAGAGCAGAGTGATGCTGAGAAATTATGCAGAGGGTGATAGAAAGGCAGACAGTGAACAAATATACGGTGTAGGCTGGGTTGGTGGTGGTGGTGGTGGGGATGCTGAGGCTTTGAAAGAGTTAGAAGCTCAGCACTGCCTTGTGAGAGGCATTAAGCTGGCAGGAATGCGGGATGGCCAGTCAGGGAGAGGCTGAAGTTTTCACAGACATCTTCTGGTCTTCAGTTTGATTTTTTACAGCATCCTTGTACGCACTTGTACTAGACTGTATCGATCTCTTGTTCATGTTGCCATTTCAGCACCTTTCTTAGAGGCTAGCACCTAAGGATTAAGCAAATGTCTGACGAATGAGTAAGTGTTTCAGTGAGGTATCTAGAGTTGCCTACCCTTCAATGTCCTTGTACTACATCAATTAACCAATTAGTGTTCTATAGATGAACATACTTTAAAAAATATTGTATAGCAAAGTGATACTCCATCAGTGACCAACGAAAAGAAATGGACTAGAGAAAGAATAAAAAACTACTAACACAAGAGTTTTAGGCTGGCGCCGTGGCTCAATAGGCTAATCCTCCGCCTACGGTGCTGGCACACTGAGTTCTAGTCCCGGCCGGGGCACTGGATTCTGTCCTGGTTGCCCCTCTTCCAGGCTAGTTCTCTGCTGTGGCCAGGGAGGGCAGTGGAGGATGGCCCAAGTGCTTGGGCCCTGCACCCCATGGGAGACCAGGAGAAGCACCTGGCTCCTGCCTTTGGCACCGCGCCGGCCACAGCGGCCATTGGAGGGTGAACCAACGGCAAAACAAAGACCTTTCTCTCTGTCTCTCTCTCTCACTGTCCACTCTGCCTGTCAAAAAAAAAAAAAAAAAAAAGAGAGAGAGAGAGAGAGAAAAAAGAAACTAAAGCCGCAAATTATTAAATGGCGATCATTAAGTGATTATGTCTCACCAGTAAATGCCATCACATAAACTGACTCAAAACAAAGGAAGATGGATGTTTGAGATAATCTTCCATGCGGAAAACCAGGATGAGGTTCTGTTAACGTGCACAGATCAGTGTGCCTGTTTGTAGTTCTGACCAGGTTTTTGGAGCCAGAAAGACCAAAATGGTTGCCAAATGTTGATGATCACTGCATTGAACGCCGTACTGAATGTGGATCAAATGCAAACAATCTCAGAATGAGAAGCTCTTTCACCAAGACTGCACTTTGCTTTATTTCCTGTCCTGATGGGAAATTCACATCGCAACAGCGGAAACATTTCTGCCACACAGGTTGGGTTGATGTATCCAGGTAGCAGGGGTTATATGTCCAGGAAGGTAGTTATCAATTTACTTAGGAAGATTCTAGCACAAACATTCTCTTAGCATACGACATTTAAGAAAATCATTATGCGGAGTTTAGCATGAATAGGGATAGAAATAGTCCAGAAATTTTTTTTAGGGTTTTGTTGAAAATTCTAGGATTGTTTCAAGATAGAAAAATCCAACACAGGACACTATAAAACACACAAAAAGACTGCTCTGTATTGCAAAAAACTGAAGGAATTTTGTAGACTACAAGGGATAACTAAAAGTATAAGATGAGAAAAGATCTAAGGACACTGCCATAGTAAAAACACTGTTACTCTGAAGATTAATCATCTGAACTTTACAATTGGCAGTGGAAATACATTGGTCATTTTTCCAAAAATTTGACTATCTTCACATCGGGTCATAACTAATCCATTAATTTAATCAGAAAATGAAATGAATCTAATAGAAGAATAAATAAAACTTTAATTAATGCAAAAAATTATGGGGCTGGAAACATAGTACAGGAATCCCTCATAAACTTGAGGACTAACTCTAGTATGTCATTTGGAAGAGTTTTGGAACATTTGAGTTGATTCTTACTTGCAAGTAAGGAAGGGAGAAGGACATAGGATGACATAACAAATCTCTACAGGAGTACAGCTGGGCGTACCACAGACCAGTCATGTGGAAGGGAGTGTGGACAGAAAGATGTTGAATCTGGTTTTGGAACTACTGACTTTGAAACTACCATGGAAATTCATAATGCAATGAAAAATATGGGAGATGAGTGGAGAGACTGGGGCATATCAGCCTGCAGGTAATATTTTAGAACCACGGATGTGGATGAAATATTTCATTTAAAGTTGGTAAGCAAGAAGAGGGTCAATGATAATACATGGGGGAACATTAGCATTTAGTGAAGACTGAGGGAGGGCAGAACGTGTGGTCTGAGAGGGAACTGCAAATCTATGACAGTCATAGAAAGATGATTTCAAAATGAAGGATTATCACAGAGTGGGTGGCACACATAGGGGGAGAGTCAGCAGAGTCATGTCCACTGCGACTGGATTTTGTTATCTCCTATCTGCAAATCCAATAGTCCTAGAACAGAATGATTTAGTGTAATGCTGGACTTGGAATTCAGACTGCAGAGTGAATTGAGATGATAAGAATTAAAGTATGTTTTAAATGCTTGTTGTGCAGGAAATAAGAGAGGTAACTTGGCAACCAGAGACAGGTGGAAGGATGAGGAATGGAATGATTTTAAGACAGACTTTGTGTATATTAAGAAGAAAGAGTTATTCTAAGAAAGAATTTGTGGTTATGAGAGGTCAATGATCAAGTTCTTCAATGAGAGAAGATACAAGGCATAAATGGAGGATCATTAGCTTGATTGCAAAAAGACACACAAGAAAATCATGAAAACATGGATTCATAAGGACTCAGCTACATTTAGAGGAGGGAACTGTGTCCTAGTACTTCTGCTTTAGAGCAGGTTCACACCACATGGGAGGAGAAATCTGGGAGCTGAGCTGACATCAGTTCAATCCTAGATCTATCACTTCCAAATACCATTCACCTGAGCTTCAGTTGCCTTACCTGTAATCAGTGTAAACATTTCTACGTCCTTGCATCAATTCTGTGCTGTTGACGGCTGAAGTGGCCCTGTTCATTTCTTGCCCTCTCCCAGTAGACAGCCAAGTTTTAGGGGCTCCTAAAATGAAGTAACAGAGGCCTGGATTGTGGCCTGGCAGGTGAAGCCATCACTTGAGATGCCAGCATCCTATATTGGAGAGCCAGGTCATGTGGCTGCTCTGGTTCCAATCCAGCTTCCTGCTAATGTGCTTGAGAAGGCAGCATAAGATGGCTCAAGTACTTGGACCCCTGCCATCCATGTGGGAGGTCAGGATGGAGTTCCTATCTCCTGGCTTCTGGCTTTATGCTGGCTGCTTTATTCTGGCTGTTGTGGCCTTTTTGGAGAGTGAACCAGTGGATGGAAGATAACTCTCTGTCACTCCCTCTCTTTACTGTTGCTGCATTTTTCAAATAAATAAATAATGGTACAGCATTTTAGCCTGATGAGTTTGATTACGAGAAAAACCAGGCTTACCCTTAATTTCTCTTTTGCAAAATGGCAATAAAGATTGACATAAAATAATATAGGGGCCATGGCTGTGACATGGAAAGTTAAACTGCTGCCTGCAGTGCCAGCATTCCATATGGATGCTGATTCAAGTCCTGGCTCCTCCACTTCTGATCCAGCACCCTGCTAATGCACCTGGAAAAGCAGCAGAAGATAGTCCAAGTCCTTAGGCCCACATGGGAGACCTGGAAGAAGCTCCTGGCTCCTTGCTTTGGCCTTGCCCAGCCCTGGCCTTTTTAACCATTTGGGGAGTGATTCAGGGGTAAAAAAAAAAAAAAAAAAACAAAAAAAACAAAAAACAACTCTTTCTCCTTCTCTCTCTTTCTCTCTCTCTCTCTCACACTCATTCTCTTTGTGTTTCTGTCTTTCAAATAAATAAATAAATCTTTAAAAATTAAAAAAAAGAATAACAAATGTAGGTGGGTGTTTGGCAGTGGTCAAGGTGCTGTTTGGGATGTCTGCATATTGAAATGCTTGGGTTTGACTCCCTGTCCTGCTCCCAGTTCCAGCTTCCTGCTAATGCACACTTTGGGAAGCAGCAGCAATGGCTCAAGTACTTGGGACTCTGCCATCCACATAAGAGACCTAGAATGAGTTCCCAGTACCCTGGCGTTTGGGAACAAACCAGCAGATGGGATCTCTCTTTCTCTCTCTGCCTCTCCCCTGTCTCAGATAAATTAAATTTAAAAATTTAAAAAGTAACTTAATGGTCATGAACTCTTTTAAACAATTCTGTTGCTGAAATAATATTAAACATCATGTGACACCAGGGATACTTTGAATTTTTCTGAAAAAAGGATACAGCAAGAAATGTTTCTCAAAGCAGTAACAGAAAACATTAGAATTGAAAAGAAAATTCAGTGAAGAACTAAAGACCTTTTTGCCTTTTCTATAAATCTACCTTTTGCCATTCTGGCTATTTTATTATGGGCCTCCCAATCTAGGTGAAAGGTCTACAGGCAGACTTTATTTGTATATCATTTCAAGAAATTAATGACACCTAAAATTTATATCTTCATGAGCTACATGTAATAAGCAGTCCAATGAAAGCTAATAAGACCTGTGAAATATGAAAGATGATTAAATTATCACCCAAATTAAAGACCTGAAATGCAAAAATAAAAAAAGTCAATTTTGTTTATTGAGAAACCAAATTTCTGTTTAAAGATAGCAAATTTATAGCTTAGATTTTAAAATTGTGAAATTGATTTCCTGAGTTATGGTCTATTGCTATGTCTCCATCTTTCTGTTTCCTGAATCTCCACTTATTTTTATTAACTAATCATAGTTAGAAACCTCCTTTAGGTTGAGTAGAAAACTGAGCACTGATTCTTTCATTGTTTTCTAATTTTATTTTTAATGATGATGTTTGAATAGAGGTAATTATGACACATGACTGTAAATCAGATAAGACAAGCTAATAATTAATTTACTTTGCAAATGAAGGTATTTCAGTAGTCCATTAAACTAACATGTGTCCCTACTCTTTAAATATATACATTAAAAGGCTAAGGAGAGAAGTGCTTTAAACTAAAACACTGCAAGTCATTTCTAAGGGACTATCAATCCCAAATAAACATAAAGTGTTAAAACTGCTATGTAAGTTAACTATTTTTACTTTTATATTGTCATCTACTTTTACAGTGTTTTAATTAACACATAATTGCACATATTTATAATAACACAATGTGATGTTTTGATTCCCATAAAATGTACAGGAATGTTTATGGAAAAAGCATGCTCCAGCTGTTGTGGGCATTTGGGGGAGTGACTAGGTAGACTGTAGATTTCACTTTCTGTCTCTGCCTCTCAAATAACAAAATTAAATCTAAATAAAATATTGATAGTGCAAGTAATTATTGTGCTAAAAATAAAGGTACAGTTGCATAGACTCAAATGTATCTTCACTGATGCCTACTTTACTCAGTCCAGTTGAAGATTCCATAGCCCTTTATTCAGTAACAATAGATTTCAGTAAAGTCTCTTTTTGGAAGAGTAGTCTGTCTCTGCATAATTACACAGAGATGATGTGTCAGGAAGCTGAGACAAGGGAAGTGAAGCAGGAACTGAGAAACAAAGCTCCCTGAGAAACTGTAGAAATCCTAAGGGGGACATAGGACTTCCATAGGCAGTGGAATTTGAGGAGAGACAGCAAAGCTGACTTTGAAGACAACATAAATTAGATATTTTAAAGTTTGGGAAGCCCCAATCAAACCTATTTTAGATTTTTTTGACTAATTAATACTAAGGAATAATTGAACTTAAAATAAAAAGGTGAGAGTAATGCACTTGCATTTGAACAAGTTTCTGTTTGCTCTGGCTTTGGTTAACACAATACCTGTTATCACATATGCTACTACCCAATAATAAGTACCACACTTGTAAAGATGCTTAAGACAGAATCATATTGGAAAAAATTTTCAAATAAATTATCCTTTTTCACTGCTTAAAATAAAATTTTGTTAAAGTTATACTAGTAACACCAAAAAATATTGCAAACAAAAATATTTTATCTTCAATGCTAAGTAGCAATGAGACTAACTCAACTGCAAGAAAACACTGCTATCCTTTGTTTAAAAGGTCTCACTAAAATTCTGGCAGTTCAAAGAAGTTAACCCTAGACCACATCTTATAACAATTGATAAGCTGACAGCATAAAGCATTTATTTTCAACAGATTCACTGTGATTTCATTTTGTAGGACTCTAAGAAACAAAAAGGAAGAAATCTTTCAGACCTAAAATCTAATTTAATCTTAATTCTTATTCATTGTATTAAATAATTTGGATTGTATAAACTTCTAAATCAAAATTGTGCTTTGTAAATTAGTCTTCTGATACCATGTTCATGGGGTACAGTCTAGGACTTTGATGGGTAATCAGAAAACGAACTCTGGTCAAAAACATGTCGTATTTCAAAACCCAATTTTGACTTTCTGATACTATTCCCTGTACCTAGGGTCTGCTAATTATCATAGTTATTATTTGGTAATATTTTTAGATATAAAAATACTGAAGGGAAATATGAATTTCCCTTCAATGAGTCCTAGGATCTAGATGGAAGATCTATGGGCAAACAAATCAATGTAATGGGAGTTTCCGGTAATGTAATAATCAATGTAATGAGAGTTGCAGATAATATATGTAATCCATTCCCTGGAGTGCCAACATTTGTTTTGAAAAGGAGAAGATGCTGAGTATGGAAAGCACATGTTCACTGAGACAGGGCAGGACTCCTCCTTTCTAAGCCAGACTGCTAACCCTTTTGAGAAGAAATGTGTAAGCAAGATCCTGTCTGGGTTTTTACATTCTTCATCATCTTTATCTGGCATCAGGTTGTATTCCATGTTCTGCTAAATCAAATGTGTTCAATTATGATTTTCCTGGCTTCTGCTCATAACTTATCCATTATAGAATCTCGAGACTGGGAAAAAAAATTTAGTTCAATTACTCATCGTTGCTTGATTCCTCTACACAACACACTTGATGACAGATTTTTTTCTGCCAAGGCTTAAATACCTTTGATGTTTGAGTCTCTTTATCTACTGCAATATATGTTACTCCAATTTTTAATTTTCCAGTGTTGGGAAGTTATTTTCTCTTTCAGAGTAAGTTTTGAGAGTTTTTTTCTTGTGTCCCTAAACTGTATTTTCTTGGTGCCATACGAAACGTTTACTTATTTTTCCATGTGATGGCCTGGTATGTATATGAACACTGACACGAGAAGGTCTCTAGACTCAAACTTTTCATGATAGAATCACAGCTATTCTCACATATCAAAAATTCTACCAATTAGGGGGATTTTGTTCAAATACACTCCAATTTTTGTATATTTTTGAAAGTCTGATAACTAGCCTAGGCACAACATTCTTCATGGAATGAGGTACAGAAATATAGGTGAGTTTTCTAGGCTATCATAGATGCCTATAACTTCATCCTATTAATAACAAAGAAAAACATATTCATACGATGATTTATTTGGGAACAGGCATGGTATATCTTGAAAACCTGGATTCTGAAAATCAGACTGGTTGAAAACTGGCTCCACAACTTTGAATAATCTTGGGTTAGTCTCTTTACCTCTTGATTCGTTGGCACTGCCATCTAAATACAAAGGTCCAACATTAGGACCAATATCACAGCATCACTGCAAGGCTTCCCTGAGATGCAACAGGGAAAGCCATAAGCACAGTGCTTGACACAGAATGGTTCCTCTACTCTCCCTTTCAACTCTTCCTCATCTTCAAGCACATCACTGATTTTTTCCCTCTCAGTGCCTTTACATTTACCACACCGTTGTATGAAATATTCACCCCCTCCTCCTCACCAGCTGGCTCCTATTTCCACTTCCCATCTTAGCTGCAATGCCTTCCCCTGGAGAAGCCCTCTCTCTCTAAGTCTGTGATAGTGCCCACTGCATCATGTGTGTATTCCTTTCAATATGCTTATACTCGTCATTCATCTTGTTTACTTATTTGCTTTTCTTTCTCTTCCTAATAGAATGTAAGCTCAGTTAGTACAAGCATCTTACCTGTTCTGTCAATGGTTATACTTCCAGACTACAGAGACTGGTACTTAATAAACTGAGCAGCACTGCCTATAACTAAAATGGGTATTGCACTTATTAGCATTGATCATTTCTCTTTGCTCTCATGAATGTTCTCTGAAGCAAACAGATCAATGAATTTGCATTTTAATAACAACTAGGACATAGAGCAAAATGCCTTTCACAGATGTAAGAGAAAAGTCAATAAAGCACACAAATACATGAAGGTTCTCTAGCCAGTTCTCAGAAGAGCAATAGGGAATTCAGCTCAATGGAGCATGAAACTGCATTTTGTGTGTCTCTGTCTGTCATCAGGAGATTTCAGTAGGCATTCAGAACGCAAGGTGATCATTATTACCTCAACAGGTATATTTAACAGCCTGGATTTCCTCTTACAAACAAAATTCTGATAAATAACAAATCTTAAGAAATTATGAAATTTTCACTGCAACATTCTGCTTGCACTTATGTCAGAACCACAGGCAGGCTCTTATTTTATAATTCAAATAATTTTGCTTTTAAAAAAGATTTATTTATTTATTTGAAAGTCAGAGTTACATAGAGAGAGAAGGGGAGACAGAGAGAAAGAGAGAGAAGTCCTCCATCCTCTGGGTTACTCTCCAATTGGCCGCAACAGCTGGAGCTGCACAGATCTGAAGCCAGGAGCCAGAAGCTTCCCCTGGATCTCCTATGTGGGTACAGGGGCCCAAGGACTTGGGCCATCTTCTACCGCTTTCCCAGGCTATAGCAGAGAGCTGGATCGGAAGTGAAGCAGCTGGGACTTGAACTGGTGCCCATATAGGATGCCGGCACTGGTGGTGGCGGCTTAACCCACTATGCCACAGCGCCGGCCCCCTAATTCAAATAATTTCTATGGAAAAATCATTACACTGGATAAAGAACTGCTAATTGAACTACCTCTGCTTTGAGATAAAACTAGAGGGTAATTCTAAAGTTAAAACCAGTGCAATCAAATTTCTGCTTTAGTAGGCATATATTTGCGATCTCTGTGATATTTTCTAGTCATTTATTTTTATTAAGTAATTAAAATTTGCATTAATTGTCAATGTACCAAAGTAACACAAGGGAACTATGGAGCAAAATATTAAAAGACTACATTTTAACCTTCCTCATCTTCTACTCCTCTTTTGAAAGGTAAGTCCTATTAACTGGTTGTTGTGTATCTTTTCTTTTGAAATAATTTTAAATTCAGAAAAAAACTTTTTTTCTTCAATCCATTTGAGAGGATGGTACCAACATTCCTTTGATATTGAATATTTTATACTGTGCTACTTAAATACAAAGATATTTTCCTATATGATCACAATAAATCCTCTAAACAGGGAAATTAACATTAACATATATTATTGTTAAGTTCTTATGTCAGGTTCAGATATTGCTCACATGCCCCAGTAATGCCCTGTATGGAAATAAGATTCCATTTAGTAACACACATTGCCTTCAGTTGTAATGTCTCTTTAGTGTCTTTCAAACTGAAGTAGTTCCTCCACTTTTCTTGACTTTCATAATCAGGATACTTTTAAGACTATAGTTATTATACTTTGGCCGGCGCCATGGCTCAACAGGCTAATCCTCCACCTTGCAGCGCTGGCACACTGGGTTCTAGTCCCAGTTGGGGCGCTGGATTCCATCCCGGTTGCCCCTCTTCCAGGCCAGCTCTCTGCTATGGCCCGGGAAGGCAGTGGAGGATGGCCCAAGTGCTTGGGCCCTGCACCCACACTGGAAACCAGGAGAAGCACCTGGCTCCTGGCTTCGGATCAGTGTGATGCGCCAGCCGCAGCGGCCACTGGAGGGTGAACCAACGGCAAAAAGGAAGACCTTTCTCTCTGTCTCTCTCTCACCATCCACTCTGTCTGTCAAAAAAAAGAAAAAAAAAAGAAAAAAAAGACTATAGTTATTATACTGAATGTTACTCAAGTTGAACTTGTCTGATGTTACCTCATTAGATTCATATGACTCATTTAATTAGGAATATCACAAAATGATGCTTTTTACATCTCACTGTCTTATTCAGTGGCACAAGATTTCTATGCATGCCATTATTGCCGGTGTTCACATGGATCACTTAATGAAAGTGGTTTCCACCAGGCTTTTCCACTGTCCTGGTATTCTCTTTCATTTCATGATTGGAAAGTGTTTTGTAGGGAGATACTGTAAGATTATGTCAGTTTCTCATTCCTCATCAAACTCATTTGTTAAAAATTCTTTATTTGTATTGCTAGGAACTCAGATTTCCCACTTAATTCAACAGGATACAATCCATTACTACCATTTTTTGTTGGAGCTCTACGGAACTTTTTTCTAACCTACTATCAATTGTCTTTTTTCCAAGAAGTGAATTGGTTAATGGTAATGTTTGTAGCCTTAATGTAAGGGAGATAAACAGTGTCTGCATTCTCCAGGCTCTCATGAGGAAGGCTTTGACTTGTATTTTCTTTCTTTTTTTTTTTTTTTATTTATTTTTCAGGTAGAGTCATAGACAGTGAGAGTGAGAGAGACAGAGAGAAAGGTCTTCCTTCTGTTGGTTCACTCTCCAAATGGCCACTTCGGCCGGTGCTGTGCTGATCTGAAGCCAGAAGCCAGATGCTTCTTTCTGGTCTCCCATGCAGTTACAGAGGCCCAAGCACTTGGGCCATCCTCCACTGCCCTCCTGGGCGACAGCAGAGAGCTGGCCTGGAAGAGGAGCAACCGGGACAGAATCCGGCACCCACATGGGATGCTGGTGCCACAGGCAGAGGATTAACCAAGTGAGTCACAGTGCCGGCCCCATGACTTGTATTTTGTTTTACCATATTCATTAAGGTACAGCTTAAGGATCAGAACAGTTTCTCATACAGGAATATCTAGGAATGTGTTAAGATTCTCCACCTGGTCAAATGGTGGCTTACACAGTTAGATAGTTCTTTAGGTCTTGGTAGATAATCATTAGGTCCTTCCACCCATTTCTCTGGTTAGAAGGAAAATTCTTATTTCAACTTCAGCAGCACTCAACGAACATTTTCCTTTCATAATAGATTAGTCCTTGAGTGTTTCTCAGGCTTTTCTGTCATTAGTGATCAAGGGTCCTGAATGACATCTACAGACAGTAAGTGAGGTGCAGAACTTTTCATGAGCAAAGGAAATGTCAAAATCAGGCGATGGTGCCTCTGCATTTTATTGTGGAAGTACCTGACAGTGTTTAGTGGCAGTAACTTGTCCAAAATGGCAAGGTACTTCTTACAAACTTGATAAAATTATCCTATCACCAACTCAAACATTTTTCCCAGAATGCTTAGGAGACTATATTTAAATAGTGATGAATATCCTTTGAATGACAATGGAGAAAGATATCCCTAGATTGTACTGAATATGCATTCAGATGTTACCCTTTGCACACTGCCCCTAGTAAGTGGATGAGAGGAGGTTTAGAATGTAAAGGAGTAGACATGGATGGTTATAAACAGTAAGGGAACTAGGATGCGTTCAGTGGTTTCTCAGGAATTTTCCCATAGTGCTAGGCACAGCTTGATTAGGGCTTTTCATGTAACTTGGACATATACCATGAGTATTCCTAAACCAAGAGAGAAAACTGAGTCAAAAGTAACATTTTAAAAAAGAATTTGCAAAACTTTCAACTTTAAAAATGTACCAATAAATGCAATTTAGTTAAAATGAGACAATGGCTTGGCTTTAAAAACGCTGTAGTTATTTATATATACTTGTGGCAATGGCTTTAATCCCCATAACTTTGTTACATCTCCAGAAAATGATAATCTAAAATGACTGTACTTAAGATTCATGAATGAGATAGCATCCTTATGCAGTAGAATTTAGGTCACCATGAGTCATTTCCTTTACTGTAGATATTCACTATGTGCTATATATTAGAATTCTAGCTCTAGGAAAGGCAGTTTGACTGTTTTGCTTGCACTCTATTAAGACTACTGAACTTGAGAATAAATGAATATTTTACAAAACAAAATTAGGCTCTACAATCCATTGTGAGACTCCCTCTTCCTTTCATTTTTTTTTCTTTTTTTTCTCTAGCCTCTGAGAGAAAGCCTTTCTTTCTTTCTTTCTTTCTTTCTTTCTTTCTTTCTTTCTTTCTTTCTTTCTTTCTTTCTTTCTTTCATTTTTCCTTTCTCTCTCTTTTAGATTTAGTTATCTGTTTGAAAGACAGAGCTACAGAGAGAGGGAAGGACAGAGAAAGAAAGAGAGAGAGATCTGTTCACTCCCAAAATGGCTGAAATGACTGGAGCTTATGCCAGCCCAAAGCCAGGAGATTAGAACTCCACCCAAGCGGGTATAAGGGCCCAAGGCCTTAGGCCATCTTCCACTGCTTTCTCAGGCATATTAGCAGGAAGCTGCATTGGAAGTGCAGCAGCTGGGACTTGAACTGGTGCCCAAAAGGGATGCCAGCATCTCAGGATGAAGCTTAACCCACTGTGCCACAATGCCAGCCTCTGCTGTACCACCTTCAAAGAAGTCTTCCATTGGAGTAATGAGAACAGATAGACAACTCTGTGTTTTGGACAATTATGAACATTTTCAAACATATCTCCTGGGACTAGAGACTACATTCATAGGAAAATATAGCCCAGTGATTGAAAATGTAATTTGTATGTGTTTAATAATTCTTCATGTGGAATTGACATTATTGATGTGAAAAGTGACAGTACATAAGTTACTGAAATACTAGCAGCAATTGCAGTAAAGAACGATCGGCAATCCTTACTAAACAAATATTCAGAAATACTTCTCTACTACCTTAAAGTTTTGAAAGTACTACTAAATTATTATTATTATTTTTAAAGATTTATTTATTTATTTTATATAATTTTTTTTGACAGGCAGAGTGGATAGTGAGAGACAGAGACAGAGAGAAAGGTCTTCCTTTTTGCCTTTGGTTCACTCTCCAATGGCCGCTGCGGCCGGCGCATCTCGCTGATCCGAAGCCAGGAGCCAGGTGCTTCTCCTGGTCTCCCATGCGGGTGCAGGGCCCAAGGACCTGGGCCATCCTCCACTGCCTTCCTGGGCCATAGCAGAGAGCTGGCCTGGAAGAGGGGCAACCGGGATAGAATCCGGTGCCCCGACTGGGACTAGAACCCGGTGTGCCGGTGCCGCAAGGCGGAGGATTAGCCTGTTAAGCCACGGCGCCGGCCTGAAAGTACTACTAAATTATAAAACAGTGAAAACTATTAGAAAAAAATATATTCTACACAGTTTAGGAGTTCTATACCATCGGGATTTGTAAATTTTTAAACTGCAGGAATGGAAAATATAATCTTGAGGACCTTTGGAGCTAATCAAACTGATCTTTATCAAAGTCTGCGAACCCTAAAGGCTTCCATAGCCTTGGCAACTCATGACTAGAGCCTAGGGAGATTACTGACGCCATAAACAAGAGTGTCAAATTGTTAAATCAACAACAGGAGTCACTGTGTACTTATGTCTCATGTGGGATCTGTCCTTAATGTGTTGTCCAACGTGAAGTGATGTTATAACTAGCACTAAAACAGTATTTTTACACTTTGTGTTTCTGCGTGGGTACAAACTGATGAAATCTTTACTTAGTATATACTGAATTGATCTTCTGTATATAAAGATAATTGAAAATGAAAAAAAAAAAAAACCAACCTGGTGTTAAATTGGAAATTGCATAGAAAATTAATCAATTTTTTAAAAAAATGTACGATCTCTGTCTTTAATGTACTGTACACTGTTATTTAATGCTATAACTAGTACTCAAACAGTATTTTTTTTCACTTTGTGTTGCTATGTGGGGGCAAACTGTTGAAATCTTTACTTAATATATACTAAACTGATCTTCTGTATATAAAGAGAATTGAAAATGAATCTTGATGTGAATGGAAGAGGAAAGGGAGCGGGAAAGGGGAGGGTTGTGGGTGGGAGGGAAGTTATGGGGGGGGGGGGAGCCACTGTAATCCATAAGCTGTACTTTGGAAATTTATATTCATTAAATGAAAGTTAAAAAAAAAAAACCTGATCTTTAAAAAACTTAGGAGAACCTTGACGTGGATATTTAGCTGTCCAGTTACTGTTTGGGACACCCACATCCTGTATTGGAGACCCTGGGTCTGAGTCCCATTGCTGCTTCCATCTAGCTTCCCCATAATATGCAAATAATGGCTCAAGATCTTGGATACCTGCCATCCACATGGGAGACCTGTTTGAAACTCTATGCTTCTGGCTTCCTTCTGGCCTGGGCTTAGATGTCATGACCATTTGGGCAATGAAGCAGCAAATGGAAGATATCTCTGTCTCTCTGTCTTTCAAATAAAATAAAAATAAAAATATTTTTAAAAGGCTTATAAAAATGTTTTCTTTTAAAACCACCAGGGATAAATGTTATCAAGAGTAAAATTCAAAGTTAAGGCAATTTGCATCTGTACTCACTAATGAGGCATTCTTACTGAACATAAGTAGGCCAGAAAGATGTGAGGCAAAGAAGACCTGTCCAGATGGGAATTAATGAAAGTTGCGCTAACTAAACTGCTTCAGACTTACCTTGTTTTTTACTGATGCAGATGACAAGATTTGAAAATGGCTTTTAACATGTTGTTATGTATTAAACAGAAGCAATGACACTACTTTTTCACATCAATATATCATATCCAGAGAGCTAAGGCATTCTCACATGGATACATTTACTTTTGCACAGGATCTCTATATTTTTGACTCTATCATTCATTCATTCCACAAATGAAGACAACTTGAGCTAAGACTGATCTAGATCCTGGATACTAGGGTCCTCAGGTCAGCAGGAACAAGCACCCAAGAAATCATTATATATTAAATTTGTGGCCTCTGCCTCCAACTTACTGAATCAGAAACTCTAGAAATCTGGGTGAGCTGTTTTTTCTTTGTAGGTCCTCCAGATAATCCTGATGAGCTATAAAGTCTGAGAAGCACTAGTCTAGATTATACATTATCTGTATTTAATATTCACTTCATTCTTTACTATTGTAATTGTCCATCTGACAGCTTCATTTTCAAAAAGTGAGCAGATTGTGCAAGTTTAGTGATATTCTATTTTTTTTTAAAATGGAATTCCTCATTTACCTAGCATTTTAATCTCTTTAATGTCATTTAAATATAAAACACTTCAATGAAAATTGTCACAAAAAGTTTTTACTTGATGTTTCTCCATATACCATAAACAAAACACACTATACAACTATCTGTGATAATTTAGCATGAATTTTAATGCTGTTAGGCAGATAATAAATAATTATTCAGTAATAACCTATAACAATGTTTCTAAGGTATATGGAGTTCCACATATCTTGTGATCATTCTAAATATAGTAGATATCTGGTGAAAAGTTGCATATCTACTTGGCAAAATTTGATGTTTATCTGGCCAACAGCTGCCAGTTGTTTAATTACTTAACATTAGGAAATAGGAAAGTGGTGTGATTATAGATTTAAGGCCAAATATTAATTAGGATCAAATAAATACAGTTCCTTAGATCTCTGTGGTATTTAATCTATGTAAACATCTTGCCATGATAACTCATAAATGATTAAATGAAGGCCAGATACATTACAGGAATTTGCATCATATGCCAGGACTTAATTTTCCACTCAATTTACTTTTAAAAATGTTAGTGGTGGCATAAAAATACGGGATTGGGATTTGGATTTTTAAATCCAGCCTCATCTCTTGTGCTTAAGATTGAATACAAGCAATCACCATAAATGAAGAGTGGAAGAACTAAAATAATTTACTTAAATAGGTACATTTTGTGAGTGCAAGATCATAATTAGAAGTCATAGAACTTTCGCTCCAAATATATTCTGAAATCACATAAACATATCCTGAACTGGATTTCTTGATTGTCTCCACGGAAACTAAGGATGCTATTATTCTGCTACAAAGGAACAATAGAGGCTGCTCTCTAAAGACGAACTTTTCTCCTCGAAAGAGAAAATGGACTCTTTCATGTTGCTAGAGACTCACTTTGAAAATGATGAATTGGAATGGGGAATCCTTTGATCTATAGGTCAGTAACACTGTCAATCAATTTGCAGACGACATTGAGTTTCAGGGATGGTTACTGCTCCACAGCACCTTTTGAGGACATACCCAAGCTGTAGTCTACTCACATAATGTTTCTGACTTTTAAAAATAGTATGCTTTCTGGTAAACGATGTAGAAAATGTGACTTGGGCTGGCAGCAATTCAGACAATCAACTATGAGAAATTGATTCACACTGAGCTGGGATAATGATCCCTGATTGTGAAATGAATGCAAAGTGAGGCTGTTGCGCCACAGCAGAGAAGAAAATCCAGTTGTGTGACATCTCAAGTGCCCTGACTGGAATCCCGGCTGGATCAAGTTCAGATAAAATGCAAATATATAATGATCTGACCATTTTTCTAAGAGAATACCAGCTATTTCCATACTAATTATACTTTTTTATCTACTCCTTAGAGGTACAGATGATTAATATACCACTTTCCAAGTTCACCTGCTATACTCATATAGAAACAAGCCCAGATACAGTCCCCTCAGATATATAAACAATTAGACCATTCCAGGGTGGGGAAATAGGAAGGGCAGAAGATAAAACAACTTCTTAACTACTCCTGGAATAAAAACTAACTTATAAATCTATTTTATATTGAATACATATATAACTTCCCTTTCCTCAAGTCAATTATAAAACAAGTATATGTTTAGTGTTGAAAAACTAGAAGATGGGGCTGGCATTGTGGTATAGTGGGTAAAGCAACCGGCTGCAGCACCAGTATTCCACGTGGGTTCTGGTTCTAGTCCTGGCTGCTCCACTTTTGATCCAACTTTGTGCTAATATGTCTAGAAAAGCAACAGAGGGTGGACAATTGCTTGGGCCCCTGCTACCACATGGGAGACCAGGAAGAAGCTCCAGGCTCCTGGCTTCAGCCTGGTCCAGCCCTGGCTATTATGGCCATTTGAGGAATGAACAGTGAAGAAAGAGCTTTTTCGCTGTCTCTCCCTCCCTCTCTGTAACTGTACCTTTCAAGTTCATAAGTAAATCTTTTCTTTTTTTAAAAAAAGAAAAACTAGAAGTCACATGCATAAAACCAAGAGATCATGCTATACACAATGGCTTTGGAACAGGAATTCTTTTTTTTTTTTTTTAATCTTTACTTAAGAGCTGGAAACCTAACAGTTTTGTGCTTTGCATTATTTCCCACCTTACTGATACCAAAGGATGAGATAAAGCCCTGAGAAGTCTCATGACAGAACCCCGAGAATTTCGATCCAAGTTCAAGTTTTCAGTCTTCTGTTCACTGTGTGATTCTGACAAATGACGACTACATCCCTGGTTCTTCCTTTGTAAAATGAAAATATGACCTGCTTCTCAGCTTTGCTCATTCATGCTGTGCCCCCTTGTTTGAGCACATGCAAGGTACCACGCTCTGAGACAGGGATGAGGAATAAGTCATAGAACTTGCTGTGTCTCTCTGTTACAATGAAGAGGAGTGCTTAGGAGTAGTGTATTAAAGTAAGCTTTCTTCTCTGGCAGCAGAACAAGAGAACAACAGGAAAACTTCACTTGAAGGAAGTTCAGAGGTCTGGTACCCAAGCAAGAAGGGGAAGACAGAATTAGAGATCTGCTTTATAGAAGGCTGGCCTATCAGCAAGCAGAGGGAAAGGGAGCTGTGAGGAGGTAGAACAAGATCATTAGAATCACTGAAAGGGGCCAGGTGTAGCAGGTAAAGCCTCTGCCTGCAATGCTGGCATCTCATATGGTGGCCTGTTCAAGTTTCGGCTGCTCCAGTTCCAATCCAGCCCTCTGCTATGGCCTGGGAAAGCAGAAGAAGATGGCCTAAGTCCTTGAGTCCCTGCACCTGCATGGGAGACCCAGAAGAAGCTCCTGCCTCCTGGTTTTGGATCAGCTCAGCTCTAGCCATTGCCATCATTTGGGGACCAAACCAGCAGATGAAAGACATTCTCCCTCCCTCTTTGTAGCTCTGCCTTTCAAAAAAAAAAATCTTTAAAAATTAGTTAAAAGTCACACTAAAAAGAGTGTTTTTTTCATTTTGTAGGTGATGGGAAGTAACTGAAAGCATTTAAACAGAAGAATCATAAATTCACATCTACCTTTTAAAAAAGATAACTATGTGATTGCTATAAACCTGGTACAAGTCCTGAATATTAGAAAAGACTTATCTGACTTTAATAACTTTAATTGAACACTTCATATGTACCAGGCACTATTGTAAGTGCTTTGTATATACTGACTCATTTAATTACTGCAGCACCATCTGAATTAGTAGTATCATGTCTTTTTACAGATCAGGAAACTTGAGACAAAAGAGGTAAAGGAAACCAAGTAGTTAGGTTGGCTCAGAGCTTATACGATTATCAGTGAAAGACCTCTAAACCCCGCTTCATTAGAATAGATCTAAGTCCATATCTTCCTCACAGTGAACTCCCTGCCAAGATATGTGATGATGTGTTGAGTAATCCTATGCACTTGCTAGTTAGAGGTGATCCAGGTTGGATAGGCCATGTTTTGGATACGCTTTGGCATTGATGGGTCTGTGACTGTGCCCATTTCCAGGTAACAAGAGACTACAAAATGCATCCCTTCCTGAGTTGCAATTTGCTAAGATTTATGCCTGGTTTACATATGCTAAAACCTGCTCTGAACTCACTCTACAATGCTTATTTTCTGCATTTCTCAGGTTACGGCACAGTTCCTTCAAATTACTAGTTACAGTTCCTCCTAGGTGAAATCAATTCTGTGCCCCAAGGAACTTGCAGGAAGTAGAGCTCTCTAACTACTGAGCATTTGTTGGGTGCCTGCTATATGTGTGTAATTGATTTAAGCCCAGAGTTACAGTGGGGGAGAAAATAAAGCTTTGCTGTTGGAGAAGCTAATGTTTTTGGTTGTCCGCATACAGACTTTGTTAGTATACATTCTCTTAGGAAGATATCCACAAATTATTATTGAGACAGAAGCATTTCACAGAACAGTGTGCATAGTAAGAGGCCACAGCAATGCCAGGAAGGATAAGCAGGAAGCACAAGAACAACTACAAACTAAAACAAGTGGCTTAACTCTTTCTGTTGAATACAGGGAAGAGATTTCTCTCCCTTGTGCACCTACTTTAGAAAAATGGGTTAATGTAAGTGCTTGCTGGTCTTTTTGCAATGGACATAAATTCTTTTGAAAACCAAATAAGCCTTTTATCAGCTTTAGTAACCTGAGGTGAGTTTCCCAAGAACCCCTGAGCTATCTTTGAAATGCAAACATATAGGAAGTTAGTGCCACACTTTCCAAAGTTCTGTGGAATGACATGAGCCTAACTTCCGTAGGTCCCTAGCTCCAATTTGCAAGGCTACCTCGTTTTATAGACATGAGCTTTGCCTTCCTTCTACCTAAAGCTGATTGTATAACATAGACAGTTTCTCCAATTACCAAGTCAAGTTTGAAAGATCTATGAGTGAACAAAGTTACTGTCCAGTCCTCTACTTGAGACCTAGTTATTGTTTGTCTTGAAAACAGGTATGTAGTGAGTAGTATCTGGTTGGCTATAGAAAGTGAATTCCTTTCTTTCTCTGTCTGGGATCCATACAATATTCTGGTTTAATAGCAACTCAATAAGAAAACCATTTTCTTTCTTAATGCCTTTATAGAAATGATTTCTGGGTTAGCAGAAGATTTTAGTTTTATTCTCCAAGAAAAGACACTACAGCAGTTATACCTGGAAGGTAAGATTCTACATAAATAATAAATGTTTCCCAATATGAAGAAAAACATGTATCAGACTGGCACTTAAAGACAAAGGCGCCGCGGCTCACTAGGCTAATCACTAGGCTAATCCTCCGCCTTGCGGCACTGGCACACCGGGTTCTAGTCCCGGTCGGGGCACCGATCTTGTCCCGGTAGCCCCTCTTCCAGGCCAGCTCTCTGCTATGGCCTGGGAGTGCAGTGGAGGATGGCCCAAGTGCTTGGGCCCTGCACCCCATGGGAGACCAGGAGAAGCACCTGGCTCCTGCCATCAGATCAGCGCGGTGCGCCGCAGCGCGCCTACCGCAGCAGCCATTGGAGGGTGAACCAACGGCAAAAGGAAGACCTTTCTCTGTCTCTCTCTCACTGTCCATTCTGCCTGTCAAAAAAAAAAAAAAAAAAGAAAAAAAGAAAGAAAGAAAGACAAAGGCTTGACACCACAGTTCATAGATGTTAGCACTGAGGGAAACTGATCCAACAGGTACCCATGTCTTAACACACTGATTGTCCTTAGCCAACTGATAAAGAAAATAAAACTCTTCAGGCCTAAATACGTCTGAATATATGTCAGAGTCATTCTTGTGATTCTGTACCTCAGTCATTAAAACATTCTACACTTAATAAAAATCTTTCTAAATGTAAGAAAAATCATTTACATATTTTTCATCTTTTTGCTCTTTGAAAATGTTGGTTTAAAGAATCAGAATTATCACACAAAAAAACACAGGAAACTGAAACTAAGTATCTTTGCAATTGGTCTTTACTGATGCATAAAACACAAGGGAGGTGTAGGTCGGTTTAAATGTATTATACTGACATTTTGCATAGAAATTTAACGTACTGAAGTACAGCTTGTGCAATAATACAAACTGTTGCCAAATTTCAGATGTTTTGTTTGATTTCAATGTACATTTTCTCTTCTGTTTTTCTTTTGCTGAAATATATCTATTTCATGAAGTAAAGCACTCCAACCTAAAGAATAGAAGAGAGTGAAATAAAAGTGGTCCAGGGAGGGGCAGGAGCACAGTGCATGCCACCTAAAACTCAAATCGTTTGAGTGAAGTGAGGTGAAGCTGAGAGGTTTTCTAAGCCTGGGCTGCCATAGTACTTGCTCAACCCATTTATGACTCTATGAGATGCCATCAGCAGGAGTAGTAACGAGGCTGGACTAGAGAACTTGTGCAATGTTGACTTTGCTCACGGGAAAAATTACTGTATCACAAATTATAATTTTACATAAAACAAACAATGATTCTTTCACTGGGATCCTATTCTACAGCCACAGATTTGTTTTTACATCTATACTAAATGAGAGTTGCAAATGATTTTTAAAACACCTATCTTAATTAGCAAATACAAATTGTACACATTTATCACATATCAAACTATTTTGAGATATGTATATATTCTGGAATAGCTACATTGGGCTTAGTAACATATGCATTACCTCACAAGCTTGTATTTCTGTGGTGGGGACACTTAAATTCTGATCTGTTAGTAATTTCCAAGACTTAGGTCATTTCACTGTACCCTATCCATCATTGAAGCATTCTCTTGTCATCACAATTAGCATAATAGATGTTTGCCCAGAATATAAATTGTACATAAACCTTTAAAAATATAGAGAGGATGAGAAGAATTATCTGACTCTGGTATACATTCGAGCAGATCAACTCAATCTAAGTCCTCTTGTGGAAATATCAAAAGTGCACAGGCTTGTTCAATCTGTCCATGCTTAAGTTAAAACACTTTCAATGATAATCTCTTGGATTTACAGTGTACTTGCTATAACAGCTTTCCTATAACACGATGACACATTTATTTGATCCACACACAATTCAGTAGGGCATTACTAAAGATATATGATTAGAAAAGTGAATGCTGAGTAGTTGAGCGGCCTGATAAGGCTGCAGGTGAGTGATGACCAGGGGGCCTCACACTAGATGCTCCCTGCTCCAGTGAAGTTCCTGTGGTACACTCTCACAGACTCAGCCAAGTAGAGACTCTACCTTCTGACAGGTGGTGACGAAGCTGTGGGTCTTAGCTAAGTCTCCTGCCCTTCTTAGCCAAAAACGAATCCAACTAAGTTGAAAATATATTATTTCAATATATTTGTCGATTTTTATTTTTGCCTCATAAAAAGAGCAAGCAGTAACAAGTGAGGCGCCTGCCTCCTATGGTGGTGCCTACTTTAATGGGCTAATGCAACTGGCTCATGCACATCTTCCTGGGCCTCTCTTGTATACTCGGATAACTAAACAGTTTTAACAGACATTAGATAATTCTAAAGTAGACCTTGGGAGCTCGATTTTTCACTCCTAAATCAAAAATGAGAAATGAACAGTTGGTTTTATATAAGGCATGGTGGGGCTGGCTTTTTGGCAAAACAGGTTAAGCCTTTGCTTGTGAGGCCATCGCCATCCTATATCACAGCACCAGTTCCGATCCAGCTCCCTGCTAATGCACGTGGCTAGGCAGTGGAAGATAGCCCCAAGTATTTGGGTCCTTGCCACCCATGTAGAGGACCAGGATGGAAGGAGTTCCTGACTTTTCTGTCTAGCCTGGCCCAGACCTAGCTGTTGCAGCCATGTAGGGAGTGAACGAGTAGATGGAAGATTCTCTCTTCCTTCCTCCCTCCCTCCTTCCTTCCTCTTCTCTGTCACTCTGCCTTTCATATAGAATAGATCAGTCTTTAACAATATATATAAGGGTTGGTCCATCTATTCCAGTTTATATGCGTAAAGGAAGGCATGGACAAGCCAGAATCAATCATTATTCTACGTGAATCCAAAGTTTCTTCGTGAGTTAAGTTTGGCCAACTTTCTTCTAGGTCAAAACTCAAAAGCCAAATACCAAATCACACAACAGACAACCTTATATTGTGGCTCTTCTGTTTTCTTTAATTAGTATCTTCTTGTCTTTATATTTGTACTTAAGGAAACAGAATTATTTAGTTATTCAATGCATCTCTCACTCTTAAGGATCCAGCTGAGTCTAATAGTGACTCAAGAGTGGCCAGGGCAGCAACATTTTCTTACTTGCGTCTGATGCAATCTTTTAGTTTAAACATTAAATGCAGCTAAGTTTAAGAACTATTAAGAATATATCAATATAAAAATTTTGATTGCAAATTAATCTAAAGAATTATGAATAAAATATAAATATTTTAAGTACAGGAAATAAATATTATATTTCAGTGGTCACTAGTTTTAAGAATGGAGCACTTAAAGTAGTCCACTTCTCATGATCTTATTGCTTGAGGTTGTAATCAAAACTCAAATGAAGAAAGAGTCTAACATGTGTGTAAATCTTGGGCTATATTTTTATGATATTTAAAGAGAAAGACAAAATGATTTTGTCTTCATTTTTGGTCTTTGTTTATGCATTGTCATAGAAATTTAAGGTTCTAGGTAGAATAAAATTCACTTTCTGAAATCCTTAAATGAGACGAAGTCATTATGGGAAGCATCACATACTTAGTGCTGACATTCCTGTGTTTAATTCATTCTTTCATCAGAGATTGACAAACAAGCCTTGCACTTCCTCCTATAATAACTTTTAAAAATGGGACTGGACTCTCAACTGCCTTTACCAACCCTGTCATTTTTGAATGTAATTACAGCTTATCTCCTGAATAGAAAAGTTTGTTTTAACCTATGTAAAAAGCACAATTAACAGAGTAATAATTTTCCACCCTCTATTTCTCCATCCATTGAGTAGTTAGTGGGGATTTGTGTTATTTCATGTAGTATAATCGTGTAATCCTTCCTAAACAACCTCAGCGTAAATGATTCTATTTAAATAATGTTTGATGTGTTGTATAAGATTTTAAGTGACTTGTGGCAACATATGAGTTCTCACAGAATAGTGTCACAATTGACTTAAAAATTTTATTAAGAGAATTTTCTATGTAAAAACACTAAGAGGTAAGTCTTTTCTTTCAAGATTTCAGCTGATTTGGTCATTTTAGGTGATAACTCAAAAAGGAACAAGCATATAGCTCAACAAGATAAACTGTTACAGAAAAAACTAGGACTAAATGAGGTCACTATCAATTTATTAGAATCATTCATGACATTAGGATCTTAAACTAGTGGAAGAATCTTAAAACTTTGTTCTAGACCCTGTCTAGCGTACTTGGGCCTCATTCCTTTGTAATCATAACCTCTACTCTACCACCAATGGCTCTACTCCCAACCTGTGTGTACTGATGGTCCTCTTCCCCACTTAATGCTGTATAATTGTTCAAACCTGGTAAATGCCACTCTTAGGATCATTGGTTACTATCCTCAACCTGTCTTTTATGACCTTGTCTAAATATGATCAGAATCGGCAAACTTGGAAGGCTTCCATAGCCTTGGCAACTCATGACGACAGCCTAGGGTGGTTACTGGCGCCATAAACTAGAGTGTCAATTTGTTGGGTCAACAACAGGAGCCACTGTGCACTTGCTCCTCATGTGGGATCTCTGTCCTTAATATGCTGTACATTTTGATTTAATGCTATAACTAGTACTCAAACAGTATGTTTCACTTTGTGTTTCTATGTGGGTGCAAACTGTTGAAATCTTTATACTAAATTGATCTTCTGTATATAAAGAGAATTGAAAATGAATCTTGATGCAAATGGAAGGGGAGAGGGAGCGGGAGAGGGGAGGGTTGCGGGTGGGAGGGAAGTTATGGGAGGGGGAAGCCATTGTAATCCATAAGCTGTACACTGGAAATTTATATTCATTAAATAAAAGTTTAAAAAAAAGAGATAAAAAAACTAATTTTTACTGAAATTTACATATTTTTCATTTTCTAGATGGAATGATAAGCATAGAAACTGAAAATACAACCAAATTAAACTTGTACTCCAAGTTAAAAGATATAATATAAACTTTATAGTGAATAATCTCACAATAGGGCTTGACTTTGGAGTGATTTTAATGGGACAGTGTGTTCTATTGGATAAAGGATTTCATTTGTTCTCTTTTTGATACTCTAGGAATTCAGACAAAGTAACTCTGGAACATCCTCTTTTGAGGACTGCCACCCATCCTCCAAGGCAAATACCACTTGTTAATAAGTTTATCCTTTGATCACTAGACTGTTTCCAACAAGAGGTAGTCAGTAGGTCTTAGGTTATGAACAGGATTGTGCAACTTGTTCATAAAGCACAGAGCCATGCATTGGTTAAGCATAGAGCTGTCCTGGAAAGCCTCGCCAACTCTATACTCAATCAGTCCATTTAAGGGAGGAGTTCTGTGACTTCCTCCTAAGACAATAGGATATCGCAGTTTGCGGTTGCTGTTAAAACTGCTACAACCCACTGGTAAAATTGCCATCTTTCCTGACCTGAAGAGGCACACTCAGCTAGTTGTTCAGGGACTTTGAGCTGATGAGAAACAAATCATACCAGCCAGCCTTCCACTGGACAACAGATATCCACTGGTATTGAAGTGGTGAGAACTTCCAACTCTCTCTCCCCAAGCCTTAGGGCTTTCTTTCCTGTCTCTGAGTTCAGACAGTGGCGGATGTATTAAAGCATGTTTTTCATTTTACTCCTCCATGCCTGGTAAGTATTTGACTTATTTCCCTGTTTAAAGATTCATTATTTAATAACAAATTAACCTGCATTTAGATACATCTCTGAAACTAGGAATTTGTTGTTAACAAAATGAAACCATGCTGACATTCATTCTATAACCATATATCTCTAGGTATTAAGTTTTCCACAGCAGCTACATAAGACTTTTCAGTAGAGCAAAAGCTATCATAACAATAGAGTGATGAATTTTTAAGATGGCTTGTGGTATTCTTAGGAATTAAAAATAAATATATAAATGCAAAAAAATCGAAGTATGTGGACATCCCATCCTCACGAGAAACTCCTTGGAAAAACAGCATATTTCAGAAACAGCATTCTCAAACTACCACTAACAATGTTGAACTAAATAATTTAAAAAGATATACTGTATTCAATATTATCCAGATACTGATATCAGCAGATAGCTTCCAGGAGAAGTGGGAAAGTGTCCCTTGCGACGCCATCTTCCATGGTAAGTGATACACTGCACGCATTCAGTCTGCCATACAGTTTCTTATAATTATTAGGGGAGTAAGGATAAGGATTTCCATTTTGGAGGGAAATAAGAACAAAACTGGTTTTGTTGTCAGGTATAAATCTATAAGGTATATAAAGTTATAAATTTTAAAAAAAATATTCTATTACATTAGTTAATAAACTTGTAACCCAATTGATAGTCATAAAATGAAAAAATTGTCTTTTATATCAATGCATATGTAGCACTTTCTAAAACCAACATTCCCTCTGCAAAAACAAGTAAAAGCATCTTTAAAGCAAAAAGAATTGCATTTAAGTAAATTAAAAGCATGAAGTATTATAAATAATTTTTGCTTTTATAAATTTATCAGAATTTAATTTTAAAAATTAAAAAAATGATATTTTATAATTTATGGGTTATTAGGGCAGCACTTTCTCTACAATCTGGAGAGGGAGCCACTGTAAATTGTGCCTGAATTTGTTCATTTTCCTGCTTGATGAAATCTTGATTTTTTTGTTTTCTATTTTAACTTATTTCATAGAAAGGTAGTGCAAATGGCTAACAAAAATTTAAATCAACTTCAGTGGTAATCAAACTAGAGCAAATGAAAATAAAAAAGATTTCATTTTCTAAAACATGTCACGTTAGCCAGTAAAGACTTTCAAAATGATAATTTTCGGTCTTGGGTTGCATTCAGTGGGGCAGCCACTTACTTAAAGCAGAGATTAATACAACCTCTCTAGAAAGAATTCAGTCAGTGTGCATCAAGAATCTCAAAAGTGTATTATTTCTACTCAGTAACTGAATATTAGGATTTTCCAGAAAAGAAATGATAATACCAAAAGAAAACATGTGTATTTCTCTATTAATGCATCTGTCATTACTTTAGAAGCTTAAATATAGAAAGGTAAGAGAATAGTTAAAAAATAAAACATTTATTCAATGGATCATTGGGCAAAGATTCAGTATCACAAGTTAGCAGGAATCACCACTGAAATTATAAAATGCTCAAAAATAATTTTAATAGTAAATTGGATACATATATATTTATCCAGACCTAAGATAATAAAACTGTCTGAAAAATACTATGATAGATTTTTAATGGTTATCCCTGAGGGGAATAAAGAGCAATTTATATTTTCTTTTTCGTGTTTGAACACATTTCCTAAATTTTTATGATGAAAATAACTATGAATAAGAAGAAAATAAAGGCATGTCTTTTTAAAATTTTTTTGACAGGCAGAGTGAGAGAGAGAGACAGAGAGAAAGGTCTTCCTTTGCCGTTGGTTCACCCCCCCAATGGCCACTGTGGCCAGCACACCACACTGATCCGAAGCCAGGAGCCAGGTGCTTCCTCCTGGTCTCCCATGGGGTGCAGGGCCCAAGGACTTGGGCCATTCTCCACTGCACTCCTGGGCCACAGCAGAGAGCTGGACTGAAAGAGGAGTGACCGGGACAGATTCCGGGGCCCTGACCGGGACTAGAACCCGGTGTGCTGGCGTCACAGGCAGAGGATTAGCCTATTGAGCCGCGGCGCCCGCCAAGGCATGCCTATTTACAAAATTCAACATGTTGTTGCACTTTGTATATAAAACAAAGTCCAAACTAGTCAAGCTCCCTCTAATCTGATTGCGTCTTATCAACCCATGTTCTATCTAGTGCCTATCCAATTCTAACACTTGGCTATTTCTCACAGGGTCCCCAGGCATGTTGTGGTTCATTCAAATTCCACTCATATTACTCCAACCGGACCTTTCCCATCCTCCAAGGTTTCTGATCATGATTTCTGGCTCTCACTATTTCAAGTCAATGAAAGGTAATTCATTGTGTTCTAAGGCAGTCTGGTACTAGCAGAGTCTGGCTCCAATGAGTTCGGTCATAGTAGTTCAGAAGGAAGCCCCTTTGGAAAGCAAGAAATCCATCAACGTTTGTTGAGTGAATAAAAATAATCACTAGCATGATCATTCACAACAACAGTCACTAACATTCACTGAGAGCTTTCTGTTTGGAAGGAAGTTCTCTGTCACTGCATTCCACTTCATTTATCTCCCTTAATGGCCAGAACACCCTCCTTCCCCCACTCCAACTTCACAGATGAAAATAATGAAACCTCAAATAGTTTATGTAGAGGAGGGTACTTTAAGAGATTCATGGGAAACCAGATTAAAAGGCATTTTTATTTTGGTGCAATTTTTATTTTGAAATCCTGGAAATTCCAAGGAGATAAAGCCAGCCAGGGCTTGGGATTCAAATCCAGTTCTATACTCTACTCGGTCAAATTTGCTTATGAAAAGAAATTATTTTATTTTTTATATTTTTATTAATTTGTCTAATTGGCTATCCATGTAGTTAGGTTACAATGACGTACTGAGCCACAAAGTTTCCTTTTATATATAGTAGATAGAAAACAATGAAAATTTATGCTGAAGCTCAGTATATAAATAAGTTTACCTGTATAGGACCAGCCAATCTCTTCAACAAGTTTTCTCTGTTGTCTGTAGTATCCATAGGCCCAATCTAAAATCAAGAAAAAACAAGTGATTGATGTGTGGAAATTCAAAATTTAAAAATAAAAGGTACACAAATCATTCCTAGCTTGAATGATTCTTGGTTACTTATTTCCATGTCACCTTGTCAACACGCCCCCTCTACCCTGACCACCACCATTGTAGACTCCAACACCTCTGTTCTGGAAGTAGTGGAAATTTCAGGGAATAAATTTAAAGAACCCTGAAGTTCAGGCACAGCCAAAGCAAATACTCTGGGTAAAGCAGGCAATTTAAGATGGGTCATTCTAAAGACAGACTGGAGTCACAAAGGGCAGCTGGTCAAATGACTAAGCACATCTTGCTATCCCCTAGACCTAATGACTGAAATCTTATTGATTGAAGTTGCGTTGGGGTTGATAAGCCTATTTTGTCTATAAATGCTTTCAGAAGACCCAGAGGTTATCACACTTTCAAAATTTGCTTCCCTTCTAATGTAAAATGACAGCAGCAGATTTGAGAAAACCAGGATTTAAAAGTGTGTATGCCATCTGGGAGAAAGGTTATGTTAGATGGGGTAAGTGAATTTGTTCCCTAGAGAAACAGATGTCTGAGAGAGATAATGTTTTGAGAGAGAGACCAAGACAGACAGGCAGATATCAGACAGATAGACGGACAGACTAGAACATGGGGGAAGGCGTAGAGACAGGAAAAGCAAACATCTCACCCTGCATAATTAAAAATCTTGCCTGGAGTCAGGAAATGGAGATGTTATGGTTCATCCTCCTTCTCCTTTTGCAGACCTCTGCTAACACTAGTACCGCATTACAGCTACACTGTGGGCAAAGTAAATCTTTGTGGGCCTGCTATAGAGCTTGACCAGTGTTGATGGAATGGTTTCTATATAAAGGGCTACAAGGGCTTACAAATGAACGTGTGGGTGTATGACTCATTCCTAAATTAGAGTTTGGCAAGTATAGATTTCATTTGAATGCAAGGATTTATTTATTACATATTTCATATATATTTTATAGCATACTGATGTTTCTCATTAGTTAAGAAACTATTGTCTCTGTATACAGTTGTTTTCCCTTTATTGCTAGATTTCAACTTTTTCAGGGATGTAAATATCTCAAGAATATTTCAGAAATTATTTTCCTCTCTTCTATGTTATATACTCTACTACAACATGATTAAAAAAAACTCTTAAACCACTTTTAAAAACCTGAAAAATAGGGCAGCTATCAGAAATGCACATATGGAATTCATAGATTATTTTAAGTCAAACCTGCCCTGGAGAAATAAGGGTTCTCTTTATGTTTAAAATTTTTTTGTAATCCATGTATCTAAGGTAAATATTCCATTGGCCATATAGGATATTTCAACATACATTTTACAGATCACACAATTAATCCATTAACATGTGTAATTCAATAGTTTTTAGTGTATTTACAAAATTGGGCAACTGTCAGTAAGAACAATTCTAGAACACCCTCATCACTCCAAAAAAGAAACTCCATACCATTCAGCTTCCAACCACACCCCTCGGCCCTGGGAAACCTCCCATCCACTTTGGATGGATCTGGCTCTTTTAGACATTTCACACAAACAAAATCAGCAAACTGGCTGACTCCTTTCATTTTGCATCCTGCTCTCAAGTTTCATCCAAGGAGCAGCATGCATAATGCTTCACTCCTTTCTGCTGGCCAATAACATCCCATTGCTGGGTGACCCCGCAAGCCTTGGAGCTCCATCAGCTTTAGGCAGGCTTCTTCCTCACTGTAAGCCCTTGAGTTTTCCTTAAAGCATTTACTTTAGAAAAGTTGTGAATTCTTTCTCTGCGCCTTTGAGATGTGGATCTTTTCAATAGCCACCTGACAGTTTAACAACCCAGAAATGTACCTCTGAAGGACCTAGAAAACACCTCTTTGAAACCTAATCACCAAGGATTTAGCATCTTTATCTCCCAGTTCTAATGGGTGGATAGGAGCCTAACTTCAGGACCTTGTTCTCAAGGTCCTCCAGTCATAAAGACAGAGTTTTATTTTTCCTTTTCCTTTGTTTAGTCAGCAGACACAGTTGGCCTGAGGTTTCCCCAAATATCCTGTAGTCCCTTTCTCTGCAGTAGCAGAATTCAGGCTTGGTTCTGGCTTCCCCAGTATAGTTCCCTTGAATAAACTTTTTCCAACCTGTTTGGTGCAATTTTGTTTTGACAATAGATAAGCGACATTTTGTTTATCCATTCATCAACTGATGGATACTTGAGCTGTTGTCTACCTTTTGGTTATTATGAACATTCATGTATACATTTGCTTTTCCACTTAAAGATGATATATCCTGGTTGTAATTTGTATTTCAAATAAGTTGTCCCCCAAAATGGTACTCACTTAAGACCAGATTATTTCAAATTAAATTTTGTGGACAAATGTTTCTTTGCGGAAAGAAACACATGACTAGATAGATGATAGAAAGAGCTTACGAATGTGGCTGACTCAGACTTTCACACGTTAGGGGGAAATTTCATGTTTTAGAGATAGGACAATTTGTGCCAAATAAAAGTATAATTGATATATGTATTACATGACAAAAGTGGAAACTATAATATAGGGTTCTTGCCTCCTACTTCGCAGATCCCTCCCCAATATCAGTGATGCATCACAAGTCTGAGCTGTTGGCTATCCTATTAAGGTGCATCACCTTAGTGGGAACCCCTACAGCCCTTACGTCTTTGAAAAAAATAAAGCTGAACAATGCAGTGGACTAGAGGCTCACACGCAGGAATTATCTGGAGAAATAAATGACAGAGAATTGACAGTGTATTTGATCCTATCAGGCAATCAAGTGGAACGTTCCTCTGGAACTTTGCACTTATAAGAAAAAATTGATTGTTGTCTTATATATTTTAAATACAAATGCTATTAAAATATAAAGCATTTTGGCATATAAGTGCATTTTTATGATTTCAGAAAATCTGATATCACACAAAACTTACATTTACAGCTATTCTATTAAACAGAACTCTAAGCTCTTGTTTTAGTGATGCTTTCTAAAGGATGATAACAAAATTTAGCATATTTTATCTCTCTTTGTAAGGCTTTATGACTACATATTGGGGATTGTCTTCGGTTTCTAATTACTTACATTAGGAAAGCTTTTTCAATACAAGATTCCCAGGTGTTAGTAGCTCTCTTCAGGTCCTTTATGCATTGTTCCCTTAATTGTTACTTCAAACAATCCGTTACACATTCATATGCTAATTACACAGTTCTTGGGCGTGAGAGAGTACCCCACTGTTAAAAATTCTACTTAGAGGTCTGATAGATGAGATCTGATAGCTCCAATGAACAAGAAAAAAAGAAGCTAAGTTCACTTTTCTCTTTGCAAAAAATAAAATAAAATAAGTAAGTTCTACCTAAAGCAATCTATTGAAGTGCTTATATACTTGAAACTCTATTAAAATAAAAACACACAGAGGTTTTCCAATGCTTTTTATAGATTTTAGTTCACTTAATTTTTATATTTTGCTTCTTTCAATTTAAAGTATTTGCCAGGTTTGTTTTGGTATGACTATTTTGTAGTGACAAAACTAAGAATGTCATGAAGGAACTGTATGCATGATATACAAGAAAATACACATCATCAAATCTTTTTTTAAAGCTATTCTAAAATGAGTTTGAAAAATCATTCTTCATGAAGTGGCTTTTTAACTTGATAACAAAATGGAAAGAAAGTTAGTATATGTCATTTCAAGTAATCTTAAACATTTCTATTTCAATCCATCCTATCTGGCACTTCTCTTGAGCATCTATCTATATAATTGCAAATGGGTATTCACACATATATACATGTGCACGCACATGAACATGTGAACATGTAGACATTCTAATTCACATATACACACATGCAGACACACATATACATTCACATTTACATATGAAATCACACACACTATTTCTTTACACTCAGGTAAAGGAATCTAAAGTTTTGTTTTCCTACACAACTGCTATTAGCATTTTCTGTCTAGTTTTTAAACTCCCTCCTCCCAAGTGATAATTAGGAGTTCATTTTATACTTAAAATATCATTGTAAGTATTTTGAATTTTAAAATTACTTCCATTTGTGCTCTCACCTTCCAAAAAGTCTCTGCTTCATGTAGGTCAACAGTTTAGCATCTGCATCCTACTACAAGTTCCAGCAGTGTTGCTCTGACAAAATACACACCTATAATTTAATGCTATAAAGTGGTCAGACTATCATGGGAAGGAGAAATAGAGTGGTCTTTAGAAACTTCAGCTAGAGAATAACCAGAGAATTATGAACACATGTGAAGTCTAGTATTTTGGATTTCTTTCCACTTTTTTAGTTTTTATATATCCCTTCCCCTTTCCTTTCCTTTCCTTTCCTTTCCTTTCCTTTCCTTTCCTTTCCTTTCCTTTCCTTTCCTTTCCTTTCTCTCTCTCTCTCTCTCTCTCTCTCTCTCTCTCTCTCTCTCTCTATTTGAAAAGCAGGGACAGATGGAAAGAGGTATTCCATCTGCTGGTTCACTGCCGAAAGGCTCACAACAGTTGGGACGGAGCCAGGCAGAATCAAGGAGCAAGAACTCAAGAACTCTCCCACATGGGTGGCAGGGACCCAAGGACCTGAGCCATCATATGCCACTACCCAATGCACTGTCAGGAAGCTTATCTGGAAGCAGAGTAGCTGGCACTCCAGGCACTTTGATAAGGGTTGCACATCTCAAGCAGCAACTGAACTGCCCTGTCTGGAGCTTTTAAAGTGGACTTGCCCAGGGCAGGTGTTACTTCTGGCATATTTCACATCTGGTAAGATCATCAGAGGAGGTAAAAATGAGGCCAGTCAATGACAGAAATCTGCATAGGGTACAAAGACAGGGAAGAACTGAAGATAAAAACTTTGAAGCTTTTGAGTATGACTGATAAGTAGAGGCACAGAGGGAGACACTGAAATTTTCCAGGTGGAGAAAAGGGCAAGAGTATGGAGAAGTGCAAATTTTGTAACCATTGGTTTCAGAGGCCATCTGAGAGCTCCTGCAGCTCTGTTTAGGTCACCAGGGTCTCACAGGGAGCTCGTGGGGATACAAGGTTGTGTTAACCTTCACACCATTTTCATCCCACTCCCCTTTTATCCAGATTCCTGTTTAAAATGGAAAGGAGACAGTCTACTGATTTTCCTGAAAGATGCTGAATTTATCCCATATATGAAGTATATTTGAAGGAAAATGTTAACGAACAGTATGGAAAAGTCATATATGTACGTTAACTAAAATGAAAAGGATGCAGTGTGTTTTTGCAATGAAAGGTAGGTAGCTTGTGAACACTTAACGCAGGACCAGGAAACCCTTGCAAAGTCTCATGTCATCAGAATATTTGTCATCGATGAATACCTGGGAAGCCAGATGTGCCTAAGAATGAAGTGGCAGAGATAAAAATAAGGTTGATAGTGACAGGGGTCATAACCACCTATCACCAGAAACTAAAATAAATCCCTTTTCTGAGGGGAAAAAATAAAACAAAATCAGGAATAGGCATTCCTTTAAGAACAGAATTAGTGTTTGATTAAAGAACATTTAAGAATACATCACTGGGGCCAGCGCTATGGCATAGTGGACTAAGCTTTTGTCTGCCATACTGGCATCCCATATGGGCTCCGGTTCAAGACCCTGCTACTCCTCTTCTGATCCAGCTCTCTGCTATGGCCTCAGAAAGCAGTGGAAGATGGCCCAAGTGCTTGGGCCCTTCAAGCCTCATTGGAGACCCAGGAGAAGCTCCTGGCTCCTGCCTTCAGATTTGGGGAGTGAATCAGTGGATGGAAGACCTCTCTCTGTCTCCCCCTCTCTCTGTAACTCTACCTCTCAAATAAATAAAATCTTTAAAAAAATAAGAACACATCACTGGCTATGAAAGTCTTACATGTCTTGAGATGCTTTATTTTAACAATCTTTCACTGTCTGATAAGAAAGCTGAGTTCATAATCCAAGTAATATAGATCAAAATCTTGATTAGCTAACTATGATAAACTTTAAAATTAAATTGGCCTGTTGAGTGAAGAGTCTACTATATTATACATGTCAGAAGTTCTTTGTGAATTTTCTCATCATTCAATGTTAAAGATTGGCTTGCCATCAATAAGTTATCATTTAGCCTGTTGTTACTCATCTGGGATGTAAACTTTTTCCCAGTATATATGCAAAGACATCTGTGGTATATAACTTAATTAATTATTGTAAACATGATAATATGACTGATTCTTCCTTTGACACTGAGGCCTAGGGATGCTTTTCCGGAGAGAATGTGGGTGTTGGCAGCACACCTACCAAACCTATTCAAACTTTTTCAATGAAAATTCAAAATAATCACAGGCTTGACTTGGAAAGTAGCTAGTGTAGTTTCCTATTCTTGGGTATATGATGCATTTAGCTTAATGTGAGTTATCTTTATTTCCAAAGTTAATGGATTTTTTTGTGAAAAACATGTAAATAATTTTTGAACTTTATCACATGAATAACAATGAATGCCTGTTTCAGATAAATATAAAAATACAGACAGGCAAAAATAGTTTAAAAAACAACCTGCAACCCCAGGTTAAATAGATAAATGCCATTTATAATTTTATGCATGCCTACATGTAATATATGCATAGATAATACATTTATACCTTACCTCATACTTATACTTAATCACACTAATTCTTGGTAACCTGCTTTTTTCCACAAAGTGATATGTAACTAATACATTATTAAGTTAAAAAACATGGTTTTAAAGCTTCACAAAAGTTTACTTAAAGCATTCTCTACATTTTGGGTATGAAGATAAAAAGCAGATTTTTAACTTTGGAAAGTATTTCTTGTACTTAAATGATATGAATGATGATAGATCTCATTAAGCTAGCCTTGCTGGAGCTTTAAGTGTAAAATAATTTCTGCAGGAAATTAAATACTGTCTTTTCTCCCTGGGTAATCTTCTACAATACCAAGAAAACAATAAGATACCACAACATCATTGCTATTGTACAAAACTATAATCATTGTAGCTACCTAGTTTTACATCCATAATTAACAATGAATTTGTTCCAACTTAAGAGAAAAATCCAATAGTTGGTAACATGATGATAATAGGAACAAAGATATATAGCCATAAGTGTAAAACAACAATTAGAAAGAGCTAAAAAAATATTAAGAGCAAGAAGAGAACTAAGTTGCATAAAATAGCGTATCAGGTGGGTAGAACATATAGAACTCATTAAATTATAAAAATAGTATGCTACTTGTGTTATATATTATTATGATACTCTTACATGCTACTAAACTATTACCCACACAATAATACTGCAACATTACTTAGCAATGTAAATCAGATTACTATAGTGAGCCTTATGTTCATACATAGTTGCATTAAATCTGTTGTAGAACAAGAGCACCTGCAGTCCCACTCTGCGATTGGGAACTTCTGGGTGACTGGCACACTAACATAACAAGTCAGATGTTACAATGGGATTCCACTCACATCTACCATGAAAAGTACAAAATACCAAGAAAGTGTAAAAATCAACAAGGATATGAGTTATTTTTAAAATAAAAGAAAGTGTGAATAAATTCTATTTTGATTAATAAATAGATGAAACATAACTGTTTTTAGTTGAAAAAATGAAGTTCACGTAGAAAAATGAATGGAAAGCCATAATTCATAAGAAGCTTTAGAAAAAGAGTAAAATAATAAAAATTTGGTTAATGATTACTAAATGATCAACATTAAAAAGGCATATAGCACTAAAATTCCACCTAATATAGAAGCAAGTTTAATCTATTACCAAGAAAAGATTATAAACAAGCAAAGAAAGCATTAAGAGTTTGGGGCTGGTGCTGTGGTGCAGTGGGTTAAAGCCCTGGCCTGAAGTGCTGGCATCCCATATGGGCGCCAGTTCGAGACCCAGCTGCTCCGTTTCCCATCCAACTCTCTGGTATGGTCTGGGAAAGCAGTAGAAGATGGCCCAAGTCCTTGGGCCTCTGCACCCTCGTGAGAGACCTGGAAGAAGTTCCTGGCTCCTGGCTTAGGATCAGCGCAGCTCCAGCAGATGCAGCCAATTAGGGAGTGAACCAGTAAATGGAAGACCCCCGCCCCTCTCTGTGTAACTCTTTTTTAAAGTTTATTTATTTGTATTTACTACAAAGATTTATTTATTTATTTATTTGTTTTTTAACTTTTATTTAATAAATATAAATTTCCAAAGTACAGCTTTTGGATTACAGTGGCTTCCCCGGCCCCATAACTTCCCTCCCACCCGCAACCCTCCCATCTCCAGATCCCTCTACCATTCCATTAGCTTCAAGATTCATTTTCAATTATCCTTATATACAGGAGATCAATTTAGTATATATTAAGTAAAGATTTCAACAGTTTGCATCCACACAGAGACACCAAGGGTAAAGTACTGTTTGAGTATTAGTTATACTGTTAATTCACATGGTACAATACATGAAGGATAGAGATCCTACATGGGAAGTAAGTGCACAGTGACTCTTGTTGTTCATTTAACAATTGACACTCTTATTTATGACGTCAGTAATCACCTGAGGCTCTTGTCATGAGTTGCCAAGGCTATGGAAGCCTCTTGAGTTCACCGACTTCGATCTTATTCCTACAGGGTCATAGTCAAAGTGGAAGTTCACTCCTCCCTTCAGAGAAAGGTACCTCCTTCTTTGATGGCCCGTACTTTTCACTGGGATCTCACTCGCAGAGATCTTTCAGTTAGTTTTTTTTTTTTTTTTGGCTTTCCATGCCTAAAATATTTTTATGGGCTCTTCAGCCAGATCTGAATGCCTTAAGGGCTGATTCTGAGGCCAGAGTGCTGTTTCCCTCTGTGTAACTCTGACTTTCAAATAAATAAATAAATCTTAAAAAAAAAAAGAAAGCATAAAAGTTCAACATGTACTGGGAACCCTGAATACTCAGAAAAATTAGATAAATCATATATCACATATACATCAAAGCAAATTCCAAACAGGTTAAAGAATACTTTCACAAAGATACATAAAAAGCAAAATATGGGGATATCTTAAAATGAAGAATGTCTTCTATGCATACAAAAGGTATCATAAGGAAGTAGATATTTGATTGCAAACAGTTAAGACTTGTATAGGAAAATGTTCAATGAAATGCCAATTACAAATACTAAGTTATGATAACTGTTAAGTACATTAAATACATATTACAATATATTCTAAACTTATGTGGTTCATACAAATAAATGTGAGTAGGAAAATATTAAAATGCAAGTTTCACTAATTAATAAATCTGTAAAGAACTAATGATTTCACTGGACATCAAATAGAAACTAAAGCAACACTAACAAAATTTTCTAGCTGTAAGATTGCCAAAAGTTATTACTATTGCAAAAATATTCACTGATGCCCTAAGTATCTTGAGATGTTGACTTCTATATAGTTGGAAGAGTGAATGACTATAAACTTTCTGGAAAATCTGTTGGCAAGAAGTATCAAGATCCTTAAAACGTTCTATATCCTTTGACACAGTAATTGTGTAACAAGGAATGTATTTTAAAAGATAGCAGAAATGAGAACAAAAGGTCAAGCATCAAGTGGCTTATAGTTCTGAAACAGTAAAAATATTGGAAAAACATTAATGTACAAAAGTGTGGGGAGGTTTAAGTGAATTAGGTAATGTTCACAATGGAAAACAGTGTAAAGTCATTAAAATTATGTTTTCAAACACATTTATGGTATAGAGAAATGTATATAATGTAAAACATCAACAGTTATGATGCAACTTTACAAAAATTGCATATATATAGCAATGTGATTTTTTTTCTTGCACCATTGGTACTGATATTTATTTTTACATGTATTTGATGCAATTATAATAAATAATTTCATAATTTAAGGAATAGATGTACTCTGAAAGAATGTATTTCACTTTATAAGCAAACAAATTAGAGATACATATGTAAGTACATTTTGAAGACTGTGGAAGGAAAAACTTGAGATCCATTTCTCATTTCTTTTTTGGATCTTATAATAAAACTTCTCCTTATTCCCAAGAGACTGAACACACTATCTAGATGCAGCATTGGCAGTATTTTAAGGGGAAGTTTAGGAAAGCATAGCCAAGTCCACACATGGTAGGTAATCCAAGCACTTCAGCCATGAAGATAATCATAAGCAAGAACATGGCAAAATAGGTTATGCCACAAGTTTACAGATCATTTCATGGGCCATGCTGGTCAGATTGATGGGCTGGGTCTTCTCTTTGTGTGTAAACTTTGAAATAACCTTATTTTAACTGTGCCTTATTTCAAGATAACACATTTGCATAGGTAAAATTACACCCAAACATAAGTGTCTACCAATTAATCAGGAAAATCTGGCAACCTTCCCTGTTGGTAATCCTATTTTGAAGTTGTTATAGATCATATGTTAAAAATGCCGCCAATATGTTGACTGATTCATCACATAGTTATGTCTGGGAAGAGCAGAAAGATCTTGATTCCTTCCAAGGAATTGACTGAAAATTCATTTCTGCAGCAATTCCATTTTGATTTTTTATAGGTCTAGAAAAACACACTTTATTCATGGGAAGCATATTTTTATAATAAACTGATATTTTTTTCAAAGCATTTTTAATGATTTATGATATTTCAGATGTGTCAATATATTTTCTGAACTTAGTAAGCTTCGTGCTATAATTTTTAAGCCTATTTATGCTTGGGCAATATTTCAAAAAGTACCCAAGGCGAGCATGGTAGAACCGTCTACTTTTAACTATAAGTACATGTAAGTATTTTGTGCCTCTTTTCATTTATAGGGTTAAGATCAAAGACTCTGCTGTTGAGGTATGACCTTGGGAAAATACTATCTCTTTGCTTGAATTTCTACCATTGTATAATAAGGGTACGTAGCAGCTGTTTATTTACAAAGGATACTGCAGGAAGACACAGGGCTTGTGTAAAACCATTTTGAGCTCTTCATAAAATACATGCTTACATCATCAACTCACATCATTTCCTGAGTTTTATTTTTGAGGTATTGATACTTTTTCTTTAAATAGTGAAGCAAGGTAAAAAAAAAAAAAAGAAGAAGAAGAAAACAATGTGGCAATGTGTCTAGTCTGTGTTTGTTCAGTCATAAACTTAATCATTTGCTTACTGTTGTTATCTGTCCTTAGCCTGCATACTCCTTAAGGTAAGGATACTCAACAAACAATATTAAAATCCTGAAATGTTTCACTCAAGAACAGTGTGGACACAGGAAAACAAGATATTTAATTTGAATTAAATTTGGGTGGATTATCCTTATCTAACTGCTTCATTGCATGAATGCATTTTGACAAGCAAGCTTTTCACAACATTTATACTTGCTTTGTTTCAGAAAAAAATGAAGGCACCCAAGATCACTGTCTTGGTAGAGTTAGAAACGTGCCAGGGGATTCCAATTCAATCCCATCAAGGTGGCATGTACCAATGCCATCTCACTAGTCCAAGTGATCAATTTCAGTTCACAATTGATCACACTGATAGGTCTAAGAGTCAAAGGGATCACATAAATAAGACAAGTGTCTGCTAATACTAATTGATAGAATTAAAAAGGGAGAGAACGATCCAACATGGGAAGCAGGATACACAGCATACTCATAGAAGGACAGACGTCCTAAACAGCACTCTGGCCTCAGACTCAGCCCTTAAGTCATTTGGATCTGGCTGAAGAGCCCATGTGAGTATTTCAGGCATGGAAAGTCAAGACACTCTGGCAAAAAACAGACAAACAAACAAACCTAAATGAAAGATCTCTGTGAGTGAGATCACAATAGAAAGAACGGGCCATCAAAGAAGGAGGTACCTTTCTCTGAAGGGAGAAGTGAACTTCCACTTTGACTATGACCTTGTCTAAATAAGATCGAAATCAGGAACTCAAAAGGCTTCCATAGCCTTGGCAACTCATGACAAGAGCCTAGAGAGATTACTGATGCTATAAACAAGAGCGTCAATTTGTTAAGTAAACAGGAGTCACTATGCACTTACTTCTCATGTAGGATCTCTGTCCTTAATGTGTTGTTCAATGTAAATCAATGCTATAACTAGTACTCAAACAGTATTTTGCACTTTATGTTTCTGTGTGGGTGCAAACTGTTGAAATCTTTACTTAATATATACTAAATTGATCTCCTGTATATAAGGATAATTGAAAATGAATCTTGAAGCGAATGGAATGGTAGAGGGATCTGGAGATGGGAGGGTTGCGGGTGGGAGGGAAGTTATGGGGTGGGGGAAGCCACTGTAATCCATAAGCTGTATTTTGGAAATTTATATTTATTAAATAAAAGTTAAAAAAATAAAAGTTCATATCTACATTTTAAAGGTGTTCTTCACTTTGGAACCACTTTCCTCACTAGCAATTTTAAGAAATTGAATGCTCGTGATTGCACCTTTAATAAGTTGTCTTTCCATTGTTAACAAGCACCCACCTATATGTTAGTTATTGATTTTTGTTCCTAACTGTACAAAAGATTGCATCTACTCTTTTGCTGCTGTTTATAGATAATTCATTGCCAATAGACTATCAAGTGATAATTATTTTCCATTGTTTTATGTTTTCATTGTTTTATTTTCCATTGTTTATCTATCTGAAGTGAGCAGAAATACTCAAATTTTATTGACTCAACTGGCACAGGGTAAAGATAGTCTTTCTGCTGGCAGAATCATTTTATTTGCTTCATATTTTTCTGCTTGATAGTTATGCTACTCATCCTATGCCTCTAACCTGTGCCAGACAACTCATGTGGTAAGTACATTCTCCATGGAATGTGCTGTCTTCATCATGCTATCTCTATGAACCATCACAGTCAGCTTCAAGAAGAGAGGATCACCTGTGGCAACATACTTATCTTCAACTCTTGTTATTGGCAACCTAACCTGACCCACATCAACACAGGTTGTAATGGACCACTGTTGCAAAGCTCTTCTCAAATTCTGCCTGAAATTTGAATGCTTTCTGTAATGACAAATGCTAAAAATTATTCAATAGGTTGTCTAGATATGGTTTATTACTCTCAGAGGAAGAATACTTAAAAACCATTCCTGTTCAGTACATAATTAATAGCTTTGGAGACTACATCTCATTAGGTCCTTTTTAGATATGATTACAAATGGTTGGCCAGGGGTTGCATATTATTTGTTTTGGAACAGTTAACTCAGTTGGAACAAATACGTTTTCTCACCAGGTTTACCATTTTGTTTGTGAGGATGTCAAAGCACTGAACAAATCAGAGCAGTATTTCTGGCCTGGATTTCAATGAGGACTCTGCTGGCATTTTGCCTTGGAGTTACTAGGCCACTGGGACACCTCAGAATAACTAACATACCTCCGCAGTGTCTAATGTGATAATAGTGATGGTTAAATAAGAAAGAGCTTCTTAGAACAGACTACAGGTGCGACAGACATCTTTGCATCTCAAGGGAGCTAGCTCCAAGGGAGAAATCAATGTCTCCCTCTAGATCCAAGCCAAGAGAAAAGAAAGGAGTGTTTATATGAAGTTATTTAGACCTTGAAATTTATGTATGATGTATCATGAGGACACAGATATTGAAATAGAACTTAAACTTTCTTCAGTAAATTTTTAAATAGCCAAAGACCACACCTTTCTAAAGCTTACATACTTCTGCCACTAATTTCGCTAAGGGCAAATACTTTTTGGTTGGAGCTGTTTATCTAATCATTTATGATGTCTAGCCAAAGACACACTGAATTAACTTTGGAAATAAACTCTTGGAATATGTACTCTGTGCTTAAGGAGGTCACAAACCAGGACCAAGATGCTTTTTTTTTTTTTTTTTTTTTTAAGATTTGCTTATTTATTTGAATGGCAAAGTTAAAGAGAGAGAGTTTTCCATCAGCTAGTTCACTCCCCAAATGGTCCGAATGGCTATAGCTGGCCAATCTGAAGCCAAGAGCCAGGAACTCCTAACCCCCAACCTCGGCTCCCAACATGGGTGCAGGGGCCCAAGCACTGGAGCCATCCTCCATTGCTCTTCCAGGTACATCAGCAGGGAACTGGATTGGATGTGGAGCAGCCACTTTACCTACTTAGCAGAGGTAGGTAAAGGCAGAGGCTTTACCCATTGAGCAAGTCCCAACACTCAACATTTTAACATTCAAAGGTGCATTTATACATATGTTAACATTCAAATACATTGGAAATCTAATAAAACAATGAGTATCAAGAAACTGAGTATTTTAACTACAGGTTTTTTGTTTGTTTGTTTGTTTTTGACAGATAGAGTTAGACAGTGAAAGAGAGACAGAGAGAAAGGTCTTCCTTCCATTGGTTCACCCCCCTCCCCCCCAAATGGCTGGTATGGCCAGAGCTACGCTGATCCAAAGCCAGGAGCCAGGTGCTTCCTCCTGGACTCCCATGCAGGTGCAGGGGCCCAATCACTTGGGCCATACTTCACTGCCTTCCCGGACCACAGCAGAGCTGGACTGGAAGAGGAGCAACTGGGACTAGAACCCGGTGCCCATATTGGATGCTGGCACCACAGGCAGAGGATTAACCAAGTGAGCCACGGTGCCTGCCTTAACTACAGTTTTTTAAGCCTCAGAAATAGCTCACAGAAATTGTCGACTTCCATTTTAGATATCTATACACCTCCAACTTCTCTTGTCTCATGTAATATTAACTGACAGGAGTTATTCTTGTGAGACCCAGGCACCCCAGTGGGTCTCAGAGCTAAGGGCATTGGTAGGAGATATGGCATTTCTCAAGTAGGCTACTGCTAGAACCACTGATGTTGTACATTCAACTTTTTAATGAGTATTTTTTACTAAGATGGTGGCCTGAGAATACTTCTCTCCTCCCTGATCAGTGAGAGTCAGTGCTATTGGGCAATCAGGCAACCAATAGTTATGCCTTCATCCTGACTCAGGTTTCCCGCCCACACACACAGCTCTGGCCATTCAGAAGGGGCAGATGTGCAGATAATTCTGAGGTTCCAGGGAACTTGCTTATCAGGGATGAGGACCACCCTCATGTTCCTGACATAACCAAGTCATTTACAGGAAACCTAGCAGCGCTTCTGGACATAACTAGAAAACTCATATGCAAAACCCAGCACAGTGGTGCCTGGCACATAAAGGAATAATTGAATGTAAGTTGCCAATCTCCATATAATGTTCAGTTCTACGGTCAGGAGAGGTATGGCAAATAGCCACTAAAAATCTCTTCAGGACGAAAAGGCACTGAGGATTTTATTCCATGATTTTCAATAATCCCACTGTGTTTTTGTTTTAATCAGTTTAAAAAAAAAAATGTTGGTCTGTAAAAATACCACTGACCACCCAGGGCATTTCAGTTAAAAAACAAAGATTAATAGATGATTTATGATTTTAATGAACTTCATTCTTTGAATTCAAGGCATGTCGTGAGGATTTTTCACGAAAACAATTGATCCTTTTCATGGCTACTGCAACTGTAACTTCCTGCGCTCAGCTAGGAGATTGCCATGGACACACACCCGGATGCCTTTTACTCTCTCTACATAGTCAGAAGTTTACATCTGGGAACCAGAGGAAAGAGCAGTGAAATCTTTTCCGTGCCTGTAGCTTACTTGGGACCTTAAACAATGCGCATCTTTGTAATACAAATTACTACTAGGAATTTTCAGCTTGCTAAGAAATGTTATTTCTATGCAAGTAAAAAAAAAAAGCAAAGCTTTTTAAATCCAGAAAACATAAAACAGCCATAAATCGATTATATAAGACAATGATAAATGCACATGATTTCGCAGGAGTATAACATCGCACAGCCAAGATAAGCAACCTTGGAGTTTTGCTTCTCTTACAGAAATATGCAATAAAAAAGTATAGACTGTGTAGCGGAATAATTCCAGATAACAGGTCCAGTTTTCCCCAGTAAATAAATTGGATTATTTTATCTAAATTCTTGAATGATTTCCTGAAATATTTGTTTAATCTGTGTAAATAGAGAATTCTTTTGACTGAATGTTAGATCATTTGAAACATAGCTCAATCTTACACTATTGTACTGACAACACTTCATCAAACAGAAATCAGAAAATGTCGTCCCACACCTCTCCAAGGTATCACAATCTTTGTATGCAATTTGAAGATGAACTATAATTTTGCATGCCATCTGCAAAATTTATAAAATTTATATATATATATATATATTTTGACAGGCAGAGTGGACAGTGAGAGAGAGAGACAGAGAGAAAGGTCTTCCTTTTTGCCTTTGGTTCACCCTCCAATGGCCGCCGCGGCTGGCGCGCTGCAGCCGGCGCACCGCGATGATCCGATGGCAGGAGCCAGGTGCTTATCCTGGTCTCCCATGGGGTGCAGGGCCCAAGCACTTGGGCCATCCTCCACTGCACTCCCTGACCACAGCAGAAAGCTGGCCTGGAAGAGGGGCAACCGGGACAGAATCCGGTGCCCCGACCGGGGCTAGAACCCGGTGTGCCAGCGCTGCAAGGCGGAGAATTAGCCTAGTGAGCCGCAGCGCTGGCCAAAATTTATAAATTTTTATGAATTTACAAAATTTGCACACATTTAATGTACCATCATATTATCAACTATATATTTGCTAAATAAATGTTTTAATTTAATAATTGCAAATACTTGAAAAGTGCCAAATTAATCAGAGCTTCAGGATATCTCATCTACTCCATGTACCTTGCTGGTATTACACTTCCCCTGACACAGGGCTTCTCCAACTATTTAATATCATGGCTACGTTATAAACCAATGAATTTTGCAATGCCCTGGGGCAGCACATAAGACTGGTATGATGAGTGTTAGGCATTTCTGTAGCCCCCTAAAAGGGCACATTATGTGGGAAGTATAACCACCCACAAGCACCCTGTGTTAGGGTGTTTTCTTCATTCATTTCTCTGCCTTCAAATCTCCACCTTTCTCCATTCTCTCCACACACGTCTATCTGTTTCATCTTTCACTTGTTATCTTAAGACCACTTCTTTTACTTTTATAGTCTTTATCACAAATATAACTGAAAAATAATTTGTATAGTAAGTTTTGGATATTTGTTTACTATGCTAGGCTCAAAACTCATTGAGACTTTGAAACATGTCTATCTTATTATTCCCAGCTGTGTTTGCTCAGCACAAAATGTAGGTATGCAGTAGGCACTCAATAAAAATTTACTGACTAGGGACAAGAGTTGGCCTAACAGTTTAAGGTACTGATGTAGATGCCCATATTCCACATTGATGTGCTGGGTTTGATTCCTGGCTCTGGCTCTTGAGTCCAGCTTCCCGCCAATACAGACCCTAGCATGCAGCAATGATGGCTCAAGTGATTATGTCCCGGTCACCCACATGTGATAACATTGATTCAGCTTGTCCTGGAGACTCTTGGAGCATTTTGGGAAGTGGGCTAACAGTTTGGGGCTCTCTCTTACTATGTGTGTGCACATGTTTGTGTGTACTCTTGTGCACTTCTTAAAAAATAAAAAATTAAAAATTCACTAAATGAATCTGGTGCAGATTTAATAATTACATTCTCAGAGGATCACTAATTCATTTTCTCCACTTCTGTTCTTCAGTTTTGCAGACTGGGAACTGTGCTAAATAATCTTTATCATTAGGAGCTGATTCAACTTTCTGTTATCACCCAGAAAACAAAGCCAGTGGGTCAGAAACTCTGCAATTTTCATTTTCTCTACCCTTTGACTTCTGTCTTCACACACAGACTATTTTTCCTTTGCATCTCTGACAGACATGTGTCCCAATTTCTTCCTTTCCTCCTACTTCCTCCAGGATTTCTTCCTCTTCACAGGGTTACTTACTTTCTTTTTTTTTTTTAAACTTTTTATTTAATGAATATAAATTTCCAAAGTACAGCTTATGGATTACAATGGCTTCCCCCTCCCCCATAACTTCCCTCCCACCCGCAACCCTCCCCTTTCCCGCTCCCTCTCCCCTTCCATTCACATCAAGATTCATTTTCAATTCTCTTTATATACAGAAGATCAGCTTAGTATATATTAAGTAAAGATTTCAACAGTTTGCCCCCACATAGCAACACAAAGTGAAAAATACTGTTGGAGTACTAGTGATAGCATTAAATAACAGTGTACAGCACATTAAGGACAGAGATCCTACATGATATTTTTAAAAAAATTGATTCGTTTTCTATGCAATTTCCAATTTAAAACCAAGGTTTTTTTTTTTTTCATTTTCAATTATCTTTATGTACAGAAGATTGATTCAGCATATGTTAAGTAAAGATTTCATCAGTTTGCACACACACAGAAACACAAAGTGTAAAAATACTGTTTCAGGCCGGCGCTGCGGCTCACTAGGCTAATTCTCTGCCTTGCGGCACTGGCACACCGGGTTCTAGCCCCAGTCGGGGCACCGGATTCTGTCCCGGTTGCCCCTCTTCCAGGCCAGCTCTCTGCTGTGGCCAGGGAGTGCAGTGGAGGATGGCCCAAGTGCTTGGGCCCTGCACCCCAGGGAGACCAGGATAGGCACCTGGCTCCTGCCATCGGATCATCGCGGTGCGCCGGCTGCAGCGCGCCAGCCGCGGCGGCCATTGGAGGGTGAACCAACGGCAAAGGAAGACCTTTCTCTCTGTTTCTCTCTCTCACTGTCCACTCTGCCTGTCCAAAAAAAAAAAAAAAAAAAAAAAAAGATACTGTTTGAGTACTAGTTATAGCATTACTTCACATTGGACAACACATTAAGGACAGATCCCACATGAGACTTAAGTACACAGTGACTCCTGTTGCTGACTTAACAATTTGACACTCTTGTTTATGGCGTCCGTAATCTCCCTAGGCTCTAGTCATGAGTTGCCAAGGCTATGGAAGCCTTTAGGGTTACTTTCTATAGGACCCAATTATACACCCAAGTCCTGCCACCATCAAAGGTCCTGTCCCTGCTCCCCTCCCCGTTAATCACATGCACTAACATCTGAACTTTCACATCTGGGAACTTAGTGCTTAGATCATTGTCTAGCACAGACACAGGCACAGAATAAGTGCCCAATAAATATTAACACAAAAAAGAACAAATGGATTCAATTAATATAGGATGAGAGCAAAGCAGTGATAAACATATTATCAACTTAATAAACAACTCTTATTTTGTGTTTCTTATACTTGATTACTATCAAAGAACAATGGATAAGAACACAGTTTTGATAATGAAATGCAAACTTTGCCTTGTCATCACTGTGATATGAAACGGTTGCAGTTAACATGAAATCTTAAAAAAAAAATTGCTTCAAATTACTTCAGGACTTTCTGCACCTTCTTGAGTTTATTTAGTATTCCCATCTGTTTAATTATTGAAATCTTCAATTATGTTTTTGTTCCTTAGGGAGAAAAGAAACTTAGTTTTTATGCTATTGAAAATGCTTCATTATAATTTTCTATTTCAAATATACTATGGCAACAGACACTTCCCTTTTCAAAATACTTAAATGTTTTATTAGCAGTTCCTTAATAGAACTGAAATGCTCTCCTATAAGTTCTTCCTGTATAGATTTGCCACTGAAATAAAAAAGTTGCTGATCTTATAGTTGTCCAGGTGACTATAATATCAAATAGTTTATTGAAATATTGAATAGCTTATTAAAATGAAAAGCAGTTTACACATATTAAAGAAGTTTACAAATATCATTCAAATGAAAGTAGTTTATATATATGTGTGTATATATATATAAATATAAAGATTCCTTCTGCATAATTTTTTGCATTAGGACATATGATAGATGCTTATGCTTGAGACATGCACTTATGAATGAGATCTATAATCAAATGCTGGGGAAAATAATCAGGTTTATGTTGTAAATGAGAATGGAACTGCTTCTTCTGTAATTTTTTCTTTTCATTTTGAAACTTTCTCACAGCAACCCTTCTAGTGCAAACGTCTTGGAAACTTTGCAGACTTTTACAACTATTCCTTCCCATCATCCCCTGCCACTGACCTGGGTTTCAGAAAAAGCAGGGACTATGAAAAGACAAGAAAAGAAAGATGTTGAGAATCAGAAACAGTGGGAGGGCCGCTGTTCATATCTATTCAAAATGTACATGAGAATGTAGGCACGAAAAGTTATTGTCAAGATATTCAATGAAGAAATACTTTTTATTAGCATAAAGAAAGCTACAACATATACTTCCTAGTTATTCTTACTTCTAGGACAAAAGAAAAGGAGTTTATTTTATTAAACTGGCCAGTTACAATGTAATCAAATTAATCTGTTATTGGTATTTTCAGGAATAAAATAACCATTTGTTATTACAATATACAGTCAAAATGAGAATTATGACATTTTAAGTTATATCAAAGTTTAAATATTTGCAGGTCTTAACTTCAGATAGCACAAAACAATGACTATGTGTTGTAACACATATATTAATTAGCTAGATGTAGCCATTCCATATGTATATATACTTCAAAATATCATGTTGTACACAATAAATATATGCAAGTTTTTCCTGCCAACTAGAAAATTAATTCATTAACAAAAAGAAACCTATTGGTTTGTTTTTTATGCAAGCCTTACTGATGTTATGGCATTTTCTCCTATAAAATTGTTATCAATCAGAACGTAATATTTTAATTGAAAAAACCAATCAGTATCATGCTGAATGTTGCATTAATTCTATATTTAAGTTTGAATAATCCAAACCACAAAAATCATCATCTTTGTAACCAATAGCTAAACTAGATACTTGTGAAATTTGGAAAACTTTCTACAAACACTTTTATTGGTTTTGTTAGCTATGTTACTGTACCTTTTTTCTTTTCATTCCAAATTCAGAACTTCCATGAATTTAAATGAAACATAGTATGTTAAATTTCATTTTTGTATGTCTATGAGTGCTATTTACTTCCAAAAGCTTGTGAGCTAAAATCAGTTTATTTTGATGTAAAAATGTTGAAATCAATGCATATTTTTTTTCTAACAATATGCATTTTCCATGAACTTTTTGAAGACTCCTCGATTCTAAGAATCTTAGAATTCCTTATTTCCAGCTATTTTATATTCATAAAATTAATCAATGTATGACTTATACTTAATCTTATTTTTCCAACATTATATCATTCTATGTCCCAAACATTTCAAATCTTTTCATTTCTTTCCATTTATTTTGGCCCTACTGACTCTAGCTACCACCATCTAATCTATGCAACAATGCAAACTCCTTCTAACTCCTGTTTCTTGTTTCACCCATCTATCCCTTTTCTTTACTTTCCTTAATTTAGCTAATGATTCATTCAACCAACATGCACTGTTTGCCTACATCTTGCCAAGAATCATTGGATAGCTTGTTGAAATACTGAGGGACTGCTGTTTGACCTGAGAGGTTAAGCTGCTGCTGGGGACACCCAAGCTCCATACTGGATCATCTGGGTTGCAGCTCCAGCTATGGTCACAATTCCAGCTTCCTACTAAGGTACACCCTGGGAGGCAGCATATCTGGTTAATTAGTTGGGTCCCTACCACCCATATGAGTGACATGAATTGAGTTCCATGCTCCTGGCTTCAGCCTGGCCAAACTCCCACTGCTGAATGTGTGAAACATCAGAGCAAGGTCTGTGTGTGTGTGTGTCTCTCTCTCTTCCCCCCTCTCCCTCTCCCTCTCCCCGCTTTCTGCATTTTAAATAATAAATAAATATATAAACAACTTTTAATAGTATATGAATTCGTGTTTTTACAAAATACATTGAATAGTTCATTTAAATGAAAAGTATTTCAAATAAGAGTGATGAGAGTAGACATCAGCTGGTTCCAGATCTTAATACAAATGCTTCCAGCTTTTCCCATTCTATAAGACATTGGCTGTGGGCTTATAACATACGGTCTTTACTGTGTTGAGGTATGGTCTTTCTGACTTATTTAAGGTTTTAATTATGAATAGATGTTGTATTTTATCAAGTGCTTTTTTGAATCTATTGAGATAATTATATGAATTTTATTTTAATTCTTTTGATGGGAGGTATCATGTAGATTGATTTGTATATGTTGACCCATTCCTGCATCCTTGAGATAAATCTCATTTGGTCAGAATGGATAATCTTTTTGAATTGTTGTTGGATTCAATTTGCTAGTATTTTGTTGAGAATGTTTGCATCTATTTTTATCTGGGATATTGGTCTATGGTTCTCTTCATTCTGTTGTGTCCTTCTCTGGTTTTGGATTTGAGGTAATGCTGTTCTTATTGAAAGAATCTGGAATAAGTTGACAAACACTGTGGAGAAAAGCATTCAAGATAATATACACATGAATGAGTAGGCACAATTATTATTCTGGGTGGTCAAGGGGAAGGCCTTGCTGACAAGGAAAAACTGTAGCAAAGACCTGAAAGACATTAGTGGATGAACCCAGACTCCTGAGGGAAAAGCAGTTCCAGCATTGCTGCAAAGCCCCTAACACAAGATTGTGCCTGGTGCTAATATAATATCCCAGACACAAGATCATACCTGGTGTGTTTGAAGAACAGCAAGTATGTCACTGGCATTTTTGATGGGGAGTTCATTGCCTCTGTAGACTGCATTGGACATCATACATTTTAACAATATTCTGTCTTCAGAATATTCATTATTCCATTTGTGTGTGTGTGTGTGTGTACTCTATATCAGTGTTTTATAATTTTCCTTGTAGAGATCCTTCCCCTCATTGGTTAAAGTTATTCTAAGATACATTTTTGTAGCTAGACAATTGCTTTCTTGATTTCTTTTTCAGTAAGTTCATTCTTGGTATATAAAAGTGCTAGTAGTCTTTGTAGACTTTGTATCCTACAACTTCACTGAATTCATTTATTAATTCGAATAATTTAGTAGCATCTACAATGGCTGAAGCAAAGAGAAGGCAAAGAGCTTCTTCCATTTACTGGTTCACACCCCAAATGGCCACAACAGCCACCAGAGCTGGGTCAGGCTCAAGTAGGATCCTAGAACTCAATTCAAGACTCTCAAGCACTTGGGCTATCATTTGCAACTTTTTCCAGACCTGTTAGCAGGAAGCTGGAATGGAAATGGAGCAGCCCAGACTTAACAGACCTTCATGTGGGATGCTGGTGTTGCAGGTGGTGTCTTAACCCACTTCCCAACATGGCCATCCTCCATCTCTAACCTTAAGCGTTGATGTTTAGGAGTTTAATGCCTTTTTCATTATCAGTCCTTTGCATGTTGGGCCTGCTTTATTTTCTCCCTCTCTAAACTTTTGGATGTGCTTCTTGCTCTCCAGTGTTCTGGATTTCCATGATATGTTTTTAATTAAGCCATTTTGTGATTAAATATAGGAGGCCATTTGGGTTTTCAAGTTAGGGACCTATGTTCTTAGTATAAGAATATTTTCATAATAATTATTCAAAACCATAACTTTTGTTTTAGTTTTAATTGACATAATAATTTATACATGTTTATGAAGTATAAGATGGTTTGTTGCATATACATATTGTATAATGATCATATTCGGGTAATTGGTAATCTATCACTGGACTTTATGTGTTTTTTAAAAAATGCAATTTATTTGTTTATTTTTGTTTACTTGAAATGCAGAGATCGAGACACTTGCACATATACAGAGAAAGAGAAAGATCTCCTCTACTGGTTCTCTCCCCAGATGCCCACAAGAGTCTGAACTGGACAGGCCAAAGCCAGGAATTCCACCTGGGTTTCTCACCCTGCTGGCAGGGATTTGCCATCACCTGCTGCCACTTCCCAGGGTGCACATTAGCAACAAGCTGGAATTGGGAGCACAGCCAGACTTGAACCCAGGCACACCAGTTGTGATGTGGCTGTCCCAAGCAGCATCTTAACTGTAGCATCAAACACCCACCCCCATCATTTCTTTGTAATGAGAACACTTAAAATCCTCTTTCCTAGTCATTTTGAAATATGCAATACATTACTGCTATCTACAATAATGCCACTGTGCAATATAACACCAAACTATATACCTTCCAACAGTAACTTTGTACCAGTTGACCAGCCTCTCCCTATTCTACTAATTTCTTTTATATTTGTGTAATTCTTTTCTTCTTTCTAAAATTCGATTAGTGGGATATTAGATGTTCAAGATTGATATCCTGTATTATTGTTAATTTTGTAACATTTTTTTGATCAGCATGTAATACTTGTACGTCTATAGAAGGTACAGTGTAATATTTCAACACAAATACATCGCTAAACTGGTTAAGGGAACAAATATGCTTTCCATTTCTTTATCTTTTCTTGATGTTTGGAGCCTACCTGCATGTCTGTTCGAGGTCTCCATATTATGTACAATTTCTACATTGGTACCCCTTTGTCCTCTGGAACATGTATCCAAACTCCATCTATAAGTCTTTCCTCCCACACTTCCCAATCTCTGATAATATACTTTTTTTTTTTAAAGTAAAGTAGGATTTATTTAGGTTGGAAACGTCCTGTCAAGTGGCAAAGAGGGAGGTTCCAAGAGAGGACGACCCAACAGGACTGTGGCAGTTGGCTTTTTAAGTACAATTAAAAAAAAAAAAAAACAAAAAAACAAAAAACCTGACAATCAGATTGGCATTCAGTTACCAGGGAGGACAAAAAAACATCAAAAGACCTCATTTACAATTCTCTATCCTGTCTGGCCAGCTAAGGGTGGGATAGACAACTAGTTTTCACAATAAGCTGTAAGATCAGGAAAAGCTCCCTTGCTATTCTTGTGGTAAATTTGGATATTCTGAAGGAAGGAGGGCAGCCCATTCTTTCTTGCTAAGGATAACATTTTAGGGAAGGAAGCAAATATTTTATACCCAAAGTTCCATTGAGATCCCCTATCTTTTTTTTTTTTTAAAGACTTATTTATTTATTTGCAAGTCAGAGTTACACAAAGAAAAGAGAGGCAGGGTGGGGGGGAGAGGGAGAGAAAGAGAGGTCTTCTATCTGATAGTTCACTTCCCAGTTGGCCGCAATGGCAGGAGCCAGGAGCTTCTTCCAGGTCTCCCACGAGGGTGCAGGGGTCCAAGGATTTGGACCATCTTCTACTGCTTACCCAGACCATAGCAAGGAGCTGGATCGGAAGAGGAGCAGCAGGGACTAGAACCGGTGCCCATATGGGATGCCGGTGCTTCAGGCCAGGGCTTTAATCTGCTGTGCCACAGCGTGGGCCCCAGGATCCCCGGACTATCTATTAACTCATCTGACTCCTCACATTCCCTCCTCCGGGATGGAAGCCCTAACATCTGTTAGTGGGAACTGGGCAATGATTGCTCTGGCTGCTTAATGCTGAAAAGGGGCATCTTTGGAAAGGGGAGTCAAGACAGGGTTGCAGTAGGAGGCATCTTCTCAGCAGGAGGCGGCTTCTTCAGGGGTATGCAATGTCAGCTTGCAGAAACTGTTTCCATCTGTTAATATACTTCTAATCATTTTCTCTCTCATTATCCATGTATTTGGATTTGTGTTCTACATCAAGAGTATTTTCTACATAATATTTACCTGTTTATTTCAATTATCATTTATTATTTAAATTTTGATGCAATTTTTCTTGTTTTTTTATGCCATTTAAAGTATCTTGTTAATATGTTATGAATGCAAAATCATCTGTCTTCTCAGTAAATATATTAATTACTGATTTTTTAAAATTTCACTTTACTTGCTATATTTTTTCATGTTCTGATTTCCTTGTTTCTGCTTGTTTTTTATTTTCATTTTATTTGAAAGGCCGAAAGATATTTTCTGGGCTGGGTCAAGCCAAAACGGTGGCAGGGGCAAAGTACTTGAACCATCACCTGTTGCATGCCAGGGTCGCCTTGGCAGGAAGTTGAAATCAGGAGTGGAGTCGGGATTTGTATGCAGACCTTCTGATACAGGATGTGGGCACCCTAAGCAGAATCTCAGCTGTTGTGCCAAATGCTCACCCCTGGATAGGTACTACTCTTACATTCCCTGTAATGTTTTAATGCAACTTTTTCCAAGAAATGAGGACTTAATTCTATTCATGGTCTTCTCTGGCCTTCAAACTTAGCTTGATGATAAATTTTAAAAGGATTTACTTGTATTTAATGTTTTTTTCCTAGTATTTATTTGAGAGAGAGGGAGAAGGAAAGAGAGACAGGGCTCCCATGCACTGTTTACTCCCTATTTTCCCACGAGAGATGGGATCAGCACCGCTATATGGGGTACAACCAAGGTCTACCACATGGGTGGCAAGGACTCAGTTACTCAACGTAACACCACTGCTCTCCTAAGGTCTACACTGCTCTGCTTCCACTTCAAGAACACAATTATCCAAAAGCATGGTGTCTGTGGTTGATTAAAGACTATCAGAGATGAAAAATGATGGAATGTTTCCTGCCTTGTAACGCTTTGGCTTCAAAACATAAACTTCAGATTTAAGGAGGTAGGTAGGTGAATATTAATCACCATGGTTATTTTAAGTTTATATTTTTATATAAAAAGATTCATTTATTTGAAAGGCAGAGATACAGAGAGAGATGAGAGAGGGAGAGAGAGAGAGGTGAGAGAGAGAGATCTTCCATTTACTGGTTCATTCCCCCAGTGGCCACAATGCCTGGGGCTGGGCCGATGTGAAGCCAGGAGCCAGGAGCCAGGAGCTTCTTCCCAGTCTCCCTCGTGAGCGCAGGGGCCCAAGGATTTGGGTCATCTTCCGCTGCAGGGAGGTGGAACAGAAGTGGAGCAGGAAGGACTTGAGCCATCACACATACAGGGTGTTGGTATTACAGGTGGAGGCTTAACCTTCTATGCCACAGTGCTGGCCCCTATTTTTAAGTTTAATAGCACTCTTTTATAAATTTGCATGTGTCACCTTTTACCAACACTGGAAACCAAGTGAAAGGAATTTTTATTAAATTTTATCCATTTTATTCAGCTGTAGCAGTTTGAGACACAGTTCAATATTTTAGTTCAATATCATAAGGTGTTTCCATAGATCAAATTAAGACTCATGGATTATAAAGAATTATAATTAAGTTGAAGACTGTCATTGATTGTTAGGTGCCTGGCTTGGTATAGAGTTTTGAAAAAATGAAGTTGATATGAAGGTGTTTCAGATGACTTGATTTTTCTTTTTCCTGGAAAATGGCAATAGATTCTGACCACACATATCAAGTCATGTAAAAGATTTATGTTTTATTATTCGGTGATGGCCCATGGCCATACATTAAAAAATGACATTAATATCTGTGTAAATTTCACAAGGCTTACTTTAACCTTGGGTTTATGAGAATAATTTAAATTACCGGCATTGTGGTGTAGCGGGTAAAGCCGCTGTCTGCAGTGCAGGCATCCCATATGAGGGCCGGTTCAAGTCCTGGCTGCTCCACTTCTGATCCAGCTCTCTGCTATAGCCTGGGAAAGCAGTAGAAAATGGCCCGTCTTTGGGCCCCTGCATCTGCGTGGGAGACCCCGAGGAATCTCCTGGCTCCTGGCTTCAGATCTGCACAGCTCTGGCTATTGTAGCCATATGTGGAGTGAACCAGCAGATAGAAGACCTCTCTGTCTCTCTCTGCCCCTGCCTCTCTGTAACTCTGCCTTTCAAATAAATAAATAAATGAATCTTTTTTTTTTAAAAGAAAATAATGACAATTCCTTCATGGTTTAAAGTGACATGGAAGAGTCCAAGGTCAAGCTCAAGGTTAAGGTGTTTTAAAATTATATAAATTCTCATATTTCAGAAATCCTCTTTATCTCATATACTTACATATTAGCTTTTCAACTTATAAATTTCACAAAAAATAACATTAATAAAAGGTTATTAAAGGTCATGTACTTTTTTCATTAGTGCAATTTAACAAGATGCTGAATTCTTCAGATCCATTTTATAAAGTATTACTTTTCAAATGAAAGTAACAGAGCCATCATTTGAAGCTATAGACTACTGGCATAAAATTTTTAGATGTATCTGTGCACTTGTAAAAAAATAATCAAATTTAGATATTTAGTCTTTGGATACAGAACAGGAAGAAGTTAAATGGCCGATGCAAGAACTGAACTAATGATTGCAATCTTGGGTATGTCAAGCTCCAATTAAATGTGTGAAAGAAATATAGAGGAAGAGGATACCATGTTTTATGTTTGGAATGTTTAATCATTTGTGTTTAAAGTAATTATGAGTAATTTATCTTCAAGGTTTTGATTACGGTAGTATGCTATAATCTGACCACATTGTTATAAACTTAAATTAGTTGCCTGTTGTCAACTGTATAGCTATCTAGATCAAATGCTGTAGTAACTGAATTTGTGCCCTGTAAACAGTAGATCTTAATTAATATGTGGGTCATTCCCACTGGAATATAATATATAACATCTGTATTTCTTAGCTTTTACTTTTTCTCTTCCTTTTCAGAATGCTGATTCATCCAACATTTATGTTCTTTCCCATCTGTGTTATATTTTAGTGCTGCACCAGATTTCTTTTTTACTTTGCCTTCCTAGTGTGGCTTCAAATGTTAGTTCTCCCCAGCATTACACTATGTCCTCTAGATTACCATCTTCTACTTCTGTAATGACTTCCTCTTTATTTCCATTACCCTTCATTCCCAAGTGGCCATACTTTAGGTAAGGACCTCTTAAACATCAGAACTTAAATAAATTGAGATTTTAAAAATAGGTCATTGAATAAAAATTTAGAAACTAAAAATGTTCCTAGTAAGCACTTTTCAAGCTGGAAGACCATCAGTCTGACACCATAGTGAGAGTGTTACTCATTTTATTTAAAAAAATGTGATTTTTGGATAAGGTTTGGGAAAGTGAGATCAAATATAGAACAAACTTGTTTTCTGCACAGAAAAACTTGTATTGTGTATTTTAAAATCAGAATATTCATTGGTGCTGGAAGATTTCATGGAAATGTATTTAGGATTTGCAGGATATTGAAAAGACATATTTAGGCTTGAATGCTGTGACATTTCTGATTTTTCCATGCATGCATGAATGCTAATGTTATTTTTGAATCCATTTGCCTGCTCTGCTTCTACCTTCAATATTTTACCTTTCATATTTAGCTTTTCAGAAACATGCCTAGCAGAGTAGGACTGAGTTATGGGGATAAAAACAGGGGAATTCACTGAAAGTTTAAGTGTCAGATGTGTGGCTTTCAGTTGCATTCCTGCATCTTGATCCCAGAATGCCAACAACAGGTGCACAGCAGAGATGAGTGTTAGACCTGCACAATGAAAAAATCAGCCTTAACTTGAGAGCACCATTTAGTGAAGCACATCATAGGATAAATGCTACTCAGTGACATCCAAACTAAACATCTCTAATCTGTAGTTTAGAGTCTTACTCTTAAATAGGAAGAATGAATCAAGAATGAATAGATGTTTAAGTAAAATCTCCAAGGTAAAAGTGATCAAACAGGGACAAGCATTTGGTGTGGTGGTTAAGACACTGCTTAAGACACATGCATCCCAAGCGCAGTGCCTGGTTTGAGTACTGGCTCCTCTGCTTCCAATCCAGCTTCCTGCTAAAATGCACCCTGGGAGGTAGCAGGTGGTAGCTAAGAAGTTGAGTCCTTGCCACACAGGCAGGAGACCTGGGTTGACTTCTGCTCTCATGGCTTCCACCTGATCTAGGACTAGCAGTTGTTGGCATTTGGAATAAACCAGAAAATGGATAGTGCTTGCTCTCTCTCTTGCTCGCTCTCTCTCTCTCTCTCTCTCTCTCTCTCGTGTGTATATTTCAAATAAAGTGAAAATAAATTAAAAAATTACAAAAAGAGAAAAGATCTTTTTCAAAGCAGGTCTAAATGAATTTCTATCATGAACTTTTATCTCCCCCTTGCTCTTATAAGAGATGCCCACTAAGTATGTGCATGTATGTGTGCATGTGTGTAAAGATTAGAATACAGAACTTGATACATGTTTTACATATATTTTACATTAACATTCAGCAAAAGCTTAGACTTGAATCTTCTTATGGATGTCAATTTCTACTTCTTGCAGAATTTTTTTTTCTTTCCTAGTGATTTTCATGCTCCAACCCCATATCTACATGGCTTTGCTGTATACTCACACTGGAAGCAGGGAGAAGCCAGAAGATATGTATATGCCTTTGTGTCAAGTTAAATAAATTAATTTTAAAAATAATCCTATGAAGTTGTGTTGCGGTACAGTTGGTTAAGTTCATTGACAATGCCCATTCAAATCTGGGTTGTTTTGCTTCTGATCCACCTTCCTGCTAACATGCCTGTGAAGTCACATCATGGGCACTGTGCCCCAAAATTGGGAGACAAGGATGGAATTTTGGACCCTGGCTGTGCCCTGGTCTCTCTGTGTGTATGTGTGTGTGTGTGTGTGTCCCCTTCTCTGTCACTGACCTTTCAAATAAATCTTTAAAAAAAACTCATGTTATGTGATAATCACAAATAAACAGTCACTCAACCTTAATTGATACTGTTGTAATTGACAGTTCGCTAGTTCCAAGTACAATAGTTTTTTAGGAGGACGAGAGACTGGACAGCCTCTTTCTCCTCTACAATCGCAGAAGTCCCCCAGTGAATGACACATACATCTTCTTTAGTGCATAGAGCAGTCAAAGTTGGGAATTTGTATCAGGTAGCTGTCATCTCTGGCTTTTCTTTCTTTTTCATTAAAAAGTAAATGTGCTGATTTTTCAACATTATACTATATGTCTATGGGATCCTGAAGAAATATAGAAAGGAGTACTATAATTCATTCTAGTCATGCAAGAGGGATATTATAAATAAACATTAATATATGAACTAAATAAAGACATTGAACTTTCTTGATTATAATGGATTATAATAGGTTAACGAAAATTCAGGAAACAAATTATTGAAAAAAATTAAATTCTAATTTGACTTGTGCAATATTTCCTTTATCAAATTTTACAATCTATTAATCAGTAATGAAATTTTTGATAAATGTATAATTCTACAATAGTCATTAAATCATTTATTTAAAAAGGGATCTATATTTTATATATTGAAATATATCTATGGAAAGGACTTTATGGCCTCTTTGTTCTGTTTCTCTAGCTATTAAGCATTTTAACAAAATACATCTTTACTACAATATTTACCTAAATTTAATCTTTATTATATTGCTTCTAAACTTTACATAATATTGCTCACCCCTATTTTTAGCTTTGTTTTTTAAGTTTGAGTAGTTTGTGAATACATAAACGTAATTACTGGCAGGCACAATGATTTTGTATGAATTACGGAAGGGGCTTCTTAAAATATTGCTCATTGTTATTACTTTCATTCTTAAGAAAGTGACACTCAGGGGACATTCATGGTGGTAAACATCAGAAACCAACAATGGTATATATACATAAGAAAAGATACCACTCTTTTTTTTGAGCTCAGACACTTTAATTCAAGCTTTCCTATCTATCAGCTACATGATACCAAACAAGTTATTTGACCTCTCTATGTATCATTGTCATTTGTGAAATGGATATAACACAACTTAGACAGGTGTGTTATTGTTGAAATACATCATAAATGAAAAACATTTAGGAATGATAGACACATAGGTTAGGTACAAGATACAGCAGTCATCCCACTTATTACTACAGTTTGTAATGGGAATTTCATTGTCCTTATTTTTTCATGTAAGAGACTCACAATAATGCTTGTCAAAAAGATACATAAGGGAACCAACACTGCCTTCTGCAGCACCAGCATCCCATATGAGTGCCAGTTCAAGTCCCAGATGATACACTTCCGATCCTGCTCCCTGTTAGTGCACCTGGGGAAGCAGTGGAAGATGGCCCAAGTGTTTGGACCCCTGCACTTACATCAGAGATCTGGAAGGAGCTCCTGGCTCCTGGCTTCAGCCTGTTCCAGTCCTGGGAGTTCTGGCCATTTGGGGAGTGAACCCAAATGGTTGGAAGATCTCTCTCACTGTCTTTCCCTCTCTCTTTGTTAATTCTGACTTTCAAATAAGTAAATAAATAATGTTTAAAAAATACTAAGCACATCCTCTGGTTCCAGGAATGTCCTTATATTACTATGCCCTTCTACAAATGCAAACATTTAGAGCCAGGCAGGGAGAATCATCTGAATGGACTGGGGCAAAGTGACTTACCCTTACCCATATCCCAGAATTAACCATTATATCAAGGCTGTTTGTTGGTTTTCCCTATGAACAAATATATTCTCAAGATACCTCCAGTTGAACATTCATTTGTCACATGGTGAACTAGTCTCTAGCATTAGGACATCACAGAGTAGACTAAGAAGTACTATACAATGTACCATACACTGGGGTCCAATTCAATTATTCCAATATAGTCCAATACATATATTCCAATATATTCCACATATTAGCAAGACAGGCACATCAAAACTATATGATTTCATATATGGGGTAGAGGACCTGATGGTGCACAGAGAAAGGCATAGAAGACAAGATGAAGTTGGTATTCTGTCAAGAAGTGTGGGAGGCCCTTACTGGAGGGCACTGGTTTCTTGAGTTGCCAGGGCTTCAACCCTGGCTCAAATTTATGATAGTGTATCTTGGGTATCTAGTTGCAGTTCATCCTTTCTATTGACCTTCTTCCTTGTCATGTTTCTACTTCCTCCCAGCTGCCAAACTTGACCTCTTCACTCTGAAAACCAAATATGGTTCATGATACATGTCTCTCAAATTTCAGGCCTATCCTTGTGTCCTGCTCTGTCTCATGAATGAGCATCTCACCTCTGATCAGTCTTTAGCCATGAGTTATCTACTGACTGGGCCAGATGTTCTTCTGAAAATGGATCTGGATCTATTCCAAGAGCAGTGCAGGACCCAACATTTACCACAGAGAACAGAGTGCCTCTGTTATTAGAGAATGAGTTTTGGGGTCATAAATGGCAAGTATAAAGGTTTCCTGTATTTTAAAAAAAAGGCAAAAGAGGCTCTTTCTGGTCCCAAGCCTCAGATCTCATCCCCAGTAGTCTATAAAGGTACCTTAACCCCATTTATTCTGTGTAACAGTCTCTCAGGGGAGCTGCAAGCCCCATTTGAAAGCTGCTCTATATCCCTAATCTGGCTTTCCCAGAGCTGTGGAGCCTTCCAATCAAATCTGGTCCTGTCTCCAGGCCCAGGGCAGGAGTATCCCTTAGTCCCAAGTCCACGGCAACCACCCTCTTGATGCTTAGCTCTGACTGCCACAGACTTTAGGGTTCTTTCTCAGGAGAGACAGATGTCTGAAAGATATAAATGAAATCCCTAAATTATCACTATGTTCAAATGAAATCTGAGCTTTTATAGCTATAATGATAAATAAAAACTTCTGGAAACTTAAAAAGCAAGATATCTATTTGTACAGTTACAGTTATTTATATCCCATATATTCACAGCTATAGATAAAGTGTTACATATATAATGAAGCAAGGGTATTTAAGAGATTTAGAAATCATATCTGAATATATCTTCAAGATTTTTGGTGATACATATCATGAATGAAGACTAAAAAAGATTCTGTACTGCAAAAGAAACACTCAGCAAAGTGAACAGGCAACCAACAGAATGGGAGAAATTATTTGCAAACCATACAACTGATAAAGAATTAATAGCCAGAATATATAATGATCAAGAAGCTCAACAGCAACAAAACAAATTACCCAGTTAAGAAATGGGCAAAGGACTTAAACAAACATTTTTCAAAAGAGGAAATACAAATGGCCAACAGACACATGAAAAAAATGGTTAGGATCGTTAGTCATCAGGGAAATGCAAATCAAAAACACAATGAGCTTTCACCTCACTCCCTTTAGAATGGCTTTCATACAGAAATCAACAAACAAGGATGTGGGGAAAAAGGTATCCTAATCCACTGTTGGTGGGAATATAAACTGGTAAAGCCACTATGGAAGACAGGATGGAGATATCTCAGCAATCTGAATATAGACCTACCACATGATCCAGCCATCCCACTCCTGGGAATTTACCCAAGGGAAATGAAATCAGCATATGAAAGAGTTATCTGTAAGCCCCATGTTTACTGCAGCTCAATTCACAATAGCTAAGAATTGGAATCAACCTAAATGCCCTTCAACTGAAGACTGGATAAAGAAATTATGGGATATGTACACCATGGAATACTACACAGTGGTTAAAAAAAGGAATTCTGGTCAATTTCAACAAGACAGATCAAACTGGAAAATATCATACTTAGTGAAATAAGCCAGTCCCAAAGGGCCAAATGTCATATGTTCTCCCTGACCTGTGATAACTAATACAGAAACTAAAAGGCAGTTTGTAGAAGTGAAATTGACACTTTGAGAAGCAATGACTTTGAACAGACCTTGTCTTGACTGTTGAGGAAGTTTTGTTTTCTCATACTATTTGTTGAACTTTTAATTAAAGTTAATCATTTGTGTATAAAGATAATTGAAAAATAGATCTTAGTAAAAAAATAAGAGAGGAGGGAGTAGGAGGGTTGGGAGTGTGGATAGGAGGGTGGGCATGGTGGGAAGAATCACCATGTTTCTAAAGTTGTAATTATGTTATGTATGAAGTGTGTAACTATAAAGTAGTATGGCTCTTCACACATTCTTATGGACTTGCTGCTAAGGGTATAGTTTAAAAACTTGCCATGGGACCCCAAATCCCCTTAAGCCAGGTGATAAAAAAATAGAATTTTAAGTGTTAAAGTGATCATATAAGTAAGATCAAGTGCCTGGTAATAATGATAGATAGAGTTAAATGGGAATGAATGCTCCAACACGAGAAGCAGTCCATACAGCAGACTCATAAAAATGACAATCACTTTAAGTAGCACTCTGAACTCAAAATCAGCCCTTAAGGCATTCTGGTGTGTCTGAGAATCCCATGACAGCATTCCAGGCATGGAAAGCCAAGACACTGTGGCAAAAAATGTCCTACGTGAAGGACCTTGTTGGGTGAGACCCCAGTAGAAAGAAGTGGTCATCAAAAAAGGGAAATGCAAATATATATATATATATATATATGTATATATATATAAAATTTTCTCTGAAGAGAGGAAAGAACTTCTACTTTGCTTATGGCCTTGTTTAAATATGGAAGGAGTCTCTGGATTCAAAAGGCTTCCATAGCCTAGGCAGCTCATGTCAAGAGCCTCAGGTGATCACTGATGCCATACATGAGTGTTGTTAAATTAACAACAGGAGTCACTATGCATTAACTTCCCATAAAGGACCTCTGTCCTCAAAGATTTGGATTATGAGAGTTAACAATAAAACTTCTTTTCAAAAATTCACTTAATTTTAGTATATTGAGTGGAGGATATTCTTATGTCTCATAAGTTACAGTTATTCTAAGGGCTCTTTGAAGTTAATTTTCTCAAAAAAAAAGTAATGCTTAAGGAAATGCAGTGAAATTAGCTTCTAGATGCAATGACTTTGAACAGTCCTTGTGTCAAATGTTGAGGAACATTTTTTTTTCCATACAATTTGTTGAACTCTTTACTTAGTACAGAGTTAATATTTTGTGTATAAAGTTAATTCAAAATAGATCTTAGTTAAAAATAAGACTGGGAATAGGAGAGGAAGGAGGAAGAGGGATGGGAGTGTGGGTAGGAGGGTAGGTATGGTGACAAGAATCACTATGTACCTAAAGTTGTATTTATGAAATATTTGAAGTTTGTATTCCTTAAATAAAAGGTTTCTTTGGGAAAAATAAAATAAAATGTAATCTATGTCAATGGGAACATGAACTTCAATATGTTGAAGTATTTGTTAAGAGGAAGAAATTAGAGTTATGTTCCCAACACTATTGTTTCAGTGCAACGAAAACCATTGGTATTAAAGAACTTCCAAAGCTAAGGCAAATTTACTATCCTGGAATGTGAATGTTAAGAGAAGTTGAGAGAGAGAAGAAAGCAGTAGTGGTGAAGTTTTATCTAGGAAATTTTATCTTACAGCAATATTCTGAGGTTTGTTGATAATGAAAATGCAGAACTGTGAGATCATCTGAATTCCTCACACTCTACCACCATTAGTTCTTCACGCCACCCTTCACTTACTACCTACATGTTCTGACTTACTTTTCCCTAATAAACTTCATCTACTTATCAAGAACTCCAATGAACTTTTTGGTATAAGTAAATATATGAAATACTTCTCTTTGTAGCAAGATGTACTTAGAGTGAAGGGCACCTTGTTTGGATGTATAGATTACCAAAACATCCAGTAGCACTTTTGGGGCATGTTTCTTAAGATTTCACACACAAAAAAAACACTTTCAAGATTACTTCTTTATAAGCCTAAAGGAAGTACAGTAACAGAAATGAATTTGATACTATTCCAGCAAAGAAAAATGTTATTAATAAAACCAGTAAGGGTTGACATAAACTGCAGCTTCTCATGATCTAGAAGATACAACTTGAACAAAGAATACCGTTATATTGTTAGAGACACAAAAAATCAGGTGACAAGATTTCCTAAAAATTTGTCTAATAGCAGACTCATCTCTGGAGATGTTTGCAACAACATCATTTTTGGACTGGAAAAGCATCTGTGTCTGGTTTTTATGAATTCTTTCATGCTGACTACCATGCACAGAACACGAAGAAACTCATCAAATTCCTCCATAGTTAAAGAAATCTGTGGAGGAAATTCAACGATTTTGTAAGATCACTGAGAGCTGCACGTAATCTTGGATGTCTGCAAGTTGTTATTTATGGTTTATTCTTCTGTTTCAGCCACAAAAGGAGTCACAGCTCTCTGTATACATTTTCAGGTATCATTTTCTGCAACTGTGGTATTTTATTTGATTACTATTTTTATCAGTCATTATTTTAGTGGAATCTATTCATAGATTCTTAGGTCACAGAAAATGTATAATTACTATAACACAATCCTCATCAATTCTTATATTAATGTGATATTATAAAAATAGAATAGATTCATTGTATTTCCTGTATATAATTCAAAGAATATTCTAAGAATAATGATATTTTCCATCCTCCCTCTCTTCTTCCTTCCTGTTCTTTCTCTTTTTCTCCCTCCCTCCCTCCCTTCCTTCTTTCCTTAGTTTTTGACATAACATATTATTAATTTACACTATAGTTACAGTCTTAAGACTACTAAATAAAGAGTTCAACAAGTAAAATTTACAGAACCATAGTTCAGGGAGAGTATAGGCAAGGTCTGTAAGAAGGAAGGACCTCCAAAAGGGTATATCCTACATCAAAGAGAATTTTTTTTTCTACTTGGAAAAAGTTTTTCCCTTTGTTTTTGTAAAATTTAAATTCTAGCTTTTGAATGATTGAAATTTAATAAAGTCATGAATGGATAACTTTGCTTCACATACCATGATGTTCCTCTGTATTTCTGGCCACCACAATCACCTAGTGTTAGTGGACATTAAGATGGACAGCAACAAATAGGACAGAAAAGAATGCACACAAGATGGAGATCAAGGACACATGGTCATGCTTTTGAAATCACCAGAGCATCAGCAAGCCTGGAGCCAAAAATGTCACTGTAGGAATTTCAAGATTCTGGCCTCAGAAGAAATCATGCTCCATTTTTTCCCCATGGAGACTGGTTCTTAGAAATGTGTGCGCTGTGCTAAGGTGAAGGTATGACAAACCTTTCCCAGACTCTGACTCCTATTATAAATATAGTAAAGACCATCATCACTGAAAAGCACAGGGATTAAAAGCAAAAGCTTTGGAATCAGCAGAGCACAGTCCAAATAATAGTTCTGCTACCTTTCATTGTGACTTTAAAAGGTTATAAGATGACTAAAAGTCAGAAAAACAACAATATCTACTACAGCATTTATAAAGATTATATGAGAATACAAATCTCTAAAATTAAAATTATACTGTTCTTGTGTCCATGCAACTGGTTTATTTCATGTATCACACTATTCTTATGGTTTATTTATGTTCTATGTCAGGATTTCCTTCTTTGTTAAAGTAAAATTCTACTCCATTTTTACACATAGACTACATTTTCTGTATGCATCCTTTCACTGAGTAGCATTTAGGGTTGTTTCTGTCTCTTAACTATTATGATCAATGCTTTAATATCTAATGTAGTCAAGGGTGCAGATGTTTGGTCTAGTAATTAAAATTTCCACATGCTTGGGGCTATTGATGTGAGACAGTGGATTAAGCTACTGCTTGTGACACTGGCATCCCATTCTGGATGCCAGTTCAAGGCCTGCTTGTTCTACTTCCAATCCTGTTCTCTGCTAATGTACCTGGGAAAGCAGATACTTGAGTCCCTGCCAACCATGTGGGAAATCTTGATGGAGTTCTGGGCTTCTAGCTTCTGGCCATTTGGGGAATGAACTGGCTGATAGGAGGTCTCTATCACTCTCTGTCTCTTCCTATCTCAGTTACACTTCTTTTCAAATAAATAAATAAAGTCTACATCTCATATCTCAGTACCTGCTTTTGAGTTCCAGCACCACTCTCCATTCCAGGTTGCTGCTAATACACATTGCTGGAGGTAGCAGGCATGGCTCAAGTACCTGGCTCCCTGCCACCCACAATGGAAACATGGATTGAGTTTCCCATTCCTGGCTTTGGCTTAACGTAGTCCTAGCTATTATGAGTGAATGCATGGATGAGAGATTTCTCTCTGTGTGTGTCTCAAATAAATAAAAAAATCAAACTGGAAAATTTAAGAAGTCAGATTTCATGTTACATGTTTTCATAACAACATAGGTTTCTTTACACATCAATTCCATACTCACATCAGTTACATAATTATTGATATTAAGATATTCCTGCTTTTCTGTGAATTTAAAACTTATTTTCTGTTTAAAATTTATATAAAGAGAAAAGATTTCATGTATTTCATATATACAATTTTATGCCCATAATGACACTTCTCATCTTCTCTCCTTCCCTCATTCCTTTTTTTCCCTTGTAATTTAAAATGTACATCTGTCCTTCCTTATGAATTTTGGCCAAAATCCAGCATGAGTTACCTTGATCAGATGATCAGTAAGGAAACCTGCAACTAAGTGGTCAAGATGAAAACATGGAGATTTGATTGCAAAAGGAGGTAGAGAAGCTGACTCATGAGGCAGCCAAGAACTCTTGGCATGGAAGACCTCAGACAAGGTGCATACACTTGGGAAATTTATATTTATTAAATAAAAGTTAAAAAAAAAAAGTGTGGCACTGGCCTTCCAAGTACAACCTGCAGAATTATCTGTCTGGGGATGGTGGTGGAGAAGTACATCAGAGGAGGGGAAAGATGCTAAACCATATTTCTTTTTCTTTGAGACTTGCCTGAATGTATGAACACAGTCTTTTGTATTTCAGTGAGAACTGTTTTCATATATTGGTGTATAGTCTGTAGTTTGCCAAAGCCTTTTATCATTTTAACAAATTGAAACACAATAAATCCACATAGAAAGTATAGTGTAATTTGAGATGCATATACAATGCAATAATCAACATTTTAACTTTCTTAAACATCCTGTGTGAGAAGCTTTGAAGTCTTTTTTAGTTCTTTAAAAAAACACAATAAGTTGATATAACTAGAATCACTCTACTGCCCTCTAGAACACTAGTTCTTACTTCTCCAACCTAATGTATTTTGGTGTCCATTAACAACCTCCTTTTAAACCTCCTCCCTCTCCACTTCCAGCCTACAGGGACTGGTATTCTGCTATTTCTAAGAAATCAACTTTTATAGCCTCTACATACAACTGAGAACATGAACTATTTGTCTTTCTGCTCCTGGTTTATTTTACTTAACATAATGTCCTCTAGTTTATCAATGTTGCTACACATGACAGGGTTTAATTTTTTTTTTATGGGTGAAAACTACTGCATATTGTCTCTAGGTATGCCACTAATTTTATTCATTCATCTGTTAGTGGACACCACAGTTGTTTCCATATCTTGACTATTGTGGAAAGTGCTACAGTAAACATGGGAGTGCAAGTATCTCTGATCTGTTGATTTTGTTTTCTTTGGAAATATACCCAGTAGTGGGATAGCTGTTCCCTATGGGAGAACTATTTTTACCTGAACACTTTGATATTGTTTTCCACAATGACTATTCTAATCTATATCACCATCAACTTTGTCCAGTAGTTCTTTTTTAGCCAAACCCTTTTGCTATTGTCTGCTTTTTTGATCGTGGACATTCTAACTGGGGTGAGAAAATATTACGGTTTTGATATTCTTTTTTTACGATGAGCAATATCGAGCACTTTTTCCATATACTTGTCCATTTGAAGAAGATATCTTCTTTTGATCACTTTCCCATTTTTTTAAAAAGCTATATTTATTTATTTGAAAGGCAAAGTTATAGAGAGTAGAAAGAGACAGACAGGGAGAGATTTCCTACACCCTTTGTTTCGCTCTCCAGATGGCTTCAACAGCCAGGGCTAAGCCAAGCCAAAGCCAGGAACCCAGAATTCCATCTTGGTTTCTGCATGGGTGACCAGGGCCCAAGTGCTTGAGCCTTCTGCTGTTCTCACAGGCACATTAGCAAGGAAGTGGATTGGAAGCAGAGCAGCCAGGACTTGAACTGGCACTAACATGGGATGTTGGTGTTGCAGACAGCAGCTTTACCCGTTGTGCACAGGGCTGATCCCTTTTTGTTCAGTTTTAATCAGGTTATTTTTTGCTGTTGAGTTTCTTAAATTTATTATGTGTTCTGAGTATTAATCCCTTGATGAACTGGAGGAAGAAAAGCTGAAAGTCTTTCCTTTAAAATCTGGAACAAGACAAGCATGTTTACTTTTTCATGTTATTCACCAGAGTACTGAGGGGTGAGCTGGAACAACGAGACAAGATAAAAAATAAAGGGAATCCAAAAAGTGAAGGCAAATGTAAAATATTTCTGTTTGCAGATGATAGGATTTTGTTAGACAAAGTTAAAGACTGCAACAAAAATCTGTAAGAATTGTGAAATGAATTCATTAAAGTAGCAGGATATAAAATCAACATACAAAGCACCTCTATTCACAATAGCTACAAAAAAATTCCTAAGAATAAGTTCAACCAAAGAAATTAATGCAAATCCTTACTTTTTTTACATAGGCCAATTTGAACAATGACAGAAACTAATAGTGCATAACGCTAAACAATTCATAAAAAGGTAGCAAAGTTTACAATAAAACAACTTATACCCTGAACCTTCAACATAACATGGAATGTCAAATTCTCTCTTGTGGCTCACATTTCCTTTAAAATATTATTGTTTTACATCTCTCTAAACAGTGTATTTTAAAAGATCATTGATATTTCTGGTGCAAGTAGTCTGCCAGAATTCTAAGTTGTTTATGGGATCAGTCCCACCCAGCATTGTCAACACCTTCTAGGTGTTCCCTTTTCTTCAATAACTGGTATTCAAACATTTAACTCCAAAAAGATGTAACCATGATTATCCCCCATTCACAGTAGTTGAATGAAGGGTGGGGGAGCCACTCAGGAAAAGAACACATAGGAGAATCAGGTCACATATATCTGTCTCATTAGGATCAAAGCCACACCTGTTGGAGGCCAATTCCTATTTTTATGGACCTTCAAACTGACAGTGCATTCTCTATTTTAAAAGAGAAACAACCTACCTTTTAAAACATTTTGCTCTCAAAATAGCTGAATACTTTTAAACAAAAGCTATAAATAATCTATCCAATGAAATGCCTTCAGAAAATAAATTTCACTTCTGCCCGCTCTCCCCTACACACTGGGAGGAGGATTGTCATTTTAAAAAGGAGAATGAGGCTGGCGCCGCGGCTCACTAGGCTAATCCTCCGCCTTGCGGCGCCGGCACACAGGGTTCTAGTCCCGGTCGGGGCGCCAGATTCTGTCCGGGTTGCCCCTCTTCCAGGCCAGCTCTCTGCTGTGGCCCGGGAGTGCAGTGGAGGATGGCCCAAGTCCTTGGGCCCTGCACCCCATGGGAGACCAGGAGAAGCACCTGGCTCCTGCCTTTGGCACCGCGCCGGCCGCGGCGGCCATTGGAGGGTGAACCAACGGCAAAACAAAGACCTTTCTCTCTGTCTCTCTCTCTCACTGTCCACTCTGCCTGTCCAAAAAAAAAGGAGAGTGACACTCTCAAGCAAGAGTTACATCCATGGCATTTAAGTTATCTATCACATTTATAGTGACAAATTTCAAAATTACTTTAGAAGATATGTAAGACAAAAATCAGTGAACAGATGTGGGGCCGGCGCTGTGGAGCAGCGGGTTGACACCCTGGCCTGAAGCACCAGCATCCCATATGGGCACCAGTTCGAGTCCTAGCTGCTCCTCTTCCCGTCCAGCTCTCTGCTATGGTCTGAGATAGTAGTAGAAGATGGCCCAAGTCCTTGGGCCCCTGCAGCCATGGGGGAGACCCGGAGGAAGCTCCTGGCTCCTGGCTTCAGATCGGTGCAGCTCTGGCCATTGCAGCCATCTGAGGAGTGAACCAGCGGAGGGAAGACCTCTCTCTCTGTCTCTACCTCTCTCTGTAATTCTTTCAAATAAATAAAATAAATCTTTAAAAATATCAGTGAACAGAAACATATATTTTCACCAAAATCTGATAAAGTATGTAAAACTCCAAGGAAATGATGGAGGAAAATATCTTTAACATAAAAAATGATAATAATCTCTAAGAGCAATATTTCAGTGGGATAAAATGCAGAAGATTTGTACCAAAGCCAATTCAAAAGAGACAGGAAAAGTAATAAATACACACTTAAAAACTTAGCTATATTATTTTTTAACCAAATCAAACTAAAACAAAGTGGTTTTTTGGTTCTTGCAACCTGTTGAGTATCCAAGGTTGGAAAGGGTTTTGGCAGGGAGATTCTTCCATGTCCTCCTGACAGGTCTTCAGCTGGTGTCTGCTTTCTGGAGTGTGCGTTAACACACTTTGTGTGAACTTTGTGGTGGAATTTTTTTCTTCTAATAATCTGCTCTAAAACATGATTAGACAGCAGGAGCTCAGAACCTGGACTCTGAAGCTAGCCAGTCGTACATCTGAGTCTCCTGTCAGTCACCCATTTACTGGCCCTGTGAACCCAACCAGGTTATTGGACACCTTGTCATTGAACTCCTTCACATCTAGACTTTCTCAGTCATACCCCTGAGTCAGCATAAAGAAGAGAAGCTACCCAATAACATCGTCAAAGTCAGCTTCAAAAATACATGTAAAACCAGTGGCATACTATCTGGCATGTGATAAATACTTTGGAAACTTTTGGCCATCATTAATTATTGTTACAAGGGAAAAACTACAGAGATGCTTCAACAGTGAACTGGGAGTAACAGCCAGGAACCAGTCAGAACGATTCTAAGGGAGTACCATCTTGAGAGTGAATGTTAATTGCTCCCCCAATAGCAATTCTCCCTTTGCTCTACACTAACAAAATATTTACCTGGGCACCTCAGCCTCCAGATTAAACACCCAAAATATCCCCTGTGGACATCTGAATAAGTGATGACAAAATAGAGCACACTGCACCTCTGAAGGGAATATGCCAGCCCTGCCATTTCCCCATTTCCCCGTCTCGTTCAACAGAACCTGACGTGGTTGTGTGCCATTCAGGACATGGAAAAGAGAATAATCCTCCAGAGATAATGGATCAAGATAAAAGGACCTCAGGTTTCAACACCGAGGCTTGCCAACCATCTCCATTACCTTAGGAGGAGCCAGGCACATCAGTCTGGACTGACAAGAAAACAGAAAGAACTTATTTCTTGTTTAAATCACACAGTCATTTGGGGCTTCTGCAACATGCAATCAAGCTGTATTCCAAATGATACTGTAACTAAAAATGAGGATATCAATGACAAGATAAATGGGTCACTATACTTTAAATTCCAAAACAAATCACCCAATCCTCTGCACTGAGCAGTCTTTATTCTAAAAGATTATACTTTTCTCTCTCTCCTCATCCCTCTGTCTCTTTCTCAATTCCTATCCTTCTCACTTTCTCCTGTGTGTGTGTGTGTGTCCTTAGAAAGTGTAAAAAGGGGCCTGCATTGTAGTATAATGGGTTAAGCCACCATCTCCAACACCAGCATCCCATTTGGTAGCTGGTTTGAGTCCCGGCTGCTCTACTTCCAATCCAGTTCCCTGCTAAGGCTCCAGGGAAAGCAGTGGAAGATGACTGAAATGCTTGGGTCCCTGCACCCACATGGGAGATCCAGATGAAGCTCCTGCTTCCAGGCTTTGACTTGGTCCAGCCCTGGCTCTTGTGGCCATTTGGTGAGTGAACCACCAGCTGGAAGATCTCTCTCTCTCTCTCTCTCTCTCTCTCTCTCTCTCCAACTCTTTCCTTCCTTCCCTCCCTCTTTCTTTCTTTCTTTCTTTCTTTCTTTCTTTCTTTCTTTCTTTCTTTCTTTCTTTCTTTCTTTCTTTCTTTCTTTCGAGATTTATTTTATTTATTTATTTGAAAGTCAGAGTTACACAGAGGGAGAAGGAGAAGGAGAGGCAGAGAGAGAGAGAGAGAGAGGTCTTCCATCCTCTGCTTCACTCCCCAGATGGCCGCAACAGCCAGAGCTGAGCTGATCCGAAGCCAGGAGCCAGACGCTTCTTCTGGGTCTCCCACAAGGGGGCAGGGGCCCAAAGACTTGGGCCATATTCTGCTGCTTTCCCAGGCCATAGCAGAGAGCTGGATTGGAAGTGGAGCAACCAGGTCTCGAACCGGCGCCCATATGGGATGCCAGTGCTTCAGGCCAGGACTTTAACCTGCTGCGCCATAGCGCTGGCCCCCAACCTTACCTTTCAAATAACTAAAATAAATATTAAAAAAAGAAAATGTGAAAAAGGCAAATTAGTGAGTTAAAAATATCTGGGGGAATGGGGGATGGAATTTATTTTTATATATTTTATTTAATTTCTAAATATTTGCAATACTTCTATTTCATTTTGTAATTACAACATTTTTTTTAAAAAAGGAAGCCCACCACCATGAATAAATCACATTTTCTTAAGTCTTGAATTACTGTTATCTTTACCTTGGATTAAGAGTCACTGCATAGCAGATATGTACTCACACAAATTATGTATCTATGAGATGCCTGCAGAACTCTAGGAGATACCAGGCAAAATGACTTTGTTCTTTACATGATGAAATAAGAAATCCAAATTTTACTTATGGAATAATCATGTTAAATAGTATTGTTGCGCATATATATATATAATATATAATACATATGTATTATATAATACATATTATATAATATAATATATAACATATATATATATATAATTTCAGTGTATTTGATTATGGAGACAAAAATTATATATTCTATGAAGTCTGACGTCTGAATTCACCAGAATTCTGTGTGTCTTCATTTTACCAGGCAGGCACTGAGAAGAAGGTCTGGCTTTTATTTGCAGCCATTAACTGTGCCAGTTCTGGCAGAAATAAAGAGGTCTAGAGGGAGAAGTTTCAATTCTTTTCTCAGTGACACCAAATGCCACAACAGAAGAAAAGCAGAATCCAAATGTTTTATAAGAGAACACACTTTGACCAAATAATCTCATGTGTACCCAGGTTATCTTTTATTGGAGAAAAGAAAAGCAAAATATTTACATCTTGATACAGAAAACATGCTATATAAGAATTCTTTGAACTGTTACCTCCAGGAACAATTCAGCTAAAAATGAGAAAATTACAGTTTGAGACAATAAAACATATGCTGTGGAGCATAAAAAACAATCTGCATACATTCTGTAAGGCTAGTTGCTGTATGGATGTCAAAGAAAATGTAACAGACAATTTAATAACAACATTCTCTATTTAAAATAACAAATCTGCATCGAGGATACCAAGTACATTGGTAGCAGCAAAGCTGAAGGATGTTGGCTGGTGGGGTGGCAAGAAGGTTGCTGGTGCTGGGAATATATCACTTGTGTGCTATAGTGCAGCACTCAAAAATCCATTTCGCTCTTAGACAACTGGAGAAAAAATAACTTTAAAGTATTTTACTAGTGAACAAGTAGAAGAAAGCAAAAACACGACCAAGAGAAAGATTAATGCAAAGACCAGATAGTGCATAAAGGAAAACCCAGAGAGTGTGTAAAATAATTAGGAATCATAAATATGAAATAATACAGCAAGATAAAGGATATTGAAAAGAATCACATACTAAGGTTTCTGGTAAAGCCCAAATTGACTCTGTGATGTTTTCAAGGGCCATTTAGTACAAAATTATATAGAATTAATAAAGGGATAGTGAAAGACACCCATGACAACGCAAACTAAAGAAGCCGTGATATCAGACAGAATACGAGTCAAACGAAATGTAACTAGAAAGGAAAAAGATGGATGTTTTATTTATAAGTTCACTCAACAAATACTTGTTTCATATTGTTTAGTTTAGTACTCTGTATCAGGCATCGTGTTGAGGACTGGGACTATAGCACAAACTCTCACAGGGCTCCTGTTCTGGTGAGGAGAGACAGAGAATAAAACACTTTGGGAAAATATACAAGGGATAAGAATGAGGGAGGAAAATAAAGAGACATGGGTAGAGAGCATTTGTGAGGCGAAGATGGGTACCATTTATGTATTTGTACAAACGGGTGTCCAGTGAAGGTCTCAAGAAAAAGTAGTGCTGATCAAAGACGAAAGGAGGTGAGGAGTCGATCCTAAAGAATCACACGTGCGAGGGATCTCATCCAGGGGGAACAAATACAAAGACCTCATGAGGAATTGTCTGGGGGACTCAGGAGCAGCCAGGAGCCCAAGAGACTAAAACAGATGTGCAAGGGAAAGGCCACAGAGCCAGGAGTCACACAAGGGAGGCCTGATCATCCAGGACTTGAAGAAAACTGTGGAGATTTTGGATTTTATTCTGAGTGAAACAGGAAATTGGAGAATGACATGGTCTGACTTGCCTTTGAACAAACTCACCGTGGCTGATTTGTGCAGCAAGGCAGGGAGATCAGACAGGAAGTTAGTGTAATATTTCAAGTATGGGACAGTGTAATAATTCAAGTATGGGACAGGTGTTGGAAGTATATGGGGTTCATGAGAACACAAACCATTGAAGTCTGCTAATAGAATCAACACGGACAACCGAGTACACTGTCATTTCCTAAGATAGTGGAAGCTGTGAGTCAGGATTGGTAGAAGACCAGGAGATGAATTTTGGATGTGTTGAGCTTGAGAAGTGTATTAAATATCTAGATGGGTGCTGGACATGTAACTCTGGACCGCCTATCAGAGTTCCAGTCTAAAGACATAAACTTGGGAGTCATCTGTAAAGAGATTACAGGGATGAGAGAGTCTTGCAAGTGTGCAGACAGAAAACAGAAGTGGCCCAAGAAATGAGCTTTGGGGACTCCACTGTTCAGAAGATAGAAAGATGGAATGGGATAACCAAAGAGAATTGGGAGGCAAGTGAAACAGTAGGAAAAGCAAGCAAGGGAGGGTACATCCTGAAAGTCAAGACAATAACGCAGCCCCAGCACAACACAGTGATGAGCATCAAGAGCTGCCTGTAGTCAATCAAATGAAGACCGAGAACATGAAGGAGCACAGCAACACCAAGGCACAGGGGAGATTGATAAGGGAAGTTTTCCTATGGTGGAAGCAGAATTCTGTTTAGAGTGGGTTCAGGAGGAAAGAGCTGGAAAACAAGTGGAGATGGTGAGGACAGAAACCTCCTTCCAAACTTTAAGCAGTCCATGGCAGGAGAGAAATGTATCAGACCTCAAAAGACAAATATGCTTTTAATTCTAGAAAGGACAGCCTGTGAAGAAACAACCACTATTGTATCCACATTGGCTGATTAGCTTATATTATCATATGTTAGCTTAATAATGTGAAAGAAAACACCAAGGCTTTAATTATGAATGAACATAATGCCTCAAAGAAAACAGAATTCTGTACTAAAGATGTGGCTGGTGGGGCTGAGCATGCACACAAAATCTTGCTTCAGGATGGCAAGGAGTTCTTCCAAAGGAATCCACAGTGCTGTTGGTCACGTCCCTTGAGCTTCAGTCTCCCCTTCTGCTTGTGCACTGATTATTTCTTATCTAAAACTTATAAAGGTCTAGTAAACTTTCCCCAAAACATATACTACACATAATTTTACTACTAATATTGCCTCCAAAAACCATCGCTCAATCAGCTAAATTTCATTTGACTCAGTATTAATTTTTGTAAAAAAAAATTAAAGCCTTTAAAAAATCAAAAATGAAAATATCCATCCTTTAAGAATGAATAGTAAATCAAACCAATCCCTCTCTGAGCCCATAATTTTAAAATTTCAATCATCTAATTCGTTCTCTATATAGTTGGGTTTTAAAACCTGACTTCCCTAAATCGAGATCCATGTGAACTTTAATCATTACTTATAGCTATTTGCCAATTCTTTTTTTTTTTTAAGAATTATTTTATTTATTTGAAAGATGGAGTTACATAGAGAGGTAGAGCCAGAGAGAAAGAGGTCTTCCATTCCACTGGTTCATTCCCCAAAATGACCTCAACGGCCAGAGCTGAGCTGATCTGAAGCCAGGAGCCAGGAGCTTCTCCAGGTCTCCCACGCAGGTGCAGGGGCCCAAGGACTTGGACCATCTTCTACTGCTTTCCTAGGCAATAGCAGAGAGCTGGATGGGAAGAGGAGCAGCCAGGAATCGAACCGGCCTTTAATCCACTACACCACAGCGCCAGCCTGATTTTTGCAAATTCTTTATTAGATCAAATATGGCTGCTTTTAGCTATTATACAGTAAAATAATAGTTATTAAACTTTTAATTACTTAGTTAATATTCTGTCAAGCATCAATATTTCAACAAGCAGTCTGTTTTCCAGCATCTCTTAATTAGACATCTGAGTGTTATAATTATTCTCCTTGTATGTATTATTTTCTCTTAATTTATATTTCTTAAATTATAGTGACTACATTCTGTCCAGTGTATATTAAAACATTTCAACATAATTTAAACATACTCTGTTATTCAACATTAATCCAATTCACACTAAACTAGAAAGAATGACTATTTTTTCAGGGTAAGTGATTCTGTATTTTAGAGGATCGTTTGATTCTAATCAGAACAAACTTTTCGGAATTGCATTATCCACAGATTTAGGCATTTAAAAGAAGCTTGTACAAATAATTCTTGTTTATTTATTAGGCTTATAGTGACCTAAGCTATTTTTATCTTAAAAGGAACATTAATTTCTATAGCATTCCCTAAACATTTGCCCCATCTTGATATGGTTATTTTTAGCAATCTATTTTTTCAGAATCATTTAGAGTAGCACATGTCTTATCAGGGACTCTCCAGCTACACTCTTAACAAGGTCAGCAGCCAAAGAGGACACACTCTTGATTTTTCACACAAATGTATAGTTCTAGAAGCTTCCTCATAGCCTGGTAAGCAGGGCAAAGCACAACTCTGATATTCTCCCCTTTTTGAATACTTTGAGATATCAAGAACATTGGCTCCTTTTCAAGGATCATAGCTTTTACTCCACAAATCTCTCCCAGTCCTCAAAAATTTTAAAGCATTAGATCCATGATAAAATGCTAACAATACAGCTATTGACAGCAACAGGTAACCAGTGGCTATAAAATATACAAGGCTTTCTCCAAGCTTGAATCAAACAGGATCTCACATATCTCAGATCTTGTTCTTGGTAAAAGGGGATAAAAGGAGCTGGAAGAAATGCTGTTGGCTGGCACTGGCTGGGGTGCTGGAGGATGAAGAGGTGTTAGTGAGAGGGATCCGGTATCTTTTTGTTTCGTTAAACCCTGGCTTGACAGGAAACATAGGGAAAACTTACCCACAGAAATGGCGCATCCGCTATGCAGGCCAAAAAGTAGATTCTCCCACCGCTATGCAGAATAAAGAAACTTATAGTTCTCTTTCTCTCGTTTTTCTGGCTACAGTCATCTCTCTTCCCTTATTCTGCATTCACTATTGTGCTCTATTCCAATCACTTAATTTTCTTTCTTAAAACGTTGAATGCCAAGAGTAAAAGCCCTTAGGAAGCTCTCCACGATTGTGTGCCAATTCAGTTCAAAATCTATATAGACTCTTGGACTTGTTAAAATGAGAATGTGATTTGATTGACCCACTTTGAGTCTACTTTTTCAAAAATGAGAGAGATTGAGTGAATTTGAGGGTGAATTGAATTCTACTTCCAAATACTGGAATTGTGATCGCAAGTTTCTCACCCTGCTGATACGTGTGCTGAATGAGCCGAGGTGGTGACAACATGGAACATTTGGCTGGATGGAGTCTATTGCATCCTTTTTTTTAAAGGAATTGCCTTGGAAGAAATTTCACTCATTTATGTCGCTAATATTTACTGAGCATCTACCGTATGGGCAAGAGGTTTTGAGAGTCCGGTAGCTGTTTATCTTCAGGAGCTCAGACTTCCTCAAAGGGGAGAGCTCTGGAAACAATGGAAATGCAACACAAGTGCTGTGCCATCATAGGTGAGATGATGTTTCCCAGAGAAAGAGGGAACAGGGGTGACTTAGAGAAGGTTTCGGAGGAGGTGAAAGACAACTGGGAATGCATGCGGTCAAGGATCAGCACAGAAAGAGGAAACGTTTGAGCCCAATGGGAAGAACACATATGTGGAAGTTCAAGTAAAGCTGGACAGGCAGCCTGAGCTCACATTTGGAAGCATCGTGCATGCCCTGGTAAGGGTGAAATCAGGGGTTTCATGAACCTCGGGGTCCTTCTCAAGGATGAGTCAAAGAAACACAAAATCTCTCCCATTGTTTTCTCAAAGATTTCCATGGTCAGGAGCCAGGTCGGCCTCTACTGTGCTTCATTTCTGAAATCAGTGCAGAAGAAATGTCTTTCTGAGAACTATAGAAACACATTCTGTAAGACATCCTTTTCCTAGGTCACAAGTTCTCTAAAGCATTGCAAATTCATTGCTACAGATGTACAAAAGGCCCTTTAACATTAGTTTTTAACAAGCTATAATTTATGTCCAGTAAACAATAACTGCAGAGGCTTTATTGAAATGCATACATTATGGAAGCAAAGCCGCTGGAATGCCTTTCCTAGGCTGACAGCTGATGAGTTCATTGCTATATGCAAGGCTAAGTGTGTATGTGTGTGTGTGTTAATTTTAATACAGTAGAACTTACCAATTGTATCCTGATCAACTAATATTTGTCCTTCAGATTTCTAGGTAAATGAACAGGAACATTTATAGCGTATAGAAAACTATTCTTGAAGAATATATAAAGAACCTGTGAGGGTTAACCAGTGGAAAATTAAACTCAGGTCTGTAAACCTTGAGTAGAACTACATGTGTATATATTAGTGTTATCTCACTGAAATTGCACAGACTGGCAGATTTGATTGTAACACAATGCAATAATCAAGCATAACTGCTTACAAACACAAAAGTCCATATCAATCTTTCCATGATGACCTATTTCCAGTGAGTTTTCTCCAATAGTCCAACCATTCAAATAAATCTCCTGGCAGACTGTGCACTGTGGTCTCAATGCCTTCCATTAAAAGAGCCAGCACTCCCTAGGTATTTATAAATGAAAACTTGCTACATGGAGGTACACTTCTCTTGCTGGTGGAAGACCCACACTGCCTTATGGTAAAAGGGCTTATATATTGTTACTATTTATTGGCAAAGAGACAATTTGGCCGAATATTTCATTCCCCCTTGCTTGAATGCCATCAAGTCTATTACAAGTGAATCTCTTGTGATATTTGTCAAACTTAAAGTAATTTTTGCAAATTAACAGATGCTGTAGGATTCTGATTTTAAAATGTGAAGAACAAAGTAGATATCTTAAAAAGCTCCCTCCAAATGGGGAATTGTTACATTTCTTCATAGGCATTGTACCGTGGGTAGAGAGTTTGGTATAAAATTTTGCTGAACAAGGAAGCATCTTGGGTTTTCTTGGTTTCCTCTGCCAAGAATACTGAATAGCTAAGAAGTCATGAAAGGTTAGGACGAACATAATTTGGAATCAGAGGCAGGACAGAAGCATCGTCTGACACTTTCCTGTGGGATTGGTGGTACCAGATTGTGCTGTATCTTAATGCATCTAAGTGCAACATGCACTAGCCATCTTGGCTCATTAAGTGATTTCACTCCACGCTTTCCTTACAGGAATCCATTTTGCAGGCACCATTGCTGTGTATGTTGCAAATTCTTTGGAGTAGCCAAGAATCGTATGTCTACTTACTCAGGCTTTAAAATTCTGGCACTCAGGGTTTACCTTTCTCCCCAAATAGCAGATGCCATCACCAAAAATTAAGTCTCCTGCTGGGACAGATTTAAATGTGAAAAAAATACGTGACATTTCCTTGTAGTAGTTACTAAACAGAACATACAAGAAGAGTTTCTTAACATACTCATTTTGCTTATATATAAGTATTTTCCTACTTGCACGATTATTTTGAACATGATAGGATGGATTATTGAGAACTAAATGCATCTGAGAACAGAAATGTGAAGCCCAACCAATTTCTGTATCAAGTTTCTTCAATAAATAATCTAAAAGGGGTAATACAGGCTTATCTTTTTTTTTTTCTGAATATTGCCATAAAAATGGTAGAGTAACACAAAAGAGCTTACATTACCAGGTGAAACAGCAAATGTTCCAGGTTCAAAAGTGCTGTTCATATGCTCAGAGACTTTTTAAAATGAATTTATGTGTTTATTTTCTCTCTCCTTTATTGAATAAGAAATGGTTCTGATTTTCCAGACTTAAAATCTGATCCAAACAGTCTAGTATTTATTTTATTACTCTTGATTCCAGTATGCTCCCAATGAGTACATTTTATACCTTTAACCAGATTAACTTCCAAAGACAAAAGCCACTTATGAATTTCTGAGTGCGACATCAGGCACACAGTAACTGCTCAGTGAACACCTGCTGAACTGAGTTTCCTTGATCTAACAGGACCGAAACCCTTCAGAGAAGTACAGTACTGTTATTCAGGCATCAGAAAAGGCAGACATTCTTCCAATCCTTTCTTTATGACGAAAGAAGAAAAAGGTTCAGAATATCCTGTTACGTGCTATGATTCAACTTAACAATTTTTCCAAAAGATGTGATTTTTTTAATGTTCAAAATAAAGCAACATCAAGTTTGAACAGCAGTAGAAAAAATCTGTATATAAGTATATATGTCCTTATTTATTGATTTATGCATGTGCATACTACTGCATAAATATATGTAAATATGTATTTATCTACATGTAGTCAAAACATGTTTATATATACATAAACATCACATATCTACTCTAAAAGCTATCAAAAGAAACTTTTCTTTAACCAAACATTTCTAATGAGTAATCCAGTCATACTTCTTAACACATCTACATTTTTTCATTACTAAAGGAAAAATATGTTTACATTTCAATTCTTGAGAGCTGTCTCTTTCTCCCTTTCCAAAATTTGATGATGCATTAATTTATCATTTCATGTGTCCTCAATGTATTTTAAGAGATACAGTAGATAACAAAATCCTATTGCATTTTTCATGAATTAAAAGAAAAGACCTGCTAAAATAAAATTTATAACAAACTCTTGCAAGTCTGTATGATGGATTATTTTACATTACACTATTTTCTGCATAAAACACAAAATGTAAGCAATTTTCAAAGATACTAGTTTATTCAAGAGAAACATGACAGCCTTCAAGCAATCTGAACTGGTGGATATCAAGAAGACCTATGAAGTAGTAGAATGTCAGCTGGAACGTAGCAGGAGTGCATACATTCATTGTAGGAAGGACAAACAAATCTATGGGTTTTAAAAGTGAAGTAATTAGCTTTGAGATGGGCCCTTGCTAAGAATAGTCTGACCCTATAAGTATGTTCAAATCCTTCCATCCTTAGAAGAAAAGTTTGCTTGTTTTGGTTACGTCCTGACTATGATTGCTGCTAAAATAGATTACTTTCAGCAACATTTCCTCTTTTTGGCACTCAAGGCACTGAGTTAATCAGTTCAGAGGAAATGTTTAGCTTCACTTCCTAAAATTTGTAACATATTTAGAGTTTTACTATTCAATAAACAAGCAAGATTCCAGCTAGCTTTCTCTACTTTTCCCTCTTTTTTTTTTTCTCCTCCAAATGATCAACTGTAAGCATTTGTTGCATCGCATAACCTTCTTGGGTATGTTTCTGGATACATGTCCCATGCTACACCTTCACCTTCCCAGGGAAGGCATTCTCTTGAGGATCAATACTGCCTCACTAACACAACAACACAAGCTATCAGTTACACCAATAATGTTTGTATCAAGTGAAATAACATATTTGAAAGTGCTTGATAAACATTAAATTAGCATATAGAGATATATTATTATACTCCAAGTGATCTATGAAATTTCCATTGTGACAGTCACAGTGTAATAAGCTTTTAATGAGCTTCCTGATTCTCAGTTCCAAACTTCAATCTTCTCTTTACTCTGCTCCCTCACTTATCTTCTTAAAAGAGGTTTTTTCTCAAGTCCTTTCATTGCTCAAAACTCTTCTGCTGTTCCCCATTGTGTAATGGATAAATTTCAAGTTTCAAAACCTTCAAGTTGTCATTGGAGATCCTACCTGAGACTTTCCTGAGATACTATCTGAGACCTTCCACCAGTACACATCCCTCTCAATTGTTCCCTCCTCCTAAACAACATATTTATATTGTTGTAAAATTATTTTGAAATCCATTTGCTATAGTTACTCCTTCACATACATTTTCCATGAATGTTTTAAAGACTGCTGCATATTGCATGCATTTCAATACTTTTGTACTGAAATAAGAGGTACAGTAGATAACAAAATCCTATTGTATCTTTTCATTCCATTTTCCATTAACATTTTGAAGAACCCTCAGATGTATCACTGACAAAATTAAATATGCTATGTTGCTGTGACAAATGGCACTTGGGAACCCCATTTCAGAGGCTGGTTCATTTATCTTCCCACCAGCTAATAGAGTTGAATCTCTGGACCAACTCCAAGACTATGTGGCTTGCAAAGACTAAGAGGTCAACCACTACAGACCATATTCCTCCTTCTAGGGTTACTCTGAATGGGAAATTGCATCAAGAAGCAGAGAAACAGATGGGAAGTTTTCCAAGACCTTTGTCCAGTTACACCAGCTTTGTTTCAGAATAGCACGAAACTTGCCAATATCTCTACCTTTAGAAAAACAAACTAAGATTAGTAGTTTAATGAGGTTGGCCTAGATCTATAGTTTTAAACCTTGACTGTATTCTTCAATCACTTGAGGAATTTTAAGAAAATATCCATGTCTGGGCCCAACACCCACACATTATGATGAACTTGATTTGCTGCCCAGCATCAGTAAATTTTAGAAGTTCCTCATGTATTTGTCAGCTCAGGCTGCTATAACAAAATACCAGACTTGTCACTAAAAAGCACACATATTTATTTCTCACAGTTCTGGAGGCTTGTCCGTCCAAGATCAAGGGACCAGTAGATTTGAATACTGCTGAGGTTCTCTTCCTGCTTTGCAGAAGGCTGACTTTTTCTTGAACCCTCACATGGTAGAAAGAGAGAAAATGCTCTCTTCATTTCCTCTTCTTATCTAATCTCTAATCTCAGTTATGGTGGCTCCACTCTCAGGATCTAATTACCCTCTTAAGACCCTCATCTCCAAAAACCATTGCTTTGCAGTGAAGGCTTCAAATATGAAATTTAGAGAGGGCACAAAAATTCAGTCCATGACACCAGATAAATCTGAAATGTAGACAGGATCAAGAACTGCTGTCACAGATCAATGTCTGCCAAGCTTTCTTTATCTTGGAACAACTTGACAATGATATCCGACATGCCCTAAAAAATATCCTTATTTCTTCTGTGGGCAGACAATGACTTTGTACAATTCTGCATGGCAGTTGAAGCACCACTATATATATATATATATATATATATATATATATATATATATATATTCTATTGAAGAAAATGAAAAACTGCAAATGCATAAAAATTTAATTGCAGAAATATTTTTTAATGTGAATACAATGTGATTGAAAACCATAAGAAAAATACACAAAGTTCTTCATAACTGTCCAGCATTTTCTAAGGCTCAAATCAGATATCTCATTAGGGCCATGCTCCCTGCTTAAAGAGATCACTTCAAAAAGCTGTTACTTTCATTTATTCTGCAACAAAGTACTGAGCTTATCAGTTCAAAGATAACGGCTAGTGCTAAGACCTACCTTTAGGTAAATATTAGATCCTTAGGATTCAAGAAATAGGGAGTTCAGTTGAGTGGCAGTGAAATAGTAAAATAATTATGGAGTGAGTGCTCAAAGGGAAGGCACAGAGAGGAGAGGACAGAATTATTCTTCAACAGTGGGAAGGCACCTATAGTCTAACCATGGTTATAAATATTTTAATAGAATATCATTTTCCTGCTAATTAATAAATTATTCTTTCCAAATATGTTTGGACTACTTCCAAGGAAACTTATGAAAAATTGATCTCTTTTTTACATGTACATAAATTGACTCATGCTTATTTGAGTCAGGTCAGAAAGTTCATATTAACCAGGACACTGAATAATTGAATTTATTTTAATATCTGTGGGCAAATACAAAAAGAAAAAAAGACAACTAGCCCATGTTAATACTGGAAATTTAGGTATAAACATCTGTCAACTCATATTTTTAAAAATTATGGTAACTATAAAGTCTCCAATTTATATTAGCACAGTAGACATAATTTTTAACTGGTGGTATCAATCTATCCACCAAACTCTTTGTCAAGTTTATTACACTATCTTAAAGTAATGTTCAAAGTAAGTGGGGGTAAAGACATTACAACAAAAAAAAATATATAAAGAAAAGCAAGAAGGGGGGCAGAGAAGGAAGGGAAATAATGGAGCAAAAATCCTTACCAAAAAAAAGAAAGCATGAGTTTTTTTCTCTGCTTTTGACTGCTGTGATAATTTCTAACATCGCATGCCCCATTCCATCAGAATTCAACTCAGCTCAAGTATCTGCTGAACATCTACTATGTGCAGCACATCATCTCTGGCCTTAATAATAAACTGCACACAAACTCCAAAAGCACACAATTCTACACTGTAACTCTATTTCCTATTATTTCCCAGGTTTTCAGAACTGTTTTGGGCCATGATCTCCTATGGCCAATGCCAAGGGAGGATTTATCCAATACTATGGCTTCTGAATGATTGAAAATACTGTCTTTGCAGGCTCAGCATACTTCATTTTTCATTACTGACCACCTCCATTTCTGTCTCCTCCCAAACACTTGAGTTACACACACACACACAGGCACATTCGCTGCTTGATTCCTTGGCCCACTGGGACATATTCAAGATTGATTGGTGCCAACTCATCTGGAATCAAATGCTCACTCATCATTGCTCCTATGACCACACATGCAGTATCCATCCTGGGAGCTTTACTTTCCATGAATAGATATAGCCTGGATCTAGGTGATGCTCATGTGCATTTCTAGAAGAATCAATGACAATGAAGTTCCAGTGCCAGAACTGCCATTAAAGATGGAGAGGTCAAGGTGAAGCTGACCTAACTCTCAGATTGGGATCAGAATCAAAAGAAGGAAAGACTGGAAATTCGCTGATCCCCAAAATAAAAGCCTATGATCACGTACATAGCTTCAAGGTACAATCTATGATCTTATGCATTGATGATTTATTGTATAGTTACTACAGGTACTAAGTCAAGGTATACAAGGAAGATTGAAATTCAGTATTTGCTGTGAATGAGCAAGACTAGTGAGGGAGACAGATAAATTACAAAACAACAGATGCTGGAAAAAAATTGCAGAAAATGTATTGAACAGATCACACATTCCCACACAGCAACATAGCTTCCTTTCAACCTCAGTCCACAAAGGCCACAGAGAGGTTACTAAACTTCCCCCATCCATATTTGCTCTAACAACGACTACTATCCTGTCCCTGTGATGTTTATATGACTGACACAACACAAACACATATTAATTAACATGTGTCAGTGCTTCAAATAATTCAATGACTTTAGAAATCTTTTCTAGCTGAGTTGACAGTGCCTCTTAAGTATTACTAATCGTTACCTTACTTGTGTTTCTGTTATTGATGTAAAACGGTGGTATTCAATAGACTTTTGGCAGTGATCAAAATGTTCTCCAACTGTAGCGTCTGTATGGTAGCCACCAGACAAACAGACTATGGAGCATTTCTAATGTGGCTAGTGTGACTAAAACACTGACTTATTGAATAAATTTTATATTATATAGTCACATATGCTGGTAGGCTGTGGTATTGGACAGCATAGTTCTAAAATATAAGTGTTTTAGGACTGTGCAATAGGATAATATGATTTTTTTCATTAATGCCTATGTAGTTTGTTACACATACTATACTCTGAAGAATCACACACACGTAAAAATTGGTTTCCTTTTGTAAGCTGAGAATTTTGCTATGGATTCAGTAGGAAATTGAAAATTAAAGCTCAATTAAAGTATGTTTATTTGGTTTAAATTGGTTCTGACTTTTAGCATGAGCATTCTTGACAGAGTAGGAAGCATTTTAAGGTACTTGAGAACTAACACATTATGAGATATTTTGAAATATTGTTATTCTCAATCAGTTGCGAATGGATAAAGTATCTAAAGGATGAGCTTTAAAGAAGGTTTTCAATATGGGGATTGGATCAAATTAGCTGCATTGTGAGCACCATGAATATTAGGACTCCATGTATATGTGCTGTTGAATTATTAGTGCCTAGAATGCTGCCTATCAGATTTGGGCACATAATAAGCACAAAATGGATGAGCAGTTAAAACCTTGTGGACAAAACTACACTATAACTGGACCATGGTGGTTGTTACATGACCATATGTATTTGTCAAAAATTCAAGATGGTTCACTGAAAAAGGTAAATTATGTCACTTTAAAAAAAAGTAAAAATAAAGTAACATATGAGGACGTGGGAAAAGTCATGAACATGAAGTACAAGTGAACCAATGGGAATGTGAAGTGAGGATTACGTTCCACGCAAGTCAGTTCATAAATCCCAAGCAGCAAATTGAACTGGAAAGGAAAATAGAAAAAGCCCCAGGCTCTGGAATGGGATGCAGGATACAGGCCGACACAAGCTGTGTGATACGAGGTAGGTCATTTGACTTCCTTGGGCCTGAATGTCCTCATTTAAAAATATATAAAATGAGAACTCCTACCTCAATTTTGGGGGAGACTGAAAGGAAAAAATTTACATAAAATTTTCAGCACTAGGACTGCACCACATAAATAGTTGAGTAGATGATAACTGGAAATAAAACACGAGCTCATTTTCTGAATGAAGCCCTTCCTTTAAGGTCTTCTGGTCACAACTAGGGGGTTCCACTTCCATGTTAGTCTCAGCAGTTGGCAGATAGGTGGTCTAGCACAGTTATCAGGTTGGACAGAACAAAAAAAAGAGTACAGGAAATGGGAAAATACAGCTCACGCTTCCAGAAAAACCTGAATTTTTGCCAGAAGCCAAATTCCCACAATGTAAAAATTTAAGCAAGATCTCAAATCTCTAATGTAGACATGAGAACAGAAATTAATTCATCAATGAAGTGATTTATCCTGGCAAACTTCCCTGAGTAGAGGCAACCCATAGTCTGAAAAAAAAAAAAAAAAAGGAGAGAGAAATGAAATAAAGAAAACTGCTCCTCTACAAATCAAAAGTAATTAATTTTTGAAATGGAGACTAGTTATTATTTTGGGGGATTCATAAATATTTTATATTTATTGTCATGGCTTTCTTTTCAGACGATAAATAGACCAAACTAAGAGTCACAACATATTGAATTCCACTGACACCATACCCAGGATAATTTAGGAAATTAATTCTTGCAGAGGCATTGAGTATGGTTTATAGTTAATGTGACTCTTAAAGCAATACCATGACTAAATACATAAAAATTTGATTTATTACACATTTAATAATGATATTGAAACATTTGAGTTCAGTGTACCTTGCAACACTCTAACTCATTTAATTCAAAGATTCTAAATTCTCTTTAATTGAAAGAAACTATTCCTTAAAAGCTCTTAAAACACCTACCTCTCTTCTATGACTCACAGTTAAGCCTCCTTACAGGAAAGTCATGGTAATTTTTCCCATAAGAAATACCTGTTCAGTGGGTCAAGAAGGGATTTGTTCCAGTTCATATACTGTCATGATAATTTCTCTGCTTGGGGAGTTATTTATTTATTTAAAAAAACAACTGCTCTATATACCCTGTTCAAAATATCACTACATTTTGGTTACAGAAAGTGATAAAGTCCTAATCATTCTAAACTGCCAATAACAACTTGTTAGTGAACTCTACAGCATGTTCCTAGATGATAGTAAGAATGGCAGACCAGGGTTTGAAGTGTATTGGAGCTGTCATCCTGCACAAAGCTCGAGCAATCAACATTTAGTGAGCACCTATTACGTGTGCCAGCCTACCTCCCAGGCTCCAAAGGCACTGAAGATGAGGAACGAACATACCTACCATGACTAGAGCAGGCACTCAGAGTAACGGAATTGAAGTGGAGGTATAATTTTTCATTTGAAGATAAAGTGCCTCAGTTTGTTGAAACATGCTACCCCAAGAATAGCATACTCATCTCTGAGGTTGTTAAGCCTTCTAAGTCAGTCCTTTGGTAACAATGTAGGACAATTTTGTTATAACAGTCAGGGATAAAAAAGTAGCCACCTTCAAGTTCCCGCAAAAATATTTGTTTGATTTCTGACACAGGTTGACATCCAAGCTTGGGATCCTTGTGAACAATGAATATAATACTTTAAACTTAAATTTTAACATCACCAAAGAGTCACATAAAATAATCAATAAATGTAAATATATATACCCAAAAACATGTTCCAAGTATGCTTTACTGAGAAAAATCTTTGTAAATGTGATATACTAATATAGTGGAATACTACTCAGTCATAGAAAAGAATGGCAAACTGATACACCCTCTAACATGGATGAACTTGAAAATATTATGCTAAAGCAACAAAACCAGACAGAAAAGGCCCCATGTTGTGTGACTCTACTCATACGAAATGTGTAGAACAGGCGAATCTATAGGAAGTGGTTGCCAGGCATTAGAGTCTGAGGGAGTGGAGAATGACAGCTAATGAGCACAGGGTTTCTCTCTGGGATGATTAAAATGGCCTGCAATTAGACAGCGCTGATGGTTGCACAACTGCATACAAGTACTAAAAAGCACTGAATTGTACATTTTTATAAAATTGTATTGTATGTAAATTTGTCCCAGTTTTTCAAAATTCACAATACAGTCTGGTAGAATGGTTTTCATGATATATAAAGCAATACTCTGGTTTATTTCCTTACTAATGTGAGATTTACTTTAATAATTTAAGACCCAAGAGGACCCAGTTTTGTTGTTAACTAGTGCTAAATGCAAATTCAACAGGTGTGTGTTTGATGGCCAGGGCACTGCACAAAAACATCGTCCCCTCTCTGAAATCAACAGAAGTCTTTTCCAATCAACTAGGACCAGAGATTTCCCTACAAACCGTAGGTGTTAACTGTATGCATCACCTCACTCCCGAGAACTTGTATCAAGCTTTTTTAATTTAAATTCTGCCCACAAATGTGGTGGGACACGGGCAATGATCACATTTGCAATGCAATTTTCATTGGTTAGAACTTGAAAATGATTTATATTTGTAAAGATAACCGTGCCAACGGCAGCACCAGCTAGTGAATGAACCTGTAGGTTTAATCTCGGTTATGAACCACCTAAAATTTAAAACGCAAATGATCTCTATGTGCCCTCACAAACCATGACACAAAAGCACTCAACTTTTCAGTTAATGCCTCCAGGATTTTTATATCCCATCGTGACTGAAAATCGTCAAGAAGGAAAAAAAAAAAAAAGACAATTCTTGGATAAAACAGAGATCCAGTCTTCCAATTCTCCTGGACCTGAAAATTTGAATTTGCATCACAAGCAAACATTCACACTGGTTCTTTGAGAAGGCAATTGCAGTTTTCCTTGTGCAACCTGAGAGGTGGTGGGTGATACATGCATGCACGAAAAAATACATCAACCTGCAGCTCTCCTTAGCCTTCGGCAGCACCGGCAGACGCTCCAGAGAGAGATTTTGATTGAAACTTTTTTTTTTTTTTTTTAAGTAACTGCCCAGACTTGAATGTGACTAAATCCTAAGTACTAAAAAACACGGAAAAGTCAGGTCTGTGCTTGCTCCTGTTCGCACTAGTCTTCAGGCGTGCCTCTGTGTGTAATTCATATCCGACACGTGCATTTCTCCCCGGTGCCCATTAAATGCCCGTAACATGAAAATGCACAGCGGTGCGGGGCCCCGCACCACGGTTGTATACCTGGCCGTTTATCCGTCTTGTGATTCGTTACCTAAAAGGCTCTCTCCACACTTTGCAAGAGGACAGACAGGCGCAGCTCGGGCTGGGGCTGTGACCACGCCACCTCTCCGCTCGCGGGTCCTCAGCTCGTGCCCCGCGGGCAGCCGGAGCGTGGCGGGGGCGAGCAGGGGAGGGGGCGCGCAGCCCCGCGCACCTGACACCATCCCGCCGCCGCCGCCAGCGCGGGACCCCAGCGACGGCCCGTCTTCGTCCTGGCTGGATGGCGGCAGACGCCGGCAGCGGACACTACTCCGGCTCCCCCACCCGCGCCCCGCCGATCCCGGGGATGCGAGCCCCCTGAGGTCTGTCACTCACCGAGGCGGCACACACACAGCAGCTGAAGGCACGCGAGGAAGAGCTTGAGGCTGCTCATGGCCAGACGGTCCGGGGCCCCGCGCCGCGGCCCCTCGGCTGCTTCTCCGGGTGGACAGGGAGGGGGCGCGACGGAAACGCTCTCTTTTTATGCTCCAGTGTACATACACACGGATCTGAGTGCGTGTGCGCGTGTGCGCGCGCGTGTGTGTGTGAGGAGAGGGAGAGAGAGAGAGAGAGAGAGAGAGAGAGAGAGAGAGAGAGAGAGAGAGAGAGAGAGAAATGGAAATATGGATGGACGGAACGGAGGGCTCGTGGGGGAGCGCGAAAGCGGGGCCGGTGGCCGAGGCGCCCGTCGGCGGGCGCGCGGGACTGGGTCTCCTGCGCCGGCGGCGGCGGCCGCGGTCTGAGCGCTCGGAGCGCGGCGGCGCGGGAGTGCCCGGTGCGCGCCCCTGGCCGGGCGGTGCGCGCCGCGCTCGGGCGGGGGCGGGGACGCGGGCCGGCGGCGCGGGGCGCGCGCGGGGGCGGCCGTGCCGCGGGGTCTGGATCCCAGGGTAGCAGTTCACACTCGCACGCCCCTCCCCCTGCCCAGCGCCGGTGGCTTCGCTGCCCTGGAGTTAGTGGGACCCGCTGGGGTAGAGAATCTTCTCGGAGAAAACGGCTGTTGCTTAGGGCGCCTTCATCCCTCGGGAAGAGAAGAGGAGGCCAGACCCCCATTGTCCCGCACAGCCAGAGGCTGACCTTAGGGCTTCGCCCCTGGGAGTGTTTTCCATTTTATTGTTGTCCTCTGTGAGGATGCTAAGTGGGTCCAATCACAGAGTGGTGGGGACGCGCCTGGGTACGCGGGGTACCCCTCCCCCTCTTTCTTTCCATTTTCCAAATAACCGAAGTTATCCCAGACGCCATTGCCTCTAGGGCAGTTCACACCAAATAATCTCCTGGCTCTGATTGTGAACAGCCTGACACTGACCCTCTGGTAGACCCCGTCGAAGCGTCCCGCTGCGCACAGCTGCTGGGGGAGCTTCCAGCACTGTGCCGGCCCTGCGGGTCAGAACTACCCCAGTGCCCCTCGCACAGGGTCGCGCGCAGAGATTCTTTTAATCACCGCGTGCACGAGTATTCAGACACAGAATGCTGCTTCAGAGCCCCAGAGGTTACCCTGTATGTGCTGGCTTCTTCGTGGTGTTGGTAACTAGATTGTGGACGCCCTGACGGCAAGAACTTTGCTTTTTAGTATTATACCCCAGCTCCTACATGCACAGTGACAAAAATGAATGAATGGATGAACGAATCAGTAGGTGCTCCCTAAATGTTTGTGGAATTAACTGGAAAACTAAACGAAATGACAGAGCAATTAACTGGTGGTGCCCCCCACCATACCCTGACTACACCCAGCCTTGAAAGTCTGGGAGATTCTCAGTTATATGATACCCAGTATATATTAGTACATTTTTTTCTCCTTATAGGAGACCCAGTTTGGAGGCTTTTAGGAGTTCCACCTGAGGCACAACAAACCAAGTTCTGGAGACCTCCCTTGCACTCTTAGTAACTGAGTTTGATGTAGGTAATGCACAGTATGTGCTCCTGTGACTTGTTCTTGTTTCAGAAATGATATTTTAGCTTTACTAAATTTAAAGCAAACTCGTTACTTACAAAATTTGGTTCTCATGTGTTTTGGGAGTTACCACCAGTTCTCAATAATATCCACAGCATCTAAATGCTTGGGTAAAGGTGCAGAGATAATGATACAGTTCGCTATTGTTTTGGGATTGATTCCAGTCATATGATAACAGATTTTGAAACAATTTAGAGTGTTTATTCAGGGATACATATCCAAAAAGATGACCCTGTCCTTGCCATTCCTGTGAACAAAAATAGGAATACTACAGCTTTTGCAAGAGTTATAATGGGAATGAACCATTTTTGCTAGCATAACGAGAAGTGTCTATAAAAGCTAGCAGTGCACTGAGAGGTCAGAGAAAGTGTTTATTTAGTATGGACTGGGATAGGTAGGGAGGGTTTCCTAGAGATGTGTAGCTAAGCCAGGAGGACTAACAGGAAAAAAAGAAAAAGATGTCAAAGGAGGTGGGGACAAGAATGGAAGAAGCAGATGTCATATTTTATAAAAAGAAAACTATGAATTAAATTTAAACATATTGGGATGGTTCAGACTATGGTGAACATTGATTTCCAGAGAAGCAGCTTGAGGGAGCCACAACAGGGAGTTAAAGGACCTCAGCTGTTTAGAAGATAACTTTCTTCAGGGGAGTGTAGGGGGCTTCAGGGGGCCCCAATGATTCAGCCTACTCCACCTGTCTGTGAAGATAATCCAACATTAACAACAGTCATCACTCCCAACTCATTTCTTACCTGACCAAAGAGTCACGTCACTTGTCACTCTTTTCTGTTAGATCACAAAATGGGTACATTTTGGGTCTCTGCGGATTGAGTTCTCATTTCTAAGATTATCACTATTTGCCTGGGAAAACACAAAAGCCACCTTGAGGAAGTAAATCACAGAGCTACTGAGGTTTGTGCAGGGAGCTGGATGGCAGCCTATTCTATGAGACTGAGTAGCAGCAATGGAGGACTGACGTGGAGGACCAGCCAATGAGTTTCTGACAGTCCTGGGGAGTGGTGATGGAGTGGGAAGCTGAAGTGCTTGGAAAATAGGTCACGGTTAGTTGTGGGAACAGAGAAGGCTGGAGGAAGGTGGGAGCATTGGAAACATACTGAATCTCCCAATTCACAATTTTACTGGGGCCATGGTCATTTCTGAGATATAGTACATGGTCAATATACATTAGCTATTTTGAGTTGAAGTTGTAAACTTGGCAAAACTACATGCCTACACTCAGAGTTGAGTCTGCGTGTGTGTGTGTGTGTGTATGTGTGTTCGTGGTATATGTAAAGAGAGATAAACAGTATATCTAACTTTAAAAAAATTTAAAAAAAAAACAGTATATCTAACTAACGCTCTCACCTTGATGAATTAGATTTATTTATTTTGCATTTTGTAAATTTGAACTCATGTATAGGCTCTGGTAGTGTTTTCACTTTCAGTAAGTTTAACAACACATTTAACATGCAAATTTCAAATAGAGAAGTGATTATATCAGTTGGACCTATAAGGCCAGGAAAACTTCTGGAGGCAGATTATGCTTACTTAAGTAAGGATTGGACAAAAATTTCAAAGCTCAAGAGCTTTCATAAAACAGATTAGGGGTTCCTTAAAAATTATTCTTAAATTCATTTGTTCATTGAAAATATTTCTGCTGTGTGTCTATACTATTTAGGTATAATGCAGTACCATAGGACTCACAATCTAATAGGAGAGAAAGACATTGCTACTAGCAAATAACTTTATAAAGGACTTCCAGATAAAATAGAGGATTTCCAGTTAAGGTTGAATTTCAGATAAACAATAAATAATGTTAGTACAAAAATAATTTTATTGCATAATTGTGTCCTGAATTTAATGAATAAATTTTAGTATAATGAATTTATGAATGAAAAATAATTTTAGGCTGGCGTCGTGGCTCACTTGGCTAATCCTCAGCCTGCGGTGCTGGCACCCCGGGTTCTAGTCCCAGTTGGGGCTCCGGGTACTAGTCCTGGCTGCTCCTCTTCCAGTCCAGCTCTCTGCTATGGCTTGGGAGGCAGCGGAGGATGGCCCAAGTGCTTGGGTTCCTGCACCTGCATGGGAGACCGGGAGGAAGCACCCGGTTCCTGCCTTTGGATCAGTGCAGAGCTGGCCATGGCGGCCATTGGGGGAGTGAACTAACAGAAGGAAGACCTTTCTCTCTGTCTCTCTCTCTCTCTCTCTCTCTCACTGTCTATAACTCTGCCTGTCAAATAAAAATAAAAAAAAAGAAAAATAATTTTAGTGCATCCCCATGCAGTATTTGAGACATACTTATATTTTTTAAAATTAATATTTTTCTGAAATTCAAATTTAACTGAGTACCCTATATTTTTATTTGCTTTAGTCTGGACAATTCATCTTTGGTGTGCCTAGGAATTGTCAGATGTCAGGGTGAGTCATTGTTAAATTTTATTTATTTAATTTTTATTTATTTGAAAAGCAGGGAGAGAGCTTGTTCAGTCCCCAAATGCCTGTGACATCAGGAGCTGGAAGCTCAATCTGGGTCTCCCACCTGGGTGGCAGGGATCCAAGTACTTGAGCTGTCACCTGCTGCCTCCCAGATGTACTTAGCCAGAAGCTGGTTCACAAATCGGGGTCATGGAGGCACTCTTATGTGGGATGCTGGCATCCCTAGTGTTGGTATTTTGTACCCCAAAGCTTATCCCAGGGTGGGTCATTTGTGATTGTGAGGTGTCCATAGTTTTCCATAAATCTCCTTATTCCACGAATTATTTCCAAAGTGTTCCTAATATGAATATAGGTAGATATAAATGGGGGGAGGAGTGCTTATTTGGTAGAATCTGACTCTTATATTCAATGAAAGTGTGGTGAGACTGCAGAATATTGTATAATCAATGAATAAAATGTGGAATTAAAGGGGAAGTATATATATTATACTAGACAAAATAAGTTTGGCTCATATAAATTATTGTTCATTTTTATCCATCATCAATGAAAGATATATTTGAGCAGAAGCCACTAAGTTGAATCAATTATATGTTTATAGTCTGAGAAAAGAAGAATTATTTTTTAGAAGTAAAGTTTTTGTAATTATAAGGAGTCTGTCAGAAGCAGGTCTCGTTTTCATAAAAGTGCATTTTTTAGATTGTGGGATAGATGTATCCTGTATTTTGCATCTTACATGTGATTGATACAATAGCACACATTTAGTTTTCTTGTAATGTAGTGAAATTTTAGAAAAGAGTACAAAGTAATTTTACTTTCTACAGTCTAGTCAAAACATTCTACATGCCTCAGTTTTGCATTTTTATCCCTAACTATCCTTAGGAGTTCAGCTTGGTTATCTCTTATTGCTTTTTTCTAGTTATCAAGCACAAAACAGGTAGAATTGTCTTCACTGATATTTCCAGTGCTGAGATTTGTGGCACTCTGAGACCTTCTGAAGGAGGCATCATGATTTTCAAGAAGAAAACCACGGCATGTTACATAATTAGCCTTTGGTATCTTATAATAATGAATACTAAAGTTCTTATATTCAAAGTGTACGATTCAGTGAGAAAATTGTGCCAAATAGCACAAAAAGGGATATTTGGTTTAGTACAAGATTCAGGATGATTATTCCTGTGTATCAGAATAATCATCTTTTCTGTTTTGTGATTTTTCAACTTAAAACAGTTTAGAGAAAAAGAATTGCAACTGAAAGCAGATCATAGTAAAAATCAAGAGAGGGAGTAAGAGAAAGGAGGAGGAAGGGTGGGACCGTAGGCTGGAGGTGGGGTAGGATGGGAAGTCTTCTATGTTCCTATCTCTTTATATATGAAACACATGAAATTTGTTTATCTGAAATAAAATTTTAAAAAGGACTGCAAACTTTGAAGATTATTTGTGGATGGATACTACTTAAGTTTTAGTTTTTATCACTTTAAATGAAAACATGTCATCATAGTACAGATCTTAAGTCTTGTCTTCATCCTCTCAGGCTGCTATAACAAAACACTGTAGAGTGACTGGCTTATAAGCAACAGAAATATATTTCTTTTTTTTCTTTCTTTCTTTTTTTTTTTTTTGACAGGCAGAGTGGACAGTGAGAGAGAGAGACAGAGAGAAAGGTCTTCCTTTTACCGTTGGTTCACCCTCCAATGGCAGCCGTGGCCAGTGTGCTGCGGCTGGCGCACCGCGCTGATCTGAAGCCAGGAGCCAGGTGCTTCTCCTGGTCTCCCATGGGGTGCAGGGCCTAAGGACTTGGGCCATCCTCCACTGCACTCCCAGGCCATAGCAGAGAGCTGGCCTGGAAGAGGGGCAACTGGGACAGAATCTGATGCCCCGACCGGGACTAGAACCCAGTGTGCCAGTGCTGCAGGCAGAGGATTAGCCTATTGAGCTGCTGTGCCAGCCCTAAAATATATTTCTTAGAGTTTTGGCGACTCCAATGTCCAAAGCCAAGGCACTGGCAGAGAATGGCAGGAACCCAATTCTTGATTCACAGTTGGCCCACTTCTTTGCTATAATCTCACATGGTGGAAACACAAGGCAGCTCTTTGGGGTCTCCTTTATAAGAGCACTAATCCCACCCTTGGGACCTAATCATTTCCCAAGGTCCAAACTCCAAACACCCTCACTGAGTATTAGGTTTCAACAGATGAATTTGTTGGTGGAGGGGCACCCATTCAATCTATAGCAAGTCTCTCTCTTTTTTTTTTCCCCTACAGGTAGAGTTAGACAGTGAGAGAGAGACAGAAAGAGAAAGGTCCTCCTTTCTCTGCTGGTTCACCTCCAAAATGGCCACTACAGCTGGTGCACTGTGGCCGGTGTGCTGTGGTCGGTGCACTGCACCTATCTGAAGCCAGAAGCCAGGTGCTTCCTCCTGGTCTCCCATGCAGGTGCAGGTGCCCAAGCACTTAGGCCATCCTCCACTGCCTTCCCGGGCCACAGCAGAGAGCTGGACTAGAAAAGGAGCAACTGGGACAGAATCCGGCACCCTAACCAGGACTAGAACCTGGGGTGCTGGCACTGCAGGTGGAGGATTAGCCTAGTGAGCTGTGGCGCCAGCTGCAAGTCTCTTAACTACGTGATTTGTTACCTATTTTCTTGGTTTTGAAATTCTCATTATGTAAGCACATTTTTAAATATATATACATATATACATATATATATATATATATATAAAGGTTTACTTATTTTGTATTCATTTGAAAAAGACAGAGTGAGACACTTTTAAGATTGCTAAATTAAAGTAACAGAGACATTAAATCTACAGTGAAGAAAAATAAAAAGAATGAATCAATTTTAAAAATGAGATAGACATAAATACAATATATAAATAGGTTGTTATTTGTAGAGATCCAAAAGGAAAGTCTTAAAAGCTAATAAGAATGAAGATAAAATGAGAATTCCATTAAGAAAAATACATAGGAATCAATAAAAGAGAAATAAAATAATCATATCAATAATGAGAAATTTACAGGGCCCTGAGGCACAGAGAACAAAAGATATAAAGAAGAGTGCAAAAACAATGTCATGGTTGAGAAAGAACTTGGAGCATCAGTACTATTCACAGTAGCAACAAGAAATTTAAGTACATGGGAATAAATTTAGCCAAGGATGTGAAAATCCTCTACAATAAAAATTACAAAATATTAAAGAAAGAAATAGAAGAAGAAACAAAAATGGAAAAATAGTCCATGTTCATGGATTGGAAGAATTAATATTATCAAAATGTCCATACTACAAATTCAATGCAATCCCAATCAAAATACTAAGGACAGTCTTCTCAGAACTAGGACAAATAATGCTAAAATTTTATGGAAACACAAGAGACCCCGAATAGCAAAAGCAATCTTAAACAACAAAAACAAAGCTGGAGGTATGACAATACCAGACTTCAAGACACATTACAAGGTCAGTTATAATCAAAATAGCCTAGTACTGTCAGGAAAATGGACATGTAGACCAATGAAACAGAATAGAAACTCCAGAAATCAATCCATGAATCTACTACCAACTAATCTTTGACAAATGAGCTAAAATCAATCCCTAGAGAAAAGATAGTCTCTTCAACAAATGATGTTGGGAAAATTGGATGTATACATGCAGAAGTATGAAACAATACCACTGCCTTATACAAAAACCAACTCACAATGGATCAAGGGCCTAAAACTATGACCTGATGCCATCAAGTTACTAGAGGAAAACATTGGGGGAAACTCTGCAAGATACTGGCAACTGGCCAAGATTTCTTAAAAAAGATCCCAAAAGCACAAGCAATCAAAGCAAAAATAGACAATTGGGATTACATAAACTTAAGAAACTTCTGCACTGCAAAGAAGACACTCAACAAAGTGAGGAGACAACTGACAGTATGGGAAAGACTATTTTCAGACTATGTAATGGATAAAGGATTAATTCCCAGGATCTATAAAGAACTTAAGAAACTCAACTACAACAAGACAAACAGTCCAGTTAAGAAATGGGCAAAGGCTGCTGCCTGCAATGCTGGTATCACATATAGGCTCCAGATCGAGTTCTGGCTACTCCACTTCCTATCCAGCTCCCTGTTGATGTGCCTGGGAGGGCAGCAGAGCATGGCCCAGGTACTTGGGCTCCTATACCCATGTGGGAGACCTGGAGGAGGCTCTTGGTTCCTGGCTTCTGGCTTAGTCTTGGCTCAGCCATGGCCATTGGGGTCACTTGGGGAGTGAAGCAGTGGATGGAAGATCTCTCTCTCTCTCTCTGTGCCTCTGCCTCACTGTAACCCTGTCTTTTAAATAAATCTTTAAAAAAAAAGAAATGGGAAAAGGACTTAAACATGTGTTTTTCAAAGGATGAAATTCAAATGGCCAAGAGACACATGAAAAAATGCTCAAAATGACTAGCTATCAGGGAAACACAAATAAAAACCAAAATGAGGTTTCACCTCACACAGTTAGAATGGCTATTATCCAAACATCAAAAAATAATAAATACTGGCAAGGATGTGGCTATCCAAACACCAAAAAATAATAGATGCTATCAAGGCTATGGGGAAAAATGCACCCTAATACACTGTTGTGGGAATGTAAACTCACACAACCATTATGGAAGATCGAAATATGAAAATACACCTACCATGTGACCAAGTCATCCCACTCCTGGAAATTTACTCAAAGGAACTGAAATAATATGAAAGAGTTATTTGCACCCCCTTGTTTATTACAGCTCAATTCATAGTAGCTAAGATATGGAATCAACTCGGATGTCCATCAGCTGATGACTGTATAAGGAAAAAGTGCTATATATACCATAAGGAATATGACTCAGATATTAAAAAAATTAAATTCTACCTTTTGCAACAATATGGCTGCAACTGGAGACCATTGCACTTAGTGAAGGAAGCCAGTCTCCAAATGACAAATGTTGTATGTATTCTCTGATTTGTGGCAAGTAATACAGCATGCAAAAAATGTATAAGAATGAAATGGACATCTTAGGATTTGATTATTGTTTTTACCTCTTGTTTATACTCTTGTAGAACTGTGGTTTTCTATTTTTTACTTGTTGAAATTATGTTTAATGGTGCATAAGCCTGTGATTATAGAGTGTATTGAAATTATATTTTTGCAAATGTTAAAAGAAAAGAAAAGAAGGAAGGAAGGGGATCGAGGGAGGGAAGGAAGAAGGAGGGAAATGCGGTTATATTCTTAGAATTTTTCTTTGAAAAACATGAAATTATGTTCTTCTTATATTAATAAAACTTTTTTTAAAAAAGCCTGCTTTAGGGGGCCGCTGCCGTGGCATACCAGGTAAAACCACCACCTGCAATGCTGGCATACCATATGGGGACTCGTTCGAGTCCCGACTGCTCTACTTCCAATCCAGCTCTCTAATATGGTCTGGAAAAGCAACAGAAGATGGCCTGATTTGGGCCCTGCACCCATGTGGGAGACCTGGGAGAACTCCTGGCTCCTGGCTTCAGATTGGTGCAGCTCCAGCTGCTGCGGCTATGTGGGAAGGGAACCAGCAGATGGAAAACCTCTCTCTTTCTCTCTCTCTCTTTCTCTCTGCCTCTCCTTTCTGTGTGTAACTCTGCCTTTCAAATAAATAAATAAACCTTAAAAACAAACCAAAAAAAGCCTTCTTGGAACAAAAGTTTGAGACTCAGCTACTCTCCATGTTGTTGAGCTCCCTGCTAATGTTCCTGGGAAAGCATCAGAAGATGGTCCAAGTGCTTGGGGCCCTGCCACCATGTGGAAGGCCTGGATGGAATTCCAAGTTCCTGGCTTTGATCTGGCCCAGCCCCAGTCTTGTGGCAATTTGGGAAACGAACTAGTGGATGGAAGATATTCTCTCTCTCTCTCTCTCTGTTTGTATCTCTGCCTTTCAGATAAATAAATTTTAAAAGCATCTAAGAATGTAGAGAAAAGTAGAGTAGGCATCTTCCTGAGTGTCTAACATAAGCCTCTGATCTTTTACAGCTTGCATACCTTAGGTTTCCTTACTGAAGTCCTCAAGATTGGAGAACAAAGAGGCAATGTTAGGTCTCTCGTTGTCTTCCCTGAAGGTCCTAGCATCTAGTAAATTTTAAAAATCTTATCAGGAAGACAGCACAGAATAATAGTAATGTTTTTCTTTTTTGACTACCAACTCTAGGGCACACATTTTAGCATCTTACCTTTAATCATTCCCGAATCCTACAAGCATGTTATGTCATTTCCCCATTTTTCAGCTATACCCCGAGGATTGAAGAGTTTAGCATTATTCAGAGCCAAAGAAATTATAATGGTGGCTTGGAATCAAACCTTGATCATCCCTGGTTCCACTCTGTATGCAGTGTTCACAGACACATCTTGAATTTAGTCACAAGAAGGCATCTTTTTCAAGCAGCAGTACTCAGTAATTACATATCACCTAGTGAGCACCTGCAGGTAAGTTTACTGCTAGCTTTGTAGCATGTGTGCCCATATATCTTTATGTATGTATCATTAGAAAATTTAAATTTGAAGATCAACTGACCACTTTAATTGCATGAAGGGGTGTCTATTGATGAGGATAAATTAAAATAACAGAAAAGCAAGTGAAGACAAAGGTAATACAAAGCAAATATGTTAGTCAAGATGGGCAAGGTTACATTGCAGTAACAAGGAAAATTGAATTTATTTTTTATTTTCTTGAGCCTGCTGTGGGTCCCAATGACTTGCTACCTTAGCTGCCTTAGGTGGAGTTCATGAGATATCCATGGTGCTTTAGCCGGTGCTGTGGTGTAGCGGGTAAGCTACTGCCTACAGTGCCAGCATCCCAAATGAGTGCTGGTTCTAGTCCTGGCTGCTCCTGTTTCAATCCAGATTTCTACTATGACCTGAAGTGCAGTGGAAGGTGGCACAAGTCCTTGGGCTGCTGCACCTGCCTGGGAGACCTGGAGGAAGCTCCTGGCTCCTGGCTTTGGATCTGGCTCTGGTTATTGCAGCCATCTGGGGAGTGAACCACTGGATGGAAGACCTCTGTCTACCTCTCCCTGTAACTCTGTCTTTCAAATAAATAAAATAAATCTTTAAAAAAATCACCAACTAAGAGAAAATATGATCCATAATGGAGAAAAATTGAGGGGCCAGCACTGTGGCCTGGAGGGTTAAGCTGCTGCCTGCAGTGCCGGCACCCCATGGGGGTGCCAGTTCGAGTCCCGTATGCTCCACTTCCAATCCAGCTCTCTTCTATGGCCTGGGAAAGCAGTAGAAGATAGCCCAAGTCCTTGGGCTCCTACACCCACGTGGGATATGCGAAAGAAGCTCCTGACTCCTGGCTTCAGATCAGTGCAGCTCTGGCCGTTGAGGCCAGTTGGGAAGTGAACCAGCAGATGGAAGACCTCTCTATCTCTCTCTCTCTTCTCTCTCTGTGTAATACTGACTTTCAAATAAATAAATAGATCTTAAAAAAATCCATGGTGCTTTGACCTTTGGGAAACTTGTTTTCACAATTTCAGGAAAAGAGAGCTATGGTTGACCTTGTAATGTCAACTTAATTTTTGTCTCCAGATATAGCATATATCACTTCTCTTCCATGGTGGATAGAAGGAGAGGAAAATACGATATGCTTAACAGTACAAATATCTACTACACACAACAGAGAAAACAAGAGTATAGAATAAAATGAGATGGAAAAAACTCAGGATCAATAGAGTTCAGTGTTTCATGATTACATAACATGTGATAATTGTTTTTCTATCTTTCTTAGGTTCTGAATGTTAAATTATAAATTGTTTTGGGGGAAATTATGCAAAAGCTCGAACAGCTCACGAAATGTTAACCCACATCTCCATCAATCTTGGAGGTGTTGCTCCATCACTGAATGCTTTGATAAGAGGTTAAATAAGGTGGGTGAATAAGCATGAAGGGACTTAAAATAAACGTTAAGCAAATAGAGTCTGTTAAAAAAGCAAATCACTTTATTATTATTCACTACATTTTTTACCTTTGTAAAGAAAAACTTTGGTGACATTTACATGTTTTAAGATCTTGAAGGCATGAACTCTTGTCTGCCTGCATTTAAATAGCATCATTCATCCTTTCACTACTGAGAAAATGAAAACCACCATTTTTCCACTTTTAACTGAGCCACGTTTCCTTCATTCATCAGTCAGAATACAGCTTTAAAAAGAATTATTGCAGAGAAGAGCCTGATAAAAGAACATTTTCCTTCAGTTCTGTTGAGGGACATTGTGTTCCTCATAGTTGCACCTCAGAGCTTATATCATCTAGGTTAGCTTACACATTGAATTGGCTTTCAGATTTTTGTGCACTGCTGACAGGTTATTGGAGAACAGAGACTCACAGAGAAATAATATGAGGCTGCTAATTTTTTTCCCACTAATACCTCAACACTTACTACGTTGTAAACTCCTTTTCTCATATCTTATTGCACCTTGTTCAGAGTGAGTAAATGAGTTCTACAAGTTCAATGCCCTATTGATTAAAAAATCTACCCCCCACCCCTGACACTTCCCACTCTCTCCCAGAGATAGACAAACTTTAGAACCTTAGTCATGGAGTATTCCTTAAGAGCTCTGATTCCTTTTGGTTTAGGGTAAATCAGAGACAGTAAAATGGAAATCACCTGCTCACTTGTATTTATGATGACACAATTTCTTCTTATTAATTATTGCTACTTCTCTGATTACCATTGATTGCCTTGCTGTGCCTTTTGGAAGTATTTGAAACCCAACCCTTGAGTATTGAGTTAATATGTGAATTTCTTATACTTTCTGCACTACAAAATTTTCTAATGTGCGTGATCCAAAGTTGTGTCTTTCTTCCTTAAAATCTAAAACACTGGGTCCATCTCAGAGACCTTTATGCTTTATACAGGTTACTCTGTAGCTTGCCAGTGATAATCACTCTCAGGTGAAGTAATGGCAAGATATCTGAAGCCCAGTTACCTCTTTCAGTTGTCCATTGTAACTCAAGGCATGTTGGGCAGAGTAATGTTTCCTGGGAGCTATCTACACCCCCATCTCTATAGCCTGTTGTATGTTATATGTTACATTGCATGGCAAAGATCAAGGTTGCAGATGGAATTAATCAGTTGACCTCAAATGAGGTAGATGATTGGTTTATTGGACTGAGTCAGGGTTATCACAAAGGTCCCTAAGTGATGGAGAGAGGCAGAATAGTAAGTCAGTTTGATGCCATGTGAGAACCGTTCATTGTTGGTTGTGAAGATGGAAGGAAATATCACTAGCCAAGGAATGTGGGTGGCCTTGGAAGCAGGAAAAGATGAAGGAATGCATTCTTTCTAAAAGCCCCCAGGTGGGAAGGCAACCATCTTGCCATCTTAATTTTAACTCCATGAGAACCTTGTCAGACTTCTAACTTAAAGAAATGTAAAATAAATTTGTGTTGCTTTAAGCCACTGATTTCATGATAATTTGATATGATAGCAATAGAAAACTAACATCGCTGGTAAATCTTTTTGTGCTTTCCATGTCCAAGGCTGCTGACTGCTGGTCTAGCTAGTCTTCTTTTAATCTTGTGCTTATCTTCCACAACGTGGGCAGGCAAACGTACACACCAGCAGCTCTACAGTTCAAGCAGATATCTGAGCCAGGAACAAAATGCCACTTACCTTTTTATACAAACAGTGCACATCTTTTTATTTTTAAATTTGCTTTCCATTAATGTGTACGTGCCCAGTTAGCTCCGTACAAAATACAAAGCTGATTTTTGCCATTGGTACCTTCCACCATTTCTGCTTTCCTAAGCCAACTCATAGCTATCTTTTTTTGGTAGTGAATTCTGTACTTCAAAATAACATGCTAACACTACTAATTTTGATATTTTAACATCTATTGACTTCTCCAAATGGAGAACTTAGCTATATTTTATCTTTATTCTGTGTACCATAAACAAACTTTCCTCAATCCCCTGAAGAACTACATTATAATATTGCTTTGATCAATGTCAAGAAATTATATTCAGTATTTAGCATTTAAGATGCCTGTAACCCACATTAGAGTTCATGGGTTCCATTTCCCTACTTTAGCTTTTGACTCTAGCTTCCCTGCAATTCCCACCAATGATGGCTCAGTACAGCCCAGCCCCAGCCATTTTTAGTATTTAAGGAATGAACCAGCACATGAGAGCACTTTCTTTCTCTCTCTTTCTCTCTGTCTCTCAATATTTCTGGCCCTAAAATACATTTTTAAAAATAATTTATGTTTTTATGACCATGCAAATATTATTCATGTATTATACCATGGTTACTATTCTTTTTTGAGTCACACTGAATCATTCCAGGAAAAATAATTGCCCTTTTCTGCTAACTTTCTTGAATTTTTATGTATGTAATGTAATTCCACCCCAATTTTTCACCAAATAATATACATTTTCTCTCTAACTAACTTTTAGACAAAAGAGTTTCTCTGTCTGTTTTCATTATTTTTGGTGATAATGCCTCCATAAATTTTTGATCCAATTCACCTTGGATTCTTTAATTCCAAGTCCCTGCCAATCTTTTCTCCTGGAATCTCCTTTCATCATCCTAGAGATTTTTGTTACTTCTTCCTACAAACCTGTTTCCAGGGTCCACTACTGAGAAACTGTTCACAGAATGAAAATTTGAGGATTTTGTCTCTGCACAAGCATCCCTATACTTATCTATTTTCTACTATTTGAAAGGCAGAGAGAGGGAGAGAGAGAGAGAGAGAGAGACAGAGAGAGACAGAGAGAAAATCTTCTAATAACTGATTCATTTCCCCCCAACACACCAAATGGTCACAATAATCAGGGCTGATCCAGGCCGAATTCAGGTGCCTGAAAATACATTCTAGTCTCCTATATGGGTGGCAGGAGTGCAAGTACCTGGACAATCTTCTTTTGCTTTCCCAGGTGCCTTTATCAGAGAGACAGATCAGAAGAAGTGCAGCCAGGACTTGAACCGGCACTCTGAAATGGGATGCTGACCTTTGCAACCATCAGCTTAACCCACTGTGCCACGATGCTGGCATGCTTACCCTTATTTTGATTGATTGTGGCTAGGTCTTAAATTCTAAGTTGTATATAATTTTTCTCAGAATTTTGAAGGCATTGAACTATTTTTTCTGGTTATCAGTGATATAGATTAGACTTCCAAGGCCATTCAGATTCTTGATTCTATCTCCATGCCTCTCTTTTTCTTCCTCCAATCTGGCACTCAGATCTTAAAATATGTATATTTTTGTTCTTCAGTATTTAAAATATTTTTGAAATTTTCATTTCCCCTCTAATTTACTTTATCTTTCTGAATTCTCATTATTTGAACACTAGACCTTCAAGATTGATCCTCTCACTTTTCTTTTTTCTAATGTGTTGATTTTCCCCCATTGTTTCCCATGAGATTTTTTGCAACTCATTTCAATACATTTATTCAATTTACTGTTTCTGTAACCATATTTTACATTTTCAAGAGCTCTTTTTGTTCTCTAAATGTACTTTAAAAATAGAATCCTATTCTCATTCTATCATTTCACTCTCTTATCTATTTATTGTCAATTTCACTCTCCTGAAAATCTTTCATCTCTACCAGGAATAGTAATCTGAATGTGAGGGGTAAGGCAGAAGACTTAGTATTCTAGTTTTTTTTAAATAGACTTTGAGTCAACCTTTTGGTTTGACCAAGGAGATGAAAGATGTCTACAATGAAAATTACAAGACATTAAAGAAAGAAATAAAATTAAAAAAGTGGAGGAATCTTCCATGTTCGAGGATTAGAAGATTTAGTATCAAAATTTCCATACTACCCAAAGCAATTTACAGATTCGATGCAATCCCAAACAAAATACCAAGGACATTCTTCACAGATCTAGAAGAAATATATGTTTCATATTAAAACATAAGAGACCCTGAACAGCTAAGTAATCTTAAGCAACAAATACAAAGCCAGAGATACCACAATACCAGATTTTAAGAGATACTAATGAGAAGTTATAATCAAAGAAGATTGACACTAAAATAGACATGTAGATCAATGAAACAGAATAGAAACCCCAGAAATTGATTCATGCATCTACTACCAACTAATATTTGAAAAAGGAGTTAAAATCAATCCTTGGATCAAGGACAGTCTCTTCACAATTGGTACTGGGAAATTTGATGTATGCCTGCAGAAGTATGAAATAAGACCCTTACCTTACCTTACATCTTGTACAAAAAATCAGCTCACAATAGATCAAGGATCTAAATTTATGATATGATACCATCAAATTACTAGAGGAAGACATTAAGGAAGTTGTGTAAGACATTGTCATAGAGGAAGACTTCTTGGAAAAGACTCCAGAAGCACAATCAATCAAAGTAAAAATAGACAACTGAGATTATATCAAACTAAGAAGCTTCTGCACTGCAAAGGAAACACTAAATAAAAAAGGAGGCACCGTGGCTCAACAGGCTAATCCTCCGCCTTGCGGCGCCGGCACACCAGGTTCTAGTCCCGGTCGGGGCACCGATCCTGTCCCGGTTGCCCCTCTTCCAGGCCAGCTCTCTGCTGTGGCCAGGGAGTGCAGTGGAGGATGGCCCAAGTCCTTGGGCCCTGCACCCCATGGGAGACCAGGAGAAGCACCTGGCTCCTGCCATCGGAACAGCGCGGTGCGCCGGCCGCAGCGCGCCTACCGCGGCGGCCATTGGAGGGTGAACCAACGGCAAAGGAAGACCTTTCTCTCTGTCTCTCTCTCTCTCTGTCCACTCTGCCTGTCAAAAAAAAAAAAAAAAGGAGGCAAACAACAGAATGCAAGAAAATATTTGCAGACTATGCATCTGATAAAAGATTCATATCCAGGACCTATAAAGAACTCAAGAGACTCAACAACAACAAGATAAACAATCCAGTTAAGAATTGGGCAAAGGACTTGAGCAGGATTTTTTCAAAGAATGAAATTTTATTGGCCAATGGGCACATGATAAAATACTCAGGATCACTAGCCATCAAAGAAAAACAATAAAAATCAAAATGAAGTTTTACCTCACCCCAGTTAGAATTGCTGTCATCCAAACATCAAAAAATAATAAATTCTGGCAAGAATGTGGGGAAAAGATATTCTAATATACTGTTGGTGGGAATGTAAACTAGTATAGCCATTGTAGAAGACAGTATGGAGATTCTTCAGAAATCTGAAAATTGAGCTACCATATGACCAAGTCATCCCACTCCTGGGAATTTACCCAGATGAAATGAAATCAGTTATCTGTTCCCCCATGTTAATTGCAGCTCAATTCACAAGAGCTAAAATATAGAATCAGCCAAGATGTCCATCAACCAATGACATGATAAAGAAAATGTGGGGTGTGGTGCCATGGCTCACTTGGTTGATCCTCTGCCTGCGGCGCCAGCATCCCATATGGGCACCGGTTCTAGTCTCGGTTGCTCCTCTTCCAGTCCAGCTCTCTGCTGTGGCCCGGGAGGGCAGTGGAGGATTGCCCAGGTGCTTGGGCCCTGCACCTGCATGGGAGACCAGAAAGAAGCACCTGGCTCCTGGCTTCAGATTGGCGCACTGCTGGCCATAGCGGACATTTAGGGGGTGAACCAATGGAAGGAAGACCTTTCTCTCTGTCTCTCTCTCTCACTATCTATATCTCTACCTGTCAAATAAATTAAAGAAAAATAAAATGTGGTATATGTATATGCCATGGAATATTACTCAGCCATAAAAAGAATGAAATCCTGTCTTTTGCAACAAAGTGGATGCAACTAGAAACTATTATGCTTAGTGAAATAAGCCAGTCCCAAAAAGACAAATACCATATGTTTTCCCTGATCTGTGGTAACTAATGCAGTACACAAAATATAATTCACATGAGTGAAATTGAAATTTTGAGATTTAATTATTGTTTACAGCCCTTGTCTCTACTGTTAAGGGGCAGTGTTTGTTTTCTTCAGACTTTGTTGAATTCTTTACTTATTGGAGGCTTAAACTTATGATTATAAAGTAAATTAACAGAATAAATAAGAAAGGAAAGAGAAGTGAGGATATGATGAGAAGTATCACTTTATCTTACTGCTTAACTTGAAATTTATTCTCAACAAAATTTTAAGTGCCTAATAAAATACTGTTTTTTATAGGCACAATGTTGTATAGAAGACCGTGGAATATGTTCATCTTGCTTAACTGAAACTTTATGGCCATTGGTTAGCAATTGTCAATATTCCCTCTCCATATTCCCAGTCATCCATCATTCCACTTTTTTATCCTAAGAATATAGCATTTTAGATAACTCATATAAGTGGAATTGTGTAGTATTTATATATTTGTTACAAGTTTATTTTAAAGTGTAATTCCCTTAAGATACATCCATGTTATTGCATATCACAGAATTCTCTCCCACTTTTTTTTAACGTTGAATGGTATCTCATCATATGTAGACCTTTTTATTTGTTCCTTTAGTTGTCCGTGGACATTTAGGTGTTTTGCACATGTTCAGTACTTATCTGGATAATTCTAAAATACATATAAGAGTGCTAATTATCTGTTGAAGATCCTAATTTCAGTTATTTTGGATAAATACCCAGAGGTGGGATTTCCAGATCGTATGGAATATCTAGTTCTAATTTTTTTGAGGAAGCTCCATAGTGATTGAATCATTTTGAATGCCTACATCTTCTCCAACAAGTGTCACTTGGTATTTTACATTTATGATAGCCACGCTGACAATTGTGAGATGACATCTCATTATGGTTTTGATTTTTAATTTTCTTGATAATTAGCAAGTGAACATTTCTTCCAGATACCTGCTGGCAATTTGTATGTCTTTGAAAAAATTTCAAATCCATTGGGTTACAGGTTTTAGAGACAATCTTCTGTTTAATCATGCTTACTTACCTAAGCACATGGGACTACTAATAATCTCAGTGTTTTCATGGACCTGCAGAGCAAGTTGGGTTGCTTATTGGTTTTCACCATTGCCATTTTAGGGTTCAACTCTCTCCAGATTGGTAAATTAGTTAATATTAACCTGATTTCAAATTATTTTCTACATTTGTTTACTTTACAATTATTTTCTCTTCCATTGGTTTTGTTTTTGTGATGTAATTCCTTAAAACATTTCTATTAGCTTTTAAAATAGGATTTCAATAAGGAGTAAGGGTAAATGTATATATTCAATCCACCAAATTTAATATCTTCAATTGGGATGTCACCATACCTCTTATGAATAATTCACTTATAAACATAAGTTCCTGCAAAAACATTTTCAACACAAACACTGCACTAATTCCCTAGAGAACTGAGCACTGCCCACTCTTCCTTACTTGGATGTCTCAGAGCATATTCTTTCTTTCTTTCTTTTTTTTTTTTTGACAGGCAGAGTTAGACAGTGAGAGATAGAGAGAGACAGAGAGAAAGGTCTTCCTTTCTGTTGGTTCACCCACCAAATGGCCACCATGGTTGGTGCGCTGCAGCCAGAGCACTGCGCCGATCCAAAGTCAGGAGCCAGGTGCCTCTTTCTGGTCTCCCAGGGCTCAAGCACTTGGGCCATCCTTTACTGCCTTCCTGAGCCACAGCAGAGAGCGGGACTGGAAGAGGAGCAACCTGGACTAAAACCTGGGGTGCCGGTGCTGCAGGCAGAGGATTAGCCTAATGAGTCACGGCGCCGGCCTCAGAGCATTTTCTAAGAGCAGGCTCTACAGTCTCTTAGATAACGTTAAGGGTCTCAATTGAATTTTTGTTTAAGGTGACTATCTTTAGTATGAATCATTGGCTTTTTGATTGGGCTTTAGTTAAAATGCTGAGCAAACAAGGAAAATTGTATTCGGTATCTTATTATACTCAGAACTAAATATTATTTATTTTCCAAGAAATATTTCTACTCTGCAAGCTACATATAAAATTGCCCTGAGCAAACAGCTGACCATAGTTTGTATTTCTTTCACTTTTGCCTTTTGATTACCTATATCAACTCTTTTTCTGTGCCTTTCCACACGAGCTTCTGCAGAAATACCAATTATTCAGAGCTAAGAATGTACAGCTCTTCAAATGAATATACTATTAGATATAGTTCATATATTTTCTGCAAGACACGTAATAAAAGAATTAAATTAGAATTTTGTAGGAAAAATATTTATATAAAACCATCAAAGATAATAGTTACTGCGTTTTGAAGAATTTCAATTTTCTTTTCTTACTCATTTATATTTAATGCTCTAAAACATTTTTAAAAATAATTCTCATCTCTTGAACTCACATATATCATAAATTCTCAGGAGGCAACATTAAACGGCATCATAATCAATGATTTACAGTTCTGTAATACCACTTCCCTGTTTAATGCTCTCAGACTTTATTTAAGGAACTCACTTTGGGATTGTGTCTATTCCTAGCAATAATCATTTTTATTTCTTGTCATTTTTCTTTTCTTTTATGTTATTCTAATGTAAATTTAAAGATGAGTTTATTTTTCTATATAGTGGAAATAGACTTGTTGCTCTTCAATCTTCAGACTTCAGGGTCTCCTATATTTTTCAATTCTCTTATCCTTTTTTCTGATAAATTGTAACTGTGAGATCTTCCTCAATGACAAGATTATCCAAAAGGCAATCCACTGGCTTTGTGCCCAGTGCCTGGAGTTAATTTTCACCCCTAATTTTGGTCTTGCAAACTTACAAATTGTGATTTGCTAGAGGAGAATTTTCAGATCTCTATTATAAAAATTTAGCAATGTAACCTTTTTTGCAAATATTAAATATGTTAGAGATGAGATTTTTGGAAGCTAATTAAATCACAGCAAAACCAAGTAAAATTGTGCTGTACTGCTATAGGTACACTGCATCAGGGTGCTTACTTAGCAAAGTGAAACTTCACTCTTCCTTTGCAGTGGTGATGACTAGATTTGGTAGGCAGCCACTGAATAAACAACATAATGGCAGCAAGTGCTGGCTTTGCCTGGAATTCAGCCAGTCTTGCTCAGAGCAGGTGGGAAGAACGAACTTTGGCAGAGTGGTATCAATTAGTGAAGGGTTTTCCTCAAGTGCAGTAGCCAAGATGTTATAGCAAAAGCTCTATGTGGGCTTTGAGACGCAGAAAATCATCTGGACTCTGCCTCTGTTTGCTTGTTGTGTGAGGTTGGGCCATTTATCTAAATCTCAGTTGCCTCCTTGATAAATGAGAGTTGTGTGTTTGTCTTGCAGGATCCTTATGAGTATTAAATGAAATAATATTTGTGAATGTTCTTTGTAAGTTTTAAAGTGCCATGGAAATTCAAGTGGTCTAATTGTTTAATTTTGACTATGGCTGAAGAGTGGATTAGATTGCATTAAAAGATGATCTCATTGTGCCTAATACAACATCTCTCAGCATCTCTCAATAAGTGTTATTTCCTTTCCTTATGCAAAGAAGAAAAAGGTTCCCCAGTAATGAACAATTATAATACACTAAATAGAAGTCAGCAGAAGATAAATATTGTTTTGGGAGCAGGAGAGAATTACAAGGAATATTGTACAGTATATAAATTAATTTTCCAATGATTATCATTGTTATGGAAAGTATAGGAGCTATGTTCAAATTGGTTATGTGGCACGAGATGTTTCTCCTTTTCCCATGGTAAAAACTAAGTGAGTTAGAATATATTGTCTTGTTGAATCCCAAAGACCCAGAATTCTATTTAATTGTATTTTAAATTTAAATTATATCATTATGATCTAACTTTAAGAATAGTATTTTTCTATTTATAAAATAATACGTGCATAGAAAAATTTGAAAACAAGAGCACTTGCATTTCAGTACAGTGAGCTAAACTGCTGCCTACAAGGAGGGCATCCTATATTGGAATGCAGATGTGATCCAGCTCCCTGCTAGTGTGCCTGGGAAGGCAGTGGAAGACATCTCAAATACTCCCATTGGGGAGACCTGGATGAAGTTCTGGTTTCCTGACTTCAGCCAGCTCTGGCCATTACAGCCATTTGGGGAATGAAACAGTAGATGAAAGATTCTCTCTCTCTCTCTCTCACACACACACACACAGACACTTGCTCTCTCTTTCCCCTTCAAATAAATAAATATTTAAAAAAGAAAAATTAGAAAACATAAAACTATAAAGAATAAAATCACCTACAGATTATAATGCAATTTAATAATAAGATTTGTTATATTTTTTATGTGTTTCCTTCTATCTTTAGATTGTATATCTCCATGGAAACACTTGTATTTGCCTGCATTTTTTTTAGCACATGGAACATGCAGAGTTTTGTGGATTTTGACATCTACTCACAGCCTTGGTTTTAACTTACTTGTCAGATTTGGAATTCTTCTTTTCAAGCTAGCAACTATTTTTTTTTTTTTTTGACAGGCAGAGTGGACAGTGAGAGAGAGAGAGACAGAGAGAAAGGTCTTCCTTTTTGCCGTTGGTTCACCCTCCAATGGCCGCCGCGGTTGGCGCGGTGCGACCAGCGCACTGCGCTGATCCGATGGCAGGAGCCAGGTGCTTATCCTGGTCTCCCATGGGGTGCAGGGCCCAAGCACCTGGGCCATCCTCCACTGCACTCCCTGGCCACAGCAGAGAGCTGGCCTGGAAGAGGGGCAAGCGGGACAGAATCCGGTGCCCCGACCGGGACTAGAACCCCGTGTGCCGGCGCCACAAGGCGGAGGATTAGCCTAGTGAGCTGCGGCGCCAGCTGCAACTATTTTTTTTTTTTTTAAGATTTTATTTTTGTTGAAAGACTGAGTTACAGAGAGGCAGAGGCAGAGGCATAGAGAGAGAGAGAGATCTTCCATCTGCTGGTTCATTCCCCAGATGGCCAGCCAGAGCTGTGCCGATCCAAAGCCAGGAGCTCCTTCCAGGTCTCCCATGAGAGTGCAGGGGCCCAAGGACTTAGGCCATCTTTCACTGCTTTTCCAGGTCATAGCAGAGAGCTGGACTGGAAGTGGAGCAGCCGAGATTTGAACTGGCGCCCATATGGGATGCCAGTACTGCAGGGCGAGGCTTTACCCGCTAAGCCACAGCGCCGGCCCCCACAAGCTAGCAACTATTTTAACATCTGCACATCATCTTTCTATTTAAAAAGGTAAGCTTATTTTAGTGCAAAATATTTTGAAATATATGTATATTTTTCTTTAAAAGTTTTTTTTTTATTTAAAACAGACATAAAAATTGTATACATTTGTGGGATACTATGTGATGTTTTGGTAAATCACATGTGCAATGTCTAATCATGGCAAACACATTTATATCTCCAAGCATTTAACACTTCTTTATAGTGAAAACATCCAAAATCCTATCTTCTATCTTGTTTTTATTTGCCCAGAAAAATATACAATACGTCAATTTTATCAGTAATCACCCTATTGTGCAGTAGAGCCCCAGAACATATTACTCCTATGAAGCTATAATCCACTACCCCTCACTCAACCTTCAGCAGCCCTCTCCTTCCCTCCCAAGATTCTGGTTTGGGATTTATGAGAGACTTTGGTGCCGGCCTTGAATCTGAAGTTCTGTGAAGTACCTGGGATATGGACAGTCCCCAGTTTTAATATGAGGTTGATGTCTAAAGGAATCACACTGATAGTGAAGAAACCTGACAGACCAGCCAGCACCCACTTCCCAGGGCAGTTTAATTGTTCTGCTTTAGCACAGTCTGATTTAAACATCCTTGTAATAAATTAAGTCTAATTTCTGTTTTCCTCTGGAGGAAACACTCCACTTTCATTGTCTCCTTCTTTCATTATGAAAATAATATTTTACATAAAAAGTCCCATAAACCTATCACCCTTTTGTAAAAGCAACAGTAGAACAATCAACAGCAACAAGGGGCCAGCACTGTGGCATAGAAGGTCAAGCTGCCACCTGCAATGCTAGCATCCCTACTGCTCCTCTTCCCTCCAGCTCTCTGCTAAAGGGCTTGGAAAAGCAGTGGAAGACGGCCCAAGTGCTTGAGACCCTATACCAACATGGGAGACCCAGAGGAAGCTCCTGGCTCCTGGGTTTAGCCTGGCCCAAGCCTGGCTGTTGTGGCTATTTGGGGAGTGAACCAGCGGATGGAAGATCTCTCTCTCCCTCTCTCTGTCCTTTCAAATAAATAAAAATATCTCTGTATCTCTGCCTTTCAAATAAATAAAAATGGATATTTAAAAAACCAACAAACAAAAACTCTCTATTATATTATTTTTTAGTCTCTTATCAATCACCCCTTTTCAAGCATTATATGCTTTTGCAGATTTGTCATCACAGTGCAAATGCAATTTATATTCTCTGTCTTACTTTTTAAATTCACCGAAATTTGTTTAATCCACTTCTTTTTAATTAACATAAAAGCCCATATTTTTGTAGTTTACAATCCAATCTTCATAGCTATAATATAATGTTGTGTGATATCCTATTGAGAGTCTAAATTATAATTTTATTACACACTTCCCTATGGTGAATTTTACTTAATTGCTTCTAATTTTTGCTGTTATGAATAATGTTGCACTGGAAGTCTACAAGTCTAAAATGATTTCCTGTAATTTTTTTTCTCTTTAAGATGAAGTGTTAGAAATGAGATTATGAGCTGAAAGGTGTGCTCATTTTATAGGATTTTATTATGAAGGGAAGACTAAGAAGGCCTTTTCTGTGTGGAGGACAGACAAATGGATGCACAAACTTGTAGAAATGGAAATTATCCTTGTAAACTAGGGACTCCTTGTGACCTACCTGATATCCTCCATGGGCTTACACACTGAGAAGACTCCTTTCCCTAGAAAGACACCAGTTAGAAGTAGGGACAGAAAGAGTGGTGGGAATTGGGGAAACCCCCTTCTCACTAGATGGCAAAAAGTGGAAAATGGAATTTCTGTCTGTCTTTCTGAGAGGGGAAATGTGTACCCTTTCTATAATTGTGAAAAATTCAAATTTCCCTTTGTTTTAAATCAGTAAACATATTTTCCTTAATAATTTTTAGACAATTAAAGTGTACAAGGATGCATGTATGATTGGAAGCACAGAGAATGGAAAGAAGCAAGGCACTGTGATACTCTTCATAGCTTTCCTGCAGGAACACATGTTGGGCTGCTTAGGGAGCTGAGTTTGCTGGTTCCTTCTTACGTGTGAGCCTAGGATATAGTCCTCTGTTAAGCATGGCTAGAGACTGACACCTTTCTTGAATCAATAGCCAACTGGTATCATCTAACTAATTGATATTTTATGTTCCACAAAAGCCAAATTCATTAGAATTCCTTCTTCTGCATTTATACTAATATTCTTTTTTAAAAATTATTTGTTTTGAAAGTCAGAGTTACAGAGAGAGAGAGAGAGACGGAAACAGATGGAAACAGTTGCTGAGGGTGGGCCAGGCTGAAGCCAGGAATCAGAGTTGCTTCCATGTCTGCCATGAGGGTATAGGAGCCTAAGGACTTGGGTCATCTTCCACTGCTTTTCCCAGGCCATTAGCAGGGATCTAGATTGGAAGTGGAGCAGCTGAGACTCGAGCAGTTGCCCGCATGGGATGCCAGTGTCTCAGGTGAAAGCTTCACCCACTATGCCACAGTGTTGGCTCCTACACTAGTGTTCTTAATGTAATGGTTGAATCATTCTATGTCTGTTTTCATGACACTTCAAGGCACAACATACATATCTAAAGAAATTTTTAACTTTGGAAACATAAGTATGATCACAGAATATCTCTAATCTCATTAAAACAAAAGAAGACCCAAACCAAATAAAAAGTTATCAGAGAAAGAAATGTTCTCATGGCCATTGTCAAGTCAAAGACAAGTATGTATCACCAATTTTGTGAATTGTATTAGATAACACATGAGTGGAAGGAGGAAGTAGATACCACAAAGCATGAGAGATGTCTGTTCTCGCCCTTAAGGTTCTAATTTAATGAATATTTGCTGATATTCTCCAGTTGAATATTAGCTAAAACATGACAGGACTTCAAAAAGTTTTTTATTAAGAACTGTGAATTCCCTTTTATCCTGATGTGCTGATTTTTTCAACTTGTCATTCAGGATAGGTTAGGTGCAAAGCAGAATGAGGCAAGCCTTTATTGTGTGTGAACGAGAACAATTTTGAATGTGTGTTGAAATGATTTTAGAGCAAATTTCACAATGCTAATTGTGCTTCAAAGTCTGTCATTTGAGTCAAATTTAACAGAAGAATTGAATGTCATCTAGTTATTACATAAAACAAATGTAAAGTGGATCACATTACTGTAGTAAAGGTATTACTACATAAAAGTATAAATTTTCAATAATTAAATATGTAAGTCAGAGGATGTTACACAAAATGCATGTGATTATCATGCTTTTCAAACAGGAGAAATTTGGAAAAATACATAATATTCCTGCAGGATTCAATTAATCTCATAAGAGAGTTTCATATTTTCAATATATATTATACTGAAGTAATGTAAAAGGGAAACATTATGCACATTCTTTGCATATGTAGAGGGAATTCTAATGATGTTATCTAACATTTTGATTGCTACATTTTGCACAGTTAATTGGGAAACCCTAAGAGGTTAGTATATATTTTGTAAAGTAGCTATTATTTTCTTAGAATTTATTTAGGAAATTCTGAATCCAACTAATTATGTCCTACTTTAATAATCAATACTTTTATTCTAAAATTCTTGAAATATCTGTTGAAAATAGACATTCTCATTTGAAAAATAGCAGGCAGCATTCCTTCAATTCATTTAATTGCCTTTTCTGAAAATATAATTAACTTTTAAATATTTCTTCTTGTAATAGTTTTTCATTATGTAATTCTTTGTTTTTAAGCAATGAGATGAATAAACACTTGTCTTAAGCAGAAATTGTGTTGCCTCCAATATTATTTATCACCAAAATTAAGTTCTCAATCTATTTTTGGGTTTTTTATTATTGGGGCTATAATTACATAGAATTAGGAATGGAATGAAAAACCTAAACATCAGTGGAACAATCCATTGCTGCAAGTGCATTTTTGACTAGTATAAATTATAACTTATTATTCTAACTGGATTTGCTTTTGAGAAAATTTGAAGACAGTGCCAAATATGGCACTAAATCAATGTAAGTTGAGTAATTATTGTAATTTTGAAATTCTTTACACTTGCTGATATCAACCTTCACAGTAACTCATAAAATGAGAAAGCAAGCCATTGTGCTATAATTCAATGGTATTTTATACCTTTGAATACAAATTCATATGTGATGTTTTTATTAATAATGAAGAAATCCCAGACTCTTTAAATTATTATAACATAGAGTAGGGACTGAGTCAATTATTTGTGATTCTAGACCTGAATGGGAGAAATAGCAAAGGGAATAAGTTCTGAAGAATTCAACCCAAACAACTGGTCAGCTATCCAGTCCTGCATAAAAACTCACCTACAAATTTATCAACTTAAAGCAACTAACATTATATCTTCTGTGGATCAGGAATCCAGGCATGGTTATGCTGACTGGTATCATCTCAGGGTCCTTCATGAGACTGCAGACAAGCTGTGGGTCAAGGCTCCAGTTTCTGATGACTTAGAGCTGATGATGAGTTTCTATGCTTATTCACATGGCTGCTGGAAGAATCTTAGTTCCTCACCATGTACTGCTCATGATGCGGCTTCTCCCAGGACAAGCGATCTAAGGTGGATGCTGCAGACATTCATAATCTGTCCTCAGAAGTGTGCACCTTCACTTTCACTACTTCACACGGGCCAACCATGGTACAGTGTGAGACAGGACTATCCAAGGATGTGAATAGCAGGAGCAAAACTCATTAAGCATCATCCTGGAGGGTGGTTACCATACCATCCCTCATTAATTCATTTATTTATGATCTGTGCTTGATGCAGAAAATATAACAGTAAACAGAATAGACCTGATTTTCACATTTGCAGACACAAAGAAGTGCCAGGCATTTATACTGACAGCGATTAAAACTACAGTGCAGATTATCTCATAGGGTCTCTTATTATTTTGCATTTCTTTAACATAGTCTTCGTGTTCATCTGAGCCCATGAGTACAGGAAACATTCCTACCTGATCTCTGCAGAGTTTCAGTTCCATTCTACATTCTATGCAGATCATGGAATTTTTCTTCATCTAAAGCTGCTTCATCTCAAAAAGAACTAATTTAAATAACCCACTCATTAACTGCAAGTGACATTTTCAACTTCTTTATTTAATTAACTCTATTAGAATTCACATCACTACTATTATGATTCTGGTCCATTTATCCTCATGCTTTATTCCCATCTGTCAGATGTCAGTTGTCATCTCTGTCTTTCCTATTCTCTTAGTCGTTACCAACTATCATCTTAAGTTTTCCATTGCCAACTCTACAATCTTTTTATCCTTGTTTGGCAAAATTACAAATCTTGATGAACCCAATTATCTGCCTTATTTATGACTTTGTGTAACAGAATACTACAGGAGATGTCCAAAGCATGTTAAATGGGTTTTCACTATAAAGCTATTATCATCAAATTCAAATACATCTCAGGTAATACAGCACTATGTTATTATTTTTCAAATCAAATGTCTTTTACTACACATGACCATTCTATTATTTTCCACACTCCTTGAATTCCACCTTCATATTCTTAGCTTTCAGCAGGAAACTTCCAAATAGGAAATTGAAGCCACTTTCTGAACTTGCATCAACTTCACTCCACTGTATCACCAAATGTAATTCCAGTTTGCACCTCTTCAGTTGTCTACCTTTCTTATTTTAATGAAGGAAATGCACTGCTCTGTTTCCATCAGAGACTAATAACTCCACATTCCTTAAGATTACATTCCTTGCTCTAGATCGAACACCCCATTCATTACCATCTAGTCCTTTTGTTTCTTCCATCTTCCCCTCATTATCATACTTTACCTTTAGAGTTACAATGTTTAAAGTCTGAGGTAATATTTTCCACCAGTTTAAAATGAATCTTTCTTGAATCCTATGTCTTTTACCCATATTTTCCTCCCTGACATTTTCTCATACGTTCATGTCTTATCCATTTCCCTAGTAGTTGGATTTTGTTAAAAGTAACAGGATCTTCCCTTATGCTAACTTTAATGAATACCATATTAATCTTTCTTGATCTCTATCTACTTTTGACCCAGTTAAGTATTTCTTCTTTCTTTGAAGGGATTTTCCCCCAATACTACAGTAATATTGCATTCTGTTGCTTTTGCTCTCATCTTTTTGGGAACAATTTATTTCTCCTCTACCATCTGATTATAAGTCCGGAAGCTCTTGGTGCATTTCTCATCTCTCTATAGTCTATTTTTAAGTACTCTTATACCTTCCTGGCAGAATAAAGTAATGAAAGCTGTTGTGGGGGCCGTTGCCATAGCGCAGTAGGTTAATCCTCCACCTCCAGCGCCGGCATCCCATATGGACGCCGGTTCTAATCCCAGATGCTCCTCTTTCAATCCAGCTCTCTATATAGCCTGGGAAAGCAGTAGAAGATGACCCATGTGCTTGGGCCCTGGCACCCACATGGGAGACCGGGAGGAAGCACCTGGCTTCTGGCTTCAGATTGGCGCAGCTCCGGCTGTTGTGGCCATTTGGGGAATGAACCAACGGAAGGAAGGCCTTTCTCTCTGTCTCTCCCTCTCACTGTCTGTAACTCTACCTCTCAAATAAATAAATAATAAAATCTTTAAAAACAACAACAACAACAAACAAAAGCTGTTGTGGCACATAAAACCCTAAAATTGATGACTTAATGAAATCAAAGTATCTCTTGAATATTGTTGCCCAATATGGGCATTCCTAGTCTGTAGTTCAACATATTCATCCAGAGATCTGAACTGTTTCTATCTCGTGAATCATCTTCTTGCAGATAACAGACTTTCCCATTCTGTTGGCAAGAAAAAAAAAAACATTTGGAAGACACGGCAATCTCATAATCATTTCAAGAAGTCATAGACAGTTTTACTTATATTTCTTTGGTGGAATCTAGTCTTCCTCCTCAATGCAAAGAGGATTGAAAATGTAGCTGCTGGCTTGCTGCTGCTTCCCAGGAACATCTCTACACAATGGTCTATACAAGTGCTGGTTCTGATACAACTGCCTTGGAAAATTATAAACATATCTGAGATATATATATATATACTTCATATTCTGAAATTTTTCTGATTATAAAGGCCTACTTTAATTATATTTCCAGCTATTTTATTTCTAGTATCATATAAATCACAGATCTTATTCCTTATACTGTGTGCACCATCTTTATTACTAATTTTAAGTATATGCATCTACTATCTACCAAGTTTCTCACTCTAAAAGACTGAACATCTTCTTTGAGGCTGCTTCCCTTTAACTCCAATTAATCTACTTTAAATCAAATCTTCTAATTCTAGCCAACTCTATTAACATCTCACAGTCCAAGAAACTATCATTTCTCTCTGACTGCTACAATAGCCTTTTATTTGTTTTCCACATTCATTCTTTTCCTTTCCAAATAATTCTCTGAAAATTAAGATTAAAATACAATTATAGAGACTTCTGCTTTCAATTATAATAGAGTAACTGGAACCAGACTTGCCCTCTTGCCATAAATATATACTAGTCAAAATACATAAAATGATTATTTGTGACTATTAGGCAACAGCACAAGAATGTGACCTCTGCAAAAAGGGCAGCAAACTATGTGAGCAGCATGATTACACCAGTTCTGTGTCTAGAAATACTCTCTGGACCATGGTGTAGTAGAGCAACCACGCAGAACATGCTCATCTTCCCGAGTTGAAGACAGATTGGACTTTTGGGAGGCTGAGATGCCTAGAATTTGGGAGCTAAACTACAACACAGAGAGTAGCCCATCAAGAAAGACCTGCAGAAATCAGCATTAAGAATGTATGTGAATCTGTCAGCAAAAAAAAAAAAAAGTTAATTAGCATAAACAAAGAAAAATGAGAGAGCTGAGAAATACTCAAATTCCATTGATATACAGCTGACAGACCTTGAATATTTGTAGGATTCGGTAAAGGTTCCAAAAGAATCACACTACTAGCAAAGTTAACCCAAATCAAGAATAAAGTTTACTCTAAACTTAGCAGAGCATAAAAACCTCAGGTTGGAAAGTGCAATGTACAAAGCTACCTAACTTCATCTGAGGGGTCTAGGATGGTGTCCTCTGGGGATAGTTTTAAGCTGTAAATTAAACGTTGAGTAAGTGTTAGCAAGTTGAAGACGTGGGAGGAGAACAGGGCATTATAGCCTTTCAAAGACTTGGAGGCAGAGAAAACATAGATGAGTTTAACAACTAAGGGAGGGACAATGTGTTAAGAGTATGGAGAGGGAGAGCAGGTGATTCATGATGATTCAATGGAGACAGACAATAACCATAACATTTAAGGTCTCGGAAACCATATCATGGAGTCGGATTATCATTCCAAATTGTGTCTTGCTTGTTTTTCTTATTCTTTGGCTACACGTAACTCTAGAAATTATAAAAGAAAAGGGAAGAAAGGAAGGCAGGACCAAGGGATTATGGAAGAAAGAGGACGAAAAGCACAAATGGCTATTGGAGCAACTTAGACATGGAGGGGGCCTAAGGAAGAACAAACATGCTTTCCCTATATTCCGTTATTTTAAAATCACAATAATCATTAGGGAAACAATCCTGAATGACATTAAATAAACAACATAAAATATATTTTTGCACTGAGTTATCCTGTTAACTTGCCTACATGAGCTAAAACTGTAAAATGAAGACAGTCAAAAGTTACTAAGTAGGAAGTTTATGTTGTTAGTGTCATTATCAGCTGAGTACAACAAAAGAAGAGTACAAGTTTTATTTTTTTTCTAACATACACTCTTTGTTAATGTCACAGAAAACCCAGAACTGGGACTTTGGTTTTACAATATATACAATCAGTCTTAGGTTCAGAGATTCCAGAATGCTTTTTACTGTTTTATTTTCCACAGCTGAAAAATTGTGTAGACAGGGTAGGCAGTGGTGGCAAAAAACTCATCCTTTTCATTGTGGAGATTTAGGTTTGAGGTTCCTGAAAGGGATATGAATAAGTGAAAAGGCAGACAATGTTTGCAATAAATTAAAACAGTATTACAAAAGTGCCTTATTTCCCCAAATTATCATAAATTATTATGATACCAATTCAAATAACAAGACATTTTTCAAACTAGAGTAGTTGAATTCTAACATTTGTATGAAAAATAGATGTTTGTGAATAGCCAAATAACATCTGAAGAAAGAAAAATGAAAAGAAGTTAGCCCTGCCAGTTATTGAATGCATTACAAAGATGTAGTAATTAACACATTTCAGTACTGACATAATACCAGATAAATAGATCAAAGGAAAAGAGTTTAAAGTTCAGAAACTGACAAAACACATATGGGAATCCAGAACATTTGGAATATGACATTCTTTTGTTTTGTTTTGTTTAAGATTTATTTGAAAGGTAGAGTGACAGATGAGACAGAGAGAAAGAGATCTTCTATCCAGTGGCTCACCTGGGGCTGGTTCTGGCTGAAACCAGGATCCGGGAACTCTATCCAGGTCTCCCACATGTGTGGCAGGGGTCTGAGTACTTAAACCATCTTCTGCTGCCCTCCTAGTCACATGAGCGGGGAGCTAGATTAGAATTGGAGCAGAAAAAGAAAGAAAGAAAAAAAGAAAGAAAGGAAGAAAGAAAGAAAGAAAGAAAGAAAGAAAGAAAGAAAGAAAGAAAGAAAAAGAGAGAGAGAAAAAGAAAGAAAGAAAGAGAGGAAGAAAGAAAGAAAGAAAGAGAAAGAAAGAGAAAGAAAGAAAGAGAGAAAGAAAGAAAGAAAGAAAGAAAGAAAGAAAAGAAAGAAAGAAAGAAAGAAAGAATTGGAGCAGCCAGGACGCGAACTGGCACTCTGACATGATATCTGGATTCACAGGTGGTGGCTTAACCTCTGCATCATAACACTCGCCCAAAGATTGCATTCCTAGAGTTCTTCAGTATTGGTAAAATTAGCTAATTACCTGGCATAAGAAAGTTAACATCTGATTGAGTAATGTTTAAAGGCAAAAAAAGTGACATCATAAAAGTATTAGTAGCAGTTACAACATAAGCATTTTGTAAACTTGGAAACCAAAATCCAGAAATCAAAAGTCGATCCCACAAAACTAAATTGTATTTAACATTAATATTGCAGGTTAATTTTTATTATTAAAAATTAGGACAAATAAGATAGGAAAAGTATTTGCAACTCATGTAATACTCCAAGAGCTATTTTTAATAGAGGGATCTCATTAAAATCAATAAGAAAAACACTAGGAATTCAATATAATATTGGATAAAGGGCAAAAACAGTCTCAATCCAAGCTCCAAAGCCCAGGTGACACAGTGGAGTAGTGAGAGTTGTGAACTAGAAGCTGAGGGAAGAATAGTGTCAATATCATCAAACCTGTCTGAGGTTAAGAGGGAATACTGGGACAAGGCTACTGGAAAATAATTTGAGATGTCATTGCTTATTTTTCACAATGAATAGAGTATAGCAGGGCAGAGTGGAGGTAGTGGAGGTCAGCTTCCAGGTTGCTGATAAGTGTTGCAGAGTTAGGGGACTAGAGGGAGAAAGTTAGACGACTGTTAAGAATTTTAGAGAAAACTGGAGTCATTGGAGAAAAAGCAGCTGAAAATTTCAAAAAAGAGTAGATAATTAATGAAGCAAGAGCTCAGAAGACAGGAATAGAAAAACCTTTGAGTTCTAAGTAAAGATTAAGATGGCATAATTTTGAAGGTGCCATTTAAAATTAGAGAAGGTAAAATTTATGATTTAAGTTAAACTGATACCTTTGCCATGCTTCCATGCACCCTTCGATTTCATCCATCCCCCTTTCTTTACACTGAAAACTCACTGTTTAAAAGCCTATGATTGGGGTTGGCACTGTGGCATAGTGGGTAAAGCCACCACCTGCAACACCAGCATTCCAATCCCTCTCCCTGATACTGCGTTTAGGAAGACACCCCAAATGCTTGGGCTCCTGCCACCTACATAGCAGACCCAGAGGAAGCTCCTGGTTCTTGGTTTTGATCTGGTCCAACCCTAGCTGTTGTTGCCATTTGGGGAGTGAACTAGCAGATGGAAGATTCTCTCTCTCTCTCTCTCTCTCTCTCTCTCTCTCTCCTCTGTGGCTCTCCATCTCTCTCTATAACTCTTTCAAATTAATAAAATAAATGTTTTGTGAAAAAACCTATTCTCCAAGCCTCTTGCATCTTCTTGTCGAGGGAAGGCTCTGAGTGTTGAGAATCCTTAACATGGCTCAAATCCTTAGCATGTATAGTTGTCTGAGCAAGGTATTAACGAGTGACTGAGGGCTGAAGAAGCCCTGGTAGCGGCTGACCAAAATGCAGTCTGAGAAAAGGAAACCTACATAATATTTTATGTAAATCCGGAAAACACCCCTACCTCAAACAACGGTGAAATAGATGGGTGTGAGGGGGTAAGAAAACATGGAAGCAAAAGCCTGTTAACAATGATTAAAGATAAAAGCTTTAATTTCAGCAGGTCAGTGATTTCCAGTGCCTGGCCTCTAAGGAACTATTGATCAAGTTACTAAAAACATTACTCTCCATTCTGGTATGGGGGTTCCTCCCATCTTGTGTCAGAAAACATATTAAATTACCTAACTCTACATGTGATTTTTTTTAAAAAAACGGACTTCTTACGAATTCCATTTATTTTTCAGTATATGACTGGTTTCACTACAGGGAAACAGGTACGGGAAATAAATGAAGTGGATATTTAATGACATGCTTTGACTAGAACAGGTAGAAAACCCAGGGATGAACTGGATAGCCTTTTTTTTTGGGGGGGGGGTTCCAATACCTGTGAATGTGTGGACATCACTGTGCATGAGAGCATGTGCACTTATTGAGGGAGAAGTTATGCTGAGCTCTGGTTACCTATCATTGGATTTCTGGAATGAGATAGTTGGTCAATGTTAAACACAGGGTTAGTAAAAACATAATATTAAGAATCTAGTAAATCTCTTAAAAGTGATTGTGATCATATAAAGTTGAAAATTTTCATATTTGACAAGGGTCACATAATAAAGGAAAACTTGAGAAATATTGAAAGAACTGGAAAAGCACTTAAAATAGCAGGATGTTTGGTGAGTGTATTTGGAAAATAATTGCAATCCAGATAATATCTAATATGAGCTTTGAGACATCAAATTCTAATATGATTGATATGGTGCTTGCTTTTTTGTTATCAATTAAACAGAGAAAAATGATCTATTATAGACAAAAGATTTAATTGAATTGTAAATACCAATAATGTTTTGTCATTTTTATTGTCACCTGATTTTACCTTTTCCCCCATATATTGGCATTTTGAATTCTGAAAACTTTGTGACCTGTCAATAAATCTGTAATCAGTCCTGAAAGAGTTATGCAGAAAAAGAAATTCCTCACCATATAGTAAGTGATGAGTCATTGTAGAAGCAATGTCTGTAAAATTTTAAGAACTAAAAGAATACAGAAAAACTCAGGAGAGACAATGACATTCTAGGTGCATGGGGTAAAAGGCAGTCAGAGCATAGCAATAAATGTTGTTATCAGCATGACTAGTGGGATGTTGGAAGAAAAAGGCTGGAGTTTTAATCTCACATAGGAGAGAAGGCCTTGGATTAAATTGAGGTGGTACTAAACCCCACAATCTACAAAAACAGTTCCTAGTATTGCTCCCTAGTATCCAGCAGAAGTCTTGCAACTATTAGAACCATTATTCAAAATAAGCCAGTGACTACTATTAATTAGATCTTTTCTTTCTAGAGGACAAGAAATTAGGTGAACTTCATGGTCTCCACAGCAAGGCTACATCTTGATGTGAAGCTGTATCTGTAGCAAGGAAAATTTGGCCAAATCCTGTGCAACTCCCCTTCTTTCCTTCCCTTTGGTTCATACTTTGATTCCTTTCCTTTTTCCTTTTTCAGAATAGCACACATCTCTGATTGAAGATTATAATGCAAACTGAATTTCTGAATGGCACAACCTTGAACGTGATTGAAATCAGATGTGTAGATAATAATGCTTTCTACTCACCAACTGACGGAATAGTAGGAGTAGCTCCACTAGAAGATGAGAAATAAGAGAAAATCAGCAGAAAAACTGGCATAAGACAGGAAAATCCTTGTGTATGGCCATTTCCATGACTCAATTCCATGAGTCAGTCTCTCTCTCTTTCTCTCTCTCTCTGTCCACACACACACAAACACAAAGCAACTTAAGTTATGTTCACCAGTAGAAACTGCACAAAACAGAGGCAAACTACCACAAGAGTTATCAAACTTATAGAAAAATGTGAAGTTTTACCATAAGAAAGGTAAGTATCAGGGTCGGCGCCGCGGCTCACTAGGCTAATCCTCCGCCTTGCGGCGCCGGCACACCGGGTTCTAGTCCCGGTCGGGGCACCGGATTCTGTCCCGCTTGCCCCTCTTCCAGGCCAGCTCTCTGCTGTGGCCAGGGAGTGCAGTGGAGGATGGCCCAGGTGCTTGGGCCCTGCACCCTATGGGAGACCAGGATAAGCACCTTGTTCCTGCCATCGGATCAGCGCGGTGCGCTGGCCGCAGCGCGCTACCGCGGCGGCCATTGGAGGGTGAACCAATGGCAAAGGAAGACCTTTCTCTCTGTCTCTCTCTCTCTCACTGTCCACTCTGCCTGTCAAAAAAAAAAAAAAAAAAAAAAAAAAAAGAAAGAAAAGAAAAGAAAGGTAAGTATCAGAGCAGTTTAAAATACTTTGAAGTTGATACTTCAGTAGATTTTGGGGGCAGTTCCTACAACTTGACCCACTGGGGAACAACTGTGAAGTTAATCGCAGCAAACCAGGAAGAGTCACAGGACACCTGGCCCGATTTATGGATGGCTTTGTTGTAGTCCAGATAGATGATGCTTGAGTGATGATCATAGTGATCACAGTGACACAAAATTTTCATGCTCTGCTCAGGCCTTTGGTGCTCGACAACAGACAGCTGCTGCAGCAGGTGGAATTCTCACTCTCTTAGAAGAGAGGTTGGTTTCTCTGATAAAGAAATGGTTACAATGAATAATAAATGGTCCAATTAAAACATGTCTTTCCAGTTGACTAGTTCTAAAACAGACTTTCTATGCAACTTTTTGCTGTGTTAATGAACCTGATGTTTTAGGAAACAATACAACTCCTGTGTAGCCCTCTTGTTAAGGGATTTTTCTTGGAATGGGCATTGTTGGGGAAATACAATTAGGAATGATTGATGGAGAATGCATTATATGCATGCAAAAAATGTTTTCTCCTACTTTGAACATGATGGATTCTGAAGCACTAAGAAAGTCAAACTGTTATATGAAAAGTGAATGCAAGAACTGTGTTACTGAATTTCTGCTACAATATCTAAATGAAAGTAAACAGTCCAAGTCATACAGAAATGAGTAAGAGAAATTGCTGTTACCAAGTAGATAACTTAGGTATCATTTTCTACTTTATGAAAGGTTGTGATATACAGTCATCCAGTGGCTTTAGAAATATTTTCTAATTTTAATTTTAAACATGTTAACATTTTTAGAAATAGAGCTATTAAGCTATTAACAGACACTGTGGAGTAATGAAAGGAGAAACTGTAGAGCTCACTCCATATGAATAGATCCCTTCAATATCATTGAGTTTCTAGAAGTATTATTTTGACTGAATATAAGAGATATGATGGTTGAGAAATGACTTCATTTTGTATTATTTTGTAAAGCTGACATTGTTCAGACTGTTCATGGACCAGCACTGCATCAAGCAGGAAGAATTCTAGCACTTTGTGTGATCATATTTGATTCATTAGAATTTACTGTGAAGTCTGGTTTTATTGCAATAGCTATAAATGGAATAAGAGATACAAGCATTATGCTGCAGTATGAGTTTCCTACTTATACAACTAATGAAACTGATGAACTCATTTGTATATATAAAAGGAAGGCTGTACATGGTGCCCTGACATATCACTTTATGTAGTGTTGTTCATAAAGATTTTGCTTTCACCATGAAAGTTACACTTGAGATTCCTTGAATCAAAACTGTCATTGTCTAAATTAGTGCTATCCAACAAAACCATTTGTACTGATAAAAATGTTCCATGTCTGCTTTGCCCCATGTGGTAGCCACTTGCTCACATGACTCTTGATCTCATGCACTGTAGATGATAATCTGGGAAACTGAATTTTAAATTTATTTATGTTTAAACCTTAACTTACATAGCCACATGTAGCTGATGCTTACACTGAACAGCGCAAGTCTACAGCATTGACTTCCTAGAACTAAAGGATGCAGGTGTGCTTCTGCCTTGTGGCAATCAATGTCATTAATTAACAAAACCCATCCTGAGGAGGGTACCACAGGACAGTATGATGTATATGCAGGAATTGTGGGAACTGGAGTTTAAAATGGTGACACGGATTTTAAAACAGCTGATACCAATACAGGAGTAGAAGTAATAACACTATCTTAAGTTTTCAGGGACAGCAATAAAAATTTGACAGAAGCCACTCAAAAAAGTCACGGTGAAGGACGAGCCATAACAGACCATGAACAAGCACTTCCAAAGCCCCGAGCACTCTAAAATAAAGCAGACCGGCTGCAGAAACTGTTTAGATTACAGCTTTCAGAGGGATCAAAGTTTGTTGGACCAGGTAGATTCAGGTGGAAAAAAAAAAAAAGCAGCTGTTTGTCAATGGAGTGAAGATGAATTTTCCATATTTGCATTAACCTACAATGCCATGCATGAAGCAGTGTCTTCGTTCCTGGTTTCTGTACAGATAATTAGGGTTTGCAATGAGAATGAGAATTGGAAGCAGTTTACATTAATGCACTACATGGCATCAGAGCCTCTGGAGTAAAGGGAAGGCAGTATCAGCACAGTTGTGGCACTACTACACAACATTCAGCTGTGTCAACGAAACATTAAATATCCCACTGTCTTACGAATAGAAAATGGATATGGAATTCTGGTAAGAGATTTATATTATTACTTTCCTGATGAAAGAGTGAGGCATTATTATAAAGTAATTCAGCTTTATGCTATAACACCTGTCAAAACTTGAAGTGATGGAAGCATTTTTATCTGTAGTAGGAAAGGCAGTTTTTCAACTATTATTGCAATATTCCTTCCCATGAGTTCTTGAAGAATTATCAAATAGAATTCACCTCACTGAAAAAGACAGTCACATTTCACAAAAATATCCTAGTGTTTGATTTATATATATAGTAAATACATACTAATTTTTGTTTAAAATGAAATAAAGGTATTATAAATGCTACTAGCAAAATACGCAGAGCGAAATTCCTGACAAGGATAAAAGTGGAGCAGGAGTGTTTGAAATATAACCAATAAATTCTACAAATGAAAAATAATAATCATTTAATTTGAAATAAATGCAATGGGTGGTTTAGAGAGCAGTTTAGTCAGCTGAAAAAAGTTAATAAAATGGAAAATAGATCTAAGGAAATTGCTGAGAGAATAACAGAGAAAGAGGTATTAAATATGAAAAATAGGTTAAGATAGGTTAACAACAAATTTTCAATTAAATAATGCAATTTTGTCTACAATTCAGCAAATTTTTTTGATGCAGGTCGATTAAAATGATCTAGCAATTCAGCATTTTAAAACAAAAAATAAAATATAAAAACTATGAGCAAGATCCAGTAGAAAGAAATTAGAAGGATCAGAAATATATCATAAAATAACTTAGTGGGGCCAGTGTTATGATGTAATGAGAAAAGTCACCGCCTGTGACACTGGCATCCTATGCGGGCATGGGTTCGAGTCCCAGCTGCTCCACTTCTGAGACAGGTCCCTGCTAATCTCCTTGGGAAGGCAGCAGAGCATGGCCCAAGTGCTTAGGCCCCTGAACCCATGTGGAAAACTCAAAAGAAGCTCCTGGATCGACTTTGGCCTGGCCCAGCCCTGTCTATTGAAGCCATTTGGAGAGTGAATCAATGAATGGAAGATTCTCTCTCTCTCTCTCTCTCTCTCTCTCTCTCTCTGTATTTCTTTGTGTGTGTGTATTCTCTCTTTCAAATAAATAAAATAAATCTTAAAAAATCTTATGAACTGAAGTTCAAAAATATAAAACCACATCAATAAGCAAGTAACACAATATAAAATAATAGAGCAAATCTGAAAAAATCAGAAATAACATTTAAGAAAGACTACAATCATTGAAGCTATTTGATAGATCTAAAGCAATCATTTAGAATTTTTTTAAAAAGACACAAAAGAAGGAATATAGAACAAAACTGTTGTACCTGAGTGAGTGCAAACAGAGGAGCACCACACATTGATAAATTTGATGGTCCTTTATTGCTGGTGGTGGAGAACAGGCTCATGCCCTAAAGACCTCTCTACCCCGAAGCCCAAAGCAACAGGGTTTATAAAGGTAAAAACCACAAAATCAGGAGCGGAATACATGATTGCTCAGATCAGGGGGAATATGTGGTCACTGAGGTCAAGCTAGCCCAAAGCCTATGCAAAACTAATATCAATTATAACCTTAACAAGACCAGTTACAGTCTTAACAATTTCAATTATAATCTTGACAGTAATCCAGGTATTGGCCTAAATCATATGTAGGACACAGACAAATTACAATCGTATCATTAACCCAGGTGCAGCCTATCTGTTTTTAAGGTTAATGATCATGGTAAGGGGTTTCTATGCTTTGCCAAGTGTGATGTAGGGGATTGCTATTGTCTGAGTGCTTTAGATCAGTTTCAGACCAAAGTCTCACAGTTAGCAGAGGGGATGCTTTCTCAAGATGGAGTCTCAGGTGCTTAAAAATGGAGTCCCTCTTGTTACTTCAATACACATTAGGACACGTGAAGACTGTAACAGGAAAGGTAGCATAAATTGAATCAGACTTCTGGAAGGGTAGAAATGCAAAGATGGTAAGAAATAATATTAGGAGAGATAGTGGCTGAGAATTCCCCAGAATTAAGGAGAGACATGCATTCTCAGATTCAGAAAGTATCCCAAATCGCATCAGGATAAATAAAAGTAAATCCAATTACAGACGTATTAAGCAAGTTGTAAAGAGATAATAGGATAAGATTCTCCAAAGATAATAGGAAGACATTAAATGCAACTTGAAATGAAGGACAGCTTAGGTACAATGCAGCGCAGGTCTTCAAAAATATTATTAATTCAGACTATGACGCAGTGGTATCTAAAGAGCAAAGAAGCATCAACCCCAAATCATTTACTAATCAAAATATCTGCTACTATAAAGACATTTTCAAGCAAAGAAAATCAGAGATTATTCCAGGTAAATATTGTTAAGAAGAAATATTGCAAAAGGAAGAAAAATCAGTTTAGCTTGAAATTGTGAGTTTAGTAAACAACTACATAAAACTTGTTACTGGACGTTACACAGGAAGTGTGCTGAAGGAGTTAATTCATAAACTATGTGCATGTTAAAATGAAGACATGCACTGGTAGACCTGGATCTTGTTAAATATGCATGTCATATTTCAGAATGTCCGTTAATAATAAAAACAGAATGTGTAACATCAATGTCAATACAGAAAGAAAAATGCAATTAAGAAAATGACACTGGAAAACATGAAGACTGGAAAGCAATGAAGGTGAAATGTGTCAGCATTCACCTTAAATGTTAAGTGGATTAATCTTCCTTTTACCGGCACACACAGAGCAATATAGAAATTGCTGTGCTGTACACTGCCCACAGAAGATAAAAACACAACACAACACACACACACACACACACAGAATTGAATATACTTAAAGGTGGCTGTGTCGATTCAGGAATTTCCTTTTTTTTTTTTCCTTCTCTTGGAAACCATTCAAAAGCAGTTAGGAGAGTAAAAGCTAAACTACACATACCAGTATTTTTGTAAAGTTAAGCAGCAATGAACTTCCTAAGCTTCCAAAATTGTGAGAGAGCTGGCCAAGCAATAGTTAAAACAGGACTCAGGAACAGAGAGGACCTCAAGTCTGCCAATTCCAGAACAACCCTTCTCTGGGGGTTGGTGTTGTGGCACTAATATCCTGTAAGAGTGCTGGTTCTGGGGCTGGCACTGTGCCATAGTGGGTAAAGCCACTCCTGCAATACTGGCATCCCATATGGGCACCGATTCCAGTCCTGGCTGCTCCACTTCTGATCCAGCTCTCTGCTATGGCCTCGGAAAGCAGTAGAAGATGGTCCAAGTTCTGGGGCCCCTGCACCCATGTGGGAGACCTGGAAGAAGCTCCTAGCTCCCAGCTTTGGATCAGCTCAGTTCCATCGTGGCCGTCTGGGGAGTGAACCAGTGGATACCCACTCTTCTGTAACCCTGCCTTTAAAATAAATAAATAAATCTAAAAAACAAACAAACAAACAAATAAAAAAAGAGTGCCGGTTCCAGTCTCTGCTACTCCACTTCTGATGCAGCTCCCTGCAAATGCAGCAGAAGACAGCCCAAGTGCTTGGCCCCCTGCCACTCATGTGGTAAACCTGGATAGAGTTTCTAGCTCTTGGTTTTGGTCTGACCTAGCCCTGGCCATTGTGGCCATTTGAGGATTGAATAAGCAGGTAGAAGATCTCTCTCTTTCTATCTCTCCCTCCCTCTAAGACTATTGTATTCCATCATATTGATAAATGATTTTTAAACTCTTCTATAAAAATAAAATAATGGCAATTTTTATCATATTGGAAGTCCTAACTCTATGTTATATATATAAAAAAGACATAATATAGTAATTCTGAAGATTAAAAATGGATGGGCAAAGAAAATTATTAAGTAGTTTGAAATGTTCACAATTTACATAACAAGAATTTTAGATACATGTATCCAGAAATACTAGAACACTTGAACAAGTTAAATGCAGTACCATTCTGAACTACAAAGGCCCAATTTGTAAAGATGTCAGTTCTCTCTGAGTTAATCAATAACCAGGCCAAGAAAACAAGTTCTAATAGAATATTTTCTGAAACTAGACAAGCTGATTCTAAAATTTCTATGAAAACATAAGCCATAAAGAGTATTTTTATATAGAGTAGTAATGAAATTTAAAAAACAATCAGTGAGGGGAGGACTAATCTTAATAGTCACTAATACAATTCAGAAGCTATAATAATTTAAAAATTAGAGAAATAATGCATGAATTGACAGAGATCTCAAGAAAAAAATGAAAAATATAAGCAATAAGGCTTAAATAGGAACATAATGTACAATAAATATGGCATCATATATGGTAGATTAAAAAGATGAATTATCATTCAAATGATGTTGTGACAATTATCTAACCATCTGTGAACAACATACTTCAATTCATACCTTACATTAGGGTAAATATCAAGGGGATGAGATTTTAAATGTTTAAAAATATGAATCACTACCATACCCTAATAACGATGGGAGAAGTTTTTTACTTTTGGTTTTGTATATTCATTTAATATTAAAGGTTTAAATTACAAAATAGAGGATTTTCTCAAGATTGAAGAGCCTGTGGAACATTTGATGTTTTCTCCTAGTTACAAAATGTTGCTGATTCGAACAGATAAGGTATGTTAGATGATGATTTCTTTTTTTAATTTCTTTTTTATTTATTTACTTTCCCCCCCAAAAAACCCTTTTATTTAAGAATATGAACTTCATGCATATCATAAGTACAGCTTTAGGAATACAGTGATTCTTCCCACCAAACCAGCCCCCCCCACCCACTCTCTCACCTCTTCTCCTCCTCCTTCCTCATTCCCATTTCCATTCTCCACTAAGATCCATTTTCGATTAACTTTACACACAGAATACCAACTCTATACTAAGTAAAGAGTTCAACAATTTACATGAAAAAAAAACAAACAAAACAAACAAAAGAAAACAAAACTGTTCCTCAACTGACAAAGGCTGTTCAACATTATTGCACCCTGAAGTTAGTTTTACTTTGTTTTTTTTTTTTTTTTGAAACTTAATTAACTTTAAAGAAGTACCCAAGAATGATACATATTTTAGGAGCACATAGACATAATTATAATACAACTCTTTGAGGACAGAAGTCCTGCAAGGGAAGTTAGTGCACAATGACTCTTGTTGTTGATTTAAAAATTAACATTCTTATATATGATGTCAGTGATCACTGAGGCTCTTTTCTTTTAACTTTTATTTAATACATATAATTTTCCAAATTATAACTTTTGGATTATAGTGGCTTTTTCCACCTATAACCTCCCTCCCACCCGCAACCATCCCCTCTCCCTCTCCCTCTCCCATCCCATTCTTCATCAAGATTCATTTTCAATTATCTTTATATACAGAAGATCAACTTAGTATATACTAAGTAAAGATTTCAACAGTTTTCACCCACACAGAAACACAAAGTATAAAGTAGAGGCTCTTGACATGAGCTACAAGGGCTATGGAAGCCTTTTGAATCTACAAAATCTGTCATTATTTAGACAAAACCATAAACAAAGTGGAAGTTCTCTCCTCCCTTCAGAGAAAAGTACTTCCTTCTTTGATGACCACTTCTTTCCAGTGGGGTCTCAACCTCCGAGGTCCTTCATGTAGGACATTTTTTTTGCCACAGTGTGTTGACTTTCCATGCCTGAAATGCTCTATTGGGCTTTTCAGCCAGACCAGAATGCTTTAAGGGCTGATTCTGAGGCCAGAGTGCTATTTAAAGCAATTGTTATTCTATGAGTCTGCTGTGTGGACTGCTTCACATGTTGGATCATTCACTCCTTTTTAATTCTATCTATTAAGACCCTTAATTCTATCCATATGATCACTTTAACACTAAGATAGTATTTTTACCACCCAGCTTAAGAGGATTTTAGGTCCTATGGCACCTTTTTAAAGTGTAACCAACAAGAAGTAATTCTGTAGGTATGTATTTGTATTGCAGAACTATACAGCTTTATAGTCATAAACTTCATATAACAATCTCAACCTGGGGACTATTTTTAAATGCAATACCAAGCAGAAAACAAGCAAATGGGGAGCATAACATTTTTCCTTGTAGAAAAGATTATCAACTATGTACAAAGACAAATAAGAAAACAGAAAACTGTATTTGCAATTCACATAACAGATACAATTCTTCTTCTCAACTCTTCTCCTTGCTGCTACAAAACGTTTTCTAATTACTCAAACCAAAGACTTGTTAGCATAATGAACATAGGAAGAGGCAGATTACAGAACTGAAAATATAAATGGCTTTCCAAATTAAGAGATTTATTTCAAAGACTGGGCAACAGAGACAGGCAGAGACAGATGGAGAGAGAACTATCCGCTGGTTCACTCCCCAAATGGCTACAACAGCAATGTCCACGCCAAGTCAAAGCCAGGAGCTGGGAACTCCCTCCTAGTCGCCCATGTGGCTGGCAGGGTACAAGCACTTGGATCATCTTCTAATGCCTTCCCAGGTGCATTAGCAGGAAGCTGGATCAGAAGTGGGACAGATAAGACTTGAGATTGATTGTGGGATGCTTGCATTGAAAGCAACAACTAATCCACTGAGACATGACTCCTCACACAAATAGCTTTTAAATATTTAAAACAGCTATCAATTTTATTCAAAATAAGGGAAATGCATATTAGAACTACCCAAGTTATCATTGTTTACCTAACTGGCAAGGATCTATCAGGTTGATAGTGTTTCTTTTATGATAGGAATCCTATTTGATAGGAGACTAGAAAGCAGTATTTTATACTTGGCTGATAGAAGAAGACAATAAGTAGTTTGCAAACTTAGAAACATATCAACTCTTTTACAAATAATCCCACTTCTGAGTATTTACTATGTAGATATTCTCTTACATGTGATGTTATACGCACGAATTACACTTTGCAGAGTGTTTTATAGTGCCAATATTTAGAAACAACCTTAAACAAATTATATTATTTTTAAAGGGTACACTTTGAGGAGTGAGGAATTTAGTCTAGCACTTAAAATGTCCAAGTCTCATACTGGGGTGCTTAAGTTTGATTTCCAGCTGCAGCTCCTGACCCCAGCTTCCTTCCAGTGCAGATCCTGTAAGTCAACAGTGATGGCACAAGTAATTAGGTTCCTGCTACCACATGGGAAATCCTAAAGTTTTCTAGGCTCTTAATGCTAGCTTCAAACCAGCTCCAGCCCTCTTGTGAAGCATTTAGGGGGTGAAAAATTAGATAGGAACTCTGTCTGTCTCTCTGTCTCTCTCCCTGCTTCATTGACTCTAAAATAAATTTATTTTTTTAAAGAAAGATTTAGTGGCTGGCGCCATGGCACAGTAGGTTAATCCTTACCTGTGGCGCCAGCATCCCTTATGGGCGCTGGTTCCAGACCTGGCTGCTCCTCTTCCGATCCAGCTCTCTGCTCTGGCCTGGGAAAGCAGTAGAAGATGGCCCAAGTGCTTGGACCCTTAAAAAAAAAAGAAAGGTTTATTCATTTATTTGAGAGGTAGAGTTACAGACAGAGAAGCAGAGACAGAGAGATTGGTCTTCTATCCACTAGTTCACTCCCTAAATGGCCGCAACAGCTGAAGCTGAGCATATTAGAAGCCAGGAGCCAGGAGCTTCTTCTGGGTCTCCCACCTGAGTGTAGGTGCAAGCACTTGGGCCATCTTCTGCTGCTTTCCCAGGCCATAACAGAGAGCTGTATTGGAAGAGTAGCAGCTGGATACTAACTGGAGCCCATATGGGATGCTGACATAGCAGGCAAAGGATTAGTCCACAACCCCAAAGTTCTGGCCCCTCAAATAAATTCTTTAAAAATGTACAAATGGGTAAGTTTTGGCATTTGTTTACAGAGTGAAACTATAGTTGTAATCAGGATAACAAGTATTTCACTAAATCTTATTTATATTGTCTCCAGCCCGTCTCTCTGCTCCTCTATTCCCAGGCAGAACAGTTAAATGTTTTCTTTCAGTATGTATTAGTATTTTCTAGAATTTTATGTAAATAGATCCACACATAAGTACTCTTACTTTATCTGGTTTATTTCACCTAACATGATAATTTTGAGATTGACCCATGTTATCATTTCAGTTATTGAGAATCACTTGGGCATTTTTCAGATTTTAGTAATTATAATTAAAATTACTAAAAAACATTCATGTACAAGATTCTCTATAAACATATATTTTCATTTCTCTTAGGTAAACACCAAGAATGGAATGGTTGGGCCATATGATAGATGTATGTTAAACTTAAATTTTAGTCAACTTCTATTTTACAAAATTGTTTTCTAAGTAGTATATCAATTGACATTTCTACCTGTACTCTATGAGGGTTCCAGTTCTCTCTTATCTTACAAAGACATGATATGGCCAATTTAAAAATTTTTAATCATTCTAATATATATATAGAAATATCTTAATGTGATTTTCATTTTTATTTCTTTATTAACCAACTAAACAAAAATATCTTTAGCATTTTGTCATGTATTCTTTCCTGTTCACTTATAAGAGGACCTCAAAAAATGCATGGAAAAGATATATTATGAAAAAATGTTTGTCTATAAATTTTGTTGTACCAAGATAAACTTCTCTTACTTCTATTTTCTATGAAATTTTGTAGCCCATTTATATTATTCCTCACCATTTGTCAAAAACACTATCCTTTCATAATTGAATTTCCTTTGAAACTTTGTGTAAAAGTCAGTTGTCCCCATAAGGATGGGTCAGTTTTGGTATCCTTTATTTATTATCATGTATCTTCCTTTAGACTTATGTCACTTTATCTCACTACTGTAGTTCTCTAAGAAGCCTTTAAGTAAAAGAAAAATCTATATTCCAAGTTATTTATTTTTCAAAATTGTTTCGGCTATTCTTAGTTTCTTTGCAATTCCAGATAAATTTTAGAATCAGCTTTTCAATTTCTACAAAAATATTTATAGTGGGATTACATTGAGTCTGCAGCTCAAGATGAGAAAGACTGATTTCAGAATAATATTAAACAATATTGTTCTGTACTTTTCAGTTTATATGCTTGCACAATTTTATCAGACTTCTCCCTAAGGACAACATAATTTTTGGTTATTGTGAATATTATTCTTTAACTTAAGTTTCTGATTATTGCTAGTATATAGATATAAAATTCTTCTTAATATTGATGCTTTTGAAAAAATATATTTGATTTTTTTGTTTAGCACTTTTAAAATAAACATTATACATATTTATGGGATAATATGTGAAGTTTCAATACATGTATACATGTATTGAATGTATAATGTCCAGTCAGGATAAATATATCTATCTCCTCTACATTTAAGCTTTCTGTATGGTAAAATCATTGCAAACCCTATCTTGTAGTTTTTAAAATAGAGAAATATACATTACATTAGTGTTACCTATAGTCATCCCACTGTGGAAAAGAGTTTCAAACATTTTTACTTCTAACTATAATCTAGTACTTGTTAATCACCTATAACTTGCTAAGCTCACTTAGTTCTAGCAGCTTCCAGTGGATTCTTTAGATTTTTCACAGACATTATTTTGTCTTCAAATAATGATAGCTTTCTTCATTTTATCCAGCCTGGGCACTTTTTATTACTTTTTGTGACCTTATTGCACTGGATAGGGTGTCTAATGCAATGGTGAATAGAAGTGATTAGAGTGAACAGCTTTGTCTTGTACTTATGCTTAGTGGAAACTTTCACTCTTTAATTGCTAGAATGATTTTGGCTGACAGGTTGCCATAGATGCCATCTATCAGAATAAAGAGATTATTTTCTATTCCTAATTTACTGAGAGTCTTAAAAGGTCAGCACTGGGTATTATCAAATGCCTTTTCCATGTCTGACCGTATGGTAATTTGCTTTCATTTTAAGATTAGTAATACAGAGAATTTCATTGTTAGATTTTTATTTTTGAACCAACTTTGCATTTGTAGGAGAAATCCCAATCATCAGGATATATTACATTTCTTAAAGGCTGTTGAATTTGATTCGCTACAATTTGGTTGAGGATTTTTGCAGCTATGTTCATGATGAATATTGGTATTCAGTTTTCTCTCTTTTTAATGCCATTATCTTATTTTTTTTTTTTTGACAGGCAGAGTGGACAGTGAGAGAGAGAGAGAGAGAGAAAGGTCTTCCTTGACCGTTGTTTCACCCTCCAATGGCCGCTGTGGCCGGTGTGCTGCGGCCAGTGTACCACGCTGATCCGAAGCCAGGAGCCAGGTACTTCCTCTTGGTCTCCCATGCGGGTGCAGGGCCCAAGGACTTGGGCCATCCTCCACTGCACTCCCAGGCCACAGCAGAGAGCTGGACTGGAAGAGGAGCAGCCGGGACAGAATCTGGCACCCCAACCGGGACTAGAACCCGGGGTGCCGGTGCTGCAGGCAGAGGATTAGCCTTGTTAGCTGCAGCACCAGCATATTCAGTATCTTAAATATTTGGCAAAATTCACCACCAAAGTAATGTGAACATGAGGATTTCATTGTGAGAAAATTTTAAGTGACATTAAATTTATTTAATAAGAATAAAAAGACTACTCTGATTATTTATCTCTTCTTGAATAAATTTTGATCATTTTTGTCTTTCAAAGAATTTTTTCTTTTCATATATATTGTCAAATCTGTTGTCATAATGTTGTTCATAATACTACCCCATTAGTCTTTTAATATCTGTGGGATTTGTAGTATTGTCACATCATTCATTCCTGATAATGGAATACTGTGTCTTGTGTTTTTTTCCTAACTGGTCTGCCTAGAGACTTAATTTTATTAATCGTCTCAAATAGCAATTTTTTTCTCTTTTGGCTTTCTGTTTTCAACTGAATTGAATTCTTTTCTTCTGAGTTTGAATTGCTCCTTTTTCTGGACTTTTTAAAATAATCATTTTTAAGATTTATTTATTTTTTTGAAAGGCAGAGTTGCAGAGAGACAGAAAGAGAGAGAGAGAAAGAGAGAGAGAGTTCTTCCATCTGCTGGTTCATTCCTCAAATAGCTACAACAGCCAGAGTTGTGCTGACACAAAACCATGAGCCTGAAGCTTCTTCCAGGTCTCCCACATCATACAGGGGCCCAAGGACTTGGGCCATGTTCCATTGCTTTCCCAGGTGCATTAGCAGGAAGATGGATCAGATGTGGAACAGCTAGGACTTGAACCAGCACCCACATGGGATGCTGACACTTCAGGTGGTGGCTTTACCCACTGTGCCACAGTGCCAGCCCCTCTAGATTTTTAAACTAGAATCTTTGTTTATTAATTTGGTATCTTTTTTTTAACTGACAGGTATAATTATAGACAGAGAGAAAGATCTTCCTTATGTTGGTTCACCCTCCAAATGACCATTATGGCCAGAGCTACGCTGATCTGAAGCCAGGAGCCAGGTGCTTCCTCCTGGTCTCCCATGCAGGGGCCCAAGCTCTTGGGCCATCCTCCACTGCCTTCCTGAGCCACAGCAGAGAGCTGGACTGGAAGAGGAGCAATGGGGACTAGAACCTGGCACCCATATGGGATGCCGGCACCGCAGGCAGAGGATTAACCAAGTGAGCCATGGTGCCGGCCCCCAATTTGGTATCTTTCTAAACATAAAAATTTAATACTCATACATTTTCTTCTAAATACTTTAGTTGCATTCTAATTTTCTTTCAGTTCAAAATATTTTCTAATTTGCATTGCGATTTATTTTTTTGTAAATGATTAATTTAGAAGTAAATTGTCTACTTTCCAAGTATTGGGAGATTTTCCAGAGATTTTTTTTTTTTAAATTTAGTTCAAGCTGAGAAATTGAAAAACAAGAAAATAACTGAGACATTTTGTAAAACATCTATTTAGAGAATCTGTTTTATGCACTATGCATAAGCGCTTTCCAAGCTCAATAATAAAAAAGCAAGCCAATTTTTTAAAAAATGTGCTAAACATGTGAAATATCTTCATTGAAGAAAATTTTTAAAGAATATCATAATACATAAAAATCCTATCCACCCCCTTAAAATGGTAACAGCAATAAAAACAAAATCCAGATCTGCACCACCACGTTCTGGGCTCTGGCATGACAAGGGCCACCTTCTCTTTCTTTCGCTTTCTTCTTCCCTTCTCCCTCTGGTCCTTTGTTCATTAAACAGTCGGTGTCTGCACAGCGGGAACTCCACGCTTGTGGACAGAATCAGTCTCCTTGAGTACAAAAGTAGTGCCTCCATGCCACCAGTGTCTGACCGATCTAGGCCTGGTTCTGGGCACCTTGGTGTCCTCTGAAGACTGGGGTTTAGAACTTGATCTGCTATTTCTGTTTGTGCTGCTGTAAAGATTATGTTTAAACGTTCAGTTGTATTTAGTTGTTGATGATGAACACTGAAACAGCAGAAAATAAGAGTAATAAAAATGTTGACAGTAAAAAAAAAATAAATAAAAACAAAATCCAGATGTATCTAAGTGCTGGCAAGAATGTGGAGCAACTGTAACTGTCACACAATGATTAATATACAAAATGATACAGTCATTTAAAAAATAGTTTCATTTAAATATAAAGTTAAATATGTGCTTACTATGTTACCCATCATAACTATCTAGATATTTAGGCAAATGAAATAAAAACCCATGTTCACACAGTAAACTGCATGCAAGTGTTTATATTGGTTTTATTTGTAATCACCAAAAGCTGAAAACAATCCAAATGTCTCTTCATTAAAAAAACGATTTATTTATTTATTTGAAAGTCAGAGTTACACAGAGAGAGGAGAGGCAGAGAGAGAGCGAGAGCGAGAGCGAGAGCGAGAGAGAGAGAGAGGTCTTCCATCTAATGGTTCACTCCCCAATTGGCTGCAATGGCTGGAGCTGCGCCAATCCGAAGCCAGCAACCAGGAGCTTCTTCTGGGTCTCCCACGCACCCAAGGACTTGGGCCATCTTCTACTGCTTTCCCAGGCCACAGCAGAGAGCTGGATTGGAAGAGGAGCAGTCAGGTCTCTTGGAGTCCCAAGAACAGAGATCCTGGAGTTCTGATGTTCAAAGGCAGGAGGAAAAGGTAACTTGGCTCCAGCAGAAACTCAGAAAATCCTTTGATCTCCTGTTTTTTTTTCTTTTTGGGCCCTCAGCCAATTTGATTATGCTCACCTCCATGGAAGATGGATCTCCCTCCCACAGCCTCAGTGCCAGTCTCTGCTGGAAATGCCTTACAGATACCTCACACAGTAATGCTTTACCAGCTCTGTATACATTCCTTTAATCCATTCAGCTTGACACCTGAAATGATCATAGTAAGTAAAATTATATTACATTAATAGTTTATATGCCATTTTTTAAAATTTATTTGACAGGTAGAGTTATAGACAGTGAGAGAGAGAGAGAGAGAGAGAGAGAGAGAGAGAGAGAGAGGTCTACCTTCCATTGATTCACTACCCGAATGGCCACTACGGCCAGCACTGCGCCAATCCGAAGCCAGGAGCCAGGTGCCTCCTCCTGGTCTCCCATGCTGGTGCAGGGGCCCAAGCACTTGAGCCATCCTCCATTGCCCTCCTGGGCCACAGCAGAGAGCTGGACTGAAAGAGGAGCACCCGGAACTACAACCTGGCGCCCATGTGGGATGCCGGCACCTCAGGCAGAGGATTAACCAAGTGAGCCACAGCGCCAGCCCCTTATATGCCATTTTATGTATTAGAGTATTTAAAATAACTTTTGTGTGAGGTCTTAGGAACCAAGAGATTTCACTGTAAAAGGACTGGAGAAAAAATGTCTAAGACTGATTTTAACATTTAATTTCTTTTTTTAGATTATTTTTTTAAAGATTTTATTCATTTGAGAGACAGAGTCATAAACAGAGAGAGGGAGAGACAGAGAGAGAGAGGCCTTCCATCCACTGGTTTACCCCCCAAATGGCTGCAACAGCTGGAAATGGGCTTTATCTGAAGCCAGGAGCCAGGTCTCCCAAATGGTTGCAGGGGCCCAAGAACTTAGTTCATCTACCGCTGCTTTCCCAGGCCACAGTCAGAGAGCTGGATTGGAAGAAGTGCAGCTGGGACATGAATCAGCGCCCATTTGGGAGAGGCAGCCTATTATGCCACAGGGCTGGCCCTTAATGTTTAATTTTAACACAATATAGTATATTGTATGCCTTTAGTCAGTTTTCTATAGTGCAAAAATGTATAGCATAAATTAAATTTTAAAATTTTCTCCCTTATGTTGGATTTGCACTGATTTTCCCTATTCCTTGTCATTTGTCTTTTAACACATGCATTTTAAAAATGATTGTTAAGAGTATTCTTATGCTTACTCCTATATTAATTATTATATAGACTGTAAAAATAAAAATAAAAGATGGCATGACTTGTATTTAAAAGAAGCACAAATTACAGCAGAGGATAGAATAGATGGAAAATGGAGGCAACATACATGAAACCAATGAGAACAACTCAGAATCTGGAAGTAACTTATCCTAATTCAATTTAATATGCACACACATTGGAATACATATAGATTTTAATTTTATGACTTTAAAATCACACTTAAATCTTTACAAAGTATGATTTTTTTTTCTGACAATAAAAATTTAATTAGTAACTTCGATTGCCTTGTTCCTGTACCTAAAATGCAATCTGTCATGTGGGTGGGACATGTTATTATCTCATTGTGTCATTCACTGACCAGCTGTTAATTTACATTAAGCCGGGATATTTGCTTAAAAGAGCAAATGATTCAAGGAATCATCAAAATACTTCTTACTAGTTCCAGTGAAATTCCATCCTAGTGCATTCTGTTCATCAGCCCTGACTTTGCAAACAACAACAGATGGACTCCATGGCCCAAAGGAAGAACACATGCATTCTAAAGTCAACTATAGTAGAAATTCTCAAAGAAAAAATTAAAAATATGCAGTGGTGTTTGGAGGCAAAATTGTAAGGAATTTGCATGTTTTGTGGGTTAGATATAAATATTTCAGAAGTATATAGACAGAAATACTTTCCAAACCCTTGATAATAGTGGAGAAATACAAATTTTTTTTCAATTTTTTATTTATATAAGGTGAAAAAATTTCATGTATTTCATGCATATAGATTTAAGAGCATAGTGAAACTTCCCACCCCAGCCTCCCTCCAGCCCAGTCTCCCACCCCCCTCCTCCTTCCTTTCTTATTCTTTCTTTTAATTTTTACAATGACATATTTTAGTTTATTTATATTCATAAGCTTATTTTTAAATTGGTAACATCATAGTTTCAAGCTTTTACACCATATTATATTCTTCTGGTTCATAGATTTGTTATTCCATCAAAAATCATTTTTATTTTAGTTAGATACTTCAGACGGTTCTTGGTCTCGTTTGGAGAGAGGGCTACTTGCAGTGCAAGCTAATATTTTTATGTCAAAGAGTGAGTAATCATATCCTTCTCTTCTTGTTCACACTTTTTACTAGGCAGGTGAAGTGTTTTGCAAATTTAGAACATATGTACCATCTGGCTTTGGTGTACATAATTCATGCACTGAAAGGTGGTGTAGTTATATGATTAAAAATAACTACTTTGGAGTCAGATAGACTTTCCTTTCTCACAGATTGTGTGAATATGGCTGTTTACCTTCTCTGGGGTTCAGTTTTCTCATCTCTAAGACTAGGGCAACAAAACTTATCCATAGGATTTTCATTTGGATAATGGAGTACAGAAAACTGTTATCAGTTTAAAAAAATATATATCTTTTAGGATGGAACACTAATTAGCAATTGTCTAAGTTTTTAGTAAATATAAAGAAAATCTTTATGAAAAAAGAATTTTTTCCTCTATACTCCAATATCTTGTATGAACTGATGCTAGGATCATACAATGCTGAGAGAAATAAATGAGATGAGACACAGAGAAGGGGACATGCCAATTTGATGCTGGAGTCAATCAAAGACATAATGAAGCACATGGGTGCTCAACCAATAAGGAAAAACTTACGTGAAAAATGTACTTAATTCACTACATTTTTAGTGGTATAGGCACCAAACCTATAGAAAGGCCTTATACTGCTACCATTTTAAACTGTAGAAGCCATAAAGAGACAGTTTTCCATGAGATTAAGAAATTGTATGTTCAATGTTCAGACAATTCTGTGGGTTTGTGTATTGCATTTCAAAGAGAATAATGAACTCTATTTCTGTTTTGTGATTTGCTTTTCGTCCCAGGCCTCCTGTCCCCTTTGGGATTCTGCATAAGTCATTGATTGCATCTATCACATCAGTCATTAAGTCTCCTTATTTCCTGGCAATCATTGTGGTAGTGCTGAAGTTAATGGATGTCTCTTGGCTGTCAATCAATTCTGCCAAAAGTGATCCCCATATAGTCTCCCAGGTGACAGATTCTCTGTACATGCATAAGCCATACAAAATGGGTTGGGCCAAGCTTGTGAATTGTTCAGGATTTGCACCTACCTCCTTGACTGCTAGCTATAAAAACCAGCACTGTGGAATAGACTCATAACGTGAGCTACACTTATAAATGCAAATTTTCCATCAGCTATATTTTTTCAAAGTAAGACCATGCAGGTCAAATTAATTTTAATAATATGTTCTACTTAATATAGCACAACCAAAATACTATCATTTTCACATGTAAGCATCAGAAAAAACTTTTCAATATTTTTTCATATTGCACCCAGAAAATCCAGTATGTGTTTCACATTCACGTCAAAGTCCACTCAGACCAGTCACATTTCAGGTGCTCTCTAGCCTCATCATGGCCAGTGATCTCCATACTGCACATTGTAGACACAAACAGCTTCAGCTGAATCTAGAAGAAGCAACCAGAAAATGCACTGGAACAACGACTTAAGAGGATATGACTAATCTGATTTAAGGAAAAATGCAATTACACAGCAAAACATATTCCCATTCAAAAATTCATGATGGGTGATAACTGTTATTTAAAAATAAAACTCCCAAATAGGCAAACTTGGCAAGGGATGCTTTAATCAAACACATGCTATTTCACCTCTTTAAAATTAAAACTGTGAGCACAAAACATAAGGACCAGATGTCATCAAATATTGATGTGACTTCTGATTGGAGTTGATCAGAAAGGAAAACTCCTATCACAGACCTGAGAGTAATCAGGGCACAGCTCTCTCTGAATATTTGAAGGAGTCTCAGCAGAGGCCCAACACAAATCCTCTAGATTCAAAGGGACCTAATATTTTGCATTTATTTTGAAGAATCTGTTGAAAACTCCTTTGTTTTCATTTACAGCTAATGCAGGATCTCCTGTCTTCTGAGAACTGGCTTCCTTTATTTCCATGCTGACAAACAGAAGAAGCAAAGTGTTCAGTTTCCTCCTTCTGTACTTGTAATTCTTGTGTCTCAGTCTCCTTCTGGAAACAGTCCCCCATTTAAATGTTAGGAAATCATTAAGAATTCATCTACATTCAATCTTCCCAGTATCTGTCAAGATTGGTCACGGAGTGCCAAACAGCTCCCCTCGTTCGTGGAGCTGAGCTGACCTGAGCAGAGCTGACAGCCTGGCACTGAGCCTTTATTTCCCAAAGCAGATTTTGAGGTATCTGACTTCTATCAGATTTAATTCTGATGACGTCTACTGGATCCATTTGTGAAAGCCATAGGGGAAAATATGAATAACATGGGAAAATGTCTATAGTGTAATCACATTACTAGGATAGATATTTCATTTTTCAGTAGTTGTCCTGGTCACAATTTACAACTTATTGTCAGCTGGTTATTGCAGTTTTCAACAGACACGTTTTTCTCTTTTGTGAAGTTTGTTGACTGTGTTTTGTACAGCTGTTAAAAGTATAGAAGCATGTAATGGAGCAACTAAAATAATTTTGGTAATTTTGCTTTATTTCCTAATCATTAAGAAGATTGTGATGTTAAGGAGAGACAAATTAGACATAGTTTATGTGTTAGCACAATATAGACAGTTAATTGATGCAAAGATATAAAAATAGATTTTTTTATTATGAGTAATCTTGTGTTTTCTTGTATTGGAGAATTATACCTGTAAACAATGTACTATTCAAAGCACAACACTGAAATGTTCAATTTTGCCTAAAAAACCAAATCATTACCATCAAACAGTGCATAACTTGTAAATTTATCAAGTCACATATGCCTTAATGATAGAAAATCAACAAGTGAGTTACAGTTCACCATTTGGAGCTATTTGGAGTGAAAAAGACAGTTTACTAAAAGCAGTTATTTAATTTCCCTTTAATTCTTGTAAAATCTCAGCATAAAAATAACAAATGAATACCAAAAGGGTCAAATGACATATGCTACAAATTTTTACTTTTACAGAAGCCTGTATTAAAATGATTTGGGGAATGTCTTTTTTTTTTTTTTTTTTGACAGGCAGAGTGGACAGTGAGAGAGAGAGACAAAGAGAAAGGTCTTCCTTTGCAGTTGGTTCACCCTCCAATGGCTGCAGTGGCCAGCGCGCTGTGGCCGACGCACTGTACTGATCCGAAGGCAGGAGCCAGGTGCTTCTCCTGGTCTCCCATGGGGTGCAGGGCCCAAGCACTTGGGCCATCCTCCACTGCACTCCCAGGCCACAGCAGAGAGCTGGCCTGGAAGAGGAGCAGCTGGGACAGAATCTGGCGCCCCGACCGGGACTAGAACCCGGTGTGCTGGAGCTGCTAGGCGGAGGATTAGCCTGTTGAGCCACGGCGCCGGCCCAGGAATGTCTTATATGCTAAGAAAATATCTTTGAACACATACACTTCTTTTGCACAGTCCTAATCACATGCTATGTCAAAACACAAGAAATCAAATATACCTTCCCAACATGTCAGATCCTGGAGAGAGGGTATTACATGGTCTGAATACACTAGAGTGGAGATTAAGGAAATGAAATAGATAGATTGCAGTTGCAGTTTTTTCTGTGGTTCTTTCAAAAATAGAAGAAATTAAGTTGTGGGCTAAAAAAAGAGAGAAATTTAAAATACCTAACAAAAATGTAAACAAGACATATATACGTGTACATATTAAGAAAAAATCTGTGTATACACATCTTATATGTATGTAGTATATTGCATTATATATACCTACTTGTGTATATACATATATGTACACACACATACACACATGCATACCCACACATAAAACCAGTGCCACCTAAATGCATAGATGCATCATGGGCTAACTTGAGCACTTCAGGTTTTGTAAGGTCACTTTTCATGTAGACTACTTGGAAAATTGCTGTTAGTCTCTCCTGTGCCACTTCCACGAAATCAGCATGAGCAAGCCTGGCTTCCTGGCAAACAACGGAACATTCAGCTCATGTGTAAGGAAAGAGATCCCACCAATGAGAAGGGAGGGCACAGGCTGGGAAGAGTGACAGCTCTTGTACAAAAGAGCAAAGAATGGTGATTCCGGAGGAGGGCTGGGAGAGCAACGCCTCTCTCCATGCCTACCACAGTATAGATTCCACAGCTGGCTCCTTGGCAGAAAACTCACCCAGACCCTGACCTTGGCTGCTTTATAGAGGTAACCTTTATGTGAAGAGGAACTGTTGTTCAACAATGTCTCTGATATGCTTGGTATAAAATTTTTCACATCAAGAAAAGGAAAATACATGGAAAAACATATTTTTCTGTCTGCCTTTTTATCCCTAGTGCAGGATCAACATTCATGGTTTACTACAGAAAATTTCCTACATCCCCTGAGTGCTTTACAGTCCATAAGACGTATAAGTAACATTCAATTATTGTACACAACAATAGTTTTTATTGATTGACTACATTTTCCTTTCAGTTCGAGGCCACAGTAGAACTAGTTCTGCCTAGTTCTTTGAATGGATAATTCTGTGTGGCGCTCTCATTCCAGTGGGCTTGTTGGTACCTTCTGTGCTTGTTGCCCTTCATCCACAGCCCACTTTATGAAAGTGGCTGCAATGGTGGATTTACTGCTCCTGTTTGTTTGAATGTTAACTGCTTGTAACTTGTCATTCTCAGGACTCATGTTACTGACCATCAGAGGGGGCAGGGTATATTGCACCTTGCATCTGAAAGTGTAGGAGCGAATTTTACACTCTTGCACTATGAAGCATATATTCAGCCGAAGAACACAAAAAATGAGAATCTAACCTAATTTTTGTTGAATGTGGAAAGACTTGGGATGTTCTCAATTCTGGAAGGAAAAACTGTATCCGCAGAGTTTACATGCCTGTGTATGTATAGTTGGCTTTCTACTAAGATCGGTGGTCAGCTCATTCAGAAATTTCAAGACATATCTCCTTTGAGAATGATGTGCTATTGTGCTTGCTAGCTCCAAGTCAGAAAAGGTTTTCTCCCTTTCAGCTGGCATCAGGCATAGTGTTGAATCACTCACCTATTTATGTTTTTGCCCTTCTTATTTTTTTGGAGATTACTGGCTATGATTGATGGCTCTGTGCAACTGGTAAAAGCAAAAAGAAAAAGAAAAAACTGCTCTAGAATGAAAAGGGGAAAAAAGCAATAATCCCAACAGAAATTTGTGACAAAGCTGTTCAGTAATGATTGCTCAGGAGTAAAAATTTACTTTCCTATTTTCTATCTCAGATATTATTGTCTACATGTAATAACCAGATCATACTATAAATGAAGGAAAATGGTTTCTACTAAATGAACAAATATTTTTAGAACACACTGAATACCACTCCATTTGGAAGGGTATTTCAGATAATAAAACAACATTGTCCCAGTGTGCACCTTCTATAACCCATACAGCACTTTATTCTTTCTATTTTTAAAATCCTTTATGAATTTGTTTGAGGCAGACACATACACACACACACACACACTCACAAACACGCACACACACACAGAGCACGAGCTCCCATCCACTGCCTCATCCCCTACTCCTTGGCACTGGGCCAGGGTTGAAGCCAGGGTCAGGGAATACAATTCAAATCTCCCACGTGAGTAGCAGGGACTCAATTATTTGAGCCATCACTGCTATCTTCCATGTCAGCTAGGAAGGAAGCTGGAATTAGGAGCCAGAACCATGCGTCAAATTCAGGTACTCCAATGTGCGTGACTGACACCTTAACTGTTAGGCTGAATGATCGCTCCCATGATTTTAGTTGATACAATACTTGTTAGTTGTCTGTTGATCAGTAATTTTCCTTGAAACATTAAGCCCTGAGAAAGCTAGCATCGGTCTATCATGTTCCTTACTGTTTTTCCATCACCTAACATATATTATTTGCTTAATAAAAATTTTAAATCAATGAATAAATGGATAAAACAAGGATGCTTAAGATAAAGTTTCATTATACTGTGTATACTTTGTTATGAAAAATCAACTACGGGGCCAGCATTGTGGTACAGTAAGCTAAGACACCACTTGTGATGCCAGCATTCCGTATTAGAGTGCCTGTTTGTGTCCTGGCTGCTCTGTTTCTGATCCAGTTTCCTACTGATGTGTCTGGGAAGGCAGTGGAAGATAGTCTTAAATTCTCAGAATGGGAGACCAGGATGGAGTTTCCAGCTTTTGGTTTCAGCCAGTTCTAACTGTTGCCATCATTTAGGGAGTTAACCAGTGGATGGAAAATTTCTGTCTGTCTCCCCCTCTCTCTGTTACTCTGAACTTTAAATAAATAAATAGATAGATAGATATTTAAAAAGAAAAATCAGCAATTTATGTATTCCTATGATAATGTAAAGAACTGGTAAGAGTAATTAATATTCACTAACAGGTCAGTGCTGGTAAGGTAACCAGAAATATGGCAAACAAAACAATGAACCAATTTGGATGATAATGTGATGAATTTAGTCTTAATCATTTTAGGTTCCAGGAATTGATGGGCTATCTGCTTAAGAATTAGAATTTCTGACTTTAAAATATTGGTAGTAGAGCCTTGTGTAATACGCCAGCATGAGGAGCAGGGACAGACCAGCGGATTGGGGGTTAAGGACATTGGAGGGAGATGAAAAGGTGAAGAAGTTCCTCAGTGCCAGAGAAGTGTTTGGGTAAAAGATGAGACACAAGAGAAGGGGAACAGAATGGGTATTTGATTTGTTCCCAGATCCTGCCTATTTAAGTCAGAGTGAGAGTGAGATTGTGAATGAAATACAATCAACCGCTATGCAGATATTTACTGAGCCTTATTATCTGCAAAGCATGGTAATAGTCTCCGAGAGGATAGAGGAAGGTCAATTCCTAAGTGGTCCTCATGAGAATCTATAATCTAGTCAAGAGGATGCCCTTTCTTTAATCGTTGATCATTCACAAGCGTAAAGTAAGCATATGTGTTGTAGTAGGTACAGCTACTTTTCTCGCAGTAATCTCTTCTCCAGGCTACACATTCCAGTTCTTTCAGTGGCATCCAACCCTGTTTGCCACTCCTAGTCTCCTTTCAATATATCAACATTGCCTTTAAAGCAGGATATCCAAGTTGTGTCAGATGTGAGTGGTGCGGCTGTTATTTCCAGGGGGTAGAATTACTTAGACATTTTATTTCTATTCATTCTACTAAAGCAAGCAAAAAGTATTTTTATCATGTTATAAGAATATGTCAACCTATGTTAGTAATAGAAAAATTAGAAAATAGATAAACAAAAATGAAGAAAAAATATAGAATCCCCTACCCCCACTATCCAGCCTTTGAATATATTTAAATTTTTTTTTTTTATTATTTTTTGACAGGCAGAGCGGACAGAGAGAGACAGAGAGAAAGGTCTTCCTTTGCCATTGGTTCACCCTCCAATGGCCGCCGCGGCTGGTGCACGCGCTGCGGCCAGCGCACCGTGCTGATCCGAAGGCAGGAGCCAGGTGCTTATCCTGGTCTCCCATGGGGTACATGGCCCAAGCATTTGGGCCATCCTCCACTGCACTCCCAGCCCACAGCAGGGAGCTGACCTGGAAGAGGGGCAACTGGGACAGAATCCGGCACCCCAACTGGGACTAGAACCCGGTGTGCTGGTGCTGCAAAGCGGAGGATTAGCCTAGTAAGCCGCGGTGCCAGCCTGAATATACTTTTATTTATTAGCCTTCCTATCCAGCAGCTGCACTACAGGCCTGATTTTCCTAACTTTTTCTAGCATCTCTATATTCTTTTCTTTTTTTTTTTTTTTTGACAGGCAGAGTGGACAGTGAGAGAGAGACAGAGAGAAAGGTCTCCCTTTGCCGTTGGTTCACCCTCCAATGGCACCGCGCTGTTCCAATGGCAGGAGCCAGGTGCTTCTCCTGGTCTCCCATGGGGTGCAGGGCCCAAGCACCTGGGCCATCCTCCACTGCACTCCCTGGCCACAGCAGAGAGCTGGCCTGGAAGAGGGGCAACCGGGACAGGATCGGTGCCCCGACCGGGACTAGAGCCCAGTGTGCCGGCGCCGCAAGGCGGAGGATTAGCCTGTTAAGCCACGGCGCCGGTCAGCATCTCTATATTCTTGGGGACACCCCACCTTCACCCTTTCTTTGTCCAGCAGATGCTATTTGTGCCTTTCCTGAAACTTATGTCCAGATCTTCCATCTTTCTTGGTCTTCCTCTCAGATCAAGGCTTCTGTCACCATCTCCACCAGCCTGCTGCTTGTAGTGTTGGGTGTTGTTTATTCTTGCCCTGTGGAAAACGTCTGAATGCCTTTCCCCAAGTTGATTGTCAGTTGTTTTGTCTTTGTCAGTGTTGATACCAGTTATCACCTGCATCCAGAGCTTGTGGTATATTTCCTCTCTACCTTACACGCTACCCACATGGCTGTTGGAGGCCTGTGGTTGTGCCCAGACCATAAGAAAGTGTTCTTGGAGAAAAAATGGCTATACTCATTGCTATTAGAGAAGGCACTTCAGTGATGGATACACAGCTCAGTCTGTCAGTTCTAGTTAATGTCAATCGAAAACCAAAGTCCCCTTCCAGGAGACACTGACCTTGTGGTTTTCCTCTGATCACTTTCTTGCCTCAGGATTTTCCCACTGCAGTTTCCTCTAGCTCTCCACTCCTCAATATTGCTAGAGGTATAGGCTCTGAAGACTACCTTGAGATTTCTGTCTCATTGCTAAATGATGGCTGCTCATCTGGTGTGTGCGGCTGGTTTCAGGGCACGGCAGCATCTTTGACGCTGAGTTTAACAGTAAACTCTAGACTTAACTGTCAGCTCACCCCTCCTTATCACTCAGGATTATAACAACCCAAAAGTCTTATTCAGATAGGCAAAACCAAGCAGGAAATTATTGCCTTAAAAAGCTGAAAGCTTGGGCTGGTGTTCTGGCACAATAGATACATCCGCCAACTGCAACATGAGCACTCTCATATGGGTGCTGGTTTGTGTCTAGGATGCTGCACTCCAATCCAGCTCTTTGCTAACTGCCTGGGAAAAGCCGTGGAAGATGGCCCAAAGTTTGGGCCTCTGCTACCACATAGGAGACCTGATTGGAGCTTCTGACTTCTTGCTTGGGCTTGGCCCAGCACTGGCTATTGTGGCCATCTGGGGAAGTCAGCCAGCAGTTAGAAGGTCTCTCTCTCTCTCTCTCTCTCTCTCTCTTTCTCACTCTTTCAAAATAGCTAAGTTAATCTTAAAAAAAAGTTGAAAAGTTTGGTTACCTTTTTTCTTAGGTGAAAATATTTAAGATATATTCTTTTAGCAAATTTCAAAAATACAATAGATGATCATTAACTATAGTAACCATACTGTGAAAATTATTCATCTCACAAAAATTTATACCCTTTGGCCAAGATCTCCTTGTTTTTCCAAATTCTCAGTCTAATTTACTCTCTGTTTCTATAAACTGAATTTTTTTAGATTCTCCATGTAAATGAGATCATGCAGTATTTTTTTTTTTTTTGCTGTGTTCAGCTTATTTCACTTAGTGTGCTGTCTCTTAGATTCATCCATGTTGTTGCAAGAGGCCAACTTTCCTTCTTCTTCTATTTTTCAGTACTGAATAGTACTCCATTGTGTGTATGCTTATGTATATATTATTTCTTATTTTCTTATCTATTCATCCATTGATAGGCACAAATTACTTCCATATTTCAACTATCGCGCATTATCACAATACAGATATCTCTTTAGCATGTTGATTTACTTTCATTTGCATATTTGCATATATGACCATAAGTGAGATTGCTGGATGGGACAGTAGTTCTATTTTAATTCTTCAAGAATCCTCCATATTACTTTCATAATGGTTGTACTAATTGACAACCCCATCAATCATGTATCTACCTCCTTACTAACACTTGTTGTCTTATGAATTTTTGATAATTGCCACTCTAATAGATTTTAGCTGATGCCATATTTTGGTTTTGATTTTCATTTAAATGATGATTAGTGATACTGATCATCTTTTTATACATCTTACATATTCAAATTTTGTTTCTCATTCATACCCCAATAAAACTGAAACAACCTGAAAATTTTGGGATTTGCGGTAGGGCTGTATACAGAGACTCGGTGACAGAGTCAGAACTGGATTCTCTGTTCACTTCTGAATTCTATTTCCCTGCTGCTGGCTCCACTTTTGGACAGCCACTGTCATGCCACAAAAAGATGGCCTCTGTATAGCTCGAGCCAACGTTCTTCTAGCCTCAAGTTTGGAGAATAAAAGGGCTCCATCCAAGATTCAATCAGAAAGTTAATATAAGTCCAGATTTGTCCCTACTTGAATGAAGACTGAGTGGAATTCTATAAAACAAAAAAAAGTTCAAATAAGGCTCAAATTAGTCCTGTGACAACTCCTAAAATAATGATTGTGACAGAGGAATAAAAGGTACTAATTGCCTCTGACCAGGGACGTATGCCAACTCCTAGAGGCAGGAATGGAACTTGTCCCAGATGGAATTGGATCACTTCTACCAAAAGAATAGAAAATGAATGTTGGATTATTCAAACCCAACAAGTATTTACTACAACCTGCCATTGTCCTGTGGGATACTGGTGAAAACACAAATGAGTCTGGTATTGTCAGTCTATACCTAGAAAGGAATCCCATACACATACACGTGGAAAACCTATTCCATATTCATCTTTATTTTTCAAAAATGAGTTCTTGCTAGATGCATTGTCTGGTAAACCTGCTATTTTTTCCTCAACATGGTATAATGGTCATCTTTCTATTCTAACCTTTGATAAAAATTTTCTGTTTTTTGGTAAATTCATACATTATTCTTTCCTTTTTTAAAATACTTTTTCTTTTTACTTTTAAAGGAATTTATTAATATATCAGGGTCACAGAAAATGCATGTTAATTACTACATCATGATTCTCATAAATTCTCATGTTAATGTGATATTAATACAAAGAAAACAGACTGAGCGTAGTTCATAGATCCAATTCTGTGAATATAATATTGTAAGAGAAAGTGTAGCTGTGATTTACTTAAGTCTCCTTATATACTGATGTCAAATTATTAGAACTTCAGTTCCTTTGAATTTTAGAATAGGAGATCAGCTTAGAACTAACAATCCAATGTTTAGTTCTTTCACCCAATTAGGAAACAGATCCAGAAAAAATTGCAAATGCTTACAAAATCACAAAGCAAGAATAATACAGATACGTATTATTACTAATAATCACCTTTATTTCAACTCATTTTCTTCCCTACTCTCCAATTGCTTTATACAAAATAATAATATCATTTGAGGATCCATCATGCATTTAACTAAAATATAAAAAGTTTATTTCAATGACATTTGCCCATGAATCCATTAGCAGAAATGTAATTAATTTGACACACTTTATTTTTTGCTTACAGTAGCTTCATTTATTAATCCACTCTACTGTTTCATGAGAATAATTAAAGCTCTTGAGTATATATATATATATATATATATATATATATATATATATATACACCTGCCTTCCTAGGCACAAAAATATTCTCTTTTATGAATATCACAAAGAAAATTAAAAGGTGTCTTGTTCATTTGATGAGAAAACAATAAATTATGTCATGGAGAGATAAAATGACTTGCATACTAGTAACGTTGAGTCAGTTGCCTCTTTATTTTGGCATCTGTGAATATTATATCAGCTCTGACACTATTTTCCTTTATACTTTGAGTATATCTTTGAAGTTATTTTTGTTGTCTCTGGTATTTTTTTTTCTTTTTGTTTGACAGGCAGAGTGGATAGTGAGAGAGAGACAGAGAGAAAGGTCTTTCTTTTTGCCATTGGTTCACCCTCCAATGGCCGCTGCAGCCAGCACATCTCGCTGATCCGAAGCCAGGAGCCAGGTGCTTCTCCTGGTCTCCCATGCGGGTGCAGGGCCCAAGGACTTGGGCCATCCTCCACTGCCTTCCCGGGCCATAGCAGAGAGCTGGCCTGGAAGAGGGGCAACCAGGATAGAATCCGGCGCCCCAACTGGGACTAGAACCCGGTGTGCCGGCGCCACAAGGCGGAGGATTAGCCTGTTAAGCCACAGCGCTGGCCATCTCTGGTATTTTTGAGTCTCCTCTTGCTCAGTGAGGACTGTAGTCTTCCTGGTGCTGTTTGTGGAAGTTCCCACTAATCTTTCGGCTTGGGATTGGTCATGTGCCCCACATTCCATGGTTTTCCTTAGTCTTTTTTAGGTGTCTTTAATTTCCCTCCATCTTGGATTTTAGAGTGTTTTAAAATAATCACTGTGGGCGATCCCAGCAGTTGGCTGAGCCCAGGCACATTCCCCACCCCAGCCCTCTACCAATCAGGTAAACCGCTCCCCACTGTGGCCCAGGCCCATTAAGCCTACCTGGAAAGCTACGTGACCTTCAAGTTGATTGGAGAGGCATATTGGCGCCAGTATTGGTTCTGTCCTGTAGTCAGTGTTCCCCTGAATTAGTTACACCCTTTCTATCTGCTCTTTAAAAGACTGTTAATAAACCCAGACATGTTCAGAGAAGCCTGTCCCCAGTGTCTTTTTGTGGGAAAGTGCACCCCGCCTTGCTCTTCCTTGATAGTGTGGCTTTGCAGGACTAAGCTGCAAATTACTATGATAATTTTAATGATCTGTCAGTATTTTAAAATTTATTGTATATGAATGAGATGGACATATTTTTATTTGATTATTTTTATAGCCATTGTTCCTATATTCCTGATGAACTATTTTTTTTTATTTTTTTTACTTGTTGAACTCTTCATTTAGAGGAACAGTAAGCCTTTGACTATAATATAAATTAAAAATATGACTGTCTCAAAAATTAAAAAAAGAAAGGGTGGTTGCTGTGGTGCAGTGGATTAAGCCACTATCTGCAGTGCTGGCATCTCATATGGGTGCCAGTTGGAGTTCCAGCTGCCCCACTTCCTATCCATATCCCTGCTAATGTGCCTGGGAAGGCAGCAGATGACTCAAGTACTTGAGACCCTGCCACCCACATGAGAGACCTGAGGGAGATTCCTGGATCCTGGCTTCAGACTGGCCCAACCCTGGTCATTTGCAGGCATTTGGGGAGAGTGTACCAGTGGGTGGAGGTTCTCTTTCTGTGTCTCTCCTTCTCTGTCTGTTTCTTTATCTCTTTGTAACTCTTCCTTTCAAGTAAATAAATAAATATGTAAAAAAAATTAAAAAGGAAAAATAATTTTAAGAAACCCAATTTAAAAAGCATAAAATGACTACTTTGTTAAGATTCCTTTTCCCCAGCCCAGTAAAAAGTATCCCTATTATTGGAAGGTTCATTCCTTTATAACATGTTTCTTCTGTGAATGTTTGAAATATCTTTTTCACAAATTCAGGCAGTATTTCCTATTTTCATGCCTCATTATTACCAAGTGCTGCACAGCATTGTAGCTGTCACCAATGTTGTTGCCTTTCTACACTGTTAATTTTTTCTCCCGATGATTAAAATTAGGAGGAAATAATTTTTTTCCCTGTGAGAACACTCATTAGGAAGAGTTCATTCATATTTCTGGTGTTTTTCAGCAATTACTGTCATTGGTTTGTAAATCTAACTCAGTAATTCACTGCTGTAAACCAACTTGGATGCTAGCATAAGCTACATGCTGCACAATCAGCTTTATCAAAAATGAAGATGTTCTTCACCCCCTTTTTTTTCTATTTGCATTCTTTCTATCTAGGTCCCTGTTGGTTCAGGGAGGTGAAAAACAGGTTACCTCGTGAGCTTCATTAAATCCCAGGCCAGAGAATGATGTCTGGACACACTGAATACAATTTCACGGCCTTGTGTTAAAAGAATGCTAGCTAGCTGTCCGTCCAGTCCAACGCTGCCCTTCCCCCATGAAGCTCCCTAAAGATGGTTCTGACTGGGGCTGAAGAAGTTCATTGAAAGTGAGGGACTTTGTGTCTATAAATGGAAGAAAAGATCTTCTATGTTTGATGGGGAGAAGATGAAAAGGAATTATCAAAGGAAGTATAAGGAAGAAATGGCTAGAAATTGAGAAGTGGTGCAGGAAATTAGAAATATAGGAATCATAGGATAAGTTTCCCTCAGTAGCATCTGTTGTGTTATGGAGTATGCATATGTGGACTTTGATAGTAAAATAAAAGTGATTGAAAATAACAAAAAGGGCAATATCAAAACTTTATCTTATTTTTAAATAAATGATAAATGATACAGATAGGAGGAAAGGAGTCCATGAAGAAAGAGATTTAAAAATATTAGAAAGGAGAGAGAAGAGTGTGGAGAGAGAGAGAGTGACAGAAAGACACACACAGAGGGAGAGAGAGAGACAGAGACAGAGACAGACACACACATAGATACACACACACAAAGATAGACACACCACACACATACACACAGAAAGAGAGAGATGAGAGACAGAGACATAGATACACACACACACAGACACACCACACACACACAGACAGAGAGAGACACACGCAGAGACACACACAGAAAGAGAGACAGTGAGAGAGAGACAGAGAGAGAGAGAGAGACAGAGAGAGAGAGAGATCTTCTAACTACTGATTCACTTTCCAAATGTCCATGTCAGAATTGGCAAGGGGAGCGAAGCAATTGTGGGGAGGGAGTGATCCAAAGCTGGGAGCCGGGAACTAAATCCAAGTCTCCAACATGGGTAGTATGAGCTAATTGTTTGAACCACCACTGCTGTCTCCCAGGTGTGCATTAGCAGGAAGCTGGAAAAAGGAGCCAGAATTGGGCATTCAACGCAGGTCCTGCAATGTGTGGGCCTCCAAGTTGGCACCTTAACCATCTTCTTAGAGTTCATCTTCTTAGAGTAATTTTAAAATGAGTATTGTGGATTCCTCTGTGGGCTCCCGTATCTGTATTTAAACATTCAGATGATTTGTAGGAACAATAAAGATTAAAAACTATTAATTAAGCAAGTTGGAAAGGGATGGGATCTAGTGTCTGCAGGCGAATGGTGAGCTTTACATAAGATATAAATTTCCTCTGACACTGGTTGGAATGATGAGAAGCTAGACATATGTTTAATACAAGGTGAAGTGAAAAAGATATATCAAGAGCAAGATCGAAGGCGTGCATTGTTTGAGTCCGCACGGTATTTTCTCCTTGTTCATTTAGAGACAGGAGTGATGTTCTGGGCACCTCAGTTCCTGTGCTAGTTGTTTACTTCTGTGCTTTAATCCTCAATAGTGACTCCAGAGAGTAGACAGGATTGTCTCCTTTTAGCTTGAAAAAACTGAGGCTCATATAAATCATCATGATACATCCAAACAGAGGACAGGAGAGAGTCTGGCCCCAAGAAAATCTTTTTCCAAATCTCTGGTTTCTTTAGCATAAGATAGATAGGGATCAGCAATCTTTTATCTTAGGGGCCAAAGAAGATGGATTTTAGACTTTGTGGGCAATTATCCAACTTTGCCCCAGTAGTGCAAAATCAGCCATCGACAACATACAAGTGAATTTGTACACCTACTTCCAGTGGCACTTCATTTATGAATACTGAAGCTTAAATTCCACAGTGTTTCACATGTCACAAAGTATTATTTTGATTGTTTTAACCATTTAAAATTGTGAAACCCATTCTTACCTTGGAGTGTGGAGAAAAACCAATGGTGGGATGGATTTGGCCCACAAATCATGGGCTGAAATGACCAATCAAAGGGCAAACTAAGCCTTACATCATGAACTAAAAGTCTGAAGCAATCATTGCTTTCCAGAGGAACAATGATTGTTAGTTGGACCTAATTTTGCATCATTTGATCCTGGGTCAGAAAGTAGAAAGTAGACCAGGATAGGGATTATGCTGAATAAACTCTAATTTTCTGTCTAGATTCATGTCCTCTACATCCCAGGAATGAGGAGACTATCTGTCTTCTCATTTTTTGATTTTTGGTTGGAGTTGGCCAATGGGGAAAACCAATAGGAGTGGAGAAAAGTACAGTTAAATTTTTTTCTTTCTGTGTGCCTTCCTGAAAAGTCCGCTCAGTGGATATTTGTTATAAGAGTGCAACTCCTTTGCTGGTGTACCTCGGAGTAGGACATCTTTTTGCCCAGCATCTAGGAATGCCTTTTCTTCTCTGTTCCTAATCTAGGGGAAACCAGTGTTCCCTGTGCTACTAGCCATGGTACTACCATATCCCTCATATTTTTCCACACCTTTTTCACATCCTTATGTAGAATCCATTTATCAACCTTCTCTCAAATTATACAGTTTGAATGTGTCCCCTATGTCTATGAGGATCTTATTATACAGAGAGCTGTAATTGCTTTAAAAATTACTGGAAGGTCTTTCAAGAGTATCTCATCCTCTGCAGGAAACAACTTCTTCCTACAATATGTCTATATTGCACCTTCTAATTTATTTTTAACAGCTTTACTGAGACTTAATTCACTTCCATTAAATTTCAAATATATGAAGTGCACATTTTAATAATTTTTGATCTATGTAAATACCTGTAATACTATCATCACAATCAAGTTAATGAGCATATTTATTATCCCCCAAAGTTTTCTTTTTCTCTTTAGAATTCCCTCCCTGCTCCTCAGACCCACCCACAAGTTATCATTGGTTTACTTTCTATCATCAAAGAGCAATTTATAATTTCTAGAAATTGAAATTGAATTATGCAGTGTGTATTCTTTTTGGTCTTTGTTCTTTCCCTTAGCACAATTATGACTTTTAGTATTTTTAATCATTGTAGCAGTGCTTACTACCTGCTTATGCCCCATATCCATTGGCCTTTGTTTAGAATTTAAGTTCTTCAAGGGATGCTAGGCATGTCTTTGTACTCCCAGACTGTAGCTCAGCACCTCTCAAAAAGCTGGAACTCAATGATTATAGAAGGAAGGAAGAGGAAAATGTAAGACAACAAATAGTCTCCATTCCCTGAAAGCCATTTGCCTTCATGACGATGAAATGTCTGAAATTCCTGTTTGCTGTTGAAGGCAGTCAAGAGCATTGTCCCCTCAGTTGTGAAATAAAGCCTCTACCACGTCTGTAGATGTCCCATGATGCCATGTCTTCATCCCTTTGTCCTAGTCAGGACTGAATTGGTACTTGTTCTGCACACTTTGGTGTGACCAAGTCTCATAGACAAGGCCAGGCTGATGCCCAGCTTATTCCAAAGGGACCCAGGGCTGAAGGGCTATGTGTAAACGGAAGGTTTTAGATAGAGCTACCTTCAAATCTCTATAATTGCATAGAAACACTGTACTTGTCCTGTAAACCATTGACAGATACACTTTTGCTTAAACAGCCAATTATCCCTTAGAGAGTTTTACTTATTATGAACAAATCTAATTTGCTCATTTGTTTTATTTTCTGATGTTCTTCCTCCCTTTTGGTAGAAAAGGTTTCCCTCTAGCATTATTTTATTCTGCCTGAAGATCTTTCTTTAATATGGCTTGTAGAGCAAGCATGCTTGTGATGAATTCTTTCATCCTTCCTATATATAAAAAAGTCCTATTTAGCTTTGTCCTTGGTTTTGAAAGCTATTTTGTAGGTTAAGTTCTTTTCCCATTCAGTATAATAAAGTTGGTAGTCCATTTTCATTTACATGATTTCTAATGAGAAATGGCTGTTATATTTATCTTTGCTCTTCTTCCATAATGTGTCATTATTTTCTCAGGCTGTCTATAAATTTTTCTTTTTCTCACTAGTATTGAACTATTTAAATGTTCCTTGGTGCAATTTCATTATTGAGTAATTTTCATGAAATTTGGATTTTTTCAGGGATCATTTCTACAAAATCACTTTGATTCTATCTTCTCTTTCCTTTCTTTCAGTGATTCCCATTACATGTATACTCAGCTGCTTAACATGACCCTTAGCTGCTTGTTTTACTCCTTTTTTTTCTGCATATTTGATTTTTGAGTTTCTGTTGCTATGTCTTCAACTGCACTGATTTTCCCTTTTGCCATTTGTTCCTTTCAATGCACTTTATCTCTAAAAAGTTTAGTTATTAGATTTCATTCTTTTTTTTATATCTTAGTTTTCTCTAGCTAACTTTTGAGCACATGGAATACAATTATAATTGTTTTAGTCTTGCTGTTTAAATATTGTATTATATGTGTCAGTTGTGGCTTGGTTTTCTGCATTGATTTATGCCTTTTTGATACATTCCTGCTTCTCTGACTCTCTTGTAATTTTTGAGTGGATGCAAGACATTGTGAATTTTACTTTGTTTGGTCTTGTACATATATTTATTTTCATAAATTTTCCCGAGATATTTTCTGAAATGATGTTTTGTTTACTGAAACATGGTTTAATATTTTTTGAGGTACTACTTGTTAGATTTGTTATGAGTCAAAGCAGTGCTCATTTCTCTACCAATATTCCTCTATTCTTGAGGCTTTTCAATTTGGTTTGTAAAAAATAAGCACCGTTCTCAGTCTTGTGTCAGCACCAGGAATCATTGTATTTAATAATTTTAGGCAGATTTTCCTCATGTAGTAACCTGAATGATTACGTTAAACAGTACACAGCCAAATACTTAAGGGGTATGCTTTATAGATCGTCCAAATCTGTGGTATTCCCTCTGAACAGAGCTCCTCTTTATGCTACTCTTTCCTGAAAACTCTAGGTGCTTTGTCTTACAGGATCTGCCCTCCAATTTTTCATTCTTTCTTTAAAAAAATTTTACCTTATTTATTTGAAAGGCGCAATTACAGAGACAGAGGGGGAGGTAAATGGAGCGAGATCTTCTATCTGCTGGTTTACTCCCCAAATGGCCTCAGAGGCCAGGGCTGGGCCAGGCTGAAGCCAGGAGCCAGGAGCTTTATCTGGGTCTCCCACGGTGGTACAGGTGACCAAGAACTTGGGCCTTCTTCCAGTGCTTTCCCAGGCCATTGGGAGGGAGCTGGATTGGAAGTGGAGCAGCTGGGTCTCTAATTGGCACCTATAAAGGATGCTGACATTGCAGGTGGTGGCCTCAACCATTATGCCACAGGGCTGGCCCCCTCCAACTCTTTAACTTGGGGAGTCTGCCAGTCCTGCCTGCCCTCTACTTCAGTTTGGAAACTCTCAGGTCAGTCATAGGGATCACCTCATCTATTGTCCATGTGTTAGGAACCACTGTCCTTGTTTGATGTTAGAGTCTTGAATTGTTTCTTGTATTTTGCCAGATTTTATTGCTCCAGGTGGGAAGATTAATCTTGTCCTTGTTACTCCATTTTTTTTTTAATTTATTTGACAGGTAGAGTTATAGACAGTGAAATAGAGACAGAGAGAAAGGTCTTCCTTCCATTGGTTCACTCCCCAAATGGCCACCATGGCCGGTACTGCACCAATCTGAAGCCAGGAGCCAGGTGCTTCCTCCCGGTCTCCCATGCTGGTGCAGGGGCCCAAGCACTTGGGCCATCATCCACTGCCCTCCCAGGCCATAACAGAGAGCTAGACTGGAAGAGGAGCAACTGGGACTAGAAACAGCACCCATATGGGATGCCGGCATCGCAGGCGGAGGATTAACCAAGTGAGCCATGGTGCCAGCCCCCACTCCATTTTGGATGGAAGCTGAAGTCCATAACATTTTTTTTTATTGGACAGGTAGAGTTTACAGACAGTGAGAGATAGACAGAGAGAAAGGTCTTCCTTCCATTGGTTCACTCCCTAAATGGCTGCTACAGCCGGAGCTGTGCCGATCCAAAGCCAGGAACCAGGTGCTTCCTCCTGGTCTCCTATGCGGGTGCAGGTGCCCAAGCACCTGGGCCATCATCCACTGCTTTCCCAGGCCACAGCAGAGAGCGGGACTGGAAGAGGAGCAGCCGGGACTAGAAACAGCACCCATATGGGATGCCGGCATTGCAGGCGGAGGATTAACCAAGTGAGCCATGGTGCCGGCCCCAATCCATAACTTTTGGTAAAAGAAAAATATATCCACACTTTGAAACATATGACTTGGAAAAACTTTTGAAATTAAATAGTTCATAATTCAGACATTGACTGTATTTATAAACACTCTCATCTAGAATTGGAAAAATGACAAAATCAAGACAAATATATTTTTGTGCCATATTACACAGTAAGATGTATTGTTTTTATGAGACCTTAAGGTGTTTAAAATAAGCTGAAATATCTTTCAATGCATGAAAAACATGCATTCTACACTCATATATAACACTTATATGATAGGCTTTCACTGAAGGAGACCACTTGTTTCGTTTACTCTTCTCTAACAAGTATATTTTCTCTCTTGTCTGTGTGAGTCTTGGGTGTTTTCTTTCTAATTAAAACATTTTATTTATTTTTATTTTGCAAGAGAGAGCTAGAACGAAAATGCTTATTCTCTGATTTACTCTTCATATGTCTGCAAAGGGTGAGGATAAAGCTTGTAGCTGAGAACTTAATCCAGGTCTCTTACATGCATGTCAGAAACTAAACTCTCTGGATAATTGTAGCTCCCTCCCAGGGTCTGAAAGAAGAAAGTTAGGAGACAGAGGCAGAAATCCAACCCAGTCACTCTAACATGAGATGTGGGCATCCAAACCAGCATCATAATTGCTAGGCTACGGTTTACCTCCTGGGTGATTTTTATCAGTAAAATGTAATGGGGAGCTGGAACTCCAGTGCAGCAGGTAAAGCCATCATCTGTAGTGTTGGCAGCCCATATGGGTGCCGGTTTGAGTCCTGGATACTCTGCTTCCAATCCAGCTCCCTGCTGATGTGCCTGGTAGGGCAAAGGAGGACAGCCCAAGTCCTTGAGCCCCTGAACCCATATGGGAGACTGGAGGAGGCTTCTGGCTCCTGACTTTGGTCTGGCCCAACCCTGGCAGTTGTGGACATTTGGGGAGCTAACCAGTAATTCATTTCTCTCTCTGTCTCTCCTCTTTTTCTCTGTGTCTCTGACTTTCAAGTAGATAAAAAATAAAATTAAAAAAAAAATAAAACAGTAATGGGTAAAGCAATGATCATGGTACTGTTTTAGATTTTCAGGTTTTTTTTTGCTCATTTTATTTTAAAGATTCATTTATTTATTCAAAAGGTAGAGTTACAGAGAGGCAGAGTCAGAGAGAGAGAGATAGGGAAGAAAGAGAGAGGTCTTCCATTCATTGGTTCACTCCCCAAATTGCCACAACAGCCAGAGCTGTGCTAATCCTAAGCCAGGAGCCAGGAGCTCCTTCTGGGTCTCCCATGTGGGTGCAGAATGCCAAGAACTTGGGCCATCTTCCACTCTTTACTCAGGTCACAACAGACAGCTAGCGTAGAAGTGGAGCAGCTGGGACTTGAACTGGCACCCATATGGGATGCTGGCACAGCAGGCAGTGGCCTTACCTGCTACGCCACAGCGCCGCCCCAACTCATTCTTTTCTTTAAAAATGTTTACTGTAGCACATTTTAAAGTACTATTTCCTCCTAAATGTTTTTGTAAAATAATAAATCCTATCCTAAACTACTAAAATAAGTATGCAAAGAGAGATTTTGTATTTGGAAACTGTAAAAGTTTTTTTAATAGACATGTATATATGTAATTTTTTCCCTCTTCTCTATGAGAAGGGTCACTTTGTTGCTAAGAAACAATAACTGCTTAGCAATAGATACATACAATCCTGGTAGGTGTTAGGTTTTGTCTACTTTAGTTTTGAATGGCAAAATCATGCTTTATTTTATTTTTAAGAATCATTTCATTTATTTGAAAGGCAGAGTTATAGACACACACACACATACACACACACACAGCAAGAGAGAGAGAAATTTTCCATCCATTGATTCACTCCTCAAATGGTCATAACCACCCGGACTGGGCCAATCCAAAGCCAGGAACCAAAATCTTCTAGGTCTCTCACATGGGTGCATGGGCCCACATGCTTAGGTCATCCTCTGCAGCTTTCCCAGGCTCATTAGCAGGCAGCTGGATCAGAAGTAGAGCAGCTGGGACTCAAATTGGTGCCCACTTGGGGTGCTTGTGTTGCAGGTGGCAGCTTAACCCACCATGCCAAATGCTTGTTCCAATTAAAAACAAACAAAACCAGGGGCTGGCGCTGTGGTGCAGCAGGTTAATGCCCTGGCCTGAAGCGCTGGCATACCAAATGGGTGCCGGTTCTAGTCCCAGCTGCTCCTTTTCCAATCCAGCTCTCTACTGTAGCCTGGGAAAGCAGCAGAAGATGGCCCAAGTCCTTGGGCCCCTGCACCCACGTGGGAGACCTGGAAGAAGGTCCTGGCTCCTGACTTTGGATCGGCACAGCCTCACCCATTGCGGCCATCTGGGGAGTGAACCATCGGATGGAAGACCTCTCTCTCTCTCTGCCTCTCCTCTCTCTGTGTAACTCAGACTTTCAAATAAATAAATAAATAAATCTTTTAAAAAAAAATACAAAACCAAACAAACAAAAAAACAGCTCATAATAAGACATATGTCCAATAGATGTAGAACAAAAAAATGGTAATAGTAACATTAAATCAATCGGGTTTAATGTTCAAAATCTGAGAAAAAAATTTAGATATCTTCCACAGGCACTTTGTGCAAAAGAACAGCCCTTGATTGAGTTTTAAGGTGAATATTTAGGGACCTGTCTCCCTGGTGCTGCTCCTCAAATATGCCCAAGTACTAAGATTTCATCACTAAACAGCAACTATAACTTCTATAACTTTTTTTTTTTGACAGGCAGAGTGGACAGTGAGAGAGAGAGACAGAGAGAAAGGTCTTCCTTTGCCGTTGGTTCACCCTCCAATGGCCGCCACAGCCGGTGCACTGCGGCTGGCGCACCACACTGATCCGACAGCAGGAGCCAGGTGCTTCTCCTGGTCTCCCATAGGGTGCAGGGCCCAAGCACTTGGGCCATCCTCCACTGCACTCCTGGGCCACAGCAGAGAGCTGGCCTGGAAGAGGGGCAACCGGGACAGAATCAGGTGCCCCAACCGGGACTAGAACCTGGTGTGCCGGCTCCGCAGGCGGAGGATTAGCCTAGTGGGCCGCGGCGCCGGCTATAACTTTCTGATTGCATTCTTTAATTATTTTTGGAAGTGATCTAAATTGCAAAAAACATGTATTGTTATCTGGAATGTTAGAAGGTTGCATTCAGTTTGGATGAAGAAAGAAATTGATCCTTTGGGGTCTGCTCTGTGGCATAGTGGGTCAAGTAGTAATGCTGGCATCCCATATGGGCACCAGTTCGAGTCCCGACTGCTTCCATATCTGATCCAGCTCTCTGCTATGGTCTGGGAAAGCAGTAGAAGATGGCCCAAGTCCTTGGGCCCCTGCACCCATATGGAGACCTGGAAGAAGCTTCTAGTTCCTGGCTTCATATCGGTGCAGCTATGGCTGTTGTGGCCATCTGGGGAGTGAACCAGCAGATGGAAGGCCTCTTTCTCTCTGCTTCTGCCTCTCTGTAACTCTGCTTTTTGAATAAATAAATAAATCTTAAAAAAAAGAAATTGAACTTTTGAATATTTTTATATTTTATAAATTAGTTTTTATGCAGAAAATGTGTTTACAATTAATAATTGTTTTTTATTTAATATCACAGAAATAAGCTAATCAATCGCAAACCTACTGTGTAAAGCCTAATTTCATCTTCAAGTTCTGCAACTTTTGACCTTGTAAGAAGAGTTAACAGTAGGTAAACCCATTTAGATGTTTGAAGATTTTTACGGATTTTTGTCATATTTTCCTTAAATATTATCTTTGATTTATTCCTACTTATATTTTAAGAACATTTATAAGACATAATATAATTTATGCAAGGCTATTATATACATTATTCCTTATTTTCTCATGAGCTAAGGTGGGCATGCAATACTGTTCACATTATCAAACAAAGAAAACTGGTGTTTCCCAGTTTTATTGAATGGTCATGTTCCTATAGTATTTGTGCAACCAAGGTCTAAATGAAGTAAATGTCAGCAAAATGCTCATTATATTTGTGATCAATTATTAAAATTGCTATCCCTTTATAAAAGATTCACTGTTTATTTTGTTGCAAGAATCAAGGGATTATAAAAATGAACTCAGGCTTCAAACAGGATTTAAGATGAATCAATATATTTAAAAATTAATATGTGAATTGGGGCAATTCACTTTTTCTTGACATTTCCTTCATTTACCTTTTATATTTATCATTTATTTTGCTTGTTGCTTTTTCATACATTAACAGTATATAAAAAAGCATTCACATTGTTACACTTAGGACTTTGTTATGGTCACAATTCACTCATGCTATGATTAATGATAGTGAATTCCTTCAAGTAAAAGATTAGACCACTAAAAATTATGGTGAATTATAAACAAATTGTATGACCATAAGCCTTCGTTGTAAGCAGAAAGCCTGTGCATAATTAGAAATCAGAAAACGCATGAAACACAAAATGCTTGAATTCTGTAAACTTTGAGGAAAGACCTCATTTTTCCAAGCTATAAATGATATATGGTTCAAAACGTTTTAAGAACTGAGCCTTGTTCCGAATTTGTTATAAATGGGAGTCAGGTTTTGCAGTTAATTTTAAAATATATCCATCATTCACTGGAACAGGAGTTGAAATAGTCCACCTCGAGTTCTGGGTCTAGGGCACAGGGCTCCACACAGCAGTGAATATTTCAGTGCAAAAGAGGAGAGAGAATGGAATGAGATTGCAGGAAGGCCATGATGGTGAATGTCACAGAGTGGCTCTGGGACAAAGAATATGCTTATTAATATTGGTAGGTTTATCAAGTAAGTGAATGAATGGATGAATGAACAATTTACTGCATAAATGAACATATTTTTGCCATTTTAACTTAGACACTTTTAACTTAAGTAGACCACGACCCTTATCAGATGTTAGTTCACAAAGATCTTTAGATTTGTGATTACTTTCTTGTTCCATTCCATTATAAAGTTACTCTCCAGAGGGCCCCCCTCCCCCATTTACTCCTTATATATGATTACATCAGGGCAGTAGTCCACCAGAGAAATGGAACAGTGTGTAGGCTGTGATGGCTTTCCACATGCTACATCTGTCCTTCAATTAAAAGATGATATAGTAAAGTTAGATATCAATACTAGATTTTCTGAATTACAGGACACATAGGAGATGAGATCTAAGTAGGAACTGCTCTCTGGCTTAATTTAACCCTCTAATTTGATTTGATTCCATTTCAAATGTGCTACAAAGGGGCACTGTTCTGAATATTCTTAGCAGTACCAAATGAATGTTAGGCCATGACCTCTGTCTTCAAGGAGTTTATCATTTATATGAGCAGAAAAGAGATGCCTGACCTACCACAATTTTTTTTCAAAATTCAGAGCATGTTACAACTTCTTGACCAAGACTCTGGATAAACGCATCAGATACAATAATGTTTATGTCATTTCCCTACCCCTTCCACAAACAACACCTACACATCCACCCCCACACACAAGCCTTTGATGCTTTGTACAAAAAACAGTGCAAACAGACATCAAACACTTAGCAGTTTCCCCAGGACTATAATAGCATAAGTAGCAGAGGAAGTCAAAAGTCAGTGTGTTTTTTGTATTTTGAAAGGATGAACTTTATAATATCAAAGAATACAAATTGCAAATATTGCAGGCTTCTGGGGACTGACAGGCTGTCATATACTGGACAGGATGTATGGGAGGGAGACCAGTTCAAATGACAATCTATGTATTTTCCATGGAGTTTGAGAATCATGGAGAGATAAACAATTAGAAAAAAAAGTGCATAGGAAAATACATTTGGGGTGGCACTGTGGTGCAGCTCCCTGCTAATGCCTGGTAAAGTAGTGAAAGATGAACCAAGTGTTTGGGCCCCCGCAACCTATGTAGGAGACCTGAATGAAACTCCAGGCTCCTGGCTTTGGCCTGGCCCTGCACTGGTCATTGGGCCACTTGAGGAGTGAACAACTGGAATGAAGATCTCTCTCTCTGTCTCTGTACTTTTGATATTCAAAATAAATAAATAAATAATAAATAATAAATATTTTTAAAAAGAGGCAGAGAAAGTTAATACTTAAAAAATGTTGTATACCACAAATATGTACAATTTCTATTTGTTATTATACTTCAATAAAGCTGAGTGGGAGAAAGAAGACATGCTAATAATAATAAAATGATTAAAATTCTGCAAAGGTGATAAATATTGAATAAACAAGATGAGCATATATCCTATTGGGGTACTAGGAGCACACTGAGTTTCAAAGCTTGTATATTGCAAGGATGTACATTTATGTAAAGATGATAAAATTCTACAGCTAACTTTGGTAAGCTGCAACTGCAGAGAATCAAATCAACATATTTCAGACTCCAAGAATCCTCAAGATCTACAGAAGCAAATGTAGTTTCTTCTCTGAAATTTTCCACTTGACTGTGTCTGGTCTCAATCTGATAAAATCATTCATAGGTCATTCACCTAAATTCACTCCTGGATACTTTCCCAAAGTCAGCAATTACAGGGAAATAGTCTGTTTATTCTTAATAACAATTTCCTGTACACCAAAAAAGACTCTCACCTTAGATGCTAGTAAAACAGTATGCACTGACAGAGAGCTTATGTAATATCTTTCAAGACAGGAATTTACACCATGGGAGAAGTATCCCCGAACGTAGATCCTATAACACCAGAGCAGTGTTTGGTAACTCAGACTGGGAGATACTCATTCAAAGGCTTAGCATGCAATGAATAATTGCTGAGTCATTAAAGAGGAAAGTACCAAGAGAATTAACACTTTTTCTGGGTCCCAATAGTAGGAGTCTTCTTGGAACCAGGCCTTAGGCACATGCGACAGGTGCAATAAGTCCTGGTTACCTCACCTATACTCGTGAAGAAAAGGAGCAAGAGTGCTCTCTTCCCCCAAGTCAAGAGCTCCCAGGATTGGGGCTGGTGAACAAGGACTAGTGTTCACAGAGGTCAGTTCTGTGAAAACATTTCAAGGCAAGGTATCAGAGATTGCAGTGACACAGAATCTGCACCTGCATCCAAGCCTTGGCCATGGCAGGATGCTACAACTTGGGGACATGCCCGCCTGAAGTCACCAACACATCTTTCTTGCTGCATTTTTGCTGTGACTTCCCAGGTGTCCACCAGCCCTCCAATTATACATTTTATATTGATTCCTCAAATGATTTTTAACTGCCATCATACTGATGATAAAAAGACAACAGTTGGGGCCAGTGCTGCAGCCTAGTAGGCTAAGCCTCTACCTGCAGAGCCAGCATCCTATATGGGATCTGATCCATGTCCTGGCTGCTCCTCTTCCAGTCCAGCTCTCTGCTTATGGCCTAGGAAAGCAGAGGAGGATGGCCCAAGTCATTGGACCCCTGCAACACGTGGGAGACCCGGAAGAAGCTCCTGACTCCTGGCTTCGGATCAGCCCAGCTCTGGCCATTGCAGTCATTTGGAGAGTGAACTAGAGGATGGAAGAACTTTCTCTGTATCTCTCTCTCTATGTCTGTAATTCTGCCTCTGAAATAAATAAGTCAATTTTTTTTTAAGGCAACACTGTAGGACAGTGTACTTAGGGAGACTCAAAATCTCACTTTATTCTGGATTTTTTTAATGTATCATCTCTGGTCACTCTCTTAAAATTAGCTTTTAATTTTGTTTGTAATTTATTTTGGAGAGATAGAGAGATAAAAAGAGAGATTACATTTGGAGGTTTAATCCCCAAATACCCACAATGCCTGGGGCTAAACTGAGGCTGGAAACAAGAGCTGAGAACAGATCCACGTCTCCCACATGGGCGTCAGCAGGAATCCAATCACCGGAACCAACACTGCTGTGTCTGAAGGTCTGCACTGGCAGAAAGTTGGGGTCAGAAGCCAGAGTCAGGTATCAAACCCAGGTCCTCCAATGTGGGAAGTGAGGGGCCCATTCCCTAGGGTAAGCGACTGTTCCCTGACCTCCCTCTTTAAATATCTCACCTTGTCACTTATGTCACTCGTTCTAAATCCTTACCTTACTCTCTGGTTATAATCAGTGCTCTATGTTGTTATTTTGGTCACCATACAACTCTTGCCAACTCCTAAAAAGAGTTGACTGCACAAAGCAAAGATATATGACTTCAAAATCCAGTATTTTTAAGTCTATGAATAGTGCACAGTCTAAAGCACTCTTTGCAAGGCTAGCGCTGTGGCATAGTGGGTAAAACTGCTGCCTGCATCCCCTGTGGGCACCAATTCGAGTCCTGGCTGCTCCACTTCTGATCCAGCTCTCTGCTATGGCCTGGGAAAGCAGTAGAAGATGGCCCAAGTCCTTGGGCTCCTACACCTGCGTGGGAGACCCTGAAGAAACTCCTGGCTCCTGACTTCGGATCAGCACAGCTCCAGCCATTGTGGCCAGCTGGGGAGTGAACCAGCGGATGGAAGACCTCTCTCTTTCTCTGTCTCTCTCTCTCTCTCTCTGTCTCTCTCTCTCTCTCTCTCTCTGTCTCTCTCTCTGCCTCTGCCTCTCTGTAACTCTGCATTTCAAATGAGTAAATAAATCTTAAAAAATAATAAAGCACTGCTTGCAATGTCACACTCCCATATGAGGGCCACTTAGAGTTCTGGCTGCTCTATCTCCAATCCAGCTCCCAGAAGATGCATCTGGGAAAACAATGGAAGATTATCCAAGTACTTGGGCCCCTGCCACCCATGTGGGAGACCAGGGTTGAGTTCCAGATGCCTTTCTTTGGTCTGGACCAGCACTGGCCATTGTGGCCATTTGAGAAGTGAATGAATTAGTGGATGAAAAGTTCTCTCTCTCTCTCTCTCTCTCTTTCCCTGTCTTTCCAATAAAGAAAAAAAAAATTAAAAACATTAAGTCTATGAACTCTGCTTCTTCCACAACTGCATCTCTATTAGTATTTCCCCACAACATCATTGTGGCAGACTTAATAATATCTATTTAAATGATTATCCTGCTTGTTCTTGCTATAAACAGGGTCAGAGGAAACATGAAAGTGAGATACCTTGAGTTTCTGTGTCACCCGCCTCAATTATTGAGGTTTATACTGCCATTTACAGAGAGTGATTAGATCCAGTTACCTAATATTTAGCGACACATGTTTTCTAAATCCATTTTTACTTCCCTTGACAGAGAAAAGCATGTGCAAGAGCTGGGCCGAAGACTGGCTGCTTTCCTAAACTGAAATTGTTCAAATGGCACTTCCTGATGAGTCAGAGAGAGTCTATGGGCAGGGTGCTTGTGTGTCATTACCAAGGTTACTGAAGCTCTGTACCCTCAGAGCATATTTTCAGCATTGTTTATTCTGTATTGAGAGAGATGGGAGAATTTGAGGGCCCCCAAAAGGCTAGTCTGAAAACAAATTTTACTCATATTTACTTCATCTGAAATTCATGCCATAAACATCATCTATAGATACACATCTTCTAAACAAATATGGAAAACAAATAAGGATACTTTTTCCTCGCTAAATGCCACGGTTACAAATTACCTAGCTGACACAATAGTGGGAGTTAGTTACCTGATCAATAATTCATTGCATGTTTCTTCAATCAAGGGAGGACAGATATCTGACAGGTGAATAGAGTGTCCTTTTATTATGAAAATTAAGTAAGGCATTGTATATAGAGTACCTGGAACTCAGAAGGTACTGAATATACTTTGATTATAATTAGAGAAAAAAAAAACAGCAAAAATAAATTGTTTTAAGTTTCCAAGAAAGTGTTCTTTATGATCTTTTTCTTTAATTCCCTCTAATTGTGGTGAGAATTGAGGCATTGAGTTCACAAAAGCCCTGATAACCCCTGGAACTCTTGAAATGAAGCCTTTTTTGGCTTTTTCTCTATCATTCTTTTTTTTTAATTTATTTTTTATTTACTTAAAAGACAGAGTTAGAGAGAGAGGAGGAGAGACAGAGAGTGAAATCTCCCAAATGCTGGTTCACTCCCCAGGTGGCTACAATAGGTAGGGCTGGGTCAAGCAGAAGCCTTCGCTTCATCCAGGTCTCAGGTGTGGGTGCAGGGGCCCAAGCACTTGGGCCATCAGTCACTGCTTTCCCAGGTGCCTTAGCAGGGAGCTAGATCAGAAGAAGAGCAGCTGGGACTCAAACTTGTGCCCATTTGGGTTGCCAGCATTGCAGGCAGAGGCTTAACCTGCTGTACCACAGCACAGGCTCCTGCTCTATCATACTAATTCTGAAGTATTCACGCTGAGATTTATATGATTGATATTAGATCATTCTTGGATATGGAAAAGAGAATACAAAAATACCAGGTAAAATTTAGGAGGAAATTGTGATTTTTCTATCTGTTCTAACTACCTAAATAATTAGAAAAGGAAAAATAATTTTATATAGGCCACTAAATGGACTCTCATTTCCTATGAGAAACAAGATCCAGATCCCTTTGGAAAATCACCAAGTCAAACTCTCTTCATCAAATTTACCATTGCCAAACACTCCTCAGAAGAATTAGGAGGACAGAGTGCTTTCAACTAATGTTCTTGCCCTTGGGAAGCCACTCAACCTCCATTGAGTCTTGATGCTCTGTTCTGTAAGAGGAGTGTAAAATCACCACTATCCACTTCTCCAGTTGTTATTAAAAATCCACTGAGATAATGTATAACCTCTGGTTCAGGAAATATTTGTGGAACTAAATTTTACAGGCAATCTACTGGGCACTGAAGGTACAAAAATGAATAAGCCACATCACGTCACCAAAGACAGAGTTTGACAAATAATGGGTGCTCAGCCTAGTAAGCACCAAAAGAGACATATGACAAAAACCCATTTACCCATTAAGTCTGCACTCATAGAAGATGGATTATGAGAAAAGTTTATTCAATAGAATATGTGTGACACATATACACGTTCACCTTAACTTCTACAATTCTGCATTTGTTGGTCAGTACTTAAAAGTTATTTATCAATTTGAGAGGCAGAGAAACAGAGATATATCCCATTTCTTGGTTCACTCCAGGTGCCCGCAACTGTCAAGGTCAGGCTGAATCCTGGAGCCAAGAGCTAGGAGCCAGGAATTCAATCCAGTTCTCCCACATGAGTGGCAACGACCCAATTACTTGAGTCATCATTACTGCATCCCTGGGTGCACATTAGGAGAAAGTTAGATCTGGGAACCAAACTCAGGTGCCCTGATGTGGGATGTGGACACCTTAATCACTGGACTAAATGCATGACTCTTGGTGAATTTTTGGTAGCCTATGTGTTGCTCAGAGTATGGATCCACAAACTGGAATTCTGAGTTTCTTTTTTTTTTTTTTTCTTCTAGAAACCACATTGATAAGACTTCCCAGTAAGTACAGTTTTCTTAAAGTAGTATGAGAAATTAATGACAACTGGGAAAAAGACAAACTTGCCAAAGCCCTTAGAGAATCCCGGAGATTGAGGCAGGTACCACATAGAACATGTCACTTGTAGGTGGTCATAATCAAATTCAACAGGTTAAGGGTAGAGGAGCAGCTGTTAAAGGATTAGGAAAGGTAGGAGGACTTTCAAGTCACAGGAAACAGTGTATAGAAATCACAGAAGGATGAATCATGGAAAATATGCTTCAGTCACTGCTTCCTAATACCCACTTGAGAAATGTGACCAAAGGATAAGGTACTGAGAAGAATCAAGTGTATAAATATGATCCTAATCACTATGGCCTATTTTTCAACAACTCCACTCTATTTACACTGGACAACTCAAGCTTTCTGAATATTCAGTTCATCTTTGTAGCTCCTTGTCAAAATTTATGAACAGGGGGCCAGTGCTGTGGCACAGCGGGTTAATGTCCTGGCCTGAAGCGCTGGCATCCCATATGGGCACCGGTTCTAGTCCAGGCTGCTCCTCTTCTGATCCAGCTCCCTGCTATGGCCTGGGAAAGCAGTAGAAGACAGCCCAAGGACTTGGGTCCCTGCACCCACATGGGAGATCTGGAAGAAGCTCCTGGCTCCTGGCTTCAGATCGGCGCAGCTCCAGCCGTTGTGGCCATTTGGGGAGTGAACCATCAGATGGAAGACCCCTCTCTCTCTCTCTCTCTCTCTCTGCCTCTCCTCTGTGTAACTCTGACTTTCAAATAAATAAATAAATCTTTGAAAAAAATTTAAGCTGGCGCCGTGGCTCAATAGGCTAATCCTCCGCCTTGCGGCGCTGGCACACCGGGTTCTAGTCCCGGTCGGGGTGCTGGATTCTGTCCCGGTTGCCCCTCTTCCAGGCCAGCTCTCTGCTGTGCCCTAGGAGTGCAGTGGAGGATGGCCCAAGTGCTTGGGCCCTGCACCCCTTGGGAGACCAGGAGAAGCACCTGGCTCCTGCCATCGGATCAGCGCGGTGCGCTGGTCGCAGCGCGCCAGCCACAGCGGCCATTGGAGGGTGAACCAACGGCAAAGGAAGACCTTTCTCTCTGTCTCTCTCTCACTGTCCACTCTGCCTGTCAAAAAAAAAATTATGAACAAGTTCACGTACCAAACCGACACAAGGGAAGTCAAGAAGGACATCAGTAGAGGCACATTTCTAAGCTGCAGGATTGAGGGTCTTCACCACCTGTGGGCTGAGAGATCCAGGGCCAATTGCCTGGGGCAAGGCACAGTGCATGTGTAAGCTTACACCAGTCACCCTGCTGAGAAACGGATTGCAAAAAGGTGTTGCATAACGCCTTGTAATTTTAGGAGGATGACTTCCTTAGGCATCATCGTTTACTCTTTTGTCCACTTGGGCTCAAATACCACCTGTCCACAGTCAGTGTTCCCTGACCTCTATCACACTGTCCATTAGTCTGATAACAATGCTCCCTTTGCATCTTTCCTGAACTTCTGTTAGAACAGTTCTTTCGTTATTTTTCAGTTACAGGTATGTATCCACAAATGGACTGGAAGCTTCCTGGCCATCAGGACTCTATTTGTGAGACTCTTTATTTCCTGCCATAGTACCTTCCATGGTGTTCTCAGCAGTTACACAGTAAGCACTAATTTTCTCAACAGAAGAAAGGGAGTTGGTGGTGGTCTAGAAGAGAAACCCCATTGCATTTATGAAACATGCTCTTAATAATGACAGCACGATTTAGAAGAATAAACAATTTGGAGAAAGTGTAGGGTTCATGTACTGGGTGATAAAGAGCTTTGGAAAATATGAACTTGGAAAAAAGGTCAGAGGAAGTGGGATATTTTTGTAATGAAATGGGAGGATTTAGGGGAATTAATAAGAAGCTTTAAAGATGTACATCAAGTGATTAAGCCAAAGAAGATCAACAGTTGCTTTATGACTCTACTAAGAGGAAGACCATATAAGTGATCTAATTTTCCTTTCACATGTGTCTTAGTATCAGGGTCTTTGTCCACAGTGTTTCTGTGTCACTCCATAGAAACAACAAGAGCAATAATACTTCACAGGCCACAAGGACTATTTATTGGGCTGATATTGTCTTTGAAAATACAGTGTCTAGGCCATTGACAATGTGTATGAATTTCATTTAAAATTAGCTGATGGTACCTTTCAAAGGTAATGATGACAGCACTGGTCTAACTGAAAAGAAAAAAAAAAAAACAATGAGGCACTGTATACTGATGGAGGACATGACAATGGAACCCAGAGAACTTTCCCCATCTGTCAGAATAAGGCTGGCCAATCCCTTAGAGGTCTAATCTCTGAGACAGCGGGGAAGCAGGTTGGGTCACCTTTCAATCAGACTACATTTGTACCCAACCAAGTAGGTGTTATTTGAAGAGCCACCTTAGATCCCTGTAATATGAAAGGCACTTTTCACATAAGAATTACTTTTATATAGTTTGCCTAGTGTAACACTGGGTGAACAGGCTCATTGTGTGTGTGTGTGTGTGTGTTGTGTGCCTATTGCATCTTTATTTGTTGTCAGAAGACAAAGCCTTCCAGAAGCAGAGGAGGTAGTCTGTGGCCAGAGTAAGCTGAGAGCAGGGGAAAACCATTTGCATAAATACTTTTCCCTTCCCTGGGGCAGATTTGCAACTCATCACTAAGGAGCTGTAGTGGGAAGGATGGGAAGAGAGGATTATTTCTTTCACTTCCGCAGCCTGTTGACCTCGCTCTTCCTTTGAATAAGTGAGCTTGTGGTGGTGCCAGCATTCATGGTTTTCCACACCCTGAGTTACAGAGAACCGCAACTATTTTCCATAGACTCAGGCCCCAGCTGAGTAGCATTCTGCCTCGCTTGCTTTTTTCCCAGAACTGCAGAAATACAAAGTGACCTGGAACTAGACATTAAGAACAAACACACTTCTTCAATTCTCTTTTTCTTCCTACAGCATATCAAGAATAATAACAACAATAATGTCTTATTCCTCCACTCTAGACACAGTGAAACACAACATTTACTGTCTGGATGCTTGACCCAACATTTTGGTTCTTGATGGAAATAAGTTAGCATTCTGATAATTATTCCCTTGGAATGGGAGTAGTGCCATTCTTTCAAATAAGAATTTCAACAATAATGAAAAATGAAGAACACACAATCAAATGAAACCAAGCACCAAAAAAAAATACTCCAGACTGATTAAGTTAAAATAAGGGAAAATTAGCTGGGATTCCTTCTTGATTCAATTTGAGTTTTCAAAATGAGAGACATTATTTAGTAAGGTTTTAAGATTCACAGTAATGTATATTTTATCAACTTTGAGTTCATCACAAATCTGTCTTTTGATTTCACCTTTTAAAATACTAAAATTGAAAGTCTTGCCCAGATTTAAAGCGATATTAGCTCTCTCCTCACATATTCTGTCTGGACTTGTGAGAGTGGCCCATTGTGCCCAAGTACAACAGTTTCTTTGCAGGGCTGAATCTTAGACACTAAAGACAGCCTCTCTTCAATGGGGTTACTACAGGGGAAAAAAGAAAATTTCAGTGCCTCATAGAAGGGACAATCTAATCCTCTTTGCTGGTACATCTGCTATGGCAGTTTTGCTCTGCAAATCAAAAGGCATCCCATTAATTAAAGTTCCCCTTTCTTTCATTTTTATTCAGCTTGTGAGATGTGACCAGTATTCATAAAAAAAAAATGTTTTTTCGGGACACTTTGCTCACAAATATCCACCCAAAGGGTGTGCACTCTGATTTGTTATGTGATTTCCGATTACTGTTCTTCCTTTTTTTTTTTTTTTTTTTTTTTTTTTTAAGAAAGAGTCCTTCTCCTTTGGCAGAGTGCAATACATTCAGAGGGCTTTACAAAACAAAGCTTTCAGCTCTGAGTCAGCAACAAACTCATCTTTGTTCCTGTGTTTCTATTAAGGAAAGAAGGCCAATTTTATGCAGGTTTCTATGGCCGGCTTCACAAAGGCTTCTCTCTGTGTGCAAGCGCTCTGGCAGGGACAGCCTACTCTGAGATCATCATTGTCGGCAATCACCAGCTGCAATGAACATCAGAGAAAGAAAATCATAAACTGGTGTATATAGTGATTTTCCTGATCAGACTGAAATATAGATGCATTCACTGGTAGGCAGTTAATAAAGGCAGCCCATTGTTGTGTTCCTATGTACACCCTTATGCCAGCCCTGCATTTTCCTTTATCCCCAAACACTTTGATAGGATATTCATGTCATTTGCCTGGAGGAGGAAGTGTAGCTCATTTGCATTCCCTGGGTTTCCCTGGAAATTCCCAGGAATTCTAGTCTTTCATTTGATGGTGCTTCACTATGCTCAAGGTTATATTAAACTATATAATCTCACAGCGCATTTCCAGGTATTTCACATTTCTTGACCAGTACAAGCTAGGGCACTAAAAGATTTCCAATTGGCCCTCAGGGAGATGGTTTCACACTTCTAGGACCTATGGCAAATGTTCATAATAAACATAAAAAACACGACCTATTTGTCATGAGAGTTAACAGAATAAAGTTCGCAGATAGGGAATTCACAGAGCAATCTGTGATAGTGTTTCCTTAAGAGTACTCTTTATAAAATACATTCATGAATAGTTCTATTTAATTAAAAGCATTACCAGATAAATAAATTTGAATAGGAAAAGTGAGTCTCAACAAAACTAAACCTTTTTTAACTGTAGGATTTCTCAAAACCCTAAATACGCTAATGTGCATAGTCATTTTCTAATACAGATTCCTTCTATTACCCCTACCCAACAAGAATGTCTTCTTGGACCAGTGCTCCACAGGTCACACTTTGGGGAATGTTCACCAAGGCTTATTGATGAATGACCAGAAAGGTATCAAAAGCTTAGGCTGAGGGGTACATATGGCAGAGTGATTAAGATGCTGCTTCGGATGCTTGTATCCCACATTAGAGTGCCTGGTTTGAATCAAACTCTGCTTGGAATCCTAGCTTCCCCCTAGTGCAAACTCTGAGGAGTAGCAAGTGATGGCCCTGGTATTTTGGTGCCACCCACATAGGAGACCCAGACTGAGCTCTGGGCTCCTGGCTTAGGCCTGGCCCAGCCTCAGTTGTTGCAAGCAATCAGGGAATGAATCAATGGATGGAAGATCTCTTTTTCTCTCTGCCCTTTTCTCTCTCTAAATAAATAAAAATTTAAAGAAACCTTAGACTATCCTAGACTAAGATGAAATTTTTAAGAGGAACTTCAGAGATATTTGTTTAATAAGGGTATATAAAATATTTATAGCCAGATGTTATCTGAAAGTAACTATCCAGAAATTAATTATAATGTGAAATAAAAAAGCACAGTATCCCTTCACCTCCAAAATGTTAACTCTTTCTACAGGTAGAGGATTAGGAGATTTCCACTGGTTGATTGGTATGCTGGTTTTATGATTCTCATTTCAGATCCATAATATAATTTAAATGTCAAGTCTATGCTTCTTAAGAACATGGAAACCTAGCAGGTACCATGTTGTCCTTTCTCAAATCACTGCTACAAATTAACAAGGCTAGAAAAAATCTTTGCTGTATTTTTAGTGCCTACTATATATACTAGTATATATAGTATACTAGTATACTATATATATACTAGTATATATAGTATACTAGTATATATAGTAGGCACAGTAAACAAGATAGACATGGCCCTTCCTCTCCTGGAATTTATAGGCTAGAGAACATGAAGTAGAAATGCCATGTTGTAGGATTTGTAGCCACATGATGGCTTGTTTATTTTACAAAAAGGATTTCTTTGTACAGTTAGTGTTGAGTGAATATGGACAAAAATCACTGATATTTTTGAAGATAAATGCATTAGCCCCATCCTGAAATTTGGCTGGTCAGGGAAAGTCATTGTCACAGGCACTAGGTTTTACATTTTGTCATTGAAAATGTCTTGCATATAAGATGACTGTACTTTGGGGCTGAAATTCATGATGGTCTTTTTAATTATTTGCTCAGAAATCCTGAGCAACTGTTTCTATTTTTCAGTGACTGACAAGTCACAGTTCATATAAAATACAATCAGTGTGTCAATTGTTGGAAGAAAATAAGGGTGATTCCTACATCGGAATCCTTTGTACAAGTCTAAACTTACTGGAGTTCAAAATAAACCCTAAAGGCACATACCTTAGTACCTGAACTACAACAGCTTTTACAGGATCTTTCTATACTCTTGAAGCAAGTTCAGTCTTGGTTTGAGGTGTTTTTGTTATGAAATAGGGAAAGATAATGGCTGATTATAGAACGAGGCAGTGTTAGGAAGCTGTGATAAAATGATTGTAAGTTGTAATGTTTGCAAAAATTATAACACAATCTAGGAAGAAATATAGGTTTCTTTGGCCTTATTTGGCACCAGGTTCTTAACCTACCACCTTCTCTTTCCACCTCACTCCATCCTATAATTTCATAACTTATATATCCTATATTTTGAGATATTCCAGACCAACACACTGAAGTTCCATTCTCATCTCTACTAACAGCTGTCCCTGGGTGAACCTCTTAACTCTAGGGTGAGCACATTTGCAGTGAGGCCTGGCCCTAGAGAGAGGGATCAAAAGGAAAGAGAAATTACAGCCCTACAATCAGACTTACAGGTAGCTGGGAAGGGGATTCTGGACCCCTGGAGAACCGAGGAATGTTCTGTAAGTGGGCTAAAGGCTCGAGTTGTGCACATTGTCTTTGTTATATATTGTTAGTCTTCGCAAAACACACTGGAAACCGGAGTAAGGGGAAAGGGCTTATTGGGGAACACTCTACAGACCGGAGTGAAGGGGTGGCAAAGGAAAAAGAGAGAGAAAGAAGTATAAGAGAGAAACAGAGAGGAGAGGAGCTAGTGAGGAGAGCAGAGAGCAGGAGAGGCGAGCTGAGAGAGAAGAACCAAGAGAGCGCAGGAGAGAAGGATCAAGAGAGCAAGCGGGAAGAGCCAAGAACCAAGAGAGCCTTTTAAAACTGCCCGAGCCAGTGCCGCAGCTCAATAGGCTAATCCTCCACCTGTGGCGCTGGCACACCGGGGCGCCGGATTCTATCCCGGTTGCCCCTCTTCCAGGTCAGCTCTCTGCTATGGCCCAGGAGTGCAGTGGAGGATGGCCCAAGTCCTTGGGCCCTGCACCCCATGGGAGACCAGGATAAGCACCTGGCTCCTGCCTTCGGATCAGTGCGGTGCGCCGGCCACAGCGCACCAGCCATGGCGGCCATTGGAGGGTGAACCAATGGCAAAGGAAGACCTTTCTCTCTGTCTCTCTCTCACTGTCCACTCTGCCTGTCAAAAAAAAAAAAAAAAAAAAAAACACAGAAAACAACAACAATAACAAACAAAAACAAAAACAAAAAAACTTTGCCCGAGGGCGGGCAGGGAAGCAGAAGCAGTGAATTCCATTAGGATGGGGGTGGAGCCTGGCTCAGGTAGCTGGGCCATGCGGCAACCTGGCTAAAACTGCGCCAGTTTCCTAACAGTCTTGACCTGTAGGCTTCATACTTGGTGGTCAATGAGGTGAGGACGGAAAACTAGTAGTGCAGCTGTATAGAGACCAACACATGGTTCATCTAGGTATGTATTTTATACATCTTTCTAAGAGTGGTAACAGCTGGCTTTGTAGACCTTGGTGAGGATTTTACTTTTAATGTAAGAGAGATGGGAAGGCACTGTAATATCTCACTTGGTGTTTTCAAAGTCTCTCTCTGGCTTCTGTGAAGAGTGGCCTAAAGGAGAGCAGAGTGAGAGGCCAGAGCCCAGAGAAGAGGGGATTGTAGAATTTTAGACAGGAAATGATCATCTCCATGGATTCCCAGGAACACATCAGTTATAGAAAAAAATACTCTCTAACTCTTAGAAGAAATTTGGGATTCCAGAAAACACAATAATCTGTGAGAGAAAGACAAAGTGAGGACTGAAAACTCTACTTTCCCAGTGATTGACCATTTATATTAACGAAGCATTATATTCTACTGTCTTGAGTAACAGTTGTACTATCCCACTATTATTATCAATATGACTTTATTATATGAAGAAACTTTTTTTAAAAGCTTTTATTTATTTACTTGAATGTCAGAGTTACAGAGAGGCAGAGGCAGCGGCAGAGAGAGAGAGAGAGAGAGAAAGAGAGAGAGAAAGTCTCTGCACTTGTTTGCTCCCCAAATGGCTGCAATGGCTGGAGCTGAGCCAATCAGAAGCTAGTAGCCAGGAGTCAAGAGCTTCTTCTGGGTCTCCCATGTGGGTGCAGGGGCCCAAGGACTTGAGCCATCTTCTGCTGCTTTCCCAGGCCACAGCGGAGAGCTGGGTCGGAAGTGGAGCAGCTAGGTCTTGAATGGGCGCCCATATGGGATACTGGCATTGCAGGCTACAGCTTTACCTGCTATGCCACAGCGCTGGCCCCTGAAGAAACTCTTGCCCTGGAAAATAGAAGTCACAAATTATTTTTTGTTCCAGGAACTTCCTGGAAAAAATAAAATATTTAAATTTACGTAAGATCTACTCTATAAGACTCTTCAAAATTCTTACCTAAAAAACATCTTCTTGCTGTGTCCATTAGTTCTAATCTATTATATTATAATTCTTAAATAACCTCAAGTAGGCACCTGGTTCTAAAAGATCATCTTAATTAAATCAATCACAAAATCTCCAAAAGTTCCCCACCTTTGCCCTCCTGCTTAAAAGGCTACTAAGACCTGCCAAGGTAGCATCCTCCTTTACCTCATGAGGAATAAACCCAGCTTTGTCCTATATAGGTTGTCTAGGTGCCATATTTTATGAAGAGCCAGTCTTGAGCAATTTTGGAGGCTTCCTGAAATGTTACCCAGACCTCCCACTGTGGCAACCAGACCATCAGAATTTGGAAAGAATGAGACCCCTAGGGCTCTCAGCTCTTTGTTCTTGCATTGGGACCTCTTCTTTCTTTCTCTTTTCCTTTGGTCTCAACTTTCGACTTTACTTTGTTTTTTTTTTAAACTTTTATTTAATGAATATAAATTTCCAAAGTACAGCTTATGGATTACAATGGCTTCCCCTCCCCATAATTTCCCTCCCACCCGCAACCCTCCCCTTTCCCGCTTCCTCTCCCCTTCCATTCACATCAAGATTCATTTTCAATTCTCTTTATGTGAGGGCGAACTGTTGAAATCTTTACTTTGTTTTCTGTGAATAACAGTCTTCTTTAGACACTTTGGCCATCTAATCAGATGAAAAGCTGCATTATTTTATTATTTGCTTTTTTATTACTATCAATACTAAATTTGTCTTTGTCCTTGTCAATTGGGGTGACATATTATTTGACATTTATGTCTGTAAATGTAAGGTTTATGGAGAAAACGACAGATGGAAGGCCCCTAAATCAGTTCCCCTGGTAATTCTTCAGACTGAGGAATCCACTGGCTTGTATTCATAGCTCCCCCACTTTGGATAAAATTGACCCTTAGTGACAGATCACTCATTAAAAGCTCATGGGAGGGGCTGGTGCTGTGGTGTAATGGGCAAAGCTTTGCCTGCAGTGCTGGCATTCCATGTGCACACAGGTTCTAGTCCTGGCTGCTCCACTTCTAATCCAGCTCTCCACTATGGCCTGGGAAAGCAGTAGAAGATGGTCCAAGTGCTTGGGCCCCTGTACCCATGTGGGAGATCCAGAAGAAGCTCTTGGCTCCTGGCTCTGGATGGGCCCAGCTCCAGCCATTGCAGCCATTTGGGGAGTGAACCAGTGGCTGGAAGACCTCTCTCTCTCTCTCTCTCTCTCTCTCTTCCTCTGCCTCTCTGTAACTCTGCCTTTCAAATAAATAAATAAATCTTCTTTAAAAAAAAAAAAAAAGAAAACCTCATGGGAGACTTCCTTAGTCTTGTTTTGCCTGGTCCTGGGAGAGAGTTTTTCAAATAATTCCATCTCCTGAAAACTTTAAATCAGTCAGGTTTAGAAGTAGAAATGGTCTGATGCTCAGGCCCTGACCACTAGACACAAGGTATGCAAACAATATTACAAGCAGCTACTCCCATATTCTGTTGGGTTCATCTCTGAATCTCACAATGCCATATTCCCGCTTCTTATGTGTATTATGCTATCACCCAAATTTAGGTTGTTGCATTTCTAAATTGCATAATTTCACTAGGAATAATTTAGAATTACAAAATTCACTTTGAAAGGTTTTTTTTTTTTAATGATCAAGGTAATATTTATGGCTGAGATACTAAATGTCAAGATCTATACTTATAACATACTTGGAATCTTAATAGAAATCTTGTAAATGTGACTTTTAATAAAATGTGACCAAGTACATTTAACATGAAATATACTCTCCTAACGAATTCTTATGTGTTTAATACAGTGTTGTTCACTGACATACAGACCAACGGAAAAGAATAGCACCCAGAAACAAATCCATACACATCAGTCAACTGAGCTTTGACAAGGGGTGGCAAGAATACATAATGGATAGTCTTTCCAACAAACAGTGTTGGAAGAAACGGATATGCACATCCAAAAGAATTAATTTGAACATTTATTTTAACCCATCAATAAAACTAATCTCAAAATAAAGCTTAGATGTAAAAACTGAGACAATAAAATTCTAGAAGAAAACATAGGCTAAAGTCTTCCAGACATTGTTTGTAGCAATGATTTCTTGGACATGGCAACAAAAGTTAACGCAACTAAAGCAAAGTAAACAAGTGTGAACATAGCAAACTAAAAAAATCCTTCCAAGCCAATGAAACAATTGAGTGAAATGGCCACCTAAAGACTGAAAAAAATACTTCCAAACCATTTGTCTGTGGGCAGACTAATATCCAAAATATATAAGGAACTTCTACAACTCAATAGCAAAAAATCAAATGCTCAAGTAAACTCAATAAAAATAGTTAAAGGAATGGATCAGATATTTCTCTAAGGAAGACATACAAATGGTCAATAGATATACAAAAAGGGAAATTTTCCCTTAACCAAAATTAGTTATTTAGGAAAGCATCTTAGAATAGAAAAGGAACAAAATCCCAAATATACGGTTGTTTGTATTTTTATTGACATAAAAATTCATTCCATAGAAATTCAGATGACAGAATTGCTTTAGTAAGAAATCAGTTGGCCAAGGCAAAAGAGAACTATGAAAAATTCTCACTTAGTTCATCACAAATCGTAACTCACCCTTCAAAGCCTTTATCCTACTACTTCTAATTTCCCTCTGATGAGCTCTTCTTCTCTCTTACTCAGACAGAAAGCATTTACCTCCAACTCAATTACTTCTCAAAGTTAACACACTATCAGAACAGGGAAATCACTGGAAGTTGATTTTAAGCCTTGGTCTTTCTTTGAATTGAGAGTCATGTAAAAGACTTCCTAACGTCTAACAGGATGTAAATATATGCAAAAAATTATAATTATTTTAGGAGTATATAATTCAGGGATATCAGATCTGCATTAGTTAGTTTGTAAGTTATTGTGAACTGGATACAAAATGTAGGACAGAAAGATCTGAAGATTTTTTTTTCAAGGATTTTGTTTGTTTGTTTTGACAGGTAGAGTTACAGACAGTGAGAGAGTGAGAGACTGAGAAAAGGTCTTCCTTCCGTTGACTCACTCTTCAAATGGCTGCAACGGCCAGAGCTTCGCAGATCTGAAGCCAGGAGCCAGGTGCTTCTTCCTGGTCTCCCATGTGGGGGCAGTGGCCCAAGCACTCGGGCCATCCTCTACTGCTATCCCAGGCCACAGCAGAGAGCTGGACTGGAAGAGGAGCAACCGGGACTAGAACAGGCGCCCATAAGGAATGCCGGCACTGTAGGTGGAGGATTAACTCAGTGTGCCATGGTGCCGGCCCCCAATCTGCAGATTTAAAAGATGTCAAATCTCAGAAGAACCCAGGGGGATTTATAAATGTTAGGCAAGGTATTTTGAAGGTTGTCCCCCAAACCTTGGAAATAAAAATGAATGGGCTTTCATCCAATCCTCCAAGCAAAAGATGAGTTCAGATACTTTAGAGTGGCTTTTAGAGACTCTTAGACAACATTCAACAGCGTCTCTGAAAGAGGTGTAACTTTAGCTCTCTCTTCATAATGAATTTGTTAGTTTCCTGGATATCTATATTCAACTGTTAGCTAACTTTGTAGGTTAAAAAAAAAAAGACTACAACAGCCCGGACGGTAAGAAATCTAAAACTTTATCTCACGTTGTACTTAGAAAAGGAGATTCCCGTCTCCACTTAAATAACAGGTGGGGATCTTTTGTTGAAGACAGCTTTTGAAGCTGAGCTTACACGAAAATAGAACTTAGAAGTAGACTAGGATACAGATGGTATATATTTGGAGATTCTCTAACTTTTACAGCTATTCCAAGTAAACATACTTTTCTTTTGCCTTAGTTCTACTTAAGGATCTCCATGTTACTAACTTCATTGCCCGATCTTGGGCTAATTCTTCAATCTTTTTACACTGTTTGACAATTTCTTGGGGCTAGATTGATCAAAACTAGATCTTTGGCTGGCTTCCAATGACTGGTATTGAATTTATAAAAGTCTATTGGTAGGGGTACTGTGCTGTGGCACAGCAGATTAAGCCACCATCTGCAGTGCCAACATCTCTTGTGGGCACTGGTTTGAGTCCTGGGTGCTCTACTTCCATCGAGCTGCCTGTGAATGTGCCTGGGAAAGCAGCAGAAGATGGCCCAAGTTCTTGGGCCCCTGAACTCATATGGGAGACTCGGATGAAGCTCCTAGTTCCCAGCTTCCATCTGGCTCAGCCCTGGCTGCTGTGGTCATTTGGGGAGTGAACCAAAGCATGGAAGACATCTCTCTTTCTCTGCCTCTGCCTCTCCCTCTCTCTAACTCTGCCTTTCAAATAAATAAATAAATAGATAAATAAATAAATAAATAAATCTTATAAAACCGCGGCTCAAAAGGCTAATCCTCTACCTGTGGCGCCGGCACTCCAGGTTCTAGTCCTGATCGGGGCGCCGAATTCTGTCCTGGTTGCTCCTCTTCCAGTCCAGATTTCTGCTGTGGCCCAGGAGTGCAGTGGAGGATGGCCCAAGTGCTTGGGCCCCTGCACCCACATGGGAGACCAGGAGAAGCACCTGGCTCCTGCCTTCAAATCAGCGCGGTACGCTGGCTGCAGCAAGCCAGCCATGGCGGCCATTAGGGGGTGAACCAATGGAAAGGGAAGACCTTTCTCTCTGTCTCTCTCTCTCTCTCTCACTGTCCACTCTGCCTGTCAAAAAAAAAAAAAAAAAAAAAGAAAAGAAAAGAAAAGAAAAGCTACTGGTGTGTAACTCTAAAACTTGCCAGAGGCTTCTTCAAAACTTGAACAACTTGGATACTAGTCTGGAACACACAGGCAGACTCTGGGGAACACAAGACATGGCCAGCCCGGCTGTCATGTTGACCTCCTCTGCACAATGCAACATAAAAAGGAACAGTGATAGCTTTGTAGAGATATATATCTCTCAACACCTGGAAACTATGCACTGCCACTATTGGCTCACTTCATAAAGACAATAATTGCATTGTAGGATGCACAGGAAAGGTCAGAAGCTTAATAGAAGGCCAAGACTAGCATAGAAGAAGCTACCTAAACAGTATTTGTTTATTTATTTAACTACACAAATAAATTTACCATGCAGCTTATGAATGGGTGTTTCAGGATGACTCACTTGTTGAGTGTGAGTTTCAGGTGCAGGGGACAAGCCAAGGTACCATTAAAGAAGATTTCTCTTGATATTTCTTGTAGATGGCCCAAGATATCATCAAGACCAGAGAGACATGCATCTGCAATCATTTTTGGTGCTTTATTTGCTAAATGAGTATCCACTGTTGAATCTAATTTTAACTTTATATTTCTTATATAAGAAAAATAGGACACTGTGCTGACAGGCAACAGCTGGAGCCCTTCAGACCATTGACACTTTGGACTTGTATCTTAAGCCTTTAGGGTGGACTTGGAGTTCATACATAATTGGCTTTGTTTATTGCTGCTTGGAGACCACGTGGCAATGCAGACAAAGGGAATAACGTAAGGGAAATAAACAGATCTGTAACAAGAAACTATAAAGAAAGACTTCAAAACATATTGGGGTAATTAATTTGTAACAGGATGTATGGAGAAATTGTGGTATTTTTATTTTATTATTATCTTCTAAAATTTTAATTAGTTTTTGACAGATTCAGTCTGAATTGTAGGTACAATTCTTTTTTTTTTAAGATTTATTTATTTATCTGAAAGGCAGAGTTACAGAGAGGCAGAGGCAGAGAGAAAGAGGTCTTCCATCCATTGGTTCACTCTCCAGATAACTGCAAGGTTCAGAGCTGCGCCCATCTGAAGCCAGGAGCCAGGAAATTCTTCTGTATCTCCCACACAGGTGCAGGGGCCCAAGGACTTGGGCCATCTTCTACTGCTTTCCCTGACCATAGCAGAGAGCTGGAGCAGAAGCGGAGCATCCGGGACTCGAACTGGCACCGATATGGGATGCCAGCACTGCAGGCTGTGCCTTTACCCACTACGCCACAGCATTGGCCCCTTGGCCGCTGTAGGTACATTCCTAAGAACATAATGATATTCATTCCCTCTCTCCCTCTCTCCCCCTCACCTTCTTTCCTTTGCCCTTTTTTTTTTTTTCAGTTTTTGAGATAACACATTTTAAATTTACATTACAATGAAAGGTTTAATACTTCCCTGAATAAAAAGTTTAATAAGTAAACAGCAAAAGGCCCTAGTTTAGTGAGAATATAGGCAATGACTATAACCAATAGTTGAATGGAAAAATGACCATTTCCCCCACATTCAGTAAATTAGATCATTGAGACTGTAGTAGTATAACATTCTTAACCATTCGTTTGATGAGAGTATAAAACAAGGTTTTACAAAATTATATTTTCAGCATTTTGAAGAACATTTTTAGAACCCAAAAGTTTTCTTTCAGTGATAAATCTGGAATTTTAATGATGCAAGCAGCTAACCTGTAGAAAACAAATACTACATTCCTGGTATGACAAACCCACAGCCAGCATCTTATTGAATGGGGAAAACTTGGAAGTATTTCCTCTTTTACAAAGTTAAGAAAAGTGCACTTTGCATTTCCAGAGAACTTTATGAAATGGGGTAGAGAGTGGGCAAGATTTTGGTATGCCTTTTGGTATAAATTAGCTGCTATTTAGGCAGTTGGTACTAATTTATGAATGGTATTTGGCGTTTTAGGTAAGTACAATATTACTAAAATGCAGAGTAATTTTTAATTTTTCCAAAAGCAAGCAATGGTGCTGGGTACCATTTTTTAACTATATAAAATATGCTTCCTCTGACAGAGGACACAGGAAGTTGAAAACTCCCCTTATTATGAAACTTATTTTTTCATAACGTTTAGCACCTTGTAGGTACTCAATAAATGTTTGCTAAATAAATTACTTTAGCAACCTATGTATCCCAGATGTCAATGTTTTATATTTAAATGACTCAATAATAATTGAGCTTCAGAAAGTGATTAGTGCTTGCTTATGGTCCAGGAAATAATTTTCAAGAGGAGCCTTCCAAATGATTGAACACAATTAATTTGAGGAGAGTTTTAAATTTTTCTCTCCCTCTTTTTAACCCATAGCTGCTAGCATAGTTGTGGCATGTGGTAGATGCTTAATAGATATTTGGTGAATTGATGAATAAATTAAGCATTTTAAGAGTTCATCTATTCCTCTCAAGTTATCCATAGTTCATTTACATTTAGGTTCACAATTTATTTGATTAATGATATGAGATTTTCAGCCATATTTGAATCATCTTTGATGTCTGTTAAGCATGAGACCCCCAAGGAAAATCCAAACATAGACTGGAAGAAATGTAGAAGGATTTTATTGTCTCAAAATAGACACCCTGTAGTCATCTATGGTCAAAGATAGAAGTAAAAGGCATGGCAGGTAATAAGCATGGGCCAGTGGAAAGGACTAGGGGGGAATTTGGGTTTGTGAGAAAAACACATGAAAGGGATGATTAAGATATATGAGGGAGGTGATGGTTTACTTGATTTAGCTAGAGTAAGGTATACTGGAGAGTAATGAGCTATTTGGTTAGAGAATATGGGATTGTGGACTCTGTTGATGAAGGGCCAAGATGCCAAACTCAGAAATTTAGCTGAGACGACACAGGCTAGAGATGATTCTGGGAGTCTGACATCATGTAAGCAGTGTTTGAAAAAGACAATCTTCACAGCTGAATGCTGAACACAATGATAGGTGCAGGGCCTAGAGACATAACATGTAATCTGGCCTGCTTCTGAGAAAGTACAGGCGCACGAGGTGGAGAAAGGGAAAACTCTGGGCAGAATCAGGCTGTTGGTGAAGGGCTAGGGACATTTTGTTGTTTAAGATGATTTACATTTCAGATGTTACAAACTCCAAAGGGATATGCCATCTGGCATAAATGACGCGCAAGTATGAGAAGTTAAGACATATACTGTAAATTTAGTGAATTATCAGCATTCACATGATAGCTGAAATTGTGAGAATGGATAGATATAGAGAGTGTATAGAGAAGGGAGAATGAAATAAGAAAGGAAGCTTTGGTTGGTCTCATAGTATGGGTCAAGGAGTGGGTGGGGAGATAGGATAGAGATAGGATAGTATCTGAAGAAATGGGAATATCACATTGTTAAAGAAGATTGATTGATTGATTTGAGGGGCCAAGGTACAGATAGAGAGAAGCATAGAGGAGAGAGTTCTTCCATCTGTTGGTTTACTCCCCAAGTGCTGGAGCTAGGCTGATCCTAAGCCAGGAGTCAGGAGCTTCTTCCAGGTCTCCCACGCAAGTGCAGGAGTCCCAAACATCAGGCCGTTTTCCGCTGCTTTCCCAAGCCATTAGCAGGGAACTGGATTGGAAGCCGAGCAGCTGGGACTAAGATCCAGGGCCCAGATGGGATGCTGGTGCTGCAGGCCATGGCTTATCCTGCTGTACTGCAGCACTTGCCCTGGAATATCACATTTTAAGAGGAGAAGGATTTCAAGGAAACAGGAACCCACCGGGTCTACTGTAGTCAAGGAGACTGAAAAGAAAGCTGGACATGCAAATAATCTGGGAGAAAATTCACTCATTCAGGCAGGGAATGAAGGAAAAGAAATGATTTCCTTTCTTTTTGTTTTTTAAGTGATATTTCTCCCTGAAAAATGGGAGGGTGGATATTGAACCATTAGTGTTTTCACAAAGATTAATATAATTTCCAATACAAGGGGATTATATAATGATATACAGGCTTGATTCTTATAGTATTATTGATGAAAATTGTGCAATGAGAAAATTTGATAATCACAATCCTCAGATACTCTAAAAGGGAATAAGTAGAGAGACTTTCACCTGTTTAAGTAGGAGCCATTTTTTCCCTTCCTATCTCCTTCCTTCCTTCCTTCCTTCCTTCCTTCCTTCCTTCCTTCCTTCCTTCCTCCCCTCCTTTCTCTCTCTCTCTCTCTCTCTCTCTCTCTCTCTCTCTCTCTCTCTCTTTTTAGAGAAAATTCTTTGCTTATTGAACTTCCTTACAAACTTTTTGCAGGGGTGATTATGTGTCTGTTCTATTGCTTAGTTTCAAAAGGACTGCAATACATAAACAAATTTAATCACGTGGAAAACAGAAAAAATGATATTTCTAAGAACACAAAAAATACATGGTGAGGGGGCCACCGGCGCTGTGGTGCAGCAAGTTAAAGCCCTGGCCTGCAGCACCTACATCCCATATGAGTGCCAGTTCAAGTCCTGGCTGCTCCACTTCTTTTTGTTTTGTTTTGTTTTGTTTTGACAGGCAGAGTAGACAGTGAGAGAGAGACAGAGAGAAAGGTCTTCCTTTTCCGTTGGTTCACCCCCCAATGGCAGCTGCAGTCAGTGCACAGCGCTGATCCGAAGCCAGGAGCCAGGTGCTTCTCCTGGTCTCCCATGTGGGTGCAGGGCCCAAGGACTTGGGCCATCCTCCACTGCACTCCCGGGCCACAGCAGAGAGCTGCACTGGAAGAGCAGCAACTGGGACAGAATCTGGCACCCCGACTGGGACTAGAACCAGGGGTGCCGGTGCCACAGGTGGAGGATTAGCTTATTGCCGGTTGCTCCACTTCTGATCCAGCTCCCTGTTAATGTGCCTGGGAAAGCAGTGGAGGATGGCCCAAGACCTTGGGCCCCTGCACTCATGTGGGAGACCCAGAAGAAGCTCCTGGCTCCTAGCTTTGGATCGGCTCAACTCCAGCTGTTGTGGCCATTTAGGGAATGAACCACTAGATAGAAGATCTCTCCCTTTTTCTGTCTCTAACTCTGTCTTTCAAATGAACAAAATAAAAATCTTTTAAAAATAGATGGGGAGAGATGTAAGAATATGTCAAAAGTTTAATTTAGAAGGAAGTTGGGATTTATAGTCCTGGCTCTGTGACTTTGATATTTAAAGAGGATAAAACCAATATAGATGTCTATATTTTTAAAAAGCCTATATGTATTTGGTGACAAATAATAAATTATATTCAAACACATTTTTAACATATAGTAAAGTATGTGTTTCTACTGAATTGATGATTTGTAGATGATTTTCTTTCCCAAGCTTATTGGAAATGTAAGGTTAAGACAGCTGGAAGCTGTTTACAGTTAACTCTTGGCAAGTATCATTGTTAAACATGTATGTGGTGATGCTCGATGACTGTATAGGTAGCTGGCTCCTGACAGCAGTTTCATCCTGGCGAGGTATAAACATGGAAGGGTTTAATTTTTTCTCCAACTGCTGTTCTCAATTGCTTCACCCACTGTGTCCCTCCCTTTCTAACGTTGTTTCCTCTCTTTTTGGGTTTAATTTCCTCATGATACACTGGAGCCAGTGAAGAGAAACATGAGACAGGACATATGCTGAAACCTGCATTCCAAGGCTGGATTTCTTCCTGAATTTTTAAAGCCTTCTACTCAGATTCCTGTACTAGGCACATCTTAGACTCTCTCATGGTTGTGGTCTTATCATCATATCAATAACACAGTTCTAGGATGGATACCTTCTGGGCTAATTCCATTGGGATAAGTGGTGAGAACACAGACTGTTTGAATTGAATTCATTTATTGATATCTTTGCCCAATTAGATTTGTTTTGACCATATAGGCGAGGCAGTCAGATTCCTAAAGCTATTGCCTATGGGAAACTTAGATGGAGTCTATGTTTTTGTAGGCCATCCCAAATTCAAAAGAATTCCCTTCACTTGGTTTGTGGTGGTGGTTGAATAGGATCCAACCACCCTCTTTTCCTTTTTACTCTTCAGGCAAGAGACAGCAACAGCTTCCTCCCCATCAGGGCTGGCTCCTTGGATTCATTGCTATCACCAGCTGGCTTCTCCTTACCCTAGCCACATCTTTGTGTATTGTTATTGGAAACTCTTCTCAATTAACCTGCTAGAGTCAGCCATGTGTTTCCTGCCATAACTGACTGAAATGAATGATAAACATAATCACTATGATTCTATACTATAAATATTTTAAGGTAAAAATGTTATTTAAGCATAGAGTTTTACAAAGTATGCATATCCAAATGTCACTGGAGAGAGAGAGAGAGATGAAAAAAAAACCTTTTGGAACAAGATAGCTTGAATTTAAATATCATTTCTTGCATACATATACTCATTTGTTAAAGTGAGCTTATAATTTGTGCCTACTTCAGGGAGCTAACATGAGATTCAATGTGATAAAAGTATTACCTAATGGCTCATATTCAGCAAATACTTATTCTACCATCTTTCTGACTCGAGGCACTAAGTTTTTTCTCAATTGTTGGATTTTATATAAATGCAAGTTAACTTAATTCTTAATCTGACATATGAGAAATATCTTGCAACCATGAAATTATTCTTCAAGTGAAGCTAGGTATTACACTGGAGGAAGTATAACTAATACTTTCTAGTCTCCTTCATTTGATTCTCTTGCTGTAACTTTGACATTGCAGATATCCAGTTTACAGCCTCTAAGATTGAAATTTATTGGCACAACACGTTTAGGAAAATGAAAATTGTTGAGAACTCATTTTATAAAAGAAAGCAATACAGGTAAGGAAAACGAATACCAAAACAATCACATGTAGAATGTTCTTAAAATGCTATTGTTAATAACTGAAAATGCAGCAATAATATTGAGTCACAAAAACCTTAAAAACTTAAGGATAAATTAAAATGATAAAGCTTGAATTAATATTTTAATAAGGTTTGCTTCAAAAACATTAGTTACAGATAGACTATTGTGTGAATCATTAGGAGCCTTTGATTTTAGAACTATTTCTGTCATTAATCAGCTGTTGGCCTTGGACAATAATTTAAATCTTTGGGGGGGGGGGTCTTCTAGTTCCATGTTTCATTTAAAACATTTTATAACTCAGGACAGATGTTTGGCACAGCCTGAACAGACAGATGTTTGGCCTGAATTCTCAGCCGCTCCACTCAGACCCAGCTTCCTGCTAGGCTCACTCTGGGCAGCAGCAGGGTATGGCTAAAGTTTATCTCTGCCACCCACTCAAAGTGCAGTTCTGAACTCTTGACTTTGAACTAACCTAGCCCTGACTGTCACAGGTACTTGGGGAATGAACCAGCAGATAGAAGAGTTCTCTCCATCTGGTTCTCTGTCTTTCTCTCTCTTTGACTTTCTGTTTTTCAAATAAAAACTAAAATAAATAAAAATATTTAAAAGAAATAGTATTCCAAACCTAAGACTAATAAAATTTCTAATGAAAATGTCTACAGGAACTTTTTTTTCTTTTTTGAGGAATATTAGATGCCATTGCAGAATAGATAATGTCTATAAATCAGCCAATTCTAATTAAAATTTTGTCATAAGAAATATTGCATTAAAATTTTTTTCCTCAAATCTATTTTCAGCTCTATGTGTGGAGATAAAAAGAAAATACGAACTTCAACAATACTGAAAATTTTCTATATCTATCATAAATTAAAATATGTTTCTTTGGAAAGATCTTGATCTAATGACAGTGAAAAGTCATTAACACATTAAAATAGTGCTTTAACTGTTGCAAAAATAATAATAGGAATGTTAACAGGGGGATGGGGTGAGGGGTATATAGGAACTCTTTGTATTACCACAAACAATTTTTATTTTGCAAATTTAAAATGATTCTTAAATAAATCATTAAAAATAATGCATTAGAGTCAGTGCCAAGGTGAAGATATTGGCTTTAATATTTCCTCAAGGATCCCAGTTCCATACGGCAAATATGGTAGAAGATGCAGTTGCTACAAGCTACCAAGGGATCCCTGCCCGATGAGCACAATAACCGAAATATGCCAAGATAGATAATAATAACAATAATAAAATTAAAAACTTAAAAATAAATGGGGCCAGCACGGTGGTGTAGCAGGTAAAGCTGCCACCAGCAGTGCCAGCATCCCATATGGGCGCCAGTTCGAGTCCTGGTCACTTCACTTCCATTCCAGTTCTTTGCTATGACCTGGGAAAGCAGTATAAGGTGGCCCAAGTTCTTGGGCTCCTGCACCTGCTTGGGAGACCCAGAAGAAGCTCCTGGCTCCTAGATTCAGATCGGCACAGCTCTGGCTGTTTCAGCCAACTGGGGCGTGAACCAGCACATGGAAGACCTCCCTCTCTCTCTCTGCCTCTCCTTCTCTCTCTGTGTAACTCTGACTTTCAAGTAAAATAAATAAATCTTTAAAAATTAACAATAACTGCATTGATTTTATTTTTAAAATAATTTTGTTTGTCTGAAAGGCAGAGTGACAGATATAGAGAGAGGGAGAGAGAGAGAAAGAGTCTTCTATCTGTTAGTTCCCTCTTCAAATGGCCACAACAGCTATGTCTCTGCCAGGATAAAGGCAGGGATATGGAACTCCTTCCAGGTCTCCACTTGGGTAGCAGGGACCCAGGCACTTGCTGCCATCCCATACAAATTAGCAGGGAGCTGGATCGGAAGTGGAGCATCTGGAATTCAAATTGGCACTCTGAAATGGGATGCTGGTATCACCAGTGGTGGTTGAACCCACGGTGTTGAACCCACATTATGCTCACCATAATGCTGAGCCCCAAAATTAAAAATAATTTTAAATAAGGAAATAAAGATGAGTGAAAGGAATAGAAAACTACAACAAATGGAATACAAAACATAAGTTCAAGACTCAAAATCATGTGATGCACACTAAATGAAAAGAGGGCTGAATGCTCCAGTGAAGAGAACAATATTGTCTGTCTGATAGTAAAATGACATAAAAATTAGGTTAAACTGTATGAAGTTGCTTATTTATTTATTTATTTTTTGCCAAAGGGATTCAGTGTCACATGTTTCAAGTTAGTAATGTTGTTTGAAAGACACATTTAGGCCAGCGCCGTGGCTTAACAGGCTAATCCTCCGCCTTGCGGCGCCGGCACACTGGGTTCTAGTCCCGGTCGGGGCACCGATCCTGTCCCGGTTGCCCCTCTTCCAGGCCAGCTCTCTGCTGTGGCCAGGGAGTGCAGTGGAGGATGGCCCAAGTTCTTGGGCCCTGCACCCCATGGGAGACCAGGATAAGCACCTGACTCCTGCCATCGGAACAGCGCGGTGCGCCGGCCGCAGCGCGCCTACCGCGGCAGCCATTGGAGGGTGAACCAACGGCAAAAGGAAGACCTTTCTCTCTGTCTCCCTCTACTGTCCACTCTGCCTGTCCAAAAAAAAAAAAAAGACACATTTAAACATAGCGATAGAGAAACAGTAAATAATGTTAAAGAGATGGAGCAAAGAGATTGTGCAAACTCTAACCAAAATACAGTTAATTTATCTATATTAACAGCAGAGAAATATGATAGAAATATAGAAAGCATTGGCTGATATAAGGTGGGTCAATTAATAATGATCAAACTTTCCTTTCACCAGCAAGACACAATTTTAACACCATAAACACTTAAATAATGGTAGCCTCAAAATATAGAAGACAAAAAACAAGACAAGATTAAAGGAGAAATTGACAACTCTATGATCATTTTAGGCTATTTTAGCAATAATTTCTCAGTGATTAAAAAAATCAGAACAGGGGCCTGTGCTGTGCACAGGTTAAGCTTCTGCCTGTGAGAACAGCATCCATATGGGAGCCAGTTTGTTTCCTGGCTGCTCCACTTCTAGTCTAGCTCTCTGCTAAAGGCTTGGGAAAGCAATGAGAGATGGCCCAGGTGCTTGGACCCCTGTACTCACGTGGAGACCCAGAAGCAGCTCCCGGCTCCTGGCTTCAGATCGGCCCAGATCCAGACATTGCAGCCATTTGGGGAGTGACCAGTGGATTGAACTCTCTCTCTCTCTGTAACTCTGCTTCTCAAATAAATAAATATTTAAAAAAATAATCAGAACAGCACAATTGCCCAAGGAACAAATACTTCACATCCATTAGTTATTTAACCACCATCTCAGTTACTAGATCTACTCTCAAGGTAGCTAAGTGCCTGTGTTCACAAAATTTTATTATGCTTAACCATGACTCCAAAACACAAGGGTAAGGTGCTGGAATTTCAGAAATGACAACAAGAAGCTATGAAATACTTTCTTTAAGTGAAAAGGTAAAAGTTTTCAACTAATAAAAAAGCCCATATGCTGAAAATGCTGGGGTTTACAGTAAATTATTGTGATTAATCTCTTACTGTGCCTAATTTATAAATTAGTTTTATCATAGACATGTTTTAGGCATGGAAAGCCAAGACACTGTGGCAAAAAAAAAAATGACCTAAATGAAATATCTCTGCGAGTGAGATCTCAGTGGAAAGAACAGGTCATCAAAGAAGGAGGTACCTTTCTCTGAAGGGAGGAGAGAACCTCCACTTTGACTATGACCTTGTCTAAATAAGATCAAAGTCAGCGAACTCAAAAGGCTTCCATAGCCTTGGCAACTCATGACAAGAGTCTAGCAAGATTACTGACTCCATAAACAAGAGTGTCAATTTGTTAAGTCAACAACAGGAGTCACTGTGCACTTACTCCTCATGCAGGATCTCTGTCCTTAATGTGTTGTTCAATGTGAATTAATGCTATAACTAGTACTCAAACAGTATTTTACACTTTATGTTCTGTGTGGGTGCAAACTGTTGAAATCTTTCCTTAATATATACTAAATTGATCTCCTGTATATAAAGATAATTGAAAATGAATCTTGATGTGAATGGAATGGGAGAGGGAGCGGAAGATGGGTGGGTTGCGGGTGGGAGGGAAGTTATGGGGGGGGGGAGGCCATTGTAATCCATAAGCTGTACTTTGGAAATTTATATTTGCTAAATAAAAGTTTAAAAAAAGAAAATAAAAAAAGAAAGAAGGAATGAATAAAAATATTTTAAAATTAAAAAAAAAAACTGGCAAATACAGGACTTGGAGGTATACATGGTTTCAGGAATGCATCACCTTGGATTTTGGGGTCTGCTGAACGAAGGAATCAATATTTTGATCAGTGGATTTGGATGAGGACTCTAACTCCAAGGAGGATGTCTGCTCTCTTCTTAGATTCTGTTTTGATGCCAGTCATGTTAGTCTTCCGCTGTCTGTTTTCTACCACGTTTTCTCTACCTTGTGTCTTTCCTGGGGCTGTCCTCATGGACCAGGGATTCACCCCTGTAGTGAAATGTGGCTTTCTTAAATTTCACTTTCATCCTCATCAGCAAACTTGACAGAGGCTTTTTCTTGAGTATCACTCCCTTTAGTAGATGTAGGAGCAGGCCGGCGCTGTGGCTCAATAGGCTAATCCTCCACCTGCAGCGCCGGCACCCCGGGTTCTAGTCCCGGTCAGGGTGCCGGATTCTGTCCTGGTCGCTCCTCTTCCAGTCCAGCTCTCTGCTGTGGCCCGGAAGAGTAGTGGAGGATGACTCAAGTGCTTGGGCCCTGCACCCGCATGGAAGACCAGGAGGAAGCACCTGGCTCCTGGCTTCGGATCAGCGCCGTGTGCCATGCGCTGGCCACAGTGGCACGGCCATTGGAGAGTGAACCAACGGAAAGGAAGACCTTTCTCTCTGTCTCTCTCTCTCACTGTCCACTCTGCCTGTCAAAACTGTCCACTCTGCCTGTCAAAAAAAAAAAAAGAAGAAGATGTGGGAGCATTATTATTTTAAATAATCTTCTTGTTATATGTGTTGTTTAAATACAGACATTGTTATGTTTATCTTCATGTATATATCATATTATTATAAATCTATAAAATGGCATTATAAATACCATACATCATCACATATTGTACATATGTACTCACTTGTTCTCATGGGCATGGGGTAAGGTAGGTAAATTTAAGAAGACTCTATGGAGGTAAGTATTGCTTTGAACACCATGACAAAGTCTTCTGATGAAGGACACTAAGACTATGACAACCCGTGGGAAGAACAGAATTTTTTCAAAACAACAATCCTTGAAAAACCTACTGTTTTGTTTCAATTCTTTCTTACCATATTTTACTGTATGAGATTTTTGGCAGCTTGTATTCAAGTTGTTTCTGTAAAATAACTGTGGGAAAATGAAACAAACTAATTAGGATTTACTTCCCCACTGAGCATAGCATCACTAAACAGGAACATTTCACAGATCCACGTGATTCATGAATTAATGAAGGAACAATACTCGCTACTACAACCAAAATGTGACTGTCATCCAGCCTATAGATACAAATCATGACACTTGTGACTGTCAATCAGTGCTAATTGCAAAGGAACGACAAAGTTTGAATTAATATCTCCTGATCAGTATGAGGTATTGTAAATGATGACATCAACAACCATACTCTTCCTTGCAGGCTGTCATTTCTGAGGAAAGCACGGAGCCTAAGTACAAGCTCATAGAGAGAGGGGTTACAAAGCATGAAGGAGGCGTAGATGTGAAAGTCAGAAGTTATCAAAACAAACACCTCCACTTCATTCTCCCTGGAATCAGCCCTAAGAATATGCAAATACCTCTATCACTTCACAGAATTAGGCCTTCGCAAGATTTATGCCAAGAACACAAATCCCTAACTCAATTTCCAGTGCCTCACTTACTATAGCTGGGTTGGAGAGAGCTGTAGGGCTTTCCCTACATACTGAAGGCTATATTCCTAATCCCAAAGCTTTTCTTGCTGGTGTTTCTCTGATGATACCTGTTCTCCCACCACATTGCCCAATGAAACAAGTACACTCATCGTTTCTTCAAGTATACAGCTAGAAAGTGAGGAACTTTAGTGTTGTTAGATTGATCAGTGCCATTAATTGCTACTAACTATCCACATGGGGTCTCAAATGTGCTTCTATTGCATCTGACACTGGAATCCTCTCCATCTATCTTCCCAGTCCAACTCATTATGACTTGCTTGTTCTCCATGTCAACCCTTTACCATAGATAGATACTCTTGTCATGGCCCTGCTGTATCCTAGGACCAAGATTGGGACATTCATTCTCAAGCCAGTGGCCAAAAGAATCCACCAAGGAACATATCTAGAGATTCTCATATGTTCAGAGATCTCTGCTCTGATTGCACTGCTAATCTAATGTACAAATCCAATTCCTTTCAATGTTTTCTTTATCCCAGGTATAGTTTCATGGTGAGGATCTGCTAGGCTCAATCTAGTTTCTTTTATTGATTTATTTATTATTAGTTTTTAAAAATATTTACCTATTTTATTTTAAAGGCAGGGTTATAGAAAGAAAGGTGAGAGAGAGAGAGAGAGAGAGAGGGTATCTTCCACCTGTTGGTTCAATCCCTAGATGGCAGCAATGGCCAGCGTTGGACCAGGCTGAAGCCAGGAATCAGGAGCTTCAACTGGGTCCCCACATGGGTAGCAGGGGCCCAAACACTTCTGCTGCTTTTTCCAGGCAATTAGCAGGGAGCTGGATCAGAAGTGGAGCAGTAGAGACCTTTAACAGGAGCCCAAATGGGATGCTGGCAGAACACATGGCTACATAACCCACTACATGGTCCCTATTTTCCTTTCTGTTTCAGTTCCCAAAGTTCATTGATCATTCACATCTTTCCTTTACTTGACCTTGGACCTGGAAAAGCAGCTTCATATTGAGTTAGGGAATCTGGTATCTTCTTCTAGGAACTAGATCTCATAATGGTAATGAAACTCACAAGCCTGAAATTGGAGGAAAGATCTATGCAGTAAAGGTCAAAACTTAAGTTGAAACCCACTTCTGTAGCATGTTGCCTATTTATTTAATATTTAATTTTTTTATTTGAGAGACACACACATGAGGTGGGCAGGGGAAGTAGGGAGATTCCAGCCACTGTTCACTCCTCAAATGCCTGGTGACCTGAAGCTAGGAGCCGGGAATCCAATCACTTGAGCCATTACCATTGCCTCCATGGTCTGCATTATCAGGAAGATAGAGTCAGGAATTGGTGATAGGAATCAAACCTAGGCACTCTGATATGGAACACCATTGTCCCAGCCAGCATCTTAGCAGTTGGCCAAATGTCCACTCCTACTCAATGGATTTGAGTTAGCAACTTCTGTGGTTTTCACTTAGGAGCCTGTTTTGCCACTAGATGACCTGATTGAGCTTGGCTGGTAACCTCTTTCCTCCAATTCTTTTCAGGTCTAGCACTCAGGTTACCTCTTGTATTTCTAGTTTCTAGACTACAAACAACACCTTATCTTTGTTTTGAAGAACAAAAACGTGGATTTCTAACAGGAGAGTCCTGCAGTGTGCAGTCCAGGTTGTCTTGCCTTTTTCACTCACCAGCTGTGTGACTCACACAGCAATGTCTTCAGCCTCAATTTCTGCATCAATTTAAAGTAAAGTTGCCTTTATTCTCATAAGCTCACTGTAACAATCTAAATATGTGTAAAAGCACTTGATAAGCAATAAATTCCCATACAGATATAGGGAGCAACCCAGTGGGTTGTTTCCTTGACCCCTTTTTCTCAAAAAGGCTCTGCTACACACAAAAGAAATGTTTCATGTTAGTTGTTGTCATTCTACTTCTAAGGTGTGCATTAAGCACTTAAATTGAAAGCTATGTAAATACATTATCACATTTTGGTAGATTTTTAGCTATTTCCCTTGGAGAAAAAAAATTCTACATTCAGTCAAAAAATTGCTTTTTTAATAGAATCATGAATAATCATATAAAAGGATGGTACTGATGAAAGAGGAAACCAGAATAAATCAGGATCCAGACAGAGTAATGCTGTGATTTTGTCTGATCTCCTGTTTAACTGAGTCACATCTCTAGAGTAGGATTAGCTGCCTGGAGTTGTACTTGGTGGATATCAGATATTACAGTCCAGTGTACATAGGTCTATTCCCTTCTCTTCTGTCACAGAGCTTAAATGTTAGATTATACTAAAATCATTGTATTTCAGGAATGGTTAAAACGACCATCTCTTCAATCCCAACTTCCCTGACTGAAAATCTTGTAAACAGGGGATGCGATTGTGAATCAGTGGATTAAGCCACCACTTGCAATGCTGCGAACCCAAATGGGGTCTGATTTGAATCCTGGCTGCTTCACTTATGATGCGATTTCTTGCTAATGTGCCTGGAAAAGCAGTGGAAGATGGCTTAAGTCCTTGGACACCTGCACCCACATGGGAGACCCAGATGAAGCTCCTGGCTCCTGGCTGCAGCCTGGCCCAATCTTCACTGCTGTAGCCATTTGGGTGAATGGAAGATCTCTCCCCCTACCCATAACTCTGCCTCTCAAATAAATAAATCAATCTTTAAGTAGTTATTGGATATAGATTGTGTCTTTATATTGCCTGATGGAAGATTTAAAGCTGTCTGGTCTTTTTTGAGAAATATCATCCCCAATATTTTGCTACTGATGTTTGCCTCAAGTCAAAACTACAATTTATGTAGAATCATATTTGGGTTAGTGGTGAGAATCACTTTTAGGAAATAAGAAGTAGTTTTAAAAATTCTCATTTTCCTTGAAAACTTTAGATCATTTTATTGCAGATATAGCAATTTACCATGAAGGAGAAATGGTACAAATGCAAATAAATGCTCAAGAACATTATGTTTGATCAGTAGGAAACTCTCCTAATACCAGAAAATCTTTGCAAATTCAAATATTTCTCCCTAAGCTACCATATTATACTAATTTTGTAAAATTTTCAAAATTATTTTAACTCAGAAATGGGCTATGCTGTCATATTCCCTATACACACATTTAGTGTAGCAGATAATTTGGAAGTTGCTATTTTTAAAAGAGCCAGAACTCATTTAGCAAGTTGGCAAGAGAAAACAACTAGGTTTCCTACCACAGTGACTGAGTTAATTTGATAAATTCAGTGTAAACAATATGATGTCATTTTTTTATACCAATAAATGTCTCTTCTTTTACCAAGATTGGTGTATTACTACCACTTTAGGATAATGGGAAATTAATTAATTTCTCTATATTGTAGTTTCCATACCTGCTAATTGGTGTGATTTTGAAAATAAAATAATCTAACAGGTGTTTAAGATATATAGCAAGTACTCCTTAAATATCAGTCATTATGACTATTGAAGACAAATCACCTTTACATAAAATATCATGACTTCAATAGTAAAATTTTACTTTTTTAAATATTCATTTTATTTATTTGAAAGCCATAGTGACAAAGAGAAGAAGAGGGGGAGACAGAGAGAGTGAGAGAGATCTTCTATCTGCTTGTTCACTCCCCAAAGAACTACAACATCCAGGGCTAAGCCAAGATGAGGTTAGGAGCCAGAAACCCCATCCTGCTGCCATCTTCTGCTGCCCTCCCAGGTGTATCACCAAGGAACTATCCCAGGAGAGGAGTAACTAGGACTTGAACCTGTACTCCAATATAGGACACCAGCATAGCAAGCAGAGGCTTAGCCTATTGCACTACAATGCAAGGTCTAGTTATTTTGTTGTTTTTAAGACTTACAAAGAAATGTCATTGCAAAATAATTCTTTTTTATCATCAGTATTATAATGTTTAGTTTTTGCCAAAAAAGTCAAACTATTTTCAATAGTCATATTTTAAATAATTTTGGTGGCAATCATCAATATTCAATGATTTTTGTAGGTGTGTATTGAGTCAGGTATGTTATAAGACTCATTGTGTAATTGTTTTTTACACTTCTTTATTTGAGATGCAAAGGGACAGAGAGCATGAGCTATCATCTGCTAGTTCCCTCCCCAACAACTATGATTGTACTGGATCAGTCAGGAGTTGTGAACTCAGTCCAAGTGGACTGTGAACTCATTCCAAGTCTCTCATTTTTTAAAACAGATTCCTTTATTTATTTGAAAGTAAGAGAAAGGAGTGGGGTTGGGGGAGAGAAAGGGGGAGAGAGAGAGAAAGAGAGAGAGAGAGAGAGAGAGAGAGAGAGAGAGAGAGATCATCCATCTGCTGGTTGATTCCCCAAATGGCTGCAACAGCAAAAGCTGGGCCAAACCAAAGCCATGAACCAAAAGATTCTTCCAGGTCTCCCAAGTGACTGCAGAGGCCCAAGAACTTGGAACATCCTTCATCACCCTCACAGATGCATTAGCAGGGAGCTGGGTCAGAAGTAGAGCAGCTGGGGCTGGCACCACAGCTCACTAGGCTAATCCTCTGCCTACGAAGTCAGCACCCCAGGTTCTAGTCCTGGTTGGGGCACCGGTTCTTTCCCAGTTGCTCCTCTTCCAGTCCAGCTCTCTGCTGTGGCCTGGGAATACAGTGAAGGATGGCCCAAGTGCTTGGGCCCTGCACCCGCATGGGAGACCAGGAGAAGTACCTGGCTCCTGGCTTCGGATTGGCGCAGCGCACTGGCCATGGTGGCCATTTGGGGGGTGAACCAACGGAAGGAAGACCTTTCTCTTTTTCTCTCTGTCTCACTGTCTAACTCTGCCTGGCAAAAAAAATAGAGCAGCTGGGATTCAAACTAGTGCACACATGGTATGACAGTGCTGCAGGTGGTGGCCTTACCCCCTGAACCACAGCACCAGTCTCCAGTCTCTCATTTTTGAAAAAAAATTTAACCTGGGAATCTTTTATTTAAGGTATACAAACCTAATGCACTTCTTACATGCAAATTTAGAAAGAGTGATTCTTCTTACTCCACCCTCCTTCCCACCCATGCTCCCACATGTCTTCCTCCTCCTTCTCTTATTCCCATTCTTATTTTTTTACAAATATCAATTTTCAATTAACTTTGTACATATGAGATTAAAGCTACACTAAGTAAAGTGTTCAACAAATAGTGTTGAAAAGAGAATTGTTCCTCAACAGTTGAGAGAAGGCCTGCTAAAATCATCAAATCTCAAAGTACAATTTCACTTCCATGGGTCACCTATTAAGTGCTCTATTAGTTACCACAGATCAGGGAGAACTTATTGTATTTGTCCTTTTGGGACTGATTTATTTCACTAAATATAATGCTTTTGAAGATGACAAGATTTCATTTTTCTATACCACTGTGTAGTATTCCACAGTGTACATGTACCATAATTTCTTTATCCAGTCTTCAGTTTATGGACATAAGGTTTAATTCCATATCTTAGCTATTGTGAATTGACTGCAATAAACATGGGGGTACATATCACTCTTTCATATGCTGATTTCTTTTCATTTGGATAAATTCCCAAGAGTAAGATGGCTGTCATATGGCCAATTTGTATTCAGATTTCAGAGGAATGTACATACTGTCTTTCACAGTGTCTGTACTAATTCACATTCTTACCAACAGTGGATTAGGGTACAATTTCCCTCACATCCTCACCAGAATTTGCTGTTTGTTGATTTCTGTATGAAAGACAATCCAACAGGGGTAAGCCGAATTTTAATTTGCATTTCTCTGATGGCTAGTGATCCTGAGCAATTTTTTAATAAGTGTATTTGGCATTTGGATTTCCTCTTTTGAAAAGTGTCTGTTCAAGTCCTTTGCCATTTCTTAAATGGACTGTTAGGGATTTTGTTGTTGTTGTTGTTGTTGAGTTTCTTGAGCTCTCTATAGATCCTGGATTTTACTCTTTTACCAGTTGCATAGTTTGCAAATATTTTCTCCCATTCTGTTGGTTGCCTCTTCACTTTACTGAGTGTTTCTTTTGCAGTGCTGAAGCTTCTCAATTTGATGTAATCTCATTTGTCAATTTTGGCTTTGATTGCCTGTTCTTCTGGCGTCTTTTCTAGGAAGTTTTTGCCTATGCCAATATCTTGCAGGGTTTCCCCAATGTTCTCTAATAATTTGGTGGCATTAAGTTGTAGATTTAGGTCTTTAGTCCATTTTGAGTAGATTTTTTTTTATAAGGTGTAAGGTAGCGGTCTTGCTTCATACTTCTGCATGTAGAGATTCACTTTTCCTAGCACTGTTTGTTGAAGAGACTGTCCTGACTCCAGGGATAGGTTTTAGCTCTTTTGTCAAAGATAAGTTGGCTGCAGATGCATGGATTGATTTGTAGAGTTTCTACTCTGTTCCATTTTTCTACTCATCTGTTTTTGTGCCAGTACCAGGCTGTTTTGATTATAACTGCCCTATAATATGTCTTGAAATCTGATATTGTGATGCTTCCAGCTTTGATTTTTCGATAAGATTGTTTTAGCTATTCAGGGTCTCCTGTGTTTTCATATGAATTCAGCATCATTTTTTCTACATCTGAGAATAGTGTCATATTTTGATGAGAATCATATCAAATTTGAATATCGCTTTCATTAGTATGGACATTTTGATGATACTTATTATTCTAAACCATGAACATGGAAAATTTTCTTCATTTTTTGTGTCTTATTTCTTTCCTTAATGTTTTATAAATCTCATTATAGAGATCTTTGACTTCCTTGATTAAATTTATCCCAAGGTATTTGATTTTTTTTTTGTAGCTATTGTGAATGAGATTGATCTTATAAGTTCTTTTGTAGCCATAGCATTTCCTGTGTACACAGACTACTGATTTTTCTGTTACTTTTATATCCTGCCACTTTACCAAACTCGTTTATGAGTTTCAGTAGTCTCTTAGTGGAGTCCTTTAGAGTTCCTATATGAAGAATCATGTCATTTGCAAGTAGGGAGAATTTGACTTCCTCCTTTCAAATTTGTAACCCTTTGATTTCTTTTTCTTTCCTAATGATTCTGGGTAAAACTCCCATGACTATTTTGAATACTAATAGTGAGAGTGGGCATCCTTGTCTGGTTCTTAGTCTTAGTGGGAATGCTTTCAACTTTTCCCAATTCAATAAGATGTTGGTCATGGGTTTGCATAAATTGCCTTTATTGTCTTGAGGAATGTTCCTTCTATACCCAATTTGCTTACGGTTTCGTTGTGAAAGGAAGTTGTATTTGATCAAATGCTTTCTCTGCATCTATTTAGATAATAATATGGATTTTTTTACCTCAGTTTGTTAATGTGATTTATCACATTGATTTGCGAATGTTGAACCATCCTTTCATACCAGGGATAAAATCCATCTGAGCCAAGTGAATGATCTTTCTGATGTGTTGTTGGATTCATTTGACTAGTATTTTGCTGAAGATTTTTGTATCTATTATCATCAGGGAAATTTGTCTATAATCCTCTTTCTTTGTTATATCTTTTTGTTGTTTGTTTGTTTAAGAAATAAGGTGATGCTGTCTTCACAGAAGGAGTTTTGGAGAATTCTCTCCCTTTCAATTCTTTTGAATAGCTTGAGAAGAATTGGAATTAGTTCTTTAAATGTCTGGTAGAATTCAGCAGCACATTCATTCAGTCCTGGGCTTTTCTTTGTTGGGAGAGTCTTCATTACTGATTCAAACTCTGTCTTGGTTATTGATCTGCTTAGGTTCTCTGTGTCTTCATGGCTTAATTTTGATAGGTTGTATGTATCCAGGAATCTATCCATTTCTTTTAGGTTTCCTGATTTTTGGCATGCAGCATTGTGTAGTAATTCCTGATGATTCTTTTTATTTCTGTGGAATCTGTTGTTACATTTCCTTTCTCATCTCTGATTTTATTGATCTGGGTCTTCTCCCTCTTTTTTGCATTAGTTGAGCCAACGGTGTATCAAATTTTTTTTAAAAACCAGTTCTTTGTTTCACTGATCTTTTGTATTTTTTTGTTTCAACTTTATTTCTTCTCTAATTTTAATTATTTATTTCTTCCTATTAATTTGAGGTTTGGTTTATTGTTGTTTTTCTAGGTCCTTGACATTCATTGATAGCTCATTTATTTGGTGCCTTTCCAATTTCTTGAAGTAGGCACTAATTGCTATAAACTTCCCTTTTAACACTGTTTTTGCTGTATCCCATAAGTTTTAACATGCTGTGTTGTCATCTTCATTTGTTTTCAGAATTTTTTTATTTCTATTTTGATTTCTTCTATGGCCAACTCTTCATTCAAGAGCATGTTGTTCAGTCTCCATGTGCTTGCATATGTTCTTGAGATCCTTGAATTGTTGATTTCCATTTCCATTCCATTGTGGTCAGAGAAGATGCATGGTATGATTTTTATTTTTTTGAATTTGCTGAGACTTGCTTTATAGCCTAGCATATCATCAATCCTAGAAAAAGTTCCACATACTAGTAAGAAGAATGTGTGTTCTGCAATTATAGGATGAAAAGTTCAGTAGATATCAGTTAGGTCCATTTGGCTTATAATGTCAATTAACTATGTTGTTTCTTTGCTGATTTTCTGTCTAGTTGATCTGTCCATTGATGAAAGTGGTGTATTAAAGTCCCCCATTACTATTGTATTGGAGTCTATTTTGTATCTAAAGAGAGACATGTTGGAATATTAACATTTATTTTAAATAGCCAGGCACCTGGCTTTGGGTGCATATATGTTTATTATAGTCACATCTTCCTATTAAATTGATCCCTTAATTATTACATAGTGCCTTTCTTTGTCCCTTTTAATAGTTTTTTTGTGTTAAAGTTTATTTTATTTGATATTAGGATGGCAACACCTACTCTTTTCATTTGAGTAAGCATGGAATATCTTTTTACAACCTTCCACTTTCAGTCTGCATACATCTTTGTTGGTAAGATGTGTTTCTTGTAGGCAGCAAATATATGGGTTTTTGTTCCTTAATCCATTCAACCATTCTGTATTTTATAATTGGAGAACTGAGGTAATTCACATTCAAAGTTACTATTAATAAATAAAAACTTGCCCTTGCAATTTTTCTAAAAATATTCCAATTATTTACTTTGGATTTCTTTTTTTACTTTTACTGGGAGATTTTTCTGCCTTCACTTGCTTTCCTGGTGATGACCACATTTCTGTGTTTCTGTGTAGCTCATCCTTAAGCACCTTTTGTAAGGCAGAAAGCTCCCTCCCTATTCTGTCATCTTGGAATCCCCCTCCAAGGCTCTCATTTTTAAACCACAGTTCTGAATTTATGTCCCAATTATTTTTTCTCAAATTAAGACTAGTTTAAATTATTTATTTATTTATTTATTGTTATTTGAGAAGCAGAAAGAGAAAGAGAATGTGCATACTCCCATGCTCTGAATCATTCCCCAAATGCTAGAGCTGAGCCAAATAGAAGCTGGGAATCAGGAACTCAATCCAGGTCTCCCATGTGAGTTGCAGGAACTCTATTATTTAAACCACCACCACTGTCTCTCTAGGTGTGTATTAGCAGGAAGCTGGAGTCAGGAGTCATGGCCAGGGGTCAGATTCAGTGACTCTAATATGGGACAATGGCATTTTAACTCCTAGGCCTATCTATTTGAGAAGTTTATACCTGAAAAATGCTATCACCTCCCTAAACTTCCCTAATTATACTGATAAGTATTAGTCCCTTTTCATTGCTAACAAAATACACAAGGCAGGTTACTTTATATAGAAAAGAGGTTTATTTTGGATCATATGTCCAGATATACGAAGTCCAGGGGCCTCATCTGGCTATGACCTTCTTTTTGGCAAAGTCTCAAGGCAACCAAGAGGATTGCATGGCAAGAGGCAGGAACACATGGGTCTCTGGTTATGTGTCAGTGTGTCTGTCTCCCTCAGCTTATAAATCCACCAGGATTCAATCAAGGGAGTTCTACCCGGGTGACCTTATCTAATCCACATCATTTCCAAAAGGCCCCAGCTCTAAATACCATAGTCAGGTTAAGTCTCTGCCCTCTTAGCAAGTCACATTGAGGATAATTCTATAAATTTTAACATATGAAGCCTTAGAAGACACTCAAAGTATATACAAACCATACCAGTATATTAATAAGCAACTTAGAGAAAAATGCATTCAGAGACATAGAGCATAATATTCAAGATAGTGAGGAAAGTATGAATTACATGATTAAGAAAAAAGTTAAGAAAAAGTTCAATATTTGAGACTATTTGTGGAGAAAATTTTAGGCCAAGGGAATGATGTGAGGAAGGAAATTTACATGTGAATACGCAGAGCACATTCAACAAATAAACCCTAAACACTAAAACATGGAATAGAGAGGAAATCAGTCTGTTAGGTTTTGGGGAAGAACTTGCGATGGATCCTGTCCAGATGCAAAGGCGGAGGCTAGGAATAAGAAGTTCATAGCAGCAGCAGGCTGCAGAGGTGGGTGCCTTAAGGAAACCCTGTAGAAGAAAAAGCAACAGAACTTCGTAACTCATGAGATGTGAGAATGAAAGGAGGAGACGACACTGACTCACTAGCTTTACCTGCCTGAAATACAAAGGATGCCATTACTTAGAGAGACAGTGGAGTTCTGCTGTGTGACTGATGCATTCAGCTTTAACCATATATTTTTATTTTATTTTTTTGACAGGCAAAGTGGACAGAGAGAGAGAGAGAGACAGAGAGAAAGGTCTTCCTTTGCCGTTGGTTCACCCTCCAATGGCAGCAGTGGCCAGCGCGCTGATCCGAAGGCAGGAGCCAGGTGCTTCTCCTGGTCTCCCATGCGGGTGCAGGGCCCAAGCACTTGGGCCATCCTCCACGGCACTCCCGGGCCACAGCAGAGAGCTAGACTGGAAGAGGAGCAACCGGGACAGAATCCGGCGCCCTGACGGGGACTAGAACTCGGTGTGCCGGCGCTGCAAGGTGGAGGATTAGCCTAGTGAGCTTTGGCGCCAGCCCACATTGAGTTTTAAAAGTACTTGTCAGGGGCCAGGATTTTGTGATTAAAATGGTGGTAGGGGTGCATGCATCTCATATCTGAATGTCTGGGTTCAAGTTCTGACCCTGCTCCCTATTCTAGTTTGCTGCCAATACACACCCTGGAATGCAAGGGTGATGGCTCAAGTAATTGTGTTCCTGCCATACATGTTGGTCCTGGATTGAATTTCAGGCTACTGGCTTAACCCTGGCCCAGCCCTGGCCACCGAAAACATTTAAGAGAGTGAACTAGTGAATTGGCGTATTCTCTCTCTCTCTCCCTCCCTCACTCCCTCCCTCCCTATGGCTCTCTCTTAAATTACTTGTGGGACTTTCTGGTGAAAACATTTTTAAGATAGCTCTAAATGTGGGTCTGATGACCAGTGGAGTGCTCAGGCTTCAAGGATTTGAAATCATCTGTATAATGATGATTGTGAAACAAAGAGATTAAATGAATAAAAGCCCATCCATAATTCCAATAACCTGTATTGTAGATAAAACCAGTTTCGGAAATCAATTAAAGGGCTGGTGTTGTTGTAGGTAAAGCCACCTGTTGCAATGCCACCAATATTTGCACCAATTTGGGTCCCAGCTGTTCCACTTCTGATCTAGTTTCCTGCTAATGACCTGAGAAAAACATCAAATGATAGCCCAAATGTCTGGACCTTCACTATCCATGTGGGAGACCTATATGAAACTCCTGGTTCCTGGCTATAGGCTAGCCTTATCGTGGCCATTGTGGTCATCTGGGGAATGAACCTATGGTTAGAAGATTTCTCTCTCTCTCTCTCTCTCTCTCTTGCTCTCTCTGTCTTTCCCTCTCTCTCTCTCTGTAACTCTGACTTTCAAATAAATGAATCTTAAAAAATCAGTTTCATTTCTAAAATTTCATGTAATTTTTATTTCAGTCCTTATTTAGTGATCATTACCCATTTTCTTGTGTATTTTTTTATTTATAGTCTACAATCTTTTAAAAATATTTATTTATTTACTTAAAAGGCAATGCGTGTATGTTTGTGTGTGTGTGTGTGTGTGTATGAGAGAGAGAGAGAGAGAGAGAGAGAGAGAGAGAGATTTTACATCTGCTTGTTCACTCCCCAAAAGGCTGGATGGCCAGGATGGGCCATGCCGAAACCAAGAAGTCAAGAATTTCATCGTGGTTTCCCACACAAGTGGCAGTGACCCAAGAACTTGTGCCATCTTCTGCTGCTTTCCCAAGCCCATGAGTGGGAAGCTGGATTGAAAGTGGAGAAGCCATGACCTGAACTCCTGCCCAGGTGGGATGCTAGTGTTGCAGGCAGTGGCTTAACCCACTGCACCACAATGCTGAGCCTTGTATTTAAAGTTCTCTGTCTCTTATCTTTCTCTCCCTCCCTCCATTCCTTCAGACTCATTTTCTTTGTTCTTTCCGATCCTTTGTCTCTCACCTTCTAGTATAAAAATTCTAATTTTTGTACTGTTACTCCCTTTTGTGTGATTCATGAAGTTTTGAGCATCAGTTACAAAAAAATATGAAAATTTACTAATATCTTTTTTTGTTGAAGCCCTCCAAAACCTATAATCTACAATTTGAGTTGAATTTCGACCAAAGGGACTTAGCTGTTTCTGGATAGGCAAAACCTAGTTTTTCTCTCCAAGCATAACATTTATTGTATGCTATGACCAAAGTGCTTAAGGATTTAAGCTGAATGGAAGATGTTCTCCTGTAAGCTGCTCACAGGGCTGACTTATAACCTTTTCCTTCCCAGACCCTTTATTGTAAGCATTAAGGTTTGCCAGCTCATGGCATGTGAATACCTTTATCCCATAGTTACAATTGTGTGTAGTGATGCATCAATCATTTTTGACTGGTCAATGCCATATTATTCTTGAAATAGATGAGCATGACTTCTCCATGTTCTAAGTGGCCTGGCAAGTATAGCCTCATGTAACCACATGCTTCAGAAAGATGACCAATACACAGGAAATTATAGTTCTTGAACATTTTCTTGTTTTATCTTTCTATCTTAGTCACACTATTTCTGGAACTTCTTCTTTGTGCCTGATGTTAAATATTTAGTGACTCTTTGATAATCAAAACTTTTTGTTGAAATCAGTATGCTGGAATTTGAGGTAGAAAAAGTAAATCTTGATTCTCTTGTACATTTGAAATCTTCACTAGAACTATAGTCGGTTTGCAGAAAAACAGGTCACTGTGAAATCTGCAGACCTGAGATATTTTTCCCTTCATTTGCCCCTCATGGATCCTGGAGGCAATGCTGCAATGGGGATGGGTGTGGGCAGACTGAAGGCAGATGAAGCAAAATGTCGGGCCCTTCCCCCGACACTTGGTCAAGTGGACCCTAATGTTCCTGCCCAGTGTCTCTTCCCCACAGCTTCCAGCTACTGGGAGAGCTGAGTTGGCCTTTCCCCCCTCACCTCATTTTAAGTGTTAGGATTTTAAAACATTACATTTCATTGAATAACTGTTATAATAAAACTTTTGGTGTACTTGTTTTTCTAAATGTTGTTTTAAGCCACTTTTCACTTGAGAAGTCAAAAAGAAAATAAGTAGGATGGAACTGTAATAGTTTGCCATATTCATTAAAACACATGAAGCCTGAGAATCACAATCTATGCTATGAAATGATATTTGAGAAGAAAATGGCTTTTCAAATTCAGGTGGTAACCTCTGTTGCTAGGAGGCTTTGTTATTATAAGTTAGCATCAGCAAGGACACTACATTGTACCCAACTTAAAAAAAAATACATCTTCTTTCTGGCCCCTCCAAAGCAACCTATTCCTCCTAGCTATAAAACTTGAGAATGGATCCATGTATGCTACCCAGATTATAACTGGTTCCGCATTTTTCTCCTGAGCTTGTTTCATACTTGTAGGTAAAGTGTTATTCTCTGTTCATTTTGAACTTGACTTTGTTTGTATACTGATGTGAGCTATACTAAGAAGTAATCTTAATTAGAAAGTCAGAGTTGGATAATAGGACTATATTTATTCAGAACTGGAATTTGGGTTGAAGCTAGCATTTATTTAAAATTTACTTATGTATTTATATTTAGAAAGCAGAGTGACAGAGAGTGGTTGGAATGGAGGGAGGGAGAGAGGGGAGGGGAGGGAGGTGGAGGGGGGAGAGAGATCTTCCATATGTTGGTTCACTTCCTCAGTGTCCACAATATTCAGGGCTGGGCCAGGCTGAAATCAGGAGCCAAGGGCATTATCCAGGTCTCCTATATGGGTGGCAAGATCCCATGTATTTTTTCCATCCAAGATCCCAAGTACTTGTTCCATCCTCTACTACCTTCCCAGGTACATCAGCAGGAAGCTGAATCAGAAGTGGAGCAGCCAGGACTCAAACTGGCACTCTGATACAGGAAGCTGGTATGTGGCTGCTGCTTAACCTGCTGTGCCACATGCTTCCCTTGGAATTAACATCTAATTGTATGTGACCTATGAAGAAAATAGCAAGAAGGAAGGAAATTAATGAATGCAATTGCAAACTATCAGAAGAAAGGTTGACTATAAAAATAATATTTTGAGGACTTTTTTTTTAAAAATTTATTTTATTTATTTGAAAAACAGAGTTATAGAGAGAGGTCGAGACAGAATGAGAGAGAGGCCTTCCATCCGCTGGTTCACTCCCCAGATGGCCACAATGACCAGAGAAGGGCCTATATGAAGCCAGGAACCAGGAGCTTCTTCCAGGTCTCCCACATGAGTACAGGGGTCCAAGGACTTGGGCCATCCTCAACTGCTTTCCCAGGCCATAGAGGAGAGCTGGATTGGAACTGAGCAGCCAGGACTCAAACTGATGCCCTTGTATTATACTGGCATCGCAGGCCAGTGCTTTAAAATATTGCACCACAATTCAGGCCCCAGATTTATACTTTTTATAACTATAAATTATTTTTTTAGTTGCCTTACTACATTAACTATTTGCTTTGATCACACCTAATAACATATCAAGGCGCACACAGGTGACAATTTATCATTCATTAAAGATTAGCAAACCTCCTATTTGGCCATATTTCCTTAAGATTCCCCAATGACAGATTTTTCACTTGTCAGACAGACTTGGTTCTCATTCTATGTGTAAGTGAAAAGCTGTTGTGTCATCAGCTGGGCTTTACCCTTGCTTAATGTTGCTTCCTTCTCCTGCCATCTGCAGGGTTGATCCCGTCCCAAAGGTACTCATTAGTTAACATCCTGCACATCACACTTCCTATCAGAGTATGCCCCTGGGAAGCATCCTGTCCTATCCATTGGAGATTTTAGGGGTCCTCTTCAGGGAGGATTTTCGTCCACACAGGTGGCTTTTTTGTGTGTCTCTCCTTGAAAATGCTCTTTCGCTGTAGAAGCAAGTTCATTCCCATGGGTTCAGAAAGCAAAGCTGTGAGTTAACTTTTGCCTCCTCACCCCTTTGTGGGAGGATTGGAAGACAGGTGCTTCAGAGGGGTCTCTCAGAGAGTTAACTCCAGTTTCTTGGAGTGATAGCCTGTGGCAACAGACACTCTTTCTCCTTTGTCATCCCCCTGACTCCTCCACTGGAGGAGTGTCTTTGTGCCTCACTAGGATGAGTTTATTCCACCCAGTTCTTTTCTGAGTCTGCTCTGGGGATCCAAATGGAAATAAGATCTGAGAATTTATAGTCTGCGATTGATTTCCATTTGACTTACACATGTTGTTAACTGCCTCTGTCAGTCCCTCCTTGTTTATTATTGTTGGAAGTTTACATAATTGAAGTTATAAATAATATATGAGCAGCACAAGATTGTGAGTACAGAATATGAGAATCACACTTAAGGGCTGTATGGGGGGTGTTTTAATACTTCTATTGCATTTGTTCACAGTTCATCCCTAAAGAACACTTTAAAAGTAGAGTTATTTAAAGTAGAAGTTCCTATTTAAACAAGGCACTGAAAAACAAACACATATTATTTTACTGTTTGCAATGAAATATATTCTTAAGGTTAATATTTTGATAACCCCATCAGAAAGGGAGATAGGATGTATAAAGCTTATAAGATTTCAAAGTTTATGCACTGTTAACATTTGTTTTCCTTGAATCATCTTTTTCTGCATTCACTTAAGAAAGGAAATAAAAATTTTGGTTTGCAAAGCTAACAAACCTAAATAAATGGAATATATGTGCCATAACAAGGAACCTAAAATATTCGACTTTCTGTGATCTTAGTTTATGCCTAAAATCCTTATTCATAGCTCATGAGCAACATAATTTGACACAAATCCATTGTATACAATAATGAAATATGTAACTACGCAATTAGGTTATTTACATTAGTTTCTTTAGTCATGGATTTGTTATGAGATGTCTCATATGTGGCATAATAACTGAGTTATTAACTCTAGAAGGAATTCAAGATAAAGGAAATTGCCTGGTCTTCTTCCTGATCCTACATACTCTATTTATTTTTTTGAAAATTAGAGTGAAATCCATATACCATAAAATTGACCTTTTAAAGTGTGCATTCAATACATTCACACTGTGCAACTGCCACCAATATCAGTTCCAAAACATTGACACAGCCCAAAGGAAAATGCACACTCATTAAGCAATCCTCTCCCTTTGCCCCCTTCCAGCTTTGTCAACCACTAATGTGCTTTTTGTCTGTGAGAATTTACCTACTCAGTGAACTAGCTTTTGTTCTAATGGTTAAGACAGCAGTTAAGATGCCCACATCGCATGTCAGAGTGCCTGGTTCAAATCCAACTTCCTGCCAACACAGGCCCTGGGAGGAAGCAGGTGATGGGTCAAGTAATTGGATCTCTGATACTCATTTGGGATATGTGAGACATGGATTCTGTTCCTGGCTGCTGGCTCTGGTCTAGCCCAGGCTCAGTCATTGTGAGTGTATGTTGCGGCATGAACTGACAAATGTGAACTCTCTCGTGTGTATGTGTCTGTGTGCATGTATCTGTGTGTGTTTCTCTTTCTTTGTCTCTCAAGATATTTCATACAGATAGAATCAAACAATGTGTGTTATTTTTTTTTCACGATTTCTTTGACTTAGGAAATTTTCCAAGATTCCTTCATATTAGAACATAGATCCGTACTTCATTATGTTATTGGCTGAATATTATTCCATTCCACATACATTCTGCTGCTGATGTAAATTTAAGTTATTTCTACCTTATTGTGAATGGTGCTTCTATGAATAGTGTGTGTATAAGCATTTGTTTGAGTATCTGTTTGCAATTCTGGTGGTATACATCTAGAAGTAGAACTTCCAGATCACATGGCAATTTATGTTGAGTATTCTGAGGAACTGCCAATGTTCCAAAGCAGCTGTGACATTTTATATTCCTACCAATAATGTATGATGGTCTCAACTCCTCTGCATCTTCCCAAAACTTGCTTTTTTCTTTTGTTAGTTATAGCTATTCTAGTGTGCATAAAAATGGCATTCCATTTTGGTTTTAATTTGTTTTCACCTAATGACTGATGATGTTGAACATCTTTTCATGTGATTCTTGGGCATTATGTATTTTTAGAGAAATGTCTCATGTCCTTTGCCCATTTTTTTTCAATATTTTTAAAATTTATGTGGCTTACTTGAGAGGCAGAGAGGGAGAAAGAGGTAGAGAGACAGAGATTGGGGGAAAGAGAGCAAGAGGAAGAGGGAGAAGAAGGAGAGGAGAGGAGAGGAGAGGAGAGGAGAGGAGAGGAGAGGAGAGGAGACTATCCTATTCATTGGCTCACTCCCCAAATGTCCACAACAGACTAAAGTAGTGCCAAGGAACTGAATCCAGGTCTCCAACTAAAGTGTCAGGAACTTGTCTAGTTGAGCCAACTCAGGTTGCCTCCAAGGGTCTGCATTAGCAGGAAAATGGAATCAGGAACAGAGCTAGGATTCAAATTCAGCACTTCATCATGGGATATGGGGATGCAAAGAACCATCTTAACCACTAGACCAAATGCTTGCCACTCTGTCCTTAATGTGCTGTACATTTTGATTTAATGCTATAACTACTACTCAAACAGTATGTTTCACTTTGTGTTGCTATGTGGGTGCAAACTGTTGAAAGCTTTATACTAAATTGATCTTCTGTATATAAAGAGAATTGAAAATGAATCGATGCAAATGGAAGGGGAGAGGGAGCGGGAGAGGGGAGGATTGCGGGTGGGAGGGAAGTTATGGGAGGGGGAAGCCATTGTAATCCATAAGGTGTACACTGGAAATTTATATTCATTAAATAAAAGTTAAAAAAAATTAGGTTGTTTTTCTTGTTGATATTTTAGAGTTCTTTATATATTCTGGATTCTAGATCCTTATTAAATGATTTCAAAATATTTTCTTCCATTTGGCACATTGTTTTTATCCTTTTTGATAATGTTCTCTGATGCACAAACATTTGGTTAAAGCCAAATTTATTGCTTTTTTCTTTAATTGACTGTTCTTTTAGTGTAATATCTAAGAATTCATTGCAAAAATTAAGTTGGAGTGTTTTATTCCTATGTTTCCTTCTAAGGGTTTTATCTAATTGTCTCAGTAGGATTCATTGAATAGATTACTCATTCCCTTCTTAAATGGTCTTGGTATCATTTTCATTATTTTTATTTATTTATTTATTTGACAGGTAGAGTTACAGGCAATGAGAGAGAGACAGAGAAAAAGGTCTTCCTTCTGTTGGTTCACTCCCCAAATGGCTGCTACAGCTGGCACTGCGCCAATCTGAAGCCAGGAGCCAGGTGCCTCTTCCTGGTCTCCCACGCAGGTGCAGGGGCCCAAGCACTTGGGCCATCCTCCACTGCCTTCTCAGGCCACAGCAGAGAGCTGGACTGGAAGAGGAGCAGCTGGAACTAGAACTGGCGCTCATATGGGATGCCGGTGCCATAGGCGGAGGATTAACCAAGTGAGCCACTGCACCAGCCCTGGTGCCATTTTCAATAAACAAAATAAATTTGAGTATCAGCTTTCACATTTCTGCAAAAACAGTCACTGAACTTTTGATAGAGTTGCATTGAATCTGTAGATTACTTTAGATAGCATTGTAATCTTAACAATATATAATCTTCCAATCCATGAGGTGTTTTTCCATTTATTTAGATTGTTAATTATTTTCAGCAATATTTTATAGATTTCAGGATATAAGACTTTCACCTCCTTGGGTAAACTTATTCCTAGGTAAATAGAATTATTTTCCCAATTTTCTTTTAGTATTGTTTGTCATTGAAATACAATTAATTTATATAGAAACACAACTAACTTTCATGTTTAATAGTTCTATCAGTTTTTTATCTTAAAGGCAAAATGTTCAGACTTTCACTATTGAGTATTATTTTAGCTATGGATTTTTCCTATATGTCCCTTGTCTATGATATTTAGGAAGCTGCATATTATTCCTAGCTTGCTATGTGCTTTTATCTTGAAATAATATTGGGTTTTGTGAAGTTTTTTTTTTTTCATTAGTTGACAAGATCATGCAGGCTTCCTTTTTATTGTTAGATTAATATGGTGTATTATAGTAATTGATTTTCTTATGTTAGATCACTCTTGGGTTCATGGGACAAATCCCACTTGGTCATGGTGTATAATCCTTTTAATATGCTATTGGATTCAGCTTTCTAAGATTTTGTTGAGGAATTTTGCATCCATATTCATAAGGTATATTGGTATGTAGTTTACTTGTAGTGTATTCACATGGCTTCGGTGTCAGGCTAATGGTCTCCTGGAATGGTTTAGGAAATGTTCTGTCCTCTTTTATTTTTTAGAAGTGTTTGAGAAGATTGGCTTTGTCTTCTCTAAATGTTTGGTACAGTTTGCCAATAAAGCCATCTAGTCCTGAACTTTTCTGTTTGGGAGATATTTTTAAATTATCTCTTTACTTTTACTATGTTTACTCAGATTTTCTATTGCCTGTTAAGTCATATTTTGTAATTTCTGTTTTTTCTAAGAATTTTTCCATTTCATCCTGGTTATCTATCATGTCTATTGTGCTCATAAGCAATTGTTTATAGTATTCTCCTATAATCCTATCTCTAGGACTGTAGTAAAGTCTCCACTGCCATATATGACTTTATTTATGTGTTCTCTCTTTTTTCCAAAGTCAACTCAGCTTATGGCATCACAGTTTATTGACCTTTTCAAAGGATCAATGTTTGTTTTAGGTGATTCTACTATTCTATTCTCTTTCTCATTTATGTCTGTTCTAATTTTTATTTTTTCTTTCCTTCAATAAGATTTGGATTTAGTTAACACTGGTTTTACTAGTTACATATGGTGTTGCTCATTTGAGATTTTTCTTCCATCTTTCATTTACTTTTTTTTTACATTTTTCTTTACATAAAGGAAGCAAATTTCATATATACAGTTTTTTATGCATTCAAATTTTAATAACAAATATACTATTTTAACATGGTCCAATATACTTGGCTTAGTCCAGACTTTTTTTTTAAAAATGTATCTATTCCAACAGTAAAATCATATAGGTTTGTACAGAAAATTCCAAGATATACAGTTTTAAGAGCATAATGATACTTTCTACCGTACTCCCCCTCTTTCATTTAATCTCAGCCTTTCTCCTCCTTCTAATTTTTCTATTACTTTTTACAATTATGTACTTTCAATTTTCTTTGTAATCACAAGCTAAACCCTACACTAAATGAAGAATTCAACAAGTAGTAAGCAGAAAAGCCACTGTTCCTCAAAAGTTTAGCCAAGGCCATAGACCATAATAAAATCTAAAAATGTTGGCTGGTGCCATGGCTCCAGCCTTGCAGCACTGGCACACCGGGTTCTAGTCCCGGTCAGGGTGTCGGATTCTGTCCCGGTTGCCCCTCTTCCAGGCCAGCTCTCTGCTGTGGCCCAGGGGTGCAGTGGAGGATGGCCCAAGTGCTTGGGCCCTGCACCCATGGGAGACCAGGAGAAGCACCTGGCTCCTGGCTTCGGATCAGCGCCAGCCGCGGCGGCCATTGGAGGGTGAATCAATGGCAAAAAGGAAGACCTTTCTCTCTGTCTCTCTCTCTCTCACTGTCCACTCTGCCTGTCAATAAATAAATAAATAGATATAAATAAAAATGTCAATTTCACTCATATATATTATATTTCTTAAATACTCTGTATATCAATTGCCATATATCAGAGTAAACATAAGCTATTTATCTTTTGGAAACTGGCTTTTTTCACTTATTGTCTCCAGTCACATGCATTTTATTGCAAAAGACAAGATTTCATTTTTTATGGCTGAATTTTATTCTATCATGTATATATATTACAATTTCTTTATCCAATCATCAATTGATGAACATCTGAGGTTATTCCATATTTTAGCTATTGTGAGTTGAGCTACCATAAATATGTGTGTACTCTTTCATATGCTGATTTTATTTCCTTTGGGGGAAATTCCCAAGAGTGGGATAACTGGGTAATGTGGTAGATCTGTATTCAGATTTCTGGGGAATTGCCATACTGTCTTCCATGATGGTTGTGCTACTTTATATTCTCATGAACGGTGTATTAGGCACCTTTTTCTCCACATCCTCGCCAGCATTTGATGTTAGTGGATTTCTGTATGAGAGCCATTGTAACCTCATTGTGATTTTTATTTGCATTTCCCTGATTACTACTGATCTTGAACATCTTTTCATTGTCTATTGGCCATTGATATTTTATCCTTTGAAAAATACAGATCTTCCTTCTTTTTAAATTTCCAATTATAAATCTCCTTCTCAGCATTGCTTTCACTGCTTCTCATAAATTTTGGTATTTTGTGTTTTCATTTTCATTTGTGAGGGAAGACAGGAAGTGAGGTATAAATTCATACATGAATATGCTGAGTTTGAGGTACCTGTGAGACATTAAACTAGAGGTGCTAGTGGGGGAGATGTATTTGTAAATCTAATTCAGGAGTCAGGTATGGACTGCAGATGCAGACTAAGAAATAATTAGGAAAAAAATTTGAAGTCATATTTGTGGGTGGTATCTGAAACTACACAAGTAAGAGGCAGAAATTATAGACAAAAAGGGAGAAGCCCCCTATGAATGCCAACATTTGAAAACTGAATAGGGAAGGAGAGGCCAGCAAGAGACAAGAAGGAGTTGTCAAAGGACTAGATGTGAGGATGGGTAGCAGAGAAGAGAGACTATCTAAAGTAAGAAGTGGAACACTGTACCAAAGATGCAGAGATGGTGAGATGTCAAGAAAAATTAGAAGTGAAGAACACCTTCAATAAAAGGCAATCACAGTGGCAGCGCTTGGGTGGAGCAGAGCAGCTGTGAGCAGATTGGATGATATGGAGGTACCGCGAAAGATGCTGGATTGAGAAGTTTACCATAAGAGGCAGGAGAAGTGTAAGGCAGCAGCTGAATAGTAACATGGGGTTGAAGGCGTGAATGGGATCATCAATACTATCTTATAATTTTCTGAGAAACAAATATTTATTGCTTCATCGCATCATTTAATTTTGTGGCATTTTCTCAACTAAATTTGTTCTTTGGTCATTTTCTTGTTTGTGTTTGCGAATTCTCAACTTCGAAATTCAGCCTGTGGCACACGCACACACACACATAATTACCTTATAGACATACTCAGGTGGGATGGGCACACTTGCACAAGTCACTGTGTTGGTTGTGCACAGTGTACTCTACATAGATATTGGCCGAACATGCAATGAATCCAAATATTTGAAGGTTAGTGATCTGGGAAAGATATTTCTCAGGGACCACCAATTGCTTTCTCTTCTATCTTAGTAGAAAATAATTGAAAAATGTTTACATGATCTCATTATATTCAGCAGCACTGGATGAACACCAAACTATCACTGAATAATTTATTAAGAAGTGTTTTCCCTCTGTTGTAACAAGTACATCACTAGAAAACTCCACGGATTCAATCTATTCTCAGAAACAAGTGTGTTAACTTGATTAACACTTTAAATGCCACATGAGACCCTGAGAAATGCTGCATCAGAGCGTCCACAGGAGTTTTAAATTTTTGTCAATACACCTGCTCCCATTGTCTCTCTACCCCCTTCCCTCCACCCCATCTCCATTTTTGCCCCTGCTATTGAAACCGTACCTGAAGATCCCTGAGATGCTATTGTCGCTCTCTGTATCCATCTCAAATATGGATGGTTGTGAAGATTTTATTCTTTATTTTTAAACTCTAGATGTATCTTTTATAACCCTGTACTTCCCTGAGCACTAGGATTCACCTCCAGGAGGCACTCAGAAAAGTGCTGTGATCAATAGGAAGTGCCGATACTCACACAGACAGAGGTTCAAATCCTAGTCCTGCCAAGACCAGGACAAGACGCCTGACTGAGCACCATTTCCTTGTTTTTAAAGTGAGAATGGCTTAGCTACTTAACTATGCCAGGATTAAAAATAAACAGCCTGGCATGCAGTGAGACCTTAATACATAATTACATTTCACTGGAGTAAGAAGCAGATTTCTTTCATCTTGTTCCTATCTTCATCTTTATCAGGGAAATTCTGTGATTTCGTTCCTTCTCTCCCCTGGGTGCCTCATTTGGGCCAATTTCTGCTCAGACGTGTGATGTGTGACGGAAGGACCTGGGCCATTTTTCTTTTTCCTGCGTATGGAGATGATTATGGAGCACTGACTGTGATTACAGAAACTTTACTCGGCAGCTGAATTTTCCCCTGCTCTTTTCTGTCCTACAAAGTGATGTTTATTAATATTTAACTCTTCTTTGTGTGTCTACTCGGTGGTGTGTTCTGCACAGATAATGCAACATGCCCACTTTCTGGTCTGAAGGAGTTTATTCTTTGCGATGACAGACAGCTCTATTCATGTCCTTGAGGGGTAAAGAGTGGAGAACAGTTGTGTGCTGGCAGGGGGTGTTGCTTTGTGATCCAATGTGCTTTCTGTCCCTGTCCTATATATACTCTCAGTCTGTTTCATGTGCACATTTGAGATCCCCGCAACTCAGCTTGAAAGCATTAGGTCAGCCCACAATGCAATGTGCTGGCCTGCAGGATTTCTTCCAGGCAACAACACAACGGTGGAGGTTGGTGAAGTTTTGTTCCCACCTGTGATTCTTTAAAGCACAGAGTTCTACTTGAGGTCAGGGATCTTGCCAGGATCTCAGATGCAGGCAGAGTTTGCACACAGTCACTGAACAGAAGGCAGAGAAGACAGAAAGAGTCAGAGTTGAGGACTCTTGGGGACTCACAAAGGCGTCTCACTCCTAAAAGCCTGGCTGCAGACACAGCCCAAGAGCCGTTGAGAACTTGTCGCCTAGCAACGCGTGACCATCTAATAAAGGGGAGTTGGAGGCTTTTCATTTTCCCAGACTGCAGGTAATTTTTCTAGGGGACTTCGGAAAGTGTGTTCCTGTTTCTTTTGTTTTCTGGAGTCTACCATTTGCTTTGTGTGCCAATTAGATAACAGATTGAGTGAGTTCTCCACACTCGCAGAGTGATATTTTTCAAGGGTTTTGTCCCTTCAATGGTGTGAGCATAGATACTATATTTAAAACTGAGAGTTCAGGATTAAGTTGGTAAGCACCACTTAATGCAAAGTAGCAGCCAAGGCTGCATACATTTCTGAGATAACAAGGCCGTTGGAAACTAGCAGCTGTGTTGAGAGAGTGGTAAATAAAACATCAGCTGAACTGCTTAGAGTGATGGCATTGTGCGCTTTGGAAACAGTTATAATTCCTAGGTTTCATTATCATTTAACTAAACAGGCTGTTCAGTGACAAGTTAGAACTGCCGAGAAAAATGTAAGCAAATGGGCTGTGCTCCTTAACCTGGAGCTGCTGAATGTTCCCTTTACAAGCTATTGCTCTTCTGCAAAATGTCATCAGGCCAAGACTGCTGTGGGAATTGCGAGTAATCAGGGTGCGTCCGTGGTGTGATCAGTTATGCCTCCACTTGCAATGCCTAAATTCCATGTCAGGGTGATGGCTTGAGTCCCAGTTACTCTGCTTCTGATTCAGGGTTCTGCTAATGTGCCTGAAAGCACATGATGGCATAAGTACTTGTGCACCTGTCACTCATGTGGGAGATGGAGTTCCTGGCTTTGGTATGGCCCAGCCCTGGCTGTTATGGCCATCTGTGGAGTGAACCAGCTAATGGAAGATCTCTCTTTCTCTTTTTCTCACTCTTTCTCTTCCTATCACTCTGCCATTCAAATAAAATAAAATTAAATAAATAAATAAATCTTTTAAAAAATTGATGATAATCAATCACAAACTTCTTAAATAATTTGATAGAGTAATTTAAGGGCTGTTAAGCCTAGTGATTTTTTTTTTCACTCTGACTCGTGTTTTTATGTCTTTTTGCTTTTTTTTAAACAACTCATTTTTATTGTATTTAAAGGAAATACTGATTCATGATATTTTGAAAATTAGGAACAGAAGAAAAACTGGTCCTTTGACACAGAGAGTTCAAGAAGCACTGCACAAGACCCGAGGTCAACAAACTTTTTGATGAGATCCACACTCTAAATATTTTATGATTTGTGGGTCATGCTTATCATGCTTGCCTTGCTGTCTCTGTTGTAACACTAACTCAGCTACCAAAGGGCAAATGTAGCCACCGACCACCCACAGATGAATGGATGTGGTTATGTTTCTTTGATACTTCATTTGCTAAATAATGCCTGCACTAGACCAACACTTCTCAAACTTCACTGGGCAATTCAACTTAAGAAGATTTGACTAAGTGCTTATAGGTTGGGGCGGGGAAGGGACTGAGATGTTGCTTTTCTTGTTCTTTCTTTCTTTCTTTCTTTTTTTTTTTTTTTTGACAGAGTTAGATAGTGAGAGAGAGAAAGAGAGAGACAGAGAGAAAGGTCTTCCTCCCGTTGGTTCACCCCCCAAATGGCCGCTACGGCCGGAGCTATGCTGATCCGAAGCCAGGAGCCAGGCACCTCCCCTAGTCTCCCACGCGGGTGTTGGTGCCCAAGAATTTGGACCATCCTCCACTGCCCTCATGGGCCACAGCAGAGAACAGGACTGGAAGAGGAGCGACTGGGACTAGAACTCGGTGCCCATATGGGATGCCGGCGCCGTAGGTGGAGGATTAGTCTAGTGAGCCAGGGAGCCGACCTGAGATGTTGCTTTCCTGACAATCTTTCCGATTTCCCTGGAACTTTGGATTTCTGGACTCTCTCTCTGAGAGCCAAACCTTTATCAAAATATCCTGAGCTGAAATCTGAACAACAGGGTTGGAACTCACTCCACTATTTTTGAGTGGAGAGTTTTACTAATTGTGGGAAGAGCTATTTATCTTTCAAACCTCAATTTTATTATCAGAAAATAGAGATGGTAATTCCTATCTCAATTTCTGTGAAGTTGAAATAAAATTATGTATGTAAAATTTTTATAAGAATTTCAAAAAGCAATGCCGAAAGGTGTTATATAGATATAAGACTGTCCATTTCCTCAGAACAAGAAAAATCAAGCTGGAGGCATCACAATACCTGACTTCAAAGCATACTACAAAGCTTTAGTAATTAAAACAGAATGGTACTGGCACAAAAACCAATATATAGATCAACTGAATAGAATAAAGAGCCTAGAGATCAATCCATATACATATAACCAGCTGATTTTTGACAAACTGCTCAGACCACACAGTCGAGTGAGGATAGTCTCTACAACAAATGGTACTGGCAAAGCTGAATTTAACATGTAGAAGGATGAAATTAGATCCATATCTCTCATCGTATCTAAAAATCAACTGAAGATGGATCAAAGACTTAAATTTAAGACCTGAGACTATGAAGTTGTTAGAAGAAAATGTCGGGGAAACACTCCAAGACGTTGGCACAGGAGATGACTTCTTGTACAAGACCCCCAAAGCACAGGCAACAAAAAGAAAACTAAATCTTTCATCCTCTGGTTCACTCCCCACATGGCTTCAATAGACAGGACTGGGCCAGTCCAAAACAGGGGCCTGGACCTCCATCTGGGTCTCCCATGTGGGTGGCAGGGATGCTAGTACTTGAGCTATCATCTGCTGCCTCCCACTGTGTACATTAGCAGGAAGCTGGTTTGGATGTTGGCAAACTTGAACCAGATAGCCATGTATGGGTAGGATATGGGTGTCCCAAGTGGTAAATTAAGCCACTCTGCAAAGCACCCACCTTTGCAAGTTAACTTTTATCTACACATGAGGTCAGTCCACTTTTATTTGAAGTTCTCTAGTTTCCAATACCTCCTCTGCATGTGGTTAGTTAACATCCTAACAATCTTTATTATGAGTCTACCCCCCAGCAGTGATTCTGGGAAGCAAGCCACAAGGTGCTATGTAAATATACACTGGAGGCTTTGTTAACACTGATGCTAGAAACAGTATTTATCTTAAAATTGAATGCAATTCAATAAACAACTAAAAGACTACAGGTCTTTAATTACAACCTACAAATAATAAACCTACCAGTTCTGCAGTCTAACATCTCAGAGTGGGCTTCATGCAGACAACACCTTCCAATCTTGTTCTTCACCTAACAAGCAAGCTGGAATCCAAAGGAAGTTTAGCTGGTAACACAGTCAAATGATATTGTGTGTGTGTGTGCAGTTCATTTTTATTGTAGGAATTCTTTCTTTTCAGGTTTTGTCAGAGTCCCTGAAAGGACAAAGAACTGAGATCTCATTAAGCTGATGCCTGCAATTAAGTTTTTGTGTAAGAGACAAGACACAAGATAAAACTTGCTTCCCACTGCGTGGTGGTAAGAATGTAGGGTAGAGATACATAGCTCCACCCACCTCTAATTTCCCAACCCTCACAATTGCAAATGGCCAAATTGGCTCCAGTTAGTTCTTCGAAAGGTTTACATTTTTTTTTTCTGTTCCCTTTTGTTTTACTAAAGGGAAATGTGAAGAAGCCATGTTAGATTTACTGAGAGACGCTACATCCACTTGTTTGAACTCAAGAGAGAGAGGCATCTTGACTTACCAATGGTTCTTTCATCTACAGCATGGATTTGTAATGAGATCTTTGTTTCTGTCAATTGCAGAAAATGGTTTTATCTAAAATAAGAAGAGAGGTGCTTCTCCAGGATTTAAAATGCCTAAAATGGAAAACCTGGATGATCTACACAAGAATCTCTTGGGGACATAGAATGAAATTCAACATTCTGAAAGTGGAAGATTACTGAGCCAGTTCTGACATGGAGTTCTCAGAGCCAGCAGCAGCCTTGAGTATGACTCAAGTGTGAGCACAGGAAACACAGTTGCCCTGTGAACTTCAACCCAGAGGGTAAGGACTCAGTCTCTGTCTTGACATTCAAAATTTGGGTTCTAGGCTCCTCTACGACCTACACTCTGCAGGAGCAAAGAGAAATCTCCCCCTTTGGCCTTTAAAGTTTTTTGAAATGAATGGACAACAGGAAGATTTTATGGAAAAGAGGCATAGAAATTCATTAAGATGCAAAAGGGAATACAGTCCCAGAGTGTGATCACCTACTTGTCCAACAAAATACGTAAGTATATCTATATCCCTTTTCTACAGGAGAGGGGAAGAACGGAGAATGTGACAATTCTGAGGGTCCTAAATGACTATTAGGAGAATGAAAGTCCATGAGACAGAAATTAGTTTGTAAAGTGATTCTTTTTGGAATTTGAATGAGGCCAAGGGACAGGCATCATCTTGTAAGGAAATCTTTCCAGGTATGGTCACATTCCTCAACCTTTTCTGACATAGATAGTGAAATTTCAGGGTGGGGATGGAAGGCAATTGTAAGCCCTATTGTGGGTCTGGTCTTAGTACAAATAAGGGAATACCAGAGAGAGCTGTTCTCTGGACTTGGGAGGAGAAACAAGGCAAGATTAGAGAACTATAATACTGAGGCCACTCCTAAGGTCTCTCACCATCTCAAGTGCCAGTCTTTGGGGTATCTTTTCTGAGCTCTGACAACTACAAACTCTGCTTTATTTGTGACAGAACACAGTACAAGCACAGTATGAGCAATCTTAACTTTGGAGACAAGGTGACCTGTGAAGATTGAGCAAAACATATTATGTGGTCTAAAACATGTCTGGGAATTTGAAAACTCTTTATACAAATCCTAAGAGTAGGAGAGAAGGAAGGAGCTCTGGATGGAGACATTGTTGGTTTCACCAGTCTTCTGCTGATAAGTTGAGGGTAACTGTGCAGAGCCTGAAAATAAGGACTTTGAGCTGCAAACTTGGAAGCTCAGTTGAGGAGTCTCTGAGATAGCTCAATCTAAGAGATTGGGATTCACATCTACAAAGATCTACCACATCCAAGGAGGGTTCAGTATCTCCAAAGTAGGACCAGTTCTCAAGAGTGACACCATGTGGTAGTATGAAGAAATACCATTTAGCCTTTATTCTCCATGTTCTCCCATAGGGGGTGTGAACTTGATTGATCCCTTCCTTCAACTATGTCATCTTGACAATTTGTGGGGAAGACATAACCCTGAAAAGGCTAAGTCTGATTAATGAGGTGGATGGGATTTTGTGTCATTGATTAAAAAATAAAAGAGATGTATAATACTGGCCTTTTTCATTTGTGAAAGAGTTCATAAGTGTTTTGTTCTGCAGAAATCAAGTGAAATACCCTATGTACACATTCCTTGAAAAGAACAAAATGAAAGAATAGTAATAGCAGTAGTGTTTTCACAATTATCCTATGCTGATAACTGATGTCCCCAGGTATCTGCTGTCCTTCCTGCCTCACTGTGCACATTTTAAATTTCCATATCTGTTCCCTAAAATGATATGTTCAAGTTCACATACTCAGTAATTTTGAATGTGGCTTGATTTGGACACAGGGATTTGGCAGATTCAATCAAGTTAAGATGAAGTCATCAGGGTGAGCTCTAATAATCCACTATGATTATGGTCCTTATGAGAAGATGAGAAGAGACACATCAGTGGTTTTTCTACTTACTAATTGTTGAATTCTGTAATTAGTAGAGTTAAGCTTGTGATTACAATGAAAATTGAAAGTATGTCATTGTAAACATTAAAAGAAGCATAAGAAAAGAAGGAGGGAGGGTAGGGTGAAAAGTATCATTATGCTCTTAAAACTGCTATTTGAAATATGTGAAGTTTGTTCCCTTTTTATAAATAAAAAAATTTTAAAAAAGAAACACATATAGAGACTGTTAAGTGATGATGGAAGTACAGATTGGCATTGTGCTGCCATAATGCCTGAGTCTGCTAAAAGATGGAAGATGAATGGAAAGACCCACTTTCAGAGGATTTAGAGCATGGTCCTGCCAGCACCATGACTTCTGACTTCCAGCCTACAGAACTCTGAGATAATGAATGTCTATTGTTTTAGGTGCCCAAGTTTGATAAGGAACTCATTGAAAACAAGTACAAGTTCTAATCAATTTTTTAAAATGCAAAATTCCATCACTCAGGGAGAATGTTGCCAAGACAACACAGACAAGGTACTGATCAATGTAAAAATATAAAGGTTTTCCATGGAGTTTGAAATTGAGAAATGAGCTTCATTGAAGCTGCCATCTCCTTTCAGATGGTGGATATAGTGCTTCAAGGACAGTTAAAGGAGTGCAATGGAAGGGAGAATTTTGGAGCTTTTGAGTAAGTGGAGATGAGGTTATGGTTCAAGCTTTGCCTCTGTTGAGATGTCCTACTCTTCCTCCCATGACCCCCTTTCTCACCATTGCTCTTATCTGTTCACCATAGACACAGGAACCTCTGAAAATTTCTCCTGCTTTCCCATACCTTTAATATAGCATTGAAATGAGAAATCTACTTTATTCATCTTGCCAACTGAGAAACAGCCAACAATTTCCTAGAAAGCTGTCCTGGTGCCTTTCTCTTCTTGGGAACTGGCTTTTCCTTGGAAGTGTAAGCAAAAAATAGAAAATCACCCAGACCCACAGGATACCCTATGACTTCAGCTAATAAGCTCTGTTCTTTCTTATTTCTCAGTTCGTATTTTTTGGTGACTGTACCACATTATTGGTTTCTTTTCCAGAGGAAGAACCTCAATCCTGGGTACATTTTTAGAAAGAGAATTGATTAACAGGTGAGTCAGCACACAGCTTGTGCCCCCACAGGAAGAGATGTGAGATGTGTCAATGAAGAGAATGTGGAGCTTCATGGGAATAAGAATGAAATACTACACACATCCACAAACATGTCCTGCACAGAGCTGCTGTGGAAGAGAGAGGTGAATTCTGCAGGAAAGGAAAAGTGAGGCAGAAATTCTGAGGTCCAAGATGGAAGGAACAACAAGGGATCTTTTGAGTCAATTTCCTAACCATACAAGGCCCATGTGCTTTGCAAATTTTGTTGTCATTTCTTGAAAACAGTGAATCCTGAAAAGAGCCTGAGCAATACATAAAAAGAAAGAAGGAGAAGTCTACTAGTGGCTCATCTTTTCTTCAACTCTTTATCCTAACAACAAAAATAGATAATAATAAAGCCTGCATGCTCACTAATCCCTGAGTTTTCAGTGACTGGTTTGGAACAGAATCTGATTCTGAAATTAACACTGCCAAAATGTTAGATGGTTATTTGGGCCCTGGTGTTGTGAACTGACTGGAACTGTTGTGAACGGGATGGAATTTTGTCCATTCACAGCTGTGAGACATGAGGGACAACCTAACTGTAGAAGCTGAGAGCACTATTGGCCTCATGCTCTATCCCCTCACAACTGGGAGAGATGTTGGAAATGTTGAGATAAAGCAAATGCCAGAATAAATCTGCCAAATGCAGACACTGACCAGCGAACAGAACCAAACATTAATGATTAGAAGTTCCAGTTGTTTGTCTTTATACACATTCAAGCATTCTGCATGAAATGTTCATTAGGACAGGTGCAAAAATAGATTATTAGCAAGATTCACTGGATTCAGATCCTAAGTATTTTTTTATAATTTGTTTATTTGTTTGTTTATGCCTGAAAGGCAGAATGACAGAGAGAGGGAGAGAATCATCTATCCCCTGGTTCTCTCCCCAAATTTCCACAATAGCCAGGGCTGGGCCTGGCTGAAATTAGGATCTAAAAACACCATCCAGGTCTCTCATGTGGATTGTGGGGGCCCAAGCACTTAAGCCATCATCTGCTGCCTCCTAGGATGCATTAGCAGGAGGCTGGATCTAACATGGGCCAGCCAGTATTTGAAATTAAACTCCAATATGGGATGTGGAGGTCTCCAGCAGCAGCTTAACTCTCTGCACCACAGCGCACACCACGGGTACTGGATCTTTGCATGAGATCTTCAGTATCCTCAAGTGATGATACCCAGCACCAAAGGGAAACTCGTGATTCCCAGTAATGCATATAGCTTAAGCAAGGGTGGAGGGTCTTACACAGTATTTCTAGGCAATTTACAGGTATTAGACACTATTCATTTTATCAACTAAAAATTATTTGTAACATTTTTGTGCAATTAAGATGCCCTCTAGAAAGATGTAGATATGGGTTTTTGAACTTTGTAGAAGCTGCCTCTAGAACCTAATTAGTGTTTTCTAGATTTAGCAAACCATCCTTGGAGCATGTTTGGCTAATTAGAGCACTTAACATATTTACTACTTTACTTTCCACCCCTAGGGTATACATGAAGTTAATTTATATACATATGTGTCACAGCATTTTAAATGTTTTAAGCTAAATTTTCAGAATTTTCTTGTTCTGTCAATATGCTCATTTTCTTCTGAGCTACTAAAACCTGCTCTCAAGTCTATTCATAAAAAAGAAAAAAATAATAATACCTTTGAATATATATGTTGGGAAGGAGACAGAGGTAGAAATCTGTTTTATTTCAAAATGTTGTTTTGACTATAGAAGTGATAAGTAAGCCAGTGAGTACGGCACCTCCCACTAGTCACTCAGAATCCTCCCCTGGCATCTCGATCAATTTGTCTGCGACCAAAACCTCCTGTAAGCAAGTTGAGAAGGGGACGATGCATTGCTTTTATACAATGCCATTTCCATTTGGTGTTGATGCATAAAAATTAAGATAAGCAACGGGACTGAGACATCATAAGCTGGGGCCGCTGCTATGTCTTGCCATAACATTTACCCTAAGAGACTCACTGAGACCACAGACTACTTCACCTAGCCAAAGAGGCTCAGAATTTGAATTGGTTACATTGGAGGCAGTCATGCTGGTGAAGCAACCAAGTGAAAAGAAACTAAAGCACCATAGAAACACAATGGCCAAGAGAACCAAAGACTAATTAATGTGACCCATGTATTTTCTCCCTATGGGTGAACTACTGAAAACATCAAATGATCAAGCTTTTAGTTGAACAAGGAATTAGGGAAGTGGGACTTCGTTCTATGAAGTTAATGTTTTATGCCATTGGACTTTGCTATCAGAAAGACATTCTATGTCAGAGACCATATTCATTACCTACAGGTAACCTCTTATCCCACCCATATAGGGCTTGGATGGACAGTGACATCTAGTCTCAAGAAATCTCCTGCTTCCATATTTTCATGGCTAAGAAAACTCCCCTCTAAAAATAAATCCTTCTTTGGAGATGAAGGCATCCTCACTCTGTTTAAGATGAAATACGATGGTTCTTGTATCCCAATGACGTTGACTTTTTTTTTTTTTTTTTTTTGCTTCATGGTTCAATTTACATGGAAGCGTTTTTTTCTGATAGAATGAATTATTGCAGTCACCTCTTGTGACTCCATGTATACTTCTGGCTAGTGATTCTCCTAATCAATATGAAATATAAGCACATATGTCTTGTGTTAGAATAATGGTTAGAATGGCAACTTGTCTAAGAAGCAATAATATCTGCTAAATTAATAAATGAATGAATGCTGCTAATTGTAGTTCTAGAAAGAACTTATAAAAAGTGGTGAAAGAAAGGTGGGAGTGTCTTCTGATAACCAGGATAATCTGTTACTTCCATCCTGACTTGCCGCCCAGGCACAGGGTCTACACTTGTGGTTCTGACTCAATTTCTTCACTGTCAGAGATGAGGGATCACACCCAACTTCCTACAAATCAAATCAGTGAATCATGGGAAAGGATCTAGGAAATCAGAACTTATTAAATGTTTCCAATAGTCTCAGTTCTGTCCTTTAGGAAAGAGTGTGTGGTTTTTCCCTCTTACCCAGTACTCTGACATGTAGCTTCTCTTGTCCTCTCTCAACAGGAATAGATGGAGCACAATAGTGTCCATGAGTCAGAGACAGTGAGACAACAGTGAAAAATTTGATGGAAAGTAGTGCTTTAAAGAACAATTAGAAAATAAACATAAGTGGCTTTGTTAAATATCATAGCTGGGGTAGGACACTGTGACACGGTGGTAGACCGCCATTTGAGTTGCCCACATCCCAAATGAGAGTGCCAAGTCAGAGTCCTGGCTGCTGCACACTTGCAGTCTATCTTTCTGCTTGTGTGCCTTGGAGGCAGTAGATGATGGTCACTCAACTAGTTGGGCCCTGGGCTCCTGGCTTTGGCCTGACCCAGCTCCAGCTACTGGGGGTGAACTGAACAAGGGATGGGAGTGTGCTCTCTCTCTCGCTCACTCTCTCTATATATCACTCTGCCTTTCAAATAAATAAATATTTTTGAAAAAAATCCCAGCACTGTAAGTAACCTACTTTTGAAGATTATGCATGCATTTCAGAAGCCTCCATTTAAGCATTTTTATTCCACTTTGCTCTGATTGTTTGCTTATCCTTTGAAATAAAGTATGTTCTTTAGATGCTTTATCCTACTTGAAAAATCTTGTTTTTAAAAGTTCGTTATGATACTGCGTTCTTACTCGCTTTGTTTGAAGAAAGTATGGTAATATAAAAGGAACAAATTTTTTTTTTTATTGTTTAACTTTTGTTTTTGTATTCTGGTTTGTTTTGATAAACTCTTTCAACTTCATCAAGATCTTGCTTGCCCAAGTCAACAGCCATTTTTTCACAATCATGAATTCAATTATTTGGAGGCAACCTGGAGTTAACTGGGGTTACATATTAATAAAAAAAATTTAAGATATTACTAAAAATTAACAACAATCGAGATAAAGTAAATGGGATTGCCTTCTCTACAACTTAAATTAAGCCAGTAGGATGTTTTCCAGTATTTTTCTTATTCTTTTACTCCTGTTTTAAACTCTCCGATGGCTTCCAGGTGGTCCAAGATCTAGGCCACTCTCTTGCTTATCTTTCCTTTTATCATTTCTTGTCCCTGCTTCCTTTCCTTGCTGGTGATTCTGAAAACACGCAGTTCCACACCCTGGCCTCCTCTGCTCTCCCCGTCTGGTCCAGTCCATGTATCTGCTGTTGCCTTCACCTAGTTCACCTGTTTCCCTTCATCTGTTTGCATGTCATTTTTCTTCATTGTTTATAGGAGTCTACTGACCACGGCATGATCACTGATGGCATAGGACTCAAACTGCCTGTGGAGTTCAACCCCCTGGAAACACGAAATGAATGCTTCATTAATCCTTGCTTTTAACCGGTTAGGGCTAGGAATTTTCTATTTACCATTCAATCTTCACAGACTTCACTGTTGCTGCCCAGGTCTTTGGTACTAGTAATTTCCTTATAAATTTCTGAAATTTTCCTGCTCTGCAAATACCAGTTAAATACGAATTATAGTCTTAAATTCAGAGATCCTGAATGCATTCCTATATGTAATAGTATTTATATGTGAATTTTGTAAACATAAATAATAAGCATTCATTCATTAACTCCTTCAACTGCGTAGTGAAGCCACATAAAGAGCCCAGTGATTCAGTGGCAGATTGTCAGAACTGTTTTTAGAGGACATCTTATCATCACAGTCTGTATTATTTCTCTCCATTTGTTGTTTATTGCAAACTACTCCCTCTCTGAACTCGTCCAATACATGAAAAAGGATGAGAAAACTAATGTGTATCTATCAGTTTCACCACTATCTCTGGAAAAACATAATCCAAGGAGAATCACCTCCTTTTGGGAGAATTGTGGAGATTGTGAGAGAGTAGACAAAAAAGGAAATTATTCTTAGCTTGCAAATTCCACTGCTAGAAAATTTTAAATCATGGTGATTGAACTCATTTTTGCTTGTCATCCCATGTTTTGAAATTTAAATCTGAACTATATGTTTGAAAAATCATACTAGATTTTCCTAGCATTTAAAAAAAACAAATAGTTGCATGCTATTTTCTTTTGATTATGACTTAAAATTGTGCTTTATGTTTTTTTTGTAACCTGTGCCATCTAAAAACTGATTCAAACTAAATTACTGTATTTTTTTATTCCAAGACACCATTTGGATAGAAAAGAAAAACTGCTACTCCATTTCATGAATACATCTCAGTTTTAGAACATTAAATGCATAAAAATGAGCATTTTGAAATCAAAGAAACAGCATGTATTTTTTCTTTCTGTCAGAAATCAAACTTGATTATGTGGCCCTTGTTACTCAAGTATATTCCGCATTTTTCTATTTCAAACTGTAGAATAGAAACAGAGAGAATTTCAATTATTTTCTAAATACAACAAAATAAAAGGCTTTATTCTCTACTGTGGAGAAATGGCTCTTGCCAAAAGCAAGCAAGTTGGTGTTCCATCTGGACATGTACCTGTTAGGCTGCCTCTTGCCTGGGACTTTCTGCACTGTTATCTTGCTGCAGTCAATCCTTCAAAACATTTTTTTTTGTATTTATTTGACAGGTAGAGTTATAGACAGTGAGAGAGAGAGACAGAGAGAAAGGTCTTCGTTCCATTGGTTCACCCCCAAATGGCCGCTACAGCCGGTATGCTGCGCCGATCCGAAGCCAGGAGCCAGGTGCTTCCTTCTGGTCTCCCATGTGGGTGCAGGACCCAAGCACTTGGGCCATCCTCCACTTTCTTCCTGAGCCACAGCAGAGAGCTGGACTGGAAGAGGAGCAGCCGGGACTAGAACCAGCGCCCATATGGGATGATGGCGCCACAGGTGGAGAATTAACCAAATGAGCCATGGCGCCAGCCCCCATCATTTAACTTTGATTATTTTTTTTTTCCAATTTAACACCAGGTTTTTTTTTTTTTTCATTTCCAATTATCTTTATATACAGAAGATCAATTCAGTATATAATTAGTAAAGACCTCATTAGTTTGTACCCACACAGAAACACAAAGTATAAAAATACTGTTTCAGTACTAGTTATAGCATCACTTCACATTAGACAACACATTAAGGACATATCCCACATGGGGTGTAAGTACACAGTGACTCCTGTTGCTGACTTAACAATTTGACACTCCTGTTCATGGCGTCAGTAATCTCCCTAGGCTCTAGTCATGAGTTGTCAGGGCTATGGAAGCCTTTAGAGTTCGCTGACTTTGATCTTATTCCGATAGGGTCATAGTCAAAGTGGAAGTTCTCGCCTCCCTTCGGAGAAAGGTACCTCCTTCTTTGATGGCCCCGTTCTTTCCACTGGGATCTCACTCACAGAGATCTTTCATTTAGGTCTTTTTTTTTCCATGGTATCTTGGCTTTCCATGCCAACAATACTCTCATGGGCTCTTCAGCCAGATCCGAATGCCTTAAGGGCTGATTCTGAGACCAGAGTGTTGTTTAGGACATCTGCCATTCTATGAGTCTGCTGTGTATCCTGCTTCCCATGTTGGATCCTTCTCTCCCTTTTTGATTCTATCAGTTAGTATTAGCAGACACTTGTCTTGTCTGTGTGATCCCTTTGACTCTGAGACCTATCAGAGCCATCAATTGTGAACTGAAATTGATCACTTGGACTAGTGAGATGGCATTGGTACATGCCACTTTGATGGGATTGTGTTGGAATCCCCTGGCACATTTCTAACTCCATCATTTGCGGCAAGTCCAATTGAGCATGTCCCAAATTGTACATCTCCTCCCTCTCTTTTTCCACTCTTAAATTTAACAGGGATCACCTTTCAGTTAAAATTTAAACACCTAAGAATAATTGTGTGTTAATTACAGAGTTCAACCACTAGTACTAGAACAACAACGTGATTACTTTTTTTAAAATCATTCATTTTGTCTATAGGAGTGTCCAAGCACAGGCTTAATTCCAGAATGAAACAAAAGCATATTTTTGGCCCAACAGTATTATTTGAGAAACATGTTTGACTTCTCATTCATGTCAATCATTTTATACAATGATCAGTTAATCAGATTAATGTATTTTCAATATCTTAGTCCCACTGGGTTAGGGGCTATCCACAGCAGAATTCCTAAACAGCTGACAGAAATAGTGATTCCTGAACCCCACTGTCAATTGCCTGTGTTCAAATATCAAAGGCTATGGCCAGTGCCCTGGCACAGCAGGTTACACCCCAGGCTGCATTGCTAGCATACCATCTGGGCACTGGTTCAAAGTCTGGCAGCTCCATTTCCAATCTAGCTCCCTGCTAATGTGCCTGTGAAAGTAGCAGAAGTTGACCCAAGTGCTTGGGCCCATGCACACACCTGGGAGACCAGGATGAAGCTCCTGGTTCTGGAATATGCATTTTTTACAAGCTCTGCAGGAGACTCTTCACATCTTCAAGTTGGAATGTTCTGCATAGTGCAGCATGGGCTCAGGAGATAGACTGAGTTTGCATCTCCTTTAAGAGCAGGATGACCTCAGGCAAATTAACTATTTGTGCTTTAGCTTCCTTCTTTGTAAAAATAGGATAGTATTAATGCTATTCTATGAGGATGTCTTCAGGATTAAATGAGTGCATATTTGTATAACACTTAGAACAAGGTTTGGTATTCAATGAACACTGTGTGCATGTCTTTCTAAAGTGGTAGAACCTATGAAATAATAACATACATCCATTAACAAATACTCCTGAACTCCCACTACATTTGTAAGGAAAAGGGTGTAGACTAGAGAGTAGACAGAATGTGAGCTTGTAGCCAGACCGAATTTATTCAGAGAAAATAAACTCCAAGAGGTCGGCCAACTGTCAGTGTGCACACAGACCCAACACGTGGCAGAGGGCCCAGACCCCTTAGGCTGGGCCTTTTATTTCTTAGGTGGGCTAGAAGTGGGGTTGGAGGACAGTAGGCAGAGGTGAGCTTCCCCATACAGATTCTTCAGGTTTGGCCCACTGGCTTCCAAACCTGGGGTAGAATGATCAGGATGGGGTAGGAAATTATACAGGATGTGAGACTTAATTAGTCTCTTGAAAGAAGGCAGGGGTAGCAAGAACCTAAAATGGCTGAGGCTTATGTCCTTGTTCCATCAACATTTGCATTGGCCCAGCCTACAAATGCTTGCATGCTAGGGGAGGACTAGCATACAAACACAGTTGTATTCACCATTTGTCTGTAAGAGGTAGGTAATCATAGCGTCCTTCTCTTACAGATGAGGAAATTGAACTGCCAATGTTTAGGTAAATTATGCACAGTTGGACAACTACTAGGTGTTGGAGCTGGTAACAAACAGGAATAGCCAGGTTCCACAATGAACTTATTTAGCTTTACTGTCTTTGGCACACATATTAATTGACAGGAATACTCAACTGACCAAAGATATGTTGTCTTAGTTAAGTGAGGATCTATTTGAGGTCAGGAAAGAACGAAAGAACATAGGATTCAAACTGAGAGTGTAACTTGTGAAGCATTAAAAAGATGTACCACCTTTTCTTTATCCATTCTTTGGTGGATGGACACTAAGACTGTTTCCATTTTTGGCTATTGTGGATAGTACAGTCATTTCTATAGATGTGGGAGTAGGGGAGATGATTACCGCTCCCTTGAGGCTCTGACATAGATACTGTCGTATTCACAGTAAGTGAAAAGGCTCAAAAGTTGCATTTCAATTAGACAAAAATTATTTCTGAGTTAAATCTTGTTTAAATTTCAGTAATCCAGAGATTAAACATCCTAGTGCTGCCAAATAGCTATGTAAACTGAGTTCATGATCGGTGTCACCTGATAAGCAGGCTTTTGGGGGTTGAGTTTTTTTTTTTTTTTTTCCCCTATTGGAAAGAGAAAATAATTCAAGGTGTGGCAACTATGAATAGTACATTGTATTTACATGAAACCTCTCTCTGAGGTGACCAAGACTTTAATTCATGCCCACTCTCTCTCAGTTTGGGGGTGTGTGGTTAGAGGCGATGACTAAGAATCAAGACCAGGAGTGAATCAAGGCTTAGTCTCATCATGCCATTTGTTCACATGTACAATGGGTGTTGCAATTACAGGCCAGAAGAGATTATGAGAGGTAACTCACCCCTTTGCTCCTAAAGAGAACTGTTTTCCATGGCTGTGTTTGAAATAACTTGTTAAAGAGGGAAGGAGAGGATGTCTTTAGTTAACTTTTTATGGTGTGATGGCTGAACACAAAGATGCCTAGCAATCTAAACTGAGGGAAGGAGACAAGAAAACTAGAATTTCTAGCTGCTGTTTGATGTAAGAATTAAATTGTACATTCAGTACTCTTTTTTTCATTGTGATTTGTATTGAGCTTAATAATTCATAAAATAAGTTTTACATTATTTTTAAAAATATTTAACAGATGTATAAAAACGGTACATGTTTATGGAGTGCTATGTAATATTTCATTATACACATACATAATATGATATCCACTAATGGTAAATAGATTTATGTTTTCCAACATTTAATATTTTATTATAGTGAAAGTATCCAAAATCTTATTTCTACAGTTTCTTTTTTAATACAGAAATATAAATAATATTATCATGCACATTTTAATTATATTGATTCTTCTAATTCATGAACACAGGATGTCTTTCCATTTCTTATTTTCTCTTCAATTTCTTTCATGAATGATTTGTAATTTTCATTGTAGAGATCTTTCACTTCTTTGATAAAATTTATTCCTAGAAATTTTTTGTAGCTATTATAAATAGATTTCTTTATTTCTTTTTCAAGTGATTAATTATTAGTATATAACAATGCTACTGATTTTTGTACATTTAATTTGCATCCTACAAGTTTGCTGAATTTGTTTATTAGATCTAGTAGCTTTTTGGTGGAATCTTTGGACCTTTCTATACATAAAATTGTAATATCTGCAAACAGTGGCAATTTGACTTTCTCCTTTGTAATTTAACTTTTATTTCTTTCTCTTGCCTAATTGCCTGCCTCTTGCCAAAGCCTGCAGTACTATGTTCAGTAAAAGCAGTGGAAGTGGACAGCCTTGTCTTCTTCTAGACCTTAGAAAGTCTTCAGCTTTCCCCCTATCCAATTTGATGTTGGCTTTTAGCTCATGTATTTGGCCATTATTATGTCAGAGTTTTATCATTATGGAATGTTGAATTTTATCAGATTCCTTTCTCTGCATCTATTGAGATGATCATATAAGTTTCCTTCATTTTGTTGATGTGTTGTATCACACTTATTGATTCGCATATGTTGAACCATCTTTGTGTCCCTGGGATGAATTCTACTTGATCATGTTGAATGATCTTTTAAATGTGCTGTTGGATTTGATTTGCTGGTGTTTTTGTTGAGGACTTTCACATCCACATTTATCAAGGATACTGACCTGTAGATATCTGTTTTGTTGTTTTTGTGTCCATGGCTGGTTTTGGTATCAAGGTAATGCTAACCTCAAAATGAATTTGGAAGAATTCACTCCTCTTCTGTTTTTTCAAAAATAATCTTAAAAGAATTGGTCTTAATTTTCAAACAGTAAAGTAGAATTCACCATTAGTTGAAGACTGTCACTTCTCCAGGGAGTGATTTTTAGCTCATTTGTCAAAGAATATTTGTGGTAGATGTGTATACTAATTTCCTGAGTTTCTATTTTGTTCCATTGGTCTGCAAGTCTATTTTTGTGCCAGTACCAGGCTGTTTTGATTATAACTGCCTTGTAGTATGTCTTGAAATCTGATATTGTGATGCCTCCGGCTTTGTTTATATTGTTTCAGAATGTTTTTGCTATTCAGGGTCTCCCAGATTTCCACATGAATTTTAGGGTCATTTTTCCCCCACTAGATCTGAGAAGAACGTCTATGGATCTCATTGAATATGTAAATTGTTTTGAGTAGTACGGAAGTTTTGATGATATTAATTCTTCCAATCCATGAACATGGAAAATTTTTCCATTTCTTTGTGTCTTCTTCTATTTCTTTCCTTAATGTTTTGTGATTTTCATTGTAGGGATCTTTCACATAACTCGGTTAAATTTATCCCAAGGTATTTAAAACTTTGTAGCTACTGTGAATAGAACTGATCTTACAAGTTCTTTCTCAGCCATGGCATTGTCTGTGTATTCAAAGGCTATTGATTTTTGTGTATTTATTTTATATCCTGCAATTTTGTCAAACTCTTATGAGTTCCAATAATCTCTTAGTGGAGTCTTTTAGTTCCCCTATGTGTAGGATCATATCTGCAAACAAAGATATTTTGATTCCCCCCTTTCCTATTTATATCCTTTTGATTTTTTTGTTTGCCTAATGGATGGCTTAAACTTCCAGAACCATATTGAGTAGTAATGGTGAGAGTGGGCTTCCTTGTCTGGTTTTATATTTTACTGAAAATTCTTCCAGCTTTTCCCCATTCAATATAATGTTGCTGTGGGTTTGTCATATAGTCCCTTGATTGCGTTGAGGTGTGTGCTTTCTATACTGAATTTTTGTAAGTTTTTTTTACACCATAAAAAGATGTATTTCATCTGGGTCTCCCACAGGGGTACAGGGAGTCAAACACTTGGGCTGTCCTCCTTGCTTTCCCAGGTGCTTTAGCAGGGATACAGATTGGAAGTGGAACAGCTGCTAACTGGGCCCATGTGGGATGCTGGTCTTGCTGGCAGTGGCTTTACCTGCTATACCACAATGCCATCCCACTGTATTGGAAGTTTTAGTCAGAAAAATTACACAAGAGAATGAAATACATGGTATACATATGGAAAAATAGCAAGTCATATTATCTCCATTTTGCAGATGATATGTTTCCATACAGAAACCAAAAGACTCCATTAAGAGACTTTCAAAACTGATTAATTTATCTCCCTGATCGGCGACAACTAACTGAGCACCAAAGGGGAAACCAGTTGAAGTGAAATGGACACTATGAGAAACAGTGACTTGAACAGCTCTTGTCCTGACTGTTGATGTACAATGTAATATTTTATCCCTTTTAGTATTTTTTTTTGTTCTAGTACTATTGGTTGAACTCTGTAATTAACACACAATTATTCTTAGGTGTTTAAATTTTAACCGAAAAGTGATCCCTGTTAAATATAAGAGTGGGAAAAAGAGAGGGAGGAGATGTACAATTTGGGACATGCTCAATTGGACTTGCCTTTAATGGTGGAGTTAGAAACGTGCCAGGGGATTCCAATACAATCCCATCAAGGTGGCATGTACCAATGCCATCTCACTAGTCCAAGTGATCAACTTCAGTTCACAATTGATCACACTGATAGGTCTAAGAGTCAAAGGGATCACACAAACAAGACTAGTGTCTGCTAATACTAACTGATAGAATCAAAAAGGGAGAGAAAGATCCAACATGGGAAGCAGGATACACAGCAGACTCATAGAAAGGCAGATGTCCTAAATAGTACTCTGGCTTCAGAATCAGCCCTTAAGGCATTCAGATCTGGCTGAAGAGCCCATGAGAGTATTTTAGGCATGGAAAGCTAAGACACTCTGGAAAAAAAAAAAAGAAGACCTAAATGAAAGATCTCTGCAAGTGAGATCCCAGTGGAAAGAATGGGGCCATCAAAGAAGAAGGTACCTTTCTCTGAGGGGAGGAGAGAACTTCCACTTTGACTATGACCCTGTCAGAATAAAATCGAAGTCGGTGAACTCAAAAGGCATCCATAGCCTTGGCAACTCATGACTAGAGCCTCGGGTGATTACTGACGCCATAAACAAGAGTGTCAAATTGTTAAGTCAGCAACAGGAGTCACTGTGTACTTACTTCTCATGTGGGATCTGTCCTTAATGTGTTGTCCAATGTGAAGTAATGCTATAATGAGTACTGAAACAGTATTTTACACTTTGTGTTTCTGTGTGGGTACAAACTGATGAAATCTTTACTTAGTATATACTGAATCAATCTTCTGTATATAAAGATAATTGAAAATGAATCTTGATATGAATGGAATGGGAGATGGAGCGGGAGATGGGAGGGGTGCGAGTGGGAGGGAAATTGTGTGTGTGTGGGGGAGCCATTGTAATCCATAAACTGTACTTTGGAAATTTATATTTACTAAATAAAAAAATTTAAAAACTCATTAATTTGGAAATTAATTACTAATTAATCGATACACAAAAATCAGTACATCAGTAATGAACTTACTGAGAAAGAACCAACATGGGCAATTCCATTGACAATAGCTACTAAATAGATAAATAAATGAAACATCTTGGGATAAATTTAACCAAGGCTGTGAAATAACTCTACAATGAAAATTGCAATTACTAATGAAAGAAATTGAAAATTTCTACAAAAAAGTGGAAAAGCTGCCCATATTCATGGATTAAAATAACTAATTTTATTAAAATGCAAACACTACTCAAATCAATTTACCAATGACTTTCTTCACAGAACTAGAAAAAATAATACTAAAATTCATATGGAAACACAAAGGACCCAAAATAGCCAAAGCAATTTTGAACAAAAAAACAAAGCTGTAGCATCACAATACTAGATTTGAAGTCATAATATAGAGCTATTGTAACTAAAATAGTATCATAGTGGCATAGAAAAAGACACCCAGACAAGTAGAACAGAATATAAATCCCAGAAATGAATCCATGCATCATGCATCTATAGCCAATTTCCGAAAGCACCAAAAAACACACTCCTTCTTTACCTAGTGATTAGATCATGCCCATTATTAATGCCAGGTGGAACGTTGCCTATTGTTGGGCCTTTTAAGTGAAAGATATGTGAGGAGGTGGGTACAACTAACCAGAATAGAGAGCACAGGAAAAAAAAAAAAAGAAAAAATTATCACCTATTGACTTGGTTTGCCCCACTTAATATTTTAAAAGTAGATTGAATACATACTATGGAGGTCTTCTTGCCTGCCAATTTTGCTAGGCACTAGAATTGTGAAAATTGAAAACAAGATCTCTGTCTTAAGTCTTTCACACCATAGAACAGACATGCCACCAACAATGTGAGTATAGCAGTGAAACACTTCAATGCAGTTTATTATAAGGTGCCAATGGAGAATAGAAAAGGGAAAGGCAGGAAGAGCACCTTCAGGAGAAGACTCATGAGATGAAATGGAAGGGTGAATAGCTTTTCATGAGCAAGAGGAAGGGAAGGCATTTCAAGTAGAAGGAAGGGAAATTTCAAGCAGAGGACCCACATGTTTAAATATGAAAGCCTGGCATGAGATTGGCATGTTGTTTTCTAGGATTAGAAATTTGTATCAGGGTACCAAGTACTATTGAATTATTGCTGTTGCTTGTGCTGTAGTTTATACAGGACTTGACCATGAAATCATTTTCCTGATGCTTCCTGTAATGAGGTAAAAAACCCTCTGCTGAAGTTCTTAATGACTCAATTGATTAATAATGCTGATCAAGTCTTTGAACTAGTCCCAAATTAAAGGACCAACTCCACCTACCTAAAGTCTCGTCTTAGAACAATAATGCTCTTTTGCTTACAGGTTATCTCTTGATCACTTCTTTGGTTCAAAATGATGATGATTTGCATACCCAACTACCAGAGTTCTGCCGTCTTAAACTTTAACAGTTCCTTCAGAAGTTTTAAATTACCGCAATATAAATTTCACCACAGATCATTCATGTATCTGTGATACTTTTGTGATATTGCTCTTATTTGCAATATTTAAACTTAAAAAAATCATTAAATTAATTATTTTGCGTGGTTATTTATCTGTAAGAAACTCATTGTAATGTTACATGGTTTGCAATTGGTGTGTGAACTACTTCAAAGAATTAATAGCACTCTCTATAAATGATGTGGGTTTTATTTTTCAGTATAGAAAAATAAGAACCTCTCTCAGGTTGTATTCAAATAATTGAATGAGAACATGGTTAAGTACAAAAATGTTGACATATAAAATTGTAGACTTGGATTTAATTAAAAAGTGATAACCAGTATAGACTCTCATTGGCCAGAATAGGACACAGAACAAACTTGAAGTTGCTTAGTTCTCAAATTATGAGGTTTCACTGGCAAAGTAAGCCTCATTGGGTCCGAGTGAGTCAGCTCTTGAAGTCATTGAGCCATGCTGTCACCATTCATAGCTGTCCCCATTACATTTCCTTTCAGAATTAGGTCAAGCGTAGGCATTGACTGTGTGAGGTACAAAGTGTCCTTGCACAATAGATGGAATAATCGTCAGTGACATATTACCACCCTTGCCCTGGCCTCTCTCCTCTGTCCTTCTTTTCATATAGTATTTCTCCCTTCCCCATGCTGGTATTGTAGAGGCTTGCCAGGGGAGCCAGAGACATTAATTCACTCTGATGGGCAACTTGGATGAAATCCCCCTTGCTAGAGTTCTACAAATCCTCTGAAGGAAGGTACCATACCACTTTGCCTTGATTGCTTCTGTGTCTCCTTGCTCCTAGCAGAGGGCTTGCATTCATCAAATGTGAAAGAAAATGGTTTTTATTGAGTGTTTAACATACTTACAATTCTGGCTGGACTCTGTGCTTTCTCTCCAAATAAATTTTCTAAGGGGTAAGCATTTGGTGCAGCAGTTGAAATGCCATTTGGGATGCCATATCAGAGTGCCTGGTTCATGTCCTGGCACCTTTGCTGGCTGTAAATACACAAAATTTTGTCTCCCAATTTAAAAAGGTAATAACTACAAATAAATTTAGATTTTCTAGTATCAACATTTTTTCTGGAAACCAACATTCTACTTTCAATGCCTATGAGATTATCTCTTTTAGATTCTATGCTGGCCAATATGACATAGCCATGGACTTCCACATGAGATTTACTAAAGGAATTTTTGTCTATTTGAAAGGTGGAGTGACACAAATATAGAGATGGAGATGGAGATGGAGAAAGAGATAGAGATAGAGACAGAGATAGAGAGACAGAGATATTCCATCTGCTGGTTCATTCCCCACATGTCCAAACAAGCCAGGACTGGGCCAAGCCCAAGCCATCTGGATTTACCACCTGGATGGCAGGGACCCAAATACTAGGGTCATCATTTGCAATCTTCTAAGTGCATTAGAAGGAGCTATATTGGAAGTAGAAGAGCAGCGACTTGAACTAGTGCTCAGAGATGGAATAAGGGCATCCCAAGTTCAGCTTAACCTGTTCACCATCTTAAGCCACAGTTTTCACTCTGATATGACTGCCCCTTTTTGGCTTGCTATGGGTGCAATTTCCTTCCTATCTTGTCTGAACAAGGAATCTAGGTTGAAGTGTTTCCCTATATCCTCCTTAGATCTCTTTTTAAAACTAATCACCACTGTCTCACACACACTTTACCTTTGGATCTTAGTGAGATCTTGGAGAGGGGTAAGTATTTGGGATGGGAATGGAATTTAATTCACCCCCTGATCAATTTTCTCACTCCCTTTTCCCTTTCTGTCCTCCTCCTAATCTAGTTGCAGAAAAGCTTTTTCTTTCTCATTATTGTATGTTAGGACTTACCCAAAGTCACATCCTCTTCTTTCTAGAGGTGGCATCAAGGGAACATGATTTACAGTGAGGAATAACAGCTCATTGATTTAATATTTTCCAAGTATTATACACATTGTATTTATTGTACCCAAGAGAAAGCTAAGAAAGAGGTCAAAGTAACTTGCTTGCAAAGTGGCAGAGCTTACATTCAAAGCTTGACTATAAAGCACAATGACAGCACCATAGTTTGGAGTTTCCAAGTGTTTAATTCAAAGTTAGGAGCTCCTTATATCACTTTGCAAGTTCTACCACCTGATATTGCTCCTTATCAAATTAAAAATATAATTTGATAGAATTTCTCCAACCTCGTACAATGCTTGGCACATGAGACCAAAAGCAATTGCCCAAATTAATTAACAAAATACAGCTTATGTGTGAAAATGAATTAATGATCAAGTGCAATTAAAATCTAAATTTGGACATATGTCTTCCACTGTTCAGTTATGGTGAGAAGTCTTGTTTCAATGGATTTTATCTCTGATATAAAAACAATTGTATAATTATAATTAACACAATTTATTCCTTTTGATTCTAAAGAGAAACTTTTTCCATTTATAACTACTGACTGGGTTATAATGAAAAGGATCCATACTGTTTAAAAAGTAATTGACTTTACATTTTAAAAATAGAAATGTAAGATAGAAAATCATCTTTTAATAATTAAAGACATGATTTTTTACCATATAAAACAAATGGACAATGAGATTGACTCCTCCTCTAAGTTGCCCCAGGCTAGTGTTAAAAATAATATCACAGGCCGGCGCCGCGGCTCACTAGGCTAATCCTCCGCCTTGCGGCGCCGGCACACTGGGTTCTAGTCCCGGTCGGGGCACCGATCCTGTCCCGGTTGCCCCTCTTCCAGGCCAGCTCTCTGCTGTGGCCAGGGAGTGCAGTGGAGGATGGCCCAAGTCCTTGGGCCCTGCACCCCATGGGAGACCAGGAGAAGCACCTGGCTCCTGCTATCGGATCAGCGTGGTGCGCCGGCCGCAGCGCGCTACCGCAGCAGCCATTGGAGGGTGAACCAGTGGCAAAAGGAAAACCTTTCTGTCTCTCTCTCACTGTCCACTCTGCCTGTCAAAAAAAAAAATAATATCACAAAAATTGTTACAAAAGAGAGTGTCTATGGCTTTGTCACCATCAGTTCCAACCCCATGCCAATTTTCTCTTTAAATCAATTCTCATATCCTGATTTCACATGTGCTCCACCAGCCAGTTCCCCGATGACTCTGCTGTACCTGCTGTTACTGGCCTACCTATGCCTGTTCGGGCTCTGCTGCCTGACACTTTCTTTAAGGTCACCCATTTACTGCCAATGCTTGTGGGTGCTGAGCCAAGACTCACTAGTGCCTAATGTTTCATGGACATGGGCTATGGCTCTTGAAGTATTGTATTTGTCAGTACAGCCTACTCAGCTATTCCCTACGCTGCTGATTCCCTAATCTCAAAGCACCATGAAGCTTCTCTTAAAGCCACAATTTGTGTCTATACTACACTTTTAATTCAGACTTTTCCATGTAAAACCTGTCAGAGCTAACCCAAGGCATACGCTGAAAATATACGACATACCTGAGCAAATTTACTCTTTCTCTATTAAACGTATTTTATAATCCATTATACAAACTTACTTCAACTGCTTCTTTCCTGAGATGAATACTTTACTGGAAGGATTTTCATTCCTTTATGCAAAATAGCTTCCAGGAGCATATCTCAGGCTCACACAAAGACCTCTGTTGCCTTTCTTCCTGAAATTCTAGTAATATTTATAGCTGCCCACCATATACTACGATTAGATAACCCACATATTCTTTGAATTTAGCATTATCTGAGTGAATTCATCATATCCTCTCCTGTTCTATATGGATTTTCAATTTCAATAAATGAAACCACCTCTAAATCAGTTACCTGCACAAAAAACTGTGGCATTTATTGTGTCTTCTCCCTCAATCTTGCCACTGTGCAGACCCACTTCCTCAAAAATCCTATTCTTCTGCCTCTTACATAATTCCTAAATCCTATCTCATGTCTAGGGATCCCTTTATGTATATATTTCTTCCATAACTCCTTCATGGTTTACCCACACACTTTGTCTTGCCTCTCCCCTCCTATGTGCCTGCTACACTGGATAGCCAAAATAATTTATCAGAAATTGCAATATGATCATCAATTATTTGTTTAAACCACTCAAGTTTCTTCTTGTTGTTCTTAATTCCAACCTTAGTAAATGTCATATTCTGTCTCACTTTGGATTTTTCCAAATACTGTCTCTCTATGCATGGAATGCTTATTAAATTTCTGTTGTATGAATGAACAGATGAATAACATTTTCCCAGAAAGAAATTCATTAAAAACCTTCTAACAAGCAAATGCCCTGAATCTATTTGTCTTCAATGGAAGTTTCTATTACATTTTAAATTGTATTTAATATTTTACAAAAAAGGCAGCATTTTCAAATGAACGCTACAGTTTTGATTTTAGTCCTAGCAGGAGTATTCAGCTATTTCTATTGCATAAATGACAATGTGTTTCTCCTCTATCTGACAGTATCACTGCCTTTGACTTGAGGGACACCCTAAAGATGCAGCCAATGCCTGTGGCAGGATGACAAATATAAACAGTGAAGGAATCACTGAACACCATTAAGCCAGCCAAGCCCCTCGAATCTAACCTGGCATAAACAGAGTGACAGATGTCACTGTCAGATTGCTCTAACATCCTTGATATGACCTACTGCTAAATACTCTTATTTCATTTCAAAAAGCCTGAGTAATCTTTACAAGTTTGGACAGTGAAAAAGAGAAAATAATTTTATGATTTGGCAAGGCCAATGGCATGCAATTTATCTAGAAAGAGACCTACCTAGAAACCCCATTATTAGCAAGAGCATCTAGCTGCCATTTCAGGATGCTGGGCAGAGGCCAATTTTGATAATTACAATCAGCTTGCCCACTTTCCCTAATCAATTGCCTGACACACAACTCTTTTTTAAAATAATCATGATAGCCAGCATACTCCACAAAGTACCTAGCTCATCAAGAAATGGTAGCATTTTATGGGACAGTGAAGTATAATAATTGCTCCAGGGTGGGCATTTGGCCTGGCAGTTAAGGTGTCAATTAAAACGGAATGAGTCCAAGCTCCTCTCCTGATTTCAGCTTCCAGCTAATGCAGATCCAGGGAGATAGCAGTTGATGATTCAACTGATTGATTGGGTTCTTGCTACTCCTGTAGATTTAACCCACAAAACACTCTCCTCCAGTAGACGTCATCTCCAGTGGATTAGAGGGGCATTCACAGATTAAAGCAATCTACCCACTTGAACATTTTGCAAAATAACATGATTTCCACATATAGACATATAACTCATTTGTAGAAAAATAGTTTGAAACTTTTCAACCCAGTCCAAGATGTACTCTTTTGGTACCTACCATGAGCAAAGTACCAGGCTAGACTATAAGGCAAGTGAATCAAGTTTAACTCACTCTTTAAGAGCCTCGTAGTGTCTTTTAAATGTGAGTGATTTCTTCAATGAGTCGTACTGGTTGTTATTTATTCTTTCACTGCAGGGGAAAAATTAGAAACAAATTAGAGACCGTCCTCTCTATCTTAATTAGCTTGCCTCATTAAATGACCAATATATTAAAACTATGAAAAGGCAGAAATGAGATCAATGAAAGTGATCAGTGTCTAGTATTAATCCTCCGCATGCATTTTTTTTTTTAGAATTCATTACAGTGTGGAAATGGCCATGCCATTTCACTGATGAATAAGCCAATAAATGATTAAGTAACCAGAATTTGAATATATTGCTTCTTGAGATAATCAGTGGGCTTGTAGTTGTTCCCCTCCAATTGGATAAAGTCACATGTACACTTATAAGAGACTATGAATCTCATGAGACAATTACCTTTCCTTCTCTTGAATAATTCTTGTCCCTAACTAGAAGATATATGAGTTGAGGAAAAGTGAATAGGATAATTCTATCAATGACAAAATTTCTATGAGGATGAATACCCAACCCTTTCTTACCTCAAGAGTTTTAAACATGTATCTTTTTTTAAACTTTTATTTAATGAATATAAATTTCCAAAGTACAGCTTATGGATTACAATGGCTTTCCCCCACCCCCCATAACTTCCCTCCCACCCGCAACCCTCCCCTTTCCTGCTCCCTCTCCCCTTCCATTCACATCAAGATTCATTTTCAATTCTCTTTATATACAGAAGATCAGTTTAGTATATGTTAAGTAAAGATTTCAATAGTTTGCACCCACATAGCAACACAAAGTGAAAAATGCTGTTTGAGTACTAGTTATAGCATAAATAGCAATGTACAGCACATTAAGGCCAGAGATCCTACATGATATTTTTTAAAAATTGATTAATTTTCTATGCAATTTCCAATTTAAAGCCAAGTTTTTTTTTTCATTTTCAATTATCTTTATATACAGAAGATCAATTCAGTATATACTAAGTAAAGATTTCATCAGTTTGCACCCACACAGAAACACAAAGTGTAAAAATACTGTTTCAGTACTAGTTATAGCATTACTTCACATTGGACAACACATTAAGGACAGATCCCACATGAGAAGTAAGTACACAGTGACTCCTGTTGCTGACTTAACAATTTGACACTCTTGTTTATGGCGTCAGTAATCTCCCTAGGCTCTAGTCATAAGTTGCCAAGGCTATGGAAGCCTTTAGAGTTCGCTGACTTTGATCTTATTCTAATAGGGTCATAGTCAAAGTGGAAGTTCTCTCCTCCCTTCAGAGAAAGGTACCTCCTTCTTTGATGGCCCCGTTCTTTCCACTGGGATCTCACTCACAGAGATCTTTCATTTAGATCTTCTTTTTTTTTTTTCCAGAGTGTCTTGGCTTGCCAAGAAACAGGTATCTTAAACAAGTAAATATTAAACAAGCTCTTAAATCCAAACTTTAGCGTTCTAACAGTCAGTCGATACATTCTATAAGATATAAAAATTAAATGAAATATAGATGTAAACTAAATAATATTCCGCTGAAGAGGTGTTTTTGGATACATTGTCAATTGTGTAGGAGAGTGGTAGTTTAGAGATGGAAAACCAAGATGAGTGAGTACAGTGACACATACAAAAAGGAGATTGGTGTTGTGGTTGGGAAAGGGGTGAAAAATTAGAATTATATGACAAGGAACCTGATCTAATGGAACTTTACTTATATTTTGAAAAAGATGAAATAAGGACCAAATCTCTGGGATATAGGAAATTTTAATTTCATTAAGTGAATGTGATTATTCAGAATAGGCATTTCAAACTGATATATTTCTAGCTCTATTCCATACATATTAGGGACTATGGGGTTTGAGGGAGATTCTGCAGTTCTCTAATGCTAAAATCTGGGCAGTGTACGTGAATAAATACAGCAAAGTAGCATCTTCTTTTTCTCATTCATTGGAATGATAGCATCAAAAATAAAAGATGGTGTCATATAAAACAATTTGGGCTTTGTTTAAACCCTGGGTAGTAATTGTGTTTTGTATTTTATCACAACATGATCAAGTTTCAAAGTTAACAAACTCAATAGAATGAATATGAAAACTCATAAGGTGAAACCACATACTGTCAATTCTGTACCTTCTGCTTTTGCTAAGTGTTATATTGAACTGTCTCACACAGACTCAATCCTCTTTTAGGGATTTTCTATTCGCTCATTTGAAATGTTTTCTTTTTCTGGTTCACAGACCAGTATTTAGTGACATCTTGTACATAAAGAAACAGCTTTAAAGAGGCCTGTATCCAATAGTTTCCTAAGGAAACAACAATATACTTGAATGTGTCTACCATTGTATCCCAAAGATCAACACTATTGAGGTTGGGTCAGGAACACAAAGAGGAAAAGTACTCCATACACCTACGGATGAACTGGCTCCCACCTTGCTGCAACTCAAACCCAGAGACTATCAACAGAGGTGCCCCAGCTGTTCGGACCTGCCTGAATGAAACAGAACAGAAGCCAGTTTCAAAGGGAGCCAAGGATCAGAACCTGCAGAATTTTAAATAATGAGTTAAAAAGCTTCATTTATCACAAAAGACCCAATGACTATTACCAACTACTGAGCACAGATACAGCATGTTTCTCTTAGTAATGACTGGAAACAACCAAGTCCTTATGAGTGAAGGGATCCAAAGGAAATAATACAGCCTACAAAAGACTTGAGGTTTACTTTGGTGCCTTTGATGCAACTGTAGCAGGAATCATAAAAGTGAAGGGAATGGCTATTATTATTGTTAGCAAGAACAGTGATGCAAAACTTTTTGTTCACTTTTTGACGCTCTCCTCAAATCTGAAAATAACACTACATGAAGATAGCCATAACGCTCTAATTTCCTTTTTCACCTGGAATAGATATATGCTATGAAGACTCAATAGACAAATATGGCAACATAAATTAATCATTATTTCCTTTCCTCTAAAAATAACTAAGGAAACTGAAGATGAAAGTTCAAATTCCATTCTCAGTGAAATTAGGAGGCAAACTGCAAAATTATTTTAATTGTTTCTAAAGGGTTTCAGTAGAATGTCTGAGCCAAACTGAAGGAAGTAGAGAGAAGCTGAGGAGGCAAGATTTCAGAAAGTTCCAGAAAATAATGCATTTCCTGAAGGTGAGGGGCATACACTGATGTACCAAAAACTGTGCCCTTTAGTAGGACAACAGCTGAGAGAACAGGAGATGCCCGATGCTAGAAGTCTCACAGCCTGAGTCATATTCAGAGAAGCAGAGATCTACTACATGGAAATACCATTTGCAGGAAGAAGATTATTTTCATGGTAACTTAGAAGAATGCCCTTAGGTTCTGAAGAATAAATATGCTGGGATTCTACTCAGCCTCATAAGTGAAGAATCACTTGAAAATAAATGTCCAATTCATTTAAAGGACAACAACTAGCAAAAAGCTGACGTAACTCATGTCAAGGCAGGATAAAAAAAGCTTAGCACATATATAAAGATGCTATAAAGATGGCCGGTGCCACGGCTCACTAGGCTAATCCTCCGCCTGCAGTGCCAGCACACCAGATACTGTCCCGGTTGCTCCTCTTCCAGTCTGGCTCTCTGCTGTGGCCCAAGAAGGCAGTGGAGGATGGCCCAAGTGCTTGGGCCCTGCACCCACATGAGAGACCAGGAGGAAGCACCTGGCTCCTGGCTTCGGATCAGCGCAGTGCACAGGCCATAGCGGCCATCTGGGGGGTGAACCAATGGAAGGAAGACCTTTCTGTCTCTCTCTCTCTCTCACTGTCTAACTCTGCCTGTAAAAAAAAAAAAAAAAGATGCTATAAAGAAAATGTCAATAAAATTTTAAACAAATCCTTCCTACCTCAGGAAAAATGTTAACATGGGAGCAAATGAAAAATAGGGCCAAAAATTTTCTGTGAATTTAAACAAAACAAGCAAATTATATTTAAGGAAGCTATTGAAACTATGAAAGAAAATGCAAGGACACAACCAAAATGTCAGAGTTCAGACAACATATGGCAAGAGGGTAGGAAGAGAAGGAATCGTGCTGACTAAATTCAGGTGAAAAAAAGGAAAAATAGAATCAACAAATACATAAAACATGAAAAGGAGCAGAGAAGCAAATAGCCACAGTGAAAAATATAATTAAAAGGCAAACAGCAAAAATTGAAGTAAATAAAAATAAGAAATATAAAAAGGAGCTAAAATTAAGTTAAAGAGAAAAAACTCAACAAAAAAGAAGACAAAGGTGAAATAAATAGAGAAGTTCTCAAAGAAGTAAGCAAAGGTTAGTGTAGAGAATTTTAAAAATAAAAAAATTAAAATTTAAAGAATGACAAAGAATATATATGTATATACATATATATATATGTAGACACACACACACACACACACATATATATATAGCACAGGCTTTCAAAAACATCAAGGAAAACACATGAAACAATACTATGTAAATATTTCAATTTTTTTGCACCAAGACAAATTTATCTTTTAATTTCAGTTTTTCCTGAAATTTTTTGAAGTACTTCAATATTTAAAGGCCACACCCTGTGCTAAATCTAAAAAAGTCACTCCTGAAAAATAAGGGGGAAATGATGTCAATTTACAAAGAAGGAAGGTTAGTTTGCACAGCCACACAAACAAAAAGTTACATTAATTTTAAAAGATGACCAAAAAAATGAACTTCCTCTGCTTCCAGAGAAATGTTAAATATCTTGATCATTTTTATATGTTTAAACTTTAGTGAGCTTCTGGCTATAATGTAGCATTGATCCATGATCAAGATTGGCTTCATTTTATTATTTTTTTTAAAAAGATTGTCTATCACTGTGAAAGCAACTTTGAAGTTGCTGAATTTGAAATAATTTTCTAGAAAACCACAATATCTAAAATTGTCTCAAAGAGAAAAAGAGAATTATAAGACATTCCCAAAGATTAATCAGAGAAAGTTATCAAGAAATCTCATGGTATTTAAAGCAAAATAAAACAAAACTAGTTTGATGGCGAGCATTGTGGTGGGGTGTGTTAGGCTGCCACCTGAAATGCCAGCTTCCCATTGTAGTGCCAGTAGGACTCCTGACTGCTCCACTTCCAGTACAGCTTCCCTGCTAATGTTCCTGGGACGGCGCTGGAGGGTGGTTCAAGTACTTGGGCCACTGCCGCTCCTGTGTGAGACCAGGATGTAGTTCTAGGCTCCTGGCTTTGGCCTGGCTCAGTCCGTCATTGTGGCTTTTTGGGGAATGAAATGGTGGATGGAAATTCTCTCTCTCTAACTCTGCCTTTCAAATAAATAAATAAATAAATACCATGATTAAATATTTTAAGAGGGAAATTATACAAAGACTAAAGGAAGAGAATTTCGATGGTATCCACACTTTTTAAAATCAGACCAGAAAGAAAAAAGGAAAACTTCTACTTTGTAAACAAATGTAAGGCCAAAACCTAACCAAAGCCACACAAACAGGATAGAACTCTGGCTTCATGCAAAAATGTAAGGTAAAAAAATTCAGTATAAAATCTCAGTGAAAAGAATCCCACAGCATGCTTGCAGCTATCCCTTTTCAAAAGAGGTTAATTCTGAGAGTACAAGAGTATTTTAAATCTTATATAATAGTTCACCATATTGATAAAAAGAAAATCATATGGCCACGCCACAGATGATAAGAAACACTATCCGGGTTGGGGCTGTGGCATAGCAGGTAAAGATGTCACCTTCAGTGCCAGCATCCTATGTGGGCACTGGTTCAAGTCCCAGCTGCTCCACTTCGAATCCAGCTCTCTGCTATGGCCCAGGAAAGCAGTGGAAGATGACCCAAGTCCTTGGGCCCCTGCACCTCTATGGGAGATCCAGAAGAAGCTCATGGCTCCTGGCTTCAGATCAGCACAGCTCCAGCCATTGTGGCCATCTGGGGAGTTAATCAGCAGATGGAAGACCTCTCTGTTATTTCCCTAAAAAGGCCTTCTAATCTCTTATCTCTTTCCAAGCCTTCAGGGAGTGCTAAGACCTATATGTTGGGTCATTTGATAGTATCCTGTAGATCGCCAACAGTGCTTTTTAGTTTTCTAATTTCTTCTTGCTTTTGGTCTGACTGTAAAATTTCCAGAGATTTGTCTTCTAGCTTGGATATTCTTTCTTCTGTCTCACCAATTCTGCAGACTTTCCACTGCATTTTTAATTTGATCTATTGAATTCTTCATTTCTTGTACTTCATTTGATTTCTCTTTAAGATCTCAATTTCGTAAGTAACTTTTCATTTATACCATATATAGTTTTTTTTAGCTTGTGAATTTGCTTCTGAGTAATCCAATGAACAGTTTTTTGAATTCCATTTCTGGTATTTCCTCAATCTCTTCATCCTTACCTTCTAATATTGAAAAGTTGTAGTGTTCATTTGGGGGGCTTATAGTGTCTTCCTTATTCTTATTTCTCGAATTTTTGACTTTATTTTTTGGCATTTGTAGATTTTTTTTTCTTGTCTGAATGCTTTTATCTTTGGTCTGTGTCTTTTGTGGCTTAGTGGGATGTCTACACTTAAGCCAATCTGTCTATAAGGAAATTAAGGTATGCCCAGAGCAGCTGTCTGTGTGTGGTCCTCCCAACCAGGTTCGTGTTGGTGGTCAAGGTGGGTTCTTCGTTGTGGTTAGGTCTGTGGTTTGCAGGCGCACAAGGCACATGCCTGCTGCAGCTCCACTCACTTCTTCATAATGGTGGGCCTGGAAGGAGAGTTCTGCAGGTGGTGTTCCCCCTCCCCTCCTGTTGCCAGGCAACTGGCTAGGTGCAGCTGCTGCTAGGAGGAAAGAATTCTTAATTTGCTGACTGGGTGGGGGACAACCGACCCCCCTCCCCCCGTTATTGCTTGGGGGACACAAGGAGATGGGGCCGTAGCTACCTGCTTGTGTTGTATGCTCATCGCTCCCCGCCCCCCGCTCCCGGCTGCAGGTCTCTGCTGTAGCAAGGAGAGGGGAGAGAGACAAGCCGCCTCCCCCCACTGCACCTCTGTGTGTGCTTTTAGAGGGTCCACGTGGAACTCTAAAGCAGTTCACCAAGTTCTTCCTCCCACTGTATCAGTAGTGCTGTGGGCCTGTGGATTTCCCTCTCACCTGGTTTGCTGGGGTGGGTGTCTTCCTCCCTGGATCCAAGCTTTTGTTGTCAATTGTTGTGTACTTGCTCTTTCTGCACGGTCTGCACATTCTGTTTTTGAAGAGTGTCTTTCTTTCTGCAGTTCTCCTGCAGCTTTATCCTAAGAGTCTACCTTATCCCCTTTTAAAATATTAATTTTGCCTGCCATGAATCAGACTGTCCTGTCGCGATTCTGCTATCTTGGAACCTCCCTGGAAGACCTCTCTCTCTCTCTCTCTCTCTCTCTCTCTCTCTCTCTCTCTCTCTCTGCCTCTGCCTATCTGTAACTCTGCCTTTCAAATAAATAAATATTTTTTTTAAAAAAAAGAGAGAAACACTAGAATCAAAATGCATTCATCATTTATAGAAATAAAAAAACTGTCATAACATTACAAAATACGTCTACCTCACCTTAAAAGTAAATATTATACTTATTTAGGAAATGTTAAAAATGCTTGGGGACAGTGCTGTGGTGTAGTGGGTTAAGCATTCACCTGTGGTGCCGGCATCCCATATGAGCACCAGTTCAAATCTTGGATGCTCCACTTCTGATCCAGCTCCCTGCTGATGGCCTGGGAGAGCAGCAGAGCATGGCCCAAGTTTTTGGGTTCCTACGCTCACGTGGGAGAGCAGAAAGAAGCTTCTGGCTCCTGGCTTTGGATAGGCTCAGCACCAGCCATTGCAGCCATTTGGGAAGTGAACTAGTAGATGGAGGACATTCTCTCTCTCTCTCTCTCTCTCTCTCTCTCTCTCTCTCTCTCCCACTCTCTGTAACTCAACCTCTCATGTAAATAAATAAATCTTAAAAAAAAATGCTCCCGTTAAAAGCAGGAACTAAACAAACATACAACTATACCATTCACCAGTGTGTTCCCTCTCACTCCAAATTTACCCCTCAGCTCTGGATCTGTAATAATGGGCCAGCCTCATTTTTTATATATATATGACTTTTTATTTGTTTAATATATAATATACATTGACCCACCTGCATTTGAATAATAACACAATTATATTCTGCTGTTGCCAGGATTTTGAATATAGTTTCCAGGCTTGTAAAGCATTTCTCCATTATGGGAGACACAAAGTTGAAATCTGTCATTTGAGGGCACCCCACACAGTGCACAGCGCAGGAAGAAGGGAGCTTTTGTTCTTGCTTCTAGAAAGTTCTCGCTGTGTGGTCTTTCATCAGCATGTTGCGAGGAGGGGATCCTGGAGGGAGGTCTACCTCAGCACCTCCTGCAAGTCTCACAGCTGTTGCCTGATGACCTCCTGTCCCTGGCCTTTGTGAAGTGGAAGCAACACCTTGGTCCTGTCCTTGTAGCACACTCTGTGTCTACCACCCACAAGTCTCAATCTCTCTGCAGTTATCCAGCAGCTTAGCTCGCTTGGACCCTGAAGGTTGTTTCTTGCTTGCATTCCTGCCACGGTTCACTGCTTGCCCCTTTGAATCGACTTGCACTTTAGAGAAGTGATTCCTACTTTTCCCATGGCTATGAACCACAGATTCTCCACTGAAGTCTGATACCCAGATGTGGGAGATGCCCCTTCTAAATTTTCTCCTCAAACCTAGGTTACCCTTTAGAGTTCTCTTTTTGTCTTCATAGTCTTCAGTTGTAGTTTACTTAGTTCTTTAAGTTAAACTGTGTGATTTCTATCACCTGTTGTGATCATTGAAGTTACTAATGTAACCAATGTAGTGGCCAATGTAGTTAGAAAAAATTAAAGACATCAGATACAAAACATGGGAAAAAAAGTAATACTAGAAATAGCTATTGATGGCTTCATTGTATACTTAGAGAATCAAAGCAAAAATGCTATCAAAAACAATACACTAAATCATAGGATATAAAATTATCTGTCACTGACTTCCATATGTAAAACTAAATCAGAGCATATTTAATAAAAGAGAAATACATTATAATAAACGCAAAAGGCAAAATTCCTAGGAGTAATTTAAGAGAGATACAAAACTTATATGAAGAAAAATTCTTGTCATATAGTAAAAACTTGAACTAATGTAAAATGGTTCTATATTCTTTATAGTAAAACTCAGCTGCCTAACAATTTTAATAAGTTATTTTTAATAAGCTTACTGATAAACTAGTAATTGAATATAACATGATCAATGAGCATTATTATTAATATTTGTTCACAACTACATAAGGTGATATAAACTTTCATCAAATGTAAGTAAGACTAGTCAGTAAGAGAATAATGAGAAGGTGACATCCAAACAGGCATTAAAGCATACTTCAAAGCGTTCTAAATAAAATAGCATTGTATCAAATATAACCATACAGAAACATCAATAGCACACAATAGAAATTTCAGTAAATGACAAATGTGTGCATGTGTCTTTAATATAAAACAAAAAGCATTCCAAGTTAGTCGGAAAAACATCCACTATTGAGTTAGTATATTGGCCATTGGCGTAGCAGCTAGAAAAAATGAAATTGAGTTCATGTCTGATACTATATAACAAGATAATTTGCAAAGGCTAAACAAGTTTAACACCGAAACAAAAATGCTAAAAGTACTAGAAAATCCCCAAAGAATTATCTTATAACCTCAAAATGAGATGGCTTCTGAAACTATTACACAAATTCCAAAAGGCACAAACGAATAACCCAGGAAATTCATTTCTGCAAGACTTAAAGCGAAAAAGCAGGAACCTTCTGCATTATGAATACACAATATACAAAGTCAAAAATCATAAAAAACTGGGTAAAATTTTTTTAATCCATTTCACTCGTGAAAGGCTAAGTTTCCATGTATGTAAAGAGCTCCCTGTAATGAGTAAGAAAAATAATAACACCCCAGAAGAAAAACCGACTTTATGGACAGATGCTTTACAGAAAATGAACCACTCACAACTCTTGAACATGTAAAAAATATCTTCTTCACTCATAATAAGATAAATACAATTGAAATTACATAGAGATATACTTTGCCTAGCAGTTTGCAAACTACAATTTCAAAATTAGGTAACAGCATTAGGATGTGGAACACAGGTCCTTTCATACATGGGTCATAGGATGGTAAATTGGCACAATATTAAGGAGGGGCCTTTTAGCAGTATATATTATCATTGGTTTGTATCCTTAATTCCAACCATTGCACTTCTGAGAATTTACCTGAGAGGCATATAGGCAAATGAAGATGTACAGGAATGTGCACGTAAAACATTAGGACTTGTTTCTGACAGCAAACTTGCAAACAACCTAATTTTCATCCATACAGAAGCAGAACAACAAAGTATATTATGACTAATGGAAAATTATTTAAACATTTTTTATAAAGGGCAGTCTTATTTGGCATTGTTTAATATGCTGCTCGAGATGCCCTAATCTGCCTAGTTTGAGTCCCAGCTGCTTTTGCTTCTGATCCAGCTTTATGATGGCTCGAATAGTTGGATCTCTCTCATTGACCTGGGAAACCCAGATTAAATTCCATGCTCCACGCTTCAACCTGGCCCAGCCAGAGCTGTTACAGGCAAGGGTATTTGGGAAGTGAACTAAAGATGGAAGCTTGTACCTCTGTGTGTATGTACATGTGTGTCTGCCTTTCAAAAAAAAAAGGAGGGGTGGAGCAATGGGAACTCTCATTATTCACAGAGAAAGATCTTCAAAATACCTTCAATAAAAGAGAAAAAAGTAACAATTCATGACAATGTATTACACTGCCATCATGTAGTAATATGTATGTGTTTTCTTTATTTAAAAATAATCTCTGAAAAGAAGAAATAAAATGTAGATGTGCTTACCTACAGGAAGAGGTGATTAAGGAAGGGAAGAAAACTTTTCACTGTCTACCTTCTATACTTTTGATACCTGCTCTATGATTATCAAATACTAGCTGTTTAATAAATGAAGCAATTTTTAAAGCTGATATAAATACTCCCAGATTGCCACAATACTGCAAAACTGAATTTCCTGCAAAATAATCCAGCTTGGTTGTGCATTTATAAACCTGAAGTGGCACAGGATACATTGACAACTTTGCGTGTATTCCTTGGCCTCTGCAAGTTGGGTTCCACCAAAACAGCCCTCAAAACTCAGTAACAGCCTCCTAATCCCCACAACTAAGAACCACTTTTCAATCCTCCTCTCATTTGGATTCCCTGCAGCCCTCATTTGGATGTGCTGCCCACCCCCTTCATTACTGAAACACTGCCTCTTTGTTACTGCTTCACTGTCTGCTAGTGTGCTGGCCCTGAGTGCCTAAAAGCGCAGGCTGTCCTTCCTAGCATTCGCTCTCCCTGAGTCCTAAGAACTACAAAATAAGGATATGACTTTTTAAATTTTCTTTCCTGATTAAATGTCTTATGACCCCTGGCACCGGATAGACTTTGTGTTACACAATGTCTCAAGCTTCATTTGACCAAAAGACTTGCCCAAAACTGAAGATCCTCTTTGGTTGAAGGGGTGTAGAATAACTAGGATTTTATTCCTTCATTTCCTTACAGTTACTATTCTGTTTGGAAGGTGCCATAGAAAATGCTCAGAAGCACTAGAATTGGGACAGGAACTTGGGAGGCAGTGCAGAGGCACAGCATCTGCTACATCACCTGGGTTCAAACCCTGCCTCACTCCATTCTACCATTGAGCCTTGAGTGAGTTGTTCAAACAACCTGGATGAGATACTACAACTGTGCATGTCTTGGTCTCTTGGGCAGTATTTGTGAGGTAATAGATGTAACGTCACCTTGAACCTTGTGTAGCATCCATGTTCTTGAATCTAACAATCCTCCATGTGGAAGATGCTGGAAGACTAAATCCTGAGTCAGAGACCTTGATTCTAGTCTCATTTCTGCTACAATGTCTTAGAATTTTTTTAAAAATTCATCTTGCTTCTTTATAAAATAGGAGGTTGAAATAACTCCAAAATTCTTTGTTGTCCACATAATTCTAAACACCAGTTAGTTTGAGGAGCAATTTCTTAAGCCTGTTTGCCTCAAAACCTGATAGCCAAAGTGCTACTTTGTGCATAAATTGGAAAGCTTTTCTAAAGGTCAAAATTAATAGCTTCAGAATATGTGAAACATGAAGCTTTGCTTCATAAAGATGTCTTCCTTATTTTTCAATATAGTGATCACTTCTGTTAGTACAGAAAAAAGAATCCTACTATAAAAAGATAATGTGGTCCTATAGTTGAATATTTATCTAATACATATAGGCACTTAGAAATTTCTGATATTGGAAAACAAAGCCAAAACTGCCTAGATTAGAAATAGGTCAATTCACACAAAAGCACTTATGTTGAAAATAATGAGTCTTTTGACATCACTGAGTAAAAATTTTAGAGTTAGATATATATTATCTCAACATTTTTTTTGTAAATAAATAGCTGCTTAAATTTCATCCTTCAGACCCCTTGGAAAAAAACTATGGAATTCTATTTTTCCCCAACTGATTCACTTCCCCAAATGCCTGTGATAGCTAGGGCTGGATCAGGGCCAAAGCCAGGAGCTGATAACTCAATCAGGTCACCCAAGTGGGTGGCAGGGATCCAAGTACTTGAGCCATCATCGCTCCATTCTCAGAGTGCACACTAACAGGAAGCTGGAGTCCAGGAATAGAGCTGGGGCTCTAACACAGCCACTGCAATACAGGCTGTGGCCATCCCAACCAGCAGCTTAATGGCTATGCCCCACTAGCACCCCAGGGCTATACCTTCAATATGGATTCTCACTTAATTTTTATCCCTAACATAGTCCTGAATCCTGGCTTCTTTGACTTCTTTCCATTCCACTGTTGTCTATATCTTCACATTTCAGCCTGGAAGCAATAAACTGGCCGACTGGCAGACCTTGATCTTTTTCCAGTCTTTCACAGTTCACTGCCAAGTACCTCCTCCTTTAAAGCACTTTTTTTTTTTTTTACAGGCAGAGTTAGTGAGAGAGAGAGAGAGAAACAGAAAGGTCTTCCTTCCGTTGGTTCACCCCCTAAATGGCCGCTATGGCCAGCGCGCTGCGCAGATCCGAAGCCAGGAGCCAGGTGCCTCCTCCTGGTCTCCCATGCGGGTGCAGGGCACAAGCACTTGGGCCATCCTCCACTGCCTTCCCAGGCCACAGCAGAGAGCTGGACTGGAAGAGGAGCAACTGGGACAGAACCAGCGCCCCAACCGGGACTAGAACCCCGGGGTGCCAACGCCACAGGCGGAGGATTAGCCTAGTGAGCCGTGGTGCCTTCCTTAAAGCACTTCCTCTTAATACTTACATCTCTAAAACTTACAATGATTTTGCTATTACTTTGTTAGTAAGTCTAAATTTCCCTGCCTAGCTGACAAAAGCCTTTAGACTTGGGCCTTCCTTAACTGGTTCAGCTTTTTCTCTTACTGCTTTCTTCTACATTATGCTCTCTGCTCCATATAGTTCATTTTCCTTATGGTCTGTGTACAAGCAGGAATTCAATTCTGCTTCCTAAATACCTCTTTCTTATAGTCTGCATCAAATCCCCCATGTTACCCACTCTTTGCAACACATCAAACTTTATTTTAGAGTGCAGGTTTATATATTTACTGATATTTTTCTATGTATTTACCATAAATAACTCAGTTTCATGACTCAAATTATTTACTAACTTCAGGGAACTTATGACTTGAGTTTAAAAATCAGTTCTTCTATTGAACAGCTGTTTCTGTTGTCAAGTCATTTCCCAAGCCTCACAGAGTTATAATAAATATTAAATGAAAAAAGTGAAAAGCTATTTTGTAAGCTCTAAATGCAAGGCCAGTAGAATAGTTATTAGTTTATGTACATTTATAGAAATCTATCGCTTACAGTGTTACATAAACAGCAAGAAGGTGTGTAATAAGGATATGGGATATGCTTCAAGAAGACATAAAGCAAATATCTAAATTGGAAAATAGAAATACTTGAATTATATGTAAATCTTCTGGGACTAACATAGTTCAATAGTAACTATTGAATTGGGTGGCATTCTTCCAAGAAGAAATTCTCACATAAAAATGATGGGACACTGTTTATTCCAGTGCTCCCCAAAGAAACATTAGTATCAGCTGACTGCACCCATGGCAAGCTACAAGAGACCTGCCCTAATTGCATTGTGTTGTCACTGATGAAAGATCTATTTCGATGAATAGGGAGAACCTAATTAGGGCCTCTTTGCAGAGTAATTCAAATTCTATATATTTTTCTCTGTGACCATGCTGTGTGGTATTCACAGGCAACCACTTTGAAATCAGTGGAGCCTTGACCTATTGGGGAAGTTTAATGGGAAATGCTAATGGCCAGGAAATGTTAATGAGCTGGGAACATATATCGTATTCTATCTAACTAAGACGAAACACATCATAAGAGAATAACTAACATCAAAACGCACAGTTTGGTTGCAAAACTACTGTACAATATTTTAAGAATGAAAGACTGAAAAGAAGAGCCATAAAGTATTTTCCAAGATTATTTACTTACTGAAGTATGTTTTATGAGAAACAGATAAACTAAGGATTCTTGAATATTCTCTTTTAAATTTCCTACAGTGATTTAATGTACTGTTATGATTAATTCAAGAGTTACAAATGAAGTAGTAAGTGAAGTTTCAGTATATCTATGGAAAGCCGAGGTTTTTACTAACTATCAGCTACCTATCCATCAGAATTTGGGTTTCCTTTCTGTAGTTTAAGATTATTGTGGAGAAACAACTGCTCAGATAATGGTTACATTTCCAAGTTCCTCTTTATCCAAGTAGGATCATGTGATCACTGCTCCACAGTGGAATTTCAGCAGAAGAGATCAGTTTCTGGCCAAGGTACTGAAGAAGCAAATGTGCTTTTTCTTGCCCTCCTACTGAGAAACCCTGACAGACTGGTGGAGTTACCAGGTGGAAGAATACATGCTCTGAAAAGTCAAGATGAAGGAAAACTCCCATTTGCCAACTAGGAACACTGCAAACCTTTTATGTGAGTGATAAAAATAATTTTTAGGTGTTAAACCCCTGAAATTTGAGGAAAGTAGATTAAATCTAACATAAACTAACAAATTAAACACAACTATAGGCTAAAGAGTGCATTAAAAGTAGTACACTAAGAGTTGATCTAGCCAGGTTTTTAAAGTAATTTCAATCATCCATTAAAGAGTCCCATTAATACATTTAAGGATATTTCCTAAACACAAATATTCTGAATTAAAAGTACAGGTGATACTCCTGTGCCATCATTACTATTTGTTCCCATTCTTCAAAAATCACTTACTTTTTTAATGTATTTTTAAAAAATCTGAGAGAGACAGTGACAGTGACAGGAACAGACAGACATACAAAGAGCACTCCCATTTGTAGGTTGAGTCCCCAAGTACCTGCAGTGGCTGGGGCTGGGCAAGGGTAGAAACTGAGATCTGGGATTGAAATCCAGATCTGCTATAAGAGTAATGGGAATTCAATTAGTCCAGCCATCACTGCTGCCTCCCAGAGTCTGCATTAGCAGGAACCTGTATTCAAGAGCCAGAGATAGTAACCAAACCCAGGTAAGCCAATATGGAGTGTGGGCATCTTAACTGCACCCCTACTGTCAAAGCCAAACATTTATTATCTTCTTCTCAATCCATTCAACCAAACTCTAACTGTTGTTATTCTTTAGGTAAACTATTACCTTCTGAATGAAGCCCTGCTAATCTGTTATTCCTATCTCTTGGTGTTTACTGTGTGTTGACATAGTTTCATGCTTCTTTATTTCAACTTCAAGCAGAGTACAGATTTATTGAAATTACATATTTTAGGGCTGGCGCCATGGCTCAACAGGCTAATCCTCCACCTTGCAGCGCCGGCACACCGGGTTCTAGTCCCGGTCGGGGCACCGGATTCTGTCCCAGTTGCCCCTCTTCCAGGCCAGCTCTCTGCTGTGGCCCGGAAGTGCAGTGGAGGATGGCCCAAGTGCTTGGGCCCTGCACCCCATGGGAGACCAGGAGAAGCACCTGGCTCCTGCCTTCGGATCAGTGCGGCCGTGGTGGCCATTGGAGGGTGAACCAACGGCAAAGGAAGACCTTTCTCTCTGTCTCTCTCTCTCTCACTGTATTCTGCCTGTCAAAAAAAAAAAAAGAAATTACATATTTTATTGAAATTACATATTTTTCTTATATGAATTAAGAGGTGATGTGCTACACCTTTGAAAAACAATATAAACAAAGTGTAGAGAAGAAAGCATGATGAATTTTACTTTTTCATAGGATCTCATCATCAAACTATCAGTCTTTTTAAAAAAAGATTTATTTATTTATTTATTTGAAAGGCAGAGATACAGAGAAAAGGAGAGAGAGAGAGAGAGAGAGAGATAAAGAGAGACCCTCCATCCACTGGTTCACTCCCCAAATGGCAGCTATGGCTGGGGCTGGGCCAGGCAGAAGCCAGGAGCCAGGAGCTTCTTCTGGGTCTCCCACGTGAGTGCTTGGGTCCAAGTATGTGGGCCATTTTACTGCTTTCCAACAACATTAGCAAGGAACTGGACCAGAGTGGAGCAGCCAGGACTGGAATTGGCGCCCATATGGGATGCTGAAGCTGCAGGAGGAGGCTTAACCTATGCCACAGTGCTAGCTCCCACTGCTAGCAGGAACTCACTGCAGGTCTCCCATGTGGATGTCAGGAACCCAAGTACTTGGGCTGTTATCTCCTGCTTTCAGTCACATTAACAGGAAGCTGAATTGAAAGCACAGAGTAGCCAGGACAAGAATCAATACACAGATAGGAGATGTGGGAATACTAATTGGCTAATATTTTGCATCAAAAGGTTTTGTGACCTTGTAATCACCTACTACTAGGTTTTGAATGTAAAATGTCAATATCAATGGTGAAATCTTTTTCATGTTAATACAACACAACTTATATGTATCACTGATGGAAAAGCCAAGGTCTTCAAAAAAACCACTCTTCCCTAACTCAGTAAAAAGTTTCGTGTGGCACTCAATCTGTGGGTTAACTCTCATTACCCACCTTCCCAAATCTCTAACTAAAAATACTTCAATTGTACCAGATAATTTCACCCTATTTTATTCACTATTTGCAGCCATAATGTTTCAATAAAAATTAAAGATACAAAACAATTATTTAAAATTAGAAACAACACCTGCATCAAAACATAAATTTAGCACTAGACTTGAAAATGTTGCTATTTGACTACCTGTTCTTTCAATGTAGAATAAGAGCAAAGATTTTACAGACTTCACAGTTTGCAAAATATGGTCTAAAAATGGGTTATTTTCTAAGTGACTGTAAGAATTGTTTTCCATACCCAGCTCTAATTTTACTTATTCATACATCAGATTTTCACCAGTGGTCTTTTTTATAATTAACTGTGTTAACTTTGAATATTACCAGAAAGATCTCTTCCTTTTCTCATCTTTCTTGAAAATTCACAAATAATCAACACCATTTACAATTGTTTCTCAGTATTTTTTTTGTTTGTGTTACTTTTCAAATTTTTGGGTTGCAACACCTGCTTCAGGAGTTGTGTGGGATCCTAGTATCCATCATGGGTTGTGCATATTAGCAGGACCATGTGTGGAAAGCTTTGCTTTGAGAACTAAAGCTAACTGGTCCAGTGCTCTGTTGGTCATGATGCCTGCTGATTCAGAGTTAGCTTTACCTGTGACTGAGGGAGAAAAAAATTATTTGGGTTGTGTAATACACAATGGAAGGAAATAAATTTGGGGAGAAATTTTTCTGCTCAAAATACTTTTAAACATTTCAGAAAAATTTAGAATTCTTTGGTTAGAAAAATCACTAGTAGCAGGGGTGGTGATGTTTGTGGGCACTGTGGCACAGTAGGATAAACCATTGCTTGAGATACCCACAATCCATATTGAGTGCCAGTTCAAATCCCAGCTACTCTGTGTTTCTGATCAAGTTTTCTTTTCTTTCCTTTTCTTCTTTTTTATTTTTGAAAGATTTATTTATTTATTTGAGAGGCAGAGTCTCACACACACACACACACACATACACATACAGGGAAGGGTGTCTTCCATCTGCTGGTTCACTCCCCAAATGGCCTCAATGGCCAGAGCTGGGCTGATCCAAACGCAGGAGCCAAGAGCCAGGAGCTTCTTCTGCATCTCCCATGTGGGTACAGGGGACCAAGCACTTGTGCCGTCTTCCACTGCTTTCCAAGCCATCAACAGGGAGCTGTACCTGAAGCGGAGCAACAGGGACTCTTATCAGTTGCCCATATGGAATGTTGGTGTTGCAGGCGAGGCTTAACCTACTACTGGACAGCATTGGCACCTCTGGTTGCAGATCCTGGCTTTGGCCTGGCCCAGCCCTAGCTATCGTGGGGATTTGGGGGAGTGAAACAGCAGAGAGATCTCTTACTCTCACTGACTCTCCCTCTCTATCACTCTGTCTTTCAAATTAAAAAAAAAAGAGCTCTTAAAAAATCATTAGAGGGGGATTAGATATTAGATTTAAGACAAATGAAGAAAGCAGACTATAAAACATTTCGTCAATGCTTAGCCAAGAATTGATTCCAGGTAAACATACAAAAGAAGTGGTTGAAGGAAGAAACTATAAACAATGTGTCTGCCCAGGCAGTGAAGGAAACATTTTCATTTCTTACCCACTGGATAATCAGATTTGACACAAATGTTTTCTTTATTTTTTCTTTTGATGTAAATAGGAGAGGTCAAGGCTACACGAACTGTTTGGAAGCCACTTAAAAGTGGTTGTATTTCTTCCACAGATAATTAGGAGTAGAGAGTAGAAAGTTAATATATTCCATATAATTAGTTTAAACTGGAGTAGGCAGGGTTGATCAATTGAAAGCTGGCCAGAGAGCTGTACAGATTCTAAATCAAACTCTAGAAACATTTGATCAAATGAGCTGAAAAAGTGCCGATTCTTGGCCTAACTCCTGTTTCTGTTGCAGAAGGTTTAAGGTGGAAACCTAGAGTTTGAATATTTGATTCCGAGGCAGATGTTCTAGGGAGCACACTTAAAAAAATTCCAAAATGGTTTGATAAATTTATCATTTCCTTTTGAAAAAGGAAAAGGAGCTAGTTGGAAGAGTAAAATGAGTGAAAATTACCATGAAATGTGAAATGTAAATTTGCCTCATTTGCCAGAATTGCCGAAGTTCTGCAAGCAAAGCAGATGTGCTTTGAATACTTAAAAGCATACATTTGCATATGTTGTAGAGCACACAGACCTCCTTTCTCTAATCACTGTTTTTTTAGTGTAAGAACCATTGACACAACTTTTACTCTGTACATATAGACTTGGACATGCTTGCATGTTGAGTATGGACTTTGGTAACACAGTGCCTGGGTTCACATCATGATATCACCACATAGGTGTATGGAGCTGGGCAAGTCCATTAGCCATACTATATCTCATATTTTTCATCTGCAGAATAGGAACAATGCCACATCACTTACATCATGGACATTATTGAAGACTGCCAATTATCTACTACATAGAAAATTTCCTGAAATATCATAAGCTCTCATAGTCATTGACTTATTATAAAAGTTGACTGGTTAAATAAGTTAAAGATGGAATATGGGAACAATTTGAGGTGGATTTAATTTTTATTACTTAGCCTAAAATGCGAACTCATGTGAAGAGTGAAGTGAATACAATGCAATTAGAGTGAAGGCTGCACTCTGATCATAAGTAAAAATGATCAATTTCCCATATTGTTTGGTAGCTGTATTTCATCAGTTAGCTTTTAAATTATTTCCTCTGATTTTAATAAAAAAATAGTATAAGTAATTTACAGATATTAGAAAAACTTCTAATTTATCCCCTCTTTTCTTTGGAATCCATTCTTTTCCTAGTCTCTGTTCTTTTCCCCAGTATTTTGTTCTCAGGCCCTGTGAAACCAGAAACATTTTTGTCAGTTTAACCCTTTTCCATGTCCACATCACTTAGAAAAAAATTTAAATAATTTTGCTTATAGTAAAGGAGAAAAGCACAAATTCACAAAACAACATCCTCCTGTTTAGTCCCATGAGCAAAATTTGTTGATTTGAGAACAAATGATTCAGGTACTCTGTGTCTCAGGGAAAATTAGCCTGATCATCATTACTGCAATTTTGCGGTGAAGTGTGCAATTAGCAACCAATGCTGTACTCAAAAGGGAGATGTTCTTTGTTAGAAATTCTGTCCATCAGAGGCAAACTCCAGTTGTGGAAGTGAGTCTCAAACAAAGGGCCTTATCAGGGAGAAAGTCTGAGGCAAAAGAACCTTCAGATGTGGAGCCAAGATTCAGAGGGAGGTAACAGATTAAAGCTCAGGAAAGGAAATTAAATTCTGTTTTAACAATACGAGGCAGCAGTAAGGCCAGGAGCAAATACCTACAGCAATAATATTTGGAGATGGGATTCCAGATCTGGCGATGAGCCTAATTTTAAGTCCTGGCATATGAGCCATCTATAGCTGTTGATCACGTCCAGGCTGAGTCTGAGTCAGCTCACAACTAGAACAGGATAAAGCTTTCCCTGGGCCTTTTCAACACTAGGTGGGTCCAGTGGATTTTGTCGAATGGAATAGAATTGAAGATTATGTCTGCAGTGCCTCATGGCTGTCATAGTATGATCAGGTGATAACAAAGCACTCTTGTGGGTAGAATTGCAAATGACCTTTGGAAAGGATATTGCCACAGTTTCCAAAATAATATATCACAAATGAAAGAGTGCCTTGACAACATGTGTTTTATGTTATATAACTTCAAATGATTGTAAGAACTGCTTCAATTGTCCTGCTTAATAGAATAGCATATGATCTCCTTGATTATCTAGAAGATTAATTGCTGAGTGATGTTTAGAAAAAGGAAATGCTTCATAAACATTATTAGTTATTAAAATGGAGATAAAATATAAAAGTAAAATTGTTGCCCAAGAGGCTTCCTAAATACTTGCAGTTTGGATGGCCAATGACACCTTAATTTTATGTCAATTAAGCCATAAAGCTTATCCTTTTCTTGGGATATAAAGCTTTCTAAATATAAGGAAAATGTTATTATACTAATAAAATAACTCTGAAATGACATTTTAGTACAGAGATATTCTCTTGCTTTCTTAATTTCTTTTTACAAGAGTCAATATTTTCTAAAAACTGTTCTTTTGCACTAGCTCAATACTCAGAAAAACACTCTGCCTTTGACAATTCAAGGAGAGCAGTAAACTTTATGATATATTGCTATAGGGTTTGTCTCATGGCAAGAAGCAGGAATGGGTGGTATTAATGTGAGCATGACAGTTCTGAAAGAAAACCAACTCAGGGCATTATGAATCATAGGGCTCTAAAACATTTATAAATGAATGAAAAGGCTTGGGGCTGACATGAATTATAAGCCTCATTAGGGCACTGCAATTTCTCCAGTAATGCATCAGAAGGGTGTGACACTTCCCAAGAACAATGGTAAGAGTTCTATTACATAATTTTTCTACTGGTAGTTGGTTATTATCAAGGTGGAATACAGCATATGTCCCTGGAGTACATATAAAGAAATACCTCTGCATGTGAATGCTCCATCAGTTAGGACCCCACAACTCTACTTTCTTCTACAGGTCACACATTGCTTTTAAGCTTCAAGAAATAATAACAGGGGGCTGGCACTGTAGTGTAGCAGGTAAAGCCACTGCTTGCAGTGCCAGCATCCCATGTGGGCACTGGTTTGAGTCCCGGCTGCTCCACTTCCGATCCAGCTCTTTGCTATGACCTGAGAAAGCAGTGGAAAACGGCCCAAGTCCTTGGGCCCCTGCACCCATGTGGGAGACCTCTGAAGGAAGCTCCTGGCTCATGGCTTTGGATCAGCGCAGTGGATGGAAGACCTCTCTCTCTGCCTCTCCTTCTTTCTCTCTCTGTGTAACTCTAACTTTCAAATAAATAAATAAATCTTAAAAAAAAAAAAAAAAGAAATAGTAACAGGTCCTAGCATGAGGCCAGCTTTTCCGAACTTTCCTTTTCTTGCTTTAAGTATTTATTTATTTTATTTTATTTTATTTGAAAGACAGAGTGACAGACAGAAACAGAGAGAGGGAAAGAGAGAAAAAGAGATCATCCATCGACTGGCACACTCCCCAAATGGCTGCAATGGCTAGTATTGAGCCACACAGGAGCCAGGAGTCTGGAACTCTATGAGGGTCTCCAACTTGGGTCGCAGCAGAATAACCACGTGGTCCATCATCTTTTCCCAAGTGCATTAGCAGGGAGCCAGACTGAAAATGGAGCAGTTGAGACTTGAATTGACACTCAGATATGGGATTCTGGCTGCAAACAATGACTTAAAGCATTGCACTACAACATTGGTCTTTCCATTTCTTTAAGTTACATTGAGATAGTCTATATTGTGTAATATTCCAATTATTTTCTGTTGACAGAAACTCAGAAACGTTAACAAAAAATATTTCCTAGGGCAAAAAAAGCCTAGCTTATTTATATGAAATGTGGAAAGAAAAACAAGCAGAGTGAATTACTTATTGGTACAAATATATGCACTGTTAACATTAGCACATCCTAGATTTTCACCATCTCAGTACAAGCTAGCTAACATCATCACTTCACTAACTGATTGAAATGGGGGAGAGCTCCATCTAAAATAATTTGATCCACACCCAAGAAAAATTTGCATTGTTTTCAAGTAAAAATTCTTATGAAAGCATGAATTTAAGTAAGGACAAATATCTTCAACTTAGTACTTTCCATTACATTTTTGTAGACACATAAATGTTTCTATAATACCTGAGGAAGTTAGATTAGCAGTTTATGTGTTAGGAATCATCCTCCCTTACACACATATAAATGCACAGTTTGTCTATCAATCTACCCAGCTGTCCATATATAATATATATAATCTACATAACTAATCATCTATTATCTATTTCTCCATCTATCTAGCATCACCCATTGTGATGATGACAAATACAGAATTACGCTTATTCCAATGTATGGTAGGGATATTGCTATAGGAACGCTAAATTCTTTTTTTTCCCCCATAGCATAAGAGTTAGACCTTCTAAGCTCCCTGCAGTGAGGTGGGGTCGTGTGACTAAGTTCCGGTTCATGAAGGTGAGCAATGGTGATGTTTGTCATTTGGAGGCCTGGCTCATAAGAACATCCTGGGCAATCCTCATTGCTTGTGCCTTTGGTTCCCAGCTAAGGAAAATCTGGTAGAGGATTCCAAGCCTCAGGAAATGGGAAGCTACCAGATCCAAAAGATTCTGGCCCTTTAATAATTGCACAGCTCTTGACGACTAACATTGGATGTAATATAATCAATAAATAACCATTTCTTAGGTTACATGATTGAGATTTAGGGATAAGTTCCAATAGTTATTAGTCTACACTGGAAAATTAACATTAAATATAGTATTTCTATTTAAAATGTGTGAAATGTGAAATTAAAATATTCCTGTTTAAGACACAGACCAAAATTGCACATCTATTCTCCTTCTTTCCTGAACCATGTGTTATAGAAAAATTCATCTCAGAGATTCATGGATTCAATTTACTAGAAAATAGAGCTATTAGAAGAATAACCTTTTGGACTACATTAAGAAATTCTTAGAAGAAAGTACATTCAGGAAAGAGGTCCTGGCAGATGTTTAGAGGCACAAGCCAATCACTATTTAGAGCCCAACTTCCCACATTGAATGCTAGTTCTCTACCACTGTCTCTGCCTCTCTGTCTTCTAATTCCATTATTGTTTTTAAGCAGTAATGTTCAATATCTGATCACATAATATTGGACTTTGATTTTTTTTTTTTTTTTTTTTTTGCTGAGTCACAGCAACAATAAGTGTTTGGTGCTTAGTATGTTGATTTGGATTTGTTATACTGACAAGACTAATAGTCTAAAGACTTTGAAAGGCAATTTTTTTTTTTTTGGTGATTAAAATCTACACTTCTTTTTTCCTGTGTGACTTATCCATATAATAAGTATGAGTTGATTGTAGTATCCACTAAAGAAACTAAAGATAAGAGCAAGATAATATTTTACCCTGAAAAATGTCATAGACTATGTTCCTTTCGGTATACTTAAGCCACAAGATATGAATTTATAAAGCACATATATATATCAGGGAAATGTAAATAAAAACCACAATGAGGTTTCACATCCCCCCAGTTAGAATGGCTATCATCTCAAAATCAAAAAATACCAGATGCTTGTGAGGATTTGAGAAAAGGTATACTAATACACTGTTGGTGGGAATGTAAATTAGTACAACAATTATGAAAGACAGTATGGAGATTCTTCAGAAATATGAAAATAAATCCTTTTCTTTGTTTATTAATTATTATTATTATTTGACAGGCAGAGTTAGACAGTGAGAGAGGAGAGACAGAGAGAAAGGTCTTCCTTCTGTCGGTTCACCCCCCAAATGGCTGCTATCGCCGGCGTGCTGCGCCAATCTGAAGTCAGGAGCCAGGTGCTTCCTCCTGGTCTCCCATGCAGGTGCAGGGCCCAAGCACTTGGGCCATCCTCCACTGCCTTCTTGGGCCACAGCAGAGAGCTGGACTGGAAGAGGAGTAACCGGGACAGAATCCAATGCCCCAACCAGGACTAGAACCTGGGGTGCTGGTGCTGCAGGTAGAGGATTAGCCTAGTGAGCTGCGGCGCCGGCCATGAAATAAGAAAATAAATCTTATGACCCAGCCATCACACTTCTGGGAATTTACTCAAACAAAATGAAATCAGTTATCTGTGCCCCAATGTTTATTGCAGCTCAATTCACAATAGCTAGGACACAGAATCAACCCAAATGTCCATCAACTGATGACTAGATAAAGAAAATGTGGAATATATGGACTACGGAATTCTACTCAGCCATAAAAAGAATGAAATCCTGTCTTTTGCAACAAAATGGATGCAACTAGAAACCATTATACTTAGTGAAATAAACCACTCCCAAAAAGACAAAAAAACATATGTTTTCCCTGGTTTGTAGTAACTAATATAAAGAGGACAAAAAATGCAATATATATGAGCAAAATTGACATTTTGAGATTTGATTATTGTTTACAGGCCTTGTCTATACTCTTGAGGAACAGTTGTTTTTCTATTTACTATTGAATACTTTATTTAGTGGAGGGTTAAGCTTGTGATTATAACATAAACTGAAAATATGTCATTATAGAATTAAAAGAAAAATAAGGAAGGAAAGAGAAGGTAGGGTTGGAGTGTGGGTGGGAGGGATGGTAGAATGACAAATATCATTAGGTTCTTAAATCTGTATATATGAAACACATGAAATTTGTTCACCTTATATAAATAAAAATATCTAAAAAGAAATAATCTGTAATAGTCCTAATAGTTTCATACACTAGGCTTAATTTACATGACAGTTCCCCACATATTCTTCAAAAAGAACTCTACTTGTTTCCCAGGGATATTCATTCCCCATAAAGTTCATTTGTTAGTGTTAACCCCTATCACTTCAGAATGTGACCTTATTTGTAAATAGGGTCATTACAGTTGTAAATTATTCAGATGAGGTTGGTTAAGAGTAGGATTGGTTCCCAATCCAAAATGACTGGTGTCCATATAAGGAAGGAAAAATTGGCAACCCATATTTATGCATATAGGAAAAGTGCTTGTATAAACATGAAGGCTGATGTAACCAATTGGTGAAAAGCCTGAGCAAGAATATTCTGGAAAGAGGAAGGTGGGTGCCATGACCCTAGAAAAGAAACACACCGGGTACTCCAGGAGCAAAATTAAGACTCATCGTCAGACTTTAGTAAGGACAGGGGAGCTGGCCTAACCCAAACCTAGAAAGGCAAGTATCATTTTTGGTGAGTTGTGGTACAGAGCTTGGATTTTAGTCAAAAGATAATGGGAAGACTTTCAAAGTTTTTAAGTTGGATTGACATGAGTTGATTCGGTTTTAAAAGGTCACAGATATAGGAAATTAAAAATAAAAGAAGGAAAATCTGCTTTTGTAATGTAGGTGATAATGGACATGAGTAATGGAGATGAGTGATGATGGTGAAGCCAACCATGACAGTTTCAGGGGAGGAGGTGGAACCAATAGGATTTGCAAGAAGGAACATGAGAATGGGAAGGATAAAGGATGATTGTAGAGTACATCATGACAAACTCCATTGCATTGGTGGTGGTGCTATTTATGAATGAGGGAGGCTTGGCAGGTGAAAGGCATCATGGGAGAACAGTGGAATCAGAGATTTTAAGCTAGAATGTCTATAAAAGGTAATAGAGATACCAAGGTGCCACTGTGGGAAGAAACCAGAGATGACAGTGTGCATGTGAAGTTATCAGTTTTAGAGAAAATGTCGTGGGATTGGATAAGGTCATCCAAGAAGAGAATATGGAGAAGAGAGAGGAGTGGTATCTGGCTGAAACTCAGAGCAAACATTTAAAAGTTTGTGAGAGGGAGAGCCAACAAAACATACCGAAGGAGAAGCAGCCTGCAGTGGGGAGGAAAACCCAGAGAAAGGAGGTGTCACACAGTCCATGAGATGAAAAGATAGTAAGGTGGAGGTCAAGGGCTACTGAGGGTCTGACTAAAATAAGAACTGGGAAGAAGTGATTGGATTTGGCAAATTTTGATGCATCATATGCAAGAAACAGAAAAGGCATTGAGATATTGAGTTAGAATAGAGTTGGTTTTGGTAAACTGATGGTAGTAGGAGGGCCTCTGCAGATAGGGAAAATGGCAAAACATTTCAAGTAAGGACCTTGTTAAGATTCAATTAAAGAGAAAAAACTGCCACAGAAGAGATTTAAATAGGTTTTTCAAGTGTGTTTCTTTGCCTTGTTTTAATAGTTATGGTGAGAGATCATTCCCTTTCAAGAAAACTATGAAGAGTTACATTTATTTGAGGATTTTTTTTTCAGTTAAGAAATCAGATTGGAGGTACAGAAGGCCTATTATAAAAGATCCTCTAGACCGACTAACGGAGTTGGAATTTTATTCCAAGTGAATGGAGAGAGAGAGTCATTAAGTTGGGAATTATGTATTTTGAAAAATCATGTTTTTTAGAGTTTTCAAATTCAGAAATATTATATCCTACTTGTAACATTAAATTCATTGAAGTTAACTTCATTTTATTTTATCAACTTAAAAACAGCAAATAGCCTCAGAAATAAATTAAAGGCTCTATCTTACATACTTTGGAAGTTAGGATACCAAGAAATAAGAAAAAAATAATTTAGGGGTTAGCATGTAGCACAGCAGTTGTGTCATCTCTTGAGACACCCACATCCCATAATGGATTGCCCGATTCCAATCCTGGCTCCTCTGATTGCAAACAGCTCCCTACCATTGTGCATACTGGGTGGCAGTAAATAATGGCTCAAGGGACTGGGTCACTGCCACCCACATGGGCACCTAGACTGAATGCTACGCTCCTGACTTCAGCTCGTCCTAGCCCTAGCCATTGTAGGCATTTGGGGAGTAAGCTAACAGTAAAAGATCCTCATGAGTCTGTCTGTCTGTCTATCTCTCTCCCTTTCAAACAAAATGAAAAAAAAAATTTAAAAGAAAGAACGTTTTATAATTGGTTATTGTGTTTCATCAAGAAATGGTTCGAGATAATCTGTTTTTCTCATTCTTATTGATAATAAAGTTTCAATGAAAGCAACTGAAGAGAGAAACAGTGTTTTCTGGTCATGCAAATTTAGGGCTTTTTGTTTTTTGTTTTTGTTTTTTGTTTGTTTTTGTTTTTTTGCCTTGTTGCTTAGCAGCTTTACAATTTTTAAATTTTGACCGCTCTATCAAAAACTATGGTGAAATTTTCATGATTCCAGATAGTCTATGAAAATAGTAGAAGAGTATTGCATAGATTAGTTATAAAGCCGCCTCATTGCCTTTTACACGTAAGAACCCAGAAGTAAATCGTTAAGCACCACCTCAAAGCTGGATACCAGTTTGCTGACATTGATAACCACCCTCCTGCTATCATCTTCACTTCCTTCATCTTGCTCTGCTCTTTGGTGACCCTCACCAGCGAACAAAAGTTAAATATTAGTGGCTGGCACTGTGGAATAGCCAGTTAAGCCTCCACCTGATGTTGGCGTCCCATATAAGCTCTGGTTCAAGTCCTGGCTGCTCCACTTCCAATCCAGCTCCATGCTAATGGCTGGGAAACCAGCGTAAGATGGCCCAAATGCTTGGGCCCCTGCACTTATGTGGGAGACCTGGAGGAGGCTTCTGGCTCCTGGCTTTGGCCTGGTCCAGTTCTGGCTGATGCAGCCCATTTGGGGACTGAACCAGCAAATGGAAACTCTCCGTCTCTCTCCCTCTCTCTCTCTCTAACTCTGCCCTTCAAATACATAAAATAAATCTTTTTTAAAAAGTTAAATAATAGACTTATTTTTCTAATTGTTTGTAAAGAGCATGGTTATTAACTCCTACTTGGGTACAGATCCTGACTGTATCTGGGTCTAATCAGATACTATTTTGATTTATTAGCATAATGATTTCTGTATTCCAATTATGGGTGTTATTGCCAAATTATTTTTAAATGAGCTGAAATAATGCAGATTTAAATTTTTTTTCAGATAAAATTGTCCTGGAAAACAATTTTTTTCTTAGTTGAAATCCACAGATTAGGTTTAGGCATATTTGGTGTAAGAACATGGAATGTGGAGCTCCATTCAAATCTCATACCCACTGTCCCCTGGTTGTATGATTCAAGGAAAATTCTTTATCCCTCTGTACTTCAATTTCCAATTTACAAAAACGGGCATAAAAGAGTACCTGCATCACAAAGATTATATGCAGGGCTATCAGAGCTATAATATACAGTGATTACGTGACACCTGGCATATAGGTAACACTATATAAAGATCAGATCAGATATAGAAATAGACATTATATGATACATCATGAAGTATTATTCTTTAATCTTTGTTCAGTTGAAGATTCAACAAATATTTTGGCTTCATACATCTTTGTTCATCTTCCAGCTTTCAAATTGTCCCTCTCAAATTTTCTAAGACAGATCATGAAATTTCTCCCAATGTTCAGCTACAAGAGATGGCACTGGGGCCAGCACTGTAGCATAGTGGTTAAGCCTCCACCTGCAACACCAGCATCCCAAAAGAACACTGTTGTGTCCTGGCAGCTCCTCTTCTGATCCAGCTCCCTGCTAATGTGCCTGGGAAAAAGACAGAGGATGGCTCAAGTGCTTGGGCCCCTGAACCCAGGTGGGAGACCAAAAAGAAGCTCTTGCCTCCTGGCTTTGATCATGCCCAGTCCAGGCATTGTTACCATTTGGGCAGTGAACCAATGGACAAAAGATCTCTCTCTCTCTCTCTCTCTCTCTCTCTCTCTCTCTCTCTGTGTGTGTGTGTGTGTGTGTGTGTAACTCTGGCTTTCAAATATGTAAATAAATCTTCCTTTAAAAAAAGAGATGACATCGTAATACTGTTCACTGGTGAGTGTATTATCTTCCTTTTTTGTCTATCAAGTCAGAACACCTATTCCTTGAAAGTTCCTGTAATAATTAATTGATAGCCTTAACTGCCAATTTATAAAGTAGCATCAGTATTAGGTGAAAAACTGTTAAGAAATTAAAATAAACATTTATTTTAAAATCATGTCAAGAAATAGCTTTCAAGTATTGAAATAAAAGCATTCAAATATTTACCAGTAAGCTTTCATTGTCAAGACTATCTTCTCATACTCAATGGCAAAGTAATAAATGTGGGAAAACATATATTTTAGAAGAACAATGTATGCTATATTATAGTTCTTAAATGAACTTCAATACCAAGAAGACTTCCCTTCTCAAATATTGGAGAAACTCCCTCTTGTGTGCTCTGAACAGGCCAAACTGAGACCCTTGAAAAAGAAACAACAAGGTCTCTTTTAGGTGCTGCATAGCAGGGACACTGAAATTGATTCATTTCTTCCTCTTGTTAGTTTCTTTTTTCCTATTAAATAAGAAACAATAACACAATAAAAATATTTCCTGGGAAGTTTTTTTAAGTAATAGTTAAGTGAGTCAAATAAATTCAATCTACTAATAAGTGAGTCTGTTGCTTCCAAGAAAACCATCCAAATCAAATCTTTAAGTACAAGTGGAAGGTCTCTATAGGAGGGATTACCCATAGCCATAAAATACGTCTAAAAGTTAGTGAAGCCCACTGTCAGGAAGGAAAAAATGCATTTTTCATAATACATTTTATTCGAAAAGATTTAAAAATCATCAGTTGAATTTTAACAAATAAAACTAATTAATTGCAACTCACAGAATTGTAAAGGTAAATTACATTCACATTATTGGTAACTATTTTAGAAGCAGAAAACACAGTGCTCAATTCAAATGAAATCATTCAGGCTTACATATGAAAGACAAATTCTGAGACAAACATTCCTAAAATATTTCAATGGCATGACATGAAAATCATTCATTTTTTTGAAACAAACTCAGCCTATGTCTCAATGACTAGAAACATACAGAAAGTTTACAAATTCTTTTCTAATAATTTTCTAAAAGCTAATATATAAAATCCAATATAACAACATGACAGTCAAGAAAGGGACCACCCCTTTTCTGCTCTCACACTTGTGACTCAGGCCCATTGAAAACTATAGCATCCCAATCCAGGCAGACACACGGCCCAGATTTTTCAGGAGTAAACGTTAGGATCCCTTCACCAGGTAAGCAACCATGACTAGGTATGGTACTTTCTGAAGGGAAGGGAGTATGGATTGGGTAGTGGAAGAAAGTGCTTGTTAATACCATGTGACCAGTTACAGAAATAAGAACAGCAACTTTCATGAGTATTTCTTCCTTACTTTGCTAGAATACATTTGGATATATAGTGAATATTTTCTTCCTTTTCATTTTCTCTTATAGAACATGACATACATTAACTTTATATCATATCATTTAAGAATTGTAACCTTTACATCACTGCATTTACTTATGAGAAATCAAGGAGAAGAATAAACATCACCCAAGGACCTTATCCCCTGTTTTGCAGGAAGGATCCGTGTGTTTTGGATGTACACAGGATAGCTGCCTCATGTCATGTAGAATTATGACATTGTTATTGTCTATTTTTGAATTTTAAGTTTGGTTTAAAGAGATGTGTATTAGTGTTAAATTGGCAAGCCATGGACTTTTGATGGTGAATTTAATAGGTCAACTTGTGTATACATGGAGAGTCCATACATTTGATTAAGCACTATTCTGAAGCTGTTTGTGAATTCAAGTTCTGGTTTGCAGGCCTTTGGACTCAGACTGGAGCTATACCATTGGTTCTCCTGTATCTCTAGCTTACTGACTACAAGTCTTGCATCTTCTCAGTATGGATAATCACTAGAGACAAACTCCTAATCATAAGAAATTTCCCTCCTCCTCCACCCCATCCCTGTGTGTGTGTGTGTGTCCATTTGTGTGTATCCTGTTGGTTCTCTTTCTCTTTCTCTGGAGAGTTGTTATACAATGGGATTATTTATTACAAACAGAGAAGAGTAATGAAATAAAACTTCAAAATTTACCATACTACCTTAACTAAAAACCAATTTAAAATAATTATCTACTGCCCAGGATTCACTAGAATTAGTAGAACAACCATGAGGGAAGAAAACAACCATAGTTAAAAATGGAACTCCTTTGTAAGCTAGTGCTATCATGAATAAGGATGAACCAAGCACCAAATATGCAAAACTAAAAAAGAAAACAGCTGCATGTAATTATTGATTTGTACTGTGAACTACAACCAAGCATATTAAAGTGAATTTGAATTATTTTTAAAACCTCCATAGGTATTATTTTATATCAAATTTCATCTTTATTGTTAGTTCAATTGCACTTGGGAAAAACATTAACTTTTTTTAAAAAAAGACATTTATTTATTTGAAAATCAGAGTTAAAGAGAGTTGAGAGAGAGAGAGACAGAGAGAGAGAGAATCTTCTATCCACTGTTTAACTCCCCAGATGACAACAATGGCCATGGCTGGGCTAGGCTGAAGCCAGGAGCCAGGAGCTTCATCTGGGTCTCCCACATGGTTGTCAGGGCCCAAACACTTGGGCCATCTTCTGCTGCTTTTCTGAGACCATTAGCATGGAGCTGGATCAGAAGTGGAGCAGCTGGGACACAAACTGGCACTCACATGGGATACCATCACTGCAGGCAGCGTTTACCAGCTGCGCTACAACACCAGCTCCATGTTATCAGTTTTAATACAGCAAATATTTTATATATTCCTTTCAGTTTTAGGTAGACAGATAATACTTGCATATTTCCAAGGGAAAATGCAACTTCTCATCATAAATAGTTTCAACCAATTATATCAAGCAATCTACCTTTCTGTAAACATTCTTTAGATTTCTGAACTTTGTTCTAGAAGACAGTAAACAGAAGTGAGTATCTGCAGTCTTTAATGCCTTCTTTGTTGTAAAAAGTTGTAAAAGCATAGGGTGAGAATCAACATGTTTCACAGAAAAGAGATAAATGGAATTCCTTATGAGAAATGCAGAGATCATAAGTGCAATGGAAGCAATACCTTGCAGTTTTCAGTACAGTTGTAGCAAAGCTCAAAGCTATTCTGATTCCTACTATTCTAGATGCGTTCCTTTCCTTCCCTTTCTATAGACTCTACCCATGGTGCTAGGAAATTTCATGATGCCTTATGTAGACACAAGTGGAGTCTGTGACATGCAGAGCTATTTGTCTACCTATTTTCTCTTCTAAAAGTATAACATTCAATGCTGCCATCCTAACATTTTGTTCCTTTGTGTGGCTTCATGTTAAAATGAGATTTGTTTATCTAAATGTATATCTTTTTTTAAAATACATAAGCCTTTTGCTCAAAAGCAAAGATATATGTGACTGCTGTGATTTTTTTTAACTTCACCTTACAATACTTTGATAATTATCACTTTAAATTGAGGTCATATAAGTTCCATCTTTAGTTGAACTGAAAATGCTCTACAGTTATAACAGGAAAATAGAGAATAAATTACATGAAAATTCATAATTGACATTTAAAATCAGAAAACAAAATTTTCCTACCCAAGATTCCTTAAGGGGTTTTTCTTTCAATGGTTAGAGGAAATGAAGATAGTTAAATATAATACAAAACTATACTAAAATATGCTCTTTTTCATATTCAAAAAAGATGTTAAGACAAGGGTGAGATCAATATCAAAACAATCATATTAAACATTACATAAAATAGAGAAATTTCTGGAAAAAGTATAAAACAGTGAGTCAGCACAAATTGGTTCAAGGAGATACAGAGAATATGAATAGTTTTATAGTCATCAAGAATAATAAATCAGAATTCCAAAAGTCTCTGGTTGAGATAATTTTTAAGGTAAGGGTTACTTGCCCAGACAGCTTCATAAATGTGTTCTCTAGACATTTAAGAACAAAGTTCCCAAATCACAAAACCTTTCTCAAAATCTTCTGAGTCTTAGAAAATGAAGCAATATCTTGTACTTCAGTTTATTGGGCTGAATAACCTTGAATCAATGCAACCTTGATTACAACACCTTACAAGGAAAATATGAATGAGGATAATTACAGGTCAATCTTACTACTAAAAGCCAATGCAAAAATCCTCAGTGAGGGGCTTGTCACTGTGGTATAGTAGCTTAAGCCTCTGCCTGCAATGCTGGCATTCAATATGGACATGGGTTCAAGTCCTGGCTGCTTCTTTTCAGAGCCAACTCTCTGCTAATGGCCTGGGAAAGCAGTGGTAGATAGTGCAAGTGCTTGTGCACCTGCACACACTTGGGAATCCCAGAAGAAGCGCCTGGCTCCTGGCTTCAGATTGGCCCAACTCCCATCATTGTGACCATTTGGGGTGTGAACCAGTAGATGGAAGACACCTCTCTCTCTCTCTGTCTCTCCCTCTCTATATAACTCTACCCCTCAAATAAATAAATAAAATCTTTAAAAATTTCCTCAGTTGAAATATTAACAGACTGAGCGCAGCAATACAGAAAAAGTTCATGTTTTATTCAAGGTGTATATTTTAACAAGTTAACAGATTAACGCAGAACCTGCGGGGAAAGCATTTGATATGCTCGCTATCATTTTTTTTTATTTTTTGGCAGGCAGAGTGCTATCATTTTTAATAATCTGTTAACAAACTGGGATTGAAAGAGACCTTCATTAGTTTTATCAATGATACTCTTAACTACCTATCACTCTCGATGGTGAAACAGAGTATCCTTTGAACAACACATGAATATTTACTAGCATCACTTCCATTATGCTAACAGTCATAACCAATACAGTAAGAAAGGACAAAGAGACATAAACACTGGTAATGAAGAAACTCAGTAGTTGGGCTTGCATATTAGATGATGTGTACATATCAATCGACAATTAAATTATCAGATTTACTAAGAGAGCTTGGAAAGCTTGCTAGGTACAATATCTCAAGAGTTTGTATACATGCATGTATGTATGAAAGTTGACAGACTATTAAGACTTATATAGGAGCCTGAAAGATAATGAATAACTAAAATTCTTTGAATTATTTGCTTTCTTTGAATCTGAACATAATCAATTAGGAAGATTTTTTTTTTTTTTTTGCACAGGCAGAGTGGACAGTGAGAGAGAGACAGAGAGAAAGGTCTTCCTTTGCCGTTGGTTCACCCTCCAATGGCCGCCGCGGTAGCGCGCTGCGGCCGGCGCACTGCGCTGATCCGATGGCAGGAGCCAGGTGCTTCTCCTGGTCTCTCATGAGGTGCAGGGCCCAAGGACTTGGGCCATCCTCCACTGCACTCCCTGGCCACAGCAGAGAGCTGGCCTGGAAGAGGGGCAACCGGGACAGGATCGGTGCCCCGACCGGGACTAGAACCCGGTGTGCCGGCGCCGCAAGGCGGAGGATTAGCCTAGTGAGCCGCGGCGCCGGCCCAATTAGGAAGATTTTATCTACTAGGGATTAAACTGTTACAGCATAGTGCTTTGCTGGTTTCTGGGTTGCCTAAATTTTCTCTGTCATGGGATAAAGAGTAAAACTTGAGGATTTGTTAGCTAGATGGTCTCTGTTACAACTATCCAGCACTATCATTACAGCACAATAGCAGAAGTAGATAATATGTAAATAAATGCACCTGTCTACTTTTCAATAGGCCTTTATTTTATTTATTTATTTATTTTTTTTTTTTTTGACAGGCAGAGTGGATAGTGAGAGAGAGAGACAGAGAGAAAGGTCTTCCTTTTGCCACTGGTTCACCCTCCAATGGCCGCCGCGGTAGCGCGCTGCGGCCGGCACACCGCGCTGATCCGATGGCAGGAGCCAGGTGCTTCTCCTGGTCTCCCATGGGGTGCAGGGCCCAAGGACTTGGGCCATCCTCCACTGCACTCCCTGGCCACAGCAGAGAGCTGGCCTGGAAGAGGGGCAGCCGGGACAGGATTGGTGCCCCGACTGGGACTAGAACCCGGTGTGCCAGCGCCGCAAGGCGGAGGATTAGCCTATTGTGCCTTGGCACGGCCTCAATAGGCCTTTATTTACATAAACAGGTGCTAGGTCAGATCTGGCCCACAGAGGAGCCTGCTGATTCCAGTCCTTGTGTTGAGAATACTCATAGACAGTAAACCAATGGAATATAACAGATCCCAACACGTGTGGATTCCTAAAATTTAAAAGAGGTAGAATGGTGGACTAGTGAAAAGATGACAAGTTTTCAAAAATGATGCTGGGACAATTGGAGAATGGAGAAAAATTGCACTAGCTTTCTGTTTATGCAAAATCAAGCCCAAGGAAAGTCTTTGCCTTTTTCTGTAAAAGTTAATGTCAGATAATTTTGTTGTGATGTGGAGAAGAAATGATTTCTCATCAATGATACAGAAAACACTATAAATAAAGAAAAGATGGATAAAATTAGTGTTATAAATTAAGAATTTTTGGTCATCAAAAGACACCATTAAGATTGAAAATAGCTCTGGCCATTGTGTCTGGGCAGTGAGTCAGCAGATAGAAGACCTTTCTCTCTTTCTCTCCCTTTCTCTGTAACTCTGCCTCTCAAGTAAATAAATAAATCTTAAAATTTTCAGAAATAAAGAAGTTATTTTTGCATACATAGCTTCTAAGAACCTATTGTCTAGAATTATAAACTACAGTAGAATTCCTCCAAAATCAATAACAAAAGATAGCTAATCACAGGAAGAAAGGGCAAAGAATTGAATGGGTACTCTACAAATTGAAAAAAATTTAGATAGTCAGTAAAAACATCATACATTTTTTGCTGACAAATGTCAAAACAACCCAAGAATATATATAATAGCAATTCACATAAAAACAATCCCCAGGTAATGGATGTATCACACTGCAACAAGAGCAAACAGATGGCTGCTATATATAACACTATGAATGAAGCTCATAAAGATAATAATGAGCAAAAGAAGGAAGTCCATAATCATATACAGAAAATAATCCTGCTTATGTGTAAGGGGACTTCAAAAAGTTTGTGGAAAATGACACTAAATTTTTTTTTTTTGGTTTAAAAATATTTTGAGAACTATCCATGGGAGATGACCTTAAAAGTCTAATGAAAAATGCATGTTATGAAAAAACATACTTGATTTCAAAATTATTTTGCACTAAAATATAGGTAGATGATTGTGTTTCATTAATTATGATAAAATACTATTAGGAGATGTTAATAGAGCAAATGTGGTGCTGGGTATATAAGAACTCTATGGAAACTACCTCACAATATTTCTTTTGTTAATTTAAAACTATTATGAAATAAAATGTTAAAAATGTTTTAGCACTAAGAGAAATTTATCTTTTAATTCCATTTTCAATGAACTTTTCTAACTGCGTGCATACAGTTCAAAATCATGCAAAACTAAACTATATTTTTGAAAATATATACCTTGGTGGCAAAACTATAAAGAAAAGATCATTATATCAAAGTTATTTATATCAAAATACTCATGCAGGACATGCACTGTTTTAAATGTTCTGCAAATAATAACTCACATTCATCACCATCACCATCTCCTCCTTATCTTCACTTTTACCTCTAGGAGGATGTGGCAATATCATGCAGGGAGGCACATGAGAACTTTCATAGAAGCTAACAATGCACAATATTTTTTTTTTCATCTGTAAATTTGCTTTGCTATCATTCTTGATTCACACTTAGGTGTTTTACGTATTCATGTAAACCTTTGCTATTTATCACAAGAAAACCACAAAAGAGCTAATATGAGTAGATGACTCAAAGAATATATATGAGGACAGAAACTTAGAAGGAGGGAAAAAAAGACAGAGAACAGAGGGAGGAAATGGAGAGCACACATTTAAATAAACGCAACAAATGGTATTCAGGAAACAAGAGTTGACAGAAACAGTTTGCAAAGAGATCAAGGAAAAGATTGTAATAAGTTAGCAATAAATTTTTGAAAGTGTTGGCTATCAGAAGTATGCCAGGATTATGAACAGAAAAAAAAATCTGAAAATAAAAATGAGGCAGAAAACAAGTTAATGCATTAACCTCAAGATTTCATAATTGTGAGGTATCGACAGAAAATAGACAGACTATTTTAACGAACAGTTTGTCAACCCAGTAACAAGCTGGCATTTTCAGTAATCCTGTAAGTCAGCACAATTCCTAAAATTAACTAAATTCAACAATGACAAGAAAAGCTTTGCACTCAGGACCCAAGACTGTGAAGGTCAAGAGCAGACCTCCCTGTAGATGGGGAACCTTTCCCACCAGGAGACAGTTTCATTTCAAATGGAAATTATATTAAACAGAAACTAACCCTCCATCTTAAAAATTCCAGCTTATAAAATTCTGTTAGAAAAACAGCAATCTATAAAAGGAATTGTCTTGCATCTAGCAAATAGTTTACTGGTTAATACATAAAACTCAAGTTCAAAAGGAAAGCAAGTGATGTTTTGAAATCTTAATAGTGAGTTACTATAGGATTTGGGGATTATTCAATATTTTTCCCATTCCCATACTTGCTAATGAATTCTAGCCTAAGCTCAGCCATTTTGTGGTCTATGAGTTGAGTTGGGCAGGGTTTTCTTCAGGATCTTTACATTTCATGCCATGTCAGGAACTGGAGACCAGGATGAGAGTGATGGGTTGCAGTTCTGACCACAAAAGAATTTTAACCTCAGCAGAGGGGTTGTGATGACCGCATCCTGTATCAGGGTGCCTGATTTGATTCCTGGCTCCACTCTGATCCAGATTCCTCCTTAATGGACAGCTTGGGAGACAGTAGTGATGGCTCAAGTACCTGGAATCATAACACCTATATGGGAGACAAGGGTTGAATTTGGGGCTCTCAATTGGTGGCAGTTGGGAGTGAACCAATAGATGAAAGATCTTTCACTACTTCAAATTAAATGAAAAATAAATAAAACAAACTTTAAAAAAAATGTAATCTTCAAGAGTTTCTGAACTGTCAAAAGGAAAATCAAAATCAGCCCAAATGAGTATCTCCCCTCTTTCCCTAGGACCACAGTGAGCTAAAAGGAAAAGTCATGTGGGATCCCCTTATGGGAGGACTCCAGCACACTACTGAAAGTTTATTCTGTCAGTCACTCTCCCAGTCTTCTGCAAATGGTCCTATGATCTGTTACCACGGTAATGCATTTGGGAAGAGGAAATGATCAGAACTTTCAGGGACTACTGCTGGACACTGGCTCTGAGTTGATATTGATTCTAGAAGCACCAAAATGTACTTGTGATTCTTTAGTCAGGGTACAGGTTTGTAAATCCCAAGCAATTAACTGAGTATTGGCTCAAGTCTATCTCACAGTAGGTCCAGTGTATCCCCTGATTCAACTTCTGACCATGTCCACAGTTCTAGTATGTGTAATATGAGTGCATACACTTGCCAGTAGGCAGAGTTTCCTCACATTGGTTCTCTGGCAGAGCTTGACAGAGGAGTGAGTCTCCATCAGGTCTGACCATGGAAGGATATGATCCCATTTAGCATAAGGCCTCCATTTTGTTCCTCAACAGGGGATTCTTGATATGCACAGTGAGAAAGAGATCCTTTCTCTGCTCTGGGGCAGAAACTTATCACCTGAATTTGAGCCAATGACAAGACCAAAAATAAATATCACAGCACATCCAAAGATATTTGTAAGAAGAAGCCAAAGGGAGCAACAAAGAACAAAAAGACAAGACCCTAATGAAATAGAACTTCTGGAGGACATTCAACTATGAGGACACTTCTAAAAGCTCATGAAGTTATGGAGTTAAAAGATAAGTTCATTTTGGTGTGAGAAATTTTGAAATTCATGCTTAGTTCTTCTTTAGAATATGCATTTTCCATGAACTGTTCAATTCAAAGAATGTATCTTAAAATTAAAACACTGATTTCATAGATGACTTGAACAATGTAATCAATATTAAGACTCAATAAACTAGAAAATCAAGTAGGAGAACAATCTCAAATCACAAATTACAAAAACATTGAAGCCATGTGGGAAAAATCTATATTAACCCAAGAAAGCCAAATTATTACCAATATTCATTCTAGAATGAGAAAAAATGCAACGGACAGAGAAGAGATAATATACTACCATTCAAAACCAATGGAAGTCTTTTCATGACCTGAATGGAGAGCTAAGCCTGCACACAGAAAGTTCTCCTTGAGTGTCAGGTGAGATTCAATAAAACCACATGAAGTATGAAGAGAAAAATCTCACAGATACCAAGGAGAAATACAGGGTATATATATATATATATATATATATATATATATATATATATAGCAAAAAGAACCCAACTTTTAACTAGGCTTTTGCCTTGAAACACTTGACTCCAAAAGATGAAATATTAAATATCTGCTGACCACAGAAGAAAGAAGTTACAACCTGAGGTTCTCATGAAAAGAAGAAAAATATGTAATGGGATGCAATGATTCAGAGAATATGTAGGATGAAAAAACACTTGTGAAAGGATGCCAATCATATAACTAATCAGTGAAAGTAGGCATCTATTAGTTTCCTAGGGCAGCCACAATGAGTTATCACCTATTGGGTGACATAAAGCAACAGAAACTTATTAGCACACAATTCTGAGGGCCAGAATTCATAATCCAGGTCACAGTGTGTCTGTAGTCTCTAGGGAAGACAGTCTCCTTGCTTCATCCACTGTTGGCCACTCCTTACATTCCTGGGTCTGTAACAGCAGCACTCCAATCTCTGCCTTCATTACATGGCCATTTTTTGTCCCTGTGCCTCAAATCTCTTCCCACAAGGATGCTATTCATTGACTTAGGTCCCACTCTAAATCCTAGAGTTCTTAAAATTCTTAACTAATTATGTCTACAAAAACTCTATTTCCAAATAAGCTTACATTCACAAGTACTGGAGTTTAGAATCTAAACCCATAATTTTGGGGATTCTATTCTACCCATGACAGCTTCTGAAAACAGGAGCTCATAAATAGAAGAAAAAATAGTGGTGAACAATAAGCTTTGGTATTTACAGAGTGCTGAAAATATGCAATGTAACTGCTAAACAAGGACTTTCAAAATAGAAGAGAATTTTTGGAATACTGTGAGGGAAACTCTAATAATAGTCTACAACCAAAAATGATAGTTTATTGCAGCAAAATCCAGGAGTATAAAGAAAGAAAAAGTATTTCAGGAGAGTGAAAATACTTCAACATGCTCATCTGTTGGAGGGAGGATGAAAGTGTTGGGAAAACACAACATTTTGGTGAAGAGTTAGAGGTTTGTTTTCACATATCAGAGAACTAAGTAGTAGACAATGAGACATAGGAAAGTGATTGAGATTTTCTATATTTTAACGTTAGAGCAAAAAGTGGTAAATTGGCCAATACAACTCTCCTCAAAGAAAAAAAAAATATTGTGAAACAAGTAATAACATAATAAGAATGTGCTATGTCCAGCAGAGCAGGTGTCAGGTTACCCTAAGGAAGAACCAAGTCATGTAGATTAAGGAAGCAGACTCAGACTAGAGATTTTAATGTGCGGAAAACAGGGGACACTCTGTCTACTGTCAAAGGTAGGAAATAGAGGCAGAGGCTTAGATGTCTTGTTATTCCAAGTATTTATTATCAATGATGACATGATTGATTAATCACAAAACATGTGCAATTTCATGAAAACAAGATTTCCTGGTGAGGGGATTTAAATACAGTGAAACAGGGAACAATGGAGAGTTTCTGTGTTTACAAGAAAGATATGTTTGCTTGGAATCTAGGATTAGAGAATAACCACACTGTGGAGGAACCTTGAAAAGGACTAATTTACTGGGTTGAACGTCCCACTGTCCCGTTTGCTATTTACCGGCACCCCCAGCATTTCTTTAGCTGCTTCAGCATCATGTCAAGTAACCTTTGCCATTAACATAACTTGACCGTTCACCTTTGCAATCCGGCCAAGCATACCTTTGGCAGAATTTAGACCATGCGGTCATCTCTGAAATCTAGGCCTTTAACAGAATTCAGGCCATGCAGTGATTCCTCAACAAAAATGGTATAAATGTTGTCATTGAAATGACAGCTGTACCAAAGTTGTGTAAGTCTAATATAATCACAATTAAATATCCACCAGCAATTTTTAACTGATAAATTTCAATAATATTAGAGTTCAAAGGGAAGAATAAATGATAAAAAAGTAGTGAAGACCTTACCTAACCTTCTATCAAAACATTATATAGGCCAGCGCTGCAGCTCACTTGGCTAATCCTCCACCTGTGGCACCGGCACCCCGGGTTCTAGTCCAGGTTGGGGCGCCGGATTCTGTCCCAGTTGCTCCTCTTCCAGTCCAGCTCTCTGCTGTGGCCCAGGATGGCAGTGGAGGATGGCCCAAGTGCTTGGGCCCTGCACCTGCATGGGAGACCAGGAGGAGGCACCTGGCTCCTGGTCCTGATTGGCTTCAGAATGGCTATGCTGGCCGTAGCGGCCATTTTGGGGGGTGAACCAGCAGAAGGAAGACCTTTCTCTCTGTCTCTCTCTCTCACTGTCTTACTCTGCCTGTCAAAAAAAAATTATATAAAACCACTCAAATCAAATAAAGGTAAAGCTACTGTTGGAAAAATATAAATCAGAGGAACAACATTGAAAATCAAAATTTAAACTCTGTATATATGAGAAGTTAATATACAACTGTATTTCAGTTTTCAAAATGTGACATTGGGCTGGCGCTGCGGCTCACTGGGCTAATCCTCCAGCTGCAGCGCCGGCACCCTGGGTTCTAGTCCCGGTTGGGGTGCTAGTTCTGTCCTGGTTGCTCCTCTTCCAGTCCAGCTCTCTGCTGTGGCCCGGGATGGCAGTGGAGGATGGTCCAAGTACTTAGGCCCCGCACCTGCATGGGAGACCAGGAAGAAGTGCCTGGCTCCTGGCTTCGGATCAGCACAGCGCCAACCATAGCAGCCATTTGGGGGGTGAACCAATGGAAGGAAGACCTTTCTCTCCGTCTCTCTCTCACTGTCTAACTCTGCCTGTCAAAAAAAAAAAAAAAACAAACATGACTTATTTATTAAAATATGATGTACATTTGCCTATTTAGAATAAGATTAGCTCTTGTCATATAATATGTAAAAAAATTAACTACCAGATTTAAAAATATAAGATTGGGGGAGACTTTCTTTATCAAGAATGTAAAAACCTAAAATATAGTAGATATGTATGGTTGTATAATTTTAATAATATGGCAATAATTCTATTAATAAAGACTATGGATAATGATAAGGAAGAATTATTTCTGGCATAGAGGAAGTACAAAGGATAATGACACAGATGATATAAATAGAACTTTTACACACTGACCAGAAAAAGAAGTAACTCAACCTCAAAGTGAGTAAAGGACATGAATAACCAGTTCTCCAGCAGGCATGGGGATGTAATGAAAAGAACATTCAACAGTGACATCTGTAGATAACATTCAGGTGCTATTAGATAAATTCACATAGTCACCACACTCTTGGAAGTCTGCCCCATTAAACAAGTGCTCAGTATCTAAATGTTTTGGATTAAATTGTGCCCCCCCCCCACAATACACACACACACACACAGAGAGAGAGAGAGAGAGAGAGAGAGAGAGATGCACATTCTTATGCAAAAGCCCTAATCCCCAAATGTGCTGGTAGCTGGATAAGGGGTCTTTGCTATGTACTTAGGTTCAGAGAAGGTACAGAGGGTGGAATAAGTACCCTTATAAGAGGCCACACAGAGAATTCTCATTCACATTCTCTCTCTCTTGTTCTCTCTTCCTCTCAGTGTGTGTGTGTGTATGTGTGTGTGTGTGGCCTTGTATGGTGGTCATCTATAATTCAGGAAGACAGCTCTCCTGAGATCCCAAACATGCTACCACTCTGATCCCAGACATTCAGCCTTCTAAAAGGAAAACTTTGAGAAGAATTTCTGTTGTTTAATCCCCTAGACTATGGCATTTTACTATAGCAGTCTAAGTTAACAAACAGTAAGAACGTAAAAAGAAAGATGTCTATTGCAGCCCAGTTTGGGTTGGGAAAACTTTTGAAAAAATTGAACACTCAGTAAATCATAATACCCTCACATCACAAAATACTCTGCATCATGAAAATTAATAATAGTAATTCTTGGAAGTGTTTGGTTGGATTGGAGGAATTTATACTGGAAATTCTTAAGAGGAAATAATCTAAAAAGCATGTGATATTTTCTAATTTTCAGGAAATACTTTGCTACATATATATCTGATAACAATATAAGCAAACAGAATCTGAGTGTTACATTTTAAAATTAATTTTTTTTATTTACATGTGACTGCATATTTATGAGGTGCAATGTGAAGTTTTGATTCATGAATTCACTGAATAATGATCAACTCAAAATAATCAACATATCTGTCACCTTAAACTTTTATCATTTCTTTAAAGTGAGTTCATTCAAAATCTTCTTCTAATTATTTTGAGATGTACAATGCATTACTGTTAACTGTATTTACCCTACTGCGATACAGTAGCAAACTCTTCCAATCCCCTCTCCTCAAGTCCCTCTACTCTTCCAAGCCAGTTGTAGTCACCATTCCAGTTTCAACTCCCATGAGATCTGCTTATTCAGATTCCGCATATATGTGAGATCAAGCAGTATTTGCCTTTCTGTGAATGACTTATCTCACTTAACCCAATGCCCTCCAGGACCATCCATGTTGTCACAAATGACAAGATTTCATTGGGGCCAGCGCTATGGCATAGCTGGTGGAGCCGCTGCCTGTAGTGCTGGCATCCCATGTGGGTGCCGGTTCAAGTCCTGGCTGTTCTACTTCTGCTCCAGCTCTCTGCTATGGCCTGGGAAGGCAGTGGAGGATGGCCCGAGTCCTTGGGCCCCTGCACCTGTGTGGGAGACCTGGAGGAAGCTCTTGGCTCCTGGCTTCGGATCGGCACAGCTCCAGCTGTTGTGGCCAATTGGGGAGTGAACCAATGGATGGAGAACCTCTCTCTCTCTCTCTCTCTCTCTCTCCCTCTCCCTCTCCTTCTCTCTCTTTGTAATTCTGACTTTCAAAAAATAAATAAATCTTTTAAAAAAAGATTTCATGCCCTTTAAAAGATGGCTGGATAATATTCTGTGCATGTGTATGTGTATGTATAATATTTATCCATTCATGTGTTGATGGACATTTGCACTTATTCTATATCCTGGCTATTGAGAAGAGCTCTGAAGTTAAGAACAAAGGGAGCAGATGTTTGTTTTACATGCTGATTTCAATTGCCTTGAGCATATACTCAGTAGTGGAACTGCTATATCTTATGGTGGTTCTATTTTTAGTTTTTGAACAAAACTTTATGCTGCTTTTCATAATGACAGCACAAATTTATATTTATGCTAACAGTGTGTAAGAATTTCCCTTCTCTACATCTTTTTTTTTAATGAAACTTTTATTTAATGAATATAAATTTCCAAAGTACAGCTTATGGGTTACAATGGCTTCCCCCTCCCAAAACTTCCCTCCCACCCACAACCCTCCCCTTTCCCGCTCCCTCTCCCCTTCCAATCACATCATGATTCATTTTCAATTCTCTTTATATCCAGAAGATCAGTTGAGTATATATTAAGTAACGATTTCAACAGTTTGCCCCCATATAGCAACACAAAGTGAAAAAAAAATACTGTTGGAGTACTAGTTATAGCATTAAATAAGAATGTACAGCACATTAAAGACAGAGATCCTACATAATATTTTTTAAAAAAATTAATTAGTTTTCTATGCCATTTCCAATTTAACACCAGGTTTTTTTTTTTTTTCATTTCCAATTATCTTTATATACAGGAGATCGATTCAGTATATAATTAGTAAAGATCTCATCAGTTTGTACCCACGCAGAAACCCCTTCTCTACATCTTAACCAACATTTATTATCTTTTTGATAATGACCAAATGTGATTTTATTGTTGTCATAGAATGTTAACTGATGTCTTTTTACTTGAGAGAATCTGAAACAAAATAAACTTGGGTAGGGAATACATTAGGACATCCTGAAACAAGTTTTGGTATTCAGAAAGACAGAAAAGGAGAAACTAAACAACAGACTTATAAATTAGCAAAATCACACTAGTAAACAGCTTAACGTGTCCTGTCAAATTGCAGATAAGCCTATAATCCAGCAATCCTTTACTGCATGTACATTCTAGATTACATCAGTCCCCTGTGTATCAGGGTACACATACAAAAATATTCACAGCACCATCTTGATAACTAAAAACTGAAATAATTAAAATCTCCATTAAGAGTGAAATAGATGGATCCTTGAAATTTAATGTATTCATTTAGCTGAATTCTACTTTTCATAGATATCAGAAGAACCCAAAGGGCTTGTTAAAGCAGAACTTGCTGTTCCCCAGCCCCAGAATTCCTGTAGACCTCCAGAGATAGCTTTTCTAACAGGTTTCCAGGACGATGCTGATGCCGATGGTGAAGGGACACAGTTTGAGCATCACTGATGTAAGGAAATAAAAGTGGACACCTGCAGCTCCAAATAATAACAGTCTCAGTCTCAAGTAGAGTGGATAGAAGACATAACACACATCTCCAAACTACGTATTTTGTGAACCAACTCACACAGGCCTCAAGTATGTGTAACTACACCCTATTGTAGGGATATAGCCATTATCACTGACATTAAAATGAAAGAAAAGTATGAAAATGGATATCACAAAAGTTATGATAATGAATATATATCTGATGGAGATGAAGTGAAATATGAACATAGAAAAAGTCACATTGAGGGCATTGAGTTCAGAAATGTCCTTTTGCTTTTTCTAGTTAGTGTTTAAATAGATATTGACTTTATAATTATTGTTTTTCATTCTAATTCTTCTTGATATGCTTTCTCTGATCTTCTGGTTATATATTTCATCATAAATATTAAAATTCAAACTGCTGGGTCTAGCGCCATGGCGCACTAGGTTAATCCTCTGCCTGCGGCACTGGCATCCCATATGGGCACCCGTTCTAGTCCCAGCTGCTCCTCTTCCAGTCTAGCTCTCTGCTTATAGCCTGGGAAAGGTAGTGGAGGATGGCCCAAGTGCTTGGGCCCCTGCACCCATGTGGGAGACCAGGAGGATGCACCTGGCTCCTGGCTCCTGGCTTCGGATCAGTGCAGCTCTGGCCGTTGTAGCCATTTGGGGAGTGAACCAGCAGAGGGAAGACCTCTCTCTCTGTCTCTCTCTCTCTCACTGTCTATAACTCTACCTGTCAAATAAATAAATAAAAATCTAAAAAAAAAAAATACAAAGTGCTGTTATTTTTGCACCCGTTCATAAATATATTGGGTTGTATATCATTGGTATGAACAGTTAAGAAAAGCACATATTCCAGATTTTAAACAATGATTTTTTTTTTTATTTGACAGGTAGAATTATAGACAATGAGAGAGAGAGAGAGACCGAGAGAAAAGTCTTCCCACCATTGGTTCACCCCCAAACGGCCGCTAGGCCGGAACTGCACCGATCCGAAGCCAGGAGCCAGGTGCTTCCTCCCGGTTTCCCATGCAGGTGCAGGGGCCCAAGCACTTGGGCCATCCTCCACTGCCCTCCCGGGCCACAGCAGAGAGCTGGACTGGAAGAGGAGCAGCCGGGACTAGAACCTGGCACCCATATGGGATGTCGGTGCCACAGGCAGAGGATTAGCCAAGTGAGCCACAGCGCCAGTCCCTTAAGTGAGCGGCAAAAGCAGTGGCAGAAATAATTTATTTTGCTCTTAAACATTATTGTACTCTTCAACTCGTTATAAGATACATTTACTGCATTTCAAGTTTGAAACTGTATCAAGTGGAGAAAATAGGAAAATTGGCTGGTTAGCACGTTAACCAGTCAAGCACTGTATCTGGTGTATGTGAGCCCTAGGAAAAACCAATCCTCTGAGCCTGAACTGAGAAACTAATCGGGCTTGAATTCACAGTGGAGCCCTTTGTAAGTAGAGATCATCCATAGACTCTGCTCTTTCACAGAATTCCTGGTTAGGCCACCCATAATCAGTCACTGCAGGGAAGTCCTATATCCACCCAAGTCTCAATTTTAAATATCAACCAATCAGGACTGAAGTGTCATGCCCTCAGCTTCGCAGCCCTTATATCCAAAGCAGACTAGAGTGGGAACCGGAACCAGAGTGGGCCAGAACTTTCTTTAATTGAGATAGCCCCTCTCTTTATTCCTGTGGAAACACACTTTCTTTCATTTGACCTGAGATGGCTACATCTCCACGCTTGCTGAAATAAATGCTCCCATTTATCCGAGATTCTTTCTAGTGAATTTTTTGACATTGACTTTCTTATTTCTCTTTATTTGTTGCCTCATTATGTAACATATTCTCCTCTTTAATTCCTTTCTTTTCTTGTTTTATTTTTGCTAGAGATGTAAGTATGGTCAAAATTTGCAAAAGAAAATATATATTACTATTATATATATTATATAAATGGATGACATATATATATATAATATATATATAAGGTTTTTGTATCCACTCTTATTTAACAGTAATAACTTCATACACTCAGTGCAAACATAGGTAGAATGAGAGCGAATGCTGTGCTGACTTCAGAAATACAGGGGGTAGGTAATAAAGAAGAGGCCTGACCCTCAGAGCAGTAGTAGTCTAGTGGGAAGGACAATGATGTTCCAAATAAAAGTAGAATTACAAAATCTGAATCTATGCTGCATTTGGGAGTGAGTATCCCAGAGCCTGGCTAGGTATGGTGGGAAGGATTTTGCAAGCAAATTTTCTAAGAATTCCCATAAATCCTGTGGACTGGCAATACAATTATTTCTCTTTGATTTAGTCTTAGAGGCATTAGAAACTGTACTCCAACCTGTGTAGCTAGTGAGTAGTCATGAAGCATCAGAGGTTAATCTGATGCCCGTGCCTTTGCTATCAACCATGATTTGCATTTACCTTTTACCTTGTACTTGACTCAGTCATATGGTAGGAAATAGAGAACTATGCATGGAGTGGTTATTTATCCTAGCTGTTATGGTACCCATATCCCACATCAAAGTGCCAGGGTTCAGTTCCTGGCTATGTCTCTGATTCTAACTTCCCCTTATATCTAAGTACCTGGAAGGCAACAGTGATGACTCAAGTAGTTGGTTTCCTGCCACTCATTTGGGAGACCTAGACTGAGTTTCTGGCTCCCAACTTCAGCCTGGCAATGTCCCAGCCATTGTGGGCATTTAAGGGATAAAGGCAGATGGTAGCTCACTGTCTGACTCTCTGTCCTCTCCTCTTCTCTCCTCTCCTCTTCTCTCCTCTGCTCTCCTCTCCTCTCCTCTCCCTGCCTCTCAAATAAAGAAAAAAATTAAAGATACTCTGCAGACATTTCCAAGTTCATGGCTCTCCTCCTGCATTTCTGAGGTTTTATGATTTTTCACAACCTCTTAGGGTTATAATTATGATAAATTGTTTAAATATCTATCCTCCTGCCTTGCTAGAGAGGAAATATTAGACAGTAAAGACCTTAAACACAGAGCCACATTTGTGGATTCCTAACTACACACAACTAAATTGATGTAGTTGGAATAACCTTTGATAAAATGCAAACACTTTCAGGGTTGATTCAACCATTTGCCTAGTAGTTTCTAGGCTGTAATTGTAAGTCCATTAGGAAACATTTCCTTTTTCTCCCTCTTTCATTCATCCCATCATATATGTACTTATAAAATGTACATATTTCTATCTGTATGTATTAACATGAATACATTTTGTCTCCCTCATTAAATGTAGTGCATTATACACGTAAGCATTGCTCCCATTGCAATGCAGAGATCTGGACTTTGCACATAGTAGGTACTCTAATTATTTTATATTTTTTTATTCACTCAAGAAATAGCTGAAGATATCTATTCTGCCTGGGCTAGGTGTTTGGAATACAACAGCAAAGACAGACACGTCTCTAGTCAAGGAACTTATGTCATGCAAGTGTTTTGAACTCTTTTTTGTTTTATTCCACCTCTCTCACTATATCCAGTAGACAATCTGTCCCCAAGGTGAATATTATTTTTCTGCTCTGAAATATCCTACAGATACAATCTGGAACCTTAAGTTAATTTTTTAGCATGTTGATTACTTTTTATCTTCATGAATTCAGCAGCTTATCTTTTTCAAAATGAGTTCTAGGGCTTAAGCTTTGCCCCATAACCCTTTCTGTTATAATGACTTTCAAAAAATCTACCTGAAGCTCTCAATGCTGAACATAACATACTTGGAATGATTGACTGGTTGATGTCAACCTCACTATGCACAGTTTCTCCCTAATCTCTTACATAACATTTAAATTCCTCAGACTGAATTTCAAAGACATTGGATAATCTAGACCGACTTCATTAGTTCCTAGTTACTGATTAGTCCTTCATTGCCTTCCAAACGTGGCATTCAATTTACCTGCTTTATTTATTCAAAAAACAGAACACTGGAAAGTGAGGGATAAATGCCAAAGGGGTGATTGGAATCTTTCTTCCCCTGGTTCACTTCTGACTTGTTTACAATAGCCATATGTGGACCAGGCAGAGCCAGGAGCAAGGAAGAACATGGATGGCAAGGGCCCAAGTATGTGGGCTGTTATCATTTGCCTTTTCAGGGACATTAACAGGAAGCTGAAATGAATGTGGAGCAGCAGAGACTTGAACCTGCCTTCCCATATGGGATACTAGCGTACCAAGTGGTGACTTAACCCACTGTACCATCATAATGCCAGTGTCTATGACAGATGCACTTCTTTTCTTTTCTTTTTTCTTTATTATTTTACTCAACAGATACCATTTGATATACTTATCAAATGCAGCATATTGTTTTTGAAGTATACAGGCACTGTGGGATGACTAAATATAGCTGATTAACATAAACACTACTTCTGTAAGGAAACTGGCACAGTTTTAGCCAGGTGGCTGCATTGCCCAGCTACCTGAGCCAGGCTCCACCCCCATCCTAATGGGATTCCTGCTCCTGCTTCCCTGCCCGCCCACAGGTGAAGTTTTAAAAGGGCCTGTTCCTGAACATGTGCTCTCTTGGCTCTTGGTTCTCTCTTGACTCTTCTCTCTCGGTTCTTCTCTCTAGCCTCCTGCTCTGATCTCTTGGCTCTCTCTCAGCTACTATCCTTTCTGTTTCTCTCTCATACTCTCTTTCTCTCTTTTTCCTTTGCTGCCCCTTCACTCTGGTCTGTAGGGTGTTCCCCAATAAACCCTTTCCCTTACTCCGGTGTTTGGTGTGTTTTGCGACGGCTAACATTAATATATAACAACTTCACTAGTTATTTCTTGTGCTGAAAGCACTTTCAATCCATTCAGCATTTTATGATAGACATTCTTAATCCACACCTTTATTATTGCAGATTCATTAAGAATTACCCACCTGAAGCATCCTTCTTTTTCTTCATGATCTTTCTAAAACAAACAATCCTTCTGAGCTCTATTCCAGAACTACAATATTTATGAAAACTTAGATGAATGTATCCCACTTTGTCTCTCCTTTTTAGTGGATTTAATGCCACAAAGCATGTTATTTATTTTAATCTAGTTTTGCCTTTCCAACTAGATTACAAATTCTATCCATTCATTCCACAAGCCTATCTAGAGCATCTTCCATGGACCAGAAACTATGCTAAACAGTAAACATATAAATATGTCCAAACTTTTAGTTCTTGGGGTTGGTGTTGGGGCACATCAGGGTAATCTACCACTTGAGACACTAGCATTCCATATTGGAGCTCCACTGCAGATCTAGCTTCCTTCTAATATGCCTGAGAAAACAGCCAAAGATGGCCTGAGTGCTTGGGCCCCTGTCAACCAACCATCTGGAGATCAAGATGGAGTTCTGGGCTCCTGGTTTCAGCCTGACCCGGCTCCAGACAATGTAGCCCTTGTGGTTCATTCATCTGGGGAATGAACTGGTGGATGGAGGACGTCTCTTCATCTCTGTGACTCTGTCTTTCAAATAGATAAAATGGATCTTAAAAAAAAAAGACAAAATCCTTGAATTTCCTGGAAACCCAGAACTCCTTTATAAATGGAGAAAGCTGTCTACTTAACCACACTGATAAAGTGTATTAACTTTGCCCATGGTGACCCTCATCATGCCCAGCTGAAATACCAAGAGATATTCCTGTACCCATAAATGTCAACCTTTATAAGAATTAAGAAAGGAAATGAGACATGAAATAGTTTGCTTTTATACCTCTACCAATAACTTCTTGATACTTATATTATTGCATTTTGTGTTTGCTTTGGGACTTGGGTGTGTTTGCTTTTTGGTCTTGAGTTAACCAATTTCTTCATTTCGATCCACATTATCCTTGTTGGTCATTGCAGGAACCATCAGCACTGCTCTCTCAGCTGACCTCCCTCAAGGAGCTCTGGAGAGTTCCCTCTCAGATCTACCCTATTACTTGGTATTATCACACTTTCTACATTTGTCACATTAAAGAGGAGAGGTGCAATGTCTCCTAAGAGGATACAAACTGAACAGTGAGTGATTAATCAATATGAGGAAGTCTGAAAAAAATCAAACCATTTTCATGAAATTTCCTAATACATATGCAGAAAATACATACAAAAATTGAATTTGGACAATTTCTTGAAGAAGTGTACTTATTCTAATCAGTAGTTCATTTAGAAATTATTCAGCCTAATTTCTTCTTAAGTCAATACTTTCCCCATTTAAATTGCAACAGTTTAAAGCAAAGAAAAATTTTATTTAATGGACATGAATCTATTAATGTGATACTTGAAAAAGTCTACTGCCCAGCTGAAAATAAATAGAAATAATAAATATAAAACAAAAAAATCCATGTTACTATAATGAAGATCTTTTTCTTACCTACAGTTATTTTCTATGTAGACTTTGGTCTTGAGAGCATAAGAAAAAGAGGGAGAGTATTTTATTTTAAAAATTAAACATTTAGCAGGAGGTTTTAATTAATTAAGGATACCAACCTGAAAAAAATACTTTAGATGTTAAAACAATTACTGCATGGCAAATAATTAGGAAAAATACTTTGCAAAGAGTTATAGCTAAAGACAATTACTTAGTAACGCATGGAAATAACTATCTAAAACGACTTACTTAATTGGGTTGACATTTGAGATCAAAACTCTAAAGAAAGAGAATTTTAAATCACTTTCTGATTAAAATAGAATTTAGGTGTCTGAACAAACTTTTTTAGAAATTATAAGAAGTTTCTAATGGTTGCAACACATAGGGAAGTTGGGTTTTGTGTTTTCATCTCTGGCAAGAGAACAAAGGATGGATTTGGTTCAAGAATGATTTACTATATAGCTGCTCTGACTATCCAATGACTAGTTCCAGGAGCCAACATTTATATTCTTTTTCTATTAATTGACCCATGACATTAAGATGTTTTCCTGAACTTATCTTATGGTGTAGTGGGGCAAAATCCTTTGATTTCTTTCTCTCGGTAGATTGATCAGGTTCCAAACATTTTCAGGCAGGTCTGACTTACATGTGAAAGGTAGTTTCCATATTCTACAAATGCTTCAGGAAATGTTAGAGGAAGACAGGGTAATGCAGCTGCAAGCAAATTCAACTTCAGACTTGGACCTAAGATCTATGTGTACCAATTCTCCAAAATGCAAGAATTACCACTTTCTAGTCTGTCTATATAAAATTAACACTGATGAATTAAAAGCTGTCCAGCATTAGGAAGTTGCCATTATGAAATTGCCCTGGCTAATCAGGAGATGTCAGCTTGGCTCTCAGTGGTTGCTATCTCAAGTCTTTCTCTGACTCCAGACAGGTAGGGAGGAAAAGCCTGTAATCAAGACCGACCTTTCCCTTCGTATATTAACTAAGATGATAGTGAAGATAGTTGTCTGAGTACCCTTGGTTATTTGGGACTCTGTTTGAATTCCATAAGAAGAGCAAAAACTCTATTTAAAAATCCTTTCATAGGAAAGAGATCAGACAGACCTAGGAATGAGAGCAGCTGGAGTAGAAAGAATAATCGATGCCAAGAATAAATATTTCTGTAGTTCACAATGGGAAAGGGGGAAATGAGAAAAGTCAGAGAGAGATGAGAAACATCCACCAGCATTCTCAGCATTTACCATGCTATTTGAAAACTAGGATGCAGTAGTCATTCTTTTTCTAACAGAAATAGGTTAAATCCAGAGTGACTTGTGTGTCAGCAAGAATGGTTTTGCAGCTTGAAGTGGCTAAGTGTGATCTAATGCAGGGGAAATTTAGAAATAAAGCTACCGAGAAGAGAATATCATTCAGTGATTCTCAAATAGGAGGTATTTTCAGTAGAAACTACTTATATTATCCCCAGTAAATGCCATGGAGAAAGAGTGGTGCAAGTTTCCTGGGACAGCATAAGGTTACTGCAGCATGGAAGTTGCAGTACTTTTCTCTCTTCAAGACAGCCAGCTGTGAGGAGGGTAGTGAGCTATCAGCATCCAACTCCTTGCTGTATGTCGACAGTCTACTGCAGCGTGAGGTATGAAGCCATGCTCTCCCCAGGATGGCCCCGGCCAATGATTAAACACAGTGACCATTTCTGCCGAATGCAGGACTCAGCTAATGGAGAAATGAATTCTCTGGAGAGCCTCTTGACCTGTGTGAGACTTTTAAGGAGCTACTATGCAGTCTGAGCTGCTTGTTACAAAACCTTCCTTCCTTCCCACCCTCTTTTCACAAGCGTCAGATGTGTATTGTATCTACAGACTCTCTCTAGGTACTCCTACTTCCTTGTCCCAGGCGTTTTTCTCCATAAATCTCTGGCGCTTCTATTTTTGCCCCAGTGTCTGCTTCTTGGAGGACTTTAGCAGACACAGGGAGTGATCTGACAGTGCTTATTTTATCAGTGAGAAAGAGCTGCTAAAGGCTCTAAATGATAGTGTTAAATGGATTTTTATCATTTTATTGCCAGATCTGAAATTTCCCTGTCTAGCACTGTGATAGACTACATATATCAACCACCTTTGTTGCTAAAAGTTATAGTGCTTGGTAAAATATTTTTAAATATGTTCCTAATTTCATCAATGACCTGGCACTTAATGATTAAAAACGTAGACTCCAAAACCTAAGTTCAAGTGGGAATCCAAACGGTTAAATGGGATGCTAAAGCTGACTTTCATCATGAGGACATTTGATATTTATAAGACTGAACTTGGGTTTTCATGACCATTCGGGATGTAATAGAAGCTACAAACATGTGACCAAGCCTAGGTCCTGAGAAAGTAGAGAAGCAGTGATTCCGTTATAAAAGTCATGTTGTAAGAACAAATGAGGGGGCCGGTGCTGTGGCTTAGTGAGTTAAGCACTGCCTGCAGTGCCAGCATCCCATATGGGCACTGGTTCGAATCCCAGCTGCTCCACTTCTGATCCAGCTCTCTGTTATGGCCTGGGAAACAGTAGAGAATAGCGCAAGTGCTTGGGCCCCTGGACCTCTGTGGGAGACCCAAAAGAAGCTCCTGGCTCCTGGCTTTGGATCATCAGCACAGCTCCAGTTGTTGAACCAACTAGGGAGTGAACCAGAGATGGAAGACCTCCCCCCACCTCTACCTCTCTGTAACTCTGCCTTTCAAATAAAATAAATAAATCTTAAAAAAAAAGAAAAAATGAGAAATAAATATGCCACAACTGCACTGCCAGGCCTTTGAAAAGAGTCAAGGATCGGTGAAGAAAGAAAGGAACAAAGGAAGGAAGGAAGGAAGGAAGGAAGGAAGGAAGGAAGGAAGAAAGAAAGAAAGAAAGAAAGAAAGAAAGAAAGAAAGAAAGAAAGAAGGAAGGAAGGAAGAAAAGAAGAAAGACTCCTCTCTCAAACACTGGCACTGAATTAAGAAAACATTTGCTCTAGGAAATAATGAGTCTATGACCATACCACCCTGAACATGCCTGATCTCGTCTGATCTCGGATATAATGAAAATTCAGCTTGAATACAGGTTGGATGAAAAAAATTGATTTTATGGCATTTTTTTAACCTGAATTCTCATGGATCTGATGTATGAAGAGTTTTGGGTTATCAATTTGGGTATGAGGTGGCCTCAGATTGATGCTTCTAAGTGCTCAAAGGAAGAAACATGAAATCTCCAGGAAGAGATAAATCAAACATCAAAAACTCTCACAAATCAGGTTATGAGATACAATACCATAGTAGAAAGTCACAGATATGAAAAAAGTCTCTATACTTGAGAATCTGGAGACACAACATGCCATAGAATGAGAAGAGCAAACAGTTATGCTATATTGATCAAACAGAAAGTGTAGAATAAATCTTTTTTATAAATTCTCAGAAATAAAATATTGAAAGATGAATATATAGCAAGACTCTATATTAAAGCTCTATTAATAAATAAAATTCAACATTCAGCAATGAAAGATAGATTAGCTGAAGAGGAGTAAGTAAAGAGATATGCTGGAATAGGGATTTTAAGGAAGAAGTATCTTTTAAATATTTGGTGAGATTTCCCTTGATGGTCTCATAAAAGGGTTTGGCAATGAAGGAAAAGGTTAGGATCCGAATACAGAAATATCCCACTATGTCTAGGATCATCTCTTTTAGATGACCTCACTCTGTGAATAGGAAAGGAAGGGAATATATCATCTGTTTCTGGATGGGAGGAATCCCATGGGTGTTTTATAAAAGGAGGAATCCAAGGTATGTGGCTGTAGGAGAGATAAGTTAGGTCTTCTTTTTTGATACTCAATAGTTCCTTTCTGGCAGAAAATTGAGAAGGGCCACCATGTGTTGAAGTCATGTCTGTTGGGAGGTGTTGCAGAGAAGGAGGTTGTCTACATACTGGAATAGGGTGCTGGGGGAGAGGTTAGTGAAAAGGAGTATCTTTTAGTGGATGGAAGTATGGTGGGCAGCAACCACAGGGTGGGAGGTGTCCCATATAATGTATTGATCAGATTGTGAATGGAGGGAGAGGAAGGAGTTAGGGTAGAGCTGGGGTGAGGAAGGTCCTGGAGTTGCAGAACAAGTATATAATTTTTGGTCTCCCACTGTAATGAAAAGGGAGGCTCCTAATTGATGAAAGAAATTCCTACCAGAAAGGGGGGAGATGGAGTGTAGGTGGAACAGTTAGGGAAACAAGAAAGGAATGTAAAAGGGTGACATTTCCAAAAGTACAATATAAGGGTGGGGGTTTTATTTTAGGTGTTTCAATAAGGCCCTTCATTCCAACAACAGAGACAGAGGAGGGAAGGAGAGGGCCAGAATATCCATTTGAAATAGATAGACTGGCTCCAGTATCCACCAAGGAAATCTGCTTGCCAGACACTCTACCCTTGGGTCCATGGACTCACTTTTGGCAAGGACTATCGAACCAAGGCCTCCTCATTTTGTAAGGTTTAGGAGGGAGGATGCATCCTAGGTTGGTGCTGGCTATGGTGATGCCTATCCCAGATGGGATATGTGTCCCCTCTGAGGGCAGTTCATCTTCCAATATCCCTATTGCCCATAACTAGGTTGTGGCTTTGTAGAATGCCTCAGATTGGGGCAAGTCTTGGTCTAGTGTTCTGTGTTGCCACAGTGAAAGCAGGAGCCCAGAGGGTTCAGATTTAGTTTCTGGTTAGCTTTCCTAGAGCCTGGTGGGCTAAGGAAGCCATTATTTGATATTTTATTTTAGTGTGTTTTTCTTTTAGGGCTTGTAACTCCTTGTATCCATTGTTAAAGACATAGAAGGCCACATTAGTGAGATCTTTCTGGGGGGTTTCAGGTCCATCTTCCAGTTATTGAAGTTTGAGTCTGATACAAGGTGCTGAGTGTAATCTAAACTGGAGATGTAGGAACATTTGTCCTTCCTGAGAATTGAGATCTATATTGGTGTAGTTGACAATGTGTTGGTGAGGCACGTCATGAAGAGACTGGTTTTCATTGGTGTCCTGAGTAATCTCTTGGAGCTTCTCATGGATGACTAGCCACTAGAAATCAGGAGATCATGTGATATCAGGTTTGTATACCTTGATCTCCAGTTTGGTAAATCCAATCTGGGACAGGGATGGCCCTAGCAACAGCATAGTGGCCTCAGGATTTGTCTGGAGCCTGACAATGGACTTTTTTTTTTTTTTGACAGGCAGAGTGGACAGTGAGAGAGAGAGAGAGACAGAGAGAAAGGTCTTCCTTTTGCCGTTGGTTCACCCTCCAATGGCCGCCGCGGTAGCGCACTGCGGCCGGCGCACCGCGCTGATCCGATGGCAGGAGCCAGGTGCTTCTCCTGGTCTCCCATGGGGTGCAGGGCCCAAGCACTTGGGCCATCCTCCACTGCACTCCCTAGCCACAGCAGAGAGCTGGCCTGGAAGAGGGGCAACCGGGACAGGCTCGGTGCCCCGACCGGGACTAGAACCCGGTGTGCCGGCGCCGCAAGGCGGAGGATTAGCCTAGTGAGTGACAATGGACTTTATAGACAGCCTACCAGATATATTCCCACTGCTCAGGGTATAAGTCCCGCCAAATTAAATTATAGGCATGTGTCAGCAGAATTCCTTGTGGTACTTAGAGGGGTTTTCACAGAACAAGCCTAGATATTCTTCAATTTTCTAAGATCTGACAGAGAGAAAGGGACACAAACTCTTAGAAGACATTCCACTCAGCCCCTTCTCTCAAGAGGAAGGACTGCTTGGGGTTATAAGGTTCAAGAATGAATGTGAAGAGGAGAAGGGAGAAGATTGGATGGGGAAGTTACCATTATGGCAACAGGAGGATTGGTGGGCTGATGTTTGGAGGCCAGGGAGACAATATGGTGGATGTTCACCAGCAGGGTAGGGATTGGGTAGAGGGTCAGTGCAATTGGCTAAGGAAAAAGATCTTGTTCCATTAGGAGAACCTGGAAGGTGGAATAAGAGGTGCAAAGAGAGAAGCCTCCCCTAAGGAGAAGGAAAGCCTCCAGGTAAGGAGATTATGACCCTTTGCCATTTCTCTGTATAAAATTGTCAAGGTCACGAAGGATTTGGAAATTGGAGATGACAAATTCATGCCAGAGAGACCTATTGTTTAATTTATATAGTGGGCAGATTACTCTGCAGAAAAAGCACTTTTTAAATTGTTGTTGTGTATTTCCCTTTTGAGTCCCAAAGCTGGGAAATTTTTAAAGAGGCATGTCAAGGATTAAGTCAGGGAGAATTTGAGAAATTGGAAACTGTGGAACAGGCAGAAGAAAAAAGCCAAGGTTGGAGACTCAGCTTGGAGCCCTACCCCCGAGAAAAGTTAGAATTGGAACCTACTCATAGTAGAGAAGGTCTTCTTGCAGTAGAAAAGAGAGGGTCCCCCATTCAGGCCAGACATCCCATGTCCAGTACACGTGGGATACATTCCCCCAAATTAAAACTTCTGAAGCTATCCCTTTGTTCCCTCTGAGGGAAGAAAAGGAGAGGGAATGGCTGAAGTCTACCCTAGACCCCCTGGGACAAGGGGGCAACAGCCAGAATCTGCCATGGGTACCTTGGGGAGACAGAGGCCAACTGCTTATCAGTCTCTTGGTTAGAAATCAAGTCCAGTGTGGCATGTGTCAGAGTGATCCAGTAAGAGGTTTCTGGCTGGAGTTTGTGTGAGAGCAGAAAGGCAAGAAGGTAAAGGTGAATTTAAAAACTTGGTTAGGGAGGAAGAGGCAGAATTAGATAAAAGGGATTGGAGGGTGGTAGACCTTGGGAGGGAATTCAACCATGCTGGAGAGAGCATGGCTGGGGATCTACACCAGGATAAAGAGCACCAGGAGAGCTGGACAATCACATCAACTTGTGGTCCTTAGCCCCAGTTTGCCAGAGAGAGGAAGGAAAATCAAGAGGAGAGAGAGAAAGTCACAGTTATCAACCAGAAGATATCACAGCTCTTGGTGTAGGGCAGGTTGGAGAAAGTCCTAAGCCAGGTAGAGGGAGAACTTTCCATATGAGACTCTGGCAGACTAAAGTGGGTAAGAGAACCAATCTCTAAAATTCCCTCCCAGGTTTCTGACACCATCTGTTAGAGTATAGGAACAAGACAAAGAGGAGGCAGATCATGAAGTCAAGAGCTAGAACAGGTTTATTCAGAGACAAACCTGAAAGGGACTCACTATTGGCAAAGGTAGATAGTGCCATTCTTGTACAGACTAAGTCTCTATACAGTCAGAGCTACTTCTTATCAGCTGGTTCTTGGTGAGTGGGCACAAAGATGGGGTTATGCTGATTTGTGCAGGTGGGGTTGCATTATTTGCTGACTTATGCTTCCGTAAGAGAAGACTGTCATAAGATGGCAGTGTGGCTGTAAGATGGTGGTACTCATGCTCATGATCCATCAGTAAGACATGAAAACAAGTTTCTTAAAGCCAAGATGTCTCCAAATCATCTTTTGATTATTTTTTCTATTTTCTAGAAATTAATTCATAATTTTAAGCCTATTTAAATCTGTTGAAAATTTTATTTCTTCTGAATTTTACTAAAATAATCTGTATACTCATGAATACACACATTTTTACAAAGAATCAAAAATTTTCTATTTAGTTCTGTACATTAATATTTGCCTAATCCTAAAGGGACAAATTAATTCTTTAATATCCAAGAGGGAAATAGTTAACATATGCCTTATATTTAATAACTTACACATCTTTTGCAGACTAAAATTTCTTCTAATTCAAGCCCTTTTAAATCTTAAGAAACATATTTTCAGTGATTTAAGTGTAAATAGCCATGTGACACTTTCTCCTCAAAAAAGTTTGAATAACATAAAATTTGACTAAAAATCATGATTTGGAAATAAACTGTTATTTATCCTTAAACTCCTGCTCATCTTTTCATCACATTGCTGACAGTCACAAACCAAAGATTTTAAATCCTATTTAACAGCATAATGTCTACTTGAGTCACTCTCTGTTTGGAAGTGAAGACATATTATCATAGGAAAACAAATTACCATATGTATAGACAGGAAACCAACCATCACAAAGATCTGAGAACTCTTTGACATGTGTAGATACACACAAACTGGTATTTTAACTCTTATAAGTTGTCTTTCCTACATCTGTGTAATTTAGATTAGACATTCTTCATGACAAGAACATGTTAAATTCTGCCCTATTTGTTTTGTGAAAATACATTGGCTGTCACTTTTAAATGGAAATCTGTTTCTGCTGAAATAGAATTAATATATGGAAGGTGACCAAGTTAAGCTGCCCTTATGACACCAGCATCTTATATTAGAGTGTTAATTGGAATCCCAGTTTCTCTGCTTCTGATTCAGCTCTGTGCTAATGTGCCTGGGAAGACAGCCAATTATGGTCCAAGTGCTTGGGCCCCTGCCACCCATGTGGGAGACTTGATGGTTTTTCTGCTTCCTGGATTTCACCTTGCCTAACCCCAACTGCTGTAGTCTTTGGGAAAGGAAGCAGTGATGGAAGATATTCCTCTATCACTCTCTCTCTGTGTCACTCTGTCTTTCAAATAAATAAGTAAATCCTATAAAAATAACAAAATCTCTTCAACATTTAGATATGTATATAAAGATATGTATATATGTATACAAAGACATGTATAGATGTATTTAGATATGTATAAAAAGTCAAAAATTAATTCCTCAGCACAATTTAAGTTTAATAAAAATAATCCAAACACATAAAGTGTTCTAATAGTCTTAATATTGTCTGTTCAATATATAGGGACATAATGAATTTTAGAAAAATAAGTTGACATTATTCTTAAATGATTATGCAGGTAATATAAAAGAAAAATAATCTATTTGTATAATTATCAGAATTGCCACTCTCTAACATTCTTATGCAAAATATAAATATATTACATAATACATAAACATTAGAGCTATTATATATGTTACATAAAATATAAATTATATGTATATATATATTATAAAAGTTTATGTATTTGTATCATATTTGATTCTAGCAGCACAAACTACTTAAGATTCTGAGGTAATTCAGACTCTAGTAATGTTATTTAAATAGTTGCTTGACCTAAGCTTGTGTGTTAGTCAACTTGTTGTCACTATAGTGAAATATCTGAGTCAACTAACTTTATAAAGACAAAAATCTTTATTTCATGCATCATGCATGGCTCTGGAGGTTTAAGGTCCAGGACTGAGTATGTCCCACTGGTTCAGCCTCTGGAGATGGCATTTTGCTGGAAAAGTCTTTTGGTGGCATACAACATCACAGGGCAAGAAGCCAGAATGCATGCTGTCTGTGTCTATGTAGTCAGTCTTCTTCTTATTTTTTTAAGGGGGGGGGGACGGAGAGAGAGAGAGAGAGAGAGAGAGCGAGCCTCCATCTGCTGGTTCACTCCACAGATGACCACAATGGCCTGGGCTGGGCCAGGCTGAAGCCAGGAGCTTGCTCTGGATCTCCCACATATGTGTCAGAGGCCCAATCACTTGGACAATCCTCTGTTGCATTTTCTAGGCCACTAGCATGGAACTGAATCAGAAACAGAGCAGCTGGGACTCAAACCAGTGCCCATACGAGATTCTGGCATTGTAGGCATCAGCCACAATGCTAGTCCCTATATGGTCTCTTATAAAACCACTAGAAATCAATCATGGGGGCTCCACCTAATTAAGAACCCAACCCAATCCAATAACCTCCCAAAGATCTCACCTCTAAGAACTATAATTGGATATGTTTCTACTCTCTTTGTACCACTAATATAAGACTTTGAGGCTCAAAGCCTGTTGCTGGGAACAAATATTCAGATTACAGTGGCTAACAACTCTTCCATTTTCCCTCTTTCTGTATACTCTGTTCAGTCAAACACAGTATTATTGTACAATGATACTGATGTTTCTTGGTGCGTAAAGTAATTGAATTAAGGTTCAAAAATGGGGCAACTTCACTTCTGTGTACAAACCTGAGCATGTACAGTTCTTATTAAGTTTTGAGAGACCATTAGCCTCTAATGACTCCTCTTAGGCATTTCATTGTATAAATACACCTAGGGGCTCAGCGGTGACACACCTGTAAGGGTGTGTGAGGGCGTCTGTAAGGGCGTCTGCATGTGTGACTCTTTCCTCTTAAACATCTAAGTTATTTTTCCCACCACTATCAGCCTCACTAGTGGTTTGATATATAAACTCATGAGAAGTGAAATGTTCTAGTGATCAAGCACTGTAATGATTAATGCATATTGGAATACCATTTCACATGAGGCTGAAGAGAAGGTCTACAGAGATTAGAAAACCCCTGCTTCATGAATTCAATGTCCAGAGGTCAGATATACTTTTGGAAATCTCCCATTTTCCTTTAATGATCATTTATAAGACCTTTATCTACAAATTTTGTAAAAACTCTTCTTGAATATACATTCAAACTTAAAGCTCCTTTTGGGAAACTGTTGAAACAATTGTTACTACCAACTGTGTCAAATAGTGATTGCTGTATTTGTTAGGGAATAGTTGCTAATGGTGTTATAATTATAGATGTTTTCTCCTTTGGGCTTCAATAATATACCATTATTTATGTTCTTAATATGAAAATCCAAATCCACATTATATGAACTGGCTGGGCACTACCACATGTCCTTGATGTGCACTATCAGAGTGAGCATGTAGTTGATGTAGTTGATGGTGTGAAAAGATCAGAAAATTCTCCAGTCAAGAGGCTTACTTAGACATTAACCAACAGCAAGAAGAATCTAAAATGGGGAAGATGATTGCTCCCAGTGGCCAATGAAATCCATCCAAGACCAGTGACTGTGCAAGATAAGACAGAAGTAATTCTGGTATACTGCAGAGAGAAGGGCAGTAGAAGGCCAAGAGCATCTTGTTGAGAACCTCAAGAGATGTTGAGAATGGCCTGAAGATGTCTCTCTCCTAAGACAGAAGACCGTTTGACCAAGACAATTTTTGTTTATTTTATTCAAAACTTTATTTTTATGGAATTGGAAACAGCCCCTTCTCCATTTAATCAGAAGGCTGCACACTCTAGCCAGAGTGAAACACTAGAATACTCTGTTCTGAGAGGGTCTGACAGGCTGATGCAGTGAAGAAAGGATGATTTTCTTTCTGTCCTTAGAAGAGTTTCTTTCTTAGTGAACGATGGCATTCTACCAAGGACCAGGAGCTAATGAGACCTGTGAGTTTTATTTTTACAGACTAAGGACAAGTTTTATAAAGCCAGCCTCTATGTGAAACTTGTTCTATTCTCATGATCATTTCATGACTCTCTTCATGAGGCTTATGCATCTGCTAAATCTGTCCCACTTCGATGAGCAGATTAACTGAATGAAACTTCATCCTATTCATGGTGCCAAGTAAGCCACTGGCCCCCTAACCTCCATCATATTAATTAGTCTTGATGAAGGGGCCATATTATTAAGTCAGTTCAAGCAATTTCAAAGCATGGAGGGAAACTCCAAGACATGGCATTCAAGAAGGAAATGAAGGCAACATAGAATAGACAATGAGATGATTACTGAAGTTTCAATTTTAATTTTGTTTCATTTGTCCCCAAACATGATGGATTATAAGCTCAATAAAAACTTTCAAATATACTCTAACATTCTAGAGATGGAAATTAAAGCTTTTTGCCAATTTTACTGCAGTCTTTTTGTATTTGAGATAAAATACAGGATGCTTTTAAAAATGTAGCAATTTGGGGGCCAGCATTCTTTGTACAGCAGGTTAAGTCCCCACTTGCAATACCAGCATCCCATGTCAATATTGGTTCCAGTCCTGGCTGCTCCACTTCCAATCCAGCTCCCTTTTAATGTTTCTGGGAAAGCAGTAGAGAATGGCCCAAGTACTTTGGCCCCTGCCACCCTTGTGGGAGACCTGGATATAGTTCCAGGTTTTTGGTTTTGACATATATAAGTATGTCCCTCTCTCTCCCATTTCTCTCTCTCTCTCTCTCTCTCTCTCTCTCTCCTCTCTCTCAGTAGCTCTGCCACCAAAATAAATATTTAAAACAAATAAATCAAATTATACCAATTTTTAAACCAAAACAAAGAGAAGTGAAAATATACTGTCTAAAAAGATAAAATTTCTCATTTAAATAGAACAAATTGATTCAAAGATTTTACAGGACAATTACCTAACAAGGCTAAGTGTAAAACAATTTTTTAATGTCCATTTTAGCCTTCAAAGAAGTGACTGGACAGCTTATCACCATCGACACAAAATAATGCTGTGTTTATGGAGATAAATGAACTAAGTTCTACTTTAAGGACCTAATATGATGAGATTAAGTAATGTCAAAAATACTCTGAAGCACAACATATGTGACAAGAGATAGAAACATAAACTCAAAATAATGAACTGGACTGAATGTGGAAAATGTGGAGAACACTGGATTATGATAGTTATAACCTGTCTTGTTGACTGAGCCAATACACCCATCTTTACAGCTGCTTAGACTGAACCTACTTGAAAGCATTTCTGATTCTAACCCACAAATAAGAAGCCTGCAAGTCACCATTCTGTCTTAATAGCAGGTAAACAGCTGAAAAACCATAAAAATCAATAAACTGTAAAGGAAGTGTGGTCACAGGGAAAATTGCCACCTCCTCACAGAGCGGGAGAGATAGCAAATACAGAAAACAAAAACTTACAAGGCAGAATCCCAAAAGCAGCAATCCTGATGGGAACTCACGCTGATTTGTAATTGATGAATTGATGGAGGCTCAGGTGTGGGCAATACTAAGAGTTAAAAATAACAGGGAGCCTCAGTAATTGGAGGTCCCCAACACATTTGTAATTTTACTTCAGGAGTTCAATTTCATTCTCACAATGAAAATCAGAACTATCTCTTCATGCTTCTGGCCGGAGATGGGAAAGCAAACCATTTTAACAAATGCTAGAGTATGCTGTTCTTACCAAGGTCTGCTTAAGCAGAGCCTAACATGCTGGGGGGTGGGGGTGGTTATATCTGAGCCTAAGTGCCCTGGGGTGAGGGAAATACCTGATTCCAGCTCATCCTAGTCACCCTGTCCCACATAAACAGAGGAGGTGAGGAACTGATTAGCGATTGGGAAATTTATAGGCCAGGGGTGGGTGTTTAGCCTAGCAGTTAAGACTCCAGTTAGGACTCCTGCACCCCACATTGAAATGCCTGGGATGAAGACCCAGCTCCTCTCTCAATTCCAACTTCCTACTCATTCATACCCAAGGAGAAGGCTGGCGATAACTCAAGTAGTTGAGTACCTACCCACTATGTGAGAGACCTGGCTTGAGTTCTCAGCTGTTGTCTTCTTTCTGGCCCATCTCTGGCCATTGAGGGTGTTTGGGGAGTGAACAAGCAGATGGCATCTGTGTGTGTGTGTCCATCCATGTGTGGACATCTGCTTCTCAGATGAATTTAAAAAAAAAAAAAAAGAAATGTACAGTGCAGCACCACAGGCTCACTGAAAGACTGAGATCTAATCATGAATCTTTGGAACATTTCCTCTCCTTCCACATCTTAATATCAGATTACTAAAGCCAAATGTATAGCAGCTCCTTTATAGAAGTACTTCATATCTGGCTACAAAGAAAAAATTACAAGGTCTACTGGAAGACAAAAGAATTACAATTTTATAAGACAAAGCAAGCATCAGGTAAGACTCATATATGCCACAAATGTTGAAGTAATCAGATTGGGAAGTTAAAACAACTATTATTTACATAACAAGAGCTATAACAGAAAAAGTGTACAATATGCAAGAAAAACGGGCAACAGAGATATGGATTTTTGATAAAAAAAATCAAAAAAGAAACGTTAGAAATCAAAAACATAACAGCAGAAATGAAGAATGCCTACAATTTACTTATCATTCATTGGACACACTTTAGGAAAGAATCTTTATACTTGAGCACATCTCAATAGGAGCTCCCAAAACTTAAAATCAAAGACAAAAATACTGAAAAAAAAACAGAAAGCAACAACAAAAATTGTAACATATGCAGAACTGAAATGTCAATAGGAAGGAAATGAATAGAAGAAATATTTAAAGCAATAATGACAGTGAATTTCCCCCAACTTAACATTAGATACCAGTATGAAGAAACAGGAATTTCAGAGGACACCAAATTAATAAATGGCAAATATGTAAATATCATATTCAAATTACAGAAATATCAATGATAAAGAAAAATCATGAAAGAAGACAGGATTCTTACATATATTAAATTAAGCAACAACTTAGAATTCTGCACTTGGTGACATTTTACAACAAAAGTGAATGATATCCCTTGTAATGCAATAGCATGAAAAGTCAATTCCTAGACTATATACTAGAAATTAGTAAGTAGATTAAAAACACAAATCATTTCATTAACACTTAACAAAATGCAATCCTTAAGTATAAATCAAACATATATGTACATGTTATAGATGAATAAACCTAGGGAATTTTGATAGAAAAATAAAAGAACTAAAGAAATGGAGAGATATTTCATGTTTGTGAATGGGAAAACTTAATACTGTCAACATGTCAGTTTTTCCCAGATCCGTCTGTATATTAATTGCAATTTCAATCAAAATATCAGAAAATTATCTTGCAGATATTTACACAAAGATTCTCCAGTGTCTACAGAGAAGCAAAACCCCAGAATATCCAACAAAATGTTGAAGAAGAACAATGTTGAAAAACTAGCACTATTGCCATAAAGCTACATTAAACAGCATAGTATAGTATTGGCAAAAGAACAGAAAAAATGAAAGCCTAGTGGTTGAGATACCCATATCCCATACTGGAGTGCCTGGGTTTGACACTAGGCTCTGTTCCTGCTAATGTAGATGCTGAGAGACAGTGGTGATGCCTCAAGTGATTGGTTTTCTGCCACCCACGTGGGGTCCTGGATTGAGTTACTGGCTCACAAATTCAGATGCAGCACAGAGTGAACCAATACGTTGGAGCTCTCCCTCAACCCCCTCAAAAGTAAGCAAAATGTTTTATAAAACCAGAAATAATAGGTCAATATAATAAAATAGGGATACCAGAAATAGTCTCACATTAGTATAGTCAACAGATTGTTGGTAACACAGCAAAAGGATACAATGAGAAAATATTTTTTTCAACAACATGCTGAAAGAAATGGACATGCACATGCAAAATAATAACTCTACACACAGACCTTAAAAGATCCACAAAAATTAACACCAAATGGATAAGAGAATTAAATCCAAAATGTAAAATTATAAAAATCCTAGAAGATAATATCAAGAAACTATGGATGACCTAGGATTTGGTAATGACTTCCTATAAAAGATAGAACCAAAGTCAATATATATGAAAGAAAGAATTGAGAAAGACCTTGTCAAGAGAATAATAAGAGATGCCACATACTGGCAGAAAATATATGCAAAAAATGTTCTTTGGTGCCTACATCAAGAATTGGAAAGGCACCAAATAAATGAGCTATCAATGCATCTCAAGGGCCTAGAAAAACAACAGCAAACCAAATCCAAAACTAGTAGGAGAAACGAAATAATTAAAATTAGAGAGGAAATAAGCAAAATTGAAACAAAAAATACAAAAGATCAGCAAAATGAAGGGCTGTTTTTTTAAAAAGAATAAACAAAAGTGACACACATTGGCCCAACTAACCAAAACAAGTACAGAGAAGATCCAAATTAATAAAATTAGAGCAATTAGTGCCTACATCAAGAAACTGGAAAATCACTAAATAAATAAGCTGTCAATGCATCTCAAGGACCTAAATAAATAACAGCAAATCAAACCCCAAATTAGTAAGAGGAAAGAAATAATTAAAATTAAGGAAGAAATGAACAAAACTGAAGCCAAAAATAAAATACAAAAGATCAATGAAATGAAGAACTGATTTTTTTCTTAGTTTTTTGTAGTGGGAATTTTGTGACCCCTTCATGCCACAATAACAAAAGTTTTCATATATATCCTCTTTGTTCATGAAACTCATGACCACTCCATATATAATTCATTTAGCTCTTTTGGTCTGGCTTAGAACTTTATTCTAGTTTATAAGTCTAAAGAGACAAAACAATCCATTCCCTATGGTGCTGCTGTAGCAGGCAGTGGCACTTGCTGAAGAATAATAAGATCCAACCATATTTGTCCTCCTGTTTTGTCTGTAACATTAGCTGAGTATTTTCCTTTGCACAGGAGGATTATATTTATATAATAAGGATTAAAGGTTATTTATCCATCTGTAACACAGTAATACTGTGACTATTAAGTACTAAATGACTGAAAATGACATTGCCAAATATAAACAGAAACAGTCACTAATTTCTGAAATAGTATTGATAAGTCAAGCATGCCCATATCCTCTACCTCTGCAAAATGTATAATTGAATTTGTCAATTTCCTTTAATAACCATGTAACACATTGAATTTTTCTTTAATCAAATATATTTAAATTCTGAGACCTTCTACTGAGATGAACTCTAAAAACATAAGAAATAATAAGAGAAATGGTAGATAATGACCAGAAGCTTGGCATATTTAAGAACCCATTGCAAAGTTCTATTTCATTACTGTACCATGAATCACTGTCCTCATAAAAAATATTTATAGATATATTTAATACATTCTTTGAAATAGGAAGATACTATATTATCATCCATCATCTCCACTGGGTCCCACTGAAGTCCTTGGACTGTAACTATAACAAATTACTTTACTTTCAAATGATGTAGAATTCTATTATAAAATATGTGTGCCTGTATCTCCTTTATATATCACCAAAAAAAAAAAAAAAAAAAGCTTCCTAAAGGATAGGAACCAGTGCTGTCAAATCTACTTTTCTAAACCATCTAACACAAGAAACAACAGAAATCTTTGAGTATCTTCTCATAGAACTCATGCACAAATTGAAATAAGATACCTTTTTTAATTGGGCATGTAAAGACTTCTGGGCAAGAGGAAAATTAGACGATGTTTCTAACTGGTAATCAGGAGATAATAGCTTGGACTCAGCCTGGGGATGGTCAGTAATAGATTTGGGTACTGGCTCAAGAATATAAGTATGTGTGCATAAGCTGGAGTATTTATTTGAGTCAAATTATGGGGGTTGGGAAACAATCAAGGAGAATGAAATTGGAGCTCACACAAGACAAAATAGAGTCCAACATTCAGAGTGCCCCTACAAATGAGATGAGGGTGGGCCAGCAGCAAACAGAAAAATTTACTTGCACGTTTGGGCAGTAGATGAAATAGGCGATCTGACATGTGCTGGAGGGACAAAGTAACTGAGATCTAGGACCAAGGTGCGGACTCGTCCTGCAAGACCCAAACCGTCGGGAAGAGTGGGGCGATGGGTGTTCTTCCACAAGAAGCATCGGGGACAGGCTTCAGTGAACATGTCCATCTTTATTAATAACCACATACACTTTTAAAGGGCAGGCAGAAGGGGTATAACTAACTCAGGGCTACACTAACTCTATAGGACAGAACCGACACTGGCGCCAATACGCCTCTCCAATCAGCTTGAAGGTCACATAGTTGGGTAGCTTTCCAGGTGGGCCTGGGCCACACCTGGGAGCAGTTTACCTATTTGGCAGAAGGCAGGGGTTGAGGGAAATGAGCCTGGGACTCCCCCAACTGCCAGCGGTCAGCTGTGAAATCCCTCCCAGGAGGCATGGTGTGCCATGCCTTTTCAATCTCCTGGATGGGCAGGGCAGGCACCCAACCAAGGAAATCAGCCACTGGGGAAATCCTACTAGGATAAGAATTAACAGGGTACCTATCAATTGTGGAACTTTGGAACAGGAAAAACGAGACTTACAACAAGAGTAATTAGATGCTGAGTCAAGCATCACAAAAATGCTTTCATAAAAAATCTCGCCAGTGATTTTTTTATTGAAGACATCCCAGCTTTGTTATTTTAAAAATAGACTTTATTTTAAAATAGACTTTATGGCTTAATGCAGTTTTACACTTCCAGAAAAATTTGGATAGAGGTAGAGAGACTGCCTACATTTCCATGTGCTCAGTATGCATAGGCACCCCCATACTTGATGTCCCCCACCAGAGTGGTACATTTATTACAATATATGAAATTGCATTAACACATCATTACCCTATGGGGTTCACTCTTGGTGTTGTACATTCCATGGGCTTGTAGAAACATATATTGCCATGTATCTAACATTATACCTTCTCATATAGAGTGTTTTTGCTGTGCTAAAAATTCTCAGGGGCCATAGGAGGACTGAGAAATAATTTGGCCTGGTCCTTCCAAGGCATCCACAGATGGTATACAAAATTCAGTAAACCTAATTTAGGTTATTTTTTTAAGCTGATAATTTTGGATATCCCACGAATGATGTTATAAATATCCAAGTGGTCCTTGGCAGAAAGAAGGTCCCTTCCCCTGACGTAACTATCAATTTCCACTGTTTTTTCTTTTCCATAATGTTATATAGTTGGAATCCTATATGTGTAGTCTTTTTATATTGATTTCTTTCACGTATATATACATTTGTGTTTTCTACATGTACAAATGTTTTTGTGGCTTGGTAGCTTATTTCTTTTTAAGATTTTATTTATTTATTTGAGATGTAGATTTATATACAGAGAGGGAGAGACACAGAGAAAGGTCTTCCATCCACTGGTTTGCACCCCAAATGGCTACAATGGCCAGAGATAGGCTGATCTGAAGCCAAGAGTCAGGAGCTTCTTCCTGGTCTCCCACATGGATGCAGGGCCCCAAGCACTTAGACCATCTTCTACTGCTTTCCCAGGCCACAGCAGACAGCTGGATTGGAAGAGGAGCAGAGGAACTAGATCAGGTACTCATATGGGATGCTTGTGGTGCAGGCAGAGGCTTAACCCACTACACCACAGCACTGGCCCCCAACATTTCTTTTTAGTACGGAATAATATTTCATTGTGTGGATGAACCACAGTTCATCTGTTGGGAGATGCCTTATAATTTCCCAAGTTTTAACAATTATGAACAAATCTGTTTTAAGCATTTATGTGCAGGTTTTTGTGTAGATGTACATTTTCAATATTTTGAGTTAGTATAATAGAGTGCCACTCTTCAACTGCATGGGAAGAAAAGGCTTAGTTTAGCAAGATACTGCCAACTGTCTTCCAAGGCAACTATACCGTTTTGCATTCTAGCCAGCAATGCATGCGAATTCCTTTTACTCCACATCTTCATCAGCACTTGGTGTTGTTAGTGTTCTGGACTGTGGCCATTCTCATGTATTTGTAGTAGTAGATCATTATTGTTTTAATTTGTGTTCCCTTGATGATATATAAAATGAAACATCTTTTCATGTGTTTAAATACCATCTGTAAATTTTTGATAACATGTCTGTTAAGGTTTTTAGATCATTTTTTTAAGCTCTTTTTTCTTTATGTTGAGTCTTAAGAGTTCTTTGTGTGTTTTGGATAACAATCCTTTATCAAGAACATCTTTTTTTTTCTTTAAGATAACCAAAAGATTTTTTTTTAGTAAAAAGTTGAAAATAGGAAGATTGTGTGTCTGCTGAGGAGGTATTGAAAGATTCTGAACAAAGGCTGGTGCTGTGGCACAGCGGGTTAATGCCCTGGCCTGAAGTGCCGGCATCCCATATGGGCGCGGGTTTGAGACCTGGCTGCTCCACTTCGATCCGGCTCTCTGCTATGGCTTGGAAAAGTAGTAGAAGATAGCCTAAGTCCTTGGGCTCCTGCATCCACATGGGAGACAGGAAAGAGGCTCCTGGCTCCTGGCTTCAGATCAGTGCCGTTCTGGCTGTTGCAGCCAGTTGGGGAGTGAACCATCAGATGGAAGACCTCTTTTCTCTCTCTCTGCCTCTCCTCTCTCTGTGTAACTCTGACTTTCAAATAAATGAATAAATCTTAAAAAAAGAGAGAAAGATTCTGAACAAACACTGGGAACACTTAACATGACAGTGCTGTGACAATTTGGTTACAAAAAGGGTAAATATGAAAAATATAGTATTAGAACTTGCTGTGTGTGAACAGGAAGTTATTCAAAAGTGAAGCAAAATGAAAAACCTAGACCTGGTGGTACAAATCAAACCTAAATGAAGTTGTTGCAGCATTCCTAAAACTGCTTTGTACTCCACTGGTGATTTGGTTTTGTGACTTACTATTTTTTTGAGATATAATATCCTCCATTTAATACACTAAAAGAAAATAAGTCTTTGAGAAAAAGTTTTACCATTAATTAAGGAAGCACCTAAGAAAACAAACAATGGAGTTGGGCACTTAGGCATAACTAAAACTTATGACATTTACAAATATCCTCCACTTAATACACTAAAATGAAATAAATCTTTGAGAACAAGCTTTACTATTAACTCTCATAATACCACTCCTTGAGAACAGAAGTCCTTCATGAGAAGTTAGTGCACAGTGACTCTACTTGTTAATTTAACAATTAACACTCTTATATATAACATAAATGATCACCCAAGGCTCTTAACATGAGCTGCCAAGGGTATGGAAGACTTTTGAGTCCACAAATTTCATCAGTAGTTAAACAAGGCCATAAGCAAAGTGGAAGTTCTCTCCTCCCTTCAGAGAAAAGTACATCCTTCCTTGATGACTACTTCTTTCCACTGGATTCTCACCGACAGAGGTCCTTCATTTAGGACACGTTTTGCCACAGTGTCCTGGGTTTCCATGCCTGAGATGCTCTCATGGGCTTTTCAGCCAGACCAGAATGCTTCAAGGGATGATCTATTCAGAGTGCTACATAAAGTGAATGTCATTCTATGGGTCTGCTGTATGGACTGCTTCCCATGTTGGACCATTCACTCCTTTTTAATTCTATTATTATTACCAGACATTCGACCCTATCTATATGATCACTTTAACAATTAATCCTATCCATATGATCAATTTAACATTTAAAATTATATTTTTACCACCCAGTGTAAGGGGATTTGGGGCTCCATTGCAAGTCTATAATCTGTACCCTTAGATGTAAGTATGTAGGAATGTATGCAGAACTATACAGCTTTACAGTTACAAACTTCATATACTTCATAATTATAACTTTAGGAACATAATGATTCTTCCCACCGTGCCTGCCCTCCCACCCATACTCCCAACCCCCTTTCTTCCTCCACTTCTTATTTGCACACTTATTTTTTCTAAGTTATATTTTCAATTAACTTTATACACATGTTTAACTCTAGGTTAAGAGTTCAACAAATAATATATTAAAAAAAAAAAACTGTTCCTCAACAGTCAAGACAAGGGCTGCTCAAAGTCACTGCTTCTCAAAGTGTGAATTTTATTTCTATAGATTGCCTTTTAGGTGTTTTATTAGTTATCATAGGTCAAGGAGAACATATGGCACTTGTTCCTTTGGAACTGGCTTATTTCACTAAGTATGATGCTTTCCAGATTCAACCACTTTTTGCAAATGATCAGATTTCATTTTTTTACCACTATGTAGTATTCCATGGAAAGCATATACCATAATTTTTTATCCAGTCTTCAGTTGATGGGCATTTGGGTTGATTCCATGTCTTAGCTGTTGTGAATAAACATGGGGGTACAGATAACTCTTTCATATGCTGATTTCATTTCCCTTGGATAAATTACCAAGAGTGTGGTGGCTGGATCATATGGTAAGTCTATATTCATATTTCTGAGGTATCTCTTCCACAGTAGCTGTAGCAGTTTACATACCCACCCATGGTGGATTAGGGTATCTTTTTCCCCACATCCACACTAGAATTTGTTGCTTGTTGAAGACAGCCTTTTCAATTTGACAAATAAGTATCTATAAAAAATATAGATCTCTAACATCACACTTAATGGTATAAGATTGAAAGTCCCTCCTCCCATATGATTAAGAATATTTCAAGAAAGTCTGATCTTAGCTTGTCATCTAACAACATTGTACATGGAATTCTAATCAGTGAAAACAATAGAAGGAAAAGAAATTTAAACTACCTTTATTCACAGATTATATGATTTTTTAAAAAGATCCTAAGGAATGCACATGTGAAAATTATTAAAACCAATGAGTGAGTTTAACAAGATCTAAAAAGCCAAGATCAATACTGACAGACATTGATTTCATATATACACATGCTAATAGCAAATTATTCAAAAATGAAATTAAGAAAATTATTCTAATAATATAGCATGAAAAAGAATAGGATACTTGAGAATACACTTAAAATCATCACAGGATCTGTACATGGAAACTACATTATACTGTTGAGAGAATTACAGAAACAACTAAATAAATATAAAGATATACCATATTCATGGATTGGAAGCCTCAACAGCAATAAGACTACAGTAGTTCTCAAATTGATGGGTACAATGAAACCTGTATTCAACTTCCAGCCTGTTTCTATCTATTTATTTATTTTGGTACACTAATAAACTAGTCATAAAATTTATATATGGGCAATCAAACAATTTGAAAAAAGCAAAATATAAAGAATATAAACTACTTGACTTCAAAATTTACTATAAAGCTGCATTGTCATAGGGTAAACATATAGATCATTGTACCCAACTAGAGAAACCATAATAAATGTCACACATTTATAGTCAGTTGAGTTTTGACAGAAAGGCCAAGATGTTTTATGGAGAAATTACATTTCTGAAAAAGTCCTGAAATAATTAGATATAATTAATAAGCTTAGTTTCTTTGAAAATAAGCTTAGTTTCTTTCCAAAACCACACAAAACATTTACTTAAAAAGCATCACATATGTAAAAGTTGAAGCTATAACATTATCTTTTTATTTATTTATTTATTTATTTATTTTTTGACAGGCAGAGTGGACAGTGAGAGAGAGAGACAGAGAGAAAGGTCTTCCTTTGCCGTTGGTTCACACTCCAATGGCCGCCACAGCCGGTGCACCGTGCTGATCCGAAGGCAGGAGCCAGGTGCTTCTCCTGGTCTCCCATGGAGTGCAGGGCCCAAGCACTTGGGCCATCTTCCACTGCACTCCTGGGCCACAGTAGAGAGCTGGCCTGGAAGAGGGGCAACCGGGACAGAATCCGGTGCCCCAACCAGGACTAGAACCCGGTGTGCCGGCGACGCAAGGTGGAGGATTAGCCTATTGAGCCACGGTGCCGGCCAACATTATCTTTTTATTAACATATTTTTCTGTTTATAATTCTTTTTAATATAAAGAGAACAGGTTCAATGCAATTCATAGAATATAATGCAATTCTAAGAATGTAATAATTCCCTCCCTCTCTCTTTCTTTCTTCCTTTTTAATTTTTAAGATAACATATTTTTAATTTCTATTATGTTCCTGCTGAAATATGGTCTTCTTACTCTCTATTTGTTGAATTCTTTATTTAGTGGAGCATTAAATGTTTGACTATAATGTAAATTAAAACTATAACATTCTGGAAGGATACAATGGAGAAAGAAATCTATCTTCACTTTGGGTTAGTGAAAGGCATTTTTGGATGGGACATCAAAAATATGTTTCATTTAAGACAAAATTGAGGAATTAAACTTTCCTAAAAGTGAAAATATTTACTAAGGGCTGGTGTTGTGGTGCAGTGGGTTGAGCTACCACTTGAGACACTATCAGCCCCTACTGGAGTGCTGGTTCTAGTAGCTGAACCTCTGTTTTTGATCTAGCTTCCTGGGAATGCACCTAGGAAGAGAATAGAGGATAGACCATGTACTTGGGCCCCTGCCACCTATTTAGGAGACCTGGGTGCAATTCCTGGTTCCTGGCTTCCGCTTGACCTAGACCCATCTAGTATAGCCATTTTGTGGAATGACTCAGTGGATAGAAGATCTCTCTCTCTCTCTTTCTCTCTCTCTCTTCTCTCTCTTGATCTCTCCCTCTGTAGTTCTGCCTTTCAAATAACTAAATCTTTAAAAAAATTTTGCTATTCTGAAGTCTTCATTAAGAAAATTAAAAATAAAGTGAGTGTTTAATCTAGTGGTTAAGTTACCAATTAAAATGCCTGTGTCCCTTATAAGAGTACCTGAGTTTAGTTCATGGCTGTGGCTCCCAACTGTAGATTCCTGTCAACACAGACCCTGGGAAGCAATGGTTATGGGAGTCCTGGATCAAATTCTGAAGTCATTCCTGACTGATACACCCATAGCAGGCAGTTGGGGAAAAAAAACCAATGGATAGTATTTCTCTTTTCTCAAATATATCAAAAATTAATTATGACAAAATAAAATTAAGTGGAAAGTAAGACTAGTCTATAATAATTGCAAATTATATATTTGATGAAAGATTTACATCTAAAATATATAAAGGGCACTAATCATTTAATAACAATGCAAATATTTTTTTTAAAAAAAACTGTGTATGTTTTCTCTTTTTTATCAAAAAAATGAGTATGTTTCACCTCACATGGAAAAGGAACTTTGCAGATATGACTAACTTAAACATCATAAAATAAGAATTTACAGATGTTATACAGATGAGTTCAATATAATCACAAAGGTCTCTTGAGAGGAAAACGGGGAGATTAGTTGTAGAAGATGTGATGATGTGGGACCAGGAGTCAACGAATGCTGAAAACCTCTAATAGTGGAAAAGGACTCAGTATGGCAGCAGAGATTCAAACTCTTGTGCCACAATTCCTGCCCAATGGCAGATATGTAAATCATGGAGTAGTAACACTGTAACACTGACACTCTGAGAGGTGATGAATTTGAACAGCCCTTGTCTTGATTGTTGAGGAACAATGTTTTACTTGTTTGTTTTTGTTCTTTTTTCTTTTGTCTTCATATTATTCAGTAAACCCTCTACTTAGTGTAAGGTTAACTTTATGAATATACAATTAACTGAAAATAGATCTTTGTAAAAAAGAAGAATGGGAGGAGGAAGAAAGGAGGGAGTATGTGTGGGAGGGAAGTGGGGGGAAGAATCACCATGTTCCCAAATTTGTATATATATTTTTATGTTTTTTATTTTTTTATTTTTTTTATTTTTTGGCAGGCAGAGTGGACAGTGAGAGAGAGAGACAGAGAGAAAGGTCTTCCTTTTGCCGTTGGTTCACCCTCCAATGGCCGCCGCGGTAGGCGCGCTGCAGCCGGCGCACCGCACTGTTCCGATGGCAGGAGCCAGGTGCTTATCCTGGTCTCCCATGGGGTGCAGGACCCAACCACTTGGGCCATCCTCCACTGCACTCCCTGGCCACAGCAGAGAGCTGGCCTGGAAGAGGGGCAACCGGGACAGGATCGGTGCCCCGACCGGGACTAGAACCCGGTGTGCCGGCGCCGCAAGGCGGAGGATTAGCCTAGTGAGCCGCGGCGCCGGCTCCAAATTTGTATATATTAAATGCATGAATTTTGTATTCCTTAAATTAAAAAAATAAAATTACCAAAAAGTTGTATTCAAAGAAATTGAGACCATTTTAAAATTAAATATACACGTATGAACTTACTGATTTTAAGTTTTACATATAATTATGATATTATGTTAACTGATAACACTATAATATCCTTAATCAGTAACCTGTGGAAATCACAGAGAACTTCAAAGAGGTCGTTAATGAAAAGGCAAAGGACAGTCATGAGACTTCTCAGCATCAACCTCAGAAGAAAGAAGGTGCTAATAGCATGGTTCCAAACAATCATTCAGGGATGAAGACAAAATAAAAATGCTTCAGGAAAGCAATGTTGGTCTTTTTACACCTTACTTGTTAAACTTTCCATTTAGTTGAGTATAACATACTTTTTTTTTTTTTAACAGGCAGAGTGGACAGTGAGAGAGAGAGACAGAGAGAAAGGTCTTCCTTTACCATTGGTTCACCCTCCAATGGCCGCTGCGGCCGGGGTGCTGTGGCTGGCGCACCGCGCTGATCCGAAGCCAGGAGCCAGGTGCTTCTCCTGGTCTCACATGGGGTGCAGAGCCCAAGCACTTGGGCCATCCTCCACTACACTCCCGGGCCACAGCAGATAGCTGGCCTGGAAGAGGGGCAACCGGGACAGAATCCGGTGCCCCGACCGGGACTAGAACCTGGTGTGCTGGCACCGCAGGTGGAGGATTAGCCTATTGAGCTGTGGCGCTGGCCAAGTATAATACATTAAAACTAGTAACTCAAAAATTAAAATTGAAAGAAGAAAGAGAAGAGAAAAAGGAAGGAAGGAAGGAAGGAAGGAAGGAAGAAAGGGAGGGAGGGAGGGAGGGAGGAAGGAAGGAAAAAGAGGAAAAAGAGAGGAGGGAGGAAAGAAGAGAGAGGAAGTAAGGTCATTATAATTGTAGGACTGTATCTATGAACTACATGGAATTTGTTCCTTTTGATGTAATATCACATTAACATGAGAACTGTCCTGTAGTAGATATCATGCATTTGCTGTGACCCTGGGAATCTAATGCATTAATAAATTATTTTAAAAATAAATAAGAAATAACAAAAAGAAAATACTACCATACAAAATCACTTCCCAAGCATTCTGCTTTAGGAAGTTGCTAGAAGATGTTCTCCACCAAAATGAAAGGACAAACCAAGAATGTGGAAACAAGAAAGGAAATAGAAAAGCTCACACAGGTGCATACTGAGGTCCATACTGAGGAGGAGTCATGCTCAGAGTCAGCCAGTCACATTGGAGTATGTCCGACGGTGTCTGAAGAGACTTCTTCAGTAAGAGCAACCTGGCAGGACAGCTGGTACCTCTAAATGTATACAGAAATGAAGACACAGGCCAAGCAGGCTGGGGCTGAATTAGTGATCAGGATCTATGAAACATAGAAAACCAGTCAAATGTCAATAAAATAGTAAGGAACAAACATTGTATAGGAAAGAAGAAATTAGCATAGTTGTCACATTGGTACACCATAGATTATATTTGCATAATTATACCAATATAAACACAAAATAATCCCCTACACAAAATTAAATGAAATTATATTAGGGATAGGAGTATAAAAAGGGAGTCACCCAGAGGTAATAGTGAAAAAAATTGTCAAAAAGTTTTTCCCAAAATAGGAAGTCAATGAGCACAGCTTGGGGCCAGAGTTGTGGTATAGCAGATTAAGCTGTCTCCAGCAATGCTGGCATTTGATATGAGAGCTGGTTAATGTCCCAGCTGTTCCACTTCTGATCCAGCTCCCTGATAATGGGTCTGGGGAGAACAGCAGAAGATGGCACCAATACTTGGGCCACTGCACCCACATGAAAGACCTGGATAAAGCTCATGACTCTTGGCTTTGGTCTAGCCCAGTCTCTGTTACTGCGGTCATTTGGGAAGTAAATCAGTGAATGGAAGATTCTCTCTCTCTCTCTCTCTCTCTCTCTCTCTCTCTCTCTCTCTCTTTTTCTCTGTGTGTGTGAGTGTGTGTGTGTCTCCCTCTCTGTCACTCTGCCTTTCAAATAAATAAATAAATCTTTAAACAACAAATAAGCACAGCCTATAACTGAAATACCACAAAATGATAAATTAAGCCTATTATTTACAAACATTGAGGAAAATACCAAAATTAATGCTGAAACTGATTAAAGGATTCTGGAAACAGAGAAATATGTGTGTTGGGAGTGATTCTACTTTTTTTTTTCTTGTGAAAGCTGTTTGGCCTTTATCCTATTTATAACTATCATAAAAATAATAATTTAATAAAGGCCAAAAAAGCTCTGCACTGTATGTGCAATTTGTCATTTGCTTGCTTCTTGGCATAGCTTATTCTTTCCCATAATACAAAAACCCTATTAATTTTTCTTCTTCATCATTCTAAGTGACTTCAAAGTAATTATTGAATGTTAGAAACTTGAAGCATGATGCTAGCTACAGCAGGGACTTAAAATTCATTTCCAAATAGTTTTATATAAGTGAGACAATTTTAGGTGACACACATTAATAATGCAATAGGCTGCCTGAGGAAAGAGTAGCAAGTTTTAGTTGTTCTTCCTCCCAACAAGTGCTGCAGGTCAGAAGCCACCAGAATCTAGCAGTAATGATACATTAATACCCAAATCTCACCTTTTAAAATCTTTTTACTCTGTAAGATCTCTTGCTGAGAGGGCAGAATATAGTCAGAGAAGGAATGGGAAAAGAAAAAAAGGGTAGCAGAATTTAAAATCCAAAGGGAAGATGATGAAGAACCATTCACTGTTTATTGTCATTGATCTTTCCTATAAAACACTTGTTCTACAAAGCAAAATCATTCTGAAATGGCAGCCACAAGCATATGTCAAAAAACCTACCCTCTATAAAGCTCAGGGATAGAGAAAGTTTTAGACAAAAGAAAGTCAATGGTGACTTCCAGACTTAAAATAAACTCACAAAGATTCTATAGCTGTGAAGGGGTCCCAAGTTAAGTACATTAAGAAAACACTAAGTATAGGTAGGATCCTGACATATTTAAAATAAGTGCATACGTGCATTAAACAAAGAAAAGAAATCGACGTCCTTGGCTCTCACTTGTAATTTGACACAGATCTAATTGAGTAAAAAATGCTTAGGAATCTTAACTAAATGTTGAACAATACATTCGTATGGTATCACATATATTGTATGTAATCAGAGAGAGCACTTTAGGGGTTAGAAGTAAGTATTGAAAACATTGTTAAATCTATCTATCTATATCTATATCTGTATCTATATCTATATTTATATCTATATCTATATACAACATTTTACCCAAAAAGTTCACTGCTAGGAAATTTCTCTCCAAGTTCCACCTATGTACAAAGATACAGGCACAAGAATATTCAATGAAGCATCATATATAACAGCAAAAAAAGAAAATGCTTAAAATGTTCACTAATTTTTAACTGCTCAATGATACATTTGAATTATGGAGTATTAAAAATATGCACAAGACCCACAAACACATAATGCCTCAAACACGTATGTGGTAATACATTCAAGATGTTTTATTAATGAAAACAAATTTTAAATATTTTACCCGTTTATGTTTTTAAAAGATATATATATATACATATATATATATATGAATTTTAATGCATAGAATGGGACCAAGAAAAACACAGATCCCTTGTTGGTAGTAATTACTCCTGGAAGCTATTATGGGAAGGGTGAGGGCATACAGAACCTACATGGAGCAGCGGTTAAGGGCTGGACTTTGGTGCCAGATGCTTGATCAATGTCAATGTAGCATTATTTTATAATTTAATATAAGGAAAACCAAACCAAGAAAATTTTCTATTGCTATTCTAATGATCATGAAATTGTAAAACAAAAAATGTTAGAGCATTGAGTTCCAAGGTCTCCTGCCCATTCACTGGTAAATGAACTAGAGTACTCAGAGTAAATAATTACCCCTCTACTATCTCAAGGGCAGGAAATTATTGTTCTTTCCCCTTAATGAATCCCATAGTGGTGTGTACACAGCGGGTATGCACTAAATGTTTGCTGATAATGATTGTATGAGGATGCTGACAGCTGTGCCACACTCTAAAGCTTAATTTAAAAATCATCAGGAAAATGTAACACAAAATGTGGTCCTTTTGAATTTTGCCTGCATGAGAAACAAATTCTGTTAGATTATTAATAAAGTAATTCAGTGCACATTGTACTACTGATTGCTTTGGTACCATCCTGAGTTTTTGCTCATTAGCGTGACCTAATTATTATTTCAGATGATTCAAAGGGCATAGCAAGGTCCATTTCTATATTTCAGCTTTAAAATTTGGTCTCCTGTAAGCACTTCCTAAATTAAATGCACAACATGGTTGTTATTGGCTAAATTATATTTAATCCCCATGGCAAGGTTTGCAGTAGTATTATTGCTTCCTATCTCCTTAAAGTGCAATGCTACTTCTTTGCTGAAATGACATACTCATTTTTTATGTGTTTAGATACTGCATGCATGGGAAAGATGACTTGAGGCTACCTCTCCACTCCAGCTCCATTCCAACTTTATAAGTGAGGGTCCAGGTATTTATTTATGTGTTATATTTTCTCTCTCCCATAACTACTAAAGAATCAGGCACTTGTCCCTCCGATCAGAAAAATCTGAAATTAGTTTTTAAAGATGGAGCTCTGTTTCCTTGAGGCTGATGGGATGGTGACTGCCGTGATAGGAAGAGACTATATAGCAGGGAATAAGAGTCAAGATCACGGGGTAGAAGTGACTTTCTCCAATGGAAGATGCTCTTTCCATAATTATACCAGGAAAAGAAACCACATGAACAGAGAAATTTTAATATTGTCGAGAGCATAGTAATGGCATGGAGGCAGTGTTGGTCCTAATAAGGCTTTTGTATTATGCAGTAGGAAAATCACACATTTTAATTCGTATAACACAATGCACTGGATAAACCAACCATCCAGAGTTCCCAAAGTACCTCCAGTGCTCCCCACAACATGTCTTAGCCACAGAGGGTGGAGTGGTGAAGCATCTGCAGGGGTGGTACCTCTGAGCTGGAAGACACAGGTCTCTAAGAGCGTCAGAGTCCCAGTGACTGGCTGGTGGTTTGGCTTCAAAGGGGCAGAGTCTCAACTCAGGGAGAACCCCGTGAGCGCAGGGCTGGCAGGGAGAACTTTCTCGTAGGAAGATCTGAATGTGCTGGGTTGACCTGAAGCTTCTGCTCAGCCACATTCAATAGAATCTGTTCAGAGCTTCCCCATTGGCCTCCTCAGTCTGTGTTTTTATATATATCTGGCCAGTCAGTGTAGGATTGATAAGGTCCTAAGGTCAGTGTGCTCAGGCCATGGGAAGTTCTCAAGTCTATGCAGATCTCCTGTAGTCAGCTTGGCTCTTGCCAATTTTTGTTAATATAATATGGTGAAGTTGTTTAATTTTCTTCTCCTTACAAATATACAAATTATGAAAAAGTAACAGGAATATTAACTCCTTGGAGGGATGGAGAATTCTAAAGATGACTGAAAGCAGATAGAGAGAGCATCTAGTCTCTAGGACAAAGGCAGAGCACCAGGAAGGATCCAACTGGAGGGAAGCCTTTCTCATGAACAACAGTCAGACCTTGCAGGAGAGACTGTGTGTGTGTACCTTCTACACTGCAGAGAAGTTTGCTGGGGTGCGAACCACTGGGGAATGGGAAGACTCATTAGGGAGCTATCCAGTGCGGCATTTGTAAGACTCACTGCAGAGCCAGTGGTGCTGACAGAGAAGACCCACGTCTGTGGGGCTGGAGAGATTTCCAAAGAAGTCTCTCCCTGGAATGCCTATGAAGCCCACTGCAAAGCCAAACACTGGAGTGTGGCATGTCAAGGCTCACTGGGGAGTGGGCACCACTTATAGCCACACACACACACTGAGTGATTCAGAAGAAGTAAGCACTCCCTATCTAGGACAGGAAGTGCTTTCCTCCTGCAGTGTCACTCCAGTGCCCTCCGGGTACAATACCAACAGTGTATGGATTCAGAGACCAAAGGCAGTAAATTGATACCTGGTATGCCAGCCAAGTGCAAAATACTGGAATTCTGTTTCACTGAAAGAATTTATAGTTTTGACTTTCTAATTTCTTTATCATTTACTGATTAATGTATCAACTAAGCCAATAAATAGTTATTGACCACATACTATATGACAGTTACTATATTATGGACAAATACATAGTGATCAATGGAAAGTATAGTTCTTGGAAGAGGTCTCTTATGCTCTTATGGCAGTTCTCTCCCTGGTGTTGTGGAGTCTATCTCAATCTGTCCATTATTCCTGTTACTTTCCTGATCACTCCTCTCCCACTAGTTCTGGCCCCTTTAGTTTCTATTTCTCTGAAGGTATGGTCTCCTGAATATTTTTAGACTTTGATGGTCATTCCCTAATGAAACAAATCATATAATGTTAAAAAGTCAAGTTGGGGCTGGCTTTTGGCAGAGTTGCTTATGTCATGCATTGCTTGGGAGCTCACATCTAGTATGCAGTGCTAGTTCAGGTTCCAGCTTCTCTACTTCCAATCCAGATTTCTGATAATGCATCCTAGGAGGCAGCTTATTATGGCTCAAGTACTTGGGTCCCACCTATGTGGGGAACAAAATGGAGTTTTGTTGTGGCACAGCTCTGGCTGTTGCAAGTGTTTGGGAAGAGAACTAGCAAACAGAAGTCTCTCTGTGTGTCTCTGTTTTTCTGTTTCTGGTTGTTTCTGTGCCTTCCAAGTAAAGTGGAAATAAAAGCAATTTTTTATAAGTAGAATTATCTATTCAGCTAAATTTTTTGCATAAAAAATAGAAAGAGAATGGTGTCATAAACTGGAGCATTGGCCACTGAAGATTAGATAGCAGTGTAAGTGGGAAGATGCTTTGAAAGTAACATAGGGAAGTTCTGATGAAAGTTTTAAAGGAGATGCTAGGGTCAGGTCTTTGGCCTAGCAATTAAAGACACCTTTGTTCCATATTAGAGTGTCTGGGTTCAATTCTTGGCTCCAGCTTCTGATTCTAGTTTCCTGTTTATGCAGACCTTGGTTGGGTTCCTGCCACACGTGAGATACCTGGATTGAGTTCCTGGCTCCTGGCCTCAGCTTGATGCAGCCCCAGCTATTGCTTAGCCTTGGGGAAATGGATCAGAAGATGGGAGATCACATCTCTCTCTTTCTCTCTCAAATAAATAAATATTTTAAGTGGAGAGACTAAGCAGAAACAACAATAGCCAGTTTTTTTTTAATTATTATTATTAGAAAACTTCCACCAAGGACATTCAGGAAGAATAGGTAGCTCTGGGTGGTGACTGTATGAGGAGTGATGAGGTCAATCTACACATCTGGGCTCCTGCAGAAGGCCCATTCAAGGAGAAGTGTCCACCAAAGAATTGATCTCCGCTTATAGCCAAGGGGAAAAGTCCAGGAGACTCGATCATAACTAGGTTTTCCCAGCTTTGGAGTGAATGACTGAGTAACTGAAATGAGACCTGGGGCAAAAGGAGAGACAATCTCCACACGTAGTATATCCACATTCTCCACCACGGCCTACTCCTAGCCTTCCGTCCAGGGTATTGCAGAAGAGAAAGTTATCCTTACTCTCAGAAGTTTCATTTCCTTAGACTATAGTCAAAGGAAGGTTAGAAACAGTACAAGTAAGGTTTTTCCCCCTACACCATGGTCCTAAGATCATTCATCTGAGCATGGTCTGTCCATCTGAGCATGGAGCTGTCATTTCTCGTTTCAGCAGACTTGATTTAGCTGACCTGTCCTTTCTTCTGTCTTGCATGGCAAAGATCTTGCTCAGTTCAATAGGACCCCCTAAAAGCTGAAAGAGAATAGTTATTCAACAGCAGATAAAAAGGCAACCATTTGCTCTACCACACTCTCCAAACAAGCTCCCTGGAAACAAAGAGCATGCTCAGAGCTGAGAGAAGAGTGCTAAAGAATCAATCCTAGGTGAAAGTAAAGTAGCACTGTTATTAAGGGATCCCTACCTTCTGCCACTTGTTTCTGGAACCATCTCTTCAGTTTTGTGCTTACACTTCCAAAACCATTTCCAATTTCAGAGCCATATCCCGCAATCCATATTTTTTTTCCCGCAATCCATATTTTAAAAGATATTCCTTAAAAAGCAACAATGCCACATGCAGGTCAAACTTACAAAATAGTCAAACTGCTGGACTGGAGGTAGGAAGAATAAGAATATCTACACTGGCAAGTGCAGTAACACATTATAATTGCATGTACTAACTTATCTGGTTTAAGAAAGATTTTTCTTTGATATCTTGTTTTTCTCTGCACTCATCTGAATTTCTATCTTCCTGGACAAAGTCTTCTCAGAACAGCTTCTCAGGAGAGTTTAATTTCCTTTTTCCAGTTAAATCTACCAGGTTTCCTATCCCCGCCTTGAATAGATTGAGCTTTCTCCTTTTATTAATTAAGATGCTTTTGGCTGTATCATGAGAGAATGCAACTAAAATGGATTGTTACACTGAAAATATATCATCTCATAAACAGAAATTGTGTGACAGAGGAGTTTCAAGATAGGCTAACTTGGCAGCTCATCAATCCCTGTTCTTTCCATCTACACATATGGCATCTCAAAGCTTGTTCCTGGGGGTAAATTCTTTGGGAGCAAGTACACTTTCAAATATCACATCAGTGTGTGCAAGGACCTCCTCCAAGAGGTGACTGCTATAAGTCAGCCTAACATGCCTACCACACTGGAAAGAAATAAATAACCAATTACAAATAACCCAAAAGGAAAGAAATTATCTAAGATGAATCAGGGTGGGGAAAGGGGAGAATCTTAGCAAAAAAACAAGCCTTCTGTATGGAAGCAAAGAAGTGCTTAAGTGTTTGAATGCTTAGCTACTTTTCCCACTATAAACAGTTAGTCTTGGGACTTGTTTCTGATTTCCATCTGAATAGTGAATAATAGAAGAAGAAAAATAAAGATGGAAGAAGGTAAGAGAAGGACACTCTAATATCCCCCAAGGCTATAGCTCTAAAACTAGGGAATCTCATTAAAATCATACTTGAGGCTGGCGCCGCAGCTCACTAGGCTAATCCTCCGCCTGCGGCTCCGGCACCCTGGGTTCTAGTCCCGGTCGGGGCGCCAGATTCTGTCCCGGCTACTCCTCTTCCAGTCCAGCTCTCTGCTGTGGCCCGGGAAGGCAGTGGAGGATGGCCCAAGTGCTTGGGCCCTGCACCCACATGGGAGACCAGAAGGAAGCACCTGGCTCCTGGCTTCAGATCAGCACAGCGCTGCCGGCCGCAGTGACCATTTTGGGGGTGAACCAATGGTGGGAAGACCTTTCTCTCTGTCTCTCTGTCTCTCACTGTCTAACTCTGCCTGTCAAAAAAGCACCTGGCTTCTGGCTTCAGATCAGTGCAGCTCCAGACTTTGTGGCCATCTGGGGAGTGAACCAGCAGATGGAGGGTCTCTCTCTCTCTCTCTCTCTCTCTTTTTCTGCCTCTACCTCTGCCTCTGCCTCTGCCTCTGCCTCTGCCTCTCTGTAGCTTTGCCTTTCAAATAAATGAGTAAATGTTTTAAAAACATACTTGAAGCACTTACCCTGCAATTTCTTCAGCAGGTGTCAATGGTCAAAGGACTCTAAGTTAAGGAACACTGCCCCTAGGGGTTACAATGCACTGCTGATACCTGTACATACTCACTAAGAGGTTAGGGTTGTATAAACTGGGTTGATTTGGGTTTAAAGGAGTAGTAGAACTTGACCTTGGACTTGAAGAGAACAAGTCAGACAATTTTTTGTTTGTTTGTTTTTTGACGGGCAGAGAGGACAGTGAAAGAGAGAGACAGAGAGAAAGGTCTTCCTTTACCATTGGTTTACCCTCCAATGGCCGCCGCGGCTGGCGCGCTGTGGCCGGCGCACCGCGCTGATCCCAAGGCAGGAGCCAGGTGCTTCTCCTGGTCTCCCATGTGGCTGCAGGGCCCAAGCACTTGGGCCATCCTCCACTGCACTCCTGGGCCACAGCAGAGAGCTGGCCTGGAAGAGTGGCAACCTGGACAGAATCCGGTGCCCCGACCAGGACTAGAACCTGGTGTGCCGGCGCCGCAAGGCAGAGAATTAGCCTGTTGAGCCGTGGCGCCGGCCACAAGTCAGACTATTATTATTATTTTTTTTAACTGTCATTTAATGAATATAAATTTCCAGTGTACAGCTTATGGATTACAATGGCTTCCCCCTCCCATAACTTCCCTCCCACCCGCAACCCTCCCCTCTCCCTCTCCCCATCCATTCACATCAAGATTCATTTTCAATTCTCTTTATATACAGAAGATCAATTTAGTATAAAGATTTCAACAGTTTGCACCCACATAGAAACACAAAGTGAAACATACTGTTGGAGTACTAGTTATAGCATTAAATCACAATGTACAGCACATTAAGGACAGAGATCCCACATGAGGAACAAGTGTACAGTGGCTCCTGTTGTTGACCCAACAAATTGACACTCTAGTTTATGGCGCCAGTAACCACCCTAGGCTGTCATCATGAGTTGCCAAGGCTATGGAAGCCTTCCAAGTTTGCCGATTCTGATCATATTTAGACAAGGTCATAAAAGACAGAGTGAGGATAGTAACCAATGATCCTAAGAGTGGCATTTACCAGGCGTGAACAATTATACAGCATTAAGTGGGGAAGAGGACCATCAGTACACACAAGTTGGGAGTAGAGCCATTGGTGGTAGAGTAGAGGTTATGATTACAAAGGAATGAGGCCCAAGTGGACTAGACAGGGTCTAGAACAAAGGACAGAGTCATTATTAGAGGAGCTAAGAAAGGTGCTGTCTAAGCTACAATTAAGTTTTCTGATTTAGAGGCAAATAGAACCTGATAGAAGGGGCTTGATAATAATCTGTTGGGCTTTAGGCCTTGTAAGTTAAGAGGCCCAGACCTATCTATCTCTTCACATGGGGTATATCCTAAGGGAGGTGTGAACCTCCTAGGGGAAGGCACTCTGTTGACTTTCATTACTTGGCTGGCCTGGGAGGAGAGCTGGCCAGGTAAAGGCAGGTGGCATCTCTAACAAGAAATTTACAGTTCTGCCTGCAATGTTGCTGACCGTACTTGGCCGTCCCCTCAGCTGCAGTGGTCACTTTGGAAGTTGGGCTGAGTGAAGGGCTTTTCAGCTTGGAGCCAATAAGATCTGTGGCTCTGACCTGGGCATCCTTCAACTCCAGGGCAGGTCCATTTCCAGTGATCCAACTCTTGGCAGAGCTGCCAGGGCTCTTCAAAAGCTGACTTCTGCTGAAGCCCAGGCTTACCACATTGAAAGCCACTGCAGTGGACTGGTCTGATGGGTCTCCTTGAGGGCAGATCACTGTACAGATCAGCCATTAATAGGCCTGCCACCCATTGCTTCTGATGCCGAGCTTTCTTTTCCTCCTGGTTTGTGTTAAAGCAGACCAGAGGATGCAAGTCAAGGGAGTGCCCAAGTCGCATCTCTAATCTTCGGTGGCCTGAACTACAAGTCTATATTCACAGGCATGTTCTGTAGTAGTTTTTCTAAGGTTGACAAAGACCATGAGGAAAATTATATTCTCACTTTAAAACTTTCTTTCCCTTTGGTCTGAAAGGGAGGTTTTTTCTACTTACTGTATACTTCGCTGATGGCGAAATGAATCTAGCTATGAGATTATTATTTAAGTTCTTATTTTGGCTATGCTATTACAGAAAAATGTTAGCCATCTCTTTTATAAGGTCTAAAGATTAAATTGTGCGTCCTACAGATTCCTTCATAATAGAATTAGTTTCCTACCTTGAAGAGAATAGAGAAATGAAAGAACAAGTTGGGCTTAGAATAGAGAAATGATGGAGCAAGTCCTAGATCGCTTGCTGACAATAGCAATATCACATGAATACTTAGCAAACCGTTTCAACCATTAGATAATAACTTAAGAAAACATTTACCAGAAGGTCCAATGCCTTCTATAGATTTTAAGAATCATGTATTTGAAAACACCTCTTAAATATCTAACATGGTGTAGTTTGTTTAGCCAGTAAACTTAAGCACAACCATATAAAATGTTTTTAGTTTCTTTCTACCAACAAGTTTAAAACATATGACTATTATTATTAATAAAGGAAGAAGTATGGAGTGCTGGTCCAACAGACCTTGTTGCCAGCCCAGAAGCCCCTCATACCAAAATGAGCTAGTGAGTAGATGGATTAATGCAAATGTAATGGGCATAAAAAGGAGGCAATGATTCTAAGATATGCTTTTAAAGAACAATTTTAGGACTCTTTGAGAAATTTTACTTATGGAGGAAAGAGAATGAAGAATCAAAAAATATCACAGGAAAGTGATCCCATTACTGATGAAAATAGAGATAAGATCAAGTTAGGGAAAATAGGGTAGAAAAATAGGTCAGAATCATCACCACATATGATTTTTTTTTTTTTGACAGGCAGAGTGGACAGTGAGAGAGAGAGACAGAGAGAAAGGTCTTCTTTTTTTGCCGTTGGTTCACCCTCCAATGGCCGCCACGGCCGGCGCGCTGTGGCCGGCACACCGCGGTGATCTGATGGCAGGAGCCAGGTGCTTATCCTGGTCTCCCAGGCCATGTGAACAACTGCCAGCTTTCATTTAAGTAAAAAAGGTGCACCCTGAAGAATTCCAAGCAAGTGAGTGATGTGATCGAATTTGCACTGCAGGTGTCTTAGCTTGCTCAACAAAGAATGGGCTGAAGCTGCCAGATTGGGAGACAGGCAGGCAGGGAGAGCAGTCCTGTACACAGGGGAGAAAGGAGTTCTGGAGAGCTGTGAAAAGCCATCAGAGAGATTTAGGAGGTGAGTTTAAATGGGGCTGGGTGACTGGACAGAGAAGGGAAAGAGGAAGGGGTCTATTGATTTTACCTTTTGTTTAGTAGAGAACTCAGTGGAAGAGAGAATTCATGAGTAGGCACTGATGAGGAATGACTTCACTCTTGGATGAGCTACATTTGATGTAACAGTGGAGCCTCCAAGTGAGGATGGGTGAATGAGAGAACTTCAAAAGGCCCACAGAAGAGCCAGGCCTATGGCACAGTGGATTAAGCTGCTATTTGCAACATTGGCATTACCATAGCAGAGTGCTGGTTTGAGTTCTGGCTGCTTACTTCTGATCCAGCTTCCTGATAATGTGCCTGGCAAGACAGCCAAAGATGACCCAAATACTTAAGCTCTTTCCACTCACACGTGAGACCAGAATGGAGTTTCTGGCTCCTGGCATCAGCTTGATACTGACCTGGCTGTTGCAGCTATTTAGGGAGTGAACTAGCAGGTTGAAGATATCCTCCCTCTCTCTCTCTCTCTCCCTCTCTCGCTTCCTCTCTCTCTCTCTCCTTCTCATCCTGCCTTTGAAAAAAAAATCACAAAAAATAGAATTAAAAGATTTTATTTTGGTGTAGTATTTTTTTAAATCCAGGCGTATTTTTTTCATAATAATTATTTGTCACGAACATTATAAAAACCCCTCATGTGTGTGCTAATTTCAGCCCAACATGGAATCCCTGGAGAACGTAGGATTTAAAGGAAGCTGGGCGTGGCTTCAGGCCTGTAGGAAAGCCCCATGTGGGTATATGATGCCTCTGGAAGGTCATTCTTAGCTAAAGGGAGTTATACAACTTTGTCTCAAGAATTGATTCAAAAAATGAAGACAGAATTTTGAGCATTGCATAGTTTATGAATCAGATTATTTCATTGTGTATCTTTTAGGAACCTACCTCAGATTCCTGGGTTATTAAAAGTCTTCAACAAACAAGCAAACCAAAAGAAAACCAGAATAAATAAACACTTTATGTACTTTCCATATTTTCAGTGAACACTCAGGAAGAAGGCATTAAAGTGGATCACCAAGACGTGAATGCCATGGAAAAGCATCAGCCACAAAGGAGGTGGTTCCAGGATCATGTGCACCATATACCAGCGTCTGGGACCCGAGTCCTCAGGAAAATTGATGGTGTTATTAACGGGCATTGATGCCAGGCTGGCCACTTTGATGATTATCACATGAAGGGCCTCAAAAATATACCCCATTAGATTGTGTAAATACAAAAGTAGGTCTTACTGAGAACAAAACTTGCAAATGGCAGTCTAACAGGGAACCCATGATCCCCTGAGCCATCAAGGTCCCATATAGAGCTATACATAGATAAGGCGTAACTGTGAAGGTGTAACACAGTGAAAAAGACTCCTTGAGTGCTCTCCTCCTTGATATTTATTGGACATATCTAGACCAGTGTGGCACAAGAGCTGAAGGACCCTTATGGGGGGAGGGACAAGAAACTAGGCCTGGGCAAATATCAGGGGCTTCTTAAGAGGTTAGATGTTCCCCAGAGTCTAGCGGGCAGGACGTTCTCTGGGAAGGAAAAGTCAATCCCCTTCAGAGAATCTCTAGGCACGCCCAGAGCAGAACTGCCCCTCCCCTCCGGGAAACCTCTGGGTGCGCCCAGAGCAGAGCTGCCCCTCCCCTTTGGAGAGTCTCTAGGCGCGCACTTATGATGTCACTGCGACCGGCCAATCCTGTAACACCTCAGCACTCTCCCTCAGCACTCTCCCTCAGCATTCTCCGGTATGCTAATTGTCCCTCCGAACCAGCCAATCCCGTGCCACCTCTGCATTTTACACCAGCACTCTCCACCAGCATTCTTCGCCAGCATTCTCCCATATGCTAATGGTCCCTCTGAGCTGACCAATCCTATGCATGTGCATTAGGAATATGCTAATTCGTTGCCTATATAACCTGTGTGAAACTGCCGCTCAGGGCTCCTCACTGCCTGAGGTGGGGGCCCGTTTGCGCAAACGTTCAATAAAAACCTCGTGCTTTTTGCATCAACTGGTCTGGAGTCTGGATCTTTGGGCGTCCTCCCAAGCAAGTGGGCATCTCTGCAACTGAGAGGTCCAACAGAGCTTTCTGACTCCAGACAGGAGGCTGTTAGAAGAGTCTCTGGCACTCAGTAGCCAGTTTGTGAGGCCATTAAGAGGGAGGAGAAACTGCACCTCTAGAGCCTTATAGATTTATTTCTTTAATGTTAGTCTGCAGAAGAGCCACTACCCACTGCAAACCTTAGCTGAAAAGGTAGACAATAATGTCACATGCCAACTTATTCTAGGAGCACTAGAAACATGCCTTGGGAGGCCAGAGCTTCAGGAATTTCCATTAGATGGCTGCCCTTGTAGCACAGTGAGTTAAGCAGCCATCTGTAATGCAGGAATCTGATATGGGCACTGGTTTGAGTCCTGGCTGCTCCATTTCTGATCTAGCTCACTGCTAATGGACCTGGGAAAGCAGCAAAGATGGTCCAAGCCCTTGGGCCCCCACATGTACATGGGAGACCCATATGAAATTCCAAGCTCCTGACTTCAAACTCTCCCAGTCCAGGCCATTATAGCCATTTTGGAAGTGAACCAGCCCATGGAAGAGATCTCTCTCTCTCTCTCTCTCTCTCTCACACACACACACACACACACTTTTATGAGGTGCTTGGACAAAATAGAAATTTCTAAGAGGGAAAAATGAAGGTCTATTGATGTTTAAGAAAATTAAAAAAAAATAAAGAAAAAAAAGCAAGCCAGAGGAAAGGAGCTAGAAAATACACCTGTGGAGATCCACTGGGAACAGGAATTCTCAAAGGCAAATATGTTTGGTAGTCTGTGGTTCAAGGTCATTTTTGCTGGCTCTAAGTGAGGCCTCCAGAACAAATTGAATGTGTTCATGTTCAAGATAAAATTATGTTTGGTCAAGAGATGTACTTCTGTGTACGAAGCAAAGAACATCCCAGTGACTCCTGGCAGAAAACCTAACAAAACCAGAGTAATCTGAAGAAAGGTCACTCGTGCCCATGGAAACAGTGGCATGGTTCCTGCAAAATTCCGAAGCATGCTTCCTGCGAAGGCCATTCTGAGCACAGAATCTGTGTGATGTTTTGCTCCTCAAGGATTTAAACTTGTAAAAAGCAAATAAGTAAAAGTGTATTCGTTCTCTAATAAAAAAAAAAAAGAAAAAGAAACGTGTGGTCTAGTGATAATGAACTGTCTGTAAAGCATATATAGATTATATACAGAGAGATTCTTACTTGCAACAAAATGGATTAAATACACATATATAAATACATATGAAAAAATTAATTATCTATGGTGACTTTACCAGCATATCAAAATTGAATCTGACACCATTTGATTTAAAATATGTGATATCAAGGCCATCTTGTTTCCAGAGAGAAAATTCTGATACCATGGAAACGTTTTTATTGACCCAGTTTTGTTTCTGCATTGAGCTGCAGGAAGGAGGAAATGCAAACACCAGAGATCAAGAAAAAGGGAGACAAAATCATTTCTCTTTCTGTTTTCTGTTTTGTATTTCTGTGTTTCCTACACTACCTCAAAGTCTAATGTCATAATTTTTTACTTTCTTGAGAGTGTCAAATGATGACTAAGGATTAGCAACTCACACCATTTTATTTACAATCAATATAAACAAGCTCCATTCACACACACACACACACACACACGTATTTATCACATGTACTTTTTTCCTTAAATCCCAAAAGTTGTACTAATAATATAGCAAGCACCATCAACTGGACCTCTACACCATCTTCCCATCTTTCTTTTATTGATAAATCTTACATACTCCCACATCCATATGCGGACACTCAGCCAGACTGCCTTGCTTGCATTTAGCTGTGCCACTGTGACTGAACATCCACTACAGCAATGTGAGCAGCAGTAATTCTTGCTGGGCCTTCAGTTCCTCTTTACTGGGCTACAGGGATGCTGGAGTACATAGCTACATTCTAGCAAAGTTAGTGACATACTGAGCCTTCCAAGAGTGAGCATACAATCTTTCCCTGGGGGACATCAAGGAACAGATACTACATACAAAAAAACATTTTATTTGAGTTCATTTATTTGGGGACCTCTGTTATCACAACTTAGCTGGTGTTCCTGCTACAAATATCAAACTATAAAATGCCAACCTGTCATAGTACTATATTAGGAGGGGTACACAGTTCTGATGTCTTAAACACATATTTTTAACCTACTTTATCTTACTCTTATAGATTTTTCATTATTACTTGACAGGCAGAGAGACAAAGAGAGATGCAGACAGTGAGATTTTTATTCTGATGGCTGATTTCCAAAATGCCTGCAATAGCCAGGCTAGGATGGGGCTGGAGCCAGGAGCCAGGAATGCAATCCAGGTATCCCACAAGGGACGCAAGAACCCACTTACTTGAGCCATCCCCACTGCTCCCAGGATCTGTATCTGAAAGAAGCTAGAGTCATAATCCAGAGCCTGGAATTGAACTCAGGTATTCTGATGTGGTATACAGCATTTTTAAATTTTTTTTTTTTTGACAGGCAGAGTAGACAGTGAGATAGAGAGACAGAGAGAAAGGTCTTCCTTTGCCGTTGGTTCACCCTCCAATGGCCGCTGCGGCTGGCGCGCTGCTGCCGGCGCACCTCACTGATCCCAAGGCAGAAGCCAGGTGCTTCTCCTGGTCTCCCATGGGGTGCAGGGCCCAAGCACTTGGGCCATCCTCCACTGCACTCCCGGGCCACAGCAGAGAGCTGGCCTGGAAGAGTGGCAACCGGGACAGAATCCGGCGCCCCGACCGGAACTAGAACCGGGTGTGCCGGCACCGCAAGGCTGAGGATTAGCCTATTGAGCCGCGGCACTGGCCTCATTTTTAAATGTTTTAAAATTTTATTTAAGTTACACAAATTTCATATGTACAGATTCAGGAATGTAGCAATAGTTTCCACTTTATTCTCCTTCCAACCAACATTCCCATCCTTCTTCCTCCTCCATCTCATATCGCCATTCTCATTTTTTACAAAGACCAGTTTTCAGTTAACTTTATACTAATGATTAACACTACACCAAGTAAAGAGTTCAACAAATAGCATGAAGAAAAAAAAAAAAACTGTTCTTCAACAGCAGAGACAAAGGCTATCAAAAATCATCGCATCCCGGCTGGGGCACCGGATTCTGTCCCGGTTGCTCCTCTTCCAGGCCAGCTGTCTGCTGTGGCCCGGAGTACAGTGGAGGATGGCCCAAGTATCTGGGCCCTGCACCCGCATGGGAGACCAGGAGAAGCACCTGGCTCCTGGCTTCGGATCAGCGCAGTGCGCTGGCTGCAGCGTGCCGGCCACAGCGGCCATTGGGGGGGTGAACCAACAGAAAAAGGAAGACCTTTCTCTCTGTCTCTCTCTCTCACTGTCCACTCTGCCTGTCAAAAAAAAATCATCACATCTCAAAGTGTCAATTCCATTCCTATAGATTACCTTTTGGGTACTCGATTAGTTACCACAGATCAGGGAGAGCATATGGTATTTGTCTGTTGGGTACTGGCTAATTTCTCTAAGTATAATGGTTTCCAGTTGCATACATTTTGTTGAAAAAGACAGAATTTCATTTTTTAACCACTTGTGTAGTATTCCATAGTGTATATATATTGTAATTTCTTTATCCAGTCTTCAGCTGATAGACATTTTGGTTGATTCCATATCTTAGCTGTTGTGAATTGAGCTGCAATTAATCTGTGGGTAAGATCACTCTATCATATGCTGCTTTTTTTTTTAATTTGGGTTAATTCCCAAGAGCGGAATAGATGGGTCATATGGTAGGTTTATGTTCAGATTTCTGAGGTATCTCCATTCCATCTTCCATAGTCACTGCATCAGTTTACATTCCCACCAATAGCAAATTAGGGTACCTTTTTTCTCCACATCCTCACCAGCATTTGTTGTTTATTGATTTCTGAATGAGAGCCATTATAACTGGTGTGAGGTGAAACCTCATATTTGATTTTGATTGGCACTTCCCTGATGGCTAATAATCCTGAGCATTTTTTCATATGTCCATCGGCCAGTTGAAGTTTCTCTTTTGAAAAATGCCTATTCAATTCATTTGCCTATTTCTTAACTGAATTGTTTGTTTTGTTGTTGTTGAGTTTCTTGAGCTCCTTATAGATTCTGGATATTAATCTTTTCTCAGTTGTATAGTTTGTAAATATTTTCTACCATTCTGTTGGTAACCTCTTCATTTTGTTGAGTGTTTTTTTTGTTTGTTTGTTTGTTTGTTTTTTGCAGTACAGAAGCATCTCAGCTTGATGTAATCCCATTTGTCAATTTTGGCTTTGATTGCCTGTGCTTCTAGGATCTTTTCCAAGAATTATTTGCCTATGCAAATGTCTTGGAGAATTTCCCCTATGTTCTCTAATAAGTTGATGGTATCGGGTTATAGATTTAGGTCTTTGATCCATTTTGAGTGGATTTTTGTGTAAGGAGTAAGGTAAGGGTCTTGTCTCATACTTCTGCACATGCAGATCCAGTTTTTCCAGCACAATTTGTTGAAGAAACTGTCCTTTCTCCATGGATTGATTTTATCTTCTTTGTCAAAATAAGTTGGTTATAGGTGTGTGGATGGATTTCTGGAGTTTCCATTCTGCTCTGTTGGTCTATAAGTCTGTTTTCATGCCAGTTCCAGGCTATTTTGATTATACCTGCCCTGTTCTATATCTTAAAACCAGGTATTGTGATGCTTCTGGCTTTGTTGTAGTTTTTTTTTTTTTTTTTTTTTTTTTTTTTTTTCGCTATTTGGGGTCTCTTGTGTTTCCATATGAACTTTAACAACATTTTTTAATAGAGCTGAGAAGAATATCTTTGGTGTTTTGATTGGGGTCAAATTGGATCTGTAAATTGCTCTTAGTAGTATGGACATTTTGATGATATTGATTCTTCCAATCCAGGATCATAAAAGACTTTTCCATTATTTTTTTGTCTTCTATTTCTTTCCTTAGTGTTTTGTAATTTTCATTGTAGAGACCTTTGGTGTTCTTGGTTAAATTTATTCCAAGATATTTAATTGTTTTTGCATCAATTTAGAATGGGTTGATCTTGCAAGTTCTTTCTCAGCCATGGCATTGTCTGTGTATACAAAACTTCTTGACTTTTGGTGTTAATTTCATATCCTATAACTTCACCAAACTCTTTCATGAGTCCCTTGGATCATTTATGAGTCTTTTGGGTCTCCTATGTATATGTAGAATCACATCATCTGCAAGTAAGAATAGTTTGACTTTTCCCTTTCCAATTAGTATCCCTTTGATTTCTTTTTCTTGCCTAATGGTTCTGGATAAATGTTCCAGGACTATACTGAATAGCAATGGTTAGAGTGGCATCCCTGTCTAGTTCCAGATCTTAGTGTGAATGTTGCCACATTTTCTCTTTCAGTAAGATTCTGGCTATTGGTTTGTCAGAAATTTCCTTGATTCTCCTGAAGAATGTTCCTTTTATAATCAATTTGCTGAAGGTTTTCATTATGAAAGAATGTTATATCTTATCAAATGCTTCCTCTGTGTCTATGGAGATATTCATATAGTTTTCGATCTTCAGTTTGTTAATGTGATATATCACATTTACTGATTTCTGAATGTCAAGCCATCCCTGCATACCAGGGATAAATTCCACTGGATTTATTGGTTCAGGTGAATTATCTTTCTGGTGTGTTTTTGGATTCAATTAGCTAGTATTTTGTTGAGGACTTTTGCATCCATTCTCATAAGAAATATCAATTGATCCACAGTTCTCTTTCTCTGTTGTATCTTTTTCTGGTTTAGGAATTAAGGTCATGCTGACTTCATAGAGGAGGTGATGGTGTGACAACACCAACAGAGGTGACCATAACCCACCCTTTTGAAAAAAGAAGAGATCTAACACACCCAACTTGGGTGTCACCCTGGATCCTCACCTTACCCTGGAGCACTGAACAGAGCTCCATGGCCACACCCAACACACACTTCTGAGTATTCACTGAAGAGCAGACATTCTTGTAAGCCACAGAGGAATAGTTCAAAGATATAAGCTACTAAAGGAATAAACTAAAAATATCTCCACAAATGCCTAAAAATAAATGCAAAAAATTCAAGAAACTAGATTAAGGAAGACAAAATGACCTCCCAAAAGGAATACAACAATACTTCAAATTAGAATGTGATGATGGGGGCTGGCACCGTGGCACAGTAGGTTAATCCTCCGCCTGAGGTGCCAGCATCCCATATGGGTGCTGGTTCTATTCCTGGCTGCTCCTCTTCCCATCCAGCTCTTAGCTATGGCCTGGGAAAGCAGTAGAATATGGCCCAAGTCCTTGGGCCACTGCACCAGAGTGTGAACTTCTGGCTCCTAGCTTCAGATCAGTGCATCTCCGGCTGTTGTGGCCATTTGGGGAGTGAATCAACGGATGGAAGACCTGTCTCTCTGTCTCTCCCTCTCACTGTCTGTAACTCTATCTCTCAAATAAATAACCAAATCTTTAAAAACTGTGATGATGAAGAGATTGATGAAATGCCTGAAATGGAATTCAAAAGAGTAATCATAGGATTACTAAGAAGCAATGAGAAGAAAATCATAAATTACAGAAATCCATACAGGACATGAATGAACACTTTTCCTATGAAATAGACATCTTGAAGAGAAATCAAAATGAAATATTAGAAATGAAGAATTCAATAGATTGAATAAAAAAAATCAGTGGAAAGTCTTAACAAAAGATTTTAAAGGCAGATGAATAACCAAGAAAGACAACAACTCTGGAAATATCACAGTAAGACAAAAAAACAGAAGAAGAAGAAATTAGAACAAGTCAAAACATATTGGAGATTTATGGGATACTATTAAATGACCCAATATACAGGTAATAGGATTCCCTGAAGATGTGGAAACAGAGAATCAACTAGAAGGCCTATTTAGTGAAATAATTATAAACACTCCCCCAATTTGGAGAAAGAAAGGAATGTCCAAGTGCAGGAGGCACACAGAACTCCTAACAGGCATAACCAAAAGATCTTCACCACAACACATTGTAGTCAAACTTTCAATGGTAAAACATAAATAAAGGATTCTAAAATATGAATGACAGAAACACCAGATTACTTTCGGAGGATCTCCAAATAGGCTCACAGCTGGCTTCTTATCAGAGACTCTACAGGCTAACAGAGAATGGTGAAACATATTCCAAATATTAAGAGAAAATGAATCTGTCAACTCAGAATACTCTGCAAAGCTCTCATTTATGAATGAAGGTGAAATAAAGACCTTCCATAAGAAACAGAAATTGAAAGAATTTGTCACAACTTGTTCAGCCTTACAAAGATGCTTAAGGATGTGCCACACACAGAAATACAGAAAGATAGTTATCATTATGAAAAAATGTGAAAGCAGAAAATTTCTCAGTAAAAGCACAAAGGAAATTCAAAGTAAAATATAGAAATATTTATGGAAATAGCAGGGCCAAGTCATTATTTATTAATGGTAACCTTGAATATAAATGGCCTCAAATCTCCAGTTAAATGATATAGACTGGATGAATGGATTAAAAACCAATATCATTTATTTGCTGCCTACAAGAAACACACTTCACCAACAAAGACACACATAGACTGAAAGTGAAAGGATAGAAAAAGATATTCCATGCTAATAGAAAGCAAAAATGAGCAGGTATAGCCAGTCATCTTACTATCAGACAAAGTAAAACTCATTAGCTTCCAAATCTTAGCAATTATGAATAAAGTTGATTTAAACAGCAATATGTAAGCTTTAGTGTTGATGTGTTTTCAGCTTTTTTGGGTAAATATCATGGACCACTATCATGAGGTTATATGGTAGGAGTAGATTTAGCTTTTTAAAACACTGACAAATTGTCTTCCAAAGTGGGTATACCATTTTCTATTCTACTTGACAATGAATGATAGTTTCTCTTACTCTAAATCTTGATTAGTATCTAGTCTTGTCAGTTTCCTGGATTGTGGTTAATCTCATAGGTATGTAGCTGTGTCTCCTCATTGTTTTAATTTATGGTTCTCCAATTACACATGCTATGGAGGATCTTTCTAATATGCTTTTTGGCCATCTGTACATAATTTTGACACTGTGTCTATTAAGATAATTGACCCATTAATTTTTAAAAAAAAATTCATTTAATTTAAAAGGCAGAGGTGAAGAGGAAGAGAAAGATTAAGAATGAAGGCAGGGGGAGAGGGCTTTTTCATCTACAGGTTCACTCCTCAAATGCCCACAACACCTGGCCTTAGGCAAGACCAAAGTCAGGAGCTTAGAATTCAACCTGGCTCTCCCATGTGGGTGGCAGAGACCCAACCACTTGAATGATCACTTCCTGCCTCCCATATTATGCATTACATTAACAGGAAGATGGACTCAGAAGTTGACCTAGCACTCAAACCTTGGTATGCCAGTATGAGATTCAAGTGTCCCAAGCAAAGCCTTAACCTCTGTGTCAAATACCTGCCCCCTATTTCTTAGGTTTCTTTTTATTTATGTTGAGTTTTAAGCTTGTGTGTGTATGTGTTGGGTGTGTGTGTGTGTGTGTGTGTGTTTGCATGTTTTGGATAATAGTCCTTTATCAGGTATGTCTTTTGCAAATATTTTCTCCCTGTCAGTGGCTTCTCCTTTTATTCTCTTCACAATTTCCTTCTCAGAGTAGAAAATTATAATTTCAAATTAACTTATCAATTCTTTCTTGCACAGTCCTTACCTTTCATGTTCTATCTTGTAAAAAGACATAGCCAAATCCTAAGTGATTTATATTTTTCTCATCTGCTTTCTTCTAGAGTTTTTATAGTTTTATGCTTCAGACATAATTCTGTGGTCTATTTTGAGTTAATTTCGGTGAAACATGTAAGGTTTGTACCTAGAGTCATTATGTTGTATGTAGGATATTCTCTTGTTTCAGCACCATTTGTTGAGAAGACTATCTTCGTTCTATTGCAGTTATTGAACTTGATTTGCAAGAGTAAATCCCTGGTAGGTTATTCCAATGCAAAAATATGATCTATAACTCTAGAAAATTCAAAGACGACAAATATTCTGTAAAGCAACAAGAAATATTTGTATAAGAATTTTCTAACCATATGGTGGGAGTAATAAAAGACCCTGTGGCAAAAAAAAAAAATAAGAGAAAAGATGATGAAATACAATGCGCCAATTAATCACAGGTAAGTTGATAAATAACATTCCTTAGTGTCTTAGTTTTATGAACAAACTGTGTAAGTTTTATTTCTACCAAACCAGCCAACAGTACTGTAATCCTCTACACTGAGACATTTCTTTGATGACAATCAACACAGTCTTGTCATAATGGGAATCTTTGGATATCTTCTGGAAAGATAGAGATTTAATTTAATGAAATCACTCTATCCTTTATGAGATATATAGCTTTAATGCAATGAATAAGATTTGATGTCCCCAGAGCTCATTGTTATAATTGAAGTGTCCTGAAAATTACTGGATTTGAAAAAAGTTACAAAATATGGCAGCCAATTTTAAGTGTTAATGAAAAAAACCTAGATTTATAAGAAACTGTTGAAATTTTTCAGTGACTACTGCATTGTTCTTGTCGAGGAGAATAGCACTATCAACTATTAACTTTGTTATAAAAATATGCCATTTATTATCAACATAAGTGTAACAGCTTTTGAAAATAACATAAAATAACATAAAATTGGTAGCTTTCAAATCAGTGGAAGAAAGGATGTGAGATACAGAATGAAGGAAGGGGATGAGGGAGACAAAGAGTTATAAAAATAGATGGTAACATGAAAACAACAAATAAAATTATAAATAAAACTATATTAGTAATCACAGTACATGTGTGTCTGTGCTTGCACATATTAAAGTCATCCCTTAAAGGACAGATATCAACAAACTAAAAGAAAAATAATTCCCCTATCTCTGTGCAAGAGAGATACTAAAACCACATACAAAGGTTAAAATAAAACTTAAAGAAAACTACATCAATCAAATGCCAATCAAACGAAGTATATCACCCAAAACAGAAATTAAATATGCATTTTAGTAGGGATAATGAGAAACACTTTTTTTAAGAAAAATCAAAGCTAAATATGAAAGCTACTAAACAAAAACTAGCAGACTCACAAGAATCAATTATGAAGCCTGTGCCATGGCTCATAGGCTAATCCTCGGCCTGTGACGCAGGCACACCGGGTTCTAGTCCTGGTTGGGGCACCGGATTCTGTCCCGGTTGCTCTTCTTCCTGTCCAGCTCTCTGCTGTGGCCCAGGAGTGCAGTGGAGGATGGCCCAAGTGCTTGGGCCCTGCACCTGCATGGGAGACCAGGAGAAGCACCTGGCTCCTAGCTTTGGATCAGCGCGGTGCACCGGCCATGGCGGCCATTGGAGGGTGAACCAATGGCAAAAAGGAAGACCTTTCTCTCTGTCTCTCTCTCTCACTGTTCACTCTGCCTGTCAAAAAAAAAATCAATTGCCAAATACCAAAATGATGGTGAATTTTAACAAGACTATACTGGGAAAAATAGCAAAGATTATGAAGATTTGAACATCAGAATTATCATGAACAATCCACACGTTACACACACACACACAACCCAACATATCAAATCAGGAAACATATTCTCATGTGCATAAGAAGAGGTACAAAAACAGCACATACTAGATCATTGATTCTCAATGATCTTTAAAAATTTTTATTTATTTATTTATTTGAATGGAAGACCAACAGGTAGAGATCTTTCATCTGCTGATTCATTCTTCAAGTCATCACCTTATGTCTCCCATGGTGCACATGAGGAGGAAGCTGAATCAGAATTTGGTTCTGGCTGAAAAACCCATGAGAACAGTTCAGGCATGGAAAGCCAAAACACGGTGGCAAAAAAAAATGACCTAAATGAGTGAGATCCAGGTGGAAAGAAGGGGCCATCAATAAAGTAGGTACCTTTCTCTGAAAGGAGGAGAGAACTTCCACTTTGACTATGGCCTTGTCTAAATAATGTCAGTGTTTGTGGACCCAAGAGGCTTCCTAAGCCTTGGCAGCTCATGACAAGAGCCTCAGGTGATTACTGACGTCGTATATAAGAGTGTCAATTGTTAAATCAACAACAGGAGTCACTGTTCACTTTCTCCCCACGTTGGACCTCTCTCCTTAATGTGTTGTGCTATGAGAATTAATGGTAAAACTAGTCTTCAAACAGTACTTTATACTTTGTATGTCTGTGTGAGTGCAAACTGTTAAAATCTTTACTTAGCATAGAGTTGATCTTCTGTATATAAAGATAATTAAAAATGAATCTTAATGAAGAATGGGATGGAAGAGGGAGTAGGAAGTGGGATGGTTTGGGGGTGGGAAGGCGGGTATAGGGGGAAGAACAGCTATAATCCAAAAGTTGTATTTATGAAATTTATTAAATAAAAGCTTTCTATAAAAAATTTTAAAAAATAAAAAAGTTATTAATACAAAAAAAGAAGTGGCGATAGGACTTTACTATTGGATGCAAATATCTCAAACAGCAGCTTAACTTCTCTGCTGAATTCCGGCCCTTATCAACAAAGTAAAAATGAACAATATTATGTATAAATGCTATTTATAAAAATTCAAATAAATTAAAGTCCAAAGTAGAAATATCATTACTCTAATTATATCCTATCATCCTGCATATAGAGAGGACGCCTATAAAAATTTAAATTGAGCAATAAATATACCATTCATGGTAACTTTGAAATAAATGTTATGTCATTGAAATATTCAAAGAAATGAGAATTTGAGATTTATTCGGTTAGGTTTTAACAAATATACCTGGCATTACATAGGTGCATTTCCAAGTAAGAGGATACCAATCACAATGAAAAGTATAAAATATTTGAAAGTGAATGACAGTAAATCAGACATAAAAATAGAGGAGATTCAACTAATGGTATATACAGGTAAACTCAGATGCATAATACTAATAATTTGCTTTTTCCCAAAGAAACTGTTTATTTAATGAGTACAAATTTCATAAGTACAACTTTAGGAACATAGTAATTCTTTCCATCATACCTACCCTCCCACTCGCACTCCAACCCCACCCCCTCCTCCCTCATCATTCCTAGTCCCATTCTCCATTGAGAAAAACAAAACAGGGGGGCACTGTGGGGCAGGGGTTTAATGCCCTAGCCTGAGTGCTGGCAACCCATATGGGTACCGGTCGAGACCTGGCTGCTCCACTTCCAATCCAGCTCTCTGCTGTGGCCTAGGAAAGCAGAAGAAGATGGCCCAAGTTCATGGGCCTCTGCACCAGCATGGGAAGGCCCGGAAGAAGCTCCTGGCTCCTTGGTTCGGATCAGCTCAGCTCCAGCCATTGCAATCAATTGGGGAGTGAGCCAGCGGATGGAGGACCTCTCTCTCTCTCTCTCTCTGTCTCTCTCTCTCTCTGTGCCTCTTCTCTCTCTGTGTAACTCTTTCAAATAAATAAACAAATCTTTAAAAAAAAAAAAAGAAAAACAAAACTGTTCCTCAAAGGTCAAGACAAGGGCTGTTGAAGTTATTGTTTTTAAAACCTAGAATGATTGAAGTAAAATAAATACAAGAAAGCTGAAAAAAAGGAAAAAAGAAAATAAGGTATAAGGAAAGAAGTAATAAACAAAACATAAATCAGTGGTATAGAATGAGAGAGAGGAAAGAAATATGAATTTGGGGCTGGTGATTTGGTGTAGCAGGTTAAGTTGCTGCTTGTGACCCCAGCATCCACTATCAAAGTGCCAGGTAAAGTCCTGGGTGCTCTGCTTCCAACCCAGCTTCCTGCTAATGCACCTGGAAAGAAAGACAGCATATGACAGCCCAGGGACTTGGGCCTTTGCCAACCCTATGGGGATCAAGACGGAGTTCTTGGCTCCTGGCTTTGTCCTGGCCCATACCTGGCTGTTGCAGCCATTTGGGAAGTGAACCAGCAGATGGAAACTCTCTCTCTCTCCCTCTTTCTCTCTCTCATCAATAAATAAACTTTGAAAAGTAAAATAGTAAGAAAAAAAGTTGAAATGAGCATTTTGTGAAAACTAAAATATCTTCCAAAAGACACAAAGTTGTTGTTACAGCCGAATGTTATGAACTTTTCAAGGCTCAAATAATCCTTTTGCTAAATTTAAAACCTAAAAGACCAGAAAGGATCAGCAACCAGAGTTATTTTATAAATCCAGTTTTTAATACCAAAACCCTTGAAGCAAAAAAAAAAAAGGTTAAAAATATAAAAAAAGAATCATGACTATATTCAATATATTATTTTTTGCTGTTCTTATTCAGACCATTAGCAAAATTTGAATGGAGTCTGTGGAATATCATAGTCATGTATTTCTGTATACAACTGGGCTGCTTTGCTCCTATAGCTATATTGTGTATGTATAGGAGAACCGAGAAAATAGACACTAAACTATTTGGGGACAATAGGATATCAGGTCTCAATCAGGTGACTTCAGGGAAAAGTAAAAAGCTCTTTTTGCCGGACTTGTAAGTATTGTGCAAATATGTAATTAGCTCAAAATATTTTAATGATTAAAAAACAAGATTGAAATAAATTATGCTTGAATGTTGATCTGAGCAGTGTCATTTATGTCTTTCCAGGAATAACTTTTGACACCCATTATGAAATAATCTGAAGCATAGTCTGTGGTATACCTCCTTCATAACAGAGAGCAAGAGTGCAGAATCTGCATGAGGTTGTCTAGGTTTGAAAGCTTTGCCACTTGTCATCTAGGTAAATGACCTAACTAACCTCTGTTTTCTTCAATTTCCTTATTTACAAAGGTCAGGATTAAGAGAGATAATACATGTAAAGCATTAAAGTATTCTGGAGGGCACTAGGCTTAGCGGTTAAGATGCCAGGTGGGGTGCTTGCATTCCAGGTCAGAGCGCCCTGAGTTCTTGTTATGGCTCTACTCCTGCTGAGTCACACCCTGTGAGGCAGCAGGTGATGGCTCAAGTAGTTAGGTCTCCATCATTCACTGAGAGACCAAGACTGAGTTCTTAACCCCTGGTTTGACTTTGCTCAGTTTCAGTTATTACGGGAAGGAATCAATGTGTGAGAGATTGCTTCCTCTCTCTTTCCTTTTTGAATAAGTAAAGAAAGAACTTTAAAAAAATTGTGGACTAGTACATAGTAATAGAAAAATATATTAGAGTTATTAGAATCCATTTTGTTATAGGGAATACTCTGAATTTTCATTCTAAGTGCTTATTGGAAAATGAATTAAAAGATAATGTGCATTTTCCAAGAACTTTTTTGAAGATTTCTTTTTAATCAAAATATACAACAAATTACAGCAATAGTAACTGTAATAATATAATAATACTAATTATATTCTAAGTCCATGACTAACAAAGAATTGTTTTCACAGTAACTTACATTTTTCACTGTACCTATGTTACATTTTTGAATGTCATAGGATTGGCAATTCTATTTTATCTGTCAGGGCTTTGGAAGTGATGTACAACTGATATAGAATCAGCAACATTTCACTTGGAAAGAATTTGAAAATGGCTTGAGACTGCAGAGTTAAGGGCTGTGTGCTTTAGATAACAACACACCCGAGACAGGACTTCTTAGAGGTTAGATGAGCCAGCTTAGAAATATAAAAGCAATACTAGCGGCTGTCTGGCAACAGCCTATTTTCTGGGAAAGCTGTGCTAATGAAATGCAGTTTCAGTGCTTTGGGCTGGTGATTTTTGGTTCATTATCAAAGAAATATAGAAGGTTTCCTGCCCAGAACCCTTCTGCCGAGAATTAGATGACCTCCACAAAACAGGCTCAGCAAATTCCCATGACGTCAGTCCACTGAGCCGATTTCTGAGGCAGCAGGTCGTGGCTGCGCCTTCTTAGCAATATTCTTATAAAAAGAGGAAAAGGCGACAGTGGGAGACAACTCACCCCCTCTGCTCACCAAATAAATAAATGAATCACACTGAGTCTGTCTAATACTACCTGCGGACTTTTCTCTAATTATAGAATTCCCAGATAAAATGGTTTTTTGTTTTTTTTTTCTGTAGAAACAGGTCTGTTTCTTTCTCCACTAAGCTTATACTGAGTTATTTAAATCCCAAAGCAGATACAAAAAAACTGGAAGACAGGAGCTAGGGAATTTGAAGCACAAAGAAAAGATAAAGAGATGCAAAGATTAGTTGCCTGGTTTGATTGGTTGATGCTGTGTGTGTGTATGTGTGTGTTTCTGTATGCGTTTGTTGAAATATTGCACTGTGCTGCATAAAAATATACAGGTACTGTATATTAATCAAAAATATTGGAGCTGGCATTGTGACACAGTGGGTTAAAGCCACCTCCTGTAACACCAGCATCCCAAATGGGTGCCGGTTTGAGTCCTTGCTGCTCTACTTCCAATCCAGCCACCTGCTAATGTAGCTGAGGATAACCCAAATGTTCGAGTCCTTGCCACCCACGTGGGATATCTGGATGGAGTTCCAGTCTTCTGAGCCCCAGCAGATGGAAGATCGCTGTCTCTCCTCTCTCTGTAACTCTGCCTTTCAAATAAACACATCTTTTAAAAATTTTTAAGTATAAATTTTACAAACACAAACTCAGAAAATTAAGAAAATAAAAAGTTAGATGACAAGACAAAGAGCATCATTTCCTGGTAAGATGTTTTTCTTGGCTGACGCCGCGACTCAATAGGCTAATCCTCCTCCTGCAGTGCCAGCACACTGGGTTCTAGTCCCAGTTGTGGCTCCGGATTCTGTCCCGGTTGCCCCTCTTCCAGGCCAGCTCTCTGCTGTGGCCCGGGAGTGCAGTGGAGGATGGCCCAGGTCCTTGCGCCCTGCACCCACTTGGGAGACCAGGAGAAGCACCTGGCTCCTGGCTTCAGATCAGCGCGATGCGCTGGCCGCAGCGCCCTAGCCATTGCGACCACTGGAGGGTGAACCAACGGCAAAAGGAAGACCTTTCTCTCTGTCTCTCTCTCTCTCACTGTCCACTCTGCCTGTCAAAAAAAAAAATGTTTTTCTTTTGGAATGCGAATTAACTCCACTGGGAAGTGACTGGAAGGTGGCGAATTTCAGTGCTGCCAGACTTCACTCTTGAGCGAGACCTGGGTTTATTGCACTCACAGTACATAGACTGTTAAACTGGGAAACTGGCAGAAGATTGCAGAGGAACCCAAAGTTGGTCTCAGCTGGAGACAGGAGAGGATTTGGGACTTAGTGGATCGAAACAGTAAGAATGCTCTTCCTGCTCAGGACTACTGGTATTTTAATTTCACTCTGTACCTCCCTCTATTGAGTGCTTTCTTGAACTAATCTGCCCCTCCTCTTAAACTGCAAGCTCTTTAAGGTGAATGTTCATTTCAGGGTTCTGTATCTGGAGCACTTTGCACCCGTGACTGCCATACCACAGATATTTGATTGCTCACTGAATTCAAAGTTTTATTTCATTTATTAATTCTGGTAAGTCAGTCAATGGGTCACAAGTGAACGTATTCTTCTTCCCTAGCCTCTGGAGTTATATCACTTTAAAAATTAGTTAATTTATAATTTTGTTTTTTTTAATTTGGATGAATATGAAATACATGTAGTATACATGAAGTATATTGGGAAATTTTGAAAGATATAACCAACAGAAGCCAATCATATTAGTCTAATAACCCTTCTATTTCCTTTATTACAGACTATAACCACCCTATTGTTCTGTAGAACACCAGATCCCATTTCTTTTAAATGTTTGCATTTTGGTACGATCTTGGCCTTTTTCTGATCTCCCTTGAAATGTTACCATTGCATTCATCAGAAACTTGCTCTGAACCATATCTTCCCTTGAGGCTTTCTTTCCACCCACCAGAAGCAGAGTCAGAGAGGTGCTGAGCTGAACATGGGCAGTGTTTATACAATCATTGTCCAATGGAGGTGGCCAAGGCTAACGGTCTCCAGGCATTCTGATACTACTGACAAGCTAAACTCCACTGTGAAGCTAAATGCATCAGGTTACCTGACTCTGAACTTGTTGAATATTCAATTCTTGTATTTAGTTTCCTTTACTTTGATTCTATATACACTAAGCACTCTTTTGATTAACACATTAATATTTTAATTATTATTATCCTATTTTATTATTATTTAATTTTCCATGTAGTTATTTCTGTAAGAAAAGAATATATTGATCATATGTACTTTAATATTTTGAGTCTCTGTTTTAGTTATTTCTCTCCCAGAATTTAAAAATTAATATTTAGTTTTTGCATATCAGTTTTGAAGTTTATTATGCCCCTGCCTCTAAGATGTAGACAACAGTACTGATTTTTTAAAGATTTCTTTTTTTTAAAGATTTCTTTTTTTTTTTTGACAGGCAGAATGGACAGTGAGAGAGACAGAGAGAAAGGTCTTCCTTTTTTGCTGTTGGTTCACCGTCCAATGGCCGCTGCAGCCGGTGCATCACGCTGATCCGAAGCCAGGAGCCAGGTGCTTCTCCTGGTCTCCCATGGGGTGCAGGGCCCAAGGACTTGGGCCATCCTCCATTGCTGAGAGCTGGCCTGGAAGAGGGGCAACCAGGACAGAATCCGGAGCCACAACCGGGACTAGAACCCGGTGTGCTGGCACCGCAAGGCGGAGGATTAGCCTGTTAAGCCAAGATTTATTTCTTTATTTGAAAGGCAGAGTTACAGAGGCAGAGAGAGAGAAAGTCTTCCATCCACTGGTTTACTCCCTAGATGGCCACATGGCTTGAGCTGGGCCCAGCCAAAGCCAGGAGTCAGGAGTTTCTTGTGGGTCTCCCTTATGGTGCAAGGGCCCAAGGACTTGGGTCATTATCTACTGCTTTCCCAGGCCAATAGCACGAAGCTGGATTGGAAATGGAGCATTTGGGACTCAAACTGGTGCCCATAATGGAAGCCAGCACTGCAGGCCATGCCACAGCACTGGCCCCAAAAGTACTAATTTTTTTTAGAAAATCAAGTTTCTGAAGGCTGAGAAAACTGAAAGCCTGGAAGACTGAGAAACAGATCTCAATTTCAGAAATGAAAGTGACTATCCAGGAGATCATAGCTGGGAACACAGCCTGGCAGCCTTTCCCAAGGTGAGCACATCCTCATTGGTCCAAGTGCTTTCTGCACCCTCAATGCAGGTCATGGCATTTCTCCAAAAGACGTTACTGATGTGTTTTCTACCAGTAAGCTTTTTGGTTCTAGGCATACACTAAGTTACTGGCTTGTCAACATTAAACTGTATAACATCCATTAGTCACTACATCTGGCTAGTTAAAAATGGACATTTGAGTAGTCATTTTTACAGTCACCATCCATTCAATCACTTAGTCACACCACTTTCCTTGCATAACCCTGTGCATTCACTATGAGGTACCAGGAGAACCTTATCAGAATATGATTATTTATGTTCTTACTTGCTCCACTCTGGCTACTCCCATATGAATGATGAGCAGTACGCTGCATGCCTGACTCATTCGTTTTATTCATTTTAACACTCAATGAGAGAGACTGCTCCCCCAGAAAAGCACATGAGCTTTTTGAGGTTATCTGAATGCCCTTATGTGGATATCATCATCATTTAACTTGTTTGCTATTATTCTGGTTTTTTTTTTTTTTCTCAATCTTAGTTCCAACCACAAACAATCTTACTCTTGTTTATGCTTTATAGAACTGCTTGTTTATCCTTATTGTTTATTGGTGACTCAGATTTAAAAATATAGTCATTTGATGAAAAAAGAAGCTTAGGAAAATTAATTATATTAAGCTACCCAATCAGAAAATGAGAGATGGAATTTGAAACTTGATCCAACAATCTATTAAAGTATGAATCATGTATTAGCTTAAACTTTAGTATAGTGGCTCTTATATTTTAATATACTTAAAAATAATTTGAGGCCGGTGCCATAGCTCACTAGGCTAATCCTCTACCTGCGGCGCCGGCACCCTGGGTTCTGGTCCCAGTTGGGGCTCCAGTTCTGTCCCGGTTGCTCCTCTTCCAAGCCAGCTCTCTGCTGTGGCACAGGAGTACAGTGGAGGATGGCCCAGGTCCTTGGGCCCTGCACCCGCATGTGAGACCAGGAGGAAGCGCCTGGCTCCTGGCTTCAGATTGGCACAGCGCGCCGGCCACAAGGGAGGTGAACCAAAGGAAAAAGGAAGACCTTTCTCTCTGTCTCTCTCTCTCTCTCACTGTCTCACTCTGTCTGTCAAAAAAAAAAAATCATTTGAGAACCTGATTAGACATTGAATTAAACCAAGCGTCCAGTTCCTTCTTTCCAAAACAACCATGGTGAAACAACACAGAGAAACCAAACACAAAAAGTGGGCAACATGATTCTAAAAATCTAACTAAAATCTGTGACAAGCTTTTGGAGCAACAAAGGTGAGTTAAGGGTTAGCGTACAGACACAAAAACAGTAAGATTTGTTAAATAACAGCTTTTAAACTAAGCCAATTCAGTAGAAAATATTTTTTTTAAATAATACAGTAAAATAAAGTTAGGAAGTAGTAGTAAAAAAGTGGAAGTGCCAAAAAGTGGAAGCTAGAGTGAAAAACATAAGGTAACAAAGAAATGTTCAATGAAATAATGAAGACAAATTTTGCTGAATTAAAGAAAGAAGAGACTGTTGAAAGGCCTTGGGCCAGCGCCATGGCTCAATAGACTAATCCTCTGCCTTGCTGCGCCGGCACACCGGGTTCTAGTCCCGGTCTGGGCGCCAGATTCTGTCCTGGTTGCCCCTCTTCCAGGCCAGCTCTCTGTTATGGCCAGGGAGTGCAGTGGAGGATGGCCCAAGTCCTTGGGCCCTGCACCCCATGGGAGACCAGGAGAAGCACCTGGCTCCTGGCTTCAGATCAGTGCGATGCGCTGGCCGTAGCGCCAATGGAGGGTGAACCAACAGCAAAAGGAAGACCTTTCTCTCTGTCTCTCTCTCTCACTGTCCATTCTGCCTGTCAAAAAATTTTAAAAAAGAAAAAAAAAAGAAAGGCCTTGAAGAGACACAGGAACAATAAGTAAAAATTTACACCCCAGCCATATTACAAAATCTCAAAATATGCCAGAGGAGGTCTTGTGGTGTAGGGGATTAAACCCCTGCCTGGAACACCCCCCCCCCATATTGGAATGTCCTGGAGCAATCAAGTCCTACCACTGTTTCCAATCCAGATTCCTGTGAATGCACATCCCCGGAGGCAGCAGCTGATGGCTCAGGTACATGAGTCCCTGCCACACACGGTAGACCCTGGTGCAGGTTTTGGCTCCTGGATTCCACATGGTCCAACTCCAGCTGTTGTAGGCATTTCGAGAATGAACTAGAAAAGGAATATCTCTCTCTCTCTCTCTCCCCTTTCTCCCTCCCTCCCTCCTTTCCTCTCACTTTAAAATAAAATTTGAAAATTAAATATTTGAGAAAGCATTTAAACTTTTCTGAAAGGACAGAAGGAAACTTAGGGTGAGATTTCCTGGGCCAAAGACTATGCTTCACAGTGCTAATTGATATTACCCTATTATTCTTCAGAATTGCATCAATTCATAGATCCACAAATAAAGAATAAGAGATCTTTCCCTACATCTTAGTGTGTTATCATTTTGAATTTTTGACATTTTGATAAAAGGTATTTCAGTGTACTTTTAATTTACAATGATCTTATTATGAATGAAATTGAGCATGCTTTCATGTATCTATAACTAAATGGGAACTGCTTATTCATATTTTTGGTTCACTTGGTTGTTAGATTTTTGTTCTCTATATTTTTCATTTGTCATTGCTTCTGGGCAGAAATCTCTCACTCTTACCTGGAAAAAAAATCAATAACATCATTTTCCTTTTATTAAGCTTATTTATTTATTTTAGTTGAAAGACAGAGAGAAAGACAGAGTCAAGGAGATACAGAGATTTCCCATCTTCTGGTTTACTCCCCAGTTGCCTTCATTGGCTGGGCTGGGGTCATTCCAAAGCCAGGAGGACAGAACTCAGTTGTTTGTTCTCAGAACCCTGTGTGTGTCAGGGACACAACTACTTGGGCCATCACCTTCTGCCTTCTAGGATTTGCATTAGCAGAAAGCAGGAATTGGGACAGGAGCCAAGACATGAGCCCAAGCACTCTGATATGGCATGTAGGTGTCCCGAGCAGCATCTTAACCACTGCACCAAATTCTTGCCCATTAATTTATCTTTTATAGTTTCTGAATTTTTGTTATTGTAATAAGGTCTTTGTTATTCCAACATTAGAATTTATGGGTATTTCTGAGGGTTTTTTTTTTTAACAAATTCCTAATTACCTGTTCTGGCATGACTATTTTTAGAAATTTCATTTCTAATTCTGGTATAGGGCCAAAAGTCTGCTTTAGCAATCTCTGTTCAGCCTAACACAGCTTCATGCTGGAAATGCAGCAAGGGATTCATTAGTGATAGCAATCCCAATGTCATTTGAAACTTTACCATTCAGTGAAAATAAACTCTGATTCTCAAAGTGAGTAAAATCATTAATCCTCCCAAAAAGAGTCATGATCATTTGAGGCATTTAAATATTCATCAAAGCATAATGATATAAACCATGGAACTTAGAAATGGCAGCACATGGACAGTGTCTCTTCCCATGGCCCCATTGCAATGACCTCTCTCACTTCCACTGCAAAGAACTTTTTCTTTTCAAAGATTTGTTTATTCATTTTTTTGAAAGGCAGAATGACAGGGATGGAGGGAGGGAGAGAGAGAGAGAGAGAGAGAGAGAGAGAGAATATTCCATTCACTGACTTACACCCCAATAGACCACCATGGCTGAGTCTGGGCCATGCTGAAACCAGGAGCCAAGAACTCCATCCTGGACTTGTACATGGTGTCAGGGCCCCAAGCATTTGAGCCATCACCCACTTCTTTCCCAGGCATATTAGCTGGGAGCTGAATCAGAAGAGAGCAGCCAGGACTCAAACCAGCACTCTGATATAGGATGCCAGGGTCAGAAGTGCTGCTGGCTTAACCCACCACACCACAATGCCAGCCTCAGGAGTCTCATTGTTCATTGCATTCTATCACCTGGTCATTATACGCACAATGATCTCCCCTGTATACATTCATTACATCAGTCAGAGATTCACTGATTGATTTGAGCACTAACTGTTTGCCCCACCCCCACCCCAACACACACACTGAGGTTTAGACACTGTATCTATCAGTCCCCAGAGAGGTTTATAAACATCCCATGTGCAAGCTTCAGACCAAACCAAATCTAAAGTCACAAATTAGCTCCCTTTTCTCATGTCTCTTGTTACTCCACATTCCCCCATCACCAAATACACATGCATTTTTCTTTCCCACATTTTCTAGACCCGAGTTCTCAGGTATTCAACAGACAGAAATTGGGTAGAATGTTTTTTCAATCAATCAAATGCATTCTTCTAATACTTAAAGACTTTTTGTTTTGATGAAGCAATTCGCCTCTCATTTCCTGCATGTTTAAATATGAATGAATGGGCTCATGTGTAGCTTGTATACCATCCCCACATCCTGGCCACTGATATTTATAGCTAACCTTGTGGACAATGACTGCTGTTCCCCAAACTAACAATCCCCTTTCTGTTTACCACAATCTTTTTCCTATCAGATGCATATGACTTGAAAATAGAATTCCCCTAATTCTAATCATTTTCTCCAATTTCTGTTTTGCCATTCAGTCTTCTTTCCTCTGTTCTCCCACATATAGTTTTTTCATATATCTACTCAGTCATACCAAACAAAGAATATCATTCAAAGTAAAAATTATCCATACAGATTGAAAATATGATCATCTTAATATCAGTATTAATTTGGTTATTACAGACAAGGGAAATATCCCCTATATTTTTGGCCAAGTGTACATTAAATATACTACTCTTCTGTTCATATTCTTATTTTGTGTCGCGCTAATAGATTCCTTTTAAATGTGCATGTAGTCCATCTTCAGATTAGAGTCTTGAGCATGATTAGATGTTTATCTAGAGGTGGGTGTTTGACCTGGCAGTTGGGAATGCATGGGTTCAAGTCCTAGCTCTGCTTTGGACTGTAGCTTCTTGCTAATATGCTCCCTGGGAGGCAGCAGGTAATGACTCCAGTAGTTGGCTCTCTGTCACCCGTGTAAGAGACCTGGATTGAGTTCCTAGCTTCTGGCCAAAGCCTGGTCCAGCTTCAGGTGTGAACATTTAGGGAATGAACCAGTGGATGGGAGATTTCTTTCTCCTGCCAGACCACCACTCTTTCTCACTTTCTCATTCTCCCTCACTCCCTTACAAATAAATAAAACAAATAATTTTTTTAGAGAAAGAAGCTTACCTAAATATAAAACTCTAGTGATACCAAAACGGTATACAGGGGGCCAGCCTTTTAGCATACCAGGTTAAGCCACAGCTTGCAATCTTGACTCCCATATAAGCACTGGTTCAGTTCCAGCTGCTCCATTTGTGATCCAACTCTTTGCTAATGTCCCTGGGAAAGCAGCAGAAGATGGCCCATGTGATTGAGTCCCTGCCACCTGCGTGGGAGACTAGAGAGAGTTATAGGCTCCTGGTTCAGACTGCCCAAACCCTGGCCACTGTGGCCATTTGAGGAGTGAACCAGTATGGATGGAAGATTCTCTCTCTCTCTCTCTCTCTCTCTCTCTCTCTCTCTCTCTCTCTCTCACTATAGTTCTCACTCTGTCTCTCTTCCTCTCTCTGTAACTCTGCCTTTCAAATAAATAAATCTTTAAAAAAGGCATACCTTCAAATAATTCTGGGTACAAAATACTTTGATTTTAATAAATAAACTGATAAAAATGTTCATAAGTTTTAAAACATAGACAACCAAGAAAATAGTACTAAAATTAGAGCCCCTTTTTAAAACTGCACTTCATTTATATAAAATGTATTTGTAAACTAGCCCTGATAAAAATATTTAGCAAGTTGGACTGCTACTAATGAAACAATAAATTATTTCTTTTACCATTAATAACAATTTGAAATTTTAAAGAAATTTTGATTATTTGATAACTAATGATAAAATGGAATTTCTTCATTAAAAACCAATTGAAGGTGTATAAATTCAGACCAGTCAAAGCTTTTAATTTCTTTTGGAGGCCGAGACAGAGAAGCTCTTGCATCTGCTGGTTCACTCCCCAGTTGCTTCCAGAGACTGAGGTTAGGTTGGGACTGAAGCCAGGAGATGAAAAGTCAATCCAGGTCTCCCAAGTGGGTGCAGAAGCCCAATTATTTGAACCATCGTCGGATGCCTCCCAGGATCTGCAATAGCAACAAGCCCTAAGCAGGGGGCAGAGCCAGAAATTGAACCCAGTTTCTTAGATGTGGGCCAAGGTATGACAACCACTGTGTTAGATGTCCACCCTGAGAGTTTTGAATGTGTCCTCAGCATAGAAAGAAATTGCCAATATTTTCCCAAACTTATCAGAATGCTATTCTGTATTTACATAGAGTACTTTTAAATATTTAAAAATAAAAACTTCCTGCTGATCTCAAACATTTGCTTTTTGTAGTAATATGTGACAAAAATGTAAATTAATTATTCTAAATCATATTTTAAAGTTTTTTAAAATTTATCCAAATGTCTTTTCACCTTCTTGTTTTATGTTGTGCTTTCTATAACACTTTTCAAATGAGAAATGTCAGCTCTGTTTTAGCTTTAACAGTGTGTGGCTCTCAGATAGAGTTTAGGGTTAATTGGGATTTTCTTCCTAGTAACATTCTGAAAATTAAAGAGAAAGTTTATCAATAAATGAGTATTATCACTTCCATTTCTGCTGTTCCCTCGAATTAATTCTGGGAGTCTGACTTTTATCTTTCATAAGAGTTATTGCAAAGTATAAAATTCTTAACTATAGTAATATTCTTGAACATAATTTTCTTTTTAATGAGAAAAGTATGGCATCTTTAGATGTTTTATGGCACTTTTAAAGGTAAATACTATGTGGCTACAAAAATTAAATGGAAAAATTTTCATAATACAATTAAATTACCAGGCTGCAAATGTGCTTTTCATCCTTGGTTTAATGTGTATGTCAGTGGCTACGAAAAAGACAAAGAACAGAATTTAACAGAAATGAATGTTACCTTTCTGCATATAGTTTTACAAATATTTAATAAGAACCATACAGTAAAATTTCTGGAGAAAAAATGTTTGGATTTAGTGTAAGTGAGTAATAACTTTGAGAAAATGAATTAAAAGGATGCTTTAGAGTTTGTGGAAAATGGTATTAAAGGATAAGTTTATTTTTTACAAAAATTGAAATGTATCCATAGTTTTTTCATAATAAACATTTCCCATGAACTTTTTGAAGATCCCTTAAATACATGGATTTCAAATTTCTTTACATCAAAATAAATTTATTTCAATTCCATTATCCATAAAATTAAAAAATGTATTAATTTGAGAACAAGAGAGAGGGAGAGAGAGAGAGAGAGAGAGAGAGAGAGAGAGAAGCTCCCAATTGCCGGTATTTTCCCAAATTCCTGCAGTGGCAGTGGGTGTGGGAAGCCTGGAAAAGGGGCTGCGCTTGGAGCCAACACAGTCACATCAGCCAGCACCACCACTTCTCAAGGTTTGCATTAGAAGGACGCTGGAGACAGAGATGGGTATCAAACCCATGCTCTCTGATGTAGGATGAGGGCATCCTATTTAGCTTAACCACTAGCTCAAAGGCCCACTCTCCATGAACTTCTTTTTTTTTTTTTTTTTGACAGGTGGAGTGGACAGTGAGAGAGAGAGAGAGAGAGAGAGAGAGGTCTTCCTTTACCATTGGTTCACCCTCCAATGGCCACTGCGGCTGGCACGCTGCAGCCAGTGCACCACGCTGATTTGAAGCCAGGAGCCAGGTGCTTCTCCTGGTCTCCCATGCAGGTGCAGGGCCCAAGGACTTGGGCCGTCCTCCTCTGCACTTCCAGGCCACAGCAGAGAGCTGGCCTGGAAGAGGGGCAACTGGGACAGAATCCAGAGCCCCGACCGGGACTAGAACCCGGTGTGCCAGTGCCGCAAGGCGGAGGATTAGCCTATTGAGCCACGGCACCAGCCTCTCCATGAACTTTTTAAAACTTCCTCATATATATATATATATATATATATATATATATATATAGGGTTGTCTACCATATTCAAGGAAGAGTGTCCAGTATTCCCTTTGCTGATTAGGTCATATCTGAGTGGCTGTGTTTGATCTAATCATCACAATTTCTATTTCTTTTAAAAGTGACACAGACCAGGGTTTCCTATACCATTTTAACTGTTATTGAGGAAAGGAAGTTTCCATGACCATCTAATAAATTAAGCACTTTTTCTTTTCTGCAGTTCTTCTCAATGCTTTTAATATGCTAAGGATTTGGCATCTCTATAAGAAGATACAGTATGCACATTTTTTATTTATTTAATTTTATTTTTTATCATTTTATTTGTAAGTCAGAGTTACACAGAGAAGGAAAGGCAGAGAGGAGAGAGGTCTTCCATCCGCTGGTTCACTCCCCAACCAGCTGCAATGGCCAGAACTGCTCTGATCCAAAGTCAGGAGCCAGGAGCTTCCTCTGGGTCTCCCATGCAAGCACAGGGGCCCTAGACTTGGGCCATCCTCCACTGCTTTCCCAGGCCATAGCGGAGAAGTGAGTCAGCACAGCGCTGGCCCCGTATGCACATTCTTTAAAATAATTGACTATAGAAGTCCTTTTTAAAACAATATACCTATTTCCACCTGGAGAAGTAGGTGAGAAACAACTGAATTCCAGAGGATGTTTTCTGCAGAAAATGCTGATCTAGTCGATTGGAGCTTGGCTAAAGAATAGGCAGGAAAACACTCTGCAAGTCCCTGCCTGATCTCTTCAGCACATCAGTCACTCTCTGGTGTCTCTGTGTGACCTTGACTTTGTCTTATATTGATACCAAAGGAAAAATATGTTTCTTGCCTTATGGAATATCTGAGGCAGAACTAAGGACAAATTTGCTTAGTACAATGTAAAAGTGTCATAATGAAAGGCCAAAACTGGGGTCGAGGAATGCATGCAAACTTTTGAGGTGACATCTGTTTTCCATTAATACAGAAAGATTCTGGGGGAATGAGTGCACAGAAATAAAGTTTGTTATTGAGTGGTTCATAGCTTCAGATCTCTATGAATGTGAAAGTTTTAATCACATTTTCTTTGGGGGTATGTAGCACAATGGAATACCATAATTTATAATGCACAAAATGAGTCCAATAGATGCCAGATGATCTTCCAATTAGAGATTCCTAGAGCTATGGAGTACCCTCAAAAGCCAGCCAGTCCAGCTACTCATCTGAGGATTGAATTCCCTGTAAACTGATCCCCCGCCCCTCTCCCCCAATGGTTCGGTGGCCAGGAGATCACAATTTCCTCTCCTGTGATAGTGTCCAAGCAGAGGAGGAAGGGCCATGTCAGAGGTGCAAAAAGACATTGTGTAAGACATTAGACAAAGGGAGCATTGCAGCCCCCTCTTTGCTAATATGTCATATCTCTGATGTGAAGGCTGAAGAAGTATCTTTAAACTGTGCATATTTTATGTAGATGATCTTATGGTAATCTGCATAATACAATTCTAGGCATTGTTGCATCAGGTTTTTTTAAAGATGCTATTTATAGACGGGTTCTGTTCACACTGTCTACACACATCTCAGAGGGGAAATGGTTCAATGAGTAAATGGAGGAGAGCTCATGCTTGACAAATGTCCTGAAAAATCAATAGCAGGTCTGTTTTATCTTTTATTATTTCCTGATGTCTTATCAATATCTGGTCTGATGCAGACATCTGTAATGCTGAGAAGTCCCTGCCTGAAGCTGATGCCACTTTTAGCTTAGCCAGCTGACAGATTCTGCATTATTCCTTTCCTCCCATCTTTCGTTTCTCAGATACTGTTGATGAGTTTGGAGGGTGCTTGGGATTCCTACCTATACTAGAAAAGCATGAACAAGGGAACTTTGGATAAATCAAGGGAACTTCAGATAAATTCAGGGAATCTAGAACAAAAAGATATTGTACCTTAATGCAATGCCATACGAAAATGTCAGCTGAGATACTCATTCAATAGATATCATACTCCACCATGAAGGACAGGGTTATGATGTAGGAATCGTGAAGGATTTAGATATAGAGAGAAATGTTAATGAGTCTTGAATCTTTTTCTACACTCTGAGTAGGTAAAGAAGAAGGTGCTTGCCCTTTAACTTCTACTCAGTTAGAAGAGGATTCAGGGGATTTCTCAAAGATGTTCACTGCATTTGCAGGGCACAATGGTCTGGTGAGGAATCCCACCTGAGAACCATAAAGGGACAAAACTATGGTTGGTTTGTTGCTCTGAAGGCAAAGCATGGTTGGGTTGGTTGGGTTGAGAACAACCAGCCTCCCTCCCAGAGTTTATTATAGGAAAAAAACAAAATCAAAAACAAAGGCTGATATTTGTTCTACTCATGCACTGGCTAAAAATCAGAGGAAGCTGATTTGAGAGAGGCTCAGGATATTGTTCTCAAGCCTTTGAAAAGGGTGGATCCCCCAGTTAGAGAGAAACTTGAAGAGCCCAAGTCCATTGGATGCCATGGGCTGAAGAAGACAAAAGAAATCAACCAAAATAAAGATGGACTGCCCCCTACAGGGAACTGTAGGGAAAAGGTGTGTCCTATGATGGAGGGGGAACTTTGGAGACACTATGACAGTCTACCCCATCCCAATTCCATAATTGAAAAAACAATGTCTCAATTTCAAAGAGAGAGAGCTCTTTGTCTACTCATTATTATTTTCCTTCTTTTACTTCCTCTGACCATGGTGGGATCAAAGGGTGTGGTAATATGGGCTGGGAACAAAGGCTGGGGTAAGATGGGATGGGTTGGGGTAAAGAAGCACAGACCAGAGCTGGGAAAGTTGGAAGTCTGAACTTTGAATAGGGGTTAAATTTTTGTGATGAGGAAGTACACAACTGATGCAGTGATTAAGTTGCTGCTTGGGCATCTCACATAGCATATTAAAGTGCCTGGGTTCAAGTCCTGGTTTAGCTCTCTATTTCAGCTCCCTGGTAATGCACACTCTGAAAGGCATCAGGTGATACCTAAAGTACTTGGGTCTCTGCCATACTTAAGAGACCCAGACTGGGGCCGGCGCCGTGACTCACTAGGTTAATCCTCCATCTGTGGTGCCGGCACTCCGGGTTCTAGTCCCGGTTGGGGCGCCGGTTCTGTCCTGGTTGCTCCTCTTCCAGTCCAGCTCTCTGCTGTGGCCTGGGAAGGCAGTGGAGGATGGCCCAAGTCCTTGGGCCCTGCACTCGCATGGGAGACCAGGAGGAAGCACCTGGCTTCAGATCGGCGCAGTGCGCCAGCCGTGGCGGCCATTTTGGGGGTGAGCCAACAGAAGGAAGACTCTCTCTGTCTCTCTCACTGTTTAACTCTGCCTATCAAAAAGAGAGAGAGAGAGAGAGAGAGAGAGTGAGAGAGAGAGAGAGAAAGACTCAGATTGAGCTCCCTGCTCCTCTCTTTGACCTGGCCCCTTCCAGGCTCTTGAAGTGAACTAACAGATGGAAGATCCGTTTTCTCTCTTCTCTCTCTCTCTCTCTCTCTCTCTCTCTCTCTCTCTCTCTCTCTGGAAGATCCGTTTTCTCTCTCTCTCTCTCTCTGGAAGATCCGTTTTCTCTCTCTCTCTCTCTCTCTCTCTCCCACACACACACTCTCTTTCTGTCTCTCTCTCTCTCTCTCTGGAAGATCCGTTTTCTCTCTCTCTCTCTCTCTCTCTCTCTCTCTCTCTCACACACACACACACACTCTCTCTCTCTCTGGAAGATCCGTTTTCTCTCTCCCTCTCTCTCTCTCTCTCTCTCTCTCTCTCCCACACACATTCTCTCTCTCTCTGGAAGATCCGTTTTCTCTCTCTCTCTCTCTCTCTCTCTCTCTCTCTCTCTCTCTCTCCCACACACACACACTCTCTCTCTCTCTCTGGAAGATCCGTTTTCTCTCTCTCTCTCTCTCTCCCACACACACACACACTCTCTCTCTCTCTCTGTTTCCCTCCCTCCATTTAAAGCAAATAAAATATATTTTTTAAAGATTTATTTTATTTATTTGAAATACAGAGTTACAGAGAGAGGTAGAGAAAGAGAGAGGTCTTCCATCCACTGGTTCACTCCCTAGATGGCCACAATGGCCGGAGCTGCACCAATCCTAAGCCAGTTACCAGGAGCTTCTTCTGGGTCTCCCACACGGGTGCAGGTCCTTGGGCCATCTTCTACTGCTTTCCCAGGCCATAGCAGAGAGCTGGATTGGAAGAGGAGCAGCCAGGACTAGAACTGGGATGCCTGCACTTAAGGCCAGGGCTTTAACCCGCTACGCCACAGCACCAGCCCCTAAAATACATTTTTAATTGTGGTAATTACAATGGCCTAGAAGTATGTACTGACCAGAGTAGTTTTCATTATCTGAAAGTGAATAAGAAAATATCATTTACTCATGATTATATTCATGATAACGAGTCTTTCATTGCTGCTTTTTCAGTATAATGGCTCCATTTTTTTTTTTTTTCCCCAAGTGAGAACCAGAGTAAGCAGCAGGATCCCAGAGGTCTCCAGACAAGGTGTGCACAGTGGTGGTGACCTGTTCAGGTGAGAGCTGACGGGACCATCTGAAAGTCTCTACAGGAAAGCCTGGGAAGAACAAAGCAGTAGCTGCAGATACTAGGAGGACAATTGATAATCAGGAACCAGGTATCCCCACCTAACGTCCCCTGATGTCAGGATTTTAGGTATAATTCGGGAAATCAAGGAGGAGGAGGGAATTCTCACTTGATGGAAAAACTCTTGAGTTGGCAGTTGATAGACTCAGTGGACTCAGAATTCATCTTTGCTATCATCTTGAAATCGAAATTACATTGAAGAATAGGAAAACTCAGTTACTTTCCAGGATGTCAGCTTGAAGCCTACGGAAGTCTACCTATGACATTCAACATACCTCAACTGAATCCACAATCTTCACCACATTCCCTTTCTCTCTTGGTTTCACATCGGTTGAAAATATTTGAAGAATACATTTCCTGGGTTGTTCACGTGGCATAGTGGTTACGATGCCCCTTGGGATGCTCTCATCACTTCTTGTAGTGCTGGGTTTGAGTTCTGGCTCTGTTTCCAATTTCAGCTTCCTTGAAGGCAGCAGTAAAGTACTTGGGTCCCTGCCACCCATGTGGGAGACATGGATTGAGTTCCCAGCTCCTGACTTTGGCCTGGACCAGCCCCAGTTGTTGCAAGCATTGGGAGTAAACCAGCAGATGGGAGTTCCCTATGTTTGTGCTCTGTGTGTGTGTGTATGTGTGTGTCTTTTCCCAACCCCCTTCTCTCACTCTCAATCTTTCTGTCTTTCAAATAAGAAAGAAAAAAAAAATTGGGATATGCTTTAAAACAAACAAAAAAATTCATTTTCTTCTATCACCATGACACTTCAATTCTTAAACACACCAGGATAGAAAACAATTGCTTCTGTGGGAAGAAGAATTGCTTTGCAGCTCCCACACAAAATCTTGGCTGAAACTCAGCTGACTGATATGTACCAGAGAGATGGGGATGAGCTCCGATAAAGAATTCCATTTTATCTTTATAGAGCAGAGGTCTGAATTCTGGCCACACAGGAGAATTATCTAAAAAGTCATTTCGAAACCCTAATTCTGGAACCCTACAATCAATAAAATCATAATTTTCTAGGTTGAATACTGTAAATCCAGAAATGATATGCAACCAAAACGATTGTTTTTGTTTGGTGTCTAGCATCAGTTTTGATTGCACAGTGTCCAGGTCTTAACAATTTTTTACTATTTTGACTATCACTTCTAATTATATTACATGGTACATAACACATTGAATTTTTCATTTTCATTTTATTTGAAAAGCAGAGAGAGAGAGAAGGAGACAGAGAGAGAAGCAGAGAAATATCTTCTATCCACTGTTTCATTCCCAGACAGGATTGGGGTAGGTCAAAGCCAGGAGCCAGGTTACAAGAACACAACCACTAAAGACATCATCTGCTGCCTGCTACGGTGGGCATTAATAGGAAGCTGGGTCAGAAGTGAAGGAGCCAGGACTTGAATTGGGCTTTCTGTTATGGGATGTGGACATCACAAGTGGCAATTTAACCTCTGTGCCAGACACCAGCCCAGATATATTAAATTGAAATATTATTTCACCTTGTTTCTAAAACTACATCAGAAAACTAAAAAAGAATTAGGATGTGTTCAGTAGGGAACAGAATAATTAAGATGAAAGGTAAAGTATTTTGCTTAACCTGTATAAACTGTCTAAAACACTGGTAATAGAATTTGTAGACAAAGTTTCAGTGTTTATTTATAGCCTCCTGTTTTCATATATTCATTCATAAAGAAACATTTGTGGTAAATTTGTGCCAGTTTTCTTAAATATATTCTTCACTTCCCTTAAGAAGTTTTGACATACATAGCTGGTTGTCTTCCAATAATTTTTTTTTGTAGCTCTTACTAACAGAACTTGAATTTTTAGGGGGTAGCCATGAGCCCAGTAAAACCCTCAATTCTCATGTTTCCTAGAAGTGAGGATAGCCAAGTGACACAATTATGGTCAATGGTAAGAGGAAAGGTGGCTACCAGGTGGGAGATCCAGAAAAACTACTATATTTTGATAAACTATTGATTATACTAATCTTGTGTCTATCTTTTTGCCTGTTGCTTTTTTACATTACTCCTGGTCTCAATGCAGATGAGATGAATGGAGGTGTGGCAGACTTTTTGTGACCAGGGATTATATGCTATGGATAAAGGAACAGGAAGCTAAAAGAAGCCTGGTTTCTTGAGTATCATCTCTTGACTTCATCTGAATTCCCAGTCTCAATTATTTGGGTAAAATAAAGCCATCTATGTATGTGATGTTCTGTTATATGGAGTCAAATGCAATCATGACTGATAGAAGAATTGAAATCCAGGCAATATAGGAGTCCTCAAAAATAAAGTTCTTGAAAATAACTATTATGAAAAAATTATGCATGGATTTTCAAATTTTTGAATCAAAATAAATTAATCTTTTTTCCAATTTTTCAGAAACTTTTTGGAGAATCCTCATCCCTCTTTGTAATCAGGATTGGCACATCGCTCTCAGACTGTAATGAATAATTTTCTATTCCACAATATGTCACATCTTCCCATCTCACTTCTCCTTAAGAATTTACTCCTTCTACTTGTAATGTTTATTCTTCCCTTATCTCTTTCTCTAATCCCATCTTAGTTTAAATGCCCCAAGATTGTCTCTGCAACTAGAGCTAAGTGTTGTTTGCCCCATGTTCTCAAGACATTTGGTGTATAGCATTATTCTGGATTGTAATTATTCATCTCCTCACTATACCATAACCCCCTGGAGGGCACAAATGGTGTCATACCAATATTAACACTCTATGCACCCCACTTAACACATGCTAAGCTCTCAATAACTATTTACTAAATGAATGCTGACTCAGTTATCTACTCTTCAGGGAAAACAAATTGCAGCTTAAAACTACACAAACTAGCAACATCGAGTCAAGAAATATTTTTCCTGAAAAATGTATCTACCCATGTTTGAAGTTTGATGTTTGAAGCATGCATTTTAGCCAGAATCTACATACAACTGCAAGTGTAAGCATACAGCATTCTTCTTACAGGAGAGGAAATGCGGTTCCTGATCAATACACACAGTCCCTAAGCTTTTCACATACTACTCTAGGTATCTTAGCTTGGGCATCCCTAGAAGCAGACACTGAGAATGATTTCAGTGCATGTAGTTTTGTTTAGAGGTATCCCAAGGAAAACCCTGGTAGGAGAATGAGACAGGGAAGGGAAGGAGGCCAATGAACAGTGCATTACCAAGCAAGGTACCCTCCAGGCTACTCAGGCTCAGTCCTTCCTAAGAGCTATGGGAGATAGTGTGAAATCTAGAAAAATATTGCATCCTCAGTGGAGGAAGCCAGAATTTTAGTCCCCAGGTTCCATCATCATCAGGTGAGGACTGCTCCGAGAGGCGGTAACATTTCAGCATTTCTGGCCTGATCACACTTTGGCAGAGGGAAAGTCCTTAATTGAAAGCTGCAGGTATTTGCACAAGAAAGCCTTAGGCATGAACTGGAAACACTTGTGCCAAGAAATGTGACTGGGGCAGTGACATCTGTTTCATCAGGTAAGCTAGCAAATAAATGAAAAAACATGTTCAACAGTCATATTCCAAATGTTCCAAATGATGCAAAGACAATTTTCATAGTTTATGATTTAGACTGAAAATCAATATTTAAGTAAGGATTTTAAGTACTGAAGTAAGAATATTTAAGTTAAGATTTTATAGATTATTTACAGGAAAATATGTCCTTGGAGGAAGAATTATGTGAAGTTTAGAGTGAATAAGAGAAGATAGAGTAGCGCTAACATCTTTATACAGGTAGCTCTTGGTGGACTTGAAATAAACAAGGATGTAATAAAAAATGCATCCAGAGTTTCCATAGCTCCAAGCTGGGTGCCTACACTGCTGCCTAACTTCTCACATCCCACTGTGAAATGCATCCTGTAATGTACTCAATCCCTTCATACTCAAGTTGGACAAAGTCCTTTTTACTTTAGAGTATGCTCATCAGAAACAAATTCTAGAACTAAAGGGATTAAAAGGGCCCATGGAAAAAAATGGAATTAAAAGATTAGTTAATTCTTAGCAAAAAATTAGAAATTTGTGTATCTTTTTTATAACACATATTTTCCATGAACTTTTGAATATTGTTTGTATGCTTCCTGAATTTAGAATAATTATTCCTAGGTCCCACCTACCCATCCACAAGCAGGGGCCAACTTGTTCCCTACGGCAGTTTTGGGGAGAGGGGATTATTGCTATATTCTCCATCTAAGGCTTGATCAGAGCTGTTTGAATCCACATTATTTTTTAAAAAAATATGCTGGCCGGCGCCGTGGCTCACTAGGCTAATCCTCCTCCTGCGGCGCCAGCACCCCCGGTTCTAGTCCTGGTCAGGGCACCGGATTCTGTCCCGGTTGCTCCTCTTCCAGTCCAGCTCTCTGCTGTGGCCTGGGAGTGCACTGGAGGATGGCCCAGGTCCTTGGGCCCTGCACCCGCATGGGAGACCAGGAGGAAGCACCTGGTTCCTGGCTTCGGATCAGCGCAGCACACTGGCCGCAACATACCAGCCAAAGCAGCCACTTGGGTGGTGAACCAATGGAAAAAGGAAGACCTTTCTCTCTGTCTCTCTCTCTCTCACTGTCTAACTCTGCCTGTCAAAAAAATATGCTGCTTGTCAAAGCTTCTTTTTTACTTCTATAAAGGGAACAAATTTCATGTATCTCACATATACAGTTTTAACAGCATATGATACTTCCCACCCACTGTACCCTCTCTCCTACCCTCCCTCACTCATTTTTCATCTCAAGAGGAAGCTCTTTTATACCTCAAATGTGCTCCCTTCCAGAAGACACCTAAACTCACTTTATACACATATGATTAACTCTATGTTAAATAAAGAGTTCAACAAACAGTATGGAGAAGAGAGAAAAAAAAAAACTGTTCCTCAGCAGTCAAGACAAGAGCTGTTCAAATCATTGCTTCTCAAAGTGTCAATTTCACATCTAAAGATTTCCTTTTAGGTGCTCTATTAGTTAGCACAGATCAGGAAGAACATAAGGTATTTGTCTCTTTGGGACAGGCTTATTTCACTAAGTATAATGCTCTCCGTATTCATCCATTTTGCTGCAAATGACTAGATTTCATTTTTTACCACTGTACAGTATTCCATAGAGTACATATCCCATAATTTATTTATCCAGTTTTCAGTTGATGGGCATTTAGGCTGATTCCATGTCTCAGCTATTGTGAATTGAGCTGCAATAAACATGGGGTTTCAGATAACTCTTATTTGTTGATTTCATTTCCCTTGGGTAATTCCCAGTGTGGGATGACTGGGTCATATGGTACGTCTATATTCAGATTTCTGAGGTATCTCCAAATTGTCTTCCATAGTGGTTTTACCAGTTCACACTTTCAACAGTGGATTAAGGTACCTTTTTCCCCACAACCTTGCCAGAATTTGTTGTTTGTTGATTTTTGTATGAAAGCCATTCTAACTTGGATGAGGTAAAACTTCACTATGGTTTTGATTAGTGTTTCCCTGATGGCTAGTGATCCTGCACATTTTTCATGTGTTTTGTTGGCTATTTGGATTTCCTCTTTTGAGAAATATTTGTTTAGGTCTTTTGTTCATTTCTTAACTGGATTGTTTATTTTGTTGTGTAGTCTCTTGATCTCTTAATATATTCTGGGTTTGACCCTTTATCAGTTGCATACTTTGCAAATAATTTCTCACATTCTGTTGGTTTTTCTTCACTTTTCTGAGTGTTTCTTTTGAAGTACAGAAACTTCTCAATTTGATGTAATCCCACTTGTTAATTTTGGCTTTGATTGACTGCGCTTCTGGGGTCTTTTCAAAGAACTCTTTACCTGTGCCAATATCTTGCAAAGTTTTCCTAATATTCTCTAATAATTTGATGCTATCAAATCACAGAGGTCTTTAATGCATTTTGAATGGATTTTTTGTCTAAGGTGTAAGGTAGGGATCCTGTTTCATACTTCTACATGTGGGAATCATTTTCCCAGCACCATTGTTGAAGAGATCATCCCCATCGCTGCTCTGCTTTTTGGCTAAGATCAAGTATAGAGACTGTCCCAGCTTGAGGGATTGGATTAAGCTCCTTAGTCAAATATAAGTTGTTTACAGATGCTTGGATTGATTTCTGGCATTTCTGTTCTGTTCCACTGCTCTACTCATCTGTTTTTGTACAAGTACCAGGCTGTTTTGATTATAACTGCCTTGCAGTATGTCTTGAACTCTGCTATTGTGATGCCTCTAGCTTTGTCTTTATTGTATGAGATTGCTTTAGTTATTCAAAGTTCCCTGTGTTTCCAAAGAATTTAGCATCATTTTCTCTAGATCTGAAAAGAATTTTGATTGGTGTGGCATTGAATATATAAATTGTTTTTGGAAGAATCTATATTTTGATATTGATTCTTCCAATCCATGAACATGGAAGATTTTTCCATTTTTTGTATCTTCTTCTACTTCTTTCTATAATGTTTTATAATTTGATATTTGGCATCCTTGGTTAAATTTATTCCAAGGTATCTGATTTTTTTTAAGCTATTGTGAATGGGATTGATCTTAGGAGTTCTTTCTCAACCATGGCATTGTCTGTTTATACAAAGGCTATTGATTTTTTGTGTATTCATTTTATATCCTGCTACTTAACCAAACTCTTCTATGAGTTACAATAGTCTTGGTGGAGTCTTTTGGACCCCATATATAAAATCATGTCATCTGCAAATAGGGGTAATTTGACTTCATTTTTCCCGATTTGTTTCCCTTTGATTTCTTTTTCTTGCCTAATGGTTCTGGTTAAAACTTCCAGGACTATATTGAATAGCAGTGATGAGAGCGGGCATCCTTGTCTGGTTCCTGATCTCAGTGGGAATGCTTCCAACTTTTCTCCATTTAATAGGACACTGGCTGTGGGTTTGACATAAATTGGCTTGATTATGTTGAGGAAGGTTCCTTCTATACCCAATTTGCTTAGAGTTTTTGTAATGAAAGTGTGTTGTATTTTATCAAATTCTTTCTCTGCATCTATTGAGATAATCATATGGTTTTTGTTCTGCAGTTTGTTAACTAGATGAATCACATTGATTTGTAAATGTCCAACCATCCCTACTTACCAGCAATAAATCCCACTTGTTCCAGGTGGAGGATATTCTAATGTGGTGTTGGATTCAATGGGCTAGTAATTTGTTGAGGATTTTTGCATCTATGTTCATCAGGGAAACTGGTCTGTAGTTCTCTTTCTCTGTTGTGTCTTTTCTGAGTTTAGGAATTAAGGTGATGCTTGGCTCCATAGAAAGAATTTGGAAAGGATTCCCTCCCTTTCAACTGTTCTGAATAACTGGAGAAGAATTGAAGTTATTTCTTCTTTAAATGTCTGGTAAAATTCAGCATTGAAGCCATCTGATCCTGGGCTTTTCTTAGTTGGGAGAGTCTTTATTACTGATTCAATTTCCATCTTGGTAATGGGTCTGTTTAGACTTTCTGTGTCTTAATGGCTCAATTTAGGTAGGTTGTATGTGTCTAGGAGTCTATCCATTTCTTCTAGGTTTCCCAGTTTGTTGGTGTACAGCTCTTTGTAGTAATTTCTGATGATTCTTTGTGTTTCTGTGTTGTCTGTTGTTACATTCTCTTTTTCATCTCTAATTTTTTTGATTTGGGTCTTCTCTCTCCTTTTTTTTTTTTTTTTTTTTTTTTTAGTTAGGCTAATGGTGTGTCAATTTGGTTTTTCTCAAAAAACCAGCTCTTCATTTTGCTGATCTCTTGTATTTTTTGTTTCAATTTTGTTGATTTCTTCTCTAATTTTAATTATTTCTCTTCTCCTACTAGATTTGGGTCTGATTTGCTGTAGTTTTTCTAGATCTTTGTGATGCACTGATAGCTCATTTATTTGGTACTTTTCCAATTTCTTGATGTAGGCACTAATTGCTATAAACTTTCCTTAACACTGCTTTTGCTGTATTCCATAAGTTTTGATATGTTGTATTGTCATCTTCATTTGTTTCCAGAAATTTTTTGATTTCTGTTCTGATTTCTTCTATGATCCAGTGTTCATTCAAGGGTATCTTGTTCAGTTTCCATCTGCTTGCATATGTTCTAGGGATTCCTGAGTTGCTGATTTCTACCTTCACTCCTTTGTGGTCTGAGAAGATACATGGTGTGATTTTGTTTTTGTTTTTGTTTTTTTTTAATCTGCTGAGACTTGCTTTATGGTCTAGCGTGTGATCGATCCTAGAGCAAGTTCCATGCAGTGATGAGATGTGTATTCTGCAAAACTGTGGGATGAAAAGTTCTGTGGATATCTGTCAGGTCCTATTGGTCTGTAGTGTCAATTAACTCTGCTGTTTCCTTCCTGGTTTTCTGTCTGGTTTATCTGTGCATTGCTGAAAGTGGGGGTATTAAAATCCCCCATTACTATTGTATTTGAGTATATGTCTATTTTTAGGTCCCTTGACATTTCTTTTAAATAGGCAGGTCTCCTGTAATTAGGTGCATTATTTTTTTCTGGTTTTTTGACAGGCAGAGTTAGACAGTGAGAGAGAGAGAGACAGAGAGAAAGGTCTTCCTTTTTCCGTTGGTTCACTCCCCAAGTAGCTGCTACGACCAGCACACTGCACCGATCCAAAGCCAGGAGCCAGGTGTTTCTCCTGGTCTCCCATGTGGGTGCAGAACCCAAGGACCTGGGTCATTCTCCACTGCACTCCTGGGCCCCAGCAGAGAGCTGGACTGGAAGAGGAGCAACCGGGACAGAATCCAGTACCCTGACCAGGACTAGAACCCGGGGTGCTGGAGCCGTAGGCAGAGGATTAGCCTAGTGAGCAGCGGCACCATCCAGGTGCATATACATACATCTTTCTGTTGAAATTATCCTTTAATCATTACATAGTGCCCTTTGTCTCTTTTAACAGTTTTTGTGCTAAAGTCTGTTTTGTCTGATACTAGAATGGCTATACCAGTTCTTCTTTGGTTTCTGTTGGCATGGAATATCTTTTTCCAGCCTTTCACTTTCAGTCTTAATGCATCTTTGTTGGTGAGATGTGTTTCTTGTAGGCAGCAAATAGATGGGTTTTGTTTTTTTAATTTGTTCAGCTAGTCTGTATCACTTAACTGTGGGTTGAGGCCATTTACATTCAAGATGACTATTGACAATTTCTTTGCTTTGACATTTTCCATAAATATTCCTATTTTTTTACTGTGGATTTCCTTTTTACTTCTACTGGGATATTTACTTCCTTTACCTTCTTTCATAGTGATGACCATGTCTGTCTTTCTGTGTGCAGCACATCCTTTAGCGTCTTGTGCGTGGCTGGGTGGCTTGTGACAAATTATTTCAACTGGCGTTTCCCTTGTGCACATTTTAGAAACTTTTCTTTATGTTTTACTGTGGTGAGTTTGATTACAATGTGTTGTGGTGAAGATCTTTTTTGGTCATGTCTTTTAGGAGTTCTATATGCTTCCTGTACTTGGAGCCCCTTTCTTTCTCCAAATTAGGGAAGTTTTCTGTTATTATTTCAATAAAAAGGTCTTCTAAACCTTCTCTCTTTCCATGCCTTCAAGAACTCCTAGAACCCATATGTTGGGTTGTTTGATAATATCCTGCAGATTCCCAACAGTGTTTTTTAGTTTTCTAATTTCTTCTTCTTGTGTTTGGTCTGACCGTATAATTTCCTGTGCTTTCTCTTCTAAGTCAGATACTCTTTCTTCTGCTTCACCAATTCTGTTGTTAACACTTTCTGATGCACTTTTTATTTGTTCTATTGAATTCTACATTCCCAAGATTTCATTTTGATTTCACTTTAAGATCTCAACTTCATGGGAGAAATTTTCTTTCACGTCATGTATGGATTTCATTAGTATGTACATTTGCTTCTGATTACTTCTAAGTAATCCTATGATCAATTCTTTGAATTCCATTTCTGGCATTTCTTCAATCTCATCATCTTCACAATCTAATATTGTGGTGTTGTGTTCTTTTGGGAACATCATGTTATCTTCATTTTTTTCTTCTTGAATCGGTGCATTTGTTATCTGACATTTGTGGAGAAACTCTTTGGTTTCTTCTTGAGTGTTATCTTTCTATAGGTACCCTAATAACACTGTTGGTGGGAATGTAAACTAGTACAGTCATTGTGAGAGACAGTATGGGGATTTCTCAGAAATTTGATAATAGATATACTATATGACCCAGCCAGCCCACTCCTGGGAATTTACCCAAAAGAACTGAAATCAGCACATTAAAGAATTATCTGTACCCCCATGTTTGTTAAAGCTCAATTCATGATAGCTAAGAAAAGGAATCAACCCAGATGTCCATCAACTGATGACTGGATAAAGAAATCACGGTTTATGTACACCATGGAATACCACTCAGCCATAAAAAAGAATGAAATCTTGTCTTCTACAGTAAAATGGATGCAAATGGAAACCATAGTGTTTATTGAAATAAGCCAGTCTCAAAATATGAATATAAATATGTTTTCCCTAAAACATCACAGTTAATATGGAATACAAAAAATGTATGGGAATGAAATAGAAGTCTTGTGATGTGATTATCATCTTTAGCTCTTGTTTATACTCCTATAGAACTATAGTCTTTATACTCTTTACTTGTTGAATATTATGGTTAGTGGTGAATTAAGCCAGTTATTACAGAGTGGATTGAAATTATGTCATTGCAAAAATTAAAGAAAATGAAAAGAGAAAAGAAGGAAGGAAGGAGATTAAAGGGGGGGGGAGTCTGGTTATCTTCTTAAAACTGAAATACGTGAAATCTATTCTCTTTAAGGTAATAAAAATTCTAAAAAATAAAAAATAAAGGTTCATGGAAAAAATCAAAACATATGTTTCTCTGGATGACAAACAAAAAAATTAATTTTTTTTCCTAATTTTTCCAGTTTTTAAATGTTTTGCTTTTTTAAAAAATATGATGGGGAGTTTTTCCTGGCTTAATCAATATGTCCATTCAGCCAAAATAGTGCCTTTCTTATCACAACAAATTTTTATAAAATGAAGATATCCAAGAGGAAATGGTGCCTCATTATCTGAGCTCATTATCTTAGCCCTGGCTCCAGTGGTGGCCCAGGAAATTCTGTGTGATTTTTCTGGGAGCCGGCAGATGGGCTGATGGACAAATGCCCAGTTGCTTTTGGTAATTCTGACAAAGGCAGCCAGGCCAGCACATTCAGACATCCCACTCCTGACAGCAGGGACCACAGAGAAGTGAGGGCGGCATCTGTCTTTTCTAACTGATATAGACAGCAAACGAGAAAGTAGAACAGAGCATTATTCAAAATGCTAACAAAAGAAGAAGGAAATATACCTAATAAATTAAATTTATTATAATACAGATCCCTTAAAGTCAGAGAAAAAGAGACAAAGTCTCAGAATTTCCCATTCCAAAACTTGGTTGGTTTGGAAACAATGTATTCAGGTGGTTTTACTGAATTGAATCCATTTTGTTTCAAGTCTTAGTGTGCATAGACTCAGCTTTCAGGTTTCCAGCATCAAGCCTATTCTTGGATTTTAAGGCACAAATTTGAATCATTCAATACTTATGCATGTTGCTTGAAGTTTTTGGAAAAACTGATTTGTGTCCAAATATTACCAAAGACTCCAGATACTTGCCTCTGTCCGTGGTCTCCAGTTCAACAGAGTTTAGTAATGAGTGTCAATATAGCTTTGTCCAAAATTTTTACATGGCGACTTAAAGTCTTTTGTCATCCACAGTTATATATGATCTGCTGCTCATAAAACTAAAGCGTTGTTGGTTCTGTGTTTAGCTGTCCTCCTATAGGTTCCTATGGACTTTTTCCAGCCACTTTTATTGTATTCAATACTTTGGGATGGCTCTGTAAACAGATGAAGCCAATAATGTATTAACAGTACCAACTGAGAGAAAGTATGGTTAACTGAGGTTACTAAAAACAAAAAGCAATTCAAATCAATTGGCAATCTACAAAAAGAGTTAAAGATTTTAAAAGCTATTATTAAAATTGCTATATTGGTCTATTATGCTATATTATATGTGTGTACATATTGTATGTCCACATGGGGAAATTTTATTAAGAGTTTTATTTTAAATGGCTTATAGATAAGATTGTCCATAAATTTAAGCTGCTAAAATCAATCAAAGATACATTTTGATTTGTGGGACCTGAATCTGTGTATCATATGTTTTAGACTTGTTGGTAGAAAGAAACTAAAAACATTTTAAATGGTTGTGCTTAAGTTTACTGGCTAAACAAACTACACCATGTTAGATATTTAAGAGGTGTTTTCAAATACATGATTCTTAAAATTTATAGAAGGCATTGGACCTTCTGGTAAATGTTTTCTTAAGCTGTTATCTAATGGTTGAAACGGTTTGCTAAGTATTCATGTGATATTGCTATTGTCAGCAAGCGATCTAGGACTTGTTCCCTCATTTCTCTATTCTAAGCCCAACTTGTTCTTTCATTTCTCTATTCTCTTCAAGGTAGGAAACTAATTCTATTATGAAGGAATCTGTAGGATGCACAATTTAATCTTTAGACCTTATAAAAGAGATGGCTAACATTTTTCTGCAATAGCATAGCCAAAATAAGAACTCAAATAATAATCTCATAGCTAGATTCACTTCGCCATCAGCGAAGTATACAGTAAGTAGAAAAAACCTCCCTTTCAGACCAAAGGGAAAGAAAGTTTTAAAGTGAGAATATAATTTTCCTCATGGGCATTGTCTACCTTAGAAAAACTACTACAGAACATGCCTGTGACTATAGACTTGTAGTTCAGGCCACCGAAGATTAGAGATGGGACACGGGCACTCCCTTGACTTGCATCCTCTGGTCTGCTTTAACACAAACCAGGAGGAAAAGAAAGCTAGGCATCAGAAGCAATGGGTGGCAGGCCTATTAATGGCTGATCTGTACAGTGATCTGCCCTCAAGGAGACCCAACAGGCCAGTCCACTGCAGTGGCTTTCAATGTGGTAAGCCTAGGCTTCAGCAGAAGTCAGCTTGTGAAGAGCCCTGGCAGCTCTGCCAAGAGTTGGATCACTGGAAATGGACCTGCCCTGGAGTCGAAGGATGCCCAGGCCAGAGCCACAGATCTTATTGGCTCTAAGCTGAAAAGCCCTTCACTCAGCCCAACTTCCAAAGTGACCACTGCAGCTGAGGGGATGGTCAAGTAGGGTCAGCAACATTGCAGGCAGAACTGTAAATTTCTTGTTAGAGATGCCCCCTGCCTTTACCTGGCCAGCTCTCCTCCCAGGCCAGCCAAGTAATGAAAGTCAACAGAGTGCCTTCCCCTAGGAGGTTCACACCTCCCTTAGGATATACCCCATGTGAAGAGATATATAGGTCTGGGCCTCTGAATTTACAAGGCCTAAAGCCCACCAGATTATTATCAAGCCCCTTCTATCAGGTTCTATTTGCCTCTCAATCAGAAAACTTAATTGTAGCTTAGACAGCACCTTTCTTAGCTCCTCTAATAATGACTCTGTCCTTTGTTCTAGGCCCTGTCTAGTGCACTTGGGCCTCATTCCTTTGTAATCATAACCTCTACTCTACCACCAATGGCTCTACTCCCAACCTGTGTGTACTGATGGTCCTCTTCCCCACTTAATGCTGTATAATTGTTCAAACCTGGTAAATGCCACTCTTAGGATCATTGGTTACTATCCTCACTCTGTCTTTTATGACCTTGTCTAAATATGATCAGAGTCGGCAAACTTAGAAGGCTTCCATAGCCTTGGCAACTCATGACGACAGCCTAAGGTGGTTACTGGCACCATAAACTAGAGTGTCAATTTGTTGGGTCAACAACAGGAGCCACTGTGCACTTGCTCCTCATGTGGGATCTCTGTCCTTAATGTGCTGTACATTGTGATTTAATGCTATAACTAGTACTCCAACAGTATGTTTCACTTTGTGTTTCTATGTGGGTGCAAACTGTTGAAATCTTTATACTAAATTGATCTTCTGTATATAAAGAGAATTGAAAATGAATCTTGATGCAAATGGAAGGGGAGAGGGAGCGGGAGAGGGGAGGGTTGCGGGTGGGAGGGAAGTTATGGGGGGGGGGGGAAGCCATTGTAATCCATAAGCTGTACACTGGAAATTTATATTCATTAAATAAAAGTTAAAAAAAAAAAAAAACCATACTGCTGATTTTAGGAGTCCAAAATTAGTTTTCTTTCCTATAGAGCTGATTTAAAATCTACTTAAGCATCTATTCCTCATAATAACTCAATCCCAACACTTAACAGGAGCTAATGTCCATTTCACTAATTAACACAATGCTAAACTTATAGTTAGGAAGATACAACAAAATTCTTATACAATTACATTTCTTAAAGCCCAATGTTTCCATAAATTCATCTGCACCTCCATTTTGTTTTTTTGAAAGATATTGGCTAACTTCAAGAACCGCTAAAACCATTGTCATGTAAAAGAATGATTGAGGTTTGTTTCAAAATTTTAGAAAATGATTTAACTGAGCTCATGGACATTTAAATGAATTCCTAGGAAATATAATTAAAATAGTAACTATTCAGCAAAATGACAAAATTAGAAAAGCAAAACGATGCAGAAACACTTAACACCTTAAGTGCTACTGGCTTCAAAGAGAGGAAGAAAAGCCATTTTAATGAAGGAAGGCCTGTTCGCAAATGTCCTTCCTCTGGGGATTCCTACTCTCTGCAGATGAATCTTGATTTTGTGGACTTGAGGCTGGTACTGTGGCATAGTAGGTAAAGTCGCCGCCTGCAGTGCCGGCATCCCAAATGGGTGCCGGTTCGAGTCCCGGTTGCTCCACTTCCAATGCAGCTCTGTGCTATGGCCTGGGAAAGCAGTGGAAAAGGGTCTAAATTCTTGGGCCCCTGCACCCATGTGGGAGACCCGGAAGAAGTTCCCGGCTCCTGGCTTTGGATCGGTGCAGCTCTGACTGTTGTGGTCATCTGGGGTGTGAAGCAGCTGTTGAAAGACCTCTCTCCCTCCCTCGCCTTCTATGTGTAACTCTTTCAAATAAATAAATAAATCTTTTTTAAAAATTTTTGTGGACTCAACAGACAAAATTACAATATCGTGGAGGCTAGATTCAATGTTCGTTGCTCAATAAATACATAGCTGACATGATAGATGGTTAAGGTTTTCTTTACTGGACTCCTTCCCTTGTTTTTAAGATTAAAAAAAAAAAAAGGATGTAACTGGAGATCATTGTACTAAGTGAAATAAGCCAGACCCAAAGAGACAAATATCACATGTTTTCTCTTATTTGTGAAAGTTAATATATAGAGCGAGTATAAAAAATGTGTGGTTGCACCTCATTTGGCATTTAGTATGAATATTGCATTACTGAATCATACTGTGTACATGACAATACACTGTTCTTTCCCCATGTTCTGATCATTGTCATGAATCCTTCACTCTGTGAAATTAGTAACTCAGTATTCAAGAAAAATACATAGATATTTAATGTCTGTTTATATATATATATATATAATATCTTCTTAAAAAAGATATTTCCAGAAACAGACCCACCCAAAACATCTGAGAGGCCTGAAGTAAGAACACAGGTATTTAATAATTATAATTAAGGTAAGCTGTTAAATACAATATGTTCTATTCTCTCCTCTTCTGGTAAATATGACTTCCTCATAACAAATAGAATATTTTTTAGCTATAGTTTCATTAGAGTTAAATCTGGTGAAGTGTCATAGTATGGCAGATGTCCTAAACAGCACTCTGGCCTCAGAATCAGCCCTTAAGGCATTCGGATCTGGCTGAAGAGCCCATGAGATTATTTTAGGCATGGAAAGCCAAGACACTCTAGCAAAAAAAAAAAAAAAAAAAAAAAAAAAAAAAAAAACCTAAATGAAAGATCTCTGTGAGTGAGATCCCAGTAGAAAGAACGGGCCATCAAAGGAGGAGGTACCTTTCTCTGAAGGGAGGAGAGAACTTCCACTTTGACTATGACCTTGTCTAAATAAGATCGAAGTCAGCGAACTCAAGAGGCTTCCAAGCCTTAGAAACTCATGACTAGAGCCAAGGGAGATTTCTGACGCCATAAACTAGAGTGTCAAATTGTTAAGTCAACAACAGGAGTAACTGTGTACTTACTCCTCATGTGTAATCTCTGTCCTTAATGTGTTGTCCAATGTGAATTAATGCTATAACTAGTACTCAAACAGTATTTTACACTTTATGTTCTGTGTGGTGCAAACTGATGAAATCTTTACTTAATATATACTAATCAATCTTCTGTATATAAAGATAATTGAAAATGAATCTTGATGTGAATGGAATGGGAGAGGGGGTGGGAGATGGGAGGGGTGCGGGTGGGAGGGAAGTTATGGGGGGGGAGCCATTGTAATCCATAAATTGTACTTTGGAAAATTACATTTACTAAATAAAAGTGTTTATAATTTAAAAAGTGTCAAAAATAACTATTTTTGCACATCCAAGTGTATGGTAGTTCTTTGAATGGAATAATGATGTTTGTGGAAGTATTAAAATAGAGCCTATATAATTTATGAAAGATACTAATCAATTGCCTTTTATTTGGAAAGATAAAGAGATGTGGAGAGATCTTCCATCTGCTGATTGACTCCCAAAATGGCTATAACAGCGAGGGCTGGGCCAGGCCAAAGCCAGGAGCCAGGAACTCCACCCAGATCTCCCATATGGGTAACACGAACCCAAGCACTTGAGATGTCATCAGCTGCTTCCCAAGATGCATCAGCAGAAAGCTGGATTGGAGGCAGAGTAGCTGAGATTCTAACCAGCACTCTGACGTGGGATACAGGCATCACAAGTAGTGGCTTAAGCAAGTGGTGGCTTAATTTGGTGTTCCACAACACTCAGCCTCAATTCAATGTCTTAATCAACTGATAATATGCTTGCTCCACCTCTCCCTTCCTATGTTGAGACCACCCACTTTTTGCTACCTTCTACCCTTGCACCCTCCTCCATGTTACCTTGTTGCCCTAGCCACATGGGCACAAAAATTTTGGCTGATTCAAATGGAATCCTTCTTTGATGTTTTGCACATTTGAACAAAAAAAAAAAATTTTTTTTCCTATGTGAGAAACCTCGGTTGATGTGAGTCTTCAAACTGCAAGCATGTCTCCTTTCATGCGTAGAAAAGGCTGTGGAAGAATTGAACACAAAACCCAATGTACAGGACAGAGGGGAAGGGAGAGAAGGAGAGCGAGAGGGAGAGTCAGTTCATGTGATGTTCAGCCCTAAATTGCTTTTTTCCCAGAAGTCTTGCTTCTAATGCTAGTTGTTGTTGTTGTTGTTGTTGTTGTTGTTTTTGGCTTCCTGATAAAAAAATCTCCCTTTTGGATCAAGCTAGTTTAAGTTAGTTTGCTTTTACTTGGAATCAAAAAGTTCTGAGCAATGTTTTCTGTGTGTGATGAGTGACTGATTGATGGCAGCACGCCAGTTTGGTCAGAGAACATAAATATCCCAAAATAAGTGCTCTGGTCCCCTTTCATGCACCTCACAGTTCATGATCTGCACAGTTTCCCCTTTAAGTTGCTACTGCCATAATGTAATATCTCAGTAACCATCTGCCCATTAATATCCACATTTATTTTGAAGAACATTTGAACCAAACTTACATTGGATGTCTATGTCCTGACTTCTGTTCATGGCCAACAGAACAGTAGAAAACATAGAACTAAACAAAACAAAACAAAGCAGAAAATCCTTGTTTTGTATTTATCTCAGCTATTCAGTTCTTAAGTATATCTCAAATAGTGTGATTACTAATATTTCAATACAGGTAATTGTCTGAAAAAGACCCTGACACTCTCTGGGGTTCCCTGGGCAATGAACAGAGATTTTGGGTTGGTTGTCAGAAGCAGGAGAAGCAGCCAATCTCAAATTTCTATGGGACTGTTGCCTCCTTGGAGTTTTCAGGGACCCCAAGACTTCCAATAGTGGGCAGCTGGCTTTCATAGAGAATGCCTAGAGACAGCCTGGCAGCCATGTGGACTACAATCCCCCATATTGTCAAGGGTGTGCTCCCACTCACAGTTTGATAAGAACAAGGACATAGGATAGCAATTCTTTCTTGCAACACTCATGGCAGGCTCTGCAGAGGTCCGTGGCCTGCACAGCCTCTCTGTGGGGATAGTTTAAAAAAATGAGTTGTTGAAGTAGGTGTTTGACGTAGTAGTTGAAACACAGCTTCAGACATCAGCACCCAATAATGAGTATCTGGGTTTGAGCCCTAGCTCTGCTTCTGATCCAGCTTCCTGCTAATGCACACAGAGGGAGGCAGAAAATAGTGGTTCAGGTTGGATCCCTGCTGTCCATGGGAGAGCTGGATTGTATTCCATGCTCCTGGCTGTAGTGGGCATTTGGAGAGTGAACCAGCTGGTAGGAAATCAAACTCTGTATATATTTTTCTTTCCATCTGTATCTCTCTGCCTTTCAAATAAAGTAAATAATTTTTTAAAAATGAGTTTTACCTATCTTTTTATTTATGCATGCTGCATAAGGTTCAAAATCCATTCCTTCACAAACACTGGGTGACACCTTAGAATCCCCATGCAGCCTTTGCACACTGCAAGCAGCCCCCCAAAGCAGGCCATTTGGTCTGTTGTACAGTGAACTAACAGAGATCTTGCCAAGCATCAGTGTTGGTTCCTCTTACCTACTTAACTCTCTCTAAATTGCATGCATAAAATGAGTATCAGCCTCATTGCTTTTTATGTCTGTTCTTGAACAGGAAAAAAATCAAGGAATGTGGAATAGCTGAGCTATGCAAATACGGTCTGAACACATCTGCCATCTCTTGGCAAAACCAAGTACTTGCCCTGATGAATTCAATTCAGCAAATGTGTTTCCACACTTTGCCATGTGAAATACCATTCCGAGCACTGCATGGAATTTGAAAATGAGCCATGCTGTCTATCTCCAAGTCTGTTCTTTCTGTAAAGATAAAGACTTTTGTGTATTTGGAGACCTTACATTCATGCAGGAGTTTGCTTGTTTTATGGCTTGAACATTTTTCACATTTGGAAAACTCGTGCTTGACCCTTTGCAAACAGATAAACTGCCCCTGGAGTAAAATACAAACCTACCAGCTCCATAATTGCCCATTACTTCTCAGAGTAAGCAGAGAGTGGGCAAAGGAGCAAAGCTGGCTCTACTTGGCTGTAAGAGCAAGTTTGGATCTTTGAAACTGAAAGCGATAAGGTATTATGATGACAAGTCTACACACTAGAGGAACCTAAGGTTAAATAGGAGCCAAGGCTGCAGGGAGCATGCAAGCCCACAATCCTATAAGTCAGTCTTCAAAACCAGAGGTGAAGCATGGACCATACGGTGACAAAACGGAAGGATCAGTTGGACTGATGATCGGAGTAGGTGGTGGGCGGGTTACAAAGATGGAGTGAGAGCAAGAGCAGAGACAGTGATCCAGGGCAGCTGCTGCACACAGAACAGCTTTTATTTCCCAGCAGACTTGGGGGATACATGAGTCAGACTGGTTGCAAAGTTCAAGGCCAGGGCAGACAGCAGTAAATGAAAAAAGATATTATTCTCACATTAACTTGTACCCAAATTATTAAATTTTCCTGAGGCTAATTCCAATGCCCTTGAAAACTCAAATAGGCACCATTTGTTTCATCACCTTGAAGAGTCCAGGAGCTACAACAAAATCCATTTTTAAAAAAATCTTTCAAGCAGCATAAATGAAAGCTCTAAAGCAAATATCTTTGCTGAATGGCCAGATCAAATAGTTGTTTCTGAAGTGGAACATAGAAGCTAAGGTATCACATTTCAAATTTCAAAATGATAAAACAATTTTCTGATAAAAGTTTTACAAAGCATTTTTCAGGAAAATAACATCCCATGACCCCAGCCAAAGGACAATCATTTATCCATTTTCTTCCCAATTAAAGGAAATTTTTTTTGAACTAATGTCAGCCTATTAGTTCTCACTTAGGGCAAAATTTTCCAATTTTGATTTTTTTCACATACAAATATTTTATCTGACATTTATTCTCTGTCAATCTTCTAAGCTTCTGTTGACATTAAAACTAAACTTTATAGGATAATAATTGTAATAGCTAAAATCAATGGAAATAACAGCTGAAGGAAAAATCCTCAATTATGAAAGAAATGATCTGCAGCAACACCCATATTGGCAAGTTCCTATTTGCGCATGTAACTCAACAGGTATGATTTAGACACCTACTCAGCACCATACACTGGGGACCAGCAGCAGGGGACAAAACATGAAGGCAGAGTGAGTTATGAGCATAGGTGAAGAATAATAAACATGTAGAGACAGGCTCTGTGATGCAGTGGGTTAAGCCACTGCTTGGGATACCTACACCCGTATCTGAATGCTTGGGATCAAATACAGCCTCCACTCCCAATCCAACTTTCTGCTAATGTGTACCCTTGGAATCAGCAGGTGAAGGTTCAAGCATTTAGGTCTCTGCCATCCACATGAGAGACCCACATGGAGTTCCAAGCTCCGGGTGACCCAGTCCTGGCTATTGAGGGTATTTGGGGAGTGAACTAGTGGATGGACGCTCTCTCTCTCTCTCTCTCTCTCTCACACACACACACAATGCATTTCAAATAAATAAAAATAAACTTTTTTCTATTATTTATATGAAAATCAGAATTATGGGGGCTGGGGGTGGGGAGAGAGAAAGAGAGATTTTCCACCCACTAGTTCACTCCCCAAATGGCCACAACAGCAAGGGCTGGGTCAGGTCAGGCCAAAGGCAGGAATCCGGAGTTTCTCCTGGGTCTCCTAGGTGGGAGCAGGGGCCCAAGGACTTGGGCCAACCTCCACTGCTTTTCCAGACACATTAGCAGCTTGTTGAATTGGAAGTAGAGCAGCCGGGACTCTAATCATATGAGACGCCAGCCCTGCAGAGGGCAGCTTAACCCACTATGCCACAGTACCGCCCCAAAAGGAGGAGAGAATTTCCACTTTGATTGTGGCCTTGTCTAAATAAGGCCAGAGTTTGTGAACTCAAGAGGCTTCCATAGCCTCGGCAGCTCATGACAAGAGCCTCAGGTGATTACTGACATCATAAATAAGAGTGTCAATTGTTAAATCAACAACAGGAGTCATTGTGCACTTACCCCCCATGTAGGATCTCTGTCCTTAAAGTATTGTACTATGGGAATTTATGGTAAAACTAGTATTCAAAAAGTACTTTACACTTTGTGTGTCTGTGTGGGTGCAATCTGTTGAAATCTTTACTTAGTATATACTAAGTTGATATTCTGTATATAAAGATAATTAAAAATGAATCTTAATGAAGAATGGAATGGGAGAGGGAGCAGGAGATGGGATGGTTGCAGGTGGGAGGGAGGTTATGCAGAGAAAACCACTATAATCTAAAAGTTGTACTTTCAAAATTTATATGTATAAAAGTTTTCTAAAAATGATGCATATGTAATAATGGTAAATATATAATAACATATGATAATGTAAAGTACATAGTATCATAAATTAAAACATAAACTCAGGGCCGGTGCCTTGGCACAGTAGGTTAATCCTCCGCCTGCAGTGCCGGCATCCCATATGGTGCTGGTTCTAGTCCCGGCTGCTCTGTTTCCAGTCCAGCTCTCTGCTATGGCTTGGGAAGGCAGTACAGGATGGCCCAAGTCCTTGGGCCCCTGCACTCAAGTGGGAGACCAGGAGTGTGGTGGAATGAGAAGGCCATGCCAAGATGGCCACTGGCAAGCAAGCGTCAATTACTGAGGAATGGCTTCAGAACCCACCTGGCAAAGGAGCCTGCAGGGCAACAGGCCGTGATTGGTTAGGGCATAAACCACTCCTTGACCTGATTGGCTACCTCGGCTATATAAGCTGCTGTACCAACTGAAATAAACGAGTCTGTGGGGCTGCGGGCTGCTCACCTCTAGCCTGCTTTCACCTGATTCCCAGTGTCTGTATGGTGACTCCAAGCCTCTTGTCCCCACCATGCTCCTCCTCTCAGAACGAATCCACAGCAACACAGGAGGAAGTGCCTGGCTCCTGGCTTCAGGTTGGTGCAGCTCTGGCCTTTGTGGCCATTTGAGGAGTGAACCAATGGAAGGAAGACCTTTCTCTCTGTCTCTCCCTCTCACTGTCTGTAACTCTAACTCTCACATAAAATAAATAAAATCTTAAAAACAAAATCACATAAACTCAGTGAGGGAAAAATAAAGGATAAAGGGATGGAAGATGATAGAAATATCTCTCAGTTTACCTGGAAAGCAAATGTAGAAGCAGTGTTGTATAAATGTTAGGGGTTAAGGGTCTAAAGGCAAACAGTTCTGGATTTTTACTCCCAACTTGAGAATTCCTTAGCATGGTGTATCTGAGTGGCTTATATCTTCTCCCTCAATGTAAGGGTCCTAGTCCATCAATTGGACAAAATAAGGAAACTTGCTTCATCAAAGGGCTGGGGTGACTGCCTAGTCCCAATGCCGGACACATGTCAGTGCTCCATAAATGTTTATTATTATGATCTAAGGTTTGGAACTGTGATATGGAAAACAGCATTTGCGTTGCGCATCTCTACTAAAATAAGGAGGCTTTTTCACCCGTCATGGCAATGTGGTCACATCTTTGCCTCTAGCAAACAGACCGAAATTAGAAACAAATTCCTCGATCTTCTCTGACCTCCCTCAGCATTTTCCCAGTGCTCAGGGACATGTATTGTTTCTTACTAATTTATTTTCCTTCAGGAAATCCTAGGTTATTTTTAGTGTCTATCTCTACCACAACAAAATGACTTGTATCACTGTTCAACTGCCAGAGGTTGCAGTTGCTTGTAGCTCTTCCAGATCGTTAATATTTTTTCTACCACTTTTTAAATTCCTCTTCCAACCCCGTACTGCTTCATGATAGACCCATGGGAAGTGATTATAACATGACATGGAAAGAAGTAAACTGGCTTGCATATAAAAAGACATTTGCATGTGAGAACCCCAGTTCCTGGCATCATTGTCATTGATGGAACTGTTTGCTGTTGTCTGTTTCTGCCTTTACTGATGTGAACTATTGATAATGATGCCAAATCGTGGCAGACACAGCACCCACTGTGACTCGCCTGACTTTATCAGCACTTCAGCACCACATCACCATATCACTCACCTGGATTGCATAGTCTTCACATTGTCCCTGCTGTGTGTGTATGTGTGCATGTGTATACACATGCATGAGCAGAGAGAGAGAGAGAGAGAGAGAGAGAGAGAGAGAGAGAATCTGGTTGCTCAGGTTATCTGGAGCATCACCAAGGAAACATAAATGGAAGTGGAAGAAACTGGTGCCAAGATATAGTTGATGATAGAACTAGAGCTAAAATCAAGTTCCCCAATTCCTTATTCACCCAGCTCCAAACACTTTATAGTCTCCCTCTGTGCTGTAAGTGAATAGGACAAACTCACTCCAGAAGATTAACATGCAGCAATATACAGAAAAAGGATTGATTTTCGCATACAGTACATATTTTTCTACAAGCCAGCCACAAATGCAATCAGTGCAGGCCATTACATAGCTATAATGTTACTTAAATTTATTCTACTTTCATACAAAATGTGTAGTAATGCAAAATAGTAGTCTTAATGTTGTGATCAATTTAACAAATAATAGTGTCATGTGTATTGAGTAATAGCACCAAAGACTACATTAAATTCCATGAGAACTGAGCATTAGCAAGAAAAAAAGGAATGCATAATTATGTTTTCAGTAATTGCATCATTCCAAAATAAATCATTGTGGGATGAGGTTTTATATAGAATCCATCTGGTGCTTCAGCCAACAATGGCCTTTATTCTACATTTACTCACATGTGTATAAGTTGCTATACATCTATGCCTATCATGAGAACCCATCATGCATTCCTGATGATCTTTTTAATAGGGTAAACAGATATAGAAGGTATGAATCATCACAAACAAAAGCAAACCAAACATGCAAACTCCACAGGCATGCAATTATTGACAAAATTCATTAATTTTAAGTTTTGATTTAAAATAATGAGTGATCTTTATTAAATTCAAGCCTACATAAACAGGTATTATCCTTCTTCCCTTGAAAGAGAGCTCTCTGCTCTAGGTCCTATACCTTAAATGATCTCACATGTTTCAAACACAAGCAAAAAATAAATATACTGAAGAACACCTCAGTGCCACTGTCACCCACCAGCACTTAGTGTGACTATAGCACAGCCTGTAACTGAACACAAGCACTAGTATCTTTCAGCCTCTGTGACACAGTTATTCACTGTTGCCCTGTACTCTAGAAACAAAAGTCAACTGCATTTGTGAGGGCTTTGTAGAGCTGTGGGCTGTGACATGGACACTGCTCAAGAAAGGAGGAGACTGTGAACATAGAAAGTGTTAGATAGAGAGAAGACAAGTCAGTCAACTGTTACTGAGACCTCTGCTCAAAGAGATGAAAGAGCTAGAGCCTTACAAAACCAGTGGCAAAGCATCCACTTTAACAGTTTCCAAAGCAAAACTTCAGAATGTGATGTTTTTCAAAAACTTGGTACAAGAATTTTCTTATCAACCTATTTGTTATATTTTTAAAAGTAGAAATCTAGATTTTCAACAAGAAAGGAATAAACATAAGTATATACTATGTGATAGAATATAGTGACTAGCTTTTTTTTTTTTTTTTTTTTTTGGACAGGCAGAGTGGACAGTGAGAGAGAGAGACAGAGAGAAAGGTCTTCCTTTTCTGTTGGTTCACAATCCAATGGCCGCCGCGACAGGTGCTCTGCAGCCAGAGCACCATGCTGATCTAAAGTCAGGAGCCAGGTGCTTCTCCTGGTCTCCCCTGGGGTGCAGGGCCCAAGTGCTTGGGCCATCCTCCACTGCACTCCTGGGCCATAGCAGAGAGCTGGCATAGAAGAGGGGCAACTGGGACAAAATCCGGTGCCCCGACTGGGACTAGAACCCAGGGTGCCAGCGCCACAGGTGAAATATTAGCCAAGTGAGCCGCGGCGCCAGCCCACTTAGTGTTTTTACCTCTGCAGGAGACAAGAATCTGGATTGGGAATTCATATATCCATGGACCACATCACCTCTAGCTGCTTCTTTTCTGTCTCTCTATCAGGTTTATCTTTCTGTACCTGACCCACTATCCAGTGGATAACCACAAGACTTGGCTCTAGGCCCTTCTCTCACTCAGTATTTTCTCTCAATAGGAGCTCATATCGTGCGCCACAGGCGGAGGATTAGCCTATTGAGCAGTGGCACTGGCCGGCCGTGACTAACTTTTAAAAATTGTATTTTTAAGGAATATCCATTAACTTAAGCAAATACTTGGGGTACAGGACAATCAGAATACAAAAACTATGTTTCATGTAATTCTAATTTTTTAAAAAATATTTATACATGAAAAGAAATACATCATAAATGTATATCATAGCTGTACCAGTCTGGATAAGTTAACATCAATCAACAGTATTCAGTTAACATCTACTTAAAATAGAGTGGGTATTTATTGTAATTTAACCAAAAAAAAAATCTAAAGGTAAGCTATGGTGGTATTATTCAATAGCTCAACTCTATCAATAATCAATATTCATTTTGGCTTACCATTATGTTGCTATTAGTGTGTCTCTTTTTGTCCTTTAGTTTGTTGCTTTGTGTTTGCAAAATGGCTGGCACAGCTCTGGACCTTTCAGACTCACCTGAATGCTTCTAAACAAGAAAGTAATGTGGATATCAGGAAAACAAGCTCTCTTGTAAAATGCAAAATCTTGCCAGAATCTTCAAAAGATGGGTCCTGTGTCTCACAGGCCAGAACTTTGTCAAGGCTTAAACATGGGAAGAAAAATGGTATTGTGTATGCTTGTTTTAGACTAATCATGATTCACTCCCTGGAGCTGAGCTTATTTTCACTTAATTTCTAGCTTATTTTAGAGCTGAAAAACATGGCCATGACCATTGGATAGGTAGCCAATGGCATCTCCCCAGAAGAATTATTTCTGAACAGCAAAATTAAAACTGAATATCATCTTTTGCTTTTTATAATTTCTAAACATTCTACAATGAACATGCATTACTTTTTAATAAAAAGGTGATTTTTTTTCTTAAAGAAAATACCTACAAACATTTTAAAGCTCTTAAATAATTCTTTCTACCAGGTGACAAATCCATGAATTAACTGGCCCCGGAGACAGTCCCCCAAGGATCACAAAAACACAATACCATAAATTCACAAAACCCTATTACAGCAACACTGATGTTTATGACCTCAAATCAAAATGCCCTGCTCAGTATGATTTAGGTAATAGTTAAGGTATATGTTTGTCTTGCTAGATCTAAGGAATGGTAAAAGAAAAGGATAAATCTGAACCTAAGCCTACTCAGACAGGACCAGTATTTACTCTAATAAAGACCCCATTCCTGTCAATCACTTCTCACCCAGCTGCTTAGTCCCTCCTTCTTTGCTGCCTACAAGTTCCACATTTCCTGGCAATGTCACCGATTTTTAAGTCATATAAATATTTTGAAATAGAGCCTAAGAGAAAAATGGGAAGAGAAAAATCTCTGGAAGGAACTTCACAACAGTTTTCAAGAGGGACTCCAAATACTGACCCCTATCATCTTTGCTGTCTTTGGAATAATAGACGATATTTCTATGAGCAAAGGGAAGCTACAAAGGCAACTAGGACATATTTTGAAACTATCCATTTAGTGTTCTCATTGTAGTGACAAATAAAATGAGAAATATGGGAGGATTTGTGTTTTTAAATCTAGATATCCCGGGGTCGGCACTGTGGTGTAGCAGGTAAAGCCGCTCCCTGCAGTGCCAGCATCTCATATGGACAGTGGTTCGGGTCCTGGCTGTTCCACTTTGTATCTGGCTCCCTGCTGTTGCCCGGGAAAGCAGTAGAAGATGGCTGACTCCTTGAGTCAGCACCCCTGCACCCACATGGGAGAACTGGAGAAGGCTCCTGTCTCCTTGCTTCGGATTGGCACAGCTCCGGCCATTGCGGCCAATTAGGGAGTAAACCAGCAGATCAAAGACCTCTTTTTCTCTCTCTGCCTCTCCTTTCTCTGTGTAACTCTGATTTTCAAGTAAACAGATAAATCTTTTTAAAAAATCTAGATGTCCTAACATATATAGAAATTAGCATCCATGTTGTAGCAGGATTAATATTTACTTGCCCCCTGAATCCACCTGCCTGTTAGTGCTAAATGTTGGATTTTCTTTGATAAATGTGATAGGATACCAGTAAGTTGTCAGTCCAGATTTTCAGAAAGAAACTTTATCACGGGAGACTATTCTTTCAGAAAAAGTAGGAAAGGCAAGTACTGTGTATTCTCCCTCCCCATGTCTCTCTCTGTAACACTCTTTCAAATAAATGAAATAAACCTTTTTTTTTAAAGTGTTGTATATTAACAAGTAATGTGGAATCTACTATTTCAGCGGAAAGTAAATGCTACATATGTACATAATTTATTAAAAATATACAGTGTGGTACCAAATTTACAGTGGGTGTCTATGGGAATAGTAACAAAACAACTAACTGTTGCTCTATCTATTGTTGTATTATTTCAGTTCTTACCATAAGAAATATCCATTTCTTATGTAATGGGAAGTGACTAATATTTTTTTAAAACTTTTATTTAATGAATATGAATTTCCAAAGTACAGCTTATGGATTACAATGGCTTCCCCCCCATAACTTCCCTCCCACCCGCAACCCTCCCCTTTCCCACTCCCTCTCCCCTTCCATTCACATCAAGATTCATTTTCAATTATCTTTATATACAGAGATCAGTTTAGTATATATTAAGTAAAGATTTCCGCAGTTTGCACCCACATAGCAACATAAATTGAAAAATACTGTTGGTGTACTAATTATAGCATTAAATCACAATGTACAGCACATTAAGGACAGAGATCCTACATGATATTTTTTAAAAATTGATTAATTTTCTATGAAATTTCCAATTTAAAACCAAGGGTTTTTTTTTTTTCATTTTCAATTATCTTTATATACAGGAGATCGATTTAGTATATACTAAGTAAGTATTTCATCAGTTTGCACCCACACAGAAACACAAAGTGTAAAATACTGTTTGAGTACTAGTTATAGCATTAATTCACATTGGACAACACATTAAGGACAGATCCCACATGGGATGTAAGTACACAGTGACTCCTGTTGCTGACTTAACAATTTGACACTCTTGTTTATGGTGTCAGTAATCTCCCTAGGCTCTAGTCATGAGTTGCCAAGGCTATGGAAGCCTTTAGGGTTCGCTAACTTCGATCTTATTCTGACAGGGTCATAGTCAAAGTGGAAGTTCTCTCCTCCCTTCGGAGAAAGGTACCTCCTTCTTTGATGGCCCCGTTCTTTCCACTGGGATCTCACTCACAGAGATCTTTCATTTAGATCTTCTTTTTTTTTTTTTTCCAGAGTGTCTTGGCTTTCCATGCCTACAATACTCTCATGGGCTCTTCAGCCATATCTGAATGCCTTAAGGGCTGATTCTGAAGCCAGAGTGCTGTTTAGGACATCTGCCATTCTATGAGTCTGCTGTGTATCCTGCTTCCCATGATGGATCGTTCTTTCCCTTTTTGATTCTATCAGTATTTGCAGACACTAGTCTTGTTTGTGTGATCCCTTTGACTCTTAGACCTATCAGTGTGATCAATTGTGAACTGAAGTTGATCACTTGGACTAGTGAAATGGCATTGGTACATGCCACCTTGATGGGATTGTATTGGAATCCCCTGGCACATTTCTAACTCCATCATTCGGGGCAAGTCCGATTGAGCATGTCCCAAATTGTACATCTCCTCCCTCTCTTTTTCCCACTCTTATATTTAACAGGGATCACTTTTCAGTCAAAATTTAAACACCTAAGAATAATTGTGTGTTAATTACAGAGTTCAACCAATAGTACTAGAACAAAAAAAAAAATACTATAATGGATAAAGTATTGCATTGTACATCGACAGTCAGGACAAGAGCTGATCAAGTCACTGTTTCTCAGAGTGTCCAATTCACTTCCACAGGTTTCCCCTTTGGTGCTCAGTTAGTTGTCGCCAATCAGGGAGAACATATGATATTTGTCCCTTTGGGACTGGCTTATTTCACTCAGCATAATGTTTTCCAGATTCCTCCATCTTGTTGCAAATGACCAGGTTTCATTGTTTTTGACTGCTGTATAGTATTCTATAGAGTACATGTCCCGTAATTTCTTTATCCAGTCTACTGTTGATGGGCATTTGGGTTGGTTCCAGGTCTTAGCTATTGTGAATTGAGCTGCAAAGAGAGTTTTAAGAGTATTGCATGTGGTTTTATTGTTTCATTATCTATGTATTTCATGTTGCTTTTTCCTTTTTTATATTAATTAATTATTCATTATTGGAGAGACAGATGGACACAGAGATTCAGAGACAGAAAAAGAGAGAGAATCTATCTGTTGGTCTACTCTCCAGATGCTTACAATAGATGGAGCAAGGTCAGGCTGAAGCTAGGATCCTGAACTCAATCTTGGTCTCCCATTTGAGTGGCAGGGCCTTAAATATTTGAGCCATTATCTGCTGCTTCCCAAAGTGTACATTAGCTGGAATTTGGATAGGAAGTGAAGGAGTTGGGACTCCACCCAGGTACTCTGATATGCCATGTAGGCTTCCAAAGCTGCATCTTAAGCACTATATCAAATCCCCACTTCTTATGTCATGTTTTTCATTTTCTGAGAGATAGCAGTATGCCAGAGAGCTCTCTAAGACTACACCCTATTTATTAAAGTAAAAGACAAATCCTCAAACCATATGATATTTGCTGCAAACCTCTGAACTCCAGTTGGAAAGTTGAGCTGTCCTGAGACTAGCCTCTTTGCTTTAAAGGCTGACAGCAAAGTTCGGAGAAAGTTAATGACTAGTCTGAGTCACAACCACTCAAATTCATTGTTAAAGAAAAATTATTCTGACACTTGTTAAAATGGCAAGGAAGACTTCATTCAACACTATTGAAATAAGGGAGAGAGATTAAGAACAAGTCTAAGTACAACAAAGACAGCTAGGGATTGGCAGGATGATGACAGCAGTAGAGAGAAAATTGCTAAGAGGATATACCAAGAGTAGGGAAATTGTGCTAAACTGGCTTTACTGGATTCTTGGTAACATCAGGCCAATGACTTAGGTGTCAAGGATAAGGAATGAAGAGTTTGATCAGATATTAAGTGTAGGGGGATTGTCACTAAACTGACTTAGTGGGAGTCTTGCTAAAAGCAAGCTAAGGTCAAGGACTTCTGCAGAAGAGAGCTAATGATTGGCCAACGAAGGAGTCTTTGTCAACATGGGACTCTGTTTTCTGTTTTGCTTTTCTCTTCTCTTGGAACTATTAATATATGTCCCTAGGACTTTGTTCAGACTGACAAAACCAGTTTGTGGTGGGGAAAGTGAAAATGATAGGTATAGTAGTGTTTAAAATAATTTATTGGATGTTGGAAGATTTTCTAACAGTTAAAAAACAAGTAAATAAAGAATGTTCTCTGATTTTTACAATTCTTATCAGAAAACAAAAGCATGTTCTCCGTGCAATAGTTAAGAAGAGGTTTTTAAAAATAACTTTTGTCCTTACATATCTGTCAGGAAATAATACCAGTTCTGATTTCAGTCTATCCACTTCCTGCCCAAACAGAAAATTTGAAATGATGCTTCTGCTAAAAAAGGTAGAGCTTTGCTTTAATCCCTCATCTCTGATTTTAAAAATAAATTCCAAAGGGCTAAAGAAAACATATTATTTTGAAAGTGTAGTTGATTTTTCAAAGATGTTATTATTTCCTTCCTCACACAGTATGAAGTTTCATGTGGTAGCCCATGTAATTTTTACAGCTAAACATATGGTCTGAGCACAAAATAGCCATGGTCCATAGAAAGTCTGGAGATTTAGCATGATGGTCTCCACCACTTCACTTAAATGGGCTGATACTAATTTTCTTATATATCTAGGGAAGTGTATGAGTCTCCGTGTTTTAAGTATCGTGGGGCACTATTCTTCACAAAGCAAAGTAAAAAGTGAGTTCATATCAACTTTATAATCTTTAAAATATTTAGCATTAAAATTCTGATCACCAATTTACATCCATATTTATATTTAGTTTTAGAAGGGTGCAATTCTCCCTCTATGCACCTTGGCTTCTAGCCGTAAGGCGGATACCTTTTTTTTTTTTTCCCCTTGGAAGAGATGTTGGGATTTGAGGTTGGGCCAAGAAAAGCTAAGAGACTAGGAAGCACTTACAGATGGAGATAATTAGCATATTAAAAATAGGCCAGCCAATTTTTTTTTTTCAAATCAGGAAGTAGAGGGGTAAATGCTCTTTCTGGCAGCACTATAGAAGCTGTGTGGACAGAGGAAATGTGATTCAAACTTTGGTATAAGAATGGTATTTTACTTGAACCATGTTTCAAAAGACTGGAGCAGGAGTTCCTTTGACTGAAAACCATAGAGTTGGCGGGCTTTGTAGGGGCCTCCCTTGAAATTCTGCGCCAAGGGTACTGTTTTGAATTTTGTGTGAAAGTCTTCGAATGGGAGATGCTTGGTTTCAGAAGACACAGGATAAACATCGGGAATTTGATTGGTTTCTAACGCATGGTAGAGGAAGTGGCATTTCTGATACCACCTCCCATTGAAAGGGGATTAAAGAAGAAGGGAGTAGATGGGAAAGAAGGCCCTGGAACAAAACTACTCAGGCTCTACCAGCTCTTTTGCCAATGCTAAAGCGAAAAGCAGAGTGTGAGCTGGGATTCAGGCTCTATCGGTGGGGTGTGCTTAATTGCCAAATAATTCACTGTGGTTTCCTGAAGTTCTGATTCACAGAGTTAGTCCTTCGGTTCACATGTTCCACCCTTTCTTCTGAAGTCTACTCTTATTTAAAACAGACTTAAGCAGTGCCTGTCCTGGAACAGTGCTTCTCAAGGGGTGGTGCAGACTCTGATCTGAATACAGAATCATCACTTAGGGGATAGAGAATTTTGAACACTTACTAAGAATTAACAATTCTTTAATTGTCATGGAAATACAGCTAGTTGTCTACTGCTGACCCTACTAGAATTTTCCTTCACTCCTGCTTTCATGTCCATTCTGAATTTGATTAATTAAATACTGAATTCTGCCCTTTTTCCCCTTTATTTCTTGCTTCGTTTCTTCCCCTCTTTTGTTTTTCTTTCCATGTCTTCTTCCCTTCCCTAGTGGGAAGTTTGACCTGATGCAGAATGTGTGGAAATAAATTTTATAAATCCATATAATAAACTTAAAATTATTTTAATTCAATTTGTTGTTTAAACATTTTTAAGTATAAATCACAATTGAAATGGGCAATTGGCCTCATGGTTAAGAGGCTGATTGATAGGTGGTCATATGGCTCAGCCTTGAAGACATAGCTCAAGACACCCACATCTCATTTCAGAATGCCTGGCTCAAGACCTGCTATTTCACTTACCATCCAGTTTCCTGCTAATGTACACCCTGGGAGGCAGCAGATAATGGTTCAAGTACCTAGATCTCTACCTATCCACATGGAAGACTTGGACTGAATTCCAACCTCCTAGCTTTGGCCTGAGCTATCATTTGAACTAGTGCATAGGAGATCTTGATCTGTCTCTCTTTGCCTTTCCAATAAAATGAAAATAAATGAGTAACTAGACAAATAAATAAAAATTTTTAAAACAAGACACTGTGTGGGACATTAATAGCTCATATTGGAATTCCTGGGTTCAAGTTCTGGCTCTACTCCTGATTCCAGCTTTTTTCTAATAGGCTCCCTGGAAGGCAGAAGTGATTGCACAAGTAACTGGGTCCCCACCACCCATATGGGAGATATTGATTGAGTTCCCAAGTCCTGGCTTTAGCTTCGCCCAGTCCTAACTGTTGCAGTCACTTGTTGGGGGGGGTTGGCAAGGAAAAATAGTGAATGGGAACTCTCCCTCTATTTCTCTGCCTCTCAAATAAATCAATAATATAATTTTAGATGTATAAATCACAATAATGGTTAATGAGAAAAGTTGACAGGGAAAAATAAAAATTCAGAGTACTGAGCTGATCACGACACTGCCGACAGAATAAAAGAATGTGTCATATATATACCAGTTACTGTAAAGTTATAAACAACATAAGCATCTCTACTAAGTGAGCCTTAAGTCCAGTCTCATTAAAGTTTATTGAATCTGTGTATCCTGTTGACTTAAAGTGAGTTTCTATCTAGTTTTACTATGGGGGATACAAGGAAAGTCTCAGCTATGCCTCCCTGCAGCCTTGTGAATATTCAAGGTGAAAGCTTGATTCACATCTCGCTTGAGTCTGGGCAGAAGACTGTGTGGACCCCCTGCAGTAGGGGAGAGGTCTGTGAGGAGCTGCTATGAGACCTCCTTTCACTGACCTCCCCGTACCACTGGAAGACTGTCATAACTGAGTTCTCTGCACCTCCCAGCATGTGAGAAAGTGAGGGGCTTTATCTCACTTCTAGAATTGGATCCTCAGCAATTGGGTGCCCTGAAACTCACACTGTAGTCATCCAGCCCTTGGATGCCAGTGTGTGTGTGTGCATGTGCGTGTGTGTGTGTGTGCGTGTAGGACAAGGATTACAGAGAACTGGCCCACTCCTCACCACTGTCTATCTAAGTAATAAGTGTCCAAATAAATCTAAAAGAGAACGCTGGTATGTTTACTCATCCAGTGAGGCTGGCCTTGGACTTAGCCTTGCCTTGTTAAGTCTGTGTGACTTTGACTAAAGTAAGAAGTCCTCCTGTGAAATTCCCATGTTAACTACAAAGTCATTTTAGATTTGCTCATGTATTATATACCTCTTAACCTTGAGGCCATGTTAACTTAAAGCTAGTTTATTAAATTTTTTAGATTGTAACTCTCTGTAAAAAGAAATTGAATTAGCTCACCAGTCTATGACAATGAGCATGTGGACGACATCCTTGTATTAATCACAGTTTGTGTAAATGCTACTGATACTGAGAAAATTTTCTCTAGACTCTTTTTGGGATCTGAGCAAATAAGGAAATTTTGTCACAGGCCTAATTTTTAAAATAGCATATAAATTCTCATTTTTTTTTCTCATTCCTCCTTGACATGAGTTTTTTAATTGAATGGCAAGAAGAGACAATTGAAGAGACTTTGAAGAGAATTGAAGAAGCAATTGAATTAATCCAGTCCTTGAGCATTGTTGAGTTTTCTGCTGTGGATAGTGAGGTAGAAGAGGAATAGTTAGAAGAGGCATGGCAGATTAAGCTGCCACATCAGATTAGCAGTTGGAGTCCCCAGTGTTATGCTTCCAATCCATCTTCCTGCTAATGTGCCTGGGAAGGCAACAGCAATTGACCTAAGTACTTGGGCCCCCGATACCCACAGGAGAGACCAGGATGGAGTTCCTGGCTCCTGTATTCAGCCTAGCCCAGACCTGGATATTGTAGCTATATGGGGATGGAGGATCTCTCTCTCTCTCTCTTCCTCTCTCACTCTCTCTCTCTCTCTCTTTCTCTCTCTATCTCCTTTATCCTCTCCCTCCCTCCTTTTCTCTCAGTCTTCCTTTCAAATAAATAAATTTTTAAAAATTAAATAGTTACAAAAATAAACTCCAGTTACCCAAGGCAATTTTATTCTTGAAAAGCATACTGAGAATGAAGGATTTTTAAACCTTATCATCATTAGTGTAATTACTATCTCTTAAATTTACTATTTTTCCCCTGGGTAGAATTTGAACTCAAACCAGAGGCTACAACAAGCACAGTATTCTTGAGTTAATGCAGATAAACATCACAGAGATTGTCTCATCATTCTAATCTGTCTCACATAATTTTCTATCAAAGTGCTGAAATATTTGCATCCATTCATCAAGCGAACAACATGACCCTCTACCATCTTGAGATATAATCCACAACAAGAGTTATTACTACTTAAAAGGGTCTACAAATCCCAACAAATCTATTTTTTTGCTTATAAAAGGTGATAGAGTAAAGTATCTGACAAGGCCATTATAGAAGTCAACATTCAGGAAAGAAGACAAGATGCTCACTTGCTTGCAATTCTGAGATATCTGTTCATGAATCTCCTTAAGAAACACCTCCTGCTATCTGTCCACCAAAGTCATCACAGTGAAGGTCCTAGAAATGAACTCTTCTTCCAGATGTTATTTTTCTCATCCTCAACCAGTTATCAGAGAGTACAATAATTCACAAATTGGGAATTTGACTCTACATGAAAGGAAGAAAAATGCTGTCGTCCCAGAGTGAAAGATTTTCTGGGTGCACATGGCTTTGAGATGGGAATATACAGAGGCGTCCAGTGTCAATGAAGGCTTAGAAATGATCATCTAAAGCAGTTGGCATGATAAGAAGTAATTTTGTAGCTTCTCCATTTGCTCCAAAACGCACCGATAGAAAAGCAGGACAAAATGAGGAACATCAGTCAAATTTGTGGAATGAGGAATTTGAAGTTTTAAGGCATCCTACTGAGCTAGTATTGTGAAATCTACCCATATTCTTTCCCATTTTATTGCTGTGACATTAAGTTCAATAGGAAGGGAACTGAATCCTGTGTGTAGGAATGTGTAGGAATGGTTTTCTGTATTATTTATAAGCTATTTAAACTGTCTGCACAGGGAAGTAAGAGGAAATCCCCGGACTAGAACGACTCTTGCATATCAAAGTACCATTGACAAGCGGCAAGATGGCGGAATAGGAACGGAGCACACGATTAGTCTGGGGGACAGACAGGTTAATAAAAGTGGAGATACTGCATGGCCAAGGAAGAGTAGGGGAAGAAACAGCAGAGGAAACTCTTCTGGAACTAGTGATTCACAGTGGACCTGCGTGGAGAGCGTGGGAGCCCAAGTTCGGGACACCAGTGGCAGACTCAACACACCAGCGCTGGAACGCGAGGTGAGCCGAACCTCAATAGCCCGAGACACTGGCAGGGAAGCGGAAAGAGGAGACTAAAGGGAACGAGGCTTGAAACTCCGTGGGGAAAAGTTCACCAGGCTAACTAGAAGAGAGAGAGGAAAAAAAAAAAGTGACCGATACGGACACGAGTTTCTCTCTCTCCGCTCACCCCTCAAAGGCTAGCAACACAAAGAGCAGGCGCCATTTTGGACATACGTCATAAGCAGGGCGACCTCAGGTCTGCACCAGCCCTGAGCCTAGCAGAAAAACCTGACTCTGGGGGGAGGGGTGAAATAACAGGAGATTAGCATCTAACTTGGCAACCCAGTGGGAGACTGCAGGAGAATTGGAGCCCACACTGAGGGCAGCAGAGATTCCCTGTGTGGTCCTTGGGAAAGAGCTTCAGATCTCTGGCTCTCCTGTGGGTATATCATTTGCCTGCTAACTACCTCCAATTACGTTCAGCTGTGCAGAATTACTTCCCTTTTGAATCAAAAAAAGAGAGATTTACCACACCTAACCTGGGAGTGTCTTCTTTGACACACCCTCAACCCTGAGGAACCAAACACAGCTCTCAGTCCACACTCATCTCAAGCCTCTAAGGCTCCACTGAAAGCAGACAGTCCACTTAATATAGAGCCATAGTGCAACAAGAAAAAACACCACAGTGAAGAAACCAAATATCTCCAACATGCCAAACAACAAACGCAAAAACCAAGCTAACAAGAACAAGGAAGACACTATGACGCCCCCAAATGAAAAAGACACCCCAATTCAAGATTATGAAGATTATGAGATAGAAGAAATGCAAGAAGCAGATCTCAAAAAATTGATAAGAACATTAAGAAGTTCTCAAAAACAAATTCTTGAACTACAGAAATCCTTAATGGACAAGATAGAAAATCTCTCTCGTGAAAATGAAATATTAAGGAGGAATCAAAATGAAATGAAACAACTAGTGGAACAAGAAACTCTGATAGTGACTAGAAATCATAATGAAATGAAGAATTCAATAGATCAAATGACAAACACATTAGAGAGCCTTAAAAACAGAATGGGCAAAGCAGAAGAGAGAATATCAGACTTAGAAGACAGAGAACAGGAAAGGAAACAGGCAAACCAAAGAAAAGAAGAGGAAATTAGAAATCTAAAAAATATTGTCGGGAATCTACAGGATACTATTTAAAAAACCTAACATCCGGGTTCTAGGAGTTCCTGAAGGCATGGAGAAGGAGAAAGGATTAGAAGGCATTTTCAGTGAGATACTAGCAGAAAATTTCCCAGGTTTGGAGAAGGACAGAGGCTGATTAGTACAGGAAGCTTATAGAACCCCTAATAAACATGACCAAAAGAGATCCTCACCACGACATGTTGTAATCAAACTCACCACAGTGAAACATAAAGAAAAGATCCTAAAATGTGCAAGAGAGAAACGTCAGATTACTCTTAGAGGATCTCCAATTAGACTCACAGCAGACTTCTCATCAGAAACCCTACAAGCTAGAAGGGAATGGCGAGACATAGCCCAGATACTAAGAGAGAAAAACTGCCAGCCCAGAATACTATATCCTGCAAAGCTCTCATTTGTGAGTGAAGGTGAAATTAAGACTTTTCATAGCAAACAGAAACTGAAAGAATTTGTTGCCACTCATCCTGCCCTGCAAAAGATGCTTAAAGATGTGTTACACACAGAAACACAGAAACATGGTCACCAATATGAAAGAACGTAAAGGAAGGAATCCTCACAGCAAAAGATCACAGGAAGCTCAATTTCTCTTTGACATAGAATTAAACTCTGATGCTCTGTTAAACCAATGTGTTAAAGTAATCTATTATGTTCTCTTGATGTCTGTTAAATTCTAATTGTTCAAAAACAGCTGAATTTTTATTAAGAGCTATGGGTTATTTAAATATGTACTTATTTTCAAAGATTTGAATAATCACCTGTAACAATGATCAAATTTGGTCTACATTATGTCATGATTTTAAGGAATCTTATTTCAACCAGATATTTTGGATTTTGAGCCTTCTTGGCATTCTTGACAGGCATTCAAAAAATCAAAGTTTCAAACAATCTGACTCTAAAATTTCCAGTAAATCCTGGACTTTGGTTTGTCCAGTTTGGGCCCAACTGAAAAAATCGAAGGACCTATGTCTCTCATCTTACAGAGACACTGACTAATCAGGCTATTTGGATTATATTAGAAGTACTATCAAGATGTGACGTGGTACCAAGTTTTAAGTTTCTATAATGGAAAATGCTATTAATACAAATGTTTGAGAATTAAAAAGTCTAATGATCTTGTGTTACTAGACATGATAGTTATCTTAATGAGAAAGCCCCAGAGGCCTAAAGGGTTAAATAATTGTAAAATCATACAGGTGCTTTCAAAAATACTGTGAAGTAAGCAAGTGCCTCTTGTTGGCTGATGAGTTTATAATTTTAAACATGGTGACTTAAAGTCTTTTGTCATCCACAGTTATATATGATTTGCTGCTCATAAAACTAAAGCGTTGTTGGTTCTGTGTTTGGCTGTCCTCCTAGAGGTTCCTATGGACTTTTTCCAGCCACTTCTACTGTATTCAGTACTTTGGGATGGCTCTGTAAACAGATGAAGCCAATAATGTATTAACAGTACCAACTGAAAGTATGGTTAACTGAGGTTACTAAAAAGAAAAAGCAATTCAAATCAATTGGCAATCTACAAAAAGAGTTAAAGATATTAAAAGCTATTATTAAAATTGCTATATTGGTCTACTATGGTATGTTATATGTGTGTACATATTGTATGTCCACATGGGGAAATTTTATTAAGAGTTTTATTTTAAATGGCTTATAGATAAGATTGTCCATAAATTTAAGCTGCTAAAATCAATCAAAGATACATTTTAATTTGTGTGACCTGAATCTGTGTATCATATGTTTTAAACTTGTTGGTAGAAAGAAACTAAAAACATTTTATATGGTTGTGCTTAAGTTTACTGGTTAAACAAACTACACCATGTTAGATATTTAAGAGGTGTTTTCAAATACATGATTCTTAAAATTTATAGAAGGCATTGGACCTTCTGGTAAATGTTTTCTTAAGTTGTTATCTAATGGCTGAAACTGTTTGCTAAGTATTCATGTGATATTGCTATTGTCAGCAAGCGATCTAGGACTTGCTCCCTCATTTCTCTAGTCTAAGCCCAACTTGTTCTTTCATTTCTCTATTCTCTTCAAGGTAGGAAACTAATTCTATTATGAAGGAATCTGTAGGACGCACAATTTAATCTTTAGACCTTATAAAAGAGATGGCTAACATTTTTCTGTAATAGCATAGCCAAAATAAGAACTTAAATAATAATCTCATAGCTAGATTCACATCGCCATCAGCAAAGTATACAGTAAGAAAAAACCTCCCTTTCAGACAAAAGGGAAAGAAAGTTTTTAAGCGAGAATATAATTTTCCTCATGGGCATTGTCTACCTTAGAAAAACTACTACAGAACATGCCTGTGAATATAGACTTGTAGTTCAGGCCACCGAAGATTAGAGATGGGACTTGAGCACTCCCTTGACTTGCATCCTCTGGTCTGCTTTAACACAAACCAGGAGGAAAAGAAAGCTAGGCATCAGAAGCAATGGGTGGCAAGCCTATTAATGGCTGATCTGTATAGTGATCTGCCCTCAAGGAGACCCAACAGGCCAGTCCACTGCAGTGGCTTTCAATGTGGTAAGCCTGGGCTTCAGCAGAAGTCAGCTTGTGAAGAGCCCTGGCAGCTCTGCCAAGAGTTGGATCACTGGAAATGGACCTGCCCTGGAGTCGAAGGATGCCCAGGTCAGAGCCACAGATCTTATTGGCTCTAAGCTGAAAAGCCCTTCACTCAGCCCAACTTCCAAAGTGACCACTGCAGCTGAGGGGATGGTCAAGTAGGGTCAGCAACCTTGCAGGCAGAACTGTAAATTTCTTGTTAGAGATGCCCCCTGACTTTACCTGGCCAGCTCTCCTCCCAGGCCAGCCAAGTAATGAAAGTCAACAGAGTGCCTTCCCCTAGGAGGTTCACACCTCCCTTAGGATATACCCCATGTGAAGAGATAGGTAGGTCTGGGCCTCTTAACTTACAAGGCCTAAAGCCCAACAGATTATTATCAAGCCCCTTCTATCAGGTTCTATTTGCCTCTCAATCAGAAAACTTAATTGTAGCTTAGACAGCACCTTTCTTAGCTCCTCTAATAATGACTCTGTCCTTTGTTCTAGACCCTGTCTAACGTACTTGGGCCTCATTCCTTTGTAATCATAACCTCTACTCTACCACCAATGGCTCTACTCCCAACCTGTGTGTACTGATGGTCCTCTTCCCCACTTAATGCTGTATAATTGTTCAAACCTGGTAAATGCCACTCTTAGGATCATTGGTTACTATCCTCACTCTGTCTTGTATGACCTTGTCTAAATATGATCAGAGTCGGCAAACTTGGAAGGCTTCCATAGCCTTGGCAACTCATGACGACAGCCTAGGGTGGTTACTGGCACCATAAACTAGAGTGTCAATTTGTTGGGTCAACAACAGGAGCCACTGTGCACTTGCTCCTCATGTGGGATCTCTGTCCTTAATGTGTTGTACATTGTGATTTAATGCTATAACTAGTACTCAAACAGTATGTTTCACTTTGTGTTTCTATGTGGGTGCAAACTGTTGAAATCTTTATACTAAATTGATCTTCTGTATATAAAGAGAATTGAAAATGAATCTTGATGCAAATGGAAGGGGAGAGGGAGCGGGAGAGGGGAGGGTTGCGGGTGGGAGGGAAGTTATGGGAGGGGGAAGCCATTGTAATCCATAAGCTGTACACTGGAAATTTATATTCATTAAATAAAAGTTAAAAAAAAAAGTACCATTGACAAAAAAGGAGAAGGAGGAGATAAAAATGGAGAGGAAGAAGAAAGAACAGGGGCAGAGGTAGAAAAATGGTGGTAGATGGAAAGGCAAGGGTTGAGGGGCAGAAGAGAGGAGAGAAGAGGAGGGAAGGGGGGAGAAAGGAAAACTAAGAGCCTGGTAAGAAATAGGTAAATTTGGAATTAAGATGAACCAGGATTATGATGATAATAATAGTTAATACTAGTTAATACTTAGCAAATTCTTTCTTTCTTTTTTTTTTTATTTGACAGGTAGAGTTATGGACAATGAGAGAGAGACAGAGAGAAAGGTCTTCCTTCCGTTGGTTCACTCCCCTAATGGCCGTTATGGCCGGCGCTATGCCAATACAAAGCCAGGAGCCAGGTGCTTCCTCTCGGTCTCCCATGCGGGTGTCAAGCACTTGGGCGATCCTCTGCTGCCCTCCCAGGCCACAGCAGAGAGCTGGACTGGAAAAGGAGCAACTGGGACTAGTAACCGGCGCGGGCGCCCCAACCGGGACTAGAACCCAGGGTGCTGGCACCACAGGTGGAGGATTAGCAAATTCTTTCTTGACATTAGCATTTTGCTAAACACATCATGCCTATTATGTCATTTAAGAGCTGGACAGCGCCATTATCCTCCTTTGCAAAGTAATTGTCTCAAGTCAACAACAACGCAATGCACCTGGCATTCTCTGGCTCCAGGGCCAATGACGTGGTGCTTTACAATTTGTAAGGGTCTGTAATCTGCAGTCTTAAAACCTGCCAAATGGGTGGCTCTATTTAAATCAAAGATCCATAGTGATAACTAGGTGCAATCCACTAAGGGGATTCTGTTTTCAATAAATTCAAATAGCTGTGTATGTTGCATTGACCTGTCACCAGCTGTCAGAGGGCAGCAAACCTGCTCTTATGTGCCCACAGGGACCAGAGTGCTTTCCCCCTGAATGTCTGTACTTTCTGAGGGGAAGAAATAATGGCTTCCACTTTGACTGCCCCAGGACAGTAAGAAAATCAGCATGAGAATAGCAGAACTAAGGGTTAGAGCAATGCCCAGGATCATGAAAGAAAACCAGAGAGACTAAAGGAAGGAAAGAGATGATATGGAAGCCGTAGCAGGAACATGTTTGTGTCTTTGCAAGAAAGCAATCCATGACATTGAAGCTAGAATTTAAGAACTTCTGTGAGACATGAAGGGAAATGCTGGAGAAGTTAAGGATATCTTGTGTCTCATCTTTCACTCATGTCTATGAATAATTTTATATAGGCACAAATGCAAGTCATGAGATGAGATGTAATAGCTGTGTTCTTATGTGTTTAATTGCACTAATTCAACCCCTTGCCTGGGGTGGGGGAGGAAGATGAATATGGTCACAGATATTACTAATGGATGCTAAATAGTCTCATTTCAGTTAAGAAGCTCAGTTCCAGAAGTCGGCTTTGTGGCATAGCGGGTTAAGCCACTGCGTGCTGCAATGCCAGTATCCAATTAGGGTGCCGGTTCAAGACTAGGGTGCTCCACTTCCCATCCAGCTCCCTGCTAATGCACTTGAGAGAGCAGCCCAAAATGATCCAAGTACTTGGGGCCCTGCATGCATGTGGGAGACCTGGAAAAAGCTCCTGGCTCCTGAAATCAGATCAGCCCAGCTCTGGCTATTGTGGCCATTTGAAGATTGAGCCAGTGGGTGGATCTCTCTCTCTCTCTCTCTCTCTCTCTCTCTCTGTAGACTTTGCCTTTCAAATAAGTAAATAAATCATTTAAAAAAGATGTTCATCTGGGGCCGGCGCTGTGGTCCAGTAGGTTAATCCTCCGCTTACAAGCCAGCATGCCATATGGGCACCAGTTCTAGTCCTGGCTGCTCCTCTTCCAATCCAGCTCTCTGCTGTGGCCTGGGAAAGCAGTAGAAGATGGCCCAAGTCCTTGGGCCCCTGCGTCCATACGGGAGACCAGTAAGAAACTCCTGGTTCGTGGCTTCAGATCAGCACAGCTCCTGCCGTTGCAGCCATTTGGGGAGTGAACCAACAAACCAATGGAAGGAAGACCTTTCTCTCTGTCTCTCCCTCTCATTGCCTGTAACTCTACTTCTCAAATAAATAAATAAAATATTTTTAAAAAGATGTTTAGTTCCATGTAGTCATAAAAATTCTGAACTTGAGTGGCAGTTGCAGCCTCTCCCCAGCCATAGAGAATGATCAGCTTCTTCTTTCTACTCACCCAATACTTTTTTTTTTACAGGATCTACTTATTAATTTGAAAGCAGAGTTAGAGAGAGCAAGAGAAAGAGACAGAGAGAGAGAGAGAGAGAGAAGGAATTTTCTATCCACTGGTTCACTCCTCAAATGGCTGCAATGGCCAGGGCTGGGCCAAGCCATAGTCTTAAGTTTGGAGCTTCATCCAAGTCTTTCATGTGCATGCCCAAGTAGTTGGGCCATCTTACACTGCCTTCCTAGGCACATTAGCAGAAACTGGGTCAGAAGTACAGCAGCTGGGACACAGACCAGCACCCATATGGAATGCCGGTATCAGGCAGTGGCTTAACCTGCTACCACCACAACACTGGCCCCATCCTATGCTTCTATTCCTCCTTGTCCCTTACTCCTTCATCCAAGGTTGCTTTCACGTGTGCGGGTGGGGAGATTGAGAGAGTTAATGAGAACAGAGATTCTTTGGACATAGACTAGCAGTACTTTTTGGGCTTTTGCTTAAAGCTAATTCTAGGGAGGGACACACTAGTGGGTTATTTTGAGAATCTACACAATTTCTTGGAAATCCAATGTAATTCTCTGGACCTCAGTGTTACTATGCTACCTGGTCACTTATCTTCTCCTTAGGCCCTGGCAATCTAGCAATACCTACAACATCTTTCTGCAGCTCTTTTGAAAAGGATTTAGGATGACTCCATGGCCAAGCTCTCTCACCCATGGCCCACATCACTTCCATAAGAAGCTGCCACTAGTTCTTAGCCACAGTGAACTCTGGGAGTGCTGGGGTTGCCGATGATGGTGCTAACACATCTTCAGCACATTTGTGAAACTGCCCAGACAATCTTTCATGCTAGAGGTTTCTCAGAATAGAGTCAGATACCAGCCTAACCTTGGAGAACACATGCTGGATTCTCTAAGTGGTCCACTTAAATGCCTGGCTTAAAGAGAGGGACAAGCATCCCCCAGAACTTGTCCTTGTAGGGGACATAGACTCCCCGTAGAGCTCTCCAAAGAAATCCTCTTGAGAATTTTAATTTCAATTTCCTCCTCTACCTTTTTGTATTCCTGAAGAGGATGAGGAATTTCAGAATATTCTACTAGTTCTCACCCTCTTACTTTGTAAATCCTGACCCAGGACTCAACGTGTAATAAGTATCTGCTGTTTTGCAACCTAAACTTCCAGTTTGCCATCCTGTTAAAAGGTAGCACCTGTAATCCAATTTTCCCAAGTCTCTCTAAATTGGGAATATAAAATAGAGTTGCTCTATTTTTATGCTTAAATTATGATGGCAAGAGTCTCAAGCTGTTTTGATGACCAGTAGTTAGTGCATCCCCAAGTGTCCCCAAGATATTTTTGGGAGTTGCCCAAAGGAGTGCCACACACAAGCCCACAGCCTGGTCTGTAACTGCATGCTGTCTGCCTGTTACTTCCTTTCCTACTCTGGCTTATAATTTTGCAAATTCTCTGACTATGGATTTGAAGAGTGTAGGATCACTGTCAGGTTCCATAGGGAAGAAACAACCCACTCTCCAACTGGGTGCCACCTTTGGTCATCATGACCCCGCAATGTTCCTTCTTTCCCTGAAATTAACTTTTGGTCATTTTGTACTTCCAACAAAGTCTCCAAATATCTCCAAAAAAATAGTGCCACTTTTCTTGGCTTGGGCAGTCCAACCCATTCTGAGAGCTAGAACCACTCCCATCTCTGCATCCCACAACCACAGAGTCCACCACCCACATTCCTTCCTTCTCTTCCTTCATGCCTCAGCACAAAAGAGAAACCTCTGCCTATATTAATGGACGGGAGTGACAAGAGGTAGAAGTGTCACTCACAGCTTCTGGGCCAACACTCTGCAGGCTAACCTTATCCAATATCATCTCTGTTTTACTTCCTAAATTCAAGGGCCATTCAGAAAGGAAAAAGCAAAGTACACGACAATGTATATAGTTTGCTAGTAGCAGATGAGAGAAAATACATACAAGTGGGGAAGGCAGGGGTGAGCATTTAGTTTAGTGGTTAATCTGGACATCCACATCCCACATCTGAGTACTGGGTTCAATTCCCAGCTCCAGTTTCTGATTTCAACTCCTTGCTAATGCAGGCAGTAATGACTCAAGTAGTTGGGTTCCTGCCATTCACACCGAGACCCAGATTGTGTTTCCTGTTCATTTGGAGGGTGAGCCAGCAGAGGGGCACTCTTTTTCCCTCCATTGTATCTGCCACACACACACACACACACACACATAAGAATGTCTCCAAAAAGACTCCTGATGGCTTCCAGCATGGGAACTTTGTGATGGGGGATCAGAGTTGGGGAAGACTTTTCACCTCATTTCATTTTGTACATTTTGAATATTTTACGTATGCATGTACTCCTATTTCAGAAGAATTTTTAAAGATTAAGAGAAATACCTTCAATTTTACAGTTTTTAAAAATTGTTGCTTGTACATTTTTGATCACCCCTTGGAGAAAGAATTAAAAGTGGAAAAATTAGTGACTAAAATCAGTCTAATTTGTGTGTGTGATCAAATTCTTCAAACAGAAACATTATTTTCTTAAAATATTACTGTAAAATTTTCCATCTTTTACAATGTTCTAGCAAATATAAACTCTTTCAGTAAGGCTCACCACTGAGGAATTTAGACAGATACAAACTGCAGTGACTGACTCTTATTATTTATGATATGTATCCAATATCCACTGCTGTAGCCTGCCAATGTCCTTTTAAGTGAAGAAATACCAAAAGTTTCAAAACCAGAAGTATATATTTCAACATTATTATCTTATACATTTTTAATTTAGCCATTTGAAATTTCTGTACAGTACATCTCAAGAGTGTTTCCACAGTGCTTTCAATTGTTCATATTCCTTCAGGCTCTGATTACAAAATTGTACAAAAGATTTGTAAAGTGTTTTACTTATTTCAAAGGCAAAGGGACAGAGACAGATAGATGGACAAAGATCTTCCACCCTCTGGGTTCACTGTTCAAATGCCCACAAAAGCCAAGACTGGAACAAGCTAAAACCAGGAGATAGAAGCTTAACCCGGCTCTTCCATGCAGGTGGCAGAGACCCAAGTACTTGACCCACCACAGCCACTTCCCAGGATATACATTATCAGGAAGCTGGTTGAGAGGTAGAGGCAGGACTCAGCCTAGGTATTCCAGTATTGGATGCAGGCACCCGAAGTGGTGTCTTAACTACTGTACCACATACCTGTCCTGCAACACACACACACATACACACACATATGTGTGTATATATACATATATATATATATATATATAGAGAGAGAGAGAGAGAGAGAGAGAGAGAGATTGGGCTATCCCTTGGGTAGGGAGGTTGCTAGAGAAAGATAAGGTTAATAATCCAAGGAAGGATATAATTGACATAATCAAAATGTATGGATGAAAATACAGCATGATAACAAAATAATCTTTCTCCCAGTCCAAACAAGCAAAAATCACAGCAACCTCAGCCCTCACAGTTCCAACCTCCTCCAAAGAACCTTGGTGTTAGATTTTCCTTGTGCTTCCCACTCTTTCTCTTCAACATAGGTACATGTTCAAGTCCCTTCCACCAAAACAGTACACAAACACACACACACACACACAGACACACACACCCCACAACCAGAGAGACACACAGACCAACATAATCTCAGATACATACAGACTCAGCCACACACAGAAATCAACAGGCACAGGCACTCACACAGAGTGCCTTTCATCTCACACCCACCCACCTTCTCTATGGGCTCTATTCCCTCTGAACAGTACCTGTTATTCTCCTTTGTTTCACTGCTAAGCTGTATGAAAAAGAGGTCTACTGTCGCTACTCCAGTGTCACACTTCTTCCATTCCAGATACCTCTAACCATCTGCTGCACCTGTTCCACCACATCATCAGATCACCAATTGTTTCCTAGTGGCCAGATCTGGGTACACTTTACAGTCCGTAGCTTACCTGATCTCTCACCTAGCATTTGACATTCTTTTAAAATAATTATTTATTTATTTGCTTATTTGAAAGAGTTACAGAGAGAGGGGACACATACACACACACGGAGGGGGAGGGAAAGAGAAAGAGAGAGAGAGAGAGAAATAGATCTTCCATCCACTGGTTCACTCCACAGATGACTGAAAGAGCCAGGGTTGGGTCAGAGAAAGGCCAGGAGCCCAGCGCTTCTTCTGAGTCTCCCATGTGGGTGTCAGGGTCCCAAGTGCTTGGGCCATCTTCTGCTGCTTTCTCAGGTACATTAGCAGGAGCTAGATCAGAAGTATAGCAATCGAGTCTCAAACTGGCACCTATATAGGATGCCAGAGTCAGAGGCAGAGGTTTAACTTGTTATGCCACAACGCCGACGCCACAACCAAATTTCTTGAGAACATTTAGCATCATGGGAAACTTCTAATTATGTATTGTATACTCTCAAGAATTTTTCTAAAAATTTCAGATAATTTGCAATTAATTGTCTCAGTTTGAGGGACCACATATATGCACACAAAAAATAACAATATATATCAAAATAATATCAATAGCTATTGCAGGAAGATTTTATTATTTATTATTATTGTAATAAGATATTTATATTCATGTCTATGCCTTCTCTGTTTCCTCAATATCATCAATAAAAATGTATTTTTATATTAACATTTGTAAAACATTTTACCATAGCTTTTTTTTTTTCTTTTTTGACAGGCAGAGTGGACAGTAAGAGAGAGAGACAGAGAGAAAGGTCTTCCTTTACCATTGGTTCACTCTCCAATGGCCGCCACGGCAGGCGCACTACGGCTGGCACACCACAACGATCCGAAGGCAGGAGCCAGGTGCTTCTCCTGGTCTCCCATGCAGGTGCAGGGCGCAAGGACCTGGGCCATCTTCCACTGCACTCCCTGGCCACAGCAGAGAGCTGGCCTGGAAGGGGGGCAACCGGGACAGGATCGGTGCCCCGACCGGGACTAGAACCCGGTCTGCCGGCTCCGCAAGGCGGAGGATTAGCCTAATGAGCCGCGGCGCCGGCCTACAAGCAGAGAATTGATCTTAATGTTCTGTCTTCCAGCAGAGGCTCTGGTAAGTCTGACTCAGCTGGAAATAACTTTTAGTACGTCTCTTAGAATCATAATGAAAATAATCTCTGTACTGGAAAATAGGTGCATCTTATGTAGATTCCATAAACTAAAAGGAAAAAATTTGTGTCGTTAACCATCTTGATTCTGACCAGTTGAATCTCTCTGACCTTTACACTATCTTTTATTCTTTCTTTTGACCTGATTCAAAAATTTGGGGCTTTTAGCACCATTAGAAGCAATTTTAGCAATATATGATTTTCGTATATCAATAGATTAAAACCAATGAGCTCTACAAAACATCCTGTGAAAACTCAAATTTTAAAAATACATTGAAAGAGGAATGCCTCTTTTTTTCTGCTTTCTTTTACAATTTTATTTAACTATAGGATTTCTTTTCCTCTTTCTTGAAAATTATCCTGGCCCCATACCTTAGGAAGCGCCTCCTTTGTATTTCAACTATCAAATGTTTTCACAATCTTTAGTTTTTAGACTTAATCAATTGAATTTGGTAATAAAAAAATGATAAACAAGTACCCTAAATGCACAAATACAAAATGTACTTAATTCACTATCCTTCATTAGTTTCTCACTCCAGCCTCCTGCTAATGCAGACCCTGGGAGGCAGCAGTGATGGCTCAGGTAATAGGGTTCCTGCCTCCCACATGGGGGCCCAGATTGATTCCTGGCTTTCAGCTCAGCCTCAGCTCAGTCTTAGCTGTTGTAGCCTTTTGGATAGTTAACCAGTAGATGAGACTCTCTCTCTCTCTCTCTCTCTCTCTCTCTCTCTCTCTCAATCTCTCTCTCCCTTTCTCTCTCTTTCTCCCTTTCTCCCTTTCCCACTCCTTCTCCCTCTCCCATCCCTCCCCCCTCTCTTTCTCAGCCTCTCAAGTAGTTTTTACTAAATCTAAGTGCATATATAAGAACTTAACAAGGAAAAAAGAATCTCACAACCTCACAATCACAAAATTTTAGAAGGGATTTAGGATCCACTGTTCCAACTGCCTCCAGAAAACTGGAGTCCATAGGGATCATGTGATTTGTTCATGGTTGCAGAAATCTTTAGCAGCAGAGGATGAGAGAAATTCAGGAACCCTGATTCCAAACTGGTTTTCCTTTCACCAGACTTCTTAAACACTGACAGCATCAAAGCAAACTTTTCTCTCAAGGTAGTCAAAGCCCTTTGAGCAAGACTGTCATTGGCTCTGCTGAACGTGAAGTCTCCATGGCACTAACAGAAGCCATTTATTAGGGCCACTGACAGCCACATCATCTCAAACCTCTAAGACAGCCTTCAAAGTAGTACCAAAATTCCCATTTTGTGGGTCAAGCATTTGTTATAGACACACACACACACACACACACACTCCTTGGGATCCCAGGATCCCATATTGGAATGGTTATGTTCAAGTCCTGGCTCTGCTCCTCATTCCCGCTAACGTGCAGGCTGGTAGACAAAAGGTGATGAGTTGACTACTTGACTCCCTGCCACCCACATGGAAGATCTGGATTGAGTTCCTGGCTCCTGGATTTGATGCAGCCAAGACCCAGCTGCCATGAGCCAGTCTGTCTCCATCTCTCTCTCTCTCTCTCTCTCTCTCTCTCTCTCTCTCTCTCTCTCTTCTCTCTCTATCTCTCTCCCACCCTCCCTCTCTTCCCCCCATAAATAAAATAAGATACAGTTTTATAAAATCCCCATTTTGTTGTAAGTAGACTGGGAAACTTAAGCAATTTGCCCAAGATCCTCCAACTGAAAATTTGCCCAAGATCCTCCAACTGAAAATAACAGGGCCAAGAAGCATAGGCTTCAGTGAATGCTTCTTGCAACATACTAGGTTACTTCTCCTTTCAGATGTCAAGTCTTATCTCCAAGGACAGTGTGATTTATAAAGGGTTTCCAAAAGTTCATGAAAAATATATGTTATAAAGAAAATACACATGGAGTCAAAATTTTTCACCAAAATAAATATCATTTAATTTCATTTTTCCATGAAATTTTGTCTCCTCATAGTCATGTGGCATTTTAAAAGGCAAAAAAAAAAATTTTGAGTTTGCAATAAAACATCTACCTGTAGAATACTGCTCTTGCTTTTATTCATTCATTCACTCCCTTATAAGGCGTTGGAAACACTGGCATTATTTCAACACTTCAGAAAGAAGCCTAATGTAAACTTGCCAGAGAATTCAGTAAAGCACCCAAATACCCAAAGGTTTTGATAACTTACTTAATATACAAAATATGCTTGCTTAATATGTTCTTCTAGGCTGTATTCTTTAGGAAAAGAAGCTCAGAAAAGAATTTGAAGATAGCAAAATGATTAAATGATTGAAAAGCAAAGAGCTACATAAAGAAGGAAATTATTCTGTCAACTCAAGAAAAACCAACATAATAATAGTTTCCAGTCTATGAAAGATTGTTATCCTGATAATGATGACAGATTATTCTCCATTTCCAAATAAAATGAGACCAACAAAAAAAGTAACAAAACATGGGGTTTTGGCCAAATATATTCGATAGTCTACTGGGCATGAGAGATTTAAAAGTTTGTCTTAATATATGTGGGGGAAAGGGATCATGGAGTTTATAGAGCAGTAGAATTTCTAGTGCTGTAGAACTTTGTAAACCAGTGGCTTACACATGGTAAAGCTATGATTTTCTCTAAGGTACATGTTGGAGAAAAATAGGAACCAAATTTACTTCAAAATTCTTGATATCTCCAGAGTTTGATGAAGTGAGGCATTTTCATATCACCTTATTAAATCTTACCACTTCCCACTTAACATTATTCTCATTATTTCAGAAAGATTAGCCAAAATTTTCATGACCATTACATCCGTGGGTGCCACAGCTGCAGCCCACTTCTCTCTCCAGCTGCAATGTGATTTGGAGCCGGAGGCATGTCGTCTGTCCATGCACACTAGCAAGCCACTCCAACAGTCCACAGCCAGTCCCTGAAGAAGGTCATAGGGCCAAACAGTTAGAAGCACAGCACACAGAAGCTGGAGAATGGACACACAAAACAGGTATAAGGGCCCCGAGGGGTTCTTGGTGGAACACCAAAAGTGTTCACTTTGGGAATATTGTGCAATCTCCCCCATAATATGCAGTCAGCTGCTTTTGCCATTTGCTTTACATTCAGATACCCAAGTATAAGGCCACCACAGAAAACACCAAGCAGCGGGGTAAGGGAAAGGGTTTATTGGTAGGAAAACCCGACAGACTGAAGGGAAGGGGCAAAGAAGGAAAAAGAGAGCATGTGTCCAGGAAACAGGTCCAAATATCCTTTTTTTGTTAATCCTTTCCTCCATGCAAAAGAGAAGAACTGACTGAACAAACTGTGTATAGCAAAACCAGTTATTCATATTCCCCATTCGATATCGCTTCCAACTCCCAATCTACCACTCATTTATTTCATTGGCCTCCCTTCTGATGAAACAGTTTTTCTTGATTAGTAATAGTCTGAAGAAAGTTTGACTCTTCAAAATCATTTCTTAACTCTCCCCAGAGCACCTGAAAAATCGCCTATCTGATGAAAAAATTTTTCATTTTCATTTTCATGCTCCAATAACCCAAAATGGGCCTTGCTGAATTTTATCAAACATTTGAAAAGAAGGAGGAAGAAAAATCAGTTCTGGATTGAAAGTAAAAATAAGAAACTTAGAGCCTATGGGGGATAAGAAACTTAGAATGAAAGTGCTTCCTCAACCAGAGCTCTCCTGTTGAGACACGATAATAAAAATGTCCACAGTAATAGAGACAATATTTCTACTTGGCACAATCTGAACAAAAAGGAAAAAAACTATATCTCTGGATGGATACGTATTTGTTCAGGCATTTAGGTCTTTCTTTAGATGAGCACATGTCACTTTGTATTGCTTATCAAATACTGAATTTGTTGGATTAAATCTTTTAGTTTGGCCTTGTTTTACAAAACATGAGACAATTTTTGTGCAGTTGAATAAGCTTGTGGATAGATGGCATATACAATGTAATACTACACTTCTTTTACAATGCAACTGAGCTAGCAGACAAGCAATATCTAATTCTTTCCCCTTTTGTGTTTAAATTTAAAATAAATAAATAAATACATTACTTGAAAAGATTTAAGACCACCTGCAAATCTAATTACTGTGAACTCTCAAGGACTGCCCCAATTCTATTGTCATACTAGAGTGCTATAATATTGAGCATTGTTTGAAGTAAGTGGGCCATAGCCAAGGCTGAAGGACAGTCTTTGGCAAATGGAAATTGTCATTATTCTAGTGAATTTGACTTATGGTATAATGTATGATTTTGTGTAAAGTGTGCTGTTTTCCATTTAAAGCAGCAAAAAAATTAACTTATAGTGATAGGTTAATGGAAGGACATTACAATAACAAAATATTCAGAGTATATGCATTTTGTAAAGGAGAAATGTCATTTGTGAATAGTGTGTACTTATTGAAAAGAATCATTCAAAAGTGGGGAGAAGAAGCTCAAACTATAGATGAAAAACTAAAACAAAAATATGATGAAGTTGGAAAAATTAAAGTACAAATATGGCAAATCACAAAACTGTATGATAAATGCCAACTGGATGGACAAATACTAAAATAGTTTAAAAGATGAGATCCCTTCAGATACAACTGGGAATGTAGCATTTTTCCCTCTAGAAAATGTTTACTTGAAGTTGCATAATTTGTTGTGACTTTAAGATGAATATGCAAAATAGTCAGCATACCCTCAAACTGGGGAATGTGGATGAGATGAGACAAACTCCAGAGAAGTGTAGGTGATCAGGGAGGCCAAAGCACAGTTGTGAGATGGTGTGAAAGGGCTAAGGAATGCTGAGCCCAAGGAAAGGCTCCCAGAGTCTGCATGACCAGGGGTGGTGCAGAGAAAACTGTTGGAGATTTCTTGGCTCCCAAGAAGGCTACAAAGACAGAGAATGCAAATCTCACACTCCAAAAAGTCTAAGAATGAAAGGACTGCAGTGATGCACATGGACATATGGATTGGAGCTACACTGGTACTGCCATCATCTCAGCACATCAGGCCAGTGGCCAAGGATCACAGGATCAATGACAACTCAGTGAGAAGGCTGAAGATCTAAGGCTCCCTCACCTGGATGGTATGTAAACCTCTGCCGCTTAGATCAACACAGGGACTACTGGAGAAAGAGAAGCAGAAGCCAAGTGATATATTTACACAGTGGGTCATATGGCTGTAAAACTTATGTGGATAACGCATAATTACAGTGATCCATTCATTCAACAACATTTATTGAGCTAGAATTTTGAAACACTAAGATTACCTATCAGATGGTAGCCACTATAGCAAGTTTTAGAAATACAAAATTTTTTCTAAAAAAGCTAGTTATAAACCAGTACAGTAGGAAAGTATGCTTCTATATAATTATAATATGGAGTAATGTGTGCTTTAAAGTTATGTGTAAACAGTGCTGCCAGAACAATGAAGAAGACACACAGCTTCTCAGTGGGCTGTACAAGAACATCCTGTGGTGTAGGAGAAGTTGAGTTTTTTTTTTTTTTAAGAGATCAAAATACTTCTCCAGACACAGGAAACAACAAAGGGTAAGAGCATACATATTTGTCACAATGGAGAGAGTTATAAAATAATGTAATTGGTTTAGAATGGATAGGGAGCAGACACCAGTTGTGGAAAATAACATTGGGGAGGTAGAAATAGTACAAAATTATGGAATTTCTTATATTTTAAACTAAGGAGTTTATTGTTTGTATATGTGTTTTTAGTCCCACATGGGTTTGATATCTGGCTCTGCACCTGACTCCAGCTTCCTGCTACTGCAGACCCTACAAGGCAGCAGGTGACAGCTTGAGTCCTTGGATCCCTGAAACCCGCATGGGAGACCTGGATTGACTTCCTGACTCCCAGCTATGTCATGGCCCATTCCTAGCCCTTGTGGGTATTTGGGGAGTGAAACACCCAACCACTCAACCCACAAGCTCTCCAAGAAGCAAACTTTAAAGACATCTTGATTTTTCCCTTTTCCTTTCCTCAACAAGCACCACTGCAGTCAACCGGGGCCCAAGTCTCATGCATTTTCACTCTTTTGAGCATCTATAAAAAGTCCCCAGTTCCCTGTGCCCCCTGGTAGTGGCTTAGTTCATATCCATCATCTCTTTCATCAGCACAGATTTTCCCCTGCTAAGCGTATACCTTTGAATCCATAGATGTACTAGTGACACTAGAAAACAGTTTTGAAAATTTAAATCTGACTCTGTTCTCCTTTCTAAAGACACTTCTATGACTGCCCTTTGCTTAGAAAACCAATTAGGAGGCCCTCAGTATCCACCTTTCTTCTCTAATCTTTTTATCAGATCGCCCATCCCCTAAGCCCCCGTCATGAAGAAGTGCTGGCATTGGGGTAGGGGGTGGGGTGGAATATTCACATAGTATATCAGAGCACATGGATTGAGTTCTAGGTCTGCTTCTAATTCAGCTTCCTGCTAATACACACTCCGGGAGGCAGCAAGTGGTGGGACAAGTATTTGGGTCCCTGCCTCCTCCAGGGGATACCCAGATTGAGATTCTGCTTTTTTTTTACTTCAGCCAGGCCCAGCCCTGTCTGTTATAGGCATTTGGGAAATGAATTAGTAGATGGAAGATCGCTCTGTGTGTGTGTTATTTCTGCTTTTCAAATAAAATGAAAATTAATCAATAGATAATTTTTGAGGGCCAGCGCCATGGCTCAATAGGCTAATCCTCCGCCTGTGGCACTGGCACACTGGGTTCTGCGGCGGCCATTGGAGGGTGAACCAATGGCAAAGGAAGACCTTTCTCTCTGTCTCTCTCTCTCACTGTCCACTCTGCCTGTCAAAAAAAAAAAATTGAAAAAAGAAATTAGATGTAGAGTTTTTAGAATTTCCTCTGCGATTCCAAGGTTTTTCATGTTCCTACTGCTGAGCCTGTACACACCAAGGCCGCATGTGAAATGAGAAGATTTCATGTTCAGAAAGCGTACAACTGCCACCACTCAAATTCTAGACTTGCTTCTTACTAGTTGTGCATTATTTAGCTTCTCTAATACTCATTTTAACTATTTGTAATATGGGATAATAAAAGACCTACTTCATTGAGTTTTTGTGATTATTAAAATAATACATTTAAAATTGCTTATTACGGAGTCTGGTGCCTATCCATTACTCAAAAATACTGAATAAACTAAAATACTTAGATATGTTTTTCTAAAATTACACTGGACATGATCTCCCCCTCATTTTCCAGAGTTGGAGTGGTCATGGTTCTCATGAGAACATTTGTTCTAATACACACACAATCAACCAGTGACCAGGTAAAAAGCACACCTTTCTGAACCTTGGGAAAACACAATTAATGTGTTGTTATATTTAAGGAAGGAATAAGTTAAGCAGAAGCAGAGGTGGAGGTAGAAAACAAAGATAATGATGGCACTTGGGTGAACTTGAACCTCAGACCTGTGTGACTGCAAGTTGACTGCTCCGGGCAGTCTCAATATCTTAACACACCAGCCACTCAGGAAATTCCAGCTGTGTCCACCACCATCCACTGCCCTCCTTGTCCAAGCACCTTGGCAGCTTTTGCTTTACTTCACGGCTGAGGTTGAGGAAGGGATTTGCAGGTGAGCAGTGCTGAGGTCACTCACAGCCACGAGAAAGTTCCACTTGTCTAGAAAGGTTTTCCCTAAGTTTGAGTTCTGCGTGGTACTGAACCCTTGTTGAGGATGGACATACCTAATTAAAAAGCATTGTTTTATAACCATGGATCTGAAGCAGCATAGATTTAAGGTTACCTGGCTTATCAGTGTTGTTTTTTGGTATAAACAGTAAGATGATGATTTATACCTTTCTTGTTGAGACTCCTAGAATCCTCTGTGATAGTTTCCATAGAAAAGGATAGCTATGTGAGACAAGCAATTATCCTAGCACAGAAGTTTTTGATTGAGATGCCTATGTTCCATTTCAGAGTACTTGATTTCGATCTAAGATTTCACTTCTTTTTTTTTTCTTTTTTTTTTTTCTTTTTTTTTTTTTTTGACAGGCAGAGTGGACAGTGAGAGAGAGAGAGAGACAGAAAGATCTTCCTTTTCCGTTGGTTTACCCCCCAAGTGGCCACTGTGACCAGCGCGCTGTGGGTGCGCACCGTGCTGATCCAAAGCCAGGAGCCAGGTGCTTCTCCTGGTCTCCCATGCAGGTGCAGGGCCCAAGCACTTGGGCCATCCTGCACTGCACTCCAGGGCCATAACAGAGACCTGGACTGGAAGAGGAGTAACCAGGACAGAATCCGGTGCCCCGACTGGGACTAGAACCCCCAGGGTGCCGGCGCCACAGGTGGAGGATTAGCCTATTGAGCCGTGGCGCTGGCCAGATTTCACTTCTGATTCTAACATTTCTAGTAATGTGCACCCTGGGAGGTAGCAATGATGGCTCAAATTGCTTGAGAGACCTGGGTTGAATTCCAGGTTCTTGGCTTCAGCTGGAATAAAATAAGACACTATATTCAGAAGCAAGCGTCAGCAGAGTTAAAGATTTAACTGGCAAGAGTAAACTGAAAGTACATTAAAGAAAATATAACAGATTATCTTTATCAGCCTAGGAGTACCTGGGGGCTTCTGAAATACGAATCCTGAAAATAGATAAGATGAAAATAATAAGATGAAAAGTGGCATATTTGATTATATCAAAATTAAGGTTGGACAATATTAACAATAAACAGAAAACAGAGAATATAGCAAAATTTAAAACAATAAAATACATAGAAATAAAAAGAAATTTAAGAAAATCAATAAGGAAAATAAAGGCAAATTAATTAAATCTTAAACCCACTGGCAATCAGATTATTGAAAAATGAAATGACAATTAAACACTATTTTATACCTCTCAGATTGGCAAAACATAAAGTACAAAATTACCAAATGTTGAAAACAAGTATCGATATAAATAGGATTCCACTGCACTGCTAGGGGTAATATAATCCAGCATCAATTTCACAAATACCAGGGAACCTCAGGAAGTTCACAGAAAATATATATTATGAAACAATTATGCATAGATTTCAAAAAAATGTAGCAAACTAAACTTATCTTCATTAAAAATTTTTATGTATTTGTTTAACTTTTTTTTAGATTTATTTATTTATTTGAAAGGCAGAGTCACAGAGAGGCAGAGGCAGAGAGAGAGAGAGGTCTTCAATCCATTGGTTTACTCCCCAGGTAGGCGCAAGGCCGGAGCTGTGCTGATCTGAAGCTAGAAGTCAGGAGTTTCCTCCGGGGCACTCATGCAGGTGCAGGGGCCCAAGGACTTGGGCCATCTTCTACTAATTTCCCAGGCCATAGCAGAGAGCTGGATCAGAAGTGGAGCAGCTGGGACTCAAACCAGTGTCCATATGGGATGCCAGCACTGCAGGCAGTGGCTTTACCAGCTATGCCACAGCGCTGGCCCCATGTTTTATTTTTATTTTGAAAGACTGGGAGACAGAGACAGAGAGCGATGGAACTCTTCCATTTGCTGGTTCACTGCCCAAATGCCATAACAACTATGGCTGGACCAGGCTGAATTACTCTCATGTTTATAAGAATTAACACACATGCAAGGAAATATATCAAACGTGTAAGGAAAATGGGAGACAGTCTGAAGAGGAGAAAAAGGTAAAAGGAAGAAACAGGTAATGGAATACTTATAGTGTTAAATAAACACATGAGGTTAAAAAGAGTATGCAGCTGTGAATTCTGCCACAGTACCAGCTTTTGACAAAATCCTCTTAGCATTTTGGAAGCTCTAGTTAATCAGACAATTATACGATGCAATTTCAAGACTTAATCATTGAGCTCTTCAAATTGATACATACAAAGAGAATTAGGACATTGACATGCTTTAATTTTATTTAAATTAAAACATAAATTCTAACTCAAAATTTCATTAATTATCTAGTATTGAATATTAACATATACAGTTAAATACAAGAAACAGAGTTACCAGGTTATTCATCACTCAAACTGGAATAATTTTTTGTGAATAAAAGGAGACATATAAATTGTATAATATTTGAGATTTTTATCTGCTGATTGACACCTTGATGCTATTATATTGGTAGACACAATAAATAATTCTGTTAGCATTTAACTTTGAAGGACTTCTGCTTACAGCGTTGATAAAGTAATGGTGACTATACTTACTCTCCTACCTCAAGCAGCTTAAAAATGGACAAAATTCATGAAGCAAAGGATTTCAGACATTAGAAAACAGGCACTCCAGGAGTTGGGATTTCTGGAAGGAGGGAAATACATGAGGTCAGTTTAGGGTTGCCTGAACATCCATCCAAAAAGTTTCTATGCAAGAGAGACTCAAACAAGAAGGGGGCAGACTTGGTTGAAAAGACAGAGTTTAGAATTTGGGGCAGTCAAGAGAATAGAATTTGCAGAAGTTCAAGAGAAGGGAGAACTACATGGAAAGGAGAAATCTGTGCAATTTCAGAGCCCCAGAGAAGTACTGTACACACTCAGGTCTTATAGGGAGCACCAGTTAGCACATGCATGTGAGGATGCTACAAGAAAACGGGAAAATATGGTAAGAACCATGAACCAGAGCCATCTCTAGAGTTGGCGATAGGTTTTTTTCTTCTTGTTTTCACCAGCTTGGAATCAAACCTCTCTTAATATATGTCAAAAAAAGATTAGTCCTAGACTAACAGCCGCTCTGGTTCTGCCTAGCAAACTAAACATAGACTTCTAAAGGATCCTTCTGTTTCTGAGTCACTAAACAGAGCCCCAGAACAAATTTCAATGGCATGAACTAGAATGCATGAGCAGGCAATACCCAAAAGTTAAAATTCATAGTGTGTGATGTCTAGACAAAAATTACTAACTGGGGCCAGCACTGTGGCGCAATGGGTTAAAGCCCTGGCCTGAAGCGCTAGCATCCTATATGGACGCCGGTTACAGTCCTGGCTGCTTCTCTTCTGGTCCAACTCTCTACTATGGCCTGAGAGGGCAGTGAAAGATGGCCCAAGTCCTTGGGCCCCTGCACCCAAGTGGGAGCCCCGAGGAAGCTCTTAGCTCCTGGCTTTGGATCAGTGAAGCTCTGGTCATTGCAGCCATCTGGGGAGTAAACCAGCGGATGGAAGACCTCTCTCTCTCTCCCTCTCTCTCTCTCTCTCTGCCCCTGCCTCTCTGTAACTCTGCCTTTCAAATAAATGAAATAAATCTTTTTTAAAAAAATCACCAACTAAGAGAAACTGTGATCCATAATGGGGAAAAATTGAGGGTCAGGCACTGTGGCCCAGCAGGTTAAGTTGCTGCCTGAAGTGCCGACAACCCATGTGCATGCCAGTTCGAGACCCAGCTGCTCCAATTCCAATCCAGCTCTCTGCTATGGCCTGGGAAGGCAGTAGAAGATGGCCCAAGTCCTTGGGCTCCTACACCTTGGGAGATGCAGGGCTATCTCCTGGCTTCGGATCAGTGCAGCTCTGGTCAATGGGGCCAATTGGGGAGTGAACCAGCGGATGGAAGACCTCTCTCTCTCTCTCTACCTGCCTCTCCTTCTCACTCTGCATTAACTCTGACTTTCAAATAAATAAATAAATCATTTAAAAAATTGAGTTGATAGACACAGCAATGACACAAATACAAAATTTGTACACAAGGACCTCGAAAAATTCTTGTAACAGTATTCTATATGTTCAAGAAGGTAGAGGAAATTGAGAAGGCATTAAAGAAAAAATATGGAAGAATTTTTGATATCCAAATTTAACTTGTAGAGATGAAAATACAAAATCTTAGATGAAAAAATAGATATACTTGCATGGAATTAAGAAAAGATAATAGCAAATCAAAAAATAGGAACTGCATTCAAAAAGTTATTATAAGTCAAGGTATTTCAAAATGAAATCATGGAATTTCAAGATTCGAAGACCATCTGACTTTCATGGATTTTGTTCAGTTTATGCCTTGTTTTTGTTTTATAGGATGAAAGTTCAATGTCTTCCAATTTTCATGGTTTGACTCTCTAATTCAAGTTATCTAAAAATAGCCAGAATTTTTGATACTTTAACATTACACAGTCAAAAGATTGTTGGTGTTCTATTAAATAATTCCATTAAACAGTTCTAATTCATTTGGAATAAAATGCAAACAATTTAGAGGACTCCTTTTTTAAAATGTTTGGCACTGCTGTAAAATTCTAAAGGAAACTTATAAGGTTGATCATCTAGTGGTGGTGTACAAAGAAGAAAGCATGTATGACAACATTTTATTCAACGTCAGGTCAGCCTTGAACACTCAGTTTACATGTCAGTTGCTCCATTACGTGTACAAATATGTGTTACCTTCAGCAGCTATAGGTTTGAATTAGCGCAATATGGATGCTCACTTAGATTTAACTTGAGCTGAGTGTGCAAAAGAATCCCAAATATATCTATTATGTACATGTCTTGATTGAATTATAACATTATTTTTACCATGATCCTGTCCCACACAAATACTTCATTCATATTATTACAACAAAATATATAATTTTCTCTCATTTAGAATGTTTAATTTATGCTGTCAATCTCAATAGTGTCAGATATTTCCCTTTGAGTTAAATTAAATTCCATATGCTTCTCACTGGTTCCATGAGTTGATAAAAAAAGAAAAAATTGAACCATTAGAATTAATTCCCCCGACTTTTTTTTTTTTTTTTTTTTTTTTTTTTTGGACAGGTAGAGTGGATAGTGAGAGAGAGAGACAAAGAGAAAGGTCTTCCTTTTTGCCATTGGTTCACCCTCCATTGGCCACTGCGGCCGGCGCATCTCACTGATCCGAAGCCAGGAGCCAGGTGTTTCTCCTGGTCTCCCATGCGGGTGCAGGGCCTAAGGACTTGGGCCATCCTCCACTGCCTTTCCGGGCCATAGCAGAGAGCTGGCCTGGAAGAGGGGCAAACGGGATCGAATCCGGCGCCCCAACCGGGACTAGAACCCGGTGTGCCGGCGCCGCAAGGCGGAGGATTAGCCACGGCGCCGGCCCTCCCCCGACTTTTTATAAGTATGTAATATCGCAGATATAAAACGGGCTTTATTTACCTGTATGTGAAGTTCTAAGAAAGTAACACATTTGTAGGTATTCCTTCACTTCTTATTCATGTAAAAAGAAAGTGAAAATCAGAAATGCATGAAACTGATTCAAAGTAGACTCATTTGATTCAAATGAAAAGCTAGGTACAATATTCCTAATGTGATCATCCACTGTCCACTTCTGAAGAATGTTTGTATTTCTGGTGTTCACATAATCTTGCATGATATCATTTGAGCTTTTGTGATAGGTAGCACACAGCTTCAAACTTTGTACATTCTTAGTGTACTCTTCATCACCTTTATTGGGAAATAGAATTCATGTATCTAATTTATCATATAACATATGCCTTGTTTTGTTTTACTTTGGCACTTGTTGATGTCAAAAGGGTTTATGCCAAAACACACAAAAGACTAACCAAAAATCTGAAGCATAAATAAATAGCAGTATGCCTTATATAACAAAAGATGAAACTATTGTACCAAGAGCATTCGGCCCACTTTTTTTTTATTTGACAGATAGTTAGACAGTGAGAGAGAGAGATAGAAAGGTCTTCCTTCTGTTGGTTCACCCCCCAAATGGCTGCCACGGCTGGTGTGCTGTGCCGATCTGAAGCCAGGAGCCAGGTGCTTCCTCCTGGTTTTCCATGCAGATGCAGGGTCCAAGGACTTGGGCCATCCTCCACTGCCATCCCGGGCCACAGCAGAGAGCTGGACTGGAAGAGGAGCAACCGGGACAGAATCCAGTGCCCCAACCAGGACTAGAACCTGGGTGCCGGCGCTGTAGGTGGAGGATTAGCCAAGTGAGCCACAGCGCCAACCTCGGCCCACTTTTATACTCTATAGGAAGACTGCTCAGATTCTATTTTACCCAATTACTTACTGTCCATCTAACTTAAGTTTCCTGTGTTTCCCAGTGACACAGCTGCATGGTTTTGTATATCTCAAAGACCAAGGCAGAAGAGGGGCACAAGGAGCTCATGCACCAAGTATTCAACAGTGATAGAAGCGTCGCCTAATTTTCCACACCACTCTGCACTAAGGCTAATCTGTCCCTTGTCACTCATCCTAGTGCCCTTCATTTTGTCAATGGATGTTTCTTATACCGTCCTTAAAAGGAAGGGTATAATTATGCTTCATTTGAAAAGAGACAGCAAAAGATGAATGATCATTTTTGAGCCTAAGGCACAAATGTAAGGAAGAACCCAGTCCACTTGATAAAAGGAAAGTCAAAATGGTTAAAGAGAAAGCAACATTCCCTGTGCAGGCTGTGGATTTGCTGACAGAGTAAGTTTCTACTCAGTCCCTGAGTACGGAACAGCAAATGAAATGATTCTCTAGGCTTTATCAATACTGCTTGACCATAGCCCCAGCATGAATATTTCAACAGTCTTGCAAAATTTATAACCACCCAATTTACATCAGTATCCAACCACTGGACCCTCTCCACTTTGCTTATCTCCAAGAAGAGCTGAGTTATACTCTCCCCTTCCCCTTTGCTTACAAAATACTTAATTCCATTTCACCTGAGAGAAATACTTATGTGGTTGTAAATTTATGGATCCTGATAAGTAGAACCATTCTGCACCTGAATCAACCTGTCTGTGCTTTTATTTTAACTTTGTGTCCGGTTCTTGGTTCACACACCATATATCGGAAACTGTAAGTTCAAAGCAAAGTTCTATCAAGTCCACCCCAGTTTATTTTAATCCAAATATAAATTGTTAAGTCAGCAACAGGAGTCACTGTGTACTTACACCCCATGTGGGATCTGTCCTTAATGTGTTGTCTAATGTGCAGTGATGCTATAACTAGTACTGAAACAGTATTTTTACACTTTGTGTTTCTGTGTGGGTACAAACTGATGAGATCTTTACTAATTATATACTGAATCGATCTTCTGTATATAAAGATAATTGGAAATGAAAAAAAAAAAACCTGGTGCTAAACTGGAAATGGCATAGAAAATTAATTAATTTTTAAAAAAATATTATGTAGGATCTCTGTCTTTAATGTGCTGTACACTGTTATTTAATGCTATAACTAGTACTCCAACAGTATTTTTTTCACTTTGTGTTGCTATATGGGGGCAAACTGTTGAAATCTTTACCTAATATATACTAAACTGATCTTCTGTATATAAAGAGAATTGAAAATGAATCTTGATGTGAATGGAAGGGGAGAGGGAGCGGGAAAGGGGAGGGTTGCGGGTGGGAGGGAAGTTATGGGAGGGGGGAAGCCATTGTAACCCATAAGCTGTACTTTGGAAATTTATATTCATTAAATAAAAGTTTAATAAATGAAATAAAAAAACAAATATTAATGTCTATGCTTCACTTAAAAAATAAGTTAACAAAAACCCAGGATTTATTCTAAAATAGAAAACATACCAAGAAAATGAGAACTATTCCAGGTGAGCCTGGATGGCTGGTTACCCTAACTAGTATGACACAGCTAATCATTAGTTGTTGATTGTATTACTTATATCCCTACTCCTTTAGGTTTTCATTGCTTACTTTATGTCAACACTGTGAGAAGCACTTTCAATCATTTATCCCTCTTAATACAACAAACCTACTAGAGGTTATGTGATAAGTGGCACAACTCAGTCATTGTACATTTGGGATTGTCACCTAGTCACATCAAAAGCCTGTTCTCTTAATTGTGGAAACCTTTAGCTCAAGTGCTGTATATTCTATAAACTTTGCCTGGACGTTTCTTGTTCCATTTATCTATTACTGACTAACAAACCACCACAAATTTAGTGGAGGAAAACAGCCACAACTTTATTATGATTGTGGATTCTGTGAGTCAGAAAGTCCAACAGGGCAAAGCCCAGAAGGTTTGCTCTGCACCGTGGTGACTGAGGGCTCCACCAAGGGAGACACAAAGGGCTCAGGCCGAAATCATCTCACTGCTCCTTCACTCATGTGTCTGCTGATGGAGCTGGATGAGCTTGGTGGGAACTGACAGCTTATGCATGGCCTCTCCATGTGTAACCATGATAAAGACATCTCCTTTCCTTTTCACATTCTGATTAGTAAAAGCTAACTGTTCGTCTTGGGACTATTTACAGTGTCTGCTTAATTCAACAGAAAGATAATGCTAGCATGAGAATTCCAGAAACTGGCCTTGAGAAAGCTGGCTGAAGTTGCAAATAAACCTGTCCACCCGAGTCACCATGCCCAGGTTTGGATGGATGGCAGCAGAATTAGAGTAAACACTGAACCAGCCCCTGACTGCCTGGTCAGAGGCTCCAGGCATCTGTCCCTATCCTCTATTCCCACCATCCTGACTCCATTTACCCCCACTTTCTGCTCTCTTCCAAACTACCCCTGCTAATTTACAGGTTGAGAAAAGCACTTTTGAGACTAAAGATGTCTGCTTTGCTCCCAAGATTGCTAGTGTCTGGAATAAATCTGTTTTCTTGCATCAACTCTTGTTTTCCAGAGGATGCACTGTCTGGTGTGTGCAGTTGGATTCTTAGAGGAAGTGTAACCAAAAGGAGTGCCCAGAGGGTAGACATCCCAAAAGAACCAAGGAAGAACTTTGTGGCTTTTTTTTTTTTTTATCATACAGCCTCAAAATTCACTTAGTCTTTTTTCTGCCACAACTTGTGCTCAAATCAGGCATGAGTTTATCCAGATTGAAGGTCAGAGGATGAACCCCATATCTCAAGGGGAGTAGTACCAAAGAATTAAAGACTGTACTTTAAGTGACCCCATTCTCCCAGTTCTCTCTCTCTCTCTCTCTCGCCCTCTCTCTCTTGCTCTCTCTTGCTCTCTCTCTCTCTCTCTCTCTCTCACACACACACACACACACACACTTGAAAACTCCTTTGTGCTCCCATGATACTTTGCACAGACAACTGTCTGATCATCTGTGACCTACTGAAGCACTTGCTTGTGTGGATAAAGCCTTTCTGTACAGGAATATATGCTTCTTAAGATGCAAGTCTCTGTCTTAACCCCAGGAACTAAGCACAATGCATGGCACGTGGTGGATGCTCCATAAATGTGTTGAACTGATTGGTTGGTAGGTGGGTTGGTTGAAAAAAAATTTAATAAAACACAATTTCAAAAAAAGAAAAACTTCCCTCTAGTTCTCAGCTACAATTAGCTTAATTCATTAAATCTTTCCTCCATTCCAAAAACAGATGCCATAGAACTTCTCTGAGTCGAGAGCATATGAACAAATCATCTATCTTCGTGTCATAAATTCCTTTGCAGAAGGTAGGAGTCAAGTAGTAGTCGAGGCACAGGCTTCAGGAGGGAGGTATTGGCCCCTTTTTTTCTTCTTTGCAGGTAGAGAAAAGTCAAGACTCTCCCATCATTTTCAAAACACTCGGTTTCATGATTCTGAGGTACAACTGAGGCTCTGAAAGACCCCCTTCATGTCCAGGTGGCCTTAGTATCTGACCCTGGAAAGTTTGGCCTTTTGCTTAGCTCTGCTAGGGTCTTGTGGTTCCCTCCTAAGAAAGTACTGACTATATCTCTCCACTTCCTCCTCTACTTTCCCATATATTACCACTTACTCATAGACCTGAACCTTATCCAAAACCCTGATCTCCACTGAAACTTAAGAACTGATGGTTTTGTAAACCATATAAGGAAGAAAGTGCAATACAGACATTAATGAAATCACAGGTAGTTTTTACTCAGTATTTTCCATCTTGACATATTTTCTGATCTACAAAATGGATTTATTTTAAGATATTTTGATAGTTCAGATTTCATTGCCCTTATTTTAAAAAAGCAGTGTTGAAAATATAATTGAATGTTTTCCTAGATTAAAATTGTATACTTGCTTGCTGCCATTCAACCACTCAACATGTTAAATTTTCTGGATACAGGGGATATGCCTAAATTGAATTATGGTGTTCAGTGGAGTATTTTGTAATACATTTAAAACACAAAATAAATTGTTCAGCAAAACTAACATTGCAGTGAAAAAGTTCAGTAGTTCCCCTAGATAGGTTTGGAGGGGTCATGATGTATGGGGTCTATACTGTCTTAGATAGGTTTGGAAGAGGGCATACTGTATGGGGTCTATACTGTCTTGGCTCTGAGTATCCCCACCTAATTCCTTTCTTTCCATGAAGACTATAAAGGGCCTGAGGTGAAGGTGTCAGTCTAACAATGTTGTCCCACAACTGTATGTAAAATTTTTGAAAGTAAAATACTTTACCTGCAATTTAACTGTCTCTTTTTACTTTGATCGCCCCTCTGCCATGCTCCCTCCTGCTGAAGATGTTGAAGCAGCAGTGACTTTTTTTTAGGTTTAACCAAGTTGAGATTGGGGTGAGGATATACTAGTTTCACTTTAACTTACAAAGACATTTTGGGGTGTTCCAATAAAACCAGTGAGAAATGGTGTGTTCCCTACGTTCTCATACATGAGCAGGTAGCTTCTTTTCATTTGTTTATTCATTAATTGGAGAAGACAAAAATAAAAAAAAACTAATGAAATGTAAAGCAAAGGCTAAGAAGATGAGACCACATAATGAAATCAAGATAAATTAATATATCACTGAAAGTGAATTATAATCCAAAACTTTCAAATTAAGTGAAAAGAAATAAGTCATTAAGAAAAAGAGATAAAGTTACAACAGAAATTGTTAATGGTATTACAGTTCAAAAATGGAGAACAGCAAATTATATAAACACATTGGAAAAATATTCTTCATTTGACATTTTCCTGCCCTATATATGTAAAACCACCTGAAAGGCTTATTTTGACCACCAGAGAATTTGAGTGAGTAGACCTGGGGCCAGGTTAGAATTTGCAAATCTAATTAGCGCTCAGATGGTGCTCACACTGCTGACTCAGAGGTCACCCTTAAGAGAATCATAAATTTTCTTAGTCATCTTAAGTGTCTTCTTTATTTCCTCCTTTCACCTTCATTGTAATAAGTTTTGTAGCCTATGCCATAGTTTAAAAACTATTGTCTTTCTATAAATATTGTCTTAAATTAATAATGGTAAAATCCTGATTGTTTCTATTCATTTCCTCTCTGCTTTATTGAGTAGAAATCCTTGTCTTTAGAATGCATTTACCATCACATTTTTTCCAGTAGCAATTCATTTCTGAGCCTAATGGGTGCACGTTTGAATTCTGAGAGATTCAAATGAATGATTACACTCATATTCAAGTCTTCAAGAGTTTGCACAAGAATCATTTAGATTTTTGTTGTTTCAAAAAATAAAACAAAAACCTAAAGCCATTGCATAAGAAAAAAATAACTTGTTATTTTCACCATGGTCAAAAAAATCATATGACCACATTTGCCTATTATGCTTACCGAGGGAGTAGTTATATTTTATGAAATTGAGGTTTTGGTTAACTATTCCAGAGAACCCACAGAAGTGAATGAATTTAGGGCATTTGAGTCATTTTTACTTAGTTGACAAGGTGATAATTGATTCTAGATTACTTGGCGCATGTAACTGCCCTGGCAAGTTTCTGGATTCTGCCAGATGTTGGGCACTGCTTTTGGAATGTTCAAGGACAGCTTCTCATTAGTGTGGCATGGAAGCCAAACCTTTGTGTTTCATTTCACAGAAATTAGATAACTTAGTCATCCTGGTTTTGCAGGGTGCATTTCTTAATATCTGAGAGGGACAGAAACCAACTCATTGATTTATTAAATGAGATAGAGATCACTGATTTAAACACATACACACACATACACCCCCATAATTTAAGCAAATTTAAGTGAAAGCTCACCTCCTTCCATTGCAGACTAATTTTCTATTTTTATACTTCAAAATTTGCCAGGGAAGTATGACATACAGGCCTATGTATGTTTGGTAAAGGAAATTAACAAATGCTTAGTGACTGTCATGAACAGATATAGGCACTCATATCTTTAAGCAAGTACTTTCCTAATAACTGAATTAAAAGTCCAAAAATTACTTCCAAAAGGCTAGTAAGAGATTTACACTTCCAGGAAGATGAAGTAGACATAATCTTACCTATTCCTTCTGTGTAAAATAACTAAAACCCCTGGACATTATACTACTAAGGCACTTCCAAGTTGGAGTTCCTGAAGTGCTTGGGATATGGAGGTACCCAGTTCACGAACTGCTGAACCCTCAAGTTAACACATTAATATTTTAATGTGCCTCAGTTTAACCTTTCAACAAAGGCAAGACAAAATATTGGCATGAGTCAATTTCTTACCTCCTTAGTTCCATCTGGAACTGCCAAAAATCTTTGAGGAATGTTTGGAAGAGCACAACAGTGCTATATGAAGGAAAATATTTCAAAAGTCAATGGAAAATGAAATCAAGAGATGTTTGTTTTGTCGCAAAAAAAGTTGAAATCCATGCATATGAGGAATCTTCAAAAAGTTCATGAAAATTCAAATTTTGAAAAAACTATACATGGATTTCAGAAAAACCTTTGCACCAAATAAACATATTATTTAACTCCATTTTCCATGAACTTTTTAAAAGTCCTCTTATATAAAAGTTATGGAAGCATGTTGATTTTTATTTTGAGGAAATAGTGATTATAAATTGGAAAGTTCTGACAGTTCCATTTTAACAACTCCCTGTGGATCAGAAACTGAAAGCCTAAAGCAAAAATACAAAAAGGAGCATAAAATGTTAATCCCCTAGGAAGTACTTTAATCAGTAGATGAAAGAGTTGGAAGAGCCCTGAGAGACAAAATGACCTTACTAGGAAGAAAGGGAGTCCTAACAAGATCAAAGGACTCATTCTAGGTAACTCTTTGGCCAGCAGAGGTCTTGCTCCAGGTCCTTGGTATCAATGCCACATTGTTCTCTGGAAGTAGACCCTCCCTGAGTTCAGCAGAGAAACAGCATGAGAAAAATGACTCTAACTGCACTTCACACCCTAAAAAGATGCCAATTTTCTTCCCTTTTTAAATATTTTCTGGCATATTCTTCAAATATATCTGTAAAGGGGAACTTTAAAAAGTTATTGGAAAATGGAGTTAAAAGATATAATTACTTTGGTCCAACAACTTTGAAAACCATGCATAGCTTTTTTTTTCATAAGTCGTATTTTCCATGAAGACTCCCTCATATAAGGGAAGCATGCTTTAAGAAAACAATATGGAATATTTAGCAGTAGATAGAGTAGAATTCATTTCCCAATGTATTTGTATCATAAATTATATAAGTCACAACCCTTTCACTATTTATCCAAATTCTCTAAGGACTAATCCCTTTTACTTATCTACCTTTTCCTGGCCCACCATTATCACAAGATATAGAACAGAGCTCCAGCTTCACAGGTCTGAGGTACGGGGTGATTTCCTTTGCCCTACTTGCCCAGTTTAATTTGTTGCTTATTACCTCGTGAGCCAGCTTCCTGGGCACACCTCCTTGTAGTCACACGGAGCTCATGTTTAGAAGGGCCCTGCACTTGGTCTAATATTCAAGAGGACAAAAGGTTGTCACCTTGATTCTCTTAATAGGTTTTGAACAGAGACCTTCATTTCAGTTCTGCACCGGGCACATTACAGTGGCAATGTGGGAAAAGACATTTTGATGTTCATCAACATTACTGTCAAGAAACTGAGAGCAAATGTTTAAAAAAAAAAACTTGTGGTATTTCTTGAACTTTTTAAGCTTGCAATGCAAATGGTATCTATACTTGCAGTTATGACCTTGCAAACATAAATATGACTCTAAGCCCAAACTTAATAAAAAGGGTCCTTCTTAATTTCCACATTACAACATGCTTTATGTTTCAATTTATAATTTCAAGATAAATTGAGATGAACTTCTATGACCTTAATTTGTACATGTATGAAAATACATTTGAAGAGAAAATTGCACCAGGAATTGATAAGTATTTCAAAGACAAAGGTTCCATTGAAAATTTCACTGAGATCAATATATGCACTATTCAGATGACCTTAAATTCACATCAAGGTTATCCAATTATGTTTCTTAGTGTCTAGAACAAACTTCACAATGTGCACGGAAGAGGTTCTACCTCCTGCGTCTGCAGAGTAAGGTCTCCTGGGCATAGCACACAGATAGGTCAAATACCAATGCTATTGCTAGAATGCCTCACTAGATGGCGTTAGGAGAACCTGAAATAGCTGAGCACCACCTATGAGAGTCCTGAAAAATCCCTGTAGCATTTTCTTAAATTATAGAATAATCTATTTCTGAAAGGAAAAACATTTTAAAATAACTTTTGCACATTTCTGTATGCCTACTTATACATAAGTGCTTTTCTTTCAATGTGAAAAAACTAACAAAATGTCATGGCAAAGGATGTACTTTGTACCTTAAGCATTATCATATTTTCAGAAGTGGCTTTCCTTTCTTGCTGATGAAACACCTGCAATGACTACTGTGCTCCCATCCATTCTTGCAAACAGCAAAGGATGTTTTTGTAGTCCTTTAAACGTTTTTTCTTCCAAAATGTAGAAAGGGTGCCTGATGGAAGGCAGCATGCCTTATGTAGAATCGGATAAACAAGTTAATGATCACACTGAGCCGAAGTTTTCAGGCTACATAATCAGGAGTCATTAAATTATAGTTTTCTGACTCTAAGACTCATTGCATGAAACAATCAGTGAAGTGGGTTAGAAAATCATGGCCTCAAACAAATAAAGTGGATTCGTTTATTTTGCTGATGTCGCCAAACAGCTACTGACGTCCAGACTACTGGCTTTTCCTTTAAAAGATGCAGTTGACCATTATATATAGAACAGATTTCTCCCTATTCATATAGTATTTCAAGTGCAGAGAAACTTAACAATTGCTAGAAGGTGATTAGATCAGAGGGTATCTCTCTCCCAATTGTCCCCAGGATTTTTTTAACTGCCTTTTTTTTTTTTTAAGACAAATCTTTTGGATGCAATGTGTTCTTATTTGTCAGTATCCACTGAAGCTTTGCACACAGCTATCAAGTAATTAAAGTGCTACTTTGTTTATCTTGATCTACATTTTGGCTGATTTCATTTACTCAATATTTGTTTAATCTGAATGCTGGGTTGGGGAAAGACAAAAAGGAGAGGAGAGGAGAGGAGAGGAGAGGAGAGGAGAGAAGAGGAGAGGAGAGGGAGGGAGGGAGGGAGGGAGGGGGAGAGAGAGAGAGAGAGAGAGAGAGAAAGAAAGAAAGAGAGAGAGAGAGAAAGAAAGAAAGAAAGAAAGAAAGAAAGAAAGAAGGAAGGAAGGAAGGAAAGAAAGAAAGAAAGAAAGAAAGAAAGAAAGAAAGAAAGAAAGAAAGAAAGAAAGAAAGAAAGAAAAGAAAGAAGAAAGGAAGGAAGGAAGGAAAAGGTTTTTTAATATTTATTTATTTTACTTGAAAGACAGTTACAGATAAGGAGAGGCAGAGGCAGAGACAAAGATAAAGAAAGAGATCTTCCATCCACTGGTTCACTACCCAAATGGCCATAATAGCTGAAGTTGGGCCAGTCCAAAGCCAGGAACTAGGAGCTTCTTCCGGGTCTTCCACATGGGTACAGGAGCCCAAGAACTTGGGTCATCCTCCACTGCTTTCCCAGGCTTGTTATCAGGGAGCTGGATTGGAAGTGGAGCATCCAGGACTCAAACTGGTACCCATATGGGCTGTCAGCACTGTAGATGGTGGCTTAACCCAATATGCCACAGTGTTGGGCATGAAATTTTTTTTTTAAATCTGTTTTACGCACTAAGCTTGTTTAGAACTGCTAGTTTAGAACTATAGGAAATGTTTTGTGAAATTCAGTGGATTTCAACATTTCTTATTATATGGGCAGAAGGCACAGATATCTTCTGGATTTTTCTTTAGGAGTAAATTCTAAAATTCATAGGATACTTATGATTTCCAGAGAATTATATTTAAAGGCATCTAAAATGCTGAGAGTGAAGGAAACTCTATCAGTTATTGGGAGTGTAATTCTGTTAAACCAAAACTGTTGAGATAAAAGGTATCCAAGGGTTTACTGAGCCATGCCTGATGCTGACCTGTGCAGGACCAGGTCCTGGGACAAGTTCATATCTTGCTCACATCTACTAGCGGGAAGGCCACATAGCAGCTTCAGAGATGCTAGATCTAAAGCCAAGAGAATTTCTCTTTTTACAACAAAAGTTGGGGTGGGTAGGGAGTGTATGTTATTAACATGGAACTCACATTGGCTATGGAGGACAAGGATGGATAACATGAAGTAGGCAAAGCTCAGGGCAGGGGGCTATCTCTACATCCATACTGAGAGGTACCTGTTGGTTTGGGTTGGCTGGGGTGAGCAGCCTGGCAAGTTTATGGGAAGCAGGAGCAGGTGGCACATGGCTGTCAGGTGTTCCAGTCAGCACCATAACATGCATCCAGTGGAGTGGAACAGCCGTTTGTTGGCTTGTTCATGGCTGTTGACTGTCTAGCTTCCTTTATCTCTTCTTTCTTCTGCCTTTTGGCTTCATAATTAAATTTATGAAATTTTGTAGGATGGACCAAGTGTTCTGGCTGCATCCACATGAGAGACTTGGATGAAACTCCTGGCTCCTAGCTCGGCCTTGTTCAACCCTGGCCATTGTGGCCATCAGGGGCGTGAACCAGCAGACGCAAGATCTCTCTCTGACAGTCTCTTTCTCTTTGTAACTCTGACTTTCAAATAAATGAATACACATTTTTAAAAACAGACAAATGAATGTACTTCATTGCTGAACTCAGAAGTAATTATAAATTTCTCATGTGTGGTGAACCAGAGTTCATGAAATGCTCTCATGAGGACTCTTGCTGGCACGGTTTCTGCAAAATCAATTGAAGACACTGCCAAAAAAATAAAGTTACAACAAATTGAATTTAAAGATCTAATTAAATTTTATTTTAAGTCTAGAAACAGTCAACTTCTCATTCTATAATACAGAATGGGTGTTCTGGTGAGCTGAGTAGAGAGTTTGCCTTTAGCAGCAGAAAAGGGCCAAAGCAAGCAGAAACAAAGAATAAAAAGTTGCTTGGTCACTTCAAAATTACTTTCCTCCTAGGGATAAAAAAACAAGAGACTTCCTTATTATTCTGACTCAAGTTGACAGAAACCTATTGTTTCTTTTGGAAGCCTGGCCCTCTCCTAAGTTCCGTTTGAGTAGGTGGCACTTAGTCCAAGTGACTCCACTCTAATCTGATTTGATCAGCTGGGCTAGTGCAGGAGCTCATCCAACACAATGGCCTCCCATAGACTTTGTTTAACAGAAGTATGGAGAGGTAATTGCAAGGGGCATTTGTTTGAGGGTCTACAGCAAAGGTCTCTTCATAGAAGCATGCCTGAGAGGAAGAATAGAAATAAGGACATAAAAGTTCAGATTAAAGTAAAGAACCAGGGTTGACCCTGAGAGTGGTCCAGTGCTTTCAAATAGCCAAGGCATGAAAACCCTTTGATTATTTGACGAGTTTCTTAAAAGTTAAGAAGTTAATGTTTTGGTGATGTCCATTCTCTGTTACTTCTCTTAGAAGGACATGCTTGACCTGGGCATCTCAGCACTTGCTAGTGCCCTGACAGCAACAGCGACCCGTCCATGATCTTTGGTGGTAAGTCCCTTGAGTTTCATATCAAGTTATCAGGTTACAACTCTCAGTGCTTCTTCACATCTTGGGTGAAAGGCCAGCAACCAGGAAACCTGGAGACTGCGGGTGGATGGCCACGTAGTCAGATTTTTGTTCTCAATGATGCCAAGTCTGGAGGAAGGGAGAAATTTGAGAGCTTTAGTTTGGTAATTTACAGAAACATAGGGTAGGGAATTGGAAGGAATGAAAACTTAGTAAGGCTTGATAACATTCGCAAGATAACAATATTCCATCAAATTTCAAGTAGATAACAAAGCTGGTTTTTCCACAATGGGGAAGGAAGTCAATTACATCTCAACCAAACAAGCCAACCTTTATTCATCCATCAGTTACCTGCAATTTACAAAGACATACAAATTATTCAAAGACAATAGAATTACTGTTCTGTGTCTGTTAACTAAAAAAGGTCTGCTGTAATTCTCCACTGATACGAAGATTCTCTCCACAGTTATACCCCTTGGATCAAAGGGAATCTAAAAGAAACAGATTATTCTGGACCACAAAAAAATGTGGTCTCAATTCTACTGAATTTAGTCTGGTTATTTATATAAACACAATAAGAGGGTTGGTTTACTATATATGCCTTATTGATTTTATTATACTAAAATTATCTTCATGAATTCTAGATGTGACTCTTATATGCCTGTTGAGGGTAGTCTCTCAAATGAAGAATTCATCACCAGATTTCTCTTATAGTACCTATGTATTTGGATTAGTTCCTCTTTTCTTGAGGCACCCCAAATACCATGAAAGCCCTAGGACTTCCAGGAAGTAACCTTTCTTATTCAGCTATCAGACTAAGAAGGACACGGTAGGGGCCAGTGCTGTGGCGTAGTGGGTGAGGCCACCGCTTGCAGTGCCAGGAACCCATATGGGCACTGGTTCGAGCCCCGACTGCTCCACTTCTGATCCAACTCTGTTTTGGCCTGGAAAAGCAGCAGAAGATGGCCCAAGTCCTTGGGATCCTGAATCCATGTGGGAGACCCAGAAGAAGCTCCTGGCTCCTGGCTTCAGATCAGTGTAGCTCCAGCCATTGGGGATAATTAGTGAGTGAACCAGAGGATGGAAAACCCCTCTCTCTCTGTCTCTCTCTCCCTCTCTCTCTGTTATTCTGTCTTTCAAATAAGTAGATTAAAAATTTTATGTAGAATGACAAAGACAAAATGGGTGTGGTTAGTTTATCACAGATAATAATATTACAGATAATATTGCAGATAATTTTTCAAAACTCAGACATCTGAAGAGTTTGTAACAAGAATAACAATTGGCAAGGAAATTTGGTTGTTCCTTAACATGGAAAATAAAGTATGTGCAAAAAAGTTATACACAGAATATGTATAAATATAATGATTAACCCCCAGTTTCAAAGAGTACCCATGAAAATGAATGAATATAATCTTTATAGAGAAAATGAGAACAGGCCATCAAAGAAGGAGGTACCTTTCTCTGAAAGGAGGAGAGAACTTCCACTTTGACTATGACCTTGCCTAAATAAGATCGGAGCTGGCAAACTCAAAATGCTTCCATAACCTAGGCAATTCATGACAAGAGCCTAGGGTGATTACTGATGTCATAAACAAGAGTGTCAACTTGTTAAATCAACAACAGAATTCACTGTGGACTTACTCCTCATGTAGGAGCTCTGTCCTTAATGTGTTGTACAATGTGAATTAATGCTATAACTAGTACTCAAACAGTATTTTACACTTTGTGTTTCAGTGTGGGTGCAAACTGTTGAAATCTTTACTTAATATATACTAAATTGATCTTCTGTATATAGAGATAATTGAAAATGAATCTTGATGTGAATGGAATGGGAGAGGGAGCAGGAGATGGGAGGGTTGCGGGTTGGAGGGAAGTTATGGGGGGGGGGGAGCCATTGTAATCCATAAGCTCTACTTTGGAAATTTATATTTATTAAATAAAAGAAAAAAATAGCTAATTATGATGGATAAAACTATAATATTGTTGCCTAATATTAAGCAAAAAATTGATAAGATTTGAAATATATCAAACAAAATTTAATCAGTTATTTTATTTTGTTTTTTATTTGAGAGGCTGCGGTGGAGGGGAGAGGCACCCTCTGGTTTGCTTTCCAAATGCCATGGTCCAAGCCAAAATCAGGGATCAGGAACTTGATTCAGATCTCCCATATTGGTGGCAGGAAAATCCAACTATTTGATCCATCACTGCTGTTTCCCAGTATCTGCTTTGGCAAGAAGCTGGAGTCAGGAGCTAGAGCTGGGAATTGAACTCTGGTTCTCTAATATGGGACATGGGCATCTTAAATGTTTGAGTTAACGTGTGTCCCTACCAATGTCTTTAAGAAGTTGGTTCACACTATTTCATGTAATGTTATCCTCTGTTAAGCATGCGTTGTGAACCTCTTCTATAGGTGTTATGAAAAGAAAATCTTCAACCTGAAACTAATCACAATGTGTAAACAAAATTCTGATTTTAAATTCAGTAACTATGTGTATTGCATTGATTGCATTTCAGCACAGCAGAATTTCCCATTAATGTTAATTTATTTGTCACTTTAAATTATTTACCAATCCATATATATTTAATTAATACAAAATGATGTTTTGATACACAAATTCATACAAAATCATTACTAATGTCAAGCAAATTAACATATCCATCATCTCACATAATTACTTTTGTGTGTGTGTGGTAAAAATATCTAAATTCTACTGTTACGGTAGATTTACTGTTACAGTAAATTTCTGATTTTTAATATAACAATTAATTATAGACCTCAGGCTGTACGTTAGGTCTCTATAATTATTTATCCTATGTAACTGTAACTTTGTGCCCTTTGACATAAGCCCTATTTCTTCTACCCCTCCATGGTAACCATTCTGTTTCTACTTATTCAAGCAATAGTCATTTAAAAATAATTCCTGGGAATAAAAATTTGTCTTAGTGGTTAAGAAGCCCATATCCCACATTGGAGTATCTGATTTTGATAACTGGTTCCAGATCCTGACTCCAGCTTCTTACGAATGCAGACCCTGGGAGGCAGAGGTGATGGCTCAAGTGACTGAGTTCTGTCACCCACATGAGACCTGGATTGAGTTTCTGGCTCCTGGCTTCAGTGGGACCCAGTCCCAGTTGGTGTGGACATTTGGGGAGTGACCCAGCAGATAAGAGCACTCTCTCTTCTCTTCTCTCTCTCTCTTTCTCCGAAATGAATTTTTTAAAAGTTTTCTGACACCTTAAAGTTTCAGTTGGTCCTTTAAAAGTTAAAAAGGTAAAAATAAATACTTTCTGATTTCACCATCTGATAATTACTTTCACATTTTTATTACAAATTTCACTTGAAAATGACTTAGGTAATGTCTTTAAGAAGTGTAGTTATGTTAATAGATTCTTGAGAATAAAGAATATATGTTGAGGGGTCAGCACTGTGACACTAATCAGTTAAACCTCTGCCTGCAGTGTTGGCATCCCATATGGGTGCCAGCTCGTGTCCTAGCTGCTCTTCTTCCAATCCAGCACTCTGCTAATGGCCTGGGAAAGCCCAAGTGCTTGGGCCCCTGCATCCACATGGCAAACCCGGAAGAAGCTCCTAGCTTCTTTCTTCAGATCAGCCCAGCTCCAGCCATTGTGGCCATTTGGGTATTGAATTAGAGGATGGAAGACCTCTGTCTCTGACTCTCCCTCTCTCTGACTGTAACTCTGCCTCTCAAATAAATAAATAAATATTTTAAAATATATAGATTGATAGATAGATATTGAGTAGATAAGGGCATATATGAAACTCTAGCAAATAGATCTTGAACTTGTAGGTATAGCTCTTTCTTCCATTCTGTGTTTTCCTGGGTTTACACATGTAAAATAGCAGTATCTTTACATTGTAACTGGTCATTTCCATCCAGTGCAAAGCCAATTCTTTCATGCTTGCATGTTCTTTTGTTAGCTTAATCTAATAACCAGCCAAAACTCAGTTTGCATTGAAAATACACATGAGACAGAGGGAGAAAACGTAATTTTTAAAATATGCAGAAAGGATAATAAATTAGAAATACTGGAGCCAGCATTATGAGCAACATGTTAATCTGCTTCCTGCATTGCCAGAATCCCATGTAAGTGCCAGTTTCAGTCCTGGCTGCTCCACTTCTGATCTAGCCCCACTGTTAATGCACCTGGGGAAGCAGCAGAAGATGACCTCAGTGCTTGGATCCCTGCCACCCATATAAGACAGCCAGATGAAGTTTCTGGCTCCCAGCTTCAACCTGACCCACTCCTGGCCATTATGGTCATTTGGGGAGTGGACCAGTGAATGGAAAATCTCTCTCTCTCTCTCTCTCTCTCTCTCTCTCCCTCCCTCTTTCTCTCTCTAACTTTACCTTTCAAATATTTAAATAAATAAATGTTTAAAAAGAAATAAGTAAATAAGTGAAATACCAACTTATAGTTTTATGATGTAGATATTTTCCAAAAGCATTTGTAAATGAAAATTAAAATTGGTTTTTCCTCTGTTTAATCACAAGCAAGGAAACTCCTTACACATCAACATTGGTTTCCAATGTCTTGCCGATATTATTTAAAACATAATAAAATATAATTTTTAAAAATACAAGTATATCCTGAAGGACAATGTTTGGCAAATACACTCTAAAACTTGGACTTCAATACACATGAGTGTATAGAACAGTAAGACAAGTAAGACAATAATCCCACCAACCTCTTGCTTTGAACTTTTGAAGCCATAACAGCAATTTGGCAATGTCATTAATGATCCACTTAGGTTTTAAAGTCCATTGTGAGGAACAGTAGTGATTGAGTTATTGGGAATTACTTATTAACATTTATGAGACGTATGTAACCTTGTGCTTGCCTACAAATGTCAGAATGAGTTATGCATTAGTATTTCATGGGAACAATCAATACCATTAAGGGAAGTTAAACAAATTTGGTTGATAGCTGTTTAAAAATATGCGTCAAAGGTACTTGAGATTACAAGTGGCAAGGTTTCTGTGAAATAATCATTAGAACATGTTTCATAGTAGTTATTCTTTTTGTGGTATCCTTACTGATTCCACTTTGCAAGGGAATCATGCTTTCCGTGTTCCTGACTCTAATTTACCACTTTTGTTTACATGTATTACATACCTAAATGAGCATGCATGGGTTTCAAAATGTTTTGCACCAAAATAAACTTGTCTTTGAATTCCATTTTTCCATGAGCTTTTGAAAAATACCCTCATATGCAGCCACTCATTCGGATGATATTTCTTGAGTCTCCTGTGCTGCCGATCCAGTGAGGGGTGCTGGAGACTTGCAGCTAAAGGCAAAGCTATGTGCGAGCCTGAAGCTACTGGTGTGGAGAAGGACACAATTACACCACCCTGCAGTGAAATGTGATAAAATGGGGAAGTCTAGCATGACCTGGGAGCCCCCAGAGGGACAACATGGAATGGAAAAAGAGAAGTCAGAAAGGATTCCTGGAGAATGCAGGAAATAAGCTGAAAGGGAAAATAGGAATTAGCCCGGCAGGGGTGGGAAGAGTGGGAAGAGAGGTCACCAGCGGAGATTTCGTGTGCCATATATACTGAGAGGTTACGACTGAAATTGATCCACACTGGAGTAGGAGCCCTTTTGGTACAAGAACACTGCCTTACTTACCATGCATCTTTGCTGCCTACTTCAGGAAGTGACATTTAATATGTGTACCTTACACTATGTCTGGGAAATAGGAACAAAATTGCTAGAGGATGAGATTTTCCGACCTCCTTGCGCAAGTTATTCTAGCAGGTCGTGAAAGTTGAGTTAATCACGTCAAGGATGACAACAGAACAGGCAAGAGAACTTTCCTTCAAAGTCATGGCTTCTTTTTGGACAGTTGTCAATCTTAACTCAGTTTAGAGATGTTTCTGGGGCTGACATCCAGAGCAGGAGTACACTAAGATGAGAGTTAGGTACATGACTCAAAGGAAGGATGTGGAAAAAATGGAGCAGTAAGAGTACCAAAGAATAAAAAGAACAGTACATTAAATTAAAAAGTAAGGGACTGGTGTTCAACTATAATGGGTTAAGCCACTGCTTGGGACACACACATCCATGTCAGAGAGCCTGGTTCAAGTCCTGACTGCTCTGCTTCTACTCCAGCTTCCTGCTAATGTGCTTGGGAAGGCAGCAGATGATGGTTCAAGTGCTTGAGCTCCTGCCACACATATGGAATACCCAGATAGAGTTGCTGGCTCCTGATTTTGGTCTGGTCTAGCCCTGGCTGTTATGACCATTTGGAGAGTGAAACAGCAGATGGAAGATCTCTCTCTCTCTCTCTCTCTCTCTCTCTCTCCTCCCCACCTCTCTCCCCCCAAGTGTGTCTCTCCTCTCTGTCACTCTTCCAATTAAATATTTTTTCAACTGAAAAGAAAAATATGAAAGTCGTTGGATGAGAAGATGGAGGAAAACTGGAACTATAGGATGAAGACTTAAAAGAAGAACAAAAGAGAAAGCAAAAGTAGGTTTGTGTATCTGCTCCAAGTTGAATTCATGAGAAGGATCATGCAAAGAAATGCCTACTAGACCCGTTTGGCATTTGATCAAGAACTTACAGTCTTTTGACTGGAAAAATATATATGTTTTATTATGACAGGAACCAGGACTCTCTCACACATTGCTGAAGCAAGTGTTTGTCAGACAAATAGATGATCATTTTTGGAAACTATTGCCTTGCTTTTTCCCCGTTTAAGAGAATTTTTTCCAAAGATTTATTTATGCCATTTGTTTAACCACAAGTAAACAGTCAAATTATTTTGTTTATAACCTCAAACCCAAAAGCTTGTTCAGAACAGAAATATGAACCAGAAATAAATTACATGGTAAATCAAACCCTCATTTTGGGGCTGGGACACTATGCAAAGTGGTTTACAATTTGTTCTTTGCAGTGTAAATGAAAACCCCAAATACTGGCAGGAGAGGAAAGCTTTTTTTCCCCTTCACCCATCAGATGGGCAAAACCCCAAGGTCTGAAAACCCAGTCTACTGGTAAATCTGCAAGGAAAAATGGCCTTTCATTTTAGAGCTGGTGAAAGCCAACATGTCATAACCCTACAGATAAAGGGTTGACAGGATCTCATAAAAGTAAATATGCAGTTGCCTTTGATCCAAGTGCTGCATTTCCAGGAAACTACTCCAGAGATATTCTGCAAACTATAGAAATATATAGGCATACATGATTCATTGCCTTTCATAGAAATGACAGGGACCCTTTGAATGAATTAAGGCGCATCCACACAATAGTGTGGTATATGTCCAATAAATAATAATAAAGAGGCCAGCGTCATAGCACAACACAGTAAGCAGCCACCTGAAATGCCAGAATCCCATGTGAGAGCTGATTTGAGTTCTGGCTGCTCCACTTCCTAACCAGCTTCCTGCTCAGATGCCTGGGAGAGCAGCAGACAGGGCTTGGGTCTAGCCACCCACATGAAAGATACAGATAGAGTTGCAGGCTCCTGGATTCAGCTTGGCCCAACGCTGGCTGATGTAGCCATTTGGGAGTGAACCAGTGAATGGAAGATCAATCTCTCTCTCACTCTTTCTTTCTTTGTCTCTGTAACTCTGTCTTTCAAATAAGTACATAAGCCTTTAAAAAAATAGTAAATATGTAAACTTTGAATTATCTATATGGTATGTAGTTATCACTAGGATATATTCAGTTTTTTTAGATTTATTTACTTTATTTGAAAGTCAGAGTTACACAGAGACGGAGAGGCAGAGAGAAAGAGAGAGGTCTTCCATCTGCTGGTTTACTGCCCAGTTGGCTGCAGTGGCCAGAGCTGGGTCGATCCGAAGCCAGGAGCTTCTTCCAGGTCTCCCATGCGGGTGCAAGGGCCCAAGGACTTGGGCCATCTTCTGCTGCTTTCCCAGGCCAGAGCACTGGACTGGAAACAAAGCAGCCAGAATGAGACCTGGCACCTATACAGGATGCTGACACTGCAGGAGGTCGCTCTACCTGCTATGCCACAGCCCAGGCCCCTATGATATATTGTTATTAAAATAGTAAAATAAATGAAAGAATGCACAGTAAACTACTAGTTCACTTAAAGGGAAGTATGATAATATTTTTATATTTTCATGTACTTCATATCATAGAGGGGTAGCTTATATATATTTGTTTAATTGTGAAGAAAGGAATTAAGTGGTTGGAATAGAGGAATAGAAACTAGATTTCTCAGTATGTTTTACTTTGAAACCATGCAAACATTTTACTTAGCTTACATTATTTTTAAATCCCTAATAATTTAAAGCAAATTGAAATAAATAGAATTGTGAATCTGTTGGTGGCAGCATCATACCAAGTAACTAAAATGCAGGATTCTAACTGCGTATCCCCAGTGAGATGTACCCTAAGGATAAATATGATCAGCAGAAAAGCATTAACCTGTGATTTAGTAAAGCATTGTTGCTATGGTAGCAGGTATGTTATAATTCTGAAACTAGCACAAGGGGACATCAAAAAGTTCATAGAAAATGGAATTAAAAGATAAGGCTATTTTGATGCAAATGAATTTGAAATCCAGTTCATGGGAAATGTGTGTTATGAACTAATAAAATAGGAGTAGAAATCAATGAAATAGCAAACAATAAAAAGTCAATGGAACCAAAGCCAGTTTTTATGAAAATATCAATAAAATTGATAAACATCTAATCAAGATGAACTGAAAGAGAGGCAGAAGGAGGTAGAAGAGTGATATGGAAGGAAAGAGAAAGCACAAATAAAAAAAGTGTGATATTACAAATATCTTTGTCAACTGAGTTTACCATTCAAATGAAAATAATAAACCATTTGAAAGAAATGATTTATCTTAAAGAAATAAATCCATTCTCTTCCTTCTGAATGTTGAACCATCTTAATATATTGGAAATTACATAGAAAATTAATCAATTTTTAAAAAAATATCATGTAGGATCTCTGTCATTAATGTGCTGTAGACTGTGATTTAATGCTATAACTAGTACTCCAATAGTATTTTTCACTTTGTGTTGCTATGTGAGGGCAAACTGTTGAAATCTTTACTTTATATATAGTAAACTGATTTTCTGTATATAAAGCGAATTGAAAATGAATCTTGATGTGACTGGAAGGGGGGAGAGAGCGGGAAAGGGGAGGGTTGTGGGTGGGAGGGAAGTTATGGGGAAGGGGAAGCCATTGTAATCCATAAGCTGTTCTTTGGAAATTTATATTCATTAAATAAAAGATAAAAAAATAAAATAAAATAACCCTAAACTAAATCAAATTTAAATTTTTTAAATACAGAAAAAAACTTCTATAGGCAAATATTTAATTTTATCTATGTGGCTCTACACCTAACAAGGGATATCTCTGGCTGCTATGCACAGAATAGGCTAAAATATAAAAACTCAGATAAGGGAGAAGATATTGCAGAGGAATATCATGCAATGAATGTTATGCCTCAGATTCTACAACACAGTAAAGATATTCTTCTACTTGTACCAGCCAAGCTTAAAGGTTCTTACACGAAAGGCTGCACCAAGTAGACATGTCTTATGGACTCACCTCCAACCCACTCTTTCCCCTCTTGCAATGACAAACCTTTCTTCTACCTCAACACATCGCCATGGAAACACAGCTGCCTCTCATTCATTCCCCTCTTGACCTTATTTTATCTAATACTTTAAAATCCCACTCTGTGCAAAGCCAGCAAAGAAGATAATGCTGGGTTAGAAGAAGACGGATAATAAAAGAGAGGGGGGAAGAGAGATCCTAGGATCAAATCTGGGAAGCTAACAACCAAATTACAACCTGTAATTTACAAGGGGAAATTCATTTCTATTTCCTAATATAAATAAACACTTTGAAACATAACCTGTTTACAAATTAAAGAATTTCTAGATTTATATTCTCATATGCTTACAGACTAAGAGTCATAACAGCAAATGAAATTCAAGTCTGATATTTAGATTATTTAGGGAGCATGCACTTTTTTCTTGAAAATGAATCTTATTGAACATGTGTGTATATGTGTGTGTTTGTGTGTGTGTGTGTGTTTGCTGTAAATATATATGACCAATATTTATGCTGGTAAATTTCTGAAGATTGTGAAAAAGAAAAAAGCTAAAGAAATTAGCTCTGGCCTCAAGATACAACAGACAATCCTAAAAAGCCTCAAGTTGGTGGTTTCAAGTACCTTTTCTCCTTTATGTGCAGGTGTCCAGACACAAAAATAGGGTAAGCAGATGGTACTTCTTGGCTATTTATAGCTAGTGTTGAAACTTGTGAAACTTAGGATCATGATTAAGAATCTTACCACCTTCTAACTGAAACATATGACAGTTTTTCTTAGAAGGTGTTAGAAATGCAGCAGTCAACGTTCTCTCCTTCCATAGATTAAAAAAAAAAAGTCTAAAACTATTAATGGCCTTCGGAATGCAAGCAAATAGACACAGAAAATCAAAATTAATTGGGAGATGTTCAGCTCCAAAGCATGTTTGCAGCTCAGAAAGTGAAGATGTGTAGAGCTAGGGTCAAGGAGACCATGTGGGGCCCATTTGGGCAGGTTATATCAACAGTGTTCCACTCAAGGCTTTACTGCTCAAAGGAAAAATATTTCAAGTTAGGTTCCATGGGCAGTGATTGCTTTAAAAATACACGGAGGGTCTTGTGTTGTGCTATAGCAGGGAAATCCAGTGCTTGCAAATCCAGCATACTATATATGCTGCTGGTTCAAGTCCCAGCTACTCCACTTCCACTCCAGCTTCCTGCTAAGGCACCTGGGAATGCAGCAGAGGATGGCTCAAGTACTTGATTCCTTTCCAGCCATATGAGACACCAGGGTGGGGTCGCTGGATTCTGGCTTTGGACTGGCTCAGTCCTAGCTGTTTTGTCCATTTGAGGGGTGAAGCAGCAAATGGAAGATATATCTCTCTCAATATCTCTCTCTCTTTCTCTCTCTCTCTGTCACTTGTTCACTCTGGATTTCAAATAAATCAATAAATCTTTGAAAAATAAGCATAGAAATACCTGGGAACCTTAGAGGACCCCAGGGGATATTTGCAACCCGGCCTCTTGGAGGTTTTGGAACCGGGAGAGTCAGGAACTCTGGTTCTTCAGAAGCTCTGTCTCAATGCACTTCTCTACTTTGTGCAGCTGCTCTGTTTCCCCCTTTATGCTTGTTCCTCCATTGCTGGCTACTTACACATCCTGAATATAGCTGGTTATGACCCAGAGAGGCCTCTGTGTGACCTTTTAGGTCCAGGAACTGCTATCTGACTTCATCTCTAACAGTCCTTTTGCACAAACTTTCAAGAGTGAGTACCCAATTCATTGTTAGTCAGGCATGGATTGGTCAGTACCTGGGCAGGTGGCTTTTCCCAGTCACATCAGCTTTAGGGAGGAAGAGAAGGTACAAACTGGATGCCATTTGCTACTTGTCAAGTGATCACATTTTTTAGAAAAGAAAAAAGGGGGGGGGGAGTATTGACAATCATTGCACCAGGCACAGAAGTAAATCAGTACTGCACAGGTCAAGCAGCCCAGCAAAGCTGTGAGTGGCATAGATTTCCTAGAAGTAATAGAAGGACTAGTAGTGAAATCTGTCACATATATTCTTCTGGTACCTGCTACTCTTTTGGCTTCCAAACATACAAATATCTTTTCCCTCAGAGATACATTGCTAATCCTCGTCTGTGACATAAAGAACCACAAAAGGCTTACATTACACCTTGCAACAAGGGAACCAACCACAGCCAGCTCCTGTGTATCAGGGCCTGCTGTCACCAGGGACTATTCTCCCAGCAGTCTCCTCTCTGATCTCCACCAGTTTGCAGAATGTAGAAGGAATGAGTTCTTCCCAAAACAGGATCCCCTAGCCAGCAGCATCAGTATCACCAGGGAATTAATGAAAATTCACGTTCTTAGGCCCCACACTAGAACTACTAAACTGGAAATTCTGGAGGTGGTAGGACTCAGTAGTCTTTGTTTCACAGGCCCATTCATCGGACAATTTTGATACATGCAAAATTTGAGACCCCACTAGAGTAAATGTCATATTTAGCCACTGCTAACACATTGGAAACAAGTATCTGAATTTTGTCTAACAAAAGCAATCTTCCCTTCATGTTTTGTGTGACCTCCTCAATACCATAACAGCAGCCACCTATATTTTATACCTGAGAGACAGAGAGAGAGAAGAGAAGCAGCAGTGACACTGAGAGTTAAAAAGAACAAAATCAAGTCAATTCCAACTTTGTATCTCCTAGTTCCAATCTCGTGAAATCTACTTGTCTTGCTCTTGAGTTTTATTCTGAGAAATCTCATCTTTTCCTAATATATTAAATAAGTCTAGCCTTCTTGTAAACAACTGGTGCTGAAATAAGCCAACCTCCAATAATCAATACAGGAAAGGGGATGGCGGTTGAAGAGACCTTTGTGAAGCATATTACATGGATCACTGATAGTGAGCAGGTATTAACAGCCTTCAGAAAAGGCAATGGCCTTTTCAATTGACACTATAAGGCCAGGAGCTAAGGGTTACAGTAGATCAGTGAATGTATGGGCAATGGTATGTTATCTAACTCCCTTGAAGTACATTGACTTACTTGAGTAACAAGTTGGGCTATCCTTTCCATTGCATGTCGGGAAATTTTCAATCTTTTCATTCTTTCTTACGGTTATGCTGAGACAAACATCAGGGAGAAGTCCCCATGGATCTGGGTGCCCTCTGCAGAAGTGTGTTTTTACTGGTGTCCATGCTACAATCACGCATGGCCAGACTCCTTGCTGAGCTGATTGAAATCAGGCACAGTTCCTCACTTTCCAGCCTGGAATTATTTTTTTCCTGGCAATAAACAACTTATATAAAACTTTAGTGAGCTGCTGATAAATCTCGTTTGGAAGTACTCCATACTTTAAAACAAATACCAGGGGTATTGTTGGAATTGTAGCTGAGCATAAATCATCCGCTCATCTACTTTGTTTTCATAATGGCCCTAGGGTCAGGGACTTGGTAGGTGGACCAGGCTACCTTTATTCTCCAATCTGCTTTTTCACAAAACCTCTGAACTCAGGGTTCAGTTCACCACATGGTACTGGGGCCATCTCATGATGAAAAGGTAGTATAGGGAGTATTTTCTGGAGGTGTCACAGGATCTCAGCACGCCCTGCCTCGGCTCTATCAAGTGTCACTGTCAGAACTGGCAAGATAGTGGCTCCTCAAGGGTCTTTTCACACAGAGGATGAAATTTGGCAGACACTCCACTTTTTGAGTATTACAAAAAAAGTTGCTATGACTAGTCTCGAGTACTATCCTTTGATGCTTTTCAGCTGGGGATACAACTTCAGTATATTCTGCAAAATATCAAAATGACTAAGGCAATTTTCTCTTCTCCCAGCAATAAATGAAATTCTCAGTTGTTCCACAGCTTCTCTGGCACTTGAAATTGTCAATTTGTGTCTGTATGTTTTAATATTTGCCATCTGGTGTTTGCTTAGTGGTTCTTCATTGTGAATTTAATTGATTTTATCATAATAGCTAATGATGTTTAGCACTTTTTTCATTTATTGGACATTTGGATAATCTTTTTTTGGAAAAAACCTGATGACATTTTTTTTCATTTTCTAATTTAGTTCTCTTTAGATCAATTTATCAATAAACCATCTATCCTTTATTCTTTTGTCCTTATCCTTTATTGTTTTTGTGATATTTATGAGTTGTTTGATATAACTTTGTCATCTTAGAGAGACAAAGATACTGCCCTATATATTTCTTAGATGACTTTTGTTTTATCATTCACATTAACAGTGCAATTCAGGGTCAAGAATCCTCTTTTTTTTTTTTTTTTGCATATGTATACTACTGTGCTTTTAACCCAGAAATATTTATTGAGATTTTTCTCTTAATTCTACTTTACTTTGTGAGATTTATGATAAATTGATACTTATTCAGGTATTAGTATATTTCTAGAGCCTATATTCTGCTCTTTTGATCTATATATTATCTTATATTAATTATTGATCTATTAATGAAAGCCCTCCAGCTTTGTTCTTTATATATTCTAAGTCTTTGAATTTTCATATAAATTTTAAAACCAACTCAGCTAGTTCCATACACAACAACCAAACAAAATATGCCTATACTTTTGATTTGCATTATATTACTTCTATAGATCAGTTTGGAATTAATTAATATAAATATATTTATATAATATAAGTTATAATATATTAATATAATTATTTACACAACTGAGTATTCCAATATATGAAGTGAATATGTGCCTTCATTGAATTAACTATCAGTTTCTAAACTGGGGACCCCAGAATAAGCAAAGGCAGAAGATAGAGCTGGGTGTTCAAGACCCCAGAAAAAAGAACCAGAAAGTTAAGCCCTGAGGGTACATTCTGAATTCCAGGAAGATTGAGCTTTCTTTCCCCCTCTTTCTTCTCTATTCCTCTCATTCCATGTTTTTCAGACTCTTCCTATATCACAATTTGTGTCTTTGAGTTGTTCATTTTGTCAGTAATCACTATAGTCACACAGCTCCTCAACTTTTCATTTCTAGTAGCTATTCCCAACTAATGACAGTTTCTATCTCTCAGTTCAAAAGTTTGAGAGAAAAGCCAGTTTACTGCTAGGTGGTCAGATTTTTTTGTGCTGGTTTAAGTCTTGGGTAGGGTAGGTGGTAGAATGGAGTAAGGGAGAATGGCATGATCGCTGGAAAGAGAGAAACCAGGAAAATAAATGAGACAAATCCAGGAGCTATATCAACTATTAGGACTGGGTTGGAGAAACAAATTCATATTTGAGAGTTTATTTTCAGACTCACTCTTTGAAACTCTGCGATTCTGATACAGATACTTGATTCTTGCTATCCAGCACCTACTTAGCTCTTTAGCAAGCTAATGTAGCTAATTAAAGTCTATACTGGTATAAGGTAGGCTGTGTTGGAAATTGTTCTCTACTTACCACTCTATGTATTTTGTAATTCAGTTTTCAAACATGCAAAATGTGAATAAAATTATTTCAAAGAAATGTATGACAGAATATATGTAAATTCCTTAATTCTGTATCTTTCATATAATAGCACTTGAAATACATTACCTGCTTTGCTATTGCACCTCACTTTTGACTCTAGATCATGATCTTTTGATTCTTTAGAAGGTCATCTGGCTTCAGTGTTCGCTCTCATGGTTCCTGTCAGTTCTACTCATTGCTTGCCTTTGGTTAGCATGATAACTCTCTCTACTTCTCAGCAATTTGAGATAAAGCAAATGCTTTTGGTAGCAAACCAGACTGTTATTCCATCCTTCGATAAACCACTGTTTATGTTCTTGTGGAATTTGATTTCTACTTTTGTTTGCAAATTTTGTTGCTGTGTATTTAAAAGAGTGTAATAAAACCAGAAAAGGCAAAGAATGCTCATGTTTGAGGTCAGTGATGGCAAAACAAATGCCGGCTAATGGATCCCCTGGTCTGACTCAGAGAAACTGTTCTTAGGTTGCAGTGGTTCTAATTCGGTTTCCAATTTCCATTCTTCCTGAACATGGATTTTCCCTTGTCTGCATTTCCTCAGATCTTCTCTTTTCCTCTATTTAATTCTATTTCTATCTTCAGTCAAGCTATCATACTACACGCTCTTGTTCTTTGTGGGCACAAGGCTCCACTGTTTGCTTTGAGAAGCACAGACCTTTGACTTCAGGCCAACCAGAATTCTGGTCACTCCTAACCAAGTGCAGTCTCTCTCTCTCTCTTTTACTTTCCCTTGGGATCTTTTCCTCTTAGTCTGTTGGATTCACGAATTCTTTCCTTTAATATAACCATTTCTCTAGTTGTCATGAATCCCTGAAATTTAAGTAATCTATTTAATGTGTGACTATCTACAGGTTGGAACAAATCAATATTTATATAATTTCTTTACTAATCTAAAGTTGAGAATCATAGTATGTTATTGCCAAAAGTAATATTAAAAGTAGTAAAATCCAATTCCTCCAGTATTCAGAAGTGGATACTGAGATTCAAGACGGTTAGCTCATTGGTATATTAATTACACTGCTATGATACATAAACCACAAATATCAGAAACTAAATACTATTTATTTATTTTAAAGATTATTTATTAGAAAGTCAGAGTCACACTGAGAGAGAAGAGGGAGAAAGAGAGAGAAAGAGAGAGAGAGAGAGGTCTTCCATTTGCTGGTTTACTCCCCAACTGACCACAACAGCTGGAGTTGCACCAATCCAAAGCCAGGAGCCAGGAGCTAGGAGCCTCCTCCAGGTACTCTATGCAGTTTCAGGGGCCCAAGGACTTGGACCATCTTTTACTGCTTCCCCAGGCCATAGCAGAGAGCTGAGTCAGAAGTGGAGCAGCTGGGACTTGAACCAGTACCCATATGGGATGCCGACATTGCAGGCAGCGGCTTTACCTGCTGTGCACAGTGCCAGCCTCAGTACTATTTATTTCTCACTTAATCATCCAAGGAGACTATACTCGTCAATTTTTCACTGCTATGATGAAATCCCTGAGGCAGACTGCTTAGAAATAAAAGAGGCTCACTCTCAGTTTGAGAGACTGAAAGTTCAAGGCTGGTGCCTTTGCTCAATAGGCTAATCCTCTGCCTGCGGCACCGGCACCCCAGGTTCTAGTCCCGGTCGGGGCACCAGATTCTGTCCCGGTTGCCCCTCTTCCAGGCCAGCTCTCTGCTGTGGCCCGGGAAGGCAGTGGAGGATGGCCCAAGTGCTTGGGCCCTGCACCTGCATGGGAGACCAGGAGAAGCACCTGGCTCCTAGCTTCGGATCAGCATGGTGCGCCGGCCGCAGTGGCCATTGGAGGGTGAACCAACGGAAATGGAAGACCTTTCTCTCTGTTTCGCTCTCTCTCACTGTCCACTCTGCCTGTCAAAAAACAAAACAAAACAAAAAACAGAAAAGAAAGTTGAGTGGCATGGTGCTGGCTCTTTCCAAGCTCCCGTGGTGGATGATGCGAGCACATGCAGAGGAAGGGTTCACATACCAATACAGGAAATCAGAGAGAATCAGGATCTGCAACTTTTTATAATAATTTTCTCCCAGAAACCAGGATTCCCTTCTAAATAGAGTGGCCTCAGAGAACTAAGAGCCTGTTATTTGGCCCCACCTTTTAAATGTCCCATCAGCTCCCACATTGCCACACTGGGGACTAACCCTCCAATACACAGACCCCTTCTGGACAAACCACATGTAAACCATAACAGAGATTATCTGGGGTTGTTTTTCCCATACACTCACATAAGACCCAAATTGATGATGGCTACATCATCCTACAAATACTGATTTCAGGATCAATGTGTTGGCTACATCCCAATTACCTTGAGGAAAAAAGGAACCAAGAACAGCACAATGGGTTGGGTTTTGTGGTTGGAATGGCCTGTTGCTTCTTCTCACATTGCTATAGAAAGAGTATAGTCACAGGACATATTTAACAAAGTGTGAGGATGGCCATATGACCACAAAAGAGCAAACTATACTTTGGGGATGTGTTGTCAGCTTTTCCTTATTTTAACTAAAATATCTGAAATAAGTCATTTAGGAAGGGAGGTTTATTTTTGCTTACAATTTGGAAGATCCATAGTCAAAGATACAATTGGGCTGGTGTCTGATGAGGGCGGCAGACAGAGGTGCAGAGGGAGGATCTAATGGAAGTCAGGATGCAGAGAGAACAGAGAGCATGCTCAGTTTACCTTACCAATCCTTTTGCAAAAACTACCTTCCAAGGGACAACTTTTCAGTGACTTAAATACCTATACCTCTCAGATATCATAATTAAATCAAGTCCTCACCCTTAATCCAGTGCCAATTAATGCTAATTCATTAACCATTAACATAAAACTTTGGGTTTTAAATGTCTGCATTAGTCTGGGGGGGAAGCAATTCCTATTCAAATAATAATGGGATAGTTAGTTGGTTTTCACACAGTGATCATAGATCAAATAGTCAATGGAAAGATCTTCCCTACAATACCAGTATTTCTATGTAAACTGATATAGATCATTTATAAAATCTATATTTTAAGTAAAAAATAATTATTTTATTGAATATGCACAAGAAAGGTTAAATATGTAAGAGGGAGAGTGTTTAGCACTTCCATGGACTAGGAATCTAAAAACATACAATAGGTAACATCCCCTCAATGTCCACCTCATTATCAGCTGTCTCTGCATATATATTTCTCTTTAATCATCTCTAGAAACACTAAGAGGCTGCCAGTTTCATCTCTACTATTATACAGCTTAAGCCCGTTACTTAAACAATTATGTAAAATTAATATATTTAATATCTAGAGCAAGAATTTGAATTCAGTGATACTGATTATAAAGTCTGTGCACATTTCACTAGATTGTGTTGCATTTAGGGGAAAAAGAAAACTTTGACCAATAAGCCATGAGAGTCTATGAGCTAAACATAACTACCATATTTTTCTTTCTTTCTTTCTTTCTTTTTTATTTTATTTTATTTATTTTATTTTATTTTATTTTTTGACAGGCAGAGTGGACAGTGAGAGAGAGAGAAACAGAGAGAAAGGTCTTCCTTTACCGTTGGTTCACCCTCCAATGGCCACTGCGGCTGACGTGCTGCAGCCAGCGCACTGCACTGATCCGAAGGCAGGAGCCAGGTGCTTATCCTGGTCTCCCATGCGGGTGCAGGGCCCAAGGACTTGGGCCATCCTCCACTGCACTCCCGGGCCACAGCAGAGAGCTGGACTGGAAGAGGAGCAACCGGGACAGAATCCGGCGCCCTGACCGGGACTAGAACCTGGTGTGCCGGTGCTGCAAGGTGGAGGATTAGCCTATTGAGCCGTGGCACCGGCTCATATTTTTCTTAATTTGTGTGTTTTATATTGTTATATAGTTGGAATCTTTGAGTGTGCGTTTATATTTGTATTAGGTATATACTGTAATCAATCCAAACATGCCCTATCAAAACATGCCATAAGCAAAATTCACTGAAAACAATTTAAGATAGAAAGTTATCTCCTCCAGTGTCACAATTTAGATAAAAATTGATAAAAAAAACACATAAATATTTAAATGCTTATATATAATACAGATGTTATTCATTTTGAAACAAAACCTATAGGCCCTTTCATTCATTGCTACTAAAGGGCTTGATTGGAGAACTTAGAGTTGTGCATGGGGAAGGCCTTCCCTTCACCCAGCTGGGCAGCCAGCAGCCTGCCATTCACCTGCAACATGAAGAGGCTAAAATTTCACATTGTGCTCATTCTGTCAAACCATCAGGTGACCATCACAGAGGGCAACATTGAAGCCCTCAGGAAACAACCCATGGAAGTGCTGAAACTTTCTGGCCTGGCTTATTTTCAAACCTTCCCAAGCACTACTTTCTACCTCTTCCTGACAGAGATACACATTAGCTTCATTCACTTGTTTTCACAACATCCATTCACATAGTTCTCATTTCCTGTTTTTGTTTTATCCTTTAGTAATTGTGTGAACATCAAATAAAGTATGTGAAAGCATGTGAGGAATAAAGTGGAAAACAAAGAAAGTGAACAAAAAGGAGAGAATGGAGAGGGATAGAAGACAAAAGAATGGAAGAGTAGGGAGAAAAAAGGGGGAGGAATTGCTCTGTACTAGGGTGGGGTTTATTGTATGCTCTTTCTTGTATGAAATTCCACAAACTTATCAGTAGTTCTCCTCTAGATATATACAACTTACTTCAATCTCTCAAACACGTTCAATACTCTGCTGACATCGTTTCTGGAGAAACATTTCTCTAAGAGACTTTATTTTTTTAATGTTTTAAGTTTATTTATTTATTTAAAAAAATTTTAAGGTTAACAAATTTCAGATATTTCATATATACAGATTTAGGAACATAGTGAGACTTCCACCTTACCCTCCCTCCTTCCCATGCCTGCCTCTCTTATTCCCTCTTTTAATTTTTACAATGATCTACTTTCAGTTTTATACTCATAAGATTAACTCCACACTAAATAAAGAGCTCAACAAATAGTAACAAGAAAAAACACCGATGCTCAACAGTAGAGACAAGGGCTGGAAATAATCATCAAATCTCAAAATGTCAATTTCACACCTATACATAACATTTTTTGGTACTCAATTAACTACCCCTGATTATGGAAAACATTTGATATCCGTCTTTTGAGGACTCACTTTTTTCACTAAATATAATGGTTTCCAGTTGCATCTATTTTGTTGCAAAAGACAGGATCTCTTTTTTACAGCTGCATGGAATTCCATAGTGTATATATAGTATAATTTCTTTATCCAGTCATCAGTTGATGGACATGTGGTTTGATTCTATATCTTAGCTATTGTGAGTTGAGCTACAATAAACATGGGCATACAGATAACTCACTCATATGCTGATTTCATTTCATTTGAGTAAATTCCCAGGAGTGAAATGGCTGGGTTATATGGTAGGTCTATTTTCAGATTTCTAAAGTATCTCCATATTGTCTTCCACAATGGCTGTACTAGCTTACATTTTCACCAACAGTGGATTAGGGTACCTTTTCACCACATTCTTGCCAGCATTTATTGTTTGTTGATTTCAGAATGAGAATGGGGTGAGGTGAAAGCTTACTGTAGCTCTGATTTGCATTTCCTTGATATATAGAGGTCCTGAGCATTTTTTCATGGGCCATTGAATTTCCTCTTTTGAAAGATGCATGTTCAAGTCCTTCACCCACCCATTTCTTAACTGGATTATTTGTTTTGTTGTTGCTGAGTTTCCTGAGCTCTTTATGGATTCTGGATATTAACCCTTTACCAATTTCATAGTTTGCAAATATTTTCTCCCATCTGTCAGTTGCCTCTTCAGTTTGCTGTTTCCTTTGCATTACAGAGGTTTCTCAGTCTGAAGTAATCACATTTGTGCATTTTGGCTTCGATTGCTTGTGCTTCTGTTTTTTTTTTTTTCCAAGAAGTCTCTGCCTATGCCAATGTCTTGCACAGTTTCCCCAATGTTCTCCTCTAGTAATTTGATGGTATCAGGTAATAGACTTAGATCCTTAATTCATTTTAGTAGATTTTTGTATAAGGTGTAAGGTAAGGTTCTTGTTTCATACTTCTGCATGCAAAGATCCAATTTTCCCAGCACCATTTGTTGAAGAGACTGTAGACTCTCCTTTCTCCAGGGATTGCTTTTAGCTCCTTTGTCAAAGGTTAGTTGTTTGTAGTGTGTCTTGAAATCTGTTTGTTTATGATCATTTTATCTATTTGAGATCTCTTGTGTTGCCATGTAAATTTTAGCATCATTCATCATTTTACTAGATCTGAGAAGAATGTTTATATTTTGATTAGGATTGCACTGAATCTGTAAATTGTTTTCAATAGTATGGACATTTTGATATTAATTCTTCCAATCCATGAACATAGAAGATTTTTTACATTTTTTGTGTTTTCTTCTATTTATTTCTTTAATATTTTATAACTTTCACTGTAGAGATTTTTTTTTTACCTCCTTGGTTAAATTTATTACAAGGTATTTAATTTTTTGTAGCTATTGTGAAGGGGATTAATCTTACAAGTTCTTTCTCAGCCATGGCTTTGTCTGTGTATACAAAGGCCACTGATTTTTGTGTGTAAATTTTATATCCTGCTACTTTACCAATCTATTTTATAAATTCCAATAGCCTCACAACATAGTCTTTTGGTTCCCTATATACCAAATCTTGTCAGCTACAAACACGGATAATTTGACTCCCCCTTTCCAGTTTGTATCCCTAAGAGATTTTACATAACAGATGCTCTGGGGATTCTCTTTACCTTTTGGGATGCATTACTTTTTTCTGTGTCCTCAGGTCTTCCTGTTTCTTGGCTTATTCCCTCATTCTAGTGGAAATCATCCCTGCACATATCTCTGATAAAGGGCCAAAAAGTGTAAAATTTTTGTAACTCCTCATATGTGAAAGTGTTTTATTCTATTCTTACACTTCATTGATCATTTTCTTGAGCACATAATTATAGATTAGAAATACTTTTCATGTGAAAATTTAAAGATAATTCTCTACTGTTGTCATAGGACAAAAATCACTCTTCTAGTTATTGCTACAGAGAGCTGTGTATATGATAGAGAAAGATACAAAGATGATAACCAACACACCACACATTTCAGGATACCGATGAGGATCCTTTTTGCAGCTGAAGCTTCTTATAGCATATCCTAAGCAGGGCAATATTGCCAACAATATCTCCAATGAGATCTGTCAAACTTCTAGCAGCCAACAGGTGCCAGCACAGTAATACATATGAAACCATGTTCTGTAATCAGTTACATTAAAATGATTCCATTCCAATGGAATGTCAACACAATGTGTGTCAGCACAAGGGATGGTCAAAGATTGTAAAGGGAAGTGTGTGTTTCCTAAATATACTTTTTCCTGTTTTGCCAGCTGGATGGGGATTATAATGACATTGTAGAGAATAGAAATCCACAATACAAGAAGATCCTTGATGCTGGGTTGTGATACAGTGGGTTAAGCCATTGCTGGTGATAACTGCATCCTGTATTGGAGCACCTGTTTGAAGCCTGACTACCTCATTTATGATCCAGTTCCCTGCAAATACACATATGGGAAGTAGCAGATAATGGATGGCTTGAGCACTCAAGTATCTGACACCCATATGAGCTACTATATATAGTTCCTGGCTCCTGACTTCTGTCTGGCTCAGCCCCAGGTGTTTTGGTCATTTGTAGAGTAAACTCATGGATGGAAAATATTTCTTTTTCTCTTTCTGTTCTTTTCCATCATTCTGTTATTTTTTTTTTTTAAGATTTATTTATTTGAGAGGTAGAGTTACAGAGAGAGAGAGAGAGAGAGAGAGGTCCTTCCATCTGCTGGTTCAATCCCCAAATGGCCTTAACACCTAAAGCTGGGCTGAACTAAAGCCAGGAGCCAGAAGTTTCTTCAGCATCCTCCACATGGATGCAAAGGCCCAAACACTTGGGTCAACTTCCCTGGCTTTCCCAGGTGCTAGATCGAGGTGGAGCTACAGGAAGTGAACCAGCGCTCGTATAGGATACCAGCACCACAGGCGGCAGCTTGGAAACATTGAAAGTGAAGTTACTTTCCCTGGCTCTGAGGAATATATTCTTCCCTAAAGACATCCTTCAATAACCTTGGCAAAGGAGGGAAACTTGAGTAGTGGGAGGATTTCATCCTAATTAAGAACTTGAGAACCGCTTCATTATTGTGTCTTCTACTAGGAAAAAGCTAAACTACTATGTTCTTGAGAAAAACTAAAGCAGACATACAGATTACAAATATAAATTACAAAATAAAAACTTTCTTTAATATTTTTCAAATCATCTCCTTAAATTCAATTATATATTTATTTGAAAGGCAGAATTATAGAGGGAGAGGGAGAGACAAAGAATAAGATCTTCCAACTACTGGTTCACTCCCCAAGTTGCTGCAATGGCCAGGGCCAGCCCAAAGCTAGGAGCCAAGATCCTCCTTCAGGTCTCCCATGTGGGAGGCAGGGGCCCAAGGACATGGGCCATCTTTTGCTGTTTTGCCAGGCCATTGGCTGGTAGCCTGTAGAAGTGGAGCAGCCAGGACATGAACTGGAGTTCATATGGGATGCCATTGTTACAGGTGGTAGCTTTACCCTCTATGCTACAAATGTCAGCCCCCTGAAATTCATTCTAGTGTGGCTCTCTTAAAGGCTGTTGTTTTATTAATTATTTAAGCAATTATGATAAAAATGTGTGCCCTAAGTAAATGTCATTTTGTATTACTAAAACTCTTCATGAATTAAATAATAATCTTTCTAATTTTAATAGCTAGAATCTTCCTATTCACTAATTCCATGAAATATTCATACTTATCTGTTTCCCAGCGCCTGATTTTCCATTGTACTCAGAGAGCGTCCATTTATATGAATGAGTGTGTGTGCGTGCATAACAAAATGACCCTTTTGGCTCTTTTAAACTGTTAACAAAAATAATTATGCCTTTATAAGAATATTTCTTATTTCTACTGATCCAATCTGCCTTCCCTTTCTCTGAAACCATTAAGCTGAATATAGAGTTTCAACCTTTTTTCAGAATTCTTGAGTGAACCTGTATGGAGCAAAATGAGTCTCACACCTGTGGGACAAAGTGAATTTCTTTCTCTGCCTCTCTGAAGTTCAAATCCTTACACCTAATGAAATAAACTGACAATAGATTAACAGGAGAAAAATCAGACACATTTCTTTACACACACCAGGACATCCTGGGGTGAATGGCCAGTAACCCAACAATATTCAGAAACTTCTCGGTAGAGTAAAGGACGTGGGGAGTGTACGCATTCAGGAGGGGGAGCAGATGATTTTTCTAGGACATAGGTGCACTGGAAGAAGAGACAATGACCAGACACATTATTCCTTGGTCTCTGGGAGTGATGTTTGGTTTTCCGTCTCCAGCTCTGTGATAACAGTTTATTCTATTGCAGTAATATGAAAGTTCAACAGAAGACTGAAGGGAATTGTGTTCCTTGTTGGTGGGTCCCATCTTCGGGTAAATTAGGGAATTTCAGAGAAAAACCTGTCTGAGGACCAGACAGGGGAAAGTCAGAAGGACTTGGACTCTGATGTAAGTTCTTAGCCTTTAATTTCCTTCTGTTCTGGGCCCCAACACAAAATACTGACAGGAAGAAAGACAAAATGCATATGGTGACATCCCCACCTCACTAGTTCTGCTCTGTGAGATGTGTTTTCTCAAGCAACTGGACCCACTGATTCAGTCCAGTAGAGGGAATATAAGGCAATGACAGAAATCCTGGTCCTGGAGCCTCTTTGCCTGAGTTTAAATCCCAGACTGACAGCTGTTTGCTCTTTAAGTGTGATCTTCATCTGCAAAGTTAAGATAACAGGAGTATCTGCTTCATGGATTGTTTAAAGATGTAACTAGCAAGCACACTTTAAACAATCCCTGGCACATACAAGGGTCCTTTGAAAAAGTTGTGGAAAATACAATTAAAAGGTAAACTTGTTTGATTGCAAAAAAATTTTTAAATTTTTTTCATACAGCACAGTTTTTCATAAACTTTTTTGAAGACCCCTTGTATATAAGACAAAGTTAATATTGCTTTTCTCACCAATTGTTTCTGGAGTTTAACCATTAATATGTGACATCTACATAATCATTGTATTACCAAGGGTTTAGTCTTTTTCTCTTTAAAACAATGGTCATCTGTCAGAGCAAAAAACTCAAGAGTTCATGCTCTACTTTGAGAAATGAACAAGAACAACGTAGGCCTGATTAAGACCTGTGTATCAATGATATGCTTCAAATATGAATGCACTTGAAGATTTTTTAAAAATAAATGTGAATTGCTAGCCATAACATGTATGGCATCTGAAAGGTAATGTTAAAGAGCAGAAATTGCACTTTCTCAACAGAACTACCTGTGCCTAATTACGTACTGGGAAACCAAGAAAGCTGTTAATCAATATATTTTTCAGGAAATGGTAAGGCAGAGAAGGAATTGATGAACTATCAGACAGATATGGAGGCACACATATTTAGAGTTCATCTTGGGTTGAGTACTCAATGTGCCCCTAAATGTAAAAACAGTCCCACAACTGTTGTCTTAGACTTTACTCAGACCTGGCCCCTGAGCTGTCAAGACAACATTTTGTGGAATCACTAATAATAAGAGAAAATAATAGCATGTTTACCATTTCCTTGTCTTGGAATTCTCTTTTTCCTTCTATCTCTGTTTCTGTGTTCAGTGTCACCTTAGAGATATGTTCTCAAGGACCCACTATAAGTTAGAACTCCCTGTGTTGAATTCATTCCCATGTTTTAGCTTTACTTTAATTCACAGTTTAAAGGCCATTGATTGATTGATTGATTTAATTAATTAATTCAGGGAGAGGAGAGACAGATCTTCCTTCTGCTGGTTTGCTCCCCAAATGGCCATAGCTACCAGGGATGGGCCAGGCTGAAGACCAGATCCTGGAACTCCTGCTATGTCTCTCATGTGGATGGCAAAGGCCCAAGCACATGGGCCATTTTCATTGCTTTCCCAGACATATTAGTAGGGAGCTGGATCAGAAGCAAAGCAACCAGGACTTGAACTGGTGCTCCCAAATGGGAAGCCAACATTGCAGGTGGAAACTTGACCCTCTGTGTCACAATGCCAACCCCTCTTCATTGTTCTTAAAATCATTAGACATATTTTAAGTTCATTTACAAGAATTGAGATACTGTTTAGTTCACTGTATATCCACAGTTCTTGGAAAGTACTTAGTGATAAGTAAATACCAGTTAAATAAATGAATAGGCCAGCGCTGCAGCTCAATAGGCTAATCCTCTGCCTAGCGGCGCCGGCATACCGGGTTCTAGTCCTGGTCGGGGCGCTGGATTCTGTCCCGGTTGCTCCTCTTCCAGTCCAGCTCTCTGCTGTGGCCAGGGAGTGCAGTGGAGGATGGCCCAAGTGCTTGGGCCCTGCACTCCATGGGAGACCAGAATAAGCACCTGGCTCCTGCCTTCGGATCAGCGCAGTGCGCTGGCCGCAACGTGCCGGCTGTGGCGGTCATTGGAGGGTGAACCAACGGCAAAGGAAGACCTTTCTCTGTCTCTCTCTCTCTCTCACTGTCCACTTTGCCTGTAAAAAAAAAATAAATGAATGAATAAATCTTTCTACATATTCAAATTATATATATACACACACATATATATGGCAATTTTCAATATTCACATTAGGGAGAAACTATAAAAATGACTGTTCAAGCTGAATTCATGCAAAGCAATCTTAGTAATTGCATGGGAACATTATGATTGTTGACTTTTTACATCTTTTGTTAACACAGTGAAAGTCTATTATTGTCAACTATAAATGTACAAGTACATAAAAATAGTAAAGCTAATATTTAGTACACTGTAACTAAAATCCATAGAATTATAAAAATTAAAGTGGTTTATTTCTTTGTTAAGAAAAGCTATCAAAAATAATTTGAGCAGTGCTTGCTTTCTTCTCATTGTGTAACATAAAATAGAAGCAAACATGTTTCTCTACCTTGGTGAGCTGTCATATTTCTTTCTAAATTGGGATCGTTTTGTCCCTTATACTTTCAACACCATGACACACCTCTGGGAATTCCTTAAATGTCAAGTTTGCTACCACTGTCACGTGTGGAATCGCTTCAACCTTCTCATCACAACCACTTTCCTCACTTCTGCTGTTGAGTTAACCTTTTCCAAATTCCCAGGCTGCTCAGGTAAGGACCCTGGAACTACTACAAGGTCAACATCCTCAGTTATAACTATTAAAACTCCCCTTGTGTTTGATTTATATCCTGCAAGCTTATTTACACAATGCAATACAGTTTCTGTCATGCCGCATGGATATCATCTGCTTTTACTTCTTATCGTCTTGCTTCCATGTTTTCAATTGCATGTTTTATGATAAATTTCTCAGATTTTAGCTCCAAAAGCCCCAAAAGCCATGATCTCTACTTGTAGCGTCAATAGTCTGTCCTAAACTTCATATAAGACAAGAAACTTTAAACTTTAAAACAACTGTTTGGCCTATTGGCCGAATTAATAAAGTTATGTTTGGTGGTAAAGTGCAAATTTTTATATCTTCAAATTCCCAAGAAAGAGAAACAGTTATAGTGTTTTAAAAGTTAAACACATGTGCCTACAGTATCTCAACTGTTGGGAAACCAGGCAACAACTATGTACTTTGCTTTCTGGGCACAATCTGAGCAACAGATGTGCAGTGGTCAATCAGGGACAGACCCTGAAAGAAGTGATATGAAGGTCACTGACCATGATTGGTATCTGTTATTTACGTAGTGATTTGTGGACAACAGCTGGCAGCCAAGTTTGTCCTTTATGCAATTATTCAGTTAATATGCTGTGGTTACAGAAATGAGATCTCTATTGTTGAGGGAGTCGTGTTATTTAACTAAGGTAACTGGAGGTCGTGAATGTCGGAGCCATGGGAAGTGAGGACTTCTGCTATTTGTATCTAAGAGCATCTGTTTTCTGAATTCATTTGGATTATGCTGAAATTAACAGAGAGCAAAGCAACTCAATAAGATAGAGAAACATAAATGATAAATCTAGACAGATAATAACAGAATAAAAGAGCCAGAAGAAAGAGAAAGCAATGAGAAGCTGGACTTTGCTAGATAGAATTTTTCAGCTAATTCAAGGAATTTATGGAGGAGGTCACCAGGAAATATAGAATGAGTCACCACACCCCAGCATCAGGAGATTGCCTGGAGGGACTTTTTTTTTTTTAAGGCCAAATCAGAAAGTTCTGCTTGATTTCCACTTGAGAGAACTTTGCCAGAATATTCAGATAGACATCCCACAGATCTGGAGCAGTGAGGCCAGGTTAAACTGCAACCTCCAGAGCTCTGACTGCCCAGGGAGTAATCACTATAGTCCATCATATTTTGATGCTACTGTTTGGGGAATATATTTCCCAGTTATATCTATTCCAGGATCTTCCCCCCATGTAAAAGAATTTAAAGCAGGAATGTAAGTAAAGTGCAATAATGGGATCAGGATTTATTTAAAGTGAGAGAGTCAAAATTAAGACATGGGAGCAGGTAATGCCTGTATAAAGAGATGCTTCTCATGAGAGACCAGAGAGAGAGAGAGATAGCAGGCTGTCCATGAGGAGAGAGTGCCAAAGACAGATCATGCCCCAGTCCAGTGATCCATTTTATTTGGGTAGCAGTGGTACCCTAAATGAATATAGAAACAAGGCAGAGTTGGGGCAGAGTTCTGTGTAGGTTATATCCTCTTGTTAAGCTTTCATGACTTTTCCACATGGAGCTTAGTGAGCACTTGCTGTCATGGCAAGTCTTCATGACAGTGAAGACTGCCTTGCATCATAGGAAACTGCATGTGTTCGATTGACATGCAAAGTGGTGGAGTTAAGGTGCAGGGCTAGAGAAAGAAGCTGCAGAAAATCTTCCATCTCATTGCTCCCTATATGATTCCCTGTCTATCCTGGCCTCATATCACTATGAAATGGGAAGTCCATATAGAAACTGAGAACACGGGCAGGGCCCAGAGTAGGCTGGCAAAAATTTTTTATCGACCAAGGAGCAAAATATTTTACCTTGTCTACAAATATGCATGCATAGCCCCTCAACTTCACTCAGCCCAACCCATACCCCATTGCGGATTCCATGACATGGGTCTTTCCTTATCAGCAAGCACAGTTTTGCAGCTTCCTACAAGACACTGAGTTTTTCAAACTTTCTTTCATCCCATTTGCATTCAACAGCAAGAATCTAAGGGCCCCTCCACCAAGTTATCTAGAAGGCTTTGCTTTCTCCATTTGGAAAGCAAAGTTTCAGCACCATGCATTTTCTGGATCCAGCCCCAGACAGACCTGATCAATCATTCATTCCCTTTCCCTGAGAAGGGCAGTGTTCATTATCCACACTCCAGGGAATGCTCTCTCTTCTGTAGCAATTACTTCCCATTTCCAACCTGTCGGTTACACGCCCTTGCATCTATCCTCTGCTTTCTTATTTGGAGTATTTAATCACAAACTATAAACTTCATGCAGTTCTTATTCCAGAGCACTGATTTCAGTTCGTCATTTACCTTTCTTCATCTTTATACGTTTGTCAGAACCTAGCAGGTATTCAACATAGGTTCCTGGGAGGGGTACAGCCCTTTTGTCTCTTACAATTAACAATATAGTATTGTTCAACACCAGAAACAACAGGCTGCTAACAGTTTTACAGGATTTTATATTATATACAGCTTATGTCTTTGCACCTGTGATTCCATGGGTTTTCCCCTTGCTTATAAATTTGGCCACAAGATTACTTTTACTTTAGCATCCTTGAAATAAGCGTTTTAAGATTTCTCAAAAAAATTCAGTGCCTGATACCTGGATAAGGCACTTGGTTGGGAGTCAATGTCTTATTGTGAGAACAGTTTATAACATTTTTGAATATGAAACAACAGAGCAGTATTCTCTGGAGATTCCAGGGCCATGTTCACGTATCACTATAATTTGCTTGACTACAGAAGAGCAAAATAGCAGCCACTTGGAAATCTGAAGTTAGGGAACTGGTGGGCAGAGATACTCCCTCAGGTATCTAAAGATAAGCTGACTTTTGTTTAGTAAAATGGGATAAATGGCAGAGTTGACTTCAAACAGTTGCTATTGCCTCAGGCTTCTAGACAAGCATATCCAGTTTTCCCCTGAGACTTACACAATGCAAAAGTTAGCCCATGTAGAACCTCCTTGGAGTAGAGTTGATCTTGGGCCAAGGTTCCCATAAATCAATTTGCATAGGAGACCCTAAAGGTGATATTTAAACATGCAGCCATTCTAAATCCTCCCCACAGAGATTCTGAATCAATTGACTTGTGAATATCCAAGAATACGAACTCTGTTTTATTTTAAATTCTGCATCAGAAGTTGGTCTCCTGGAAATTGTGAAAATATTTTTAATGCCTATGGAGACACAATTATGCTCCTATTTTAAAATGAATTAGGAAAACTGCCAAATGACATACTTTTTCATAAGCTATTTATAGAATATATGTGTTTCAGAGCTGTTCTGGCATAATCTATGGCAGCGGTTTTCTAAATTGAATATGCAACACATTTAACTGGAAATCTTTGAAAATACTGATTGTGGGTCTCCAACTGAAGTTTCTTATTTCACAGTCTAGGATGGGTGCTAGAAATTGATATGGGTACTTTAAGAACCACTAACCTATAAGCCATACCTGTGTTAGTTTACCTGTTGATTTTATGGTAAAGACAGTTTAAATCCAAGAAGCCTAAATCTATTAGCAGTGTGCCTAACCTATGCTGCTTCTGCCCTCAGCACTAGTGATGTGATCATCAATCCAACAGTCACAGACTGCATAAGCTTGATATAAATAAGGAATCTCAGAAACCATCCCATGCCTTAGAAACATTTGAAGAACAGATGATAATCCAAAGATGGTTTTCTATTCCATAAATGGATATAATGTAGTGGTGGCCTGCCTTCTCTTGAGTGCATTCATAAGCTTTTTTGTTACTACAATGGCTACTATCTGAGGGAGTAGCATTTAAAGAGAGAAGGTTTATAAAGCTCACACTTTTGGAGGTTCATTGTCAAAATGCTGCCACGTGGACTTTGGTGAATGGCTCATGACAAATAGTGCAAAGAAAGGAAGGGTCAATGCAAGGCAGGACGCAGAGAGTGTGGCTGGGCTGAAACTCAGGCTTTCAAACCAACCCCTTAGAGAAAACTGGAGGCACCCCATCCAGTGACCCACGGTCCTTCCACTAGCTCCTATCTTCAATCATTAAAATTGGCTGTTTCCCTGCTTGTAGTATCATTATCTTAGGACACTGAAGTTTAATGTACTGCTTCAGTTTGGAGGACAAATCACATTGAGTCCATAGCATTGGGACACCCCAGCATTTCCAGAGCAATGTGAAAGACCCGAGACCTTTCTAACATAAAAATAATGTGACTTCATGCCAGCAATTTTTTTAAAGGAGACATTGCTAACAACTTTAAATGAATTTTGTTACATGTAGTAAATCTCTAAGCATGTTATGCCTACTGTTTCAGGCAAAATGGAAAGACATAAGCTGTATATAATATAAAATCCTGTAAAACTGTTAGCAGCCTGTGGTTTCTGGTGTTGAACAATACTATATTGTTAATTGTAAGAGACAAAAGGGCTGTACCCCTCCCAGGAACCTATGTTGAATACCTGCTAGGTTCTGACAAACGTATAAAGATGAAGAAAGGTAAATGACGAACTGAAATCAGTGCTCTGGAATAAGAACTGCATGAAGTTTATAGTTTGTGATTAAATACTCCAAATAAGAAAGCAGTGTACACACTGAGACACGGTTACAGAAGCCTGGCATTAGGCTCCTGGGAGGACATTTCAGACAGGCTCAACTTGAGCAGCTTCAAATGCCGCTGCACAGGTGTGAAATCAGTATTCTAGAGTATGTTTGACATATTTTAAAGAAACCAGGGACTTGGAGGACATTAAAATTATATGAGAGTTAACATTTATGGAATATGTACCCTGCCAGGTACTCTACTAAGTGCTTGAAAGGCTGTTCAGAGCAGGAGCTGTGACATAGCAGGTTAAAGCCATGGCCTGCAATGCCAGCATCCTATGGGTGCCGGTTCAAGTCCTGGCTGCTCCCCTTCCAATCTAGCTATCTACTATGGCCTGGGAAAGCAGTAGAAGATGGCCCAAGTCCTTGGGCCCCTGCAACCGCGTGGAAGACCTGGAAGAAGCTCCTGGCTCCTGGCTTCAAGGAATAGGACAAAGATGAAACATGTTGATCAATCCAGGCTCAGAAACTTCAGAAATAAAAAGGACTTTGAGATCTCAGCAATTACAACTCAGGAGACGTAGGATCAGAGAGCTCTAAATCAGGGATCTCAGGAAGGCAGGAAAGGTAGGAGCTTAGGTTGAGAAGGAACAGGTGCTGTGAGATTGAGAAAATATGAAAAAAAGAATATGTAAGTCCAGAAAATGTTGAGAGTCTGAGCACAATGTAATTGCCTGGTCATTTCATGTCATTCCAGAGGCCTGCTGTCAAAAGTTAAATGTGATCAGAGTTCAATTTTCCAGCAGTAAATGGGATCAAACATATTAAGCCCTACTTTCTGATAGTCTCTACTCCATTTTGAAAGCTCCTTAAATGTTGCTTTAATTGTATTCTTTATATTTTCACAGGCACAAATGCATGTCATTCTACTTCTAATGTTATTTTTACAATTCTATGGTATTCACCTTGTCAAAATAACCATTCTGTACTTTTAGTATTACTGAAAAATATATAATCAAATGGCATATTTTAGAAAAGCACTTTTTCCTCTCTCTCTATAAAAGTAATTTTTCTTTAGTTTGGCTATATATCTTCAGTATTACTTTCCTATTTGTCATTTGAGAATCTAATGTCTCACTTTATGCTAGTCTGTATTTTGTAGTTGTGAAGTATATTAGACTTTTTTCTTAACTACGAAATATCTGCCAAATATCGTCACATCCATTTTAATATTTTCATTGATTTTTTTTTAAAGTGTACTGATTTATTTACTTTGTCTACTTGAAAGAGAGTGTGAGCTTCTATCTGCAGGTTCATTCCTCCAAAGCCCACAATAGCCAAGACTGGGCCAGACAGAAGACAGGAGCTAGGAACTTCACCTGGGTTTCCCATGTGGGTGGCAGGGACCCAAGCACTTGGGCCATCATCTGCTGCCTCTCAGGATGCACCAGCAGCTAACTGGTTGGAATCAGAGGTGCTGGGACTCCAGCGGACCCAGTGGCATAGAATGAGGCTATCACAAGCAGCTGTTCAATCTGCTGTCCCACAATGTCTGCCCCCATAAGATTTTTCAAAGCTAGTAATTCTCATTTTTAAATTATTTATTTGATGTAAATGAGAAAACTTTAAGTAACTAATTCCTGGGGACCTTTTGCCATAGACAGAATCTTTATACATGCAAAGTGGCTTCTTGGAACGTCTCTGATTCCCCCTAGGACATCTAAACTCCAGTCTATCTGCCAACTTGATGAATTGGCCCAGTAATTAAAAAGGAAATTAAAAAGGAAGGTTAGCTTTGCTTTGAGCCTGGAGACTCCTAAGGTCTCAATTCTCCCTTCTCCTCCTCATCTGGCCCCTACCTCTTCACAGTGATTCACTATAGCTAAATATGCCTCCAAACTAAAGGTCTCTCCAGCTCCCAAAGACACAGACACAGTGTTTCTTGCTGTGCCAAAAGGAACCCTTCCCTCCTACACCTCAACAAAAATATACTAATACTTTATCATGTTGAGTAATAATATTATCTGTTCACTTTTGTTGTTAAAATTTATTTATTTATTTGAAAGGCAAAGCAACAGCGAGAGAAGGAGAGACCAAGATAGAGAGAGATCTTCCATCCTCTGGTTCACTCCCCAATTAGCTGCAAAATTCAGGCCAGATAGATGGCAGGGACTCAAGTAATAGAGCCATCTTCTACTGCCTTCCTAGGCTCATTAGCAAGAAGCAGGATCAGAAGCAGAGCAGCAGGGACTCGAATTAACACTCTAGTGTGGCATTTGGACATTAAATGGCAGCTTAACACACTGTGCCACAGAATTGGCCCATGGTCCATCTTTAAACCCTGCTCTACCCTGCTGCAGATGAAGTTTGCACCTGGGCTGCCTAGGTGCAGGGCTGCCTCACTTCTCACCAGTGTTTCCCTGTTTAATCTTAACCACTGTTCACCTGAATGCTATTCTTAAGGCAACTTATTAACTCCTTATAGGTCACAAAAAAACTACAGAAGCTTGAAGTGATTCACTGAACTTTCTTTTTTAATTTTTTAATTTTTATTTATTTATTTTGGACAGGCAGGGTTAGACTGAGAGAGAGAGACAGAGAGAAAGGTCTTCCTTCCGTTGGTTCACCCCCCAAATGGCCGCTACAGCAGGCGTGCTATGCCGATCCGAAGCCAGGAGCCAGGTGATTCCTCCTGGTCTCCCATGCGAGTGCAGGGCCCAAGCACTTGGGCCATCCTCCACTGCCTTCCCAGGCCACAGCAGAGAGCTGGACTGGAAGAGGAGCAACCAGGACAGAATCTGGCTCCCCAACCAGTACTAGAACCCAGAGTACTGACACCGCAGGCGAGGATTAGCCTGGTGAGCCATGGCGCTGGTCTCACAGAACTTTCTTAAACTCTTTGAATAAATAAGACAGAGTGGGTGCTCCTTACATTTTTAGCATTTCATAAAAACATGTTTTTTTTTTAATATGGCCTCTTGATGTGGGTTTTTCTTAAGGTGCATCACCACATAGCACTTTATTCAGATAGCCTTAAGAGCTCCCACTGTGTTAGGCTGTGATTTACCTACTTTTGAGTATATGACAGTACTTCAAAAGCTCATGGACAAATGGAGTGAAAAATACACTTACTTTAGTATAAAAAAGTTTGAACTCCATGAATAGTTTTTACATAATACACATTTTTCATAAACTTTTCAAAGACTTCTTCAGATACATGGATTTCAATTTTTGCCCTAAAGTTATCTTTTAATTCTATTTTTTTCACAGTTATGTCCCATATATACCACAAGTACAAAAACATAAACTAGCATAAAGGATGTCATTAGATTCCAAAATGAGAGGATTTTTAAAAAATATTTGTTTTACGTGAAAGAGTTACAGAGAGGGGGGAGGGACAGAGAGAGAGAGAGAGAGAGAGAGAAAGAAAGATTGGTTTTCTATCTGCTGGCTCACTTCCCAAACAGTTACAACAGCCAGGGCTAGGGCCAAGACAAAGTCAGGAGCCTGGATCTGCACTGGGTTTCCCACATGGGTGCCAAATCTATCTTCTGCTGCTTTCCCAGGTGCATTAGCAGGAGCTGGGTAGGAAGCGGTGAAGCTGGGACTTCACTGGCTCTCAAGTGTGAGGGAACTTTCTGAATACCCTTGTATAACTCTTTTCCCTCTGAAAAACTTTTCCCTTCCCTTCTACACCAAAGGGGCCAACAGACAGTAATGATCCAGTAAGTGATGTATTCAATAAATGTGTTCTGAAATGACCAAGATATGATTCACATCTCTACATAAATGCAGTATAAAGTTTGGCCAAAAGATGACAATGTTTACATTTCTTGCTAAACTTGGAAGTACAGTGCCATCTCTGGAGCGTTGCAGTTGAACTATGTTCTTTCTAAAAATAGTGAATTGGAAAGTCTTTTTTCTTAAAGCATCAGCTTACATATGGATGATATATTTTAGACAGAGAAGTATAGCTATAGGTATGGATCTCTTCTATTAAATTACGGAAACGGAAATACACTTAGAAAGCATCAGTGGCATTAACCAAGATCAATACATGGGGCCCACACAATGACTTGTTACTGCTATCTAAGCCCAAGAAACAAAATGGCTTTCAAAAGTCAGAGCTACCAGGGTAGGTCCAATTTTTCTTGCACCAACTTCAAGACCTATTTCAAGAGTTTCTGAAATAAGTCACTGATTTGTTTTTGGCAGCAAACTGGGCAAATAAAATCCTACTCGGCACAACTGCCAGAGCATATTTTGATGTTTTATTTTTTTCTTCCCTTTTGTGCACAGGTGTTTAATACAAGTCCACACCAGCTTTGGGGCAGAAAAAGAACAAGATCCATTTAGGACACCTTGTTACCTTGTTACTCCAAAAGCTAGGACTAATCTCAAGATGAATGGGAGCATGTGAAAAGGACAAAAGGACACTGTAGCAAAATTAAAGGGACAGAAAAACATTTGGTGGTTATTTGGGGGGGGTTGACAAAAAGGTGTCAACAGGGAAAGTTCCACTGTGTTGGAACTATTTTGTGTTTTATTTTGTTGGTAAGTACACAATGATGTATATTGTCCAAAATTCATGGGACTATACCCAAAAAGGACAAATTTCACTACATATAAACCATACTACAATTTTAAAAATGGGATACCAGAGCTCCTTCTGCCCAAATTTAGAACAATGGTTAACATTAAAAAGAAGAATGACCACACATTAATCTATACCGAACTATTCAGAGCATGTTTATTTCTAAAAGCCCAGAACCAGAAATAATCAAAGGGTCCCTCATTAGGGGAACAGTTAAACAAAGAATAGTCCATGTACCATGGAATATCACTCAGCAATAAAAAGGAGTGGCTGTTGGCACACACAATAGTTCGGATGTGTCTGAGGGATATTATGCTGAATGAACTAAGTCAGTTTCAATTGTCGTATACTGTATGGTTCCATTTACATAGTATTCTCAAAAGACAAAATTACCATAATAGAACACAGATTAGTGATTGCCAAGAGTTAGAAATGGCAGGGGTCAAATAGGTAGATGTAACTATGGATGAGTAGCAAGCTAAAGGTCTCTAGGATGACAAAATGTACTCTACTTTTTTGTGTGAACATGAATCTACACCTCTGACAGTGTGGCCCAGAGACAAACACATACATTATTTGCAGCCTTTCAAACTGTTTTCTTTTGCTTAGCAAAATGCTATTAAGTTTTAAGTATCAGTAATTTGTCCTTTTTTTAACTGAATAATATTCTCTTTTTTTTTTTTTTTTTTTTGACAGGCAGAGTGGACAGTGAGAGAGAGAAACAGAAAGAAAGGTCTTCCTTTACCGTTGGCTCATCCTCCAATGGCCACCATAGCCGGCACGCTGTGGCTGGTACACCGTGCTGAACCGAAGGCAGGAGCCAGGTACTTATCCTGGTCTCCCATGTGGGTGCAGGGCCCAAGCATTTGGGCCATCCTCCATTGCACTCCTGGGCCATAGCAGAGAGCTGGCCCGGAAGAGGGGCAACCGGGACAGAATCTGGCGCCCCGGCTGGGACTAGAACCTGGTGTGCTGGCGCCGCTAGGCGGAGGATTAGCCTGAGCCACGGCACTGTCCCTGAATAATATTCTGTTACACAGATATACCATAATTTGTTTATCCATTCACCCACTGAAGAGCATCTAGGTTACTTATTGTTTTTTGCAATTAAGAATAAATCTACTGGCCGGCGCCGTGGCTCAACAGGCTAATCCTCTGCCTTGCGGCGCCGGCACACCAGGTTCTAGTCCCGGTCGGGGCACCGATCCTGTCCCGGTTGCCCCTCTTCCAGGCCAGCTCTCTGCTGTGGCCAGGGAGTGCAGTGGAGGATGGCCCAAGTCCTTGGGTCCTGCACCCCATGGGAGACCAGGAGAAGCACCTGGCTCCTGCCATCGGAACAGCGCGGTGCGCCGGCCGCAGCGCGCTACCGCGGCGGCCATTGGAGGGTGAACCAACGGCAAAAGGAAGACCTTTCTCTCTGTCTCTCTCTCACTGTCCACTCTGCCTGTCAAAAAAAAAAGAATAAATCTACTATAAACATTCACACAGAGATATGTTAAGAACTTGAGTTTATAGAAGGGAGAAGTAAAAAAGTAATCAGTGAATTAAAAAATTCCACAAAGACACAATTTTCTTACTAACCAAGTAGAATGTCAAGGTCTTTGTTATGGACTGAACTGTTTTCCTGAAAGAGCCAGTAATCATGTCCTAACCCCAGGACCTCAAAATGTAGCTATATTGGAAGAGAGGGCCTTTAAAGAAGTGATGAGTTAAAATGATATTCTTTGGGTGGGCTTCATTCAAACTGAATGGTGCCCTTTTAAGAAGAGGGAATTGGACATACAAAGGAGCTGCCTGCACAGAGGGACAAGCAGGTGAGGAGGCAGCAAGTGAGAGGAGAGAGGCTTCAGAAGAAACCAAACCTTGCTGACACCTTGATCTGGACTTGTGACCCCAGTGGTGTGGGAAAATGCATTTCAGTTGTGTAAGCCAGCCAGTGTGTGGCACGTTGTCATGGTAGCCCTCGTAAGATACATAAATAGTCACCCACTAGGTTTTATCGAAGAACCATCACCTCTTCCCATTCTCTAAGTGGGGAGAGTTGCTGATCCCATCCCAGTCACTTGAGCGCAGCTCCCCTTCCCACACTCCAGTAGGAGATGAGCGCTGAAGCAATGTTTAGGCAAATGCTGTCTGGAAGTCATGGTATCTCCACCCTAATATGCAGTGTATGTCAGGGCTCTTAGCTGCAATTAAGATGACAGCTCCAACTGATGAAGCAAAAATGAAGTTTATTCAAAGCATATTTTTAAAAATCTCAAAATTACTAGGAAAGCTGCAGAACCAGACTGCAAGCTAAGTTTTCAGGAATAGAGCCCAAAACCTCACAACAGAATTGGCCTGATGAAAAAAATCTGCTGTTGTTGCTGCTTTCCCACTGAGTACTAAAGGAAACTTGGCAGCCGTCACCCCGTGGATGATGCTTCTGCGCCAGGATCTCCGCCTTGGGCCCGCAGGGAAACAGCCCTGCCTCTGCCAGCCCTGGGAAGTTTCATGCATCCGCTGCCCTGTGCCCCCATCAAAGTTGGAGCTCCCCTCAAGTCTGACACTCCCCCGTGGCCTCTGAGAGACAGAGTGTGGCTCATGGCCTGTGTTTCAGTGGGAGCCTGAACAGTGATGCAATTAAGAGGCAGGACCCACTGTGTGGGAGTTTACCCAACTGAAAGATATTTCCGTAGTTAACATCTAAAATTACAACAACACTGTTAAGGATAAATTTATATGTGGCTGCGTGGCTGCTATGACTTATTGACCTCTGTTTTCCTTTCTACACTTAGCTTAGTGTGTTTTCTTTAAATCTGAGCTTTCCTAATGCTAAATCAAATCCTCTTTCCAACACCCAAAAAGATCTTCACTGGCCAGAGTAGCCCATCTGCCTTACTCTCCATAACATCAAGATGTAGGACTAAGACAGGAGTTATAACCCTGTGTCCTTCCTGAAAACCAATTTCAGATGACTTATCTATGGTGTCTGCCATTGCATTGGAATCCATTACCTGCAGCATCAAACAGTGTCTAAAGGAGGCATATGCTGTTAATCTTAGGGAAAATATTGTTTACATTTCATAAAATGAAAATGATTCACCATAGAGGTTGTAATTTCCCCTGCTATATTTTCTTATCATTAACGGAATAATCGTATGTGCTTTGACAATAGGACCATAAAATATATAACTTATAAAACATCTTTTCATAACTGAAAAGGATAAAGTATTACATTGTACATCTAGAGTCAGGACAAGAGCTGATCAGGTCATTGAAGAAAAGTAGGCAGGAGCCTAATGGAAAGTACCTTGCTCATAGTTGTCTTCCAATACTTTGTCCTTATCCCCAACTTTTGTACCTTCAAAAAACATTGATGACAATTTTGGGAACTTGGTGTCAAAATTTTGTTTCAACTTCAGTAAATTTGTATTTGCCTCCATTTCCACCACAAATTTTTGTGGTCATCCCCCACAAGTATTCCATTTCCAAGTTCTCAAGTCCTCAGAAACGCTTTTCTGACCATATCATTCTTTCTTCTCTCCTTTTTCTCCATTACTTCTGCTGAATCTGTTTTCTCATCCCATGGTGACTTCCAGGCCCTATATAGCTTGCTGTTCTTCTATTACATCTCCTTTTTCTAACTTCATTAGCCATCTAACTGGGACAGAATCCCATTTCACATCACAAATACTCACCTCACCTTTCTCCTTCTCATCTGCCAATCATTATTGATGAAAGTCATACAATCCTGCTGATGAGATTATGTATGTGTTCCCTAACTTCAGGTGCCTATCCTGGTCCCCCTAATTTGTGTATCATTTCCTTTTGATGCCCTAATTTCCAAAAATGTTTTAAAGACACTTTTCACCTTAAATTGTCCCTACCTGACCTCTTACTTTTTTGCAGAATTTATCTTTGAACAAGCACCATGAGTTGGATGCTGATGCTTGCTCAATTGAGCAAAAGAAACAGCCCTACTCAATACCTGGAAGGAAGGAAAGCTGCACAGAGAGGCAAAGAGGAATCAGAACTCAAGGGCCTTACAGTATCCCCACTCAGCCTATGGGCCCCAGATCATACCTTCTTCCCAATTATGTTGCTACACAGTTGTGCACATTTCAACCTGTTCTACACAATGAAGTCGCCATTTAGAGCTTCCAATTAGCTGAAAAATGGGAGTTCCTGGAGGGTGGTGCACCTGGAGAGGGCACAGAAGCTCTGAGCTCCTCCTGGTAACTAGCCCAGCGCATCTCTTCACCTAGATGCTTTATAAGCCAGTAGACATCAGTGTTTTCCTGAGTTCTTTGAGCCACTCAGGCAATCTAAGCAAACCTCAGGAAGGTTCACGCAGCCCCAATTCATGAGCCTCCAACTCATGGGATCTGACACTATCTCCAGGTGAGCATGATCGGAATTGAGTTGGATTAGGGTACAACCAGCTGGTTCTGCTGCGGAATCGCTTGCTTGCTTGTGGGAAGAAATCCCCACACCACATTGGGCCACAGAAGTCTTCAGAGTTGATTGTTGGGTGAAAGCTTTTTCTAATACAACTATGTTTAATCATACCACAGAAAAAAAGCACGTCATTTTTCTATTTTCTGTAAGGAAATTAGGTGACATGTCGTATGAAGAGGCAGTTAATTAGTCTGTAGCTAAAAAAAGTAAGAAAATACAATGTTATGAATGTGGGTCATGTTGTTAATAAAAATAACATATTTTTCTGGATTTTCTATATTCATGGCATTTATTAGCTTTTAAAAATGTACATTCTTAATAAGTTTTACCTTAAATAAATATATAGTTTACTACCGGATTTTGTAGTACTTTTCTTATAGTACCCAAACTGTGGGGATCCTGTGTACCTGAATGTACCCCCAGCTACTGCTGTTGGTCTGAACACCACAACAACTTCCTAAGTGAGCTTCCCCTTTTTACTCCCATGCAAACACAACCCACTGCCACCCAGTGATCTTCTCAAGGAAACATGTTAATCATACCATGTTGAAAATCCTTTATACTTTCTCCCCATCATAAAAGTTACCCAAATTCTTTCATCTGGCAAATAAAGATCCTATTCTGATTTTTATTGTCAACAATTTCCTGTTTGTTTTGTTTTTCTGCCAATGTAACTACTTACTATTATAAAAGCATCAACTTTAATCTTTTATGTCACTGTTTTCTCTTTCTTTTTTTTAAACTTAGAAACAGAAGGGCACAGAAAGAGAGAGAGCGAGAGAAAGAGAAAACTAGTGAGAGACCTCATCCACTGGTTTAATCTTTAAATGTCCACAACAGCCAGGGTTGGGCTATGACAGAAGCTGTGAGTCAGGAACTCAACCCAAATCTTCCAAGGAGAAGCAAGGAACTTCAGCCATCATCTGCTGCCTCCCATTAGCAGGAATCTAAAATTAGAAGCTGGAGCTAGAAATTGAACCAAGGCACACTGATGTGAGATGCAAGTGTCTTAAACAGAATCTTTTTGCTTTTAAGATCTACTTACGGCCGGCGCCGTGGCTTAACAGGCTAATCCTCCGCCTTGCGGCGCCGGCACACCAGGTTCTAGTCCCGGTTGGGGCACCGAATTCTATCCCGGTTGCCCCTCTTCCAGGCCAGCTCTCTGCTATGGCCCGGGAGTGCAGTGGAGGATGGCCCAAGTCCTTGGGTCCTGCACCTGCAAGGGAGACCAGGAGAAGCACCTGGCTCCTGGCTTCGGATCAGCGAGATGCGCTGGCCGCAGTGGCCATTGGAGGGTGATCCAACGGCAAAGGAAGACCTTTCTCTCTGTCTCTCTCTCTCACTATCCACTCCGTCTGTCAAAAAAAAAAATCTACTTACTTTGAAAGACAGAGTGACAGAGGGAGAGGCAGAGAGAAAGCTCAATCTTCCATAGGTGAGTCACTTTCCAAATGCCTATAACAGCAGGGATTGAGACCCAGGAACTGTATTCAAGTCTCTGACATGGGTGGCAGGGATCCAAGCACTTGGGCCATCATCTCCAGCCTTCCCAAGTGTATCAGCAGGGAGCTGAATTGGAAGTGGAGTCACCAGGACTTGAATCAACATCCCAGTGTGGGATGTGGGTGTCCCAAGTGGCAGTTCTGTGCCACAGCACCCACTTCTCTACCAGAATCTTAAGAGGAATCTTATGCCTGTCCCTACTCTCAACTTTATTGCCAAAAATCATCAGTCTATTAAGGTCTATCTCAAGTGTGGCTTCCTTCATAAATTTTTTCCCTGTTCTTGGACCCTAACAGTCTCCCGTCTTCTCTATGTCTCCCTTCTGCCTAGCACTCTCTCCGCCGTCTCATTGTTCTTATACTTTACCATTACGCAATGCATTTGTATCATTTTATTATTTTATATTTTCATTCACCAATAATTCCAAGCTCTTTGAAAGCCAGTATTACTTCTCTTGGATTATTGTAACATCTTTAGCATCTCTTAAGCTGTATTTATAGAATAATAAATAGTATTAGTTATGAATGATCAAATGAATGAATAGTGTAACACTCGACTGAATAATAAATGAACTCATTCAAATGCCACTTAATTCATTCAAAATAAATATTTAAATAAACCATATATCGTGCTAAAACTTGTGGCCACATTTGAGAGTTTAAAAATATACAAAATATTAACAAAAATGAGCACTTTGGGGCAGGCTTTTGGTGCAGAAGTTCTGTTGCCACTTAAGAAGCCTGTATCCCATATCAGAGTGCCTGGACTCAAGTGCCAGCTCCACTCCCATTTCCAGCTTTCTGGTAATGCATAACCTGCAAGCAACAAGTGATAGCTCAACTAGTTGGGTTACTACCACCCACATCAGAGACTCAGACTGATTTCCCAGGGGAATTTGGGTAGTAAGCCAGTGGATGGGAACTCTTTTTCTCTCCTGATTTTCAAATAAATTATAAATAAAATTTCAATGTAGTCATTTCCCATAGGAAGCTAACATGCTAGTGTGCAAATGAGCATTAATCCCAGAATCGCCTGGGCAAATATAAAATTCCAACCTTGACAAGGCCAAAATAGCAAAAGTACCTGAGGCATTAACAATGTACAATGTGTATGATTTCAACCAGAGAGGACAATTTCATGTGAACGCCCCATGATGAACCAGATATTCAATTCCATTTTTTAAAATCTTCTCTGTAAGGAAATAGCTAAATTACATATGATTTTATTTAACCACTTCCATAGAGTTTCTTTCCTTAAATAATGATTCATTTGATCTTGAAAATTTTACAAGATTAGAGCAATGGTATTTCCCTTGTTTCCAAAAATTGCCACCATTTTGGTGATGCTTTCTGAGGGCACAAGCACACTGAGAAGCCCAAAGCCTGGCCCTGTCTCTGAAGATAATGCTCGTTGTTTGGACTGTGACTGGCCATATCCCATTTGGACTGCTCTTATTCTGCCAGACATGGGTCAGTGACTTTGCTTTCAGGAATCATCCTGCCTTACAGCCTGTAGTTCAGATTGTCTGCTTGTGGAGTTTCCCTGATTAGAGGATCTTACACGGTGGATTCTGCTGGAGCCCTAACTTCCCAGACCTCAAAATGTAGTTGTATGTGCAGTTAGGGTCTTTATAGAAGGAATCAGATTAAAACAAGGTGATGTGTGCAGTTCCTATTCGTGTATGACTTATACTAAAAGGAGGCATTTGGACACAGAGACAGATATTTATGAAGGAAAGATGCTAAAATACAGAAAGAAGACCACTTGTAAGCCAAGAATGCCTGAGGCCAACAGATGCTAAGCAGTGGCACAGCCCTAGGAAGGTGCCAACCCTGTGGACACCTCAATCTCCAACTTCTGTCCTCTGAAACTGTGAGACCATACATTTCTGTCAAGTAGGTCACTTAGTTTGTGACACTTTGTTATTAGCCATAACAAGATAATACACTGTGTATTTCCATAGACATATTTTTACAAAACTAACGTCTCCAAGATTTTTAACCCTATAGGAAATTTCTCTCTCTAGGATTATTTACATTTACACCTAAATGTAAATTTAGAAATAGCACCTGGAGTCCGGACACTATGTGGCCATTAAAAAAGTAACAGAGGGCAACATTGTGGCACAGTAGGTTTAGCTACAGCTTGTGTGCATATAAGGAAGGGTTGAAGTATGGGCTGCTCCACTTCCAATCCAGCTCCTTGCTAATGCCTGAGAAAGCAGCAGAAGATGACCCACACGGGAGATCCAGATGGAGTTCATAACCCCTGGCTTTGGCGTGGACCAGCCCAGGCTGTTGCAGTCATTTAGGGAGTGAACCAGCAGAAAGATACTCTCTCTCTTTCTCTCTCTCTCTCTCTCTCTCTCTCTCTCTGCCTGCCTATCCCTCTCTATAACTCTGCCTTTAAAATAAATAAAATACATTAAAAAAAATTATAGCAGCAACTGAAATGTTCTTGGTAGGAATACTTTCTGTTCTGGGATGGACTTCACCAAGAAGCTTGGCTGGGACTTCCTCTTCCATGTGCTGCTACCTCTGACAGATTGAGAGGGAGGGTAGCAGATACACCCTCAGGGAGAATTAAAGAAGCCAAAAATGCTCTTGTGCTCAGAATGAGAGAGGAATATGCGAGGCACACAATGTAGTTCTGTATAAAGATCTCTTAATGCTTGGGTTACTACCATATTTACTTTAGGGATTAAAGAAACCATTGTATGTCCTGGCTCAGAGTGAAAGGCATTTTAAAATCCATCCAAATGGCTGTCCCTGTGAAGGAGTGCCTACAAAATAAATAACTTCTGTTCTTTCACAATAAGACAGCGGTAGGGAGTTTTCCCCATCTGGGCTTGAAAGGGGAGGAGAGGCCTGGAATATATATCCACCATATGGGCAAAGCTGTGCTGATTTAATCTATTTTGGAAGAAATAAATTTCAATAGGTCCAATACTGTCATTTCAAGAAATATTTTTCTGAAAACCTATGGTTATATTAAGTACTGGGAATATGCAATTGAGCAAAAACAGGCATGGTCCCTTCCTGTAGGAAATCACACTGGACTTCAAGAAAAAGATAGTACATTGAAAATCATGACTGCATGTCTAAATGTAAAATTTCAACTGTTACAGGTACTATTAAAGCTTTATTTATTTGTTTAAGAGGCAGAGTTACAGACAGAGAGAGGAAGAGACACACAGAGAGAGACCTTCCATCCACTGGCTCACTCCCCAAATGGCTGCAATGGCCAGAGCTAAGCCGATCCAAAGCCTGGAGCCAGGAGCTTCTTCCAGGTCTTCCACAAGGCAGGGACCCAAGCACTTGGGCCAGCTTCCACTGCTTCCCCAGACCATAAGCAGAGAGCTGGATTGGAAAAGGAGAAGCTGGGACATGAACCGGCACCCATATGGGATGCCAGCACCCAGGTGGAGGCTTAACATTGCCAGTCCCTACTCCCTACAAGTGCTGTTAAGAGAAAGTACACATTGAATGAGAGTCAGTAACAGAATTGAATTTATCAAAGAGATCAGAGAAATCATCTGTGGCGGAGCTTTTTACTTTTTTTAATTTTTTTATTTTATTTTTATTTTTTTGCTACCCAACACATCTTCAAATGTCAGAGCATTTCCTATATTATAAGCCTTGGTGGGAATCAGAAAATGCCTCCTACTATAGACATATGCAGCTGCCTTGTGGCTGTAATGCTATGGACTCTCTATCTACTCTGTAGCAAGGGAGGGGAATTTTTCTCTGCCAAGAGCCATTGGCTATGTATAGCTTTATTCACAAGCCGTACAAAATTATCAGCTTAAAAATTAGCCTGCTGTATAGATTTATTGGATTTGGATTCCCACCTACAGTTGCCTTGGCAGGGCCAGACAAAATGATTTTAAGGGCCTTTTATGGCCCATGAGCTGGACATTCCTCATCCCTGCTATAGGAACACATAAGTGGCACCAAGACAAACTCTACCATGTGGTGCTTAGTCACTGTGCAGACCAGTTCCTGAAATAAGTGAGCATGTTCATCTTGGATATCAGAACTTAGTTCTGCAGTCTACACTATCATTCCATCTGTGAGTTACAAATATCTTCTCAAATCATTCTTTTATATCTATATCTATATATGGATATAGATACATAAATAGATATAGTTTGTCAGGAAAAGCTTCCATTGTTTTTAAACACAAACCTTGAATGACACAAGGTTTCTCCATAAGAAGTGCCACTTCAGCAGAGATCTGAAGGGTCAGTAGGAGTTAGCTAGCAAAGAAGAGAGGCAAAACCATTTCAAACAGAGAGAAAATAACAGTGCAAGTGAGGAGGAACTGACAGTGTGATATGGGTTGTATGGGTAGAAAAGCAGACCACGAAGGGGAAACCACTGGGCTACAAAGACTTTAATGGAGTTGGAAGCAAATTAAGAGACTTAAGCAATATTTAAAAAGCATTGTTACATCTTCTAGGATAGGCTGACAGCTTTGACATGAAAAGAAAACAAATGAAACAAAGCAAGTTTAAGAGTGGGTAGGCAGAAGGAGAAATCACAACTTTAGTCAGAGACACAATAGTTTTAAGGGATGTTAAAGGGATCCAATGGGAGATGCCAAGCATGTGTTAAGTCTATCAGGCTATAGTACAGAGGGGAAGCGTAGGTCAGATGTATAAATCTGGAATTCACAGCTGTATGTATGGCAATCAAAGATGATACGAGCTCCTATTGAGAGAAAATACTGAGTGAGAGAAGGGCCTAGAGCCAAGTCTTGCAGTTGTCCACTGGATAGTGGGTCAGGTACAGAAAGATAAACCTGATAGAGAGACAGAAAAGCAGCAGCTAGAGGTGATGTGGGCCATGGATATATAAATTTCCAATCCAGATTCTTGTCTCCTGCAGAGGTAAAAACACTAAGTGGGCTGGCGCCGTGGCTCACTTGGCTAACCTTTGGCCTGTGGCGCCGGCACCCTGGGTTCTAGTCCCGGTTGGGGCGCCGGATTCTATCCCGGTTGCCCCTCTTCCAGGTCAGCTCTCTGCTATGGCCCGGGAGTGCAGTGGAGGACGGCCCAAGTGCTTGGACCCTGCACCCACATGGGAGACCCGGAGGAAGCACCTGGCTCCTGGCTGCGGATCAGCGCAGCACGCCGGCCATAGCAGCCATTTGGAGGGTGAATCAACAGAAAAAGGAAGACCTTTCTCTCTGTCTCTCTCACTATCTAACTCTGCCTGTCAAAAGAAAAAAAAAAAAAACACTAAGTGGAGATTAGTATCATGCACGGATAGGAACAGAGTTTAACAGTGATGGAATAAACACATGGGAGTGTAGACTATCCCACACTGAAAAATACACAATATGAGTGGACCAAAGAGGTGCCATGAACAGTAAAGAGGAGCAAATGAAAATGATACCTCTAAGCAAGCATGAGAGAGGCCCATCAAAGACCAGTCCACAGTGGAAGAACAATATTCTCCCAACTCCCACTACTTTTTTAGTAAGGAAGGTAGTGATATCCCAACCAAGTATACAATGAGGATGGGGTCTGGTATGCACCCTGGTCCCCTATTCTACAGGTGCATCCCAAGAAGGTAAGCATGTCACACCAACAATTGAAGAGATAGGGTTACATTGTAAAGATACAAGAGAGGCCTGTACTATGGTATAGTGGGTAAAGCCACCAGCTGCAGTAACAGCATCCCATATGGGCACCAGTTCAAGACCCGACTGCTCCACTTCCGATCCAGCTCTCTGCTATGGCTTGGAAAAGCAGTAGAAGATGGCCCAGTGGGAGACCTGGAAGAAGCTCCTGGCTCCTGGCTTCAGACTGGCCCAGTTCTGGCCATTGCAGCCTATTAGGGAGTGAACCAGTGGATGGAAGACTTCTCTCTGTCTCTGCCTCTGCCTCTCTGTAACACTCCCTTTCAAATAAATAAATAAATAAATCTTTTAAAAAAGATTAAAAAAATTCTAGATCACCTAAATTTAACTAACTGCTTAGTTACGCCATATCACAGGGATGTGAAGGAAAAACATGAGACTCTCCAGTTTCTAAAGCCATAGAAAAGAGGGATGGTAAGGAAGAATGAAGTCTGGTTAACCAGCTCGAGTGTTCCAGAGTTTCTTATGTACAGTAAAGAGGAAGCAATGTCTGATGAACTCAACAGGGTACCCATGGGAGAAATTGGTGATTGTTGGGAACTCTGGGTCTCTAGAGTGAGGGGGCATATGCCAGGCTGGAATTGAGGTGAGGAAATGAGATGCAAGCATAGAGAATTTACAGGCTTAGTTATCAAGGGATGATGTGAAATGAGACTCCAGTTGTATTAAAGGTGTGGCCTTTAGGGAGTTTTATTTGCATGTGTTTGTCTGATGCAAAGAAGGATTTGAACTTATGTGTAAGGCATGAGAAAGATTGCATTAAAAAAGAGAGGCTGAATGTTCAAAACAAAGATAGATTTTGATAAATTATTGAGAAGAAGTGGGCCAGAATCCACATTTCAGGGGAAAAGGGACTGATCTCAGGTAGCAAGAAGAGGCTAAGGATAATTGGTGTGGGTGCAAGTAATTTTGCAAGGCTGTTAGGGAGAAATTGAAGTGGTTCTAATCTTTTTACTTTTATCTGGAGCATTAGGGGGAGTGATCAGATATGAAGCTTAAAGCAAGTAAAGGAGGTTCAGAAAGACTTTAGAAAGAAGTTTTCAAAGGAACCATCTACCTTTTTGGGGTGGCTTTCTCCAGCAGGCAGGGCTATAAGTATATACTTTGTGCAATCTTCATTGCAACCTCTTAGGTATACAGCCTATGCACTTGTACAGGTTCCTACTCCTGGAAGAACCCCACACTTGGTTGAATGCTCTGCCATTCCTGTCTAGAAATTCTTAATAATGGTTTGACAATGAGCTTGCATTTTTATTTTGTACTGGGACCTATAAATTATGCAACCAGTCCTGATAGTAGAACTTTAGAACTTTGCCCATATTGTATTGAGATTTCAAACTTTCATTCAGAAAATACTGTTTGAACTATGAAAGCAATGATTAGGAATAGTTTTTGTCATGTTAATAGAATTTTTTTTAATCTCAAAGCATACTACTAAGAAAATCCTATTAAAATATTCCAGCATTCTTCTCATTGCTAAAATATACAAAAGTATCATCAATTTTGCAGATACTAACAATTTTGTGAGTTGTCACATCTCTGGTAACCTGCAATGTTTTTTGCAAATGAACTGTGACAAGAACTAAAAGAGCTTTTGCTACATTTCAGTCAATTAAAATGTTATATTAATCATATGATGCTATTTTTATAAATAGTATTGTCGAGTCTCCTACTAATTGATAACTTGAGAATGCCAAGCCTGATATAACAAGATTTGCTAATTTTCTCCATACATATTGCATATATAGTTAACATATTTGCCAAACAATCGCATTGGTGTTCTTTTTTTTTTTCCTGAAAGGTAGAGAAATGGACAGACAGAGATCTATCATCCACGGATTTACTCCCTAAATGCCTGAAACAGCTGGGGCTGGGCTAGGCTGACCCAGAACCAGGAAATCAGTCTGAGTCTCCAAGCTGGATGGCAGGGACCCAACTACTTGCGCCATCATCTGCTGCCTTCCAGGTTATGCATTTACAAAAAAAGCTGGAATAGAAGTCGAGCCACGACTCAAACCCAGGCACTCTGATATAGAATGCAAGCATTGCAAACAGACACTTAACCATTATGTGAAGCATCTGCCTCAAGTCTGGTATTTACACTTAGGTTCCTCAAAATAGAGATTATGTGAGAGACACATTACTGTGTGTGTCTGCCCATTATTTACAAAAATAACATTTTAAAAAGATTTATTTATTTATTTGAAAGGCAGAGTTAGAGAGAGAGAGAGAGAGAGAGAGAGAGAGGGGGAGAGGGAGAGAGAGAGATCCATCTATCTATTTACTGGATCACTCCCCAAATAACCAGAGCAATGCCAGGAGCCAGGAGCTTCATCCAGGTTCCCCATGTGGGTGGCAAGTACCCAAGCATTTGGGCCATCCTCTGCTTCTTTTCCAGGTGTGTTAGCAGGAAGCTGGATTGGAAGCGGAACAGCCAGGGCTTGAACTAAACCCACATGGGATGCCAGCATTGTGGGTAGCAGCCTAACCTGCTGTGACACAACACCAGCCCCCAAAAGGAAACATTAAATGGAGCTCTTGGCAAAATTCCTGGTCACATTCAGAGAGAACAATGTTGTTTATGTGGGAATGCTGTGAGAACAGTGCTCTGACAGCAATTGCCGGGAACGGTCCCTAAGAAGTGAAACTTGAAAAAGATCTTCAGGTTATTTAATAAATTGTATAGGGCTGGCGCTGTGGCTCACTTGGTTAATCCTCCTTCTGCGGCGCTGGCATCCCATATGGGCACTAGGTTCTAGTCCTGATTGCTCCTCTTCCAGTCCAGCTCTCTGCTTTGGCCCCAGAGGGCAGTGGAGGATGGCCCAAGTGCTTGGGCCCCTGCACCAGCACGGAATACCAGGAAGAAGCACCTGGCTCCTGTCCATAGTGACCATTTGGGGAGTGAACCAACGGAAGGAAGACCTTTCTCTCTGTCTCTCTCTCTCTCTCTCACTGTCTATAACTCTGTCAAATAAAATAAAAACAAAAAAATTGTATAAAGGATAATTTCCTGCTTTCAATCGTTACATTACAGTGTGATGTGGCCTCAGGGGCAGCTGTTTCAAGGGTATTGCAATGGTTACTTTTGTGTCCACTAGACTATGGGATGCCCAGGTGGCTGGTAAAATACTATTTCCATGTATTGGTGAGGGTGTTTCTAGAAGATATTAGCATTTGACAAACTGAGCAGACATCTGCCGTCGTCTGTGGGCAGGCACCATCCAATCTGCTGAGAGCCCAATCGAATAAAAAGGTGGCAGAGGACAAAGTCGCTGTTTGAGCTGGAACATGCATCTTCTGCTCTTAGCTATTCTTTTTGTTTCTCAGAAACATGGTCCTCTTATTGTTCTCATATAACCTGTGATGGTTTCCTGGCCCTCTGAAGGAGATACCTATTAATCCTCTTAAATGAAAAGAGTAGTGGGCAGCCACACCCTGGGGTGGTGGTGAGTGACAACACACAGAACAACCAACAGGCTCCCCACCACAGGCTGTTTTATTATCTGTTTCAAAAATCTGGTGGCTGGTGTTGTGGTGCAGCTGTGTCTTTTATACTCACATTCCATATTGAAGTGCTGGTTTACAGCCCAGCTGCCTTGCTTCTGATCCAGCTCCCTGCTAATGCACCTGGGAAAGTAGCAGAAGATGGCTCATTACCTAGACTCCTTCTACCTTTGTGGGAGACCCTGATGGAATTCCAGGCTCCTGGATTTGGCCTGATGCAACCCTGGCATTACAGCCATTTGGGGAGTGCACCAACGGAAAGGAAGATCTCATTCTGTGTGTGTGTGTGTGTGTGTCACTCTGCCTTTCAAATAAATAAAATCATCTTTAACAAATAACTTAAAAATCTGGAAAAATATGTCACAAAACAGAAATGTCTTTTCAAAGGTCAAGAAGAAAGGTCTTTGATGTTGCCTCAACTGGACAGGTGCCTCCAAAGAAACAAGCTTTCATTTCCAGTTTCCTTGGCTGCAGCCAGTAGGATACAAGAGCCCTGCAGGACTCTGGACTCAGACTGAATTACATCTGCTTCTCCTTCTTGCTGACAGCAGATCTTGGGGCAGCCCAGCCTCCATACTGTTATGAGTTAATTCCCATAGTACAAACACATTAAGGCAGAGATACAGACTGGAACTATACTGCCCCACTCAAGAAATGTCAGGGCCCACCAGAAGTTGGAAAATACAAGGAAAGATTCTCCCAAAACTCTCCAGTGCGAATGTAGCCCTCCCAGCCACCTTGAGTGTGACTTCTGGCTTCCAGATTGTGAGAGAATACATTCCTACTGTTTTAAATCATCAAGTTGGTTATCACTTCTTGAGGCAATCGTAGGAAAATAATACATCAGGTGACTTTCACAGTTTTCATGGATTTTTCTCGAAGAAATTAGAGGGGGAAAAAAGCAATTTTGATTGGAGACATGAGGGAAAGTTAATATAAGAAAAGAAATTTGAAATGGGCCTTAACTCTTGCTTAATACAGGACACAAGAAAATGTCCTGCCTTAGCTCAGGAAGTTTGAGCTGGCATTTCCCGCTCTGAATAGCGCAGTCTATCAGAGTCCTTCTACTGATTGTGTTGTGTCCAATCCTTGAACCCTCATTTTTCTGTCAGTCTCCCAGCCACTCTTGTCTTTCCTTTCTGTCTCTTGAATCATTCTCTTACTCTGGCTCTAAACCGACCCATCTCTTAAAGGTTGCTCTAGCTTGCTGGCCTGCTTGATCGTCTGCCACACCCCTCCTGAAATATCCCAGTCAGGTACTGGCCTACACGGCTCCTTCTCACATCCACACTTTGACCGCAGTAAAATCACAAAGGTGCTCAGATTGAAGTAGTTTCAAATTCCAAGAAGTCTGAGCTTAGGGGACCTCAGTGCTGCTCTTACTGACTTAATCTTTAAGGGAACCTCATTGTGCTGCCGAGCACCCATGCCAGCACTATTACCTCCCTTTCCTTCCCAACTGATTGTATCTCCTACTTCAGGGAGAAAACAGAATGAATTCCTCCCCGAATTCCTCTATTTACAAGGCTGTTTTCTTCTGAACATTTCCTTTTCTCCTCCACATCTATGTCAATGGGAGATTTGCCCCTGCCCTGTTCATGGATATGTCCACCTGTTCTCATGTAACACGTATTCACATGTACATGTACAGTTCACATTTAAGAGAAGAACACTAAGAAGCCAATCTAAAGCTGTGTGTTCCCAGGTTGAGCTTGGTGACTTCACTGTCATCTCCTGTCACTTTTGTTTCCTCTTCGGTTGGTCAAATTAACCTGAAGAGGGGATAATCTATCTTGTGCCTAAAAGATACTAGCTTGGCTGCCATTGGTGTGGAAATCAGTGCAGAAATTGAGCTGCTACTATCAAAAAGCAGGAAATAAGCTTCTACTGGATCTCCCTGGGTCCATCACGGTCTCCTTACGCTGGACTCTACCTCTGCACACTGTGGAAGTGAACCTGTGTGGGAAAGATTCATTCCCCTGCTAAGCATGGCTGAGTGGGGGACTGGGGACTTGGGCCTTCTGAAAGCAGCTTTCCTCCAACACAACTGTTCTCACTGCCTTGCCTTACTTCCACATCGTGGAGGTGGGGGAGGGGGTCTTCTTAGGCTTGCCTTAACAGTAGCCGTCAGATCTACTGTCACTGACCACTGACCATTGCCTGCTTTTAGTTTCCAAAACTGTGTGTCTGACATCCACACTCACATGAATTATTTGTTTGTGAGGCTTTATGAGTTCTTGAAAAATCTTTCTACCCTCATTATAATGGGGTTTCAGGACCCTTGGCTTAACATTATCTCCTGACCCCTGATAGTGACTAAGGGTGCATTCTTGCACAGATTCGTGTCAATAACTCGTTTTGTCTTCTACTTTCCTGCTAACCTTTCCATGGCCCTGTATATACATGTACAGCGCATAAACTTTACCATGGAGTGCAGAAAGTTCAAACTATGAACCAATGAATTATATTACAGAGAGAATTTTTGTCCTAACACAGGATTAGTGTTTTTAACGATTCCTTCCAGACCCTTCCAAGGGCCATTTCAAAATTCCTTTCTCAGGGTTCTTAAAAACTTGGAGTAACTGAGCTCTGCATTTTAACCACCCTGCAACCCCACTGATCACTGACCAGCCCATCTAACTAATGGACACCCTCGGAAACATTTTCGATCAACCATCTTCCTATGAGGTTGGAAAGCTATTAACACTAGTTTTATTTTGACTTCTGAAGGAAATTCTGGTGTTTTTTTTTTCCCTATTTTGGGAAAATGTGAAGATTCAAAACAATGGTCTGAAGCCTCAGGTCCCCAGTGCAAGCGTCAGTTAAAGGGTTCTTCTGTAGTGAGAGCAGCAGCTGGGCCTGTCCCTTATGGAGTTGACTATATTTTTGTTTTCACAGTTGTTCACATGTCAGTCTCTTCTTTAGACTTTGAACTCCCTAGAGGCAGGAAGGCAGGGACCCTCTCTTTTTCAAATATGTGTCCCTATTCTTGATTTGGTACCTACAAGAAAGATACTTCTTAGTACTTTTATTTTAGTAAATGTTCAGTAATTGTTTTGAGTGAATGAATGGGGCTATAAATCATAAAAGACATAGAGCCAAATAAATAATGACTCAATTCACATTGTCACCATATAAGTACAAAGAATACATATAAATAAGTTTCTCTGTGAAACATTTATTATTCTTTTCTTCTGTTAACATCATAAAAAAAACCTTTTTAATTCCATTTGCTTTTCATTCCCATATGCTCAATATCCTTAAGGGACGTTTTATAAAGTCAATAATCCATCATATAGAACATAAATCACATTTCCTGTCTGCAAAGCTGTCATTCTGTCACTCCCTTAGCTTTTCTGAATTGAATATCCTGTTTCCTGGAGTTATGTCTTGTGCACTTTTTCTTTTTTCTTCTTTTTAAATTTTATTCTTCTTGTTGAAAAATCACAAATTTCAGTAATACTTGGAGAAAGGGAGCAGAAGAAGTGAATTTAATGTGACCTTTAATTGTATGAAAATGCCTTTATTCTACATTTGTACTTGATTGATAGTTTGCCTGGGTAAAAAATGTCTGAGTTGGATATTATGCCTCTCAGAACCTCACTGTCATGTAGTTTTCAAAGAGTCTAATGCCATTCTAATACCCAATCTTTCGCATACCACCTAATTTTTTTCCTTTTTGGAAGTTTTCAATATATATTCTTTGCCCAAATGTGCTGAAATTCAAAATCATTTCCTTTACTGTGATTCTTTTCAAATTTATCCCGCAGGTTTTCAGTGACACTTTCGTTATGAAAACACATGCATTTTATTAAGTTCTGGGAGACCTTCTTATATGTTTTTATCAACAGTTCGCTAATCTCTATTTTCTCTTTTCTCACTTCCTTTGACTTTTTTAGCCAGATATTGCATGTCCATTATTTCCCTTATTTTCTTTCATTCTTCTATTATTTTCTTCTAATATTTTCTTCTAATTCCTATGTAATTCTCTAAATTTTACCAATTGAAATTTTTTACATTATCTCAATTCCTAGTTATTCTTTGAACTAGCTAATGTTTCTTTCTTTTTGTCTTCTCATTCTTGTTCCATGATACTGTATCATGTCTTACATCTCTGAGGCTGTCAGATACCTTGTTTATAGCATTTTACTTCTACAATCTGTTCTATCTCCACTTTCTCCATTTCGTTTCCCCCTCTGCCATGTTTTCTGGTTCAGAGTATTTTATACTGGACACTTCTTGTTGTATAATTCTACATAAATCCTAGGTTCTTACCCAATGCATAGCAAGCCAATCCCTGAGATAGGGGTAGTGGTAGAAAATGGGTGTTTATTTAGCAATGTGCAGAGTGAGGAGTTAGACAGCTGTTGCTCAATACACATGCCCAGAGAGATTAATGGCAGTGAATCTTTTTTTTTTTTTTTTGACAGGCAGAGTTAGACGGTGAGAGAGAGAGACAGAGAGAAAGGTCTTCCTTCTGTTGGTTCACTCCCCAAATGGCCACTGCAGCCAGTGCACTGCACCTATCTGAAGCCAGGAGCCAGGTGCTTCCTCCTGGACTCCCATGCAAGTGCAGGGCCCAAAGACTTGGGCCATCCTCCACTGCCTTCCCAGGCTACAGCAAAGAGCTGCACTGGAAGAGGAGCAACCAAGACAAAACCAGCACCCCAACCAGGACTAGAACCTGGGGTGCTGGCACCACAGGCGGAGGACTAGCCTAGTGAGCTGCGGCGCCAGCCCAATGGCAGTGAATCTTATAGACTGAAGTCAGGCTTGAGCAGTGCGTGATCAGCTCAAGAACAGGACTCTGGTTGTTCCACAGCGCTCATGGCTCCCTTTGGGCAGTGACAGGAGGCTGGCAGATGTTCCTTTGAGAATGCTGAGATGGCAGAGTGGGTTCCCAACCATCTGTCAATGGATAGAAGGTGACTATGTTGTTGGATCAGGGCCTGGGGTTCCTGTAATGCATCTCAAAATATAGTGTAGTGTTAGGATGTTTGCTGTAGAGATGATCATTAAATTCTGAGTCTTGGGACATGGAGTCTTGTGGGGCCAGCCTGGCCCATGCACCACTCCCTTAATTTAGTGAGTTAATCTTTAGTAAGGAGTTGACTTGCAGTTATCCAAGTGGAGACAGAGGGGCTGCAAACTAGGAGAGGGAGAGGAGATCCTGATAAAATCTACATCAACGGCATTAGGAATGGGGCTGTTTCACTCACTTAAATATCTAATTCTTGGCTATCTATTCTTGTTAAATTTAAGGCAGTTAAAGAACCCGACTGAGAGTTCTGTGTGCATCGGCAAAGCTTGTGAGTTAATGAACTTCTCTGAAGGATAATTAGCCTGAGTTGGGATTGTTCCCCTAAGAGACCCACAGTGTCAGTCACTGAAGGCATTCCCATGAATATGTCATTCCTCCCCTTTCCTGCCTGGCTCCTGGGTCCTAACGAGGAGGTAGAGGGACGGGGGCTTCCAAGTCCATCTGCCGACTCTCATTTTATTCCTGTTTTTGAAGTTCTCTATTTGCCCTGAGTAGCTTTTGAGTTCCAGTGTCTCCAGAGAATAAACCCATCTCTTTCTACTTCAGGGAGGGAAGACAGAGGTTAAGACAGTTCCACCGCCCTCGAAGGCAGGCAGGACCCTAAGAGCTTCCAGCTGTGTTTGCAAACCCCGACCAACCTCTCACCAATGCCTGGTGTCCCGATCCAGGGATTTCTTGGGAGATGCTTCTTGTTCACACTCTTCCTGTGTGGCCTGTGAGTGGCAGCTGTTTTTTATCTTCAATATTTTTAGCTGCTTCTCTCAGTTCTCTCTCCCCCAAATGTGTTAAGATCTCCTGCCCACTGTTTTCCTTTTGTCTGTTGTCTGCCTCTCTGTTTTCATTGCAGATTTAACCTTTCTTCTCCTTTCATGCCATTTTAGAAAATGTTTAGAGGAAAGAATCAATAAGGAATATTAGCAGACAGGAAGTTCACCTTAAACTCTTTGACACCGCTCTTGGTTTGCTGGTTTGAATTCTACATTATTTAGCAATAGCTGTTTCAGTTAAGATTGTGGCTATGAAATCATTTTCTACTGAGTACTAAAACTACCAATTATGTTTCTTTGATTTTCTGAGCATCAGAGCTTACTCCTACAAGCACTGATTAAAGTGTGTTATACTGTCAAGCTCTAGTATGTCAAACTTTCCTCATTAAAGGTTTTCATATCTTTACAGGAAAAAAATAAACTAGTACTTGCTAAGCATTGTCTGTGTGTTCATCACTGAATAGCTGCTTTCTGGTTTATTGTCAGAAAAGCCCTTTGGCCGGCGCCGTGGCTCAACAGGCTAATCCTCCGCCTAGTGGCGCCGGCACACCGGGTTCTAGTCCCGGTTGGGGCGCCGGATTCTGTCCCGGTTGCCACTCTTCCAGGCCAGCTCTCTGCTGTGGCCAGGGAGTGCAGTGGAGGATGGCCCAAGTGCTTGGGCCCTGCACCGCATGAGAGACCAGGAGAAGCACCTGGCTCCTGCCTTCGGAACAGCGCGGTGCGCCGGCCGCAGTGCGCCAGCCGCGGCGGCCATTGGAGGGTGAACCAATGGCAAAAGAAAGACCTTTCTCTCTGCCTCTCTCTCTCATTGTCCACTCTGCCTGTCAAAAAGTAAAAAAAAAAAAAGCCCTTTGAGGTTGGTTTCTGCTGTATTGCCATGACTGTTTTCATAGACAAAAAACCCAAACTCATAAGCTAAAGGAAATTTTCTAGTATCCTACACAGTTAGAACATACTGGCTGCTCCACTTCTGGTCCAGGACTGACCTCAGGGAGTACATAGTCCTGTGACATAAGGCAAGCAACTCACTGTCCCTCCCAAGTATGAGATTCACACATTCTGCCAAAATCAATAGGTTTCATGAGCATAAAATATGTCAAGATTTACAATTATAAATTATGATCAGTTGGTTTCTCTCTGAAAGTCGTGCTATAAATCATGGTTTACACATTGTTTTCGACACATCATATCTATCTTTAAAATTACAGGTTTGCACTGAAAAATCAAAACCACGTTTCAGAAAATATACAGTACAGCTTCCCGCTAATGTGCCTGAGAAGGCTGTGGGTGATGGGTCAAGAGTTTAGACCCATGCTGCCCCTGTGGGTGACAAAGTTCTTTGACCTGGCCCAGCCCTAGTTATTGAGACCATTTGGGGAATGAACCAATGGATGGAAGAGCTCTCTCTCTTTCTCTCTCATACTCTTTCTGCTTTTGAAATGAGTAAATAAATCTTTTTTAAAAAGACTACCTAGATGCACTCTGCTGATATACAGAATGTGTTGATAATTTGCCGATTTTGAGCAAGGTTTTTGTTTTTGTTTGTTTGTTTTTTTACAAAAAAATGGTTTGTTTTGTACTTTATTTACTATAATGATGCAATATGGTAAAAAAAAGATTATGGCACTGTGAAACCAGGTAATTCTTAGCTAATTTTCAACTCTGCCACCCCATAGCTGTGTGAATCTGAACAGATTTCTTACACTGTCATATCTCCATGTCCTGAGTTGGTACTGATTCTAACTAGCTTGTAGGTTTGATGAGGTGAGCCATTAACGGCATTGTGAAATGTATCCTTAGGGCTTGTCTCAAACAGTTTTATTTGTTGCAAAGAAAAAATCTGACTCAAGCTTACTCAAGTAAAAGGAGTTATTGTGAAAGTATGTGTGAATGGAAAGTTCACTGAGAAGTCATGGGGAATGACGGCAACCTGAGAAACACGCTGGGCCTGCTTTCTCTTGTGCAATACCAGACCTCTTTCTCACAAAGCCATCCCTGCTTCTCTCTGGACTCTTGCTTCACACCCCCCTCTGGTCCCATCTGTTTCCTCTGCTTGCTTATAATTTCTGCTGCTTATAACTTCTACTTGCAATTATTTTTGACTTTGGACATTAACAATCATATCTTTCAAATAACACATTTGCTTCTGCTGATCTTAATGGTCAGGTTAGTTTGTTTATTTTTTAGTTTGAATTTGCAGGAGCAATTATCTAGTTGAGTCAATTTATCTTTTTCAGTTATTGGTCTAGACTGATTACATGTCAATGTAAGTCCCTTGCCAGATTGTGGTTTGGTTGCTTCAGCTTTTGTTCAGGGTTAATTAGAAAAAGGAAAAGAAAGCCAGATGGTTCTCTCACAGTATGACACTGACCTTCTGCAAGAACTAATGTGACAGTTTCCTTAGCTGGTTAATCCACTGTCTGCAACACTGACATCTCATGGGTCTGGTTCAAGTCCTGGCTGTTCCACTTCTGATATAGCTCCCTGCTAATGCACGTGAAAAAGATGTGTAAGATGGCTTAGATGCTTGGGCCCATGCTCCCATGTGGGAGACTCAGCTGAAGTTCCTGCCTCCTGGCTTGGTCTGGCCCAGCCCAGCCATTGAGGCCATTTGGGGAAAACAGCAGATAGAAGATCTCTCTCTCTCTCTCTTTCTCTCTCTCTCTCTCTCTCTCTCTCTCTCTCTCCATCTCTATCTCTGTAGCTCTGCTGTTCAAATAAATAAAATAAATCCTTAGAAAAATCATGACTTTAGCAGATAACTCTAATGATTCTAGAACAGCAAACTACAAGTTTGAGTGTCTTTTCCCTTTGATTTTCTATGCCCTGGATGACAAGAACATTACGCAGATTCATCATTTATCCCCTAATCTCATTCTGTTTTTCTTTCTTCTTAGAGGACTGAATGATGTTCTCAAAAACATGAAACAATAATTTACCAGTGTCGCCTGCACTCAGTTTACCATTTAAATAGTGCAGGTAGCTGGAAGCATTGAATTTACTGAGTTTTTGCTGAGATTCCTTTTGATCTGTCATTGTGCTAGGCATGGTGGTTCATTCAAGCAAATATAAAAGTTAGACTTATTAAAGAAGTCAATCTTGCTCATTTAGGAATTGTTCCAGACAAGTCATTGAAAGCCATGAGTGTAGTGGACAGATAACCAAAGCTGAGGCTAGTTTTGTCCTTGCGGCGACTCCACCACCACTGATCAGTCAGTTTGCTTGCTGGGTCTCAGTTAACTTTAGATGAAGGGATCACACCAGGTTATCTCTAAAATTCCTTTCAAATCAATAATCCGCGTTGACTTATTTTAAGGTGAAAGTTTGATGTGACATCCAGAGTTAACTACAAGAACGTGTCTACCTGGTGTAGAGACCTGGTGCACATCTGTGAAAACACCCTCACCATGTTGTGTGGCAGCCCGTGAACACATTGGCAAATACAAAAGTTAAAAAGATTGCTATAGAAACATGATTAATCTTTGAGAAACTAGAACACAGTCCACTATTTAAACCCCAGAAAAGAGTTTTTCTACTGCAAGTGAAAATAAATATTCTTAAACTAAATCTATGCAACTGATTCTAATAATAGTTTGTACTTTTGCTTAACTTTGTGATTTCCCTTTTTAAAATAGATTTATTTCATTAAAATTATGTGTTGTCCTTAGTATCACTGTGCTTGAATTACATTACCATGGGGGGGGGGGAAGGGAGTGGAATACATGTATTGTTATTTTCTACTCTTTAAAGTAGCAGAAATTCCTTGGAATTTTAAAAGAATTCAGAATGTTCCAAATTTTACACTGAAAAAAGTATTACAGGATTTGGATAATACCAACAACTTGCCATTGGTTTTTGTAGACTTAATGGTCTTCCAAGAAAAGAAGAATCCACAGTGCTCTGACATTCTGCCAAAAGCAACTGAGACTGTGAAAAGCCCTGCCTCTAGCTTGCTAGACAGCTCACCAGAGACCAGACGTTGGAGTTTGTCACCGTGACCACTGTTGCCCCACCAACTGGCAGCACAGCATGAGCATGACTTAGAGGTTATTCAGACAACTGCTCTCCTGGATGAGGACGCTGACCTGTGAGTATGTGAAGTTGGAGCCTGGTGTCAGAAGTCTAGTTTTATAGACAACTGTCCTTGAAGTCAGTGGGGCAGTGTATGTGCCACTGCAATTATCTACCTAAGCACAACACATGCTTCAACTGTGGGGTGCTAAAAGCAATGAATGGACTTTAAAGTGAAATGACAGTTTAAAAAATACCTTCATTTGGGGGACCTGCATTTTTAGCTGTGTTGGAGCACAATTTTCTTCTTGTCTCAAATATAAGGATGATAACAGTCATGAAATCTTATATGCTATTGTCATTCCCATTCTTTGTTTTTAAGAATCAGAATAAAGTTGTATTTCAAATATTTTTAAAGAATTGTTTATTTATTTGAGAGGCAAAGAGAAAGTGTGATAGACAAAGATAGAGAGACACAGTTCTAGTCCTCTGGTTGGTTCACTTTACAAATGCTCCCAAGGGCCAAGACTAAGTCAGCACAAAACAGGAGCTAGGAAATAAATCCAGGTCTCCCATGTGGGTAGCAGGAGCATAACTACTTCATCCACCACTGCTGTCCCTAGGATTTTGATGTTGATTCTTCTAATCCATGAATATGGAAGATTTTTCCATTTCTTTGTGTCTTCTTCTATTTCTTTAATCTAATGTTTTGTAATTTTCATTATAGAGATTTTCACCTCTTTGGTTAAATTTCTTGCAAGCATTTAATATTTTTGTAGCTATTGTGAATGGTATTGATCTTACAAGTTCTTTTTCAGCCATGGCTTTGTCTATGTATGCAAAGGCCATTGATTTTTGTGTGTTAATTTTAAATCCTGTCACTTTACCAAACTATTTTATGAGTTTCAATAGTCTCTTAGTGAAGTCTTTTGGTTTCCCTATATATAGAATCACATAATCTGCAAACAAGGATAATTTGACTCCTTCCTTTCCAGTTTGTATTCCTTTGATTTTTTTCCTTGCCTAATGTTTCTGGCTAAAACTTCCGGGGATATATTGAATAGTAATGGTGAGAGTGGGCATCTTTGTCTAGTTCCCGATCTTAGTGGAAATGCTTCCAACTTTTCCTCATTCAAAATGTTACTGTCTGCTAGTTTGTCATAAATTGCCTTGCCTATTTTGAGTAATGTTCCTTCTATACCTAACTTGCTTAAGGTTTTCATCATGAAAGGAGGTTGCCTTTTATCACATGCTTTCTATGAAACTATTGAGACAATGATATGCTTTTTATTCTTCAATTTTCTAAGGTGATGTATCACCTTTTCTGATTTTCAAATGTTGAACCATCCCTGCATACCGGGAATAAATCCCACTTGGTCTGGATGAATGATCTTTATGATGTGTTGTTGAATTTCATTATCTAGTATTTTGTTGAATACTTTTGCATGTGTGTTCATCAGTGGTAATGGTCTATAGTACTTTCTCTGTTGTATCATTTTTTGGTTTTGGAATTAAAGTGATGCTGTCCTCACAGAAGGAGTTTGGAAGAATTCCCTCCATTTCAGTTGTTTTGAATAGTTTGATAAGAATTTAGCAATGTTTGTGTTAAAGTCTATTTTGTCAGATATTAGGATAGCTACACCTGCTCATTTTTGCTTTCTGTTAGCATGTAATATCTTTATCCATTCTGTCACTTTCAGTCTGCTTTTGACTTTGTTGGGGAGGTGTGTTTCATGTAGGCAGCAAATAGATGAGATTTGTTTTTAATCCATTCAGCTAGTCTGTGTATTTTAATTGGAGAATTTAGGCCATTTACATTCAAGGTTGCTATTTTTAAGTAAGGACTTGGCCCTGCCATTTTACCATAAACATTCTTTTGCTTTAGATTTCTTTTGTACTTTTACTGGGAGATTTTCTGCTTACACATTCTTTCATAATGATGATTTTCTTTCTGTGTTTCTTTGTGTAGCACATCCTTAAGCATTATCTGTAAAGCTGGATGAGTGGTGATAGATTCTTTCAAATTCTGTTTGTTATAGAAGGCCTGTATTTCATCTTCATTCATAAATGAGAGTTTTGCAGGCTACATTATTCTGGGTTGACAGTTTTTTTTTTTCTTTTAAGATTTGTACTATATCTCTCCATTCTCTCCTAGCCTGCAGGGTTTCTAATGAGAAATCAACTGTAAGTCTAATTGGAGATCCTCTGAAAGTAATTTGTCATTTCTCTTATGCACATTTTAGAATTTTTTTCTTTATGTTTTACTGTGGAAAGTTTGACTACAATGTGTCTTGGTGAAGATCTTTTCTGGTCATTTCTATTAAGAGTTATGTGTTTTTTGTATTTGTATATCCCTGTGATTAACCAAAGCAGTGAAGTTTTCTGTTATTATTTCACTGAGTAGACCTTCTAATCCATTTTCTCTTTCCACACCTTCAGTAACTCCAAAGACCCATACACTGGAGAGTTTGATAGCACCCCATAAATCTGGAACACTGTTTTGAATTTTTCTAATTTCTTCTTTTTTGGTCTGAAAAATTTCCAAAGATTTTTCTTCTGGTTCAGATATTCTTTCTTCTGCCTCACAAAGTTTTCTGTTAAAGCTTTCCACTGTATTTTTATTTGATATATTGAATTATTCATTTCTTTTATTTCTGTTTGATTTCTTTTCAAAATCTCTATCTCTCGGGAAAATTTTTCCTCCATGACATGTATGGATTTCTTTAAATCACTAATTTGCTCCTCATTGCTTCTGAGCAATCCAATGATCATTCTTTTAAATTCCTTTTCAGGCATTTCTTTAATCTCTTTTTGTCAACAGAGGAAAGGGTATGATCATGTCTACTGATGTAATCACAATCTCTCCTCCTCTCTTCCAAGGTGATCAATGGCCAGAATTAGCCTACAGTGGGTAGATCCCCATCCACGCTGACACATGAACCACAAATTATCTGTGCAGTCCTCAGTGTGACCATGGAGCCCTTTGCAGTGACCTACCCCAGGCCATCAGGAAGCTCTGAACTTCTACCAGATATAGAAGTTGCCCAGAGACCAGCTACACCCTGTGCCCTACCATGTAGTCACAGAATTCCCATAGTCATAGCATGAAGGTTCTCACAGTCAAGGGGTACAGAGGGTCCACTCCACTCAGCCCCTCAAGCCTATCAAGTCCATGGAGAGTTCAGAAACGTTCCCAGAGCTAGTTGTCTGTGGCTGCTCTTCCTTCACAGTTTGAGCCCTGGAATCTGTGATATGTTGAGAGAATGGGGCCACCTCAGAGTCCTATATGGGTGCCCAGCCCCCTCTCATCCATCTCAAACTCAAGGTCCATGAGGAATTCAGATTCTTCCCTCTGATAAAATCTACTGGTCATTCATGTACATGAGAGCCACCTCAGCCTCTACTGGTATCAAGATGGCGCTTTCTCCCTGTGGGTTGCCAGGTGTCCTTGTGGGGGCATAGGAGAAAGAAATGTGCTTTTCTTTCACTGGATAAGATAGGTACCCTGCCCTCTGCTAGGGTAATAGGCCAGACTCAAAATCAGTGTGGTCCATAAGGTACTCCCTAGGCAATATCACCAGTGGCATGCACTGCCACAGTCTGTTCTCACCTTGGTCTCTGATGCTAGTGTCTCTTGAAGCCCCTAGCTGCAGGAGTTGTGTGGTGACCCTGCTCACGTCTGTGTGTCTGCTCTTTCCACACTGCCCCAAGGCATCCCTCTTCCTTCTGTAGAGTTTCCACTGCAAACTTCTCTCCAACGATCCTCTGTAATGCACTTTCTCTGCATTTCTTTTCCTATTTTGCTCTAGTCAAAAGCAGCATGTCTTTACACTATTCAGCCATCTTGGAATATTCTCCCTTTGCTATTTTATATTGTACCTTTACTTTGATTTTTTAAATCTACTTATATCTTTTTACCTTATTTATTATATCAATTCTTTTTTATTTTAATTCAATTTTATTTATTTATTTGAAGGGCACAGTAACAAAGAGAGAGGGAGAGAGAGAGAGAAAGAGAGAGAGAACTTCTAACCACTGGATCACTTTCCAAATGGCCACAATAGCTGAGGCTAGGTCAGGCTAAAGCCAGGAGTCCAGAGCTCCAACTAGGCGCAAGTACTTGGGCCATTTTCTGCTGCTTTCCCAGGCACATTAGCAAGGAGCTGGATCAAAAGCAGAGTGGCCAGCACCAGCCCCTGTATCCATTTTTTAAAGCAAACCCATCCATGGAAGTCTCTAGAGACACTCTCTATGAAAAACCTTTTCCTATTCATTAACAAAACTTGGGACAAAGTTCTGTCATACTTAGAATAAATGTACTCTCTGGGAGCATTGAGTTCATATGTTATGCATGAATTTATATTGATGGTCACTCTGTTCATAAACTATCCCTACTTTTATCCAATTGTGAAGTTTTCTCCCTCAGCTTGGGCTGGTGTTGGGCTTTGGGGCTCTATGAGAAGCATTTAGCTTTTTGCTGGCTCTGCCTTTTCTCCAGTTCCCAGCTGGATTGCTAACCCTGTTGTACTATAACCTTCAGTGAGAAGAGATCCAAAGAAAGAGAATCATTTTATAAAATAGTGTTACGAGTATGAGTGTGTTGGATGCTCAAAGCTATTTCACTCATCAGAAATTTTCTTTGGAGACCTCTGAACTTTGTCTCAGTTCCTGTGGGGGCTGAGGGAACAGAGAGGAAAGGAACATATAGACACACTCTTGAGACTGTTTGAGAAGTTGAACAGAGCCTCATCATCTCAGTTTGACTTGCATCAATAGTCTACCACCTCATCTTTCTTCTTTTTGTTAAAAAACTAATGTTGTTATTTGAGAGGCAGGGAGACAGAGTTGGAGGGATCTTCCATCTGATGACTTACTTCCTAATTGCTGTAATGCTCAGGACTGAGCTGAAGCCAATTCTAGGAGTTAGAAATTCAGTGCAGGCCTCTGGCATGGGTGGTAGGGATCCAACGACTAGAACACCTCACTTTAGAATGTGGAAGTGTTGGCCGGCGCTGTGGCTCACTAGGCTAATCCTCTGCCTTGCGGTGCCGGCACACCAGGTTCTAGTCCCAGTCAGGGCACCAGTCCTGTCCCGGTTGCCCCTCTTCCAGGCCAGCTCTCTGCTGTGGCCAGGGAGTGCAGTGGAGGATGGCCCAAGTGCTTGGGCCCTGCACCCCATGGGAGACCAGGAGAAGCACCTGGCTCCTGCCATTGGATCAAGCGCGGTGCGCCAGCCGCAGTGCGCTACCGCGGCGGCCATTGGAGGGTGAACCAACGGCAAAAGGAAGACCTTTCTCTCTGTCTCTCTCTCACTGTCCACTCTGCCTGTCAAAAATAAAAAAAATAAAAATTTAAAAATTAAAAAAAAGAATGTGGAAGTGTTTATAAAGTTTTGTTAGCCTTTGGAGCCTCAGCCGGAATAGAAATAGACAGAGCCTCCAGCCAAAAACCTACTACAGGAAAAGCTGATAAAAGGGAGGTTTAGTTTCTCCAGCTATACCACCTACATCTTAAGAAACACAAAATATACTCATCTAAAGCAATATAATGAGATAGTTGCATGGAGCTTTTCTGCATTTTGCTTAAATATAGACTGGAAATTGAACACTATGAAAGATACATCTCAGATCATTAAAAGATGATTTAATATTTCATGGATGTTGAGTTGCCAACAATTACTTCCTTGGTATCTAATTCACTATCTAAAAACATTTTACTGAAGAATTCAATTTGAAGATTACATTTATATATATATATCACCATGGCTGAGTCTAAACAGTAGAAATAGTGACCAAAATCCAACTGGTGTGCTGCTGAAGTGATCTTTAGAGTGTATTTTGTTCTAGTTTTTCCTGAACAGGTTTGGATTTTAAACTTTACCAAATAATAAACAGAGTCACTTTGATTGTGATTATACCATAACTTGGCTATAATCTGATACACATTTTGAGTTCCTGTTTATAAGTTTGGTTTGAGTTGGAATTTATATTTGATTCCCCCTTGACCTCTGTTCCTCTTTTCCCCATAATTCCCTTTAACATAATTCATTTTCTTGCCTGAATAAACATTCCAGGTCATTTTGATTCTTTATCTCTTATATTATTATTATGGTCATAAATGTAAGGTGCTGAGAGTCATTTGTCCCCTCCTTCCACTTTCTCTCCATTGTTACCAGTCCTTTCCCATCTACATCCAACTGTGTTTCATTGATGCCTATGCTACTCTCCACAATGGCTGCCACTGTAGCAATTCAGACCATCCTCATATCTTGCTGGACAGCTGCTAGAATCTTCCCCATGTTCTCCCTGTGCTGCACAATGCTGCATCCTCCACACTTCCATGGATTTCTTGCAGAAGCACAGAAATGACCACGGGCTTTCCATGGCCGATGAAATTCATTACCAGCAACTTGGAGAGTCACAAGGCCTATATGACATAACTGTACTTTTCCATTTCTATATCAGTTGTCATCTCCATTCACCTCTACTGTAGTCACATTACTTGACATTTAATATGTCCATACTTAGCATCTTCTGTCCTTCCAGCCTCATACACCTTTCTGCATTGCTGACTATAGGAAACTGTATGTCTCAGCTCAAATACTACCTTCAAGATACTCCTTTCCTTACTAACAAACTTAGCCTCTGTGGTCCCAGAGGTGATTGTGTAATCACCCATTGGTGTATCTCATATTATGTAGTCCCTTTTGTCTGTAAGCCTTTTTCTCCTACTGCACCAAGGAAAAACAACTTATTCCATTATCATTGCATCTTTAGCATTTAGTGCAGTGCCTGGCACAGAGCCTACAATCAATTAATGTGTGTTGATGAATAAATTGTTTTATGCTATAAGCCTTTTGGGGATAAAGCTAATTTACTTTCTAATACTTCCAAAGAGACAATTCAACTGCTGCAAATGAAACACTTAGTAATTTTATGGAATTTATTTCAGTCTAAGATCTGGCAGCATAGCTCTCATTCTTTAATGCTTTATAATACACTTCCTCTTAAAGAAACAACTAGGAATATATACTGAATCACCCCTTTAAAGCATATGAGATTACTCAAGTGTGAGAACTCTTAAATTTCAATATCCACAGGGCTATTAGTTGTAAATGCAACTGTTAGGAATTGACTTGTGTCCCCAGAAGGATATGTTGAGGTCCTAAACCCCAATACCTGTGAATACGACGTTAATGAGAAATAGTCCTTGCTGATTTAATCAAATAGAGAGGAGATCATACTGAATTAGATGGTCCTTAATCAAACATGACTTATGTCCTCTCAAGAAGACACACTCATGGGAAGAATGCTGTGTGGTGACAGAGGCAGAGATTGGAGTCTTGCAGCTTCAAAGCTTCAAATGCCATGGACCGGCAGCCACCACAAATGGGTAGAAAGATCAAGGAATGGTGCAAAGTGGAGCGTCAAAGGGAGCACCACCCTGCTGACACCTAAATTTCAGGCTTCTGGCCTCCAGCACTGAGAAATAACTTTCAATTTTTTAGGCCTCACAGTTTGTGTTTCTCTGTTACAGCAGATATAGGAAGCTAATATCATAATGCAAACCTTGCTTGATGTTTCAGCATGAGAAGCTGTGTTTGAATGATTCCTGAAGTAGGAGATACTTTCCCCAGAGAGAGCAAAGCTAAATTCTATAGCAGTAAAGCCCACAGTGTTGGAAGAGCCGAGGAGGATTTTTAAATTCACTTCCTGACCTTTTGCTTACGTTTCTCAAACTGAAGCTCATGAAATCTTTACATCTCACAGTTTTGGAAGTTTTTGTTACTGTTCATTTTCACTCACTTGAAAGGCAGAGCAAGATAGTATTAGCAGACACTTGTCTTGTTTGTGTGATCCCTTTGCCTCTTAGACCTATCAGAGCCATCAATTGTGAACTGAAATTGATCACTTGGACTAGTGAGATGGCATTGGTATGTGCCACCTTCATGGGATTGTATTGGAATCCCCTGGCACATTTCTAACTCCACCATTTGGGGCAAGTCCGATTGAGCATGTCCCAAATTGTACATCTCCTCCCTCTCTTTTTCCACTTTTATATTTAACAGGGATCACTTTTCAGTTAAAATTTAAACACCTAAGAATAATTGTGTGTTAATTACAGAGTTCAACCACTAGTACTAGAACAACAACAACAACAAATACTAAAAAGGATAAAGTATTACATTGTACATCTAGAGTCAGGACAAGAGCTGATCAGGTCATTGTTTCTTATAGTGTCCATTTCACTTCAACAGGTTTCCCCTTTGGTGCTCAGTTGTCACTGATCAGGGAAAACAAATGATATTTGTCTCTTTGGGACTGGCTTAATTCACTCAGCATGATGTTTTCCAGATTCCTCCGATAGGTCTAAGAGTCAAAGGGATCACACAAACAAGACAAGTGTCTGCTAATACTAACTGATAGAATCAAAAAGGGAGAGAAAGATCCATCATGGGAAGTGGGATACACCGCAGACTATAGAATGGCAGACGTCCTAAACAACACTCTGGCCTCAGAATTAGCCCTTAAGGTATTCGGATCTGGCTGAAGAGCCCATGAGAGTATTGTAGCCATGGAAAGCCAAGATATCATGGAAAAGAAAAAAAAGAAGAAGACCTAAATGAAAGATCTCTGTGAGTGAGATTCCAGTGGAAAGAACAGGGCCATCAAAGAAGGAGGTACCTTTCTCTGAAGGGAGGAGAGAACTCCCACTTTGACTATGACCCTATCGGAATAAGATCAAAGTCAGCGAACTCTAAAGGCTTCCATAGCCCTGGCAACTCATGACTAGAGCCTAGGGAGATTACTTACGCCATGAGCAGGAGTGTCAAATTGTTAAGTCAGCAACAGGAGTCACTGTGTACTTACATCCCATGTGGGATCTGTCCTTAATGTGTTGTCTAATGTGAAGTGATGCTATAACTAGTACTGAAACAGTATTTTTACACTTTGTGCTTCTGTGTGGGTACAAACTGATGAGATCTTTACTAATTATATACTGAAGTGATCTTCTGTATATAAAGATAATTGGAAATGAAAAAAAAAAAAAACCCTGGTGTTAAATTGGAAATGGCATAGAAAATTAATTAATTTTAAAAAAATATTATGTAGGATCTCTGTCTTTAATGTGCTGTACACTGTTATTTAATGCTATAACTATTACTCCAACAGTATTTTTTTCATTTTGTGTTGCTATATGGGGGCAAACTGTTGAAATCTTTACTTAATATACACTAAACTGATCTTCTGTATATAAAGAGAATTGAAAATGAATCATGATGTGAATGGAAGGGGAGAGGGAGCGGGAAAGGGGAGGGTTGCGGGTGGGAGGGAAGTTATGGGAGGGGGGAAGCCATTGTAACCCATAAGCTGTACTTTGGAAATTTATATTCATTAAATAAAAGTTTAATAAATGAAAAAAAAAGGCAGAGCAAGATAGAAAGAGAGACCAAGAGAGACAAATTTAATCTGTTGATTCACTTCCTAATTGTCTGCAAAAGCCAGGGCTGGGTCAGACCAAATCGACAGCCTGGAACTGTATCTGGGTCTCCCCAGATGAGGAGCTTCCAGGGAAGCAGGGTTGAAAGCAGCAGGGCAGCCAGGACTCCAATCTATACTCTGATATGGAATGCAGGCACCCCAGGGGCAACTGAACCTGCTGTGCCATGACACACACCCCTCAGCAGCTTTTAATGACAATTTATAAGAGGATTTCTCTACATATAATGTCTGAGAATTTACAAATATAAACTCCAAGTTTCCAGCACATGGGGCTTGGTGACTATTTTTCCTGACTTAAATAAGGACACTGGTATTATTTCAGTATGATCTTACTCTGGTTGACTTAGGGTTTGTCCATAATCACATCCTTTTGGGAGGGGGAGAATTACATGTCGCCTGCCTCCTCCCAAGGCCTAATAACATGAGAAGATTTGCCAGTTTTCTGTCTCTCTGGCACTCAGTTGGGTGGAATACAGGAGTAGGTATCAAGAAGTACTAACACAAGATTAAAGGAATTAAAAGTCAGAACAAGTCAGAACCCAAGGAATATTCTGGGATTAGGGAAAAGAGAAGGCTGCCCGTAAAATGATTAAGCCTTCCTAGGTTATGGCTATAAAACAAGAAAGAGAGACATCACTCAAGTGTAGGATTACCATCCCTCAGGAAAGCACAACAAAAGATTTGTGTGTGTGTTTACTTTCAAATGGCCCATGAAGTTGATGTAAGTTGTAATTTGGAGATCATTTCTCTTTTTCAATTACCAGAGCTCAAGAAAATGGAAAACCTTCAGCAGGAAGGTAAACGGATACTTCAGACCGCTGCCGCCAGAGGAAAACGAATGTTACCTCTAAAAGAAGTGAATGTTTCCAAAGGAGAAGAATATAAAAGGAGTTTTCCAAAAGTTCGTGGAAACGTGTATCATGAAGAAATTATATGTTCATTTCAAAAATTTTCTTGCACAAAAACAAGCTCATCTTTTAATTCTGTTTTTTCACGAACTATTGGATGCTCAGAAAACCACTTAGGATGTTAATCAGTAAGAAATCTGGAAATTTGTTAACAAAAAAATCTGCCATGGTTTTTACTCTCGTCCCTTTCTTGCTTTTCTACTAAATCGAATCATACCCCCCCCACCTCCACCACAATGCAAATGATGTACTTGTAAAGGCTCCAGAGGATGAAAGGAAGCAGAAATATAATTGCCATCTACTATCCTTTACAGAAAATAACCAGTGGAAAGTAGAAGAGCTTATTGACTGTCTTCTAGAGTTTTGACCAAGAACGCTGATTCATATTATTAAAAATTTGACACACTACCATACACTTGGCCTTCCCAACTCAGACTGGTAGTGCAGCCAGCACATGCACTATCAAGACAACTAAAGATATTTTTGTGGGAAGGCATGGCTATTTTCCTCAAAGCTTCCCAGTGCTGAAGTAATAGCTTTCATCTTGTCTACTGGGATTTCTGTGTTTAATTCAGTTTGAGTTGCCGGAACAAAATTCTCTCGGTATAATTTCCAGTTGATGCAACATAAATCAACTCTGGAAATCTGATGTACAACACAGTGAGGGTAGTTAACAATACTATATTGTAGATTTGAAATAATACTATATTGTAGACTTACCTAAACGCCTGAAAATGAGAAATGTAATTGGATATTTGTCCCTACTCACTGTCACCCAGGCCCACACATAACTGGGGCCAGGGAAGGGTTTGGGGAACTGACAACAATCACTGGGCCCTCGATTCCCAGTCCTCAAAGTAGGATGCTGGAGGCTGCGCTTCTGGGTTTCAATCCCAAGACTGGAAAGATACCCAGCAAATCTACAGCCAGGGAACAATGTGAGGCTTACTAAGGCCCCACCATGCCTTTCTGTTTCTCCCTGGAACTTGTGCCCACTAATTTATCCCTCTGATCCTTCTCTCTTCATTCTCCCCATCAAATACAGTGTGCTGTTCCTGTAGTCCCCCTATGAGAAACAGGGCATGCTCCTTCACTTGGGTACGATAAGTGTACAAACAAACCAGCTGGCACACCTCCGCATAGATCCCTTCCGAGGAGACCTTTCCTCTCGGTTGACATGAGTGAGGCCAAACGCCCCCAGATCCAGAGATGCATTACCTCTGCTACTTACAGTCATGCTTATTATTCTGTCAGCTGGTGATGGTCCTCCTCCTGGAGGAAATATCCAGAGAATTTGAATATAATAATAAAAGCAACTGAAATTTTGTTTAGCTTTACATTACTATGATACACCCAGGCATTCTATAGGGTGAGAATGGCTGAGATGGCAGGGAGGACTCCGCCTGCAGAGTCCACCTTGATGAGCCCTGTGCTAGGGTCATGACATTGTCTATACATCCCTGAAAGAGGAAACTATTTTCTCTGATAATTCCTAAAAGCCTCTTTCTCGTGTCCAGCCATGGCCACAGCCCTCCTAGCCTTCCATTCACCAGTTTGGAGATCTCTGTGCATCTGAATCCAGGACTCCTTCCCTCCGTCTACACACACCTCCATCCAGTTATGTTGGCCAAAAGCTGAGCTTCAAACTGGCTCAACCCTTAGGTGAAATCATTTTCTTTATCTTTGTTCCCAATGAGTTTGCAACTTAGTTTTACCTTCAGCCAATGAAGACAAAAGTGACCCTTGTGCGAAAGAAGCCTGCACGTGTTCTGTTACCCATCTCCCAGCATAGCAAGTGCACCTCTATCTCTGTCTGCAATAGCACTCCCTTTCTCTCAGATTTATTGAGAGATATTTGACAAATAAGAATGTTACAATTCACAGTGTAAAATGTGATGTGTTGATAGATGTATACATTGTGAAATGATTAGCGCTATTCAAGCTATTTATCATATCCATGATCCATCACCTCAAATAGTTGTGAAGTTATGATTTTTCATATGTATGCTGAAAACACATTATACCAACTCTGTATGGAAATTTCAAGTCTACAATATAGTATTATTAACTACCGTCACTGTGCTGTGTATCAGACCCCCAGAGTTGATTTGTTTTGCATTAACTGAACTTCAGTACCCTTTGACCAATATCTCCTCATTTCTCCTCCTTCTACCTCCTGCAAGCCATTGTTCTTCTCTCTTTCAGGGGTATGACTTTTTTAGATTTCATGTACAAGTGAAATAATGTAGTATTTGGCTTTCTGTTGCCTGGAAGCAAGTAGTAATCTTATTTTTTTGAATTTCCAACTAAAGTCCTATATTGGTCTCCCTTTCCTCCTTAGAAACCATCTTTTTTTTTGGATAGGCACAGTGGATAGTGAGAGAGAGAGAGACAAAGAGAAAGGTCTTCCTTTTTGCCGTTGGTTCACCCTCCAATGGCTGCTGTGGCCAGCGCATCTCGCTGATCCAAAGCCAGAAGCCAGGTGCTTCTCCTGGTCTCCCATGCAGGTGCAGGGCCCAAGGACTTGAGCCATCCTCCACTGCGTTCCCGGGCCATAGCAGAGAGCTGGCCTGGAAGAGGGGCAACCGGGATAGAATCTGGCACCCCGACTGGAACTAGAACCTGGTGTGCTGGTGCCGCAAGGCGGAGGATTAGCTTGTTAAGCCACAGCGCCGGCCAGAAACCATCTTTTATTATTTAAAAACATTTCAAACCAGAGTTACTCAAACTTTAATAGTTCACATATCACTTTAACTATTTTCCCTTTTTAATAAATATCTATGTATTCATTTGAAAAGTAGAGAGAAAGAGAGAGAGAGAAAGGGAGGGAGGGAGGGAGGGAGTGAGGGAGGGAGGGAGGGAGAGAGATCTTCTATCCTCTGGTTCACTCCCTAAGTGGTCCCGATAGCCAAGGCTGGGCCAAGTTGAAGCCAGCAGCCAGGAACTCCATCCAGATCTCCCGTGTGGATGGCAGGGGCCTAAGTAATTGGGCCATGTTCCATTGCTTTCCCAGGTGCATTAACAAGGAGCTAGATCGGAAACAGAACAGCCAGAACATGAACCAGGACTCCAATATGTTATGCCAGCCTTTCACTAATTTCAACTTAAGTAATTATTAAGTAATTATTCAATTAAGAATTATCAAAATCATGATGAATTTTACCACAAATGTATATACTACCCTTACAAAAACCTTATTTTAAATATACAGCATTAATTATAAACATCTTTTCACTTAGGAGAAGGAAAGCTGTTCCTTTACAATATATCATTTTGTACCTAAATCATTTTCTCTAAAAGGAAACACAAGCATGGAAATGTGTTTGTATTGCTAACATATACTTGCTGTTGGTGTCCACTGATGCCTTTGTGACAACTGACAACTGAAATTAATGCATTATGGCATGTGTTCTAAAATGTGGAAGCTAGCTCAGTAGCTGGTCTAGGCCCAGAGCCCTTCTGATTTCTTTCCCTCTCTTCAACACAAATTTTTTGAGAAACTTAGACCTTGAGGCACCTAATCATCTGATTAAATTACTAACCTCCGTGATGCCGGTGTTGAGGTGTAGTGTGTAATTCTACCACCTGCAACTGCAGCATCCCATATAAGAACCAGTTTGAGTTCCAGCTGCTCCACTGCTGATCCAGCTCTCTGCTAATGTGCCTGGGAAAGCAGCTGAAGATGGTCCAGGTGCTTGGGTCCTGCACCCACGTGGGAGACACAGAAGAAGCTCCTGACTCCTGGCTTCATTTTGGTCCAGCCCCAGCCATTGCAGCCATTTAGGCAGTGAACCAGAAGATGGAAGATTTCTCTGTCTCTCCCTCTCTCTCCCTCTTTGTGATTTTGCCTTTCAGATAAATAAGAAAAAAATTAAAATATTAACCACATTCTCTGTTAGAGTGCCTTAAAAAGCTGTTTTCACTTTTCTGATATTCTGGGTAAACTGCCAAAGAATCAAAGATAAAGCTAAATAATCTGCAAGTGAATCATCAAGTGTCACACAGAGAATGACTACACAGCAATTTCAGCTGGGCTGGGTATTACTTACTAATGAGCTTTTCAAAGTGGCTCTCTCCATGAGTTTTCAAAGTTAGAAATAAACTTGTCATTTGTTTCATTCATCTTTTATAAATGCAACCTTTGAGTCACAAGAATGAGCAGGCATGGTGTTAGAACACAGTGTCTTTCAGTAACTATTATAAACAGCAGGGAATGGAGTTTTCGGGCATTCAGTAGCAAGGATCACATACTGCAACACCCCATTCTAGCTATTTTGCTCTTCAGAATCTGAGTAATGTCTTTCAAAGACTCTGGAGGGTTGAGCAACATATGATACAAAATGAATAGGTTCCCCAAACTGTGTTGTATCTCATCACTCTTGAGGGAAAGAGTAATACACTCTCTGAGAACTAAAGTCAAAGAAACAACACACAATGCTGCAAATGTCTTTTCAGCTGCACGCTGAGGTGACACACACGGCCTCCTGGGTCCACAGGGATTTCTCAAGCTCTAGCCTCCCAGATTTGACAAAGCAAAGTCACTGCACTACCCTGCTCATTGTTTGATTGTGCTCTTTAAAAAAAAAAAAAAGATGAATATATTTATTTTGAAAGAGTTACAGAGAGACAGGGAAAGACAGAGAGTGGGAGGGAGAGAGAAAGAGAGAGAGAGGTAACTTCCATCTGCTGATTTACTCCCCAGATGACCACAGCAACCAGGACTGGGCCAGGCCAAAGCAAGAGGTTAGGAACTACACAGAGGTCTCCAATGTGGACGCAGGGGCCTAAGCAGTAGGGCCATCCTCTGCTGTGTTTCCCAGGCCATTTAACAGGGAACTGGATCTGAAGTGGAGCAGCTGGAAATCAAACCAGTTCGGGTTGCACACTTCAGGGGCGATGGTTTTTTTTTACACCACAGCACTGGCTCCCAGTTGTGCTCTTATTACCTTAACATTGTCAGGGTTAGATTAAGAATCAGTTATATTTCTTGGGAGTAAAAATAATGATGTTGCTTGGAACTGAGTCCTTATTTAGTTGTAAAAATGTAAGAGATGTTGTGTTTAATATGCAAAGCTATCATTTAACATTATTAAGTTATTGTGGTTAAAAAATAAAGTGATGCAAGAGGAAAAAACTGAAATTACAGAATTATGTTATATTTGAATAAATTTAACATAGCAAAATTTTGTAATATTTGATCAAAAACATTCTAAGGAAGAGGCCAGACTTTGTGACATCAGCATCCTATACAGGTGCTGGTTCAAGTCCTTGCTGCTCCGTTTCTGATCCACTCCCTGCTAATGGTCTGAGAAAAGCAGCAAAGGATGGCCCAAGTGCTTGGGCACTTGTATTCACATTTCATACCTGCATGGAGTTTCTGGCTCCTGACTTCCACCTGGCCCAGCCCTAGTAGTTGCAGGCATCTGGGGAATGAACCAACTGATAGAAGATCTCTCTCTCTCTCTCTCTCTCTCTCTCTCTCTCTGTAGCTGACTTTTAAAATAAACAGATGATTAAAACATTCTAAGAAATACTGACGTTTTATTAGCTAGATTGAAAAATATTTGTTCAATTTATATGGTACATTCCAAATTTCAATCCTGATGAAAATTTTAGAATTTTTGGGTGAACTGAATCATAGGTCCAATAGATCAGGAATAGGAAATGCCTTATTGCTAAGGAAACTTAAATTTCTGAGGATTTCCAAGCTGTTATCTAAAGGGTTGGGCAGGCTAGAAGTCTGGCTCCAACTCAGCAAGAAGCGTTCTCTGATATAAAGTTGCATCCACATGTCAGGGTTAGAGGTAAAAGTTCACTCTTGACTCATCATATACCAGTTTATAATACTTATTTTTAATATAGACCATATGTGTAATAACTGTGCCTATGAAATACATGAAATCTGTTCTTTTTATATCAATGACCTTTTAAAAAAAAAGATGTAATAAAATAGGTAGAACATAAATGAAAGCTGGGTAGCTATAAAAAATAAGTTAGAATTCTTGGAGATGAAAACAAGAGTTATGAAAATGAAAAGCTTGTGAACTGGGAAGAGTCTGGGATGGGGAGATCCCAGGGAGTGAGAAGAGTTCAGCGAGGAATTCACTCATGACACAAGCGATGTAGGGCACAAATTAAGAGGTTTTCCAGTTTTCCTGATCGATGCTGTGGAAGAAGAGAAGGGAGTAGCAGAGGAGCAGTGTGTGAAGAGATAGCTGACAATGTTCCTCAACTAAAAAAGCATGAATCAGGTTAAAAGCATCCCGTGGTTTTCAAAGGATACAAATAAAAGTAAATCTACTCCTAGACTTTTTTTAATGTTTGATACAGAGTATTTGTACATATTTATGTGGTACACTGTGGTGTTTTGATACGTATATACTATGAGAAATGATCAAATCAGAATAATTAACTTGTCCATCACCTCAAACATGGACCTTATCTTTGTATTGGGAGTACTCTAAATCTTTCTTTGAGGAATTCTGAAATAAGTAATAAATTATTGTTAAAAATAATCTTTCTACTATACCACAAAACAGTAGAACTCATTTTTCCCTTCCAAATGTAATTTTATACCTATGTATTCTCTCCATCCAGCCTCTGGTAACCACTATTCTGCTCCCTAAATCTATGACATCAACTTTTACTCACTAGTCACAGTAGCCAAGATATAGAATCACCCTAACTGTCCATCAACACCTGAATGAATAAAACAATGTGGTATACATACACAACAGAGTATTGCTCAGCCACCAAGATGAGGTCAAACCTCTCTTTTGCAACAGTGTGGATGTCCCTGGAGGACACTGTGTTAAATAAAATAAGCTAGAAACAGAAAGACGAACGCCACATGTTCTCATGCCTACTCAGAAACTCATCCTAGACATTTGCTTGTGTAACTGTGGAGCATCAAGAATAAGAAGAAAAATTGTAAAGCAACCAGAGAGAAAAGACAAACCACTGAAAAAGGAACACTAATTAGGATGACGGAAGACTTTGGAACATGATAACGGATGATAGCAGACAATTATATAACAGAAAAAGAAAAGGCCACCAAACATTTTATATAATATTACACTATGTTCCTAAAGCAAAACTTTCAAATATATACAACAAACCAAAATCAAAATTAAACACAGATAGTGAGACATCCACTATCATAGTAGAATATTCAAGCAGTTCTTTGTGGTGTGAAAAACTTAGAAACAAACAGACTGCATCCTTGCAGTGATGATCCAAATCACTTATTATACCGTAGTTTAGTATCCAGTCATTACAAAGACTGAATTATTAGCATGCAAGTTTCTGTTATACTCATTTTTCCTTCTAAATGAGAAAAACATAAGGTGTAGAAGTAGACATAAATTAATTCCAATGCTTAAAACGATCCCATTGTAAAAACCTATTCACATGTGTGTGTAGTTGTATTTGACTGAAACTGAACAAATGTTTGGGAAAACCTACAGTATATAACTTAAGAAGAAAGCAGGTACTGGAGTCGAAGGATGCCCAGGTCAGAGCCACAGATCTTATTGGCTCTAAGCTGAAAAGCCCTTCACTCAGCCCAACTTCCAAAGTGACCACTGCAGCTGAGGGGACGGCCAAGCAGGGTCAGCAACATTGCAGGCAGAACTGTAAATTTCTTGTTAGAGATGCCACCTGCCTTTACCTGGCCAGCTCTCCTCCCAGGCCAGCCAAGTAATGAAAGTCAACAGAGTGCCTTCCCCCAGGTGGTTCACACCTCCCTTAGGATGTACCCCATGCGAAGAGATAGATAGGTCTGGGCCTCTTAACTTACAAGGCCTAAAGCCCACCAGATTATTACCAGGCCGCTTCTGTCAGGTTCTATTTGCCTCTCAATCAGAAAACTTAATTGTAGCTTAGACAGTACCTTTCTTAGCTCCTCTAATAATGACTCTGTCCTTTGTTCTAGACCCTGTCTAGTGCACTTGGGCCTCATTCCTTCGTAATCATAACCTCTACTCTACCACCAATGGCTCTACTCCCAACCTGTGTGTACTGATGGTCCTCTTCCCCACATAATGCTGTATAATTGTTCAGACCTGGTTAATGCCACTCTTAGGATCATTGGTTACTATCCTCACCCTGTCTTTTATGACCTTGTCTAAATATGATCAGAGTCGGCAAACTTGGAAGGCTTCCATAACCTTGGCAACTCATGACGACAGCCTAGGGTGGTTACTGGCGCCATAAACTAGAGTGTCAATTTGTTGGGTCAACAACAGGAGTCACTGTGCACTTGCTCCTCATGTGAGATCTCTGTCCTTAATGTGCTGTACATTGTGATTTAATGCTATAACTAGTACTCCAACAGTATGTTTCACTTTATGTTTCTATGTGGGTGCAAACTGTTGAAATCTTTACTTAATATATACTAAATTGATCTTCTGTATATAAAGAGAACTGAAAATGAATCTTGATGTGAATGGAAGAGGAGAGGGAGCGGGAGAGGGGAGGGTTGCGGGTGGGAGGGAAGTTATGGGAGGGGGAAGCCATTGTAATCCATAAGCTGTACACTGGAAATTTATATTTATTAGATAAAAGTAAAAAAAAAAGGAAGCAGGGCAGTAATGGTAATAAGAACAGGTGGCAGAGATGTAAAAGTGTTTTATTTTCAATAATTACAACAAAAAAATTAGCTCGATCAATGATGCTCATCTAAAACTCCTCAGTAAATGCTCTGAGGCAAGAAAGAACACAAACTTGTGGGAGGAACCAGAGTGGGACACAGAGAAGATGACCTCTGGGTTGGCACCGAGGGAGCAGGAAGGCCTAGCTGGTCTCTGTGCAAACAGACAGACAGAATGTGTCCAGCACACTGCATAGCCACATTTGGCCATATCTTTCAGTATAGAATACCTCCATTTTCACCTCTTGTTATACTTTTGTCCTTCATATAGTTTTTGGGGCCAGAAAGGCAACAGTTCAAGTCCCAGTTGCTCTGATCCAGCTTCTGCTAATACGCCTGGGAAAGTAACAGAGGATGGCCCTAGTATTTGGGCCCCTGCCCCACATGAGAAAACTAAATGAAGCTCCTGGCTCCTGGCTGCAGCCTGGCCCAGCCCTGGCTGTTGTGGACATTTGGGGAGTGAACCAGCAGATGCCAGGTCTCTGAACTCTCTCTCTTTCTCTCTCTCCTCTCTCTCTGCCTATCAAATAAGTAAAACAAATCTTTAAAAAAAATAAATAAATTTTAATTAAAATAAATTAAAAACTAAATAATTTTTTAAAAAAACTAAATAAACTTTTAAAACTAAATAAATTTTTCTTTTTTTAAAAAAACAGGTTTATCTTATTTATTTGAAAGTTATAGAGAGAGAGGAAGAAAGAGAGAAATATCTTCCATCTGCTGTTCATTCCACCAATGGCCACAATGGCTGGAGTTGGGCCAGGCTAAAGCCAAGAGCCTGTAATTTCAACGGGGCTTTCCATGCAGATGGCAGAGGCACAAGCCCTTGAGCCACCTTCCACTGCTTTCCCAGTGCATTAGCAGGAAGCTTGATCTGAAGTGGAGCAGCCAGGGCTTGAACTGGCACTCTAAACTAAGATGTCAAAACTGAAGGTGGCTACTCAACCTGCTGCTGCACAATGTTGGTCCTCTTAATACATTTCTGATTAGAGACATTTATTTCCTTTTATACATAGATCAAGAAGAAAGAAGAAAGTCATTAAAGGATTCCATTTTGTATTACTTTGGTTTTTTAAGTACAAAAAAGTGAAAAATCATATATTTTTTCCAATGAAAAATTCAAATTTTCTCTGATAGAATTTTTAGGATTGAGGCATAATCTCCATAATATCCATTATGGTACATCTGAATGCTCTTCTCTTTTGTAAAAAGGCTTTTAAATATATTACTAAATACTTAACATATCTGCTTTTCAATTTATTTGGTATGATAAGCACTTAAAGGGAAGAAAACTTCCCCTTCACGGGCCATTAATGAACCTTGACTTTCTGGTCAGTAAACTGTAGAGAGTGATGCATAACACTGCTATGAAACCATTGGATTATTGTTAAATCAGTTTAGGGCTGTTGTCTTTGGCGCAGTGAAATGGCACATCTAAGCTGACCTTAAATTCTGAAAATTGCTCAATAATGATTGATGGGGATTCCTTCTATTCTATTCATAAATGTGAAGGGAGGACTATGCAGGAAAATAATAACATTTAGGGTTCCAGCTATTAAAAAGAAGTAGCAGGAAAAACAAAACCGAAAATATTTTATGTAGTATTAATCCATTTCTTTTGTGGAAAGCAACTGTGAATTCTTGTGAAAATGAAAAGACAGGGAAATATGAACAGGATGTCCTTGGATAAGGATATAACACATATAAAGTAAGAGAAAAACAAAACCAGGCAAAATTCATCAAAATGAGAATACATAATCAAGGATTTTAGCAGTTTCTACCCACTCTTTCTAGGTCTAGGAATTTAAAAAAAAAACTGTTTATTTGGAAAAACTTTAAAAATGCTCAAAATATTGTCTTTTACCTAGTACCTAGTACCTAGCTATAAAGGTCATCGCCAACACCGGTCTCATTGGGTAGATGCCTCTACTCACCTCATGCTTTCCCCCACTGGATTATTTTGAAGCAAATATGAACATTGTTTCATTTTATCTGTAAATATTTCAGTATTTGTTTTCAAATCTAAAACTCTTACCCAAGGGCCTGTAATATCTGAATGAATAGGGCAAATTGGCTCAGAATTCCAATGTGGTTTTAGAGCAAGGAAACGCTTTGCTGATCCCTCCATGCTGCGGGGGACACCCAGCATGGTCCTTATTCTTCTCTAGAGTTTTTGTGCACTTCTCTGTTTCAAGGTCACACAAGACTTAATCTCCCAACTGTTTTTTCTAGTCTCATCTTTCCTTTCTTTTGTTTCCTCTTGCCCTATTCCTCCACTTCAATAAGCTGCTAGTACTTTAAAAAATAAGGAAAATCATGGACAACATTAATAGAAAAAAGATGTAAATTTCTGAAAGTGTCTTTCTCACTTAAGGTGGACTACAAAGGCTTAGTCACTATCTGAAAGAAGGGAACCAGAAGTGAGAGAGATCCAGAAATTATCTCATGTGCAATTTATTGTGATGGTTAATCTTATGTGCCAGCTTGAATGGATTTAGAGATGCCCAAACAGCTGTTAAAATATTATTTCTGAGTGTTTCCGATTGTTATTTGAATCAATAGGTGAGTAAAGACAATTTGCCATCCCCAGTGTAAGCAGGCATCATCCAATCTTTTCAGGGGCATGATAGAAGAAGAAGGTGCAGGAGGGGCAAATTCTCCTTCTCCTCTTAAGCTGGGACATCTGTCTTCTCCTGCCATTGAATGTCAGAGCTCCTGGTACTGGGGCCTTTAGACTCCGACACTTATATCAGTATCATCTCCCCTCCTCCCAGCCTTCCCTCACCCTCAGTTCTCCAGTCTCTGAAAAAAATTACACAACAGCTTTCCTGGTAAGAGCTTGCAAACATCATAGGGTGGAAGTTCTTGGTCATAATAATCCCTTGAGTCAATTCCTATAGTAAATATCCTCAATAGATAGACCTTCTCTCCGTTCTGTTTCTCTGAAGAACTCTGATGGATACAGTCAGCTATAATATCTGGATACACTGTAGATTATAAGTAAGACTTAAGATAAACACAGTATCAAAATAACATGCAAAGCAATATGAAAATGCAGCATTCTTCTATCTGCCTGAGATTCAAAGACCAGAGTGAGATATTAGAGTCCATGAAAATGATAACAAAAATAACAATAATGGTTTAAATAGAGCTGGAATTAAGAATTCCAGAGTGAAAGCAGTAGAAGATGGCCCAAGTCTTTGGGCCCCTGCACCCATGTGAGAAACCCAGAAGAAGCTCCTGGCTCCTGGCTTTGGATCGGCACAGCTCCGGCCGTGGCGGCCAATTGGGGAGTGAACCATTGGATAGAAGACATCTCTCTTTCTCTCTCTGCCTCTCCTCTCTCTGTGTAACTCTGACTTTTAAATAAATAAATAAATCTTTTAAAAAAATTCACATTCTCTACACACTTAGCAAAACATTGCTAAAATTTAAAAAAAAAAAAAAAAGAATTCCAGAGTTAGACAACTATTGGATGTAGCACAAGTGGTAGGCATTAGTATTACTCATCAATGTTTCCAGTTTTTCAGCATTTGGACTTAAGGGAGAATTATAATCCATTCCATACTTTTGGAGTTAAAAATAGTTATTTGACTTGCTTTGGCCAATTGTATGTAAAGAGAAGTGCTATATTTTTCAATTATACTTGTACTGAAAGAAATGATCATAATTTGGAATAGACAGGTATGAAGAAGCAAGGAAATGTAACAAAAGTTTATAGTTAGGATGTATTTCAAGGGAAGGACTAATGGGATAACCAGATGATGTGAGGTATGAGTAAAAAATGACTAACAGTGCTCCTCAGTAACTAGATGGAAGCTTGTACCTCTCATTTAAAGGGTGAATCCTGATGGAGGAACAGGTGGGAGGTTAGGGGAGAGGGATAGGAGGATCAGAGGTGAGCCTTGCGTACATGAAATATCCAAATTGGAAGTTAATACTTTGGATGGATGTGAAGGTAGAGAGTTCAAGGGTGGGGCTTGAATTATAAATATAAATCTTGGCTTTATTAATATTTATATGATATTAAAGCCATAAGACTGATGAAATCACACATGGAGCCAGTGTAGCTTAAGAAGTAGAAAGATTTAAGCCTTTTAGGGTGTAAATGGAAGGAGGAGGACATAACAAAGGAGCCTAAGAAGAAACGTCAGGCGAAACGAGAAAAACCAGAACAGTGTGGTGTCCTAGAACCAGGAAAAAAAATATTCCCAAAGTGATATATCTGATGATGGGATGAAGAGAACATGAAAAACTGAGCTTATCTTTTACACTATAAACATCCATGTTGACGTTGATGAAAATGGATTCAGTGCAACAAATGGCAGGGAAGAAATGCTAATTAAACTGAGTTCAAGACAGAATATGGTATTTACCGTCTACTACAACAAAATAAGCATGAATTTAGCAGCTTAAACCAAAGCACATTTCATATTTAGCTGTTTCTAAGGGTCAGGAATCAGGGCATGCTTTAAGTGGATTCTCTGCTCCATGGTCTCACAAATCAATAATCAACGCGTTAGGCAGGGCTGAGGTTTCATCTGAAGGACTCACTTCCAAGCTCACATGTTTTTGTTTTTTTAAGATTTGTTTATTTATTTGAAAGACAGTTACAGAGAGGCAGAGGCAGAGAGAGAGAGACAAGTCTTCTATCCACTGGTTCACTCCCAAAATGGTTGCAATGCTGGAGCTGGACCAATCTGAAGCCAGGAGCTTTTTCCATGTCTCCCACATGGGTGCAGGGGCCCAAGGACTTGGCCCATCTTCTACTGCTTTCCCAGGCCATAACAGGGAGCTGGATTTGGAAGTGGAATAGCTGGGACTCAAACCAGCACCCATATGGAATACTAGCTCTGGAGGCAGTGGCTTTACCAACTACGCCACAGAGCCGGTCCATGTAATTATTTTTGATAACTATACTTAAGAAAATACTTTTATGTTAATTAAACACTAAAGCATTTAAGGGCAAAACAATATCATTGAGGTGGACATTTGGCCTAGTGGTTAAGATGCTGGTTAAGACACATGCATACCAATTTAAATTGCTGAGTTCAGTTGTTGACTCTGCTCCTGACTCCGGCTTCCTGTTAATGCAGAGCCTTTGAGGTAACAGCAATGACCCAAATAATTGAGGTTCTCCACCCACATGGAGACCTGTATTGGGTTCCAGGCTCCTGGTTTCAGACTCAGCCCAGTCCTGACACTTTCCAAAATATGGGAAGTGAACCCAGTGGACTGGAGCTGTCTCACTCTCTATCTGTTCATGTCTTCTTCTCAAATAAGTTTAAAATAGCATGATAGTGAGTGAATGTTAAAGTAAATGTAAAATGTTACTGATTAGAGATGGGTAAACTGTATTATTCCTAGAACTTTTCCATAGTTTGAAATTATTCTCAAATAATAAGATATATATCTATACTTTATATATATATATATATGTCATCAAACTCATTGTAATATCATTTATAACAAGCAATCATTATATATACACACAAGACGGAGTAGAAAGTGAGAAGGCAGAATCATCGAGTGTACTGACCTCTCTTGGGGCATTTGGTAAAGTGAAGCCCAGGTATGAACGAACAGATGCAGATTTTGGAATTTAAACAGTTTTCTGTGATTGCTGCTTGACTATGAGTGATGGTAAAGCAGATAGATAATGGCGAATGGGAAAAATCCAACAGGAGAACAATGCATGGGTCATGAGAAAGAGGTAATAATTTCAGAAGCAAAACCCTCAAACAGCAAAGTAAAGGTGAGTTCTGGTGCATATGTGAGGGTTTAGCCTTCAGTCCCAGTACATCCACCACAAAGAGAGAGGAAGAGGAGCACACTGGGTATGAATGCAAGTGGTTTGGTCAATGTGATGATAGAGGAAGGGAGTGCTTTCCTAGTGACTTCTATTTTCACTGTAAAATGAGAAGCAAGGTCACCACCTAAAATTGCAGAGAGGTGGCAGAGTGTTGAAAATTTAAGGGCATTCAAAAAGAGCCGAACTGTAAAGAAGAGGTCAGAGGAAGAAAGCAATAATAAAGTCAACAAACATATATTTACAAATGAACCATGAAGCCAGCATATTATGAGGAAATAAAACTGTATTTATGTTTTATTATCAATGGCCCATAAAGGGGAAAGGCTTGTAGCAACAAACTCCGCAACTCTACATGTTGGAGAATGCATATCTGAAAGAGTAGAAAAGTGATTCCTCACTCACATCCTTTCTGACCTATAGACTTATTCTGCTTTTATGAGACTTAAATAACTAGGCTCATCCAAAAAATGCAGTTCAAATATGTGGCAGATGTTGAATTGAACTAGTGAAGTTTCAAACATATAGCCTTGAATATAGCTTCTTAATGCCAGAAGTGTCCCACACACCAATGAAACCCTACACTGCCATAGCTGAGCAATTCTGGCCTGGGTCTCAGATGGGTGGTTAGATTTCAGCCCCTCTTAAGATTTGCCTTCTTTGCCCAAACAGGTTTAGGCACCATCTAGGTATCCCATGGTTTTGTTGTCACACTTGTGTAAATTTACTTGAGACATATTTATTTGCCTTGGCAAAGAGGTAAGTCCTATTCATCTGTTTCCAAAGAAAAATCCACAAGTTAATCACATAGTGTAAGTATTCCTGAGGAAAAGTGTTCTTCATCAGCTAATACTGAGATTTGTAAAAAGAAATAGCATGAGAAAACTGTGAGATTCCATTAAGCGGTTTCTCACCCATCAAATTCTTTCTAAAACGCGATCTCCCAAAATGCCTTACACTTCAGTCCCAGAAACCAATGTAGCTTAGACCCAGACACAAGAACGGTACAAAGAAGATGCCACTGCCAGTCGCTTCAAGGAACTAATAAAATTTAAATTTAAATCACGTGAAATCCAAGTAAAAATTCAGTTTCTCACGTGCACTGGTCACACTTTCAGTATTGAACAGCAGTCTGTGGCTGGTAGATTCAACATAGGATGGTGCAGTTATAGACCATTTCATTACAGAAAGATCTACCTGAAAAGTGATGGCTCAGACCATGGAAATCACCATTTATCCTGTCTTCAAGACTGCTACCAGTCCAAGGGAAGCATAAATATGAACTTCTGACATAATCACAGAGTCACCTCAGACTTCCCACTGACCCAAAACTGGAGCTCCAAGCTTTAAAAAGCAGAATCTGACTCAGACCCATATCAACCATCAGAATTAAGGAGGCTGATGAAGCAACACTTAGCTCAAATGATGGAACAATTCTTGGGAAGGATCTTTAAAACTGTGACATGCTATGCAAAAATAAGATTCCCTGGAGGCCAGCATTGTCGCACAGTGGGTTAAGCACTCCACTTGTGACTTGGGCATCTTATTTCAGAGAAAAAGTATGAATCCTGGCTGCTCTGCTTCCTGTCCAGCTCCCGCTAATGCACTTAAGAACGAAGCTGAAAATGGGCCAACTACTTGGACCCCTGCCACCATGTGGAAGATTTGGATGGCGTTTCAAGCTCTTGCTTCAACCTGGCCCAGCTGTGTCTGTTGTCATTTGGGGAGTGAACCAGCAGATGAGATCTCTCTCTCTCTCCCTCCTCTCCCCCTCCTCCTCCCTCTTCCTCTCTTCCTCTCCCTCTCCCTCTCCCTCCCTCTCTCTCTCTCTTTTATATGCTCTGCCTTTCAAACAAACAAACAAACCTTTATTTCATTTATATGAGGGGCAGAGTTAGAGAAAGAGAGATAATCTTCCATCAGCTGGTTCACCTCCCAGATTGCCACAATCACTGGGGCTGGGCCAGGTTGAAACCAGGAGCCAGGAGCTTCCTCTGGCACTTCCACATGGGTGCAGTGGCCCAAGCATTTGGGCCATCATCAGCTGCTTTCTAAAGTGTATCAGCTTGGAACTGGAGTGGAAGTGGAGAAGTACAGACTCGAACCGGCACCCATATGGCAGCAGCTTAACTCATTACACCACCATGCCAGCCCCTAAATATTTTTTTAAAGATTTATTTATTCACTTGAAAGGCAGAGTTTCAGAGAGAGAAGAAGAGGCAGAGAGAGAGGTCTTCCATCTGCTGGTTCACTCCCCAATTGGCCACAATGGCTGGAGCTGCGCTTATCCAAAGCCAGGAGCCAGGAGCTTCTTCCAAGTCTCCCACACAGACTGGGCCATCTTCTACTGCTTTCCAGGCCATAGCAAAGAGCTGGAACAAAAGTGGAGCAGCCAGGACTTGAACTGGCACCCATATGGGATGCAGGCACTGCAGGCAATGGCTTTACCCACTATGCCACAGCACTGGCCCTGAATAAAATCTTTAAAGCAAGTTTTCCTTCAGCAATTGTCTTTATTTTGTTGTGGGGATTTCCTGAGACTTCTGTTTCCAGTACTAGGCTTTACGGCTGGAAAAAGATCAGAAAATTTGAAGGCAGATCAGAAGATATACAGAGATGATGAAAAGTTTGGGAAATTAAATACTGTGGCTAAAGTAATGGAAGTCATACATCCCAGCAGAAGATATTATAATTGTCCTCAGGCATAAATATGCAGAGTATAGGGAGATTTATGTACAGCTACTTTGAACGGTACTGTGGACAGAGTAGAGGAATTAAATTAAACTAAAAGTAGTGAAAGCAAATTTCCTGACAGTAGTGGCTGTACTCAAATAGGCTATTAAGAAAATTAAAGAGAGGCTGGTGTTCGAAGATTAGAGATGGAACATGGGCACTCCCTTGACTTGCATCCTCTGGTCTTCTTTAACAAAAACCAGGAGGAAAAGAAAGCTAGGCATCAGAAGCAATGGGTGGCAGGCCTATTAATGGCTGATCTGTACAGTGATCTGCCCTCAAGGAGGCCCAACAGGCCAGTGCACTGCAGTGGCTTTCAATGTGGTAAGCCTGGGCTTCAGAAGAAGTCAGCTTGTGAAGAGCCCTGGCAGCTCTGCCAAGAGTTGGATCACTGGAAATGGACCTGCCCTGGAGTCGAAGGATGCCCAGGTCAGAGCCACAGATCTTATTGGCTCTAAGCTGAAAAGCCCTTCACTCAGCCCAACTTCCAAAGTGACCATTGCAGCTGAGGGGACGGCCAAAAAGGGCCAGCAACATTGCAGGCAGAACTGTAAATGTCTTGTTAGAGATGCCCCCTGCCTTTACCTGGCCAGCTCTCCTCCCAGGCCAGCCAAGTAATGAAAGTCAACAGAGTGCCTTCCCCTAGGAGGTTCACACCTCCCTTAGGATATACCCCATGTGAAGAGATAGATAGGTCTGGACCTCTTAACTTACAAGGCCTAAAGCCCACCAGATTATTACCAGGCCGCTTCTGTCAGGTTCTATTTGCCTCTCAATCAGAAAACTTAATTGTAGCTTAGACAGTACCTTTCTTAGCTCCTCTAATAATGACTCTGTCCTTTGTTCTAGACCCTGTCTAGTGCACTTGGGCCTCATTCCTTCGTAATCATAACCTCTACTCTACCACCAATGGCTCTACTCCCAACCTGTATGTACTGATGGTCCTCTTCCCCACTTAATGCTGTATAATTGTTCAGACCTGGTTAACACCACTCTTAGGATCATTGGTTACTATCCTCACCCTGTCTTTTATGACCTTGTCTAAATATGATCAGAGTCGGCAAACTTGGAAGGCTTCCATAACCTTGGCAACTCATGACGACAGCCTAGGGTGGTTACTGGCGCCATAAACTAGAGTGTCAATTTGTTGGGTCAACAACAGGAGTCACTGTGCACTTGCTCCTCATGTGAGATCTCTGTCCTTAATGTGCTGTACATTGTGATTTAATGCTATAACTAGTACTCCAACAGTATGTTTCACTTTGTGTTTCTATGTGGGTGCAAACTGTTGAAATCTTTACTTAATATATACTAAATTGATCTTCTGTATATAAAGAGAATTGAAAATGAAGAGAGGCTGGTGTTGTGGCATAGCAGGTTCAGCTGCCACATGTGATGCTGGCATCCCTATGGGTGCCAGTTCATGTCCTGGCTATTCTACTTCCCATCTAACTCCCAGCTAATGAGACAGTAGAAGACAACCCAAGTGCTTGGGCCCCAGCCACCCATGTGAGAGACCCAGTTGAAGCTCTTGGCTCATAACTTCAGCCTGGCCCAGTCCTGACTATTGCAGCCATTTGGGGAGTGAATCAACAGATGGAGGATTCTCTCTCTCTCTCCTTTTCTTTCTCTCTCTCTGTCTCTCTCTCTCTGTCTCTCTCTCTCTAAATCTGCCTTTTAATAAATAAACAAATTTTTTTAAGAAAAAGAAAGAAACCTTCTATGGATGGATTAGAAAATAGGGAAGTTTTCAATATAAAACAATTTCCAGGCACTAACTCCTTCCAAGGAAACCACTCAGATATAATTCAGCGTGCATATGTTCTCACATTTTATACCTTGGACAGATCTGCTCTCAGCTCCTTTGGCCCAGGGATGGGCTCTGGCTGGATTGGTGGCTACTATCAGGGCCCCTTCCAATAGTTTGATTTCTTTTCTTTCTTTCTTTGAAGATTCATTCATTTATTTGAAAGTCAGAGTTACAGAGAAGGAGAAACAGAGGCAGAGAAAGATAAGTCTTCCATCCGCTGGTTCACTCCCCAAATAGCTACAACAGACAGAGCTGGGCTGCTCTGAAGCCAGAAGTGAGGAGCTTCTTCCCAGTCTCCCATGTGGGTACAAAGGGTCAAGCACTTGGTTCTTCTTGCTTTGCTTTCCCAGGATCATTAGCAGGGAGCTGGATCAGAAGAGGAACAGCAAGAACTCGAACCAGCGCCCATATGGGATGCCAGTGCTACAGATGGAGGCTTAGCCTGCTATGCCACAGTGCCAGCCTGCAGGGGCACTTTGTATTGGATAAGGTCATTACCTCCTCAGGAACCACTTCTCCTTTTCTTATAATAGATCCCATTATTTTTCTTGTGGAACCATCCTTATCCGACTCCATGCAACCCATTCCCCCAGCCAGAGGGATCAGTTCAGAAATAACAAGTAACGCAGAAGGAAGAGAATATTACTATATTCTTAGAATTGTATCTATGAACTATATCGAATCTGCCAGATACTAATCAAAATTTTAAAAATAATCAAAGAGACTTAATTCCAGGACTTTTTTTTTTCCCAAAATGTTGGGAGCAGAGAATCTTTCTTTGTGACATGTTTGGAGGAATGAGATTTGATGCCTGGCTGAAGTGATCCAGCGTTAGGTACCTCTGCATAGAGACCATGGCAATGTCTGGTGCCTTACGCACTTGCATTCAGATTCCCCAGAACAGAAGCATTTGAGGACCAGCCAGGGAGCCAGCAGTGAGGCTGCTGAGCAGCCCACTAAGCTATGGAACTGAGGAAGGAACAGGAGGAAGAGGCAGCAGTGGATCTTTGGTTCACCTGGTTCACCTCCATCTTTACAGCATCATGAGATCCAGCACAGTTTGCGATAAATGAGAACTCTGCTGAAGGATTTCTCTCTCCCTTCCATTCAGTGACCAGCGGTCCATGCTTTCCCTCTAGCAAACTTTACTGAAATCTTTCAACTGCTGGTGTCATTTCTCCTATCTTCTGAGTATTTATTTCCTTTAATTTTGGTCTCAAGAAAAAGATGAATGTACTTGATCAATACATCATTTTTTTTTTTTTGAGAAGCAGAGAGAGAACTTCTGGCTGCTGATTAATTCATCAGATTTACTGTAACAAGGGCTGAAACCAGAAGCCAAAAACTCAATCCAGGTGCAGGAACTCAATCACTTGAGCCATCATCCCTGCTTCCCAGGGCTTGCAGGAAAACTGGAGTGAGGAGTGGAGCAGGTATGGAACTCAAGTGTGGGACACCAGCATCATCAATGCTGGGCTAAATGCTCTCACTACCACCACCATCGTTTAACCACATCTATGGTAAGAACAAACCAAAATGCCCAAGAACAAAAAGTGAAGAGGAAAGAGTGAGAGTTAAAGTAAAAGGTAATGTCTGCTAACTGCTCTCATGAGCTAAGTGGCAGGAGGTGGGCCACTGCAACTCAGTGCCTCTAGACACTCAACTGTGGGCTGGCATGTCCTCAGAGGGACGATGCTGAATTCAAGTAGGATAGTGACCAGACCCACTGCGCCCTGGCAGAGACCCAGCCTGCAGATGCTTCAATCTGTAATTTTCTCCTGGCCCAGTGAGAGTGATTTATAGGTTAATTCACTTGGTTCATTGTTTTTTCTACTTTCAGATTGACTTCAGGTCTGTTAGGTAGGTTGTCAACAAATATTTAGTATACAATGAATAGGCACAAAGTATTAAGTTATATACAAAAGCACAATGGAGAACGAAATCTTGTTTCCAAAGATCTTTCAATCTTTGGAAGAAAAATAATGTGTATGCTAGAAATGACAAGCAGAGAAGTATTTTTGACAGAGAAGGGCAGGGCAGGGCAGGAGATGCAGATGGGATGGGTGAGGCAGTGGCCACATGTAACAAGAAGAAATGTTTGGGGATAATCAGCTCCCTGATGCCAAATTGTAGCATCGATGTTTACAGATATCTCTCTTTTTAACAATTTTGTATTATTTTATTTTCATTTTATTTGAATGTCAGTGAGACAGATGGAGAGAGATTTTTCATTTGCTGATTCATACCCCAAATGCCCATAATAGCCAGGGGTGAGCCAGGCTGAAGTTAAGAGCCTGGAAGTCCATCCTGGTCGCCCTCATGGGTGGCACTTGAGCAATCATCTGCTGCCTCCCACGGTGCTAGATCAGAAGTGGAGGAGTGGAGACTCAAACCAGGCACTCTGACATGGAATGCAGGTGGCCCAAGCAGCAGCCTAACTGCTGACCAAATACCTGTCCCTCCAGATATCTCTTTATAATGTCATTTTAGGAGTGGGATTAGTATTGGAGAGAGTTAACCCAGATTAGAGGTATTATTTCAAAAATACACAATTTTACACTATTCCTAAAATATAATCTATAATCTTTTCTGGTCCTTAGTTTTCTTATTTAAAATATCTAAGGTGTTTACAGTTCTGAAGTTTTAGTTTTGAACCAAAGATTCTGGTTTCTTTTTTTTTTTAACTTTTATTTAATGAATGTAAATTTCCAAAGTACAGCTTATGGATTACAATGGCTCCCCCCACCCATAACTTCCCTCCCACCCGCAACCCTCCCCTTTCCCGCTCCCTCTCCCCTTCCATTCACATCAAGATTCATTTTCAATTCTCTTTATATACAGAAGATCAGTTTAGTATATATTAAGTAAAGATTTCAACAGTTTGCCCTCACATAGCAACACCAAGTGAAAAATACTGTTGGAGTACTAGTGATAGCATTAAATAACAGTGTACAGCACATTAAGGACAGAGATCTTTAAGAAGATTCTGGTTTCTGGCAATCAGGATTTTCCACAGAGTAAACATGAAAAATAAAAACTCTGTCTTGGGAGCCAGCACTGTGGTGCAGTGAGTAAGCTGCCACCTGCAGCATCCCATGTGGGCACCAGTTTGAGTTGAGGCTGCTCCACTTCCGATTCAGCTCCCTGCTAATGGCCTGGGTAAGCAGTGGAGGATGGCCCAAGTCCTTGGGTACCTGTACCCATGTGGGAAACCTGGAAGAAGCTCCTGGCTTCTGGCTTCAGATAGGCCCACCTCTGGCAGTTGTGGCCATTTGGGGAGTGAACCAGTGGTTAGAAGATTTCTCTCTGCCTTTCACATGCCCCCACATTTCCTACCGCAGTCTGATTTTCTTGTAAAACTTCTCTGAAGAGTAATTCTCTTACACTGTTCCCTTTTCCTTATCATCGGGCACTCATTCCACTTGGGTCTGGCTTTTGTCTCCACTTGTCACTCTCCTTGATGTGTCAACTTCATGTTGGCAGCTTCAGGGGCCTCTCTGTATCCTGCTGTACTGACTGTTTCTTGCAGTGAGTCTGGCTGCTTTCTTTCCCATTCACTCCTCTCTTTGATTTAAGATAAATTATTTTTCTCATTTCTACTCTTTCCTCATGATTGGTTGTTGTCTGTCTCCTTTGATGACTCCTATCTACTTAATCTTTGCTTTTAATTTGTTTATTGAGAGGTAGAGTTACAGACAGTGAAAGGGAGAGACAGAGAGAAAGGTATTCCTTCCGTTGGTTCACCCCCTAAATGGCTGCAACAGTAGGAGCTGCACTGATCCGAAGCCAGGAGCCAGGAGCTTCTTCCAGGTCTCCCAGGTGACTGTAGGGGCCCAAGGACTTTGGCCATCTTCTATTGCTTTCCCAGGCCATAGCAGAGAGCTGGACTAGAAGAGGAGCAGCTGGGACTAGAATCAGCGCCCATATGGGATGCCAGCAGCACAAGCGGAGGATTAACCTACTGCGCCACGGCATCGGCCCCTCTACTTAATCAATCTTTAATTGCTTAAGTGCCTCAGGGTTTGGCTCTGAGCAATTTTCTTTTCTCTATCTGCATGATTTACTTGAATAATCTTATCAAAGCCCTTGGCTGTAAAGCCATCCAAATATTGCTATCCTTGAGTGTTTGGAATCTGGTCCTAGATTACAGGCATGATGCATTGGCTAGATGTTGGATTTGGAGTTATCCAAATGGATTGTTACTGGAAACTTTAAGATTGGAAGGGATCATGGAAAAATGAAAGGTATAGGACTTGTGATAGGACCTGGTGTTTTGTGGTTAGGTTTTGGAAGAATTGAAGAAGGGAAGTGATCAGAGAAGGAAGTCTAAAACAAATTTGAAATGCTGTAGAAGAGAGATAGTCAAGGAAAGGAGCATAGCAAGCCCTGAAATTCCACAGAAATTTTGGATAAGATGATAGAAAGGATTTTTAGGATTTAATAAGAATTTGGAAAGGAGATTATATTTGAAAGTTTAATTTTGGTTGGTTATATAATGCACATATGAATGTTTCAGATTAAGAAGTAGGAAGAGAAAACTAGCAAGTATAAATCACTCATTTCTTAAGTTTCATGGAGAGAGAAATGGTTTGGTAAATAAGAGAATAAGGTAAATAAGGCCAATGCAATGCTGTTTTTTTTTTTTTTTTGTCTTCCTGTTTTTTTTGATGCTATTTATTGGGTCAGGGAGTTGACAGCATGTTTTTAAAAAGATATCTACAGAGAAGAGTGATTCAAAATGTAAAAAAAAAAGAAAAGAAAAGAAAAGAAAAGAAAAGAACAATTAAAATCAGGGAAAATAGAAGGATTGGGCTTTGCAGTTCAGATGAAAAAGTGGAGAGATTCTCCCTTAGGAATAAAGAGGTTTACCTCTTACTTTGAAACTTAGGGAAAAGATAAAAAAAACCTGAAGAACATAACAATGCTGGGATAAACTGAAGATGATGGCCCAAATTTGTCATCAGAGGTAAGATCATATACTAGATGATCAGGACTTACTTGTGAAAAAGGAAGTTGGTTGTGAAAGATCAGGTAGGAGCCACGAAGACTGAGTTCAAACTTTTAGCTGGCTAAGAATGTCTGTTTGTCCTCATCCAAGGCAGATTCTTCACTTGCAATATAAAAGAACTGGACTCAATCTCTAAAGCCCCTAACATTCAATGTCTGATTCTGTGATTTGAGGATGGGGAATTTTTTTGTAAGGAGAGGGTTTACAGAGTCAATGAGGAAAAAAGATTTGGATCTGAGTCACTCCATACCTTCTTCTAAGAATTCTCAGTTTCTGGAAAGTAGCAGTGGAGAAATCAAGCCATGGTAGCAGCCCTTTATAGAAGACTGATGTGTCCAGTTCTGCAGAATGTTCGGTTCTAGGACATCTAGCCTAGTGAAGAAGGTGCATTATAGTCCATGCTGCTTAGTCTTAGGCCAAAGTCAGTTTTGTAAAGTAGACTCCATTGGGGTGAAGTGAATTAGGAGATAATAAAACCTTGGTGAATGTCTCTAAAGTCAGAATGTTGGCTGCAGTGGGTAAAAAGGGGGACAGGAGAAACATGGAACAGCTAAGAAGTTCATGACTGAATTATAGAGGAATAGCAATGCCTACTAAAATGAGATCAGGTACACTGCTAGTATGCAGATGATATTAAATAGAAATGAAGGATTGTTAAGAAAACAAATCCAGCAAATGTAGCATCAAGGCAGTTTAGTAACGAGAACACTGAGGTAACTGATGTCGTTGCTCATAGAGGAGCAGATTATAAGATAAAAATATAATAATTATGATGAATATGGGGATGGGGGTTAAAAATTGTACATCAGACTATTTGAAGAAGATAGTGGAAATAGATTTCATTACAGTGTGTGTGTACGCCAGTATAAAAGTGAGAAAGAGAAGACAGATAGTACAATGAGAAACAAAAAGGTCAACAAGCAATCTCAATTAAAACAAAAAAGCAAGAATGAAAATATCTTCAAATCATGGAGAATGGGAGATGCTAAGACCACCATAATAGACCAAGAGGTTACTGTTAGAAGGACAAAATATTTTTCATTAAGATGAGTGACAAATTCCTTCCAAAATCAGATAAGAATAAAACAAGAAAACTATAGACCAATATCTCTGATGAACATAGATGAAAAACTCTCAGCAAAATACTAGCAAATAGAATCCATCTATACATCAAAAATATCATTCAACTTGCCCAAGTGGGATTTATCATAGAGATACAGGGACTGTTCAAAAAACATAAATCAATAAATATAATACATCACTTCAATATGTTAAGAAATGGGCAAAGACATCAATTGATAGTTTTCAAAAGAATAAATACATATGGCAAACAAATATATAAGAAAATGTTCAACATCACTAGCCATCAAAGAAATGCAAATGAAAATCATAATGATTTATCACCTTATCCCTGTCACAATGGCTAAAATCTAGAAATCAGAGTTACAAATATTGGTAGGGATGTGGAAAAGGGGGAACACTCATACACTGTTGGTGGGAATGTAAGTTAATGCAGCAACTGTAGAAAACAGTATGGAGATTTCTGAAAAGACTAGAAGTAGACTTGTCGTGTGATCTAGAAATCCCACTACTGAGAATATACCCAAAACACATGAACATGTTTTATCAAAGAGATACTAGCGCCTCCATGTTTATGGCAGCACTGTTCACAATAGCCAAAATATGTAATCAACCAAACTGTCCATCATCAGATGAGTGGATAAAGGAAATGTGGTATATCTACAAAATGGAATATTATTCAGCTGTAGAAAGAATGAAATTCTACCATTTATTTCAAAATGGATGCAACTGGAGGACATCATGCGGACTGAAATAAGCCAGACAAAGAAAGACAAAAGCATATGCTCTCCCTTATATGTGGGAGCTAAAATTAAAGCAAAGAAAATAAATCGAAGGACAAAAATAAAAAATAGAAAGAAATGACTGTAACAGTATTGCTGCAAATAAGTTTTTAAACCTTTGTTTTATACCTTGTAATGGTCAAAAATGTTATACTACTATAGTTTTAATGATCTGTGATTACTTTAAAATGTACTGTCTGAAGGTGAAATGCTTTTCACTTGATTACTATGTATGTACATATATAATATTTACATATTAAGTAAAAATGGCAAGAGGTTAGATATTGTTAAATCTATGTGTGCTCATTGAACTTTTCTTTGTACTTTTCTGTATTATTTAACATAACAACCAAAAATCAGGATAAAAAGATGAGTGGGAAGAGACAATGAGGAAGATAATAATAGTACCTGTCTTAATGCTGAATAAACAAAGCACTCAATAAATGTTATTGAATACTAATCAATCACATAATTAAGTATTTGTACCCTATCCCTGATACTTTTACATGCATCTACTTTTTTTAAAAAAGATTTTATTTATTTATTTGAAAGGCAGTTACAGAGAGGCAGGGGCAGAGAGAGAAAGAGAAGTCTTTCATCTGCTGATTCACTCCCCTAATGGCTGCAAGGGCCAGAGCTGGGCTGATCCAAAGCCAGGAGCCAGGAGCTTTTTCTGGGCCTCCCAGGTGAGTATAGGGGCCCAAGGACTTTGACCATCTTCTACTGCTTTCCCAGGCCATAACAGAGAGCTGGACTAGAAGAGGAGCAGCTGGGACTTGAACTGGTGCCCATTTGGTATGCCAGCACAGCAGGTGGCAGCTTTACCTACTACCCTACAGTGCTGTCCCCACACATTTTTTTTATTTTAATCTTGTGAGACTTTTGAATCCTAATTTTCTCAAACTTTTTCTTTACAAAGAAGCTGGAATCAATCCATCAGATAATATCTGGAGTCAGGATCACAAAGATTTGCAACTTGGATATGGATTCTCCTCTAAAATCAGGGTTATGAACACAGTATAGACCTTTGAATAAAGCCAAAATTCAAATCCTGGGAAGACCAAAAACTAAGTTCAAATTGAAAAGGTCAAATGCAAGATTAAGTCAACACCCCTGGGCAAAGAGGTGAATGAAGCCTAGACTAGAGAACAGAATTCAGGAAAAGAGAAAGTGAAGAAGAATGATTTGACTTAATAGTTGCACAATGTAAATACATGTCAAAGCATCACACTGTGCCCTACAGATATACAATACATACAATTGTTATTAAAAATGACAAAGTGAAGCACTTCACGGAAGCAGTGTGGGTGAAAACTCAGCTCATTTTCACTACTTCATGGTAGTGTATTGATCTAGTTGTAATTAATTAATTAATTAATTTTTAAATTTTTAGTTTAAGACTTTGTAGGACATTGTATTGTATTTTATTTTTTTACTTAATTTATTTTTTGACAGGTAGAGTTAGAGAGTGAGAGAGAGAGAAAGGTTTTCCTTCTGTTGATTCACCCCCCAAAATGGCCACTACGGCCAGAGCTATGCTGATCCGAAGCCAAGAGCCAGGTGCTTCCACCTGGTCTCCCAATCGAGTGCAGGGGCCCAAGCACTTGGGCCATCCTCCACTGCCTTTCCAGGCTACAACAGAGAGCTGGACTGGAAGAGAAGTAACCGGGACTAGAACCCAGCGCCCATATGAGATGCCAGTGCCTCAGGCGGAGGATTAACCAAGTGAGCCATGGTGCCAGCCCCTGATCTAGTTTTAAGAACTAATAATGGGTCAGGGTGAAATCAGTTCTTGGGCCTTCATCTGATAAATGGTGATTGATTGTTTAGGTCTTTTGTTCTAAATCTCAGGTTGAGATCCAGTTTAGACTGAAATGGAGTTTGTTCACAAGGAAAAAATGGTTTTGCAATTTATTCCTTCAATTGTTCTTAAATTCTTCTGGGTTTCAGGGCCATCTTTCCTTTAATCCAAGTAGTTGGCTAGGGCCACCATTCTGTGTGCTTTTGGAAGTAAAGTACTCCTTTCTCACTGCCGTATTTCCATGTCTTCCTGGTTCTCTATTACTCATTATTCCTGCTCCCTCTTAGTGCTTTATCTCCATTTATGGTGTTGACTTCTGAGTTGTCACCTTTGCCCAGACACATCACACAGGAGCACTGCTTTCTCACGTACACTCAACAAAGTACTCCCAACACCAGTTGTTTTGTGAAGCTGATATCTGCAGAGGGTTTGAGAACTTCAGAGCCATCCAAACACTGATTATTTCATTTAGTAGTCAGTTTTCAGCACCCATCATCTTGACATTTTTCTAGGTGCTGGGCACAATGCATTGATCAATAAGGATGAAATCTTTGTCTTCATGTTTACATTTTATTTGGGTCACAGAAAATAAGTTATTTTAAAACTCATATTAAGATTGTCACTCACTTCCTTTTTAGACACATAATGACAGTACTATTTAGGGATCTAGAAGAAATTAGAACTTGGTGTCTTTAAAGAATTGTTTATTCTTTCCCACATTTCCTTATTTTTCTTGAAGGACGAAAAAAAATGAAAGAAAGAAAAGAGAGACCGGTCATATGATGGGGATTCCTAAAGGTAACAGGTAACTCCAAACACCTCACTTGTTCTCCCACACCCATGAGTAAAGAAAAGGCAGACCTGGAAGAATTCAGTGGATGAACTCTTTCTTGGGACAGTTTGTTCTGGGTTTTAATCTGCTCCAGTGGGTGTTGTGTGATCTATGAAGTCACCCTATTATCAGTACTAGCAGGAACTTTCCTCCTAGGCGCAGGTCTTTTTGGCCTTATCTATATCAAGGGCCTCCCCTACATATTTGCACTGTGCCTCTTACATTGATAAATGCTTTTTACTCCTGACTGCAACAGCTCATTTCTCTAGAACTCTCAATTCTCAACTCATGATTAATATTTTAGTTACTGTCCTTCCCTTTAATTATCTTACTAATTTACAAAGGTGACCTTTCTCTGTTGTAATGAGTACAAATAGCTTTGTATTTTATGTGTCCCATCAGAAAATGGTGATGGAAAGGACAGTCCCTCACCGGAAAAAAGGGAGGGTCTCTGTCTTCTAATCAGCTAAAAATGATTTTCCAAACCCCTCTTGACCACATATAGTACTGTTCTTAAAGACCCATAGATACCCACTTTTTCTTTTTACTCCCCCTGTAGGTTTCTCTTGCCCCCTATTGAAATCTTTCTTCTTTCTTCATATCAAGACTCCCCTCCCCACAAATCCTTCATCTCAGGTTCCAAGGGAAAAATTTTTTAAAGACTTATTTATTTTATTTGAAAGGCAGAGTTACAGAGAGAAGGAGAGAGAGAGAAAGAGAGAGATCTTCCGTCAATCTGCTTGTTTACTCTCTAAATGGCCAATGGCGAGGACTAGGCCAGGCCAAAGCCAGGAACTTCATCTGCGTCTCCAATGTAGGTGGCAGGGGCTCAAGTACTTGGACCATCTTTCATTTCTTTTCCAGGCACATTAGCTGGAATCCTGATCAGAAGAGGAGCAGTCAGGACTTAACCCAGTGTACATATGGGATGCCAGTGTTTAAGGCAGCAGCTTAACCCACTACACCACAATGCAGCCTCTGAGGGAAGTTTTTAAAATTTTTAAATTTGGCTGATAATATTATCATTATCAACCATTCCAATTTTGACCAAACCTTGGAGCCTACTTTTACATAAAATGAGTGTGGGAAAGAGAATCTTTATGTTTTGTCTTGTTTTCATTTTTGAGAGGCAGGTCAGGAAGGCTGGGCCAGTGATGAAGCTGGGACCCAGGAACACAATGTGGTCTTCCACATTGAGAGAAAAACCCAATTGCTTGAGTCGTCACCATTGCCTCCCAGGGTCTGCATTGACAGGAAGTTGAAGTCATCTTTTTAATAATATTTTCCTTCCTGAAACAAATGTATTACAGTCAAAAGGAGTAACAGAGAGAAGTCTTTGGCATGGGAACTGTTGGGTTTAGGAAGAATGAATATAAAATTTCAGAAGGTTTAAGGGTGATGGCCTTTGGCTTAGATTAGTGGGTTAGAGAATAAGGGAAGAAGGGAGCTCTTTAGTTGGTGTTGGGTAAGATTTCTATTAGTGGTTTGGAGGAAGAGGTAGACAGGAATTAAAAGTAGAGGATAGTTTACATTGATAGATATTTAGACATGCCTACATAAAGATGCAGAAAGGCTGACTTGCTTCTGACATCGTAGGGCCAATGCAAAGTGTAGTCAAACCAATTATATCCAGGTACATTTTGGAAAAGCTGTGTTGATTGGCATTGCATGTGGAAAAGAGGCCAAGAGTTTTGTTCACAGTCAATTCAATATAATGAAATCCTGTGATTTGCCTTCAAAAGGTGCTGCCTAGTATCTTAGGCTATAATTACAGTCTTAATGCAATTAAAGCTTCTTAATAGTGTAGTCTTCTACAATATTTACCATGGGGAGTAAAGCAAGCCTTCCTAGCAGGGTAGTGAAACATACCTTTTGGTAACAGTCGTTAATGAACTGTCTGCTTTGCTGGATAAATTTTTATTTGACCATGTAAAGACATCATAAGCTTTTATTTCCATAAAGTGAATCATCTTTACACTTCCTCTGATAATGCCAGGAGAAACTTTCACTTTGGTTAGTTAATATTCCTTTTTCCACTCTACACAGCTGCTTTTTAATCACAGTTTTTAAAAGTAGTTAAAAGAGAACCGGCATTGTGCATTAATAGGCTAAGCCTCTGCCTGCAGTGCCTGCATCCCATATGAGTGCTGGTTCATGTCCTGGCTGCTGCTCTTGCCTTCCAACTCTTAGCAGGGCCCTGGGAAAGCAGTGGAAGATGGCCCAAGTGCTTGGGCCCCTGCATCCACATGAGAGACCTGCAGGAAGCTCTTGGCTCCTGGCTTTGGATCAGCTCAGCTATGGCCATTGTGAACATTTGGGGAGTGAACCATTGGATGGAGGACCTTTCTGTCTTTCCCTCTCTGTAATTCTACCTCTCACATAAATAAATAAAATCTTTTTAAAAAAGAAGTAGCTAGAAGTTAGGAGACCAGTATAGGTAATAAAACTTAGTTGTGTTGGAGAGGATGGTGGTGGGAACTTCAGAAATTACCACAGGCCAGAGTGAGCATCAGCCACAAAGAGTTTAGGGACCACAAAAACTCTGAGGTCACGAATCATCCAGCTCCGAAGGAAGGAGCTACAGATCTGTAGGACTTGAGGCAAAAAAAACAAGCTACCCTCCTGACATCTCAAGATCTGGAAGGTGGTGTCTACTCCTTATGTTTGCCCCTGAAAACCCTAGGCTAGGAAAAAGCCAATTATCTGTGGCACAGATTTTGATATTAGAGTAGTTTTAGGACTCAGAATGAGTTAGGAAGTATTCCCTCTGCTTCCATCTTCTGATAGGGGTTTTAAAAAATTGTTGTACTTTCTTCCTTAAATATTTGTAACAATTCATCAGTGAATCGATTCAGGGCTGATGCTTTCTGTTTGGGAAGGTTATTAATTACTGCTTCAATTTCTTTAAAAGATATAGACCAACTCAGATTGTCAACTCCTTTTTGTGAGTTTGGCAGATCACGTCTTTCAAGGTACTGATCTATTTCAATCTACTATATCAAATTTGTGTTTATAAGGTTGTTCAAAATATCCCTTTATTATTCTTTTAATCTACATGGATCTGTAGTGATGCCCCTTGTTTCATTTTGGATATTAGTAACTGTTGTCTCTCCTATTTTTATAATTTGCTATCTAGAGTTTTATTGATTTAATTGATCTTTGCAAAGATTATCTTTTGCTTTCATTGATTCAATTTTTCACTGGAATCTTCACTTCTTCAAGTCCTCTACCTTTCTGTACTAGCCCACTGTGAATTTTTGTTGTTGGGCTTTGCTTCATCACCATCCCAAAGATTCTAATGATAGATTTTTTTTAAAATAGCATTTTTTCTGCTCTTGTACTATCTTCTTTGTTTGCATCTTTGATCTCTCACTTTTTGTTAGGAGGTTTCCTAGGGTGCCCAGTAACCATGGTTCTGAAAGTTTCTGTTGAAGAGTGAGCCACTGCAAAGTTGACTGAAAACTTTCAGTGTGATGTTCTAGCCTAAGAACGTCTGCTCTACGTTGATCTACATATTGGCATTAATCACAATGGTATTTATTTTTCCATAATAACACATTATTTCTATGCTATCCAAACTCCTGTCCAAGGTTTACATAGTTCAACCAGGCACTTTTTAGTCTCCCTGACCACATTCCCTCCTCTCCCCTGTTCACGCTGACCCAGTCATATTGACCTTCTTGCCTTTCTCAACCAGTCAGACTGGTTCTAATCTCATGGACTTTACACTCTTTGTAGCACTCAGTAAACATTTGTGCAAAGAATGAATACAGGAAGTATTAACATAGGTAGTATCACACCTTCCTTGGAGAATAACTAGTACAGCAAGAAATTACAAATGGAAATGAAAACAGAAGCACCATGTCTGAAAATGCCAAGGTAAGCAGCCTGTGAGTGCTACTCTATGAGAGTCTATCCTCATCATCATGTATGCCATGAGGAGAAAATTTTGCAATAAAATATTGTGTTTTTTAATTCAATTCAGAGCGAAATAGGGGCCCTTTATATGTACCAAGCATTGTATTTGTAACCAACCTCCCAAGAATATAAAATGATATCCTATGTATGACACAACTAAGCTAAGCCCACAATAAATAAGTCAGAATTACATCAGTCTGACAGCAGAAAGTCTGCAGCATTACTGAAATATGGGACAAGTGCTCACAAAATCTTTGATTTTTATTCAGGTTTATACCTTTGTAAACTAATATTCCAGAGCTGGGTTTCTGGCGCAGCCATTGAAATGCCTTTGTCCCATATTAGAGTGCCTGGGTTCATCTCTTGGGTCTGGTTCTGATTCCAACTAACTGCTAATGTGCACCATTGGAAGCGGTGATGATGTCTCAAGTGGTTGGATCTCTGTCACTCACAAGGGAGACCCAGACTGAGTTCCAAGCTCCTGTCTTCAGCCTGGCCCAGCCATTCCTGTTGTGTGCATTTGAGAAGCGAACCAACAGATGGGAGATCTCTCTCTGTCTCTCTCTCTCTCTCTCCATCCCCCATCCATGTCTTTCTTGCTTTCTCTGTCTTTTAAATAAAAAAAAAAATTGCATTTCACGAGCAAGTGTGCCTTGTATCCTGTTTGTCTCTTTATGATACTTCATTTTATCATGCTCCAAGATATAGGTCATGGTCTGGTGGCCATCGCTCTTGCTTCATTTCTTTTTTCCTGCTCATCTGTTTTTCTTATCATTGTATTTATTTCATCTTATTCATTAAAAACCCAAGTTTATGCAAAAATTGTTGTACTATGAACACTTACTCATCTTCCCTCATTGTCAGTGCCACATGTCTGTCAGTCCAATTATTCCTCTTGTTTTCAGATGATACGCTTATTTCTGTCTTGATGAATGTACTCATACAAACTGAAAAGCCTTGAAAGGCCTTCCTATTCCTCATTTTTAAAAATTTTATTTTTTTTTCTTTGCAAGGCAACGTGAACACACACAAACACACAGAGAGGCAGAGAGAGATTTCTCATATACTGGTTTACTCCCCAAATACCTGCAACAGCTGGACCTAGACAAGACTGAAACCAAGATCCTGGAGCTCAATCCAGATCTCCCATGTGGGTGGCAGGGACTGGAATACTTGAGCCATCAGCTGTTATCTCCTAGGGTACACATGTATAAATATATGTATAAATATGCCACAATCACTGGAATTAATGCTTTCATTGTAAATGTTGGACAAGGGTTAGGTACAGTTTTTAAGCTGCCACTTGGGACTCCATATTCTACATCATACTGCCTGGATTCAGGTCGTGGCTCTGCATTCTATTCCAGCTTCCAGCTTCCTGCTAATACGTGCCCTGGGAGGCAGCAGATGATGGCTTAAGTGATTGGGTCTCTGCTACCCATGTAGGAGACCTGGATTGAGTTCTGAGCTCCTGGCTGCAGCCTGGCCTAGCCCCAGCTGCTATGGGCATTTGCAGAGTGAACTAACATATAGGAGAATTCTCTCTCTTTCTCCCTTTAAAATAAAAGAACTGCAGGGCAGACTCTGTGGTTTAGTTGGCTAAGCCTTCAGTGCCAGCACCCACTATATGGTCGCCAGTTCATGTCCTGGCTGCTCCACTTCCAATCCAACTCTCTGCTTATGGCCTGGGAAAGCAGTGTAGGATGACCAAGTGCTTGGGTCCCTGCACCCATGTGGGGGACCTAGAAGAGGCTCCTGGCTTCGGATCAACTCACCTCCGGCCATTGGGAATACTTAGGGAGTGAACCAGTGTATAGAAGACCTTTCTCATGGTCTCGGCCTCTCTCTGTCTGTAAGTAGACCTCTCAAATAAATAAATAAAATGTTTTTTTAAAAATTAAAAGAACTGCAAAATAAATAATTCTAAAATTAAGGGCACGAATTTGGTTTGGTAGCTAAGATGCCACTACAGACATCTGCATCTCATGTCAGAATGCCAAGGTTCTAGTCCCAGTTCCACCTCCAATTTCAGCTCCCTGCTAATGTACATCCTGGGAGGCAGCAGGTGATGGCTCAAATAGCTTTGTCTCTGCTATCCAGGTCAGAGTTCTAGATTGAGTTCCTGGATTCAGCCTGGCCTGACCCTGGCTGTTGTGGGCATTTGTGAAGTGAACCAGGGAACGGGAAACCAATCTCTCCTTCTCTCTCTCTCTCTCTCTCTCTCTCTCTCTCTCTCTCTCTCTCTCTCCATTTCAAATAAAGAAAAAAAATCTACAAATGAGTAAACAGTCATTGTCCTTTGCTACCTATTTATGATGTTTAAAAATGAGAAGTACTGGTGGCATCATAAAATATGCTTAATAATAAAATAGATTTTGTTTATTGATTAGAACAAATAATTAACTAGTTCTCCAGTTTTTATAAAATCCTAAGTAAACAAAAGATTATGCCATTAAAATGTGAAACAGGAAACACCTAATAGGAAAATGTGTTGTTGGTAGACAAAATTCTTTTGTCTATTAAACCTTGTTAATTCTGAACTCATTATTATCCCCACTCAGGAAGAAGCAGCAAGTGAATTCTTGCCAAACTGTGGGTAGACCTATATTTTCCCCAACCTACACTCTTTTTATTTTTGTACCTTAGGAGCTGTTAACAATCACTCTGCATTTATAAAACTGCAGAATTTTATCTCTATCAAGTTTTACCACCTTCTGTTGGAGTGATAGGTAATGTTATAAAATGACTATTTTTGTCTTTCCAAAATTCATATGTTGAAGCCCTAATCCCCTAATATCATGGAATTTGGAGATAGGGCTTTTAGGAAAAATAGGACTAAATGAAGTCAAGAAGAGGAAGCGAGAGCAGAGCTCTCCTTCTTTTATTTTTTTAAGATTTATTTATTTTATTTGAGTTATGGAGAAGGAGAGGCAGAGGCAGAGGCAGAGAGAGACAAAGAAAGAGAGGTCTTCCATCCACTGCTTCACTCCCCAAATGGCTGCAATGGCCAGATCTGGGCCTGTTTGAAACCAGGAGCCAGGAGCAGGGGCCCAAGCACTTGGGCCATCTTCTGCTGCTCTCCCAGGTGCATTAGCAGGGAACTGGATTAGAATTGGAACAGCCGGACTTGAACCAGCACTCGTATAGGATGCCAGTCCTGCAGAAGCTGGCTTTACCTGCTACTCCACAGCACAGGTCCCTCTCCCTCTTTATTTACCCTGTGAGGATACAGAAAGAAGCTGGCCATCTGCAAACCAGCAAGAGAGTTCACACTGGGGAACTAAATCATCTAACACTTTCATCTTGGATTTTACAATCCCTGGGGGAAAAAAAAAATTCTGCTTTTCAAGCCACCCAGTCTATGGTTGCTTTTTATATTTAAAAATATTTATTTTATTTATATTCATCGACTTGAAAGGCAGAGTCTCACACACACAAACACATACACAGAAAGAGAGAGAGAGAGAGATAGACAGATAAATGCTTGCAACAGCCAATGCTGGACAGGAGTCTGGATTTCATCTGGATCTCCCATGTGGGTGGTAGGAACCCAAGTACTTGAGCTGCCTCCCAGGCACATTTGCAGGGAGGCAGATGAGCTAGGACTCAAATTGGCACTCTCCTATATGGGAAGTGGGAGTTTGCAAGTGGTATTTTAACCTGCTGTGCCACAACTCCTGCTCTTTAAAATTTTTTTCATTTGTTTATTTTGTTTGTTTGAAAGGCATAGAGACAGAGTCTCACAGAGATTGACAAAGAGAGATCTCTCACCTGCTGGTTCACTTCCCAAATGCCCACAACAGCTGCAGTTAGGTCAGGCTGAAGCCAGGAGCAGGGGACTCTATCTTGGTCTTCCGTGTGACAGCGACCCAAGTACTGGAGCTACCACCAGCTGCATCTAGGATATGCATTACCAGAAAGCTGGAATCGTGAGCAGAGCCAGGACTTTAACCCTGGCACGTCCATATGGTATGCAGGCATTCCAGGCAGTGTCTTAACTGCTGTGCCAAGTACCTACCTATGCTATTTTGTTATGGCTACTTGAGCTGACTTAGGGATGGGTCTAACATTTATTCAGTGACAGCAAAGAGCTGTGCAAAGTGAAAAGGAATTAAACATTACCAACCCAAACTGCAGTAGCTGTGAAAAGTTTAAATGATAATTTGGCTACACAAGGGGTACTTAAGTCTTTTAGAAATACAGAACAATAATTGTGCATTCCATTTTCAGCTCTGAGCCTGATTAAGGAGTGATAGGATAGCCTTCCTATACAATGGAGATGTATTGTTGTTTACCCTAACTCAGTGACACAGTAATACAAAATATAATTTGCTTAGCACATTTACTTCATAAACACTTAAAACATTTTATGTATTAGATTTTTCTCTTCAAAAATTTTAAAATTTATTTATGCATTTATTTAGATGGCAAAGTGTCAGAGAGGGAGTGGCAGAGAGAGAGAGAGAAAGAGAGAGAGAGAGAGATCTTCTCTCCACTGTTTCACTCCCCAAATGATTGTAACAGTCAGGCTGGACCAAACTGAAGCCTGGAACCAAGAACTGCATCCAGGTCTCCCATGTGAGTGGTGTGGAGTCAAGAATTTGATCCATTATCTGCTGCTTCCCAGGCATGTTAGCAGGGAGTTGGATGAAAAGCAGACCAGCCAAGACTTGAACCGGCAGTCTGATAAGGGGTGTGAGTGTTGTAAATGGAGGCTTAACCCACTGCACTATAATGTCTACTCCTCATTTATTATTGCAACAAAACTTTTGCTATCCATGTGGAAAAAAAATCAACTAAACAGTTTTAATTATATAATGTTATCTTAGCAAGATCTTTTTCCTTTATCTTTCAGGATGGTACAGTCCTTTCTCTTAGGAAAATAGAATGGTATAGTAGAAAGAACATTAATTTGTGGATTAAATTACCTGAATTCTGGTCCTAGGTCTTCTACTCATTCATTTCATGACTTTGGAAACTCATTCATGCTTTCTAGGAATCTATTCATGTATAAAATAAGACGTGTTAGGCTAAACCATTTTTGAGGTCCACTGTGGGGAAATTAGTTACATGATGGTGCCCAAAGGAAGTAAGGTGGGCGGAATCCAAAGTTGTTTACCACTAAAACTAATTGGCTGCGCAACATCAGGGGAGGTAGCAAAACTAGTAACAAGTGTATAGACATATGGCTAGTCCTATAGAAATCCCCCCGTAAAATGACCATTTAAGTGATTGGTTGGTCCTTAGCCCTGCCCCAATGACTCTGCAGTTTTGTGCTATAAAAGGTTCTGTTTTGCACGAAGTAAATGAGTCCTTGCTAGACTTGGCTCCCCGCTGCGTCTGATTGTCTCCGGGATCGGGAGGCTGGGGAACGGGCGGGCGGCGCACTTACCTTTCCTCGGACCCAGTCCATCCTTGTACGGGTGGGCTAAGACCCAGCAGTCCACTCTAAGTTGCACATTTAGCATTATTTCCATTTATCTGTTTCTACAAAACTCTGAAGAGCTGCTCTACACCATCTCATCTGTCACCGTTCACTTTCTCCAACTGTGTTCCGCCCATACTGGGTTTCTGAATATACCTTGACCATGGACAGCATGTTCCCTTCCAAGGAAGTTGCACTTACTGTGTTCCCTATTGTAGAACACTAGGAATCATCCTCGCTTCTTTTATTTTTTTTAAAGGATTTTATTTATTTATTTGAGAAGTAGAATTACAGACAGAGAGAGGAAGAGGCAGAGTGAAAGGTGTTCCATCTGCTGGTTCACTCTCCAGATGACTGACTGCAATGGCCAGAGCTGGGCATATCTGAAGCCAGGAGCTTCTTCTTCCAGGTCTCCCACGTGGTTGCAGGGGCCCAAGGACTTGAGACATCTTCCACTGCTTTCCCAGGCCATAGAAGAGAGCTGGATTGGAAGAGGAGAAGTCGGGACTTGAACTGGCACCCATATGGGATGCCGGCACCATATGCAGAGGATTAACCTACTGCACCAAAGCTCCAGTCCCTATCCTCACTTCTAGCTTGGCTATAATCATTGGAGATGCCTTCTCCTATGTAATGGTACCTCCCTGTTACTCTCTACAGAAGAAAATCACATCACAAAGTGATTTATTTTAAGTACTGAATCACACAGCTCACAGGGATTCTCAGTGCCACCCAGCAGGCTCACTCTTCCTGTATGCTCTCACACTTCCCTTCTTACTACCACCCCCCCACCCCCAACTTCTCCTTACTTTGGACAATGGAGTTTCTGTTTGATTCAAAAGGAGTGGAAACTAGCCGAAAATAATTAAACCATTTTTCCTTCGCAAAAATCTATACCAGCAGTTGAGCCCGTCTTCTCCATCTTCTCCCCTATTACAATGGAGCTGTATTCAACCTGCTTTCATGCCTTATATCCTTTCACAAAAATAAATTCAAAGTATACCATAGACCTAAATGTATAACACAAACTATATAACTCCTAAAAGATAACAGAAGAGAAAACATAGATGACCTTGGGTATGTTCTGGGTTTTCAGACACAACATCAAAGGCAAAATAAATGAGGAAAAATTTTGATACATTGAACTTCATTAAAATTACAAACTTCTGCTTTGTGAAACACCCTGTGAAAAGAACTAAAAGGCAAGCTACAGGCTGTAAGAAAATATTTGCAAAAGATATATCATATCTGAAAAGGACTGTTCTACAAAATAAACAAAGGACTGAATTGAATAGTAAGAAAACTAACAACTTGAAAATACATGGGCAAGAGACACTTCACCAAAGAACAAATACAGGTGGAAATAAAGTTTATGAATATTGTTTCAACATCACATATCACTGGGGAATTGCCAATTCAAACAACAATGAGATATAACTACATACATTTAGAATGGCCAAAATCCAAAACACAGACAATACTAAATGCTGATAAGGGTGTGGAGCAATGTAAAACCTCATTCATTTCTAGTGGAAATGCAGAACAGTATAGTCACTCTGGAAGACAATTTAGAAGTTTCTTTAAAAACTAAATTTATTCTTACCATAAATCTAACATTGTGCCTCTAGGTTTTTATCCAAATGAAATGAAATCTATGGCCACAGAGAAACCAACCCATGGAAGATTATAGCAGTGTTATTCCCAAACTTGGAAGTAACCAAGATGTCCTTTAATAGGCAAGCAGATAAATAAAGAGAGATACATCAATCCGTGCTAAAAAGAAAGGCAATAACAAGCCACATAGAGACATGGAGGAAACTTAAATGTATGTTGTTAAATTAAAGAAGACAATCTGAAAAGGCCGCACTGTATAATCCCAACTATATGACATTCTGGAAAAGGCAAAACTATAGAAACGGAAAGTTTCAGTGGTTGCCTGGAGTAATGAGTATGGGAAGGATGAAAAGGCAGAGCTCAGAGGATTTTTAGGGCAACAGGACCTAGTAGGCAAAATAGTATGACACTACAATGGTGGGCACATATTATACATTTGTCAGAACTCATGCAATGAATAACACCAGGAGTGAGCCCCAAGATCACCCACCGACCTTAGGTGATGATGATGTACACTGTGGTGTGGGAGGTAGATAGTAGGGGTGGTTGTGCACATAAGAGGGCAGAGGACATATTGAACTCTGTACTTCCCATTCATTTTTACAATAAGCTTTAATGACTGTAACAAAGTCTATTAAAAATTGATTTCTAAAAATTAAAATTGATGTATCATCAGATGTGTTGGTACCTTATTGATCAGAGGTTTATACTTGTCTAGGGAAGCTAAAAAGTGAAGTAATGATAAATATACAGAAAACAAGTCAAATTGAAAAATCAAGACAACTATTATCAAAGAAGAAAATTATAATGGAAAAAATACAGTATTTGGCTCAGATTCAAACATTCCTATATACTCCTAAGCACTAAATATAATTTGTTTTAACATATATTTTGATAAGTATTGCCTTGATAAATTAGAAAAATTGTTACTAAGCGAAAAATACCTAGCTGGCATAACTACATAAGAAAGATATTGGGGAAGTAAATTCTGTGTGTGTGTGTGCGTGTGTATGAATATGGGTGTGTGTTCTGGATGGGTGTCAGTTGCTAATACCAGAAGAAACAGCTAAAAGTATTGAAAATGTAATAATTTGTGGTCATGATACTTTCAAGAAATTCTTTCGTTTATTATGTTTGAATTATAAAGTTGGACCTTGTGTGTCAAAAACTTTTCTGAAAAAATTTAAAACCTAGAATCATGAGCCAAGCAGCCTTAATCTGCAGAAGGTTCACATTTGAACTCTCAACTGTGGGTCTTGAAAGGAACAGCAAACAAAGACTTCGATCTGTGTCCAAGTAGACAGAAGACTGACTCTAACAGAAAAGCCAAAGAGATCCTGCAACAGCTGGACGTGTCCCCACAATTCATGTGTTAAAATCCTAATCCCCTGTGAGCTACATATTAGGAGATGGGCCTTTGAGAAGTAACTGAGTCAGGAGACTTAGGCCCTCATAAATGGGATTAGTGACCTTGTAAAGGGACTCTGGTGAGCTCTCTTACTGTACTTCCACTAAGTGAGGGTACAATAAAAAGCCTTAAGTTTATAACCCATGGAGGGGTGGGGGCTTCCCAAGAGCCCAGCCCCATTGGCAGCCTGACCTGAGACTTCCAGGCTTCAGAACCATAAGAAATACATTCGTTGTTCACAACCCACCCAGTCTGTGATGCTCTGTTGTAACAGCCTGAATTGAAAAAGACAGAAAAGCAGCCTGACAATTGAGAAGGCATTGGACTGAGAATCTGAGGTAAGGAAGGCGTTGCTGGTGATAGACTTTTATGAAAAGGAGAATTTAACTGTAGGTTTAAAAGAGCTTTTCTAACCTTTAAAGTTTGATTCTGAGATACTTAGTATGGATATTATGATTTGTGAAATAAAAACTTGAATGGATAGTAATGGATGGTGCGTTGAGCGGCGGTCCCCACAGACGTACATTCACATCCTAACCCTCAGATCCTATGAATGTTATTTGGAAGGCCACTGCAGATATAATTAAATTAAGGGCTTTTCTGAGATCATTGTGGATTATACCAATGGACCCTAAATCCAGTAAGAGGAAAAGATAGACACAGAGAAGAGGGTGTGAGGTCAGAGACAGAGAGTGGAGTAATGCAGCAATACGCAAAGGAAGTAGTAACATGGCTGTAAACCATGGAAGTCAAGGAATGCCATCAGTCACCAGAAGCTGGAAGAGTTAAGCAGCGGTTCTCTCCCAGAGCCTCCAAAGAGGACACAGCCCTGATAACACTTGACTTCTAGCCTCTAAAACTGCAAAACGATAGAGTTATCTTTTCTTAGGCTTCCAAATTTTTGAGTATTTGTTTTGACCCATGAATCTAATAAAAAGAGACCACATATCAAATATGGGTCAAATAAACATTGGGAGTGGGAAAGCACACACACACACACACACACACAGTTGAGATGGGCAGTGGTGACACAGGCTGTAACTATGCCTGTGAAAATCCTACAAACTCTTTAAGATAGGCATTAGGCCAGTGCCAAGTCTTTCTTTGTGATGTCTGCTGTCACTTTTCCTTTCAAGGAACAAGAGACATTATAGAGATAGGTAAGACATAGATATGGATAGAATGCATTTACACAGGTTGATTCTTAACATTTTTGGAGATTTGTAATTCAAATACTCTCCACCCCCACCATGATACAGCCACTCTTCACCTTTTTCCATGTGGATTCGTTTCTTTTTTACGATATGGCAAAAACAAACCTGATAACTTTATTCTCCATAGCATTTGAATAGTGCTATTTCTTAGGAGAGATTTGTATTTTATTAAAGGACTACTGAAAACAAAGGAAACTTCTTAAAATTGTCTGTTTTAAGGGTTTTGTTTTTTCAATTTAAAAGAGCAGAAACTCATTACAGCAGAGGGAGTGATATTGTCAGATTTCAGTAAAATGCTACCCATGTGGGAGACCAGGATTTAGATCTGTGCTGGTGGGGGCCCGTGCTGTGGCACAGCGGGTTAAATCCCTGGCCTGAAGCACCAGCATCCCATATGGGCGCCGGTTCTAGTCCCGGCTGCTCCAATTCCTATCCACCTCTCTGCTACAGCCTGGGAAAGCAGTAGAAGATGGCCCAAGTTCTTGGGCCCCTGCACCCGCGTGGGAGACCCAGAAGAAGCTCCTGTCTCCTGGCTTCGGATTGGCGCAGTTCCAGCCGTTGCAGCCATCTGGGGTGTGAACCAGCTGATAGAAGAACTCTCTCTCTGTCTCTACCACTCGCTGTAACTGTCTTTCAAATAAATAAAATAAATCTTAAAAGAAAAAAAAATAAAGAAATCTGGGCTGGTGGCTTTGGCCTGGCCCAACCCTTGCTGTAGTGGCCATTTTGGAAGTGAACCAGTAGGTGGGAGATTTCTTTCTGTCTGTCTGCCTATCTCTCTGTTGCTATTCCTTTCAAGTAAAGTGAAAAAAAATAAAGTAAAAAAAAAAAAAATTTAAATTTACATGAACAAGATTGAATCAAGGGCCGGCTCCATGGCTCATTTGGTTAATCCTCCACCTGTAGTGCTGACATCCCATATGGGTGTCGGGTTTTAGTCCCAGTTGCTCCTCTTCTAATCCAGCTCTCTGCTGTGGCCCGGGAGTGCAGTGGAGGATGGCCCAAGTCCTTGGGCCCTGCACCCGCATGGGAGACCAAGAGGAAGTATCTGGCTCCTGGCTTCAGATCAGGGTAGCTCTGGCCGTGGCAGCCATTTTGAGGGGTGAACCAATGGAAGGAAGACCTTTCTCTCTGTCTCTCTCTCTCTCACTGTCTAACTCTGCCTGTCAAATGAAAAAAAGAGAGATTAAATCAAATGCGTCTCTTTTCTAACTGCTATTGACAAAGCTGAATTCAGCTATCTTTCTTTTTCATGAATCATAAGATCAAAAGTCAAACACATCTATTGAAACATTTTGATGGTGAATCAAAAGATATTCATTATTAAAAAGACAACATAGGTATTACTAATCAGTCCTTCTCCTCTTTACTTTTTACTTCTTTCATAGGGAAACAAAAAAGAAAAAACAACAGAAATCATATCTTTAATCAATTCCAAAATATTAGTATAGCTCATGATTACAGTCAGCCTTCTGCTAGAATTTAATTCCGTCTTTCTTTATAAACTCACTCAGGCTTTGGGATAATTGTCATTGTTTATGTTTGCTATTAAAAACAATGTATTGTTCTTCTGGGACTGTGTTTAGAGACAGTCAGTAAGGCCCAGCATTTGACCTGGTGCCATAGGTTTCCCTGCAGCACTGCCTCCAACAAAACCAGACTATCCCAACTCCTGGCAACAGAACTGTTTACCTTTATACTAAGAAGGTTGGGAAGGCACCAAAGTCTGCTTGTGTCTTTGCTTGTGCCCAGGCAGACTCTGAGGGGTTTGTACTGTGAGACCTAAAGTTCTGATGAGGTTGTCTAAAATGAAAAACACCATGTTAGCAGGGCCTTTGGTGGTTCCATGTGTGCGAAATATGACAGTGACAGCATGGAGCATGCTTTCCTCATTGAGGAACAGAAAATTGTTGTGAAAGTGTTGAAAGGACAAGCACAAAGTCAGAAAGATAAATCCAAAAAATGAAGCTTTTGGGTAATTAAAAAACGCACAGCGTGTTCTAATATTACATAATCACTCTCCGTTTTGATCCCTGGGGATTAGAACAATAGATGTGATTACCTTAACCTACAATCTTTCAAAAATTTTTAACCAGGGTCAAGCCAGAGTAGAACTGGAGTTCAGAAGTTGACACAAATTTGCATTTATTCTTCCTTTGACATACACTTAGGTCAATACCAAGTTCACCTTCCTTGATTGCCCAGAAGTCTTCAGTCTCCCTGAGATACCTTTCCTCCTTCGTTTTCTGTTAGATTTCCTCTGGGTTTTGGCCATGGTTTTTTTAAGTTAGTAAAATGAATCAACATTTCCTGCCTGGTAACCTGCCATCTAAGTCCCTTGCTATTCCCCAATCTTCCACCATTGTAATGTAAACACTTCAAGGACATGGACTTCACATATTTCTTTCCAAGTCTCTAATTCCTAGAACTGCTCTTGGAATGCAATAGGTATTCAACAAACTCGTATTCAATAGATAAATTCTCAGAAGCATTAGAGTAAATAAAAGATAGAAATTTTCCTGCTAATGTTGATGGATCTTTGCGTAAAGACTCCAGGGAAGATGAATGGGAAAAAAAAAATGGTAAAAGAAAATCCCATCCTCCTGGAATGGCAAACCCCTTCTGGGAAGGGAGCCATCAACCAGCACCTGACAAATTGGACAGGATGTGTTTGGATGTAGGTGCATTGACTGATCACACCTGTACCACAAACAAACTACAATGAAGTTATTTATCTGAAATCTGAAACCAGAACAGTGAAAAATGCATTAGGGTATGGGGAATTGTAGAATTCTTCCAAGACACTTTTATCATGGTCAAAGAACAAGACAGACCTGAAATGAATAGATGTTCAAAACATACAATCATCCTTAGGCTCTGTGGCTACCATAGAGTTTGGGCTAAGTCAACAGTGGAGAAGCCAAGTCACAGAAAGGTGAAGTCAACATAAGGTCCCATGATAGCAGTTCTCCAAAAAATGGTCTTTTCTTCTCCCTAAGCTTGAGATAGATTTGTATGGGGGAAAAGTATTTTTGTGGTGAAAGGGAGAATCAAGGAATAAAATAGGTCAAAATATTAAAAGATGATAAATAAACAGGGCAGCCCATTGGTATGTGCTATTAGCTTTATTACCAGATGGTGCAACATGTTCTGAAGCACACTTGGATACCAATCCAGGACCAGGTGACAAAGGCATCAATTGAAAAAGAAACTAGAAATCTGGCCCTGGAGATATGAAGATCCTGTTGACCACACATTTCATTTATAGGGACAGCACTAAGATATTGGTGATTGGGTGTCATGGTGGCTTCTTTGCTTGTGTACTTATATGTTCTGAATATTTTAAAGCCAAGTCTATATGTGGGTTGATTTTGCTTATTTAAAGACACATCAATATCTTGTTCTTAGTATTCTGCCTACAAAACCATAATGAATTTGTTAAAACCAATTAAAAATTAAAATATTAATAAAAACAAAGCTATGAACTATTAAAAATTTTTAAAATAGCATGGGTACTGAATTTGTCCATATTTTTAAAAATGCACCATTTTGCTCCATGGGGTCTTCTGTTTCTGGGTTTCTCATTGCTTTTTTATTTATTTCAAATTCTGTTTCCTCTTAGTCTTAATAACTTTTTTGTCAAATTATAACTTGCTAAGAAGTAGCCAATGTGAAAGGATTATTCTCCTACCTTGATGAGGGGATCCAAATATCCCAGAGGTTGAGTTAAGGTGGCAGTGGCAAGGAGTGGAATCCACAGGTTGTGATGAGGAGAACCTGGCGAGGAAGTAGCAGGTGACTGTAATAAAATGCACTCTGGAATTAGATCTTCTGGGAGAGCTCAGACTATTGCATCTTTCTGTCTGTGCTCTTCCATTTTTCCATTTAGGACCTGTGTGAAGCAATAGAAAATCATATATTAAACATAATTCAAATACCCATTTAATATATATAAAACTATACAGTGAGAAGTGACTATGCAAAAAGTATAAAGACTTAAGATATGACCTTTAAAAGACCTAAAGTTTACCCAGATTAAGAAACAAACTCAGCCGGCACCGCGGCTCAATAGGCTAATCCTGCGCCTGCAGCACCGGCACACTGGGTTCTAGTCCCTGTCAGGGCGCCAGATTCTGTCCTGGTTGCCCCTCTTCCAGGCCAGCTCTCTGCTGTGGCCTGGGAGTGCAGTGGAGGATGGCCCAAGTGCTTGGGCCCTGCACCCCATGGGAGACCAGGAGAAGTACCTGGCTCCTGGCTTCAGATCAGCACGGCGCGCCGGCCGCGGCGGCCATTGGAGGGTGAACCAACAGCAAAGGAAGACCTTTCTCTCTGTCTCTCTCTCACTCACTGTCCACTCTGCCTGTCCAAAAAAAAAAAAAAAAAAAAAAAAAAAAAAAAAAAAAAACACAAACTCAACATATCAGGTATGTTTAGCAGCATTATTTTTCCAGCATAGTTGCTCAAATGTGTGCAGATAAACCATCAAGTAGCCTTTGGTACTTGATGTGACCTTTATGAAAGGTATCATAAAGTACTAATCTTATGAAATTCTGAATACATTTTATCCATTGCAGTATACAAAGGGGAGAAGTCTTTCAACAGCATTATGTATGAGAACAGTCTTTCTATTAGTCCATTGAATTTCTTCTCTCTTAAGAAAGTTGTGCTAACATTTGGAAAAGAAATAATGCTAGAGATGAGAAATTTGCTAGTGAGGTGATTTGCTTAGCAGCCCTTTGGCTAGAAGTGGAGTTCAAAAGATTGTAATCTGATGTCCTTGGGTGGGCTTCAGAAGGTTCATGTACCTTCTGAATGAATCTCAAAGAGGAAGATTGCTATTTGAACCATAATTTCCTTTTAAGAAGGTTGAATATGTTAAAGGAAGCCACAAAGTGTCAGATAATGCTTGATTCTACTTAGACTGTGGATGGCTCTTTAGTTCAGATGAGCACTTTGATCTTTTGTTCACCCTTTTTCTGGGATGAGAATTCAACGGTTTGCATCACCTGCACATAGATGCAAAGAAATTGAAAAATAAATGAATTGATAGGAAAAAATTAAATTTTTTTTAAAAAATCTATTTAGTTGAAAGGCAGAATAAGAGAGAGAGAGAGAGAGAGAGAGAGAGAGAGAACAAGAGAATTTTCCATCTGCTGTTTCACTCCCCCAAATGGCTACAATGGCCAGAGCTGTGCCAGGCCAAAGCCAGGAGTTTAGAATTTCATCCAGGTCTCCCATGTGGGTGGCAGGGGCCCAAACACTTGAAGCACCATCTGCTGGCTCCCAGGATGCATCAGTAAGAAGCTGGATCAGAGCAGAGATGCTGGGACTTGAACTGGCACTCAGATATGGGGTGTGAGTAGCACAAGCAGCAGCTTCATTGCTGTACTACAAAGCCTACTTCGAGGAAAAAAACTTAAACATCATCATTTTCTATTGCATATTTCTGGTTTTCCTTTGAATTTTTATGTCTCCATGTCCTCTTTTTTATAATGATACCTCAACATCACCAGGAAGTTACATTTATTTTTTGGAATTTCCTCTTTTTCTTCCTTCTAGATGTTTGTACTTTGACATCACTGTGAAAATGTTTTTCAGAGCCAAGATGACCCATTACTTCCCTAGAATTTCCCCTTCAAATTTAAAAAAAAATGACTCAATCTGTCATATTTAAAACACACCTCATAAAGTTCCATTTGCTCTGGTTGAGCAAGGTGCCCAAGTAGATAACACCTGTCCCTTGAGTGTCTGGAGATGGCTGGACTGTGGTGTATCAGTCATTTAGACCTGTCCTAACCAATTAGTTCACTTCAACTTTTAGAGTATTTATGATAGTGACATTTGCCAGTGGAGGTGGTTGAGAGTTTACTAATCTCTACAGACTTAATAACAGTTTACCATGAGAATGACTCTCACATCAAAATGTGGTACATATTTACTTTAAAATATAATTAGCAAGAAGGCACAAAGCAGCATGAGCTACGCATACAACCTATTCTATAGTTGACAAAATCCCAGTCCTCTGTACCTAAAGAGATTTGAACACAACTTTCATAAAAGGTTCATCTGGAGGCAGGAACACTATACAAACCTTACCTATAGTGATCACGCTTCAGGCTATAGGCTTACCAGATTGTTATACCTTCTTCATGAAGTGGGTTTGTTGGATTCTAAAACCTTTGATCTAATGCATCTGTCACAAAAACACTAATTTTACCAATAAGGCACCATCTCATCTTTGTTATCAAAGTTGTCAGTGTTGATGGAACATAAAGATATCTGAAGTACTTGTATTACAGCTATTTCTAGGGTGAACTTTTCTTAAATATGAACAGGCAACCCCCAAAGAGTGAGTTCCTGATTAGGATAACTGACTGCCCTAGAATTTAGCTTACAGCAAAATAATTATCACACTATCAAGGTGAAATGCTTTGCAGTTAAGTATATGGATGTCATATAGCCCTATTAAACCAATTCTTTATTTATTTAAAGTTTCATTTATTTTCATTTTGTCTGAAAGGCAGAGACAGAGAAAGATCTTCCATCCACTGGTTCACACCCTATCCAGGCTTGAAGCCAGGAGCCCAGAACTCAGTCTCCTACAAGGGCGGCAAGGATCAAAATACCTGAGTCATCAAGACTGTCTCTCAGGGTTCACATTTGTGTGGAGATGAAATTGTTACCAATAACTGGGCTCAAACCAGGCACTCTGATAAAAGATAATGCAACCGCCGGCACCGTGGCTCAACAGGCTAATCCTCCGCCTTGCGGCGCCGGCACACCGGGTTCTAGTCCCGGTCGGGGCACCGATCCTGTCCCGGTTGCCCCTCTTCCAGGCCAGCTCTCTGCTGTGGCCAGGGAGTGCAGTGGAGGATGGCCCAAGTGTTTGGGCTCTGCACCCCATGGGAGACCAGGATAAGCACCTGGCTCCTGCCATCGGAACAGCGCAGTGCGCCGGCCGCAGCGCGCTACCGCGGCGGCCATTAGAGGGTGAACCAACGGCAAAGGAAGACCTTTCTCTCCGTCTCTCTCTCTCTCTCACTGTCCACTCTGCCTGTCAAAAAAAAAAAAAAAAAAAAAAAGATAATGCAACCATTGTGCCAAACACTTGTCCTCATTTCCTTGTTCTTGAGGTATTCACACATGACCCCATTTAAGCTAAATCGACTTCATAGCACCTCATGCAAAGAGTAGCACTTGGGGCACTGGGAAAGAGAATGATGGCCAGGAGGTGGATTGCCCAGATATAAGGAGGCAGTTCCACAACTTGAAAGTCAATGATGGGGCTGGCGTTGTGGTGCAGCGGGTTAACGCCCTGGCCTGAAGCGCTGGCAACCCATATGGGTGCTGGTTCGAGACCTGGCTGCTCCACTTCCAATCCAGTTCTTTGCTATGGCCTGGGAAAGCAGTAGAAGATGGCCCAAGTTCTTGGGACCCTGCACCCGCGTGGGAGACCTGGAAGAGGCTCCTGGCTCCTGGCTTCAGATCAGTGCAGCTCCGGCCATTGTGGCCATTTGGGGAGTGAACCAACAGATGGAAGACCTCTCTCTCTCTCTCTCTCTCTCTCTCTCTGCCTCTCCTCTCTCTGTGTAACTTTGACTTTCAAATAAATAAATCTTTAAAAAAAAAAAAAAAGAAAGTCAATGATGAGGATACTATCCAAGTCCACTCAGCAAGCAGGGGCCTGAAGCTTATTCCTGGCAGCACAGTGTACACACTTAATGTGATTTCCCATCTTCCTCAGGGACTAGTTCTGCTTCTGACTGACAACTTCTGGAAATAGTGTTTTCTACTTTTTCTGTCATCTAGGGTCATAATCTTGATAAAGTTTTATCCCTGCAATATTCATATTCAGTGAATCATAAAGCCTGTCAATTCTTCCTTTATGGCATTTCTCTCCATAGCTTGTGGGGCCCAGAGTTACATGAAAATGCAAAATCTCCATTTAAAACACAAAAAAATAAAAATATGCCATCAAAGGAACTAAGTGATCTTTTCCATTGTCTTTCTCAATCAGTCATGATGGTTTTTTATTTATGATTTAATGTTCCACTGTCTCAGACATCAGGTCATGGTGGTCCCTTTCCTGTGCCATGTGCCATGGTCCTGTATCATGGTACCACTCCCACCAGCTGCTGGTTCACATTTCAGACCCCAGCTGGAGTACAGGATGCTCTCTGCTCCAACTCCCAGTGGACAGTGATCTGCATGATTGCCGCCTTCCTATCAGGACACGCTTAGTACCTAGACTGGGGAGAGCAAAAAGCTTACTCCCATGGAGTTGCTTATTGATTGCATTGGAGCTTTGACAGCTGAATCGAAGGCAGCTGCCTCCAGGTTCCACTGTGAGATGCCAAAGAACATGTATGTCCAACTCTAGTCTCCCCCATGCCTGTGCAAGGTCTGCTATGGGCAAAAGGAATGAATAGTCACTGGGTTGGAACACAGAGGAAGAAGTCAGGCAGGGCCCAGATACCAGAGAGTGGTGAAGCTGGTGGGGGAGAACCCGTTTGGGGACAATGGGGAAGCTGTGAGTGTTGGGACACAACATGAGCAATGGTGCTAAGCTCCTTGATTGTTCCATCAGGTTTTAGTCACAAAACACTTATTCAAAGAGAAAATTATCAAGAATTTTAATATGGACCCCACAGAGTATTAAATTCCAAGCATGGTCCTTCTAAGTGTGGGGCCCTTCTGGATGCAGGGCCCTATACATCTGATCACCTGCCCATGAAGCCTGCCCTGGGTATCTCCCATTATCCTTCAATTTCTTCAATCCCTGCTGTTACCCAGTGAACTCAGACCTGCATCTCTTCTCATCTGCCCAACACCAAAGCCCTCTAACTGATCTCTGCCATTGACCACTTCCTTGTCACAATTCCACAAATATGAGAGTACTTCAAAATTTTCATGGAAGATGCAATTGAAAGATGTTTATTTTGGTGAATTTTTAAAAATTCATACGATCAATTAATGGCATCCTGTGGTAAGAAGACTTTCTTAAGTTTCCTTAATTGCATTTATTACCCTTTGAAACTCAACTGCAATATAAACTTCCCAGTCATATACATCAATATTAGCCATTTGCCCTGCAAATTTTATTTCCTGCATACTTGCATATGGACACAATATCATTTCCACCACAATCCCCTTATGCCTCAAGATTGAAATGCAATATATCTCACCTTCCTAAGACTTTAGGAGAAATTTGTAAAGCCTGTTTACAATGGACCAGCTTTCTCTGGTCTTCTGCACCTGATCACAGTCTTCATGTATATTCATGCATTCCTTGCATCAACTGTCCTTAAGCTTTGGTTATTTTCAAATGTGCAATTCAATTAAGAATCTTGAGATGATAGCATTCTAAATTATACAGAGATATCCCTAAATACAATGACAAATGTCCTTGTGAGGCATAGAAGAGGACAAACAACAGAAAAAAAGGCTATGTGAAGATGGGTACAGAACACTCAGAGCCACTAGACTGAGGAAGAGGCAAAGAAGAGTTCTTCCCTGGAGTATCCTCAGGAATTCAGTTCAACCCAACCTTGATTTCAGATTTTTGTCCTCCAGGATCATGTGATAATGAATTTCTGTTGTTTAAACCACCTATCTTGAAGCAAATTTTTATGGCAACCCTAGGAAATGAATAGATGTCTCTTCCCCTGGGCTCTATGCAGATATTGGTCTCTATCACTTCTGTGTATCACTTCTGTATGAGTAGGATTTTTTTTATGTAAGAGGTTAAAAGGGACAACTGTCCCAGGCTCCCCTCACAATCTACACTATTTGAATTCTTTAAAACGTAAGTGCAGGGCTCGATGCTGTGGTATGGCAAGTAATGCCACTGTCTGCAGTGCTGACATCCCATATGGGCACCGGTTCAAGTCCTGGCTGCTCCACTTCCAATACAGCTCTCTTCTATGGCCTAGGAAAGCAGTAGAAGATGACCCAAGCCCTTGAGCCCCTGCACCCCTGTGGGAGACCTGGAAGAAGCTACTGACTCCTAGCTTCAGATCAGCGCAACTCCAGCTGTTGAGGTCATCTGAGGAGTTAATCAGTGAATGGAGGACCTCTCTCTCTCTCTCTTTCTCTCATTCTCTCTCTCATTCTCTCTCTCTCTCTCTCTCTCTCTCTCTCTCTGCTTCTGCTTCTCTGTAACTCTGCCTTTCATATAAATAAATAAATCTTTAAAATGGTAACAGAAAACTCCTCAAGTTCTGTCAAAAAACCAACATTCCAATGACACAATTCTTCAAGAATTTTGTGCTACCATAATAGCCACACATCTCTCTGACATGTTCTTAATTGAGCTTTTTATTTTCAGATCATTACAGATTCACACATGCAGTTCTTAGAAGTAATAGAGAGATCCCATGTACTCTTACCTAGTTTTCTCAAACACTCTGTGAAATGATAACACCATAACACAACCAGGGAATTGACATAAATAAAATCCACTGACTTTGTTTAGATTTTCCCACTTTCAATAGTGCCCACTTGTGTGGAGGTTTTCATCTTGGTAATTAGATCACCTGTTTTGTTCATGTTTCCACAACTACAATCAAGATACAGAACTTGTTGTTGCCACAAGGGCCCCTAAAATGGCCTAATATATCTATACCTACTTCTTATTTTTCCTGCCTTAACTCTGAGGATGACAAATTGATGAATCTCAAGAGAATTATAAAGAGTGAAAAAAAGTCAATGCTTAAAGATGGTATACTGGAGCTGGCATTGTTGCATAGTGGGTTGAGCTGCCATCTGCAAAGCCAGCATATGGGTGTCAGTCCAATTCCTGGTTGCTTGACTTCTGATCCTGCTACCTGCTAATGGCCTGGGAAAGCAACAGAAGATGGCCCAAGCACTTGGATCCCTGCAACCACATGGGAGACCCAGATGAAGCTCCTGGCTCCTGGTTTCATGTTCAGCCTGGCCCAGCCCTGGTCATTGCAGCTATTTGGAGAGTGAACCAACAGATGGAAGAATTCTCTATCTCTCTCTCTATCCCACCTTCTCTGTAACTCTGCCTTTCAAATAAATAAGCCTTTTTTTAAAAAATGACATACTGTATGGTTTGATTTCTGTAACTTCTTTGAAATGACAAAATTTCAGAGATGGATATAAGTTAATGGCTGCTAAGGGTTCTGTATTCTTTTGAAAGTTAGATTTCTTTGCACATTTCAGGAGGAACAATGACCTTGGTCAAGATGACCACTCCCACTACACCCTCCCTGACCAGGTTCATGACCCAGGTCCTCACCTGCTTGGCCTGCCTTGCCCTGACAGAGTTGCCATGCCAAAGAGTGGAAAGCAACCCAACCTCCAGGCCCATAGTTCCTGCCTGGATTGAGTGACTGCAGCAGGAAATGCCAGGATGGATCTGGATGTCACCTAGTCTGGATGTATGGAGAAAGCCTTGACCAATTCTTGTTGGCAGGGAGCAAAATCTTCCAGAAGCTTCCCTGATTCTACAGAAGACTCTTTCTGGAGATGCTAAGTCTTGTGACAGTAGCAGCAACAGTGACAATTTTAATGCCCAGGAGGAAAGCCCCAGAACTATCTCCAGAAAAGAGGGAAAATACCCACAATGGCATGCACAGGACTGGAGAAAGAGTCCCTCGTAGACATTTTGCTATTGCTGGCCTCTGACACTTGTCCTGAAAACATGCTGAACCTCCCCCTGACTTCTAAGAATGCCACTGTCACTGGCAGTGCTGCCTTTTGGACCCATTTATACGGAAGGCACTGCACACTGGATGCTCCTGTGCCTTTGCACCTGTGACCAGAGTGGATGGATAAGCAGCTCTGGTGGGTGGGATCTGATCTCTGTATCTTATTTGTACCAATTTGCTTGTACCAATTTCTGCTGGAACCACCAAGATTCCAGGCATTCCAGAAAGCACTCCTAACACCCTGAAGAATTCCAAATGCTTACTTTTGTGATTCAGAAATATCACTGGGAGCCAAAGTGGGAATTCAAGTTCAAGTTCAAAAACTGTCCTCTAGGTTACTAAAGAGTGAGTGGGAGGACTGTAGTAGCCCTTCAGGATGAAGATGTTCAGGCCAATCCAAATCAGAACTGCTGCCTACTAGAGGTCACCACCCTTAATTTCATCTTTATTCCAGTTGTGGGAATATTTACTCTTTACCATCAATGTGAGCACAGACACTTGACATCACTGAGTAAGGCTGCTGTTCAAGATACTCCTGTCCATGCTGATCAGGAAACTGCATAAGGACCGGGGTGCAGGGGTCGTCCTGAACTGAATGCAGGGCATTCAACTCTATCTTGTGACATGCTCAGCATTTGTTCTCCCTAAAAGCTTTGTTCCTACTTCCCATCCCTTGTGGTAGTGCTGAGTCTGGTCCATTAGTACTCAGATTTCATTTTGGAGGGCAAGGTTTGTACATCTGGTTAATACCACACATGTTCCTTGTGCTTCTGAATTATGTAAGGGGCAGGAGAAGGGTTGAATGGAAAACAAAGATGGGAAGGCATTTGGCCTAGGGGTTAAGATGCAGGTGCCCCACGTTGGAGTGCCTGGATTGAAAACCTGGCTCTCTGGCTCCAGACTCCAACTTTCTGCTAATGCAGACCTTGGGAGGCAGTAGTGATGGCTCAACAGTTCCATCACCAACACAGGAGACTTGGAGTGCTTTCCTGGCACATAAAATCAGCTCTGGCCCAGATACAGCCAATATGGGCATTTGGGGGTGTTCTCTCTCTCTCTCTCCTCCTATCTCTCTCTCTTTGCATTTCAAATAAATAAACATAATTAAAATGAAAAACTGCTGTGATTTATAAACATATTTTCACATAAAACTTGCATTTGAAAGAACATTCCATAATCATATTATGACTCAAAACCATTCTGTATAGCAAACTTCTTAGCAATTCAATAAACTTTTTGGGAAATCTTTTGTGTGTCTGACACTATTTCAGTGCCGGACATTTTCAGTTACTGCTTCAGAAAATGCTCAAAGACACCAAAGCAAGAAGCTCTAAATCACAATTACATATTAAATCTTTGGTGGGGAAAAACCTGTCATGAATAATAAGCTTTGATTCATATTCCATCTCCCTAAAGGAACTGGGAGAGATTGTGAGAGAATATGGCTTATGAATTAAGGGTTCGGAAGACGAAGCAGCTTAAACTGTTAAGGTAGAGATATTAAATCATGGGGCCCCTGGAATCCTGATAGAGGGTCAATGGAGCCGGGATAGCACATGCACCCAGTGGTGCATGGGGAGATGATGATGGGGCAATGACCTTCTGGACTGGACAGGGACAAAAAGAGTGACAGGATCAGGGTACTGCAGACCATAATTGAACAAAAATGAAGTCTCTGCAAAAATGAATCTTGAGAGCTTTATAAGACAATGCAAATGAGTTCTGGGATAGCTGGCAGCCTGGATGGATAAGCAGACATCTCACCAAAGTTTTGCATGCAAACCAGAGAAAATGAGTTTTATCTCTTCTATTAAAAGCGATACCAAACATCCTTCAAAACTCAAGCAAAATAAAGTGATCAAACTAAAAAGCTGTGGGGGAATTTTCATTGTTCTCATGTATAGGAAAGATACTGGCCTGCACAGACTAAACAACTTGCCAGAAGACACTTAACAGCCAGTAATAGATGATAGCAAGGATCCAAATTCCTCTGTCCCTGTCTGGCTCCAAAGCCAGCACTCACCTCAAGCCTTTCCAGGAATTAAACAATGATAGGGGCAGAGAAGGAGTGACTTGGAGATACAGAAGAGAAAGGGAATTGGTGAAGATGAAATTATCTTGATAGATATCAACTGAACCTTAAATTTCCCACTCCCGGTTTTTCAAAGTGAAGTGAGCAATTGCCCTGGCTTTGGCTTCATGAATAGAGATGGAAATTTTGACTATTGGATAGAACTCTACAAAATACCAGATGCTATATTTGAACAGAGCTGCTCTGGGTAAACAAATTACACTTTGAAAAAAATATGTACCAAGCCTCAGTGAGACCACAGCAATTCTACAGAAATTATTTCAAAATAAAAGTGCAAAACTTGAACAGCTCAGGGATTCATAAATACTCCTTTGTATTTAATCAGGATACAAGTTGAGATTGGCTTAGATGTGTTGCTTTTGTGGTTGGGGAGGTGGGAGAAAAGACACTTCAATGGATATTGACCTGGAACTAGAAATGCAGTTAATGAAACAATTTTTGATGAGTACGTTGATTCTAGCTCCCTATCTAGGTCACAGATATATCAAGGAAAGGCATGCTTGCCCATGAAATATTGCCAGGCTGCACAACTGGAAGATTGTTTAAGCTTCCAGTGTTTGCATCCTATTCATTGGTACCAGTGATTTTGAAAAAGTCCTATTAGGAAAAAGGTCCAACACATTAAAGAGAGTGTATACCACTACCAGAAAAAAGTACACAAAAAATGGCAGTAACACATGTGGCAGGTTTTGATTTATTATATCTGTTTGCTACTTGTATGTTTGTTTTGCTATTTGTATGTAAATCCCATCAGAATTGTATTCTGTGGTGTGTTCCTGAACTATGTGTAGTGATCATGAAATTCACCAGAGAATAGGTCTTATTGTAATAGCAACAATTGGATGATATTTTGTTGCCTGTATTCCCAACATTTGGCCTTTCAGAGCAAAGGATGCATTTTGTTTAAATGTAACTGGAGATGTTAACATTTAATAAAAATAATGTAGAGACAGTGAAACTGAGTTATAGACCTAAGCAATTATGCTTCAGGAAAACACAAACTTTGTTCAATGTTTGTGCAGTTGCTTCTTCTCTGAGGGTTTTCTGGTTGGCTTTTTATTTTTCTTTTTTAAAACAGAGTGTGGGCAGAAGAGTTTTTAGATGACTTACTGTGAAGTTTATTCACTGTTTGTACTTAGAATTAAATGTATATCGGGGTGTCATTACATTTTCCCATTTGTTCTGTGGCCATGAAAAACTTAAAGCAACTTCTCCCAAGGTCTGATAAAACACACACTTTAACATACCTGATAGACTATGTGTATATTATGTATGAAGTGTGTGTATGTGTGTGCGCACACACATCTGCGCATCTGTATGTACATAGGCTGATTCATAGCTTAACGATGATTTATAAAACTTTTAAAAAGATATTTGTTGGGGTTGGCACTGTGGTGTAGTGGGTAAAGATGCTGCCTGCAGTGCCAGCATCCCATATGGGTGCCAGTTTGTGTCCCAGCTGCTCCACTTCCAATCCAGCTCCCTGCTATTGGCCTAGGAAAGGTAGAGGAGGGTCCAAGTCCTTGGGACCCTGCACCCATATGGGAGACCTGGAAGAAGCTCCTGGCTCCTGGTTTTGCATCGGCCCAGCTTATTTGAAAGTTGACTTACAGGAAAAAAAAGACAAAGAGAGAGAGAGAGAGATCTTCCATGCACTGTTCACTCCCCAGATGGCTGCAACAGACCTGGCTGGGTCAGGCAGAACTCAGGAGCCAGGAGATTCTTCTGGGTTTCTCATGTGGGTGATGGGAGTCCAAATACTTGTGCCATCTTCTGCTACTTTTTACAGGCCATTAGCAAGGAGCTGGATAAGAAGTTGAGCAGCCAAGACACAAACCTGCAACCATATGAGATGCTAGCATCCTAGGCAGTGGCTTTACCTTTTATGCCCCAACACCAGCTCCTAAACCATTTACTTTGCCTACTGTCTTGTTCAGTATGCAAATGCTGTGCTATAAAATGTGAGACAGCTTTGGTTTCCACAGCACTATTTTGCCCTTTCAGGCAAGGCTGAAGTTTGAGAGGTCTGAATGCACATTGTGATGAGATTCCTGAAGAATTTTTAAAACCCACTTAATCCAACATAGATGTAAAATTTGACACTTGTACTCTTGCATTTATTATTCCATCTCTTTCTCTTATTTTTCTGCTATTTTTGAAGAGCTCAGCTAGTTCTGCCCATCTCACCACAGGTTTGAGTTTATTATCCAATATAACCATGTTTTAATATTTTAAAGTAACCCTACGTGCAGAGCTAGACAGCTTCTCCCTCCCCCTAACCCTGAATCCTATAAACCTTTTCCTCCATGATTCAGTTATTAACCACTATCTGACATCCTGCCATAATACTTAGCAACTTAAAAGAACCAAAAACAAACAAACCAAAACCCCTGTAATTTCTCAAGCTTCTGTGGGTTGGCTGGTCTCAGTAAGGCAAGTCTGCACCACATAGTATTGTCTGGAATCACTCATGTGACCCATAGAGCTGGGAGCTTAGCTGGGGCTGGACCAGCAATGTGACTTGACTCCTGTTTGGAGTCTGCTGAAGTGGCTAGAACGGTTTGCAGATACGTAGGCCCCAGTCTTTCTGTATATAGTTCCTTATCATCTAATAGCCTTTGTATGGTGATGATTCTCAAGAGAATGAAAATGGGAGCTTCCAGTCTGTTAAGTCTAAGCCTAGAGGTTATAAAGCATCTGCTCCACAGAATTCTATTGGTCAGCATGAGTCTCAGTGCCAATTTAGAATCAAGAGGAGGGGCTGCAGAAGTCATCTCTTGGTGATACAATGGCATGAGCTTACGGAAATGGGAGGTTTCAGGGGCCGGTACTGTGGCATCCCATATGGGCACTGGTTCAAGTCCCGGCTGCTCCACTTCCAATCCTGCTCTCTGCTATGGCCTGGGAAAGCAGTAGAAGATGGCCCTTGTGCCTCTGCACCCACATGGGAGACCTGGAAGAAGCTCCTGGCTCCTGGCTTCAGATCGGCGCAGCTCCAGCCATTGCAGTCAATTGGGGATTGAAACAAGGATGGAAGACCGACTTCTCTCTCTCTCTCCCTCTCTCTCTCTCTCTGTCTCTCCTTTTCTCTGTGTGTAACTCTTTCAAGCAAAATAAATAAATCTAAAAAAAAAAAAAAGAAATGGGAGGAATTGTCGGAGGCCATGTCTATATATAATCTAATACTCCACATACATAAAATGGTATCAAATGATCTATTCTACTTCACAGTGGGTCCAATTAAAATTCTGAGGCTTTTCACAAATTTTACATTTAGTAGTATTATGTAATCCTTATGTGGGGGACAATACAGATTATAGTTTTATACAAATTCTGTACCCACTGACAGGAGAATATTCTTTTCAAGTAAACAAAAGAGATAGGCTTTGAAGGGAAGCATGTGGGACTGAATCTTGGCTCTGGTTCTAAGAAGACTGTGGACAGTGTTCCTTTCTAGTCCTTCATTTTTCTCCTCTGAATTTATGGGATTATGAGAGTTAAGTGAGCAAGTATATATCAAATCCTGAGAAAGTGCCTGGCACACAGTACCTGTACAATAAACTTTTTTTTTTCTTTTGACAGGCAGAGTGGATAGTGAGAGAGAGAGAGAGACAGAGAGAAAGGTCTTCCTTTTTGCCATTGGTTCACCCTCCAATGGCCACTGCGGCCGGCGCATCATGCTGATCCAAAGCCAGGAGCCAGGTGCTTCTCCTGGTCTCCCATGCGGGTGCAGGGCCCGAGCACTTGGGCCATCCTCCACTGCCTTCCCGAGCCATAGCAGAGAGCTGGCCTGGAAGAGGAGCAACCAGGATAGAATCCGGCGCCCCAACCAGGACTAGAACCCGGTGTGCTGGCGCTGCAAGGCGGAGGATTAGCCTGTTAGGCTGCGGCGCCGGCCCAGTACTTGTACAATAGACATTAGCTTTTCTTTATTCTTGTTCTGAGGGATACTTTTTAAAGCTGGAAACCTTTTATTTAAGGGATACAAAGTTACATTAGCTTTTAAAAGACCAGTTATCATTACATATTATCTTGTGACACGGTAGCAACCACTTGCTTTCTACGTCCTGGAGCTGTGAATATCTCTGTATCTTTTGACACTTGCTGACTGCTTCTGCCTTCCTCGCCGCTGCCATGCACAAGTGGGAAGTGTCTTTATACTTTCACAGGTGGAACCTCTGGCTGATTAAGTCCACAGTGATTTACCATCTTTAAAAAAAACCCATATTATTAAGAAATACATTTTACAACATAACCCAGACACACACACAAGCACACAGACACTCACCTATAATGCAGTACAACTACTTCATGAACAGTGCCTATCCTCAAGTTATGCTATGAAGTCTTTTTGTTCTATTCCATTTCAGTGAACCAAAAACAACAAAATGTTGGTTGTGATCCACTGTTAGTGGTTTCATCACCTATGAGAGGGTCCTGAGCTGTATTTTATGGTTGATGGAGACACCGGATTTTCAGCACAGAAGCCGTTTCAAGTATGGTGCTGTAAGAGTATGATGTGTTCTTTCTATACAGGTTAATTCAACTACAGAGCAAAACGTTCTATGTCAAACATGGCCTGACCTCTACTCAAAGAGGATCACATAAATTGCTTCAGTTGGACAGAGGGACTTAAGGGGAGGCATGTGTCCAATACATATTGTTTTGTTTTGCTTTATTTGGGTACCATAATTAAGCAAGTGTAATCTTGTTTGTGGTTAGATGTAGATTAGCCCGTAATTCCAGCTTTATAATTTACTATCTCCTATTTCTGAGCAAACTGCTTAAACTCCATTTCAAGTTCTGGTCTTTGGATTTGTTAAAGTAATACATATGTAACATCTACTTTGAATTGTGAGAACAGATACATAAAGTCCCAGCAATGTGTTTGACACACAGAAGACACTCAATAGGTATTTCTTGTTTCCTCCCCGCTACCATGGATGGCAAATTCCAGATCCCATACCTACCATTACACTGTGTGTCTTAACATTTTTGGAGGTTAGGTAAGATTTGGTCTAATATCTACCAACAGCAAACCTACTATTATTTAATGCAACTTAATTTTTACAGCCATAGATGTTTCCAATATCCTATGTAATACTAGTCAACAGTAGTTATTACTTATTCTGGAATATGATCTGAATTATGAAATAATTTTGTGTTCTCAGGTCTTGTAGGGTAAGATTTGGATTTCTGGTGTAGTAACACCAGAGCAAACGTGGAACAATCTCTTAACCTAGGAGAAAATCATTTTTTGACGTGTGGGTAATCATTTAAACGAACAAAAATGAAGCATAAAATGCAAGCACTACTTTTCTTCTCGGACCTAGCACTGAAGTGTTGCCGGAATTCTGATGCCCAGATAGGATTTTCACGGGCAGTCAATCTTGCTTCCACGAAGCAGTTACAAGACAGTTGCTGTCTTGTAAGGCTGACAGGACCATGGACCTTGCCATCCATCCAGCTGCTGAGTTTGGGCTTTTTTCAGATCTGAGCCTGTGTGTGTGTGCGTGCGTGTGTGCACAGGGAGGGAGTTGGTCCCACATGTCTTCCCCCTCCTGCGGTGTGACCCCAGCAGGCAGCAGACCGGGCCGGTCCCACGTGGCAGGTCCCCATAGCTCCAGGCGGGGTCCTGGGCGGGGTCCTGGGCAGGGGGCGGTGCCGCAGGGCCCCTCCTCGGCTGCCCTCCCTGCCCTCCGGCCGGCCCGCCGCCCGCTCGGTCCTCCACCGCCAGGGGGCGGGCGCGGCCTCCCGGCGGCGGGGGCTCATTGGTCGCAGCGGGGACGCGTAGGAGGAGGCCCAGAGGCGAGCAGGCTTCCTCCGGGCCACTCGCCGGGGTGAGGGGCAGCCGGAGGAAGCCGGGGGAGTCGGCAGCGCGAGCTGGAGGCGGCGGCCGTTCCCGTCGGCCTCCGGCACGACTGACCGCGGAGAGGCCCGGCGGCGGGCGGGAGGCTGGTGAGACGGGCGGGGCGGCGGGCCGAGCCTCGGCCGCGCTCCTGGGCGGGATGGATGGAGGGGGGCCAGCGCAGGCGGACGCCACCCTCGCCCGCGGCTCCGCTCGCCCCGCGGCGGCCGGCGTGGCTGAGGCGCGTCCCGCGGTGGGAGGGCGCAGGCAGGACGGCCGAGCCCGGGCCACCGCCCCGGCGCGGGCAGCGGCTGCCCGGCGCCCCCGGGGCCCGGCGCAGGGCGGGGCGGTGTGTGCACCTGGTGCAGGGTCCCGGGGGTCCCAGGTGGGCGCCCCGGGCCCGGGCCGGCCCCCTGGAGCGCGCCGGGGCGGGAGCGGGGCGCGCCGTGGGCTCCGGGCCGCGGCGGGGACGGGGCTGGCGGTTGGTGTGAACTCTCGTTGGGGGGTGTAGACCGGGCTTGCAGAAGTTGAGCGGGAGGCACTTTTTTGTTTTTGCAGACCAGCCCCTCGGCGCTCGGTGTCGCAGATGCACGTACTCTGTGCTTGCCCTGTGGTTTGCTCCTGTGCCCGCAGTTCGGAACCGTTAGCGCCCCTAAGCAGTAACGCCTGACACATCGAACATTTCAGATCTCCATCTGTGATTGTTTCGGGTGTTTTCTTCCCCTTCCTACTTAAAAAAAAATACTATTTTTCCAATGATGCGAAACTGCTGGTTAATTCAAAGGACTTTTTTTTTTTTTCCTTTTTGTGTGTCAGATACAGGTGGATAAAATGACTCTGAATAGTCTTAGGTTGTTTCCTGTCTGGTAGGCGTCGTGCCAAATTAATTCTCACAGCAACTGTGTGAAAAAGCCCTTTAGTCTGTCTTCGCCATTGTTACAGATGAAAATATGAGCTCCCAGAGCGAGGGAGTAGGATTGAGGCTGAGAGCAGGTTCCCAGACCCTGTGGACCTATGACCGCATAGTGGTGTATGATTAACGTTTTTCAGGTATTGGGAAATACACTGAGCGCCATACCGTGCCTTGTGGAGTACAAAGGGATCACTTAGGAAATAAAAGTTAATGACTGAACGAATGCCACTCAGCGGAGAAGTTGGCAGAATCACCAAACTGCGCATCTGGTTTTGGTCGCATTGTTCACCTGTCCTCTTTCTAGACACCCAGCACCAGCTGTCAGTCTCTTCTGAGTTTACTGGCTGATTTATAAGTGGCTATTTTTTCTTTTTTCCAGGCTTATATAGGTGTTGGGAGCTTTGTTCCATAGATTCATGTAATATTTTCTGAGCTCATTAAAGGCTAGCATTTCGATGTAGGAAAAAATATAAAGAGGTGGATGTAATTTTAAAAAGTTTGGTAGTTCTCAAACTGGGGGACTCTGAAGCACCTGTGGAACTTTATACAAAGGACAGGCCAGGTTCCCCAGCATCCCCATTGTAGTTACTATGACCTTCAGAATCAACTTAAGGATCTATTCCAGTTACAAGTTTTAATGGAGGTTGCTACCATAAGCATTGCTAGCTATTTAGTACTTAATAACTTATGAAAATACCTTGCAAAGAAAAGGATAATTGGAGAGAGAGTCAAAGGGAAAAAGGTGACTAAATGACAGAAAGTAACATTTGCTGGGGGATCATAAGAGTCATATTTTTCACCATCTAGTTTGTGTTTTAAATTGTCTCATTTTTATTTTTTTAAATAATATTTTTAAAATATGAGGTTTAAGGTACCTGAAGTGTGCCAGTAATTATAGGCATCATGGATCCTATGAATAAAATGACATGGGCCCCCATCAAGCTATTTTATTTCTTCTAGTGCAGTGAGTCTTTAATAAGCTTTTTTTCCCCCATCTTTTTTTAACTTGAAAGGTGCAAGACCCAAAAAGAAAAAAAAAAAAAAATTGGTGTAGGACTCACAGAAATCCATCTGGCTCAGAGCTTAGTACAACAGCAGATACCTGTTTTGAGTTTAGTCCAGGGGAAGTCTTGTCCTGGGGATCAGAGAACTCAGATCTTAGGCACTAGGTCTGTATTGAGTCCTTGTGAATGGCATTGACCAGATTGATTACTGTCATGCCCTGCTTCACTAGCCTTTTTGAGGAAACTGAACAGGGTGGTTTCCAAGATCTTTAAACTTTAAATGGTTTTGTGATTTTTTTAACTACTGAAATAAAATCAGCTGGCTGCATGTATATCTATATTTGTATATATACATATATGTATATATGTCTCAGGAGAAGAAATTTTAAGTGTTGCAATCAGTGTCCACTGTGTAGCCTATTAATATTTCATTCTCTTCATTGGCCTATTACATTTGATTGAAGCAGTTCTTATATTTCTTACATTGCCCTTTTTTCTAATCTCACTTATCTGCTGTTCATGATTTTTCTAGCTTCACTTTAGTGAGTTTTTAATTTCCAATTTTACTTTTTAAATTTAATTCATATAACATAGAATTTACCTCCTTTTATTTTATTTATTTATTTTTTGGACATTACTTCCATGGTGCAAGGGTACGTTGAATGTGTTTGAGTTGAGAGCAGGCATGTAAGACCTGGTCATTTGGGTGCCTTGAAGTGGGTGCATAGTACCACACTAGAAACACCACAGCGTTCCCAGGATTTATCCCACAGTTCTTCTTCTTCTTCTTTTTTTTTTTTTTTTAGATTTTTTTATTTATTTGAAAGAGTTACAGAGAGAGGCAGCGACAGAGAGAGAGGTCTTCCATCCACTGGCTCACTCCCCAGATGGCCGCAACAGCCGGAGCTGTGCTGATCTGAAGCCAGGAGCCAGGAGTTGAGGTAGTCCAAAGCCAGGAGCCAGGTGGGTTCAGGGGCCCAAGCACTTGGGCCATCCTTTGCTGCTTTCCCAGGCACATTAGCAAGAGGGCAGCCAGGACTCAAATGGGTACCCATATGGGATGTTGACACCACAGGTGGCAGCTCTACCCACTACACCACAGTGCCAGCCCCAACTTCGTTACTTTTTTTATGGCTGAATAATGTTCCATTGTATATTCTGATATATACCATTCCATGTGTATTATCTCATTGACATACCATATTGTGTTTATTCATTTGTCCACTGATGGACCCTGATGAGTTTCTGTGTGCTAGAAAGTGATATGAACATCTCCAGCATAATGTCTGTTCTTGAAATGAATTTGATTATAAATGTGGTAGGATTTGTTAAAGTAGTACCGTGGTACCAGGGATAATATCTGACAAAGATACCATTCATTTCCTGTAGTTATGTGGTCATTGAGTTTTGAAAGACTTATGGTCAACAAAAATGAGTTTTTAAATTGATTTAATTAAAACATTTTTTGGACTGGTATTGTGGCATAGTAGGTTGAGACACCACCTGTAACCCCTATGGGTGCTGATTTGGGTTCCAGGTGCTCTGCTTCTGAACCGGGTCCTTGGTGATGCACCTAGGAAAGCAGTGAAAGATGGGCTTAAGTATTTGGACCCTTGCCATTCTCATGGGAGACTTGGATGAAGCTTCTGGCTCCTGGCTTCAGCCTGGCCCAATGCTAGCCACTGAGGCCATTTGGGGAGTGAACCAGCAGATGGAAGATCTCTCAATGTCTTTCTCTCTCTCTCTCTGGGTGTACATGTGTATATGTGTGTGTGTGTGTGTAACTTGCCTTTCAAATAAGTAAATAAATCTTTAAAAACATTTCATGCTGGAAGCATCTTATTCTACGGTTTGGAAACAACTGCTGTTTTGCGTCCAGTTGTTAAGGATGGAAATATTTCATCCTTGTCCTCTGAGCAGAGGGAGCCACTGTTTTCCGCCCTTTCTTCATGTAGGTTTGACTGGGAATTATGACTGCTTGTGCATTTAGTTACTTCATGAATGGTATGTTCACTATTTGAAGAGCATAAATGGAGTGGAAATGTAGGGGGATTCTTATTTATTTATTTAGGAACCAGAGAGAGAGCTCCCATCCACTGATTGACTCCCCAGAGGCCTGCAGTGCCCTAGGTTGAGCCAGACTAGAGCCAGGATCACAACCCGGGTCTCCATGTGGGTCCCAGAAACCCAATTATTTGAGCTGTCACCTTCTGCCTCCCAGGATCTGCATTGGCAGGAGGCTGGAGTTAGGAGATAGAACCAGCTATCAGACCCAGGATGCAGACATCTGAACCACTAGGTTAACTGCCTGCCCCGTGTAGGGGAATCCTTAAGCATTTATTTGGAATAGGAACATACAACTTCTGGTATAATTTAAAATAGTTGTGAGATTATGTGAGGTAAGACAGCAGCTACCCTGGATATGCACTTGTGCCTTTAACCTTTCCGTTTTCCAGCAATTCATGAGCTGAACAGCTCATCCCTCTCTGTCATTCTTCCTGGTAATATCCTCTGTCCATTTATCCCACCCTGGGTGTTGCCCTGGAGAGTTTAGGTAGTTCAGATCACAACTTTTTAAATGAGCAGAGAACTCTGAAGGCGCAGGCAACAGTGGGTGGCATTTTGTAGCATTCCGCATTGTCTTCTATTTTGGAAATGTTTGTGCTCTGGGTTACAGCGATCTAATCACCTTGTCATTTCTTCAACTGCATTATAACTTGTAAATCAGTTCTCTGGTGGCTGAGAAAAACTGCAAGCAAACATCAGGGTAATTTCCAGTCTAGTACTTGGTTTTACCCATTGCCAACTGGAGTTCCTTCTTTATTCCTTACCACCTTTTCCTCACTTGCTCTTCACTGCCTGCCTCTCCTTTTTCACGCCCACAGGAGACCTGGCCTGGAGGTAGGCTGATTTCCTTTGCTTGTTAGGGAAAGAATGAAACTCCTCACCTCATGAATTTGACTTTTGGGCTTTGTTGGCCTAGATCTGCCTTGGCTCCCCACCCCACCCTTCCCTGGCCTTCTCAGTGTGTTTGGGTTGCCTTGCTTTATTTCTGAAGTTCTAAGATCCCAGCGGGAATAAAAGTCACCCAGGGAGCTGTGAAAGGTGCCAGAGTTTTAATCCCCACACCTAGGGATTCTGATCCTCCAAGTCTATGGTTGGCTCAGGAATTTGCATGCTAGTAATTCAGCTATCCATGCTGTTGTAATTATAATTTCATAGAATCTTTATTGCCATATTTTGCAGCTACACCATTATCTTATATACTATCAGAAACAGAAATGTGGTTGAAAGCCTTACTTCAAATTTAGATAGGTTAAAATGAGGGAAGCAGTATGTATCTTTTTTTTTTCTTTTTCAAGATTTTTTAAAAAATTTATTTGAAAGGCAGAGTTACACAGGCAGAGGCAAAAAGCGGGGGGAGGGGGGGGCTTCCATCTGCTGGTGCACTCCCCAAATGGCTGGAGCTGGGCCGATCCAGAGCCAGGAGCTTCCTCTGGAGTCTCCCAAGTGAGTGAAGGAGCCCAAGGACTTGGGCCATCTTCTACTGCTGGATCTGAACTGGAGCAGCTGGGATTCGAATGGGCACCCATATGGGATGCTGGCATTGCAGGTGGCAGCTCTACCTGATATGCCACAGCACTGGCCCCAGCAGTATGCATCTTAAAATCAATAAATAGGGCCCGCACTTTGGCGCAGTAGGTTAATCCTCCACCTGGGGCTCTGGCATCCCATATGGGCACCGGTTCTAGTCCCGGCTGCTCCTCTTCCCATCTATCTCTCTGCTATGGCCTGGGAAAGCAGTGGAAGATGGCCTAAGTCCTTGGGCCCCTGCAGCTGTGTGGTAGACCCAGAGGAGGCTCCTGGCTCCTGGCTTTGGATCGGCGTAGCTCCGGCCCAGTGTAGCTCTGGCCCTTGCGGCCATTTGGTGAGTGAACCAGTGGACCGAAGACCTTTCTCTGTGTCTCTCCCTTTCACTGTCTGTAACTCTACCTCTCAAATAAATAAATAAAAAGCAATAAATAAAGGTCTTTAGGTCCTGTTAAGTTAAATTGTTATTATGAGGCATAGGAGATAAGAGATAAAAGGGTTCATGTCACATTGATATCAGTTACAGCGTGGTCATTTGATTTCTTTCATTTCTGGCTTTGTCTGGTAGAGGGCTAACCCTCAGTCATTAACGCCAGCTCCTGAGTCCTGCACATGGACCCCAGTCACACAGCATCCTGGATGGAGCAGTGTTAAGGTGTAGGGCAGTAGTCAGGTAGACACCAGATCTGTGGCAGGAAGCTTGAACACTAGCTGGCCACACATGGAGAAATGCTGGGGTGGCTTGTTGGGTATTGAGGGAGAGTTTCTGTGGGGTAGAACAGAGCTTTCCCCATTGAGGATTCACGAAGCTTCTTTCCCTGGTAGAGAAAGCTGCTTAGCTGTGTTAGGTTTGGGGAGACAGAGCAAAGCACATGTCTGCTTAGTGTTTAATCCCTCGTGCTGGAGATGGAAGTGTTTCAGACATCTGAAATCTCAAATTTCCGAAGAGGAAAAGACCTCCAGGTCTCTTGAGCACTAATTCACATTGATTGAAGGATTTGTACCTGCAACTCTTTAACATTGAGGTGAATCATGTTGAAAATGCTCTCAGAATGTAGTGTTTGTGGTTCGTCAGGGTTGGCTGCTCCTCCTTCCTGTTAGTATTTGGGGCAAAGTTGGTCTGGGTGGGGGGAGGGGGGACTGTTAAGATTGAGCCAGGCACCTTCACTAACTTGTTTGTAACAGAAGGGACAAGTGGGTATTTGTCAGTGTTGGTTCTTCAAAGAGTAGAGTTTTGTTTAAGCTGCTGTAGATCAGATAGAATGTTCTCAAGTGTTGCCTTCTCCATTCATTGTCAGGATAACAGTATGGAAGGCAAGGTATAGTAATTTATAGTGGATTGTGAAGGAAAACTGAATCTTCACAGTATAATCCTAATCTCTTTCATATCTAGAATTGATTAGCATTCTAGGGGGAAGTTAAAGAAACTTTAGCATCATTTGTGCTTTTCCACAGTATACTTCTAATATTTCTGTTTCCTAACTACGCTGAGAGATTAGTCAGTCGTCTTCTAAATATAATTTCAGTGTGCTGCTACTTAAGACAATTAATAAGAAAAACCATAGGATGTTGATTCTGGTAGCTGTTAAAAATTCAGGCATGTAGATCATTAGTATCCCTCTCTTCCCAAGGTTTCAAGAGAATGTTAAAAATGTATTCTAAGAGACTTATTGGTACTATGGATCTGTGATTTAAAAGTTTTTGCTCTGTTGTTTGCAGTCTCACCTTTTTTGGGGGGCATTTTGCACAGTCGATACATTTATATCATTTTCCTCCGTGATCATTTGAAAAATTGGCTGTCCTTAGCTCTCTAGAATTCTTAGTGATCACCTCCCCCTACCCTACCCACACATGTTGGTTTTACATTGGTTGTTTAAAAACTTGGATTATTTTTTTAGTTAGTCCTTATGTCACCCTTAAGAGCTCTATAACAAAAGTGTGTGTATATTAAGATGGTAGATTCTTTTAAAAAGATGCATTTTCTAGGATTTATTTAATATTAACAAACAATTAAATCAGAAGAAAATACTACAATTTATACTCCATAAATGTAGAGGATTTGTAGGATTTGATATGAGAGTGTATGGTTAGCATTAAATAGTTTCTCAGGTTATTAATTGGACTTCTTTTTTATCTTTTAAGCATTCTGTGTTAAAAACACCAACTCCTATGAAATTAACATTTATAGAGATAGCAGCTCAGGTTTCATGCTAGATATTTACATGTTAATATTCTTTCCAGTGAATGCAGCCCTCTCAGCCCTTTCCATTGTTTATTTTAAGAAGTAGCCAGCCTGGCAGGATGTGTGTATGGTGGCATTTGGGTGAGATGGGGTGCTTGATGGCACTCTGTGTCTACTGCAGTAGTAACTTGTTATTAAAGAAAGTTTTTTTTTTTTTAAGGTTAAATATTTGACATTTTAAAAGTTGATCAGACATCAGATTCACAGGTCCAGCACCCTTTATTTAAGCCTTTCTCCCATGAACACCTGAATAAAGGAAGTATCAAAGTAACTTTATAGTTAATGAAATGGAGTGTGGAGAAGATTAATTTTTATCCATTTCTTTTGTAACTCCTGGGACTGACTGGGAGACATTACAGAGTATAGACTTACTCTGCCTTTGCTGTGCAGATGGACAGCTTCAGCCCACAAGGAGGGAAGGATTTTTTTTTCCCTTCCTTTTAAAGAAGATCCGTTCTGTGTTTTCTCACAGAATATATACTGCTTTCCCTGGGGAGCAGTTGATTATGCAAATGTCTTATACAGCATAGGATTTAGGATCATTTAACCTGTCCTACTTCTGAAGTAACACTTCTAAGATGACCCATAGAAGCCATATGAAATTTAAGTATCCTGCAAGGAGCCCAGCAAAAAATTTCAGACTGTTAAGATGTGGTTACAAAGGTTCTATTCTCCCCTCTTTTTAAAATTTTATTTTAAAAAATTGTTACTTCTCTTTATCAGGAGTTGGCAAATTACTTCCCCAAGGCCTGTACGACCGACAACCCAAGATTGGGTTTCACATTTATAAATGTGTCAAAAAAAAAAAAAAACTCTAATGAAGAATTAATTTTCTGACACATGAAATTCTATAAAATTCAAATTTCAGTATCCATAAACGAAGTTTTATTGGAACATAGTTGAACGTGTTGCCTATGCTTGCTATCCAGCTGGGACTGCTGAGTGGCATAGCTGCAGGAGATTGTGTGGTCCGCAAAGCCTGAAGTATTTGCCGTCTGGGCCTTTGTGGAGTATGTTTGCCAACACTTGTATCATATTTACCTAAATGTAGCCATTTACTGCAAATAGTGTTTTTAAAAATACCTTCTTGTTTTGTAATTACAACATCATAGTAACTTACTTTAGGGACTGGTACCATTCCTTGGATTTCAGTATTTTCTCATTTTCCTCTTTTACTTTTAATGCTCTTGTGATAAACATTTAAATTTTTGCATTCAGATCTTGTCTGTATTCAACCGGGTTCTATCTAGCTATAGATATATATTCTTCATAATATATATGTAGCTGGAACTAGGTCTATGTATATGTAGGTCTGTCATTTTATATATATTTATATATGATTATATAAATATATGTGATTATATATAAATACATATTGATTTTATACATACATAATATATACATTTATTATAAGGAGTTGTCTCAACAGTTAGGGAGGCAGAGAAATCCAGGATCTGCAGTTGCTTGCAAGCAAGTGACTCAAAAAAACTGCTGATATAGGTCCAGTCTGTGTCCGAAGGTGTTCTCCCAGCTTGAAGACAGGCAGAAAGCAAACTACCCTTAACTTTCTTGTTTCAGAAATGCCTTTGCAGACCGACCCAGCATAATGTTTAACCAAATACATAATTAGTACTCTGTGGCCCCATCAGGTTAACATGTAGAATTCAGCATTGCATCTGTTACATCTGACTCTTTGTACTTTGACCTATTTTTCATAGTACTCTTAAAAAGCGCCAGCCCACAGGAATATTAGTAGAATAATCTGAATTTACTCCATTGGTTCTGCTAAAATTGTTAGTGCCCAGTAGTGGATTAAAGTTGGATTGAATTGACTGATCATACCTCTACCTTTATGCAGTATAAAGTGTAGTGTTTTCTTCTGATTCAACTGTTCATTAAGAGTAAATAAATCAATGAGGTATATTCCTGTGGTTACTTTGTATCATTTCTGTCTGGGTGATTCTAAGGTACAAGCTTAGTCATTTTGACAAACTAAAACTCTGGAGCACCGACTTTGTAGTAGAGATGAGCAAGTCCCACGGTATGAGGATTTGGGGTGCTAGTGGAGGCACTGTTCTGTCCAGGTCTCACACCTAAGTGTGTGTGCAGGTTGGGAGTTTATTGTCCCGGGACATCATGGTGGCCCTAATCCAAGGACATTCAGATAGATGACTGTGCACCTCACATATTAGCAAACCGTTTGAGTTCAGTCGTGTATAGATTTACCTAAAACACTGAAACTTGTTTTGGCCTCCATTACACTTTTTGGAGCAAGCTGTTTCATAAATGTACTTGCTCAAGTTTTTTTTGTTTTGTTTTGTTTTTATTTTCTTCTGTCTTAAATATACCCTCTTGCCACTAATACTGTTGGTAAATGGCTTTAATTTCTATCTTGCCATCTTTTGATGAATATATGTAAGAAAAACTGTCAACACCTTTACTGCTGCCTCTAGGTTAGGGTTCTGAATTTCTAGTAGAGGCTTTTTATTCCTGGACCTGTTCTATCCCTATTTGATTGTTGTTGGCTCCCCGGGAGGTGTCATTAACTTCTTGCTTCACCCTCTCCTACTAAGATTGTCAATATGTAAAAATTTTCTTTTGTTTTTGAATGTCTTCCTGAGAAGACAAGTAGGGGATGCTTTGGAATTAGCATGTCATAAGTATGCTCCAGGATTTGCCCTCAGATACATTCACTGCCCATTTATGCTGATTTATACTCAAAGATGCCTTGTGGCTGAGACTTCACTTGAGTGAAAAAAAACAGGTTTATTTATTTAAAAGTCAGAGCATCAGAGAGAGAGAGAAGGAGAGAAAGAGAGAGAGAGAAAGATGGGCACAAATGCCAGGGTGAGCCAACCAGACTGAAGCCAGGAGACAATCTCCATCCTGGTCTTCCACATAGATAGCAGGGACTCATGCAGTTGGACATCTTCCACTGTTTTCCCAGGCACATTTCACATGAAGCTGAACAGCCAAGACTCAAACCAGTGCTCTGTTAGGGAATGCTGGTGTCACAAAAGCAGTGGCTTTAACCCACTGTACCACTGTGCTGGTCCATGATGAGCTTTTAATTTAGAGAGTCTACTAAATGTTAATTCTCTAAGAAATTTTAATAGAACACGGTTTTCTTCAGCTTGACAGAGTTGCTTATTTTGTGGTCTTAGTAGTGATGAGTGTAGTTACAAACTTAAGTGACAAACTTAGGTGATAGATGTATGAGACAGTGATCGTAATTACACAGCTTTGGCCACAAAAGGAAATAGCAGATGTCCAGTGCCCAACAGCTTATCACACTTTCAAAGGAATTTCCCTAGATCCCCACTCAGAATAAGACTAAAGATGTTTTAGAATAGTAACCAAGAGGTAATGTGTGTGTTGTGATAGCACAGTTCAGTTTAGCTGAAATCAAAAGAGGATTTACAACCACGTGAGAGTTTCATTTGCAAAACTGAGGAATTTCTTCCTGCAGTCATGAGATGGTTTGTGGGTACTTTAACGTCTCTTGTTCCTTTTAGTATTTTCCAAGCCTGGCTAAGTAGTTAAATAGTTAACCGTGACATTTCCTGTTATGTGGAAGTATTCAGATAACAAAGGAAAACAAAAGCAGTAATGCAGAACTCAGGTTAAGGGTTGATGCTTTCTTCAGAGTAGATTGTATGGAAGATGGGGATCTAGTATAAGAGCCTTGCGCCTTTGGGTGATGGCCAGACCCCTCTCCCTGTTGATTCCAGTCAGAAAGAAAACCATGGCTCACTTTGCTTTCTCTTCCTTCAGAAGTGTGCCATTGTTTACATTTGAAGCAGTCTGGGCATTACATGGACACTGACATCTAAATATAACCTAAAGTAGAAATAGGTGTTTCTGGTTAATTTGCTTCGTTAAAATTTCCTTTTGAATTCAGTTTCCTTACAATAGCAGTTGACTTTGAAATCTGTGTAGCTAAACTTTAACATAGCTTTCCCATCAAACTCATTAACTTTTTCATTTTGTCTTTAAAATTTCACTGATCTTAAACACACATACACATTGAGGGTTTTTTTTTTTTCCTGTGTCTATTTCTTCGTGATTTTACAATCATTTCAAAGAACAGTTTCTTCATTTGTAGTATAGAATTACTCTGTTAATAATGATGATGGCTGGGATATTTAGAATTGCACTTCTATACTTGTGAACATACTGTTTTACAAATTTAAGTTCAAAAATAATAGTTAAAAAAAGAATTCAAAAAAACAAAAATATAAAGAGGAAGAGGGGACTCTGGTGTTAAAATAAGATGACTTTTTTCTGAGTGCCCATCATGTACAGGAGTGAGCCTGCTGACCTAAATTCTAGCCCATTTTCTGCAAATAATTTGTTCTATGACTAGATAAGCAGCTTAACCTCTTTTTACCTCATCTGCAAACTGAAGGTTTGGAACTAAATACTGAAAGTGGCTTACAGATGCATAGTCACTGAGAATAATAATTGCATGACTGATTGATGGCATGTTTTTTTTTTAACTAGACAGACAGACTGATCTCCCATCCACTGGTCCACTCCCAGTAAGTACCTACAACTGCTGGGGCTGGGCCAGGAACCCATGAGCCTGGAACTTAATATGGGTCTCCCACATAGGTGTCAGGGACACAGTGATTTCAGCCATCACCTGCCTCCTCTTAGGGTGCATATTAGCAGTTGCCAGGGTCAGGAGCCAGAGGCAAGGCCAAGCCCTGCCACTTTGATGGCAGGTTTCTACTCATTTGTTCATTCAGCTTGGGGAGCTGAGATGCAGCAGTGTAAGACGCTGACCCTCCTTGGAGTTTTATGGTCCAGTGAAGGAAACAGGCTCAGTGAGTTTTTTACTAAATGTCAATATTGGTAGAATACTTAGAAATGTCGTGACATTTATTTAATTAGTTTAATATATGTACTCCAAATCAAACTCAATCTAGGGAACAGTGTTTGTTCTAGACTTAATGATGTTTGCCTTTTCTTTTGATTTTTAGGAGCTTATTTAATGAAAAGTGCCATACACTGAAAAACCAAACATGAGGGTAGCAGGTAAGACATTTAATTCGGTAGAAATAATTTTGCTTTTTGTGTAACCTGTTTGTTTAGTAATGACAAAGGGAGAGGGTAAATAATTTTTTTTCTTTATTGAGTGTAAAGCTGAAATATAACTTAACAAGGTAAATAGTTTTTTCTGTATTGAGTGCTAAGCTGAAATACAACACATTAAGCAATTTTTAGCATTCTGATTTTTTTAGGTTGTCAGCAAATCGCAATTGGACATCTAGTGAGCATTAAGTAAGTTTCTTTGGACAAACCTTTTGTTGAAATTATGCCAAGTAATTTTTGTATTTATAGTCTTTTAAAAAATTTTATAAATTAAAAAACTTATTTGAAAGAGAGAAACAGGCACAGAGAGTTCCTGTCCGCTGGTTCAGTACACAAATGACTGCAGTGGCTGGAGCTGGGCTGGACCAGACCAAAGCTAGAAGCTGGAAAGTTAATCTGGGTCTCTGAGGAACCCAGTTACTTAACTGCCACTACCTAGAGTTTTAATTGATAGGCCTAATGTCCATGCCTGTATTCCCAAATGTTGATCTTATTTGCTTTATATATATATATATATATATATATATATATATATATATATATAATTCCGTGTGTGTGTGTGTGTGTGTGTGTGTGTATATATATAAAATGTATATGCTATTCTGTATATGGAATATAGGGAATATGGAATGATTTTTAAAACCTTGGAGGGCTGATTTTTGTTTATGGTAAATGTTCTATCTTGTAGAGATAAATGACTTAAAGTTTAAATCTCAAATAAGTATTCACTTAAAACTAGTGTATATGAAAGATTCGGTAAAATATATGTCTTTCTCAGTATTTGTCAGTTCAATCTGCCTAAGTGAGGCTGTTTGTTTATTAGATTGTATGTTATAGTCAATTTATTCCTTAAGCAGTGTACTGGAGGAGGAAATTGAAAACTCTCATTGGGTGTTCATAGTACTAAATTAATTATGTCTAAGCATTATGGAAAGATCTGTATGTGACTGCAGGGGCTGATGCCTTCTTCCTACCTGTACAATAGAAGTACACTGCATTTCCCCACTTCTAATGCAGCCGAAGTCCAAGAATTTCTTTCCATAGAAATTTCTACTGTGTGATCAGTTGTACTTCTTCAAAATCAAGATAGTCTTTCTATAATATAATGTAATATGTAATACATATATTAATATATAATTAGTATAATATAATATCATTATCTCACCAGTAAATCAAATTATTTTCTTGCGAGATCCTTTCTGAGAAATGCCTGAAGTCAAGGTGGTATCTTCTTCCTTTGGTCACAGTTGTGTAGAATAAGATGCAGTTGATGAAACATGATTATTAAACTGAGATAACTTTGTGTTGTTAACAATGGTTTTGTTGAAATCTGAAAAACTGGATCTCTTTGCCTTGTTTAAGTAGTTTTTAAAGACAAATATTTCCAGAAACCTGCAGCTTGTCTGTGGTGTGGGGAAAAAAAAAAAAGCTTTGGTTTTTTCCTTTTTCTTTTACTCTTTTGTTGATCTTTGTGTAGCAGATTGTGGTATCATGTTTCCAATTGATTTTTTAAGCACTTAGTTAAGTATGGTGGTTTGAAATTATCAAAAAGTTTCTCAAATAATTCTAAATTCCTTCTAGTGGAAATTAACTTTCTCATCTAGTCCATTTCTCTGATTTTGACAATTGATGTCCAGGTTAATTGATAGGTAATTATTTACTCACCTGTCATTTTATATTTGGAACTGTTTCTAGCATAGGTCTTGAGGGCTGCCTTTAATAAATGAAAAAGAAAAATTAACTATCTGTTGCTTTTAACTAATCTCCTCCAATTAAAAAAGAATCTTGTTGCTTTGAAATATCCTTATAGACATAAATTGTTCTCCTGGTGAGTCATCTGCATCTGAAGTTTATTGTTTTTGTTTGTTGAAAAATAGGGACACACTCAAATTAGTACAGCCCTGGCTATCAGAGTGAATCTCATGGAGAGTTGGAATGGACATCACGGTGTGGTATGGCTAAGCCCCTCCAGTGCTAGTTCTGGCTTCAGACTCACCCTGGAGGGATTTCAGACCTCACCATTATAGAGGCTCTGCCAAGTTTCTCTACTTCTAACTTCTCTCTCCCTTCGAGTTTTTACTTGCTCCTAATTCCACTGATTGATCCTCAGTATAAGTGATTAGGTATTAGGTTTAAGACTCATTATTACCATTAACCAGTTATGACTTTAGGCAGGTGATCTGAAATTTTAGACTTGTTTTCTTTATTTGTATAGTGAAAATAATATCTTGAAAAGCTTTTGAAAATAAGATTATGCTTATAACATTCAGTTTATGAGTATAGTAGGCTCATTGTGTTATATGTGAGGATGTATTACATATATTTACTATATATATGTGTGTGTATGTATAAAACATGTTTAGTGTAAGCTCAGGGTCAACTTGGTAGTATTTGGTCTAGAATTTTCATGTTACAAAAAACTTGGTATTTTAATCATTCGGACATCTCAATCTTGAATAGTGAAGGTTTTATATACAAGGAATCTTCAGAAAGTCCTTGGAAAGTATATATTATTGGGGCCAGCACTGTGGCAGAGCAGGTAAAAGCTGCCTCCTGCAATGCCAGCATCACATATGGGTGCTGGCTCCAGTCCCAACTGCTGCACCACTTCTTCTTTTTTTTTTTTTTTTTTTTTTTTTTTTGACAGGCAGAGTTAGTAAGAGAGAGAGACAGAGAGAAAGCTCTTCCTTTGCCATTGGTTCACCCCACAAATGGCCACCACAGCCGGCACGCTGCGCCGATCCAAAGCCAGGAGCCAGGTGCTTCTCCTGGTCTCCCAGGCAGGTACAGGGCCCAAGGACCTGGGCCATCGTCCACTGCACTCCCGGGCCACCCCAGAGAGCTGAACTGGAAGAGGAGCAACTGGGACAGAATCCAGCGCCCCGACCGGGACTAGAACCTGGGGTACCAGCACCGCAGGCAGAGGATTAGCCTAGTGAGCTGCGGCGCCAGCCTCGACTACTCCACTTCTGATCCAGCTACCTGCTAATGGCCTGGGAAAAGCAGCAGGAGATGGCCTAAGTACTAGGGCCCCTGCCACCTATGTGGGAGACCTGGATGAAGCTCCTGGGTTCAGCCTGGGCCAGCATTGGCTGTTGCAGCCATTTAGGGAGTGAACCAGCAGATGGAAGATATCTTCTTGTCTTCCTCTCTCTTTCTATAGCTCTGACTTTCAAATAAATAAATAATTTTTTAAAAAAGAAAATGCATATTATTGAAAAGCCATGCATGGATTTTAAAAATTTTCTTACACCCAAATAAATATCTTTTAATTCCACTTTTCACAAAATTTTTGAAGTACCCTCATATCTGCTTTCCATATCAGGTTGCGGGTGATTATTAGAAATAAGGTGATAAGACTGTCATGTCATATATAATCCTTAAGCCTTTGTCTTGATCTTAAATGATCTTAAATGATGGAGGAGGATGGCTCTACCACCTGTTGTCATTCATCTGTTTAGCAAACAGTTGTTGAGAGTGTTAATGCAGATGAAGCACTCTGCTACATCCTAGGAGATCTGTTTAAAGCCTCCTGGAATGTTTGTGTTTCTGCACTAAAAACACCTTGTAGTTGCTCTTGAAAACCAGAAACAGATTTGGGGGGAGCATGTAGTAAATAGACGAAGGAGGCAGTTTATGGTTAGTTTTCTAGTTAGACTTCCTCATTGCCACATCATTTCTGTAATAATAGAGAGTTTCTTTTCTATATAAAAGACTTTTTAGAGCAATTTCTGATTCACAGCAAAATTTTGAGGAAGCCAACAGATTTTTCCATAAGTCCCCCACCCCCTACGTAGCCGTCGTCAAGAGTGTTTCCAAGTAGAAGTGAGTCAGCTCTGAGAAGCTGCTGCCTCTGCACCCTCAGCTTTTCCGAGTGTGGTCAGTGCACAGCCTCCCCTCTGAGTTTGTAGTCTATTCTTGCAGGTTTATGAAATTAGAATGAAGGTGAAGGGGTGTGTGTGTGTGTTAACTTTCTTACCAAGTAAGTTGAGCTTGGTGATTTTTCAGAGGAGTGTGGTCACTGGTGTGGAGGGTGGAAGGCCGGGCAGACTGCCATATTTGATAGGACCCTGGCCTCCAGTTAATCTGTAATCTTGGGCAGTTTCCGTGTTCCATAAGGACAGTAAGATGATCGTCAATGCAGATGAAGCCATTGGCAATAGAGTGGAGATTGCAGAGGCAAACACTAATACTGTTCATCTGTAAGCTATTGAGATATCCCTGGAATCCTCTGAGTAAGAGGAACATAATTCTTTCATGTCATTTCCCATTTCCTTTCTTGTACTTTCCCTTTTCCTATCCTAGATTTATTTAGCTCTGGTGAAAATAACATGAGCGATGATTCATATTAAGCAATAATGTCAGCGCTATTTGTAAGGTACTCAGTTTTGATCAAAGTTATAAAGTCATAAAAAATAAGAGACTGTCCTTATACCATATAGCTAAGTGCATTAAATATATGTGATAGATGCCAGGTTACGTCTTCCTGAGCAGTGAAGGCCTGTCTTAGCAGGTGTGAGGAGGAAGACTGGTTGACCACACCAGGAGGAGATGTGTTGCATCTCACTTGAGAACTCCTTGCTTAATGCTCATCCTGACATTAGTATCTCCAGAAACTCCAAAGTTACTGCAACATCTCTGAACAGTATTTCCCTTTATGTTGGAAAGAAATAGGAATGCAACACCCAAACATGCACTTCTCATAGAATTGCATAGCAAGATTTGCGGGCTTGTAAACTCATGTTGAATTATTTCTGCCTTTATCCAGGTGCTGCAAAGTTGGTGGTAGCTGTGGCAGTATTTTTACTCACATTTTATGTTATATCTCAAGTATTTGAAATAAAAATGGATGCGAGTTTAGGAAATCTATTTGGTAAGTTTCATTTTTCCCCTTTTTTACACGTTATTTTTGATGTTATTCTCTAAATTTCTGTCAGTTCTCAGCATTCAGTCAATGGGTGTTAGTCTTTCTAGAAAAGGAATTTTTGTATCGGTAAAATGATTCATTAGAATATTTTAAAACATAAAATAAGCAGTTTTAGAATTAATCCAGTGTAAGGCATGAATCTTCTGTCCTTCATTTTGAACATATTTTAGAGTCTGTTTTACACATGCTTACAGGCATTAATCAGGACTTCTAAGTGCAGCTTCTAGAAGGTGGAATACTCTTTAAGTTGCTTCTCTGTTTCAGTTGACTGCTAGAAAACTTGGAGCCAATTCTAGCCCTTAGTTGCCAAGTGTTTATAGTCACGTCAGCACATTTTAGTTATCAGCCATGGTATTTTCCTTCTGTGATATTTTTCTTTTTACCTGTTTCTATATTTTAAGTGTATCAGTATGAGAAACATTAACTCAGTTTTCAACAAAATTTTTAATATTGTAACATTTGAAATGTTTTTCTAGGAATGTTACATTTAATGCTATTTTAAATGGCTATACTTAATATCTAATTGAATCTCAATTACATGCTAAGTGTATCTCTTCTGTAGATATATCTTTATGGAAGCGAAAAATAGAATTTAGTGTTTACATACTAAAATGGAACATATTTATTTAAATTTAACCTAAGATTTTATACAAGAGTAATTCTGAATGTCTTCTGGAAACCATAGGTCTTCATTATTTGAAGTTAGTAAATCTATCTTCACAGGTCCTTCTTATAATGATTTAACTTTGCCTGAAGTATTATTTAAACTATTAAAAAACTCAGGCATGAGAAAATGAGACTGTGAAACCTGGAAACAGTAATTTAAGGTAGCAGGTGAAAGTTAAATGAGAGAACTTTGAGAGCTCTGGATGAGCTTTGTGGTTCACAGTTAATGTTTGAAAGGGATCATCAAGACCTAACTCATTTCCTCTCATGCTCTTATGCCAGTGCTTCTCAAACTTCAGTGTCGAACAGATCTCCAGAGAATCTTGGTAAATGCAGATTCTAATTCAGCAGTCTGGGGAGGGGCACGAGATTCTGCATTTCTGGCAGGCTCCCAGACGGTGCCGAGAGTCCCAACATGGGCCACATTGCAGGACTTTGGACACATCTGATGTGTGGTCCTCAGAATCTCTGTAAAGATACTCAGGTGACTTTTCAAGGATGCCTACTTAAGAGTGCTGCTTTGTGTTGCGCTGGATTCTGCCGCTTGTATCCCACATAGTTTGAATACACTGGTACTGTCTGTCTGATGGCTCTCTCTTCCGTATCAGAGATCTCTCAGAGTTCAATCCTAGTCAAAGTTCTTCAGACCCTGTTCTTACAAGTTTTCATCTTTTCAGGTAATAAGGCCCTCCCTCTCAGGCATTCCTCTTTGTGGATTGGTTATTTTCCTCCTGAATCAAGTGGTCAATGCAGAGTGTGACTCCAGAATGCTTTTTCAGTCCTGTGTACATCTAGGACTACCTAGTGCCCAGAGCACAGCTGTTTTCATTTGGACAGTGTGGCAAAAGCAACACGGAGGCCATTGAGGGCTTGTTCAGGGTTGCCCTGGAAAGCAACATTTATAGCTACTGCTTCCAAGAAATGTTGGGGTGAGGAAATAAGCTGATGGGATGATAGCTTGATACCGATGGATGCTGCACATGTGTTACCTTTGTAAAGTGATGGACAGACTTCTACATGTCTGTAGGCCTTAAGTGAAAATTTGGTCAAACAGAACCAGCAAGAAAAGGAGGGTCCTTGGGAAAGGGGAAGCTGTGAGACTGTTGGGACAAAGAGAATAGGTGCTTTGGGAAAGGCCCACTGTTGTGAGAAAAGTGACGAGGAGGCTGGGGAAGCACAGTGTGGCAGTCGTTACCCACACACAGCTGGCGACCCCCTCCAGACACGGCCGTCTGCCCTCGTGCTCCATCTCCCATCTTTGCCCTCGTCTGTGTTTATTAACATCTTTGTGACAGCTGTATGTCTGTTCCCAGTCTTTGCCGTCTACCTGTCTTATCTCTGCCAGAGCCATTCTCTTGAAACACGTGAACCTTCAGTACTTCCGATTCCCACAGAGTAAAATCCCAACTCTCTGCTTAGGATAGCACACGAGCTTTTCCTTTCTCTTCTCCCTGTGTGACACACTGCTCATGCCCACATGCCCACCATCGACAGGCACAAACCACGGGCTCTCCTTTGATTCCTAGGACTTTGCTCATTTTCATTCCTTACCCCACACAACTTGTACATCGTGTCACTTGCTAATCCTTATCAGTTGTCAAATCTCTGCATTAATATCCCTTTTGTGGAGAAAGGTTTTTGAAGCTTCTATTTGTCTAACAGGCTGCATTGCTCCTTTTTCTGAACTGTTTGTTCTGATTGCATGATATTTAAGTCTCTCAATTTACCACTGATTTTTATAGTTTCTTCTTCTTCTTTCTCTTCCATGTGTCTTTTGACCTGAGAGTAAGTCTTGAGGATAAATATACCTTGATATTTCACCCTGCATCTAGTGCTGATTCTTTAAATACTGATTGAGTGTACGTAAATGTGGGTAATTGAGGATTTGGGAATTCCCAGAGTGGGATTCATGCAAAGCCAAATCACTGGAAAGTCAGGCACTGGCAGAGAGCTGTGAACAAACACTGAGCTATACTTGAACTGGAAGAGTTGTCTCCTAATTTTCATTTTGATTTTTCCTAATGTCAAGAACCTGCAAGGTTTTATTATATGCATTTTATCTTTTAGATTTAGGCATTCTTAGTGCAAATGGTTTATTTTGACTTCGTATTTAAAGTAGTACAGTGTTTCTATGAAACATTATTGAATTTCGGTCCATTGAATTGATAAAAATGTAATTTGTGGGATTTTAATTCTCGTTTCCTACTCTTTGCAAAGATAATTATGGTTATCTTTGCCACTTGGTTTAGCTTCTAACGTAATTTAAAAAAGGGAGCACATTTGGCCCAGCATTAGAGTTTGTGTCTATAATCAGAGCCCTAGGGATTCATGCAATTTAACTACAGTTCTCTTGGTGAGTAGCTTTCCCTCTTTTTCAACTTGTTGATCTAATGACTTACTTGGTAGTTTTCTATAAACCATATCTGGTTTGTTACATACTGTTGTTTCAGAAATATAAAGCAAAGTTATTCCTCAAAAGGAAGAATGCAAAATTTACTTGCAATTAGTATTTCAAAGTATGAGTAGATTGTGATTTTTAAAAAGTTTTTAGGCCGGCGCTGCGGCTCAATAGGCTAATCCTCCGCCTTGCGGCACTGGCACACCGGGTTCTAGTCCCAGTCGGGGCACTGATCCTGTCCCAGTTGCCCCTCTTCCAGGCTGGCTCTCTGCTGTGGCCAGGGAGTGCAGTGGAGGATGGCCCAAGTTCTTGGGCCCTGCACCCCATGGGAAACCAGGATAAGCACCTGGCTCCTGCCATCGGAACAGCGCGGTGTGCCGGCCGCAGTGCGCCTGCCGCAGTGCGCCTACCGCGGCAGCCACTGGAGGGTGAACCAACGGCAAAAGGAAGACCTTTCTCTCTGTCTCTCTCTCACTGTCCACTCTGCCTGTCAAAAAAAAAAAAAAAAGTTTTTAGATAGAACCTTTTATTTTCAGATAATTATTGGTTCATCTGCATTTGAAGAAATAATACTCAAGAGATCCTGCATACATGTCATTCTGTTTCTCCATTGATAACATTTAATGAAACTATTTAACTGTACAATGTCACAACCAGGATATTGACATGGATAAAATATGCCAGTCCTACTCCTGGTTGTGGTCTAATATAGTGTTAGTTTTTTAGCATGGATACTGAATTAGTCAATGTACTGAACACAGTCCAAATTATTTTTATATATATTGCTACAGTAAGTACTTACTGTTCTTTCTACACTTTTAGATTTAAAAAATTGATAAGTAACGTATGCAAAAATTACTTGACATTCATTGATACAACCAAATTAGAAAGATTTATTGTTACTCTTCCTTGAAGGGAAATGTTGTAAATCTTGCTAAAAATTAAAGATTAAAATTTTCATGTGGTTGGAGAAGTAGGAGTTGGAGAAGAGGAGGGATGCTTGTCTTTTCAGATTGTGTTAGCACTTGGGGAATGCCCTTTTATTTGGTAAGGTGAATTTACCTGTTTGACCACCAGGTTTTTTTTTTTTTTTTTTTGACAGGCAGAGTGGACAGTGAGAGAGAGAGAGAGAGAGAGAGAGACAGAGAGAAAGGTCTTCCTTTTGCCGTTGGTTCACCCTCCCATGGCCGCCGTGGTAGGCCTGGTCTCCCATGGGGTGCAGGGCCCAAGCACTTGGGCCATCCTCCACTGCACTCCTTGGCCACAGCAGAGAGCTGGCCTGGAAGAGGGGCAACCGGGACAGGATCGGTGCCCCGACTGGGACTAGAACCCGGTGTGCTGGCGCCGCAAGGCGGAGGATTAGCCTGTTAAGCCATGGCGCCAGCCGACCACCAGGTATTAATATCCTTAGTATTCAAGGCCTGGTAGAGGAAGTTGAGTTTTGATGTGTACTGGGTAAAAATGCAAAGAAAAGTTTTCACGGGAGTCTCTTTACTTTAAAGCCTCTTCTTCCCTTATTTGTATACAAATTGAATGGAGCTCATGGCCTGATGATTAAGAAAGGGTTTTCTCAGAACTGTAGCCCAGTAAATGATATTTAAAATTGAGTAGCAATTGCTGCTTATTCTGTCTTGAATTTTACAAGCAAATTAATTTGTTCCAGAGACTAATCCCTGTTTTCCTGTCTGTATCCTTTTCCTCAGCCAGCCAAGGTTCTTAAAGTTCCTTTTGCTCAGATCATTATGTGTTTATTGACGTCTCAGCTCCATGCTCTCTTCAACCTCTCCCTGGATGATTCACCCTTTTGCTAATTTTCCAAGTTACCTTAATCCTTAGATTCCATGTACAGCTGTCCCCTAACCTGTTCCATTCGGATCTTACAATGAACAGGTGCAACACAGAACTCACCATTGATTCCCATCCATCTCCTCTGCACATTATAAGCATCTTGAGTGCAGATATGGTATTTTATTCACTGGCTCATGTGATTGAATAAATTAATTCTTCTGAAGCGAAATCCTTGAACAATATCCTTGTGTCCTCTCTTTCTGTCATCTCTGCATCTGGTCCATTCCCAAGTCCTGCCAGTGCTGTTTCTGTAGCTGGTGTATCTGTCTACCTTTTTCAAACACACAGTCACTACCTTTTTGTATATGAGTCTGGGGAGGCTTTCCTACCCTTTTATACCTGGATCACTTAAGTGGTGTCCTGTCCTTGTTGAATTCCCTGTCTCTAGTCTTGAACTCAAGTCTTCCTGTCCTGGCTTCCTGCTCCTGGCAAGACTAGCAGGTTTTGTGTATGTAATCATAGGACCTCAGACAGGGCCATTTTCAGAGGTGGTATAACAGGAGTTTGGGTGCTTGGATGAGGTACATCATTGAAAACTAGTTCTGCCAATTCCCAGTGATGACCTAGAACAAATCAAATCAGTCAACTGCTCTGTCCTCACTGTATCCTTAAAACAGTGACGATGATGAAATCGTTAGTCTGGACTGTAGTGAGTGCCCTGCAAATGTGAATGAACTGTTAGCTGAACACTGTTAGAATCTCCTTACCGCTGGTCCGGTAGACCAGAGTTCTGATTCGAACAGCGTTCATCCACCAGAGTTGTAATAGCTGGGTCTGATGATAACACCTTTGCCTAGGACAGTGGAGAATTTCTAGTCCTTGTACTCTTAATCACCCTGTGGATTTTGTGACTTTAATGATGCATAATGTTCTGAGTATTCTGTTGCATTATTAAGGCTTTGCTTACTTGGTCATTGTCCTCCTCTTAATCATTTAGGTACTATCAGCTTCAACTTTCTGTTCCCTAGTTTGACTTACAGGAAATTCACAATGTTACAGAAATAAAAACTGAGGGACTATGTGTAGTCAGGCAGCTGGCTGGTGTTTATCACACTGCATACTCATTAACCAAATCAGGCAGTGGCCGTCCACTGCACTTTGATGACCCGAGTTACAGTCTGTTGGGCTAGGATCAGATGCAAGTGCATTTAAAAAGCTCTTAAGTGTTAATTGTGGTAAATGCCCAGTTGAGATCTCTTGCATTCAAGTTAAGATTTGACCTTCTGGCTTCCTTGAACTGATGAATTACAACACTTTAGGAATGACCTTAATTTTTTTATTAGACCCAGCACACTTCTGTTTTGGAGAAATTAAAGCTCCCCATCACCCTTTCTCTCCATCCTGCCAATCTCTTAGCCACTAAGATGGGTTTGAAAGTCCTATGTGCCCAACACCATGCTCAACACACCAGTGTTCACCGAAGTCTCTGTTCATAGCTCATAGGCTACCTTTCTCATTGGGATTTAAATGTTTAGTAACCAAAATAGAAACAGTGTGACGGTGAAAATGAAAGTTTCTGGCAGTGGTCAGCTGCCGCCTCCTGGGATTCCTCCACAACATTGTTTATAATGAGTCATGTTACTTTCTTACTTTTTCTCTGAAGTGGTGTTCATTTTTTTTTTTTAAATCTTATACTGAGCAAACATTCACATATTTTTATATTTAAAGCCTATTAGAAGCACTACATATGCTTAAAAAGTACATTCTTCCCAGTATGCTTATTGTTTCTAATGAAGGTAACTTTTTTTTTCCCCTTAGCAAGGTCAGCACTGGACATTGCTGCACGTTGTAAGTGTTTCTTCTTGATATTTTACAATTGATTTGTCTGACTTAGGCATGTGAGAGCTTCTGTTCAAGCAATCTCAACAGTTCAGTGTGAGCAAAAACTGATACTAGACCTTGATCTTTAAAGATAAAAGCATGTTATTTGATTGGGCGACCTGATCTTGGTATTTATTCATGACAGGACTGTTGTTTCATTAGCACTTTGATTTTAGTTTCAGTCTTGAAGTATAGAAAGTTATGGAGGAGTGAAAGGAGAGCTCTTCTTTGGAACCACTACTTGGGCAGATAGTCAGAAGGACATTAAACTTTTGGGTGGTCCTGGAGGTAACCCATTATAGAAATGGACTGGAAATATAAAGTAACAGTTCCAGCCTCCTGCATTCTGCAGGATAAAATTAAGCTCAAGAATAGACAAAAATATTTACACTCAACAAAATCATACTACTGATCCATTTCTGTCCATTAGTAGCTGGTTTCCCAGGAGGTTCTGGTTTTTTTTGTATTTTGTTGTTGAATGTTTGGAGATCTTTGAAACCTTTGGGAAACGAATTTTAGCATATATTTTAAAATATGTTTGTCCTAATGCTTTACCTGATACCCTTCCTTTGTGGCTTGAGCTACAAAACAAACTAATTGTAGTCTGTTAATTTGTTTTCTAACCAAACCACCCCCCACAATAAAAAATCATTTTTTCTCCCCTAAAGCTACAAAGCCTCCCAGATATAAATGTGGAATTTCAAAAGCTTGTCCTGAGAAGCATTTTGCTTTTAAAATGGCAAGTGGAGCAGCCAACGTGGTGGGACCCAAAATCTGCCTGGAAGACAATGTGTAAGTATTTGCCGACTGGAAACTATAAAATATGCTATTAAGTTGTAGTCAGGGATGGGCACACGGCACACTGGGTAAGCTGCCATTTGAGATGCTCTCTTCCTGCGCCGGAGTGCTCAGGTCCCAGTCTCACCTCTGATACCACCTTCCTGCTAACGTGCATCCTGGGAGGCAGCAGGTGATGGCTCCACTCGTTGAGTCCTTGCCACCCACCTAGGACACTTGGATTGAGTTTAGACTCCTGGCCTCCACTGGGCCCTGCCTTGGCCATTGTGGGCATCTCAAGAGTGAACCAAAACAAACAAACAAAGTGAACCAGAGGATGGAGGATCTCTCTGTGTCTGTCTCTGTCTGTTTCTCCCACTCCTTTCAAATCAGTTTAATAAAATAAATAAATAATAGTTGAACCTGAGTTTAATGGATCTTCTGAAAGTGTGTACGGCATGCTTTTTTTTTTTTTGACAGGCAGAGTGGACAGTGAGAGAGAGAGACAGAAAGGTCTTCCTTTTGCCGTTGGTTCACCCTCCAATGGCCGCCGCGGCCAGCGCACTGAGCTGATCCGAAGGCAGGAGCCAGGTGCTTATCCTGGTCTCCCATGGAGTGCAGGGCCCAAGCACTTGGGCCATCCTCCACTGCCCTCCCGGGCCACAGCAGAGAGCTGGCCTGGAAGAGGGCAACTGGGACAGAATCCAGTGCCCCGACTGGGACTAGAACCAGGTGTGCCAGTGCTGCAAGGCAGAGGATTAGCCTAGTGAGCCGTGGCGCCAGCCAGTTGGGCATGCTTTTACTAAGGGAAGTTGATTTTAGTTTTCTTTTTACAATTCATTCCTCATGCACTTAAGGAGTCAAAATTCTTAAATTGTGCACAAGACAGCGAGAAGATAGCTGTTCCAGCTTCATGTAAACATGTGGAATTTCCTTAGGGCGAATTCTGTACATCTGAACCGTAACCTTTGGTAGCCACCAGACACTAACTAAGATGAGAAACTCAGTTCCTTTGTCACAGTTGCCATATTTCAGGTGCTCAGTGGCCACACGTGGCTCCTGGTCATGGAACCGAATAGCACAGAATATTTATTTCTGTCATGGCAAAGTGCTGTTGACAGCATTGCCCTAGGAAATGAACTCTGCCGTACAAGCCATCACCTTTCATTTTAAATGTTCAAGTGCTGCTTGTTGAAGTGTGACACGATCCAGCTAGAACCTCAGCTCCATTGCCGCACACCCTGCTGTCACTAAGCTGGGTGGTTTCCTAGGTTGAGATCCTCTCCAATGTATGGATTTTAGGTTTTGCAGTATCCTACCTTGGTGTCACCCATCCCTTGTAACTTCAAGTTCCTGCCTCTGGTGTGCAGACTCTGCTTTTGGTAGGTTTCTTTTTAGTCTTCTATCACCTAGAAAACTAGATATGTGAGCATACTTAAGTTTCATGCAAAATAATAAATACGGCATTAGTTGTGTAGAGTTGATAACTTTATAGAGAGGAGATTCAGCCTAAACTAAGCAGGTTCTCCCAGCTCTTTTTGTGTCTCTTCTTTGAAATGTACATGATCTTAAGTTGTTCTGTTGCTCCTCTTTGCAGCTGGTTATTGAGTGGAAGGTCATTTGGCCACATGGAACACTTTCCTTGCAGAGTGAACGTTTGAGCAGCTAGATGATCGTTATGCTGTTGGTCATTTCCTTCCTTCACAGGAACAATAATCTTTAGTTATTGCATTATTTTCTGATTTCTCAGTATAGTTCTGTTTTGCTGAGAGGTAATAAAGCATTTGCATCGTAGAAGCTTATGGGCTTGTAAAAAACATTCCCTTTTCTGCTTCTCACCTTATCTGGCTGAAGAGACCCCAAGTTTGATTCTAAATGATAGAAAGTTCCTTTAAAATAGCTGCCCACAGATGATCTCTGAGTACCTACGCTGCCCCCTTGCAGCATGTAAGTTTAATGAGGAGAAAAAGATTTCAGACTCCTTTTTTACTAGCAGGGTTTCTGTTCCCTGATTATGGAAGTTAAAAAGAAAAGAAAGAGAGCATGTAAGTGGAGCCTGGTTAAAAAATAATAATAATAAGGTACTGGGCTAGGAGCCAGGGAATTTGCTTCTAGCATGGTAGGCTTGCCATGTAAAATTTGTACAATTTCTTTAACCATTAAATTGAGGCAGACCACCTATCCACCTTCATTTCAACAAGCCTCCTGCCAATCCCATGAGAGATTACATCATTGGTGGGATTTTATAGCTAGGCCTCGGGTCTTGAAAATAGTCCCTGCAGAATGGCAGAATAATTGGCCAGGGATCCCCAGTGGAGACACTACGGGGACCAATTCATAGTCCAGTGCTTTTTCCAGTATGTTTCTATGTTGAAGGCCTAAAGGTTGGTTCATGGGTTGGTTGCTTGCTTGCTTGCTTTCTGTCCTCCTCCTCTTTTTCTTCTTCTTTTGTAGCTTTAAAGAAAGAGTCTGACTTTTCTAAGCATGATTGGTACACCTATGTAACAAGGTTTTATTGAGCATAGTCCACCCTCTTGTGGAACTTGGAGTCTAGTAAGGGTATCAGCTTCCAAAGCAGTAAATGCAAGTAAGTCATTGCAAGTTACGGTCGTGGCTGTGCATGGTAGCTGGGTGTGATGAGTGCTGTGGGGTGCTGGTGGCAGTGACGTGGGGTGTCCGCTGCAACATAAAGGATTAGGGAGCAGGTTTTAGGGCAGCCTTGTGTTCGAGAGCCAAAGCCACAAGAAGAGGGGCAGCAAGGGGGCAGACTGAAGGCAGAGACAGCAAAGACCTGGAAAAGGAAATCAGTCCTGGCTATGGTAGAAGTTTGCAGGACAGGCGGGTAAGGGGTTCAGATCTTTTTGGGGTATATTGAGAAAGTGATGATGATTTTTCTGACTCTGCCAGGTCATGATTTCATTTGTTTTGAGAAAATAAAAAGCTGTAAAAAATGATTCTAGGAAAGAGCATAGAGAACAATTGGAAAACCATTGCTAGTAGCCGCCATAGCTTCCTGTTGGTAAATGATGTGGTTTTTTTTTTGTATTTTTTGGCACATTCAGTAAAATTTAAATAATAAAAATACCTAAATAGAAATTTTAACATTTTCCTGAGTTAACTACTGCTAGAGCAGAAGTTGCAGTAGGGGCTGTTTGTCGCTTAGTGTTGTCACAGCTGCAGTGCTGCCACTCAGAGAAGCCAGATACTGCTAAGCACACTAGATGCTAACACCATTAGAGGCAGAAGTTGAAAAACTCTGGTATAGATAAAAGTTGATACTGAAGATTAGGTTGGGGTCCAGAGCTGTGGTGTAGTGGGCTAAGTCTCCCTACTCACCTGTTTATTCCCCAAATACCTGCAACAGCTGGACCTAGACAAGACTGAAACCAGGATCTAGGAGCTCAATCCAGGTCTCCCGTGTGGGTGGCAGGGACTGGAATACTTGAGCCATCAGCTGTTATCTCCTAGGGTACACATGAGCAGGAAGCTAGAATCAGGAAAGAAATCAGGACATGAACCTAGGCACTCTGATATGGGGGCTGAATGTCCCAGCTGATGATTTAAATGCTGAACCGAACACTTGCTCCCCATTCTTCACTTCCAAACTAATTTTAACCTGTATTTCAGTACCTTTCTCCAATCTCCATAGACTTCTTTAACTAACGTGATTCTTTTCCTGGGAGTATTAATGTACTGTACTACGTAAAGTATTTCAGTGTCTGAGTGATCTCTTCTGTGTCAGTTGTTTGACTAGCATCTCAGTAAGAGAAGGAAGACATCACATATTCCAGTGTCTCCTCCACAAAATTAGACACTTATCCTTACTGGAGTGTGTTGACTCAGGAGTGTCTGTGTGACAGGTCGGAGGAAGGAGCTGGTTTAGAGAGATGGGCAGATGTGCTCCACAACAGCTCTCTCTCAAAGACTTGGTTTCTTCTTGCTGGTTGCCCTGCCAGCCTCTAGGTTTCCTCCAGTCCACATGACTCAGATGAAAGGAGAGGGGAGCCAGGCAGGTGGAAGGCAAGCACTTCTCTTTGAACAGGTGGGACACGTTGCCTCTGTCCACAGCCCATCCAGAAGACAGTCCCTTGGTCCTATCCACTGCAGTGGGTCTGACATCTCCCACTGGGCGGAGCCAAACCAAGTCCTCCTGTTGTGAAGGAGGCGGAGCAGATGCTGGAAGACTTCGCAGTAGCAACTCCAGGTTCTTAAAATAACCAAATACTATACAAGTAACTTAGTTTAATTGTCAGTGTGGCTCCAGTCTCAGAAAAGATCTTGGTAGTCTTTCTCAGAGGTTGATTTCATTGGGGAAAAATCATTTTAAAAGGAGAAAATGAAATAGTTCATCAACTTGACTGTGTAAATGTGCCAGACTCACCAGAATTAATGCTTTCATTGTAAATGTTGGACAGGGGTTGGGTACAGTTTTTAAGCTGCCACTTGGGACTCCATATTCTACATCATACTGCCTGGATTCAGGTCGTGGCTCTGCATTCTACTCCAGCTTCCTGCTAATACGTGCCCTGGGAGGCAGCAGATGATGGCTTAAGTGATTGGGTCTCTGCTACCCATGTGGGAGACCTGGATTGAGTTCTGAGCTCCTGGCTTCAGCCTGGCCTACCCCCAGCTGTAGTGGGCATTTGCAGAGTGAACAAGTTTACAGGAGATTTCTCTCTCTCTTCCCCTTTAAAATAAAAGAACTCCGGGTCAGACACTGTGGTGTAGTTGGCTAAGCCTCCATTGCCAGCACCCATCATATGGGCACAGTTCATGTCCTGGCTGCTCTTCTCCCAATCCAGCTCTCTGCTCATGGCATGGGTAAACAGTGGAGGATGGCCCAAGTTCTTGGGCCCCTGCACGCACATGGGAGACCTGGAAGCAGCTCCTGGCTCCTGGCTTCGGATGGGCCCAGCTCCAGCCCTTGCGGCCATTTGGAGAGTGAAAGGGAAGACCTTTCTCTTTGTCTCTCCCTTTCTCTCTCCAACTCTGCCTCTCAAATAAATAAAATCTAAAAAAAAAAAAAAAAAAAAAAAAAAGGCCGGCGCCGCGGCTCAATAGGCTAATGCTCTGCCTGTGGCCGGCGCCTGCACCCCGGGTTCTAGTCCCGGTTGGGGCGCTGGATTCTGTCCTGGTTGCTCCTCTTCCAGTCCAGCTCTCTGCTGTGGCTTGGGAGGGCAGTAGAGGATGGCTCAAGTGCTTGGACCCTGCACCTGCATGGGAGACCAGGATAAACACCTGGCTCCTGGCTTCAGATCACCATGGTGCACCGGCTGCAACGGCCATTGGGGGGTGAACCAACAGAAAAGGAAGACCTTTCTCTCTGTCTCTCTCTCTCACTGTCCACTCTGCCTGTCAAAAAAAAAAAAAAAAGAGAGAGAGAGAGATTAGGGTAGTGGACATGATTTTAGTGATAAGCAGGAGTCAACATATTATGAAGATTAAGAGATCTCATTAGAAAAGTTTGGGTGTAAACCCCAGGTGTCAGTGAAACAAGAGGTGCAGTCTTTTTTTCACTTTGTGATAGAGAATGTAGAATGTGCTCATGTTAAAGTCACAACTGTCATCTGAGGCAAATAATCTCATTGGTTTTCAGTCCAAGGTTGTTACTAGGAATTATTTCACTTTATTATAAATATTTAGTGCAGGAGAACATTGGAGACTATTTTGAGTATTTTGGGGGTTTCTTTCTATTTTTTTTTTTTTTAAACAAAGGACCAGGTTTGGCTGTGAGTGCTCAGAAGTAACGTCAAGGGTAATATGTAGGTAATTATGTAATCCATTAATTATAGCCATCTAAAAATGTAAAAACTCAATGAGTATTGAAACAAATGGGCCACATCGTGGTGTAGCAGCTAAAGCCACTGCCTGGGAGGTTGGCATCCTATTTGCAAGCTGGTGTCCCAGCCACTCTACTTCCAATCCAGCTTCCTGCTAGTGGCCTGGAAGAAAGTGGAAGATGACCCAAGTTCTTGGGCACCTGCACCCATGTGGGAGAACTGGATGAAGCTCCTGGCTTCAACCTGGCCCAGTGTTGGCCTTTGCGGCTATCTGAGGAATGAACCAGCAGATAGATAATCTGTCTCTCCCTCTCTGAGTTTAAAAATAAATAAATATTTAAAACAAATAAAAGAACCACTGAATTGATTTGGCCCATTAGCTATAGCTTGCTAAATAAACCCTGCTATATACTATTCATTTTAAGTAGTAGTAGCTACAACAAAATTTGAAGATTTAGAAACAAAGTTTGGAGATTTAGAATAGATCTACAAATTATATAATCATTTCCTTTAGATCTTTCCCTTGAGGTGTATGGTGGGGATGGCACCTTCATATGCATGAAAGATAAAATATTTCAACATGGGTTAGTAAGGGTAACTGGCTTTTACACATTTTAAATCTTCAGTAGTTTTCCATTTGTTGAGTTTTCCTTGATTTGAGTTCGTTTTTAAAAATTGATAGGCTGCTGCCCTCTTGTGGGCAGCCTGTGTCATTGTGCTGCTTCCTTACATCTGTTTCTTTGCTTTATGATAGACTTAGGTTTATACAATACAGCAGCTTACTCTGAAAAGATGGCTACTTGGAAACATAACTGTGGCTGTTAATCTAAGAAGTTAACCAAGACTACTACTTTGTGATATTATTGTATTTTCTAATCTGATAGATATGAAATTCTCTAATATTTACTTATCTTAAAGGGGCAGAGCAAATGCACTTTGAAATTTCCCTCCTCTTTGGAAGCCGCTTACTACTGCATTGGTCATGTGGTAGAGCGTAGACCTCTCTGTGTTCTTTTGTTTAGATAGCTTTGAGACATAACTCGCATGCCATTCTCTTCAGTCAGTGGTTTTTAATGTATGTACAGGTGTGCAGAATCTCTGTCACAATCTATTTTAGAATATGTCTGCATCTCAAAAAGGCACACTATACTTTTTGGCTCTCACTCTCTTATCTCACTCACCACTGTCCTGGTCCTAAGTTACCGTTAGTTTACTTTCTGTCTCCATGGATGCCTGTGTTGGACATTTCATTTAAGTGGTATCAGGTAATATTTGCTCTCTTGGGATCAGTTTCTTCACTTAGGATACTATTTTCAAGTCCGTGTTGTAATGTGTTGTGTTAGTGCTTTCTTTTGCGGCTGAATAATGATCCATTCTACAGTTAGTACAATAGCTTGTTTATCCGTTCATCAGTTGATAGACATTTGAGTTGTTTGCACTTTGTGGATTTAATAATAATGGTTCCATAAACATTTACACAAGTTTTTATGTGAACACATGTTTTTTTCTTTATACTGAAGGGAGCGGATTTTGGTTCTAGTGGTGGCTGTTTGTAGTATTTGAGGAGCTGTTCTGTGTATCGTTTTTGACACTTAGGTTATCTGACTTAGTGTTTGTAGACACCCTAGTAGAGGTGAAGTGATATTGCATTGTGGCTTTGATTTGCATTTCCACATTGATGAATGATGTCTAGCATCTTTTCTTGTGTTTGTTGACCATTTGTGAGAAATGTGTATTCCAAGCCTTTGTGCATTTTTGCATCAGGTTGTTTCTTATACTTACAGATAGCATCTGTCACTTTATTTTTTAATTCTCTGTGGCTGGTTCTTTTTATTTATTCTTTTTGCTTTGAAGATTTATTTTATTTATTTGAAAGGCCAAGCTGCAGAGATAGAATGAGGGACAGAAGGAGAGAGCACTTCCATTTGCTGGTTCACTCCCCAAATGGTTTTAATTGCCGTCTTCTGCTTTCCCAAATTCTCAGGGAGCTGGATCAGAAGCACAGCAGCTAGGATTTACTGGGTGCTATGGGACGCCAGTGTCACAAGCAGCGGCTTAGCCCACTGTACCCCAGTTCTGGCCCCTCTCTGGTTTTACTGTGTTCTTTTGAGTTACGTGAATTTTTTTTTAGAATTTCCTTTTGATTTATAGTGTTTTTGAGTCTATCTTTTTGCATAACTTTTCATAGTGACTGCTCAGACTACACAAAACGTTTGCGGGCTCAAGCTCTGGACTTAAAGTGAGGGACAAAATGTACATTATGCAGATTCAGCTTTAAAGTGGGTCATGCCTTTCACTGTCATATGATGAATAGCACAAAAAATTGAAGAAATAATTGTCTCATATTTGAAAACGTACCTGATTCAGCAGACATTGACAGGAGGGTGGTTAATGTCTCTTCTGTTTCAGATCACTCTGATGTTGCATAGAGTGGAAGAGATTACCTGATACAGTGTGATCCCTGGAGATGGAACAGGGCATGTGCATAATGTTCATGTGTTTTAAGGATTTTTCCAAAGTGATATTTTGTAATCTGATACAGAGCAACAAACAACAGTGTAGTATTTCAGTCCCAAAGCTTTTTGATAAATATTTCCATTTGTAAAATATTATTTAAGGACATTCCTTTAAAGTTACTCAGTGTTACACTGTCTGCTCTGACTTGGTAGAAACCTTTAAATGCCCCCTGCAGGATCGACTGAAGGATGTGCCGTACATGTGTGTACGTGATGTTCCTAACGTGGTTTTTTTTTTTTTTTTTTTTTGGCATGACTTTATTTTTGTGATCCGTGTGCAGCATCTGATTCTAAATTTGTCTTGACTTTTCCCCTTCAGTTTAATGAGCGGCGTGAAGAACAACGTTGGAAGAGGGATCAACGTCGCCTTGGCAAATGGTAAGAATCATTATTTTAGCTTGTGAATGTAGCGAGGCATATTCTTGTGCCCCAAAGTGGAATGCACTCCAGCTCCAAGGGAGCAGGCTACCAGCGCCACTCTTGACCCTGAAGTCCTAAGTCCCTCATTCCCTCCTCACCCCTAAAAAACATTTACTAGTGGATACTCAGTGTGTTGAGTATGTTGTTAGCAAGGATTCTCGAAAGCAGTGCAGCTTCCTGTGTGCTGTGTGGGGACTTGTCCTGGAATTGTCAGCTAACAACCCTTCCACTGCTCACTGGATGAAGCTACACCGCAAATACTGCAAATACTTCATTCCGTGAAGAAACCTTGACAGGAATGAGGGCGGCACAGAGGATGGTGGATTTTGGGGTGGGGTAGGAGGTGGAACAAAGATTAGGGATTTATTGTAAATTTTTAGTGTTGTTCCCATTGAATCCTGGACATTTTGAGTATTCTTGAAAAATTGAATCTGAAAATCTGCACCCCTGAAGTGAGGCCCATGGCCTAGTAATCCTCACCATTCTGATAGGAAAATTATGCTGTCAGGCCATGGAGGGTGTTAGGAGCCACTGTTACCTTTCCCAGTTTGGGTGTAGGAAGATGTTCTTTGTTCACAACAGAAAATGAACTTTTGCAGTTTTTTACCCTTGTTTTTCGTAGGAAAAAAGGTTCAGTATCTATTCACCTATTTAATTGATAGCAAAAGGATACATTTTAAAGGGAAAAGAAATGTGCATTCTTATAACATTATGAGGACTTTAATACAGAAAGTATCTGATTCAAGGATGTATATTTTTTGTTTGTGAAACTTGTATGTATTTTTGAGTAATTCTTACATGAGGGAAGATGGTCACACCTAAAGCTGAAATGTGTGTAAGCTTGAATAGGAGTGTTTTGCAGTTGGTGATAAACTTCTGTTTGTCATTCTTCGGCTTAAAAGGTTAATGACGAAAGTATTATCCCAAACTTAATCTTTGAAAATGTGTTTCAGACACATAGAATTTCCATCTTAAGTTGTTCTCCAAATAATTCTGTCTTGGGTAATGAAGTCACATGAGTCATTGGGTTAAGATCATTTGCCCTGTATATGTCAGAAGCATAATCTGATGTGAATTCATTTTCTTTCAGGAAAAACAGGAGAAGTATTAGACACTAAATATTTTGACATGTGGGGAGGAGGTGAGTGAACACATATAATTCTGAGTATTGTTGCTGGCACTGACTCAGTCACCTCAGTATAATGCAACTCATTAATGACAGAGTAACAGGACAGCTTGTGTGTTCATTTTGTTTCACTTTATTAAATGTCCTATATGTAAGCCATCAGTCAATTGGATGTACTGATGTGTAATTGAGTACAATAAAAGCAAAGTTGATATTTTAAAAAAATGACCTGAATCTTATTTTCTACAGGACAACTGAGTCACAGCTAGACTTCCTTAGGGTTCGTGCCTGAGAGTCACAAAAAGAACAAGTAATCTGCAGACTGGCACAACCAGTGCAACTGATGGAATGGATTTCTTTACAACCGATTTTTCTGTCACAAAAATAAATCAGGACCAGTAGAATTTTTTTAAAGATTTATTTCATTTATTTGAAAGGCAGAATGACAGAGAGTGATATCTTCCACCCTCTGGTTCACTCTGCAAACGGCTGCAACGGCTGAGTGAACCCGTGTTCATATGGGATGCTGCTATAGCAGGCAGCCGCTTAACACACTGCACCACAGTGCTGGCCCAAAACCAGGAGAATTAGGCATACAGGATAAACTGTCAGGTTTTAGAAAAAGCAATAATCCTATTATTCCTTCCAGTTCTGTCTTCTGACTCGTGGCCAGATGAATATTTTAGATAAGAAATAGTCAGATTTTCTCTCCTTCGCTGGACTTAGAGTCATGCACGGATTTTTTTTTTTTTTTTTCCTTCCCTATTTGGAAGACCTTTAAGGGATGGGAAGGAGCCATCAGCAGACAGACAAGAACCTGCCCCACAGAAGGATGCCACCCACTGTGCGAGGGGAGGAGGGCGGCTCTGGGCCGTTTCCTAAGGGGGGAAACTCCCGAGGAGCCAACAGCTATTCATCAGTCTTTCTGAAATGTATGTGAAGAGTGTTCAGACAATGTGGGTTTCCAGCATTCTTTCAGCTTGTGATAAGATGCTGTGTACTATTTTGTTTCTTAAACGAAGCTAGAAAATTTTGTAGCTGTCAAAAGTTGTTTATGCTTAAAATCCTAGCATCAATTTTAACTTCTGCAGGCATGACTGGTCCTGCTTAAAGAATATTGTGTAGGAAAACTCTTACAGGCAGACGAGTGGCTGCTGAAAGCGCTCAACCAGGTCCAGCAGCGGTTGCAGTGCCCTCTGCATTTAGATGGAAATCGTTTGTTCACTGTTTTGTTACATTTTTCTGAGTTGAAAATGGTACTATTAGAGAATCTGATCAATTAGAGAAAATCTGCAGCCTTTGCTATGGAAAGAAAAATTGGATAAATTTGCAGTAACCTAGTTTTGAAATAGTATTAGATCTGGGGGCTAGAAGGAACCCTGACATTGTAAAGAGCTCAAGATGTAAAAAAGATTCATGATTCTTGAAGTGTCTATCTGGCATCACCACTTTGTAGGCAGTTTTGAAGTGGTTTATTTTAAGTCTTTGTGGATCTAGCGTTTGCCATAATTAGGTTGGGGTTTGGGGATAACCTAACCTAAATTCCTTCCACCACTTGATAACAAGTAGAAGATCCTTTAAATTTGTGTGTGAGTGAATTGATAGGTTAAAGAAAATGACAGATTTCTTTGAGAATTGGATAAAAGCCGTGTGTCTTCCGAGAAAAACATCAAAGTTTTGCATAAACTCAAGGAATCTGTGAGTTTCTCTCCTGCTTCCTGAAGCTTATTCATAGATGACAGAATCAGATTTTCCATAGTCCCAATTATATATGTGAAAGATCCCTTCCCTACGTTTTTTACTTGATGTCATGTTTTCACATGGCTTTACTGTGTGTTTTGTTTTGTTTTGTTTTGTTTTTCTCTTTCCTTTCGCCTTAGGCATATCAGTGCAGAAGTCACAGCGTACATCAGGACTGGGAAATTGCAAGCTGGATGTGGAATTATATTAAGATTTGGATTACTTGACATTAAAAATTACAAATTTATATGGAAATTATCTTTTATGTTAATTTCAGAGATTATCATGGTGGTTACTCAATAATTGTTTTCAAAAAACAAATCACTATTTTTTTCTTCAGATGTGAAACCATTTATTGAGTTTCTGAAGGCCATACAAGATGGAACAATAGTTTTAATGGGAACATATGATGATGGAGCAACCAAGTATGTAAGCTTAAAACCTTATACAACTTTCTGGAGGTATAATTTATGATTATAAATGCAATCCATTTTCATTGAAAAAAATTATAAGATGGAGCAGTGTACTCTAACTACTAAAAAACACTATTAGCTTGTTTCAGTTTATTTTCTTCCTTTCTGGATAAATATTTATCATGCATATATTGTTGTAATATTAGAATGACATTGTATATAGAAGGTTTTATACTTTTAAATTTTGGTTTTTGATACCCTTAATTTGTTTTCCCTGGCATTGATATTCTTCAGTAGTAGTTTTTTTTTTTTTTCCCCATGGTTGACAGTTCATCATATTGGCTCCCCTTTATTTAATTTTGATTTATTTATTTTATTTATTTGAAATGCAGAGAGACAGAGAGCTATCTTCCATTTACTGGGTCACTTCCCAATGCCTGCAACAATCCTGGCCTGTGCCAGAACAAAGCCAGGAGCTCTGAACTCAATCGTGGTCTCCCACGTTGGTGAAAGAGACCCAGTGATCTGAGTAGTCATGGCTGCCTTCCAGGTGCCCATCAGTAGGAAGCTGGCATTGAGAGTGAGCCAGGACTGAACTGAGGAACTCTGAGAGGGGGTGTGGGTGTCCCACCCTGCCCCTTAACTACAATGTCAAACACCTCCCCAGCTCACGTTCGTTTGAAACTTCCTCTTTTGTCAATGTTTACATCATATAAATTACATTAAGATAAACACCCTTTTATATTATTTTTGTTGCACCTTTGATTATATCCTAAATAGGTCCCTATTGAATTAATTGTCAAAGATGTAGTTGTGATATATATTTTATGATGTTTAATAAATGATAGATAGTTTTGTAACTTTTTTTCTTAAAATGATGCTTGTAAAAATTTGGAAAATAAAAGCACAAAGAAAACAGTTCGTTGCACTGGCCAGGGATAAGCATTGATAGTATTTAGTTTCCACTCCAGATGAATTAAAATACTTATTTTCTTTGTTTTAAATATTTAGAATAATAGTATCTATTGCTTACCTTTTCACTCCTGGGATGAATATTTTCCCATATTGTTAAATATTCTTTATAATAAAATTGTTCAGGTCGGCCTACTCTAGTTTTGAAACGTGTCATGATTTATTTAATATGTCTATTAGGAACTTGAGCTATTTCCTGTTTTGTGCGCTTAGTGAAATGCACTGTCTTAAAAAGTTTTTAACAATCCCTGTCTATTTCTTCAAGACAATTTTGAGTGGGATTGTTGAGTTAAAGGATGTACAGTTTTTTCGAAAAATGATTTTAAAATTCGCTTTAGTTTTATATTTTTTCAAGAGTTCCATGACACTACTGGTTAGTAATTTGAAATTCCACTTCTGAAAATTTTGAAAAGATAGCTTGCCTTTCAAAAAACATGCCTTTCTTTGATTATTGGTGAAATTAGATTTAATGAATATTGTTTTGTTAGAGCCTTTTTATATTAAGTACACTAATTTCGTATGTTAAAAATGTGGGTTTTTTTGTATATCATTTGCTTTTAATTTTGTGACTTTTTAAAATAGGTTTATTTGTTTATTTGTAAGGCAGAGTTAGAGAAAGAGACAGAGAGAGATCTTCCATCTGCTGGTTCACTCTCCAAATGGCTGCAAAGGTCAAGTGTGGGCCAGGCCAAAGCCAGGAGCCAGGAACTTCATCCAGATCTCCCGCAGGGGTAGCGGGGGCCCAAGCACTTGGGCCATCTTCCACTAGCAGAGAGCTAGATCAGAGGTGGAGCAGCCGGGACTCATAGTGGATGCCAACAGGGTTCAACATGCTGCGCCACAACGTGGACCCCTTAATTTTGTTACTTTATAGACTATTTTGACTTCTAAAAGGTTAGACTAATTCTTATGTAGTTAAGTCTTGATTTTCCTTTTTTGTTTCTTCCACTTTTATACTTGAGAAGTATTTTTCCGTCTTTAAGTTGGATATTTTAGTAGATTTTCTCTTCCAGTGATTTCACTGTTATCATGTCTTTTTAGACCTTACATTGAGTTCCCTGTGACTTGTGAGGCCTGTGTAGCCCTGGGCTCTAATGTAGATTTGGCCTTGCTTCTGGGATTTCTGTTCTATTCTGTTGACCCATTTATTTCTGTTCCCAAAATACACTATTTCAATTATTATAACTATTTTATTAAAAAAAATAATGTACTTTATACCCCTCTGGTGTGGCTAAATTCCTTTTAATATTACTCTTTCTTTCAAAAATCCTTTCAATGATATTTTTCCAGATGCTTTTTTCAAGAATTAAAAAAAAAATCACTTGCAGATTGAATTGAAAAGGCTTTAAAAATCACAAGATTCACACATGAGTGTGGTATGACTTTTTTTTTAAGGTTTGTTTATTTGAAAAGCAGAGAGAGGAAAAGAAAAAGATTAAGATCTTCCAACTGTGGGTTCACTCCCCAAATGACCTCAAAAGCCCTGGCTGGGCCAGGTTGGAGCCAGGAGTCAGAAACTCCACGTGGGTCTCTCTTGTAGGTGGCAAAGGCCCAGGGACTAGAGTGCTCATGTGCTGCTTCCCCAGGCTCATTCATGTCTCTCCTGCCTTTTTATTGGCTGACTTTCATCATTGTATTTGGTGTATAGCTATATTATTGCAGATCAAGAATGCCATTTTATGAATTGCTATAAGCTGAAGTAGCTTCATTGATACTGTATATTTAATCTGGTTTTACTGAAGGGGTATTAAGTCCATAAATTGACGATTAGTTAATCAGTTAATAAAAATTAATCATCTATTAATAAAACCTGGTATATTGAATAATTCCCATGTAACTAAACAAAACAAATTGTAAGTAAGACTTCCTTATCAACAAACCAGTCCTTTGCAGTTTGCTGTTGCTGAGAGAATTGGATAGCATATGTCTGTCTGAGGTTTTAGCATTTCTTTGAAAAGCCTTTTTTCTGAAGAGACACGCATGACCTCTCTTTACCAGATTACTTCATTACTATATCTGATGAGAATCAGACTTTTTCTCCCTAATAATAAATTAGAGCCATACCTAAGGATTAAAGTAGGAGTGATGTTTAACTCTTCAGCTACTGTGTTTGTGCCCATTAAATGCACCAAAAACAGCCTCAGAAGAGGGTTCAACCTGCAAGCGAAAGTAAATCACTTTAATATCTTTTCCTGCTTGGTCAACATGTGCTTCAATTTTGGGGCATTTCAATGAATTAGGTTGTTTGCATCTTCAGTTTGGAGCACATATATTTCAGATACTTCCCTCTTCCAAACACTGGTAAATAAATTCTAAGCATGCTTTTTTAAGAAAAAGATTTTGTGAAAGGCAAACAGAGCAAGCAAGTACAAACACACAGGAGCAAGCAAATGCTGTCTCCCATTCTGTGGTCCACTCTTCAGATGCTGTTAGGCCTGGAGGTGGGACCAGGGCTGAAGCCAGGGTCTAAGAACCCAATCCAGGTCTCCCAGGTGGGTAACAGGATCCGAATCACTTGAGCCCCCAGCGTTGCTCCCTGGGGTCTGCATTAACAGGAAGATGGAGTGAAAAGCCAGAGCCTGGTATTAAACCTGGTTTGATGCAGGATGTAGGCATCTTAACTGGTGTCCTGACTACGAGGCTAAAACTTGACCCTGACTTGTCGTCCCATCATTCTCTTTTTGTAAGATTGATTGGCTTGCTTATTTATTTCAAAGGCAGAAAGAGAGAGAGATCTTTCATTTGCTGCTTCATTCTCCAAATGTTACAACAGTTAAGCCTGGGCCCTCTGGAAGCCAGGAGCTCCCTCTGGGTCTTCCACATGATTGGTGATGACCCGGCTACTTTGAGCCATCATCCACCGCTTCCTAGCTGCAACAGCAAAGAGCTGGCCATCCCGTCTTTTACACTGAAATGAACCAGTAGTCCTTAGGAAGTGCCTCCTCCAAGTATGTAATACAGCAATGTGAGCAGGGTATCTGGACAGGTATTTGTGTAACACTTGAAATGGTGCCTGGGTTGTGGTGTACCTATTCATATGTGAACAGAAGCCCCTCCTGCTGCTACTGGTGGATGGATGTTCTTCCTTATGAAAGGCCACTGGATCCTACCTTGTAAGCAATTCTTTTCCTCCCACTTACCCCAAGAGAGTCTAGCGTGTAAAATGGAAGGGCCAGGGCCGGCATTGTGCTGTAGTGCGTTAAGCCCATCTACCCATATGGGTTGCCATCAACCCATATGGATGCTAGTTTGAGTCCTGAATGTTCCACTTCCAATCCAGCTCCCGGCTAATGCAACTGGGAAAGCAGCAGAAGATTGCCCAAATGCTTGGGCCCCTGCATTCTCATAGGAGACCCAGATGAGGCTCCAGGCTCCAGGCTCCTGGCTTTGACCTGGCCCAGCCCTGGCTGTTGCAGCTATTTAGGCAGTGAACCAGTAGATAGAAGATCAATCAGTCTTTCCGTCTCTCTGTAACTCTTTCAAATACATAAATAAATCTTTAAAAAAAAAAGGGGGGGGGGGGAGGAAGGCCTACTCTTTCCATGAGAGGGGGTTTGTTTGCATGCTGACTAGGGAAGCAAGGCCTCATTCTGAGTTCCTCTCTGATCCTAGTTAGGACTGAACGTGAGGAGCCCGTCAGCGTACCGTGAACGTGAACAGAGTGACTGGGACTGTGCCATTGCAGTGTGCTCAGTGGAACCGCAGTTCTTTACAAGTACAGTGGGCAAATAAGTTTGAAGTTCTAGCCTTGTATTTCTCCCCTTTTAGGATTTTACGCAGAAAGACTCTGAAGTTCTGCCATGAAGAAATATCTTCATGTTTTTCTTAATGTTTCTTGATTTTAATCAGGAAACCTATTAAAAAAGAGAAAAAAAAAAAACTATAAGAAAACAAATGTTAGGGAGTGCCAGTCTCTAATGATGCCTCCTTTCTACCCCAACCCCAGCATAAATAGGTTGTTTTTTGTTTATTAAGTGAAGAATATGATTGTTTGAATGAGCAAGCTAAGTTTTGATATTGTATTCCTCCTATAAGACAAGTTAACTTCATGTCTAAGAAAGATTTAAATGTTCATGTCTCAGAGTTGAAAGGCATCTTAAGGGGCCGGTGCTGTGGCACAGCAGGTTAAAGCCCTGGCCTGAAGCACCAGCATCCCATATGGGTGCCAGTTTTAGTCCCGGCTGCTCCACTTCTGATCCAGCTCTCTGCTATGGCCTGGGATAGCAGTAGAAGATGGCCCAAGTCCTTAGGCCCTTGCACCCACACGGGAGACCCAGAAGAAGCTCCTGGCTCCTGGCTTTGGGTCAGCACAGCTCCAGCTGTTGCAGCCACCTGGGGAGTGAACCAGCGGATGGAAGACCTCTCTCTCTGTCTCGACCTCTCTCTGTAACTGTCTTTCAAGTAAATAAAATAAATCTTTAAAAGGCATCTTAAGTTGTTTATTTATTTGAAAGGCAAAGTTACAGAGTGAGGGAGAGATCAATCTGTCTGCTGACTCACTCGCCAAATGGCTGCAACAGCTAGGGCTGGTCCAGGCTGAAGCCAGAAGCCAGGAGATTCATCCAGTTCTCTCACATGAGTGGCAGGGGCCCAAGCACCTGGGCCATCTTCTGCTGCTTTCCCAGGCGCATTAGCATGGAGCTGGATCAGAAGTGGAGCAGCTGGGACTCGAACCGGTACCTGTGTGGGGTGCTCGGTGTCTCAAGTAATGGCTTAACCCTCTGCGCCACAGCACTGGCCCCAAGAAGGGATCTTGAAGGTCGGCTGAAATAGCCTCTGTTTCCAGGCAAGGCTCCCTGGCAACGTCTCTGTGACCCCTGAACGCCTCACACATGTAAGATTTCAGTACCCTTTCTTTTTCTCCATTTGAAGCAAAACAAAAAAATATTCATGAGGAAATGTTAAGTTCTCAGGGTGGTCTCCCTCTGAGTTCTGTCTGATAGTCCTTAACTTGGGTGAATGGAATAACTAAACAATAAAGACGTTCGTTCCCCAAGTCATTTGATACTTGAAGTATCTGAAGCTGATTAGCTCCTGCAGTTTTCTCTTTTCCAGACTCAATTACACATGGCACTTTTAACCTTTTATCATGTTAAGTTTCTAGTTTGTTTCACCCTCCTGGCTATATTTCTTGGGCATTCTCTGGTTGGTCATTGTATCTCTTAAAATGAGCACCCTGAATTAAACAGTGTTCCAGATGTGGTCTGGCCAGTGCAGGGCGCGGCAGAGACGCTAGCTTGCCATGTCTTAGAGATTACATTTCTTTGAATATTCATGCTGACTAGTGTTGTATTAGTTTTCCTTAAAACAGTCACATCGCATTTTTGGCTCATGAGTTTTTGGTCAAGTGAAAGTCTCAGCTCCTTTCTTTTGACCTCAGACATTATTTTTAACCACCGCCAAGTAAGGGCTTTATCCTTATTCAGAACTTGATTTTCTTTTATCTAAATGAAGGATTTTTTATTCATATATTCTTGTTTAATTTTTCTGATTCGGCCTGCTTGGTCTTGATTTTGACATTTGTCCTATAAAGTTTCTCTCCAGATTCATTTTTATGTGTAAATATAAGTCATTGCTAAAAATGTTTACCAAAGTTAGCGTACTCAGGCTGCCAGGGGTCTCCTCTAAGAGATTCAACTGTTGATTAGCTGCACAAACTACTTCCCTCATGGCTGCCAATGTACCCCAGTAGGCATAGCATCCTGCTGCTGTTTCATTATTCTTTTTTTAAGAGTTATTTATTTGAAAGGCAGAGGCGGAGGGGAGGGTTCTTCCATCCGCTGGTTCACTCCCCAGATGGCTGCAACAGCCAGAGCTGGGCCGATCCAAAGCCAGGAGCTTCTTCTGGGTCTTCCACACGGGTACAGAGGCCCAAGGACTTAGACCATTTTCTACTGCTTTCCCAGGCCATAGCGGAGAGCTGGATTGGAAGTGTAGCAGCCGGGACTTGCACTGGCACCCATATGGGATGCTGGCACTGTAGGCAGCGGCTTTACTGCTATGCCACTGCACCAGACCCTCATTATTTCTTCTTAGAGGCTGTTTTCTGGGACTGTCAGATGTTCACTTGAAATCGATGGACTATGCTAATCCCAATACTCTGATATACTGCTTGAAAAGCTGAGATAGCTGAGATGAAGGTAACTTGGCCTACTTATCCTTTCTCCTTCCCACTAACACCCTGATCCTGCTCCCTACTAATGCGCCAGGGAAAGCAGTGGGAGATGGTTCAAGTACGTGGGCCCCCTGCTACTCATGTGGGAGACCTGGATGGAGTTCCACGTTCCTGGCTTTAGCCTGGCCCAGCCCCAGCCATTGTGGCCACCTGGGAGGTGAACCAGTGGATGGAAGTTCTCTCTCTGTTGCTCCCTCTCTGTAGCTCTGCCTTTCAAATAAATAAATAAATAAATAAATCTTTAAAAAATAACAAACACATGATGCTTTAGTGTAGAAGAAAAAGCTTCTCTCTCAAGCTGTGCTGCATATAAATACATGTATATATTATCAAAAATTTATGGAAAATGGGATTGAGTGACATTTGGTTCAGAAAGATAGGGGCTTACTAATTTGATGGTAAGGAATGAGCTACCTTGAAAAATCATTGAGCACCTGTTGCTGGGGTGGGATGAGCAGAGACCCCAGATCATGATACACATTTTCCATGAGACCTTTTTAAAGTAACCTGTTTTAGTTACTCTGGCTTTTAAAGAAATGGAGCATTTTGATGCCAACTATATATTTTTATATTGCTCAAAACACTGCCTGTCTTGCATGCTTTTAAATGTTTTTTTGAAATAACGTAGTTGTCTTATTTAGTTAAATAGAAGATACCAAAGAATGATAAGATAATCCCCCCAAACTCTGCTTAGGCAGGTAAGAAAACTGCAAATGTGCTAAGGAAGTCATCTTGTTATAAAAGTACTATTAGGTATACAGGAAATGTGTCAGGGTTTCCACCCTCGGTGTGATGATTCTGTAGGACAGTGGTGGGGAACATCCCACCCACAGCCGTATAAGGCCCACAAAATCACTGGGTCTGGTCCTGCCAAGGCAATCTTAGGTGGGACTCAAAATTCAGTACGTCTATAGTGGGCTGATTTTTAGGCTGATAATTTTATGAGGCCTGCAAGTGATGTTGTTATCCAGATGACCCTTGGCAGAAAAAAGGTCCCCACCGCTTCTCTAGATGGACTCCTGGCTATGATTTGTTACACAAAAGAATTCAAAGCAAAGTCAGTAAAGGGAGAAGGTGCATGGGGCAAAGTGGGAGGGACCCAAGCCCAGGTGTCTAGGAGTCCTCTCCCAATCAAGCAGGATGTGCGTATTAATTCTTCCCACAGTAAGTTATGATAACACACGTGAAGTCTTGTCTACTAAGGGAGCTTATTGGAGACACAGCACTCAGAGATTTTATTGGACTGTTCATGTAGGCACATTCTGGCTAATCTGTTCCAGAATTCCAGACTCCAGACAGAAAGCAGGTGTTCCACGTAAGCTGCACTAAATGTGGACAGAGTTCAGGTACAGTGAATCATTCTTACCAGTTCTGGAAAGGGTGAGAGTGCGCCCCAAGGCCATGTGTACAGCTGCCACCCAAGGCCAGTCCTGGTAGGGAGCCTTTGTAGTTAAAGGACGCTTCGGCCTGCTGTGCTAGTGCTTCTCTGCACAGGACCTTGGGTTAGTCTTACAGGAAAGAGATTAATGGGATCAAAATGGAAAGCTGAACTCTGGAGTTGTTTCCAAATCTGCAACACTATTTGGCCAGGTTACTCTGGATGTGTAAGTACAAAAGTGGGGCAGGCATCTCGTCCTAGTGGTCAGGACATCGATTGAGAGACCCATATCCCACATTGGAGTGCGTGGGTTCAAGTCCCAGCTCCACTCCTGACTCTAGGTAGGCAACAGTTGATGGCTCAACTACTTGGCTTTTGTCATCCTTGTGAGAGATCTGGATTGAGTCCCTGGCTCCTGACTTTACCTTTCCTGTTGTTGGCATTTGGGGAATGAACCAACAGATGGGAGAGAGTTCTCTTTCTGTATCTCTGTCTCTCTGCCTCAAAAAATAAATACAGTGAAAGTACAGAAGAAAAACTGACTCTCCTTTGATATATTTCTTAGTGCACCTTAATAGCAAACTGTTAGATTAGAAAGAGTTTTTTGGGCCGGCACCGCGGCTCACTAGGCTAATCCTCCGCCTTGCGGTGCCGGCACACCGGGTTCTAGTCCCGGTCGGGGCACCGGATCCTGTCCTGGTTGCCCCTCTTCCAGGCCAGCTCTCTGCTGTGGCCAGGGAGTGCAGTGGAGGATGGCCCAAGTCCTTGGGCCCTGCACCCCATGGGAGACCAGGAGAAGCACCTGGCTCCTGCCATCGGATCAGCGCGGTGCGCCAGCTGCAGCGCGCCTACCGCGGCGGCCATTGGAGGGTGAACCAACGGCAAAGGAAGACCTTTCTCTCTGTCTCTCTCTCACTGTCCACTCTGCCTGTCAAAAAAAAAAAAAAGAAAGAGTTATTACTTTTTGTGGGAGCTCAACCTTGCATTTGGATGACCACGTATTTTTCTGGCAGTTTCTGTGTATAAAGCAGTCCCTTATCATTTGTGAATGCAGCATCTACTATTTTTGGTATGTACGAGCTACCCTAAAGGCTTGTGTGGCACCAGTGTGTAATTTTCTGGGATGTTACTGTGAATGGAGCTGTGGGGCCCTGCAGAAGGCAGTTGCCTACCTACCCAGTGAACTACCATTTGCCATCTGCATTTCAACACCTTTTATTCCTGTGAACTCATCTACTAGTGCTGATAGTACAAGTGAAGACATCTAAAGAAGTCTCCAGAAAACAGGGCACATGGGCAAACTGTGCAAATGGAATTGGACCACCTTCCTGGTCCGTGGCTTCCTAACACCTTTTGGAAACAAGAAAATAGGGTCAGGCAGTACTCTGAAGCAGCTTCCCCCTAGTACAGGAGTTACCAGGTGAGCAAATAGGTGAAAAGTGAGAGCTGACTCGTGAGGGTGAGTGTGGCAGCCAAGGCTCCTGGGAACTTTGGGGAGAAAACTGGAAACCTGGGAAGTCATGGTATGTGCAGGGCTCAGGAGCTTCACAGAGACTTTGTGCTGCTTTTGCTGGAGACATTTCACTTTCTTTCTGTTCATTTAGTTATAATGCATTGTTTTATACTCTTTGCTAAAGTGTTTGCAGGGGTGGTATGAGTAAGGGGGAGAGAGAGAGAAGGAGAGAGAGGGAGGGAGATGAGAGTCTGAAAGACTGCATATTCCAGGGATTATGGCTTTACTTACTGATTCTTGCTCCAGGTGGACAGCAATGTTCAGCTGTGGTCAGAACAGCTCTGTTGCGCTATACATCTGGTTTATATAATCATGAAAGTTATATATATGTATGTATAAAATTCTTTCCTGTTTTGTAGAGCTTTTTTTGACAAATTATCTAGTTTATCTTGAAGTTGGTTAAATGGAAACCATTCTGTGTACTGTTTCCTGCATTAATATATTAAAGCAGCAAGCTAGTAGTAATATGGGATGTTTAGAACACTGTGGAATGAATAGGTACTGTAGCTTCCTCAGTAGCCTTTCTGCTGTTTCCTTATATAAAACTTGATTTGCCTCCGAACTGAGCAGACTAGACTTCTCTGATTGATATGTAAGAGCTGTCTTTCGGGCAGTAGATACATAGGACTCAATGCCAGATACCCGTGGAACTGCTTTTAGTTATCGTTTTGTTCTTTTTTAGCTCTACAGCTTGCATTTATCTACCATATTTCTTCTCCACTTATACGTAGAGGGAAGAGTGAGGATCACTCAACAAAAGCATAGTGGCCCACACAAATTGTTACAAAACATTTTATTTATTGATTGATTTATTTGAAAGGTAGAGGGACAGCGAGAGAGATTCTGTCTATTGATTCACTCTCCAAATGTCCGCAACTGCCTAGACTAGACCAGGCTGAAGCCAGGATCCTTGTCTGTAATCTAGGTCCCCCATGTGGTGACCGGGACCCATGTACTTGAGCCATCACTGCTGCCACCCAGAGTGTGCATTATTAGGAAGCTGGGATCAGAAATACAACCAGGACTTGAACCAGGCACTCCCACGGGGGATACCAACATTCCAAGGAGTATCTTAAGTAGTGTACCAAATACCTACTCCACAATTTTTAAAGAATGTTTATTGTCATTGGAGAGAGTTCCCTTTCATTAATTAACTCTCCAAATATCTGCAACAGCTAGGGCTGGGCCAGACTGAAGCTGGGAGTCAAGAATGCAATCCAGGTCTCCCACATTCGTGACGGGAACCCGGCTGTTTGAGCCATCACCTGCTGCCTCCATGCCCTGCATTGGTGGGAAACATGAGGAGCTAGAGCCAGAAATCTAACCCAGACGCTCCAGTGTGGGATACAGAGGTCTCAACTGGTATCTCCCCCACTAGGCCAAATGCCCATCCCTTACAAAAAAATGTTAATGGCATTTTTCAGTTAACACTGTCCCAAGTAATGAACTTTTGTCACTGTTTCCCTTTTCCAGTATGCATTTAGCTGCTGAGTGTTTAATATTTTCATTTTTTATTAGCCCCTTAGCAGGTACTACCGAAGTAGAATTTATATCCCTGTTCTCAAAATAAATTTTCGTTAAAAACATGGCATTAGAAGCATCCAGATTTCCATCAACATTTACCTTTATCCTGTTCACATGTGATTTACAAAGTATTTACAACGATCACTTGTGTACTGGCTGTACCAGACCTTGCATTAGCATAGGTAGGCTTCTGACTGTGGTGTGACTTACTTGTTTGATGAATGTATTTAAAAAAGCAGGTGAAGATGAATTATTGTTGTGAAATAAAGACATCTAAGATACTTCCTAATAGAACGAGCTTAAAATTAATTGCTGGATTTTATATATATATATATATATATTTGGCCACTAAAGAATTCAAACAGTGGGAATGTTACTCTGAAAACACTTCTGTTCATGTTGTGTTCCCTCGTTTAAGCTGATACGTTCTCATTTCATGTCGCAGTGCCTGTGCATTGGCATCAGCTGGATTACGTACGGTAACCTGTGTTTATCATTGTGTTCTTTTCTCTCCTCCTTTAAGACTCAATGATGAGGCACGGAGGCTCATTGCAGAATTGGGGAGTACATCTATTACTAATCTTGGTTTTAGAGACAACTGGGTCTTCTGTGGTGGGAAAGGCATTAAGACAAAAAGCCCTTTTGAACAGGTTAGTGTCTTGGGTTCTCATAATTCATGGACAAAAACAAATTGTGTGAAACTGTACAGTGCATACTCCTATTCCAGTTATTTGAGTATTAGATAAAACAGTTAATAACTACAAGAGTGTCTTTAAAACGCTCATGGAAATGCACATTATGAAAAAACTACATGGATTTCAACATTTTTTACACCAGAATGAGTTCCATTTTCCATGAACCTTCTGAAGCATCTTCATATGCTCATATAATTCTCATAAATTCTTCATAATCAGGTACCTGAAATAATCCTGACACCTTTAAAATTTCAGAACTTAAAAATAAACTTAAAAATTCTGTATGTTAATTGCTTTTATCTCAAGCCTTTTAGGGCAGCTTTAAACTATTAAAGATTTTAGTTGAGTTTTGGCTGTTATGATTGGTTAAGTTTGGGAATACTTCGGGACTTGGTAGAATGTAAACTACTTTTTGACTAACATGATCCTTTAAAAACAATGTAATGTTTTGTTCCTCCAGCTGTTACTCGAAGGCCTGCCATTTATATATGAGCTAGGCCTTAATGGTTGCTTCTTTAATATCTTGAGCAATTATGTATATGAACTCATTAATGACCATGAGTGTTACTGAAATGATAGTGGGTCAAGTTTGTTACTGTAAGTCAGCAGTCCCCAAAGGTGTTTTTAAACGTACACTGTTCTTGTGTTCAACAGCACATAAAGAACAATAAGGATACAAACAAATATGAAGGCTGGCCTGAAGTTGTAGAGATGGAAGGATGCATCCCCCAGAAGCAAGACTAAAGGGACCGTGGAGAAAATGGAAGGAAGCACACTTCCACTGTTCGTGGGAGAGCTCTAAAGGAAAAACTTCATGTAAATATTTTAAGAGCATGCAGCAATCTCGGTGTATGCATGAGCATTATTTCTTTTGATATCAGGATTATTTATTACTAACGTAAATAGATATCTTTGTAAATAGCCAACCTAACGAGCAGATCACTGAACCATTTCTAAGCACATCTCCCTGCAAGAACAATGTGTAGACTGCTGTGGTGGTAATGTGTCTTAATTCTAAGTGCTTACCAGACAGATAACTGAAAGGATTGTAAAAACTATATTGATATGTATACTGTTGCTGTGAAAATCTGTCATGGAATAATAATGGATTTTAGGGAAGAGACTTGGTTTTGTTTTATATAAATCATATATGTATGTGTGTGTGTATATACATATATGTGTGTATATAGAGAGAGAGCTTTATGATGACCTTATCTTTTAAATTAAAAAGAGATTTGGCTCATTGTGTGTGTAATGTTACTTTATAGTCCAGCTCTCCTGAGACACCTTTTTTCTTACTTTTCTCTTCCCTTCCCAGGAAATAGAGGAATTTATGAAGACTTATATCAGACACTTGAAAAGCACAATGAAATTCTTTTAATATATGCAGTAAAAAGTAAACATGCAAATGTAGATGGCATTCAGGACTATAGTTTCTGAATTTTGTGTTAGCAGTATGAATAACTTGATTCTGTACGAGAGTCCTTCAAAAAAATTCATGGAAACTGTAATTGAAAGATAAGTTTATTTTGGTGCAAAATACAGGATGCACACATGGAATCTTTAAAAAGTTTGTGTAAAACTATTATGAAAAACTACATGCATTTCAATTTTTGTGCATCAAAATAGACATATCTTTTAATTCCTATTCCCCACAAACTTTTTTGCCATACCCTTGTATATAAGCTGTTAAGAGTGAGGCTGGAGGTGGCAACTTCACAGAACTGGGAAACCAAGCCAGATCTGCCCCCCCAGCATACATAGGCCATTGAGGACTCATGTCTTTGTATTTAGAACAGTGCTGGCATGTGTTTTCCTTATTTAATTTGTCAGCATTTACCAAGTGGTTTAGAAGGAGACATGATTTAGTATCACAATAATTTTGATTTGTAACCAAGAAGTTAATTCTCTGTTATCTAATTTCATGACAGCAAGTATTGCCCGAAGCTATAGTGGCATATTTAGAAAAGTCCTAATTACTGGGTGGACTGATAACATTTTAAAAATAACTTGTTGACCTAAAATGACTTTATACCCAATTCTACATAAAAATATAGGCAATCCACCTTTTTTTTTCTTAAGCTTTAGATGTTCAACAAATGACTCCATTTTCCTTTTTTTTTTTAATCTTTTTAGGGCATTAAATACCTGTTGTGTATGGAGTCTCTTAAACTGGAACATGAAAATTTTAGTGATCCAACTGCCTTTAACAATGTAAGGCAGCACTTAAATTTGGAACCTAACTTTCAGATGACTTATGTAAAAAACCTAATAGCAGTATTTGTTATTTTGCTATAAACCAAGTTAGAAGCTATTCACATATTTCTTAAATATTCATGAGATGTCTGGTACTGTTCTTTCCCTCAAACTGAATGTAGCTCATGAATAAATGCACCTTATACATTAAAACAATTTTTGTACACTTTCTGGAGTTTCGGTGCTTATATTGTTAAATCACATTCAGCATGTATATTTTGACATTTAAAATACTCCCCACATTTCTGTAAATTAAAAGAGTTGGTATTTTACAGTTCCTTGGATTGTGAAATAAATGTTGCTTTTTTTAAATAATGAAAATAAATATTCACTTTTTGCGTTGTGATTTTTTTTGTATTATCTGACAAAGTAATATACTTATAGGGAATCACATTTAAAATTTAAGTACCTGGGTGGTAGGGCATTCCTTTGATACAAAACTGTAAAAGGATGACTTGTATAGGTGTTTGTAAGAGGTCAAAAGAAGTGATAAAGATTTTGATTATGTAATTCCTTTGGAATAGTTTGCTTTTTTTTCTCAGTTCTTTTGTATAGATTGTGCCAACTCAACTTTGGAAGCAATAGTTTACTACATTTCATTTCCAGATCTCTTTAAAATCAACATTGTAAATGCTCATTTGATGTTAAGAATTTTCTTTCTTAAAATCAGAAATTTGACTTTGACATTTTGATATTTTAAGTGGTGCTTAAGGGCTCATCAGTACATAATTTGTATTTGAAATTACCTATGCTTTCCAAGAATTAAGTGTATTACAATATGAATGTTAAAACTGACCAAAAGGAAGTAGGAAAATAAGTGATAATTGAGAAATTAAAGAAAAATTCATTCAGTCTTCATATTCCTAACTTTAATTTGACTACAGTAAAATTTATCATTGTTCTTTCTGTTTTTTTTTTTTTTTTCTTAAATGAATCAGGTAATGTTTTATAATTTTACGAAAGATGGAAGCTCAGCCTGTTAAGCCTATATTGTAATTTATGGTTAAAAGTTTATAAAAATTATAAGTAGTCTGACCAGAAAGTGACATTATTTCATTTAGTTTTTTTGTTTTTTTGTTTTTGTTTTTTGACAGGCAGAGTGGACAGTGAGAGAGAGAGACAGAGAGAAAGGTCTTCCTTTTACCGTTGGTTCATCCCACAATGGCCGCTATGGCTGGCGTGTTGCGGCTGGTGCACTGCGCTGATCCGAAGCCAGGAGCCAGGTGCTTCCTCCTGGTTTCCAATGTGGGTGCAGGGCCCGAGGACCTGGGCTATCCTCCACTGCACTCCCAGGCCACAGCAGAGAGCTGGCCTGGAAGAGGAGCAACTAGGGCAGAATCTGGCACCCCAACTGGGACTAGAACCCAGGTGCGGGTGCCAAAGGCAGAAGATTAGCCTAGTGAGCCACAGCGCCGGCCCATTTAGTTTCTTTACAACCTACATTTTAATTCAAAGAATGAGAAATGTGCTGTGTTCAGTTAGTAGAATAGTTAAAGTAGAAATGATTTAGAGTGCTTATTCAAATGAACATGAAAGGAAAAAAATGGCTTGTGTTGATCAGGTAAAAAATTTACTATTTAACTTCTTCAATTATTTCAACCAGTATTTTTAAATTTAGAGCTGTAGAGTAAGGGAACAGGTTTCAGCTTTTCCAAAGCATCACTCAGAAGCAGCCTTTTCCTGTCGCGTCCTCCCATGTCCTTGTTTTTAATTGTCATTTGCCAATAGCTAGTTAATTTCCATTCCCTTTAGAGCTCCTTCACTTTTTATTTTTAAAAGCTCTATTTATTGATTTGAAAGGCAGAGTGACAGAGGAAGAGATGGCTGCAACAGCTGGGGCTGGGCCAAGCCAAAGCCAGGAGCTCCATCCTAGTGTGCCATATGGGTGGCAGGGGGCCAAGTACTTGAGCCATCACCTACTGTTTTCCCCAGGCACATGAGCAGGGAGCTGGATCAGAAGCAGATACAAACCGGTACTCCAGTGTGGGATGCCAACATTATAAAGCAGTGGCTTAACCCACTGTGCCACAACGCCAGACCCAGAGGTCCCTCAGTTTAACCACGCTGATGCCTCTCTTTATTGGTCACTCCTTACTGCAGTCTTCTTCCCCCTTATTGAATTTTTATTTTGATTCGGACAGTAAGAGCTTCCGTACACTGGTTCATTCTTCAAATGCCTGCAACAGCCAGAGCTGGGCCAGACCAAAGCCAGAACCCCAGAACTCAACCAGGGTCTCCCATGTCAATGGCAGGAACCCAATACTTGAGCCACCACTTGCTGCCTCCCAGGGTAAGCGTTAGCAGAAAGCTGGAAGTAGGGATAGAGCCTGAACCTGAACCCAGGTGTGTTTTAATCACTGCACCAAATGGCCACCCAGCAATCCTGTTTCTATCTGAGGGTTCCAGTTGTGGCAAAGGGTCCATGCAGTGAAATGAAAGCAGACCTAGCCAGAGAGTGTCAGCCAGTTGTTGCAAGGTGGTATGAAGAGAGCCTCAAATGACAGTATAGGAAGCATGGTGAAAACAGCTCCCAGGAATCAAAGCGCCTCTTCCAGCATCAGACGCTTCCTCCAGTCTGGTGAGGGGGCAGACAATGAGAGCAGCTGTATTGAGGAAATGCTTTCGGCACTTGGATGTCTTCCATGGGTGATCAGAAAGGTGAAGTAATGGCCAGCTCTTAGGCAGAGGCAGAAGAGACATTGTTCTTGGGCAGTTTATGTGCTAAGTAGCATGGGGAAGACCATCTTCCACTACGGGTGTTACTAAACTCTCCACTCAGCTCTGCACAAATTATGCTGATCACTGAAGAGAATTGAATATTGCAAGAATAAGTCAAAGCTAAGTTGATAAAAGATACTGATATTTTATGAAGGCGAATTAATCTATGAGCCTGCAAGCTTTTAATGTTCTGTATAGTCAACCACTATTTGTTTCACTTAATAACTGAAGAGAGAATTCTGTATTGATGAGACAGATTTGCCAAGAACACAGTCCTAAGAATGTCTCTGTGCTCCACTGTTAGCGATGTGAGGACCCTGAGAAAGAGTTCTCTCACCTTTAAGAGACAGGAATAATGTGTTTGCCATGCCTACCAACGTGCTGAGGACGAAGTACTCAATTCAGTGCAACTGCTGGTGCTGCTGTCTTTATCAGCCCCTGCCTCTTGCAGGCTATTAACACATTAGCCTAAGAGAAAAGTGAGCAAGTCAGATTCTAGCTGTCCGCTCCAATCATACCATGCCAGAGAGAACGCTGAGATGACTTGGGCAGTAAGATGAGGGGGGAGGATGCAGTGCTGTTCACCTGTGGTTGTAGACCTCCATGCCGCTCCAGGATTGCCTCATCTTTCACTCATTACACCTTGATAGCAAACTCCCCTGCACATGCATTTGTGTATCTCCAGGCAACTAGTACTTCAAATGATCACCTGTGAGAGTCCTGTGTGCTTCAGTCAAAGGCGGTGGTGGAGGGTGAGAGGAGGAGACGTGGCACTTGAGTGACCCCTTCCTGTGCCAGCAGCCCGTAGAGGAGCCTCACAGCGGAACACAGACCTTGCTCCCTGACTCCTGCAGGCTGGGGGAGAGGCAGACCCTTGGCTGCCCACTTGGGCTCAAAGGGCCTGTGAAGGTTCTTAGGCACCACCAGGGAATTTTAAAGCAACCTTTTGTTTTCTGAGATCAAAACTTTGCTTATTGTGGTACGTGTATTGAAATATATACCTCGACTTCCAAACACACTTTGTGATGTATGTGTTCAGGCACAGCCCTGCCTCTCTACAGTGCTGCTGCTGTGCACTGTGGTAGGATGGGAGGGACAAACTCAGTCCTGGGTGCGTCCCAGTCCCAGTGTGTTCCCTGTCAAGTCAAACCACGGGAACAAAATGACCAGTTTGGAAATGCACCCGCAGCATTGTCCGTAAGTACATCCCTTGAAGCCAAAGGACATGATGGCTCACCTGTGAGAATCGGGTTTTAGCTAAGAGCCCAGTGTGAGCCTGAGAAGTTCTCTTATGCAAAAACTTCATGTGACGTGCACGTTTTATGATTTACAGATATTTATACTAACACAGAAGTCTTACACTATCTTAAGTTTGGGCTCCCGAACTGCTTGACTTGTGTATAGTTCTGTGTATCGGAAGCCTAATTAAAGAAGTACTGTGTGCCTTATTTGACAAGAACAGAAAGGAACTCCAAGGAGAATGTTCTGCAAGTGCAAGCTCTGAGCAAAGGAGAGGTTTGAAAGCAAATAATACTGTGTGGAAAGCACACACTGGGAAAAAGCTGCATGACTTGAAATTTTTCCAACACCAGAGTAAATTTATCTTTTAATGGCATTTTCCATGAACTTTTGGAAGTACCCTCGTGTGTGCACTTTGTGGAGAAGGCAGTAGTCCTGGAGAATTGTGGTTCGGTGCTGTGAGGGAGGTCCCAGTTGGACAGTGGTGAGAATTTCCTTAGGTGTGAGGAACGCACACTCAGCCTGCAGCCCTCCTGCCCCTTACCTGGGGAGCACAGCCTTCCCTGCATGGTTTTCAGTTCTCCCTTAAGGAGAGGACTAAAGGTTTAAGAAAATAGGGGCTGCTGTTGTGGTTAAGCCACCACTTGTGATGCCTTCTTGCAAAATTGGCATCCTGTATTGGAGTGGGAGTCCTGGCTGAACCTCTTCCGGTCCAGCAGCCTGCTAATGCCCCCGAGAAAGTAGCCTATGATTGCCCAAGTACTTTGGGCCCCCTGCCAGCCACATGAGAGACCTGGGTGGGGTCTGTTGCTCCTGGCTTTGGTCTGATTAGCCCCAGTCATAGCAGCCATTTGGAGAGTGAAATAGCGAGCGGAAGATCTCTTCCTCCACCCCGTTCTGTCAGTCTGCCTACCAAATAAATACTAAACACACACACACACCCCACGTGAACAGCTTGTTCCCAGACTCCTGGAGAAATCGAAGCTTCTGATCTAGAATAAGATTGAAAGCCGATTCTGGAGGAACTATTTTTTATGTCTACAACTTATTTATCTGAGAGGTAGAGTTACAGACAGAGAGAGGGAGAGACAGAGAGAAAAGTCTTCCATCCTCTGGTTCACTCCCCAGATGACCCCAACAGCCAGAGCTGGGCCGATCCAAAGCCAGGATCCAGGAGCTTCTTCCGGGTCTCCCACATGGATGCAGGGGCCCAAGGACTTGGGCCATCTTCTACTGCTTTCCTAGGCCATAGCAGAGAGCTGTATCGGAAGTGGAGCAATCGCTTCTCGGCCTTTTGGCTAAGATCAAGTGTGGAAGTGGAGCAGCCAGGACTTGAACCGGTGCCCATATGAGCTTTACCCACTATGCCACAGAGCCAGTCCAGAAAGCATGTATTTAGATACTCCGTTAAATTTGGTGGTGTTTCTCCTCTATCAAAGAGTAAGCCGAGGTAGAAACAAGGCTCCTCCTTTTTTTCTCTGGGCTAAACAGGGCCCTGTGGATGTGGGCCGGATGCCAGGTGCTCAGATATGACCAAGGCAGAAGAGAGACCTGCTGGGCCACCTTAGAGGTGTTGCCCTCAGGGCTCGGAATGGCCCTGGCAGAGGAAACCCTGCCTGCAGTGTGTGATTTTCTCACACAAGTCAGATGCTTTCAGGAACATTCTGCAAATTGAAAAGCCACATCTGAGACTCCAGTTTGTGCGTCTTGGCCCAGGTTTACTCCTGCTTTCTCTTCCCCGACACATGGTAGAGGCTGCGTTTCCTAGCAGCAGTTTGTTTCAGAAGGTTTTCATGTGCTGCAAGCCACCTCCAGTGGTTCTACCCACCCGCACTTGGATGTGAACCTATACCATTACAAGTGGTAACTGTTATTCCTCTATTAAAAATAATACCTTATGTAACAATTGGCTGTAAGCACAGCAATAGGAAGGATGTAGTATTTATTTTATGTCGCACCAAGTTAGTTTGATCTTTGCCCTTAGTCATTTCCTTTTGGAATCATTGTTACATCCTGGCACCCTCCAACTGTGAGCCCCATTGGGACCTAACTTACAAGTCGGCTTAAATCATCTTGAGCTTAGAAATCAATAGCAGTGGATTTTAATTATATTTCATGGTGAGTTCTAAGATCTCAGTTCTCCCGTCACTTCAGTTCCTGCCTCTCAACCGATATAACCAAACCATGAAGGAACATCCTGTCATTTTGGTTTTATTTATAAATCCCCCAAACTCTTTAAAAGGCATATAGTAAACACTCTGCTGACAATTTGGACAACTGTGAGATGCAGAATGACAGTGTGGTTAAGGGTACCGATGCTGAAGCCATTCCATCCTGTGTGACCTTCTTGGGCAGTTGCTCATTCTTGGGTCTGCTTCCTCATCTATACAATGATGACCACAGTCATGGTACCTGCTTCATGACATGAGGTTGGTGTAAGGATTAAATGTGTGTGTGCGTGTGTGTGTATACACACACATACATGCATGAGTAGATAAAGTTTCCTAGATCAATGCCCTGGTATATGATAAATGCTACCTAAATGTTTGCTAATATTACTTTCTCTTTCAAAGGAAATGAGACCCTCCCTGGTGTACCACTGTGTCCCCTTTCACGCTGAACCACATGTCATCGTCATCCCGCTCCAAGAAATGTTATGGACTTGCCACATTTGGTCTGTAGTAAAACTGAAATAAAAAAAGGGAGAGAGTCAAGCCATCTTAGCCAGCGTTCCTGGAGGAGGGCTTGTCCTGGGAACTATTCATAGTTTTTGGAGATGGGATTTGAATTTTTCTTCCCTGAAGTCAGCCAAATGGATCATTGTGTTCTATCTAGATAACTAAATGGCTCCACGTGTTTGGTTTCATTTCTTGGTCTTTGATGACTTTTGGGTGGTCTTGCAAAAGTATCAGCAACTCCCCAAGTTGCCTATAAATAAATATTTTGCTGAGAAACACTTCTGCTACCATGTTTTAAACTGAATAAAAGCAAAGATCCTCTCAGTACTGACAGCACTTCAGAAAATTAAAATCGTGTTTCTAAAACATTTACTGTGGCTATCACATGGCACCAAAGCTGTAGATACATAGGTCATTGTATCTAAACAAATAATTCAAATTTCATTGTTATTCTCAGTGTAATCATCGTAGTGTCCTAAGATACAAAAGAAAGCAGTTGTCACTCAAATTGTGAATAAGGAATTGTTGCTGTAGTTGATATTCCCAAGAATGTGTTGTTGATGTCATACAATGTGCTAATAACAGGGAGATGATTTAATTAGTCAACTTATTTATCCAGAGCTTAAAGACTCCATTTAATGTTTCTCTTAATTCCATTTCAAGATGCAGCATTGTCTCTTTACCATGCCCTCTACCATACCCAAACAAAACTCTAAACTCAACTCTCAATTTTAAAATAATACCTTAGGGCACCTTCCCAGCCTTTTCAACACCATAAAGGGCATTTAACCAAATGAGGGCACTTTTCACCCACATCCGTAATCACCATTGCTTTGGGTCTGCTTTGGCTGTGAGCTCCATGTGCTGCCAGAATCTGTCTCCTACATAATCAGGAGGACTGAGACATCTCATGGCTTTGCTTCACTAGCAACAAGATACCCTGGTTCTCCTCTGGGGACTTAACCATGTTTCCATTCTCAAGCTGTGTGCCTGCAGTTGGCATGAGCCCCACTGCCTGTTCCCAGCCTGGCCTACAGTGACCTCAAGGCAGATCAGCCACCTATGGCCCACCTTCAACTCCCAGTGGTCACTGGGATTGATTCAGAGGTAGACACATTTCACCAAACGCAATGAGACTCAGATGACCTCGGGTGGGACTTCTGGGAATGAAAAGTTTTCCTCCCTCTTCTGTACAAGCAACCATCGAGAACCCTTCTTTTAGAATGTGTATTAGGAAAATGAGATGCCTGGAAGTGAAAAGCAGCAAGCCTGGCACCACTGGAGGCGTGAGTGTTTGGGTGACACAGCCCCTGTGGAGGCTGAAGACAGCGCTGACAGCCAGCCTGAAAAGAAGGAGGGGCCGGAGTCTGGGAGGTGAGAGCTGTGAATCAAGCTTCCTGGGGGCAGCTCTGGAGCTGTGGGTGACTGAGTCAACACATTTCCTTTAATGATTAACCCAGTCCAGGCTGGGTTTTCTGTTGTTTCTAACATAAATAGCCCTAACTACTATAGGCAAAATAGCTCAGAATGGTGTTCCCAGGAGCACCCTGGTGCTTCCTGTATCATGTCCAAGAGTGAGAAAGGAGTGAGTCAAGGCCAAGCTGTCAGCCACCAAGACAGGCAGAGAGAAACCAACAGACGGCTTCCGTGGTGGTGCCAATGAAAGGAAGGAAAAGCAGAACCCAGCGACATAGCCCGGGCATTGGGAGTCCTTGCCCAGACATTCCAGAGAACACAGCCTGAGTCAGCATCACTGTTCCTAGAGCAGGTGCTAAATGGTGACCAGGTATTCATGAATCAGAGGTTACCGGATTCTTAGAATCAGTTAATAAGGTGATTATGAAAAGTCTGCTGGTTAATAGAAGTTAATCGTTCATGGGAATAACAATCTCCTCTATTTCAATAAAGGAGCTTATTTTCAATGAAGATTGCATAGACTCACTTTGAAAAAAAAGGCATCAGTGTATATGTCTTTTTTTCAGATTATTCTATTCAATGGATGCTAAAGAATGGGAAAAGTCACTCTTTAAAAAAAGCACTATATTTGCTTTGATCTGTGTCTATTTCTGAGTCTCTTATTTGGTAAATAATAACATTAAACTTTAAGAGTCATAGTTAAATGCTTAGTTTTGACTTTAATTTTAGATCTAAGAAGTCTTCCATAATTTTGTTCTTTTTCACAAGTTATTATTCTGGCTCTGTTAATAAAAGAAAATAGAACGAGACTTGGGGGCCAGGGCAACAATTTTATCTTATTAAGAAAAACACTCTTTCTTTGTCCATTCTGAACTTAGAAAATCTATTTTTCTACATAATATTGAAATATTTAACAGTTTATAAAAAAACATAAGCATTTACATTAAATACAGCCCTGTCACTTTTGCTAGGACTCTCATAAAAGTGATGAATATACATGCACGCAAAATTAAAAAGACCATCAAACATTCATATGGAAATGCAGCATTATAAACAATAAATATCTGGGATATCAAAGTCACAAATTTATTATTATTCTAATTGCCATTTGTTTTTCCAGTTAAAATCTTTACTATATAACTTATTATAATAACTTTATGAGTTAAACATAACTAATGTGAAAGAGAGTTCAATTAATCTGATGGCTAAAATGCAATTCTTAATATTTTGCAACATTTTTTAGTTTATAACATATAAAACTGTCATTTTGGCAAGAAATACACATCCATATAGTAGGTGTTCAGTTACGTTCCTTTACAAAGTTAACAAAAAGAATATAATGAAAGAAACAGAAGCTCATTTTATTTCTGAGATAATCTTGCTGCTTTAGCTCTTGGACTTTGGCAATAAATGTCTGGATTTTTAAGTCTATATAACTTAAATACTGTATTTACAAAATATAATTACTTTTAGTCAAAATATTCTACAAAATACTGTCATTACACATTTAAAGGGTGCTTTTCTGTACCATGAGTGGGAGCCCTTTATATGCTAACCTCTGCTTTTCCCACTGTTTTCAGGATCCTTCCCTTCCCCAGTATCTCAGAGCTGAGTTTCTAACAATAAAAACTGGTCTATGATAAAATATGTGTCTGAAGAGCAAAGAGTGCTATATTACCTACACAAGTTTTTCTAGACAATTCCTCCCAGTTAAAGGCACTTAAAATTCAAATGGCACATTTTACATTTTTATTCTTTCAGTTTGCCGTTAAACAACTCTAACCGATACTTTTTAGGGATATTGTGTCCTTTTGGAAGATGCTTTCAAAATGCATAGCTGAGCAAAGAAGCACCCTGCTTACATTAACTCTTCAACATCTTCTATCTATACACAAACAAGTATGAGTTATTCCATTAAAATACTGACAGAATAAATGATATTCATGTTTTTGCTCCTGGCTGCTAGAAGAGGTGTCTTTGTAAAATGACCAATGTATAACCATCATTCTTGAGTTCCATAACTGAATTCCACAGTTGAGGATCTTGTCCTGAAAATGGACCAGGTCTCCCTCTTCCTTATCTATCAGGGCTCTTCCTTAAAATCAGTGCATATCCAAATCTTTTCAACTTGAGAATCCCAAGAAATTCACACGAACAATGTGTGATTGGATGTGGACCAGCCAAGGATAAGGGAATTCCAATGCACAAGTCAACTTCAGCAGCCCTGCCCAGTACAAGGTGCACACTTGGTTGCAATCCATATATGTGGCATATCAGGAGTCCTTGCCCAGGGATGGACGGAGGGTTACTTGCACGTGTGGACATCAGTCATGCTTTCGCATCTTCTGCAGCGGACATAGCAGCACCAGATAAACTTACACTCACACCTCTCCACGTGCCTGACCACATGGGTGTTGTAACCTCGGCCACAGCACAAGAGGTTGCAGCCGTCAGCCCCTTCCGAAGTACGGTTGCATTCTCTGCCTTGAGTCCCTGGGATCCCCAGTTTCTTGTCCTCCACACAGTAGTTGGGAGACTTATTGACATACAGCAGATCTTCCTTGCGAATCGGTAGTTTCCTCTGATCTTTTTCTCTCCGGTGCATTTTCTTCTTTATTTTCTCTGATATCTGAATACTATTTTCATATTTATCCTTCAACAAATGTCCGATCTTTTCAAATGAAGACATGGTTTTCCAGCATGTTTTCACAGCACAAGAGCCAGAAACTCCGTGGCAGCGGCAGTCTACTGACATCAACTTGGCAACAGCCTGAAACCAACAGTAACTGCGTTCAAATATCACTCATCAAGACAGACACACAGTTAACCTAATCACTGAACTTCCTGAGTGTGTTTTCTCCAAGGTAAAAAGGATACTTATGAACATAAAGGATCTTTAAGATTGTTTAGAGTTCAACTGCTGTCCTTTGGTTTTGTCCCAAATGTTTTCTCCAACTGTCAAGACCCTGCAGAGGAAGTTTTCCCAGGAGGCACTTAAAGTACCATACCTAGCAAATATTGTTATCAGAGATGATCTGAGTTAACAAGAATGACTTATTTCTGACTCCACATTTAATTTTGGGTGTGAGAGGATGCTCATGCATGCCTGTATCTTCCTGAACCCATTCTACCCCTTGCCACTCAATGTATATGATCCATGAACCAGCAACGCTAGTGTCACTTGTGAGAAACACAAACACTGAGGTCCTACTACAGACCTACAGAATCAAAAGCTGCATTGAGACCCCCAGGTGACACTTAGGCATATTAAAATTAAAGAAACACTGAGAGAGCAGCTTCCCTTACCACTGTTAGAATGCAGAAACATCAGTGGAACTTTACAGATAAACGATGTTCTATGCCCTAAGATTCTGACTTGATTGGCTGGAGTGGGGTTTAGCCATTGGTACTTTCACCAAAATGCTCCGATGATTCTAATGTCATCCAGAGAAGACACCTGCTGCTTCAACTGACAGTTCTCAAGTTTGATGATTATTAAAGTGAGTTCCATTCATGGGATTTGGGTAAATGTGCTATCCCCTGGTCTCAGACCAAATGAGGAAACATGATCAATCAAGAAAAGTTGTTCAAAAGGAGAGGGGGCTGGAGAATATGGTTGCTCTCAGCAAATTCTTACCCTCTTCTGAAAAAATGAATTCAAAACATATGTGCTATCTTTGATGCACCAGTGGCACTGTCCTAACAGAGACAGTAAGTGCTGTGTTCAGTTTTTACAGACTGAGATTTTGCATGTTTGTAATTGTCAAATGTCTAGCACATGTGAAGGTCTAAATAAACACTCTCTTGCTCTGAAGAAGAAGGTAGTGTATGAACTAGAATAAAAATGTTCCAATGGAGCTAACGGCACAGAAACCACATAGAGATGTGAAAAGTTTCAGCCTCTAATCTCTTACATACCAGGCTAGCCAGCATAGCTTCCTTCAATCCCCAGATGATGGCAGAGCCGATTAATCAATCGTCAGGGCTAGCTGTAGAGCTGACATTCTGTCAACATGCTGGGTAAAATGAAAAATGGATCCATGTATTCAATAACTTGGAAATTATGTATGTAATCTCACCAAAGAAGGGGAAAACCTTCCAGTTTAAATTCCACTTACAGCTCTTATCAAAACTGTAAATCGATGGGGGTCTATCCTCCTCTGTACCAAAACTGACATTGACATGTGTGCCGAATATTACCTTTTTTTTAACAAATTAACAAAATTTCATGAACTTTCTAATGAGACTATCTCAAACAATTGATAATATCTGCAGTCTTAAATGACAGCATATGGTATTGATTCATGCAATGTCTGATGCTTGTTAGTGGTGTTTAAAATAAACAGAATATTGAAACCTTGCCCTCTATAGATTATAGCACGTAGGCTTTTTCTGACTTCACAAAACTGAGAAGCTAATCCATGTGTCTATTTCTCATTAGCTCAAGGCAAAATGATGTGAGAGCAATTTACAAAGCATGGCACAAAGGCTTGTTTGACTGCATTTATGGCATTTGATAGTCACAAAATCCTCAATTCTTCAAAATGTCTCTAGACAAATAAATGTTCAGATTAATGCAATCTACTTAGATTGATTCAAATTTTAAGTGTCTGATGGACAGGAGAGAGCTCATTTGGTGTGAGGAAATAACAAAACAGATTGTTTTAAAAAAAAAAAAAAGCCCTAGCCTAGGAATGTCTGTTTATGTGTTTAAACACAATTTTCCTACTGTCACTGACGGGTGATTTAAGGTTGCTTCTTCTGGGTCATGACTGCGGAGCCAGCTTTTTATTTTATTAACTAGTTCAGACATCACTAAGGTGTTGCCTATTTGCAAAGCTTGGAGGACAGAGTAGATGTTGATCAAATATTTATTCAGTGATTGGTCTAGCTCATTCCAACAGTTTTAACTCATCCTCAGTTGGTAACCTGATCGGGTGGAGGTAATAGAAATCACCTTCTTAAAAGTCATTGTCAGAGGGTCAATGGTATTGGGAGAACTTGAGCTGGCCAGGAGCTGTTCTAATTCCTCAGCCTTAGCCCCAGACGCAATAGTGTTGCCCACAAAAGTGACACACCGCACCACAGGTTTGAAGGAGAAAGAGACTGACTTTCAAATTCAGTTGTATCACCTGCTGAATTTGTATCAGAATTTTGAGAGGATATCCCTACTCTAAAAAAAGCTAGCCCTTCAAAAAAATATGTCTAGGGGTTAGAATTAGCCAGTGATGATAAGTTGAAAGTTTTATTCTATGTTTGTGAATTATGTTACCCTAAGCAGTAAACATAAGAGAAAAAATATTTAATTATATATACATGTATACATACAGACACACAGACACACACACACAGTCTAGACTAGGACAGGAAAAACAAGAACCTCAAGGAAAAGAATCCAAGTCTCTTGACATGCAATTTGAAGGATTAGACCCTCATAATACTCCAAGGAAGAAACTTGGACAATTAGGAAATAAAATAAAGCCATGTAATCACCCTTAAGAGAATCCTGTTGAAAACAGAGTTCAAGGACAGATATACACACACACACACACACTTTAAATTCTACAAATTCTACAAAACTTAGTACTTCTCTGAGCAAATTTTTAGAAGTTGTTTTACTTAATTTAGTTTTTTAGGAAGAAATGCTTTGTACATACTAGATAGTGAACAAGCACTTACTTAAGATTCCAATTTTACAGAAAAATAAACAGTGTGGTTAAGACACTTGTCTTACATAGCAAAGTGGGTGATATATGATATAAGATCTCTACATATAGCAGGGTAATTTTAGAACAGAGAAAAATGAAAGTGGAAAATGCAAGTATATTAAGGAAATTGTGTGTATTGCGAAGCTTTTCCAATAGGATTCTTAACTAATGTTAAAAAGCCGTTATGAGCTGCAATGATACACACTCATTTTCTGCTAACAGGAAAGTAAGAGAATAGCAACCAAGTGAGTTGTGTGTGGTTATGAGAAAATTCCTTTCTCTACTGTAGTTGAGTTGTTAAGGTTTATAACGATATTAACAGAGGAATGTTTTGTTAACTATTGCAAACAGATGTGCACATTTTGGTGGAATATTTTTAAACTATGGGAGAGCAATTAGGAGGGTAGCATTTAATCTGCTGGGCTCCTTGTGTAAGTTTTGGTTTGATAAATTTCTAATGAAGCGAAATAGGAAAGAGGTATTATTAATACTTAATGTAAAAATAAAAACTGCTTAAGAAGTGGTTTTAGGACTGATTACTCTCACAATTTTGACTCAGAGGTATTGCAGCAGGCGGCAATTATTTTCCAGTATATTACTTTATCCAAACTTTGCAGAAATAGCCAGAAAATTGTTGTGGAATATTTTGTGACTAACATTTCATTTTTTCAACGACCAGATGATCTGTTTAAGTTTTTATGAAAACTGTGATATAAGGTTGGACGGGTATACGCAGGATTCCTATGTCTCTGGACTATTTTGTCCTTTTCTGCCCAAAAATATATTTGAACCTGCTGAAAAGCAAAACATGTTCATGCTGGACAACTATTTATAAATATTCTTCAAACAGGTCAATGAAAATTTGGGGTCAGCCCTTCCCACTTTGTTGAGTTACTCATCATAAAACAAATTATGGGGTAGGAAAACTTAAAAGTTTATGAGGTGGACCTGGTAAGAATGGAAATATTTTAAGCACACCAAAAGAAATACCCATAAATATTCCAAGTCACATTATTCCCAGAAGTTCTACCCCTGGAAGACATCACATCATTCTGTTAGCCAATCACCAACCGGCAACATTATTCTTGGAGTCATAAGTTTAGGAATGGTGTCAGAAACCAAGTGGGAATCAGAGTATTTAAGGTCAGCGGTTAGAAAATCATCTATCCTGCTCATAGCACTACTAAGCGCCAGTACCCACATTTCTCTGAATGCTTTCCTACATGTTGAGTTTGGGATTTTGAGACCAGGAAAATCAACTCAATTGAATGCAGATCTTGAACTTTACTCAAAAGAATACGGCTATTAAATTAAAGTCCTAATTGTCAATATTGAGAATCGAGTTGATTGCTCTTCCTTGTTAGATAATAACTTGGAAATCTGGGGTTTATTTTTTGGCCACCAAGGGGGAAAAAAAGTACAAAAATGTTTTGAATTATAATGTTTCATGAAAAAGACCAACAAAAATACCAGTGTAGTGCTGCTCCCAAAATAACCAGGTAAATATTTTGCAATATTTTAAAATTCCATCTAGAACAATGCGGAAAAAATTCGTACAGAAAACGGAAATTTACGGGAAAGGTATATATATTTGTGGGTTAATTTATTTTCTGCCTACTTAAGATAATAGAAAAAAATCAAGGTAATGTGAGGATTTTTTTTTTTCCCAACAAGAAGTGGATTAAAGCTGATGCTGAATAGCTTTATCTTTTTAATAAAATTAGAATATTAAAATAGTCTAAGATAAAAATTAGCAGTTTCAGGCAAATATTGCTACCTAATTTAAATACACACAAGATTAAATAAAACTAAAAAGCTGTCTGATGTTACTTATAAAAATAACATTTTAAAATGCTTTATGACTTTTCATAAGTTTGCAGATGACTTTACTTAAGAGATCTAATCTAATGAGCGTTTAAGTTTTGGTTCTGTGGTTAAAATTTTTTAATCTCTACCAAACTTCTTAAACAATGGCTAAAGAAGATATAAGATCTATACTGGTCATAAAAATTCATTTAATTATTTTCTTGTTTTAAAATGTATCAATTTTAATATTTTTCTAGTTTATAGTTTTAAAGAACATATATTAAATTTCACCTTTTATATTAATATATTAAAAATAATAAAAGTTCATTTATTGGGTAACGTGTAGTTGAGGCAACATCTCATTCATTCTTTTTTATATGTAAACATTTAAGGGAAAGACACATATACATAACTGTTGTGTTATTTTTGTGATATAAAATAAACTTTTGACATTTCTAAACAAAAATATGAAAAGCTTACACAGCTATTTATTGGTTTTCCTATTTGTTATTTTGCTATTTAGAATTGAACGTTCAAACTAAATTAAAAATTCAACTTTGAAGCGTTACAGTGATATATTTACTGAGTTTTCTGCTTTTTTATTTTTAAACCAGGGCAGTTAAGTAAAGAAAACTGGCTGGAACTTGCAATTATTCTGAATGAGTTTCATTTATTCACTTTCCACAAATGTAAAATAAATACAACATATACTTTAAATATCCCTAAGAGATATGGCAACTTGTTTTAATTTACTTCAGGAGAATGCAGCAGATTTCAATGACTATCTTGGGACCTCTATAGGCTATTGAATATTAACAATAATATATAATATGTGCTGATGTTCCTGTCCTGAAAGTTTATTACACCATAGGAAATATATAGTCATAAAAAACTTTCTACTCTTTTATGAAAGTCCCCATAAATTGCCAAATAATTCAATTATGTTGTCACTATTCATTGATGTAAATAAATAAAATTTAAATTGAGCACTAAATATACTCTTTTTTTTTTTTTTGATGCTCAACAGGATCTCACGTTTATTGAGAAGTGATTAATGGTAAAAAGAAAGGCAATGCCCTTTCCTCATTGGCTGAACAAGAAACTGAAGAAACATTCACTACACGTTTTACAATATTTTTCTCTTCCAAAATGCATTTCTGTAAATGAGTTTTTACCACTGTTCTTAGCCTTGAAATCAAATTAATCCTGACTTAATCAAAATATACTCTATTTTAAGAAACCAATACAAAAAATTAGAATTCATTAAAGAGGTTAATTAGATTATAGTTCCTCAAATTTGTCTCCATTCAATCTTTAATATATTTATACTTTAAAATATCCATTTATTTAGTATACACACAGCTTTTTTATGCTTATCTGTAGTTTATGAGTTTTTAACATTAACATATTGCTTTATAATAAAATGATCACTTCTCTTTAAAAAAAAAACATTGCTTTACAAAATATAAAAGATTGTGTATTCTCTAAGAATATTTGTTAGAGAAAGTAAAGACAAAACTGACAGGATCCATTGTCCATTAGAAAGTAGATTTTAAAAAATATAATTGAAATCCAAATTTAGATAAATAGAATTTAATTAAGTCTCATTAGAAACTCAACTACTGTAGATCGCATTATGGTTTTGCCACTAACTAGCTAATAGAGAAGAGCCAAGAAATTTAACAGGCACTTGTATAACTACTGTTTTATAATTAATATTTTAGATATACAAGATATACAACCATAAACATTTTATAACACAATGCAACCTACACTAGATGCAGAATCTAAACTAAACCAATGTGCTTTGCATATACTCTTTAAGAAATATATATACATTCATATATGGTGGGATTTCAACAACTTCTTGGAAAATAGAAATAAAAGATGTTTATTTTAGTGCAAAATATTGAAGTTCATGTGTAGTATGCATGGATTTCAACTTTTTGATATAAGATAAACATCTTTTAATTCAGTTCCCTTCTCTGTGTGTGTGTGTGTGAGAGAGAGAGAGAGAGAGAGAGGAGAGAGAGAGAAAGGGGGAGGAGAGGGAGGAGATAGAGTGTGTGTTAGGCTGCCAGTGCTTGACTTTTAAACGATTTTGATAGGTTCATGCAGAACTGTAATCCTACTGATACTTGATTCCATGTTCTAATACATACCTGCCTCCCAGCTTCATTGTTATGTAGATTCATTGCTAGCAGTACTTTGCTGTCCTTCCCTGTGGTGTTTCTGATGGGAAAGTCTAGGAACTTTCTGCTGAACCACATGCCATACTGGACATCATCGGAGCAGCCCCCCCAGTGCCAGCCTTCACTTGCCGACCCACCGTTCTGCAAGGTGGTGTCACAGGAGCATTCTGTCATGTTGCCTGCACTACAGGACCTGGTTACAGCATGCACCAGGCCTGCAGCCATCACAGCATAAATAAATGCTGTCTCCTTGGTGCCTAGAATAAAACATAGGTTGCTAAATTAGAGAGCTATGTCACTCTCCATTTAAGATCAAAACAAAGCTTCCTATTCATCCTCTTACCAGGCAAGCAATTTTTCTATTTCTCCCAGTAGATGCTTTAACGAGCACATATTTGGAAAGAAAGCTTTCCTATTGCTCCAACCTTTTAAAAACCAGCATTAGTTTTCAGTAATCCACTTGAGAAGATTGTCATACATTGCATCTTATACAATGTCTTCGTGCCTTAAAATTATCTGTGTATTTTTAAAGTGTGAAATGTCAGCACCTAAGGCAGAGCTTAATAGGCAGGACTAGCTCGATAAAACGCGTTGATTTTTAAAATCTTTTGCATGGGTAAATAATGAATGGTAGCACAACATCCAAAGGAAACTGGAATGTCATTCTTTTTAAAAATTTAAAATGTACCTTCCCATAACAGTTGAAAATTGTGTGAGTTTTTGCGTGTATAAATAATACAAGTCAGAAGGCAAATTAAAATTAAACAATGACCAAAGCAATTAGTAGATAAATGTTACAGTTTACTTTCACATTAACGACTAGATTTTTTTTTTTTAGGATATCGTGAATAACAATCACTGGTATTAAATGAGACAGTTAAACACTTTATACAGTACTAGCTAATCCTCTTACAACTTTAAAGGTCATGAAAGGTAAGATAATGGAAATATCATTAGGAAAAAAAAGAAGTGTCTGTTATTGAAAAATTTGAATTTACCACACCTGCAGTAGAATTTGCGCTAAAATCTTTGAAAATTAAAGTTCCAGCAAAACATTAACAACATGGACTAGAAGGGACTCAGCAGGCGAGTTTTTTTTCTTTCCAGATGTTTAGATTGGAGTAGCAACAGTTTCACACCCGTTGTCCAATAAACCTTTCAACAGCTGATGTCTCAGCAACTGTGAAGAGCGCATCTTCTTTTTTCCCTCCTGTATTTGTCTTTTTCGCTCTGGGGCCAGGGTTCCTGGAGGAGCCCGCGCGGCCAGTCCCAGGGTCCGCGATGCTAGGGCGGCAGCACGGGGTAGGGACTGCACCCGGCAGGGTCAGAGCCAGGGAAGAGTGGAAAACGATCGTGCAGCGTGAGTTCCACGCCTGTTCGATTCTCTGAGCCTGCTGATGTGCCTGGAGCAACTCTGGTCCCTGTACCTTTGTCCTGACCAGGCCACCACGCACGTGGAGGTAGAACTTGGTTTGACTGCAGCTCGCGCGCCGCGGCGTGCCCCTGTGGGGACGAGGGGGGAAGGGGCGGGAAACAGCGCCGGGGCTTCAGGAGCCGCGCTCGCCTTAGCTGCACGTTAGGTTCTCCGGGACAGCGCCTTTCAAGCCTCCCGCGTTCCGCGAACCCGGTGCTCAGAGCAGCCAATACACCCGGGGCTCGGCTGCGGGGAGCCCCTGGTCCAGGGCTCGGCGAGCAGCGGAGCCGGCTAAATCAAAGCAGATGCCGTTGCAGCATTCCCCGCGGCCCGTTTTATGTTTCTCCAGCTGGTCACCTACAAAGGGGGGCGCTACGGGGTCCGAGGGGGGTCGCCGGGCCAGCAGAGTCGGAGTTTTTCTCCAACTGGGGCCAGGCGCCGCGGGAAAGAGGAAGACCCAGAGCCTCCCATGCGCCCCGTTCTGGACCTGCGGAGTCCCCACCCGGCCTCCAGGCCGCACCTGCACCCCGGATCTAGCCAACGTCCCTCCGGATTCCCGGGCACCGAGCGGCCTCTTTGGGGGTTTCAGCGCGGGGCCACACCAGCGCTAACTCTTTGGAGGACTTGGCGGAGGAGTGCTAGCCTTCCCACCCTGCCAACCCCAAGGGTCCCAGGAACTCACCGCTGCTCAGCTCGTAGCCGAAGAGGGGCCCAGTGCCGAGCGGCGCGGCGGCGGCCGGGGCGGCGACCCTGCAGTTCCAGCGCTCGTGCCGGAACTGACTCCTGCACTCCTGGATGCCCAGGCGCGCGCCCTCGCGGATGCTCGGCAGCAGGTACGGTTTCCTCTTGCACAGCTCCTTCTGGCGGCCGCTCAGCGGCAAGTTGGCGCAGCCCAGCTTCTCCGGGACGCCAAAGGAGGCGATGCCCAACCACCTGTGAGACACGGCCGCCCCCAGCGTTAAGCCGCTCCCTGCTCTCCTCCCCAGTACCAGATGCTGACTCGAAAATCAAGGCACCGCCCTAAGGGTCCCCAGCCTCAGCTGAAAGCTGTCTGAGGCTGGGCACCCTTTATACCGCGTCCACCCCGTGCACCCCTGGCTTCCCGATACTCACATCCAGTTTCCTTGGGCTCCGCAGGGAAACAGCGCGAGCAGGGCTGCCCACAGCGCGCACAGGCGTGGCAGTCCCAGGAGCGCCGCTCGGTCCATGGCCCCCGCATGGAGTCCCCCAGCCCCAGCCACTCTTGCGCTACCTCCCCAGAGGCCCAGCGGACCTGGCTGCAGGTCAGTCCCCGAGCACCAAGTTGTCCCTCGCTCTGGTTCTCCTTGTATGCAACATAAAAAGAAGGTCAATCTGAGAGGGGCTCCCAGAAGCTCCCCCTGGTTGGCAGGGAGCAGTAGAGGAGTGGGAGAGGGGAGCCTGGGCCCTCCTGCTGCGCGGAGCCGGGGTGTGCGGGAGATGCGCCAGCGAGCCTAGCACTCCAAGGTGGGAAACTTCTGTTGATGTATCGCGGTCTCCATCGCCCCCGGCCTCTCCTCCCATTTCCTCCCCCTGGCCGCGCCCGGCGCCTGATTGGCCCAGCGGAGGTCCTGCATCTCATCGTGCCGGGATCTCAGGTTCCCATTGGCTGAGAACGAGCTCCTCGCGGGGCGTCGCGGCCCGCACCTCCACAACAGCGGGTCCCTAGCTGGGGTGTGTCCTGACCTTTCCTCCCGTTACCGTCTTGGCGGGTAGCTTTGGGGCTTATTCAACGCCCAGCCCGAGAGGAAGGCTTCTGTCGTCGCATCCTGGGGGAAAGCGTGGTTTCGATGGAAGTTTGAGTCCCAGCCTCCCCAGACGCATCTGGGTGGAATGGTTACACAATGTCATGCTGCTCTTCCCTTCTGTCCTTCACCTCCCAGGAGAGTCGTGGTTTTGAGTGACATTTGGTCCCAGACAAGTGGACCTTCCAATCCCTGCTTGAAGTTTTAGTGTCCCGAGACATTAAAAGATGGGTGAGGTGCTGTCAGGATTACGTTCCTTGTCATTTCTGAATACGTGTATTTTTAGTCTTATATTGAGTCTACCGCATTTTAATTGTCTGTGATTTCCTTTTCCCGGCTTGTCTGACTTCCTACAGTCCTTGGGAGCATAGTGAGTCCTAAGCGAAAGATGGAGGGCAGATCAAGCGAGAGCTCTCTGCCAGCACCAGAAAGCCTTGGGGTGATTTAATTTCCCTTTTGTCCCACGTTATAACTTTTGTGAATACCTTGGACAGGTCTTCATTGTGAAGACAGCTTTTTAAAAAGTGTTTTCAGCACCTATTCTGTCCCCAATCCTGTGGAACTTGACCCTTCAAAAGCAGGAGTTGTTTCGGTGGCTGGTTGGTCACGAAGGCTAGTTAACCAGTGTTGTGTATTATAGACAGTCTCCAGGAGAATTCGGGAGGCCCCTGTCCTCGGAGCATGCCTAGCTGTGTTGTCAGAAAATTTCATGTCTCTGTTTCCTAGTTAGGCACAAGACATGTTTGTGAGACCCGTTACCTGCACCCCAAAGAACTTCTGGAAAGTTTATATATTCTTAAGGTAGGCATATCAGTTCAGCAGGTGCTCTCAAGGAGACTGGCTGAAATAAAGGCTTTGATGATATTTGTTGCCCATCTCCTTGTCAGCCTAAAGCAATACAAGCTCACCGAAATTCTCATCCTGCCCATTCACTTCTTTATTCAACAAATATTTATTGAGTGTACACAATGTACCAGGTCCCAAAACCACATTATAATTTTTTGAGTCAAGCTGATGATAGGGTATAGTTACTCATCCAGAAATGTTTTTGGCTAACGGCTAGTGGCCTCTCTGAAAATCAGAGCCTTCATCCAAGCTTTGGTCTGTAAACTTCTCCAAGAAGGACCATGGCATATCCATTACTGTATTCCTGCCACTGGGCCCAGCACACAAGATCCTGATTTTGAACACAATTGTCGGAGTGGACTAAGATTATGAGGAACATCCTGGGCAGACATCTGGTGGCCTAAATGCTGGTACTGAAGAAGTTACTTCCTTTTGAAGGGGAATTGGTGTTAGAGGGATGACAATCTTGGAATTAAAGAGAGAGTTGGAGACCATCAATACTTGGGGTTGATTTTAAAGCCAACAGTGCCAGTTGGTTTACTGTTTTTGTTTTCATTCAAAAATGTATATTTAACCCTCTGTTACAGATTAGAATAGGGATAGCACTGAATCAAATGGTTGTGGAATCCACAGTCTACTTGGCATGATAGACAAGTGACTTGGCAATTGCAGTGCACTGTAGTAAGTGTATAAAGTAGAATGTGCCATGAAGCCGCCACTGCAGCTCAATAGGTTAATCCTCCACCTGTGGCGCCGGCACACCGGGTTCTAGTCCCGGTCAGGGCACCAGATTCTGTCCCGGTTGCCCCTCTTCCAGGCCAGCTCTCTGCTGTGGCCCGGGAGTGCAGTGGAGGATGGCCCAGGTCCTTGGGCCCTGCACCTGCATGGGAGACCAGGAGAAGCACCTAGCTCCTGGCTTCGGATCAGCACGGTGCGCCAGCTGCAGCGTGCCAGCCACAGCGGCCATTGATGGGGGTGAACCAACGGAAGGAAGACCTTTCTCTCTGTCTCTTTCTCTCTCACTGTCCACTCTGCCTGTCCAAAAAAAAAAAAAAAAAAAAAAGAATGTGCCATGAAAACACACACACACTCTCAGGAGTTACTTGATCCACACTTGAGGGCTGGGGGGAGGGGTCACTGCATGGTATTTGCATTATTTCTCCAGGGACCTATTACTGTTCAGGCATTCAAAACAAACCTATGGAGGAGCACTCAGAGTATGGCATTCTTGGAGTTTAAGAATACCAGGTCAAATGTTTTCAAATCCAAGACACAATTTCAGTGCCTGAGTGGTCTTGTGCCTCATTTGTGCAGTCCAGGACCTTAGAGGTCCTTCCGTCCACACTTCTAAAGTAAAGGAAATGTATTCCCAAGAGTTGACTCAGCTGAAAAAGTAGGATTTTATTTCAACTAACAGACAGTTGATTGCCAATTTTATGCTAGGCATTGTGATCTTTCGTGTACTGAGAGTCTGCTGTATGCACTTAACATCCTCCCTCTCTCTCTCCCTTTCTCTCTCTCTCTCTCCTCCACCCCGTGTGTGTGTGTGTGTGTGTGTGTGTGGTGCCACTCCCTCCCTCTCTCCTTATACATACACAAAGCTTCAGCACCCCAACAATTGATATTGATTTTATAGTTGAGGAAATTCATCTTGGGAGATTAACAAATTTGCTCAAACCTCACTCAGCCGGGAAGGAGTAGAGTCAGAAATCAGCCTTGTTTTAGAACCCTCTTCTTTCCACCACAACTTCCTGTTGCATAACCTAGTTCAAAACCATTACTTAATTTTTCCTGACCAAATACAAGATCACTGCATCTTAGGGTCTACATTTCTCACTTCTGTGCTATGGTTCCTTACATCACAGTTCCCGGGAAGGCCAATGTAAAAGCTGTTCTGTTCTCAGAAGATAAACAAAAGCTACACTAGGTAGGTCTCCTGAGGAGGGCCCTGTGAATCAGGTCTCCCTGGGGCAGGGGGCAGTGGGCAGGGATGCATTTCTATGCGTCCTTTATTTGCTGCCTTCAGTTTTGTGGGCTGGGAAGAGCAGCAGGCGGAACAGTGGTGCAGCTGAGCAACTGGGGCTCTAGTCCATGGTGGTAATCTTGAGCAGCAACTCATGTCAACCTGGAGCCCATGTTTTCTCATCTACAGAGTTATGGAAAGCTCTCTTTTAGGTTTGAATCACTTGCTGGATGTTTCCTAGGAGTGGGTGGTGTGTGTGTGTGTGTGAGAGAGAGAGAGAGAGAGAGCGAGCGAGCTAAGGGAGAACTGAATTTTCTAGTAGATTGCAGGAGAAGGCATCCTTAACCAATGGGCTTGTCCACTGAGAGATGGGTCCATCTGTCCTCAAGGAGGTCACACACTGGGGTTTTTGGTCATAATCTATCTTTTGCTCCAAATTCACCTCTGGATTTCAATGAGCATGAATCATTTCCGTTGTGGGAATCTTTTATTTTCAAAGTTTTATTTATTTGAAAAAAGAGATATAGAGACAGAGGGAGAAACACAGAGAGATGCCTTCCATCTGCTGGTTCACTCCCCAAATGCTGGCCACAGCCAAGACTGGTCAAAGCCAAGAGCCAGGAACTGCATCCCAGTCTCCTACTTAATTGGGTCATTATCTGCTGCCTCCCAGGTGCATTAGGAGAAAGCTGGATCAGAAGCAGAGGTGGGACTGGATCCCAGGCACTTTGATATAGATTACAAGTAGCAGTATAATCCTCTGTACCACAATATGCACCCCTGTGGAAATCTTTTAAAATAATTACATTTTAAGATATGCAATAATTTTGTCAGCACATGAAATTTTATTTGGAGAATAAAAGAAGAAGTTACAGGTATTTTATTTATTCTGGACTAAAACAAGTGAGTGTTTTCACAAACTAGTTTGTAACTATTAATATAGAGTCGCTCAGCTCCGCTATCATTAGTGGGCATTAAGCACTCTATTTAGACTTGAGGCCTGGAGTAAAAAATGGATCAAATTGAAACACACACAACCACATATTTCAAATTATTTATTTCTTTAGCAACAAGCAGGCACATCATTTTCTTTTTATGACTTTTGGTTTTATATTTTGGAGGAGAGGACAAAATATTAACTAACCAATAGAATATGCCTAGTGCTTACTGTTCTGTGCAAGGTTTCTAAGCTTCTGGTAACCATATTTACAAAATGTTGTAAAGATCAAAGAACTGTTTGTTCAGTAAATTGGAGATAGTATTATGATCTGAGCCCAGTTGCCTAAAATTTGATTAGTGGTGTTAAGAATAGCCCCTTGTGGGGCCAGCATTGTGGTATAGCAGATAGAGCTACCACCTGTGATGCCAGCATCCCACTGGGCTCTGGTTCATGTCCCAGCTGCTCCATTTCCAACCCAGTTCCCTGATAATGGCTTGGGAAAGCAAAGGAAGATGGCTCAAGTGTTTGGACCCCTGCAACCCATGTAGGAGACCCAGAAGAAGCTCCTGGATAGCACCTGTGACTCCAAGTTTGCCTTGATTACTGAAACATCAGTAGTTACTTGATCCCACAAGGAGGGTGTGCACTTGAATTTGTTTTCCTAGCAGGGAGTGAGGTGTTTTGAGCTCTATTCTGGGAAGGGGACTTAGGAAGAACCAGATTTCCAGCAGATTCATTAAACTCAAAACAGCTCTCTGGAGGGGATGAATCTGTGACTATGGTCATTTCTGACCAGCTGAGCCAACTGGACCAGATAAATTGGCTGGCAAAAAAAAAAAAAAAAAAAAAAAATCCCAGCTCCACCTAAGATTGTTGTAGTTTGACAGTTGTAGAACCCAGGGGAGCCTGTTCCCTTTAGTAGTTTTCTCTCAGTCCCTGGGAAACTCAGCAAAAAGTCTGCCTGCACAGATATGCCTTGGACTCTGCCTCTGGCAGCCCATCAGAGAACGAGACTTCTAAGGGCCCTGTTATAAGAATTTCTGCTGCAGATCACAGAGACTTATGTACTGGAAACTGATACCAGAAGCACCCCAGCTGGTCTTAACTCCTATGATGGAACAGAAGAGCAGAGGTGACTTTTTGCATAACTGGGTCCCCATCCATTCTATTTTAAATTCCACCTGGATGCTACAAGTGTGGAACAGGGCACAGGCTTGTGACCACTGGCTCTCGGGAGGGGGTGGAGAATGGCATCCTGGATGCCCTGCTGTCCTTTGGTGGCCTGAAACGCCTGCAGGAATGACAGACATGGGGGAGCAGGGGAGAAACCAGTGCTCGTCCCAGGAGGGAGGGCGAGACTTGGAAAGGCATGGTGATGTCTTGCTGTTTAAATGGCCACAACTATAGAAGTTAGATGTTTTGTTGTTGTTGCTTACTAATCCTAGAAATTAAGGCTGAAGGGACCTCATAAAGGGTTTGGAAAGAGTGGCTTGTCTCTGGGACAAGATATCCCTAATTCCTGAACCCCAACACCCTTAAAAAAAGAAAAAAAATGTAAAATAAAAACCCCACACAGTCAGAAATAACTGAAGTGGCTTATCTCTAGCAGTATTTAAGGCATTATACAATCTTTTCAGAATGAGAGAATGAAATTAAGAGCAATCTGAACAAACAAGAGTGATCACTGTTGCCCAGAGAGTACAGGTAAACAAAACATAAAACATTGAAATACACTGAGAAGGATGAGTTTTTGAACAGATCTTTTCAAAGAAACTTTGCTGAATTTTTCCAAATAAAGCAACTTCATAAATTAATAAATTCTTATCACTTTTAATAAGCTGTCAAGGAAACTACTTTAAAAATCTACCACTTACATTTTTTAGAGTAACATTTATGGAGTGATTGCTAGACTGCTTACAATGGAAAAAAGAAATTTTCTTCTTTTGGAAGTTTTTGCCAAAATTGAACAATAAAAATTTTAAAAGAAATGTCATTTTGAATTGATTGTGGCCATCATTTCCAGCTGTTGCTCTGCTTAGCCACACTTACATTATGATGCCATAAATGTTCTTCTGCCAACAAAGGTCCGTCAAAAATCAGCAAATGCTGATACTACTCTTGTAGTCAAGGTTGTTGTGCATATGTGTAACCTCTGGTCACTGTCTTCATTAGCAGTGAGCAGCAAGTTAATGTAGAGTTTATTAAGCCCGGTCAAACAACAAATGCCATTTGGCATTGATTCATGTCTCAATCTTTACATGGAGGTCAATTATATTTTAAGTTGACTTTAATAGTTTGAGTTTCCTGAATGAAAGCTTTAATAATTTTATTTTTTCCTACATCAGTTTTTTTAAAAGATTTTATCCATTTTTTTGAAAGTCAGATTTAGAGAAAGAGAGAGAGAGGGAGAGAGAGAGAGAAAGAGAGAAATACTCTATCCACTGGTTTAAAACGCTGCAACAACTGGAGCTGGGCTGGTCAAAAGCCAGCAGCTTTTTCTGGACCTCCTATGTGGCTGCAGGGGCCCAAGCACTTGGGCCATCTTCTGCTGCTTTCCCAGGTGCATTATCAGGGAGCTGGATCAGAAGTGGAGCAGCTTGAATTTGAACTGGTGCCCTTATGGGATTCTGGCACTGCAGGTAAACTACACTACAGCTGTAGTATACTATACCACAGCGCCGGCCTCATCTACATCAGTTTTTTTTTTTTTAATTTGTATATATTACTTTAAAAATGTTTATTTTTTTTATTAATTTAATTTGAAGACATAAAGAGATAAAAGAAAAGGAGCTGGCACCCCATATGGGCAGCGGGTTCTAGTCCCGGTTGCTCCTCTTCCAGTCCAGCTTTCTGCTGTGGCCCCGGGGAGGCAGTAGAGGATGGCCCAAGTGCTTGGGTCACTCCACACGCATGGGAGACCAGGAAGAAGCACCTGGCTCCTGGCTTCGGATTAGTGCAGCGCCGGCCATTGCACCATTCGGGGAGTGAACCAATGGAAAGAAGACCTTTCTCTCTTTCTCTCTCTCTCACGGTCTATAACTCTACCTATCAAATAAATAAATTAATTAATTGATTTAAAAAAAAAGAAGAGGAGAGAGAGATATTTTAGATGCATTGGTTCACTCCCCAAAATTCCTCAAATAGCCAGGGTTAGGCCAGGTCAAAGTCAGGAGCCATTATCTGCTGTCTCCAAGTGTGAGCATTAGCAGGAATCTGGAATGAGAAGTGGAGCCAGGACTCAAACCCAGGCACTCTGATATGGGATGCAGGTGCCCCAAGCAGCATCTCAATCATGGGCCAAATGCCCAACCCCTGACATCAGTTTTAAGCCCTTTGGTTTGCTTCCAAAATCCTTAATTCAATATTTTTTAAAAGATTTATCTTATTGGGACTGGTGCTGTGGCATAGCAGGTAAAGCTGCCGCCTGCAGTGTCGGCATCCCATATGGGTGCTGGTTCAAGTCCCAGCTGCTCCACTTCTGACCCAGCTCTCTGCTGTGGCCTGGGAAAGCATTAGAAGATGGCCCAAGTCCTTGGGCCCCTGCACCTGTGCGGGAGACCTGGAAGAAGCTCCACGCTCCTGGCTTTGGACCAGCGCAGCTCTGGCTGTTGCAGACAATTGGAGAATGAACTAGCCGATGGAAGACCTCTCTCTCTCTCTCTCTCTCTCTCTCTGCCTCTCCTCTCTGTGTGTAATTCTGACTTTCAAATAAAATAAATAAATCTTTTTTTTAAAAAAAGATGTATCTTATTTATTTGAAAGACTGAATGACAGAAAGATCTTCAAGATCTTCCATCTGCTGGTTCATTCCTAAATGGTCACAATGGGACACCAGGAGCCTGTATCTCTATCTGGGTCTCCCAAGTAGGCTCAGGGGCCCAAGTACTTGGGCCATTTTCTGCTGCTTTTCCAGGTGCATTAGCAAGGACAGGGTTCGGAAGCAGAGTAGCCAGGACTTGAACCAGTGCTTATATGGGGGGTCAGCATTAACTCAACCTACTGCCCCCCAATGCCAGCCCATTTCATTCCATGTATATCTACAACATTCATTTTTTAAAAAACAAATTAGTTTACTCTATTTCCTTAAACTCATTCTTCCTAGTCAGCCTGATTTTTTTTTTCTATTTTCTGTTAAGCAGAGCACGAATATTTATATACCAAGTTCTTTACTCATCCAAATCTATCTCCTCATCCTCTAGGTCATAACTCTTCAGGAGTTAGCATATTAACATTCCTGTCCATGCAATTCCTATAACATCTGGGTTCCTGCTACAAAACGTATCACTTTGTTTGCTTTTTCTTTACCTAATGTACCTCAATTGTCAGTCATCAATTAGAATGGATAATTCTTTTGGGATGCCCATTGTCTACCAAAGGGCTGAGTGCATAGTAGGCATTCAGTAATGATTGTATGGTTGTGATTGTAACAGACAAGGAATCTCTCACAGGAACAGTGGAATCAATGAAGCATTAAGTTGAGAGCTGTCAACATTGACATAATCTACTAACTTGCCAGTTTTCAATTGGAAATTCGCCATGTCTGATACCTACTACATTACATTAGTATGTGCCACATGATTTGCACACCCTCCAAGGGGACCACCAGATGGCTGTGTCTGGAGTATTCACGCTTCGGTTTCTGCTGGTGCTAAAATCAGTAAATAAACGGATACTCCTAAATCTTTCTGACAAATCTGTAGCCATGCCATGTGCTCCTTCCAGGTAAGTTTGTTGAGCTAGGCTAATAACTCAAACTCCTACTGGAATTTTTCTCCAGAGAGTACATTTATTTGAGTAGGCAAGTGCTCAGAGCCCAGGAGATTGACGAGGGTCCAGAGACATAAACACAAACTGCATAATAGGTGTGAGGTGTGTTCCAACTGCAGCCCTCTCACCTTCTGTTAATGATTACGGGAAGGGAGGCATCAATACAAAAACAGTCAACTTGAGGGCTCTCATGTTCGCAATTTGATGAAGTCTTCTGGTGCCAGACCAACTTTTGGGGTTGTCACATGGCTTAGTGAGGCTGCTTCCAAAATGGGCTGAAAACCACAATTTTGATACACTGGGCCAAATGCCAGAACAGAGTCTTGAGTCTAGCCGGCTGAGTAAAAGATTCCAGTTGCTACTTTAGTACCAGGGTATTGTCTGAAATCCCCAAGGCACACTCATGAAACTAGCACCAGACAAATGCAGCGGAGCCGTTTTGTAATGCTGTTTTGGGGAGAGAACTAATATTTGCCTTATAGGTTAACAGAGTTATGGCAGACTTTGGCTGGAAGGAGTTTTCCTTCAGGAACTGATTTGGTCCTCAGCATATCTTAATCTTACAGTAATTGTTGGCAGTCCAGGGTGGGGATCAGTGTTGGAATCTTACCCTTCTTGCTCCACCCCTGTCTGCCCCAGGGGTAGTGATGAATAAAGCTTGCACAGAGAGAACTGAACCAGTTTGGGCAAACTATCAGCTTTATTAAGTTTTAAGCTTCCTGGTCTTGCTAGACTATGCAAAGTACAGTTTCTTGTTCTTTCTCCTGGAACTGAAGGCAACAAGGCTGACCACCCAGTCTTAGGTTGAAAAGCTGGAGGTTAATGAATAAGCATAACAATTATTGATCAAACAGCACCTTTTGTAATCACCTTAGGATTAATTCTGAGAAAAGAAACTAATTAGAAGCAAAAAAAAGTGGAGAGGAAAGCTCTCTCTGTGAGAGGTCTATGAAGGCTGAGGGTGGCGCTATCTTAATTTTGAAACCCCCATTGGTGATGGAAGCCAATTGACTGGCTACTCTTTTTCTCCAACAGGAGGTGCAATCAATGAGGAGTGAAACAGGGTGCAGAGTCCTCACCATAGCAGGAAGAAATGACAGTTCAGATATGTCCAAGGAGTCCTCGCTTCCTTGGGCAGAGAGAGCAAGTTAATCAGTTCTGCTACCTGCTGTAACGTGTAGTGTCACAAGCCCTCAGAATAGAGAGGCAGGATGCAGTACACAACCTTTGTGGAAGCTTTGGGCAGGATAACTATGATGTACATGCTCTGCACTGTATTCTGAGAACAAAGAAGTTGTGCAATGATTACAGTACTGTGGCGAGTGGTTCCGGTAGTGTCCATCAGTGCCTGCTGGTGCACTAGCCACTCTACTTGAAGTCGTGGTGAGACAGGGTAGTGATCTTATTACCAATTACCTTTGCCTCTACAGGTTAACTCAGGAACAGAGGGAGATTTCACCAAATACCATGACATCCTTAAATAATGTCATCCTCCACTTTTTAAATCTCAGAACACTTTAGTTTGTTTTTCTCCTTTGATTATGCTAAATTAAAACATTATCCTCTCCCAATGTCATCTCAGGCAAGGGGCACAGAAACTTACCAGGTATGGCGTAATCAATTTGAGACTGGGATGTTAAAGGAGGTGAAATCACAAAATAGATAGTCAACAGGTAGTTTAAAATCAGAAGATTAAATTTGAGAAATTGGTGTATGTGGATATTCATGAAAACACTGAAGAACTATTTTCATTCACTTAATAATCACAATTATTTGCTTATAGATTGCATACATTTTTAGTCTAGACAAAACATGTTAAAGCTGCTTGTGATTGCATATAAAGAAATCTACATTTTTCTTTTTTTTTTTAACTTTTATTTAATGAATATAAATTTCCAAAGTATAGCCCATGGGTTACAATGGCTTCCCCCCTCCCATAACTTCCCTCCCGCCCGCAATCCTCCCCCTTCCCGCTCCCTTTCCCCTTCCATTCATGTAAAGATTCATTTTCAATTCTCTTTGTATACAGAAGATCAGTTTAGTATATATTAGGTAAAGATTTCAACATTTTGCCCATATAGCAACACAAAGTGAAAAAACTACCATTGGATTACTAATTATAGCATTAAATAGCAATGTACAGCACATTAAAGACAGAGATCCTACATAATTTTTTTTTCAAATTAATTAATTTTCTATGCCATTTCCATTTTAACACCAGGTTGTTTTTTTTTTTTTCATTTCCAATTCTCTTTATATACAGAAGATCAATTCAGTATATAATTAGTAAAGACCTCATCAGTTTGTGCCCACACAGAAACGCAAAGTATAAAAATACTGTTTCAGTACTAGTTATAGCATCACTTCGCTTTAGACGACACATTAGGGACAGATCCCACATGGGGTGTAAGTACACGACTCCTGTTGCTGATTTAACAATTTGACACTCCTGTTCATGGCGTCAGTAATCTCCCTAGGCTCTAGTCATGAGTTGCCAGGGCTATGGAAGCCTTTAGAGTTTGCTGACTTTGATCTTATTCCGATAGGGTCATAGTCAAAGTGGAAGTTCTCTCCTCCCTTCGGAGAAGGGTACCTCCTTCTTTGATGGCCCTGTTCTTTCCACTGGGATCTCACTCACAGAGATCATTCATTTAGGTCTTTTTTTTTTTTTTTCCATGATATCTTGGCTTTCCATGCCTGCTATACTCTCATGGGCTCTTCACGAAACCCAGTCATTTGCAACAAGATGGAGCAATCTGGAAAACATCATGCTGAGTGAATTAAGCCAGTCCCAAAGAGAAAAATATCATTTGTTTTCCCTGATCGGTGACAACTGTGCGCCAAAGGGGAAACCTGTTAAGTGAAATGGACACTATAAGCAACAATGAACTGATCAGCTCCTGTCCTGACTTTAGATGTACAATGTAATACTTTATCCTTTTTAGTATTTGTTGTTGTTGCTGTTGTTCTAGTACTATTGGTTGAACTCAGTAATTAACACACAATTATTCTTAGGTGTTTAAATTTTAACTGAAAAGTGATCCCTGTTAAATCTAAGAGTGGAAAAAGAGAGGGAGGAGATGAACATTTTGGAACATGCTCAATCGGACTGGCCGCAAATGGCGGAGTTAGAAATGTGCCAGGGGATTCCAACACAATCCCATCAAGATGGCATGTACCAATGCCATCGCACTAGTCCAAGTGATCAATTTCAGCTCACAATTGATAGTTCTGATAGGTCTAAGAGGCAAAGAGATCACACAAACAAGACAAGTATCTGCTAATACTAACTGATAGAATCAAAAAGGGAGAGAAAGATCCAACATGGGAAGTGGGATACACAGCAGACTCATAGGATGGCAGATGTCCTAAACAACACTCTGGCCTCAGAATCAGCCCTCAAGGCATTCAGATCTGGCTGAAGAGCCCATGAAATCTACATTTTTCAAGATAGTTTAAGTCATGTGATAACACGATGGAGAGTTGTTTGTGGTACTTGGCTTGCTTTAAAGGTGTGTCTTGCTTAGAATTCATAAATGAGCAAAATAATGGAATTGAGTCGTAAATGTATTTCACAGCTGGAGAAAACAACCACGTAGAAGGATTAAGCTCATCCAGGACTGTTTATCTTTCTGGCTCAGTTTTATGCAGTTACCCTCTGCAAGTGTTGGATTCTTCCTGTGGTTCTTGTCTTTATATTTAAACTGTGGTATTCCATAGTCCAATCAAAGGTGTACAACAGAGAATCAAGGGAACTTTGCAAAACAACCTAAATAAAATAATACTCTTGGTAAAATTCTAACAATACTATAGATTTTAAGAAATCATCTATATGATGTAAATAACCATTTTTTTCATTTATTAAACTTTTATTTAATGAATATAAATTTCCAAAGTACAGCTTATGGGTTACAATGGCTTCCCCCCTCCCATAACTTCCCTCCCACCCGCAACCCTCCCCTTTCCCGCTCCCTCTCCCCCTTCCAATCACATCAAGATTCATTTTCAATTCTCTTTATATACAGAAGATCAGTTTAGTATATATTAGGTAAAGATTTCAACAGTTTGCCCCCATATAGCAACAAAAAGTGAAAAAAATACTGTTGGAGTACTAGTTATAGCATTAAATAACAATGTACAGCACATTAAAGACAGAGATCCTACATAATATTTTTTTAAAAAATTAATTAATTTTCTATGCCATTTCCAATTTAACACCAGGTTTTTTTTTTTTTCATTTCCAATTATCTTTATATACAGAAGATCGATTCAGCATATAATTAGTAAAGATCTCATCAGTTTGTACCCACACAGAAACACAAAGTGTAAAAATACTGTTTCAGTACTAGTTATAACATCACTGGACATTAGACAACACATTAAGGACAGATCCCACATGGGATGTAAGTACACAGTGACTCCTGTTGCTGACTTAACAATTTGACACTCCTGTTCATGGCATCAGTAATCTCCCTAGGCTCTAGTCATGAGTTGCCAAGGCTATGGAAGCCTTTAGAGTTTGCTGACTTTGATATTATTCCGATAGGGTCATAGTCAAAGTGGAAGTTCTCTTCTCCCTTCAGAGAAAGGTATCTCCTTCTTTGATGGCCCCGTTCTTTCCATTGGGATCTCACTCACAGAGATCTTTCATTTAGGTCTTCTTCTTTTTTTTTTTTTCTTTTCCATGGTATCTTGGCTTTCCATGCCTATAATACTCTCATGGGCTCTTCAGCCAGATCCGAATGCCTTAAGGGCTGATTCTGAGGCCAGAGTGTTGTTTAGGACATCTGCCATTCTATGAGTCTGCTGTGTATCCCGCTTCCCATGTTGGATCCTTCTCTCCCTTTTTGATTCTATCAGTTAGTATTAGCAGATACTTGTCTTGTTTGTGTGATCCCTTTGCCTCTTAGACCTATCAGAGCCTTCAATTGTAAACTGAAATTGATTACTTGGACTAGTGAGATGGCATTGGTACATGCCACCTTAATGAGATTGTATTGGAATCCCCGGCACATTTCTAACTCCACCATTTGGGGCAAGTCCGATTGAGCATGTCCCAAATTGTACATCTCCTCCCTCTCTTTTTCCACTTTTATATTTAACAGGGATCACTTTTCAGTTAAAATTTAAACACCTAAGAATAATTGTGTGTTAATTACAGAGTTCAACCACTAGTACTAGAACAACAACAACAACAACAACAAATACTAAAAAGGATAAAGTATTACATTGTACATCTAGAGTCAGGACAAGAGCTGATCAGGTCATTGTTTCTTATAGTGTCCATTTCACTTCAACAGGTTTCCCCTTTGGTGCTCAGTTGTCACCGATCAGGGAAAACAAATGATATTTGTCTCTTTGGGACTGGCTTAATTCACTCAGCATGATGTTTTCCAGATTCCTCCATCTTGTTGCAAATGACCGGGTTTCATTGTTCCTTACTGCTGTATAGTATTCTATGGAGTACATGTCCCATAATTTCTTTATCCAGTCTACTGTTGATGGGCATTTGGGTTGGTTCCAGGTCTTAGCTATTGTGAATTGAGCTGCAATAAACATTAATGTGCAGATGGCTTTTTTATTAGCCAAATTAATTTCCTTTGGGTAAATTCCAAGGAGTGGGATGGCTGGGTTGTATGGTAGGGTTATGTTCAGGTTTCTGAGGAATCTCCAGACTGACTTCCATAGTGGCTTAACCAGTTTGCATTCCTATTTTTTAAAAACATTTTTATTTATTTGTTTATTTGAAAGGGAGAGAGAGAGAGAGAGAGAGAGAGAGAGAGAGAGAGATCCCATCCACTGGTTCATTCCCCAAATGCTTTCAATAGCTGGGGCTGGGCCAGGCTGAAGTCAGAAGCCTGTAAATCCATCCAGGTCTCCCAGGTGGGCAGTGAGGACCCAAGTACTTGAGTCATGACCTGCTGTCTTCCAGAGTGTACGTTAGCAGGAACCTGGAATTGGAAACAGATCCTGATTTTGAACTTTGATGTGGGAATGGAGTCTGAACCACTACATCAAATGCCCACCATAATTATATAGTTCTTGTAACGAAAAACAATAGTTTCCCACTTCCCCACTTCCCAATTACCCCCTCACTCAGAAGTGAAAACTTTCAGCTCTTTTCAGTGATTCTATTAGCATTTTCCCTCAGTTTATTAAATGTAATGTTTATACCATTATCATAATTTTAAAACTTCTAGGCATTATCTGTGTTTTTCATCACCCTCAGGTTTTTTTTTTTTTTTTTCTTATTTGACAGGCAGAGTTAGACAGTGAGAGAGAGACAGAGAGAAAGGTCTTCCTTCCATTGATTCACCCCTTAAATGGCTGCTATGGCCGGAGCTGCACCGATCTGAAGCCAGGAGCCAGGTGCTTCTTCCTGGTCTCCCATGTGCGTGCAGGCGCCCAATCACTTGGGCCATCCTCCACTGCCTTCCCGGGGCCACAGCAGAGAGCTGGACTGGAAAAGGAGCAACCGGGACTAGAACCCGGTGCCCATATGGAATGCCAGCGCCGCAGGCGGAGGATTAGTCAAGTGAGCCACGGCGCCGGCCCCAATCACCGTCAGTTGTTAACATGTACACATTCTCATCTTTTCTCTTCCCATACAGATGCTTCAAATATGTGGTTAGCAGCAATGAGCTCTTATGTTATTATGACACAATGCTACTCATGCTAAGTGATATCAGATACTATGGTTATTTTTCCTTTCCTCACTTGCCTTATCCCCCACTTGCTTCTTTTACTTTGCTGTAAATTAGTGACATAATTATAGATCTTTGTGGTGTTCAAGTGATGTAATTACATATAAAGTAATATATCTATATATACACACACACAGTGTAGAATGGTTAAATAAGATTGATAAGCATATTCATTCATCACCTCAAATACTTACCATTTTTGGGGTGAGAACATTTGAGATTTACTCTCAGCAATTTTGAAATATATATTGTTATTAACTATCATCACCACACAAGGCAATAAATCCCCAAACATGCTTTTCTTCAGTGTAACTGAACACTGTACCCTTTGATTAACATTCTTCCCATTCCTCAGCCCTGCAGCTTCCGGGGTCTCCCATTCTATTCCCCTCTTACCTGTGTCCCCATTGGCTTTGTTCTCCAAGTGCTTGTCATGAATCCAACCCCACTTCTCACCAGTTTTCTGAATCTCCTTAGAGGAATCCAAAGTGCTATCAATTGTGCCTTTTTGATTCAGGGTCTCAAAGTGTCCTCAAAGGGTTGTTGGGTCTGTGTGGTGCCCTGCTGTTCAGGGATCTTCACCTTCATCCCAGGAATCTCATCTTCCTTGTTTCTGGTTTTCATCTTTGGTTTACTCTCTTGTGGTGGTGGAGCTTTCTGAGAGAGTGATGTGAAATCAGTTGTATGGGAATTCAGCTATCTTAAAAAATAGGTTTAACAGGGACCGGCACTGTGGCGCAGTGGGTTAACGCCCTGGTCTGGAGCGCTGGCATCCCATATGGGTGCTGGTTCTAGTCCTGGCTGCTCCTCTTCCAGTCCAGCTCTCTGCTATGGCCTGGGAAAGCAGTGGAGGATGAATCAAGTCCTTGGGCCCCTGCACCCGTGTGGGAGACCTGGAAGAAATTCCTGGCTCCTGGCTTCAGATCGGCGCAGCTCCGGCTGTTGCGGCCATCTGGGGAGTGAACCAATGGATGGAAGACACCTCTCTCTCTCTCTCTCTCTCTCTGCCTCTCCTCTCTCTGTGTAGCTCTGACTTTCAAATAAATAAAATAAATCTTTAAAAAATAGGTTTATCTAGGGTGGGGGTTTGGCATAGCTATTAAGATGCTGCTTGGGTGCCTGTACCTTGTATTATGCACTTGGATTTGAGTCCAGGTACTGCTCTCTATTCCAGCTTCCTGTTAATGTGCACACTAGGTGGTGGCTCAAGTGTTTTGGCTTGTGCCACCCATGTGGGAGACCTGAATTGAATTCCCTGTTCTCAGCTTTGACCTGGCCTATTTGTGGCAGTTAAAAGCATTTGGAGAGAGAACCAGCTGAAGAGACCATCTGTTTCTCTCTTTGCTTTGCATGTAAATAATTTTTAATTAAAAATATTAAAACTAGTTTTCACCTACTGTTTGCCTGGATATTGGATTATAGGTTAGGGTAGTTTTTTTTCCCCAAAATGTTAAAATGACTTTTTTTGTTGTTATCTTCGAGCTTCCTGGTTACTACTCTAATTCCAGGCCTTTTGTGTATGGTATCTTTTGGAATCTTCTCTTTCTCTATAATGTCTGGAAATTTCATGATGATGTGGCAGGATGTGAGTATATTTTCATTGGTTGTTCACACTAGTAAGCCATTTATTGAACTGATTTCCTTCCTTCCTTCAGTTTTCCTTCTTCTTTCTAGATCTTCTATTTCTTTAATGTTAGATTAGCTTTCTGATTCCATAAGTTTTACTACTGTTTTCCACTTTGCTTTCTATGTTCTCCTTAATTTCTGTGCACTTTTCTCATTTGGATTTTTATTTGTTGCTTTTTTTGAAAGTCACAGTTACAGAGAGAGAGAGAGAGACAAAAAGAGTTCCATTTGCTGGTTCACTCCCCAAATGGTCACGACAGTCGGAACTGGATCTTGCTGAAGTTAGGAGCCAGGAGCTATCTCCAGGCCTCCCATGTGGGTGCAGGGGCCCAAGGACTTGGGCCATCTTCCACTGCCAGGAGCATTAGCAGAGAGCTGGATGGGAAGTGGAGCAGCCGGTACTTGAACTGGCACTCATATGGGATGCCAGTGCTATAGGCAGCAGCTTTAGCCACTATGCCGCAACATTGGCCCCTCCTTATTTGTCTCTACTGAGCTTTTTATTTTGGCTATATACATGTGTGTGTGAATAAGCATATGGTTGTACATAGGGATATATATATACATATATATATATATATATACACACATCTGACTTGTAAGAGCTCTTCTGTTTTCTGTTCCTTTTTAAAATGAAATAATATTTTTGTTCTAATTTTAAAGGCATGTTATCTTTTCTTATCATTATATCTATATTAGCTACCTATTGTTTCCACAAAAAATTCCCATAATTTTAACAGCTCCAAATAGCCACATTTACCATCTTACAGTGTGGATGTCAGAAGTCTACAATCAGTAAGACTGGGCTCCTCCTGGAGGAGGGGAGGGGGGAGAATCTGTTTCCTTGCCTTCTCCAATGGTGAGAGGCACCTGTATTCCTTGGCATGTGGTCCCTTCCTCACATTACTGGCACTTCTGCTTCTATTGTCCCAGGAGGACCCTTGTGAATACACAAGGACCATACGGATAATCAAGAAGATCTTCTCTTCTCAAGATCCTTAACTTAATCACATGTATAGAGTCCCTTTTCCCATGTACGAGGTGACACATCAAACATTTTGGGGATTAGTACATTGTGGTGAGTTCAGTGTTAACTTTCTGAAAGATTGATCCACATCCCATTACTCAGGACCTATTGATGTGATCTTATTCGGAAACAGGATCTTTGTAGAGGGAAATAACTTAAAAACCTTTCAACAAGATCATCCTGGATTATCTGGATGAGCCCTCAATCCAATCTAAGTGTCTTCATGGAGGACATAGAGGATTAAGACACCCAGAAGGAGGACAAGGCCTGTGCAGACTGAGGCTGGGACTGGAGTGACCCCACAGTCATGCCTGGGATCCTCAGAAGCAGGGAGAGGCCAGGAAGTAGCCTCCCTTAGGACTTCTAGAGCAATGTAGCCCTGCAACTTGATTTTGGATTGCTGGCCTCCAGAATGGTGGGGCAGTACATCCCTGCTGTTTCTGGCCATCTTGTTCCTGGTGTTTTCTTACGGCAGGCCTAAGAGACCAGTACAGATGAGGGTCTGAGGGTCTACTGAGGTACTGAGGGAAGGAGGGGCATTATTCTAGTACACTATGTTAATGATATTTTTTGGAATTTTCTTCTCCCTGCTTCTTTCTTTCAAGTTTTTTTTTTTTTTTTTTTTTTTTCTGTTTGCTTTCCCTCTACTCTTTTAGAAGCTTGCCTGGGGAGTGTCTGGCTATCCGTGGTTATTGGTCTTGATTGTGAGTAAAACACTTAAAAGCCAGTTAGACACTCTGAGCATGTGAGTGGAGCTTGTTGACTTTGGCTTTTATTTTAGGATGATCTTGATGGTCATTTTATTGGCAAATCTTCATATTTGTGTCTTGTCTCTTAGTCTGGTTGGTTTCTGCGGAGAATGTTCTGGTCTCCAATTTTGATGATGTTGGCTAATGTTCTTCAGTCTAGTAGGCAAACAGGGCTCCAGAGGTCTTAGCATTCACCAGCTAAAAGTTTTCTTTAATATGCTAAGTACATCCTCACTTCTCTCTGTCTATTCTCAAACACCTTGCATCTTATATTCTTCAAAAACTAGGCCTGTTGCCTTTGCTAGGGTCTACTGGGACACTTGTTACCTTCTATACAGTGGGGAAAGTACCCTGAAGGCTAACTGCTCCCTAATCATTCAGCTGATTCTTTTGTTTCCAGTCTTACTTTAAATATCTGACTTCTAGGGTTTGTGAGACCTCAGATTCCTGAGACTTTTAGAAATTCTGTGGTGTCAGATAGATTGCCTCTTGGCTTTCCCTGAAGGCCTAGGATCCCATGTATTCAGGTCCGATAATACAGGCATCATTCAGTTATCTACTGGGTAGTCCTCAAAATATATTGCTTCCTTTCCTTTATTATTCCTTGTTGTTTGTGTATATCCTGTTTACAAATCAATTTATTATAGTTATAGTGGAATTTTGGAAAAGATCAAAAGTAAATATTCATGGCCAACCTCTCACATCTAATCAGAAATTTCATAATTAAAACCTATTTATTAGGGCCCACACTGTGGCACAGCAGGTTAAAAGCCTGGCCTGAAGCGCCAGCATCCCATATGGGCATCGGTTCTAGTCCCAGCTACTCCTCTTCCGATCCAGCTCTCTGCTCCGGCCTGGGAAGGCAGTAGAAGATGGCCCAAGTGCTTGGGCCCCTGCACCCGCGTGGGAGACCCAGAAGAAGTTCCTGGTTCCTGGCTTTGGATCGGCTCAGCTCCAGCCGTTGCAGCCATCTGGGGAGTGAACCAGCAGATGGAAGACCTCTCTCTCTCTCTCTCTACCTCTCTCTGTAACTCTTTCAAATAAATAAAATAAATCTTTAAAAAAATATTGATTTGACTTATCATAGTTACTGACTAGGTTCATTCATTTTTAGGAGATCTTGGGTTATGTCTTAGCTTTTTATAAACACTTTTATTTATTTCCTATGGGTTTTGATAGTCAAAAGTATATTGATTATTCTTAAAACTTTAACCATTAATGTCCCTACACATTTATTATAGAAAGGTTATATTCAAGTAGGCAAATAGAAAAATTACAGGTAATCTCCTGACCAAAATAGTTTTGTTGATATTTTTGGGTGAGTTCTTTTGATTTCTGTTTTTTCATGTATTTGCTTTATATAATTTTTTAAAAAATATCTATTTATTTATTTGAAAGTCAGAGTTTTACACACACAAAAGGAGAGGCAGAGAGAGAGAGGTCTTCCATATTCTGGTTCACTCCCCAATTGGCAACAATGGCCAGAGCTGAGCAGATCAGAAGCCGGGAGCTCCTTCCAGGTTTCCCACATGGGTGCAGGGGCCCAAGGCCTTGGGCCATCTTCCACTGCTCTCCCAGGCCATAGCAGAGAGCTGGATCAGAAGTGCAGCAGCAGGGACTCAGACTGGTGCCCATAAGGGATGCCAGCACTGAAAGCAGCGGCTTTACCTGCTACATTCCAGCGCTGGCCCCTAAAATTTTTTTAAAAGATTATTTATTTTGAAAGTCAGAATAGAGTCAGAGAGAAAGGAAAAGGGGTTGGAGAGAGAGAGAGAGAGAGAGAGAGAGAGAAATATCTTCCATCTGCTGGTTCACTCCCCAAATGGCTGCAACAGCTAGTACTAGGCCAGGCCAAGGCTAGAACCCAGGAGCTTCATCTAGTTCTTCCACGTAGGTGATAGAGTCCAAACACTTGGACTATCTTCTGCTGCTTTCCCAGGTGCATTAGCAGGGAGCTGGATTAGAAGTGTAGTAGCCAGGACACAAACTGACAACCATATGGAATATCCATGTCACAGATGGTGGCTTTACCCATTTGCCACAATGTTGGCCCTACAAACATTTCAAGTTACATATATTGCTTTAATAATTTACATTTTTGCATTTAAAATATCAAAATATATTTTTTCTGTTGATGATTTTATTCAATTTTATGAGTAGAAAGTTCTTAATCTAAACACTTTGAAATGAACTACTCTTGGCCGGTGCTGTGGCTCAATAGGCTAGTCCTCCCCGCCTGTGGCGCCGGCACACCGGGTTCTAGTCCCAGTTGGGGCACCGGATTCTGTCCTGGTTGCCCCTCTTCCAGGCCAGCTCTCTGCTATGGCCCGGGAGTGCAGTGGAGGATGGCCCAAGTGCTTGGGCCCTGCACCCACATGGGAGACCAGGAGAAGCACCTGGCTCCTGGCTTCAGATCAGCGCGAAGCCCCGGCTGCAGCACGCCAGCAGCGGCGGCCATTGGAGGGTGAACCAACGGCAAAAGGAAGACCTTTCTCTCTGTCTCTCTCTCTCACTGTCCACTCTGCCTGTCAAAAAAAAAAAAAAAAAAAAAAAGAAATGAACTATTCTTGTAAACCTCATATCATCTCTTCACTAAACTAGAGGTAATAAACGTTCAGCAAGAAATCAACAAATAAAGTTCTTTTTTTGTCTGATCATGTGCATTTCTTTAGCACATTTATGTAGTCATGTGCTAAATAATGATGGAAAGTATGAACTGCATGTACAATGGTATGAGGGAATTTCAGAAAGGTCATGGCATATGAAATTGAAAATACATTATTTTGGTGCAAAAATGAAATCCATGTATATGGGGGCTTTCAAGCACTTCATAAATAATGTTATGAGAAAGCTGTGTAAGGATTTTAAAATTGTCTTCATAAAAATAAAATTACCTTTTAATCCTATTTTCCATGAACTTGTTGGATTATTCTCAGATATTCCGTACAGCTTACTTAAGTAGTAAACCATCCCATCCAGTTTTTTGTCAATACACTATGTGATGTTCACTAACAACACATATCCTTGCTGTTAAGTAACACATTCCTGACTGCATTTGTTTTCTTTTTTAAAGATTTTTATTATTTCTTTGAGAGGCAGAGTCACAGAGAGAGGGAGAGACGGAGAGAAAGGTCTTCCATCCGCTGGTTCACTCCTCAAATGGCTGAATGGCTGCAGCTGGGCTGATCTGAAGCTGAGGAGCCAGGAGCATCTTCTGGATCTCCCACATGGGTGTAGGGGCCCACGTACTTGGGCCGTCTTCTGCTTTCCCAGGCCAGAGCAGAGAGCTAGAGTGGAAGAGGAGCAGCCAGGACTTGAACCAGCACCCATTTGGGATGCTGGCATTGCAGGTGAAGGCTAAGTCTACTAAGTCACAGCGCCAGACCCAACTGCATCTTATTTCCCTTATTTAAAATCCTTAGAACACCACCCAATCTGCCTGGGGAGTGTTCGTCTACAGTATGCAATTTTGTACCTTCCTGCAGCTGCATTGTAATCATCTGCCCTGACACCATCAGGGCAAGTTGGCTGTGCAGTCACTTCAGCCATCTTCATCTCAGTAGCACATCACATGATGGTTTGAAACAAGGAACACAGGGAAACAGGGACAATGGAAAAGCAACCCAAGGTAGAAGTAGCTGTGAGGAAAATGCTGGGAAAATTTGGATTTTGCCCAGATTAGTACATAAGGGCCATAGCCAGGTAAGACTTGGAAAGTCTTGATGTCAGGTATTGAAATTCTTCCCTAGAGAGAAGTGAGCTGTCGCCCTTTAGGGTGGATGTTCAGTCACAATAATTCCATTAATTGCATGCACTATCTGATGCCTTGTGAAGCCAATCTGGTCATTCCAATATTCAATCATGGCTATTGAATACAAATACTCTTTGAAACAACTGTTAGCCACTGATAAAGCTAAAACTTTATTTTCAGAGATAAATGTAGGCTTTCCAGACTAATAATCTTTAGTGCAAAGCAATTTGGGCAACATCTTCAGGAGTAAGTTACCATGGACAATTTTGTACTGAAAATAAAATACTTGCTGAAATAGCCTCATAGCACAAAGTATTATATTTATTTGCTGGTAACACTTGAATCAATGAAAGACAACTTTATTACCGAGAGACTTAAGAAACACAATAAGCAAATGTGCTACAGTGGTTTATTTCTGAAACAAAAAAAAAAGTGATTTTGAAGACTAAGCTAAGAAAAAAGATGAGTCCTTCGCACAAGACAATTTCAAATGTGACACTATAATAAGATGCGTTTGTGTCAAACAAGTCATATATTTTCCTTTTGTAACTTCTGTTGCTTAAGGACATCTTTGTATTCTTTCAGCAATGCAATGATATTAAAGCTGTAAAAGCAAATACACATTGGGACAATTGTCAGATTCAATTTTCAACTGGAGGTTGCGGAGCCTTTGCTGCCTATTTGTGGCATAGCCTTTAAGATCTACTTGCTAGATCTGTGGTTAAATTCTAGAGCACTCTGGTTGACTTGTGATAAGGACAGCAAGTGTATTAGTCGGCTTTTCATTACTATAACAAAATACTGAAGGCAAGCTACCTATGGAGGAAGGGGATTTATTTTGGCTCATGGATTGGGAGGTTCACCCCCCAAGATTGTACAGTCCCCATTTGTTAGGCATCTGGTAGAGGACATGGATGGCAGTGGTAGTGCATGTGTGGAAGAAAGATCACATTGCAAGCCAGAAAGCAGAGAGAGCAAGAGCAAGAGAGTGAGAGAGAGCAAGAGAGAGAGAGAGAGTGGCTGGCCCCACTTCAAACACTCTTGCATGAGAACCACCTTCTGAGGACATGCCCTCAATGATCTAAGGACCCCCCTACTAGACCCATCTCTCTCTCTCATTTTTTTTTTTTTTTTGACAGGCAGAGTTAGTGAGAGAGAGAGAAAGGTCTTCCTTCTGTCGGTTCACTCCCCAAATGGCCACCACAGCCGGCGCTGCGCCAGTCTGAAGCCAGGAGCCAGGTGCTCTTCCTCTAGACCCACCTCTTAAACACCAGAGTTGGGTTACATTTCCAGCTTCACAACACCATTAACTTCTGACTTTGCCATTTCTGCATAGTTCAGAAGCCACTTTCAAACCACAGCAACAAGTGACATTTCTTTAGGGTCCAAAAATCCCCTCTTTATTTTTTTCTTTTTTAAACAATATCTATTTATTTATTTGAAAGAGTTACAGGGAGAGAGGGGAAGAGGGAGGGAATCTTCCATCTGCTGGTTTACTCCCCAGATGGCCGCAACAGCCAGTACTGGGCCATTCCAAAGCCAGGAGCCAGGAGCTTCACCTGGGTCTCCCAAGTAGATGACAGGGGCCAAGCACTTTGACTATATTCTGAGGCTTTTCCCAGGCCATTAGCAGGGAGCTATATTGGAAGTTGTGTAGCCGGGAAAAGAACCAGCTCCCATATGGGCTGCTAGCATTGCACATGTCACAGGCAGTGGCTTTACCTGCTATGCCACAACACCAGACCCCCAAATACCTTTCTTTCTCTCCTTAATTCTTCTCGCCCTCATCTTGTTCCTTTTCTTGCTCTTCTTATGTTCTGTTTCTGCTTTCTTTTCATTTCTCATTTTACTTCTTGCAGTATAATGGACAATATTAGCTTACCTTCTCATCTGGTTCTCTAGACCAAGAAAAAAAGAAAGTCGATCCTTCTGCAGTCCAAAGAGTTGGTGCATTCAGAGTTTGAATCCTATTCCCCAAGAAAAGTTTTGGCAGCAATTTTCTTTTAGTGTGATGTAGAAATAGACATGATAAAGTAGGGGCAGACTGTCCACAATAATTATTATTTTTCTTTTATTTATTTGAAAGGTAGAATTGGGGTGGAGGAGAGAAAGAGATATCTTCCATCTGCTGGTTCACGACTCAAATGTCCACCATGGCCAGGGGTAGGCCAGGCTGAAGCCAGGAGCCAGGGACTCCATCCAGGTCTCCCACATGGGCTATCTTCTGCTGCTTTCCAAGGTGCATTAGCAGGGAACTGGATCACAAGTGGAGGAGCTGAGATTTGAACCAGCATCATAAGTGATGCCGGCATCACAGGCAGTGGCTTAACCCATTGCACCTTTATACCGGCCCCCAGTCATGTTTTTTGTTTGCATGAGAGGTACAGAAAGTTAAGAAGTTATGTAGTTTATCCTTAGGTCACTGAACTACCTCCTTTCTTTGGAGGCTTAAAACAATGGGTATGTCTAGTCTAATTTTAAAAATCCTTTAGAAGCTAGAACATCATCACTCATCCTTTAACACTCCTAGTTTTTCAGTAAATTTATCAGAAAACTTTTGTTATTACTCTTAGCCATTCATGTCCTAGAAGCTTTAGTAACAGATGTTCTCGTAGAAATGACCCACAATAGTTTGCTTTAGAGGTTCTGGGAGCTGAAGACAGCTGTTATACACTTGATTGAGTAACTTCTTTTCTATTTGAAAAGAAGCACTTGTAGTGGGCCCAGAAAAAAGGTGGAAAACCTGGGAGCCTTAGCTCCCCGGAGCAGTCACAGAGATCCTGGCAATCACTGAGGTAGCTGGCAACTCAGCCAGATCACACTGATAGTCCAATTCTCTAAGCAATCAAGGGTGAATAACACATGTATTCCCGTTGTAGTCTCCGTGTTAACGATGCTCCACATCCTGGGCAGAGCTCTCCGTGGTTTGCTTTTAGATGCAGTGGACTTGAAAGTGCAGTGTAATAAAGGGGAAGGCAGTGATGGAGACCAGCAAATGGAGAGAGTGGGGGAGTGAGAAATGTGGTGTTGTTCATTAGGTGTCTGTCTTTGCTAAAGTGGCCAAATGCATAGCAATGGTGAGTGGAACCAGCTCCATCAGCTCATTTCTGAACCCTTTGTTTCTCTATTTAAATGATTCGACTTCTTTTAGCAATTCCCCAGAGAATGCAGGCCCATTGCTCAGCAGTTAGTGATTTTAAAGCTCAGCTTTCAGGGGTGAATTTGGCATAGTGTGGCACTGGGCACTGTGGCTCATTGACTGCCAGTGGCTTCTCTGTTCCCCTACCCCCCAGTGGAGTCTTGTCTCCATCAGGGTTTCCTGAAAAACTCAGCCCAATCCCTTGTTTTTTCAGTGCATTGAATTTAGTCAGCAGTTGGGATAAAAGCAGTGTGATTAATTTGACTCACACTGCAAATGTCTAATTGTTTCAACCTTCCCAAAGATATTAGCATCTTAAGAGACACTGGAGGTTAATTTAAGTGATTTCACTAATTGAAAGTATTTCAAAGAGTAGAATCTAGTAAAATAAAGACTTATGGGCACAGTGTGGGGAGCCATTGGTAGCAAAGCAAGGAAGCTATCTTTTGCTCTTACTGGCACATAGAGCTTTGTTGCAAAAGTGTGACTATCACCCTCATATTTTGCAGCGCTCTGTGCTTCCCATATTTATATATAATAGGCATCTATAATGCAACTTGAAAAATCAAATTTTCAAAAAATGTATCCGTCATCTTGATCTGGGAAAAACATGCAGAGATATCTTTTTGCTAATCCACTGTTGCAAAAAACTGTAGGACTGGTAAGTATAAAAGATGCAAGTACCTATTTGAAACTCACCAGAAACAGATGTCTCCCTACCTATGCTTTACAGTGAAAATGTGATCTCTCTACCCAAAGCGCTTTCAGTTCCATAATTAAATTCAGTTGCATTGTTAATGTACTGTTGACATTAACTTGTATCTCATATACACAAGACTGGGAATACACATATGTTAACTTGAAACAGCTGTTTGCAAAATTACTACAATATGGGCAATGCTTCTTTTAACCATTATGCTCTTATATTTAAACATGATTTGCATCTGTAAGCACTTATTATATGTAAATTAAAAGGAGATTTATGACATAAAAATGAACTTTAATGCTACATTAATATTGCATTTGACAATAGTATGGTAGGAAAAGAAAGCTAGTAGGAATATTTCTGCACATCAGAGGCCATGCCCTATTGGTATGCATGCCAGAAGGGCAGGGCCTGCTCAGGCATCTTCCCACACACTTTAGGCTCCACCGCTAACAGGTCTGAACTGGGCTATCACAATAGCTTCTCCCATCTCCTCTACTCTTGGTGTGGGAAGGGCAGAATCATTGGGATAAGCTTTCTCCAACAACCTCATTTCTGGCTAGCTGATACTGGAAATTCTACAACTAAAAATATCTTGATTTGCCCTGTCTTAATACTTCAGTGCTTTTGTGTGATCTTGAGTTAAGAACTAGAAATGCACACCGGGTTCTAGTCCTGGTCGGGGCACCGGATTCTATCCCGGTTGCCCCTCTTCCAGGCCAGCTCTCTGCTGTGGCCAGGGAGTGCAGTGGAGGATGGCCCAAGTCCTTGGGCCCTGCACCCCATGGGAGACCAGGATAAGCACCTGGCTCCTGCCATCGGATCAGCGTGGTGCGCCGGCCGCAGCGCGCCAGCCGCGGCGGCCATTGGAGGGTGAACCAACGGCAAAAAAGGAAGACCTTTCTCTCTGTCTCTCTCTCTCACTGTCCACTCTGCCTGTCAAAAAAAAAAAAAAAAAGAACTAGAAATGTGAGTTTCAGATATGAGCATGAAGTGTAAATATTCACTGGGACCTGAGCGTCACGTCATCAAACCCTTTCCAGTTTTGGTAGGGGCAGGTTGGAAACGGTATCCACACCTGCTGAGATATAGAGGTGTGAAGCCCCTGATTCCTGAAGGAACTGCAAGCCTTGGGACCCAACACCTGATGTTAACAGCTGAGTGGACAGCTGAGCCTGTCCACTGAGCCCCAGTTGCCTCTTCATAGCTGCACTTCAGTCCTCAGGGCACAACAGGAACTGTACCCTAATGAGGTTTTAGGACACAAAGGTGTTGTTTCCGACATAATGCTTTGTCAAGGCTTTTTAGACAAGTTCTATTTTGAGCACAATTTCTTTTCTTTTTTTAAAGATTTTATATTTATTTATTTGAAAGAATTACACAGAGAGAGGAGAGGCAGAGAGAGAGAGAGAGAGAGAGAGAGAAAGAGAGGTCTTCCATCTGCTGGTTCACTCCCCAATTGGCCGCAATGGCCAGAGCTGCGCCGATCCGAAGCCAGGAGCCTCCTCCAGGTCTCCCACGTGGGTGCAGGGGCCCAAGGACTTGGGCCATCTTCTACTGCCTTCCCAGGCCATAGCAGAGAGCTGGATCAGAAGAGGAGCAGCCGGGACTAGAATTGGCACCCATATGAGATGCCAGCACTTCAGGCCAGGGCATTAACCCTCTGCGCCATAGGGCTGGCCCCTGAGCACCATTTAGAACTACAGGAAACACTAGAAGTTGTTAATGTATTTACATTTTCATTTTATGAGAATACATTGGTGTTTTTTCTGTGCTAGAGAATTAAATCCGAAACAGAATGCAAAGATTAGAACACAGTAATACTAAGTGAAACAAGCCAGCCACAAAAGACCACATAATGAATGATTCTATTTATAGAGAACATCCAGGATAAGTAAATTGCTAAAGACAAAGGTAGATCAGTGTATGAAGGGCTGGAGCATGGGTCGAGTAGAGAGTGACTGCTGTATTTCTTTTTTGGGTGATAAAATTGTTCTAAAATTAGATTATCATGAAGACTACAAAACTGTATTAACACAGTAAAATCATACACTTGAAATGAATGAGCTTTATGACATGCACATCATATCTCAATAAACCAGTTTCAAAATAAATAATAAATAAGCCCAATAGCAAAGAACTGAGAACCTTCCTCATGGGACTTACATTCTAAGGAGTACAGGCAGTACAGGCAGACAAGGGAGGTACAGACTTGTCTAGGGGCAAGCAGAATGGCCAAAAGGGCACAAAGAAAGACCACTTTGACCAGTATTGGGGGAATCACAGACTGATACTTGGAGGTCATGGCTTCTAAGCTGAGAAACAGCAGACAGAGAGAATAACATGAGAGAATACTTGCTGAGCCCCAACTCTCTGGAAAACACTGCACAGTAGAAAGATGACTGCGTCAATCCCAAGCCTTAAGAAGCTCACTTTTGGGGCCGGCATTGCAGAGCAGAGAGTCAAAACCCCAACCTGCAGCACCAGCCGGCCATATAGATGCTGGTCCCACATCCGATCCAGCTCCCTGCTAATGTGCCTGGGAAAGCAGCGGAGGATGGCCCAAGTCTTTGTGCTCCTGCACCCACATGAGAGACCGGAGGAAGCTCCTGGCTCCTGGTTTCGGATCAGCCCAGCTCTGGCCATTGCAGTCATTTGGGGAGTGAACCATTGGATGGAAGACACCCCTCTCTCTGTCTCTACCTCTTTCTGGAACTCTGTCTTTCAAATTAAACACATCTTAAAAAGAAGTGGAATAAATAGGGGATTACAGACAATTATAATACACAGTGATAATACAATGACAGACAGATAGGCAGAGGGACCACTGAAGTCACAGAAAAAGGAAATAAATCTGGCCAAGGAGGGTGGAGGCCAAATAGAAATGAAATTTAGGAGTGGAAGTTACATTTCTTTTTTTTTTTTTTTTTTTAAGATTTAGTTATTTATTTGAAAGTCAGAGTTACACAGAGAGAGGAGAGGCAGAGAGAGAGAGGTCTTCCATCTGCTGGTTCACTCCCCAGATGGCCGCAATGGCCGGAGCTGCGCCAATCAGAAGCCAGAAGCTAGGTGCTTCCCCCAGGTCTTCCACCCGGGTGCAGGGGCCCAAGGACTTGGGCCATCCTCCACTGCCCTCCCAGGCCACAGCAGAGAGCTGGATCAGAAGAGGAGCAGCTGGGACTAGAACCGGCACCGATATGGGATGCCAGCGCTTCAGGCCAGGGCGTTAACCCACTGCACCACAGTGCCGGGCCCGGAAGTTACATTTCATCATATGGAGCCAAGCGCCTTCTGCCCAGTGACGTCCTCTGCATCCACATCTCAGCAGTAGCCAAAGGGAAAACACTGCGAGGTCGGAGGCATCGGGAAAGCTGAGTGGAGAGGAAGGCAAAGAGGCAGAAGACCTGGCAGGCATCCCCTCTAAGAGTGATTCTCATGAGACAGCTCCAGCCATCCATTTCTATTCAGAGAGCACAGCACTGTCCTGCTCTCTTGCTTGAGCTAAGTTCTCTGCTGTTTGAAAAAGTGGAGCCCTCATGACTCTGTGGGCCAACATTTTCTAGCATCTTCCAGTTCTGGTGATTTCTGGCAGTTAGGTCACTTGTCACCTCTCATGACAAACATCTGGCAGACATCTCCCCAAGCATATCCCTTGTGGCTGTGCTGCTGCTTGGCAGGGGCCTTCAACCACATTCCCCACATGTCCAGACGGAGACACAGAACCGGTTATTCTCAAGGTTGCACATACTGCCATAAATCAAAAAGAATTGCAGTATTCTAAAGGGACAAGTTCAATGGATTATTTGTCATTATTATCTATTTCATTGTGCGTGCGTGTGTGCACATGCAGGTGCAGGTTTTTTGTATAAATACATATGTGTGTGTTTATAAAGGAAAGATGCATTTTTTAAAAGAAGAATTATTTATTTATTTGAAAGAGTTATAAAGAGACAGGGAGAGATCTTCCATCCTCTGGTTCACCTCTGGCTGCAACCTGAAGCCTGGAACTCCATCCTGTCTTCCACGTGGGTGGTAGGGGCACAAGTATATGGGTCATATTCCACAGCTTTCCTAGGCACATCAGCAGGGAGCCGGATAAGAAGCAGTGCAGCCAAGACTCAAACTGGTGCCCATATGGAATGCCAAGAGTTGCAGCAGCTTAACCTGCTGTGCCACAATGCAGGGCCCTGTTATTGTTATTGTTGAAAGTAATCTAGAATTCCTGTTTTTGATTCCCTTATTTGACATACACATTCTGCCCCTTCACAAACCAGGAAGGAATCAGTTTTGGCCAGTTTTGATTTTCTTGTCTACAGAGGAGGCACAACAAGTCCGTGGCCAGTAGTGCAGAGAAGATATTTATTTTCACTGTGTTTGATGCTAGTTTGCTGAGGGTGACTGCCCAGGGATGCTCCCCTTGGAAGAGAAATTGACTTCTAGAAGCTCAGTACTTCAAAGACTTGTGATGACCCCAGGAAACAGAAAAACATCACTTCAGTCAGTCACCCACTTGTGATTGCCTATTCTTCTTGGAAACAGGAATCTGAGATGTGATGTCTGTCTCACCCTCATTTCAGAATCCATAAATAATTCATGGAAGGTATCAACTTATTTATAGGGTAGGTAGGTGGCCAAGAAAGAGTTTTGGGTGTTTACCAGTAACACGGCCCTGGAAACTGCATCCTATTGAAATCATTCCTGTTCTTGGCAGGGAAAATTTGTGCTGAGGGTTGTATCCACACCCTTTTAAAAACATGCCAGGGATTTAGCATAACTAATGTGAACAAATCGACATGGGTATTCTTTGGAGGCAAGTGTGAGCAGAGACCAGGTTTTCCCCAGTGGGTATGCATACGTGGTGGAAACCAAGGGACCCAAATCCATGCCACTAGATGACTAAACTCCTTTTAGGCTACAAAGATATTGTTTCAGTTTCCCCCAAACTATGCTGAATTCAGAACACATTTTATCTTACATGTAGAAGAAGTAGCTGCAAATATTTTCATGCCCTGCCAATGACATATGCACTGACTTTTAACAAAGAGCTCATAAACTCATTTTATGATACTGTAAAGCTGGAGAACTCCTGCTCATTAAAACACAAGTTTCATGTTACATGTAATTAAGGTAAGGAGGAAAATGTCAATTGTGAGTGCAAATGCATCTTATGTTACATACTCAATGCATACAGAAAAACAATGTGTAAATTTCTTTTCAAACTCAAAAGTAAAGACTTGTCAAAGTAGAAGAATGACCCTCAGGATGAAAAAGATAATTTAATGGTATTTGGGCTCTAGTTTACTCTGTTGCATTGATCTATTTTTCATTTTTTAAAAAAGATTTATTGATTTGCTTGAAAGCAGACTTAGAGAGGGAGAGGAAGAGAGAAAGGAAGAAGATGAAGGAGGTAGAGAGAAAATGAGGGAGGGAGTAGGGGAGAGAGAGAAAGAAATGTCTTCCATTGGCTGGTTCACTCCCTGCAAATGGCCACAATGGCCAGAGGTGGGCCAATCCACTGCTTTCCCTGGACATGAACCAGTGCTCATACAGGGTGCTGGTGTTGCAGGTGACAGCTTAACCCACTGAGCAACATTTGTCCATTTTCACAAATAAGCTGCTATTCTAAATTATCCGGAGGACATACTGCATTGTTGATTAGAGTACATATTCTGTTTTTCCTGGTTAGAAATAAAAATATATCACTAGAGGCACATTCATCTACTATTTGGTAAATCTGTTATCATTTTTGGTCCAATAAAGTTTTAAAATTATTGATTACTTTTCTGAGGGGCATTAGAGCTGCAAAATGATTTAAACATTAAGAGGTTTGAGAAGATCTGCACAGCAGGGAAGTCTTCATAATTTGCATCCATCCTAGAACCCAGTGGGGAGTCATCTTTCCCTTGGAATGAAAACCTGTGCTTACACTCCCTTCCAACACTGTTCTGGTTGGGATGAACTTCATGGGCTAACTTCAGGTACATTTAATTCAGAGTTGGCATTTTGTATCATCCTCTCATAGTCCATGTATTTACTGAAAAGGGACAGAAGAATTCTAAACCCCAGATCTTCAGCTATTAAGAATATCTACTGGAGACTGAAATGACTGTTCATATCTAAATGAAGAACAGTGGATATCATTTACAAGTTACAACATATGCCTGTTTTACTTTCATGTTTTTGAGGTACTTTCTAATATTCAAATTCAGAATTTTATTTTTAAAATATGCAAAGTTTAGATCAAATTAAAAATAATACATTGTAAAGACAATGAAAATGCTGTCATTCATGTGTTACAATGAGATTTGAATCTACAGATTTGTAGAAGATTTCATTATAAAAAAGAAAGTGGAAAAGAAAGTAGAAATACAACCAAACAAAATACATAAATAAACAACATACTATCACCATTGAACTGTTTATGCTAGCACTAAGATTCATGAAACTGTGCTTTTCACCAGCAAATCATAAAATTCAGAAAAGTCACCATATAGCCAGAAGCAACTGAAAACATTTTATATTTATGAAATGATGTTACTTCTGAATACTGATACCAATATTGGTACCAATAATTACTTATAATTATTTTGTTTTTAAAATGTATGGAAACATTTTTGTAGATTTCATAGGAATTACTTTTCCATGCAATAACAAGTATAATTTTCTATTTCCTGTATTAAAAATAATAATATGATGCTACATATAAGTCAGCAGAGGGACTATCTTAAGAGAGATTAGCTGCCTACTTACAACCTAATCTAAAATGCAGTGTTATTCTCAGGTATGTTACACAAATGACTGAAGAAAGACCTCATCTACCTAAATATTGCTGTCCTGTATGAATCTACAGGTTCTCTAAATGTGGCTGTTTTTATTTTGCTCCATTAGTTGGAGTTAAGCAATTATGTTTACTTATATTGCAAATAGACATACAAATCATACTCTCGATAAGTTTTAAGAATCAGTATTTCCATTGGTACTGAATATGTTAGAGCAAGGGGGTCTGACATTTCATAGAGCTATAAAACACATTATTTATATCAGTGAACATAAAGAAAGCAAGAAACAAGCAGAGCACCATCTTAGGAGGACTGCATGGTCTGTATCAGGGGAAAAAAAATCAGTTCTACAGCCCCCTACACCAAGTGAATGAATCATAAAAGAAATATGGAAGTTGATAATAGCAGTTACTGCAGCAATAAAAACATGATAAAAGGCTCTTTGACAGTACGAAACCTTGGAAAGCCTGCCAAATACAAAATCTAGTTTGTAGGCACTGGCAGTATCCTGTGGTCTTTAGTAGGTCTTTGGGGGTTTCTGACAACTTCTGGCTCATCCCTTTTAAGCTGAAAGGATCTATCAAAATGCCTTTGCTTCAAGAGCAATCAAAATCATTTGAACTTTAAATATTAAAAAAAACAGTATCATTTGCTGGGTAGCTATTCCTGTATCCACCCAAAATGGTGGAACTTTATGTGCTATAATTTTTAAAGTTATCAGCCTATGCAAGCTTAGTTAGTTATACTTATTTCAAATACAGCATTCTCTGCCACTGATTTTGATGACAAAAATCTCTCACAAGATGAAAATGCAGAGAAAAATTTTGGATCCTGTTTCAACCCTTGCTCAAATGAAGGTGCCATTAAACTAACATTTAATAAGATCCTAACCCTGATTATTGATCTAGGCTCTTAACCTTATTACTATATTGACACCCCCTGCCTCTGTGCCCAAGTGTTGCAGCTTTGAGATAATTCTTACTGTGTTAGGTAATTTTTTTTACCCATTTTTGTATTTCTTCTTGGAAGCCTTCAGTAAAGTGAAACTACAAAAATAAATTTCAGATACAGAGTAGCTTATTTTTCCTTCTGTAAACATCACTAGAACTATTTCTATTTCAAAAATCAGCAGTTTCTTCTAACACTTTTAAAATGGGAATCACTGCTCTCTAAAGACTGCTAGGCACACAGGCAACTAACACAGGAAGCTGGAATGATCCACATGTAATCCCAACCTGCAGCCAATGGTGAGCCCTTCTTTTTCGTATGTCCCCACAGAACCTTAGATGCCTACTTGGATGGCTGCCAAATAGTGCACTGCCCCTTTAAACACACACATACACACCCACACACACACAGTCGCACACATGCCCACACACAATGTCAACAGTGATGCTTGGAAGGGCTTATGCAGTTATTCTTGACTTTCAATATCATAAATATTTTCTTTAGTTTAGTTTAGTTTGGATTGGATACTCATCAATTCTGACCAAAAATTATACACTTCCTGTAACTTTTACACCTAAAAATATGTGAAAATGCCTACTCCTATTTTTCCTCCACTCAAATTAGGAACTTACTAAACACACAAACACATGTGCATACATATATGTATATATATACACACACATACACATCCACTCATCTATTTACCCAAGAGAAAATATAATTTCTTCTAAGGAACTAATTAAAATTAAAGAGTAATTAAAATGATTCCTAACATTTCAGTGCATTTTCTTAAAAAAAAAGCACCACTACATTTTTCAAAAGCTTTGGTGTTTGCATAGCAGGGAGTTCATTTCATCACAACTTAGAGGAGACGGTGTGGAGGAGTTACATGGTTATTCCTGTGTAATCCCACTCTTAAACTTGGATGCACGCAATAATGTCCTTGCCAAGTGGTTCTTGTTTGTATGGTCATATGATCCAGGAAAGCAAAAGATACTCTCTGAACACAGACTAATAATACTGGTACGACATTTATTCATAATGTTATTACACTTGTTTCTAAAATCCATTCTTATTTCAATGGTGAAGAGGTAAATGCCTGAGGAACCTCAATGAGAGGTTCTTACAGACTAAGAGTAAACACAAGAAACATAAGATGTCTGTAATACTGTTACAGAATATTCAATACCTTCCAACAGCAAGGAGATGCTGCACACATTGCTAACACTTTTTATCATTTAAAATTATCACTGAAAACTTAAAAAATGATGCTTGCATGTAGGTGAAGACACTAAAAATCCTTCATTTTAAAAGTTAATTCTGTACCATTCCTAAAAAAAAAAAAAGAAACTATCATCTGTAAACCTATAATCTGCATAGGTGTATTGTTTATAAGAGTGATATTTGCATTTAAATATAATTTAAGGCAGTTAAATATAAATTCTTATTGATCTTCATATAAAAATATGTATAAAAATAGAGTATTTAAAAGTAGTGGGTATTCATACCAGAGCACTGATCAATCAAAAAGGGGTGGTTTTATTTTTGGCATAGTAATGAAATAGAGGTATTTGCACATTTAATTATTTCAGTTAAGTTGTCTCAGTTACTTTTTCGAAAAGGGAAAATAATCCTTTAAGAGCCACTGTGACTAAGAGTTGTTATCTTACAACAAAGTATTTGTGTAAAAAATAAATTTACCATTTGAACCTATAAATTTAGAAGAGAATGCCCCCAATACTAGAATTGGGTCTGTTTTATATGTATGCCACCATTTTAATAAAAAATTATCTTATGACTACACTAAGTCTGAATTAGATACAGTTTCTCAGGAAATCAAAATATAGTAGCATGGTACTATTTGTGGACATAAACAAATGCTTTATGACTGTGCACTTGAAAATACATAATATTTGGAAAATATTTACATAAAATGTCATTGTAATTTAAATTACTTGGTCTATCATGGCAAACAAAAATTTTCTTAAGTTCATTATCAATGAAACATACTAAAGTAATAAGTGAGGAACTATGTTTTGTTCCTCTCTTTTTAAACAAGTATGTTTTTATCAGTTTAGACTGCAGTTAACCATCCAAGTTCACGGACAAGACAGAAGGGAATGTTTATAAAAAACACAAAGAGTGCAAAGGGTGTTTGAACTGTAAAATACTTCACCTCCTATCCCTCTTACAGAATCTTTTCCAGCTCCCTTGTGGAGAATTCCTGTTCCTTTCTTTCTAATCATAAAATTTTCAAAGAAGACACGTTTTTCACAAGCATTAGATTCACAAAGCCTAAGTCATCATAGAGAAGACAAGTGCAACCCTACTTTGCAGGTGGAATGTCAGTGCTGCCTTTTCAATACTAATGTACCTTTCCAGAAGATAACCCAGTACAGAAGAACATTATCCCCTTTTCCACATAATTCAAATGTCCATATTTCTCTTTATGGTCACCATGCGATCCCTGATCCATAGTGATCTTAGTCTATGATTATAATTCAAGTAACCCTTTTCTAGCTCTATCATTCACCCTGAAAGCAACTCATGTTCAAGTTTGCATCTTGACTGTAAAACAACCGGTGGAAAATGTTATCATTACTTCCTTTTAGCTAAGTGGTGTGCATGTATGTGCCGGTGTGCACAGGTAGGTGTATGTGGTCAACCCAAAATACTGGTGATACATAATGTGGGTCCTTAGACCATCATCCAGGTGCGTGGCTTATCTCCAACTCCAAATGCAGTTCTGCAGGAGGACACCTACACTGTCCTTGTACGCACACACATCCTGCTGATAAGGATTTCAGAACAAACCTGGTTTATCGGACCTCGGACATGATATGGTGACTGAAAATTTGTCACAGACTCTTGTTGTTGCAGTTTGCTTTGATTGCTGAAATATTTTCCCACAATATGATTCCTTGATCTTTTCATTTTAATAAAATGATATTCTTGGGATAATTTTGATTTCACTACCTGCAAACGAAGAGTAAAAAAAAAAAATAGTGAGACAAAAATCAAGGACATCCACGCTCTGCATACAGCAATCTAACTAACTTTCAAACTCAAACAGCTTCTCTGCCACACAGATGTTGCCCATAGGGCATGAATATGATTTACATAACTGAGAGCCAGGCTAACTGATGTTTCAGAAAACACTGAGATTGAAACTCAAATTCCTTTCACTTTTCTTACCTCAGGGCAGCTCTCCCCAATGCAACAAGGAAACAGTCTCAGGTGATGTCTCCATCACAGTGCTGTATGCGTGTGTGTGTGTGTGTGTATGCGCGCATGCATATATCCTTGGGTCAGCCACACTAACATGTAGCTTGACACAGCACTGCCATAGAGAAGATACTGATAGCCTTTGCTAAGTCACTGATTCAAACTCAGCACTCTGAACTTGCTGTGGAACCATTCTACACAAGGGCAACTGCACAGCACTTTCAGAGAAAAAAAAAATGTTTTTCCGCTGCAGACCAATAAGCAGACACTGTGACAGATGGTGGTTGCCTTGCCCTGGGTGCTTAGTAAAAGCTACAGAATCTTAGACGCAGCCTATGCTCTACTAAGCTAACTTTGTATATCTGTAGATACATACATAGACCTAATTCTATCTTAACACTTTTTGAATAAGTGGTATTATAAAACATTCAGAAAGCATAAAAGGGAATGTAATAAAATGTTTTCCTTCAGTTCTCTACATCTCCCCCTAGCCACTCAATGACCTCCCCAGAAGTAACATATCTTACTAGTTCTTCATGAATCCATTCATGGTTATTTTATGAACACACACAGACATACACACACATGTGCACATGCGTGCTTATGCAAAAAAAAAAAGAGACTACAGTTATAGTCTATTTGTCCATTTTATCAAACCATAATGATGGCATGCTATAAATGCCAGTTTTAATATTGGGCTAATGAAACCCAGGTTGCTAGCACCAATGGTTCAGAGGAATGAAGTAGGGAATAAGAGAGACCCTGGGGTGTGTGTGACTGGCAGAGAAGACAAAGAGAGGAAGAAAGAGGGAAAATGCTGGGTAAAGATGTTTTGTGCATCTTTATAAGTGAATAACAAATTGTGAACTACTTCATTTTAATTGTAAAAACTTTTTGTATTTGAACACATAAAGTATTAGTGATAACTAATGAAAGCAATAGTAGCTCACTAATTTTTAAAAATATTTGAGTGCTACATAATGATTCATATATGTGTTTTGGTACATATAAAGAATGCAGGGGCCAGTGCTGTGGCCTAGTAGGCTGAGCTTCTGCCTGTAGTGCTGGCATCTCATATGGGCACCAATTGGTGTCCTGGCTGCTCCACTTACAATCAAGCTCTCTACTATGGCCTGGAAGAGCATTGGAAGACAGCCCTAGTGTTTGGGTCCCTCAACCCATGTGGGAGACCTGTGAGAAGCTCCTGGCTCCTTGGCTTCAGATCAGCCATCTCTGGCCAGTGTGGCCATTTGGGGAGTGAACCAATGGATGGAAGACCTTTCTCTCTGTCACCCCCTCTCTCTGTCTGTAACTCTACCTCTAAAATAAATAAATAAAATATTAAAAAAGAATGCAGTGAAAACAGTTAAAAATATACTTTTCAAAAAAATTACATAGTCTATCTTTTCAATTATATTGTAGGTGAGGGTGAACCATTTTAGAAGAGTTATCTTAACAGAAGATTTGTAAGTATCTACATTACAATGCTAACAGTGGTAACCTTTTGGTAGAAGGATAATAGATTTAGATTTACTCTTAAGTATTCTTGGTCTTTACTTTTTTCTTATAGCACCATGAATGTGCATTACTTTATAATCATGCAAATTTGAAGCTGTTGGCATTTTTAAGGAAAAGATGCAATACTAGTGTGTTTTAAAACCAATGACAACCTGCTAGTTCCATAGAAATGAATTACTTTCCTATCTGGGGGAGGTTTGACTTTTCCTGCTCAGGCCCTTGGATCAAGGGACTCTTAAGAAGTCTAGTGAAGCCAGCAGATTGTGGTAACGAATCCATATGCTTTGTTATTTAGAGCTCAGTTTTCAGTTAACCACTAATTAATATTCCAGATCGCAGCACGTTTCTATTATGTGCTGCTCTTTCTACCCCTATTTGGTGAGACTGTGACTCTGAATGTGACAGACTGCAGAGGTGCACCAATGTTCTCCTGAAAGTTTTGTCCATTTTGGAGGTTTGTACGCACAGCAAGATTAGCGAACATTCTTCAGGAAGTTTATTTAGGGAAACACTTACACGTAAATATAACATTCAACCCTGAAATAATATTATTCCAGTGTTCTGAAGCCAAAATAAGTTCAGTTGTGTTTATATAATTGTATCTTAAATTGTGGTATTTGCAATTGCCTGATGATCTGCACTCTAATTATATGCAAAATAGGAAAAGGTCCACCCAATGTAAAAGGTTATAGTTATTTAAATGTTATTTTAGTATTTTGCATGATTTCAGGACTGAATCTAATGTTGCATTACAAATGTTACAATAATGCTAATGCAATTGCTTACAGCGATCTTAAATGTGATTCATAAACAAAAACACATAGCTCCAGTGTGTTTGCTGGAGTGCAAATACACTCCGGAGTACTGTCAATATTTTGCCAGATCTCAATGGGAAGGTTGATAATTGATTTCCATTTTAAGAGATTGCTAAGTTACTCTGTGAAAAATGAAGCCTGGATGACAGTGTCTCCTCAAGCTACCAAGGGCTAAGCCAACATTTCCTACAGTACCAATGCTCCCATCATGCTGTTCAGGACACATTCCTATACAGGCAGTGTCTGCTGGCCCAGCAACACTTCACTTAGTTTCCTTTGAAAACTATTTTGCAGGAAGTCACCAACAATGATGCTTTAAATTATTTTGTTAAGTTACTAACACCTAGATACTGAATGCTGGGAAGCTGACAACTCTGTAGAGTTATTTCAATTTAATTTATCAAAATATAGATGTAAACAATCTTTCCAAATGCTATTGTGCATTGAATCCAAGAGGACCTGTAAAATTTGATGTATAATGTGCTTGTACCACTAACATACAAAATTTATTTCAGGAATGCAAAAAACTCTAATATCATGAAATGTTTCATTATAAGAAATTACCAAAGAATTATGGTAGTTACGTGATTGCTTATCATGAAAAAATGGACATCTACTGAAAAGTAAGTAAATATTATCAAGTTAATATTTGAAAGTAATATAGCATTTCTGTATTCTATCAATAATTGATAAGAAATATATTAGAGAAAAGATTCCATTACAAAACTAACCCAGTTTGCTAATAGAAAGCTTACAAATAGGTGGAGAGGCATATCATGTTAGAGCATCCCAAGTTGGGTAGAATGCTATTCCAATGGTAATCAGCAAGACAAGACATTTGAGGAAGAAGACTAAGAATTTCCAAACACACATTTAAAGAATAAATGTAGGAAAGGAAAAAAAAAAAAACTGGCTGGAGAGGGACTTTCAATATCAGATGTTCATTTTATCAATATGAGGTGAGTCTGCCATCAACCTGTGGGCTTCCTCCCTGGCTCCTGACACCTCTTCTGGCTCTTGCACGTCTCAGCTGTCCCCTTGGGAATCTCATTTCCATGCTAAACAAAGTCTCTTAGTCACCATCATCAGTGAAGTTTTCCTTAGCTACCTTGCCAAAATGGAAACTCTGCTTTGCCAGGAAGTCTTTGCCTCTTTCTACTACCAGTACATGTGTGTGTGTTTGTGTGGTGTGTGGTGTGTGTCAGGGGCAGGGAGATTGAGGGGAATAAAAGGGCAGCCATGGTCTATGATCTTTCAATTTCGGGTGTGGTTGGTTTTGTCTGAATATCCTAGTACCATTTCAGAAACACAGCTTCCATCCTCCGTCTTTGGGAACTCAGGCCATGCAGGGCAGCGACAGTTTCTTCTAACATCTCTCCAGGACTGCCATCCACCACATTCTTGGGCACAGTTTCCAGATTTTATCATCTTAGATATTAAAAGGATTTTTGAAAGTCAGATTTGATCAGACTCTAGTCTAGAAACCATTCATAGCCTCCTACGGAGAGAAAGTATGCCTGTAGGATAGAGAACCTCCCAGGGGGAGGATCCCGGGGTGGGCCTGAGTAAAGCAGGGATGGGCAAGCATTCCTGCCAAGCTTGTTCAGTTAGGAGGGCTGCAGAGCCTCTTGGGGGAGAGCCCAAGCTGTGTCCTCTACTCAGTTTCAGACACAATTTGGAAAGCCTCAGTTCTAAAAATGTGAGGGCCATGGTAATCTGAGCTATTACAAGCAATGCTGAAAAAAGCATTTGAGAGTACCAGAGTTCCATGCCCACCTGGTTCCTTAATGCAGCTTCCTGCTAGTGCAGATCCTAGGAAGAAATAGGTGATGGCTCAGGTAATTGGATTCCTACCACCCACATGGAGGACCTGGATTGAGTTCCTGGCTCTTTGATGCAACCTTGGTCCAGTCATAACTACTATAGGTTTTTGGGGACTGAACTAGCAAATAGGAGTTCTCTCTTCCTGTCTTTCTCTCTCTCTGCCTCTCAAATAAATAAATAAACTGAAATCTTAAAAACAGGATAGCTCATTGGAGCCCAAGTTTTTAAAATACTGTGACTACACAAAGGGAGGTCTCTGGGACTTGGAACTTGGCAGAACAGTGGGAGAGAATCACCTTGGTTAGAGTTTGGAGCCCAGCAGTGTTTGTGCTCTTAGAGATGCATCAAGAAAGCAGATGGGGCTGGTGCAGTGGCTCACTTGGTTAATCCTCCGCCTGTAGTGCCAGCACCCCAGGTTCTAGCCCCAGCTGGGGTGCTGGGTAATATTACCAGTTGCTCCTCTTCCAGTCCAGCTCTGCTGTGGCCCAGGAGGGCAATGGAGGATGGCCCAAGTCCTTGGGTCCCTGCACCCGCATGGGAGACCAGGAGGACGTACCCGGCTCCTGGCTTCGGATCGGCGCAGTGCATTGGGGGGTGAACCAACGGAAGGAAGACCTTTCTCTCTGTCTCTCTCTCACTGTCTATAACTCTACTTGTCAAATAAAAAAAAAAAAAAAAAAAAGAAAGCGGATGGGACAGCCTGTGCTGCAACAGCTCTGAGCTCACTGGAGCAGGCTTGTCCTGGGGTATTGTGAAGCCCTTGTTAGAGAGAACCTGAAATGTTTACCTGGAGGAAAGTTCTAATGTGAGCAGATGAAGGCCAGAGTCAGGGTTAATGAAGTAATATAAATTATATTGAAAGATCCTGTGCATCTATCTTTCCTAGTACCAGATGCAGAAATACGAACATGTAGAGTTTGAGGCAGGAGCTAGCATACATTACATACTCAATAAACTGTTGTTAAGTTATCAAGTACATTTTAACCTTGTATTATCAAGTTCTTGTCTAGATTAAGCCTGAAAATTTCTTTAAGCAGCAGCTTAAATATCATGCTTTCCAGATTTTGATGGCAAAATAGGAGTTGAAGGTTGAGGATAAGCAGAATTTTGTATGGATGTCAAAATAATAGGAATGTTCAATCTGTAGATTAAAATGCATTTCTTGAGCCACTATTGTTCCCTATAATGGTTATAGAGAAATATGATAGTTCTAAATAGAGCCCAGTGTTAGAGCCAGTGAGTGTGTTGACTGTCTAATACATCAAATTTCACAGGATTAAAATCAAACGTGTAGGTTAAAAATGGAGCCATGTACAAAATACTATAGGGTCTATGCTAATAGTCTCCAGAGACGAAGGGAGTAGGTTTTGTTCTTACTGTATAAATATTTTTAAATTTTTATAGCAAGCAAAAATCCAAGTAAAAGAGAAACAAAAGGATGTTGTATCTTACACCTAAAATTGAATAGTTGTTTTTCTACATAATATCTGTCTTTTAATCTTCAGAGTTCTCTGCGTTGGGAAGCACATGGAGTAATTCAGATATGGTCCCTACTCTCAAGAGAACTATATAAAGACACATGTCTAAGATACTTGAAGTAAGAACAAGAATGAAGTGACTTCAAAGGCATTGTCTGAGACAAGCTCCCCAAGGTCAGGCACCATGTTGTTTCCATGTAATGAATAGTTCCTTAGTACATTCGGGAGACTTGGTGCTAATTTATGGTGAGATGATAATCTATTTGCATGACTATTATTTCTTTGAACTTATTTGTAAAAAATCACTGTTTGGCATTGCTGCCAAAATGCTACCTCTGAGTTTCAAAATATTATCTTATTTTTCCTTCTTACAGGCTCTGTAGAGGAAAAGGAGTCAGCTACATTTTTAAGGCTTGGAAGTGTTGTGCCAGTGAAAGATGTTTGGTACCTGTACAGTAACAAGCAAAGTCGCTTCTCTCCTTTGATCTCAGGTGTGGAAATGTGCCCATTTTGGGTCCTTCCCAAAATCAGGATCATTTAGGGTTAGTACAATCCAACTAAAGTGTCAACTGGAATGTGGCTGTGAGAGAGAGCTGCTAATAATAAAAACGTTGGGTTCCTTCTGGGATAGCATAACAATAATAGTAGTAAAAAAGGCAAAAATCAGTGAAAAACTTAGGCCTTGGAGCAGAGACAAATGACTATAGATGTTTGTGTAAGTGGTCTCCTCAATCAGAGACAAATTCCAATGGTTGGATCCATCCAAATGTTTTTCTAAATTTGTGTGCAGATAACTTGACTTTTGGAAAAGAGGCACATCTACCTTGTAGGGAAAGGAACTACTACATTGGCTAATAATACTTATACAAGGATACTTCAAAATGTTTGTGCAAAATGACATTACAAGGTAGGTTTAGGGGCCGCTATTGTGGCATAACAGTTTAAGTTGCTTCCTGCAATGCTGGCATCCCATATGGGTGCTGGTTTCTGTTCCAGCTGCTTCACTTTTAATTCACTTCTAATCTAGCTCCTTGGGCCCCTGAACCCACATGGGAGAACCAGAAAAAGCTCCTGGCTCCTAACTTCGGCCTGGCCCAGCCCCAGCCATTGCAGCCATTTGGGGAGTGAACCAATGGATTAAAGATCTCTCTTTCCCTATCTCTCTCTGTCTTTGTGACTCTGCTTTTCAAATAAAATAATTTTTTTTAGAAAAAATCTAAGTTTATTTTGGTGCAAAAACTTTTGAAATCCATTTATGATTTTTTCATAATACTTATTTTCCCAAACTTTCTGAAGACCCTTCATATGTATGATTTGCTGAATGTTTATATTATTTTTATAATTTAAATATGATAGTCTTTTTATAAATTTAATCTGAATTAATTTCTTCTCAACTTTCCTTGTTTACTTTTTGTGAATTTGTTATGGCAAATTGTACTTCAAATTAGGAAAATACAGTGAAAGACAACTGGTCTCCATGAAGTATGCTAACTTGTTATATCAGCATTGTTCTATAATTATGAGCCTTATTATAAGGATTTCTTTCTCACAACAATAATAAAATTTGGATGAACCTATATGTAGGAAAAGACTATAAAGTACAGATTATAATGTTTCAAAGCAATTAGATATATTTTAATATATTAATTATAGAAATTTAGAAAGGCATAATTTTTGAGAGGTATAAATATAAGACGTTATAGGCTATGTAGATGACCACATTTTTCTGTGAATCAGTCTTTGCAATGCAGCAGTAGCATGGACTTTTTCATAGGTTTCTTATAGGCTAAACAATCTCATAGTTTATGACTATATATCTTTTTACATCTCAACACACAGACATTTTGGAAGGAATACAAATGGCCACAGTTCAACTTGACTGATTTTGGCCAATGGCTACTGTAAGACTTCCTAAACAGATGAAAAGCTGTTGTAAATTACCCAGCAAAACTACGATTCCAACTTCTACTATTAAATATGTATAACTTGAACACTCCAACACTCAACATTGATTTCACATAAATATTCATCAGAGCAAGTGTATTATAATATCAGTTGACAGCTGCATCTGAAACAACTTTGAATTTTCAAAAAGCCAGTTACAAAAAGCGCAGTCTTGATGAATTGGACAACTATCAGGCAGATTATCAGCAAATACCTTTCCTAAAACCCATCTTGACCTGAATAACCCCTACAGAACTTCTGATGTGGTTCCAGCTCCACAGAACAAAATAGAAAACAATTTTTGGTGGTTCAAGTATTCCAAAATCGTCTTAGACTGGATTAGAGGGATGTTCTGAATCCAATATGTTTCATGAATATGGCTGAGGTCTGAAGAAGAAAATGTTGGAAAACATGATATTGACCATGCCAAATGTGCTAGTTTATCCTAAAATGTCTTTTAGTACAGACGTACAGATGTATGCTACTGAAGTACTTCTTATTTAACATGTAGTGATTTTACAGACAGGGCCCTGAACCCCAAATCCAGTTACAAAATTGTGACCAGCTGAAAAGAGTAGCCTAAAAATCCACCTGGGAATAAAAATGAAGCAGCAAATACTAGCTAGCATCAGTCCATATAATTCATACTTCCAATTCAGAACATCATGTAATTCTGATAGATAATAGGAAATTCCTTCATTTGGCCATTCACTCTCCAAATATTTAATTATGGATACATAAGATAACCCATGTGAAGAGATTCCAGCATCTACATTTGTCAAAGTTGCTGAGGGTTGCTGGGAAGACTAGCATTTTCTTCAGGAATGAGTTTTGTTTTGTTTGGGAGTTTACAGATTTGCAATCAGCATATTGTCTCTGTCTCCCTCTCTACTTTTTTTTTTTTTATTTGAATAATCAGAGTTACAGAGAGTGATGGAGAGAGAGAGATTTTCCATCTGCTGGTTCACTCCCCAGTGGCTGCAACAGCCAGGGCTGTGCTATGTCGAAGCCAGGAGCCCGAAGCTGTTTCTGGATCTCTGACGTGGATGCAGGAACCCAGGCATTTGGGACATCCTCTCTGCTATTCCAGGCCCTTAGCAGGGAGCTGGATTGGAAGTGGAGCAGACAGCACTTGAACCAGTGGCCATATTGATGCTGGGTCCCAGGCAGCAGCTTAACCTATGCCACAGCACCCTATGTGCTTCCCCACCCTATGTGTGATCCCCAATCCTTACTTTGACAGTTGAGTTTCTTTGACTTCTGCTCCTAGACAGAGGTCAGTGTTGGTTCTGGGAATAAATTCTGCTTTGAGGTAGGGAGATTGATTATAAAGAGCTACAGGCCAGAAGTTTGCCAACTTAATATTAAACTGCTGGTTCTACCCTGCTCTTCCTTGTAGTACCCTAGAGACTAACTTCTTTGTCTTAAACCCAGTTTTCCAAGCGGCTGAGTATTTATGTCACTGAATTTTTAATACTATTTAATAATCTTCATTGATGTGATTGATTTTAGGCTAAGTGCCTACCCTGCTTTATTTAGATATATATCTTTGGTCTTAGAATGATCTAATCTTAACTAGCAGATATTTATTTCCAACAAACTCTCTTGAATTTAGAGTTGTATTGAAGAGTACACTACCATAATGTCATCTAGAAATATTATGTGTGGACCAACATTTCCAACTGCTGGCTCCACTGCAGGGATTTGCTCAATGCTATTGTGGACTTTTCAAAGGAATTCGTTTACTAAATCATTTTGTCTCTCATCAGACTTGTTCAGCCTCCTGTCCCACTGTTGCATTCTAGTTTGTCCAGGGAGAAGTTTAGGGGCTCCACCCTTCTGATGCCAACTTACCTTCATCATTCTGTTTCCAGCCCTGTCCTTTACTATGCCTGTATTTCCAAATCCAGACTTTGAAGTTCAATATTAAAAAACACGATATGTGTGGATATAGGTTCCTGACTACAAAGGATGGGGTAAGGGACTTGGAGGTCTACCAATTTTTCACTTAACTTTTTAAAAATCTTAATTTATTTGGTTTTATTTGATAGAGAGAGGGAGAGAAAGAGAGAGATTCCATCAGTTCCAATTCACAAAGTCTGGCAATGGACAGGGCTGATTCTGGTACTTGGTAAAGCTCAGAGCCAGAAACTGAATCCAGGTTTCCCATATGGGTGTTAGGGATCCAAGTACTTCAACCATCTTTTCTGCTTCTCAAGGTATACATTAGCCAGAAGCTGGAACCAGGAGTGGAGCTGGGATTCAATTCCAGGCACACCAGTATGAGATGTGGGAGTCTCAACTGGCGTTTTCACCCTAGGCTATATGCTTACCACATACATGGTTCTTAGCTGATTGTTTCCTGACCTGTACCTCAGCCCAGCCTTCTTCAGCACTTGGGTCTTCACACTGTGAGCCACTCACAGGATCTGTGGGGCAAGTGTGCTTCACCGCCAATTGGTGTTTGTCCTCTGTAGGCTCTTCCTTTGCCTGCTAAGTCACATTTCAAATGGATTCATATTCTTACCTGTTATGAGTTATTTCTTAGTCTGTCTTTTCTAAGGGGCATGAATAATAGCTTTATATATTTAGTCATTTTCACAGGGGTTCATGTGGAAGAGAAGATAAATACTTGTGGTCAGTTTGCCAGATTTAGACTACACACCTCATAGGATTATCTTCTGCATGAGTTTCCCTGAAGTATCTTTAGTGAGGTGATAATTGTGATTTAAAAAAAAAAGAAAGCTGTGCAGTCAAAAATCTTGGAGAAAAGTTAGGTCAAATCAAACTGTACATCTGCTTTACTATAGGACTTGGGGACAATTTTATGTACTGCTAATATTTGAGAATCTGTAGTGTGGAAGAAATACTGTATACACTGGTGTTACCACCATTCAATACAGGGTACTTTGTTTGGTACAAGATTTTGCACCAAACCATCTCAGAGAAAGCTGAACTTTCTCATGACCCACGAAGTCCTGCTCACCAGCCAGTGACCTCTAATCTAATCAGCTCGTGGAAGAGGCTGGGGCTCAGCTGCAGATGATGGAATGAAGGTCTATCATTTTATACAGAAGGAGCTGCACATCTCTAAACAAGGCTGCAGCAACTCTCTTCAGTACAAAGCCACTGAAAGATTTTAAATGACAACACGAGACTTAAAGTGTGGGGACATTCTTCTGGTGGGGAGAAACATTTATTCAATTAGTGGAGACTGGAGACTCTGAGATGGAGATAGGCTATCTCCTAGGACAAATACAGGCCAGGGATGGAGAGACCTTCTCTTCTATCTTGTTTATTTACCAGAGTCCTTACTCACATGACTGGGGACTTTCCTCCAACAGTCTCACTCTCTGCTGTGTTTTTAATGTATCCTCTGCTACTGATTCTTGCTTTTCTGTTCACAAAAATGTCAAAGCCTGGCCTCTTTTAAATAGAATATTTTTCTCCTTATTTTTGCTTGGTGAAAGCCTTTGCCAGCTGCCTTTCCTCATTCCTATCCCTCTTCAAACTGTCCTTCAACTTTTGCTCTTCATATTGGAAACTACTTTTAAGATGGTCAGAGAGTACCTTGTTACTGTTAAAAACAAAATGTATTTTTAAATCCTTGTTCTATTGGAACAATTATATTTGGTAATGTTCCCCCTGTATCCATCTCTTCTTTCTACAAATGTTTACTCCATGAGTGTGTCCATAACACCACACTCTACTAGAGTCTACCTCAACTGTTCAGGCTACAAATGCAAGCACTCGTATTTCTTCAAGTACTGATGCTTCGAGGAGTTTCTGCATCAGCTCTTCTCATTCTACTCAATTTCTCTGGATGATTTATATTCAGTTTCACCTATGACCTATTTACTAATGACTCCCAACTCTACCTCCAGTCCCAACCTGTCCCTCATGGTTCAAACTTATACATGGAACTGCCCATCAAAAATCCCCACCTGGATGTCCTACAGGCATGTCAAACACAACATGTTCAAAACTGAACTTACCATCTTCCCCCTATGCTAGCGCCTTATCAATTATACTCCATCTCCATTGCCAGTTTAGCTCTCTTATCAGTCACCCATTAGTCATTCAAGTTAGGAATAACTTCTGATTTCTCCTACTCCCTCACCCATCTTTTATGCTTGTTGTCTCTGTCCTGGTTTGGGTGGTCCTTAAACAGTTCCTACCTGACTTCTGAAAAAATCTCCTATTTTTTTTTACTCAATCCTCTTTAAATATCAGACTTAACTACATGAAACAAAAATGAATCCCTTTATTCTTCTCTTTCAAATCTTTCCATGGGTTTCCTTCACCTAAAAGATAAAGTCTGAGCTCCCACCATGATATGCTGGTATGTGCTTTTACTCAATTCCATTTCCTAACAGGTTCTACAACAAGTTCTACACTGTAAACAATCACTTGTGATTCCCTGATAGCATCAGGTGATTTCAGAGCTAATTTGTTTCACATTGTTCCATGGGGTTACAGTGAAACATCCTTCTGTCATCACACTATTACCTTGATCCAGAGCATATTTGTCTTTAAACAATCAAATTTAATTATTTTTAAGAAGATATTCATTCAATTCTTTGGTTGGGTTAACTGCCCCTTCTTGGTGTGATGAAAATATCCTATTTTAGGGGTTGGCGTTATGACATAGCAGATAGGGCTACCACCTGCAACGCTGGCATCCCATATGGGTGCCAGTTTGGGTCTCAGCTACTCCATTTCTGATTCAGCTCCCTGCTGGTGCTCCTGGAAAAAGCAGTGGTGGATGAATCAAGTGCTTGGGTCCCTGCCACACACATGGGAAACCAGGAAGAGGCTCCTGGTTCCAGGCCCAGATCATTGTGGATGTTTGGGGAGTGAACCAGCAGATGGAAGATTTCTCTCTCTCTCTATCTCTCTCTCTCTTTCTCTCTCCCTGACTTTCAAATAAAAAAATCTTAAATAAAAAAAATCCTTTTTATATCTCTAACATCTCTAACATGCCACTTAACATATTGTTTCCTAATACAGGTTTTCATGACTTACTCTTTGGTTGCAATGTCTCAAGAACAGAGAGCGTATCTTAACTTATTTTTGTTTCATCATTGTTTTGTTCAAGAAATGAACTCACCAAACAAATGTTGGATGACTAAATTTAAAAACAAGGTTAAGGTGATTGCAATGGAGGAGAAGACTTGGGAGGGTATTTAGTTTGTGGATAGGACTTGGTAACTTGCTGGTTGTAGGATGGTAAGGAGTGGGAGAAAGATAATCAGAAGTCAGGGACAGCTCTGGTTTGTAAGTAACAATGCAATATAGTAAATCAGGGAATACCAGGGAGAAGAAAGCTTAAAGGGGATATCAGTTCTCCCTCTGGGGGACACGTGATTTTTGAAATGCTTAGGGGAGTCCTATATACTCCTAGCCCACTTTGCAGCAGTAGTATAATGCCTAAATAGAGTAGGTACTAAAAAACATCTTTTAAATACATTGATACATTGTACTTATTAACTATCAAAAATAGCTGAGGGGTGGGCCTTGTGGCACAGTGGGTTAAGCTGTTGCCACTTTGTGTCCTGGCTACTCAGCTTCTGATACAGCTTCTTGCTAATGTGCACCTGGGAGGCAGAAGTTGGTTCAAGTTCTTGGGTCCCTGAATCATGGACTCAGATAGAATTCTGGGCTCCTGACTTCAGCCTGGCTCAGCCTTGAGTGTTTTGGGAATTTGGGGAGTGAACCACTGGATGGAAGATGTCTCTCTCTCTGCCTTTCAAGTAGATGAAAAATGAAAGTAAAAATAGCTATGCTGATAAATTTTGAGATTTTTTTATCAGATAACTATGCTTGTATCATTTGTCTTTCCCCCAAATCAGTTTCCTAGATAGATTTAAATGTTTATTTTTATTCACTCTTTTTAGATAATAAATTTTTAAAGTTTCAAGTAAACTTTTATTTATGAGAAAAATTTTATTTCTAGATTAGATAATCTATTGCTTACTTAAAAATTATAACCAAAATAAGTTTAAACAATAATGGAAAATTATCTCTAAAAAAAGAACTGAAAGTGCCTTCTTTTCTTCTTCCTGCCATAGCAGAATCAAAGGAAACCTGCTGGTATTAGGGCCGGGCAGTGTTGCCAAATGATTTTGGTTGGCCAAGTCAAAGGCTGTAGCTACATTTGCCAGAAAATGAAGATATTATATGAGGTCTGTAAAACTTATTACACTAATTAATAATTGCCTACCTATTCATTGTGGACTTTCCTCTTCTGCAAGTAGCTTTGGGATGATAATATTACTGAACCCCGTCCAGGCTTTAGCTTGTTCACGATAGCTGTTTGTCACATAACTAAAGGCATCATCCAAAACCTCTCTTGGGCAAGCGCTACCTGGATTCTGTTTGTTGTCTTGTGTAAACACTGGGAAAACAAAATTCCATTTCCACTCATGAAGAGAAACACCTGCTTTTCTAACCAGCAGGAACCTTTAGTCAAAACTGATGCACACCAGTTGGGAAATTGTTTATAGATTTGTGGTGACAACACATTCCCCTTTGGTTCCTTGACAGATAAAGAAGATGATGTTCCAAGACCTTTAATCTCACCTGTGGCAACAAGAGTTCGCTCAGGTAGGTTTGTTATATTGGTGATAGAACTCCAACTACAAACCAATGAAGAAACCTCAAGATTTTACTGTAATGATTGTACAAATTCTTCTCAGGTATCCTTCAATCTCTTATGGGAATAGCTTAACTGAAAAGCAGAAGATTCAAGGCCCCAAGCCAAAATTCTTACGGTCTGTTTCCAATTCTTGCTGTTCTTTTATGGTAAACTTTCTTTGCCAGTCTCATGAGATGAGCACAGAAGGAGAAGAGATAGTTATCAATAGAATTTACCCTTTAATGTTTTGTATGAGATCAGTAATCGACTTTTTCCTGGCTTGCTACATTCATCATCAAACCTTCCTTTACAAGGAGTTTTAGATTTTCTTGACTGTTTGCAATAAGCTAACATTGATTTAAGATGTTAGGAGATGGTTTAGAAAGATTATAAAACACCAGTGTCAGCACTAGAGACTTCCTGAAGCACAAGGGGTACAAATTGTTCAAGAGTTAAGCAACAATTATGCCTAAGCAATGAATGGGTTTAGAGATTTTATAAAGAGTCAGTTGAGAAAGATGATCTTATCTTCTCTCTGTTGCTGGGAAGGCAAATGCTCTCTGAAGCATTGTTTCAGCTTAATCATAAAAACTTAAAGCTGGATAGCATGACACTGGAACCAACTGAGATAATTTAGGGAAGTCCAATGTGGCATGCCTTCAATGCAGTGTACCTTATAAACAGAGCTTAAAAAAGCAATTTCTGCAGGATATTTATAGGAAATTATAAAATCAAATAGGTTAAGTAACTTTACCTGACATGTTTATATCATTATTTTTGCAAATTAAGGGTAGTTTTTATTAGTAATAATTATAAACCAATATTCTGGTGCTGATGGTTCAAAGAGTCTTTTTTTTGTGGTTTTCAAATTCCATGACTATTGTTATAAACAGTTTGACATTGTGGCAGGAGATATGTGTAATACAATCATGTGGGAAGGGCATATTCTGTTTTTAATTGGATCCATGCTGGAAATCATTGGAGGACATTTCCTTTTTAGACTTTCAGAACACTAAAGCTGAAAGAGAAAAGCAGACACTCTTCCTCCACCCCAAATACTAATTGAAGACACATTATATAAACATAAATAAATAACTTTTCTAAAAGAGGCAAAAAAACCAATCTGCATGTTGTCTTTCAAAGTTCCCATTTTCTGTGGGTTTGGCAACCACTGGCTTGTTTTTATGGCCAAGTAGGATCCTGGGCTGGCTCAGATGAAAGTTCATTGTTTCTTTTTCTTTTAGGTTATCTGTTCTTGTGTTCCTAAATTTTGACTTTTTGCAATAGTATAAGTACTCTGAGGGTGGTATATTTTCTTATTAAAGAAATTAGTAGACACAAAGTACCTCTTGCAGCTTCAAGTATATTCTGCAGCACCATGGCCAAGTTTCAAACTGCTGTATCAAATGCAAAATGCCACGTTCTCTACTGTGGCTGCTGGCTCTCACTTGTCTCATATGAAATTCCCTTGGTCATATAAAAGGATTATGCGAATCCATTAGGAAATCACAGAGAAAAGCCAGTGCAGTATCAATAACTTCTTGAGTATTTGTACGAATCTGGGACTGAGATGGATTCTGACAGTTAGACAACGGTTGCAAAACAGGATCAGAAGAAAGCTGTAGTTGTCAGCTCACTAGCCAACCCACTAATGAATGTGTTCTGATTTACCAAGGGAGTGAAGAAAGAATGAGCGAATCAATGTTAGATAGGAAGATAAACTAGGCACACTCCATCTCATTTCAACTGAAGCTCCTGAGACCTGTAACCAAACAACAGTCCCAAGCATCGTCTGCAAAGCCTATGCAAGACTTGCAGAAGTGTGTACATAATCCAATTTTGCAAGCCCTTGTCTCATCAAGAATTGTGAGATGAGGAAGACCAAAGAGGGAACGTCCATGTGAATTTTCCAAATGCTCTGTGAAGCTTCTTTGGGGATTTGTTTCATCCTCGCTTTAAACCATATGAAAGGGGCCTTCAAGAGACCAGCTTGGAGATTTAAGTTTTGGAGAGTAGTAGTAAAACTAGTAAGAGACACTGTCACTACTGCAACTAGAGATTGGCTTTAATGTGACATGGACTAAGAAAGCAAGAGGAAGAGCAAGAGGAAGAAGACTTCATTGGCAACTAATAGTATTTCTAGAAACAAGCAGCAGAGCAAGGTGGCATGAGTGTTTCTGTTGATCAAATGCAAGCAACTAAGTATACATTGCAAGCCTAATGCCAAGTTGAATATTTTCCAAGAGGATGCCTGAAGTGACGATGTGACTTCCAACAGAGTGATGGACACTTGGATGTCAAGGGGCCAAAGATGGAATCCAGCTGCACAGGAGATTGCCTTTATGGAGGAAGTTGTAGCCAGAAGGTCCCAGTGGGGGTCTCTTCCAGGAATTTCACAAAAGCACTCTCAAAGTAGAAAGTAGCACTCTATACACAGAAAGTGTATCGCTGGCTCATGCATATACAGTCATGTAAGATATTTCTTGTCCTTAATATCCCTGCTCTACTCTGATTCAATGCAGAAAAGAGGAGATAGTGGCAAAGCAAGATGGGGACAAATCAAAGAAGCCTCTCATGTTCTGTTTCCTGCTTCAAGCTTTGAGGGCTGGAAAATTTTATTTATTTATTTTTAAAGATTTCTTTATTTATATGGCAGGGAGACACAGATAGAGAAGAGACAGAGAGTATTTTCCATCTACTGTGTGACCCCACAAATACTCCCAGGGTAGCCAGAATCAACCTGAAGCCAGGAGGCAGGAATTCCACCCAGATCTCCAACACGGGTGGTGGAGGCCCAAGTACTTGGCTCATCATCTATTGCCTCCCATCCACATAAGTAGGAAGCTGGATTGGAAGCAGAGGCAGAACTCCAAACTACACACTTAATACAGAATGTAAGTATCCTGAACAGCCATGTAGCCCTCTTTACCACAATGCCCACCCTAGCACTGGACAAGCTTAGTACTGATGGAATACTCTTAGGCCTGAAAGTGACTGAAGAAGTCTTACTGTCTGAAAATGACTGTAAACTTAAGGCATCCACACAAGACTTTATTCAAGTGGTAGAGAGGAAATAAACTACAGAGAAATTTGATAGAAAAAGAATAACATTGTTTTCTCCTATCACCTTTTCAACTATGCCTATTTAATTACTGGTTACAAATAAAGTCAGTATTACTCTAAGGGAAAAACAAAAACAAAAAACAACAACAACAACAAACCTAGTCAAAGCACATGTTTTCTTGTTATGCCATGGGTAAACCAATGAAGCAAAATCATTTGTGGGGCCAGCGCTATGGCACAGTAGGTTAATCCTCCTCCTGTGGTGCCGGCATCTTATATGGGCACCAGTTCTAGTTCTGGCTGCTCCCAAGACTAGATCCAGCTCTCTGCTATAGCCTGGGAAAGCAGTAGAAGATGACTCAAGTCCTTGAGCCCCTGCACCAATGTGGGAGACCCGGAAGAAGCTCCTGGCTCCTGGCTTTGGATCAGTGCATCTCTGGCTGTTGCGGCCATCTGGGGAGTGAACCAGTGGATGGAAGATCTTTCTGTATGTCTCTCGCTCTCACCGTCTGCAACTCTACCTCTCAAATAAATAAATTTTTAAAAATCGAACAAAAGAAATCATGTGTTATTTTGACACATTAAATAGATTAGATTTTCAAGCTGCCTACACTGAAGGATTTTGCCACCTTCTTTGGATGAAATTTCTAAGAAGATCAGAAGAAGTCTATTAGAGAAAGTCTCCAGTCTTCAGGTTCCTGCCTTCCTGGCTGCATTGACCAATGCCTCTAGTTTTGAACCATACGCATAAATACTAATTATTTTTATCACTTCATTTTTGTAGAGCTTAAGTTATAATTACTACCTGCTTTGGCTGAGTGAGGATGAACACATCCTTTAATTTCCTCTTGCCATCATTTTTTTCCCTTGCAAAATGAGACTGTAAATGCAATTAAAACTACAACAAAATTTTTTGAAAAAAATCAAAAGCCATAAAAATTGAAGTCAGCATGAATACCTCATGGAAATGGCATCCACAGTTCCCCTGTAGAAACTCTTTGTATCGCCCCATTGTTATAGTGAATGTGTCAACTACTTCATAGCCATATTTTTTTGCAGCATCCAGAATAATCAAATTTTCTTTCCACAGGTTCTGTACTTCACCCTGTATGGCAAAGCAGAAGAATGAGGATTTTATTAACAAAGGATTATTTTATAATTGAATGACCAGGCAGAAATCAGGTAAAGGGCATCTTTTTTTTCTACACACAGATTGATCATATTTTGAGATAAAGAATTTCACCTGCATTTCTTAAATAAAAATGTGTTCTGATTTTTTTTCACAAAAACATAAATGTAACCATTTATTATACACAACATATCAATATATCAATATCTACAGTGACACACAATTTTCAACTTTTCCTTCCTTAAAAAGTGGTTAAACTTGTTGCCCCCCAAAATTTAAAATTTTCAGTTTAAAAAAATTTGTAAATAACAAGTACAAATCTCCTCTAAGAATTTGTATTTTTGTTCACTGAGTCACTTGACTATTAATTAGTGTCTGCTTTGTGCTTATCTTTTGCTGAGGGACAGGAATACAAGGATACATATGTCATTGCTTCTCTGTTGTTAAGATACCACATTCTAATGGGAGAGACTGATATATAAACAGTAAGTCTCTTATTGGAGAAAAACCTACCATTCAACAGGACTAGTAGAAGCAAGGGAGTAGCTCTCTCAAGGGCAGGGGGCAGCAAGACAGGGAGGCTTCAAGTGTGAGTTCCTATCAGTGTTGGGTGAGATTTTACTTGGAGATGGGTGGGGAAAGAGAAAAGAGGGGTGTGCTCTGGGGAGCAGTAGCATTGAGTGAAGGCCCCAGCTGCTGCTTCTTTGGATCACATTACTCCCTCCCTCCCCTACCATGTTCCAGGCAAGGATCCCGCATGGCTGGAGTTCTAGTTCAGGTCCACTCTGTCAAGGGGGCAGGGAGGGAGAAAGGACAATTCCACCAACAACCCTAGGTCCAGGACTTCTCTATGGCATGGCCAAGAGTTCTCAGAACTGAGCTGCAATCTGAGACTCTTCCTACCCAGCCTATCTTTCTTGCTCAACTTTCCTATTAGATACATTATAGCCAAACACAGTTACCAACACATAGCTGGCCTGAAAAGTATATGAGGTACAAGACTGAGCGATGCACACTGGTCTGGAACTTGCTCTTTATCCTTTCCAGGCATTCCCCTAATGAATCCCTACTCAGTTGCTCTTGCTTTGCTGTGGGTTTCATGGAGACTCCAGACTCACATGAGGGGGTAGAGAGGATCTCATTCCCTTTTCTAAGACAAAAATGATTTTTAATTTTTATTTTATTTGAGGATTTATTTAATTGAAAAGCAGAGAGAGAGAGGATTCTTCTATCTGCTGGTTCACTCCCCAAATGACCGCAATGACTGAGGCTGGGCTGAAGGCAGGAGCCAGGAGCTTCCTCCAGGTCTCCGACGTGGATGCAGTGGTCCAAGCACTTGGGTCATCTTCTACTGCATTCCCAGGCCCTGTGGCAGGGAGCTGGATGAGAGGTGGAATAGCCAGGACTCCAACCAGAGCCCACATGGGATGCCAGCTCTATAGGCAGTGCCTTTATCCACTATGCCAGCCCTGTGATTTTTCATTGTACAGGTGAAAAAGCAAACAATGAGTTGCATTTGTTAATCCAACTACTACCATGTAAAATAAGCAGTGCAAATACATCTAATTTACTCTCTTTTGCATGTGCTTGCATGCCTATTTTTAGGTGACATTCAAGGAAGAATGTTTCCCTCAAAATAAAGGCACTGAATAGAAAAGGCTCATACAGGATCTGGAGGGAGAGGGAAACAGATGATTCGTTCATTCTGTGCCTCAAAGAGTAAACAAGAGTATTGTGTGGTCTGCTCCCTATTGTTTGTGGCCTTTTGCTTGTCCAGTTACAAGTACTTTCTCAACTTTTCCATGTCTAATGACATGGAACTTTAAAGTAAGCACTTTCTAGAACAAGATCAGTTATGTGGGAAACAGACTCGTAAGCAGAGATTTGCATTCATGAGGCTTATAGGGCAGTGTTCTTGAGTGTTCAACATCCATGAAAGAGCATGGGAAGGACTAGGCAGGGAGAGACTCAGTTGAGATGCACTGCAGAGTGGTAGAGGCTTAAACCCATCTCACTGGGAGTTCTAGAGCTTGGATGGCCCTTCTGGATGGCCCACACCAGGAAATGGGCTGAATCTTACTATTTCTGCACAAGCAAGTGGGTCTGTGCGGCAAAAGATGATTCCTGTTGGGACACTGGTGTGAATCATCATTAAGATGGGGGCGGGGCATGATTTGGGGGCATCCAAATCATAAAAAAGTTCACTCCTTTATTGCTGCACCACGCATTTTTGAATGAGTGCTATGTGCCAAGAATTGTGTTTGGCATTTGGGGTATGGAATGAGCCATACGAGCTTTTCCCCACCTGCCATGTCTTTGTTCTCACCAAGATCACAGTCCACAGGGTGGGATTAGAGACAGACAATCAAAGATTGAATGGAGTCTGTGACAGGAGCAAGGCCACAGACACTAACACAGGAACTCAAGGAAAGAGAAGCCCATCTAGACTAGTGTGTAAAGAAAGTCTCCCAAGGGCAGCAGCATTTAAAGTAGCAGTTAGGGGGTGCTGGGAGAGTGATATCCAGGAAGAGGAAGCAGTGGTTTCAAAGCCTAGAGGTGACAGAACAGGTGTTCCTGAGAAGCTGAGCTTTGTGTGGAGTGTGGGTGGGTGTGTTCGTGCTCACATGGATGCACATGTGTGCATTGGTAGCAAGAGCAAGGCTATGGAGGAGAGCAGATAAGGAGTTCAGATTTATGTTCTGCCTTTCCTTGCAATTATCAATGACTCTCTCTTGTTTGTCTTAGGTCTGCCTCCCTCCTTTTGGTTTGAAAAGATTGCTGAACACCAGCAAAGCTCTGGTGGCAGGCCTCATGTTAAACAGAGTCTGGCCCATAGGAAGTGCTGAGATGTATTCATTCTGAGTTAGTGATCTCACGTAAGCAGGGGCCACAAGTACCCCAGGTGCTGTGAGAAGTTGCAATCAGAGTTACCAGAGCTACCAGAATCCTGAAGAAGGAACTGACATTGTTACCTGTTGCCTTTAAACCATGTTAAAGGGGACTCAATTTGTAATTCATTGGTAAAAATTATCAAAGGTCTTTTGTCCTGATCCCCAGTGGCCTTAAATCTTCCAGTTACCTCAGTGGTTAAATGCCTCAACTCAATTGCCCCCTGGACCCCAGAATGCTAAATTCAAGGCTTTACATGACCACTTTTTACCAGTTGTCCTGTTCTGTATCACAGAAGATTTGGCATCCAAGTAGGTAAAGTCTGAGAAAGGAGGAGGGGTCATGTGTGTGTTGCTGGGGAAAACGAAGAGCATCCGACATAGATACAAAAATTAACCTGCACATCTTCACATTTTAAGTGGCCCATGTTCTGTCCCCCTGACTCTCGGGGCTCCCACTGAGCCACAGCTGCCCATGAACTCTCTTCACTTGAACAAGAGCTGCAAGAGAGCTGGTTCTCTTGCCTGCAGATGTTGCCCTTCTTTTCTGTTCAGGCTTCCATTCATTGCTGAGACCAATTTACTATCTTCTAGGAGAAGTGGTCAGAGGCCTCTAACCCCTTTCGTTTATGAATATCCTACCAGAGGAAAAACCAATGATACTACTTCAAAGGTTCTTTTTAAAAAAAAAATCAGTCAGAAATCATCTTCAAAAAGACCACTTTTCCCAAAGGACTCATTTATACTGACAATTTCATCTGTCGTTCCAGAGGGAACCTAAAATAAAGGAAAACCATTTTATGTAGCTTTTTTCATTTTTAAAGTTATATGAAACATTAGCATTGTAAGATATACTTAAGGCATAATCTTTGTCATATACCCCTCTGTTCATTATTTCTGTGTAGTTTGCCACATCCTTTCTTCCTTTATGAATCTAATGCATTATTTACAATACATCCATTGGATATGGTCCCCTGGTCTCCAGGAATAATTATAATTTATTTCAAAGAATAGTCCTTAAGAATATTATCTCCTTTTCTTCTTATGAAGGTTAATGAGTTTTATATAGTACCTTTTGGGTCCTTTTCTAGTAGAAATTCTTAAAGGAACCATAGAGGAAATGGGCTTACCTGTGTTAAGAAATGCACCCCATCCACTGGCAGATGAAATCCAATTCCCAGAGTTTTGATGATCACTAGGATATTGAGTAAATTTTCCCTGAATGAAATGATCAGAATGCTAAAGTCACACACTTGAATTACAGTTCTAGATGTTTGTTGTTTACATAAACCAATAGAGCAGAGTTCTTTTTGAATGTCATGATTGGCAGATAGGACTAAATTCTTGTTTTTAACAATTTGAGGAATATTAGGTCTTCTCTATGGGTAGACTCTTATATGTCAGGGAACATGTTTCCATCCATGGTAAATGCAAATTTAGACACTGGAGGGCTGAGTGGTGATTTGGATACAAAGGTATTTTGGAGTATTTTAAATTAGATTTTAAGCACTCAATTTTTAAATTACAAGTTGTTCTTCAAATAAAATCTGGACAAAATTCAGTCACTTTTAAATTTAGAATACTAGTGGCAGCTATTGTTGCAGAAATTTACCTCTTCAAAACCTTGTGAATAATTTGCAGGTGATTGGAATTAAGCCACTGAACACCACCAACAACCAATACAGTCTGGCCAGTATTCTCCAGGGGACGTGATCTAAAATCCAGAAAGAAAAACAACACATGTTGCCTTAAAACAGATGGTAAACATTTTAACTGCATTGCCTCACATTTCACTGAACCGTATCTGGCTTCCTGATCACAGGATCTCCCTGTCATTTCCAACTCATTTTCAGCCACATTACTTGGAATCTAAACTTTTCAGCACATTTGATATACTGTGAGCAATTATGACTACCAGTCAAACATCAGTGCAGTGTGGCATTGTGCCTTCATAATGCGTCCATTATACCTTTGCAAGAGATGTTCAAGTGCTTTTTCAAATGTTGGTCTCAATGAAGGGCTTATCCAGAACTGAGGGTAGTAGGAGTAACTGATCAACGTCTTCCCACTGTTGACATTGTGATACAATTTAGTGCCATGCACTTTCTGCCATTCCTGCAATGTTTCATTCACTCTTTCAATCAGATAGTACATGATGCCTCTGTTGGTTGAATCTCCAATGAAAAGGATCTGTAAATTAAAGAAAATAAATTTGCTTTCAAATCTGATGTTTACATGGCTCAGGAGGTAGTCTAAAAGAAATACATTTTTGAACACCCATAAAGCGAGGTGTCTAATTGTTTGAGGGACAGCGCCCCACTCTGTTAGATAACATTCATTATGTTCTTCAACACTGTACCCTTTTCTGCTTTCATTATTTCTGGTAATAACACCATCATTAATTCTAGTTTAAACCTTTTTGTTATCTTCAATGCGTCTACCTTCCTTACGTCTTCCATTTCTCATCTAATCAGCTTAGCAAATTTGATGGATTCAAATAGGTTTGGAGTATTTCAGTGCTCTTGGGACACTAAGAGATTTTCCAGTCTCTCTATTTTATAGCTGTGAAAGTTGAGACTCTACACAGGTATCATCAGAGAGCATGCCACTATCTGCAAAAAGAGTGACAGGACTGGAATTTAATCTGAGCAGCAGTTTAGGTCTCAGAGTGCGTATTCCAGTGAAACTGGCTTTCAAGAGAAACCCCTTACCCCCATGACCTCCTGCCCATCCCCACCTGCACAGCCCTGTTTCAGGACCTCACTGCCTCACAGCTGTACTATGGTGATGCTCTCTCAGTGGCTCCTCCTTCTGGCACAGTAGCTGCCCATCAATGCATTCTACACACAGTAATGATGGAACACATTTCCCACTGGCTAGTACTGGTTATCTTAATTGCACATTCAACAATTTTTTTGGCTCTTCATTTCCCACAGAATCAGGTATAAACTACTTTGTTTCAGATAACATTTACTAAATTTTTATTGCATAGAGGGCTTTGCTGGCTGAAAGATTTCACTTTCAGTCTGCACGGTTGTGAGGTTTGAATCATTATCTCCCTTTCACAGATGAGAAATTTGAGCTCAGGAGGATTAAAGCCATAAATCCAGTAAATAGCAAACACAGGATTCAAACTCATGTCCCTTGACTCAAGTGCAAGGTCAATGGCCCCATCTTCTTAATGTTTCCCCTCATATAAGTGTACTGGACTCTTACTTTTTCTCTGAATGCCATTTGCACTGAATGTTTTCCCTTGTGTTCATCTCTCTATTTGGAAGTTCCTCCATCCCAAATTCTCATCTGCCTACCTCCAAAGCTTACAAAAAGGCCACTTATCAACAGGTCTTGTCCAGTGCCCTTAGTCAGAATTACCTTCTCTGTTCCATGTGAATTTACTGCATTTTACTTCCATCACAGATTTGATCAAAGTCTACACACAATTATGGCTATTTGTGTCTGTGACATTTTTCTTATATTCTATCAAGAAGTATCTGACATCACAGTCAGTTCCTAATTCTAGTATCCCCCATAGCACCAAGCATTCACTTTACAAATATTTATTGGATCAAATGCCAAAGGGACTTTTGTCACAGACAGTCCCTGTCAATGTCTTTGGACAAGATTTAATTCATTCTTCAGTGTTTTCTATTTCTTTTGAGACTTCTCTTTCCATTACTCATGCCCATATTTTCTTCTGATTTTAATAGCAGGGATTGCCACTATTTCTCAGGCACTTCTGCATATATCTATCCATGGATTTGGTGAGACTCTACAAAGGTTTACTGTTCCCAAGGAAAGTATGTCCAAGTAACTGCAGAGAAATCCAGAAAGCCTGTTCAATTTCCCTTCAGACCAAATACTGTAACCTTAAGCATGATAAGCTAAATTGAATGGCATGAAAGGTCAGGGTTCCAGCCACTGAATCTCTCAAATTCCATTTGAGGCAATAAAATAATTCATCAACTTGGATTTCCTGCTATGAGATTTGCCTAAATTTCTAATATTTAAGGAGGAATTTTAATGATCAGGAAAGCTCTTACTATCAGATATTAGCAATTATTCAACTCTACTTGTATTAGTGTGCTAAGACTGCAACAGCAAATTCCACAGACTGGATGCCTGCAACAACAGAAATTCACCTCCTCACAGATTGGAGGCTAGAAGTCCAAGATCAAGGGGCCAGCAGGATGGGCTCCTTTTGGGTCCTCTATGACTTACAGGAGGCTGTCTTCTCTCTCTGTGTTCACATGGCCTTTCTCTGTGTGTTTCTCTGTCCTGATATCCTCTTCTTCAAAGTTTGTTTGTTTATTTTTATTTGAAAAGGAGAGAGGCAGAGGGAGAAGGAGAGGGAGAGGGAGAGAGAGAATATCTTCCATCTGTTTCACTCCTTCAATGCCTCCAACAACCAGGGCTGAGTCAGGCAAAAGCCAGGCACCCAAAACACTATCCAGGTCTCCATGTAGGTGCCAGGGACCCTAACTGGGTTATTATCTGCTGCCTCCCAGGGTGCAGGTGTCCCAAGTGGCAACTTAATTATTACACTGAAGTCCCATCCCTTTTAAAATTTTTATTTTGAAAATTTTATCCATTTGTAAGGGAGAGAGAATGAGAACAAGAGTGAGAGTGAGACAGAGGTTAATTGCATTTTTCAGTGCTTCCAGTGTACTCACATTGCCTTGCTGGGAACTTCAAATTCATTTGCTCATTTAGAGAAAATGCTAAAGATAGAAGTGTTTAAATCTCAGCGGTCTCTCTCTCCCCTGCCCTCCCAGCCCTGCAACCGACTCCCTCAGCAGTACTTGAAGGGCTGCTGGAGATGGAAGGGTTTAAGAGGGATGGCCACTATGAGTGAACCAGCTCTCTCTGAACAGGTCCCTGTGTCCCCGCAGATGAGTAGTGGCTGGCAGGAGCTAAGTGGACTTGAGAAGGACCCATCACCACCATCATTTGCAAAGCAAATTTTTCTCAGTTGCAAGTATCTGGATAGCATTTTTGAATCGAATAATCATAGTTTTGGGCAGACTCTGCTAGAGTGCTCTTTTATCTTCGATGCCTTTCCATGCGTGGCAGATGGAAATGAGAAAGTGTGAAGAGGGAAATACAGTTGATACTGTAAGAATAGTTATTCTGTTAATGAAACAGTTTTTGTGAGAGGTTAATTGGTATTCCAAACTGAAAGATCTCTAACTTAAAAGGTCAGCTCTTTTAGATGCACAGCACACAATTTAAAAATAATATCATGAATTAAAGACTATTCCTTCTAGCCACGTGATTTGTATTCAGTATTTAGATCATTCAAACACAGTGAATTTTAAAATATGAAATGTGTAGGAGATTTGTTTTAAAGGACAACCACTACTTAAAAGGCCTATATTATCATAAAAATATTTATGACCAGTCATACAATTTACAACTCTTCTCTCTCTTTTAGAAATTATTGCCTTATGAGAGCATGCACATGTTGGCATAAGTAAAGGGAAAATGTATAATTAAATACAAACACCAGCTAAACATTTATAAAAAATAATCACTTCTAGTCATATGTATGACACTAAAATAGTTACCTCTGCCATCAAAGTCAGATTTTAAAAGTCCAGTGATATTAGGAGTTTGAGGTAAAGACACTCTTACACATCCTGATGTACAGGCACCATGAATGAATGTAGGGTGTGTTTTTTTTTGTTTTTTGGTTTTTTTTTGGCTTTTTTGTTTTGTTACCTGCTGAATCCTCAGAGACAAAAATGCTTTTTGCCTGGAACAAAAGTAGCTTCTCATTTGTTTAATAAATTAATTAAAACTTTGATATTGTGTGTTTAAATTGGCAATGATTTAAGGAATTCCATTTCTAGGAAATATTTAAGGCTGTCTATCAAAAAGTATTTTTAGAAACAAAATAAATTGGAAGCAATATATAGAATAAATGACTAGTTATTGTAAGTTACAATATACTTCTTCAATTTTCTTAGCTTTTTTTTTTTTTTTGACAGGCAGAGTGGACAGTGAGAGAGAGACAGAGAGAAACGTCTTCCTTTACCGTTGGTTCACCCTCCAATGGCCGCAGCGGCTGGCGCGCTGGGGCCGGCGCACTGCGCTGATCTGAAGCCAGGAGCCAGGTGCTCCTCCTGGTCTCCCATGTGGGTGCAGGCCCAAGTACTTGGGCCATCCTCCACTGCACTCCCGGGCCACAGCAGAGAGCTGGCCTGGAAGAGGGGCAACCCCGACCAGCACTAGAACTCGGTGTGCCGGCGCCGCAAGGCGGAGGATTGACTATTGAGCTGCGGCGCCGGCCCAATTTTCTTAGCTTTTAATAACGGTATTACAATAAGAATATATTATGGGGGAAGATTTCATGTTAACTTTTATAAAAAGCTGAGTGCAATCAGAATATTGATTATGATGGCATTTTTGCAAATGAAAAAAATATGTGGGTGTGTAGAAAACATCCTAGAAAGTTAATTCTGATCCTTCTGATGTAATATCATGACAGTTTGTTCTTTTTGCTTTTTTTATTTTCTAAAATCAATATATACTAATTTTTTATAATAATGAAAAATCCTAAAAGCAGTGACAGCAGTAATAATAAGTCCATTCTGCTTAAGAACATTTTGAAAATTCATATGAGAGTTAGTATAAATCAGTTTAAATAAATTTTATTTCTACTTATGGATAAATGTGCTTTAAGAGTCAGATTAAGCACTAGTTCAATAAGGTCACCACATGAATAATGCTACTTGTAATTTGTGTGCTTATAGCAACTTTATTCCAATGACTGAATGGCATTTTCCTGTGCAGCACCTCCTTTCTGGTCCTTTGACACCATAAGCTGAGCCTGCTCCTGCATAGGTAGACTCTGGAGAGGAGCAGAAATATCACTACCCTGGATGTGTCCTGAGGCTGGACCCCTGCTCATCAGTTCGAAGCAAGGATGTGTTTCCAAAAGTATTGCCACTGTTCTATTCCCAACTATGCACGAAGTGTGAGCAAAGAGTGCATAGAGGGGCTGGAATTTTTCCGGCTCTTTTTCATATCATCATGGACCATGGGACCTGAACACATATCTTGTTCCTAGGTTGTACTAATGTCTGAGGTTGCTTTAAAATACGCTTACTAAAAAACAAAAAAAAAGTTTATCATTATTTTCATTTCCAATTTCTCAATACTACAGTTCCTGTATTAGATGGGATAGGTTAACTGCTATAACAAATTGTGTTAAGAAAATGTAAAGTGGCTCAAACAAAACTGAAGCTTATTTCTGTAAGAAACATGGTCCTGAGGTTCCAGTCAAGTGTATATATGGGGGAGGGCAGAAAGCTTATTCAGGAATATCAGGGTGGTTGGACTGCGACTTCCTTTTTTTTTGAGTTTCTACTTGTTTATTATTTATTTGAAATGAAGAGAGAGAGAGAGAGAGAATTTCCCATCTTTTGGTTCACTCCTCAAATGTCCTCAATAGAAGGAGCTGAGTCAGGCCAGAGCCAAGATCAGGGAACTCAATCTGGGTCTTGTATGGGGGTGGCAACAATCCAGCTAGTAGAGCCATCACCTGCTGCCTCCCAAAGTGTGCTTTAGCACCAGGAAGTTGGGTCAGAAATGGAACCTGGACTCAAACCCAGGGGCTCAAACATGGGAGGTGAGCATCCTAAGCAGCATCTTAATTGCTATTCCAAACACTCGCCTCAGGACAGAGACTTCTTGAGTTATGACTTCCAAGAACTCCCTGGTAATTGCTATTTAGTTTGGGGAAGGAGGAAAAATTTAGGTTTTCTAGGAGCCAGCTCTGGAAGCTAGGCACTTCATGGCTGAACCCATTCCATAGGTTAGAACTTAGTCCAGTGCTCACACTGAGAAATATAGTCAAGTTCTTGACCAAGAAGAAGAGGGACTGAGTTTCATGACCCGAGTTTGTGGTCATCCCTACCCCATTCTCCTCCATACTTAGTCTTCCTAGGGAAACACTAAACCTTTACATTCTATTTTTTTCTACCTATGAAATAGCAAAAGAGGAAAGTATTTGAAAAACTAAATTTATAATCCATATAATGCACAAAAGGACTTCTTACAGAAGCTGGCTCTCTGGAACAAATAATAGCAAGAAATATAATTTACTGGAAAAACTCAATCAAAACTGCGAATTTTTGATTTAAATATATAGAGATTTTCATTCAATTTTATTTCATCACGAATGGATGAAACTAATAGTAGAGCTTAGATGTGTAAATATTTTACTCCATAACCTTCTTCTCCAGAGTCACCAAAGTAGCAAAAACACAGTTATAAAATTAAATTACAAACAAATGAAAAGAAGCCTGGGTGGCTACCAGGGTTGTGCAGTATGAGGGTAGTAAAATGCCTGCTGCTCATTACTGTCTCAGATTTTTCTGCTCTGATGAGGCTGACAAAGAATTGGCTACATGTAGTATCAACAAACAGAAAGAAAACCATTTTTGGAATCATTTCCTTCCTTCTTCTCCTTCTTTCTGCATAGGGCTCTATAATCACTGTCTATAGAAATGGAAGCTCTCTATGGAAAGTGCATGTATATGCCAGCTTAGGACTCAGCCCAGCTAACAGAAACCAACTGGGATCTTCCAAGAGGAAAAGTTATATAAATGTGCAGCTGATGCTACCTGCCCATTGTCCCGAGAGTTTGCCTGTATACTGCAAAGTTTGCACCTTGGTATAAATTATAAATAATGACAACGAGGTGAGGAGACTTATTCATTATATCTAGTTCAGGACCAACCATAGCCTGTGATTCTAGAAAACCATAAGATTGAGAATGACTACTTTCATAAGATAAAGGAACCATTTCTAGTTGAGCAAGTGGTGGTGGTGGTGGTGGTGGTGTAGCATAATGGGTTAAATCACTTCCTGCGATACTGGTATCCCACATGGGTGACAGTTGGAGCCCTGGCTATTCCACCTCTGATCCACTCCCTAGTAATGTGTCTGGGAAAGCTGCAGATGATGGCTCAAGTACTGGAGCCCCTGCCACTCACATGGCAGACAGCTAGAGATCCAGTTTCCTGGCTTTGATCTGTCTGGTATCTGGTTGTTGTGGCCATTTGGGGACTGAACCAGCAGATGAAAGAGCTCTCTCTCTCTCTCCCTCTCTCTCTCTCTGTCTCTCTCTGTCTCTCCCTCTTCTCACTCCCCTCCCTGACACTCTTTCAATTATATATATATATATATATATATATATTTGTATGTATATGTATGTATATCATATATATATAAATATATATAAAGCTGGGCTAATTGAAGCAAGGAGTGGTTCAGTAACATGGAGCTGAGACTGATCAGATAGTTCATTTTATGGAGGTCACGATGAAAATCCAGTTCAACAAAGCATCTCTCTACAAAATGTGATGTGGTTTCAATGAATGTTTTTCAATCATGCATGTTAATTAAATTTGCTATTGATGAATAGCCAAAATGTTGTTTGGGGTCAAAAACAAATTTAAAATTGAGATTAGGAAAATCACTCTCAAACCCATGAAATTTTGCTAAAAATGAAAGCAAGTAACTACATAACATCACCTACAAATAGATATTCTAGTTGCATGGAAAACAATTATGTCTGTACACTGTATTGCCATTTTCCCTTAACTGTTGGTGGACTTACTGAGTGCTGAAGGAGGGTATCGTGTTTAAGTCTTCCTCTCCTAGAGTGAGGTGCACTCTGGCCCACTCCCATTTATTGAAACTGACAGGCAATATGCTATCATAAAGGAATTCACATGTAAGTCAGAACATATTATTATAAATTATCTGCACTTCAAAAATTTAAACACCTTTAAGCCCATTATTTAATTTGAGTACATTACTTAAAATCTTGTTACATTTTCTGTTTTCATAAACAATGCCTTTTGATACTTACTTTTATTAACTGCATTCTTCTTTCAGATATCTTAATACTCATACTCATCTAAATTCTGAGCAGTTTTCAATCAATAGAAAGAGAGGAGAGGAGAGACAGGGAGAGCTCCCATCTACTGGTTTACTTCCCGAATGCCTGTGATGGCCAGGGCTGAGCCAAGCAGAAGCTGGGAGTCAGGAGCTCAATCCAGGTATCCTATCCCACATGAGTGGCAGGGTCCCAACTACTTGAGCCATCACTATTACCTCCCAGAGTACACATCAGCAGGAATCAGGAGTCAGGAGCTAGAGCCAGGAATCAAACTCAGGTATTCTGATATGGGCATTGTCCAAACTGATAGACTTTAATTAGTAGCCCAAATGCTCACCTCTGAACTATTTCTTATGTATTTCAGAGTGTGATTACAGGTTATATTTTGATAAAATTTACAAATGCTCCATTCAGAGTTTATTAAGTAAGAGGTGGGTATCTAGACAAAAGTGTGAAAGCAAAATTGCAAATATTGTTTCTTTTTCAATTGATTTTGCATTGATTCAACACAAGTATACAGCAGAAAATCTACATAAAAACAAAAATCTATAAATGAAATAAATTATAATTGGATAAATTTAGAGTTTAAAAGAGGTCCCACATTCATCTGCCTTCCATACACACAGATTTGCTATAGAAATGGACCACACAAATATTCCAAGGACAAAGCTGGCTCCGCCTTGCCATCTGGGAGCATGCTCCATTTTTCCTCTGTTAATGTAATTATAGGAATGAGGGCAAATGAGGTATGGAAGATATGCTCCTGTTCATAGGCCATTAAGTACAGTGAGGTTCCTGGTCAAAGCTACCAGAAACTTAGACTTCTTTTCAACTCTCAGCTGATGTGTGTCTTGTTCCTTCCCCATAGGTGGGCTTGCATTCCCAAGGATAGTCTTGGCATTCATCAACAGAAAGCAGTAGGAAAAAGATGGAGAAGGTCAGAACAACATAAGGAAATTAAGCTGAAAGAAATGACTACTTGGAGATTCTAAAGCAAGCTGAACACTATTTGAAGGCCTAACTTTCCAATAATTCTCAGTAGCCTGATCAAATTCTGTTGCCTTTTAATTTGATTCTTTGGAGAAAGATAACTCAGTTTGACATGTCCCCAGAAGTTAAAACTTGCTGCAACTGGGATTTAAAAGAAAGTTCTGCTTTTATTGTCGCACAATATGTTTGAACTATTTATTCCTAACAACAGCTAAACTTCTGGATTTCCAGTTAAAAACCTGGGTTTTCAATATTGATTGAAAGTCTTCAGGTTACTACACCATTAGAAACTGCATGCGGCCGGTGCCGTGGCTTAACAGGCTAATCCTCCGCCTTGCGACGACGGCACACCAGGTTCTAGTCCCGGTCGGGGCACCAGATTCTATCCCGGTTGCCCCTCTTCCAGGCCAGCTCTCTGCTATGGCCCGGGAAGGTAGTGGAGGATGGCCCAAGTGCTTGGGCCCTGAACCCGCATGGGAGACCAGGAAAAAGCACCTGGCTCCTCGCTTTGGATCAGCACAATGCGCCGGCCGCGGCGGCCATTGGAGAGTGAACCAACAGCAAAGTGGATAGTGAGAGAGAGAGACAGAGAGAAAGGGCAAAGGAAGACCTTTCTCTCTGTCTCTCTCTCTCACTATCCACTCTGCCTGTCAAAAAAAAAAAAAAAAAAAAAAAGAAAAAAAAAAGAAACTGCATGCTTATGTAGGTCTTCATTTTTATAAAAGACAAAGTAGGTACACTGGAGCACATCACAAAGCAAGAACCTCGGAGTTCTCCCTTGAGCCTCCCTATCTTCTTGGTTCTGCCCTCATCAGCACTCCAGGCCTGTTTCCTCAGAGAGAGGGAAGTCAAAGAGAGCAGTCGGTTTGAGCAACGTTGTTCTCAGGGTAGTTGCTTTCAGGAACAGTTTTTCTACTTCAATTACATTATTTCAAAGTAATGCAGTTTGTAGGTTGCCACCAACAATGAACACCACTCTTTCCAGCCACTTCCTGAAGACTTTTCCAGTTCACAGTCTGAGTCCAGGGCCTGAACTGGGCTCCTCTCTGACATCCATTCCCATGCTAGAGCCATGACCAGCCCTTCTGTTTGCCAACACCTCCAAGGATCATTTTGCAAACTTCTGGGAAAAGATTCTTTATAAAATGAATGGCAAAGACATGGACAGAGAACTCCTATCTACTGGTTCACTCCCCAAATGCCAGCAAAAACTGGAACTAGACTGGAGCCAAAACCAAGAGTCAGGGTTGGGTGGTAGGGGACACTTGGCACAGCAGTTAAGTCACTGCTTGGTACACCCACATCCAGTATCAAGTGCCTGGTTTGAGTCCCAGCTCCTCTGCTTTTATCCAGCTTCCTGCTAAGGCACACCCTGAGAGGCAGCAGATGATCATTTCGTTCTTGGGTCCCTTCTACCAGATGGGAGACCTGGATTGAGTTCTCAGTTCCTGGCTTTTGCTTGGTCCTGCTCTGACTTTTGCAGGCGTTTGGGGAGTGAACCAGCAGATGGAAGATCTCTCTCTCTATCCATCTCTCTCCTTTTCAAATCAAATGAAAAAGAACAAAAAAGCTGAAGCTATCAACTCAATCTAGCATGGTCAATGAGGCCCAGAATCTGTATTGGCAGGAAGCTGAAGATGAGAGGTGAACTGGGTATCAAACTCAGATACTCAGATATGGGATGCAAGAATCTTAACCACTAAGCTAACTACCTGCCCTCTGGAACATATTCTTAATTGAACAAATTTTAAATGAATGAACAAAGTTACATCACAAAAGTTATAAAAAGTATTGAGAAAGTTATAAAAAGTATTAAGAACTTAACTTTGTTAGGGGTTTAGCTGGACTCTGCTCTGTGGTAACATATTGGGGATAACTGATACTGCAAGATCTCTGATATGGAGCAGCAGAATTAAGCAGACGGGTTTGATGAGTGAAAATAAAGACCACTTTATCTGTTGGAATCAAGAATCCTCTTAATGGGATTAGCGTCTGTCCGCCCCCCCTCCCCCAACCATGTGAGGACACAGCAAAAAGGAAGACAAGAGAAGCCAGGAGAAAGACAACCCTTATCAGAACCTGGCCATACCATCACCCTGATAAACTCCCAGCCACCAGAACTGTGGGAGAGCCATGCCTGTTATTTAAGCTAATTACTTGGTGGTACTTTTGTATAGTAGCTCAAGCTAAGATGCAGGGCAAAAGTCCTTGAGCTTCCTAAAAAGTAGATTAATCTTCAGAGAAGTTTAGATCTTCGTTGCCCCACGATTGAAAGATGTAGAAAATGAGCCTGAGAAACAATATGTGGCATGCCCAAAGCCAGGGGATTTCATGAACTTAAACTAACATCTACTACTTTTCAAGTGAATAGATTGTGCTATCTACTTGGAATTTTCCTAAGCGCCAAGAATTTCGAGCTCAGAATGGCCTCCTGGGTCTAGAGAAGCCTAGGTGTTGTGGTAGTACTATCTTTAGGATGCCCTGATGCTGTGTCTCCAGGATGTGGGGGCTGGACTTTTCATGTTGGTGATAAAAGATGCCTGAGTAGTAGCGACCACAGATTCAACCTCACAAAGCAGTGATTAAGACTAAATAAGATTTTTCATTTATTTGTTTTCTTAACACATATTTGTCATTATTACTATGCATTAAAAGTTGTTACAGCAGTGAGAGTATTGCAGTGAATCAAACACATTTCCTGCTGTCAGGAATCTTATAGTCTGGTAGCTTTAAAGTGCAGGAAAGTTCTCGGTTAATAATACCGACAGTAATTGTGTTTCTAACTGATTGACTCCCTTTTCCCTTAAAAATAACCAATGCTATTGTCCTGTCTTTAGAAATTCACAACCATGAAAATGGGAGCATTTACACTGACATCCCTGGGGATATGTCCATCTTCCTGCCCCATTCCTCACTTCCTGTCATTCCCCCTAAACTATTTGCTGATGGAAAACTCAGCATACATCCTTTATGCATTAATAGAGCTTTGTAAAAACCCATTTTTGAGATCAGCTTTGACAATGTGTGAGCATTTACAAACAAGTGTATAGGAAAATATCCACCTGATAAAAGTTCTTTGAAAATCTGGTTAAAAATTACTTACTTGATGTTACCCAAGCACCTCAGTCTATGTGCCCATTTCACACATCCGAGAGTTCTGCCGGACTCTACCTAGACAGAGCATGCCTAGCAAGGAGACACTGCATGTCCAAGAAATCAGCTTAGAATCCTCACTAAAGAAAGACCAGCCTAGTGAGGTCCACGTGAGACCTGCCCAGGGACGTGAAAGAAGAGCAGCAATGTTAGTGTGTGGAAACAACATCATGCACTTGGTAAGCTTAGAAGCGAATCTTGCATGCAGGAACATTTGATTTCTTGCATTGAGCTGCAGGTGTCTTTTATAAAGCAGTGCTTACTGGAGCTGTAGTCAACCAGGCCAGCTGCTCAGACCTGCCAACTGTCTGCTGACATGGTAGGCTCCTACCAATTTATGCTGAGAACACACTTGGAAATGGGTCAGCACAGGGCATGACTTTAAAATCCTCCATCTGTCAAATAGACTTATTTGGAAAAAAAATGAGCATTTTGAGCAAGAATTAAGGGTATTCTATGACAGCATCTACACAGGATTCAACCAGGCAAATTATATTTGGTTAGTTATGCCCTGGGAGCTAGACAGCAGAAATTGGTCTAGGGTGCAGCTGTATGGCATTGAGTGCTGCAGGTGGCGTAAGTGGAAAACTGCCCCCAGCTGGATCCAGAACCTACCTTCCTTCCTTGTAGGCACTGCTGGAGTTGGGGCTTCATGAGGATACCATGTTGGCAGTTGTGAGGCTGCCAAGTTATTTCTCTCCAGTCACAGGTCCTGTTGTCAGAACAACTAAGGCAAGGCACAATCCACTGGCCTGGAATAGATGGCAAAACTTCCTGGTTCAGTTTCTATTGGTGAAATTTATAGTTTGCAAGTTTAGATGTCAGCTCTGCAACACCATTCCAGACATAGTAAGATTATTCTTACCATACACATCCAATGGAGCAATGGACACATGGCCTCCTGCAACCCACATAGAATAGCAACTGGTAGCAATATTCTGAAATAACACAGTTCCATAGAAATAAAATCTGAGCTTTGTTTCATGAAACAATATACTAATAAAAAATCCTAAGTGATCAGAGCAGGCATTAAAACACTGGCATCCCGTAGGGGTGCCTGTTAGAATCCCAGCTGCTCCATTCCAATCCAGCTCCCTACTAATACACCTGGGGAAGCACCAGAAAATGGTCCCTGTCCCTACAGAAGAGATTCAGATGGAGATCCAAGCTCCTGGCTTTGGTCTGATCCAGCCCTGGCCATTGCATCTATTTGGGACTAACCCAAAGGATGGAAGATTCTCTCTCTCTTTCTCTCTCTCTCTCCCTCCCTTCCTCCTTTCCTCCCTCCCTCTCTCTCTCTCCCTCTACCTGTAACTTTGCCTTTCAAATAATTTTTTTTAAGATTTTATTTATTTATTTGACAGGTAGAGTTACAGAAAGTGAGAGGGAGAGACAGAGAGAAAGGTCTTCCTTCTGTTGGTTCACTCTCCAAATGGCCACAACGACCAGAGCTGCGCCGATCTGAAGCCATGAGCCAGGTGCTTCCTTCCCATTCTCTCACATGGGTGCAGGGGCCCAAGGACTTGGGCTATCTTCCACTGCCCTCCCGGGCCACAGCAGAGAGCTGGATTGGAAGAGGAGCAGCCGGGACTAGAACCGGCACCCATATGGGATTCTGGCGCTGCAAGCAGAGGATTAACCTACTACGCCACAGCACTGGCCCCTCAAATAAATTTTAAACATCTTTAAAAAAACCCAAGTGATGAGCTACTATTCACTCATTACTTATTTCCAACTAGTACCATAGGCACTTTGATAAGACCAAAGTAGACTGGAACCCTCCAAACTGGCAGCTGGCCTCAACTGTTTATTGGCTGAACCTTTTACTAGGTTACCAAGCCAAAAACAGATATGTGTATTCCCTGCTCTCTAGAGATTTAAGATACAAGAGAGGCATTTCAGTATTTTTGTCATATATTGCTGAAGACTAGTTATTTTTCCTTAATTTGATTGAAGACTTTTGGAGTCTGAATCTCTTCATCTCTTAATTTAATCACTGGTTAGATGAGATGTGTGGTATGATCCTCACATGACTGGTGTGAGTAGGTAATGGAATAACGTACTTAAAGGACAGAGCATAGTTGCAATGTCATATTCACCGTTAGTTACTAGGAGAGATAAAGCACTAAGTAGATGAGATCAGTGAATATTCTCTATGCATTTAATAAGATCTTTTCTTTTTATTCATAAAATTAAAATAACATGTATTTGAATCATTTCTGCTTTTATAGGAGCACATGCTTTAATAATTTATTGGGAAAATATATAATCTTATTTTTGTTTTTTCCTTGTTCATCTTTTCAGAAATGGAGAGTGAACATAGTACATTATTTAAACATACACACAGAGGCTATTTCTCTCTGGGATGGAGAATACAATGGTGTCTCTGGCAATCATCTCTTCCCTAGGGGTCTTGCTTATGTTACTGGAGCATGATTTTCTTTCAAAATACTGAGGAGACAGTCTCACCCCATTTTTGAATTAGAATGGAAAAAATTAATTTAAAACTATTCATTCTGGCTCTGACTTTTGGTACTGTTAGAAAAAGGAACTGGTGTGATACAAATTTTTGTGGGAAGAATTTTTGCTTTTAGGAGATAAACGTCCATTTCACATTGATTACTTCAGGGATGTCAGAACTGTGTATATGACTGAGTGTGGAAATAGCAATAAGGAATTATTAAAGAGCGTATAGCTTATGGCATTTACTGATTGACTACAGAAAGGAACAGAAGTATGAGTATATGGTGAGACAAAAAAAGAAAATAAAAGGAAAAGGAGATGCTAAAAGTATTAATTCCACGGAAGAGAAGAAAATGAACTACAGAATCACTTTAGGGGATGCATGGTGAACTGGAGTAGACATACAGAATAATTCAACAGTGGTGTAGATATATTTGCTCCTTTTTAAAAATTTTGTTTTTGCCTACTCTTTCAGTGTAGTAATTCCTGGAAACTGTCTTATTGGATGTCTACTCAATACGTTCTACACAATCTAAGGAATGGTAAATGATGCTTCCTCCTGCCATATATTTCACTCTAGGAGGATTTTCATTGAATACATTAAGCGTCTACCCTGTTGAGGTGTTAGGTGCTATTGGCATTAAACACAATAGCTAACGTCTCCATAGCACCTCCCAAATGGCAGGGATGCTCTAAGCACTTCAGTGCACTAATTTAAATCTGCTAACATCCCTAATATCCTCAGCGATAAGTGACTTGTCCAAGATCCTCCAGCCAGCAGGTGGTAGATCCAGGGTTCAAATGGAGCAGTCTGTTTCAAAGTCCATGCTCCTAACTACAATGCTAAACCTCACAAATGTTTAATCCAGTTGGAGAGTACAATCTGTTCATATAAAAGAACTACAGCATAATAATAGGTCACTCATGATTGAATATCTGTGGTAGTGAAACCCTGGGCTCTGGAGACATGCATACCTGGGCTCTGCCTCTAATTAGCCCCAGGAACCTCATATTAGAGTTGCCTAGAAAGTTTTTAAAGTCCCCATACCCAGGTTGTACTACAAACATATTATGTCAGAATCCCCAGGTGTGGGACTCAGGCATCTACAGCGTTTAATGCTTTCCAGGTGATTCCAATATGCAGCCAAGGTTGCAATCTGCTGTTTAAACTGAACAAATTACTTGCATCTTTTCATGATTACATTTCCTTCTCCATAAGGAAAGTATGTATAGCACCTGCTATGGTGCCTGACACTCAGCAGTTAATGAATCTATTTTACTTTCCCAGCTTCATCCCAAGTAACCAGGGTCCTCAGAATGAAGAAACATGGATTGGGGATCAGAGTTTTTTCGAAGGTTCCATGGAGCTGATAAAATGTGAACACATCTTTATGAACAGATAAGACTTGGAGAATGGAAGGCTTGGCACTTTAAGGACAGTGAAGAGCTGAGCCTGACAGGAAAGACTGAAGAACTGACTGACACTCACGTAGCCTGCATCTATTGGAGAAGAGAGCCTGCCCGCAGAAAAGGTGTTCCCACAGTTCCTGCATGTTAAGAATGGCACTGTTCCTCAGAGACGCACAGAGGACACGTAGAAGAGGTGCTGGGTTTTGAATGGCAAATGCAGATTCTCTTCAGAAGTAGCCAGGTTTCTCCAGCCAGTTCTCTTTTGTAAATCCTCTTTCTGATTCATAATAAATCTCACTTTCTAATCTCATTTTCCCCTTGGCACTCATGGTTTTTAATCAACTTTCTTCACATCTTTGACTCATTCTAATATTTGATTTGGACACCAACTAAAATTTACACTTTGTGGCTGACAAATTTCTCAAGAAAATCTCCTTCAAGAAAAGATTGACTCTTCTTGATAGAGATTCATGTTCTGTGGGTGGACAGATAAGTTACTAGGTTTATCATTGTAGCCCTGCATTTAATGCAAGTTAGATTTCAAATAAAACAGATTGGGTGATACAATGGTGAAAAAAATGTCAACCCTATGATTTAGGCTCGACTGAGATTTAAAACTATGTAAAAAGTTCATGGGCCTATATTGTTACAAAAGTGGTTTTGTTTAAGAAGAAAAATACATCTACATTTTTAATATTAGACATGTTAGTGCTAAATGTCATATTTCCTTGCTAAAAGTAGGTATGATGAAATCTTATGTTTACACATCATAAAATGCAATCTGAGCTATTTCCTTAAAGTTAATTCTTATTCTTTAATAACTGCATACATTTCTTTTTTTATTTTATTATTTTTTTTTTTTTGACAGGCAGAGTGGATAGTGAGAGAGAGAGACAGAGAGAAAGGTCTTCCTTTTTGCCGTTGGTTCACCCTCCAATAGCTGCCGCGGCTGGCGCACTGCGCCGATCCGATGGCAGGAGCCAGGTGCTTATCCTGGTCTCCCATGGGGTGCAGGACCCAAGCACTTGGGCCATCCTCCACTGCACTCCCTGGCCACAGCAGAGAGCTGGCCTGGAAGAGGGGCAACCGGGACAGAATCCGGAGCCACAACTGGGACTACAACCCGGTGTGCTGGCGCCGCAAGGCGGAGGATTAGCCTATTGAGCCACGGCGCTGGCCGATAACTGCATACATTTCTTATTTATTTATATTTTGACAGGCAGAGTTGGACAGAGAGAGAGAGAGTGAGAGAGAAAGAGAGAGAGAGAAAGGTCTTCCTTCCGTTGGTTCATCCCCCAAATGACCGCCACTGCACTGATCCAAAGCCAGCAGCCAGACACTTCCTTCTGGTATCCCACGCGGGTGCAGGGCCCAAGCACTTGGGCCATCCTCCACTGCACTCTCAGGCCACAGCAGAGAGCTGGACTGGAAGAGGAGCAACCGGGGCAGAATCCGGTGCTCTAACCAGGACTAGAACCTGGGGTGCCGGCGCCACAGGTGGAGGATTAGCCTAGTTAGCCACGGCACCAGCCTATATATTTCTTCTTTGTTTAAATTAGAAGAATCAGGTTTTCTTTCTTAAGGGATAAATTTAATCCTTACATTGTGTCTTAGAGTTGAATTATTTCCTAAAGGACACACATTAATTTTAAGAATAAAAAACAATAGTCATTCAAAAGTATATTAGTTACTGTTACTGAAAAAGACATTCTGACATAACTGCATTGGCAAGGAGAAAAAATGTGGATCCACATTATGAATTGCAATGTGGAAATTAAAATTCTGAGTTGGGCTGTGTCTGACCACAGATGCTAACCTAGAGCTCTTGGATAAACTTCCTCCCCAGGTTGTCACCATGACAATTTCTGACTTCAACAGCAAGATGTCCTGCTAGTAAGAAAGGAAATCATCTCTGACAGCAAACAAGATATTCCTGCAAAGCGCTGTCCTGGCCTCCCTCTTTGACGCTGAGTTTTTGGGCCTGTAGGAGCTCCAAATGGCAACAGTCGCTCCTGGTGACTGCTCTGCCTGCTCACAGGCTTGTGTGAGAGCACAATTCCGATCTTGGTTGTAGTTCGGCCACCATTTTTATTCCCGTATTATATACTGGAAAATGAAGAGATTCTCACCTCTGAGAATATAGAATCCAGGGAAGTTATCGGTAAGCACAAAGTGCCCATACTCCTTGTCATATTAATACACATACACTGCAATACATGCATAGCTACTCCTATTCATATAGTATGTCCATTAGAAAATATGAAAATAAAAATGATAGGTAAGAATCAATGCCCATATATTTTCATTTTTGTTGGACTCTCCTACGGAGTGCCCTGTGCTATTCCTTCCCCTTTCTGAATCACATGGTTCCACTTGGGAGACCACTGGTCACGCCAAGAGAGAACGATATAAATGGATAAACACGGTATGGCCAGAGTTGCTGCAGAGGTGAGCCCAGGGTGTCATGGGAATGCAGATGAGAAGCTCAGTCGGGAGGGAATGTGGTGGAGAAAGGCTTCCTGGAGAGGAAGGCACAGCATCAGGAGAACTCAGCTGAAGATGGCAGAAGGCACAGAGAACCATGTGGGCAAAAACTTGGACATCCTGAACGGTCCCACCAGGATAAAGTAAAAGAAGGAGGATGGGAGGAGGTAGGAAAGATAGGAAGAGGGCAGATGATGAAGGCTTTGGATAATCAGCCTCTGGCCATGGGCTTTATTGAGGAGCTGTTTGGGGGACTTCTCTATATTGCTCTAGCTCCTCAAGTAGCAAAAGGCTTCCCTTTTCCAAGCAGCCCCTCTGGTAAGCCTCAGGCACAGAGGCACTTTCAAAACATGATCTGACAGAAGTTACCACACATTTCATGCACAGAATAATCTGTCACTTGTTACGGAATTCCAGTAATGTATCTTGAACCTTCTGTTGAAGAACTTTTGACTTGGTGCAGTGGGAGCAATAGAATTAACTAGTTTTACGATTCTCATAAATTGTCATCTGATTAAAACAAAATTAACTGGCCACAACGGTGTCTCCTCTGTAGGGAAGAGTGTGTGTCTCATTTAGCAGAGAATCACAAATCACACCACCTGACACACCATCACGGGTAACTGCCCCCCTGTGCACTGACTGTAATTTATTATTTGGAACACATGTTCAAGAACGTGGACGTGCCCACGTCTGTTAACTGTGCATGCCAAATTGCAATTTGTCCTGCCCATTTGGGAAACTCATTTCCCATTCAAGCTGTGGTGTGAAGTTCATGGCAAGGGTAGAAAAGCTCCTGAGTGTTTTCTCAGACTTTTTCGATGAAGGGAGCCCTGGGGTCAGGAGGACAGAGTGGCAAGCAGAAAGCTTGGAGAACACACGCCCTGGACCACTGATCCCTTTCCAGGCATTTTCAGCCCCTGCTTTGATTTGACCCTGCTGTCTGCACTGAAAGAAGACTGCTAGGGAGAGAAAGACGCAGTGACTGACAAGAGTGACACCAGAGTCTCACTCCAGGTCTACTCAAGGCTTAAGAAGGATTTAACACCGTGATTTGAATTTGACATCACAATTTTCCTGCCTCTGCTAATGTTCAACATGTGGAGGACATTGGTGATCCTTCCCCCAACAATTCTTACGTGAAAGGGAATCATTTAAAACTGAGTTTATATTCATTTTTCCTTGGTAGATAGATATCTATTTTCTATCTATATGTGTGAATTTTGGTATCAAGAGAATTGACATAATGTGAACAAATCAGAGTCTGTTGGTTATCCTGGGAAGACTGACATTAAACAATTCACAATGTATTAATTATTTAAATACTTGTAGCAACTTCTGTGGAAGGAAAGCACAGAATGCTGTGAATATATATAAGGAAGGAGACTGGTGGCACAAGAAAGTTGTCAGGCAAAAGTGACTTTTGAGCTGAGGTCTGAAAATGAATATGGATTAATTAGGCAAAGAGGGGAAAATAAAAGACTTTCATCAAAATATCTCAAATGCTAAAACCAGGCATTTATACTAATTTCATGTGTTATGGTTCATATTAATGAAAAGAGTAATCTCCCTGTTTTACACAAGGGTCCTTTAAATGAGCACCTGTGAGTACTTATCTATATGAAATAATTTTTATAGAGAGATGACATCTGATGTGCTACTCACCTTTTGTGTCCCCAGATGGACAACTCTTTAATTCAGGCTGTGAAATGGCTTCAATGTAGTCAGAAGAAATGGGCTGTAACCCACAGGTTTCCTCTGGATGAATCAGCAAACCACAGTCCTGAAATAAAATGATAGAAATTAGTCATCATAGTAATTAACCTGACCCATAGTCTAAATGTAAAAAGCAAGATGCTTTGTACCAGATAAGCTTTATGGATAAAAGGGAGCAACAACTGTTTACTCTTTTCAGAGTATCTACTTGTCAATAGTTGTTTGTATTAAAAGTAGCTATTTGCCGTAGGAGTTTAATGAGTTCTATGACAATTTAATCTTCAACACTGATATTTATCTGATTGCTATGCAAACACACACACAAACACAAACACACAAGTTTTCCTTTAAAAAATATGTCCAAGGGTCAACTCTTTAAAAATAAATTGTGGTACAATAGAAGACAATTTATCACGTGAAAAATACACTGTGAGGAGAGACCTGGGAAGTATTTGGGAGAATTTAACAGATGACTTTTATTTCAACAAATGGTTACTAAGGATTCATGATTTGTCAGAAATGGAATCCATCAAAATATGGTCATGTATTTTTAAAAGAAGGTACCCCACTAAACATCAATATAGAGACATGTTCTGTCCTAAGAGATGCTTTCAGTCTGACAGGTGTAGTAGACACAAACAGATTTTGGGTCTGAAACTTCCTACCTTTCCTCTGCCCCATCCATTAGAAAGCTGAGCCTGCAGGTCAGACTACCATGATGTCCTCCTTGTTTTGCAAAGCACCTGTCCTACATCACTTGGATCCTTGCCATCCTTCTCACTGGGTCCCCTCAGTCTCACAATTTACAACAAGTAAAAATTCTATCTTCTCTGCCAGGTTGACTTTCCCCATAATTTTGCAAGGAGAGCATCTGTTTGTGATTAAGAGTTCAGCAAGGTCTTCCAGAAACTCTAGCACAATTATGTATCTTTTGCCATGTCAAACATCCAGTTTGTTTCCTTCATGCTCTTCACCACTTGGTGATTGTTTATTTATTTGTCTGTGTCTATTCTACCACACTGAAGCTCCAAGGGTACACATAATTATCTCACTCATACATCTACCCAAAGCCTGCCATGCGGTAGACCATCATTATTTGTTGAATGCAACAACGTTTGGATTCAAGTTCTCCATCTTTATATCAGAAATTCTCAACAATTGGGAGAAATAATTGGTTGGATCTCTGCTTTGCTTTGTAATTCTACCTTTAATCAATCAGTTCTAGTTCCCTTTCCTCCTGTTCACAAACAGCCTAATCACCAACTCAGATTCCCAGATGGCACACGAAAAGGTACAGTGTATTAAAGAACAAAAGGAATGGTGGTGTGTGTCAACTTCTGGAAACCTTCTGTGTACATATTCTCATTTTAAAATTCATAACTGACACCAGAAGTTGGAATACTGATTAAATATTAGGAATGTGATTTGCACTCATTAAAATAAAACGATTAAAATAACCGTGTTTATAATAATCTGAGGAGATTTAGTCAGAATAAAAATTTATGAATCATATTTGTTAGTATATATGTGCGTATGTGATATCTATCCATTTATGTTTGGTGAAGACTGGGCCATAATTTGAAGACTACAAAAAATGTTATACATCAATGAGATTGCAAAAAAAAAAAAAAGGCTTATGTAAAATGTTAGGGATTTCAATTATTATTGTTTGAGGATATTGCAAAAAGTTTGTGGAAAATGGAATTAAAAGAAAGTTTATTTTGGTGCCAAAAAGAAAATCATGTACACAAGGTATTTTCAAAAACTTTTTGAAAAATGTATATTATGTAAAAAATATGCAGAGATTTCAACTTTTTTTGCATCCAAATTAACTATTTTTTAATTTCATGTCCCATAAACTTTTTGAAGTACATATGCTCTCATGGGAGTGCAAGTTAGTTTAGTTGTTTTGGTTTATAGTAAAATTAAAAATTAAATGCCTGTGTTGTGGAGCAGCAGGCTAAGCCACTGTTTGGGGCATGGTTATTCCAAACAAGAGTGCCTGAAAGTGAGCACTGCTTCCATTTCTGATCCAGCTGCATGCTAATCCACACCCTGAAAGGCAACAGATGATGACTCAAGTATTTTGGTCCCCGCCACCCACATGGGAGACAGACGGAGTTCCTGGCTCCTGGCTTAGACCTAGCCCAGCCTTTGCTTTTGTGGACATTAGGGGAGTTGGGGAGTAAACAAGCAGATTCATTCTCTCTCTCTCTCCTCTCTGTCTTCCCACATATATGCACACCTATCAAATAAATAAAAATAAAAAAACCTAAAGAAAAAATTCACAGGCTCCATCACCCTTAGGGTAGACTTCTCAAGATCTACTCTAGGAAAAACCCTCATGCAATGCATAAGGACCATGCATAAGTAAAGATCTAAATAGAGTAACTAACATGGAGACACTTTTAGATTAAGAAAAACTGAAGGATTCAGAACAATTCATGCCACCTGTAACCATGAGCATACTGAATAATGATTTTGTGGGAACAGCTAGGTGTGTGTTAAGAGTAAGAGGAAACCTGGGTCATGGTAGCTGCATCTAAAATGCATTCCTGGACTAACAATGGGTGTCAAGTGGATTTTAGCTCCATGTAGAACGCTTTTCTTTTGTTTATGGAGAGTGTTATTTCCTAAATTTCCATTTGAACTGATATTATGAACAACTTTTACCACTCAGCTGAAGATTTGCAGTTGTGTTTGGGCAGGCTGTGCTGCCATTCCAGGAGGTGCCATGCTGGAATGCTACTTTTTTTGGTAAAGATTTATTTATCTATTTGAAAGGTAGAGAGGCAGAGGCAGAGGGAAAGAGAGAGAGAGGTCAAGAGGTCGAGAGAGAGAGGGCTTCCATCTGCTCCTTCAACCTAAAGTGGCTGCAATGACCAGAGCTGAGTCGATCCAAAGCCATAAGCCAGGAGTTTCTTCTGGGTCTCCCATGTGGATGCAGGGACCCAAGGACTTGGGCCATCTTCCACTGCTTTCCCAGGCCATAGCAGAAAGCTGGATTGGAAGTGGAGCAGCCGGGACTCGAACTGGCGTCCATATGAGATGCTGGCACTGCAGGCGGCGGCTTTACCTGCTACACCACAATGGCAGCCCCTGGAATGCTGCTCTTATTTTTTTTAAAGATTTATATATCTATTTGAAAGCTAGAGTTACACAAAGAGAGAAGGAGAAGTGGGGGTGGGGGAGAGGGAGAGAGATCCTCCATCTTCTGGTTCACTCCCCAGATGGCCGCACAATGGTTGGAGCAGCACCGATCTGAAACCAGGAACAAGGAGCTTCCTCTGGGTCTTCCCACACAGGTGCAGGGGCCCAAGGATTTGGGCCATCTTCTACTGCTTTCCCAGGCCATAGCAGAGAGCTGGATCGGAAGTGGAGCAGCCAGAACTTGAGCCGGCGTGCATATGGGATGCCGGCACCGCAGGTGGTGACTTTACCCACTGCATCACAGCGCTGGCCCTAGTGCTACTTTTAAATGTCAAGAACTCATCTACCCATAGTTCTGAATGCCACGGAGCCACCTAAATTCATGCATTTGAGATTGAGAGGCTGAGTTCAATTTATTTATAAAACAGTATATTTCATGGAGGAATGTTGGGCCTAGCAGTTAAGATTCTGGTTAGGACATCCACATCCCACATCAGAGTACCTGGGTTCAGAGCCAGAGCTCTGGCTCTGGATTCCAGCTTCCTACTAATGCAGGAAAGAAAAAAAAAAGTATCTTTCAGGACATATATACCCATGCAAATAATGATGAAATACTTTAAAGTCTAGATTTAGATAAAACTTTGCCTGAAAATTATTCCTTGTTTTTTGGTTTCTATGGTGTGTGCAAATTTGATATGCCCTGATATGAAGGTAGAGGGCATAAGAAACAGAGTCCAATCCTTGCTTTCACAGCTCAGCATGTGATCGGCACACACCAATCACTCAGAACTTGTACTGCTGTGTGTGTGTGTGGATGGCTTGTCCTGAGTGAACCTGAGGAACTCAATCACTGATGAGCTGTGCCAGGTAGGTTTCACATAGGTGGCCTCTGAAACCAGGTATGTTTCACAAGGTGGCTTGAAGGGTGTGGAAAATTGGAGGATAAGGTTTCCAAGAAGAAGGAAAATCATGTCCAAGGCCATGAGGTAGGATGTTGATTTACCTGACCTCTTAACTAAGAAAGAAAGTCCTTTTTAAAGAACTGATTTGTTGAAAGTCTGTATTTTAATAATCAAACCATAGTATCATTACTGAGATGTTACCTCCAAGGTTATCTACTTCAAGCTCCTACTCAGAGGAAGAATGATTCAAAAGGTAGTCCTTGGCATTGTATGGCAACTCTTTAGATGGAAAGATATTGGTTTAATTTCTAGAACTCCCAATGTGCCACATTAAGACTGCTAATCTGTGACCCCAAGAGAGTTACAATCTAGCATAACATCAGAAATGTGTTATTCTGTTTTTTAAATTTTTTATTTATTATTTTGTTTATTGAAAATGGAGAGAGAGAGAAAGAGAGAGAGAGACTCTCCCATCTGCTGGTTCACTTCCCAAAATGCTACGCAACAGCCAGGGTTGGGCCAAGCCAAAGTCAGGAGCCAAGAACTCAGTCTGGGTCTCCCACATAAATGGCAGGAATACAAGTACCTAAGCCACATCCTGCTGCCTTCTGGGGTGCACATTAGCAGGAAGCTGAAATTAGAAGCAGAACTAGGACTTGAACCCAAGCACACCAATATGGATATGGTCATCCCAACTGGCATCTTAACCACTGTGCCAAATGCCCACCACTCTTCTCCTAATTTTGAACTGAAAAGTATGTACTTGTCTTAATTCTCTTAGGTGAAGTTTCAAATAAATTTATTATCATAATAAAAAAGGATTTCGCACTGTGATTTCAAGGCTATAGTAACAAATGAACAGTAGAGCATAATACTTTAATACTTGCAAATGTTCTTTTTTTTTTTTTTTTGTATTTTCAGAATACCTCAGGTCCCTACATTGGAGCCCATCATTGTAATAAACCCAGAACACAGAAAAGCATAGTGTAATTGGTAGGCAGGCTAAATGACCAGTCCTGCTACTCAGAGCCTTAGGGATGTGTCTCTGTTGGAATTATTATCTAGTGTGCCTTTACATGAGGTTTCTGTTGGGTAGCTGTTATGTGACTGTTGGTTGGCCAGTTCTTTTGGTTCTAACTAAGTAATGACTTCAGTAACCTCCAGGACAAGAATCAAAATGATATTTCAAAGGATAGACAGAAGCAGAGAGTGAGACAGAGAGTAGACTTTGAGATAAATTACATTTAAAGTCATATCCTCTCCTCTGTAGGTTAGGCCAAGGAATATGCTACTTCATCTGTGTGTGCTTTCTTGTGAAATTCTTCTTACCCACTAATATTTGTTTGTAGTTCATGTGCCCCAAGCTTTTATACTAAAATCTTCCCTATTTTCAAAAGCCAGAGAAACCCTCTGGAATGGATAATTGTCTTTTTCTGGGTTATGGTATCCCCCAAAATATTACCCTTAAAGTTGAATGAAACAGAGCATATGGCCAAATAAGAGCTTCATCCAAAGAGACAGAATCGAGGCATAAGAGAAGGAAAGGTAGTAAGTATGACTGGTTATACTTTGTGCACATTTTTTGGAACAAGTGAGCAGTAGAATACACTGACAAGAGCATCCTTGCGCTGGGACCTGCATTTGTGAATTTCAGGTCCAGCTGTGTTGTGAATTGCCAGAGTGATGTAGAACAAATGATCTGATCCAGTTTTCTCACTGTAAGATGGAGAGAAGAGTGCATATGTGCATTAAATGGCCAGCAGTATAGTGGGAGGCTGCATTACATGCCTACGTGATATCCATTCTCAATTCTTCCTTCTCAGCAGAAAGACCCTGATCTTGTTGGAGGTAATAATATTCCCCACATTAAAAATATCCATTTCCAAGTTTCCCTTGCTGCTAAAGTAGCGAGGGACATAGTTCTAGCTAGAAAAATGTACATTAACACCATACATGGTTTTTGGAAAAGTTTTACTTTCCTAATGCCACTTTTTTTCCTCATTCTGCTTGGAATGCAAATGTGATTCTAAAGGATGAGCAGCCATTCTGTGACCACGAGGCAGAGAAATAGAAAGAGCCTATGAAATGGATGATGCTGTGGAGCTACAGTGCCCATTTTGGACTCCCTAACTGCATTTTCTGTTCTGGAAGAAAAATAAACTCCTTCCTGATCAAATCACCACAGAACTGGAGCATGCAGCCAAATCTCCTTCTTCCTTTAAGAATCTATGAAAGCTTTGCAGGTCATATAATCTTCCAGAGTGTCCTTTTGATCTTACAAGTGATTAATCCCACTAATAAAAGCATTTTAAACCATCATGAAAAGAAAAAAAGCTCATTAACATCTCTCATTTCTTCCTTCTGGTTCAGGCATATTCGAGGAAATGAACAGCAGTTTTTTTGCTTTGTTTTGTTTTGGGGGGGATCATAAAGGTTAGCTCTTGGGGCCTCAGAGTCTTTCTACTAACAACAGGTAGTATTTAGCAGAATTGTAAGAAACAGAATTTGCCCCAGAAATCTGCTCATTTAGAGTGTATTGTTTTGATAGACATTTCACAAAGAAGCTACAAATTCCCAAGAAGTCTGTAAAGCTCTCCATAGAGTATAAGAAAAATCATCAACAGGGATTTTTTTTCCCTTAAAGTTGTGCAGAGTATATATGCATAGTTCATACTTTAAAATCTTTGCTTTGTGAGAGGTGCCACGGCATTACAGTACCCTTGGTTTAGTCCTCTGCCTGATCCATGAATGCATGCCCACTGGAGTTTGTTATCAGTTCTTCTGAATGTTCATGGATGTTATCAGGTCTTCTGGATGAAATGTTTGGCCACAAAGGAATGAGTAGTATTTATCTTTTTAAAGATGATACTGCTATATTTTTAGAGTAATAACTAATTGAACTATTTGAGCTGGTTAGATATCTTTATGTATTTGAGATACAAAAAGATACAAAGAGACAGAGAAAGAGAAAGTCCAAACTTGTGGGTTCACTACCCATATGCCTGGGAGCCAGGAGCTCTCCAGGTCTCCTATGTGAGTGGCTGGGACTCAAGTAGTTGAGCCATCACCTGCTGCCTTCCAGGGTTCACATTAGCAGGAAGCTGGAATCAGAAGTCAAGCTAGTTCTAACTGGAATTCAGCTATTGCAAACCATTACAGAAATAGTAAGAAGACTATTAATCATAAAAAGCCAATGGGACAGCAAATTTATGACCTTATGCCAACCACACAGAACAACAAAAAATAACAATATCCCAAAATAACACAGTTCAAATGAAAATCAAATATGAGCTCTGTTCCATGAAACCATGTACAAATTTTAAAAACTCTGTGATCAGATACCATTCACTCATGACATATTTCCAAATAATACAGGAGGTACTTCAGTAAGACCGAAGTAGATTGGAACCCCCAAATTGGCAGTTGGCCTCAACTGTTTACTAGTCTATTATTTACTTTGATTACCATGCATACAACAGATACGTATATTCCCTGCTCTCCAGAGATTTCAGATATGAGAAGTAGGTCAGTATTTTTTCATGTATTTCTTTGAAGACTAATTATTATTACTTGATTTAATTGATAACATTTTGAGTCTAAATCTCTTCACCTCTTTCTACTTACGACCTTAATTTGATCATCAGTTAGATGAGATGTGTAGTATGGTCCTCACATGACTGGTGTGAGGATGTAATGGAATAATGTGCTAAAGGACCAAGCGCAGTTGCAATATCATATTCACCTTTAGATACTAGGAGGGATGAGGCACAAGGTAGACTATGAACTTTTGTAAATGTTTGTAAGTGAACATTCTCCATGCATTTAAGGACTCTTAACTTATTCAGCAGTTAATGGCTCAACTATTTGGATTCCTGCCAACCAAGTGGGAGATGTGGATTGAGTCCTGGGCTCCTTGCTTTGACCCTACCCAGGTCTGGCTGTTGCAGGCATTAGGGGAGTGAACCAGTAGATGGGAAGTCTCTTCACTCTGAGTGTCTGTCTATCATTCAACAAAATAAATAATTTTTAATTAAAAAAATAGAACTTGTCAGAAAGCAATTTCCCCAATTTCTTGTCACCTATCAATGAAGTAACAGTGAGCAAGATGTTTTTAAAAGTAAATTTTATTCTACCTTGTGCTTTCTCCTGTGTTTTTCAGCTCATTCCCTTCTGCTTCTGGATTCACCCCCTTGTCCCCAAACATCAATTTCTTTGGAGATTTTATTTTCCTGTAACCCAGCCCTTAAGATCAGGCCTTTTCTCAATTATACCCTTCATTCTCTTCCTTTGCAACCTGACAGATGTCAGATGCCATGCACATTTAAGGAATAACCACTGCTTGAATGACAATGACTGCCAAACTGTATTCCTGCCTGGGCTACTCTCAAGAGTTCTACACACATGTTCACCTGCTTCTTGCACTCTCACTTGGATGTCACACAAGCATCTCGATTTTAATGTAACTATGACAGATGTTGATTAGATTTTTCTTCTCCTAATGAGAACACTAACAAGAGATCTCCCCTGGTATCTTATAACCCAAAGTGGCCTTTGACACAATTTTGGCCAGTGAGGCGTAAGTAGAAGCTTTCTGGGATTTGCACAGAAAGTCTGCAATTTTCAGGTATAGAATTATTCTTTTCTCTTCTCTCTTCTCTCTTGCTTCCTGCAACAGCAACATGATGGCTAGAGCAACTATATACTTTTTTTGTTAAAAATATTTTTATTTATTTGAAATATGATGCATACACACAGATCTCCCTCTTATCTGCTGGCTCATTTCTCCAAATGCCTCCAACGACCAGGGCTGGACCAGTTCAAAGCTGGGGCTTGGAACTCGATCTGGGTTTCCAATGTGGTTGGCTGGGACCCAAGCTGCACATTAGCAAGAGACTGGAATTGAAAACAGAACTGGGATTCTGAAACCAGGCACTCCAATGTGGACACCTGCATCCAAGCAGCTTCCTACCTGAGTAGACATTAGTGCTGGCATCCTCCATCTGCTAGAATGGACTATTTCTGAACATTTTTGGTATAAGAGCAAAATACTTCTTATTTGTTTAACTTGCTATTAGTTAGATTTGCTGTTACTCACAAAACAGCCATATTTAAACTTAGAATCATCATTCCCAACCTGTTCTGTGCTCCATCATCTCAATACTGGCAAATTCAGTTTCCAAGCCAGACATTAGGTTCTCTAGGCCACCCTTCTCCTCATTGCCCCTAGCTTCCAATCAATCACCAGGTACTCATATTGACTTCCTTCTCTTGATTCCATTTTTTCTTCTCTCTTGATTTCAATTCATACCCTTATGATCTGTTTCTTTGTATTTTTTCACTGTGAGAATTGCTTTGCCTTGTGATAGAGCTGTCACCAGTTCTATTGCCTCCCCATAATACATTTTCCACATTGTTGCTAAAGCCCTCTTTCTAAAATGTAGATTTTATTAACTCCTTGTGATAGCTGAAATAATTTGAGAGACTGCATCATATTCAGAATAAAGTTTGGCTTCTCCTTCTTTTATGGCTCATGTCCATCCAATCATTTGGTAACAAGGTGTAATATGGTGCAGGTGATTAAATAGGGTGTTATGGGTACAGGCAGCTAAGAGCACAACAGACCCTACTGATTATAGACTTCAGGGTGAGTGGGCCTCATTAGGATTAATGAAACACTAGAATCTTTTAACACAATCATGTCCCTTTTTCAGATGCCAGCCAAGTCATGTATCATAACTTCTCACCTATTCACAACATCTTATTATGTTTCACCCATGTAAAGATCAAGACATCAATTCTCCTTCAGCATGTTTCTCAAGAAACTTCAATAATGTTTGAGATTTATAAAATATTCTGTTATTGAACTTACAACAGGTTTGGTGTTTGGCTGTTTACTCCCAAGTCCATGTCTCTAATTTTTGATCTGCAACTAGTCATGTCTTCCCAAGAACAGCTTCCCCTTCTGAACTCCTTAAGAACTTTGAACTGGGGGATGGCATTCTGTTGAACTGGGAGATACAGGTAAAGCTGCTGCTTGCAATGCCAGTATCCCATATAGGCTCTGGGCTGTGTCCCAGCTGCTCCACTTCTAATCCAGCTCCCTGCTAATGGCCTGGGAAAAGCAGCAGAAGGCGGCACAAATACTTGGGCCCTTGCATCCTTGTGTGAGACCTGGATGAAGCTCCAGGCTCCTGCTTTTGGCCTGGCTCAGCCCTGGCCATTGAGGCCACTGGGCATGAAGGGAGGGGAGGAGGAATCTGAGGATAGAAGATCTCTCTGTCTCTCCCTCTCTCTGTAACACTGACATCCAAATTAAAAAAAAAAAAAATCTCAAAAAAAAAAAAAATCGAACCTTGAACTGCCTTCATTCAAGAAGATGGTAATTCCTTTAGACCTCAACCTGCTACTTCCTCATCTATTGATAGAGTAAACTTGTATTTCGTTTTCCTCAAACCTTCTCCTTACGAATCTGGTTTGGTACTGTTGACAAGAAACAGATTTTTGGTAACAAATTTGACAAGCCAGTAGGGAGTTCTTGCACTCAGTGGTGCACACCTGATGCTGACTACCAACAGATAGAGCAACCGGCCATGGCAATATACCAGTGCTAAATTAAGTGCTGTCAGAGTGGTGTGGGGCCACGCTGGGTGGTGGTTAAGCCCCTGCCAGTGGAGGCTCCACCTCCTAGGGAGGAGAGCAGGGACAATCCCAACAGCTGCTGGAGCCACCTTGGTTCTGGGGAACTCTTTTCTCTCCTTGGGTGGATGTGGTCCCCACAGCCTGAACTCCTTGAGGAGAGAGAAGCAGTTTTCATAAAGAGTACAATGGCCTGACCATTACGTTAAGTCCCCCAGTATGCACACTGAGATCCTTAACTCCACACTGTTGATAGGGCTGTGAAATTTCTAACCTGATGGAGATCATTTATGATGCCATTAGTCTGGTAATTATAGTTGAGGGGAGCTAGGGATTCTGTTTCCTTTTGCTTTTGGAAATATGTTCTTTTGAACTCCCATCTGTAAAATCTGGCCTTGATTTAGGGAAATTTGCATTTTGTGTTCTTTGGGCTTTTTTGTTGTTGCCATTGTTGTTGTTGTTGTAGTCTGTCTTTAAATATGGGAGTTGTTGGGCCCCTGCACCTGCACGGGAGACCCAGCAGAAGTTCCTGGCTCTGGGCTCCTGGCTCCTGGCTTCGCATTGGCCCAACTCTGGCTATTGCGTCCATTTGGGAAGTGAACCAGCAGATGGAGGACCTTTCTTTCTGTCTCTCCCTCTCACTGTCAGTAACTCTACCTCTCAAATAATTTTTAAAAAATCTTCAAAATGAATAAATAATTAGATATGGGAAGTGCCATTTCAATCCCAACTAAGGGTCCCCAGGCAAGAATTTTGGCCAATTGGTCAACTAGTAGCTGCAAGCCTGTGACTTAAAGAGTTGGTAGTACTGCATGGCCTATGTATGTGTTAGAATTCAAAGAACGAGGAGTCCCAGTGGCTCTCCCTGATCTCTTAAAGTCAACTGTAATTCCCCTTAGAAGCCCTCGAGGCTGGTGCCGTGGCTCACTTGGCTAATCCTCAGCCTGGGGCACCGGCACCCCGAGTTCTAGTCACGGTTGGGGCGCCAGATTCTGTCCCAGTTGCTCCTCTTCCAGTCCAGCTCTCTGCTGTGGCCCAGGAAGGCAGTGGAGGATGGCCCGAATGCTTGGGCCCTGCACCTGCATGAGAGACCAGGAGGAAGCGCCTGGCTCCTGGCTCTGGATCGGCGCAGCACGCCGGCCACAGTGGCCATTTTGGGGGTGAACCAACGGAAGGAAGACCTCTCTCTCTCTCTCTCTCTCACTGTCTAACTCTGCCTGTCAAAAAAAGAAGAAGAGGAAGAAGAAGAAGAAGAAGAAGAAGAAGAAGAAGAAGCAGCAGCAGCAGCAGTAGCCCTTGATACAATTCAGAGTAGAGAACAGAGTCCGAACAATAATACAACAAACTATTACAGAAACCTCTTTGTTTTTCTGTCTCATGATATATAAATGTTCCATTTGTGTGTACATGTGGTATGTACATGGTAAAAAAAAATCCCTTAAGAACTGTTTTAATTAAGTTATAGATAAGTGAGCACTCACATAAAGTTTTTAAATTATCCTAATGGTTTTTAGCTTATATGGCTTATGTAAATGTCTCATAAATAAGCTATTTTTAATTTGTTTATAAAATAAAGGTATCTTTAAATTTGTTAACATGTTTGTGTCTGGGTTTGCTAGACAGGCAGGATTATATCTCATAGATGTGTAAGATCATAAAGATGTAAACTTAACCTAAAAGCAGGTAAGCATGTTCTATGTATCTAGTTTAACAGTTCGGCTGTAAACGAAGGCCATGCTTGTCTAATATCTTAGTTTTCATACATAATCTAAGTAAATTGGATAAATATAAATGAGGCCAAATGTTTTTAGAGCTTTTGATATCTTTGACAGGCTTTCTCAGAATCAAAGTTTCTAATTAGCCCATTGACCCTGAGATTTCCAGGGTCCCTAACAATCCTCGAAGGATGTATCTGTCATCTTGAAGAGATAATAGCTAATTAGGATCACTTGGATTGAATGGAAGCTACTCTCAAGTTGTAGAATCATAAATTTATGTTATATTTATAAAAGAATGTTATTGAAATAAGTATTTGAGGGGCCGGTGCCGTGGCTCACTTGGTTAATCCTCCGTCGGTGGCACCACCATCCCATATGGGCGCCGGGTTCTAGTCCCAGTTCCTCCTCTTCCAGTCCACCTCTCTACTGTGGCCCGGGAGGGCAGAGGAGGATGACCCAAGTGCGTGGGCCCCTGCACCTGCATGGGAGACCAGGAAGAAGCACTTGGCTCCTGGCTTTGGATTGGCGCAGTGCCAGCCATAGCGGACATTTGGGAAGTGAGCCGACGGAAGGAAGACCTTTCTTTCTGTCTCTCTCTCTCACTGTCCATAACTCTACCTGTCAAATAAATTTTTTAAAAAAAGAAAATGCTTTTAAAAAAAGAAATAAGTATTTGAGAGATTATATATCCATATAACAGACTGGTTCCCGGATTTAAAGTCATCAGTCATGACTTATCTTAAGAATAAAAAGCACAGGGAATAAAAGCAAAAATAGACACATGCGATTACATCAAGCTAAGAAGTTTCTGCACTGCAAAGAAAGCTCTCAGCAAAGTGAAGGGCAACCAACAGAGCTGGAGAAAATATTTGCAAACTATGCAACTGGTAAAGGATTAATAACCCGATTCTATAAAGAGCTCAAGAGACTCAACAACAACAAAACAAGCAATTGGCTTAAGAAATGAACGAAGGACTTGAACAGGCATTTTTCAAGAGAGGAAATTCAGATGGCCAACAGACACTTGAAAATATGCTCAGGATCACTAACCATCAAGGAAATGCCAATAAAAACCACAATGAGTTTTCACCTTATCCCCCTAAGTATGGCTTTCATACAGAAATCAACAAACAACAAATGCTGGTAAGGATGTGGGGGAAAAGGTACCCTAATCCACTGGGTAGTGAGAATGTAAACTAATACAGCCATTGTGGAAGACAATATAGGGATTCCTCAGAAAGCTAAAAATAGATCCACCATATGATCCAGCCATAAAGCTTCTGGGAATTTACCAAAATGAAATAAGAATATGAAGGAGTTTTCTGTACCCCATGTTTATTGCAGCTCAATTCACAGTAGCTAAGATATAGAATCAATCCACATGTCCATCAACTGATAAAGTTGGATAAAGAAAATGTGGCATATATATACATGAGTAGATACTACTCAGCTGTGAAAAAGAATGGAATCCCGTCTTTCACAACAAAATGGATGCAACTAGAAACCATTATACTTAGTGAAACATGCTAGTCCCAAAAAGACAAATGTGTTTTCCCTGATCTGTGGTAACTAATAGGGTACAAAAAATGTATAGGAGTGAAATTGTCATTTTGAGATTTGATTATTGTTGACTCTACTGTAGGGGAACAATTTTTTCCTTCTATTTGTTGAATTATTTACTTAGTGGAGGGTTAACATTATTGTTATAAAATAAACTGAAAATATATCAATGTAAAAATTTAAAGAAAAAGTAAAAAAGAAGGAAGAGGGAGGGTTGGATTGTGGATGAGAGGGAGGGTGGGGTGGGAAGTATCACTCTGCTCCTAAATCTGCATACATGAAATACATGAAATTTATTCACCTTATATAAATAAAAAAAACTAAAGAAGATACCTCAGACTAGTAAAATAAGATATTGTGTACTAATTTAAATCTGATTTAAATTATATTTAATTATGGACATAAATTTTCCCCCACATATTAAGAATGTATACTTTATGTTAAATCTGTCATTCCTTTTGATAAAGGGATTTGGTTATTTAATGGATGGCTTAGTCAAATAAAGTTGAGTTTAAAAATAAAAAAATAAATAAAAGGTACCTGGAGGTCTATATAATGTACCCACCCATTACAGGCCCTGAAGGATGAAACAGTTCATAAAACTCGGCTGTGCTTTTTAAAATGCCTGTGCAATCAAAAATAACTAAATCTCCTTGTCAGCTGCTGAACTGTCATCCAAATTTTTTTTTAAACTTTTATTTAATGAATATAAATTTCCAAAGTACAGCTTATGGATTACAATGACTTTCCCCCCCATAACTTCCATCCCACCCACAACCCTCCCCTTTCCCACTCCCTCTCCCCTTCCATTCACATCAAGATTCATTTTCAATTCTCTTTATATACAGAAGATCAGTTTAGTATATATTAAGTAAAGATTTCAACAATTTGCCCTCACATAGCAACACCAAGTGAAAAATACTGTTGGAGTACTAGTTATAACATTAAATAACAATGTACAGCACATTAAGGACAGAGATCCTACATGATATTTTTTTAAGAATTGATTAATTTTCCATGCAATTTCCAATTTAACACCAAGGTTTTTTTTTCATTTTCAATTATCTTTATATACAGAAGATCGATTCAGTATATGCTAAGTAAAGATTTCATCAGTTTGCACCCACACAGAAACACAAAGTGTAAAATACTGTTTCAGTACTAGTTATAGCATTACTTCACATTGGACAACACATTAAGGACAGATCCCACATGAGACGAAAGTACACAGTGACTCCTGTTGTTGATTTAACAATTTGACTGTCATCCAAATTTTAAAAGCAGCGATTTTAAGTCTTTTGTTATCCAAAGAAGGGGCTATATAAATATTTCTGACAAGAGATCAATGGGCTAACTAAAATTTTGAGAACTTTTTCTAGGTTCAAAAGTTTTTGTGAGAGTCCCACGGTTTGCAATACTTGGATAGAATATGTTTTGTAAACAATGATAAAATATTTACCTTTCCTTCTTACTAGCTTCCTCCAAAATTCAAAAACTACTTAAGAGTATTTTTATTCATGGCAATATGACTATTTGCAGAAACTCATTGTTGATCTGTTCTCTTCATAACAATATATAATTTAAAACATTGGCATTTCCAAAATGTACAGCGAATGCTGACTTCAAGGGCTCTCAGGCTTTCAATGAGTAAATAAGGTTTCCACTTCAACAAAACAAAACAAAAAATAAGTAAATGTTCATGTCTATCAGTTCTGGTGCAAATATAGTGTTTTGTCAAACTTTGTTTTGAATCTTTGTGGGGAAAATTGTTAGGAGTTGTATACTGCTATAGTTTTGATGATCTGTGATTTTCTTGAAGTTTCCTGTATATTGGTGAAGTTGACATCTTTTCATTTGATTGTTGTTTATTGCCCTTGCCTGCCTGTGTTCCTGCTGAACTCTATTTTTGTTTTTTATTTGCTTGTTTTTGTTGTGGTTGAATTTGTTCTTTAGTGGAGCATTAAGCCTTGAATTATGAAATAAAATAAAAATGTTATCTCAAAAATTTTTAAAAACTTTAAAAGATTGGATACTGTAGTAAAAAAAAAAAAAATCCTTAAGTCTGCCTTGGGTAGGTTTACTAACCTGGAGAGACTTTCAAATCTGAGATTGGTATATGGTAAATCAACCTTTCTTTTTTTTTTTTTTTTTTGGACAGGCAGAGTGGATAGTTAGAGAGAGACAGAGAGAAAGGTCTTCCTTTTTGCCGTTGGTTCACCCTCCAATGGCCATTGCAGCCAGCACATCTCGCTGAGCCAAAGCCAGGAGCCAGGTGCTTCTCCTGGTCTCCAATGCGGGTGCAGGGCCCAAGGACTTGGGCCATCCTCCACTGCCTTCCCAGGCCATAGCAGAGAGCTGGCCTGGAAGAGGGGCAACTGGGATAGAATCCGGTGCCCCAACCGGGACTAGAACCCGGTGTGCTGGTGCCGCAAGGCGGAGGATTAGCCTGTTAAGCCACAGCGCTGGCCAGTAAATCAACTTTTCTTGTTGTACTTATGGAAATAGCCAACTGTAACATTCCTGTTATTCGACTGTAACTCTATTCATTATTTTTAAGATACAAATATGATTTGTTGTACTCACACTGGTTTTGAGCTTATACCTTTTGATTGTCAGAATCCTGCAGAAGTACCATTCCCAACATGATAACGGCTGCCTGGCACATTGAGATGATGGCTCTCACCCACATAACAGGTAAGGTTAATTTGAACAACAGACTTGAGGTTAAAGTTAATCAAGGACCCCTTCTTCTTAAACTTCTTGGTTGCTTAATATGTAGCTAACAGGGCTTTTGACTCTGAATCTTGACTGTCAATCACCTATCCCCTGCCCCCCCCCCCAATACATGCTAACAAGTTGTAAAATCTGTATATAACATCTCTGTATATAACATCTACAGTGAGATGCCAAGAAAGCCCTCCATCTTATTTGTACAAGAGGCTCTGACAGACTTTCAGTCATCAAAACTACCTCTTCTCAGGAGTTTGGAGATCAGTTTTCAAATTTATTCTCCAGGTGCCACAAAGAATTAGGCCAATTTGCAAAGAAATTTTGAGATTAGGTTTAACATTCTTAGAAGGCTTTGACAAGATAAACTATATCTGTGTTCTCTCCATTAAAGGAGTGTAAAGCAGGTAAAAGGCACTTGTTTACCTGTTAGTTTAGATGCTTGTTTGCAAAGGTTTCATATATAGAAACTAATAGGTAAACAAATGCCTGAACTGAAGCAGATATAGTTTACCTTGTCAAAGCCTTCTATTCCCAAACCCCACACACCTTCCCAGTTCAGCCAGACATAGCTAGATGACATCATTGCCCTTACTGCCATAGAAATGGAAGGTTAAAATGAACAGACAGTGGGGAACAAATAACAGGGTGTAACGGGATGCAGTAACAAACAGGTGTAATGGGGTGTGAGTGACAAGGGCACAATAAACCTTACTAAGCACAAACTTCAGGGAAAGTGGGCTTCTTGGCGGTTAATGAAACACTAGAATCTCTTAACACAATGCTTTGCCTCTTTCAGATTCTAGCCAAACAGGGTTCTGTAGCTACTCACCCATGTAAAACATCCTGTTACGTCCCACTTGTGTTAAAAAATGAAGTCATCAATTCTCCTTCAGCATGTTTCTCAATAAACTGCACTGAGATTTATAAAATATACTCTGTTGTTGGATCTACAACTAGTTTCAGCATTTTTCTGTTCACTCCTGAGCCCCTACCTCTAGTTCTTGGCATGTCATTAGTCACATCCTCTCAAGTCCAGCATTCCCTTCCAAATTCCTTAAAAATCATGAACTGCCCTTATTGGTAGGATGGCAGCTCCTTGAGATGTCAGTATGCCACCTCCTCATCTATCAATGGTTTAAACTTTGTCTTTCTCCTACCCTCAGAACTTCTTATTATTCTGACTCAGCACTGTGACAACATCCAGACTTCTAAAAGGAAGCATTAACATCTTTCACCCTGCTCTCCAATTGACCTGGATGACTTCTAGTTTGTCCGGTACTACATTCTTTGATGTCTCTATGTATTTATACAAATAGCTCTCTGCTCCAATCATCACATGCTGAATTCTTAGGAATCCTCCAAAACCCAGCTTCTGTAGTCTTTTTCCTCCAAGAAACCAACCACAACCTACTAGGGGTTGCATTCATATAATATTATTCTGCTGTGATAGCTTTATTAACATTGTTAATTTTTCACCCACTCTCCTGCTGGAAGAACAGGGAACCTGACTTTTAAGTCTACAGTATCAGTCTTATACAATATAGAACTGAGAACACAATAGATTTGCCTTACCTAGGGTTAACACATGCATCCCTGAAAGGTCCAACATGAAGAGATGCATCATGGGACTTGCTGAAAACCTATAAATCTTAGGCTGGTGCCGCGGCTCACTTGGCTAATCCTCTGCCTGCAGCGCCAGCACCCCAGGTTCTAGTCCCGGTTGGGGCGCCGGATTCTGTCCCGGTTGCTACTCTTCCAGTCCAGCTCTCTGCTGTGGCCTGGGAAGGCAGTGGAGGATGGCCCAAGTCCTTGGGCCCTGCACCCGCATGGGAGACCAGGAAGAAGCACCTGGTTCCTGGCTTCGGATCAGCACAGTGCGCCAGCTGTGGCGGCCATTTGGAGGGTGAACCAAGAGAAGGAAGACCTTTCTCTCTGTCTCTCTCTCTCTCACTGTCTAACTCTGCCTGTCCCCCCCCCCCCCAAAAAAAAAAAGAAAAGAAAACTTATAAATCTTTTATATGGCTTTTCAGAGAAACAAATCCTGATCATTACTTCTCATTCCTGAGGAGAAAAGCTACAAAGTAAGTTTAACTGAAAGCATTTTATTCTCAGGATCTCTTGAGTAATTCATGTTTTCCTTTTAAGGATAATTGCTACAATAAAAATTAAGTTGTGCTGAAAGGTCAATTTAGTATAAGATGCACTAACTTTTTATTGGGGAATATTTGATTCTCTGATTAGAAAATGTTTAATTAGCTTCTGACATACATGAAGAGAATTTTGATTTTTCTTATAGTTGAATCCTGGTCCATTTCTGATAAATTTTCTGCATCCTATGTAAGATTCAATTTTTTTATATGCTGTTAAGTAAAATCTTAATTTTGAAATTTCTACTGATTTTTATTCATTTAGTTTCTCCTGTAAAAATCACTGTGTAAGCCTCATAATTTTGAAACTTATTTCTCCTTTTGGCAAAAATTGATTTCTTAAACAAATGCTGAGAAGCAAGATCATACTTTCTGAGTTGCATGTGACTCACATAGAAAATGCTCATTATGGAAAAGCCCATTATAAGCAGAGCATAGCTTCTTTAGGGGATATTTGCTTTATGAGTTTTTTTCTACACTTATTCACTTTTATATTATTTAACATATATATGTATATACACACATGAATCGGAGAGGAAACATTAACAAATCTTAATTAATTTGCCAAATATGAATAGAGTACCTATTCAGCTATAAGTATAGTTCAAGATTATTTTGCGACTCTTGAGATGAACACCACTTGCTAGTTGGAGTTCTAACCTGCCTTCTAGTTCCACAGGGTCCTAGGACAGACTTATCACACTCCTGAAGTATAGAAATGGAGCATGATGGTTATGCTAATGATAACTGAAGCTATTTTTTTAGCATTGGCTACATGTCAGATATAATATTATCTAATTTACATACATTATTTTCATTTTTTTCTCACGACAAGTCCTCCATTCACTTTGGAAATAAGAAATCTGTCTACAACAGGAGTCACTGTACACTTGTTCCCCATGTAGAACCTCTGTCCTTAATGTGCTGTACTATGAGAATTAACGGTAAAACTAGTCTTCAAACAGTACTTTATACTTTGTGTTTCTCTGTGGGTGCAAACTGTTGAAATCTTTACTTAGTATAGAGTTGATCTTCTGTATATAAAGATAATTAAAAATGAATCTTAATGAAGAATGGGATGGGAGAGGGAGTAGGAGGTGGGATGCTTTGGGGGTGGGAGGGCAGGTATGGGGGGAAGAACCACTATAATCCAAAAGCTGTACTTATGAAATTTATATTCATTATATAAGAAGTTTCTCTAAAAGATAAAATGCAGAATTATCTTCCAAAAAAATAAATGTGTCTCACTTCAGATTTCTGCCACTTCACTTAATACATTGCTGACTATTTCAAAGGCAAAGAAAATAGTTGCTTTAGCCAGGCTTTCTGGGAAAGATCCACCACCTCCTTTATCTCTTTACTCTACCTCCAATCCCAATGCCAATTCCAACTGAAAGCTGGTGGCTTAACAATAACTTGAACTATGTTTTGGCTTTTCAGATACAACCATAGACTGGATTAGGTACAAATCAGTCTGTGATGAGAGCCAGATCAGAAAGTTGGTGATCATCTTTCCGTTTCAAACATTTAACAAACTCCTGGGCATGTGAGTTCCCAGGTGAAGATACTATCAGACCATGGAATTAAAGGAAGGAGAGAAAAGAGTCTCATGTGGGTGTGGGGCCCAGCTACAAGGGAGAAGTTGTTTAAGCAGAGAACATGAAGGTAAACATGACTTATAGTGCTGGATCCCTTAGAATATGGATATTTGAGCACTGGAATGGTCTCAGATATAATCTTGGCTTTAACATTTAGGGTCTCTACAAAATAAGTATTGTCTGGATAGCTCCTATATGATCTACTTAGCCCTAGGATTTTTGTTAGCGTCTTTCGTTTCTGAGAAATTTCTGAACAGTTCCACATACAGACATGCATCTTCTCCTGAAACATGCATTCTTTTCTGAATTCTCATTGTCTCTGAGTTTAACATCTGCTTTCCTTGGATTGTAGTTCGTCAGACATAAAGTAGAGTAGTTATTGTGTGACTCACAGTACTAGACATCTAATGGACATTTATAGAATAATTAGCTGAAGTATACATTAGCAAGGAATGCGTTATCTGGAATAACCCTTTGTTTTCCTTATTGATCCTAAAACAATGTTTTCCAAGAACAAAAGGGAGTTATACATACCAATTTATGTGAAGAGAGATTTATATCATTTATGAAGGGCAGTTTGAAATAACTCAAATTAGCTGCATATTTTAGAACAACAATCATAGTGCTAAGACTTCTTGTTGCATATATACTTTATGAAGTATGCAAAAATACATGCATGAGGGTACTTCAAAAAGTTTATGGAAAAATGGAATGGAAAGATAAGTTTATTTGAGTGCACGCATTTTTTAAAATCCATTTGTGTTTTTTTTCATGACATGCATTTCCACGAACTCTTTGAAGACCTCAAACATGCACAGATCTCAAATAAGTTTTTTAAATATTTATTTATTTGAAAGGCAGGATGATACAGGAGAGGCGAGAGAGAAAGAGATCTTTTCATCCACTGGTTCACTCCCTAAATGGCTGAAATGCCCTGGGTCAGGTCAGGCTGAAGCGAGGAATCCAGAACTCGATCCAGGTCACCCCCATGGTAACAGGGACCCAAGCACTTGGGGGATTTTCCTCTACTTTCCCAGGTGTATTAACAGGAAGCTGAATCAGAAGTGGAGCAGTCAGGACTTGAACTGGCACTCCCATATGGAATGCTGGCATCATACAGAGCAGCTTAACTTAATGCGCCACATGCTAGCCTCAGATTTCAAAATTTTTTTATACTAAAGTAAAATGCCTTCTAGTTCCATGACCCATGAACTTTTTAAAGTCTCCTTTCACAGTAAAATTTACTGAAGCACTTTATACCATGACAGAAAATTTGACATGGGGCCAGCATTGCAGTATAGTTGGTTAAGCTGCTGACTGTGACACTGGCATGCCATATGGGCACTGGTTCTAGTCCTGACCGTTCCAGTTCTGATCCAACTCCCCACTAATGTCACTAGGAGGGCAGCAGATGATGTCCCAAGTATGTGGGCCCCTGCCACTCATGTGGGAGATTTGGGTGAAGTTCCTGGCTCCTGGCTTTGGCCAGACCCAGCCCCTGCTGTTATAGCTACTGGAGAATGATCCAGCAGATGGATGTGATATCTCTCCCTCTCTTTGTAACTCTTCATTTCAAATAAATAAATCAATAAATCTTTTTTTTAAAAGAAGACACAATTCACATGTTCATCAATAAGAAACTGGTAAAAACTTATGGCACATCCATACAATGGTATATTTTTTAATTCTTAGCAAAGGAACCTACAGAGTGAAGCTATAGAGTAATATGTAAGATATATTATTTAAGCAATGAGGCAAATTACAAAATATGAAGTATATGATTGTCTTGTTTAAGTAAAATGAATTGCAACATTATGTGCATGACTACATGTACATAAGTTCTGCAATGATGTAAAAGAAACTATGAGTAGTAGATTAATTCATAGTTTATAGATTTCTAAAATCTCTTCTTAGAAGATTAAAAATAGTAGGCCAGAGGTAGGGAGGCAAAATTCACTGAATTTGAATGTAAATATAAAAATTATCTATTTGTTTTTACCTTATATATTTTAATATTTCCATTAGTATGAATTATGATTACATTTTCAAAGCTATAAATTAAAGAAAATAATATTTAAGGTGATAAAGAAGGAGAATGGAACAGCAAAACAGTTGATTGCTCCTCTGAAAGTCTTTTTAGTTCCTAGGGCTATCATAGTTAAGTACCACAAATCTGATGGCTTACAACAGAAACTCATTGTTGCACAGTTTTAGAAACAAGAAGTCCAAGAAAGAGGTGTCAGCAGGTTTGATTTCTTCTGAGGTCTGGTTGGACTATCAGCCTGTGTAGTCACTCAATATTATCTTGTAGAGGGTCAACATTGTGACACAGCCAGTTAAGCCTGTAAAGGCAGCATCCCATTTCTGATCTGGCTTCCTGCTCAATGTGTCTAGGAAAGCTGCAGAAGATGGCCTATGTTCTTAGGTCCCTGTCACCCAAGGAAGAAACCAGGATCTTCACCACAATACATTGTGGCCAAACTTTCAACAGGAAAACATTCTAAAATATGCATGAGAGAAATGCCAGATTACTTTCAGAGTATCTGCTAAAATTAGATTCACAGCTGATTTCTCATCAGAAACCCTATAGGCTAAGAAAGAATGGAGAGACATAGTCCAAGTCTTAAAAGGAAAAAAAACTGTCATCCCAGAAAACAGAATACAACAAAGCTCTCACTTATCAATGAAGGTGAAATAAAGACCTTCCATAACAAACAGAAATTGAAAGAGTTTGTCACTACTCATCCAGCTTTACAAATGATGCTTAAGGATGTGCTACATTTAGAAACACAGAAAGACAGTTATCATTATGAGAGAATGTGAAGGCAGAAACTCTCCTAGTAAAAGTACAAAGGAAATCCAAAGCAAACAATGGGAATATTTATGGAATACCAGGGCCAAGTCATTACTTATCAATGATAACCTTGAATGTAAATGGCTTAAATTCTCCAATTAAAAGACACAAACCGGCTGAATGGATTAAAAACAAGACCCATTTTTTGCTACTTACAAGAAACATATGTCACCAACAAAGATACACATATGAAAGTGAAAGGATGAAAAAAGATATTCCATGCTAATGGAAAGCAAATGTGAGCAGATGTAGCCATCCTAATATCAGACAAAATAGACTATAACACAAACAAATTAAAAGAGACAAATAAGGTCATTATGTAATGATTAATGGGTCAATTCAACAGAAGATGCGACTATAATAAATATTTATGGACCCAATACCAGTTGCTTGGCTATTTAAAAGAAATGTTAATGGATCTAAAGGGAGACATAGACTCCAATACAATAGTAATGGAGACTTCAATACACCACTTTCATCAATGGACAGATCAACTAGATAGAAAAATCAACAAAGAAACAGCAGAGTTAATATATAGTATGGACCAGATGGACCTAACTGATAACTAAAAAGCATTTCATCCCACAGCTATAGAATACAAATTCTTTTAATCAGTGCATGGAACTTTCTCTAGGATAGATCATATGCTAGGCCATAATGCAAATCTCAGCAAATTAAAAAAAAAAGCAACACAGAAATCACACCATGCATCTTTTCTGAATATAATGGAATGGAGGTGGAAATTAACAACTCAAGAATATCTAGAAAATAGGAAAACACATGGAGACTTAACAACATACTCCTGAATGAACAGTGAGTCAGAAGAAACCAAAGGGACATCAAAAATTTTCTGAAAACTAATGAACATGACAATACAACATATCAATAGTTATGAGATACAGCAAAAGCAGTGCTAAGAGGGAAGTTTATAGTCACTGGTGCTTACATCAAGAAATTGGGGGGTCGGCGCTGTGGCGCAGTGGGTTAATGCCCTGGCCTGAAGTGCTGGCATCCCATATAGGTGCTGGTTCACATCCTGGCTGCTCTACTTCTGATCCAGCTCTCTGCTATGGCCTGGGAAGGCAGTGGAAGGTGGCTCAGGTCCTTGGGCCCCTGCACCCACGTGGGAGACCTGGAGGAGGCTCCTGGCTCCTGGCTTCAGATTGGCACAGCTCCAGCCGTTGCGGCCTACTAGGGAGTGAACCATCAGATGGAAGACCTCTCTGCCTCTCCTTCTCTGTCTGTGAAACTCTGCCTTTCAAATAACTAAATCTTAAAAAAAAAAAAAAAGAAATTGGAAAGTCATCAAATAAATGAGCTATCAATGCATATATTAGGACTTAAAAATAACAATAAACCTAACCCAACATTAGTAAGAGGAAAGAAATAACTAAAATTAGAGAAAAATTGAAACCAAAAAAAAAACCAATACAAAAATCAATGAAATGAAAAGCTGGTTTTTGAAAAAATAAAAAAAAAAGATACAACATTGGCTCACCTAACCAAAAAAAAAAAAAAAGAGGGAGAAGACACAAGACCCAAGTTAGTAAAATCATAAAAAGAATCTAGGGTCAAAGCTGTGGCATAGAAGGTTACATCTCCACCTGTGGTGTTGGCATCCCATATGCGCACTGGTTCAAGTCCTATCCTAGCTGCTCAACTTCTGATTCAGCTCCCTGCTAATGTGCCTGGGAAAGCAGCAAAGGTGGCCCATGTAATTGGGCCCCTGCACCCATGTGGGAGACCTAGAAGAAGCTGCTGGTTCCTGGGTTTGGCCTGGCCAGCCCTGACCAACTGATGTTTCACAAAGAAGCTAAAATCAATCCTTGGAGCAAGGACAGTGTCTTCAACAAATAGTGCAAGGAAAATTGGATCTCTGTGTGCAAAAGTATGAAACAATACCCCTACCTTACACCTATAAATAGCAACTCAAAATGGATCAGGGGGTCTAAATCTATGACATAATACCATCAAATTACTAGAGGAGGACATTGGGGAAACTCTGCAAGGTATTGGCATAGGCAAAGACTTCTTGGAAAATACTACAGACGCACAGGCAATCAAACCCAAAATAGACAAAACAGAAAAATTGGATTACATCAACCTAAGAAGTTTCTGCACCACAAAGGAAATACCCAGCAAAGTGAAGAGGCAACTGACAGAATTGGAGAATATATTTGCAAACTATGCACTTGATAAAGGATTAATATGAAACTCAACAACAACAAAACAAACAATCAGTTAAGAAATGGACAGAGGACTTAAACAGGTATTATTCAAAAGAGGAAATTCAAATGGCCAACAGACACAGAAAATGCTCAGGATTACTAGCCATCAGGGAAATGCAAATCAAAACCACAATGTGGTCTCACTTCACCCCAATTAGAATGGCACTCATACAGAAATCAACAAACAAATGGTGGCACCAGTGGAAAGGTACCTTATTACATTGGGTGGTGAGAATGTAAACGAGTACAGCCATTGTAGAAGACAGTATGGAGATATCTCAGAAAGTTGAAAACAGATCTACCATATGACCCAGCAATCCCACTCCTGGGAATTTACTTAAATGAAATGAAATCAGCATATGGAAGAGATCTCTGTACCCCCATGTTTATTGCAGTTCAATTCCCAACAGCTAAGATATAGAATCAACCCACATGTCCATTAACTGATGACTGGATAAAGAAATTGTGACATATATATATATATATATGCACACACATTATATATATATTTCATATATAAAATATGGAATACTATTCAGATGTAAAGAAGATTTAAATCTTGTCATTTGTAACAAAATAGATGCAACTAGAAACCCTTATACTTAGTGAAATAAGTCAGTTCCCAAAAGACAAATACCATATGTTTTCCTTGATCTATGGTAGCTAATAGAGTACCAAAAATGTAATGTATAGGAGTGAAATTCACATTTTGAGATTCGACGATTATTTACAGCTCTTGTCTCTACTGTTGAGGAACGGTCTTTTTTTTTTTTTTTTCTACTTACTAGTTGTTGAACTGTTTACTTAGTAGGGTTCATCTTATGAGTATAAAGTTAACTGGAAGTAGATCATTGTAAAAATTAACAGAGGGAAAAAGAAAGGAAGGAGGAGGAAGAGCCAGAGCCTGGGCAGGTGGGAAGGTAGAGTGAGAAATATCACTATGTTCCTAAATCTGTATTTTTTAATTACATGAAATTGGTTTACCTTAAATAAAAAAATTAAGAAAAGCTCTCTGTCTCTTCTCTGATGTTCTGTCTTTCAAATAAGCAAATAAACAATCTTTTAAAAAATGCTTTCAGTGTTTACAGTGCTTATAGTCTGTCAGAGGAAATATAAGTTAGAGGGAGGAAGGCAACTCTCACAGGTGGAATGTTTCACATCTAAAGGATCCTGGAGCTGAGTGAAAACATCATTCAAGTTCAGGGTGAATGGGGTTCAGAGACCAAGATAGGAAGTGGGTAGACATCAGTCAAATTCACCCAGAATCATGACTTTCAATTTTGGCTCATTCTAATGACACAAGGGTCAGGATTATGGTTCTCCTATTTTGTTATGTTTTGAAATTCTTATAAGGCAAGACTTTAAGCTCTATTCTTTTTAATATTTTTTTTTTACTTACTAGCTGTCCTTGTAAAGTACAGTACAAAATTAAACATCTTTTCTGGGGAGTAGGGTACATTTTGATTTACCATGACTTATTCTAATGAAATATCTGCAGTCAACCAAGCTTATCTATATATTTGGTTGTTCTCCTTTGACAGTAGACAAAGGAAATTTTTGGTTAGCTTAGTCTATTACTATACAGAAGAAATCTCTAAAAACATTGTTTTAAAAATTGATAAGCTACCATAACTATATTATTCTGTTTTGGTAAGATATTCCCAATGAGTTTTTAATTTTAGTTGTTTTTAAAAACAGCAGGACTTAAGGTTGGATAGCAAAATAGTGTATATGGCTCCACCTCTTACTTATGTTTGAGCTCATTGTCATACCTCCAGCACATGAGACTCCATTTGGTAATGAGTCATGATGTGATATAATACAGTGGTGTGTGTTTCTTCCTTAAGTAAATGAACATCAGCTGAAAAGCGGCTATACATTATACTATGAAAAAAATATGGTAATCCACAATGAAGTCAGGAAGAAGAGAAAGTGAAGCAAATAATAGGTAGATGAATTAATTCTCCTTGACTAAATTTATTCATCTATCAGTATTTGCAATATCTCCTTTAAATCTCTGAGCCAGCAAGAAACTTTCTCCTTTTCAACCTAGATGGTGTTCATATTAGCTAGGTTGGAGCCAGTGTGGTCCTACTTCCTGACGTCCTCTCTGAAAGTCACTCTCCATTCTCAGCTTAGAAATACATAGGAATCTTTGGGTTTTGAAGAAAGTGAGCTGGAAAATGTAATGAGATGGGGCCTGTGAAGTGACTAATGCTTCCTACTTCCAGCCAGTCAGAAACCCCAGGGCAGGCAGCCTTTGTTGTGGTCTCTCAGCACTTTTGGTTTTGGTTCCAGATGGAATCCAGAAGGGTAGATGTGAATGCAAGTGAAAAGAAAGAATGAATTTATATGTTTAGATATCTGAAAATGGTTAGTTCTTTTGCATTTGTGAACAGAGATGTGTGGAGCTGGAACTGAATGTACTGCTTTGGAGAATCTGGAGCAGTTTGGGAAATGACAAAACAACAGCAACATCACAACAAGAATAAAAAGAGAGAACCTATTATTTGTAGACTGAGGCAGAAACAGTGGCGATTAGAAACAAGCAGTAGGCTACAGAAATCTTTCAAAAGGCAGCTTTTAATTGCTAGGTACTTACAAATAATGGTGACAACAAACATAGCAATAACTTGGCCATATATTAAGTAGTAGGTGGGTTTTCCCAAGAGGTATCAATAAACTCATACTAGAAGTAATTGCTATGATAAATATTTCAACATGGACATTCTTACTTACAAATAATCTGTTAATAAAACATATGAGGCTGTGATCCTTAAGGATGTAGCTTTGGTAGGGAAAATTCTATCGGAGTGGCACTAATAGAGTTGAATACACTTTTATTTTATTTTTATTTTTAAAATGTTAGCATCAGTGAGAACAGTTGTCTCTGATAGTCACTTGTCCTTTAAATTTCTCCTTTCCCACCAGTGCATGGTGATATGAAAATTTTTTTTAAAAGACTGATTTATTTTTTTTTTTATTTGACAGCTAGTGTGAAAGAGAAGACCCACTCACACACACACTCACACACACACACAGATCCTTTATGTGCTTATTCACTCCACAAATGGCTACAGCATCCAGGCTGGGCCAGGTCAAAACAATACAGCATCCAGACTGGGTCAAGACAAAGCAATGAGCCAGGAATTTTCTCCAGGTCTCTCACCAGCCTGTCTTATCTACTGCTTTTCCAGATGTATTAGTGGCAAGTGGAGCCACCAGGACTCAAACCGGTGGTCTGATTTGGAATGTCAGGATCACGGGTGGCAGCTTACAATGTGCCGCAATTCTGGCCTTGGAAAAATTTTATATTATTCATATTTTGTTTTACTTTGACAGGCAGAAAAAAAGACAGAAAGGGAGACATGGAGAGTGTTGCCATCTACTAGTTCATTCCCCAAATGACCACAACATCTGAGAATGGGTATGGGCAGAAGTCAGGCACCAGGAACTCCATTTAGGTCTCCCATTTTGGTGCAAGAATCCAATTTCCTAAGCCATTAACAGATGCCCTCACAATGTCCACACCAGCAGGAAGCTGGAGTCAGGAGCCAGAGCCAGGATTGAACACAGGTACTCTGTCTGCTGTGGGATGCAGGCATCTTAACTGCTAGCCTAAACACTTGCTTTAGAATTGAATGTTTAATAAAACATGCAGTTAGACTAGTCTGGGGCACAATGCCAACATTTCTTGTCTAGTTCATCTTGATAACTCAGTGGAGTCTTGATTTCTTCAATACACTTTCAGGTGCTACGAGATACTGAGGGCACCTAGTGAAGCGTGAGGACAGTGCAGTCAGAACATTTGGGGATCACTGTGTTAATTGTTAAGGAAACTAGCCAGCCATCACGTCCTACTGATCTGTCACAGAACACATATTGAGAGTTGTATAGCAAACCTTACAAAGCATTTAAGGAGCACCTGAAAAACACCAAGCCTCAAAACAGTCTAACAGGTGAACTGAAGCATACTCCAGAACCCTGTAATCCTTTCATATGATGAAATTGCTAACAAATATCCTTTGGGAAATAGTAATAGAAGCTTCTGTGAAAATTTTAAAAACAGTATCTTCCATAGGCTTATCTTGGTTCAAACAAAGGCAGGACTAATTAACAAAGATGAGCATATTTACATGGGACTGACTAGAAGCAGGAAAAACAGGAGCCCACTCAAATTTTTAGGAAATTATATTTGCATCAGAACTAGAAGCCTGGCTTGCAAAAGCAATCAAAACTGCTTGACCCTGAAATCAAACCTAGATCCTAATCTTTCCCTGGTAGATAGTAGGTAGCACGCAAAAATGAGGCAATGTCCAATCAGAACATATTCTCAAAGAACCAACCCAGGTTATAAATAAGAAATAACCTATCACCAAAAAAGGAGTTACTCCAAAGAGTACAACCATTAGGATAACCAGGGGAATAACTTCAGGTTAGGGTAGAAAGTCTTTGTGAAACCGTAATTGCTGTGGGCAACTGACCACTCTGTTGTTACTATTCTTTCATTTTCTGAATGGGAGTTTCTTTGAGGTTATTCTGTGCATGGATTGTGGAATGGATATGGCCCAGAACTTGGTTTTTTGTCCATAGGTCCTTGAACCATGAGGAAAAGATTCCGGAGCCAGTGCATCTCTCAGGATTCTTGGACATGAACTGGATGCTGTCTTTTGGGAAGAGTGAAGGCCCTACTTAGAGCTGGCTAGGTGGGGGGGTCAAAGACAGAGGGGCAGACTCTAGTACAACTTGTGAGTTCCTCTACTAACATCCTTCCTTCCCTCCTTTCTTAGAGGTTGATTAGAATACATTTTCCTATCTCCTTGAAAATGACATGGCCTTGTGACCAAACACTGGAGAACAGGATGCGAGAAGAAGTGAAACATCTGGATACATCTTTAGGGAGTAAGTTACTTGCCCTTCACTTCCTTCACGTCTTTCTGGCGGCTGACACAAGGCGAAAAATGTGCAGACATCTCGGGCCAGGTGTGGCAGCCATGTTAGAACTGCCCAGCCAACTGTGAACCATTCATTCCCATACTATTTTGTGTAAAGAAGAAATGTATTTCTATTTCATTTAAATTATTCTAATTTAGGACTGTTTTATCTTAGCTTATCCTATAACCTAACTATTTAACAAGTCATTGTGGGTACGAGTTCAAGAGTATGAACTCTGAAGCTAGGTGGCCCAAGTCTGAGGCAAGGCTATATTTACTGGCTGTGCAGTCTTGGATGAGTTACCTAGCCTCTCTGCATTTCATTTCCTCATCTGTAGAACTGGGGTGTAGCAAGAGTGCCTTACATAGCTGCTGTGAGGATTAAACAGGATGATATATATAAATTCCTTAAACAGTGCCTGGACCACAGAAATTTCCAACTTTTATTAATGTTACCACTGTATTATTGTCTTTGTTTTTATTTTTAACCCTTACTTGAGGTGTCCCTCAAATAAGAGGAGAAGGGAGAGAGAGAGAGAGAGCAAGAGAGAGCGAGAGAGAGCTCCTGGCTCATTCACCAAGTGCTCACAACAATTGGGACTGGATATGGGACTGGAGTAAGGAGCTAGGAACACAATCCATATCATCCACATGGATAGCAATGGCCCAAATATTGAGGCATCACCTGCTATGCCCCAGGTACACACTGATAGGAAGCTGGAGTCAGGAACTGGAACTGTTCCCTCTGATGTGGGAAGCAGTAGCTTAACAAGCAGACTGAATGTGCATTCCCTTATTGTTATTTTTCCATCAGACTTGAAAATCTTCTTAACACTTATATGACTAAAGGCTTATAAATTTAAAAGCATATAAGATGTTTTCTTTCTAGAATCTTATTTATGAGTAAATTAAAATAATTTTGAACTTCTCAATAATCTTTGCATTTTAATTTGATGTTAAATTTCACTGAAAAGATTATTGTCAAGCAGTATTCTCCCATACAACACCTTTAAGTCAGGGAGTGGGATTTCAAACTAAATGTCACACCACATTAATAATGATATGAAGATAAATTAGATCTCAGTTGCTGCATTTATTAAACATTCTGCTCTACCTACTTGCTAGATCAACAAAGTTTATCTTTGCTAAAAATATATAACCTCAAGTCACAGCTGTGGTGTGATCCACATATCTGAGATGATATTCTAAGATAAAGTATATTGTTTCCTTGGTCTGTCGGTCTTTCTTCTTCTTCTTTTTTTTTTTTTTTGAGATTTACTTATTTGAAAGGCAGATTGATAGAGAAGAAAAGAGAGAGGGTGGGAAGGAGGGAGGAAGAAGATGGGGAGAGAGAGATATATATATCTTCCATTCACTGGCTCACTCCCCATATGGCCACAAGAGCCAAAATTGGGCAAGGCCAAAGCCATACCCAGGAGCTCCATTCGTGTCTTCCATATGTATGGCAGGAACTCAAATACCTGAGCCATCACATGCTGCTTCCCAGGTACATTAGCAGGGAACTAGACAGAAAGCAGAACAGCTAGGACTAGAACTGAAATTCCAACACGGGATGCAGGCATCCTAAGGAGTCACTTAACCCATTACACTACAATGCCTGCCTGCCCCCACCTTGATCTTAGAATATAATTTTCTTTACATTTAAATATGTTGGCTCTCAAGATTATGAAAATAAAATTATATACTCATAGACCTTGTGTTTATTTTTCAAGATGCAGTAATAAATATTCGCTAAATTCAATAATCTCTTACCTAATCCAACTATATCCAATGATAGCACAGGGCTTTATATACTGAAGGTGTTTATTACACGTTTATTGCCTTAACAGACATGCAGAAATGTAGGGTACAAATGACACATGGAACAGAGCCAAAAGAATGGAGCTGGGAAGCCAGTTAGCAATTTGCTCTTACCAGCTGAACTCACCTGTCATTATCATAAATGCATGGCATCTGAACATGATAGAAAACTAGACATAGATGGTCAGTTCATATGCACATATAGAGTGCAGGCGTAAGAACTCAAATTCTGGGGCCGGCACTGTGGCGCAGTGGGTTAACGCCCTGGCCTGAAGCGCCAGCATCCCGTATGGGTGCTGGTTCGAGACCTGGCTGCTCCACTTCCAATCCAGCTCTCTGCTATGGCCTGGGAAAGCAGTGGAAGATGGCTCAAGTCCCTGGGCCCCTGCACCCACGTGGGAGACCAGGAAGAAGCTCCTGGTCCTGGCTTCGGAACGGTGCAGCTCCAGCTGTTGCAGCCAATTGGGGAGTGAACCATCGGATGGAAGACCTCTCTCTACCTCTTCTCTCTCTATGTAACTCTGACTTTCAAATAAATAAAAAAAAATCTTTAAAAAAAAAGAACTCAAAATCTGCTATTAATTTCAATTAGAGACATACGAACAGATATATGGAATATGTTATGCTACAAAATAATGATTTTGTTACATGTCTTATGATTATAAATTCCATCTCTTTTTAAAGCTTTTTTTAAGAAGAGTTTTTTTTATTTATTTATTCATTCATTCATTTATAAGGCAGAGAGAGAGTCTTCCATATGATGATTCACTTCTCAAATGACTGCAACAGCCAGGTCTGGGCCAGGACAAAGCCAGGAGCCAGGGGGTCCAAGTACCTGGTCTGTCTTCTGCCTTCCCAGGCAAATTAGTCAGGAGCTGGGTCAGAGGCAGAGCAGTTGGGCCTCGAACTGGCACTCTGATATGGGATGCTGGTGTCACAGAAGTGGCTCAACCCACTGTGCCACAATACCAGCCCCATTATTAAAGCTTTAATAGTAATTCTTTAGTGCTAAATAATTGCTCAAAAATTACTCACTGATCAGCATATTGTACATCTACGGAAAAACTCAAAGCCTGCTGGGAACCACTAAATTCTGTTTAGAAGGAAATGCTGATGCTTTCAAAAGTGAACATCCAAACTACTATGGCATTGTAAGATCAAAAGTTCATATTCATCTTTGGTTTAAACATATTCTGACATTTGAAAAATTAGTTAGAAATCATATCTGTTTCTGTGACAGTATAGTCTGTTTTATGTATAGACTTAAGACTTATATATATATGTTAATCAGACTTTTAAAAATACTCTAGGAGCAGTCCAAGTTAATCCCCTAAGATATTTGCTAATTAACTTTACAGTGGAGAAAGCCAGCAGACACTACAGTCGTAAGTAAGCGAAGGAAACACAAGATCATTTGTGCAGCAATCTTGCCAAATGCGTAACTTCGTTTAATAGGTTGAAAACACCGTATAATTCCAAACTGAGAGATATTCTCAAAACAACCACCCTTCCCTCTTCAAAACATCCAGATCACGAAAGACAAGGAAAAACAGCAGAATGGTCATAGTTTAAAGAACAAGAGACATGATAACCGAAAGCAATGTGGAATCTTGGGATAGAAAAAGCATTATTGAGAGAACTAGCAAAAACCAAACAAAGTGTTTGGTTAGGAAAACACATATATTAATTTAAAAAAAAAAGGACTTATTCATTTATTTGAAGATCAGAGTTAGAAAGGGGAAGAGAGAGAAAGAGAGGAAGAGAAATAGATCTTCCATTTGTTGGTTCATCCCCCAAATGGCTGCAACAGCCAGGCCTGGGGCAGACCAAAGCCAGGAACCAGGGGCTTTATACAGGTCTCCTCTATGGATTGGGTACAGGGGTCTAAGTACTCAGGCCATCCTCTGCTGCTTTCCCAGGTCATTATCAGGGTGCTGTATAGAAGTGGAGCAGCCTGGACAAGAACTGGTACCCAAATGGAATGCCGGCATCTTAAGTGGCAGCTTTACCCACTATGGCACAATGCCAACCTCAAATCTCTTAACAGTGATAAAAGTACCATAGTTATTTAAGGCATCAACATTAGGAGTGAGGTGAAGGGTATTTGGGAACTTTCTGATTCTCAAATTAATTTTAAGGGTCATATGATTAGTCTACTACAGTCTGGTAGTCATGTTTTAGAGCATTCTTGAAGGTAAAAATGCATTAACAATAGAAGAAGGTTCTAATCTGTCAGATTCTTTTAAAGACAGTGCTGGTGAAGTTTCATAGAGCAGAGTAATGGCTTTGTCGTCACATCATATGGACTTTCATGGGTATCCCAGGGCATAAACTGGGATCTACAAGTCCTTGTTCTTAAGGATGAGGGGGTTTGTGGGAGGACAGTCCTCATGCTGGAGAAGAAGTAAGGCACCCTTACTGTCTTGTGGGCTGGCTCTTCAGGAGACAGCATGTCCCGGTGACTGAGTAAGGAGAAAGGAAAGCACGATTTACGGGGACCCTGGGGTATGCCACACACCAGCAGAGGCACTTCCCATGCACCACTGCACTGAAGCCTCCCAAGTGCTTCCACTGGACACTATGCGTGGCCTTCCACAGAAAGGAGTGTTTGGGGGAAGCATTCCTGAAATCACACAGCTTAAGAAGTAGAACAACTAGAGTCTGAATCATGGATTTATGTGACTTCAAACCCATGCTTCATAGACTGAAAAACAAAACAAAATAAAACAAAACACGCTGTACCAAGAAATAAAGGTTGTGTTTGAGAAACATCTACAGAACCATTAAATCTTCATCAGGAAGACCCTTTCTCCATGGCTACAGATGGCATCGGTAAACACAACCAGCTGCACTACAAAATGCTTACAGTTGGTGAAAAGTGAGCCTGGGCAAGAATATGAATAATTCACGCCAAATGCAACCCCTGAAGTGGTGCAGAAAAAAACCTGTAAAGCACCTTCCCAGCTCGTGCCGGGCCACTCATAGTTTCCACTTTTGAGTAATTGCACATTAGGAAATCAGTTATTAACTAAAGACCAGCAATTAATCCACATGGTAGACAATGAACAAATATTTACACATTATTACCTATCATCAAGGCAAATATTTGTTTTAATATGATTTTCAACATCATCAGTACTCATTTGTCATGTGTTTTCAGTTTTCCAAAGAAGTTTATAGTTTATGACATTCATTCATTTGGTTTTTTCCAGTTGATTCCTTTAACAGACATTTGTTTAACATCCACATGGGATAGCAGAGACCCTACCCTCATGGAGTTCTCGCAGAGAAAACAGATCTGTAAACACACAACTGCTGTAGAAAGTGCTTAATGCAGTAACAAAGATTGTTCCAGACACATTATTGGCACAAAAGAAAGCAATCAACTTGGTTTTATAAAAATGCGTCAGGGGTGGGCATTTGCCTAGTGGTTAAGATGCCAGTTAGAATGGCCATGTTCCACAGGAGAATAGCAGCCCTGGCTCCTGACACCAGTTTCTAATGCAGAACCTGCCTGGGTGGCAGCAGGTGATGGGTCAAGTAAGTGGATTCCTGCTACCCACGTGGGAGACCTGGATTGAGTTCCTGGCTCCCAGTTTTGGCCCAGGCCTCACTCTGACCATTGTAGGCATTTAGGGGAGTGAATCAGTGAACTAAGATCTTTTCTCTCTCTTTCAAATAAATAAACACATATTTTTTTAAATGACCCTTAAAAAAGTAGATGTATCAGTTTGAACTTGAAGTACATTGGCATTCACCAGAGGCAGGAACAAGGAGGACTCAAGTTCATTCTCTTCTGTGCCAATGCCTGTGAAGGAATGGGTCTCCTTTACCTGAGACTAGCTGAACCCCAATTTATAAACTGTTAATTTTTCTTCCTGTTACTGTTAGCTTGTGATTAAGTCTTTAGCCATAAAATACACAAGATAATATGGAACATATTGGAAATGGATTTTGTACAGTTGTGTTCAGGGACTGTATGGAAGTATTTGCTGTCAGTTGCAAAACCCTGAAGTCGTTTCTTCAAAACCCAACTCTGCCATACCGCTTTGGACTTTGATTTTTGTCAGTTATCATCAAGCATGCCCAGTGAGGAGTTGGCATTTTCCTGTGGAAAATGTGCTATCTTCCCTGGCATGCAATAACAGATGAAGGATTGCCTGTTTTAATGGAAGAACTTAAGACTCCATGACCCCAGTTATAAAAGGAGAAATTTCAAGATCTAAGATTGTCATGTTAGCTTGTCCTGAATTCCCCATCGGTTTTACATTAGCTCATTATTTCCTGAACTTGAATGCCGTTGCTGTGATTTGATCATTACTGTTAAGCGGTTGTCACATCTCACTGTGTGGGATGAAATGACTCTTTCATTCAAAGCCAAGTCTGGCAAGTGTGTCCTTATAGATCACATATCTGTAAGTCCCCACAGCTTTAGCCTCAAAAGACAGATACTCTTGAGTCTGCTCCAGGTTCTTTCTCTGTACCCAGCTGAAGTCACTGGGTCTTACCCTCTCTGCCACATGCTCAGCAGACCTGCCTTCTACCACTGCATCTCAATAACCCACAATCACGTGGCACTTCAAGCCAGTCTCCAGAATATGTCGCTTGTCTGCATTAGGCAACAGCTGTTCCGGGATCCTGCTGTCACCCATCAGATATGCTTGCCTGGGCTAGCAGAACTGAGCTAATACTGCTTTCAAGTCAGAGGCCTGGCTTTGTTCTAGAACTCTGCAGTTGTTACCCTGCCCAGATATAGTACTTTGTTGCTCCTTAGTGCTTTATCTTTAAAAGACCAACTGTGTCTTAAGTCTCCACTGTATTGGCCAGCTTTGACAGGTCAAAAATCAAAGTGGACATGGCATCACACGCTACTCATTCCAACTCAGTCCCTACCCTTTATCCTAAATATTCCTTTTAATTAGAGCCGTGTATCTGATTGAATGCTTTGATAGCTAAGGAGATAAACTTTGCAATAGAGTGGCCATTTTTTTTTAACCATTCTCTATGGTATTTCATAAAGTTTCAAAGCTTTATTTTAATTGTAGTCTTAAAACTTTATTGAAATAAAAATGATATAATAATTCATAGGAAAGCCATGTGTTCTTCAAAGTGTGTTATAAGAAATACGAGTTTTGGGTCAGTAGGTAGGTGTGGAGTTGAAAAAGAACAATATGGATCAACTAAAGTAACTTTTGGCAAAAATGAATTTATTAAATTTTATTTAGTTTCGCTGTCAGTAATATAGTGTTCCACAATGCTTTTTTAGAATTTCATCAAGCTGATTCTAGAAATTTTTTAACCCATTTCCATTGCTTGTACTGAGGATAATTCAGCTATCTCAGAGAGTTTGATTCTCCTGAGGGTTAGTAATTTTTTATGGAATTTTCTTCGCTATCTATAAAGAAGCTATGGCCAGGGTAACCTACGTAAACTTCAGCAAACTGTATTGATGATGAGTTATGTAAAAACACTAGTCTAAGAAATCCCATGGCATCACTCGTTCTAGGATTGGTCATGAGTGAAAACCTCATCTGTGGCAGCCAGGACCCAAAAAAGAAAATCCCACAAAGCTATATGGAAACAATTGTCTGGCATTTACCATGTTTTTAAAATGAAAAACAAAAGAAATATTTCGTGATGACAGACATCTACTTGGCACAACTAGGAAATACCTTCTGAGAATGAGTAAGTTCTTGAATTAGCTGCACGTTTTTCCTTTTCCATTAAGTCACACATCACAAACATGATATATCATGCATTCTATGAATATACCTATATCTTCATTCACTTCTGGAAGTTTCTCTGTGTATCAATAACGAAGTCATTATTCAGACTGTAAATGATGCTACTGCATTTAGTTTTCAAAATACAGTTTGCTTCCTGAAAAAGCATGGTCAGTTTCCATACGCTGTCTCTGATGCCGCCCATTACCATGCCCCCTAATTGCTCATATTCTTTGGAGCCCTCCTGTGAAATTTACTCGAGTGCAGAGCACAGGAAAGCAGTCACTGAGGCCAGAGTGGCAAGAGGACAAGAGAAGAGAAGGATCTGGATCTAACATTAGTAGCACAGTGGCTAAGGGTGGGGGCTATTGAGTCAGACTGAAGAATTCAAGCTTCTTCAAGCTTCCTCAAAGCCTGATGCATTTGAGAGGTCTTCCAAGAGTACCAGAGAAAAACTATGTGCTGATTTTGAAGCATTTTTGCACCCAAAGAAAACTGTAATTCCATTTTCCATGAACTTTTTGGAGTACTGTTATATGTGTGTATCTTTAAATATGTATGTTTGGATTTTCTCCAAGACCTAAACAACCTAGAGAGTACACAGATAGCAACATTAGATGAAATGGGTTTTAAGTCACTTTCACTTTTGTTAACTACATTACGCATTATTTATATATATTTAATCAATATTAAACATCAATTCAGTTTTCTTCAAACTTTTTTGCTTATAAAGATATCATCTTTGGAAGCAAAAACACCTGAAATTAATGCTATCAGAGAGAGGAATCACCATCTCTTAGTAACATATACAAATTAAGGGAGGACTTCCCTTTGTGTGTGAGAAAGAGAGACAGGGAGAGAGAGAGCGAGATTTTTCATCTGCTGGCTCAGTACCTAGATGCCCACAGCAGCCAGATCTGGGCCAGACTGAAGCCTGGAGTCAGGAACTCCATCCAGGTCTCACCTGTGAGTGGCAAGGCCATCACCTGCTGCCTTCCAGTCATATGAGAAGTAAGCTGGATCAGAAGCACGGAGTAGCTGAGACTTGAATCAGGCACGTTGATGTGGAATGTGGGTATTACAAGCAGTAGGTCACCCTGATATGCACAATGTCTCTTGATTTATATTTTACATCAACATACAGTGTGGGGAAACAGGCACATTTATACATTATTCATGGAAAGTAATTTGACAGAGCATATGAACGTTTAGAATTCTCATTCTTTTTCATCTATTTATTCCACTTCTAGGAATCTTCATTATAGAAATAAGAGTATGGGGCTGGCACCATGGCATAGCAGGTAAAGCAGCTGCCTGCATTGTCAGCATCCCTATGGGCACTGGTTCCAGACCTGGCAGCTCCACTTCTGATCCATCTCTCTGCTATGGCCTGGGAAAGCAGTAGAAGATGACTCAAGTCCTTGGGCCACTGAGCTCATGTGGGAGACCAAAAATAAGCTCCTGGCTCCTGGGTTCAGATTGGCACAGCTCCAGCTGTTGCAGCTCTTTGTGAACCAGCAGATGGAAGTCCTCTCTCTTTTTTTCTCTCTCTCTCTCTCTGTCTCTGTCCCTGCCTCTCTATAACTCTGCCTTTCAAATAAATAAATAAATGTTTTTTATTTATTTGAAAGGCGGATAAATAAATCTTTTTTTAAAGATTTATCTATTTTAAAGTCAGAGGTACACAGAGAGAGGAGAGGCAGAGAGAGAGAGAGAGAGAGAGAGAACTTCCTTCTGTTGGTTCACTCCCCAATTGGCCACAACGGCTGGAGCTATGCCAATCCAAAGCCAGGAGCTGGGAGCTTCTTCCGGGTCTCCCACGTGGGTGCAGAGGCCCAAGGACTTGGGCCATCTTCCATTGCTATCCCAGGCCATAGCAGAGAGCTGGATCAGAAGAGGAGCAGTTGGGACTAGAACTGGCACCCATATGGGATGCCAGCGCTTCGGGCCAGGGCATTAACCTGCTGTGCCACAGTGCTGGCCCCAATAAATCTTTAAAAAAAAAAAAAGAGTAAAGGTATATAAACATTTATATGTAAAACAGAAAGATAAGGGGAGAGCGGCAAGATGGCGGAATAGGAAGGTAGCACACTATTAGTCCCGGGGAGAGACACTTTAATAAAAGTGGAGATACTGCAGGGTCAAGGAAGAGTAGGAGAAGAAACAGCAGAGGAAACTCTTCCGGAACTAGTGATTCACAGTGGACCTGCGTGGAGAGCGTGGGAGCCCAAGTTTGGGATACCAGCGGCAGACTCAACACACCAGCGCTGGAACGCAAGGTGAGCCGAACATCAATAGCCCGAGACACAAGCGGGAAAGCAGAAAGAGGAGACTAGAGCGAATGAGGCTTGAAACTCCGTGGGGAAAAGTTCACCAGGCTAACTAGAAGAGAGAGAGAGAAAAAAAAAAAAGTGACTGATACGGACACAAGTTTCTCTCTCTCCGCTCACCTCTCAAAGGCGAGCAAGACAAAGAGCAGGCGCCATTTTGACATACGTCATAAACAGGGCGACCTCAGGTCTGCACCGGCCCTGAGCCTAGCAGAAAAACCTGACTCTGGGGGGAGGGTGAAATAACAGGAGATTAGCATCTAACTTGGCAACCCAGTGGGAGACTGCAGGAGAATTGGAGCCCACACTGAGGGCAGCACAGATTCCCTGTGTGGTCCTTGGGAAAGAGCTTCCGATCTCTGGCTCCTATGGGTATATCATTTGCCTGCTAACTACCTCCAATTACATTCAGCTGTGCGGAATTACTTCCCTTTTGAATCAAAAAAAGAAAGAAAGAAAGATAGTGTCATTTTTGACACACCCTCAACCCTGAGGAACCAAACACAGCTCTCAGTCCACACTCATCTCAAGCCTCTAAGGCTCCACCGAAAGCAGACAGTCCACTTAATATAGAGCCATAGTGTAACAAGAAAAAACACCACAGTGAAGAAACCAAATATCTCTAACATGCCAAACAACAAACGCAAAAACCGAGGTAACAAGAACAAGGAAGACACTATGATGCCCCCAAATGAAAAAGACACCCCAATTCAAGATTATGAAGATGATGAGATCGAAGAAATGCAAGAAGCGGATCTCAAAAAATTGATAAGAACATTAAGAAGCTCTCAAAAACAAATTCTTGAACTACAGAAATCCTTAATGGACAAGATAGAAAATCTCTCTCGTGAAAATGAAATATTAAGGAGGAATCAAAATGAAATGAAACAACTAGTGGAACAAGCAACTGTGATAGTGACGAGAAATCATAATGAAATGAAGAATTCAATAGATCAAATGACAAACACATTAGAGAGCCTTAAAAACAGAATGGGCGAAGCAGAAGAGAGAATATCAGACTTGGAAGACAGAGAACAGGAAAGGAAACAGGCAAACCAAAGAAAAGAAGAAGAAATTAGAAATCTAAAAAATATTGTCGGGAATCTACCGGATACTATTAAAAAACCCAACATTCGGGTTCTAGGAGTTCCTGAAGGCATGGAGAGGGAGAAAGGATTAGAAGGCATTTTCAGTGAGATACTAGCAGAAAATTTCCCAGGTTTGGAGAAGGACAGAGGCATCTTAGTACAGGAAGCTTATAGAACCCCTAATAAACATGACCAAAAGAGATCCTCACCACGACATGTTGTAATCAAACTCACCACAGTGAAACATAAAGAAAATATCCTAAAAGGTGCAAGAGAGAAACGTCAGACCACTCTTAGAGGATCTCCAATTAGATTCACAGCAGACTTCTCATCAGAAACCCTACAAGCTAGAAGGGAATGGCGAGACATAGCCCAGGTACTAAGAGAGAAAAACTGCCAGCCCAGAATACTATATCCTGCAAAGCTCTCATTTGTGAATGAAGGTGAAATTAAGACTTTTCATAGCAAACAGAAACTGAAAGAATTTGTTGCCACTCATCCTGCCCTGCAAAAGATGCTTAAAGATGTGTTACACACAGAAACACAGAAACATGGTCACCAATATGAAAGAAGGTAAAGGAAGGAAACCTCACAGCAAAAGATCACAGGAAGCTCAATTTCTCTTTGACATAGAACTAAACTCTGATGCTCTGTTAAAGCAATGTGTTAAAGTAATCTATTATGTTCTCTTGATGTCTGTTAAATTCTAATTGTTCAAAAACAGCTGCATTTTTATTAAGAGCTATGGGTTATTTAAATATGTGCTTATTTTCAAAGACTTGAATAATCACCTTGTAACAATGATCAAATTTGGTCTATGTTATGTCATGATTATAAGGAATCTTATTTCAACCAGATATTTTGGATTTTGAGCCTTCTTGGCATTCTTGACAGGCATTCAAAAAATCAAAGTTTCAAACAATCTGGTCTCTAAAATTTCCAGTAAATCCTGGACTTTGGTTTTTCCAGTTTGGGCCCAACTGAAAAATCAAAGGACCTATGTCTCTCATCTTATAGAGACACCAACTAATCAGGCTATTTGGATTATATTAGAAGTACTGTCAAGATGTGATGTGGTACCAAACTTTAAGTTTCTATAATGGAAAATGCTATTAATACAAATGATTGAGAATTAAAAAGTCTAATGATCTTGTGTTACTAGACATGATAGTTATCTTAATGAGAAAGCCCCAGAGGCCTAAAGGGTTAAATACTTGTAAAATCCTACAGGTGCTTTCAAAACTACTGTGAAGTAAGCAAGTGCCTCTTGTTGGTTGATGAGTTTATAACTGTAAACATGGCGACTTAAAGTCTTTTGTCATCCACAGTTATATATGATTTGCTGCTCATAAAACTAAAGCATTGTTGGTTCTGTGTTTAGCTGCCCTCCTAGAGGTTCCTATGGACTTTTTCCAGCCACTTTTATTGTATTCAGTACTTTGAGACGGCTCTGTAAACAGATGAAGCCAATAATGTATTAACAGTACCAACTGAGAGAAAGTATGGTTAACTGAGGTTACTAAAAACAAAAAGCAATTCAAATCAATTGGCAATCTACAAAAAGGGTTAAAGATTTTAAAAGCTATTATTAAAAATGCTATATTGGTCTACTATGCTATGTTATATGTGTGTACATATTGTATGTCCACATAGGGAAATTTTATTAAGAGTTTTATTTTAAATGGCTTATAGATAAGATTGTCCATAAATTTAAGCTGCTAAAATCAATCAAAGATACATTTTAATTTGTGGGACCTGAATCTGTGTATCATATGTTTTAGACTTGTTGGTAGAAAGAAACTAAAAACATTTTAGATGGTTGTGCTTAAGTTTACTGGCTAAACAAACTACACCATGTTAGATATTTAAGAGGTGTTTTCAAATACATGATTCTTAAAATTTATAGAAGGCATCGGATCTTCTGGTAATGTTTTCTTAAGTTGTTATCTAAAGGTTGAAACTGTTTGCTAAGTATTCATGTGATATTGCTATTGTCAGCAAGCGATCTAGGACTTGCTCCCTCATTTCTCTATTCTAAGCCCAACTTGTTCTTTCATTTCTCTATTCTCTTCAAGGTAGGAAACTAATTCTATTATGAAGGAATCTGTAGGACGCACAATTTAATCTTTAGATCTTATAAAAGAGATGGCTAACATTTTTCTGTAATAGCATAGCCAAAATAAGAACTTAAATAATAATCTCATAGCTAGATTCACTTCGCCATCAGCCAAGTATACAGTAAGTAGAAAAAACCTCCCTTTCAGACCAAAGGGAAAGAAAGTTTTAAAGTGAGAATATAATTTTCCTCATGGGCATTGTCTACCTTAGAAAAACTACTACAGAACATGCCTGTGACTATAGACTTGTAGTTCAGGCCACCGAAGATTAGAGATGGGACACGGGCACTCCCTTGACTTGCATCCTCTGGTCTGCTTTAATACAAACCAGGAAGAAAAGAAAGCTCGGCATCAGAAGCAATGGGTGGCAGGCCTATTAATGGCTGATCTGTACAGTGATCTGCCCTCAAGGAGACCCAACAGGCCAGTCTACTGCAGTGGCTTTCAATGTGGTAAGCCTGGGCTTCAGCAGAAGTCAGCTTGTGAAGAGCCCTGGCAGCTCTGCCAAGAGTTGGATCACTGGAAATGGACCTGCCCTGGAGTCGAAGGATGCCCAGGTCAGAGCCACAGATCTTATTGGCTCTAAGCTGAAAAGCCCTTCACTCAGCCCAACTTCCAAAGTGACCACTGCAGCTGAGGGGATGGTCAAGTAGGGTCAGCAACATTGCAGGCAGAACTGTAAATTTCTTGTTAGAGATGCCCCCTGACTTTACCTGGCCAGCTCTCCTCCCAGGCCAGCCAAGTGATGAAAGTCAACAGAGTGCTTTCCCCTAGGAGGTTCAGCCCTCCCTTAGGATATACCCCATGTGAAGAGATAGATAGGTCTGGGCCTCTTAACTTACAAGGCCTAAAGCCCACCAGATTATTATCAAGCCCCTTCTATCAGGTTCTATTTGCCTCTCAATCAGAAAACTTAATTGTAGCTTAGACAGCACCTTTCTTAGCTCCTCTAATAATGACTCTGTCCTTTGTTCTAGACCCTGTCTAGCGTACTTGGGCCTCATTCCTTTGTCATCATAACCTCTACTCTACCACCAATGGCTCTACTCCCAACCTGTGTGTACTGATGGTCCTCTTCCCCACTTAATGCTGTATAATTGTTCAAACCTGGTAAATACCACTCTTAGGATCATTGGTTACTATCCTCACTCTGTCTTTTATGACCTTGTCTAAATATGATCAGAGTCGGCAAACTTGGAAGGCTTCCATAGCCTTGGCAACTCATGACGACAGCCTAGGGTGGTTACTGGTGCCATAAACTAGAGTGTCAATTTGTTGGGTCAACAACAGGAGCCACTGTGCACTTGCTCCTCATGTGGGATCTCTGTCCTTAATGTGCTGTACATTTTGATTTAATGCTATAACTAGGACTCAAACAGTATGTTTCACTTTATGTTTCTATGTGGGTGCAAACTGTTGAAATCTTTATACTAAATTCATCTTCTGTATATAAAGAGAATTGAAAATGAATCTTAATGCAAATGGAAGGGGAGAGGGAGCGGGAGAGGGGAGGGTTGCGGGTGGGAGGGAAGTTATGGGAGGGGGAAGCCATTGTAATCCATAAGGTGTACACTGGAAATTTATATTCATTAAATAAAAGTTTAAAAAAAAACAGAAAGATAAGTGTAATATTTGTAACAGCAATGCTTGTAAAAGACTAAATACAGTATATTCAGAGAATGAAATATTGTGCAACTATTAAAAATATGAGATAATTTTACATCTCTGGCCCTGAAAAGATGTGCGCAATATGGTAAATTGAGGAAAATCAAAGGTTGCAAGCCAGAAATTACAGCATTGTTTCATTTTTATTTACAAATATTCATATTATTCATATATATATGCAGATTAATATAAAGATATTTCAGTATTAATTTGGGTAAAATCAGGAAAGAAATACTCTCAACTCTAAGTATTCTGCCTTAAAGCATAGTGCAACTGAGCACAAGAGATGGATGGAGAACAACTATCTTACATAAGAATTTAAGTGATCGGATTATGAAGTTTTTTCCTTTCTTCAGTGATCCTCAGTATTTTTCAACCATTAAAAAGAGAAATTAATAAAAAGTTAATAGAAATAATAATGCAAAATGTCGAGGAAACGCCTATAACAGTTAAAAGCCTAGATGGGTACATGCCAAACCACAATGTCTGGGGCAAGATTAGGAAGCACTTTCATTGATTAATATGTATCTTGTACTGTTTGGAGTGAAAACAAAAAAATTAAAGTAACAATACAAGATTATTATGGTAATTTTATACCTGAGACATGTTCTTTATGTTTTTAAAAGATTTTATTTATTTATTTATTTATTTATTGACAGACAGAGTGGACAGTGAGAGAGAGAGACAGAGAGAAAGGTCTTCCTTTGCTGTTGGTTCACCCTCCAATGGCCGCCACGGCCAGCGTGCTGCAGCCGGCGCACCGCGCTGATCCCAAGGCAGGAGCCAGGTGCAGGGCCCAAGCACTTGGGCCATCCTCCACTGCACTCCCGGGCCACAGCAGAGAGCTGGCCTGGAAGAGGGGCAACCAGGACAGAATGTGGCGCCCCAACCGGGACTAGAACCCGGTGTGCCAGTGCCACAGACAGAGGATTAGCCAAGTGAGCCACGGCACCTGCCAAAATGTATAAACTTTTAAAGAATGTATCACAGAGCTGGCACTGTGGCACAGTAGGTTAATCCTCCACCTGCAGTGCTGGCATCCCATATGGGTACGAATTCAAGTCCTGGCTGCTCCTCTTCCAATCTAGCTATTTATTTATTTATTTATTTGAAAGGTAGAGTTACAGACAGTGAGAGGGAGACAAAGAGAGAGGTCTTCCATCCACTGGTTCACTCCTCAATTGGCTGCAATGGCCAGAGCTGTGCTGATCTGAAGCCAGAAGCCAGGAGCTTCATCCAGGTCTCCCACGTGAGTGCAGTGGCCGGCTTGGGCCATCTTTCACTGCTTTCCCAGGCCATAGCAGAGAGCTCTCTCTCACTGTCTATAACTCTGGCTGTCAAATAAAAAAAGTTTATACATTTCAGGAAGGAATATTACCTCTTAATTACATCAGGAGAGTCTTACATTAGTTGTAATATCCTTCTGGAAAGAGAGTATAACTTTTTGTGATATTAATATTCACAATACCTGGCTGCCCGTTTTGGTCTATTTAATGGAGGTCAGTGGTTCTTAATCATCTATTCAGAGCCTATCAGAGAGAAGTCCTCTTGCACTGGTTAGCATCTCAGCCATAGACCTGTGCTCACCTCCTTGCCTTCAGTCCCTCTTTTCCTTTTTGAGTCAAGGAGTCAAGCTGTCTTTGGCAGCTGAAGCCTTCTACACAGGATTCAGGTTAGATGGAAGAAGGAAGGCTATTGTGAACTTACACCCAAGGAGCAGACTGCAGGATTTCTCTGGAGTACAGAAATCCTGGGGGAGCAGTTGTCCAGAGGGTCTGTCCTGCCAGCAGAATGGAGTTTCATTCTCATGGAAATTGGGTGCAAAAGTCAGCTGGTATCAGCCAGTTAAACTAACAAAGGAATTGGCTGGGTAACCTTCAGCTTTCTCCTTGCTTCCAATCTCTGTTTTAAAGAGGCTTTTCATGTCTGTGTATTTAAAAGACATTTGAACTTAACAGATTCATACAGCACTTTATGCCTTCTAGTTTCTCAAAGTGAGCATGAACTCAGTAATCAGCATAGCTGAACACTTCTGAGCATGGTTCAAGAAACATAAGCAAAGTAAATGGCATGGAAGTTACTTCTTTATTTAAAACCATATATAATTCTATTCTCCATTTCAGGACTTCTTAAAGAGCAATTTATCTCAGTCTCACTCAAAGAATCAATAAGAACAATACCAGAAACCTCTGAAAGGGTAAAGAAAAACCAATATCCCCCAAAACCTAAAAAATAGAATTTCCTAAATATCAACTGAAGAGTGACCATAAAAACATTGCCACAGTGTGAAAAGTGAACAAAGAATACAGAATTACTTATAGGACCCTAAATAAAAGAGGAATGAAGTAATTGATTTTCTAAAAATGGAAGTACTGCTTTATTGACAGATATCTGGGACTCATAAAATCCCAAGCGGTAAAAAAATTGCATAATTCCTCTATTTCTGATTAATAAAGAATGATGTGTCGAATGGTCTTGTAAAGACATGGAAGGCTTTCCATGCTTGATCACAGATAAATTTAAGAAAATATTCTTCATAAACAGGAACAATTATAGTTATTATTATGCCTATTAACAGATTCAATCATGCAGTTTTTGCAGTCTTTAAAATTTAACTGAAATCTTCCTCAGCAAACTAAGCCTTGTTTTCCAGACTGCTAAGCCTTTTCTTGAACTAGTTGTGGAAAGGAACTGGTCCCAGAAAAGAAAAGAAGTGTTTTATGGAGGTGGCCTGCAGCCCCTATTTGAACCATCAAGATTAGGCGATGATCCTCTTTTGGTTATATTTATCTGACCATTTTCTGTAGGAAAGGAACATTAACAGCTATATAAAGCTCAACACATGTGGCACAGAGAGAACTCTATAATCCTCCATTATTTCTGCCTGTAAATGACTACATGTCTAGCACTAGCCTGGGGCGGAATTGGCTGCCAGGAAACTTGACCTGCATCTCGGGCTTAATGAAGCTGTAACTTTCTGTTTATAATTCTTTCCACTATTAACTGGTACTGTATGTAGGGGAAATCAGAGGATGTTCTCCTTTCTGGATCACTTGGACTACGAACCACTTCTGTGTGGAGGCACAATGGTTCTGTCAGGATGCTGATCAGGTTCTGTGACTTGCTCTGCCCATCTCTACAGAGAAGCAATTCAGATGAGAGCAGGAGGGGAACCTGGGGATTTTCACCCCTGATGACAAGTCTAAGATACAGTGCTCCATAGGTCTGTGCTATTTGACAGAACTGAGATAAATTAATAGCTGTACACAGTTTCCATCTGCTTTTCCCAGATGATAAGAAACAAAGCTTGACCTTCCAACATGTTCAATGTAAGGAATTTTTCTTTTGGTATCCCCACTCTTAACTAACTCTTTTTCTCATTCAAGAGCTTCTACTCAAAAAATCTTCTACTTGTTTCAGAAAACAAAAAGAAGCTTCTATTCAGCTTCTGATCTGCTGAGTCTCCTCCAGGCAGCATTATAGAAAGGACAGAATGTTATGACTTGTGTCACCTAAACTGTAACTGCACCTTAGCTTATGGTTTACTCCTCTTTGTCCCGAATTTGGAATAAAGGTTTTGGAATTGAGGCATCAGTAAGTGGGTGAAAAAGAGTCTTAAAGTAGGGGCCAGCGCCGTGGCTCACTTGGCTAATCCTCTGCCTGTGGCACCGGCCTCCCATATGGGCGCCGGGTTCTAGTCCCAGTTGCTCCTCTTCCAGTCCAGCTCAGGTGGCCCAGCAGGGCAATGGAGGATGGCCCAAGTGCTTGGGCCCCTGCACCTGCATGGGAGACCAGGAAGAAGCACCTGGCTCCTGGCTTTGGATCGGAGCAGCACCGGCCATAGCAGCCATTTGGAGAGTGAACCAACGGAAGGAAGACCTTTCTCTCTGTCTGTCTCTCTCTCACTGTCTAACTCTACCTGTCAAATAAATTTAAAAAAAGAGAGAGAGAGAGAGTCTTAAAGTAGAGATTTCTTCCCCTGGAGTGTTCTAGAATGTCTGTGGTATGAGGAAATCCAGACTGGGCTGAGTCTCTCCTTCCTGAGCCCATCCCTGTCTCACCTTCCTGTGAGTGGGGAGTGGCCTCAGGACAGGAGCAGCTGCAGCTGCAGGAGGTCTAGCAGGTGATGGGTGACTTGGCCTCTTTGACTGTTTAAGTCAGCCCTGCCACATAATCCACAACTGGAAAACAGTTTCCCATATTTTTTCCCCTTCTTTTTTTCCTCTTCTCCTTTTCCTTCTTCTGTTCTTCTCCCATTGGTGAATAAAACGTGGCCTCTTGACGGTCACCCGGTCCCTCCATCATGCTTACTCACATTTCCCATCATGAACATGTTAACATTTCACTGGCCTTGTTTCCCTCAGACAGAAAATTCAGTTTCCCCAGCACCATGAGGTCAGAAGCAGTGCAGGTGGTGGACAGAGAGTTACGAACTTGCTGCTCAAGGACATTGAGGCAAAAGACAACAGAGGCAACTGGGGAGATTTGATTTGGTCTAGAGTGGAAGCCAGGTTCCCTGGGAGCTTAGTTATTGACAGAGGACAGGAAAAGATGGGATGATGGCCCAGGAGTCACAGGGATAGAGAAAGAATTGTTTTTAAATATGAGGATGATATGCCTATTTGCAGGCATAAAACAAGGAAGCAGTATAAAAGATGTGTTGGAAGAATAATTGATGGAGCAGGGTTTCCAGGAGCTGAGAGAGGTGGAGGGATTAGCTTCACTCTCAGAGGGAGATGGGACCTGTGAAGACACAGAGGGATTTGGAGACATTGCAGGTTCATACCAGCTGACTTTGATCTTGTTAATGATCTGTTGAGACATAGGGTATAGGGATGAAAGCTTCAGAAGAGTGGAAGAGATCTGGAATGGATGGATCATGGCCTCTGGTGGTGGGCCAGGTGTGTCATCTTTATTTATGATGGGCCAAAAGTCAGTAGCTCTTAAAATAGTAGCAACTGGTTTCAGAAATTAACAAAAGCCCCAGTCGGAAGGAGGGAATCATTTTCAGAAAATGTAATCAGAGAATGTATCAACGAGCATGTTTTGAAAACGTTTGAAGGGTACTCAAAACTTCCTAGAAATTCTTTATAAAATGAATTAGAAGAACTGTGCTTTAGCACTGATTCAGCAACTTAATAGTTTAGCTGTCTTTTTTTGTGATCAATAATTATTTTCAAATCAATTTCTTCATTTGCAAAATGGGTATTCATTAATTAACTCAACAAATATTTACTGAATGCCTGCTACTGGCAGGTGCTGGGTTAGGGATTGTAAGTAAAATAGAAAACAGATATTCTCTGTCCACAAGTTTCCTTCCATCAGCCTAGTGGCCCCCTTTCCCATTTTCTTTATTGGGAGTGTCAACGATATAACAAATCAGAATGTTACTGTGCATCCTTTAATCTACATTTCACCATTTCCTCATTACCACCCTGACGCTGGTAACTGCTGTTTTAGTCCTATCTAAAGGTACTTGGAAAAGTCCATGGAAAAATGGAGTTAGTAGATAAGTTAATTTTGGTGCAAAAAAAAATTAAGTCCATGAACAGTTTTTCATAATATGTAATCTCCACGAACTTTTTGAAGACTCCTTATACACATGGTTTTCAAAATTTTTGTACCCAAATAAACTTACCTTTTAATTCTATTTCCATGAACTTTTGAAGTCACCTTATATTTTACCATTCTCTCTCTCTGTAAAGATTCCACAGATGAGATCAGACAATACTTTTCTCTCAGAAAAATGAGTAACTATGTGAATGACATTAATTTGTTCTAGTATAAAAACCATTTTACTATATATGTATCTTATAATGTCATGTTTTATATCTTAAATGTACATGCAAAATTTATTTTTAAAAATCACTACGTGCTTTGAAAATTCTAAAGCCCAATTATGGAAAAATCCAGAAAAAAGTTATTATTTCTTATTGAAACAATTGTCCTGTTGTGATGATGACCACAACAATAATTAAAACTTCTGGATGGAAGACTCTACCTCCATATGGTGCCTATGGCTCATCCAGGTTTGGACCTTCTTACTGCATAGATTACTGTCTCTACTGGGAAGTAGAGTAGCGCTTTACACTGTGCTCATTGCTATCCTTACCATCCTCTTGTCTTCAGGAGCCAGTGTCCCTGTTCCTGTGGCTGCTCCTCTGATGAAGACATCAGTGCTAATTCCAGCAAAGGCACAACATAGAGCTGGAATAGCCGCCAAGTGCAAACCAGCAGAGTTCTTTGATCTTTAGCCTGGTGCTTTCTGCGGGTGGCCAAAACTTTGAAAGGACAAGCTAAAAGAGTATATCAGTGATTGCAAGTCAGGTCAAAGATAATGTTCTGGAGAGGATATCTGGAAATAGAATCAATGAAATTACCTTGATGTTTGGATATGTAAGTCTAGAATAGGAAAAAAAAATTCCCTCTATAGCTGCAGTGTTAATTTCCCTATACTACCTCCAACTTTCTATAACATTCCCAATCTTCTTCTAGGTTTCTGTTTTATTGGACATTAAGGAATAATTATCAGTGGTGGCAGATGGGGACAAGGGTGATGGGATTTTTTTCTCTTTTTTTGTGTTCAGACCAAGGAGGAAGTCCCTTTCTAATAAAAGGGATTTTCAGACAAGAGAAAATAAAAGCAGCAGAAAATTAGGTGAGGAGCAAAGATACAGAGGAAGATGAAATGGATTGCTTTACTTTTTTTTTTTTTTTTTTTTGACAGGCAGAGTTAGAGAGACAAAGAGAAAGGTCTTCCTTTTCCGTTGGTTCACCCCCCAAATGCCTGCTATGGCTGGCGCACTGTGCCGATCCGAAGCCAGGAGCCAGGTGCTTCCTCCTGGTCCCCCATGCGGGTGCAGGGCCCTAGCACTTGGGCCATCCTCCACTGCACTCCCGGGCCACATTAGAGAGCTGGCCTGGAAGAGGAGCAACCGGGACAGAATCCGGCACCCCGGCCGGGACTAGAACCCGGAATACCAGTGCCGCAGGCGGAGGATTAGCCAAGTGAGCTGCGGCGCCGGCCTTTACCTTCTTAATGTCATCCTCTGTGAAAGGCTGTGCTTGTGACTAGATTCAGAAATTAAATTCCTAGATAGTTTACCAGGTAAGGGCACGGACTCACATTGCAGTGTCTAGATGTAAGAAAAGCAGCAAAAAACTGCAAAGAAGGTCATTTCTTGAGCACTTATCTCTAAACACTTCTTTTATAAATTTTGTGTTTCTTACTGTATCTGGGCAAAAAGTTCACTTTCTAGGGTTTTTTCACCTTTGGATCTGACACACACCTCTTCCTACCTTGTATTTCAAATCTCATTTTTTCAAAAACCTATATATTTACCTACTAGAGGAATAACTTATACATGTTACAATGAAGGCAGGGTTTTGTTATACTTTTTTAAATTTCTTTCTTTATTTGAGAGGCAGAGAGAGTGAGAGTGGGAGCAAGAGAAAGAGGGAGTGTTCATCTGCTGTCTCAGTCCCCAAATTTCTAGGAGCAGGGAACTCAGTCTGGATCTCCTAGGTGGGTGGCAGGAAAGCAAATACTTGGGCCATCACCTGCTGCCTTCCATTAGCAGGAACCTTGCGTCAGGAATGGAGCTGGGCATGCCAATATAGGATGCAGGTGGGCAAAGAAGCATCTTAATGGCTGTGCCAAATGTCTGCTCCTATTAAATTTTGACATGTGATTCCCTGCATTGCTTGTCTACCTCCTCTTCACTGCTCTTCTTAGCTCTTTTGCAATCTGATTTGCATTTACTGTGGCTATTCTGTGAATGACCCTGAAAAAAGCCTAAAAGGAGCTGCTGTGCCCTGACCTGACTCTGGTACTTACTGTCTTCTCCCTCCTAACATCAACTTGTCGGTGTGATTGTTCCTTTTGGGGGGCTTAAGGTGTTCATTTCTTATTAAGTGGTTTACTTTGCATTGATCTGTATCCAACTTTCTCCTTTAATCAATTCAATAAATATTTATTGATAGTTGAGTTTGACTCAGTGTGGGATAAAGATGTGAATAAGACTCTTTCTCTTTTTTTAAAGGAACTTAGACATGTTTGAGGGAGTAAGCCAAGTACAGAATAGGCCAAACGCTACACCAGATTGTTGGACACACTGAAGAATTAGCTGAAGGGACATCCACATCCCCACGCAGGCTTCCCAACACCTCTCTATTTTGACTTTTTTTCTGATTTCCAAATTCCTACATCACTTATTTGGGGCTTAAATCAGCATTTTCCACAGTGTGTTCCTTGTAACACTAGTCTCAAGAGACACTCTGTGAAAAAACAATTTCATGTTCAATTAAGAATAGGAAATCACACATTCTCTTCTTGGAAATCTCCAATCTACACCTGCACACCCAAGGTTCTCACCAGCAGAGAAGTAGAAGAGACTATTTGTCCCATAGTTTTCTGATTCTATTTACTCACACACCACTTTTTATAAACACTTTATAGGAAAAGTAGTACTTCTAAGGCCATACTTTTGGAAACATTATTCTTATTAATTCATCAGATGATGGATATGATCATTTTATTAAAGTCCTAATTGTTTGCAAAGTTTCAATTTTATCATTGTTGAAGAAGAAAAATCCATACCAGCTGGATTTTTTAAATACCTTGAATTTTCCTGTGCAATATGGTATGTCCTGGCCAAATATGGCCCTTGAACATTTGAAGTGTAATGAGTTCCATTTGAGATGTGTTGAAAGTATAAAATGTCAGATTTGGAAGAGTATAAAATAGCTCACCAATGATTCTTATATTGATTGTATGTTGAAAAATAATATTTTGGGGCCGGTGCTGTGGCATAGCAGGTTAACGCCCTGGCCCAGCATCCCATAAGGGCGCCAGTTCCAGTCCTGGCTGCCCCTCTTCCAAACCATTTCTCTGCTATGGCCTGGGATAGTGGTGGAGGATGGCCCAAGTCCTTGGGCCTCTGCATCCACGTGGGAGACCCAGAAGAAGCTTCTGGCTCCTGGCTTTGGATCAGCACAGCTCCAGCCATTGCGGCCATCTGGGGAGTGAACCAGCAGATGGAAGACCTCTCTCTCTCTCTCTACCTCTCTCTGTAACTCTGTCTTTCAAATAAATAAAAAATAAATATTTTTTAAAAATAAAAATAATATTTTGTGTATATTTGGTTAATAACATTAAAATTAACTTCACCGCATTACATTTTTTAAAAATGTAGCTATTGGAAAATTAAAAGTTACATACAGTGGCTCACATTACCTTTCTACTGGACAGCATTGCCTTAGAAGACAAGAATTATATTTTTTATACTTAATATTTTCCTATAGCACACAGGAAACCTTGTACCCAATGAAATAGTTAAAGTATACTTGTTAATCAAATTAATTTGGTTGGAAAGATTGGGGTTTCATTGGGACAGCCAGTGCCATCGATCTCACACTCTTACTATCGCACTATCTCACTATCACAGGGCATTTTTCCTGCCCTGCTTCCCTCTTTTTGCCTGTAATCCATAGGGAACAACATCCAGCAAAGCTATGCTGATATCAGATCTATTAAGAACACTTGCCAGGTTCTCTTGAGCTCCCCAATCAGAAAGCCTAATCAGAGTGTGCACTTGTAATTTCCATTTGAAATCAGTCATTCTGATGGTATTTGTACAAGCATCAATCCTTCTTAGGCATTCATAGGTTGTAGAGTTTTTCCTTGGCATTGACTCTACGTTAGCTAAATGCATGATCATTGTTTCTTGTGACCCCAAATAACACTCCTTGGTACAATAAGAAAAAAAAATTAAAATCCCCACTACCAGCACATTTTCTCCAGAGGGAACTATTTTCCCAGATGTGTGCTGAACTCTGAAGGACTGGGTAATATAGCTAGGAAATAACTAATACAGACTGCATTCTCAGCTATGAAAGTCAGACTTTCCTAAGTCATGCCACATCTGTACAATAATTGCGCCAGGGTACGGTGTCTTGGAACCACCTACGTCTTTAGCCAGGCAAAGAGACTTGAGGTAGCTATGCTTGTGCTTCACGTGAGCGTGGAGAAGCATCTAAGCCAGCAAATTCCAGCGGGCAGTGAGAAGGCAGCCCTGGAGGCAGCTGATGCAAAGTTGCATGGAGAAGAAAATAAGCAGGATAGGGCAACAGTCTCTAAAGCATGAGTCAGAGAAGAAAGGGAAAAAAAAGGAACAACACCATGGAAAATCAACTACAGATGCTTTCAATCAGACACAAGTGTGTTCGCTCCATACACACTCACCATCCATGGAGAATTACAATGAAAATGGATCTGATATACTCATCTTTCACACAGACGCATAGCACAGATACAAGAAACTATACTGAGTGTAATGTTCAAAGATAAGTTCTCATTTAAGGAGCTACAGAAAGTGTCAAGAAAGATATATGCCCATGACATTTGAATAATAAGCCTCCCCATTTTGTCAGGCCGGGCCAACAGAATCTTTGGAGACTTTCTAGTTTATAGGGTATTAAAGTTTTGTTTTTGTTTTTTTTTTTTTTTTTTCATTTAAGTTAGAAAACACTCTACTGAAACCACCTTATATGTTGCACAGTAAGTACTATTCCTAAACATTGTTTTCTGACTTTTTTATTATTATAATCTTTTTCTAAATACATTATGTCAGTGTTTATCATGATTTAACCATATTCCGTTATTAGACTTAAACTTTGAAATGCATTTCTGAACAGATCTTCTCAATATTAAAAAAGAAAAAAAAAAGCCAGTGGCTTCCCTTTGGCATTAAACAAAAATCACACTTCCTAGCCTGACCTTTTTTATTTTTAAATATTTATTTATTTTAAAAAATATTTATGTATTATTTGGAAGTCAGAATGACACATGGAAAGAGACAGATAGAGTAGAGGGGTGCGGCACAGGGAGAGGAAGCTTTCGTCTGTTGGTTCACTCCCCAAAAGGCCATAACAGCCAGTCTGGGCCAGGCTGAAACCAGAAGCCAGCAACTCCATCTGGGTCTATCATAAGGGTGGCAGGGGTCCAAGTGCTTGGGCCATCTTCTGTTGCTTCCCAGTTACACTGGCAGGGAGCTGTATGGGAAGCAGGGCAGCTGGGACTTGAACTGATACTCTGAAATGTGATGCCAGTGTTTCGAGTGGCAGTTTAACTCACTGTGCCATCAATGCTGGTCCTCCCTAGTCTGACCTTTAGAGTATTTACAATTTGGCCCAATCTCTTATTCTGGCCTTAGCACCTATAATCAGCTTTGTACACTGCATAGACAAGGCAATTTAGGCAGCTTGCTTCCAACTCCTGCAGCACCTGGTGTTCCATCTCCACTTCTGCACATCCAAACCCTACTCAGTGATCAAAATTAGCCTGCTTTGTGTCCTCCCAGTAGCTGTGGCTTCCCATTCTCTAGGTACCTTCATCATTTTTCCAAGCATTCTTCTACCTCTATTTCTACAACTCTCTCTTCTTTTTCTTCTCTTCCTTCCCATCTCAGTCTCTCCCTGGCCCTCCTTTTTCTCCTTGTGCCCATTAAATCCTGACTCTGCCAACTGCTAGCTCTGTGACTCTATTATGAGCATAATAATAGCACCTACTCCATATGGTTGTTGTGAAGACTAAGTGACTTTCTGTGAAGTTTTAGAACAGTGTTTGGTAAGTAGTATACCCTTTGTAAGTTATTTGCTATTATTTATTTATTTATTTATTTTGGACAGGCAGAGTGGACAGTGAGAGAGAGAGAGACAGAGAGAAAGGTCTTCCTTTTCCGTTGGTTCACCCGCCCCCCGCCCCCCCCCCCCCGCCCCCCAGTGGCTGCTGTGGCCTGCGCGCTGTGGCCGGTGCACCGTGCTGATCCAAAGCCAGGAGCCAGGTGCTTCTCCGGTCTCCCATGGGGTGCAGGGCCCAAGGATGTGGGTGCATCCTCCACTGCCCTCCTGGGCCACAGCAGAGAGCTGGACAGGAAGAGGAGCAACCGGGACAGAATCCAGCGCCATGACCGGTACTAGAACCCGGGGTGCCGGCACAGCAGGCAGAGGATTAGCCTATTGAGCCGCGGCGCCAGCCTAGTTATTTGCTATTATTTATAACAGTAGTCATAGTAAAAGTATCAGTGGTGCTGTTACTATTTTTGCATTCCCAGCAATACTTCATGGGATCTCTTACATTCTTTATGATCAATAAACATTCATAGAATAAAAACATAAAGAAACAAAAAGCAAGAAATTTTAAAATGAGAATCAATGCCCTAGTTTTTTTTTTTTTTTTTTTATTACTTTAAAAAATTGCTTTAGGAATTCTTGCTGAACAGTGCCAGGACTTACTAGGCACTCTTAGTGGGAAAAACACAACTTTGTAAAAGGGAGAACTAAAATAAAAACAAAATCCTATCAACTGGCAGCCTCCTGAAAATAAATTATTCTAGTGTGCAATCCTGGAGAAGCAAACATTTAACCTAATATGTATTTGATACCCGTAAACTGTAATAGACTTACACAAAATGTAAATTGAGTTCAATCAAGGCTAAAACTAATGCCAACCAAATGGAATTTTTGACTTTCCAGATTGCCTTTATATCCCCTTTCTCATTAAACCACTCTTGCTCTAATGAGCTAGACTTAAAGAAAAACTTAAAAAATAGAACTGAAGAAAAAAAGAAAATTGCATGTGATGGAAATTCGGCCACATCTGTGCTTCTCCGTCGGGCTCCAGGAGCATGCGGCGCTAAAGAGGCACTCTTGAGCCTTTGAAAATCAATGTGCATTTGGAGGAGCAGAGAGGCTGCCGTTCAGTCACTGTACTTTTTCCCTGCTGTCCTTTAACTGTGCCCTGCACTAAATTTAACATGTCCCCAGACTCTTATTTAATTCTCACAGCTGGGAGACAAGACTAGCCCAGCCAAATCTGTTTTCCTACATTTCCTGAAAATCTGCCCTTTAATAATTTATTTTCTCCACTAAAATGGTCTCTACCTAAGCTCTAATAGATTTTGCCGCACGGTTGCTGCTTTAATCAGAGAGGAGAATTTTACAGATTTATTAATCGTGCTCTTTTTCAAAAGCTACTGATTAAGCATGTGCCTGAGGGTTGGGAACAGCCAGAAGGTACAACGGAGGCTGCTGGCTTACTGAGAACAGTCTGCAAATAGCTTTCACACAGGGCCCGCACAGACTGCATACAGCTGGTGCCAACTGAGTAGACGGAAGTTTGAACTTTTCCCAGCTCTTAGCAACAGACTGCTCCACAGAAATCTTCTCCCCACAAACTTATTCACCGGGACTATCCCAGCAGCCAATAGCAAAATTCTTCTCTGCTCCCCACATCGCAGAGCAGCTACATTATTTCTGAAAACTGAATGACATTTTTGGCAGAAGAACATATTCTACGGCGAGGAGCCGCTTACAACCAGGTTTACTTTGGCCTACCCAACCAGCAGACCCACTAAGCACCACCAACCCTGCCTTCTAGGAAAGTGGCAACTGAAGCCACACAGTCGCTTTCTGTGCTATATTCAAGGCACCAAAGTCACTGCCAAACAACACAACCAAACTTCCTGGACGCAAGAAAACTCTACTTCTCCTAGGCCAAGTTACAGTGTGCTCAAGAGCACACACATTCCGGACAAACTCCAATGAAGCTGCAGATTTTGTTAGAAATCAAGACATCAGGAGTAAGAAGTGAAGGGTGTTTTTGAAAGAAAAATAAACTTATGTTTATTTGTTTTTTTTTATGCTGAAGATAAGTATTTTCTTCAAAATTCATGGCTGTCTGGAAGTCATTTGAATTTCACAGATATGTGTGCAAATCTCCTGATGCCCCAGTGGTCATTATCAGGTGGAGATGAATGGAAATGGCCTTGAGACAAATTCAGTAAAGACTAGTCCATGAGTTGTCCATTTGGCTCTACAGCAAACATTTACAGCACTGCCTCATATTCATAGCCAAGCATAAGTGTGTTAGATGTACTTCTCCTTTGACCTAAAATGATCAGACTTTTAAAGAATGAAATCTTGCACTACCAACATTTACTGTATTGATGAACCTTCAATCATTAAAAATTGAGCACTTCTTTGTTTCAATATGTGCTATTGAGAACTAAAAGGTGCTCCCCCATCTCCAAGGAAAAAGAGATTAATTAAACCACAGATATTTTTAAGTTACCTTATGTGTCTCCACAAACAAACTGCCAACTCTGCCCAAGGATTTCCTGGGTTAATATTGCAGATACTCATGGTATTTTATTATGTCTATTAAATGAATCTGGGGCCTCATATGTTTAATTTTGTAGCTTCTACTTTGAAAGAGTTAATAGACTAATCAATATAAATGAGAGGTATTAGTATGGCAGTTTGTACATTGTGGTGAATTAAGGAAGAAAAGCATGATATGTGTAGAAAAATGAATAAAAAGGATATAACATAGTATTTTAGTTCCTTCCTAATGAATTTACAAACTTCTTTTCCTTCATGAGACATTAGAAAGTCTCAAAACACAAATTCAAATACATTCCTGTTCTCACATTGTACTACACTTATAAATAAGCAATGACATCCTAAGTTGAAAGCTTGACAGATTTAACAGAAAAACAAAACCCAAAGCTATGTTCATCTGGTAAGTAGAATGATCATTAGTTACAGTTTTGCTGTGTGGAGAAAACATATGCTCTGCTTCAATGGCCTGGAAAACTGGTAAAATAAATTTATAGTTTGGGTTGTAGTAATTAAATTGTTTTAAATCAGTATTCTTCAGGAGGTGTCATGTACCCTTTTTTACTGCTTTTTTATCTAAAATTTTACTGTAGTCAGTGCTTGCTCACCCATGTTAAAATAGGCTAAGTCTATACAGATGAATGAAATCTACAGGGGCTAATTTCTAACTCTTATTTTATTGTACATAAATAAGAAAATATATCTAATTTATTATTGCATTTTTATATCAGACATGTCTTACTCTTGTACTCCAGTTTTACAAGAAATATGAAAGAGTAGAAATTTGGCAGAAATCAGAATAGAGTTTAAATCTTAACCACTAACTTTGGGCAAGTTATTGCACATCTAAACCCTTAAGTTCCTCATTTATTCAGTAGAGTTAATAACAATTACTTACATAGTAGAGTTAGAGTGAGGGAATGTATGTTAAGTACCTGATCAAACCTAACACACAGTAGGTACCCAGGGAAGTCATATTTTCCCTACCTTTCCCTTGCCTTGATCTCCTCCCCTTCATTTGCTTGTGGACCCCTCTTCACAATCAAGGAACTTTCAGCTGACCCATGAGAAGAAGAAGTTAAATAATAAATTGAATTAATGTGGTTTTGATTTCATTAGTTGGAATGACCCAACAGGAACTCTGACATACAAAAAAGAAAAACTTTTACATATACCAAACAAGTCTTAAAGGTATTAGGGTAGTATCAATGGTTTATTTTTTCAACTAAAGTAACCCAGATTGTTCACATTTTCCATCGTTAAGTTTGGTATCTTTAATAAATGTTGGCCAGTCAAACAGCTCTCACATTTCATTTTTGGTTCTTTCTCTTTTAAATTTTTTTTTATCAAACATTTGTTCATATGCATTGTAAAAACAAATAGAAATTAACCATAGCAATGGCTAAAATATAAACCACAAATTTGAGTCATTGGAGGCCTTTTTGGGTAACCCAAAATTCCATGTCTCCATGTATTTCAGTCCCTTTGTCAACTTATTAAATGATAAATGAACGAGATCAGAAGAACAGAATAAAAATTAATCCCTCTTAAGAGTTCTATAGGCTCTTGGTCAGGACCCAGACCCAAAAAGGAAACTTGATCTAGGTTTTGAAAGCACTTTGGTGTCTCAGAATGATTTTACTTGATCAGCTTCCCAGAAAATACATGGTTCGGGCTGGCAACAAGTTGTGAAAGTTAGGGGGAAAACGCTCTGCTTCTCTCTACTGGAAACATAAAAATCTTATCTACTTTGTTTATTTGTTAATTTAGATATGTGTATACTCTGTCACCAGATTGAACTTTTTTTCAATTTATCTTAAACTATGTGTTTTGTATTTAGTCACCAACATGAAGAAAAAGTTTCTCCACAAATCTCTTTAGTTTCATTCTTCTACTCCTTGATTCCTAAGTAAATACTGCTTTGCTTTAACCTCTCACCAACGTCTGGGTATAGTCACTCAGATTTGAGCGTAGTATATCAAGCATTTTATGCATAATATCAAGCTCTGTGAAGAATACAAAGAATAAGAAAATATTGGGCCTATACTCAAGGAACTTGACAGTATCTACACAAAGCAGCAGGTCCACCCCAGGGACATCATCTCTCACATACACACCATGTATGCACACTTTGTAAGAAGGGATGAGGGAGAATGGCAAAAGAGTGAGATCACACAGGAAAGGGTCAATCCTACCCAGGAAATCTATAATGTTGACGCTTAAAAAATTTCCCTCCTCCAATTTCATTCTGCTCTACTTCTGGCTCTATGATTTACTCAAATAATGTTAGAAATGAGATCATTGTAAAAGATATTTTCAATGCATTTATAAAGGTCTACTTAGCATACAAGAGATCTTCATAGTTTATGGAAAATGCATATTTTGAAAAACATGCCATGTTTTTTTGTGTGCCACAGTAAACTTTTCTTTTTATTCTATTTTTCTTCTAATGCTTTGAAGTCCCCTCATGCTTAAGGGGTTGAGAAAGCGTTTTTGGGGGGACCAGTGTTGTGGTATAGTGGGTTAAGCTGCCATCTGCAATGCTAGCATCTCATATGAATACTAGCTTTAGTCTCAGCTGCTCTACTTTCTATCCACCTATGCTGGAGACCTGGATGTAATTCCAGGCTTCTTGCTTTGGGTTGGAACAGTCTGGCTCCTGCAGACATTTGGGAGTGAACCAGAAGTTGGAAGATCTCTCTCTCCTCCCACCCACCTTGATCTCTTTCTAATTGCTGTTCAAGTAAATAATGAACCTTTAAAAATATTTTTCTTGCTGCCATATAGACAAGAATTAAACATTTGACTAAAGTGTTGAATCTAAATGTAATCTCATTTTGTTGTTAAGCAGGGGAAGTGATGCTGAAGGCAAGTGTATCAATTGAATTTTAAAATAACAGGAATAGTGCTTTTTCCTTTCTTTATACCATCTTTCTAGACTTCTGTGATGAGCTTGCCAATTAAAAATACATTTTGATTGAAGTCTGAAACTGAAATACCTCCCAGAGGTTTGGACCCAAAACTCAATGAAAAAGAACCACAGAGGCATGAAACCAATAACCCTCCAAATTCGAGTGAATTAGAACTATTTTGTTTTGCCACACTAGTCAGAAAGCCACAGGCATTCCACCACCCCCAAAACGGTCTGGAGAATGATGGAAAGTATAAAACATGATTGGACATAGTTGTGCTGCTGCATTCAACAGTTATAGAAAGAGCCCTGAGTTTCCATCCAAAGGTCTCCTTTGCAAAAAACTAGCCTTTCAAATAACAACTCTAATTAAGTTTTTCACCCAACAAATGCTTTCAAATATGCCTTCAAAAATATATCAAACAAAATACAATTCACATGTCTGATCAAAAGGGAGACAGAGTTACAAGAATTAATTGTGAATTTTCCTTCATATTTTTATACTTGAAAAATAGAGATGTGTGAATGGTTTTTAGAAAGAGAACACATTTGGCCAGCGCCGCGGCTCACTAGGCTAATCTTCCGCCTGCGGTGCTGGTACTCTGGGTTCTAGTCCCGGTTAGGGCGCCGGTTCTGTCCCGGTCGCTCCTCTTGCAGTCCAGCTCTCTGCTGTGGCCTGGGAAGGCAGTGGAGGATGGCCCAAGTGCTTGGGCCCTGCACCCACCCGCATGGGAGACCAGGAGGAAGCGCCTGGCTCCTGGCTTTGGATCAGCGCAGCGCATTGCGGGGTGAACCAATGGAAGGAAGACCTTTCTCTCTGTCTCTCTCTCTCTCACTGTCTAACTCTGCCTGTCAAAAAAAAAAAAAAAAAGAAAGAGAACACATTCATTCATTTTGTTTCACAAACATCTACTGAGAAATTCAACCACATAAAGACAAATCAATGGATGCTGAATATTCAGAAATGAAAGGCTCTCGACCATTAAGAAGCCCTCAGCTGGTGAGAGTACGCGTTCTCCGCAGTGGTGCCAGGATTTGAATGCTTTTGTCCTTCCAAATTCATGTTGAAACTTGTCCTCATTGTGTTGGCATTTGGAGGTGGAGCCTTCGGAAAGTGATTAACCATGAGGGCTACACCCTTACGAATGAGACTCTAGACTAATAAAAGGTTTGAAAAAGCTGCCTGGCCCTTCTATCTCTTCTGGATGTCAGGACACAGTGCACCTGCCTCCCTTCTTTACTACCATGTAAGGAGGCTGTGAAGAAACACCGGCTCAGGAACAGATCTTCACCAGACGCCAAATTTGCTGACCCCATGATCTTGGTCTTCCCAAAACTGTGAGAGATATATTTCTATGGTTCATCAATCACCAGTGCAAGGTATTTTGTTACAGCAGAGCAGGAATGGACTGAAACAGACAGGTAAGGAAAGATAATCCCAGGAGGCCTTGATAGAGTCTCAATGGAATGTTAGGAACAGACTCTGAGATGAACTCTAAATGAAGGTATTTGCCAGGAAAAAGAGAAAGGAGTACTTTAAACAAAGAAGTTGCTCACAATAATTTTGAAGGCTGACAGAAAAGAAAGTTTGCCCAGCCTGTCTAATACCCTTTTTTAAGTAAACCACTTATTTTCCACATTGTTTGGTTATGGAAAACTAAGTTGTAGCTTTTGCTGACAATAGTTAATAATGTTTTTCTCTGTCAACACAGTAAATGAGACTCAGCGCAAGCATTCTACCACATAGAGGGACCTAGGTGGTTATTGTTGGGTTGGGTGCACCTGCAGCATTGAACATCTTATTCTTCTTGTCTCTCTGTCACGCTGCATTGCTTTGCATCTTTATTTATGATGTGTGCTAGGCTAAGAATGCTTCCCCTCAGATTTCTCTCTTGCTAGTCCTTCAAAATCATCTCAGTTGCCACCCCCACCAAGAAGTCTTCCTTCACATGTCTAAATCAATGTCTTACATTGTAGACTGAAGAATAGTGTTTGACAGTATACTTTACTTACTACAGTGTGAATTCTCCTATAGATCTGAGACTCTGAAACTTTAAAAATATCATCTTTTCCCTGTGCTCAATGTATTTAGGTTTTGGATTTTGGCTTATATTCCCAAGTGTGGCAAAAAGCATGACTCAAATGGTTCTTTTATATTTTTCCCCAAGTACCTCTCCTCTGAGATGTGGGAATATTTTCCTCATTGCTTTATTTTGCTCATTCTCTGCAACCACATGGCCCTTACCTCCAACTGACCTTGATATTTATAGGCTACAGGAACAATACTATAATAGTCAAGGCTGGCTAGACAGGCTTTAAAACTCAGCAATGACTTGAAGATGGGGAAAATGTGAGTTGTAGGAGTGTGACTTTTGTAAACTAATTCATAATTTAACTCACATGACTTCACCAAAACTTAATAAAATCCTGTCATCACATTCAGATTTCAGATTTGTAGATGTTTGTAAATGTTGTAGAGCAATTCAGATCTTGTTTCATTTTTGAGTTTGAGAGACTATATTATTGGAGAAAGAAAGTTTTCATGGCCAGAAAAGGCTATATATTTCCCTTTTACTGGGAAGTAAATGTGGGTAAATTTAAAGTATTTTCTTTTTCTGTTCTAAAAAAAAATTTCTTAAATATCACCTGGTTATTGACCTATTTTCTAGTTTTCTTGTGTCTAAGAAAATACTATCTCTCTAGCTTTTCTGAAATTATTATTAAAATTAGTCACTGAAAACAATATTTGGGATTGGAGGCAGTTTAGCATCTGGAAAACACAAGTCTTAAAAGTGAGAAAATCTTGGCCTTTTTCCTTTTTGAAATCCTTAGACATATTTTTTTTTTTGAGGCAGAGAGAAACAGAGAGAGAGAGAGAGAGAGAGAGAGAGAGAGAGATAGAGGATTCTCATCTACTAATTCACTCCCCAAATACTAAGAATAAGTGGATGACTGTGGTTGGGTCAGGTAGAAACCTGGAGCTGGGATCTCAATCAGGTTTCTACATGGGTGGCAGGGACACAAATACTTGAGCCATCATTTGCTACTTCTTAAAGTCTATATTAGTAAGAAGCCAGAATCAGAAACAGAGCAAGGATGCAAACCCAGGCCTCCAAACATGGGATGCTGGAATCTTAACCACTAGGCTAAAAGTCCACCCTGAACAGATGTTTTGAAAACTGAATTAGAGCATGCCATACTTGTTCTCAAAAACAACTCAATGCTCTGTCATCCCACCACCAATAAAACATGGCGTTTAGCATGGTCTACAAGGTTTATCATGATCTGTCTCCTTTTCCCAACCTCTCTGCACCTATATCATTGTCTTTCTCTCTCTACTTTCCATCCCATTCTCTCTGTGGAGCCACATTAACCCCTCTACCTATTGTTCTCTAATCAACAGCATGTGCCGACCTCAGGTTGTTTGCACTTGCTATTCTTCTGCTGGGAATGCACAACTTGCATACATCTGCAAGGCTCCCTCTCTCACTTCATTCAGTTCTCTGCACAAGTTCTCTCGCTGAAGTGGCTTCTCTGATCAGCTGTTAGAATCACATCCCTCATCATTCTCTATCCTTTCATCTTGCTTCATTTTTATTCATAGCACTTATCATTCACTTCTGTATATGTACATGTCCACATTTTTAGGACTGTCTCTTCAACCCAAATACCAATTTCATAAAAGCAGAGCTTCTATTATTACCACCTGGTTTTTGTTCACTGTTATTTCTTAGTGTCTGTACTAGGACCTGATTCTTAGAAGTCACTCAATACATGCTTGCTGGTTGAACAACAAGTCTTTATATCTATAGAATTAATAAATCCATCTTTACACATATTTATTAAATGAATGCATATTTAACCTGATAAAGAAGACAATAAATACAACACACCTGGAAAAAATCTTAAACAAATAGAATAAGAGTATGGCTAGGACTTCTTATTCTCCAAAAATTACAGAGATGTTAAAAGTCATCTGTTGATAAGTTCTTTATTTTTTTTAATGAGGTGAAAGTCATCATGGCTAAATTCTGCTGTCTAATAATGCATCATTGATTTTTCTAGACATTTTCATTCTGACTTCAAAATATCTAGTATAAAAGAAAAAAAGGATCTTCCTATTTTTTCCCTTGCCACACTCTCCTGATTTTCTCTTTGTCTTTGGTCCTACTTTTCATGCCACTTTTCTGCTCCCTCTCTTTCTCTACTTTTAAAAGTTAGGGTCAATGCTTAATTTCAAAAGACCTATTTTTAAATGTTATATATTTATTTTTTCATGTATATGAAAGACTGTGGGGTGGGAGGAGAGAGATATCTTTTATCTGCTGGGTCATTCTACAAATGCCCACAAGAGCTATGCTGGGCCAGGCCAAAGCCATGATCCCAGAACTTCATTTGCATCTTCCAAATGGGATGCTCACATTGGAATGGAAGTGGAGTAGCCAGGACATGAACCATCACTTCAATATGGACGTGATCATTCCAAGCAGCAGCTTAGCCTGCTGTACCACGACGCCTGGCTTAGTTTTAGGGTTTCCTATCTTTTGTCCTCACAAACTCTTTCTAGGAAGTATGATTCAGTCCCACAAATTTATTTAATTTTAATATCTTACTTGTAGAAAAGTTCAAACAAAACATAGTTTAACTGTATGTTGAACGTTCAACCCAACAATGATCAACATACCACCAGTCTAATTTTATCTTTACTCCTACCCCCTGAATTAATCTCACTGGATTATTTGAAAGCTATTTCCAGCTTTTTTTTTTTAATCTATAACCACTTTTTAATCTAATACTTTTAAATCTATAACTACTTTTTTTAATCTATAACTACTCCAACAAGTATTTCTAAAAGACAAGCATTTCAAATTTTTAAAAATGAATTTATCTTATTTACTTTAAATTCAGAGAGAGAGAGAGAGAGAGAGAGAGAGAGAGAAACCTCCAATCTTCTAGTTCACTTCCCAAATACCTACAACAGCCAGAACTGGACAAGGCCAGAAATGCAATCCAGGTCTCTGAAATGGGTGTCAGGGACCCAACCATTTGAGCAGTCACTGCTGCCTACAAGGGTCTATGTTAGCAGGAACCTGGAATCAGGAGTCGAGTTTGGTCTCCAACCCATGCAATCCTAATGTGGAATGCAGACATTGTAAGGAGCATCTTAACTGGTACAGCAAAATCCACCCCCTTCCAAGATATGCAATTTTAATATAATGAAAATACTACTATCCAATTTAGAAAAACTAATAATTCCTTAACCTCAGTAAGTATCGAATGTTCAAATCCCTCTTATTGTTTATACATGTTATTTAATCATTGTTTTGTTTGAATTACAATCCAACCAATATCTAAGCATTGCATTTAGTTGAATGGTACTCTGTACTTCCTCATTGTATCCTATCAAGAAGTACAGAGTCAGGTTATTCAATCTGTCAAATACAATAATAAAGTCTTTGTTTTTAGACTTAAGGTTAACATTATAAATAGGGTAAGAAGACATCAGAGCCTAAGCCAGCTTGCTGCTTTGTCCCTCCAGGGCGGTAGAGACTTTGTAATGGTAGATTGCCTCGCTATCGTGTTTTATGTGTCAGCTCCTCTTTCACCTGTGTAAGCAAGTCTCTCCATTAAATTAACTCTCATGAAAAGACTCAGAATGCTTCATGCTCTTGACTGACCTGATGGATACAGACAGGATCACAGGTTTAATTTTGGATATGATGAGACTGAAAGATCTTCGGGTGCAATGACCATAAGTATCATCTCCCTGCCATGGTCTGTGATGTGTGTATGAAAGGACCCCTCCCTACCTGTTCATTGTCTCCATGCATCACCTTCCTTGTTTGATCATGCTCCTCATACTGATGTTTCAGTTCTTCTTAAAGAGTTCTTTCTTGCCATCGATCTTTGAATAGTTTCCTTTGGCAGGGATTTCCTCGCTCTAGCCTTGCTTTCTTCCTTTTTTCCTCTACATAGTTTTTATTTAATTCTTTTTCCTCCAGAAACCTTTTATTTAAGGTAGACAAACTTCACACATTTCACAAATACAACTTTAGGAACACAGTGATAGTGATTCTTTTCCACTGTATCCACCCTCCCACCCCCACTCACACCCTTTTTCCTCCTCCCTCTCCAATTCCCATTTTATTTTTACTAAGATATATTTTAATTAATTTATACACAGAAGATGAACTCTATAATAAGTATGAAAAAAAAAACCTGTTCCTCAACAATTTCTTGGTTTCTCTTCTGATTTCTGCTGTGACGCACAGTTCATTCAGGAGCATGCTGTTCAGTCTCCATGTGTGTGCATATGATCTAGAGATTCTTGAGTTCTTGATCTCCAGCTTCATTCCATTGTGATCAGAGAAGATGCATAGCACGATTTCAATTCCTTTGAATATCCTGAGACTTGCTTTATGGCCTGGCCTGTGGTCTATCCTAGAGAAAGTTCCATGCACTGGTGAGAAGAATGTGTATTCTGCAACTGTAGGATGAGAACTTTTGTAGATACTCATTAGGTCCATTTTGTCTATTGAGTTGATTATCTGTTGTTTCCTTGCTGATTTTCTGTCTGGTTGATCTTTCCATTGCTGAAAGTAGGGTATTAAAGTTCCCCACTACCACTCTATGGGAGTCTATGTCTCCCTTTAGATTCATCAACATTTCTTTTAAAGAACTGAGTGCCCTGTAATTAGGTGTGTATACATTTATTATAGTCACATCTTCTTGTTGAATCGATCCCTTAGTCATTGCACAGTGTCCTTCCTTGTCTCTTTTAACAATTTTTGTGTTAAAGTCTATTTTGTCTGATATTAGGAAGGCTACACCAGCTTTCTTTTGGTTTCTATTAGCATGGAATATCTTTTTCCATCCTTTCACTTTCAGTCTACATGTATCTTTGCTGATGAGATGTGTTCCTTGTAGGCAGAAAATAAATGGGTTTTGTTTTTCCTTTTCCATTCAGCCAGTCTGTATCTTTAAACTGGAGAGTTGAGGCCATTTACATTCAAGGTAACTATTTACATTCAAGGTAACAATGACTTGGCCCTGCCATTTTTCCATCAATATTCCTATTGTTTCCTTTGGACTTCCTCAGTACCTTTTCTGGGAGATTTTCAGTCTTCATCTTCTTTCATTGTGATGACCATATTTCTGTGTTTCTGTGTGTAGCACATCCTTAAGCATCTTTTATAAGGCTGGACATGTGGTGACAAATTCTTTCAATTACTGTTTGTTGTGGGAGACATTTATTTCACCTTCATTCATAAAATGAGAGCTTTGCAGGATATATTCTGGGTTGACAGCTTTTTCTCTTAAGGCTTGAAATATATCTCCATTCTCTTCTAGCCTGTAGGGTTTCTGATGAGAATTCTGTTGTGAGTCTAATCACAGATCCTCTGAAAGTAATCTGGCATTCCTAAATGCCCATTTTAGCGTCTTTTCTTTATGTTTTACCATGGAGAGTTTGACTAACATGTGTCGTGGTGAAGATCTTCCCTGGTCATGTCTATTAGGAGTTCTGTGTGCTTCTTGTACTTGAACTTCCCTTTCTTTCTCCAAATTTGGGAAGTTTTCTGTAATTGTTTCACTAAAAAGGCCTTCTAGTCCATTCTCTCTTTCCACACCTTCAATAATTCCTAAGACCCATATGCTCAGTGGTTTGATAGCATCCCACAGAACTCCAACACTTTTTTTAGTTTTCTAATTTTTTCTTCTTCCTTTTTTTTTTTTTTTTGGTCTAACTGTAAAATTTCCTGAGATTTGTCTTCTAACTCAAATATTCTTTCTTCTGTCTTATTAATTCTATTTTTAAAGTTTTTCATCACATTTTTATTTGTTCTACTGAATTCTTAATTTCTAGTATTTAGTTTTGCTTTCTCTTTAAAATGTCAAATTCATGAAAAAATTTTCTTTCATATCATGTATGGATTTCTTTAGTTTGTGAATTTGCTTCTAATTAACTTCTAAGTAACCCTACAATCAATTTTTTGAATTCCATTTCTGGCATTTCTTCAATTTTTTTTTTTTTTTGACAGGCAGCGTTAGATAGTGAGAGAGAGACGGAGAGAAAGGTATTCCTTCTGTTGGTTCACCTCCCAAATGGCCACTACAGGCAGTGCGCTGCGCCGATCCAAAGCCAGGAGCCAGGTGCCTCCTCCTGGTCTCCTATGCAGGTGCAGGGCCCAAGCACTTGGGCCATCCTCCACTGACTTCCCTTGCCACAGCAGAGAGCTGGACTGGAAGAAGAGCAACCAGGACAGAATCCAGCACCCCAACCAGGACCATAACCCAGAGTACCGGCGCCACAGGCAAAGGATTAGCCTAGTGAGCCACAGCACTGGCCTCTTCAATATCTTCATTTTCACATTCTAGTATTGAAGTGTTGTTGTGTTATTTTAGAGGCATCATGTTGCCTTCCTTATGCTTGTTTCTTGAATTGCTACATTTATTTTAAGGCATCTGTGGAGATACTTGTTGGTTTATTTTTTTTTTCCTTATGATGGCTTTCATCTTTGTACGATTCCTCTGTGGATTAGTGGAGTATCTGCTCTTTCAGTGAATACCTGGAGGTATGTCCTGGGTGTGGCCAGGAAGCTCTGTTCAGTGTTCCAGGGTGAAAGGACTGTCCAAGATGACTCCCAAATTGGGCATGGTAATTTTTTTTTTATCAGAGGAGAAGTTTGTTCTGCTCTGTTGATATATTCCCATACTCACCTCTAATGTTGGGCACTAGCCCCAGCGGGTACAATAGTCACCTGCACTGTCACAAGGACCACATAAATGATCCATGCAGTCCTCAGTGTGAGCAAATATCCTGCAGCAATGACCCTTGCCAGGGAATCAGGGAGCCCAAAACATGTGGAGCCACCCACAGTGACTGCCCAAAGACCCAGCCACACTCTGTGCCCTCATACACAGCCAGTGTTTTCATAGCCCCAGGGCACAAGTCTCCCACAGTCATGAGAACCCACCCCCCTGTCAACTCTCCCAGCCAGACTCAGGCGTCTCCCCATGACTGGTTGCTGGAAGCATGGACATAAGCCAGCACAGCTGTTATGTATGTCCAAAATGGCACCCACCCTCACTCATCTAGTTAGAGGAAACCAGTATCAGGTGGTCAGAGAGAAAGAAATGTGCTCCCTTTTTCTCCTATAGGTTGGCAGGTATACTGTGCCCTAAAAGCCTCCAAGCCAGACTCACACCAGGTTATTGCCGCAGCTTTATCACCAGTGGCTTGGGCTGCTGCAGTCTAGTATCACCTCACTCTCCAAAGCTGGTGCTGAGGCTCTTGGCTGCTGGGGTCCTGAATTGTGTGTGTTCACACTCTCCACATAGATCCATAGTGTCCAATTTGCATGGCATTTCCTCTGCCATTTTCTCCCTAACTCTTCCCTGAGATTGCAGTCTTTCCACATTTTTTAAACTATCTTCCCCTGGACTAAAGCAATAAGCTCCCTCCTTATTCTGCCATCTTGGTGCCTCTGCCCTAGCTCTTCTCCAAATGGATTTCTTCTTATTTGAACTATGCCTTTGACCTTGAAATGTTCTCCCACAATCCTTCCTACCTATAGTGCTCCCTCTCATTGTCCATCTTAGCAGCCTGTTTGTGTCCCTTAAAACATTTGGCATAATCTGCAATTACTGCATTATTTATTTGGATGTTTGCTTAATGTCTAAAGTGCCAGGTTATTGTAAGCTCCACAAGAATAGGAGAAATATACATGCTTTGTTGATCACTATTTCCAAGTACCTGGAAAGTTGTACCTAGAATACAGAGAATGAATTAATGTATTCCAGAGCTGGCTAGGTGTGCTTGGGGGCTGGCCTAGGCTGGAACAGATTACAGCTGAGGCTACAATGAGCCAAGAAGCAACAGAGACCACTCTCATAGGTAGAATACTTTGAAACAAAATAACCCAGAGCACCAGGACATATGTTAGACAAATACTCTTGATTTTGACCAGAGGACTGGTCAAGAATTTCTTTCTTCATTTAGAAAAAACAAGACAAATTTAACCATCTTGATGCATTTGGTCAGAAATCCAGCAATTGATGGCTTGAATGACCCAATGTCACTAGACTTTTAAAACTTAAAATGATTTTCAGATAAAAATATTTTAGAATTTTTTTCATGATATGTATTTCTTCCACTGCTTAGCGCCTCCCTAACAATTTTGTTTCTTCAATAAATTTCAAAGCACCTAGACATTTGATATCTGATCTTGTTAAGTTTTATAGAAGTATCCATAATGTCCTATGTTTTGAAAATTTTCTAAGAATTCTGTTATGCTGGTATTAACCAGGCACTAGGGAATCAAGACATCAATCACCCAGGGACAGCATTTTGGTGGAGGCATACAATATCAAGAATTCCAAATAGAACCACAGGACTCTTTTATAATAACCAAACAAAAGATTACTGCTAATGTCTCACCCACAACATTCAATATCATTTTATGAACTTTCAAATTTATGAAAAATAAACTTACTATGTAGCCGGCGCCATGGCTCAACAGGCTAATCCTCTGCCTAGCAGTGCCAGCACACGGGGTTCTAGTCCCGGTTGGGGCGCCGGATTCTGTCCCGGTTGCCCCTCTTCCAGGCCAGCTCTCTGCTGTGGCCTGGGAGTGCAGTGGAGGATGGCCCAAGTGCTTGGGCCCTGCACCCCATGGGAGACCAGGAGAAGCACCTGGCTCCTGCCTTCGGAACAGCGCGGTGCGCCGGCCGCAGAGTGCTGGCCGCAGTGGCCATTGGAGGGTGAACCAACGGCAAAGGAAGAACTTTCTCTCTGTCTCTCTCTCACTGTCCACTCTGCCTGTCAAAAATAAATAAATAAAGAAATAAAATAAACTTACTATGAATCCTCATGCATAGTATGTTTAGGTAATTTGAGGTATTGAGGAAAATAGTTGAAGTGCATTTTATCAAGAAAAGAGAAGGAACAGAGGCTGGCATTATGGCATCCAATATGATTCTGGTTCAAGTACTGGCTGCTCCACTTCCGATCCAGCTCCCTGCTAATGTGCCTGGGAAAGCAGTGGAAGATGAAGCAAGTTCTTGGGCCCCTGTACTTACATGGGAGAACTGGAAAGGAGCTCTTGGCTCCTGGCTTCAGACTAGCCCAGCTCTGGCCATTGCAGCAATTTGGGGAGTGAACCAGTGAATAGAATCAGTCTCTCTCTCTCTCTCTCTCTCTCTCTCTTTCTCTCTCACTCTCCCTCCCTCCCTCCCTTCCTCCTTTCCCGCTTCTCTCTCTCTCTGCAACTCTGGCTTTCAAATAAATAATTAAATCTTTAAAAAAGAAAGAAAAAGAAGGAACAAAAATTTGAACACTTAACAAATTTTTTTCCCTGTCCATCCAAAAACACACTAGGTAAGATTTTGAATATGGAATAATGTTTTAGCCAGAGAACTAAATTTAAATTAAATGTCTTCCTTCTTGGTTTGTTTTCTTAATGATTCTGTGGAAGACTGACCAATGGTAAAATATTTATTCCATAACTTTTAGTTCTGTATCCAGTTTGTTGTATGTGAGTCTCAACACTTTAACGCATCAGCCAGTGTGACCTGTTAGTTGTTTGAGAAGCACCTGCAATGCCCTATGTCATATTACTACTGCCCACTGCTATTTTAGTGGAGTATTTCTTCCTTCCCTCTCACCAGAATGGGATTTCTGGATTGTTCAAGCACAGAATCTCAGCTAACAGCAGCATGCTGTGGATCAAACAATTCGTTGGAAGGCTGTGATAATTGGACACATGTCACCAGTGGCAAATCATTCAAAAGAACCCTTAGTAGGCACACAGTTTGCTCACATTCACCACATGCAGTTGATTTATGAGTTTTGTACCCCAAATGTAAAGATGGGGAATGAAAAGAAGGAAGAAGTCATGTTGTATGTAATCCTCTACCCAAGTACCACCCAAACCTCCACCACCTCTTGGAAATTGATTCCATACCTTAAAACTGTATTCTTAATTTTTGTTAATAACAAAATTTGACTCTGGGTCATTACAGCTATCAAGCTTTGCATGTTGTTCATTTATTTAATCTCCTGTGACTTAACAAGGATTTTAGATTTAAAACCTAAGCTTGTTGGAAGTAAAAATGAGTATTTTGAAATAATCCTATAGTGAATATTTTCCTATGCTATTTCACCATCATTTATGAAATGTGTATATCTACTTACTAAAGAACAAATGAATAGAATGTTTTTGTATCTTATGCCATCCCTCTGGAGATACACATCATTGGCTGATGTTTGAGTCATGCAAACATTAAAAATCTTGGTCTAGCAAAGACTTCAAAACTTCTAGAGACAGGTACTATTCTACATGTGGCTGTTGATACAGAGAATTTTTATCCTGCTTTGCAGCTTAAGGGTGGTGATCGATTGTGCCTGTTGTACTCACACAGCTCCCATTGGCCATCATTGATGATGGGCAGCATATGTTTCTGAAAGGTTCTGCTGCAAGATAGTGTGTGCTTTAATCACAGAATAGAGTGGTATCCATTCATAAAGGAATCCTTGCGCATCTTTCCCTCCACATTGAATGACAGCCATTAAGCAATTCCAGGGAGAATAATAATGACTTTTTATGTTCTTCACTGTATATTTAATTAAATATTAAATATTGTTCCCTCTCTAGGTTTAACAAGATTCACTTTGTTATTAAAGAAACTAAACTGTTTCATAGGTCAAATATAACTTATTTACTCTATGATTCCCTTAATTTACCACTAATGTGAACTGAATGCACTCCTGTATCTATTTTGCAATGATTTTCTGGTCACCCCCTAAAAGTACTTCTCTCACTTCTTTGCCAGGTTTTTGACTAAGAGGATTGTTATGTGTACTCAGTATAATGTAGAAATAGTTTCGATTATCTTTAATATTGTTAAAGTTGGAAGAAATGGAAAACCCACCCACTGGCTTTATATCTGAAATAGAATGTAACACTTATTAAGAGGAAATATGACTCTGCTTAAAAGTTAAACAATAGAGGTTAAGCACTGTATGACTTTCAATGGGTGTAGAAAACCCAAAATAATGAACACCAGCTTTAGGATTAAATGAAAATAATAATATTACTTTTTTTTTTTTTGACAGGCAGAGTTAGACAGTGAGAGAGACAGAGAGAAAGGTCTTCCTTCCATTGTTTCACCCCCCAGATGGCTGCTATAGCCGGCGCACTGCGCCGATCCGAAGCCAGGAGTCAGGTTCCTTCTGGTCTCCTACGCGGGTGCAGGGCCCAAGCACTTGGGCCATCCTCCACTGCCTTCCCGGGCCACAGCAGAGAGCTGGACTGGAAGAGGAGCAACCAGGACTAGAACCCCGAGTACCGGTGCCAAGGGAGGAGGATTAGCCTAGTGAGCCGCCGCGACACCAGCCCAATATTACTTATTTCACATTTATTTGACACTGGACCAGAATCTCCACTACATTTACATTTTAACTGTTCACAGGAATGTAGGCCTGCTCTCAGTTTTTTCAGTAGGCTGAAAACATTCTTCTTACCATAAAAATAAATAATAGAAATATTATTCCTTGAATATTCACTTAAATACTGGAAAAAAATGACTAAATCCAAACTTCCATATCCAACAAATGATGTAACTATGGTTCTACTTCCTTCCTCTTGGAAGAAAAGAGTTACACAAAAGAAATCTTTTTAAGAAAGCATGGAAGGCAATTGGTCTTTCCCCCAAGTGAGTTGCATGAAGCTTTAATCAACAGATAAGGGCTTCTTCAGTTGCCCAAATTTCATCATTTTTGTGCCTTTTTCTAAATATATGTTGTTAACCAGCTTGAAAGCAAAATTGAAGTTCTGAAAACTGGAATATTCGGAAAACTAGTATCAATTGGGTTCTGTTTACATTTAACCCCTACAAATAGCCAGGGTACTAGATATCATGTAAAAACTTGCTCAGGCAGTTTGCTGAGCTCTTACTCACCAACACCGTTGCTTTCTCTCTTGCTTTATCTGTTAGGTCTATGAGGGAACATGGAGAAAGGAATCCTTGGTTTCCCTCAGAAAGACTTTAAAGGCAAGTTCTTTTATAAATCAATTAATTTATTTGAGAAGCAGACAGAGATATCTTCCATCCACGGGTTCACTCCTCAGATGCCCTCAACAGCTGAAGCTGGACCAGGCTGAAGCTAGGATCCAGGAACTCCAACCAGGTCTGCCATGTGGGTGGCAGGGAGCCAAGTACTTGAGGCCTCACCTGCTGCCTCCCAGGGTGTGCATTAGCAGGTGAGGGCCTACTGTGCTCTCAAATCTATGTTCAACTTAATATTAAATAAATACCTCTGAGTTGACAACTGTCACCAACTCTAGCTTTCAAAAGTTTTAAAGATGTTGAAGCAAATATTATTAAATCTAAAATTTTTCATAACCATGTGCCACTTTACTTCTTGTTGACAACTAATAAAAGAGGAAGACTTTTTAAGCTGAATGGAAACAGGAAATGCTAGAAATCTTAAGAGAAAGAATTGACTGGTTCACTATTAAGACAAACAATTTCTAGGCCCAGAGAGTCTAAATAAGCATTTGGCAAGCGGGGAGAAGCTTGTGGGTTCCATGGCACATAATTACTATGGATTATCCAGCTATTTATAATTACAATTTCTTGGCAGATTATTACATTTTTGTAAGGCTTTGTAGAAAGCTAAATGAATTTTTTTTTCTTTGAAAGGACAAAAGGTGGACCTTAGGATAATAAAAAGGAATAATTCTCTGCAGGAAAAAAATGCTAGCATAAAAGGGAATAAGAATAAAGGAGGAAACTAGTATATGGCAACCACCTTCCCTGGACCAGGGCACAAAGGCCCTCAGGCTACATACACTGTGTGTGTGATCAATACTCCAATACTCGCAGTAATACAGTGACGCAGGTGTTGCTGCTATCTTTATCTTGGAGATGAGGCAAAATAACTTACCCAAGGTAATACCAACAGCATGGAGGGAGCTGGACTTTACACCCAAGGCTGGCAGCCTAGAATTTACAATCCCACCCCTGGGTGGTCCTCTGTGGTGAGTTCTTTCCAGTTATACTGAACTTCAGCTGAAATAGAAGCCAACAATTCTCAAGGAATGTTATTATGGCACAGCAGATGAAGCTGCCACCTGCAATGCTGACACCTCATATCGGTGCTGGTTCAAGTCCCAGCTGCTCCACCTCTGATCAAACTCCCTGCTAACACTCCCAGAAAGTAGGCAGAAGATGATCCAAGAACTTGGGCCACTGCTACAAAGGTGAAATGTGAATGGAGTTCCTGGCAGCCCTGGCCATTGCGGTTATTTGGGGAGTGAATCAGTGGATGAAATAATCTCTTTCTCTCTCTTTCTCTCTGTCTCTGTCTCTTTCTCTCTCTCTCAATGCCTTGCAAATAAATTAAAAAAAAAAAAAAGGTGGGGAGGGATCTCAGCCTTAGAAAGCTAATGACAGTAGCCACAAAACAAATCAACAAAGGAGGAAAGTAAAGGAGATAGGAGGGAGAAGATAAAGAGAAAGGCAGGCAGGAGAATGGGGGAGGAAGGGAAGGAAAGAAGATTGGTCACCAAACTGCCACTTCACTCTTATTATTACCAGATACAATCTGTATTCACTGTGTTCTTTTAAATTTCCTAAGAGCTGGTATGATTTTAATGAAGTAAGCCATACTTTAGCATGGTCAACCTAAACTTTTCAGCATTATAAGCGGGCTTCAAATGTTCATGGAAAATGCTCATTATCTTTTAATTCCATTTTTCCATGAACTTTTTGAACTCCCCTCATATTCTTATGAATTTTTGTTTCAGGAAATGTAACATCATTAAAACAAACAAACAAACAAAAAAAAAACTCTCCCATTTGAGTGTTTAATGGAGGTCGGTAGACATATTCTAATTTTGCTGTATCTTCTGTAGTGGTTTTGTTGATTCTTATTGTTTAAAATAATAGAAAGATTTAATTTTTTGCATCATTCCATGGCACAAGAGTCTGCAAGGGGAAGTAAGCATGTGTGACACAGCTGATTGAGACACACACAGCACCCAAATAGCTCTCATGTTCATGTTGGAATATATGCGGCCTTTGAATTTCCAGATAGCAGCTTCTCCAGGAATATCTAGTTCAAAATCATATTAAGAGTTGTGAGACTTAAATATGCTCAACGTGTATCTAATATTATTTTATTTAGAGTTTACTGACAATAATATTCAGCCTTGCCTTAAACTAGAGGTGTGACCTCTGGACAGATATTCAACAGCTCTGTGTTTTTCTTCCCTCATTTGTAGGATGGACCTAGTAATATATCCTTTCTCATGTTTATGGAGGATATAGGGCTTAGCCATTTTACTGAGATTTATTAAAACAGTACAAATCTATTTGGGCTAACAACAGTACTTGCAAACTTTAATATTACCCAAGCTGGAATTTTGGGTAAGAATTAACATCCCTTACAGATGAAATTGGAGAGCACTTTTTATGGTGATGTCTTTCTCAGATATGACAAATTTTCATTATGATTACCCTTAAAATAATCATGTATTTATACATAGGTCATATAATACTTTGTGAAAAGTAGACTTCAAACAAATATCTTGAATTCCATCCAAGGAAACAGATTCCAATATAATTTGGTTTTGCTGGGGACAGTGGTACTTTATTAATCAATGTATAAAGACTTCAAAATTCTAGCAACTGGAAACTTCGTACATAGTTCCCTCTGCATGGAATAACTTTTTCCTCTTAGATGATGAGCAAACTGCTCCTAAATCTTCAGGTTTACTTGAAGAACACAGCACTACATTGAAGAAGCTGAGAAAGCCACTCATTCTTAAACAATATATAAAAGAGGCACCTGCTGAAAACGTGTGTTTCTTCTGGAGTATGATGATCTCTCCTAAGAAAGCACAGTGAATCAGTTTAAAAATCATCACACACCTTTATGCAATTTGCCCAAGTGCAACAGATTCCTTACTGCTGGGTATTTCTTGAAAGTGATTTTAAATAATCACAGCATATAATCTTTTTGTGTGAAAGCAAATCAAGTTAGTTTAGAGATAATTAAATGTTAGGAAAGGTACCTTTTTGAAGAGCCACTAAGAGATGAGTTATTCATTTTATTTTATTTTTAAAAGTTCATTCATTGAGAGAAAGGAGGAGAGACATGATTACTTTCATAATTAATGTCTTAAAGGTACAAACATATTTAAAAAAAAACTACCCTGGTGCTGCTTGGAAGAAAGTACCAGAAACATTCCACTCTGGACAGCATTATGATAGTATCTTCAGATAATAATCCTGCCCATCCTCCAAATTTATTATACATACACATTAGAACATGCAGGTCAACAGTAAGTTGGATGCATCCTGACGAACTTGGCTTCATCTTACTCCAACCATCATTCTCTACTTCATCCACTGCCAAACTTCTTAGAAAGAGCACACATGGGTATATCTACAGCTATTCACACCCAGAGCCTCACTCCCTTCTTTCTTCACGTTGCAATCTGGCTTCGCCCTCAGGTTCCCAGGAAATGGTTCATCCCTCAGTCTCTACGCCTGTCGGACTGGGTCAGTGGGTCAGCTCTTCCCCACCATCTTCCCCAGCCACTGATTCTCTTCAGTGCTTGACTCCACTCCTTTCTGAAACATCGCGCACATTGGGCTTCCAAGGCACAGTGCAGCTTGGTTTTCTTCTCCTGTCTCTGACTTTGTTTTCTGTTACATGCTCATTCCTTTCTCTCACCCCAAAACCACGGGGCTCTCCCAGCATCCTCTCCTTGGAAGCATTTTCTCCACTCTCTCCTTGGATAGTTCATCTATCTTCACTAACTGGGTTATTACTTTTATATCAATGCCACCCACATCCACAGCCCCAGTCTCAGCCGTTCCCTTCAGATTTCAATTAGTTGCATGATAGCTTTTCTATACATAGCACACACCTGTCCCTCAAAAACTAATTTGTCCAGTGAACATATTCACCTTATCCACAAAGCTAGCCCTTCTTGTTTCTCTGAATGTTTATTGAGGGCACCATTCACCCTTCGTCACTGAAGCTCAAATCCTCTGTCATGTTTCCTTTGCAAAGTGCTCCTGTCCACTGCTTATGTGCAGGCTTCAGCATCTTGACAGCCCTGCCCACCTGTCGGAATACCTATTTTTTCACCACATGTAAGACTCAGATTCAAATGTTCTTGAAGCACGACTTTCTGATCATGCAGTCTTTCAATCTCCCTCGACTCCCACATTACAGCATGAAGTTACTGCCCGTACAGTAACAACGAGAACAAAACTTGTGCAATATGGTAGGGTGCAGGTTTCACAAACCACAAACTTGATATGTAAAAATATAACATTCTCTGAAAAGAAATTTAATTTCTTTTTTTTTTTTTTTTGACAGGCAGAGTACACAGTGAGAGAGAGACAGAGAGAAAGGTCTTCCTTTTCCGTTGGTTCACCCCCCCAACGGCCGTTGTGGCCGTGCACCCCGCTGATCCGAAGCCAGGAGCCAGGTGCTTCTCCTGGTCTCCCATGCGGGTACAGGGCCCAAGCACTTGGGCCATCCTCCACTGCCTTCCCCGGGCCATAGCAGAGAGCTGGCCTGGAAGAGGGGCAACCGGGACAGAATCTGGCGCCCCGACCGGGACCAGAACCCAGTGTGCCGGTGCTGCAGGCGGAGGATTAGCCTAGTGAGCCACGGCGCCGGCCAAGAAATTTAATTTCTAGTTAAACATAGATTCCTTCAGGAAGTCAGAGGACAGGAAACTTCTAGATGCTTTCACATTTAGTGTTGGGGCCATAGGACACTTGATGGGGTTGTCTGGGAGGCTAATTCTCTGGTACTCCATGGTGTCATTTCTCCAGCTTTCACCAGTTGCTGGCTCAACTTGCCTACCTACAGAGCTGCATTCAGAAGAGTGAAGGCGAGGGCTTCTCTGGGCTCCCAAACTCTTTGTGCCTCTGCAGACAGAGACCCTGGATTTCAAGGGTGCTTCTCAGGGACATGTCCCAGCACACTCAGCTCTCTTTCTCCCTTGCTACTTTCTCCTTTTGTTCAGCAATCCGGAAAATTGCAATATCTTAGTGCTCATTGTAACAGATTAGTTTCTAGAAACTTGAGAGAGAGGGAGAGAAGGGGGAGAATGATCCCAACCACAGGTTCAATTCCCAAATGCCTACAACAGTGAGAGCAGAGGCAGGCTAAGGCAGGAGCTGGGAACTCCATCAGGATTTCCCATATGGGTGGAAGGGACCCCAGTAATAAAGCCATTTGAGCCATCATCTGTGCCTCTCAGGGTACACAAAGCAAGAGGCTGGAACCTTGAGCAGAGCTAAGACTCAACCCCAGGTACCTACATATGGGAATCTCAAGCCACTACACGCCCACCCTAGATTTTATTTTCTTACTTGCATTGTATGACAACTTCACGTTCTATGACAGAACAGAAAATACCAGATGCTCCCTATGTGCAAGGCAAACAGGGGTGGCAGGAAAAAGGAGGAAAGAAGCACAGGTTAACAGTACAAAAACATCTTGTCATCACATTGCAGTAGCTGGAGCACTGGCCAGCTGCCCCTCAGGGAGGACAACTGCCAAGCAGCAGTGCAGCACTTCCTCATCACTACTCTTTGGAAGGAACTGCCCAACTGTACTGTTCTTTGTTTGTTTGTCTTTAAACATTTAGACATTGTATTCAGCGACTGTACTTTCTTTCTGAGTTTTCCAAAATTCTTGATGGAAAGAATCATTTAAGATAACTTTGAGGAGTCTTCAAAAAGGTCACGGATAATGCATTTTATAAAAAAAAAAAAAAACCTGGGCATCAATTTTAAAAATTTTTGAAAGAAAATAAACTTATTTTTCATTCTGTTTTCTATTAACTTTATGAAGTTTCTATGCGTATGGTCTATAAGTTTGGCTTATACAAAATTTAAAATCTCTTAAAATGTTTTTACTGTGGCTTTTTTGCTTCTCTAGATAAGTATAATAACTTCACGCCACCAGGGACTTGTATAGAATTTAATGGAATGGAGATTGCAAGTATGGACAGAGGATAGGGGTGGGGAACCAGTGAGAGTTAATATGAACTAAACAGCTGCTATGTGCTGGTCAATTTGACACACAAACAACATTTAATGCTCATAGAGAAGGAACTGAGTTGTTATTATTCCCATTCTAAGAGGCAACTGATGGATCCAAGGAAGGAACTTGCACCCTTCTCACTAGAAAGCCATACTAATAAAGGGATCATTGCTAGAAAATAACTTACTCTCGATGTATTTAAGCCTCCGTGGTATGTTTCCTGCCAAAGAATGGATAGAAGCCAACAAGGAAACCAAAGTACAAAAATATAAGAAGCCGCCATTCTTTGCTTCTAAATAATCATCTTTTTGCCACAGTATTCTTACTTCTGGGGTAGTAAAATTAAGTAGATATAAGTCAAACATGGCAGGTTGATCATAAAGCTATCAATCCTTCTATTCTTTGCAAAGCTTCTAGTCACCATTATCATAGATGCTCCCTTTCCAAGGGTTGAATACATCTCTGTGATAGAAATAATATAAATAATCAATATTTTACTTCAAATTTCTCTAGTCCTTTCAAGCTGAACCAAAGAAGTGTCCAATAAGGTTCATTACATTGGTTCTTTCCATTGTCTCCATAAACACATCAAGCAGTGACATTCTTTCTAAAACAAATCAGTGTGACAAGATATACTTGCTGTTATAAAGATTAAAAAAAAAAGAGTTTGCACCTTTCAGATGTTTGTGAGCTGTTGTCATGATCTTCTCTCCTTTTATATATATCTCATTCCTTTCATCCTCGCTAATAAATCAGTCCTTTCAGTCTGTTAATGTTTTTCCTTGCTTTTCTCTGAACTCTATCCAATTTATACATGTTTAGCAATGAGCAAACCAAAATTAAATGTAATATTCCAACTGTAATTTTTTAATATCCCAAATGTAGTACTGTAAAAGCTATTGATTTCCTGTAAAACACTTTTTAAAAATTAGAAAACAAAACCAAAGGAAACAGTGAGAAAGAGATAATGGTGGCTTTTATGATTGTGGTGGTTCCAAGACATATTTAGAGAAATTTCCCTCTTTTTCCATGCTATTTATGAGGCTTTATTTTTATTTTATTTATGTAAGTGGTATTACTTATAACTAACTGTGAAGTTCCCCTTTTTTCCAGAGTTAGTGGGTTTTTGTTTTTGTTGTTTTTTTCTTGTGAAACTCTCCTATTATTTCCCTAGTCCTATTCTAGGGCCAGGTCCTGCTAGAATTGGACTAATTCCTTAAGTAATTCTCACCTGCCTGTTCTACCAAATCAGCAAATGTCATTCACTCCAGACTGTCCAATGTAGGAGGCAACTCACCTCAAGTCAATTTGCTGCTTCTTGGACCCCTGCTGCCACGTTTCACTGAAAGAATATGAACCACATCTCTTGGGGCACTAGCTGTCTGGCCTATGAATCTATTTGCTATGGGGAGCTGCCCTGAGCTTCTCTTGTCTTTGTTGGCTCACTCTGTTGTCAGCCTCATCCTTCCTCTATTGCACTTTAAAAAATTATCTATGTATTATAAAGGCAGACAGACACAGAAGGACAGACTGAGAGTACCCATCCACTTGTTTACTCCCCAGATATCCACAACAGCTGGGACTGTGGCCAGGCCAGTCAATCCAAGTCTCCTACAAGGGCAATAAGGACCCAAATACAAGAGGCATCACTGCTGCCTCTCAAGGTCTGACTGCATCAGAAGCTGAAGTCAGGGGCCAGAGCTGGGCAGTAAAACCCAGGTAAGCTGATGCTAGAGTCTTAACCATCTTAATTCCTAGTCCAAGCATCCACCACTATCATGCTTTCATAGAGTGGGTCAACAGTCATAAGTTTCAAGATATGACAGCCATTAATTCAAGGTTTACTTAATGTAAATGTTGGCCTTTGTTTTAAAGATAATCTGGTTAGCCTAGTGGTTAAGCTGCTGCTTGGGACATTGGCATTCCATATCCGAGTGCTTGGGTTTCAGCCCCAGCTCTGCTCCCAATTCCTGTGAATGCACACCCTAAGAAGCAGTAATAGATGATGGTTCAGATAGTTCTGTCTCTGCCACTCATACAGAAGACCTTGTGTGAATTCCTGGCTCCTGACTGTGGCCTGGCCCATCCCCTGCTGTGAGGCATTTGGAGAATGAACAACAAGATAGGATTCTCTCTCTCTCTCTCTCTCTGTTATTATTTTTTTAGAAAAGATAATTTGCCTTTAATTTTGGAATTTATTTGAAATAATAATACTGAAACCTGAGAAAGAAAATTTTTTTTCAATAATAACCTGAATGTTTTTTAGTTAAGGTAGAAGACTGACAGAATATAAAACTGGAACCAAGCCGCCTGCATTCGAATCCTAGTTCCACTGTCTGTGTAGTGAGATACTTAGTTGCTCTGTGCTTCAGTGTTCAGATCTATAAAATGGGAGTAGATAAGTGAGATTAAATGAAAATTGAAATGTGAAACACTATGACTTTGTTAATGAGAAGTTAGAAGCACCTCTGCAGAACTGGAAGTCATTGAGCTGAAAGATAAGGGAGGATACCAAATTCCTACAAATCCCAACACAATGGGTCTCTGCCTTCAAGGAGTTGATTTCTCATTGGAGACTCAAAGCATGTACACACCAAAGGAAAAGAATAGCCATAAAGCAATAGCTATGTGTTTTTTAGATGCATGTTCATTCTGTATAAACACTGAACCTCCTTTCTCTCTGTCTCTCTCTCTCACTGTCTAACTCTGGCTGTCAAATAAAAAAAAAAATTAACCTATTTATCACTAGAACTTGCAAGCCATGAAATATCAAATTTAGATTATTCTTCTTACCCTGACAGTCAGTGATGGCTACATCTATCCTTAAATTGAGTAGTTAATTGTATGCATTTACTCCAGTTTTTCATAGGTTCTATAGCATTTGGGAGCTGATACTTAGCAGAATGAGACATGTAATATTAAAGGTAATATTAAAATTCTAAAAATATCCAAGGGTTTAGACTGAGCTATTTATCATCTATCTATCTATCTATGTATCTACCTACATACCTATCTATTCATTATGTCAGGTATTCCTTATGTTTTAAAAGGAGAGTCATATGAATCAAAATTCTGAAAGACTATACATCATGGTTGTTAAAATATTTTGTTTACCAGTACTCTGGCCTCAGAATCAGCCCTTAAGGCATTCAGATCTGGCTAAAAAACCCATGAGAGCATTTCAGGCATGGAAGACCAAAGCACTGTGGCAAAAAATGGTCTGCATGAAAGATCTCTGTGAGTGAGGTCCCCGTGGAAAAAAGGGGCCAGCAGAGAAGGAGGTACCTTGCTCTGAATGGAGGAGATAACTTCCACTTTGATTATGGCCCTGTTTAAATAGTGTCAGAGTTTGTAGACTCAAAAGGCTTCCATAGCCTTGTCAGCTCATGACAAGAGCCTCAGGTGACCACTGTCGTCATAAACAAGAGTGTCAATTGTTAAATCAATGACAGGAGTCACTGTGCACTTGCTCCCCATGTGGGGCCTCTGTTCTTAATGAGTTGTACTATGTGAATTAATGGTAAAACTAGTCTTCAAACAGTGCTTTATACTTTGTGTGTTCTTGTGGGTGCAAACTGTTGAATTCTTCACTAAGTATAGAGTTGATCTTCTGTATGTAAAGATAATTAAAATGAATCTTTTAAAAAATGAATCTTAATGAAGAATGGGATGGGAGTAGGGGTGGGGGGGCAGGTATGGGTGGAAGAACCGCTATATTCCAAAAGCTGTACCTATGAAATTTATATTGATTAAATAAAAGATTTCTTAAAAAATATTTTGTTGACATCGCTACATCTCTCTGTAAGAAAGTAGCTTTCTACAATCACCGCTTCCTATGAGATTCATTAGATACTTTAAAGTAAAGGAATATGAGTCTCCAGTATAGTTCCAATTGGAAATAGACAAAAAAACAAATAAGCAAAAACATTAAGAGTATTTCAGTCTGGCTAGGGCTTATGAAGCTATGAGATCAAAGCAAAACATAGTTGGCTTTCAAAGTCTGCTGAGTATTGTGAATTAAGCCACAATTTTACAGGAAAGCGCCCGTGATCTGTAAGACTGTAAATATATGTCTGCCAATGATCTGTGCGAGGCTGACTTCTGCCTTTGCAGGCAATCTTTTCTGAGTCCAACCTCATTACCTCCCTCAGTGTGCAGAGAGGACAGGGCATCACCTGGGGATATCTGTCAGAGACTGTGAGGAGCAGTTTGACCTTGACCAATTGTTTTACCTTTCCTGCCCTCCAGCTCTGTTTTGTCAATCTCTTTTATCCAGCTTTCACTCTATGCCAGCTCAAAGCCTTTCTTTACAGAGCAGAGTATAAATAAACACTTTAAAAGGAGAAAGTGACTCAACCCAAAACTTTCTGATTCCAAATCTCAAGGTCATGAAAATATATTATTGTTCATTTGAAATTGATTTAATAGCTCAATGATTTTATAATGGATGCGTTTTAACTTAATGGTTAAATGGAGATATTCTGATTCTTATGTATTGACATTTAAAAGCAGTAAGAAACATCATTTTATCCATTTTTTTCATACACAGGATATATTTATAGGATATTAGGACAAGCTTGAAAAAGAAAATGTTTGGGGTTTTTCAGACACTTTCACAGGAGTGTTTTACTGTATTTCAAGAGATTTACAAAGTAAGTCCAAATAGGTTGTATTTTATTTTGATAACATTTCCAAGTTGCAGGAAAACTACTGGGAGGCAGAGTCAGGAGACATTGAAGTTGCCCATGAATATGTCAGCTCTATGTATTTTAAAATTCTTGTCTTTAATGAAGCCTGTGTTCATATGAATAATAGCAGAATTTGGAAAATTGTATGTTACCAATAAAGATATGACAACTTTTAATCAGGGAAAAATTAATAGCTAACTGGATATATACGTGGTCATAAACTAAGTTTACAGTTTCTTTTAACTTTAGACATTACATTTTTCATTTGATAATCTGAAGTATTATTTCTGTTATCAGTTAAAATAAACTCAGTCCACTGAGTGGGGGGATATATATATACATATACACACATATATATGTATACACACACGCACGCACACACACACATATATACACATAAATACATATATATGTATATATATATATATATATATATATATATATAAGAAAAAACATCCATTTGAGTTATTCTGATGCTTTGGTACAGAGGTTTATCTAAACTTACCTGGTAAAGGAGGGTTAACACCTATTGAGTTAATTGGGAATTATTTATTCAACACCATAAAAACCATTTAATAATGACACAAAAGCTTCCTTGGTAGGCAACATTAGTAAATACAGAGGTATAAAGATCCCTTTGTTTGAATTTTAATTAAAAAAAAACCCTTGTATGTAGGGATTTCAATTTTTTGTGTGTCAAAATAAAGTTATCTTTTCATTCCATTTTCCCATGAAATGTCTGATGTACCCTCACATGCATATTCATTCATATATGCAGTTTGAATTTTTATCAATTATATTCATATTTCAAAAAACATTTATTACTCTCGGCTGGCGCCACGGCTCACTAGGCTAATCCTCTGCCTTGCGGCGCCGGCACACCAGGTTCTAGTCCCGGTCGGGGCACCGATCCTGTCCCGGTTGCCCCTCTTCCAGGCCAGCTCTCTGCTGTGGCCAGGGTGCGCAGTGGAGGATGGCCCAAGTGCTTGGGCCCTGCACCCCATGGGAGACCAGGAGAAGCACCTGGCTCCTGCCATCGGATCAGCGCAGTGCGCCGGCCGCAGCGCACCTACCGCGGCGGCCAAAGGAGGGTGAACCAACGGCAAAAAAGGAAGACCTTTCTCTCTGTTTCTCTCTCACTGTCTTCTCTGCCTGTCAAAAATTCAAAAAAAACCAAAAAACAAAAAACATTTATTACTCTTGCTTCAGTAGAATATCTTATAAGTATATACACAAATTTTTGTTGTATTTTAATATAGTTTTAATTTTAATTATGAGCCATTATGAATTTATAAAATTAAATCCAAGTTAAGGTTGTTTTTTTTTTTTTTTTTTTGACAGGCAGAGTGGACAGTGAGAGAGAGAGAGACAGAGAGAAAGGTCTTCCTTTTTGCTGTTGGTTCACCCTCCAATGGCCGCTGCGGCCAGCGCATCTCGCTGATCCGAAGCCAGGAGCCAGGTGCTTCTCCTGGTCTCCCATGGGGTGCAGGGCCCAAGGACTTGGGCCATCCTCCACTGCCTTCCTGGGCCATAGCAGAGAGCTGGCCTGGAAGAGGGGCAACCAAGATAGAATCCAGCACCCCAACCGGGACTAGAACCCGGTGTGCTGACGCCACAACAAGTTAAGGTTTTTAATCTAAGCTTGATTTTCTCTTTTCCTGTAAAAGTGAGACATCTGCAGAATTTGCCACCTCAAAGTGTCTATCTTTATGAGTCTTATTTCTAAAACATTATATAGGAACATGTTTTAGCTAATAAAATCATATATTAAGTAAAATATTTAAGAAAATACAGCATTTCAATCTATTGGAAGGGGAAGACTACTTTTGCAATACAAAGATGTCACTAACTTTTTAAGAATAATAAATGTAAAAAAAGTCATTTTGGATTTTCTTAAAGTGGAAGAGAAAGTTTAAATATTCAGCGGGTAATGCGGTGAGCTGGTAGGTAGGGTTTATTTGAGCAGCTTCCTCAGCATATTGAAACTCTGGCCAATAAGAAATGATCCCTGCTGCTGTGGTGTCTGGAACGCACGCCAGGAATGAGGGCTCAGCATACACGGAGAAGCTGAGCCAGGTAAGGCTCCAGAGCCGAGTTTGGCTCTTGCAGATTTAAAATCAATAGACTTTTGAAGGGTAACTGAAACTGATGGGTTCTAGTAAGTACTTTCGAACATTAAAACAACACAAAGCTATTTGAATTTCACAGCAGATCCCACACAGATTAAGGCATCTACTTCAAATTGTTAAAGGATGCAGACAATACAGCTATTATTTTCAGTAAGTTTGGCAAACAGATCTTACGCTGTGACCCCTTTCAACAATTCCAGGACTCCCCATCTTTCTAGAATATGATACTTAAAAATTAGACAAAACATGCTGAAAAAGCGGAGGGTGAACTATTCTGTCTTGGTTGTATTCCAAAGAAATCCTTTTTCCATAAAGATGTGAATTCTGTGGCTCTTCCTCTTCCTTGTAGAGGGGCAGGGGTTTCCTCCGCTCTTTTGCCATCCTCTTGGCTGTGCTTTGGTTTCATGACCTCTGAGTTAATCCTTCTTTTTTTCCTATTAGCAAGTGTAAGCAGCCTGACTTCAAACAGACTGCAATAGGTCACAAGGTTTAATGGGCACAGAGATAATCATCTAAATTACATTTCTAGGCCTGATGGGCTGGACAGACTTACAGGGTGACTTTACCAGCCTTCGAGGTTGGTGGGTCTCGGAGGGTAGCTGCCTTTGCCTTCCTCCCTGAGGGGCTGGGTCACATTGACTGATTAGTGAAGGCAGCTGCATTAACTTTCTTCTCCCACAAAGCGCGTCGTGTCCCGAAAGGACATGAAAGTCAAATGCGGCCACAGCTCAAACACTAGACGGACCCTTTTCATCTCTGTGGAATTATCTGCCCTCTGCTTGTGGATCATGATCCTCAGCACAACAGTTGTTGCTGGTTTTCACGATCTGTTAACACTTAGGAATTTTTACATTAAAGAACTTTCTCCTACATTTATTTTTTATAGCATCTAGGATAACACCATCCCTTATTGTATATTTTTATGGCTACATGATTATTAACTTTAAAAGAAATGAGAAACATGGAATGGCTCTAAAGATAAAAAAGCCAAAATAATTTTACCTCTTAAAATTCAAAGATAAACATCCTTTTGGAACTGGCAGCAGGAATATCATCATGAGTTGTTTTCACAATTCAGGCTCATGCAATTTGTTACATATTTCCGTTTATTATCAAAGAAAACAGCAACTCTCCTCCACAGAGAGGGATGTTAGAATGCATACTTAATCAAAATCCCCAAAAAGAATAAACTGAAATCATTTAAAATTAATCAATATATCTGACATATAAATGAAAGTAATATAATGCCTATTTTCTGTATGATACTTAATTTATAAAAGGTTTTTATATCCACTATTATTTTATTTTTTGTTTTTTAAATATTTATTATTTATTTGAATGACAGAGTTACAGAAAGAGAGAGAAGGAAAAACATAGAGCTAGAGAGACCAATCTTCTATCTGCTGGTTCATTCTCCAAATGGCTGCAACGACCAGGGTGGGCCAGGCAGAAGCTAAGAACCAAGAGCTTCTTCTGGGTCTCCCACATGGGTAGCAGGGGTCCAAGTATTTGAACCAATCTTCCACTGCTTTTCCAGGACATTAGCAGGGAGCTGGATAGGAAGTGGTGCAGCAGGGACACGAAGCAGTGCACATATGGGATGCCAGCATCGCACACTACGGCTTAACCCACTAGGCTACAGCACTGGCCCCTCATTTTATCCTGAACAACAACTCAGTGAAATAGGCTTAGACCAACCTTATGTCTTCATTTTATACATCTTAGCAATGTTCTGATAAGTGGCTTGCTCAGAGTCACTGACTTCATGAGAGTCAGCACCCAAACCCCATTCTAACGCCACACCCAAACCATATGTATAACTGAATAACATTTTCCAAAATGTCCACGTCCAGTGTAATGCACTGGTAGATTTTAATTTTCTTTAAACCATTTGCTCAAGAATGCCCTAAATTGCAGAGCTGGTAGGTAAATTGCATTTATTCAATTAGCATTTTAAAGTGAACAAGATCAGTTATACTGAACTGATTCAATAAGAAGAATGTTGATTGTCAAAATAGCCACATACATTATAACATTTCTAAAACTTTGGATGGCTCTCAAAGTATGGAGTTATAAAAACCACAAATATACGAAATCATATTTTGGTTTGATGCTGAAGAGACCATGTAGAAATCTAACAAATAGAATATAAATTATTTAAATCAAAGCCAGAATCAAATGAGACACTTGATACTTAAAAAATTTTAATCTTAGAATACTTTAAGACTTTTGTTTCAAAGTGTAAAAATTTAATCTTCCCCACACCAGGAAAGAAGAAAAAATGAATTTGGAAAACTTTAGACTTAGCTGTGGTTTACCATCCAAAATCCTAACGTAGGATGTGGATGGATTGTGAGCTCTGTGGTGAGAAGTTCAAGACTGACCAAGAGGACAGAATGAAAGAGGAGGAAGTTAAAATATAGAGGAGATTAACTCCAAGAAATGGACTTTTTAATGACAGATTGGTCAAATGATTAGTTACATTTGATTGATTAGTGGGAATAAATAGCAGGCTGAATGGGGTAAAGGCAATTTGAAATTCAAGAAATTCATGCAAAATTATGTCCTCAAATATGAATCTGTCCAATTAATGAACACAGTCTTTATTTTATCTACTGGGTAACTTAAGATTTTTAAATTCTTAAAGTTTTGCAAGAAGAAGTAAACTTTTAGAAGAGAAGTTACTTTTACAAAAACAGATGCAAGTAACAATAAAAGACAAACAAGATAAAACTCTTACTGGATGCTTAAATGAAGTTTATATCCAATATATATTACTTTGTCTTGCAGGTCTTTTACCTGATACATGGTGAATCTTTCCTTTTTGTTTAGTTTGTTTTATTTTCATATATTTGAACTGTGTTTAAGAAGGACAAACAAAACTAAAAATAATTGTAATTTATGCTATCAAAATAATCATTGAGGTCCTCAATTTGATAAAACATTACATAAGCAAATCATGGATGGCTTTAAAATTTTTAGACAATTCGAGAAGAAACTTAGAAATCTTTGTTGTTTGGAATCATTTGTAAGAAGAATTAGAAAATGTTGAGAAGTTTAAATAAAAACACATTTGCGTTATAAAGAATACAGAGTGGTCAATACACGATTGGAAGTCAAGTTATAGGAGGTACCATTAAAAAGCTGTTTCTTTTGTTCCCTGGAAAAACTCTCTTTGGTGATATTACCTAAAAATTGGTCATTTCACACACAAAGAAAGTTTTCTGAGAGGTATAGAAATAGCTTTTCCTATCTTTCAAAGAAATGGGGTACAGAAGAACTGTATTGAAAAGACATCAGAGCTGCATAATCCTAAAAGCAGATGCTTACTAAACAAAAAAAAAAAAGGGGGGGGGTGGGGGACAGACACAATCTTAGGGATACTGAAAGGTATCGATTCTCAAAAAGCAGTCCCTGGACCAAAGCCATGAAATCAGCATCACCTGGAAGCTTGCTGGGTATGTAAATACTTAGGCCCTGCCCCCAGGCCTACAGAGTTAGAGCCTGAAGCTCAGATTTCAAAGCATGTTCAAGTTTAGGACCTTAAGAAGTGAAGTAAAGAGGTGTATTAGACTAGAGAGGAATTGAGTGGCAAATTGTGAATATAATCCTCAAATCTAGAGAGGCACATAGCCCTTCTAAACCTTGGGCCACAATCCTAGCCATTGCAGCTAGGGGAATGAAGCAGTGGATGGAAGACCTCTCTCTCTCTCTCTCCCTCTCTCCCTCTCTCCCTCTCTCCCTCTCTCCCTCTCTCCCCCATAACTCTTCCTTTCAAATAAATAAAATAAAAAATAAAAACCACCAAACTAGGCCAAGTGTCCTGAGCTTTTCTTCCTTGCCATTTACAAACACACAAACGTGACAGAAACAGACCAGAAATCATCATCTACCAGTAAATTGAGGTTTCTAATTTGACACACATTTAGTGGCAAGGTTTAAGAAAAGTCATTTTGTCCACTCAACCTTGTGATGGCTAAATTCTTTCTTTAAGATTGCTCTCACGTGGACAGCTAGTCTATGTTTTTGGTTACTCTGCAGAAAAACGTGAAGTCTCTTGTGGGGGCCTATGCTATTCTATCCTTGGAGAGCCACAGGTATGAGAGTCAACTTACCTTTCTTGAACTGGTAGCTGTGTTCTTGCTATGAGGATCAGAAACTATTAGACTTAGGAGCCATGTGTAATTTTTTGCTGGCCATTGTTTAGATCCTTCTTACACAGGCGGAATTCTTGACTACAAAAGCTAAGTACTCCCTTCCTGCTCCTTCTGCGTTAAGCTGAGACAAGGCTTGTGACCTAAATTTGGTCAATAAGATGCTCCAACCCCAAGACTTTGCATCTGGAGTGAATCATCCAAGTAAGAAAGGACTCTTTAGAATTCCAATCACAGCTCTAATGTCCAGTAGTCATACGAGGCTACAGGATATGGAACAGTGGACATATCCAGTGACAGCAATGGTCAGGATGATTTCCCCAGTGTGACATGGTATAACAAGGTAACTTCTGCTATTTCTCAGTTCCTGTCTATTTCCTGGATCTTTATCCTTCTTTAAATAGCTCAATTCTATAAGCCACCATATATATTTTGAATAAGTTCCTTTTCTGCTTAGATTAACCACACTTCATTTCTATTTCCTGTACTCAGGAACCTTGACTAATAAAGTAGATATAATGAAAGTTGTGAGAAGTGAGGCAGAAATAATGACTTTGATATTAGAGATGTTGAGAGTGATTGGGGGTGAGTTGCCTTAATAAAAGTGATTCATATGCCATTGGAGAAATGGATGGAGTCCATGAGGGGAGTTGAGAGTAGAAGTAAGTATTTCATAGCCACATTTAGATTCAAAGCCATAAGACTGAAAGAAATATTCACATAAGAAGATGAATTTTATGTAGAAACTGTTTGTTTCTCAGCACCCATTTTTCTTGAAAGACTAATGTTAATTTCTTTTGTAATTGATGATTTCTCAGACTTTACTGCCAGGTTTGTAGGTAATGACCTCTTACCAGTTTTAGAATTTGACATCATTTTCTTAAATCAACCAAGAATAAAAAATTGGATGTAAAATCCAGAGATGATGAGGTATGTACGGATTTTGCAAGAACTTCTAAGAATGTGATGTGAGGTTATAAAGTCCAGAATGGACATATCATTTATGGGCCTATACATGTGCCCATAGATTTCCAAAGGCTTTCACAAGGGATCTGAGGGAGAAACACCAATAAGAATGCACAGCACTGAAATCGAGAGCAAACAGGTGACAGAATCTAAGCATTGGATCAAGATTCACATGAAGCTAGAAATATCTTTGAAGATTTTCAGTTACATTGTCTAACAAATCTTCATTTTTTTAAAGATTTATTTATTTATTCAAAAGTCAGAGTTACACAGAGAGAGGAGAGGCAGAGAGAAAGAGGTCTTCCATCTGCTGGTTCACTCCCCAACTGGCTGCAATGGTTGGAGCTGTGCCGATCCGAAGTCAGGAGCTAGGAGCTTCTTCTAGGTCTCCCACTTGAGTGCAGGGGCCTAAGGACTTGGGCTATCTTCCACTGATTTCCCAGGCCATAGCAGAGAGCTGGATAGGAAGTGGAGCAGCCGGGTCTCGAACCGTTGCCCATATGGGATGCCAGCGCTTCAGGCCAGGACGTTAACCTGCTGCACCACAGCGCCGGCCCCAATCCTCTTAATTTTAAAAGTCACCTCAAAGTGGATTTTTAAAAGGATTTATTTATTTTATTTGAAGGGCAAGTTACAGATAATGGGGAAGAGACACAGAGAGCTGGTTCACTCCCCAAATGGTTGCAACACCTGAAGCTATGCTGATCCAAAGCCAGGAGTCAGGAGCTTCATCTGGATCTCCCACGTAGGTTCAGGAGCCCAAGCACTTCTGCCATCCTCCTCTGCTTTTCTCAGGTACTTTAGCTGGATAGGAAGTGGAAGAACTGAAACTTGAAACAGCACCCATATGGGATGCCAGTGCCAAAGGCAGCAGTTTAATCCACTGTGCCACAGTGCTGACCCCCTGAAGTGGATTTTTAACATTAACAATACAAAGTGTTCTAACAACTGTATGCCCTCTTCTCTACTTCCATCCTTTCCTGCCCACATACACAGCAAGTTTATCATTCCTAACAGATGCTAGTCAAGTGATATGAAAAAATGCAAACTGATAGCCCATGAATTGAATCTGAGTTGGTGGTCTTACAAAGAGTTTCCTTTTAAAAATTACTTATTAGCACATAAAATTTGGGAGATACTCTATTAAAATCCAAAAGTAGAGTGGGGATTTGGAGCAGTGGTTAAGATATTGCTTGGGATGCTTTCATCCCCTATTGGAGTGCCTAGATTCAAGTACTGATTCAACTCCCGAATTTAGTTTCCTGCTAATTTGCACCCCGAGAGGCATCAATGATGGCTCAAGTAGTTCAGTCCCTACTACTCATCTGGGAGACCCACATGGAGTTCCTATCTCCCAGCTCCAGCATGGCCTAGTCTCAGCCATTATGGGCACTGGGGGGAGGGAACCAGAAGATACAGTCTCTATTTCTCTGTTCCGCTGTCCCACTCTCTTTGTCTCTTTCCCCACTCCTTCTCTGTCTCTCTGCCTTTCAAATAAATAAATAAATAAATATTTTTTTAAAAAATTAAAAAAACAGATGTTTCATTTATTTTGAAAAATCAAGGGGTCTGATAAAATGGGGCCAACATTCCAAGATGGAACAATCATCTGGAACTGAGTGACTTTTAACAGGGCTTATGCCTTCCCTTTTGCCACAGTCCTTACCAATATCTACTACATCACACTTGACATAATCCTGTCACTTGCATTCTGTATCTCTGAAAGGATTTATGATTGCAACAATTTATGGTTAGAAAAGTCTGTCAAAGTCTATCATGGGTCTCTTAAATTCTCTTTAAGTGGAAAGGAAAGAAATACAAACAAAATGCAGAAAAACTGTTAATCTTGGTAGAAAAACTAATATTTGCTTGGAAGTCTTATCATATTCTGTATTTCAGACTACTGGCATTTATTGGGGGGAGAATGTGATTTTATTATGAAAATATTCTAAGCTCTAATAACAAGCATTTGACTTCATGGCTGAGCAGGCTTCCTCATTACATGTCTGGAGATAAATGCCATAGTAGCCTAATAAGAGCAACTGTATAATAATTAGTATCATGTGCTTTTAAACCCAACAGACCTATACCTAAGACCCAGGTCTGTTCCTTGTTCGCTGGGATGATAGTGATCATCAGATATGACAGTCATGTACATTAAAGTATAAAATGTGGCAGGAAGAGTATGTGGTACATAGGCATTTATTGTGACAGACTATTCTACTTTGTGAACGTCTTACAATCATGTATTACAGTTCTGACTGAGGTACCTCCATTCGCAAATGAATAAAATAAATAATAATTGTATTTCCCCAATAACTGCTACTATCATCCTCCATTGACCAAACTTCCCCTTTCTTAATTAGAATTGGCCTCTTAATGACATTAAATACCTGTATCATTACACTTCAGTCACAAGCACTTGCTACAACTCGCATTTTCACCACAATTGTAACCTCACATTGGGTCCAAGGGCTCCCCAGGATAGCTTAGATTCATAGCTCCTACAAGCTATGGTGTCTGAGGGGGATGATGGACCTGAAGGGGATGATAAGACAGGGGAGAGAGAGATCCAAGATGTGATTTCTGGCTCAGGAGATAAAGGAGAACTGTGGCAAGGAAGAGACCTCAATTCTACAGCTGCAGGACCTGAATTCTGCCAACAGCCTGAAGGAGCTTGAGGGTGGATTCTTCCCCAGAGCCTCCAGAATGAATCCAGCCAGGCCAACACTTCAGCTTCAGCTTCTGAGCCGGGGCAGAGCACTCTGCCAAAGCGTCATTGGATTTTCAAACTACCAAATTGGGACTAGTAAATGAATGCTGTTTTAAGGTGCTAAGTTTGTGGTGAGTTGCTGCCTGGCCATAGCAATCTAACGCTGAAGGGTGGGAAGTGATGGACAGGGTCTGTTCCATCAGATCTCTCCTTACCTTCCTGTTGGCTTGGGACATGGGTCCTCACTGCTGATCCAAGCCATTGTTTATACTTGAGGTGGATGAGCCTCTACTTGGCCCTGAAGATGAGGTGCTGGCCTGGAGCCCTGAGAGTCAACAATGTTTTCCAATGGATCCCGACTCAGAGATGCAGGTGCCTTTTTGTCCCCTGCTGGGTCCCTAATAAGTCTGTACGCAGAACCTCCTTTCTTCCCCATCAACAAACTCTGGGGGCAGATATACCCGCAGGTCCTGAGAACTCAAGGGACTAATCATTGCCCCTTCCCAGCCCGGTGCATCTCAGTGGCTGCAGTGCCTCAGAGTTCTTTCTCCCTCTGGTAGCAGAAAGCCATTCCTCAAACCCTGTCATTAACACCCAGCAAGGTAAATTTTCTCTCCCCCTTGAAGGCATCTCCAAATTTGCAGGTGATAACCTTAGAGAGGAGAAACTGTGGCCTCTCTGCTATTTGTTTAGAATTTTTTAATTAAGCATTTTAAGATTTAAACATGTGGGGCTGGAGTTTCAGCACAGCTGCTTAGGCAGCCAATTGTGATGGCAGCATCCCATACTGGAGTGCAGGTGCTAATCCCAGCTGCTCCACTTCCAATCCTGCTCCCTGCTAATGCATCAGGAAGGCAGAGGAAGATAGCCTAGTGCCTGGGCTCCTGTCACCTACATGTGATACCTGGATGGAGTTCTTGGATCCTGGCTTCAGCCTGAACCAGTGCTGGCTATTGTGGCTATCTGGGGAGTGAACCAGCAGACGGAAGATTCTATCTCTCTCTGCCTTTCAAGTCAATAAAAATAGATCTTTCAAAAAAGATTTAAACATGTATGTTTTCTCAAAGTCTTTTTTTACATAATGAATCCATCTATTCCACTTTTTGAGGAAGCACACAAACAAAAACAACACAAACTTGGTCAAGTCACAGGCCCTTTTTGATCTTCTCTAAAGTAGGATCTCACTGAAAATCGACTACTGGTTCTCCACTCAAAGGTACCCACTGAAGGTTTTAGAAATTCTGAGTTTTACAGTCTGAAAGGTAAGATGCATGGGTGTCTTTTTATCATTTTGAATGTCAAATTTACAATTTATACCATTTTTATTATACCCAGTGAAGAGCAAAATCTTTATCCTGTGGATCTGCAAAAACAACTTTTGAAGTCAGATGTATTTATCAACATGCTCATTAGAGGTATTTTTTCCCTACAGTTTTGGAAAGAGTTTGAAAACCAATATGAATATGGTTTAGATATTCATAATTGTTTACACATGTTTCAGTAACAAAATATATTTGGGGGGTGGCACTTTACTTTTAGGATTTAAGACAGCTGGAAATTATTACCATTATGGCTAAAAGTTTTCTAACTGGATAATGGTGTTAAAAAGAATATAACATTCTAGACTACTTCCTCCTAACATGGAACACATATTATTTTATTAAACTGAGTTATCTAAATTTGGGTTGACTGTTGACTGGCCAGTTACATATGAAGGTATCTAAAGAAATACTTGTTGGAAGAAGCATCAAATAGAAAGTGGTGGTAGTTTATTATTAGTAATATTATTACATTATAGCCAGAAACCTCAGTATTCCTTTTAAGGACTACTAGAGAGTTAATACTTCACATACAGCAGTGACAGATTCTAATTAAATATTTAAGAAATGGGACATCTTTTCTAATCATGATACAGTATATTGAATGCCTCGAAGAAATGTAAGAATTATTTTCATATTTGCTTATCCCAAAAAGGATTAATAAGGGATTCTGTGGTCCCAGAGCCTAAAGTGTGTCTTCCAAGGAGTTAGGCTGTGCCAAGAGCCAAGAGGAAGCAAGGTTCAAAGGAAATTCATCTAATATTTGTGCTCTGGTCAGGAAGGGGTTGCCAGGCTGTTTGTGGGCGGCATGCGGCCAGTTGGCAGCAAGGGCTGTGTGCCAGACCAAGGGGTTACTGTGATCACAGATGGGCTTAACGATGGAAAAGAGGATGCCAGAGAGTCCCAGGCAGTGCAGGCTATTTTGGGGGCTTTACACGAATCATTATTTTTTCATTCAGTGCCAGTAACAACATAAACAAAATGTATTTAATGTATTTTTTTAGTTTCTAACAAAAATGCAAGCCCATAAACAGCCACAGGGCTTGAAATAACAATTACCATGTAAATGTTGAGACTTTGACCTAATATCTCTTTATTTGTTGACTGAATATTTGAGACTTGAAGGTTACCCTGGTGGGTCTTATCCTTGGAAACATCTCTCAAGGAGAATTTTCAAAGCAATGATTAATAACAGTCTCTAAAAATAATACATTCCTTTCATCAAAACTGTTTTTAATATTTTTGTATTTTTTGATCCCAAGACAATGCCACGGAGAACTGAACAAGGAAAGATAAAGCACAACTAGGTACGTGTTCCAAGGAAGAGATAGGAACCTTTTTCTAGTCAAGGAGAGAAGTCTCAGTAATGAACAAATCATCATTCCTTTAGAAATAGAGATTCTGCATTAGGGATTTGCCTAAGGATAGGAATCTGGTTCAAAGCACTTAGGAAACACGTCAACATCTGGATCCCAGCTGCCTCTCTACATAAGGCACAACTGCACACTGCCAGGAGACACCATACCTGGTCCTTTGGTTTACATCCTTACTTTGTCATTGACTGACAATGAAATATGGCAAATTATGGAAGTTGGCTCATATGCAGGGTGGGGGATATATCACAAAGACTTCCCTGACTCAAAAGCATAGTGTGACATTGGAACACATCACCCACAAATGGCCTAAGCAGGAACACAAATGATGGCCACGGAGCTACTGGTCAATCCAACAGCCAGAGACACATACCATGACTCACAGCCTTCTCCACTGGCTTCTTCCTCATTGGCAGCTCTGGCCACTCAAGCCCATCCCACACACATAAGTGTCACAGAGCTTGCTGGCATACCTCTGCCCTTCCTCATGGCCTCCTCATGATATAAATGATATATATTCAGAGAGCTTTTGAACTCTCCCTATAACCTAATCTCATTTATAAATTTTCTTCAATAGAAAAAAAAATCCTAAGAGTCCCAAATGATAAAACAATAACCTACAAATTACTCATAGGGTCAAAGTATTTTTGGAAAGCATAAACTTATTTCAGCAATTTTGTTTTGGAGTGTCATTGAGTGGCTAGGAGTACAGTTTGTAGGCAGCAGAGCTCTAGACCAGGCTGCCTGGGTTCACAAATGGACTCTGCCACTTACAAGCTGTACGACCTTAGCAAGCTGTCTGTGTCTCCAATTCTCCATCGTAAAATGGAAATCATCAAAGTGTCTACCTTGTGTTCTGCTTTATTTTGACAATGTCCGTGTTCTCTATATAACTTGTTATCCCAAACTCATGCAAGGGCTTATTTTCTTTCTTTTTTTTTTTTTTAAATTTTTTTGACAGGCAGAGTGGACAGTGAGAGAGAGAGAGAAACAGAGAGAAAGGTCTTCCTTCTGCCATTGGTTCATCCTCAAATGGCCACTGCGGCCGGCACATCGCGCTGATCCGAAGCCAGGAGCCAGGTGCTTCTCCTAGTCTCACATGCGGGTGCAGGGCCCAGGCACTTGGGCCATCCTCACTGCCTTCCCGGGCCATAGCAGAGAGCTGGCCTGGAAGAGGGGCAACTGGGACAGAATGCGGCACCCCGACCGGGACTAGAACCCCGTGTGCCTGCGCCACAGGCAGAAGATTAGCCTATTGAGCCGCGGCCGCAAGGGCTTATTTTAAAAAGTATTATGTTACGGTGTTAAGAAGACAGAAATTTAATCCAACTATGGTGTTTAAAGATAGCTTCTTTGGGCCAGTGTTGTGGAACAGGGAGCTGTGCTGTCACCTGTGATGCTGGTGTCCCATATCAGAGCACCAGTTAGAGTCATGCTGTTCCACTTCTGATCTAGTTCCCTTCTAATGTTCCTAGGAAGCCAGTGAAAGACAGCCCAAGTGCCTGGGTCTCTGCCAGCCATGTGGAAAATCCAGATGGAGTACCAAGCTCCTGGTTTCAACCAACACCAGCCCTGGCCATTGGAGCCATTTGGGAAGTAAACCAGCAGATAAAAGATTCTCTGTCTCTCTCTCTGTCTCTGTCTCTGTCTCTCTCTCTCTCTCTCTCTCTCTGCCTTTCAAATAAATAAATAAATAGATATTTTAAATACTGTGCCTTTGCAAAGTGATTAGATGATATGCAGTCACTAGCAGGGAGTCCCCATGATTGAATCCTGGTGACTATATAAAGAGAGGGGAGAGACTACACAGACATGTACAGACATACGTGTTCCCTGTCTCCTGCCATGAGATGATCTGTGATGACTTGGGACTGACTCTGCCACCAAGTAGGCCAGCAGATGTGGCTCCTGGATCTTGCGCCTTCAGAACCATGAGCCAAAGGAACCCCTTTTCTTCATAAAGTTAGCCTGTCTCAGCTTATCTCATTATAGCAATGAAAAGCTGACTAATACAAAAATTGAGTTTCTACTGTTGAGGAACAGTGTTTGTTCTTCTTCCTATTTGTTGAATTCTTTACTTAGTGGAGGGTTTAAACTTATGAGTATAAAATAAACTGAAAGTATGTCATTGTAAAAAGCAAAAGAAAAATAAGAAAGGAAGGAGGAGGGAGGGTGGGAGTCTGGGTGGGATGGTAGAGTGAGAAGTACCACCATGTTCATAAATCTGTATATATGAAATACATGAAATCTGTTCACCTTATATAAATAGAAATTTTTAGAAATTAAATTTAGGGACTGGCGCTGTGGTGTAGCAGGTAAAGCCACCGCCTGCAGTGCTGGCATTCCATATGGGCACTGGTTCAAGACCCGGCTGCTCCATTTCTGATCCATCTTTCTGCTACGGTCTAGGAAATCAGTAGAAGGTGGCCCAAAGTCCTTGGGTCCCTGCACCCATGTAGGAGACCCAGAAGAAGCTCCTGGGTCCTGGCTTCAGATCAGCGCAGCTCTGGCCGTTGTGGCCAATTGGATGGATTCCAGTGGATGGAAGACCTCTCTGTCTCTGTGTCTTTCCTTCTTTCTGTGTAACTCTGACTTTCAAATAAATAAATAAATCTTTAAAAAAATTAAATTTAAAGCAATCAGAATGGGACCTGACGCAGAGTAGATACTAAGTAAATAGTAGATCCTATGCATTTTAAAGCCTTCTCAGAAGGGCAAATCTCTAATCTGTGATGATATATTAGCATTTGAGAAACAGCTAAAAGTATCTGGAAAAAATTCCAATTTTTAGATAAGTAGAGGATAATTTGGCAGGCTGAAATTATGTTGTGTATATATAGAATGAGACTAGTGTTCTCATTTAGCTTATTATTAAATTGAATAAGTTTACTGGCTTTTAAGTGACAATTTTCAAAGCGATAGCACGTTTTAGAGATTATACATACAAAATTAAGTAACATGATTATCTCTTGTGCCTGTCAACATACAAGTAATATCTTTATCCTTTGCTGCTTATTTTAGAGAATGACACGGAGAAGATTGATCTCTTCAGCATCAATAGAACCCATGGGGTAACATCTGTGAAGGATGTTCCTGGTTTGGGCAAATGAATACCTCCCCTCTTTTTGTTAACTAGCTCCTGAATTATTAGTCTCTCAGCTGAGATTGCTAATTAGATGACATATGCAATTAATCATGCAACCGTCAAAATGAAAAATATTGAAGGAAAAGGTTGCACTCAGTTCTGGAAATTTTATTTTATTACATTTAGTATATAATTTACTATATAATTTAATCGTTTTTTTCTGCAAAGCCCTTTATATTTTAATATCTTACTAAATCTAAACTTAAATATCTACACTTTAGATCTAAACTTGAAAATCTCAAATACAGTTTTCTAAGAAATAAAAAAATAGTCCTATGTTTTCAATTCTCCTCCATGCCATCCTAAAGACACATTTTCCTTATTTATCTTTTTAAAAATTTGTATCTTGCATTTATATATTCAAGTTCTTCCTGTGTTCAGGGAACCATTCTAACATTTTCATAATATTAACTCAATTTTCCCTTAAACCTTCCTGTAGGGCCAGTACTGTTACTATCCCTGTGTGACACATAAGAAACTCGCCCAAGGTCTCTAGCAAGTAGGTGGTAAGCTGTGATTCAAATCCAGACAGCACAAATAGCATTTCCATCAAAATACATGAGAGATTGTTTCACTAAAAGAAAAATTTTCACTCCTTGCTATTTCTTAAAACTTTGAAATCCAGGTCTCCTAATTTTATCAGGAATTTAATTTTAAAATAACTTGTCAGGTGAGGAATTCCACATGCAATATTTATTTTCCAAATCATTAGGTCTGGAAAGTTTATCCCCAAGCATGTGGTGGGGGCAGGGGAGCATGGAGGAGGTAAGAGCCCAGAAAATACAGTGGAAGTCTGCACCGCATTGCTAGAGGATGAGGTACTGAAGTGCTGGGGGCCACTGGGACGGAGAGGCCTGTTCTGCTTTGAAGAGTGAGTCATGCCCAATGCTTTAAACTCATCAGTCCTGCCTAAAAAAGGGATGTGGGTGGGGAAAAAAAGACAAATTAGCAGTGTTTTCAAAAGAAGTTAAATATGTCAAGCAGTAAAATGTCCTAATTCTGTCTTCAGGGAACATATGTCAAACCAGCTTGTGGTTCTGCAATTGGTGAAAACATGTGCGAGGAATACTCCATCCCTTATTCTTGTTCCTACAACACATGCCTATTGAAGGAAACGTCACAGCCAAAGGCATGTGGAGATTCTCTCGGCATTACATAATTGCACATTGGGCCAACCTCTTTGAACAAAAACCAATGTGTTATAACCTGCTGAAAGAAAGGACATCAATGGCTTTGGCCAATGAAGACAATATAAATAGTCCGAATGATGGATTGTTCAATGTCCCTGTGTTTTCAAGAGAATCATTACGTACATCTCATAAGCACTTCCTGAGACTATGAGAAGAAAGCAATGGATAAGGTAGATCCTTACAGATGTGTATTTCAAAGGTACAAATTAGATTGCTGGCATTTTGCTTTGAGAAATACAGATATAATGACTGCTGATTCTCTGTGTTAACAGAGATCATTGAAAGACCACACATAGGGGCCAGCGCTGCAGTGCTGGCATCCCATGTGGGCGCCTGCTCAAGTCTCAGCGCTCCACTTCTAATGCAGATCTCTGCTATGGCCTGGGAAACCAGCAGAAGGTGGCCTACATCCTTAGGTCCCTGCTTCCGCATGGGAGACCCAGAGAAAGCTTCTGGATCCTGGCTTCGGAATGGCCCAGCTCCAGCTGTTGGGCCATCCGGGGAGTGAACCAGTGGATGGAAGACTTCTCTCTCTCTTTCTCTCTGTCTCTCTGACTCACTGTAATTCTGCCTTTCAAATAAATGATCTTTTAAAGAGTACCACACATAACTCCAAAATATGATACTGTTTTATAGACACTAATTTCTTTATCATTACAACATAAATGAAACAATGTACAACACCTAGTACAGTTGCTGGAACAATGGAGGTGCTCAATAGATTGGATTATAATCATATATGTTCATGACAGAAATGAAGCTACCCTTATCATATTTGTCATTGCTAGTGATATTCTGGTTCTGACTGTAAGTCAGGGGATAAGGATAAGATTTTTTTTTACCTGTATTTTTTTTTTACTTTTGGAATTGAATGCAGCATTTGACATGCATATTCATTATTTTTTGAGGCAAAGGTCAAGACTCACCAGATATTCAAGGGGATACACTGTTTCCTCCAAAACATTAAGACTCATTGGCCCAGAGAAAGTGTTGGCTTTAACTTGCCCTTTACATGGCCAATCTTTGTTATCTGAAAAAGCCAAAAATTCATTTTTTGAAAAAAAAAATCATGTTCTGGACTTTGTGGGGGAGGAAGCTTAAGCATGCCTAATCTAGTAGCCATGGTCTCTTTCCTCTTCCATCACCATCCTCACTATCCTGTTTTTTGGCCTGTGCTAGAGTTACTTTGGACTTGAGAAGTGGGGAAGAAAATGGAGACTGGGAGAGAAAAGATCAAGGTGGCCTTTAGAGCATGAGAGCCCACAAAGATGTGGGTATTAAGAACTGAAGTTATTATATTTACTCCCCTTGATTTTCATTTAGCAACAACTACCTTCAAACCTGCAAATATCACATTTGAAATTTACTTACTCTAAAAGAATATTTTCCTTAAAAAGCTCATTGAGTTCCTTTCTACTTTCCTGTCCAGTTCAGAAATCAGAGGACTAATTCCTAGAATGCAGAAACTTGGACTTCAAGCAAGGGTGAATGGATACTGAAGATTCTCTGGATGCTGTCACAAGGCAGAAAGACCCAATTCTCTTCCCCATTGTACTCGTGTTGGCTCTGCGGTGCTAATGGTAGTCAGAGTTTGTTTTTTCTAGGAAAGGAAGCAGATGTGTCTTGGAGAAACATGCAGAACAGATGTGCTGAGCAAAAGTTTTTCATTTAAATGGTAACTTATCTGATCATAAGTTATAATAACTCATGAAGTGAGTGTTTAACATCACCCTTTTTCACCAACACGGTAAGATAATTTATATAAGTGCTAAAGTAGACCATGAATTAAAGAACATACCCTTTCACCTTTGCCTGCTTTTAAAGAAAACTGAATGCTAAACAAAAATTTTCTGTAAATGCTTACTGGCCACCAAGGAGGCGCCTGTATTCTGAATGGCTAGGTGGGCATGCTGAATACTCAGGGACATCACCTGCCAGTTCCCTAGGTGCTGTGTGGGCTAGTGAAGGTAGTGAAGAACCACTTAGTCCACGAACACAGAATATGAAATACCTGCAAAGCATAAGTGTTTGAGGAGAGGGCTCATAATAAGACTTGAAAGAATGCCTACAGCCTGGCTCATTTATAATGAATAGCATTGCTAAGCACCCTTCAGAGTGAGGGAGAAGAATAGGACCAATTTCTCTAGCAGGCATCATAGCAAACAATACTTTTAGGTGCCCATAAAGATGTTTCTGAATTGCCTGTTTAATTAAGAGAAAGAAACCTAACATTTTAGTCAAGTAAAATAGTCTATATATGTAATATTTACAGATTCATCTGTAAATAAACAGATATGGTTCAGTATAATTTTAACTATCTTTTCATGGAAGAAGTGGCCTGCCAAAGCTAAAGTGACTGGGACCTATGACTGTCAGGAACAACCTTTCCAAGTCCAGCATCCTCAGTATTAGTGGCTTCTACTTCTGTAGCTGTTTTCTGCCTTTCTTCCCCCTTTTTCTCCTCCTTTAAATTCTAGAGGTGCATCCAGACAAAAATAGTTTCACAATGATCATGATGGTGATGTCAATTTGACAGTGACCAAGCACCTAATCATGCACTAAGCTTGTGCTAAAATTTTGCAGTTATTACCTAACTGAATCTTCAGAATAGTTCTAGAAATTAGGTACTGATTTTTATTTTAAGGATAAGAAAACTGAGGCTTAAGGGGCTTAAATGATCAAACTAGGGCACATAATCAATTAGGCCAATTAGACGCAGAGTGGGGACCTCAGCTCAGGCTTTCCAGACAGCAGTTAAGGGAATGAGCTTTATAGTCCACAGTTTTTAACCACTAGGTTAGGAAAATAGCTTAGAGATACTTTGCTAGGGTATAAAATTGGTGCTTATAGAACAATTTGCACAGAGAAATCTGACCCCCATCATCTTTATAGAGAAAGAACAAAATCTGAGTTTTACAATGGCAACATTCTCTTCCACATATAAAGAAAATTAAATACAGTATTCAATCATGGGATTCAGATACATACTTAATTTCACTCCTTAAAGGTAGAAAGATATCTGCCACCTCTCTTCCTACATCCCCAGGAAGCAGAAAGACCGAGAAAGCTGTCATCTCCTGGTTCACTCCCCAGATGTCCACAGTGGCTGGGACTGGGCCAGGGCCAAAGCCAGGAGCCAGGCACTCAATCCAGGTCTCCCATGTGTTGGCAGAGACCTAACTACTTGAAGCATCATTGTTGCCTCCCAGGGTCTACATTAGCAGTAAGCTGGAATCAGGATCCAGAGCTGGGAATCAAACCCAGGTCCTCTTATATGGGACACCAGCATCTTAACCAGCATCTCAACTGCTAGGCCCAATGCCTGCCTTGAGATCTATCTAAATAAGTCTTTTAAGAAATCTGTTCATGATATATAAATACCTACTATAAGATATAAATAAATAAGCCCATCTAGAAATAACTGTAAAACGCGTAAGCCTAAGACTTGGTTGGGGCAATAAAAATCCACCTACACTACCTTCTCTGCTTGTTGTAAGGATTATGTAAGAGTGTAAAGTGAGAGGCTCTCCTGTGACTGAATGTATCTCTGAAGCATTTGTCAAAGGATCAACCCCACAATACCTTCTTCTCATTATCCTACAGAGAACATAAACAAAGTTTTTAAAATTAAATTTTAAATAAATTTAGTGTGGATGTTTTGGGTAGCAGCAATAAAATGGTGAACTGTTTTACTTAGTGAAAATAATTGACTAGGAATTGAGTTGCTCTAATGTATAAACAAATATAAAATTAAAAAGCAAAACCTATACACCAGAAAATATTTTAATGGTTAGTAGAATGATAATATTCTGGCCAAGTAGAATTCTAATATGTAAAATATTTAAATCTGGTTGAAATATTGGGCACCAATAAAGACAGTCAGAGGTTAGGAAATTGTAATATCACAATGAAAATATATTTGGAATTTGTCCCTGGTTCCTGACACAGAGCTCCTAAATTCTGTGTAATTTCCTGAATGAAACAGGAGTACTTTTTCTTCTAACGAGATGAGTCTTGACAGACTCCTGGATGGCCAAACCTTGACTAGAAGCTTGAAACTTTTAGCCCTAAACTGTATCCTCCAGGGAAAGAAGAAAGGCTGGTGACTAGTAATCTATTACGGCCACATGATGAAGCCTTCATTAACTCTGTGCACTATGAGTTCGGGCAGTTTCCTGGTTGGTGCACACAGAAAGGCCAGCAGGTGGCAAGCCCAGGGAGGCTTGGAAGCTCCACTCCCCCCTCTCTATGCCTCACCCTTTGTAACTCTTACATTACTTGTTCCTGAGTTGTATTCTTGATCATAAACTGGGAAACATAAATAAATGTTTCCTTGAGTTTTGTGAGCTAGTCAAGCGAATTACGAACCCAAGGAGGGGATGGTGGGAACCACAGCTTTATAGACAACTTGTCAGAAGCACAGGTCACAACTTGGTATATGTGCCTGGCGTCTGAAGTGGGGAGTCTTATGGGACTGACCTTTGAACCTATGGGGTCTGCTCCAACTCCAGGACACTAGTGTTAGAACTGAATTGTGGGATGCCCAACAGGTGCCTGGAGAGGTGGGAAATTGCTTAATATGAGAGAAAAGCCTACACATTCAGTGTCAGGAGTGTAATGAGTTTAGAATCACGTGTGTAGGAGAGATGGAGTTCTTCCTTTAGATATGTGTGGTGTCTGGTACAATATTAGACTTCGATATCTCTAGAAGATTCCCAGTAGACACACTATGGAATACTCTGTTGTCAGTACAATCCCTACCAAAACAAAAGTTAGGTAAACCTCAGAATTTTCAGTGATTGCAGAACAGCATAAAAATCAATGTATGAGTTCATGTAAAAAAATCTAATTAAGTTTAATAGGTTGTATTTTGACTGAATGGGAGTTTTCCAAATAGGTCAATTAGAATTTGAATACAGGGGCCAATGTTGCTTAGTGGGTAAAGCTGCCACCTACAACTTCGACATCCCCTGTGGGTGTTGGTTCCTGTCCTAGCTACTCCATTTCTGACCCAGCTCCCTGCTAATGACCTCGGAAAAGCAGTGGACAATGGCCCAAAAACTTGAGCCCCTGACATTCATATGAGAGTCCCAGATGAAGCTCCTGGCTCCTGGTTTTGACCTGGCCCTGCCTCAGCAGTTTTTAGGAATATAGTTATACTTCTCACCCTACCTTTCATTCCACCCCCACTCCCACCCTTCCTCCTCTTTCCTCTCCTAATCTCTCTCTTAATTTTTACCAGACCTGCTATCAGTTTACTTCGTACTCATAAAATTAACCCTACACTAAGTAATGAAAAAAAAAGAATTTAAGTACATTGAGGGTTTAAGATTCCACCATGCACAATAATAATTAAGGAACTTGATTTGAAATCAGCAAGATCTGTGTTTGGTTTGGCCAAAGTTTCTAACCTTTCCAAAACCTAATCTCTCCATGTTAGGAAAAAAAGAAAGAGAGAGGAGAGAGAGAAAGAAAAAGAAAAAGAAAAAGTGGGGCAGGGTGGGAAGCTTAAAAACCCCACCTATGTTCAGGATTATGGTGACATAATCATATCATCAGACATGAAGGTATACAATAGAACAGGAAGGCATAGAATAGAACTTTATAAATGTTGCATTACTACAGGCACCCCTTATGCTGCTTTTGCTGCTATTATATTTTCCTATGGCACAAGTGTGTTTCTAAGAACAAAGTGCATAGCAGGTACGCCTGGAGAGCATTTCCTGTAGCACAGAGCCTATTGTTAGAAAATTAAGTTGTTGTTCTGCTAAAGTAAACCAAAAACAATTCAACTGATATTCTATTGCAATTATAAATTTGGAAACAACAGGTTTTCATCCAACAATTATTAATAAATGCACTTCTGCTCTCTTATTATGCATATTTGCTGAAAAATTAGGCAGCTACCATTAGAGATGTTTTATAATCATCTTATGATAGACCTCTGTAGTGTTGAAAAGGTACAAAAATAAATGAGGGGCCAACGCTGTGATGTAGTGGGTAAAGCTGCCGCTTGCAGTGTCAGCATCCCATATGGACCCCGGTTCGAGTTCAGGCTGCTCCACTTCCCATCCAGCTCTCTGTTATGGCCTGGGAAAGCAGTGAAGATGGGCCAAGTCCTTGGGCCCCTGCACCCACGTGGGAGACCCGGAGGAAGCTCCTGGCTCCTGGCTTCGGATTGAAGCAGCTCCAACCATTGCTGCCATCTATGGAGTGAACCAGTGGATAGAAGACCTCTCTCTCTCTCTCTCTCTCTCTCTTCCTCTGCCTTTCAAATAAATAAACAAATCTTTAAAAATAAATAAATGAGAGAAATATAAAGCATGTCCAAATGCTATAACTGCAGTCATTTACATATCTTATAATAACTGAGCATCTAGATGGCTAATTAACTTTTAAATAAAGCAAAAATGCCATTTGAAATGGATAGCTAAATACTGAACAATCTTTTAAAAAGTACTGTTTTCCTTGACATTTTCTCTTTGTGAATTATAATCCATTTTAAAGTGAAATCTGTGTCTAGCACACAGATCCACAAAATGTAGTCTCCTAGACTTCTGCTATATGACCTTTCTGTAACTTTTATTTATGGCTCTATTCTGGCACAACACTTTGGGGGCAAAATGTATATGAAAACATAGATCACCTGTAAAATCAACTTCTGTGGATGTTCTGTTATCTATGTCAGAAGTTTTGATTTGGGAAGGGATATTAAGAGAAATAGTTCCCCATATGTATTTTAATTTCCTTAGAACATAAATATATTTTATTAATTCCTAAACATGACATGCTCCAGCCACAATAACAGTTTATTGCTTTCTAAATCTTTCTTCCTAGCAGCAAAACATTATACTATTTCTGGATAAATCAAAATGTAATAACAGTGTAAGTATATTATATGATGCTTTTATGCTTTCAGAAGAATCATGTTTTTATAATTCAATGCATATTTCTGATCATAATGATTACATTAGATAGAAAAAGTGGCAGGTTAATGAGTGAAGTTTTGTGAGAATAGCACCACTGACTACAACAATGGTTAAAAGTACATGGATAAAGGAGATAACAATGATGCTCCACCATACAATATTGAAGAAATCTTTCACATTTCTACTAAATACACAGATCAGCAGAAAAGCAGGAACTCTTCTTGATCTATGCCAGAAGTTCTCAATTGGGGTTGACATTGCTGTAGACAACGTCTAGAGGTATTTTTGCTTGTCACAACCTGAGGAAGGAATCTGCCACTGGAATCAAGGAGACAGTAATAGTTACAGGCCAGGGATGTTGCTCCTCATGCCACAGTGCACAGGACAATTTCCCTCAATAGAGAATTATCCAGCTCCCAATGGCAAGAGCATGAGGTTAAGACACCCTGGTCCCAATCTAGTTGCTTTATATTAGTCCTATAAATGAGTTCTTTCTCCCTCACTAGTGATAGTCAAACTAAGAGTTAACCTCTGTGGCAACCATATGCAAATTTCAACTGGCATAATATTAATAAATGGAAAGTAGACATTAAGTAAACTCAAATAATTCATTATGGCTAAGTAGGTACTTAAGAGTGTATGATACTATAAGTGAAACAAAAGATCTATTAACAAACTAATTATCTTATAATTCACCAAAATGTCATAGTAATTGCTTTTTTAATTGACTGATACTCTTTATATTTGCTTTCTTTTCCCTGTTCATCTTCTGGTGAAATGATGAAATGAATAAAGGATCCCCAGAAGGCAAAGAAAACGGAGGAAGCAGAAATTGAGAGGTTTGATTAACCATAAATGGAATTCTGCTTTTGGCTCTCCAAAGGCTGACTGCCTTTCATATTTGCTATGGTCTGAATGTCCCCAAAACTCTTGTGTTGAGACTTAATCCCCATTGTGGTCACATTAACAGATGGAACCTCTGGAGATCTAAGTCCTATGGCTCCACCCTCATGAATGAATTAGTGCCTTATAAAAGGGCAGGAGGAAAGCAGTGACAGATCTTTTTCATGCACTCTGGTTCCTCTCACTTCATGAGAACAAAGCATTGGCCCCTTTTGCCCTTTTATCTCTTCAGCAAGTAGGCCCTCACCAGACCCCAAGTGCCAATGCCTTGATCTTGCACTCCCAGCTCCTGCAACCATGAAAAATTAATCTATTCTTTATTATAATTACCTCATCTCACATATATTTGTTACAGCAGCACAAATTTACTAAGACCATGTTTATTTAAAACTTAATTGTGGGGGCAGGTGCTGTGGCACGGTGAGTTAAAGCCCTGCCCTGTGGCACTGGCATCCCATATGGACACTGCTCCTAGTCCCAGCTGCTCCATTTCCAATCCAGTTTCCCTGCTGATGTGCCTGAGAAAGCAGCAGAAGAGAGCCGAAGTCCTTGGGCCCCTGCACCCCCACGGGACACCCAGGAGAAGCTCTTGGAACCTGGTTTTGGATAGGCTCAGATCTGGCCATTGCAGCCATTTGGGGAGTGAACCAGCTGATGGAAGATCTCTCTCTCTCTCTCTGCTTTTGCCTCTCTTTCAGTAATTCTGTCTTTCAAATAAATAAATTAAACCTTTTTAAAAAATTAATTATGAAGCGCATGAGGTTAAAATCTACTTGAAATGTAAATAAAACTGTAATTGCCCTCCCCAACCAATAAAAAAAATAGAATTAAAGTTTAATAAGTTTCCTTTTAGGTTCACTTATATAGACTTTGGAGATTCAACTAGAACAGCCCAACAGTCCAGTGCCTGGACTCTGGACAGCAGCCCTAAGAACAATGAGGGTACTATTATTGATGGAAAAGAAAAAGAACAGTTTGGAAAACCAAAAGTTTGTCAAGTTTATCTATTTAGCTATTAACTTTGCAATTCTCAAGCACCCGAGAACTGGTAAGAGGTTAGAAATGTTATCTTTTGGGCTTTCTTTGTGTTGTACCTTTCCTCATGGCATCAGCTTGCAATGAAACATCAAGACCCTAATGAGATGCAACGTGAAAGAGAAGGGGTCTCTGGATTAGGATTCTAACAGGAGTCCATGGTGAGAAAATGCTACTTTCGCTGTTCACTGTTCCCACTCCTGAGGCCACTGATGCTGAGGGGAATGTCTAAAGCAATCTACATGATTTATGCCACACTTATCTGTTCACTTATCTGACAGTTTCTAAAAGAAAGGTTAAAATTCACTCACGCTTATTAGACACTTTTCCATGTTATAAAATACAATGTTTACTGTGGGACCACACATAAACTTTATATTAAGACCTCCTGGAAAGGATTTTTACAAATGACTGAAATACTTTTCTGCAATCATCTATAGAGTTCATTCCACAAGAATTTTTAATATTTTCTTCATATTTCAGTAATAGATTATTAATATATTCTAATGTCTAAAGTAGTTGAATGGCGATTAACTTGTTTCTGATCAATACAATATTTGATAAGAGAAGCATATATCTGAAGGTAAAAATAATACTTTCCAATCAATGCTTTTTTTGCTTACTTTAATAATAATAACTTACATGTAGCATGTGCAATTTCTATACATACAAACATGCATGCATATTTTATGTATTATATAATTTTATATAGTAAATCACATAAGTCTTTAGTGCATCATTGGTTAAGTTTTTATATATCTAAAAAGCACCTGGTTATTTATGTAACTAGTATCCAGATCAATGTATAGGACATTTACCCAAAAACTTTGCTAGTATGTAGAGATACCCATACCACCACTATTCAGATTTCTACCATTATCAATTGGTTTTTGCCTGTTCTTGAACTCCATATGAAATACAGTATGTTTTTATATGCCTGGCTTCCTTTTACCAACATAATACTTTAGATATTCCAAAATATTTTTGTGTGCATCAGCAGTTCATTTATTTTGAAATATCTCAATTGTATTTTGTTGAATTTATCTCCTCTCTTATCTAGTTGTTGTTATGAATAGAACTGATGGGGCGATTTTTTGTGTGTGAGTCTTCTGGTAGACATATGACCTCACTCATCCTGGGTAGACTAGGAGGACTGCTGAATCACGGAATACGCATGTTTATATGCATGTGTATATGTACAACCAAAGTTTTCCTGTGATCAACAATTTTACATTCCTATTAGCAGTGTATTAAATAAAGCTTGCTCCATCAAAAAATAGAGAGAGAGAGAGAGAGAGAGAGAGAGAGAGAGAGAGAGAATATTTAGCTTGGAATTAATTATATACACACAAACTTATATACAAGTATAGACAAAAACACATCTCTGTCTCTAGATTTTTGTCTATTTTCCTTATCTATTTTGGTGTGGTTCTATCATTTGTTTCTGAGTTCTAGAGAAGGCAAAGACACAGCAACTCAAAGCAAATTGAAAATTGAAAAATGATAGTAATATATTTTGAAATCACAGTACAGCCTCATGCTTCCTAATTGTTTTCCATGGAAGAAATATTAATAGCTATTCCACTAAAACAATATCAAATAAGTGTGCAAATGCAGCAAACTATAAACTCTCCTTTTGAAGGACCACTCTTTAAGTTAATATATTAATGGTTCAAGAAGTCTAACTGTAACGAAATTTACTTACCTTTGTTTAAGTAAATTGCTTCACAAACCTATTTGGCCACAGAAATCATCTCTATTCTATCTTTTTTTAAGTATGTCTATTGGGGCTGGCACTGTGGGGTAGCAGGTAAAGCCGCTGCCTAAAGTGCCAGCATCCCATATGGAAGCCAGTTCAAGTCCCAGCTGCCCCACTTCTGATCCAGCTCCCTACTAAAGTGCCTGGGAAAGCAGCAGAAGATGGCCCAAGTCCTTGGGACCATGCCCCTATGTGCAGGTACACTTGGAAGAAGCTCCAGGCTTCTGGCTTCAGATCAACCCAGCTCTAGCTGTTGCGGCCATTTGGGGACTGAACCAGTGGATGGAAGACACCTCTCTCCCTCCCTCCCTCCCTCCCCCTGCCCCGCCTCTCTGTAACTCTGCCTTTCAGATAAATAAATGAATCTGTTTTTTAAAGAGTACATCTATTATTATTGCTCAGATCAATCATTTTATCTTGCATTAGGCCAGTCTTTAGACCAACGTGAAATTCTCTTTGATTTAGTGATAATTTATAAATTAGAGATACATGCTCCCTTGAAAAATAAAAATCTCAGGAATGGGCCAGCTGGGGAGTTACTATTTCTTGCTATTCTATTATTTTAAAGTGGTATCCATACTACCCACTAAGCCCCAGTAAGCCAAATCTCCCCTTACTGACCTGATGTACTCCAAAGCTATGCAGAGCATATAGAACCTTTTGACATCGTATATTTGTAATTACACTTCCCAGGTAGATTGGTAGATATGTGCTGAGTTCCAATTACTACTTCCCTAGAATCATGAGGGAAAAAGTAGTAGGATGCACGTAGAATCAAAGAAAAAAAAATGCAAAAGCAGATGAGAGAACCACCGAAGAAGAAAAATCCTCAATCCCCTTCCTCTAAAATCAATGCCATAACAGGACATGTGATGCTTACGAGAGAAACTGCAGCCTCATGAAACGATTAAAGTAAGAGAAGTGAAAGAGAAATTTATCCATCCTGAAAAAATTTAATTTACTTTTTAAGATTTATTTATTTAAAAGTCAGAGTTACAGAGACAGAGACAGAGAAAAAAAATTTAATTTCATTTGTCCAGTGCCCCATCTGTTAAATAGTTTCATAAAATTTTCTCTCATTTTTAAAAATAAATTCCACTGAATCTAGCTTAAAGTTTCAAAAGTAGACCCAGGGACAAATCCAAGAAAAACAGCACAATTTAAAGGGGGAAATGTGAAACCAATTTCATAATGAAGTGTGAGTACTCAGACATTTTTTGAATATTAACCACAATAAATCCAATGAACACAATGAGTGCAGGAAGTAGTCACCACACAAAACGAAAACCACTCACAATGAGGTGCCTTACATACCTGCCTGGGACTCTTGCTTTTCAGAATGAGACCAGGATTTAGATTTTAAAGCATATGATTTCTTAAGACAATGTTCTTGTGGCATTTTTCACTGGGTTAACAGATCATTCCCAAGTCAACCCGAGTGGGAATATGAAATTCACTCACCTGTACAAAACCACATGCTGTGAAGTCCTCAAACAAGGGCAGACTTGGGCGGTCTTCTCTATAGATGGTGAGTTTGTATGTGATCAGGGTCGCACCCTGTGCTGGAGTTTCATCTACCACAAGCATGGAGATTTTGTTCATTCCTAAGCCCAGAGGGTACTTGGCAAAGCTGGGGGGGGGGGAGATTGGTTTATTCAGCCAAAACTTATAAATCAATATTTATTAAATGCCAACCATTGGCATAAAAACCAAGTAAGTTCCATATGATCTTATAAAAAACCTAAAATACGAAAAATTCAATCTCCAGTACATCATTCTTTGTTATACCAAGATAAATCTTGAAGAACAAGTCATATCCTCCATTAACTATAGAATGAAAACTTACATGTATAAGCTGTCAAACTGTACATTATCTCACTTAATATTCATAATAATTCTATGCAAATACTATGATCTGGTAAACAAATTGCCCAGAGTTGCATGGTACAGTCAGGGTTGTGACCCAGGTTGATACAACTTCACTCCATGGTATGCCAAGTGCATTTCTTCTCCTACAGCATTGACCCATGGCTATCTTCTTTGCTGTGCACACAATGTATAATAAGGATCTATCTTCTTTTCAGAATTACCAACAAAAGAGTTGATGACTTTCAAAAGAATCAGAAAAAAGTTTCAATGAGACCAGGAAATTTAGTGGTATGGTGTAAGGTGTCCACAAAATGTCATCAACATGCTTAAGCAAGCAACCCTGAATATTCAGACTTGAGGAGTAAGGTTGGATGGAAGGAGGTTAGTGTTCAGAAAGATTAGCTCCAGAAATCTGAAAACATAAAGATGATAATAAACAAAAATTCCTTCTCAATGAGTCCTCTTAATATTTTTGTAACACAATCCTAAACTATTACATAGAGTAGAAACAAAGATTGTTCATAGATTAGTAGAATATCAGTGTGTTCTTTCAAGCATGTAGGAGACAAATTTCACATTCTGGCAATCTCTCCAAGAGGTATTGTGGCTAAACTTTTTTCAACCACATTCCAAATTTGGATCATATGTCTGCTTCCAAGCATGATGTCTCAACTCATCCCACTCAGCATCCCCGTACCTTGGCCCTGCCCGCTCATGCAGGTGCACCTTGCACTGACACTTAGAAGTCTCTGCTCCAATTGTCACTGTTACCACATCAAATGGGACTTCTGAGTAATAATCTTTGATCTTTGGATTAAATTCAGGATTTAGTTCCAAATGTGGAAGTGTGAAGATCTGCTTGATGTAACATAGAGTCTCTTTATCTGTTAAAATAACAATGACAAAGAAAAAACAACTATGAATTGGATTAATATTTTAAAATCATGTATGATAAAGGTGACTTTTCTCTAAGTTCTTTGAACAATTGCAGTGATCACTGCTGACCATTCATCCAACACCTTGCTCACAGCTGATTATCAACTTGTCAAAAGTTGCAAAATTCACCTACCATAACAGCTGTTGACTTTAGTTGGTCTTAGGCAGATTGCAGGTTTTGCTCAGCCCTCAAAAGTTTAAAGGCACAGAAGGTAGGGAAAGTGTCTTTCCTGTGACCTGAGAGTATTTTCATGATTTTTGGACAAATAACAAGCTTCATAGCCATAGCTCTATGGCTCTGTGGGGTGGTGACAAAGCGGAACCAGCCAAGAATGAAGAAAATTTCCTGGGAAGTGTCATTAGCTGTCATGAGATTGATATAACAATGTACAGGCAGTAGGATGTAAATATACCAAATATTCAGATACAAAAACATCAGCAAGGGCATCCTAAGACCCCTCACTTCCCAAACCATCGTCACCTGCAGAAGCACCATAAAGTAGAAAGGACATCCTCTATTCTGCTAAATACTGCTTTAGAACCTAGGATTACAACTCTACATTGCTGATTCTAAGGCATTGAAAACAACCAATCTTTCAGAGTGAAATCCCATCATTAGTGGTAACATGGATGGACTAGCAGGACATTCTTTTAATTGCAGAAGGAAAGAGTTGATCTCACAGAAGTAAAGAGTTGAATAACAGTTACCAGTTTCAGGGAAGGGTGAAGGAGAGGTGTGATCATAGCAAGGATGGTTAATGGGTACAGGGCTATAGCTGGGTACTGCATTCTATAGCACAGTAGGATGATTAGAACTTTGGTTGAAAACAATGAATTGGATCTTTCAAAATAACTAGTAGAGAGTATTTTGAATGCTCTTAACACAAAGAAATGATAAATGTTTTTAGGTGATGGATACGCCAATTACCTTGATTGGAACACCATACACTGTATCCATGCATTGGTGTCACACTGTACCTAGTACATATGTGATCATTATGTGTCAATTAAAAATTTTAAAAACTTAAAAAAATCTGTCTTTGGGAGCCCAACTTTGATAGCAGTATCTTGGTGAGAAAAAAAAAAAAGAAAAATAGCTATATAAACACACACACCAGCTACTCTATTATTCAATATAAATGTTTAAAAAAAGAATCCGATAGTCCAAAGGTTTAGCAAAATAAGTCAATTTGCATTTTGTTCCATTAGTACTTTGCAACAGTCAATAAAATCCCAGCAAACATAAATATAGAAGTTTAAATGGAAATCAGTAAACTAGAAACTATTCTTGCATTGCCTTTACATAAAACATTCAGTGACTTTTAACAACATAGTCACAAAAAGAGATAACACAGAATTTGCTGCAGGAAGCTATAAAACTGAAGATACAAAAAGAAGATTATTTATTAACTAAAAAAATGTGTTTTCCTCTATGTTTATACAACTGTCACAATGATTTTTCAAATCTGATGAGTTGTCTTCAATTCTTCAGTAGTTTCTCATCATTTCCAAAATCCAAGCTTCTAAAAAGGCAAACAGGGCATTGCACAAGCCCTCCTTATCTTTCTCTCCAGTTAGATCTACCATTATGTCCATACTTTGTGCTTCAATAAGATCCAAATTTTTGTATTTCTTTGTTGAACATACAGATATACCACGAAGTTCATGGTATAAGTTAAGAAAAATATCGTAAGGACTGGCATTGAACCACAGTGAATTAAGCTGCCACTTGTGACATGGGCATTCCATACCGAAGTGAATTGTCTCCTCTGTGTCTCATCCAGCTTCCTGCTAATGCCTGAGAAAGTAGCTGATGATGATGCAAATACTTGGGTTCTGGCCACCCATGAAGGAAGCCAGGATGGAGTTCCTGGCTCCTGGTTTCGACCTGGCCTGGACTTGGTTGTTGCATCCATTTGGAGAGTGACCCAGTGTGTGGAAGATAAATTTCTCTCTCCCCCCTTCACATTGCTCTGCCTTTCAAATAAATAAATATTTTTTTAAAAAAGAATAATACTGGGGCCAGCACTATGGAGTAGCGGGTAAAGCCGCCACCTGCAGTGCCAGCAGCCCGTATGGACACTGGTTTCAAAAACCTGGCTGCTTGGCCGGCGCCGTGGCTCACTAGACTAATCCTCCACCTGTGGCACCAGCACTCCGGGTTCTGGTCCCGGTCGGGGTGCCGGATTCTGTTCCGGTTGCTCCTCTTCCTGTCCAGCTCTCTGCTGTGGCCCGGGAGTGCAGCAGAGGATGGCCCAAGTCCTTGGGCCCTGCACCCTCATGGGAGACCAGGAAGAAGCACCTGGCTCCTGGCTTCAGATACTGTGGTGCACCAGCTACGGTGGCCACTGAGGGGGTGAACCAACAGAAAAGGAAGACCTTTCTCTCTGTCTCTTTCTCTCACTGTCCACTCTGCCTGTCAAAAAATAAATAAATAAAAATTAAAAAAAAAAAAAAACCTGGCTGCTCTACTTCCAACCCAGCTCTCTCTATGGCCTGGGAAAGCAGTAGTAGATGGTTCAACTGTTTGGGCTTCTGCACCCGCAGGGGAGACCTAGAAAAAGCTCCCAGCTCCTGGCTTCAGATCCTCCCAACTCTGGCTGTTGTGGCCATTTGGGGAGTGCCTCTGCCTCTCTGTAACTCTGCCTTTCAAATAAATAAATCTTTTTAAAAAAAGAATAATACTACAATAAATACATGATAATTTCATTTTAGGGAAAAATCGGTGTAAAAAATAAGTAGTAAATTTTCTTGAATAACTCAGTGAATTGGGTACTACCTGCTTGGTTAATTTTGCTGCTTGAAAGTGAAGCCTGCAGTATATACAGTAAAAAGGATTAAAAATTTAAATAAACAAATAATCTATTTACTCACCATTAAAATAAATAAATAAATAATAAACAAGTAAATAAACGGACTGAAATTCAGGGGCAGACATTTAGCAAAGCAGCTACAATACCAGTTGGATCAAACAACAGTGCCTGAGTTTCAGATCTGGCTTTACTTCTGATCCCAGCTTCTCCCTAATGTGCACCCTGGGATGCAGCAGGTGATCACTCAAGTACCTATGTCTCTGCCACCCACACAGGAAACCTGGGTTCACTTCCCAGCTCATGGCTCCAGCCTGACCCAGCCTCAGTAGCTGCAGGCATCTGGGGAGTGAATCAACAGAGGAAAGATTTCTGTCTCTGTCTCTCTGCCTTTCAAATAACTAAAAATCAAATAAACTTAGAAGCTGAAACTCAGTTCTCTGTGAGATGGAATACATTTGCAATCATTTTCTGAATCAAAACTTTAGCATGTGCTTGTTTCTGTTTCATCAGAAACTCTCCACCTCCAGCCTGGGCGCTGCATCCCAGACCCCTGCCTAGAATTGACAGAGTTCTGACAGCATCTTCCACTGAGTCATCAGTGTTGCCTCTACAAACACCGGGTAATTCTTTGGCATGTGTCCCACCCTAGCCCCAACTTGTCTCGGGCCAGTTTACCTTGGATCTACGGAGAACACAGCTTGAGGAATGCTGATAGCAGGCAGCTTAACCTATTTGGCAAGTGTATTTGGGAAGCTGTTTGAAGTTTTGGTGCCTTTTAATGGATTTCTTTTAACTGCAGAATTTTATTGCCCTCTTGAGGGATAATCATAACTCATATGAAACACAAGAACAGCCTAGACTTAAAGATAATCCCACCTGTTCTGAGACATCATGGAGTTATTTTTTGAATCTTCTATCACGCCATAAAAGTAGGATGATTAACAGTGGAGACCCAGGTAGGAATAGTTTCAATCCATGTAAAGACATACAGAACTTGGAAGAGTTATCTAAGTTGTCTACACCTTGTTACCTGGGATCTTAAAAGCACAGTCTTTTCATTCTATAAATAAGAAAAATAGAAGCCCAAAGTGGTGAGGTGACTTTGCCCCCGCTGCATCTAGCCCAGAGCCTAGCACCAAGTAGACTCCACAAATGTTCATTTTTACTTTGCTGCTAGCTTTTCAACAGTCTTTCCCCCATACATTCTAGTTAGCCATCTCCTAGCAGGGTAGAACAGTGCTTAGGGGGAGAGATTGACCATGAGCACAAGGCGGGAGGGCATACAAAATACTCCTTATCTTTTTCCTACTGGCAATACTTAATTTAAAGCACCATTTTCTTTAATTGGGTGTATTTGTTGATTCTATTTAACTCTATTATTCTCAGTCTTTAATGATTTTAATCAAAGTGTTAAAACATCACAAACTAAATTGCATGATTTTTTATTTGTGAAAGACTAAATTTTCTAAGTGCATGTGAGATAGAGATTTTAAAAGATACACACTGTCAAAAACAAGCCTACTATGTAGAACTTTTATTTTCCCATGATATATTATAGAATATTAAGAAAATTCTGGAGTTTTGTTCCAGTTCAGGCACTCAATAGTCCTGTGTCCTTGGAAAGTCAGACTCTCTAGAAAGATACATTTCCAAGACCACTGTAATAATACTGATCAAAGTGAATAAATTATTTTAAAATACAAAGTTCATAAAAACTTAAAATGCAAGTATTTTATTGATTATGCCTTTAATGAAAAATGATGAATTTTAAGAAAAATTGAAAATTGGCTTTAAGATACTCAACTGTTATAAGGAAAATTGTACTCAAGTACTAACCACTATAATAAACATCTGGCAAGAAAGAAATCATTGCAAGATGATAAGACCCCACCTAAAGATCAATGTACAAAGCTGACTAGCCAAATTTCTACTGCAGGGGTATTCATGGCGATGCCATAAAACGGCTCAGGCTTCAGAACGGATCTGGAAGTCAGTGTGCTTCAACACACACACACACACACACTTCACATTCAAAAACAGAAAATTAAAAATCTTCTCATGTAAAAGTGACACATTATTCAGAAATCTAATGACTTCTCAAATATTATTTAAAAGAAATTAGCAGCCTACAGATAGTCAAAAATGCTAAAAAGGTTATTTTTGTCAAAGTTGGAGTGTACCTAAATGCGGATAACACTACTGTACCTCTTCATTCTCAACTCACCATTATTGCAATGGATTTCTTTATCTTCATTAATAATTTGTAGCACTGCAGGTGAAAAGGAAATGTAAATTTAAAATGAAAAGTATAACCAAAAATGTAAAAAAAAAATACATTGAACTGTCTCAAACACAAAGAAATGTAGTACAACACACATTTTATTATTTACCTCTAAGTAAGACTGGATATGACATTAAATAAAATATGTTACTTTATTCAAACCTCAGCTGAATGATTATTTCAAATATGAAAATATTAAGGGAGAAAACGAGCTGTTTACATATCACTCTTTCTCCCCAATGTGATCTATTGAACTTTCTTGTAGTTCTATGATATGACTACAATTTCCAAAGCTCCTTCAAAATAAAAATGCCATCCATTAGTTCTACTCTTCTTTATGCTAAATTTTTGAATTTCATCAGACAGCTATATAAATTCTCCTAATAAATACGTATGGAACAAATGAATGAATAGAAACATGCAGAGTGCTGAAATCATTATTTGAGAGAAAAGAGCATGTCCTTGTTTAATTTTCATTTTTGACTGCTAACAAAACCAAACATTTTTTAAAATGTTTTTGGTCCAGGCAATACTTATTTTTATGCTAAAATTTTAAAATTTATTTTTATGAGACTATATCCTTTTACCTTTTTTATTTTCAATTGTATCCAACAGCACTTGTGGTTTTTCAATGTTCTCATTCTCTGCAAAAGTATTCCTGCAAATACAATGCCAAACAATCCTGAATCAATGAAATGAGTAAAATCCATAGAAATTACATTTAGCACACTTTCTTTTTGTCTATTTGGGCAAAGTTATTTTGACAAAGGCAAACACTTTCTGGGTTTCATTCCTCAAAATTGGCAAACTAGCCCCAAATGAGAAGGGTGGAGATCTCATCATTTCTAATCAGTAGAAACACATTTGAAGAAAAGCAGGGCAAAAAGTCATTCCTCGGTCCAAGGCAGAGCAATCTCAGATAGCCTGGGTCCAACAAAAGTGATTCAAGAATGTACATTCTTATTGGAATCTGTTTGGCTAAAGTTACACAGTTTTGAAGCAAGAAGCTTGGAAACTCTGAGACACAGCTTGAGAAGAACACACAAGGGCATTTCAAAAAAGTTAATAGAAAATAGAGTTAAAAATAAGTATTTCAGTGCAAAAAGTGAATATTATATAAGGCATATTCAATAGTTCCTGGAAAATGTGTACCATGAAAGCTGCATGGATTGCAAATTTTTGCACTAAAATAAATATCTTTTGTATAATTTATTTTTTATTTATATAAAGAGACTTCATGTATTTCACATGTAGAATTTTAAGCATGTGATGATTCTTCTCACCTTGCATCCCTCCCTCATCCTTCCCTTCTTTCTTTTTGCCTTTTAATTTTTGTGATAACACTAAAATAAGCCGGACTAAAAGGGACAAATTTCTTGTTTTCTCTGATTTGGTAGCTAACATATACAGCACAATAAATTTATCCTTTAAACCTGTTTCCACAATTTTGAAGTACCCTCACACATATAAGCTGAGAAATATAGGTGAACAATGCAAAAAATGACTTATGTTACCATGACTTTTATCCTTAAACTCTGATCAATAGTAGTGAACTGTAAGGGTTAGTTATGTTCTGGTGTGTTCTCCTCATTTTCTTTGTTACATAACTAACTAAATGTTTGCCCAGACTGCCATTCAAATCCTCAGATTTGGGACCAGAATAATCTAAATTGCAGACAGAAAAACTGCTGGTCCTGGTGATGGCAGACACAAGGTACCACGGCCCACAGGCCCCACACAGCTGTACTCTGCTGTGCTGTTGTGTCTCCATTTCCATTCAGCAAATGGAAATTACAGCGCTTGCCTCACTTCACAGGGATCCTATGAGAATTAAGTAAAAGGATCTGTGTGAAATAGCATTTTGTAATATTTATTATCCCCAATACCATGTTAGGCATTGGAGAAGAGAAGAGATGAATAAGGCATATTCAATTCCTGCAAAATGTGAACATCACACAAGAAAGTATGCAGAATCAAGGAATTAAAATTTTGCTAAAAATTTTATAGCTATTTTATTTTTTAAAGTCTTCATTTTGTTTTGTACACACTGAAGGAATCAGAGATGGGAGGTAATATTGCCTAGCACTCACTTTAGAATCCTTGCCACCCGCCAAGAAAGGGAGAAATAAAGCAAATATGAGATATGTTTAGTTGAAGTCCAACTGAATGCCAGGCCAAATTAAAAAAAAAAAATCCTAATTTATATGAAGGGAAAACTAAACATGAATCTTGCAAAAGATACAACTCTCAAAAAGTACATAAACTGAATTTTGGAAACATAATTGTTTAAAAGGCATGAGACACTTTGTATGTTAAAGTATCCTGCAGTGATTTCTTTTATAATTTTTTGAATAAATTATTTGTTTGAAACCCATGTGAATTTTCATGAAAGCACTTCCTTACAGCAAGCTATATGCAGTTTTATTTCCAGTGAAGTGAAAATTGGTAGAAAGAGGATAAACACTGATTTTTGAATATTCATTCTGTTTAGATTTACACTAATTCCATGGAGACCCAAGATAACTACAAGTAGTTACTTAACTACTCTTGCTTTTGTAACTTTCTCTCTCCTCATCTTGCTGCCAGAACTTTATTTAAAATGAAGGATGAAGTCATTTACCCTGTGGGGAGTGTAGATAAGCAACATCCACTTTTTTTCTACAGGAAAAAACTAGAGATGGCCCTTGTGAATATAAAGCCAGTGATGGGTCCAACACCTTGGCTCATTTGGCTAATCCTCCGCCTGTGGCGCCGGCACCCCGGGGTTCTAGTCGTGGTTGGGGCGCTGGATTCCATCCTGGTTGATCCTCTTTCAGTCCCGCTCTCTGCTGTGGCCAGGGAGTGCAGTGGAGGATGGCCCAAGTGCTTGGGCCCTGCACCCGCATGAGAGACCAGGAGGAAGCACCTGGCTCCTGGCTTCAGATCAGCGCAGCGTGCCGGCCACAGCGCTCTGGCCATAGCGGCCATTTGGGGGACAAACCAATGGAAGAAAGTCCTTTCTCTCTGTCTCTCTCTCTAACTCTGCTTGTCCAGAAAAAAAAAAAAAAAAATATATATATATATATATAAAGGCAGTGATGGTCTCTCTGTCTGCAAACCATACTGGAAAAAACACTCCAGACCTTGGAAAAGGCAGCCAGAGTCCTAGTCTCAACTCCCTTTCCATTAACTGTGCAGCTCCAACAAATGACTTATCTTCCTAGCTCTCAGTTTCTCCTCTGGGAAACTGAAATAATTCGTATCCTCCTTGCAATAGGTATGAATTATTATTAAATATGCAAGTACATTCATTCACTGGTAAACCTAAAGATAATTATAACTGAGTATTTTTCCGTGAAATGTTGTAGGACCAATATTCTAATTGCTTCCTTATAGATCTCCAAAAGTCACTTATCTCTGTGCTAACCTAGATAAAGTTTTTTAACTTGTCTTGCTTTTCCTAAAAAAGAAATTGAAATGTTACCCCCTACTGTAGAAGTTAAAATGATATTTGGATCATACAGACCTGTGAAAAGGAAAGTATACTGGTGTTCACTGCGCACCTGTGTCAGTGTGTACATGGGACAGCACATGGCACTCTGATGTTATCTTATGCAACCCTACCTCAATAACACAGATCGAGGAGTTTAATGCACATTTTACACAAAAGAAAATTGAGTCTCAGAGGGGTCAAAGCCTAGCCTCTTGTAATTAATGAACTTTGAAGTTGAGATTTTTTCAATCCAAGTCTATGACTCAAAATAGTCCTGATGCTTTCTAACCATACTCAACACAATTAGTAAATTTCCAGATGGGAAGAGAATCCCATCTTCTGCGTTTAAGATTAATGGATTATTTAACCTCATAACATACGTGGAGGGTGAGAAATCTTGCTGGGGAACAGACTTTCCAAAACCTGTATCTCAAGGGAATTTAGTCAAAGTGAAAAACAATCCTTTAATAGCCAACTTGGGAAATCAAGTGTGTTCTTCACCCGCCTATAATGATGAACAAGGCAGGCTTGAATGATCTGGGTAGGTACAAAATACAAAGTGGCTTTGAGCTGTATTAGTTAAACTCAATTTTCAAACAACCAAAATCTTCCCCCAGGCCTTCTACTTCTTATTAAGGAATTCAGGCCAACATGATAAAGTTATAGCAATTAAAGTGAATTCTGATCCTGGGAGATATTGTAAGAATTTTTCAAATATATGATGATTTGTATTTTTGATTTATATAAAGAGTAGTGTTTCACAGCACTGTTTTCAGGATCTCCTGAGGTGGAAGGAACTGAAGCCATTCCAGAGGCAGACTGCAAGAGATGTGAATGATAATAGCAGGGCCTTTTAGTCTTTGATCTCCCTGGGAGTTAAGGTTTACTTCTGTTTTCCTGGCAGTAGAAAAGTCAAATGCGCCCTTGATTCTATCTGTATAGGAGATACAGAAAGGTGCTGCCTTCACCTCTTTCACTAACTAGAGGTGTTAATAGGTTTCACCTGTCCATACCCTCCTTACCACCTCTTAATAGAATGGAAGTGGATATAGATGGCAAACTGTCATCCCAGCCAAACATTTCCTTCTGAGATTCTACTTTCTAAAACATAAAAAATTCCTGGGGCCGGGCATTGTGATGTAGCAGTTAAAGCCACTGCCTGTGATACTGGCATCCCATATGGGCTCCAGTTAGAGTCCTGGCTGCTCCACTTCCTATCCAGCTCCCTGCTAATGGCCTGAGAAAAGCAGAGGACGATGGCCCAAGTGCTTGGGCCCTTGCCATCCATATAGGAGACCTGGAAGAAGTTCCCGGCTTCTGGCTTCAGCCTGGCCCAGCCCAGGCCTTTGTACCTTTCTGAGGAGTGAACCCGTGGATGGAGTATCTCAATCTCTCCCTCTCTCTCTCTCTTTCTCTCTCTCAACTCTGACTTTCAAATAGATAAATAAACCTTTTAAAAAAACCCTACCCTCTAAAACAAAACAACAAAACAAGTTTTGACAAAGACAGAAAAAATATATTGATAAATCTGACTAGATCTTGCCAGAATAAAGTCACACTTCAAAAACCTGCTGAGTAAATATTCTTACTGTCTGGAACCCCTCCCTGACTTGGTTCATAAAACAAATCTCATCTAATTCTTTCTGTCTGATGCTTCCTCAATCCAAGGATATAGATTATAGAATGAAAATAATTTGAAGCTTTTAATTTTCAGCATCACTTTATAGTGGAGTCAAGTCCTGTTGGTTTGAAAAACTCTTGGGTGTATTTTTGTTACAGTGTTTGAAGACCACTGGAATCATTATGGTTTTGATGTTTTAAAGACGTTTATTTTCCAGAGCATGAATTTTTGGACACACTTCTTTTTGTTGCTTTCTTTAATGTAGGCAAAACCTTTTTTGAAATCAATCTTTAGACTTCAAATTTTTTGGACTGCACAATTCAAATTTGTGGCTATCTTACCATTCCAGTGGAAGTAGCTGCGTCTTTTTATTCATGAGCCGAAACTGTTCAAGTGCATTTAAGAGGGACCAGTATTGAGTCAAAACCGAGCCAGGTTTCCCCATAGGACTCTCCATAGCATAAAATTCATGCATCACAGATTGAATCCCAGGAGTAGTAGATGGGAAGAGCTGACAAGGAATATTCAAACACAAAATATCAGTGAAAGTTATTCAAGATAAATTACAACACAGTATTGCTAGAGAAGCCTTCATACTCATAGTCAGATATTTTAGAATATCTGAAATTATTAAAATGCACTAGCCAGTGTCATAATTTAATATTCTCTGCAGTTGTCAAGGTCAGTGCCACTTTTCATAAGGAACTTTGTTGATATCCTATTTCTAAATGAGGTGAGTTTACTTTTCATTGAATAGAAATAGATTTCTCCTTCCTGCAATAAACAACCCAAATAGCTAAATAACAGAGTGAGTCAGACAGTGGGAAGAATGAAGAGAAATCCACTTGGGTTACAAGTGAATTATGCCAGGGTGAGAAATATTAATCTATGCCTATCCTGTTTTCTACTTGGAGTCAGGAAGTTGGGATTTGCTCTTTCTCTTGCAAAATAATTCTTCAGTTTTTCCTCACATTGTGTCAGCAGATGTTCTCTACATTCACAACATCTTAAATTATGAATTCCAGAACAGCAAGGCCAGGTAGCTTTGTATCTCTTTCTATAGTATTGAGTAAAACTACTGTGCATGTGATAATAATAAACTATATTCAAATTAATTAAAAAGATGATGTGTTAGTTGAAATATCTTTGGGAAAATAAACTCCTTTAAGTCATCCAAAATATGGGGCTACATTATAACAACAACTATTAAACACTACTTACTTTAGTAAATTTGTTGCAACTCACTCAACTCACATAGATTTTTTTAAAGCAAAAAAAGGGGGGCTTGTGCCAAATATCAGGTTAATAATGAATTGCTATTGGCTTTATTAAAATGCTATTTAAAAAAGATGTCTGTATGAACAAATCTCACATGAAAACAGACAAATTCATTACAGTCCACATAAATGGCAGAACTGGAAATGAAGCATACACTGTGCATATGCACCTGCTTATGCAATAAATTACCCTTTGGTATTGACTATTAAATTAACAGACCCAAGAAAAGTACATAGAAGAGAAAATGAGCATCCTTCTTAAGGCTAAAACCAGTAAAGGTTGTTATAATTATTTATATTTTTTCTTTGAATTTTCCAATAGAATTGCAAACATTTATGATTTAGGTAATTTCCTACAATATTCTTGCTATATTGGTTTATATTTGATTTTGCACAAACAAAAGGATATAGTAAGTAGAAATAAATTTTGATTACATGTAAATGTCCCAAAGCCAGAAAAAGTATAACTTGGTTGGAAAAATTCTGACATTTTCCCCTTGAGAGCCGTCAAATCCTGGCAGCTGTACTAATCCCATATTCTTTTACCCCAACACAAGTTCTCTATTGTCTGCAAACTCTTAAAGTAAAGCATATAAATCTTATTCATCTTACTATTCATATCTCTGAGAAGAAAAAAGATTATAAAGATTTCTATTTCTTAAAGAAATATCTTCCTCTTGTTTGAAGTGAAAACCTAGTAGCTTAGATTTGATTTACTACAATCTCCATAATCAAGAAGAATCAAATGTCATTTTTGTTTTACCAGTTGGAATTGTCCCAGACCTCCAAGCTCTTCTATGAAAGTCATAATTGAATTAATTTCCTCTATAGGCAGGCATTGATTTAGTTCCTTTTGATAGTTTTCACCCTGTAATCGGGAGAGGAAAAAAAAAACTTAAGCAATTGCCAAAATGTCAAACAATGTTAGCCCAATTCCCTCTCACTTCATAAACTGAATTTTGAACTGAATAAGTATACAGCTGGACTCATTAATACTACAGAATACATAGCAACTTTGACTTGTCACAAGGATGTTTGCGTATAAGGACATTTCTTTTTCACAAGGAGGACCTGCATGAGACAGTTCAAGAATGCTCTGGCTGTGAGGCTGGTGAGATCAGCACAGAAGGGCAGGATGGCCTGTGACAGCCACTGGGGAATGCAGGCAGAGCAGCCCTTGGGCTCTGGACACTCGAGGTAAGAGCATCAAATGGATCTTTACACATGAGCCCCATATCTGGGAGATTAACATCTTGGAGTTTCACGGACTCTGGAGAACAGACATCCCCCATATTTCCCCACCCTCATTATTTCTAAACCACCCTAAAAAGTGGAAGGTGCACAGATTACCACTGTTTCTGGATTGAGTACTTTTAATGATGCCTATGCATCAGAGATGGAAAAAAGGAAATAGAAGGAAAGTCATAGGAAAACAGTCTAAAAGGTCAGGTTACAGCTCTCAGAGACGTCGTCCCTAGAGCACCCACAGTTGTGAGGCCTTACATTCTACACTTCCAAGTTCTCAGAATATACTTTAAGGCAGAAAAATACCCAGGACACAATATTTTATCTGATAATCTGTACAGTTTTTTTTTTTTTTTGATGCATCAAGAAAACATGTGCTAACATGTGATAAAAACTAACCACTGCTGCCCTGAATCACGACACCTAATCATCAGCCTGTAATGCTGGCATCCCATATGGGCACCTGTTCGAGTCCCTGCTGCTCCACTTCTGATCCAGCTCTCTGCTATGGCCTGGGAGAGCAGTGGAAGATGGCACAAATCCTTGGGCCCCTGCACTCACGTGGGAGACCCAGAAGAAGCTCCTGGCTCCTGGCTTCGGATTGGTGCAGCTCCGGCCATTGCAGCCAATTGGGGAGTGAACCAGCGGATGGAAGACCTCTCTTTCTCTCTCTATCTGCCTCTCTTTCTCTCTGTATAACTCTGACTTTCAAATAAATAAATAAATTCTTTTAAAAATCCCTTTAGATAAAACACGTATCATGTGTAATATATACAAACATTCCTTAGGAATTATGAACTGCTTTACTTCATGAAAGTACTTCATGTTTTAACCTAAAATGTTATCATAAATAGATAGTCATGCACTTGGTTGACATACAAAATAATAATAGTCTTTAGGTAAGAAAAAATAATTTCAAATGAATTATCAAGCTGCTTCATTGCACAATAAAGAAAATGACACCTTCAATGGAATGACTAAAAAAATTTATCAGTGAACAAATATGTACTTACCTTAAATATACCTGATCTATAAAGTTTCTGAAATATCTCAGAAAATGCAGAAAGCGAAGATTCATTGGGGAAGAGAAAATTGAAAGTATCTTTTAGAAGGAATTCTTCTGTGTTTTGGTCCTCAAATTCCACACTGTCATCATCTTGAAAATTTAAATGTTCATGAACCTTTGGAAGATTAAAAGCACAAGTAGTGTTCATTGATTTACTTAGAATACAGCAGAATTAGTTCTAAGACATGATTTATTTCCTGGAGGACTGTAGATCAGAACTGACATCTAGTGGTCCTTTTGGAGGTGAACAGTTTTATGAATGTGAGTAACGTTCTCTTGAAGACACAATTCTTTCATGTGTAATAATGTACTATACAGTTGCATTAGTTTATCTTGAAACTCTTTATAGTTGAAGGATTTGTGTTCATGGATGATAATTCAAGAACATGACAATTTTTCTAAAGTGTATAAATCTAAAGTGTATAATATAAACTATAGTACACATATTCAAAACAATAAACAAATGATCATTAAAAATGTCAGTTCATAAATTCTCAAAATTTTATGGATAAATCTTACTACTAGTGAATCAAATGCCTGGGCCGTATATTATATTGTTGGTTTCCATGTATAATACTTTGAAAAAAGAGTAAATGTTACATAAAGTTGAATTCCAATTACACATAATTTTATTTTGTTTGTCTTCCTTTCTTCCTACTCCATATCCCAAGATAAGCTTTTTAAAGACCAGTTCAGTCGATTGTTTTTTTTTTTTTTATCTTCTTGCCATGAAGGGCTCTTTTACAAGAAAAATAGTTTGGAGAGATGATGTGAGAGTTTATTTAATTTAGGAGGAAGGAAAATAATTGGTGTACAAAAAACACTCCTTAATTTACACATTTATGCTAGAAAAAATTTCAAAAATTGTCATGGTTTTCAAGTGAAGATACAGATCAATTTTAAGCTAAATGCTTGCACGTAAAGAATTAAAAAGTTACCTTTCTTATAATACCATATGATTACACTGGTCATCTGCTATCTTCTATTATTGCATGCCTGCTTTTCTCCATTGACACATACTTGGTTTTATACAACATTTATTTCATAAACAGTGGTGAACCATAGAAAATTCATCTTTGCTCTCCAGAGACACATAATGTGATTGGAAATCATAGGTTTCCCATATATTACTTAATTCTCTGAACTTTGGGAAATATATGGAGTCTTTTTAACCTTTTTAAGGTTCATGGAAAAGGCATACTACGAAAATGTACGCAGTATTTCAAAATCTTTTACATGAAAATGAACTTACTTTTAAATTGTTTTCCATAAACTTTTTGAAAGCACTTCATGTAAGTTTGTAGTAACTTTGATGCAAATTCTTATTTCTTGATTGGTCGTTATGAATGAAAACAGCACACACACACACACACAGATCCTTGACCAAAAGGCAAATGCTGGCAGTAGTCATGAAGCCTTTGCCAACTCACCTGGAGTACTAGAGGGTGCCTGAAACTGTCATACCCGATGTCAAAAGTTAAGAGTTGAAAACATAATCTGCATCTGAAATAAAAGTACAAGATAAGAGTAAAATACAGTATGCTCTGCCTTTCAAATAAATATATAAATCTTAAAAAAAAAAACCTTAAATATGGAGAATGAAACTTTCCTACTTTCCTAATGCTAGACTACTATTCACATAAGTATGATAAAATTCTTTTATTATTATTTTTTTTATTTGAGAGACAGAAAAATGGTGGGGGTGGAGCGACAGAGAGTTACCACCTGGTTCACCGCCCAAATGTCTGCAGCGATTGGAGCTAGGCCAAGCCTAAGCTGGGAACTGGGAACTCAATCCAGGCTTTCCAAGTACTTGAGGGATCACTACTTGAGGGCAGGGATCCAACTACCTGAGCCATCAATTTCTGCCCACCCCCCGAGGCGGGGCACTATTAGGAAACTGGAATTGGGAGCAAAGCTGAGACTAGACACCAGGCATCCAGGCATCCAATATGAGATGCAGTGTCCCAAACACCTGCCTTTCCCTCTCCTCCCTTCTCCCTTCCCTTCCTTTCCTTTCCCTTCCATTCCCTTCACCTCCCCTCCCTTCCTCCCCCCTCCCCTCCCCTCCCCTCCCCTTCCCTTCCCTTTCTATGCCTCATTCCCTCTCTCCCTCTCTCCCCCTCCCCTTTCTTTCTTCTTTTTGACATGCTAAATACAACATTTCCTTAGAACAAAGGCAATACATTATATTCAAGTGGGTTTCGATCTGGAGATACTAGTGATTGAATTTTGTTAGTAAAAGACTTTGTTTCCTTCTGTGTATTTGCAACTCAGTGGGACATCCTACAATAAACTCTATAACATGTAAGTGAAATTACACCTGTTACATTGTGATAGAAGTTGCTGAGGTTGAAATGCCACTGCAATTTAAAAATTAATTTAGGGGCCAGCATTGTGGTGCAGTTTGTAAGTTACCATCTGTGACGCTGGTCTACTATACAAGCACGGATGCGAGTTCCCGCTGCTCTGCTTCTGATCCAGCTCCCTGCAAATGCATCTGGGGAAACAGCAGAAGATGGCCCAATGCTTGTGCCCCTGCCACCCTCATTGGTGACCAGGCTGGAGTTCCTCGCTCCTGGCTTTGGAATGGCCCAGCGCTGGCAGTTGTGGACATCTGAGGGGTGAACCAGTGGATGGAAGACCTCTCTGTCTCTTCTCTGTCACTCTGCCTTTTAAATAAACAAATTAATCTTTAAAAAGTTTAATTTAAAAATGTGCATTATGTCTTGTCACTACTATTTAGATACTAATGAATCTGTAACATGCTCTGAAGTTTTAGGACCTGTAAGTGAGGCCACACGTGTTTAGAAGATTATACTTGTATGTTACAAAATTTTCCAGGTACCACCTACTATAACAATCAAGAAATGTTTTCATTAACAATTTCTAGCACATCGGTTTTTCTTCTTTTATAATTTAAAATGTGTTTACCTATTGAAGGTCTTTGGTCCCAGAGTAGATGCTTCACTGAACACTTCAGCTGCCAGCAACAGTTTGGTAATTACTTCCTTCATGTTATCAAAAGCCTGCAGAGGGGAACTGGCCCTCAGGAATGTCTCAAAAAATGTTTGCAGCTGTGAACAAAATAAAAGATGTAGATGTTGAAACAACAGGCTCAGTTTGTCTTTCTAGCCTTTCTGAGATAATCAGTTAGAAGGATTCCTTTAGTTTATCTCTCCTGGATACATTAAAAAAAATAGAAATGCTTGATAAGCTAAGGCTTATATATCTTATAACTTAAATTACTTAAGAGGTGCTTTCTCTGGCTTGTTTTCCTCATTTCATAGTATCTCGTCTTGGAAAGTGCACTGGAACTTACATAACAAGGCTATGATCAAGGTTCCCCACTTTAATTTGTGACCCCACTAAAGTAGTGAGCTTGCACTAGCCACTCACCTCTTTACATTGGGATGAACACCGAAAGAGAGTTGGGAAGCCAAATTAGTAGAAAATGTGTTGGAAACCATTATGAAGGATGAAATTCAAATCTCACTTTTTATTACCACTTTTCAGCAAATATCGTAACAAAAATGACTGTGTCAATGGTGCTTTTTCAACCCTTTTTTCTGCAGAAGCTCTACCCAACCAGAGAAGAATCTGAGAACCAGTGTCCTGCTAACATTTTAAAGACATCTTGTGGGTAGAGAACATGGGCAATATAACAAAGGAAAGAGTAAGCTAAGATTCATCTTTGCTTCTTAGGATCATTATAGTTAGCTTCACAAATAACTATTTTTATTTGCTTATATATTTAAACAATCACAAAACCAAAGTACCTCTTGAAGAGGCTTAGCACCAAAGTTCAAGTCAACATTCAAAGAAGGATAAAAGAGATCTCACATTGATTCATTGACTTCATTCTTTCAAAGATGAAGAACAAAAAATATTTGTTGAAGAAACATGCATCAGGTATTCTATTAATGTTTTTGGAAGAACAGACTAAGTCTATCTGAGCTGTGTAAGATTTCAAAGAGAAAAACTTTTGTTGCTGCGATCATGAAGGACAAATATTGGCACAGATCACCTGAGGAAAATAGTAAATGTATCCTTAACACGCACAGGCAAAATTCCCAAGACAAACAAATACTGAATTCATCAACGTTTACCAGCTGGAAAACAAAAATCTAATGCGATGACATAGGAAGACCCCAAAAACACACTCAGAGCATCCAGCAGTGTGGATGTTTTTCCATTTTACTAAGGAAAATGAATGGAATAATTATATAATGAGAAGAAAACAAATTAATGCCAACACTAAAAATGTTAATATGCCCCTGAGTCAAAATAGGATAACATGCTTCTTATAAGGAAAATAAACATCATATTTCACTTAGTTCACCATATTATGTAGAAAAGGTTACTTGTGATATGACCCTGTTTTCCTATTTTAGTGTTACCTGAATATTACAGAGGTTGAGGCTAACAATACTTGAAGTTGGGAAAGGTCTGTGTAGTACATAAGACATGTAGGATTGCTTGTTAGATGATATCTTCCAGGGGAAGAACACTTAGTGATTTAATGTCTTGGGTTGTATTTATTCTCCTAATGTAGAAATGATTATTTCTTAATTTTTGATGCTAACAGTGAGCATTGAATATGGCATGCCATTCAGGACAACTTTTAATGAAACTCAGAACACACTGCATGTCCCAGTGGTTACACAGTACACTCTGTGGACTGAAGATCCCAGCTTCAACAAGAGAACTTGTGGCACCACTAACAATGCCTCCCTTAAGGAGGATTATTGGGATTAAATGAGACAATGAACTTGAAGTCCCCACCTAGCACAACACTATTCGGTCATGTTCACTGCCTTTATTTTTTTATCAACTAAGACAAGACAAGTTCAGGGAACCTAAATTGACCTAATAAAATAAAACGTTAAACCAAAGCAAAAAACAAGAATAAAACAAGACAACTCCATGGCCATGCCCAGAGTTCAGTTAAAGGGGTTGTTGAACCCAAATCCCCATAATAAAATGCATACTGGTGAGAATAACTAACAAAGAATCTTTTTAAAATATATTACTTAAATACATAAAAAGAATGTAAGTTATGAAGAAAATCATTGCTGACAAGATAAAAATGAGTAAGGAACATTTTAAATTGTTAACATAACATGAAACTATTTTAGGAACTATAAATTTTCTCTCTTCAGTGTGAAAATGAAATAAAATCTTAGTACATATAAAGCACTACCTTATAAGATTACAGATGCAAACCAGGCAATGAAGGCATCACCATTTTTTGTAGTGGTGTAAAATTCAAGAAATAGTAAGTAGTAAGGTATTTATATTTTTACATTGATCCATTCAACCAGTTTATTAAGATACAAATAGGTAGCCCAAAATTATCAATTAAAACTGGAAGGAGAACTGAAGATATATATAAAAGTATAGACAACTTGAATTATGTCTTTGATCTCTGAAAATACCCCCAATGTTCTATTATTCACCTCATTCCCTGCCTCGAGTTTCACAAGTCCTCCCATGCCGCATTCTGGGTTCTCTTTCCTTATTTCTATCTTCCTATAAGACCTTGAGCAAATTACTCCCAGTGTCAGTACAGGTTATTTGTCCTGGGTTAACTTGCTGGTTTTCTTGTTTGCTCTCACTACTCAATTGTAAGAGTTTCCAGGTCAAGAACTGTCCCATTTTATCTTTGGATTTCCAGTGCATAGAGCAGAATTAAATTCAGTAAATACAGTTGAATAACTAATCCTAACTATGACACAACAGAAACCACTAGGAGCTTGATGACAAGAGAACCAGCTTCCTGCAGCTTCTGGGTAACACAGTTTTCCTCATTAGAACCAACAGCCTGTTTATCTCTCACTTCCATCTCCAGGGAGAGAGAAGAGAAGTATTTTTTTTCTGGTGACTTATAATAAAACCCTTGAAAAATAGAAGCTTACAATTAATCTAAGAATTATGGCAAAGGAATAAATGTTCATCAATATTAGTGTGTTTGTGTGTGTGTGTGTAAAGTAATGTTTTTTACTAAGTGGGAAACTGTAGCAGAACCTTTATATTTCAATATTTTTAACTTTGGGTAGTGTGTAATAGCATTGCACCTTACTAAAGTTTACCAGGATTTCTCTCAATGTTATTGTGTAAAAGGGAAATTTTCATCTTCAATATTGGTACTTAAAAATAATTGTGCACTAATAGTCCTATAAGTAACACTAAGTGTTAGGGAAATGCAAATTAAAACCAGTGAGATATTACTTCATTCTGATTAGGATAGCTATCATACAATTTAAAGGAAAAAAAAAAGAACAGAAAACAACATGTATTGGCAAGGATATAAAGAAAGTAGAACCCTCTGCTGGTGGAAATGTAAAATGGTGCAGCTCCTTAGAAAACAGTTTGATGATTCCTCAAAAAATTGAAAATAGAATCACCATAAGATCCAACAATTCCACTTCTGGGTAGACAGCTGAAAGAATGCAAAGCTGGGGCTCAAAGAGAGATATCTGCACACTCACGTTCATAGTAGCAAATTCAGAATAACCAAAAGATGGAGCAACCCAAGTGTACATCAAGGACCAAGAGATAAACAAACTGGGGCCTGCATGTGCAATGAATATTATTCAGCATTAAAAAGGATGGATAGTCTGATATATGTTACACCATGGATGAACATAGGAGACACTAGGCTAAGTAAAATAACTTAGTCACAAAAGATACTGGATGATTCCACTTACATGAGATATCTGGAGTAATCAGATGCATAGAAACAGAAAGAAGATTGTCAGGGGCTAGAGGGCAAATGACAAGTGGTTCTTTAATGAATATACAATTTCAGCTGTGCAAAAAGTTCTGGAGATTCATTGTGCAGCATTTTGAATATACTTAACACTACTAGGATATCCATTTAAAATAGTTAAGATGTCATGCTTTATGTTATGTTTATATTGCCACAATTAGAATTTTAAAAATAATTTTATTTATCTATTTTGTTTATTTGAAAAGCACAAGGACAGAGAGACAGACAGAGAGAGAGAAAGAGAGAGAGATAGAGAGATCTCACAGCCACTGGCTCACTCCCCAAATGCCTACAACAGCGAGGGCGGGTCCAGGCTAAAGCTAGGAGCTGGGAAGCCAATCTAGGTCTCTCACATGGGTGGCAGGGACTCTACCACTTGAGCTGTCACCTGCTGCCTTCCAGGTGCACGTTAGCAGGAAGCTGGAGTCAGAAGAGGAGCTTGGAATAGAATGTGAGTGTCCCAAGCAGCAGCATAACCAGGGCGGAGAGCAGAAGATGGCGGAATAGGAAGGGAGCACACTGATAGTCTGGGGAGAGACAGTTTAATAAAAGTGGAGATACTGCAGGTTCAAGGAAGAGTAGGAGAAGAAACAGCAGAGGAAACTCTTCCAGAACTAGTGATTCACAGTGGATCTGCGTGGAGAGCGTGGGAGCCCACAGTTCGGGACACCAGTGGCAGACTCAACACACCAGCGCTGGAACGCGAGGAGAGCCGAACCTCAATAGTCTGAGACACCAGTGGGCAAGCGGAAAGAGGAGACTAGAGCGAACGAGGCTTGAAACCCCGTAGGGAAAAGTTCACCAGGCTAACTAGAAGAGAGAGAGAGAGAGAGAGAGAGAAAAAAAGTGGCCGATACGGACACGAGTTTCTCTCCACCCACCTCTCAAAGGCAAGCAAGACAAAGAGCAGGCGCCATTTTGGACATACGTCCTAAGCAGGGGACCTCAGGTCTGCACAGGCCCTCAGCCTAGCAGAAAAACCTGACTCTGGGGGTGGGGGGTAAAATAACAGGAGATTGGGACATAGTGAATGTGTGTTACTAAAGAACTGAGACTGTGAAAAAAGAGACGGTGGGGGAGAGAACTCATGGAATTCACTCATGGAATTCACGTGAGTACTCTCCAGAGATGCTACAATTTGGTAACCTTGGCAACCCAGTGGGAGACTGCAGGAAAATTGGAGCCCACACTGAGAGCAGCAGAGATTCCCTGTGTGGTCCTTGGGAAAGAGCTTCCGATCTCTGGCTCCTGTGGGTATATCATTTGCCTGCTAACCACCGCCAATTCCGTTCAGCTGTGTGGAATTACTCTTCCCTTCTGAATCAAAAAAAAAAGAAAGAAAGAAAAGAAAGAAAGAAAGAAAGAGAGATTTACCATGCCTAACCTGGGAGTGTCACCTTTGGCACACCTTCAACACTGAGGAACCCATCTCAAGCCTCTAAGGCTCCATCAAAAGCAGACAGTCCACTTAATCTAGAGTCATAGTATAACAAGAAAAAACACCACAGTGAAGAAACCAAAGAATATCTCCAATATACCAAACAACAAAAGCAAAAACCGAGGTAACAAGAACAAGGAAGACACTATGACGCCCCCAAATGAAAAAAGACACCACAATTCAAGATTACGAAGATGATGAGATAGAAGAAATGCAAGAAGCAGATCTCAAAAAATTGATAAGAACACTAAGAAGTTCTCAAAAACAAATTCTTGAACTACAGAAATCCTTAATGGGCAGGATAGAAAATCTCTCACACGAAAATGAAATATTAAGGAGGAATCAAAATGAAATGAAACAACTAGTAGAACAAGAAACTGAGATAGTGATGAGAAATCATAATGAAATGAAGAATTCAATAGATCAAATGACAAACACATTAGAGAGCCTTAAAAACAGAATGGGTGAAGCAGAAGAGAGAATATTGGACTTAGAAGACAGAGCACAGGAAAGTATACAGTCAAACCAAAGAAAAGAAGAGGAAATTAGAAATCTAAAAAATATTGTCAGGAATCCACAGGATACTATTAAAAAAACCAACATTCGGGTTCTAGGAGTTTCTGAAGGCATGGAGAGGGAGAAAGGATTAGAAGGCATTTTTAGTGAGATACTAGCAGAAAATTTCCCAGGTTTGGAGAAGGACAGAGACATCCTAGTACAGGAAACTCATAGAACCCCTAATAAACATGACCAAAAGAGATCCTCATCACGACACGTTGTAATTAAACTCACCACAGTGAAACATAAAGAAAAGGTCCTAAAATGTGCAAGAGAGAAACATCAGATTACTCTCAGAGGATCTCCAATTAGATTCACAGCTGACTTCTCTTCAGAAACCCTACAAGCTAGAAGGGAATGGCGAGACATAGCCCAGGTACTAAGAGAGAAAAACTGCCAGCCCAAAATACTATATCCTGCAAAGCTCTCATTTGTGAATGAAGGTGAAATAAAGACCTTTCACAGCAAACAGAAATTGAAAGAATTTGTTGCCACTCGTCCAGCCCTGCAAAAGATGCTTAAAGATGTGTTACACACAGAAACACAGAAACACGGCCATCAATATGAAAGAAGGTAAACGAAGGGAACCCCACAGCAAAAGATCACAGGGAATTCAAAGCATATATTAGAAAATATCTTTGGCAAATGGCAGGGCAAAGTTACCACTTATCAATAGTCACATTGAACGTTAATGGCCTGAACTTTCCAGTTAAAAGACACTGATTGGCTGATTGGGTTAAGGAACAAAACCCATCTATTTGCTGCTTACAAGAAACACATCTTTCCAATGAAGATGCATACAGACTAAAAGTGAAAGGCAGGAAAAAGATATACCATGCCAACAGAAATGAAAAAAGAGGGGCATAGCCATCTTAATATCGGACAACATAAACTTTAACACAAAAATTGTTAAGAGAGACAAAGGGGCACTATATAATGATTAAGGGATCAATTCAGCAGGAAGATATAACGATTATCAATGTATATGCCCTAATTACAGGGCACCAGTTTGTTTAAAAGATTTGTTAAGTGACTTAAAGTGAGACTTAGACCCCAATACAATAGTACTGGGGGACTTCAATACTCCACTCACAGAAATAGACAGATCGACAGGACAGAAGATCAACAAGGAGACAGTAGATTTAAATGACACTATAGCCCAAATGGATCTAACAGATATCTACAGAACTCTTCATCCTACACATAAAGCATTTACATTCTTCTCAGCAGTACGTGGAACCTTCTCTAGGATTGACCACATACTAGGCCATAAAACAAGTCTCAGCAAATTCAAAAGAATTAGAATCATACCATGCAGCTTCTCAGACCAAGCAGCAGCATAACCACTACACCAAACACCTGCCCAATTCAAATTTTTTAAAAAGTCATGTTGCAGTTTTCACAGTTGCACTGCCTCTAACTATAATAGCAGTTTAACCATGGGCTAACTTTGGATCATCAATTCCAAAGGATCATTTCTTTAATAGAAAATGTGCAAAACAAAGCAGAACAACAACAGAACGATCCTCCCCTTGCTCTGTTTCTCAGTTCCTGCACATAGTGGAAAATTTCTCTATCCCCATTCCATCTCCTCCTAGGCTCTGTTTTGTCCTTAATCATTCTTATATCCTTGAACTTACTATCCCTTTGTGTAGGATATGAAATAACATAGAATAAGCTTGAATGCTAGCATGAATGATCCAGAAAGGAGGGCAAGTTAATGATGAACACAAGTCTAGAAGATGACAGCTTCAGGTTACAGTCAGTATTTAAAGAAATACATGGTGGGGTGGGAGAGGACTTCAAAATGTTCATGGAAAACAGAATTAAAGTTTATTTTTGTGCAAAAAAAATGAAATCCATGCATAAGTTTTTCAAAATATGTGTTTTCCAAGTACTTTTTCAAGACTACCCCCCTCACATAACTAATAAGAGCTCAGACTCAAGTTTATTTATCAGTAGAGCCGAGGGCATTCAATTAAATATACAAAATCTAAGATTCTGTTTTCTTTGGTCAAATTAAAGGAAGAAATGGGGCTATTGAAATCTACCCATATTGAATGCAGCTGGAATGTAAGCCTGCTATTTGGGATGGATATTACACTGCCTCATTCAGACTCCACAGAGCACTGTCAGACTTGACCTAACCAATATATCTCCCAGTTTCTTGCAGAACTCTTAAAATGCATCTGAAGTCATCCAAGTATCTCAGAATTTCATTCCAATATAATGCATTTTATATATGAAACCTTTTTTGATTGCCCTATAATTCTCAATAAGAAAAATGTGTTCATAAATTTTTCAAAGTTTTAGTGACTACATGTCTCTAAGTTTCAGTAAGAAAATGTTCTAAAGAGTTATGACACAACTTTGGTCATCACCATTTGTCAAAGATAATAAAATTATACAGTTTATTAAATAATTTCTAAAATGAAAAAGTAAAATTACGTTAATACACCTCTCAAATGAATATGATTTCTTTTTATTCAACTAGTCCATATATCCACTGAAAAAATATTAATTTCTTGCTAGAATGAAACAGACCCAGCAACAGTATTAATATTATTCTTAACATAAGCACAGATAAAATGTGTCCACATTAATACATAGATATGTAGAATTTATTTAGAGCAACACGGCTTAATTCTTTGAACTCCTTCCAAGATAGATGAAAAAACATCACAATGATTTATCACGAAATGTTTAATTGTGTTAAAAACGAACTGAAGATGACCTCAGTTGTGAAGGATTTGTAACCTTCAATTTGTCTAATGGACACCATAATGTATGTAAACTTACCTGTCTACATGCATCTTTTTATCCCTAGAGCAATTATCATCAGGGGCAAATGAATGCTAGGTCTTTCTTTTGAAGAGCCCAGGGTGTTTGTCTGAGGGATGGGAGAGGAGAACTTGCTTCAGAGGCGTCTTTGAGAAATCTTTTGGAAATAACACAAAAGGTCATGTTCTGGGTGGGCATTGAGTCTCTTGAAAGCAGCTGTGCCCCTGTGAACCCCCTGCAGGGTCCCCATGGGTGCTCCAAGGGCACATGACACCACACTGGGGGATCATAGCCCTCGGTGTGGCAGAAGACAACGTGTAAGTGAGCATTCTGGACTCTTGAAGGAGTTGCCTTCATGTTTTAAAGGGATCTGATTCAGGAAGAAAATCAGGTATTTAAAAATAGAGGAAAAAGGATATGAGAAAGGGTAAAATTACTAAATTACACCCTAAGTAGTGATGGAATTTTTCATTTTTGGTATATGGTGTGGTGTTTGAATGTCATCCTCTGTTGTATTTAATAATCACCACTCTTAGCTAAGCTGACACTACGTGACAGACAGTACATTTAGCATGGACCCTCTTGTTTGTGTTCACAGTGATGCTATGAAGATGATTACTCATTATCCCCACTCTACAGATACAGAAACTGGGAGCTGAGAAGGCAGGTTTGTGCCTATGGTTGCAGGGCCAGGAGGTCACGAATGTGAGGGCTGAAGTCGGTACTGCTGCCCATGCCTTTGATTGTACAAGATCCAGGAATACAGATGGATCCTGAAACACAGTCGAATGAATCATGTTTTTAAATTTTTAAATGAATCTATGTTTTTACTTTCTGGAAAATGTGTTTGAAACTCTCAGGCACATGCCTTTATAACCACACATCTAAAATATCAATTCAACCACTTGAGTATTTATGTAGCCTAATTACATTTTGGAAAAACTACGAACTTTTTTGTAACTTAATTCAAATTGCCTGGATTAAGAAAAAAAAATTGTGTTCAATCAAATGATTAAAAAATATAAATATTCAGATAATTTGTTATAGTTCATCGAAAATTGTCCTGCTTAAGGGTAACCACGGAAAAACTGAACTGGCCTAACCTAAGTTTGGATACATTTTACTCATTTCTTGGTATTAGATCAAAAACTTTAATATTTAAATATGTTTTACGCTTCCAAGGACAGGCATTTTTTATTCATGTGTAGTTCTTAACAATCCGAAGCTTTAAAGCATACATTAGACTTGGAAGTTCAGAATGTAGATTCGGTGAGATTTAAGCAGTTTCATCATTGAAAATTTCAAATTCTCCCACAAGTGTATGACAGAATTGATCAGAAGCACAGTGCAGAAATACAAAGGGCTGCGAACAGAATAAAAATTTAATTATTTGCTTTGAATGGAAGAACTTTGATTGCCTTATATTCAGCCTTCTCAGAGGCCTCGAAGATTTTCTTTATTAGCCCTGCTGGACTTTCTCGGTGGGATATAAAGCAGCAGAAGACTGAACAGTAAAGAGCCAAAGCTGAAGTTGTAAAGACTTTATCATGGAAGTCTCTACGTGTACGTCTGTGCCTCTCCTTTATATGAATGCCATCGTTCACAACTATTCCCACTGAAGTTAAAACACAAAGTTCCCTTACATTTCCAGTAAAATAAGAGCTGACAGCCTATTTGAAAACTTCATCTTTTATTAATTGTCATGATGAGAAAATAACACTGAAAACTGGTAATCTTTGTGACAGGTAAGAGGAGCGTTTCTAACAGGCAGCACCAAGAAAATGTGCAAACAGGGATGTATTCAACAGAAACACACGTAATTCATATCCTCCTTTTAAATCAGTAAGAGAGAGGGAAAATATTTTCAATTTATATTCTGGATATTTTATGCAGGGTATCTATTTTAAGTCTAATTAAGCATCATCATTAATCACAAGAGAAAAGAAAACATTTTTGCTATACAAAATAGAGTCTGTTTGTATACTACAGAAAACAATAGGACAACTTGTCCTTACTTATGTGTGGCTGTGGTGGTAAAATCCATTGAATCCGTAGTGGATTTATTATCACTCCCAGCTATTTTTTTACACCTCCCTCATATCAGTTACCTTATACTTGTCCCACATCAAACAAAATCCATCTTTTTACATGGGGTATTTTAAATGGACACTTAATTAGTATGCATAATTTAAAAGCTCATGCTTAGTATCTAGTCAAACATGACACTATCTAGCACAAGTCAATGTTTTTTTACTCATGCTAAGCACTGACTTTCCCTACTTCCAATCACTTTCTTTTACTTTGCTGCTGAGCCATCTTTATAAAGCCAATTTCCAATCAAGGCATTTCCCTGCTCATATAGGGAGAAGTCCTTAATAACCACAGAGGCAGGTAGCATCATAAACAGTAGAACTTTGAGCCTTTTTGTTACAAACTGCATTAGTTTTATGAGAACTCAAAAACTGATACATGCAATTCGTAAGTGTTTTTAAATTAGAAAAAAAAAAATTTCCCTTGGTTGGTTTTGCTGGCATCCCACATGGAGGTTAGTTTGAATCCCAGCGGCTCCACTTCTGATCCAGCTCTCTGTTATGGCCTGGGAAAGCAGTAGAAGATGGCCCAAGTGCTTGAGCCCCTGCTCCTGTGTAGGAGACCTGGAAGAAGCTCCTGTCTCCTGGCTGCAGACTGACATACATTTGGGGAATAAACCAGGGATGGAGGATCTCTCTCTCTCTCTCTCTCTCTCTCTCTCTCTCCCTCTACTTTTGTAACTCTGCCTTTCAAATAAAAAATAAAATTTTTAAAAATAAATAAATTTTCAAAATTCCTTTATCAATCTTCTGATGTACAGCCAAAACCCTTTATTTGCATATAGGTGAACTAACTGGAAGTGCAAGTAATCTAATTTACAGAAATCTCACCCACAAAGCAATGGTTGAAATGCAATTAGAGGAGGAACTTGCAAAAAAAATCTCAGGGCAGACTCTTTCTAAGCTTTACAATTTCCCCCAAACAATGGGGATGTTTCAAAGCAAGTTTCCTGTATTGATGCTTTTATAAATACTCAGCTTTGCTTTTGTAGAAGCAAGTCCATTTGTTTGGGGGCTTATAGTTCATTAGTGCATGCGTTAGCACGCTACTCAATAGTATAGGGAACAAAGTTGCACCTTGCCTGCTTGCCCCAGCACTGGGCTCTCTGTTCAGTAGTCAGCATGCTGTATGGAGGGAGGGCAGAGCGTTGTTGAGTACAACAAGTTGTCAAGTGACAACTGAAGTAGATTTTGCTCCCCGGAGGTCTGAGTCCTAATTTCAGCTGACATTTATTGGGTCTGTCATTCCTACTAAACCATGAAGGCTCATTTCCTAATCCATGGAATAGGTATCTCCTCGGGGCTCTTAAAAGTTCCCAATGAGGCCATACAGGAGAATACACCAGAGGAATAAAATGACCGTCAGTTTACAATTTATAGCCATGGTCCCATCGGGCTCAATTCTAACATGTCTTACCTTGTTTCACCCACTCCACAAAGCCTGTGCTTTTTTCTCTTCCTTTCCCTATTCCTCCACTTCAGGACATCCTAGGAGTCCCCTTCTCCCACAGACATACAAACTCTAGCCAAATAACACAGCTCATGCTTCTGAGTTCATACCTATGATCCCACATGTGTGCTCCATGAGGTTTTTACAAAACAAATGTACACATTTTTTTCCCCATTTCCGAAGACTCATTCTTCCAAGCTCAGCTCAAACACCATCCATTCTGTGGAACTCCCTCACTTTTCCCAGACTGAATAGTTCTCTCCTGTCCCAGCAACTGTGAGGCATTGCTGCATTCTGCAGTATTAGAGTTACTTCTAAACAGGTGTTTCTCCCCCATTGGAGAGATCTTTGAAAATCAACCAGTACTTCTCTGTTGACACCTTCACATTGCCCAGGGCATACCTGGTGTCTATTAAACATTTTGCAATACAATTAAGTTGAATGAATTAAGAATGATTAATATTCAATACTGCTTTTACTTGAACTGATTTTGGTCCCATAATCAAACAAAGTCTTAAACATGCAAGAAGATATAATTCCCTAATAATTTACTGTGAAATCTTATTGTTTTTACACTATTGAGGTGGGGAACATCGGTGGGGAACATCTGGCCCAGAGGCCATATAAGACTTGAGATCCTCGAGATCATTTGGCCTGGCCCTGCCAAGGCAACCACAGGTGGGGCTCAAGATTCAATAAATCTACAGCAGGTAAATTTTGAAGTTGATAATTTCATATGGCTCACAAAGGATGTTATAAATATCCAAATGGTCCTTGGCAGAAAAAAGATTCCCCACCCATATAATGAACCTTTAGAGAGCCCATTCTACTCTAGCAGAGAGGCTACCAGACAAGATAACCTTCCCACCTTTTCTCATTGCCCATAATTTAGGCACTTCCCTCTTCTCATATTTACATTCCATCCTGGCCAAGCTGCTGATAATCTGCCCTGATGTGAAAATCTTTCGTTTCAATAGAGTGTCAGTCTGAAAAAAAAAAAAAAAAAAGCCCCAAATTTTCCACACCAGCTCAGTATCCTGACCCTGTGCAGTGTAATTTTTGCAGCTCCTGCCATCTACGGGGGGGGGGGGGGGGGGGGGAGCCTATTTCATCACTGCTTGAATCTTGGCTTATGCATGTGATGCTCTTGTGATCAATGGGATTAGCAAATGTGATGCAAACTGCTTTTGCTTCCTGGGACTGCTGTAACAAATTACTGCAAGCTCTTGAGGTTGAAAATCTAAAATCAAGGTGTCATTAAGAGGCTTATGTTTTCTCTTAAGGCTCCTGGGGACGATCCAGTCCTTGCCTCTTTCAGCTCCTGGTGGCTGATGGCATTTCATAGCTTTGTGGTGTAGCATTCTAACCTCTGTCTCCATCTTAACATGACCTTCTCATCTGTCTGTCTCCTCTTCTGTGTGTGTCAAATCTCCCTCTGACTTCCTCATCCTTGGTGTTAGTTCTCACCATGATAAACCAGGATGATCTCATGTTGAGATTCTCAACTCCATTTGTCAAAACCTTCTGTCCAAATTTACAGGTTCTGGGGGGTTAGGACATGAACAAGTATCTTTTAAAGGATAAGCATTCAACCCATAACTCAAAGGCTAGAGAAGAACTTGGGCTTGCTCTCTCTCCATCCTTGGGCATGCTGACACTACCACTGTGTGAGAAACACTGGCCTGCCTAGGTAGTGGCCAGATCATCCCCATAGCCCTAGCCAACACCCAGCCAACAACTAGGGATGTGACTGAAGTCAGATGAAACCATTCAGCCCCACCTGAATGACCAGCAGAGCCTTCCCAGCCAACAGAAATACAAGAAATAACAAATGTTTGTTCCAAGTCACTAGGTTTGAGGATGGCTTGCTATGCAAAAGCTAACTGATTAAATTTATTTTTAAGATAATTTTGTCTTCTCTTTTTGAACCTCTCATATGGAGAAGGTGATCTAGAAACCCCACGGGTTCTCCCTCCTTTTTTTGGTTTTCAATGTTTATAAAACAGTCCAATGCTTGCTGCTTCTGTTGGAGTTCTCTGCCATGCAACTTCACTCTGGCTTCTACCTCAGTCCTTATATATATTTAACCCATTTGAGGGTGGGCATTTTCCTAAGCATCTTCTTCTCAATAGATCATAGATGATCACAACCCACTGACTTCCAAGGAATCAGATTTGTGGTTTGAGGCGCCATCTATTCAAAATTACCCTGGAACTTCTCTGATGGCTGGGCCAAGGCCCCTCTGCCTGTACCAGGGGTCCTTGGACATGGGCATGTGGGGATGCCCTGGTCACACAAGGATGGGCAAACAACTGCAGTCATTCTTCTCCTGGTTTAGAAGTGATATGGATACATGGGTGGAGTGCAGGACTGGGGAGGGAAAGAACATGGCAAACAAAACGTCAAGCTCCCAGGGGACAATTTTTCTGTGTGGGGCCCTCATTCAGGCCATCGAGCCTAAGGAGAGACTCAACCTTAATAGGTGGCATCAGGCACCTCCCTGGCTCTCCAAGTGCTCAATTCCCATTGCTCTTTCTCACTCCTTCTCTCGACGTCAGATCGAGACCCCGATCTGATCTATCTCAGTAAATGGCACCACTGTCCATAAAATGGCTAAACAGTCACCTTGGAGCCATCTTTGTCTATCCTCTCTCTCATGCCAACACCTGTTCTTGTTTCTACCTCCAAAACCTATCTATACCCCTCCTTCTTTACCCCATCATCTCACCGGCTGTCCAATTCTCCTCTGGTCTCACTAACAGCCTTGTAGTAGGTTTCTCTTCCCCTATTCACAATTGTCTTCAATCCATTCCCTACACTGCAGCAGAGTAGGTTTGAAAAAGTGTATCAGATTATGATTCAGCTCGATTGTCACTTGAGGAGCTCTCCCTTCAGCCCATAAAGTGAGCAATTCAGTTACTTTTGTGCATCCTGTTTGTGTCATGAGCTAGATTCAGAAGAGGTAATCATCTGTATTTGTTGACATACGTATAATTCATCATTTATTTGTTTCTATCATTCCAGGTAAGAACAAGCTCCAAGGGTGGGCATTGGGGTGAAAGGGGTTAAGCCACTGCTTGAGACACCTGAATCTGTACTGCAGTGTTAGTTCCAGTCCAGTTCTTGCACTTCCCATCCAGCTTCCTGCCAATGCACCCTAGAAGGCAGCAGATGATGCCTCCAGAACTTGGGGCCTCGCCATCTCCGTAGGAAACTCAGCTGAAGTTCTAGGCTCCTGGCTTCGCCTGGCCCAGCCCTGGCTGTTGCAGATATTTGGGGAGTGAACCAATGGATGGAAGATTCTCTCTCTCTCTCTCTCTGTTTCTTTGTCTTTTAAGTAAAATAAATAAACATAAAAAAGAATGAGGCCCACAAAGGCAGGGATTTTGTCTTACTTCTTACCATGAAGCTCTCTCAGTCTGTGTTCCGTTGCTAACACTGAATACCACAGACTAGGTAAGGATATAAAGAAGAGAAGTGCATTTGTATTTGGCTCATGGCTCTCTGGAGGCTGGGAAGTCCAAGCACATGGTGAGGGCATCTTCTCAGCCTCCAGGAAGGGAGGACCTCTGCTGCGCCACAGCATGGCAGAGCCAGGGCAAGTGCGCCAGCTCAGGTCTGTCTTCCTCTTCTTACAAAGTCATTGATGCCTTCATGGCCTCATTTAATCCTAATTACCTTCCAAAGGCCTCCAAATCTCATTAACATATGAATCTGGGGATTAAGGGTCCAACCAGGAGCTTTTGCAGGACAGATTCAAACCATAGCAGGAGCTTAACACAAAGCCTTGCATATCTGAGGTAGGGACCCAGTAAACATTTGCACAATGAATGCAAAACTCCTTTAACCCAGGAGACAGCTATTTTACAGAAAGGGAAAATGAAGCAGGGAGGTTAAAAGACAACCCAATGTTGCACCATTGGTACAAACACTTTCCTACTTCACACCCATTCCCAGGTCCCTAGAGGCCAGGCCTTGGGATTTTTCTTTTCTATCTTGTACATGCAGTACAATAGCTCTGATGCTACTGATTTATGAATCTCTCCTTTCCAGTAAAAAAGCAATCAGATATTTGATTTCTACTCAACCTGAAAGAGTGTCATCATTGTCCCATTCTTATTTTAAAATTACATTTCTTTTTACTTTAAAAGTAACTCCTTGAAAGCAAGAAAATGAAATAAATTTCCTTAGTATAATGTTTTTCTTCTGTGACTTCTGAATTTAGGGTAATGATTCCACTCTCTGTGACTGGAATACAGATTTTCATGTACATGAGCTGGGTAATCAAGAACATGGGAAAATTCTCACACTTTCAAATAAATTTAGGAAGATTTTCTAGTAGAAGTTGTCCTACTAGAATTTCAACCAAAGCATCACTTTGGATCTGTGCTTTTAAAAAATACATGGAATGGAAGAGAGCAGTATTGGACTCCGTAAGGCTGGGCAGCAGGCATGGGGAAGTTGACCACACTGCAGGTGGCACTGGACGTGGCTTCATAAAGGCAGGGACATCTGGACTTTCCTCTCTTGTTCGAAGTCCCTAGCTCCAGATTTTAAAGATGTGCCTCATGGAACTTGTAGGAACTGGTTACATGGGCTGAGGGGAGGAAGTGAGAGGACAAGCTGAGACCAAGAGGATAGAGTGATGGGCATAGCAGTGCTCTGTATCAGTCAATGAGGAAGTAAGCTATTGCTAACAAGAGCAGTGCAATCTGTCATTGCGTTGCAGTAGGTGCAGAACATAGAATTGTGTGTGTGTGTGCGCGTGCGCGCACACATGCAGATTCCTCACTCCATGTCTGTTGCTTGGCAGTGCTCAAGAGCCATAAGGGACCATCTTTCCTTTCCTCCACAGCATTAGGTCATATACACAAAGGAATTTGGGTTGGAAGTGGGTTTGAGGTGCAGATTGAAATCAAATAAAAGTCACACAAAAGACACATGATGTAAGGAATGCAGTCTTAGATGCTGACTCTAAAATGCCAGCCTAAATTTATGGCCATCACGAAACCTATAAATTGCAAAACCTTCCTAAATGGAAAAACAATATTTATTGTCAATGTCTGACAACTGCTGAGATCACTCCAAATAATTTTGTGGCCTCAGCTAATTAAATCACACCAAGGAATTATCATCATTTATAAACTCTACTTAGCAAAATAGCTTCCCTACTATAAGTGGGAGTTATCAAATAACTTATCAAGATGAATATGTATAGTACAGTTAAAGAAGAAGGTCAAAGCTTTGCTGTTTAAGCTTTTTGTTTTGCCTTTTTTCTTTCCGGGTTGGACAGCTCAGGCTATTGGTGTAATACCAAACATTACCACTTGGGGGCAATATAGTAATTTTTTTGCTTCATCAGTTAGCTAGGTCGGTTTCCTTGGTGACAAAAGATTGCTGTTTCTTTCGAATTTGAAATCACATTTTAATATATGGGAGGAAGAGGCTGTATTTTTTTGTAAACTTACAATCCATAAATCACATAAGACAAATGCAAGTCAGACTTTCTCCTGAAGGGAGAAAAGTCTGTCTTTTAGCAGACAAATCAGTTTTACCTAGTTGGCACATTCGGGAATATTTTATTTTTAGAGTTTGTCACAGCCTTTGAGACAGATATCAAAGAATAAAGGGTAATTTTAATAGGAATTTTTAAAATGACAAACATATGGTAAGCTTCAAAATATACTGGTGGAAAAATTATTTTGTTTCTATACCAAAAGTAAAACACCGAAATGTCTTCCACCACTGGATACATATTTTGCAATGCACTTAAGTGTGAATGTAATTAATTTCTGGAGACTTTTATAGCCGTGTTTTCATTGTTACTGCTTTGCATTCACCTACCACTTTGCAAAGGGATTATTCTCATTTATAATTCCAGCCATTTGGTGAGTGGAGTCTGCACTCCAAACCATTCCTCTCCCTCTGTGTCTGCAGGGCCCAGGCCCTGAGTCAGACACTAAAACGTTCGGGTCTTCTTCGCATCCAGCACAAACATCACTTCTTCCAAGGGCAGCACATATATTTAGGCAAGCAACGTTCCCCCCCTCATTTCGATTCTCTTGATTCTTTGCTGACTTCACCTGATTTTTTTTCCCTCCCAATACATTTTCCTGTCATCAGAAGATATTTAACATTACCATAGCAATGGAAACCTCAGGTGAGCTTCTTGTCAAAGTCCAGGGATCAAGATTTATAAAATTAAGCTCATCAACTCTGTAGGTGCCTGCACAGAACTGGAAAAAATCCAGGAAGATTACAGACGATTTTGGCTTAATTTGTGGGTGCATTATGGTGAGGAGGGTAGTGAAGAAAGGGATTATGGCCGCTCAGTCTTGAATATCTTTATGTTTTAGCTGACTCAGTTATTAAAGACACGAGGAGAAACTCAAACAGTAGGCTGGTGTTTTTCTAATGTATGCCAGAAGTGCTTTGAAACACTGCTTACACAAGTCCCCTATCCCTGTGCTGCTTGTATTCCAAATACTCGGTGATGGTAGGAGCTTGCAATCAGTGAGGGATAACAGAAATCACAGCCACATTCCTGTGCTGGTAATGGCAAAGCAAGGAAAAGCCTGCTTCCATTAACGAAGAAGTCCACAGGCAGCGTACGCCCAGGCTCCAGTTTGGAGAAACAACACTTGGACTTTCCAATGATCTGGGTCCCTCCCTCAGCCCGACACACACTTCCCAGAGCAGACTCCAAGCAGAAGCAGACTGAACTGGAAAGAAGAAGGCTCTTGGGCACCAACACATGGTTTGCCTTTGAAACTGAGGAACATGGGCTTACATGATAGTTTTAGACCAAACAGAATTCACTGGGATAAATGTATACACCTGCTAACATTCAAAATACCGCAGAAGAATCCCCTTTCCAGTTTTTGGTGTTTATTTCTTTTTCTTATCCTTATCCTTATTCTTATTCTTTTCTTATTCTTATTCTTCATCTTATTATTTGAAAGGTAGAGTGAAAGAGGGAGAAACAGAGAGATCCATCCACTGGTTCACTCCCTCAAATGCTGTAGTAGCCCCGACTGGCCCAGTCTGAAGCCAGCAGAGAGGAAATCCACCTAGGTCTCCCACATAGGCGGCAGGAATTTCGGTACTTGGGTCTTCACCTGCTGCTTCCCAGGAGCATGAACAGGATCAAAAGCCGGAGGAGAAACAGGGGCAGGACCCAATCCCATGTATGCTTATAGTGACGCAGGTGGGAGGTGCACGTCCCAAGTGGCAGTTTAAGTTGCTCTAGCATAACGCCGACCCTTCTGCCTTTCAAACTGATCCCCCCGATTCCACACAGAAATCCCTGAATGTAAGCTCACCTCTATTTTTCTTGTAAATATTATAGATGCTTTCCATTGATTTTCTAGCATTGAAGGAAATAATTAACAATGAACTCATCGGGGTGAGATTTCACCTTTATGTTGTTATTACAATACATTAAATATAAATAGATATCTATCTGTATCAATGTAGAATATATTTATCAGTTCATTATTTGATAGAGCTATCAGTTCATGACATTAGTTCAAGAGATAATATGTTTGACTTAAGAAAGGTAGCATATGTAAATTCATAATTCTGTCTTCTGTTGCACAACCTGCTTGTCCCAAAATGATAGTTAATAAATGACTAGTAACGAAGTGCCTTTAATGAATAAGATGATGACTAACAAGCACTGCTTGACAGACAGGTGCTGAGTGGGTGCTGTGTGCCAGGTACTCAGTGAAGCTCTGGAGATACAGTCTCACAGTTTGCCTTTGAAGCTGAGGGTCGTGGACTTCTCACATGATCTTTTAGACCAAATGGACATGACCATGATTAATATATGATTTTATTTCTGTTTGGGACAATGACCCAAATCCAGTCTTAAAGATGAATTAATTTACCTTTTTATATAACAAAATTGAGAATGGGTGAATGAAAGAAATGAATGAGTGAGTCTTTTTTAAATAGAGAGAAAACCATCAGCAACACCATCAAGGCAAAATAAAATTATGCTAGGTTGATGCACTGTAAACTCATGTGCACTTGCAAAGCAATCACTCCTTTTCTAGAGCAAACTATATGTGATTCAATACTTAGCACCCACATGGGCTGATTAGGTAAATGGTATTTTGCAGTTATTATTTAAATTATTATTTTGAGCATCACTCACAAGTCCACTTAATTATATGCTGGCTATCGATAGTTTATAAAATCAAACTTCCAGATGAACACCTCCATGCATTTTTTAAATTTAATTCGAGCAAGAGTAGCTTAAGCAATAGATCAACTCTTTTAACAAACTCTCAGGAGCAGCCCTTTATTCATATTATTTCAGAGATGACATAAATCTCCTGGGCCTACCAAGAGCCAGATGCTGAGGGAAAAAAGTCTTTTACAAGGTCTGTTCCAGAGCCTGCAGTTTTAGACAGAAAATGAAGATCGGGAGAACACTTGGTAAGGCTGACAGCCCATCCGGTGATTATACCTGCTTCTAAAGACATCACTCATGTTTACCCTGGGACCATCTGAGCTATCTTGCCTGACATTATCAGAGGCCCTGCATAAATATGGGCGACAAATGAGGCTAACTTCATCCCTGTGACTGTGTCGTGTCTCCAAGCTGAGTAAGAGCGAGGTGCATCTCTGAAAAGGGCCTTTTGCTAATAAAAATGCTTCCCCCTTTGCCAGTATTGTGCTCTCTCCTCTGTACACACTTGTTGATTACAGTGATGTAGACAGAGCTGCAGGCTCTGGGGCTGGAAGAATGGCCCCCAAAAGGCCAGGGCATTGCTGATGGAGAGCTGGGGATTTACAGACACAGTGGGCAGGAGCCTGCTTCACCTATAGTTTCTATTGAAGATGATTCTCACAGACACTCACTTGAGAAAAGGCCATGAAGTTCCAGGCTTCTGCCTTTCCATCAGAGTGGCCTCATCCAGAAATTCAGAGTATAACACCCATCTATTACATTTATTAGACAGCAAATTGTCATTTACCTATCATTTATCTATACCACTTATCCATCCTTGCAAAGTAGAGTGGCTGTCTTTGAGCAGTTAGGAATTAAGTATGCTCAAGCAATTTCTTCACACTGAATTTTTAAAATGACCTTTGATTCAATTCAACCCAATAGTCATTTATGGAGAGCAGAAAATATGCAAAGAACCATCTCCATAGAACTTTATATCTAATATCAAATAGTATCAACAAGCACAGCATCTTCAAATATGTGATGGTTGATAGAACAATGAATCAATTTAAGTTATGTCTCAAATGGATAAAATAAGGATTTTGACAAAATTTCCTGCCCGAAGTCACAAATCACTTCAGCAATACATTTTTATAAAGACAGGCAGCTATGGTTACAGGTATAAAGAATCTTCAGATCTCATAAAAATGTTACAAGTATTAGTTTCCTCTCTGTTGAGTAACTTCTGACTTTGTGATTTATGATGGATGAAGGGGTGACTTGTGACTTTTTACTCTAAGAACCAAATTTAAATTTATGACATTTCTTGTAGTTAATCTATATGAGCTGTGTATAAAGACAGCCCAGGGCACATCTGACCAAAAGTTGTAGTTGAAGTGGTTGTAGAAAAGTTCAGCTCCTGAATTCATAAGTGTAACTGGAATGTTTTACAATTAAATTGAGAGGTTTTTTAGTGGAAGATGTTTTGAATACAATATTGCTTAAAACTGGATTTACTGACCCACCAAATGTGGTTGTTTCAAAATTAAACCGTATAATAAATAAAGATTACATTTGATAAAAGTTTTATTCCCCTTTTTTGTATTGCCCTTTCTTCTAAGTTTGAACATCCTTGAGAAATATCTAACACTTAAATGCTTACATTTTCATTCCATAGACAGGAACTTCTTAAAAAAAAACTTAGTTTACAAAGCTTCTATTTTTCATTATTTATCAAATTTGCATTTTGTGATATTCTACACCTCTCTCCAAAGCTCAGCAACAAAATATCTCAGCAGCAACCTAATTGGAAATAAATGAGCTCTTGGTTGTATCTGTTATTACTTTCATACCTCCTTTAGCTGCCAGAATGTTCTATAAATGGCCGCTGATAACCAGTTTAGTGGGTTTGCCTCACTGCACAGTGCATAAATCACTATGGATTTAACTAAGTAATTTAGCCTTTGAATTCAGGATTGTATATACACACATAGGCATGCACTCACATACACACACACACACGTGTGCCTGCATGCACTCACATACACACACACACACAGGCATTATATTTGATAGAATTTAAGCATAATGTATGATAAAATACTGGTGTAATAACATAGTTGGTCTTTACAGTGGGTTTTGGACTTGCACTCCACATTAGGTTTGAGAAGTTTCTGTGCATTTTTTCACATCTAAAAATAACGGGAGGAAGCTGTATTTTGGGGGGTGGTTAAGTGATTTAACAGATGCATATGATCTATTTGTTTTAAATGAAATCCAAAGAATTTCAGCTGAAGTGTAAATAAACAGCCCCTTGTTTTCTGCAGGCTGTATTATCTAGCATAAATCTGACCTTGTAAGGAAATGATTGCTTCCTAGCACATTAAGCCAGGAAGCTGCTCCAGTCTCTGAGAGCGGGGAACAGCTTTGTCCAGAACAATCAGGCAAGATCTAGAAAAATACATCTCAAGGAGAGGATAGAAATGACAAGAGCTTCATGTTTTCCTATGCTGCAACCATAGCTCATAACTGCCCCACAGACACAACAAAGAAGGAAGAATTCTTACAAAATAGTGAGTAAAGCAGAAAAAAAAATCTAAACAAAATCAAATCACAGAGTTGTGTTTTTTTATGATTTACCTTCCGGAAATAAAACTATCACCAACAACAACTCATCATTTCCATTGGTCATTTCTACTGGCCTAGAGGAGAATGGTACTTAAATAAACAAACAGAAAAATACTTTTAAAAAGTTACTCGCTGCAGTGTCCTGTCAGGATGGTGAACTGGCGCAGGTGAAATGAGATGGAAGCATGAATTTGATTACAAAAACTTGAGTGACAGGATTCTGAAAGCCACTGTGCACTGGTGAAACGGGGTGGCTGTGGACAGGGATGACCAGAACATGGAGAGGGGACGTGAGGTGTGAGGGGGGAGCAGTGTTTAACTTCCCTCCTGGCACTGAGCTCTCTAGGCCACAGCTGCCTGCTCCTCCCTTGGAAGGATATTGTGCCCAGTTCCGGAGGTCCAGTTGCTGAATTTTCTTGGGGATAATGACCGGCTCATGCAAGAAGTTGATCAGGAGTGTGGGGTTACCAGTTGCTTTTGGCATCCACATCTCTGCCCTCTTAACTTTCAAATCCCATGCTTGATGGATTGCAATGGAAGGAAGTACTAGCTTTTCTTCCTAAGCATTTAAGGGGGTGAAATTCTGACCAGAGAAGCAACCTGGCACAGTGGCAGCAAAGGAAGTGGCAGAAAGTGGTTCTGCATTGCCTGGAGCTCATTCTCTCCCTGTCCTGGATTCACCTGCAAGGATTGGCTTTACTCAGATGCTGCCCTGGCTGAATGAAATAATACCTGCAAGAGAACTTAAGCTCAAAGACAAATGTAAAGTACATCTATTTCAAAAGAAAGGCCACAAAGTGGCCGGCGCCGTGGCTAATCCTCCACCTGCGGCGCCAGCACCCTGGGTTCTAGACCCAGTCGGGGTGCCGGATTCTGTCCCGGTTGCTCCTCTTCCAGTCCAGCTCTCTGCTGTGGCTCGGGAGTGCAGTGGAGGATGGCCCAAGTCCTTGGGCCCTGCACCTGCAAGGGAGACCAGGAGGAAGCACCTGGCTCCTGGCTTCGGATCAGTGCTATGCACCAGCCGTGGCGTGCCACAGAGGCCACTTGGGGGGTGAACCAACGGAAAAAGGAAGACCTTTCTCTCTGTCTTTCTCTCTCTCACTGTCCACTCTGCCTGTCAAAAAAAAAAAAAAAAAAAAGGCCACAAAGTGACTAAAAATTTAAAATAATTGTGATTAACACATTGAAGGAGGTAATGGAAGAGAGTAGTAGAATGAAATATGAAAAAATAAGTCATTTAAAAGAGCCAAGAAGTATATTCAGAAATCAGATGTAAATTAAAATGTGTGTAGTTCTTCTTAAGGGGACATCAGCCTTAACTAAGTGACTGAAACACAGAAGACAAGATGGCTAGCAGGAAAGATACACTGTAAGGACTTCACAATTTAAAAGACAACATCAAAGAACTGACCAGAACAAAGAATATTTCCAGAAACCAAAGAGAAAATTTATAAGAAAAGCCAAATGGTAAGGAAATAGAAATGGAAAGATTAAAATATGGACAACAGGCCGGCGCCGTGGCTCAACAGGCTAATCCTCCGCCTTGCGGCGCCGGCACACCGGGTTCTAGTCCCGGTCGGGGCACCGATCCTGTCCCGGTTGCCCCTCTTCCAGGCCAGCTCTCTGCTGTGGCCAGGGAGTGCAGTGGAGGATGGCCCAAGTTCTTGGGTCCTGCACCCCATGGGAGACCAGGAGAAGCACCTGGCTCCTGCCATCGGAACAGCGCGGTGCGCTGGCCGCAGCGCGCTACCGCGGCGGCCATTGGAGGGTGAACCAACGGCAAAAGGAAGACCTTTCTCTCTGTCTCTCTCTCTCACTGTCCACTCTGCCTGTCAAAAAAAAAAAAAAAAAAAAAAAAAAAAAAAAAAAAAAAAAATATGGACAACAGAGGAAGAAACCAAAGAAAAACAAGGAACAAGAATATTTCAAGAAATAATAAAAACAAATTTCCCAGAATTAATGATTAAAAAGCTTAGGCACAAATTTAAAACACTCAAATAAGAAAAGAAACAAACCAATAGGGTACTGTAATGCCAGTATCCCGTATGAACAGCGGTTAGAGTCCAAGCTCCTCTGTTTCCCATCCAGCTCCCTGCTAATGCACCCGAGGAAGCAACACAAGACAGCCCAAGTGCTTGGGCCCCTGCTTCCCATGTGGTAGACCCGGATGGAATTCTAAGCTCCTGACTTCAGCCTGGTACAGTCCTGGGCATTGCAGCTATTTGGAGCATGAACCAGTGGGTGGAAGATTCTATCTCTGTCTCTCTTCCTTCTCTCTTTCTCCCTCTCCTGTAACTCCGCCCTTCAAATAAATAAAATGGGTTTAAAAAAAATAAACAAAGATAAGATAAAACGGCAGAAGTAAGTCTTAATAGCTTCTCAGTCCTTCTTCTGGAATTGGGATGAACACCTCCTCCCACCCTTGGAAATCCAAGCTCCAGATTCTGAGGTCTTGGCCTTCGACTGGAAGTTACACATCCATTGGCCTTTGGACTCAGATTCAATGCACCCCCCCTCCCCCAGCTTCCCTGATCTTCTGACTTACAGAGAGAATACCATGGGGCTTTTTGGTCTCCATGAATGAATAAATAAATTCCTATAATAAATCTTCTCATATATTTACATGTTTTCTGTTTGTCCTAATTCTCTGGGAAATCCTGAACAATACAATACTTTCAAACGTTTACAAAGGGAGTAACTGTATATAATACATTCAACCTAATCATGAAAATTAATAACAGAAAAGGGGAATTTCCCTGGTAGGTATTAGGACATAATTGGTACTACCCAGATAATGCACACAGGTGCGCCAAGTAGAACAGTAGACAATGAAGAAGCGTATCTTTTCAATCTAAATATAGGAAAGATTTCTGAAACCAAATCCTCAACGCAAAAACCCTGAAGAAAAATTAATTTGATTAATTCATAATTTGATTAATCAATTGAAGATGTTTTTATCAATAAGGGAAATGATAAAGTTGACAGATGACAAATTGAGCTATTTGAAAGAATGAGATAGCATTTCACACATGTTAGACTGATAAAATAGGAAGCAAGAAAAGATCAAATGTTGGCCATGTTTTGAGATGTGGAGGCCCTACAACAGAGATAGAGACTGACACAGACATTCTAAAAGGCAACCTGGCATTATTTAATTCTATCATATGAACTTACATGACCCAATAATTACACTGCTGGCTAAATATTCTCCAGAAAATTGTATGCAGGTTCATAAAGGGTCACACACAAGGATTTTTACATTTGAAGAATTGTTTGATTCTGCAAAGAGTTGGAACAATCAGTATGTCGGTTACTGGAGGAATTGGCAGGTGAACGCCAATGAAATACACTCCATGAAATTCTGCAAATCAGCAATAAAATAACAAAAGATGTAAAAATAACATCATGATGGTTCCTTCCTAAAGTTAGGTAGTGCTGAATATAAAAAATGTTAGAGAAAAGAAAGTCTCCAATGGAGTAGTTTACATGAATTAAAAACACAAAATGAAAACACATTTTACAAGAATATTTTTAAAATGTACATGAAACCATTGTAATAGCAGTCAATGGAAGGAGAGAGGAATTGCGCAAGGTGAATGAATTAAATAAATAGACAAAAAGGGAAAAATTTGCATAGGCTGATGTAAATTCTACAAGAGCATGAATCTGGGCCTGTATTCAGATGTGTGTTGATGGTACGAGTTATGTGACATGATTTAGGAAAAATAATTCTTGTCTCTGTACCTTAGTTCCAACTATTAGGTTGAACCATGTGAAATCACAATTTTTGTAGGTCAAAATAGCCAAATACTTATCATTTCATATAATTTAACCTAATAGGAAGGAAAAATAGGAATAATAAATGGCAATTTGGGAAACATGCATTGACACTGTCAAGACCTGTGGGAGATACCTGAAGGAAGCCAAATCAGATTTCAGTTCTTTATAGCTAACTGAAAAGCATAGGTGTTGATGTAATTGAAGTGGGAGGATTGTGTTTAACATACAGGATGCCCCCTGAAGAACTTAAGTCACCAATACCATTTCCTTAAAATGTACACTCTCTATTTTAGTGGAGCATATAACAGCTGCATCTCTTATCATGCTGATGTGTTTCTTTATTGATATTATTTAAACAGGCTATTTAAAAAATTTTCACTGTGAGAGGATTTTTCAAGAATTCAAAATGCAATTTAGGTAATGTAAATCCTGAAAAACAGATCAAGTTCTTTCACTTCAGAATCTTAAAACTTAAAACTGGAAGAGGCACCTGTACATCCTTTCAATTTCTTTCTATCTGTACTCCGAACAATTATCTCTGTAAAACTGAAATTTTATCAAATACGCTGTCACTAGAAATTATTTTCAACTAAGTTAACCTGAGTCACCTTATATAACTAAACTTTTTTAGGTTATTATTAAGTTTTTCTCAGAAAACTTCATCATCCTTTGTATCATGGCTTGCTATATTAGGCACATTTGAGAGCTCTATTTATCATTCAGGAAATATTCCATATTGACTGGTGTCATAAAAGAAGTATTATGCTTTTCAAGATGAAGCAAAATGCATAAGGACAGAATTATATTTTCATTTGTTAGATTGGCTCTATTTTTCTTGAAAAAGTGGAAAGTCAAGAAAAATAGTGTACATCTGAGAACTTGCTCTATAACAGGTCAAAGAATTGAACTAAAATGAAGAGTTGAGGAAAAAAAAAAGATGTAGCCTTTGTGATCCCTGGTGAATTAAGCTGTTTCCAGTTCATTTTTGAACCTGTACCTATTAAATGAAAATCTCTTCTTGCAGCAATAAAAAGATGCAATCTTTGTTCAGAGAGATCTGATAACCATAAAGGTCGGAGGATGGCAGCCCAACTCATTTTACTTATCTGCAGTGTACTGTGTGTGAAATAATGGAGCCTTTACCTTGACAGTGAAGCGCTTTCTCTTTGGTGGATTCCAAACTGTGCCAGTTGAATGAATGAATGCACGCAAAGGGGTTAAGGATGTCACTAACACATATGCTTTAAGAATCATGGAGAGATCTTCAGCTTGAAAGGTTGTTTCGTGTGGAGCAAGGACTCTTGTTTGATTCCTAAAAAATAAAATACACAGTTAATGCTCCACAATGTAGGGTTAGATACCGAATTTTCTTTTCTTTTCTTTTCTTTTTTTTTTTTTTAGATTTTTATTTATTTATTTGAGAGGCAGAGTAACAGACAGTGAGAGGGAGAGACAGAGAGAAAGGTCTTCCTTCTGTTGGTTCACTCCCCAGATGGCCGCTATGGCCAGAGCTGTGCCGAGCCAAAGCCAGGAGCCAGATGCTTCTTCCCAGTCTCCCACATGGGTGCAGGGGTCCAAGCACTTGGGCCATCTTCCACTGCTTTCCCAGGCCATAGCAGAGAGCTGGATTGGAATAGGGGCAGCCGGGACTAGAACTGGCGCCCATATGAGATGCCAGCGCTGCAGGTGGAGGATTAACCTAGTGCACCATGGGGCCATTCCCGATATTGAATCTTCAAATTACCTTCTAGCCCTTTTTGGAGCCCTGCTTTCAGTATGTGGTTTTCTTTAAACAATTTCAACTGTTTATTAGAATCACCACCAGGGGGAACAGGGGTACAAGGAAAGAAACCAAACTGGTAAAAGTTCTGCTTTCTGGTAGACTTAATCAAAAGATTTTTTCAAAGAAAAAAAGTAGGAAAATAGTACGTAAGCATGAAATTGGTCACATTATCCATGTACTCACACTCATGATACCCCAAAAAAAGGGATACAGATTACAGCTTGGGAGCAATGAAATATTTTCTGAGGTTTTCCTTTCTGCCCCTGGCTCCCTTTGCCTGAACTTCTCCTTTTCAAGAAAAGATGTTCCATTTTTCAGTAGCAGACAGGTAACCAAGAACATGCCCAAATGCTTTCCCCCTAGTTCAATTCTACCTAATATCCCTTACCCCAGGTGACTAGGGATATTAAGAAAACAGATCATTCTACAGGGAAAACCAAATTCGCTTCACGTTTTATAATGAAGCAAATATACTTTCATCATTAGTGATACCAAAATGTATAACTATTTGCTTTTCTAAACCATAGTTCTATATACTACACATCTAAGTTTGGTTAATGAAAATCTGGCAATATTTTAACTTTTGAAGTCTCGGTGCAGGATGCCTATAATTCTTCAATGAATCTGATTAATTTCCGAAATATTGCCTTATAAAGTTAGATGAGGCAAATTCCATTGTATCAGTGATAAGATAATTGAAATATGAGTTTTTCGCTCTGATTTATCTACTGCCTAAAATCCTTTCCCTGCAGGTATGCTGGACAACATCATATTCTACAGATGCTTTCTTAGATCTTGGGAGGATTAAAAACAAACAAATAAATAAAACTGAATTAACAGCTGGGAAAAAATGCATTTAACCATACTTACAGACTAAGGCAATATCATTTAAGTATAAAATGAAAATTAAAGCTTTATAGTTTTCCACTGTCAAGATTTTCAACTTTCATTAATAGAACTCACCAGATAAAAGTTCAATTTACTCAAATGCTTATTCTATGACAAGAGATGTCTGAATCAGGTTAGAAGAAACTCTATGATGATGTTATGAAGAAGGTATAGCCTAAAATTTATGTAACAGAACTTGGTAATTCAAACCCCTTAGATCTGTTCTGTGCTTTTCTCTTGTTCAGCTGTCTCCTAAAATACATGCTGGATATTACAAATCAAAATGTTTAACTCACAGTAGTTCTTGCCTCCAGCCCCATAGTTTCCACATATGTGGCTTCACTGGTTTTAAAAGGTGCCTTGAAGTATTTGGTTGTAATTGTATTTCCTGAGCCAGACACACAGAGGGACTCACTGGAAGTCGCAATTCTGAAAAGATTCAAAAGAGTAGACAATAGTCATTTGACTGTTTCCTTCTGGAGTTGCTTCCCAAATAGAGTATGCCCCATTGAAGTACGGGGTCCACAGGAAATATGCAACAAATTTTCTCTCCATTGTGAATCAAAGTGGGAACACTGAGTAGGAACGCATGCTCAGAGAAGCCTTTGCCTTATGGTGCATCCTCCTAATACAGACTCAGAACACAACTGTGACAACTGAGTTCAAAGATTCTTGCTCAGCAGGGAAGGCAGGAATGGTGTCTCCAACTATCCCATCCCTTCAATCCTTGCTCCACACAGCTAAGAGACACATCCCAAGAGGATGCTGGAGCAGACTTCTGTTTGAGATGAAAGCTCTTCGTGAAAAACTTGCATTGGTTTCCTGATACACAATGCTTCACACTTAAAGTCTGACATGCTTCATGACCTTGGAATTCTCAACAGCAATGCTTTATTATTTTGTAAAACATTAATTATTAGTTTTTAAGTATATAAAAATAAAGAATAACCATGGTCCCTTACTTAAGAACATACACATGCATATGTTAAACAAAAGTACTGCATATACTTGGTTAGAAAAAACAAATTTCCAATTAACCCTTCTGTCTATGAAAAGATTAATGCTAGCATCAATCTAGAAATCTAGATAAGCACATGGATCAGATGTATACATTTATTAAATATATACATTTTGGCATTATCAATATATCTACTTAAACCTATATATGTGTGTCGTTCTGTTTTTTACATGATCTACAGGAGACATCGTAATGGTCTATGCCTGGTTTATTTACCTGCTAATCCAACCTGGAGCCTTTTCTATATCAGGTTAGAATTACCCCCTGTATCACTTTAATGTCTAAGATGTTCTATTAAATGAACTTACATTTAACTTGGTCATTCCTCTATTGTTGTTTATTTAGAGTATTTTTGCAATTTTTTTTCTTTTGTTATTTTAACAACACTGCAATGAACACTCTTCTACATTTGCTTTTATCAGTGAATGTAGGGTCAGATTCTTATCGCTTATGTCTAATTGCCAGGTCAATGAGTAAAGGCATTACAAATGTTTTGGCTATTACCACGTTGCTATCCAAAAGGATTGCCCCAATCTGCACTCTTTCCAACATTATGTGAGAGTTGTTGTTGCCTTACTCCTAGGTCACAGTGCTTTATTTTTATATCACATAATTTATCTAGCTCTCAAACTGGATCAAAGCCTTTCAATTACTTTTCCCCCTTGTGCACATTTCATCAATACTCACATAGTCTAATTTAAAACACTTCACACTCTTAAGTAAAAGTCAGCAGAAGTCACGCTGTTCAATGTATTCCCAAATCTCATTATTTAACACAGTAAGATCTTGCTCGGAAAACGACATCATATTTGTAAAGCTTTCCTATTAATGAAGTTCTAATGCATCATAATAAGAGAAATACTGAAGCTGCTTTGCTTTTGGAGATGACAAATGAAGAGCCATGAAGTTGATTTCTTTTCTTGAGACTCACAGCTTTAAAAAAGTTGAGCTGTTTACACGATCCTTTGAATTTGCAGTAAGAAAAAAAAGTGTTCTTAATTAAAATTTAACTAAATAGACTCTGCCTTCTACAGTTTATTACTAGGAAAACTTCCTGTGTCTTCAGGAGAATTAATTTGTAATCTTTTTTGTGCAATACGATAATAACATAATTTTCTCTGATTTCCCTTTTGCTTTGCTGCCATGAGGCCCTGTACTAATTTGTCCAGGCTTGGAGGTTATTTTTTATGATTATAAAAAAGAATAAAGAAAGAAAAGAAACATTGCTGTAACTAGCTGCTGCTTGACATCCAAAACCATTTGCTTTCTTTCTTTTTTTTTTTTTTTTATTTGATAGGTAGAGTTATAGACAGAGAGACAGAGAGAAAAGTCTTCCTTCCATTGGTTCACCCCCCAAATGGCTGCTACGGCTGGTGCACTGCGCCGATCCCAAGCCAGGAGCCAGGAGCCTGGAACTTCCCCCAGTCTCCCACATGGGTGCAGGGGCCCAAGGACTTGGGCCATCTTATACTGCTTTCTCAGGCCACAGCAGAGAGCTAGATTGGAAGAGGAGCAGCCAGGACTAGAACCAGCGCCCATATAGGACGCTGGTACAGCAAGCAGGGGATTAACCTACTGCGCCAAGGCGCCGGCCCCTAAAGCCATTTTCTTTTTCTTTTTCTTTTTTTTTTTTTAAGATTTATTTATTTATTTGAAAGTCAGAGTTACACAGAGAGAGGAGAGGTAGAGATAGAGAGAGAGAAGTCTTCCATCTGATGGTGCACTCCCCAATTGGCCACAACAGCAGGAGCTGTGCCAATCTGAAGCCAAGAGCCAGGAGCCTCCTCCAGGTCTCCCACGCGGGTGCAAGGGCCCAAGGACTTGGGCCATCCTTTACTGCTTTCCCGAGCCATAGCAGAGAGCTGGATTGGAAGAGGAGCAGCCGGGACTAGAACCAGCACCCATATGGGATCCCGGCACTTCAGGACAGGGCATTAACCCGCTGCACCACAGTGCCGGCCCCATAAATCCATTTTCATTTAACTTGATTATAGCCAGAATTTAGAAATAAAGTCTATTAATAATTAAATATATTTATTAAATAAAAGTTAAAAAAAAGTGGAAAAAAAGAGCTGTAACTTCATTTTAGAAAACTTTCATAAATAATTGTAGAAATTTAATGCCCTAGGTTGTTAGTCAAAAAGAATTTTTGTCTGTAGTTACTCTTTCTTTTATCTTTCTTTCTTTTTAAAGATTTATTTATTTATTTGAGAGGTAGAGTTACAGACAGATTTGGCATATCCACCAAGGACTCTCTCTCAGGCCAATCAAATCTACTGGTTTACTACCCTACTCCCCTTTTGTCTTCACCCTCCAACACACTCAAAGAGCCTGGAAATCTACAAACCACGTTAAAGCTACTGTGTCTTCTTGGAAGACATTTTGGAGATGAGGCTTTCTGACAGTTTTCCCAATAGACTTCTCATTCATTAACACATACTTTATAAAAATTTTAGAAAGTAATAAGTATAAAAGGCCCATTATGCACATTTCAGGCCTTCCTGCACCACAATATGAAGACTGAACAGATAGACACTGTATGACCACTCTAATCTTATTTTTACAGAGCTCTTAAGCCAGGATTCTGTTGACCTTCCAGAACAAAAATTAACTATTTGTTCGGGATATCAGATGGTGCTTTTCTCTTGCCTTTTGATATCCACTGGGCTAGGTACTGAATGCCTGCTGACTGACTGGGGTGCAGTTATATGAAAAGGAAGATTAAATCAGCTCCAAAACACATGAGTTTTTATTTTGGTTCTTGTCAATAAACATTTTATGGGTTTAAGTCATTGTCAAGAATCTTCTAGAATTCAAAATGTGATTTTTATCAATCTTCGGAGCTTTCCAAATTTCTGAAGATAATGTTGACCATTGACAATTCTTCAAGCAACGTTAGTTCTAGCAGTGAACTAGTTTTGGGGGACTAAGCCAACTTCCAGGTGGCAACAAAATGGTGTTCCAATGAATTAAATACATTTAATTTGATGATTTATTTTTTGCCCTTCTATATGGTACCTAGTCATACCCACCGCAGGCAATGACTAAACATGGGGAAAATACTTGTACTAGCAAAGATCATCTGCTAAATTCATATTGTATTTGATTTAATGATTTTCCCTATTGCTAATTAATAGGAAAGTAAATAGTGAAAGTATAATTTTATTTTACAAATATGTGAATGTTGTCTCACATTCCATATTAGGAAACTAAGATTAGTCAATATTATTATAAAACTTTCAATGATATTAGAACATTTAATAATTAACATGTAGTTTTTATATTAGACGTATAAATAAGTACTGTTTATGGCTATATTCATTGTTCTTCCTGCTTGAGACCATTTACTTGGCCTACAGGTGTGAAAGCTACAGAAATATCACCTCATCAATTACATGCATAGCAAATATAAATTAATATATGCATAAAGTGAAGTCATAGCCAGGAAATGACTATGAGTCAGGCATCAGCAAAAAGAGTTGGATGGCGGAGTCATGAAGGTGACTAAAGAGACTGTTTACTAAGAGACTATTAAAGAGACTGTTAACACACCAGAGAGGGTCAGAGGGAAGCAACTAGGGTACTGAAACTCCCCAGGGCTGACACAATAGGAAGTTCTCACCACCCTTAGACCAGGAAGAAGTTTCTAGCAGCAGCCAAAAGCATAGCTGTGTGAGAAGCTAACAAAGCAAGAGTGATGGCCACAGGTAGGGGAACACAGCCACACTCAGCCACAGCTACAGCATTCACTTCCCGAAGTTTTCCCTCCTGAGTGTGATGTCTTTCCAGAAGCCAGAGGACAAGGAAGTTATCCAAACACTACACTCGGAAAACATGAGCTTAGGCCACAATCTCCTCCTTCCCAGTCTCATGTCCTGGAGAAAGAAACAACTGTGAGTATGGAGTGTGTGTGTGCACACATAGTAAAAAGAGTGAAGATAAACAAAATTTGCTTTGATCACAAGTAGGAGCATTTGTATTTGCCAACAGAATGGCTCAGGCTGGACCATATAAAATTGTCTTTTGTATGGTAAAAGAAATGGCATAGAAAATTAATTTTTAAAAAATATCATGTAGGATCTCTGTCTTTAATGTGCTATACACTGTTATTTAATGCTATAACTAGTACTCCAACAGTATTTTTTCACTTTGTGTTGCTATGTGGGGGTAAACTGTTGAAATCTTTACTTAATATATACTAAACTGATCTTCTGTATATAAAGAGAATTGAAAATGAATCTTGATGTGAATGGAAGCGGAGAGGGAGCAGGAAAGGGGAGGGTTGCGGGTGGGAGGGAAGTTATGGGAGGGGGGAAGCCATTGTAATCCATAAGCTGTACTTTGGAAATTTATATTCATTAAATAAAAGTTTAAAAAAAAATTGGTTGAATTCACCAATTACCAGCAATCACACATTGTTCAATATAGTATTTATTTTACTACACAATGATGGCTCTGGGTGGGTGAGGGAGTGAAAAGGCATAAACATATCTCTTGTGAAAGAAGGTTTCAGGGGCTGGTGCTGTGGCGTAGTGGGTAAGACTGCCACCTGCCCTGCCGGCATCCCATATGGGCCCCAGTTCAAGTCCCGGATGCTCCACTTCCGATCCAGCTCTCTGCTATGGCCTGGGAGAGCAGTGGAAGATGGCACAAATCCTTGGGCCCCTGCACCCACGTGGGAGACCCAGAAGAAGCTCCTGTCCTGGCTCCTGGCTTCAGATAGGCTCAGCTCTAGTCATTGCAGCCACCTAGGGAGTGAACCAGCAGATGGAAGACCTCTCTCTCTCTCTCTCTCTCTCTCTCTCTCTCTCTCTCACACACACACACACACACACACACACACTCTCTGCCTCTGTCTCTCTGTAACTCTGCCTTTCAAATAAATAAATCTTAAAAAAAAGAAAGAAGGTTTCAGTGGCTAGAATCTCTGATGATGGAAATGACCTTGGAATCACTGGGTGAGTGTTTTGCATGTACTTTGAAATAAATAGAAGCATAATCCAAATTCTGCCAACCCCTAGAAGAAAATAAGTATAGTAACAAGTAAAGTGGGTGCTAGACATATATTTGCTGAATCAATAGGTGATGTATACAGTCCTTCACAATTCTAAGTGTCTGTGATTCTGGGTACAACATTATAATTTTTAATAGAGGCTGCATGTGACCTATTGGAGAAGTTAAGAGGCTAGAGTCCAATGGCCAAAACTGAAATGCAGTTCCTCTGTCAATTCAGGATATTCTAACAATGCTCTGTGCTCCACAGGGTCAACCAGCTGCCCTTTCATTTGTGTGAGATTCAATAATCTTATAGGAGAAAGACAGCAGCTGGACCTTCTGTAAGCTCTCACCTAGCTCAATAAAGTGTTTAAGAAATATCAGCTATGCTTTCACATCTTGAGCAAAATGGTACAGTCAAAATAGACTCCCAAGGTAGAGTCAAGTTCACCAACTTGATAATTCATTGGCAAGCAGGGGGAGTGGACAAGGTGGGGATTATTTTAATTGCATCAGGAGGATATTCTCAGTGCACTGGAGTGTAAACTCTGTAAGGGCAAGCATTCTTTGTTTGGGTTGTTGCTTTTTTCTCCATTAAAAAGCTAGTGCAAAGCCTGAGCTGGCACTAAACATAGGTTCTCAAATACATCTATACTTAATAAGTGAGCTCCAATTTCGTCTTTCTCAGCCAGAGATCTGTGCACTGGCCAGAGAAAGAGGGCTGAAATGAAAAGGAGGAGCAGGCCAAGTGCTGAGCAGTTTTGATAGAGTTGTACAGTGTGAACTTACTGTTTAGATCTAGGAAATGTGAACACATGAGCAGGATGGTTTTCTCTCTTTATTGCAAGGTGATATTTGTTAGCTCACATCAGCCACTTCACTGAAGCAAGCCCAGGGAGGAGGCAGAGAGTGGCTCCCCAGAGATGAACTACCTAAGGCCAAGGGGCTGTCTATCAGCAAAGACCCTGGGAGTCCAGGAAACCTCAGAAGAAAGAAAAGGCCACCAGTACACAGCCAAGAGAAAGACTGGGTCTTACAGAAACACCTGAAGGGATGAATTTGGGGCTCAGTCTTTGTCTGTTTTACCAAACAGACTGAATGTGGGCTTATAAAGACATGGTGAGACCAAGAAAACACATTGTCATGTCTATTCTTGGATCTATATTCATCGGTATGAGCACAACTTGATTCCTTAGTTTTTCTAAGTTCAGTGTCTTTATCTGGAAAACGATAATAATTATAATAATAGTAATTAAAAGGAGAAGCCTACCTCATATGGATGCTGACAGAATTAAATTTGAAATTCCCTTTATAATGCTTTGCACAGCATTTGACATATATTAAATACTAAACAAACATTAAAAAGCTACTACCACTACTAGGAGTTTAATATTATTGTTTTCTCTAACCTACAAATTTTTTTTAGCTTTAGAAACTTAAAGTGTAGCTAAAATGTTATGCCTTTAACACTAAGAGGCCCCCAAAACTACTGACTATCAGATAAAGGCTAATCTATTAAATTTTCTTTTACATGATCCTTAAATATCTTTGACATTAGTGTGTTAAGAATTAAACAGGGGGCCGGCGCTGTGGCTCAGCGGGTTAATGCCCTGGCCTGAAGTACCGGGATCCCATATGGGCGCCAGTTTGAGTCTTGGCTGCTCCACTTCTGATCCAGCTCTCTGTTGTGGCCTGAGAAAGCAATGAAGGATGGCCCAAGTCCTTGGGCCCTTGCACCCGCGTGGGAGACCCGGAGGAAGCTCCTGGCTCCTGGCTTTGGATCGGCGCAGCTCCGGCCGTTGCAGCCAACTGGGGAGTGAACCATTGGATGGAAGACTTCTCTCTCTCTGTCTCTGCCTCTCCTCTCTCTGTATAACTCTGACTTTCAAATAAATAAATAAATCTTTAAAAAAAATAAAACAGGAAGTATGTATGATAACTACAAAAGTGTAGACTAGAATAAAACACAGTATCTACTTCTACAGGTAAAGTTAGTCTTGTTTTCAGTGATTTTCATTAGTTTCTCACTGCACCATCCCAGGAAATCAAATCACTTCCTTTCTGTTTCACTTACTTAAAGGAATCATGTATTGGGTTTCCATGAATGGACTAAGCCCAGGACTCACTCGGTTACTGCAGTGTTTAATTCTGTTCTTCTGTATATTGCTCAAAGACAGACTTTTTTTTTTTCAAACAATCAACAGAAATTATAGCACAGCTAGCTCCTGGCAGATTTATGATACACAGATGAAACTCCCTGGACAACTTCAGATCTTGAGTTTAAATGACATAATTTGGGGATCTGTATATTCCAAATCATCAGCTTCTTAATAAATGTTTACTTCCATGTTATGCAAATAGCATTGGCCAAAGTATTCAGAAAATTTAAGCACCAAACACATAGTTATTAGTAGTACATAACACTAGACTTAAGCCAGGCAACTCATAATTCATTTCTCAAGACTAATATTATTGTACCTATGTATCTTTGATATCAATACTTTCCAAGGCTTTAGGAGTCTTTCATATGCTGTAACTATAACTGCATAAATCAAACCACAAATGCAAATAGCACAGTATTCTTTGTGGAAAATGAATAACTTTCACTCGGTTATAGGACATGAAATGCAGCCCATGTCTCGATGTAAGTGGGGACACAGCCTGACCCATAAAAATGACCAGATCAATGACACAGAAATGTACTTTAAAGAAACTGTCACTGTATAAAATATCCACCAACTAATCAATCAATCAAATGCTTACTGAGCACTAAGTAAACGCATGTCATAAATGTTCCCCTTTCTGTTTTTTCAGTGGAAGTGACAAAGTCACATAACTCTACAAAAAACAATTTTCCCCATGGACTACTCTATGTTTTGACCATGACAACATAAAAACCTTGAATTCTACTCATTTTCCTTGGTAATAAAAGCTGTGTCTAGACTACTACTTCAATTTCCTTGCCCTATGATTTCACTGCAATGACCAAATAGCATGAAAGATTGTTTTATTACTTTATGGCAGCTTAATTTTCCTTTGATGTTTTTCTACATGGGATTTTTCAGAGGAAAAGAAATAAAAAATGGAAAAAAATGCTTGACTACTTCAGCAAGACCAAAGATGAATAAATTGGTATAAATTAATGAGCATCATTAATAACAATTTGCAACACATCCTCCAACAAATATTACTACAAATCTGAGTGTAGAGTGCAACAAATATGATAATAGAATGGCTGCCCAAACCCACTCATGGTGAAAATAAGTTAATCACTTTATTAATATTAAACTTTTTCCCCCAGGAATGGTTTCTGGAGTAAACCATAAAATATTATTGATAGAATTTACATCACAGTAATTAATGACTTGCTAGAACTCTGCAACAGTGATTCCAAATTCTTTTTAAGCATTTTCAAGTCAATCCTAATTTAAATGTAAAACTCAGACTCTGGAGGTTATCTCCCCTGTTTAAATGATTCCATGCATTAACATCTCTCCCCTTTAATAGGAACTTCTAGGGCCAACTCAACCTCTCATTTTTATGCTTTATCTTTGGTAGAATAAATCATAAATATTATTACTGTCAATTTCATTCTCTGTTCTGAATTATTTACAAGCAAATGCATTATATGTAAATCAAATACATAATTAAGGTATCAGGAATTTCCTAATATCTGACTCCCAGAATGAGACAGAAAAGCAATAGTCAATTGCAAAATAAAATCTAATGAGAGCTAGAATGCCAGAACCACACCTAGAAAATGGAAATATTTTGGAAAAGAATTTTAGTTAGGAGACTGACCAACATATTCTTTCTGAACAATTTGTGTTCAGGTTGTTTCCTTCCAATTGACCAGAGATGTGACTAGAAGCCATAGGGTCAGGTTTGGAATAGATGGGGATTGCTAGGGCATGAGTCACGTGCCAGGCTGAACCTGACGAGAGTTTCTGAAATGGTGTCTCGGTTTTCAACCTTAGCTAATTAAGTTGATCCCTAGCCAAGTCCATCTGACCTATTTAATATACATCTTTTAAATGACTACAGAAATAACTAATGAATTGGTCCAAAGGGGGAAGGGTGTTCACATTTGAAGTGATAAATAATTCCTGGTTATTACAAATGTTAATTAGGAGATTAAATTTTTGACTTTTTCCTATTCCTGTTTGGATTTTAACCTGTGAAGTTAACCTGCTTCTTTTCCAGATAGAATTTAGGCCAGGACATTTCATTCAAATGACTATTTTCCAAAAGGATATACTTCAAATTTTATTGAGCTATCTCTCCTCTTTTGTACTGCCAATCTGTTTTTAGTATCTAGATGAACACACAAACATATTAATTATTTTCTAGAAGCTGAATTTGCCTTAAGACAGGCTTTAGGGTTTTGTCATTAGTACTTTGTCTCAGTAAACAGCATTTTTGGCTTGGTTTTGTACAACAATCCTATACCTTTTATTTTTAAAAAAAGATTTTATTTATTTGAGAAGTAGAGTTACAGCGAGAGGGAGAGACAGAGAGAAAGGCCTTCTATCCACTGATTCACTCCCCAAATGGCTTCGGAGCTGCACCGATCCGAAGCCAGGAGTCAGGAGCTTCTTCAGGGTCTCCTACACCAGTGCAGGGGTCCAAGCACTTGGACCATCTTCCACTGCTTTCCCAGGCCATAGCATAGTGATGGATCAGAAGTGGAGCAGCTGGGTCTCAAACCAGCACCCTAACGATATGCCGGCACTGCAGATGGCGGTTTTACCCACCACGCCACAGTGCCAGCCCCCATCCTACCTTTGAACTTCCTGTTTTAAACTGTTTCCAGTGCATTAGAATAGGTAGATGGTGGATAAGAACTTGTTTATATCTTCCTGTTTCTTATCAAATGTGTTAGCTATTTTGAGGAAAATAATTTGTGTAGTCATTGTTTTAAAAATCTTGTGAGAGGCTGGCATTGTGGCCTAGTGGGTTAAGCTGCCACCTGCAACTCCAGAATCCCAGATGGGTACCACGTGAGTCTTGGCTGCTCTATTTTTGATCCACCTTGTTGCTAATGTACCTGGGAACGCAGTAGAAGATGAATGGCCCAAGTGCTTGGGTTCCTGAACCCATGTGGGAGACCCTGATGAAGCTCTTGGTTTCTAGCTTCATCCTGGCCAAGCCTGGCTGTTGAGGCCATTTGAAGAGTGAACCACTGGATGGAAGATCTCTCTCTCTCTCTTTCTCTCTTCCTTTTCTGTCTCTCTGTAACTCTTTCAAATAAATAAAAATAAATCTTAAAAAAAATCTTGTGGGCTCTAGCATCACTCAGACACGGAGTTATGACATAATCACTTGAACTCATTGTTATATTTTAGCTGTATAGACCCAGCTAATGGAGGCTGAATTTAAAAGTCTTGAATTATAAGTAGCAGAAATAATTCAAGCTAGTTTTAAATTAAAAGAGGAAATTATTGGATAACTGAAAAAAAAAATGTCAAAGTACAGACTTTCTCTTCTTTTTTAAAATTTATTTACTTGAAAGGCAGAGTTACAGATGGATGGAGAGATAAATAGAGAGATCGTCCATCTGCTGGGTCACTCCCTAAATGGCCACAATGATTTAGGCTTGTTTGGGCCAAGACAGGAACTGGAACCCTATCTGGGTGCAAGAGCCCAAACACTTGGGCCATCTTCTGCTGCTTTCCCAGGTGCATTAGCAGGGACTTGGATCAGAAGTGAGACTTCAGTTCCCATATGGGATGCCAGTGCTGCAGACAGCTACTTAAACCACTGCCAGCAATTCTACTCTTCTTTCCCTCCTTGAGGAAGAAGGTTACTTGCTTATTTGAAAACCAAGTCTTAGTTACATTGTTTGGAGTAATGGGGAAAACAAATTGATTTGTTAATCTATATGAGAGAAATGCAAGAGAGCCTGGACAGAACAGTGTTTTGGTGAGCTGGAGTGAAATCACTGGAGAGAGAAGGTTGTAAGGACAGACTTTGGCAGAAATTTAATTTTGTGTTGGGTAAGATTAATCCCCTTTTTGTTGCCATTTTGTCTGTACCGGACCCTCCAACCTGCCCCCCCCCCCCAAATAAAACCAATTATTAAAACATTTACACTATTCTTCAGGGTTTCTGAGTCAGCTCTGCTATTGTTGGAGAAAGGTGTTTTAGTTTATTTGCTTGCATAACACAATACAGTGCTCAGCTGTTTCTCAAAGCATCATTTTTGCCTGAGTCTCTGCCAAGCCTGGCTCAGTCCTCTGTGGTTGGGGTCGTGTTCTGTCGCCTGATCGGCTGTTGGGGCCACTCCCCTCTGAGGGAAGGAGATGTCACTGGTGTTTGAACAAAAGCAGATTTAGAAAAATGCACATGAAGTTTCTTTTCAGAGAAAGGTTGAACTCAAGAGTGTTCGTTCAATTTCGTGGATCTAGTATCGAAAGTGACAAGAGTTCATGGCCATCATTATCCATCAAATGATCTGCAATGCAGGATTTCAGCATGGTGCTTCAAAACCAATCACTTCATCTGTCTCCAACTTGCAACTACCACTGATTCTCAGAGAAGGTTGTTCTTTATTCTGCATTTTCTTCTACTCCCCTAAATCTAGCCTCCATTTCCCAAATCACTTAAAAATTTACCGTATTCATTAGTTCCAAGAGCTTGAACTGACTTTAGGGTACACGTTTCTTTTTTTTTTATGCATTTGTTTTGAAAGGGAGATGGAGAGAGGGAGAGGGAGAGGGAGGGGGGAGGGAGAGAGAGAGAGAGAGAGAAAGAGAGAGAGAGAGAGAGAGAAACAACAGAGACCCATCTGTGGGTTTGTTTCCCCAATGCTGGCAACAGCCAGTATTAACCAAGCGGAAGCTAGATCCAGGTCTCCCATGCTGGTGGCAGGCTCTGAACTACTTGAGTCATAAGCTGATGCCTACCAGGGTGCACATTAGCAGGAAACTGGAATTAGGAGCAGAGCCAGGACTTGAACACAGAAACTTAAATAGGAGACGTGGGTGTCCCAAGTGGCATCTTAACTGCAGTGCCAAACACCCAACCCGGATACATGTTTCTGATAAGAAATGTTAAAAATTAACACAGCTCTACCTTTTTTTGTTTTTCTTCTCAATTTTCCTTTCTTCCATGAGCCATAATCGGAGTAATTAAAGGTTTTTCACTCACCACTGGCTTAAAATATTTCAGTAGCTTATAAACAACAAAATATCTATTGCAATCTGCCCAGTAGGTAAGATTCCCTTAACTAAAAATTCAGAGTACACCTGGCACATTTCTCATTTCTCTCTTAGCACAACATATGTAAATTTATCAATAAATCATGTAATTGAAAAACTTTAAATACACATCACTTTGTGGGTGGTATCGTTGCTTTTTTATGGCCTGCTATGAATATAGCTTAAAGTTATTTCCCTTAAATGACCCAGAGCTGTTCTAAGATTGGCTGTTTTACCCACACATGACAGAGGGAAGGGATCTGGAAACAGAAGCATTACAAAATACTGCACTGAAGAAGACAAATAAGGCATAACCAGTTTACTTAAACACGTCATCGCTCTGTTTTTCTTCCGAAGTCTGTATTTAGAGTCAAAGTAACCTTTCCTGCTTCTGCAATATTTGGATCCCTGGGATATAAATAGTTATGACTTTCTGCTCAAAGGATAAATACAGCCCTTGATCCAAAGTCTGCTCAAGAGAAATATTTTAGGTGCAGCTGTGGCATTGTTGGATTGTTGGCATGCAGTGGCGTTAAACACACCATCACAGCCCCTGCTAATAGGAAAAGAAGGGACGCATACCTATTTTTGTTGATATTGGTATCTTAAACCCTAGGGTCAATAAGAAATTGCAAGATACTCTCTGGTTACTATTCAACAATGCATTGGATTTGTAGTGTGAAACTAATCTATGGTCGTCTAGGAGTCAAATAACTCCAACCTTGACTTGAAGAACTGTGAGTGAGGCCTAACAGTGAGGCTCCTGTCATTAATCAGAGAAAGAAGCAGCACAAGAGGAGTCCAAGAATAACAGGACGCCATGAAAGAGGAGGGCAGCTTGAGTGCATTGTTCTTACATTCCACAGGCTCTACTACTCCAGGTTTTAAGTCAAAAGCTGAAACAATATTTTAAAAATGTATTTCCAGTTCTCCATGATACATTGAGAATATAACATTACAGATAATAGAAAAAAAAGTATAAAGAAGGATTTTTCCTACTGAAGTGATAAAACTCATTTTGTTTTGATTTATGCACGCTTTAGAGAAACACAGAGGGACTTCCAGGGCATGTGAAGGGCAGTGACTGGCACGACAGGATGAGGCATCAACAGCTACAGCAGCAGCAGGAGAAGCAGCAGGAACAGTACAAATCCCTGAGCTGATCACGACACCCCAGCCTGGCTGTGGACAGTGCAGCCAGAGCAGCCTCCAATACACAGGGCTCTGGTGTTGGCAGAGAGTCTTGGGTGGGTGGGCATGACCTGAAGAGTGCAGTGGAAGCAGATGGCCACAGGGCACCAGGGCAAAATGGGCAAGTGGTGAATGGTGTGCTAAGGAAGAGAGGATTGTGCTCATGAGCTCATAGCACACACCCTTTAAGACCAAGGGGGAACCTTGGGAACATCACAATGATTAGGAATGACATGCACTGAATGAAGGCCATAATGTGAGGTTGATGCCTTGTGTTGTACAAGTCTGGGATTTATTTGGTATGGACTGACTGGTAAGGCAAAACTTTGAGCATATGTTAAATAGTTAGGTGCCCATCCCCTTCAGCCAGTGCATGTATGCCAGCAGCTGCTACTCAGCTGAATCACCTTGCACAACAGAGTGTTGTCCTCTGTACACATCACTTCTTAATGTCTCTCTGGATCTTGAGGCAGAGGAAAAGCCTGGTGTGAACCTGCAGCTTAACCCTATTTTATTTGTAAAACCCATGCATTTTACTTACTGAAGTTTTTAGGAGTGCAATTTCAAGTCAAGTAAGGAATACTAAGCTTTCTTTAATTTGTGACTTTTCTCCAAGGTTGTTCAGCATTTTGGAAAGGCACACCACCAACAGCAATGGGAGCCATAGAATCTTAATTTCCCCTGAAATGCAACTGCTACAATCTCAATATATAGCTGCCACATTTCTGGTGGTTCTAAATATGCATGGAGTATTTGACTACTTTATGACACCCTATTACCTATGTAGTTATACAATGGGTATTCAAAAAATTCATGGGAAGTGCATTTATTATAAAAAACTCAATGGATATAAAAAATTTTGGCAATAAAATAAATTTTTTAAATTCCATTTCCATGAACTTTTTGAAGCCCTCTCACATTATAAATTATTTTCCTTTTATTTGTCCTTAATATTTTAGTTGGAATATTATAAAAGTTTGTTGAAATTATGCATATAGGTGAGTTATGGACATTTCATTCCAGATTAACCTTGTGTCAATAATCCACGATCAAAACAGAACATGGAATCTGATCAGAATGGAAGATTGTGTTAAGATGATCTAGAAGTAGTTGGTTAAGGACTTTAAGGGGAAGGGGCCTGAAGATAGTGAGAGTAACTAACTAAAGGCAAAGAAAATATTTCTATGACCATTTAAGCATGCAAGTTCTATCCCCAAGTTGTTGAGTACTGCAAAACAGATTTCACCAAACAGATTAAAGGAGTAGCTAATAATTATCAACTAATACTTACAGAGATACTTATTAAGAGAACAATTCATGATACATAACATTTATTGTGGGTTCCCTCTGTGTACTGTTCCAACTACTACTTTAGATGTTTTTACTCATTCTATCCTCTTAACAACCCAAGGAGGCACAGTCATGATCACCCCACATTACCCACAGAAAATTGGAGTACAAAGAAGCTAAGAAAAGTTGCTCAAGGATACTGGGTAATTAAGTGGCCAGGATGGGATTTGCCCATATGCAGCCTGGCTCAGTCGCTCCTATCTACTCACTGCCCTGTAGCACATTTGCCATCTGGTCAAAGTGTTATTACTTCTGAAAATTATTTTCCAGAGCCAAAATTCCCTCCCCCCCCCAAAAAAAAACACCATAATTTGGCTCCACTTACATTTGTTAATCCTCATTCCCAGATCTGTGCTTTACAAACTGGCTTGGTAGCACAGCCATCGAATTCTAAAGAATACTATGTCATATGACCTCCCAGGAAGGCCAGAAAAAGTAGCTTCAAAAAGCCAAGGCAACTCATTTTTAGCCACCCTAAGTGGCCCAGGCGGGGGTCACTCTTGTTACAGAGTCTCAGACCTGAAGGCTGGTGGCTACACTCCACACCCCACTCCCTCTAACCCCAGGCCTGTGGCTACAGAATGAGGTTTGTCATTGTAAAATTCCTATGTTGTCCAGAAAGGTTGTAGATGGTGTGGGGAGCTGAGTCTGGAGTAGGCACCTCAGGAGAAAAGATAACAGAGAAAAGAAGAAAGGATAAGGATGCCCCTCAAGGAGGCGCTACCCATGAGTGCCCAGGACTGGAGTTTCTAACTCTCCCATGGCTGGCAACTCCTGCCTGCTGAGGTCCCTAACAGAACATAGAAACAAAGCAAAAGGAAACCAGCTCCTGGCTCTGGCCCTGGGCACTGCATATATTAAGGGAGTGAACAAGTGGTTGGGTGTTCTCTTTCTCTCTCTCTCTCTCCCTCTCTCTGTCTCTGTCTCTACTTCTCACATAAAAAAAAATTAAACATGATAAAAGAATAAACAATTTCAATTTCTCAGTAAACCCAGGTGTAACAGTTTTCTTTCAATGGCTTCTTTCTAACTTTCTTGCATTATGAGACAGGCTTACAACACAGTGCCCTGGTTCAAGTCTATTGTAACAGTTACCGGATTGTACTTCAGGTATAGATCTACTGCTTTATGACTGTGGAATCCAAAGATTCTTAGAGCATCCTTTTATTCTTCTAAAACAGACATGAAAATATCTGTTCCCTATATGGTTAAAGAAGGTTAAAAGAATGAAGTGTATATGGGCAAAATGTTGAAACCTTTACCTAATATATACTAAATTGATCTTCTGTATACAAAGAGAATTGAAAATGAATCTTTACATGAATGGAAGGGGAAAGGGAGCGGGAGGGGGGAGGGTTGCGGGCGGGAGGGAAGTTATGGGAGGGGGGAAGCCATTGTAACCCACAAGCTATACTTTGGAAATTTATATTCATTAAATAAAAGTTTAATAAAAAAAAAAAAGAATGAAGTGTATAAAGTGTTTGACAGTGTCTGACATCTAACTCAAAAAAAGCTATGTTATTTTTTGTTATTTTTAGTGTTATTTATACATAAAACAATCACATAACAAATCATAAGGCCTCACTGTAATTAGCTGTAAAAGACGTAAAAATGTGTACTTATTTTCCTTGGTGACTGAACTCAACCCCTGACTGTCTACTTACTTGATTCTTTCTAAATCAGAATGTCTCTGGAAAGAACAATACATATTGCTGTGACAGTTTTATGTCCATGTGAAACAATGAAAACCTCATTCAGTTTTCTCTGCAAATCAACTTGTAGACATTCTGAGTAAGAACTTCTTATGTATGACTTTTATACATTTAATAATACATGTTCTTTTAAAAACATTTTTACAACAACTCTATGAGGAAAGAAAGGTCAGTGTAATTATTTCATTTTATCACGTTCAGAAAGAGGCACAAATGAACTTTTCCAATCACACAACTCCACCTACCAACTTAGTGGAACTAGAGCAAGGCTCCCACATACCCTGGCCATAGGATTCCTGACTTCTGCCTTCACTGTAATTGGCCACATCTGGGTTAGAGTTGGTATCAGTACATACATACTCACAGATGTTCAGGAATAGGTGAGACAAAATAGGAGTGAAAAGGTGCTCTTGGTTAAGATGGGTGAATAACTTGCTTTTGTCCTTTTCGGGCTAAACTGACTATTTGAAATGCTACCCATTTATGAAACGACTATCAACACTGGGATTGTACTGCTCCTCTGCCTGTATGATGCCATTAATTTAAGTGACTCAGAAGCAAGAGGAAGTTCTGTGTTTTGCCATTAGATGGTGCTAGGGGAAGTTTAAAGAAAATAGTCTGAAAAGTTATTGATGGAGTGCATCACAGGATTTGAATGGAGATAACTGTGTCATAGTCAATACCTCTCTCCCAGAAAGGAGCGCACCCTGTCATCACAGAGGAAAGAACCTTCCAAAATTATGTCATTCATTCTCAAATTATACTTCTGCCGAGATACAAAACCTTTCCAATCACAGCTTCACCATCTGCAATGAAAGCATCTAAGATTGTATCGGGGAGGAGGTCGTGTCAGCGCTGTGGCATAGTGGATAAAGCAGCCACCTGCAGCATATGGGTGCTGGTTTGAGTCCCAGCTGCTTCTCTTCTGATCCACCTCTGTTATGGCCTGGGAAAGCAGTAGAAGCTGGCCCAAGTCTTTAGGCCCCTGCACCTGCACAGGAAATGCAGCAGAAGCTCCGGGCTCCTGGCTTCGGATCCTCACTGCTTTGGCCATTGGATGAAGACCTCTCTCTCTTTCTCTCCCTGTGTCTCTCTCTCTCTCTCTCTCACTCTCTGCTTCTACCCGCTCTGTAACTCTGCCTTTACATAAAGAAGTCTTTTTTAAAAAAGAGATTATATTTAGGAAAATGAGTATATTTCACCTGGCTGATAGCTTGCTGCTCTCATTTTAAGTTTGTATCAATATGTGGGGAAACTTCATAAAGTTTGTGAGAAAAATAGAACTAAAGAAAAATTTGTTTTGGTGCAAAAGTAATTCAAAATCCGTACATACTTTTTTCATAATAGCCATTCCCAGTGAGCTTTTTGATACACATTCATATTTTCCAACAAGCTACATCAGATTGGCAGAAACTAAGTATCTGTGGGTCCTAAGAAACTACTATTAACTACTACAGTCACAATAGAAGTTCAAGAGCTGAGGCATAATAAGCATAATCTTTCTGTGAATAGTGTCATTCAACATAAATGTATGAAGTTGTGTGCATGTCAGCTATGAATGCCTCCTGTTAATGGGCTTTTTTTCTCTAATATTGACGATACGTTGCAAATCAGAAATCAGTGCATGTCCCTGGACTTCCATGAAATTGAATGAAAAAAGCTTTCAGTCCTAAAAATTTACCAAAACACTCCTTTTCATTCATTACAATTCTAATTTCATGGCCGGCACCACGGCTCACTTGGCTAATCCTCCACCTGCGGCACTGGCACACCGGGTTCTAGTCCCGGTTGGGGCGCTGGATTCTGTCCTGGTTGCTCCTCTTCCAGTCCAGCTCTCTGCTGTGGCCTGGGAGTGCAGTGGAGGATGGCCCAGGTCCTTGGGCCCTGCACCCAGATGGGAGACCAGGAGGAAGCGCCTGGCTTCTGGCTTTGGATGGGCATGGCACGCCGGCCTCAGCATGCCTGCCATAGCAGCCATTTGGGAGGTGAACCAATGGAAGGAAGACCTTTCTCTTTGTCTCTCTCTCTCACTGTCTAACTCTACCTGTCAAAAAAAATTCTAATTTCATTGTTGTTGTTCAATGTCTGCCTTTACCACCAGAAGGAGATTGGGAGAGTGGTTGTCATAAAGTTCAACACACTTCAACCTTCAATCTCTTTTTCTCTATGTAAATAAAAAATATTTATTTATTTGAAAGATAGGCAGACAGAGAGCTCCCACCCATTGAGCCATTCTTCAAATGCCTGCACCAGCCAGGGCTGGATCATGTGAAAGCCAGAGCCTGGAACTCAGTCTGAGTTGGTGATGCAAGTAGCAGGAACCCAACCACCTAAGACATCATCACCTGCTGTTTCTGAAGATCTGTATTAGCAGGAAGCTGTAACTGGGAGCAGAGCCAGGACTCAAACCCAGGCACTGTGAATTGCAACATGAGCATCCTGAGTGTCTTAACTTGTTGCAGCTAATGACTGTCCCTCATGGATTTGGAAAATGTATAATGAATGAATCAAAATCTTAGTCCAGGGGCAGGCATTCAGCCTATTGGTAAAGGTGTTTGCTAGTCTACCTGTTGTTTTGTCTGCATATTGTCCATTGTTCCTTGGGGAGTATGTTCTCTCCTGTCTTTAGAGTTGATAGAACTCTCCATCAACATTCCCTGACTCCTCTGCCCATCATTGGCTGTTATGGGTTAGTCATATCTACCCAAGAGTCACATGTTGAAGTCCTTACCCCCAGGATCTAAGCATATGACTATATATTTGGAGACACAGCCTTTAAAGAGGTTACTAGGATAAGCTAGAATCATTAGGGTGGGCCCTAATTCAATAGGGCTCGTATCTTTCTTATCAGAAGAAATTAGGACCCAGAAATACACATGTATAAAGGAAAAACCCTGCGAGGACACTGTGAGAAGGCAGTCACATGCGAGTCAAGAAGAAAGGCCTCAGCAGAAGCCAAATCTGCTGATACCACAAGCCTGGACTTCCAGCCTCCAAAACCCTGAGAAATAAAGTTCTGTTGTTTAGGTTGCCTAGTCTTTGGTCCTTTGTTTATGGCAGCCCTAGAAGACCACAGGACTTGCTCCAGCCATGCACTCGTGGTCACCAGTGCTGACTGGGGTGGCTGGTGACCTGTGTGGTCTCAGAAGAGAAGTAGCTGTGTTTCTGAACTGGGAATGCCTGGAAGTCATCTTTCCTGTCATGTGGAACATATCTAACCACTGAAAGAAAGAATGAGACAACATGCAGAAAGAAGGCAGGCTTTGCCAGTGAGAATGAGAGGGAGAGACAGAGAGGTATCTAGTGACCTTGTCCCTGGAGCCTGTTAAGCATGAAGGCAGATTCACTGTCAATTTACCAACTCAATAAATTCCTTTGTCCGTGTGTTAGTTTGTTGTGTTTTGCAAATAAAAGAGTTCTCATTGATACATCTATGTTACTTATGCTCTATTTCAGTTGAGGCAGAGATATGGAGAAAAGATTTAGCCATCAGGGAATTTATAATCTAGAGGAAATAAGAAACCTTTGCATGAATTAGTAAAAGACAAAGACAACATTATAAAGTACAAATCCCAAGTGAGTGCTAGTTGGAAGTGCAGAAAAGGAGAAATCACATTTAGTTGGCCTGATCCAGGAACAATGGACACACAATGGAACAAAGGAGCATTTGAAGGCAGGGCATGGAAGGAGAAAGCAGTAAAGCATGGGCTCCGTGTGAATGCTTGTATCTTCCTCACATAATTCACATGTTGAATTCCTGATCTGCAAAGTGTTAGTATTAGGAAACATCTTTGGGGATGATTAGGTCAGGAGGATGCAGCCCTCAGGATTCGGGCAGAGGGTATCCCGTGTCCCTGAGGATATGGGATCCCTGTATAAAGAGTTCGCTCCTGGCACCAGCATTGTAGTGTGGTGGGATAAGCCTCTGAATGCGGTGCTGGAATCTCATACGGGCGCCAGTTTTAGTCCCGACCAGCTTTCTGCTGTGGCCTGGGAAAGCAGTAGAAGATGGCCCAAGTGCTTGGGCCTCTGCACCTGCGTGGGAGACCCAGAAGAAGCTCCTGGCTCTGGCTTCAGATCAACTCAGCTGTAGTGGCCATCTGGGGAGTGAACAAGCAGATGGAAGACCTTTCTCTCTCTGTTTGTAACTCTGCCTCTCAAATAAATACACAAAATCTTAAAAAAAAAAAAAAAGTTTGCTCCTCCTTTACTCTGCAAGAAGGCACCAACTCTGAACCAGGAAATAGGTCCTTGCCAGACACAGAATCTGCAGACAGTTGACCGGGTTGGACCTTCCAGCTTCTAGAGCAGTGAGAAGTAAATTCTGTTGCTTGTAAGCTACCTGGTCTTCTGTTACAACAGTCCCATCCAGCATGCTTGCTGGAGCGAGAGAACAGGGAGTGTCTTGGCTTGAGCTGAGAGTCAGGATGGGTTAATAATGGGAGAACAGTGAGACATGCCTTGTAGCCCACCCTGAGGAGTGTGGCAGGAACAAAATAGAAGCAGTTAAACACCAAAGTCTTACTGCCTAGGAGCACCCACCACTTGCTAGATGTGTGGGCCTAGAAAAATGTGCCTACCTTCTCTGTGTGCGGCTAACAATAAACTCTTCCTCAAGGAGACACCTTAAGGACTAAATGAGTTAATAGAAGAGTGATTAATACACAGAAACCATATAACAAATATTACCTGCTTTATTCTGACTAAGCCACTAAAAACTCTTGCAAGAGAGTGGCACATACTGACTTACGTTTTAGGAAGGTTGAACTGGAAGTTACGTGGCAAAACGAATATGGGATAAAGGTTAGTGGGAGAGAAAGAGACAGAAAGGAAATATGAGAATAGCTAGGACATTTGCAATTCAATCATAAACTGACCAGGGTTTCAACTAGATTGTCAACAGTAGAAGTGTTGTTTATTTTTATTATTTTGATTTCAAGAGTTAGAAATAGCTTACAACACATAATGCTCAGCTAAGAAGTACAAACAACTCAGGAAGCAATACTAAATGAAATAGTAGAAAGAGAAAAGCAATAAGCAGCCAGGGTAAATTTAATTACTTCTAAGGTATTCCAAAGCATGAAGTTGAGCTTTAAAATCCACTTAAAAGTGGCAATTTGCTTACATAAAACTTTCAGACTTTTGTGAGCCTAGAAATGACATAAACAAAATTAAAAGACAAATAAATATTTAATGTACACTTTTTGCTTCTTTGAGCTTATCTGTATTTTTCTATTATCTGATGATTAATATATCTTAGTAGTACAATAAAGACATAAGAAAAGGGAAAGGTAAAGGGAATGAAAAAGTGAATGTTTGATTCATTTTAAAAATTTGATTTCTATTTTCATTAATTTCTTTCTCATGGTTGGCCAAAATCCTAACCAGGATACAGCAAGGAAAGAGAAGAACATTTTGACTAATTTTCATTCCTAGTAAATAGAAGGAAAGACAAAAAAGTAGAGATGGGATATATTTTCTGCCCTCATTGACTGGTCAACATTTTTCTTTAAGACTTATTAATGTATTTGAGGCCAGCGCCGTGGCTTAACAGGCTAATCCTCTGCCTTGCGGCGCCGGCATACCAGGTTCTAGTCCCGGTTGGGGCACCGGATTCTATCCCGGTTGCCCCTCTTCCAGGCCAGCTCTCTGCCATGGCCCGGGAGTGCAGTGGAGGATGGCTCAAGTGCTTGGGCCCTGCACCCCATGGGAGACCAGGAGAAGCACCTGGCTCCTGGCTTCGGATCAGCACAATGCGCTGGCTGCAGCGGCCATTGGAGGGTGAACCAACGACAAAAGGAAGACTTTTCTCTCTGTCTGTCTCTCTCTCTCACTATCCACTCTGCCTGTCAAAAAAAAAAAAAAAAAAAAAAAGACTTATTTATATATTTGAAAGTCAGAGTTACAGAGAAGCAGAGAGAGATCTTCCATCCGCTGGTTCACTCCCCAAATGACTACAATGGCTGGAGTTGGTCCAGGCCGAAGCCAAAAGCTAGGTGCTTCTTCTGAGTCTCGCACTTCGGTGCAGGGGCTCAAGCTGTCGGGCCATCTTCCACTGCCTTCCCAGGTGCATTAGCAGAGAGCTGGACCAGAACCAGAGCTCATATGGAAACTTGGCACTGCAGACAGTGGCTTAACCCACTGCGCCACAGCGCCAGCACCTGTCACCCTTTTCTAAGACTTACTTTCTTATTACAAGTTATATGTGCCCGGCTGAATTCTCCCAAGCTTCTTGGGGGGTCAGGGAAGTATCAGGAAGGTGTCTTCCGGGGTTGACCAGGAAGAAGGGAAAAAGGAGAAAGGAGAGGATGACCGGGGGAAGATTCTAACCTTTATCAACAAAAATAGCTCCACTTCTTTCTGTGTTATATGGGACTCCAGAGTATGTTTTTAATGTTTAGAGATTTTAAAAAAGAAAAAACATCCACCCAACATTCACCACAGACCAGATCGATACACTTTCTTTCTGGTGTAGGTTTTCTGGCCGTATTTCACACACTCTCACTTTCTTTCAAAAGATCCATAGAAGAAATAAGTTAAAGTACAATAGTCAGCAAGAAGTAATAGATTTACTTCCCCGTCCTGAATGCAGAACCATTAAGATGAAGAAACTGCCCAGAAAGCTAATCTATAAGAAGCACTAAAACATCACTGGGAAAGTATAGAGAGAACGCTCTCCATTGTCTTCCTGTTCCCTCTTCTGGCAGTCTGAGCTTCTCCTCAAAAGAAATGGTGAGCAAATGTTTAGACTCTGGGGTTGAATCAGAGCAAAAGTATGAGCCTGCCTGAGAAAATTACTTGTTTTCCCTAGGCCAAATCTATGACCAAAAAAGTGAGAAAGAATTAAACCTATCCTTTAAGAAATTTATATATTATATTCTATATACCTTATACACACACACACATACACACATATAAATATATATATATACATATATATATATATATATATATTTAAAAGGCAGAGTGACACACAGAGAAAGAAAGAGACAGACAGACAGAGGGAAAGAGATTATCTTCCATCTGCCAATTCACTACTTAAATGGCTCCAAAAGCCAGGGCTGGGCCAGGCCAAAGCTAGGAGTCTGGTCTATCATGGTCTCTGACATGGGTGACAGGCGCTCATGTACCTGGGTCAGCTTCCACTGCCTTCCCAGGTGCATTAGCAGGGAGCTGGATTAGAAGCAGGGCAAGTAGGGCAGGAGCCAGGACTCAAATCAGTACTCCAATATGGAAGACCCACACTGCAAATGACAAATGGCAGTTTAATCTGTTGCACCACAATGTCAGACCTTAAACCTGTGTTTTCAGAGATTAATAAGGGGATTAATTTCTTGGCTACAATGGTAACCATCCAGAAGTTACATAATGAATTTTATTGACATCTTTCTACTTTACTTATGAGTAAGCATATAACAGTCATCTAGTTATTTCTTAGATCCAAATATCTTATTATTCAAAATGGGTAATAGTGTCTTGGAGAAAAGACAATATTTTCTACTTCTCATGCTTCTGTTTGTTGCTCTATAATGCAAGTTCAGTGCTGAGCTCCTAATGGATAAGTGGATAAATCTGTCCAAGCATTGCCAAGGGGTTCCTTTCCACAACCCTAATACTCTCTATTAAAATTACCTCTAGTCCTTCATTCAAAAATTATAGTGACTATAATACTAAGGATAATGACCATGCACGGAACTTGAGAAGAATATTCGGAAAAAATATGGTCCCACCTTCAGGGAGTTTCAGTCCTTGAGGTGAGACAAACACAAGCAAGTATTTCCACAATGAGTATTCACTGTAACATGCTAACAGAGGCTTTTACAAGGTCCAGTAGGAACACAGGAAAAAATGTGAATCTACCTTGGAAAATCAGGTGGACATCTTTCTAAAGATACTCTAAAGATACTTGAAAACAATAGGTTAGTTTTCAAGTATGAAAAACACACACCAAAATTTTCCAAGTATTTATCTCTGGTTCAGTGGATACAAGATACTTATTTTCTTCATTTTAAAAAGCAAAATGTTCAATTTGGAAGGGATGGATCTTCAGCCTGACACTTGGCTTCTCTCAAACCTATGGTCAAATGACAGAATAATGCTCAATTTCCTGGTGTCTACATTGCCTAGCACAACTGATGGTGGGACAACATTCTAGGGAGACATTCATTTACAAACTCCATCTAAACCACCAACACATTACTTTGATATCTCTTTTGAGATACATCCTGACCATTGGAGGAGTGAGTCATCTCTATCTATCCTGAAATGAATGCAACATTAAGAGCCACAATTTAGTTCCACAACCTTGGAATGCATGGGAATTCCTCCTAGAAAGTTTTGAGAACAGTTCTTGAATTTTTGTTCTTGTAATAGTTTTCCATCAGTATTGTAGAGGGTAACTGAGACAAGCTACTTCAGGGGTGACTTGACAGTTCTCTTGGTGATGAGGCTGACAATAGCAAAAGTAGTGTTCTGTTAAGACATCTAGAAATTAGGGAGAGCACAACTGTTTGGTTTAACTCTTGTGTTTGTTGTGTAGTTGCAGAGAAGTCAGACTATAGGGTATTTCTATGGTTGGTGGCTTAAAGTTTGTTTTGGGAGGAAAATACAAACGTTGCAGGTGCTTGTGGGGAAGTACCTCAGGTATAAGACTAAGTGATGTAGGCTCGATGGAAAACAACTGTGATTAAAAAAATGGCTGGAAGACTTGGAGAAAATGGCAGAATTAAGAATATCAAAAATGTCAGCTTAGTTTTCAGACTTAATGGCATTGAAGGAATGAAGCAGTTCAAAAAGTTGTGATTATGAGCAGGTCAATTAGTGAGTTTAAGCAAGAATTCTGGATGCTGCAAGTTAGTGTGCAAGGCTATGCAAGTGAGAAGCTGAAGGTGAAGAGAGATGAATCATGTATTTGATTAGATCAAAGATCTATGAAGCAAATATGATGAAAGAAAAGTCTGTGTGGGAATCAAAATTGACAAGAATGATGGCAGATTTGAAGCACAGAAAAAAGAAGTTAGCCCAGGTTTACTTCCTTAGTGAGCATGATGAATGATGTCAACACTGGTAGATGACCTTAAGATGCAGTAGTAGAAAGATGTTGACACCTCCTCCCGACTCCAGAGATGAGGTTGTGGTAGAAAATCCAGGTTCACTGTTCTCGGGAGTTAACAAAGTTTCAGTTTTGTGAGAAACTGGAAGCTGGATTTTTACCAAAGGTTTAGGGAAACAAATAGATGTTCTGAGAGAAAGCTGTACAGAGAAGTATGATGATAAGGCGAAGGAAGAATGGCTAAGCCTTTAGGTGAAGGGGAATCCTAATGGTAAACATACATCACGGGGAAAAGAGACAGGAAGGAACTTTCTTTAGGTTTCTGCCATTGCCTAAATGCTGAGATATACCTGGGTGAGGCCACCTGGCTCTGTCTTGTGCTTTTCTGTCTTCAACTTTTTTCTCTTCTTAGAGCCATGTGACTTTTGATAAATTATCAACATTTGATAATAGGCCAGATACTGATAAGCTGCAGGTTATCTGGCTTTCATATTTCTGGATTTGTTATGAAATTTGCTGTGTGACAAATCAGGCCCCTGTAGGCATGTAGGTGTGGGCCTCCTGTTGTAGGTAAAATATATGCCTGGTCCAAGGTGTAGCATCAGAGATCTGCTGACATGAATCTTACTGTTTCAGACTTCTGTGAGCAGATTTAATAAACTTGTTCTATTTACTTAGGAAAGACAAGTGGTAAGATCACCTTGGCTACAGTCTAACTCATGGGCTAGATTATTCAGGTGCAAGAAAATAACCGAAAAGAATTTGAAAGATGGTTGACTTGGATGAGACAGGACATGTTGGAGCTGGAGAAAAGTAAATGGATTGGGTGAGCTTTAGGAAGAGGTGGCTTGTTGAGTAACTGAATGTGTGTTTGAGGGCACTTCCAGAAATTCTGCCAATTAGAAATTGGGTTTGTGAGCTTCTTTTATAAAAATGCAAATGCATCTAAGAGGTTTATGATTGGGATGAGGGTATAATTTAGTCTGAATTAGTTCCATCAGCTTACTTTCTCCTATCACCTCTTTGAAGTCAGTCTTACTAAAGAGTTGAGAGTTTTACTTGAGGAAAGAATGTTTTGCGTAAGAAATATAATAGCATTGGGCATAGAAAGGAAACTTTTGGGATGGGAGAAGTATCAAGGAGTCCATAGAATTAACAAATAAAGGGCACCAGGATCAGAGAATACAGAGACCAAGCACACCTTGGTCTTCTCTGAAACTTTGCTTGGAATATTAAAACCAGATTATTAAAAACAATCATCAGTGTCCCCTAAGATAAGTCATTAGCATTAGTCAATGTTTAAAGTATTTAAGTTATATTTTAATGATATATTTTATATTACTCAGTAAATATCATCTATAATTCTTTAAAACCCTATCTTGTTTAGGTACAGCAAAAGTTGTTTGATTTGTCTACTATTTTCCTTTTTGTATGCATATATTTCTTTAAAAATTAGGATACAGATCTAAATGCTACAAATGCAGTATATTCTAAGCTGCACATAAAAGCCTGTGCTCAGAGCCAAGATAAAACTACCAAAAAAATGTTATGGCCAAAGTTTGGCACACTCCTAACCAGAACGTCTTGGCTGGTGATACTGCACTAAAAAAGAACAAAAACAACAACTCACAAACCCAAGCAAAACTTCTCCTATGCTTATTTTGTTCTACTTCAGATATGGGAAACACTTTTTATATTTTAAAAAAATAAAGAGCAACCAAAAGTATTAGCAATAAATTCAGGCAAATAAAAACAATGAAGCTTTTTTTTTTTTTTTCAAAAGGCAAAGCACTAACTGGCAAGATAAAAATAAATCTTGTGCTAGCCAGTAAAAATTCCATGGATGTGTGCCCTTAAATGTGAGTCACAAGTCTAATGTCAGGTACACTCTGGCTGTGGAACAGAACAGCCTGTGTTAGCCGTACATGCTGTGCATCTGGCCAAAACTCGGTCTTGCCTCACTCGTGTAGGTCCCAGTTGCAATCACCAGTTTATCATCCCTCCTTCCTCAGCATCTTTGTCTCTGTCTACTGCTGAGGACACAGCCTGGGGTAGCAAGGATATGGGGAAAAAGCACAGGGCAGTCACGGAATCCCAGCATTCTTCACCGTTGCCAAATATGGCACTTTTATGAATAAGAAAACTGAAGCACAAGTACATTTTAGCTCTTGCTCAGAATTATACACTGCGTTTCCAAGCTACAACTTACGAAGGCTTCTTCCCTGAAATGGCTGTTTCTCTGTTCATCTTTCATGTGTCTGCACATTTTGCAAACAGAGGCACTAACAATTTGTTCTGAATTACCTTTTCAAAGATATTTACATAGTACATAGCCTTGAAAACAAGAGATGGTATCTTACTCTAGAGAAGAGGGAAGGTTGTTTTTTTTAAATTTTTTCCCAACATGACAAAAATAATGTCTCCCTCTGGGGCAAAAGAAAAGCATGCACATCACCCATCATATGAGATTTAAACTCTCTAAGCTCAGGCTTCCTCTCTGAAAAGCAAATCACTAAGTATAGAAGACTCACCTGGTGGCCAGGGCTAGGTGAACCAGGGTTCAGTGAACTGGTACACATGCTGGTGGTTTGTCTACTCTTACTGCTATAAATAAAAAAGTCATTGTCTCTGACCCACGCAACTCATGTCAACACTCCTGAAACTGTGGCAGACTGACTTGTGACCGTGGAAGTAGGATAAAAATGTCAGATACTTGGCAGTGTCTGACAAAATCATAGCATTTTAGTGATAATCAATCATGTAAAGAGGGAAAGCATTAAGTATTTGGAGCTTAGTGTTTGATGTTTCAAATCTAGGATTACTTAATGACCATTTTTTAGAGCATTGTGTTGGGGTATAAAATATGTGCTTCATTTTGCAAATCAAATTATACACACACATAAACACATATATAAAATCGACTTACTTTTTAAAAATTAAGCTCATGTAAAGAGCATTTTTATCCCTACTTTTTCAATGAAACAATTAGAATCCCCAGAATTTAAGTCACACAGCTAATTGGTGGCAGGACTAAAATCTCAAAATGTTTTTTGTCAACCTCCAAATGAAACATGCTTTAAAATGGCATAGAACATTTTGACTCTAAATAAAATGTCTAGATTACGTAGCATTGTGCTTAGTTTTACTATCTTACCTTTTTAATAATACCATAAATTTAGGTTGCTACCTAATCTGTATCTAATGTTAACTATTAAGTATTCACAATAAGGAAAATATTTCTAGTTTTTGGAATACTGAATTTCTATTATATACTCATAATAGTAATAAACAAAAGCAACTGCTGAGAAAATTTAGATCAGACAATAATGCTGCAGACACATTCCTTTAAAGCCATACGTCTAGATAAAGGATCTTCAAGCAGAAAGATAACGTGATAGCAGAAATGATTCCACTTAAAAGGCTGCTGTACAACTCTCTTGCTGTCACTGAGATAAACAGAAAACTAAGGCACCAGATAGAGCGGTGAAATGACTACATATGTCCAGAACTTGGATGTTTTTGAGAACAAAAAGCATTTAAGATGAAAGAAGATCAAAAATATTTCTTACTTTTATTATTACTTGTATGGTAGCATAATGTCAAATAAAACCTTATATAAGAATTGTTTGGGGAATATTAAAATCTGGCAATCCATTTCTGACCAGAAATAGTTCTTTCACTACTAAGATTCCATTCTGCTAATTAGGATACAATGCTAAAGAAACTCAATGTTTTGAATCATTTATTCTAAAATGTAAATAACAACACAAAAAATCTTACTTTAAAAGTCTAGGTTGGGGCTGGCGCTCCAGCTCAATAGGCTAATCCTCCGCCTTGCGGCGCTGGCACACCGGGTTCTAGTCCCGGTCGGGGCGCCGGATTCTATCCCAGTTGCCCCTCTTCCAGTCCAGCTCCCTGCTGTGGCCCAGGAGTGCAGTGGAGGATGGCCCAAGTGCTTGGGCCCTGCACCTGTGGGAGACCAGGAGAAGCACCTGGCTCTTGCCTTCGGATCAGCGCAGTGCGCCAGCCGCGGCACGCCTCACTCTCTCTCTCACTGTCCACTCTGCCTGTCAAAAAACAAACAAACAAACAAACAGTCTAGGTTGGGGCCTGCAGATTACAGCCGCAGACTGCAGTGCCAGCATCCCATATGGGCGTCAGTTCAAGTACCGGCTGCTCCACTTTCTATCCAGCTCTCTGCTATGGCCTGGGAAAGCAGTAGATGACCCAAAATGACCCAAGTCCTTGGGCCCCTGTGCCTGTGTGGGAGACCTAGAAGAAGCTCCTGGCTCCTGGCTTCAGATCAGTCATTTGGGGAGTGAACCAGCAGATAGAAGACCTCTCTCTCTCTCTCTCTCTCTGGCTCTACCTCTCTCTGTAACTCTTTCAAATAAATAAAATAAATCTTCAAAAAAAAAAGTCTAGGTTTTGTTTAAAGTGTAAATAATATTTCTTAGATTGCCTTAACTAAAGAATTTCTGAATAGTTATCAATATTCTATTAATGAAAATAATTATTTTTACTTGCTTGTCACAAAAAAAAATTTTAAAAAGCTTTCAGCTAGAGTTAATAAAAAAAAACCACAAAAGATTAAGGGATTAAGGGCTCAACTCACTGTCATACAAAACAATACACATTCATACAGACATTTATTATCATGCAAAACAGAACAAAATTCATCCAGATATTGATTTTAGACATATATCTTAAGTGGAAGGTTGAATTCCTGATTCATCTTTATTTTAATTCCTGGTGGGTAACAATAGAAAACTACAGTCTCTCCAGTGGCCCACACCAACATGATTCATGTTTGGTGTAGAAGCAGAAACCTTCTGGGTTACGACGTATCATTTGTTGTCTGATTACATCAGGACACAAAGTTAATCAAAAAATAAATAAAGCTACTTATATCCAAAATCTAAATATGTAGTGAAACCCTTTCTAGGGGCACAAACTACTAACCATTAATGGAGTTTTAAACAAGGAATTTGGAGAACCTTTTACTGATGGGTTTCAAAATAGGCTATCATTTCACCTACAATGGCTCTGTTCACCCACAAGGGTTCATACACTTGCTGATTTTTTTTCTACTCTTGGAATCTGTGAAGAATCTGGACATGGTAATTTTTGTCCCAAATTCCTAATATAATCAAGACACAGAACTTTTCCATTCAGTATCCTGTCTTAAATACCCAGACACATTGATAGGATTCTAAAAAGGACAATGCTTTTAGAATCAAAATAAATTAATTGTGAAGAAATATATTTTTAAAAAACTTCAAGATTGAAGTTAGAATCACTAGATTGATTACTTTTCAATAAAGCAGCTATCATTTTAAATACAAACAGAAAGGACTAAAAGAAATACTCATCTAGCAAATCAGAAGACAAAACTAAATGAAAATATCAATCTTACACTTGCATTCCTTATTATCCACGTCTTACCGTTGGCAGGCTTTGTGGACTATGGAAGATGAATAATAGCAGAATTGATAGACCAAGGAACAGAAGACACTGAGCTGAGGCTTAGTAGCTAGTGTCTGGTAGGGAAGCCTGCACATCTCACATGTTTATGCATAAGGGAGTAAATTAAAGATTACCTGGAAATCTTCTAATTATTTGACATAATCCTTCCTTCCTGCAAAGCTGATGCTGTATTTCTGGTATTATGTTTACCTGAAAGAAATGAAGAAGATTCTAGTCAGTCAACCATTCATAAATGCTAAGGCGAAGAAAATAACACACACAAAATAACAGAGCATATTAATGGGAAGCTTTGTCCATACTTTCCACACACTGCCTCAAACCTCTGCAAGTCAAGGTTCACACCCAGAGTTTTAAAGAGGCTTATTTGACAGCATAAAATAAAAACTAACCCTTAGACTTCTTTAAATATTTAAGAATACTTTCAAAAATCTTTTTATATTTCAAAGCTGTGATATTTGCTAGCTATAAAGGGATAATTGACAAACATGATAATACAAGTAATTTGATAGTTTAAGTTTGCTTAGCAAAAATTGCACCAACACTCCCCAAAACTCCAAGAGCTCTCAGTGCTTTGTATCACATAGATATTTAATGATAATTCGGTGTTAAATATGTTTTAAAATTTCATACATAAGGGCTGGCACTGTGGCGCAATGAGTTAAATCCCCAGCCTGCAGCATTGGCATCCCATATGGGTGCTGGTTTGAGTCCCAGGTGCTCTTCTTCCAATCCAGCTCTCTGCTGTGGCCTGGAAAAGCAGTGGAAGATGGCCCAAGTCCTTGGGCACCTGCACCCACGTGGGAGACCTGGAGGAAGCTCCTGGATCCTGGCTTCAGATCAGCTCAGCTCTGGCCTTTGCAGTCATTTGGAGAGTGAGCCAGCAGAATGGAAGATCTCTCTCTCTCTCTCTCTGGCTCTACCTCTCTCTCTAACTCTCTTTCAAATAAAAAAAAAATTATTTTTTAAAAAAAACTTCATACATAGTTTTCACTTCATACTAATTGGCATTAATGTTTCCAAATACAAAACCCAGTGAAGAGGGACATCTGTTTTAACAAAAATTCATTTTTTGAATGATTTATAAATGTTATTTTAAATTCAAGCATATTTTAGTTTATAAGAAAATGGCACAAATAACTTTAATTTTTATCTTCTCTTAATAACAACATTCCTAAATGTTGATGATTATTAATGTCCCCAATATATACAAGTCTAAGTCACTTAACATTATTTAAAAAAAAAAATGACATGTATTTATTTGAGAGGAGGAGTTACAGACAGAGAGAAGAGAAAAAGAGAGAAAGGTCTTCCATCCACTGGCTCACTCTTTAAATGGTTGCAATGGCCAGAGCTGGGCAGATCCAAAGCCAGGAGCCAGGAGCCAGGAGCCAGGAGCCAGGAGCTTCTTCTAGGTCCCCCAGGTGGATGCAAGGGCCCAAGCACTTGGGCCATCTTCCACTGCTCTCTCAGGCCTTAGCTGACAGCTGGATTGGAAGAGAAGCAGCCCAGACATGAACCGGAGCCCATATGGAATGCCAGTGCCACAAACGGAGGCTCAGTCCACAGTGGCGGCCCGTCACTTAACATTCTTTTGCACTGGGAACTGAGAAAGGGCTATAATTTTGATCTTAGGGTTGTCTACGTTTTTTCAAATTCAAAATTCAGGCACTAAATTTAGGAAAAGAAGGGAATCTGAATGTGAACCCAAATCGATCTCCAGTGTGACAGTAGCAAGAGTTGGGCCTTTAGAAGGTGATTAGTTAAGAAGCTTCTGAGGTGGGGCCTTAGTCTAGCAGTTAAGACATCAGTTGGGGAGCCCCAAGTCCCACATCAGAATACCTGGGTTCAGTGCTCAGCCCTGCCTCCTGCTTCCTGCTGCTGTGGACACTGAGAGTGACTGGCCAGAGCTAAAGTGATGGTGTTCCTGTCCTCCATGCAGCAGACCTAGATTGAGTTCTCACACTCAGCTTTGGCCCTGGTCCTGCATTGGCTGTGGTAGGCATTTGGAGAGTGGACCAACAGATGGAAGCTCTTTCTATCTGTCTCTCAAATAAATCTAAGTATGTACATGTTAAAATAATCACAGTCAAGGCTGATGTAGTGACATAGCAGATAAGGCTGCCACCTGGGACTCCAGCATCCCATGTGGGCATTGGTTTGAAACTCTCCTGCTCCACTTCCAATCCAAAGCAGCAGAGGTAGGCCAAGGGGTTGGATCCCTGCACCCACATGGAAGACCCAGAAGAAGCTCTAGGATCCTGGCTTCCACGTGGCATAGCCCCAAACATTGCATTTATTTAGAGAGTGAACCAGCAGATGGAAGATATCCCTCTCTCTGTCTCTCTGTCTCTCTCTGTACCTCCCTCTCTCTCTGTTATCTCTGCCTTTCAAATAAATAAATAAATGCTTAAAAAGCTTAATAGATTATAATTATAATCATAATCATAAACATAACAAAGAGAGGATTCAGAGAGTTGCCTGACCCTCCAGCCTTTCTCCTTTCCACCATGCATCCTCTGGGAAGCAGAGCGCACCCTTCAGCTGGCAGCAAATTTGGTGGCACTTTAGCGTTTGAATTCCCTATGAGGAATAAATTTCTGCAGCTTATAAATCACCCAGCCTCAGGTATTTTGTTATAGTCACTCAAATGGACTAAGACAAAGGGATATCTTAAAGCGCCCAACTCTTCAATTCAGAATTTTTAGGAAGGACTAGAACAAAAGGCACAGAGCACTGCAAAATCATACAAAATCCGTAATGAAGACTTGTTTATTTTTTTAAGTTAACACACAAAGTACCTTTTTAAATTAGATTGCGAATAGCTTCAAAAGTCAATATAATTGAGCTATTTTCACCACCTTCGGCAAATTACTCACTTGTTAGTGACTTAATAGAATCTTTAATAGATTCTGGGAAAGAGAAGCAGCCCTGGGCAAGTAGCACTAAAAGCTGAGAACTGTCTCAGGTCCATTTCTAACCTTAAGAGTGTTCAGAGCAGATGGGTTGCCACTGTGACTGCTTGGTGAGCCTGGGCTATGGGGTTCAATCCTAATCTAACTGGAAGCAAGAAGAGTTCTGGAAAAGTGGTCAATAAGAACTGAACGAGGCCGGTGCTGCAGCTCACTAGGCTAATCCTCCGCCTGCGGTGCCGGCACACCGGGTTCTAGTCCCGGTTGGGGCACTGGATTCTATCCCGGTTGCCCCTCTTCCAGGCCAGCTCTCTGCTGTGGCCAGGGAGTGCAGTGGAGGATGGCCCAAGTGCTTGGGCCCTGCACCCCATGGGAGACCAGGAGAAGCACCTGGCTCCAGGCTTTGTATCAGCGCAATGTGCTGGCCACAGCACGCCAGCCGGCGGCCATCGGAGGGTGAACCAATGGCAAAGGAAGACACCTTTCTCTCTTGTCTCTCTCTCTCACTGTCCACTCTGCCTGTCAGGAAAAAAAAAAAAAAAAAAACAACTGAACGAGTGAGCCAGAAGAATTTATGTGGATGTTACAAAAACAGAGTGTAGTGTGCACAGATTTCACAGAGCAAAGTAGGTTGCTGTGTAACATCAAAGCGATGACTTTTCATGCAAAACATTGGGTCAGAAAGATGAACTGACTCAGGATTAACAAAACACTTGATTCAGTCACTCAGAGCCAGGATGGGCATTATGGTATTGTGGGTTAAGTCACCCCTTGGGAAACCCACATCTCATATCCAAATGCCAGTTCCAGTTCCTGCTATTCCATTTCTGATCCAGCATCCTTGATCATGCACTTGGGAAGCAGCAGATGATGGCCCAAGTCCTTGAGTTCCTGCCACTCACTTGGAAGACCCAGATGGAGTTCTTGGATCCTAGGTGTTGAAGCCATTTGAGGACTGAAACAGTGGAGACACCTCTCTCTTTCTCTCTCTCTTCCATACTCCAGCTCTCCCTCACTCTCTCCCCAACCTTCTCTCCTTCTCTCTGACTTTTAAATAAATACATTAGTCTTAAAAAACAAGCTTAGAGGGGCCAGCACTGTGGTGCCTTAGGTTAATCCTCTGCCTGTAGCACTGGCATTCCATATGGGCACTGATTCAAGTGCCAGCTGCTCCTCTTCAGATCCAGCTCTCTGTTATGGCCTGGGAAAGCAGTACAAGATGGCCCAAGTGCCTGGGTCCCTGCACCCGCTTGGGAGCCAGAAGAAGCTCCTGGCTCCTGGCTTTGGATGGGCTCAGCTCCAGCTGTTGCAGCCATTTAGGGAGTGAACCCATGGATGGAAGACCTTTCTCTCTGTCTCTCCCTCTCCCTTTCTATAACTCTACCTCTCAAATAAATAAATAAAATCTTAAAAAAAAACCAAAAACACAAACTCAGTACCAAATCCATGGAAGCCGCTGTTGTAACTCATTCACCTTCCGTTTTCCTATCCCTCACCTTCTGACCTCTCCCCTTGCTGTTTCTTCCCATGTGTCTCTTCAGCATTCATAGAGTTAGAGATAACGTAACCACGGTGACACATAATACCAAAACATCTCTCTGTTATACTCTAGAACTGAGCACCAAACTAAGCAGTTAAACTGAGTAACTCAGCACAAAGTAAAAGTATTTAGGGTCACAGGTCATACAGTTGTTGTACATCAACTATATTACACAGATTTTAACTTTCTAATTGTTAAACCTAATAGCACTTTCCTAGATCCTAGAACTTTTATTTTATGTGTACCATAAAACATATAAAATTTGCACCATCAAAACACCATCAAAGGAGTTTTAAGTAGGATTAGCTGACTCTTACATGGTGAACTTATATGGTGAACTTTTCTAGCTTAGGATTGTTAATTATTTTTAACATACTTTATTTTCACAACAGTTTTAGACTCATTGCAAAACTAAGCATAAGGTAGAGAGACTTCCCATGTCCCCCTGTCCTCACATTACCAAACTCCATCAGAGTGGTACATTTGTTATATACTTGATGAACCCACACTGACATATAATTATTAACCAAAAAATTTAATATACATTTGAATCTTGTCTTAGGTTTGAACGCTTTATATATTTATATATGTGTGTGTGTGTGTATTTATATATAGACTGTAGTTTCCTTAGCATAAAATCATTTTGAAAGAAATGGAATGCATATATAAAATTAAAGTTATATTCAAATCCTGGGATATTTCTAAGAGATCAAATTGGGTGGAAAGGAATATGCATTTCAAAATATTTCAGTCCCAACACATCTTCTACAATCTTAATTTGTGATACTCTGTATCTAAATTGTTTCTATTACCTATAAGAAAAAGTAAAATTAGCCGGCGCTGTGGCTCAACAGGCTAATCCTCCACCTAGCGGCGCCGGCACACCGGGTTCTAGTCCCAATCGGGGCACCGGATTCTGTCCCGGTTGCCCCTCTTCCAGGCCAGCTCTCTGCTATGGCCCGGGAAGGCAGTGGAGGATGGCCCAAGTGCTTGGGCCCTGCACCCGCATGGGAAACCAGGAGTAGCACCTGGCTCCTGGCTTCGGATCAGCGCGATGCGCCGGCCGCAGCGCACCAGCCGCAGCGGCCATTGGAGGGTGAACCAATGGCAAAGGAAGACTTTTCTTTCCGTCTCTCTCTCACACTGTCCACTCTGCCTGTCAAAAATAAAAATAAAAAAAGAAAAAAAAAGAAAAAGTAAAATTATTCTTCTTTTGAGGAATAATTCATTAATAGTAAAATATAATACTATTAATAGATATTTTTGAAAATAAAAAGTAAATCTACAGAAATATCATTAATTCATTAAGGAGAGTAGACATTTAAATTTGAGCTATTTATAAAGCATGAGAATGTATCTGGGTGCATGAAAAATTTGTTGTGATCACTCATGATCATTGAGAGAGAACACACACAACTCTGTATCTTACCTGCTCTTTTTCTCATTTTGTCTGTATAGACAGTCATACCTTCCTCCCAAAGCTGTTCGGCATCCACAACCAAAAGAATTATCTAGAAATTCAGAGAACAAGCTAACCAGAGAAAGTTGTCTTTCTCCCATGTTTCTTACACACAATCACCCATCAAATGCTCCTGAAAATGCCTTCACCTCTTTGAAATAAGCATCACCTCAGTTAGTTCTCAGTGCTCCAAATACCAAAACCGGAATCCCAGTTTTAGGGACTGCTCATGCTACAAGCATTTAATGCTAGAAATGATCCCTTCTGCTTTGGAAACGCTAGTGCCTGTCTGTGTGAGGTGAAATACAGCCCAGCTATAAACTTAGCATTATCTGTCTCTGCATCATGTAGACCAATATGGTTATGAATTCATGCTATTATCCTACAGATTAGAGAGACTTAGCCATTCACTTTCCTTAACAGACCTTATGATGATTTTCATTATGCAGTATAATTACTAAGCTCTAATGTGATTAGTAATCCTAACTTGAGCAGTGTCCTTTCTTTGTTCATCCCACTGTCATTAACAGTCATATAACACCCCACAACAAATTGGAATCAACTCCTGTGTTGAATATCTATGTTGTTTACATAAATAAGTCATGGTTCATGAAGCTTCAAATTTTTCACTCTCTGAAGTGATAGTTATATACCTGCATCATGGGGAATTTGTGTATTCTTTAAGAATGGTCACTAGGTAAGGTTTTATGCTGAATGCCTAAACATGTATATTTATCAGGTTCTATTGATATGATAGAAAAAATAGACTTTTGAGATCAGAGTGTCATGGTTTGCATATATTGCTTGCTTTATTTATTAGCTTGGAGTCTTTATATTTATTAGCTTGGAAGAAGACAAAGTTACAGAGAGAGGTGGAGAGACAGAATCAGAGAGATCCTCCATCTGCTGTTTCTCTCCCCACAAATGGCCACAACAGCAGGGGCTAAGCAAGGTTGAAGCCTGGAGCCAGAACACTATCCTGGTCTCCCACACAGGTGGCAGAAGCCCAAGCACTTGGGCCATCTTTTGCTGTTTTTCCAGGTTTATTAACAGAAAGCTGGATTGGCAGTGGAGCAGACTGGGACTTGTGCTCATATGCTCATTGCAGGCGGCAGCTCCATCCACTGCACCAGGATGCCAGCACCCTATCACAGCCATTGCCACTTTATATCAGGCACCAGCAAGAAGAGCTCCCTGTCTTCCAGGCTTTGCTCAGATGCCATCTTCTTGGTGGAAAGCCATCTCCATTAATCTCATATAAAACCCAATCCTCTAAAATTTTCTCTCCTTGCTCTATTTGTTCCTTAGTTCTTTTTTCCATCTATTAGTCTATATTTGCACTTTTATCTCCCCAGAAGTGTCTAAGCTCTAGTCTAAGAGAATGAATTTTTGTCTGTATTATCAATTGCTATATTCTCAGGGCCTAAAACGGAGCTTCACACAGATGTTTACTAAGTAACTGTAGAAAGAATGACGAGGTAAATGAATAAATTAAATGAATGAAAGGGTTGATACAGCAAAAAATAAATTACTGAGACATGGTGCTAGGAAAGCCTCCTAGGTTTTCAGTGGCCTCCATCAAGATGAACAGTTTTGGTGCAAATTTAGTGTAAAGTTAACCCTAAAAGAAGTAAGACTTTTATTTGTTAAAGAAAAGAAACTCAGACTTGCTGCATTTATTGAAATAACTCTTCCTGACAGAATTCCAATTAATATTTACAGAATAACTCAGATAAATAGAAAATCACCCTTTGCACACCAGAATAGCAATTCTTGTGGGCAGGACACATCCCTGGATATTAAAATTAATGGCATAAGTTTGAGTGTGAGTAGGATATTTGGTTAGTGTCAAAGCATCACCTCTCACGGTATTTATTAACTACAATAGGGGAAAGACTGACTCTACAGAGGAGAAACCCAGCAGCATCGCTTTACCCTGGTGAGAGGTGAATCTCACCAGAAATAAGACAGGTGGACATCATGGACCCCTGATACTGCACAATGAGAAGGGCATTCCACTTCTGTGGTGTTCTTTCTGAAAACCCACAACCTTATAAGATAGCATCAGATCAATACAAATTGAGAGTCATTCAACACAATACTTGACTAACATTCTTTAAAAACACCAAGGTCATGACAAAAAAAGGAAGGATGGAGGAACTGCCAGAGATTGGACACTGAAAAGACACAAAACCTAAATGTGACAAGGGTACTACATAGGACCCTGGAAGAGAAAAAAGGCTAAGTTTTAAAAATGATGAAATTGGCATAATGTTTGTGATTTAGTTAATGTTTGTATCAGTGCTAACATCTTAGTTTTGATAAATGTACCATGGTCATGTAAATTGCTAACATTAGAATCAGCTCAGTGAAGAGTATATGGGAAATCTTTGATCTATTTGTGTTAATTTTTCTGCAAGTCTAAAACTACATTCAAACAAAAGTTAAAAATAATTCCCAATACAACTGACAGTGTACTTTATAATTTCCTCTTTCACTGATTTGACCCACACCCATTTCTCACTTTCTCCATCATCATCAGTCACCCTGCAGTATCCATGACACATTGGCTCAAGGAGCCCTGCAGACACCAAAATCCACAAGAGCTCAATTCCCTCATATAATATGGCATGCATGTAACCTACACAATTCTCTCATATACATTAACTTGAGTCTAGATTGTTTACAGTCAATACCTAATACAATGTAAGTGCTATATAAATGGCTGTTGCCCTACATTGTTTAGAGAATAATAACAAGAAAAAAAATTTAGGAACTAGCATTTGGCCTAGTGGATAAGACATGGATTTGGCCGCGGCTCAATAGGCTAATCCTCCACCTGTGGCGCCAGCACCCCGGGTTCTAGTCCCGGTCGGGATGCCGGATTCTGTCCCAGTTGCTCCTCTTCCAGTCCAGCTCTCTGCTGTGGCCTGGGAGTGCAGTGGAAGATGGCCCAAGTCCTCGGGCCCTGCACCCGCATGGGAGACCAGGAGAAGCACCTGGCTCCTGGCTTCAGATCACCACAGTGCACTGGCCACAGCGGCCATTGAGGGGTGAACCAACGGAAAAGGAAGACCTTTCTCTCTCTCTCTCTCTCTCTCTCACTGTCCACTCTGCCTGTCAAAAAAAAAAAAAAAAAGACATGGATTGAGTTGTCCATACTCTGCATTGGAGTGTCTGGGTTTGAGTCCTGACTCTGCTTCTAATTCCAGCTGCCCACTAATGTGCACTCGGGGAAGCAGCAGGTGATGGCTCAACCCTGCCACCCACGTGGGTGACTTGCAATGAGTTCCAGATTCCTGGCTGTGGTTGAGCCTAGCCCTAGTATTTGCAGACACCTGGGGAGTGAATCAGTATTTAGTTTTACTATGTCAGTGATGACAGCATTATCTGTCCATCTGTTTCTCTCCTTCTCACTCTGTCTCTTTTACTTTAGCATCTATCTATCTATCTATCTATCTACTTTTAAAATGATAGATAGATAGATAGATATTGTATCCTACCTAGTAAAACACCAAAGTAGGAGCAGCTGAAGTTGAAGGAGATGCTATCAAATAAAAAAAATGGTTACAGCTTTAAGATAAAGTATATAATGCATGGCCAGTTGGAAATTTCTCTTAATATATAAGGGTTCTACTTTTTCAAGACTTTTTAAAAAGCATGATAGATCAAGAGATACCAGTGCTAATATCCACAGAGTTGATCAAATCCGTGCACACTTTACCTTTTGATGAGTACCTAGCCGGCACATGTCCTCCTTGGATATGCAAGGGTTTTCTTCTGCTTCCCTAGAAGACAGGCAAATGAGCAGATCCCAAGGGCCCAAATCACCTAATAGCAAAAGAACATTGAAAGCAGTGTTTTATTTTATGTATAAAGGCACTACTTATTACCTAAGATTAAAGAAAGCAATTATTTAAATTCTAAAACATACATAATGTGATCCTCAGTGTATTTAAAAGAAAAATTCAATATTCAAAGGAACTGAGATTCAACTTTTCAGTAATCTAGCAGAACTAACACACTCATAGTATTATTAGGATAAATATAATTGTCTGAAGAGATCACAAAATTATTTTAAAACACTGAAAGCAAAGTCCTTTAAGTAATTAATTTTATAAATTTATAGTCTTATTTGGAAATTGGAAGGAAAAACAATCATAAAGTCTCTAACATAGGAGAAAGCTGTGAAACCAAATAATGATAAGAACTCAAAACATTGCATATTTTGATCTGGGCTTGGGTGTTAACATTAGTTTTCTGAGGTCTATGAGACCTTTTATAAGATTCATTACAAGGAAAAATTTGTGCTAGGTAGGGAATAAAATTCAGTGAAAATAAAGACTATAGGTTTGTATGAAAGGAACTGGTGATCTAGTTATAGACAGGAGAGCTGAGTATAAAATATAGAGTCCAACATGGACCAATGCAGATGATATTTCAGCTATTTCACCAAGGACAAAGCTCTCTGCCAATAAATCATAGTAACTTGCCAAAATAAGCCCAGAAGACTACATTCTTGCGCAACACTTGAATATTTCAAATTTTACCTTTGTATGTATCTGTGGGTTCATTTCCCCTTATTTGAACATATATATCCACATGTCTTGCATATAATTGATGCCTTAAAATATTTATGAAATGACTGAATGAATAACCCCTGATAAGGTGAAAAAAACATAACCTGATAGAGAAAGAAGCAAACAGAAGAAATATCTTTCCTGTTTAGTGTTACTAACAGAAGACATAGAAACAAGTCTCTCAAAAATAAAAAATAAATAAATAAAACACTGGAAGTAATACATAAAAGAATTGATATTACTTGGGAAACTTTCTCTATTTTGAATGCAAACCTTTTCAAAAAGAACAATTTTGGTGCACGTGCCTCTTTTAATCAATCCTGAGATAAATGTTCCTTCAAGTAACTATGTACACCAGACCGCATCAATCATCTTTTATATTAGGTTAAAGTGGCTTTTACAAGGCTAGGAAATAATCTCCAAATCCCTCTGCTCAAACTTCTCCGAATTTCTCACTTGAGAGGCATAACACTTCCAAAGCAGAGCTTTAGAAAAGAAAGGAATTTGAGGAAGAGAGCTCTATAACAAGTAGGAAAGAAATTTAACCCTTCATTAATCATATCCTTCTCAATTGTGTAAAAAGGTTTATTTATTTATTTGGAAAGCAGTCTTAGAAGGAGGGAGGGAGGGAGGAAGGGAGAAAGAGAGAGAGAGAGAAAGAGTGAGAGAGAGAGAGAAAAACAGAGCGAGTGCAATCTTTCCACTGGTTCACTCCCCAAACAGCTGCATGGCTGGAGCTGGAGCAGGCCTAAGCCAGCAGTTGGGCTATCTTCTGCCACTTTGCCACATGGAAATGAGCTAGATCAGAAGTGGAACAGCGGGTGTCAAACCAGCACTCATATAGGATGCTGGCATTTGTAGGCAGTGACTTAACCCACCTGATCATTTTCAATTTGACAAGACTTGTGGAGTCTAGGCTATTGGTTCCTCTATTTTCCTAACTATTTTATTGTAAAAAGTTATTGATTGGCGCACTTGAAATATTTCAACACACATACCCAGCATAAAGCGATATCAGCAGACGATTCATTTTCCCATTTCCTTATCGTTTCTTTGTGTTTGGAGCATATGAGCTCCTCTCTTCCTGTTCTTTATACAGAATAGAATACAACAATGTGAACTGTAATCACTTCCCTATGCTATGGAACACTAGAACTTATTATCTCCATATGGTTTGGGTACACACTATCTAATCTCCCTCTAATCCCACCCCAACCACACTCCCCAATCTCTAATAATCACTATTATAAATTCAGAGCTGCAATTCTTTCTTAACTTCCACATCTTAGAAAGCATATACAGTATTTATCTTTTAAAAAAATTTATCTTATTTGAGAGGCAGAAAAACAGAGAGAGAGAGAGAGAGAGAGAGAGAGAGAGAGAGATCTCCCATCTGCTAGTTCACTCCCCAAATGGCTGCAGTGGCTAGAGGTAGGCCAGGGCAAAGCCAGGAGCCAGGAGCCAGGACCTTCTTCTGTGTCTCCCACATGGGCGCAGGGGCCCAAGCACCTGAGCCATCTTCCACTGCTTTCTCAGGTGCATTAATAGGGAGATGGATCTGAAGTGGAACGGCTGAGACTTGAGCAGGCACCCATATGGGATGCTGGCACTACAGGCAGAGGCTTAACCTTCTACCCCATAGCTGGCCCCTGGCATTTGTCTTTTTGTGTTAGGCTTATTTCAGCTAGTATACTGATACCAATTCTATTCATCTTGCTGCCAGTGACAGGATTTCATTCTTTTTTTATTCCTGAATAATATCCCTTCCTGTATAGTTCTCATATTTTCTTTACCCATTCATCCATCCATCAGTAGACATGTAAATTGATACTATGCCTTGCTTTTGTGGATTGTGCTGCAATGAACATGGAAGTGCAAATATCTCATGCTGATTTCATTTCCTTATGGTATACACTCAGAAGTGGTGTAGCTAGATCACATGGTACAAGTATTTTTAGTGTTTTGGACCCTCCCATACTGTTCACCATAATGGTGGTACTAACTTTCATAATATCTGAATATTTTAAATTAACTTTTCAATTTATAGATGGGTTTATTTTCCCTTAGCCACTTACATACACATATACATGTATATATGTATGTATATTGTGTGTTGCATATGCCTTAAATATAATTGCACAAGCATTTCCCTTTTTCCAAATCCTCACCAGCATTTGTGACAGTTTGTCTTCTTCATTGCCACTCTAACTGGAGTGAGATGATATCTCATTGCAGTTATGATTTTCATTGCCCTGATGGCTAATGATATTGAGCATTTCTTCACATATTTGCTGGCCATTTTTATTTCTTCTTCTGTGAAATGTCTACTCAGACCCTTTTCTCATTTCTTCAACAATGCTTTTTTTTTTCATTTATTATTAATTTGTGAGGTGGTGGGGGTGCGTGGAGAGAGAGAGAACTCTCTCAAAGCCAGGAACCAGGAATTCCATCCAGTGTCTCCCACGTGGGTGGCAGAAACTCAACCACTTGAGCTATTCTACTGCCTCCCAGGGTCTGTATTAGTAGGAAGCTGGAATCAGGAGCCAGCACCAGGGATTGAAACCAGGTACTCTGATGTGAGACATAGGCATACTAACAAGTGCCTTACTACTAGACTGAATGTCTACTCTCTTTGCTCATTCCATAACTGGATTATTGCTTTTTTGTGTTGCAGATTTTGAGTTTATTATATATTCTATATATTAATTCTTTGTCAGATGCATGGTTTATAAATTGTTTCTCCCATTCTGTTGGTTGTGTTTTCACTCTGCTTTTTCTCTTTTGCTGTGCGAAACCTTCTGAGTTTGATACAGTTCCATTTGTCTAATTTTGCTTTGGGGTTCTTATCCAAAAAAATTGTCACCTGTGTCAATGTCTTGAATTGCTGCCTGTACATTTTCTTGTAGTAGTTTCACAGTTTCAGATCTTACATTTAGATCTTTATCCATTTTGAATTAATATTTGTACATGGTAAGAGATGTGCCTGTGGATACACAGTTTTCCCATCACCATTTATTGAAGAGGTTCTCCTTTTTCCTGTGTTTGTTTTTGGCACCACTATCAATGATGGGTTGACTGTAGATATGTAAATTAATTTCTGGGACCTCTAAACTGTTCTATTGGTCTATGTATCTGTTTACATGCTGGTATCATGCATTGCTTTGACTAGGCATAATCTTTTGTGATCCCATGTGAATTTTAGTATTGTTTTACCCAGCAATGAAGAATATCATTGGCATTTTGATGGGTATTGCACCCAATATGTAAATTGCTTTGGGTAATATGGACATTTTAACAATATTAGTTCTTCTAATTCATAAACATGGGAGATTCTTCCATTACTTTAATTGATGTTTTGTAATTTTCATTGGTTTTTTTCACACACTTGGTTAAATGTATTTCAATGTCTTTTTTTTCCTTTGTAGCTATTGTGAATGGGATTGGCCTTGTAATTTCTTTCTCAAATGTAGATTTTTAGCCCAACAGTTGAAAAGCCAGTTAAGATGCCCACATCCCACATCACAGGACCTGGGTTTGATAACTGGCTCAGACTGCTGACTCTAGCTTCGCGCTAATGTAGAACTTTCAGGTAGTCATGATGGTTCAAGTAATTGACACTCACATGGGAGACCTGGAAATGAATTCCTGGCACTTCAGTCCAGCACAGGCCAGCTACAGCCATTGCAGGTATTTGAGAAGTGAACCAGCAGAAAGGCCTTCCAATCCCCCCCCCACCTATCAAATAAATAAATACTTTAAAAAATATGAATTTCTTTCTCGATGAGTCCATTATTGGTGAATAAACTGCTGCTGATTTGGGAGTATTGATTTTGCATTATGCAACTTAACCAAATTCATTTATTAGCTCTAATAGTCCCTTGGTTGAGTCTTTATGTTTCTCTCTATATAGAATCATGTCCTTTGGAAACAAGGATATTTTGACTTTCTCTTTTACTGATGTATGAATTCTGTTTCTTTCTCTTGCCAAATGGCTCTAACTAAAACTTCCAGTACTATCTTAAATAACAGCAGTGAGAGTAAACATCCTTGTGTAATTCCAGCTCTTACAGGAAATGCTTTCAGCTTTTTCCTATTCAGGATAGGATGGTTTGTAGTTTCATCATATAGGTTTTATTATATTGAGGTACATTCCTTCTACATCTAATTTGGTCAAGGCTTTTATAATGAATGGTATTGAATTTTATTGAATGAATTTTCTGCATCTATTGGTATGATCATATGATCTTTATCATTAATTCTGTTAATGTGACATATTACATTTATTGATCTATGTATGTTGACCATCCCTGCAACCCTGGGATAAATCCAACTTGATTATGATGAGAGATATTTTGATGTGTTATTGGATTCAAGTGGTTACTATTTTCTTGGGAATCTATATCCATTTGGAAGATTGGTCTACAGTTTTCTTCTTGTTGTTGTATCCCTGAATGGTATGGGGTTCAAGGAATGCTGGTCTCACGAATGAAATCTGAAGGGTTCCTTCCGTTTCATTGTTTTGTAATAACTTGAAAAGAACAGGCATTACTTCTTCCATAAAGGTTTGATGAACTAAGCAGTGAAATTATCTGACTGTGGGCATTGCCTTGCTAGGAGACCTTTGATTACCAATTCAATCTCAACACTTGTTACTGTCCTGTTTAGTATTTCTATGTCTTTATAGTTCAACTTCAGTGTATTATCTGTATCCGGAAATTTATTCATTTCTTCCTGGTATATCATTACTCATAATAGTCCTTAATAATCCTTTGTATTTCATCAGTTGTAATGTCTCAGTTTTCATTCCCAGTTTTATTTATTGGAGTCCTCTCTCTTAGCTAAAGGCTTATCAATTCTATATTTTCACAAATCAACTTTTCATTTCATTGATCGTATACATATTTTTTTCATCTCATTTCTTTCTGCTTTGCTCTTCATTGTTTCTAAAGAGGTTTGACTTATTCTTGTTTTTCTAGTCCTTGAGGTGCATTGCTAGGTTGATTATACAATATCTCTCTAATGTTTTAATGTAGGCACTTACTGCAGTTCATCTACTTTTAATTGTCCTGTTGCTAGAAGGGAAATCTTTCCGACAAACAAAGGGATACAGACAATTGAACTCAAACTCATGTCCTAGAGCTTCTCTGTTTGCTTGAAGTATCTAAAGATGCTGGAAGGCAGCTCAATAGTTCTGGGGGACAACAAGAAATGGAGCAGGTGATTTGGGAGTGAGCTAAATCTCAACCATGTGACAGCCATCAGGCCTTGGGCTTGGGAGATCTGTTCTACTCCATATACCCTCACCCTGAAGAAAATCTAAATCTAATTTCTATAGCTAAAACCGAATACAAAATGATGATTCAAATGTTTTATTTTAAATGTACACCTGGCTTTTTTTCTGCAGAACCTTTTGATTTGTTTTCAAAAAGAAATACAAAGACTTTTATTCTGTTTTATTTCTAGGCCAGGAAATACTAAACCCCTAAGAAACCTCCTGTCATAGGATTCCCAACTAAACATTTAAGAAGATAAGGATATGCAAAGAGAGAGGAATTTCAAGCCACAGATTGTAGTGTTTATGTCTTAAAAACAGAGCACATTTCATATTCCTCTACATCTGAGCCATACCCCCCTTATAACACAAGGCACACACACAATTTCCAGAGTTGAGAAAGAGAAATACATATTTAAGCCACAAATGTTTGAAACTAGGAGACACACTGGGAAACACACAATCACTGTCCCCAGTAATCTATTTGAGGGGTCTAAACATTTAAAAGAATTTAAGATAATTTATAAAACACCAAACACTTTCTTGGTATTCATAAGGGTGACCTCTCAAAAATATTTAAATATTTTTAATATTTAATTTCTTATTTAACATTACTAATTTATTTAATATCTAATTTATTAAAATAAAAATAATTAAATTATATAAACAATTAAAGTACTATTTAATATTTTAATGTATTGAATATTTTCTTTAATTTTTTTCATTTATTAAACTTTTATTTAATGAATACAAATTTCCAAAGTACAGCTTATGGATTACAATGGCTTCCCCCCTCACATAACTTCCCTCCCACCCGCAACCCTCCCCTTTCCCACTCCCTCTCCCCTTCCATTCACATCAAGATTCATTTTCAATTCTCTTTATATACAGAAGATCAGTTTAGTATATATTAAGTAAAGATTTCAACAGTTTGCCCCCATATAGCAACACAAAGTAAAAAAAAATATTGTTGGAGTACTAGTTATAGCATTAAATAACAGTGTACAGCACATTAAAGACAGAGATCCTACATAATATTTTTTTAAAAAACTAATTTTCTATGCCATTTCCAATTTAACACCAGGTTTTTTTTTTCATTTCCAATTATCTTTATATACAGAAGATCGATTCAGTATATAGTTAGTAAAGATCTCATCAGTTTGTACGCACACAGAAACACAAAGTGTAAAAATACTGTTTCAGTGCTAGTTATAGCATCACTGCACATTAGACAACATATTAAGGACAGATCCCACATGGGATGTAAGTACACAGTGACTCCTGTTGCTGACTTAACAATTTGACACTCCTGTTCATGGCATCAGTAATCTCCCTAGGCTCTAGTCATGAGTTGCCAGGGCTATGGAAGCCTTTAGAGTTCGCTGACTTTGGTCTTATTCCGATAGGTTCATAGTCAAAGTGGAAGTTCTCTCCTCCCTTCAGAGAAAGGTACCTCCTTCTTTGATGGTCCCGTTCTTTCCACTGGGATCTCACTAACAGAGATTTTTCATTTAGGTCTTCTTCTTTTTTTTCTTTTCCATGGTATCTTGGCTTTCCATGCCTACAATACTCTCATGGGCTCTTCAGCCAGATACAATCCCATCAAGGTGGCATGTACCAATGCCATCTCACTAGTCCAAGTGATCAATTTCAGTTCACAATTGATGGCTCTGATAGGTCTAAGAGTCAAAGGGATCACACAAACAAGACAAGTGTCTGCTAATACTAACTGATAGAATCAAAAAGGGAGAGAATGATCCAACATGGGAAGTGGGATACACAGCAGACTCATAGAATGGCAGATGTCCTAAACAACACTCTGGCCTCAGAATCAGCCCTTAAGGCATTCAGATCTGGCTGAAGAGCCCATGAGAGTATTTTCTTTAATTTTAATATTTAATAAATAAACATTAATTAAATATTTTAAATTAAAATTAAACATTCAAAAATATTTTATAGTCCATAAATTTCCCATTAGGATGAAGTAAACTATAAGTGAAATTAAAATAGTCTCTTTTTTATGTTTATTTCTATAATTTTTTTATTTAATGAATATAAATTTCCAAAGTACAGCTTATGGATTACAATGGCTTCTCCCCCATAATTTCCCTCCCCCCCACAACCCTCCCCTTTCCCACTCACTCTCCCCTTCCATTCACATCAAGATTCATTTTCAATTCTCTTTATATACAGAAAATCAGTTTAGTATATATAAAGATTTCAACAGTTTGCCCTCACATAGCAACACAAAGTGAAAAAATACTATTGGAGTACTAGTTATAGCATTAAATAACAGTGTACAGCACATTAATGACAGAGATTCTGCATGATATTTTTTTTAAAGATTGATTAGTTTTCTATGTAATTTCCAATTTAACACCAAGGTTCTTTTTTTCATTTTCAATTATCTTTATATACAGAAGATCGCTTCAGTATATACTAAGTAAAGATTTCATCAGTTTGCACCCACACCTAACCACAAAGTGTAAAAATACTGTTTCAAAATAGTCTCTTAATATACTTCTTTCCTAATCCTTGCTACTATTGTTTGAAAAATGCTGATTGTTTCCCCTGAAAACTCCTGTTGTTACTGAATTCTATCTCAAGCCACCAAACCTCTATTTCCTACTTAAATATTTAATAACCTTTAAACTTTCTCCACATTCCTCTCTTCAATGTCAGACATCAACTCCCTCCCTTCATACTTTTTATTAAAGTTTTTCTTTAAGAAAAGCTGTATTTGTTTACTGAGAGGTTCTATGTGTTCAAATCTGATTAAAGAAACCCTATAGCCACAGTGAATTGTAGGAAATGGGCCGAGAACAAAGCGCACCACTAGTTAAGCAAATCACATTCAGAAGTTAGCCTTGGAGTATTTGGGATACAAATTTGTACCTCAGCAAAATGGTAAATTCATGAATGTTCTAGGACTTTGGGGTCCTGTCCCACAAGCTGAAAGCATGGGCATTCAACAAGCAAGTGCCCAGGGTCTAGAACAGAGATCACAAACTGAAGATACACAGCCCAGTTGAGAGCTCTGATGGGCTGTATTTGGCCTGCACATCATTTGAGCATTTGCCATATTTTTGTTTTAAATTTAAACATTGGCCAAATAAAAATGTCTGCACAATTCCCATAAAATCCGTATTTTAGCCTTTAGTTGAAAACCTGGAAGATGTGGTTAACACTGGGGCCATGTCCTACTGAAGAGCAACTGGCTTGGGCTAGCTTCCCACATGTTCTCCCATTTCCACAGTCACCCACTCCACACCTGATCCTAGCTCTGCCCTCAGCTTTGCTTGGAGCAGCGGAGAACCATCCTAGAGCTCAAGCACATACTAGTTTGTCAGTTTTTCCTGCACTGGTCATTCGCCAAGTGAATATTTTAGCTGTTAATGCATTGGACTTGTTCGTTAGACACAGCGTTCGTTGAGATGACTTCAGGCATTGGTGTTTGGTCAGTTGGTCACAGAGGGATGTCTGAAGACACACTTTGATCTCTAGATTTGGTAGCATGCTCTTCCACAAGGTTCAACAAGGTCACTTTAACTCCAAGGGCCTTTTCTTGGATATGTTCAGATTGGCGAGGACTGCAGGATGGCCTCTTAGGGTCTGTCTTCCATGCAGAAGCCTGGGTAACTCAAGAGTGGTCTGTAACCATTTTTCCCCTATGTCTCTTCTCTCTGGTTGAACTGCTGGAGTGCCAAGACCTGATCTTAGGTGGGCTGACCTCATCTCTTCTCAGATCGTGTTCCCTCTGTTTCCACATCCCACATGAAACCTGTCTCAAGGCTGCTGTCATGATTACAAATGGCTAAGGACAGACTCTGCTTTGTGTGTTTTGTTCCCACCCAACCCCATTCTCCGCACCCCCTGGGGAAGGTTGACATTAGAGTGATAAGAGCCAAATATGGTTTTGAAAAAATAGGCAAAGTAGACCTTGATCAATTTCAATGAAGGCTTCTTAGGTTTTACTGGTATGGGGAAAAGAAGAATGCTATGTGACTCAGCCTTGCTCTTTAGAATACTGCATTAAGAGTTGGACATTAGGGGCTGGCATTGTGGAGTAGCCGGTAAAGCAGTTGCCTGCAGTGCCAGTACCCCATGTGGGTGCCAGTCCCAATCCTTCTGCTCCACTTCCCATCCAGCTCTCTGCTATGGCCTGGCAAAGCAGTGGAACATGACCCAAGAACTTGGGCCCCTGCACCCACGTGGAGACCAAGAAGAAGCTCCTGGCTCCTGGCTTCAGACTGGCTCAGCTCCTGCTGTTGAGGCTATTTGGGGAGTGAACTAGTGGATGGAAGATGTGTCTTTCTTCCTCTCTCTGTACCTCTGCCTTTGAACTATATAAATACATATTCTTTTAAAAAGTTAAACTTTTTTAAAAATTAAAAAAATAGACACCAAACCATAAGTAATAAATAAATATGTAGTAGTAATAGTAACAACAGTACTAACATCATTAGATATGATTGTTCTATTTGTAAGAGACACAGAAAGGTGTAGTTCATGGGGAAAGATAATCTGAATTTAGAAGTCCTGCTCTAAAGCCATATTCTTGATACTGAAATTGCACATGACCCCCTAAAATTCATACAAAAATGTGGCCCCCTAAAGTTCCCCAGAAATGCTATCTGGGGTGCCACATGTGCTACCAGAATTTGGGGTGCCATATGATTTAACCATATGCTTATTAATAAATCTCCAATATTAATAAGCCTGAGAGGGTTCTTGCCTAATATTTAGAGAAGAATTCTAAATACTGGCACAGATAAATGAGGCAGCACGATACATTTTAAGCTTTTATTTAGTAAGAAAGATGTATAGGAGAGAGCTTTATTTAACAGAGAGAGATAAATCTGGGTTCATATCGAGCACCAGGAACCAGCCATGTGGAGGAGTATCTCGGCCTGGAAGCCTAGGGTGAGTGGCCTGAAGGCCTTGCGCCCTGGAGGCACAGGGCTACAGCAAAGTCCCTCCTGGCAAGAGGCCAGGGCAGAAGGCAGGACACACCACGTCCCAGGCTTTTAACCCACTTCCAAAGGGGAGTGGTTAATTAACCTGATTGGCTGGTGGGCACCCAGGTGTGGCCAGATGGGGGATGAGATCACACAGGGGCATGGTGAAGGCGTGCTCTTCCAGCTCACAAACCTAATTGATTTTAACCTGTGTGCCTGCCTACTTCATTATCATTATCCCCTAAAAATAATAGATAAGAGAGGTGACAGAGAGACACAGCTTTTGATGCCTTCCTCACATGTATTGATGCAGTGTTTCCAACAACACTATGAGGTAGAAACTATTATTACCCAGACTTCACAAGTGGGAAACTGAGACACAGATTGGATTATCTAATTCTGGTCCTTTCCAGTCACCTTCCGGGGCATCCTTTTTCCTCTGGGACTCTGAAGGAAGGAATGACTAAGCAGTTGTGACTCAGACACTTCTAAACCCTTGCTCTTCAATAATAATAATGCCTCATTACATTATTAGCAATCTCACTTGGAATTCAAGTAAGAGAAATCTTCATATGTCAATAACCCTTGGACTCAGGAATTATAAATATTAACTTGGCCTCCACCTAGTTTTGAAGATAAATTCCTTAAATATTCATAGATTTTTAGATGGTTAAAATTATTTATTTTCCTGTCACAAAGAAACCAGAACTCCTTAATTATGCTAGCCAAGTTCTTAAATACAGAGGTCAAAGGGCATCGTTCTAGGGAAAACAGGATGTGGACGTTCTGTTACCAATTTCCAAATTACAAAAACATGAACACTCTACAGATACCTCCCTCAAAACCATGAAACAAAACTGTTAAAAACCCAGTCACCGTTAGGCCGCCATAGTGTTTGCTCTGGAAAAGATAAAGTCTCCACAGACAATTTTAGAAGGCAATGCCAGGGTCTAGATTTATTAATTCAGATAGGAAATAGAACTAACTGCAGTTCTTATCCTACTTTTAGTGGTCTCAGAAACCAGCTAACATCCCAGTGTTCAAAGTGAGCACTATGTTTAAAAATTTCTGTTATGCTTTTAAAAACCAAGCATCTGCCCTAAGGAGAGGCTGCCCTTAGAATGTTCCAGTATCTCACAGGCAGGCTGCCAGAAGAAGTACACAATCCTTTCCTGGATCACAGATGACCTCCCTCATTGATCTGGTGTGCAAGATCCGGAATTTAACCCAGAGCACAGAAGAGAACCCTGAGATAGCATCGTTCATTAAGATTGTTTGTCTAAGTGCTGTATATTCTCAAAGAGTGAGAACTTCAATTTTCTGGAACACTAGATAAAAACCTAAGCAAATTAAGTCTATTCTTGCCTTATTCCCTTCCATTGCTTTTACCATGGCCTGACAGATGATCTGTTTCTTGTCTATTTGTTAGTTATCTGTCTCTTCCAATTTGAATGTGAGCTCCACGAGGGCAGGGCAAGAAAGAGTCTCTTGTTCAATTTTCTGTTCTCAGTCAACGGTGGCTAGAATGGAGGAAGTATTTGCTAATCTTGTTAAATGCATACATGAATAAATAACTGGACATCAACAGCAGACGAATCAAAAGTCGTTACACTGAAATTTTATTGTAGAAATTTTAAATTGGGGCAGCCATTGTGGCATAGTGGGTAAAGCTCCTGCCTGTGATGTTGACACCATATGTGTGGTGTCCAGTTTGTGTCCTAGCTGCTCTACTTCTGATCCATCTCCCTGCTAATGGCCTGGGAAAAGCACTATAGTATGGGCCAAGTGCTTGGGCCCCTGCCACCCAAATGGGAGACCCGGAGGAAGCTCCTGGTTCCTGGATTCAACCTGGCTCAGCCCTGGCCATTGCAGCCACTTGGGTAGTGATCCATCAGATGAAAGATCTCTTTCTGTCTCTCCCCATCTCTCTGTAACTCTGACTAATGATAAATAAATATAAATTTTTCAAAAAAAGAAATTGAAAGTGGAAGAACAGTGAAAAAATATTAGTGTTTTTACATAAAAAGATATATTTTGGTTCTTAGCTGGTAAGGAAAAAGAGAAAGTAAATTGAATAAAAACAAAGTTAACCATTCATTGCATTTAAAGAAATTGGTAACTGCAAGTACTTTACAATTAGAAATCACTTTTACATTAGACTTAAGCAGAACAAATTTATAACGTATGATTCGGAAAATAAGCATGTCCAAAACTTTCTAAGATATACAGCTACTGAAGCCAAAACTCATTTGCTTATTCACGATACTAGACATCATTTCCCACAAGGATATAACCAGAATAATTTTCTAAATTTATTTTCCTTTAGGGAGAAGTACTGAAGATGCTTTATTTTTAAATAATTCGTAATATTCCTTTGTAATATAATACATGAGTATATTTCATTTGTTCATTGTTCCATTTGTATTACTCTCCTTTTTCCACCAGATCATAAAATTCCTACTGAATAATATTCTTACTCTCTCTGTATTCATCCTTAATCCTGATGAGTAGATATTATTATGGTTAAAAGTACATTTTAAGCTTATTGATGATAAATTAGGCTGTATGTTTGATCCTAGTACAGGATAGCGTGGATAAAAAGGGACTATTAGAAATGTCTATCTCTTTCAATAAATTTCTCAGGTTGTATTAACCTTTACCCAGTAATCTTAATGTGACTGATATATAGAACAGTACCATAGCATCCATAATCAATTCTACCTAGGCTGTTCTTGTAGGACAAGAAATCTACTCTGCATTGTTTCTAACATCGATTGAGTCAGAAACTATTAGACTGTTATATAATCTATGAAATGATTCTTTCATTTTTCAGAATTTTTAAAGTTTATTTATTTATTTGAAACAGAGAGAGAGCAGGAAATGTGTGTGTGTGTGTGTGTACACATAGAGAGAGAGATCTTCCATCTGCTGGTTCACTCCCCAAATGGCCCCTATGCTCAGGGCTGCTGAAGCCAGGATCCCAGAGCTTCTTCTAGATCTTTCACGTGGGTGGGGTGCAGGAGCCCAAGCACTCAGGCCATCTTTCACTGTATTCCCAGGACAATTAGCAGGGAACTGTATTAGAAGTGAAGCAGCCAGGACTCGAACTGACAGCCCCATGGGATGACAGCATTTCAGGTGGAGGCTTAACCTGCTATGCCACAAAGCTGGCCCCTCTTAATTCAGAATTAACTATAAGTGAAATCACATGTACAGAACCTTGAGCCCTTCAATGAATGACATGGCACAGCTATCAAATTTAATTAAACATGTTTTTTTCACTCCAAATACCTGATCCTGGGTATTTGCCTATTATGCCTCTGGCTTCATATCCTTTAAGAGTAGATGATGGAAATTTGCATTTTGCAATTGAGAAATCATAAACCATTTGCTTTCTTTTTTTATTTTTATTTATTTTTTATTTTGACAGGCAAATTTAGACAGTGAGAGAGAGAGAGAGAGAGACAGAGAGAAAGGTCTTTCTTTTTCCGTTGGTTCACTCCCCAAGTGGCTGCCACGGCCGGCGTGTTGCTGCCCGAAGCCAGGAGCCAGGTGCTTCCTCCTGGTCTCCCATGCGGGTGCAGGGCCCAAGGACTTGGGCCATCCTCCACTGCACCACAGCAGAGAGCTGGACTGGAAGAGGAGCAACCGGGACAGAATCCGGCACCCTGACTGGGACTAGAACGCGGTGTGCCGGCGCCACAGGTGGAGGATTAGCCTAGTGAGCCGAGGCAATGGCAAACCATTTGCTTTCTTGTTGTTCTAACCCTACACTAGGGCTCAAGCCCTCCTGTGTTGACCCTCTTTCTGCCCTATGAGAGACTGTGAAGATCAATGAGGTACTTTTTGTGAACAGTTTTTAGTTCCTTAAGTTCTTCTAATCTACTCATAAGTTCAAGCAAGGAACTTATCCTTGAATTTGCAAAATGAAAGATTCTCCTCTGATGAAATTTTCCATTAGGAAAAGCAAGAAATATCCTCAAGAAATAAATTCTTGGAGTAATGTTTGCTTTAGAAGATTTGCTAAAGTTTCCTCCATAGGTTTTTAAAAATGACTCTATAAGGGTTCTTATGTAATTTTACTTTGAGGTGAAACTGATCATATGTTTATGTGTGATTGTGTATTTTTAACTTCCACTGCTTTCAAGATTGTTGTCTGGAAGAAAATTCTCATTCATCGCTGCATTTTCCTAAATTTCTAAATGACTGAAATGTTCACCATCTTAAGAAATCTTAAAGGAAATTCACACTACAATAATTGAAAAATCAGAATATACCTATTGCCCAGATCTTTGTTTCTAATACCAGTCTTCAATAAAAGGAATTAGATCTTTGAAGAAAGATTGAGTCAAGGGCTGGGACAGAAAATATCTAACCTACAGCTTCTTAGTGCCAGAAAGTAAGAAAGTACTCAAAAAATAAGCAAGCAAACAAACAAAAGTAATATGGACGCACATCAAAGAGACATTGGAGCCAATAGTTGCAGCTGGAGCAGTCTGAGCAACAAAACAAAGCCATATTGATTTTTTTAACTCAAAGTATAAAATAAATATCTATGAGTCCATAATGATGCAAACAAATGACTGAGTAAATAAATCAATGGGGATGAGGAGACAAATCGCCCTTGCAGAAAGATACCAGGTAAGTTTGGAGCTACTCCACTTTCAGAGAGAAACAGTATAACTCCTTGTTCCTTAAGAATGAACCACATACTGTGACACCTTTCCAAAGAATTCAGTAAAGAAAGAGAGAATAAAAGAATAACTTCACAGCAGAAAAAGCTGACAGACCATGCCTGAGTCAGATGATCAACATCAACAGCACTAAATCATAAGTTAATAGTATATACCATTAACATGCTGTGAGGAGAATGATGCTAGATCCCTGGGATCCTGCTCCACAGAACCATCACCCCAGGCTAATCACGACAAAAACAACTGGGAGATTCCAATGGCAGGGCCTCAAAATTACTGGCTTTTTTCTCAAAACTGTCAAAGTTACCAAAAACAAAGGAAGTCTGAAAAACCATCACAGCCAAGAGGAACTAAGGAAGTCTGAGGACAACAGGTAACATAGTACCCTGGATGGGATCTTGGAAGAGAAAAAAGACATTGCATAAAAACTAAGAATTGAATAAAGTTTGAACTTTATTTTTTTTTATTTTTTATTTATTTGACAGGTAGATTTATAAACAGTGAGAGAGATAGAAAGAGAGAGAGAGAGAAAGGTCTTCCTTCCATTGGTTCACTTCCCAAAGGGCCGCTATGGCCAGCGCTGCGCTGATCCAAAGCCAGGAGCCAGGTGCTTTTTCCTGGTCTCCCATGCGAGTGCAGGGGCCCAGGTATTTGGGTCATCCTCCACTGCCCTCCTTGGCCACAGCAGAGAGCTAAACTGGAAGAGGAGCAACCAGGAATAGAACTAGCGCCTATATGGGATGCCAGCACCGCAGGTGGAGAATTAACCAAGTGAGCCACAGCGCCGGCCTGAACTTTACTTTTTAAAATGCATAGGACCAGGCATTTGGCACAGTGGAGAGGATGCTTCTTGGGATTTCCCAACCCCATATCTCTGTGCCTGGTTCAAGTACCAGCTCCCCTTCATTACCTCTCTGAGGTGGGTGTTCTGTACAGTAATTTAGATGCAGCTTGGGTCACCCGCACCCCATTTTGGAATGCCTGGATTTGAGCTCTGGCTCCATTCCCAACTCCAGCTTCCAGATAATGCACACCCTGGGAGATAGCAGGTGATGGCTCAAGTAGTTGGGTCTCTGCCACCCATGTGTAGACTAGGATTGAATTTTGGTCCTCTGGCTTTCACCTGACCCAGCCTCAGCTGTTGTGGGCATTTGAAAACTGAACCAGTACACGAAGATCCCCTTCTCTCTCTTTCAAAATAAATACATTTAAAAAGAAATGAAAGTAAAATTTGGGCCCCTGCACCCATGTGGGAAACCCAGATGAAGACCTGGATGGCCCCTGGCTTTGGCCTGGTCCTGACCTGGCCACTGCAGCCATCTGCGGATTGAACCAGTGGATGGGAAATCTCTCTTCCCCTCTCTCTCTGTAATAACTTTCAAATAAACAAAATTGAAAAAAAAAAGCATGAAGAAACAAATTCTCCACAATATGTAAGATGATGAATTTTTGGCTATAGCAAGACATAAACCCTTACATTCTAATTATGCATCTCGCCATGTATTTTATATTAAGAATGCCACGTTACAAAACAAACCAGCACTACAATGAGGAAAATGAAAGTAATTATTTTTCATGCATGATGCATTCCTATGCAAGTGAATCTTCCAATGGCATTTAAAATATAGAAGACTGAAAAATAGATCACACTTGGAATTTAGTCCCTTCTTAATGAATACAGTCCCACAAATCTCCTTCCTTGCATTACATTTATTAATATTTCTACTAAATTCAACTCCTTTGATAGTTTCATTTACATCCATTGCTTTAGCTATTACTTCTCTGCCATTGAATCTGAAATTCACATTTCTTCATCTCTCCATGTTGCAGGGGACATGTCCAGTTACATTCTAGAACAGACCCTCTGCTGAACAAGTACAAATCTGAGCCCATCGTCTCCTGTCAAAAATTCTGCCCCTTTCCATGTTCCCTATCATCACAGGTATAGCCACTCTTTCCCTAAAAACATGAAGTCATCTTCAACTTGTATTCCCCTCTCATTCCTACTTCCAATTGATTTTAAAGACACCCATTCTAAATTTAAACTTCTGAACAGTTTCCTCACTCTTCTGAATCTTTTCCCATTGTCCGAATCTCAGATCTCCTCATCTCTGCCAACTCTCCTAACTAGCCTCCAGTCTTCTAAGTAGTTCCCTTCTCTAAGCGCTTTTCCTCTCTAAACCAGAGTTATTATACTAAAAAACAGATCTTATCATTGACCAAACCATACAGATCAAATTGCTGAGCAAAACAACCATTGCCCTACCCAGCTGACCCAACCTAATCTCTTCTCCATTCCCTCCAAGCAGTCCCCTCTCTTCCACAGCCACACCTTCCCTTTGTTGGGCCCTGAAACTCCAAGAAGTTTCAGTCTAACATTCAGCTCCTGCTGCCCAATGCTCCTCTCTTCAACATTGCTTAAGAAATTCCTCTTAACACCAAGTATTCTCCTTGTGACACCTTGCAGTTCTCCTCATTCAGAATTGGCCACTTCTTTTATGTTCCTTCAAAGCATTTATTTCTGCTTCTCAAGCTGCTTATATTGCATCTGATATTAAAGTTAAATATATCCAGTCTTGCTGCTAAAAAACAATGATCTCTGGTCCCACATTGCCCTCACCTGAAAATGGTAGAAATGAAGAGTTTCAGGCCCCAACTTAGAACGTACCAAATCAGAATTTGTAGATAAGATCCCCCAGTGGTTGTAAGCAAATATAAGTTCGAATGATACATTATTATACAGCTCTCCCCAGCAGTTCTTTGAAAGGTTTCACTCACCTTCAAAATGCTCTCTCCCCTAAGCACACCAGTTTTAGTGTCCTACATAGAATTCTTAATTAATAATCACGTGTTGAGTAAGAGTTGATGGTTTACTGCTGATGAGAACATGTCCTGATGCCTGGCTGTAGCGGTATACTCATAATACTTGTTATGAAGTTGATGCTTTAAACTGGGTGACGCTCCAGACACCAAATTTCACAGAATGGCAAAGGAAGTTTTAGTATATAATCAGCATTGTGACACTTCATTTAATCAAATATTATTGCTTCTTCCTATTGTATTAAATGTTATTTTGCATGATTGTTTTAAAATGCAATGAACAAAATCTAGTCGCATCTGGCTTAACATTGTATAATAATGCACTAGAGACTGGGAGTAATCGGAAAGGGAGGAGGAGGGAACCACTGATTTCTAAATTATTCAAGAATAATTCCATATGAACTCAGCACAGATGAGAATTAAAGCTTGAGAAAATACAATTCACTAGTATGAAAGAATCAACTGTATCTTGATGTCTTGTTACTTAATGCCACAAATATTTAAGGATTACATATCTCTTATTCATAAGCATTATTTTCAACAGCCTTTGGAGATTCGCTTAACACAATTACAACATTCTTGTGAGATATTTATGAGCCAAGTCTTATCTTTCATTTTGAAAGAAAAGCATAGATAATATAATGAGCTTGTTCAAGGACATTCTAAACAGCAGATGTGAGGCATAAAACTCAAACCTCCCCGTACTAATAATAATACCAGCATTTGGAGGATGTTATAAAGATTAAATGAGTTCTTGTTTGTAAAGAGCTCAGAACACTGCCTAGTACTTAATAAGCTTTACATAAACATGTGCTAATGACTAGATGGGTGGTTGATAGACACAGGCAGAAAAAAATTCCAGATCTAAGTGATGAACTTTCAATATAGAAAATGTGACACCTTCCATATGTCTTGCCAGCCTGTTATTTAAGGTTTCTGAGTGTTGTTAAGTGTAATTTAGAAGACACAGGAAATAATATTCCCTCGTAACAGCTCCACCTGCTCACGTTTCTTCAGTAGGCAAAAGATAGATTAACTCAACACTCAGTGGTGGCTTCAATCTGAGGGAAGGAGAAGACCTCATGCCCAGGAGATCTCAGTTAAATTGAACACACATGACCTAGACATGCTCAGCAGTTTTCTCTGTTGGCACCACAAGTATATTTGCTGGACTATATGGCATTTGGAGCCCTGAAATGTGGTGGAAGAAGGTGTGTCTTCCTGAGTGAGTAGCAACAAGCCCCAAGTGGTAGGTGCAGCCTGTCCAGCACCCGTTATCGCCCAAGATAAGCTTCATCCACTTCACAATTTTTTCTAAAACTGGCCCTGCTCCCAGAAGCCAAGGGTGTGCCCCAAGTGTCTCCAAAGGCTAATAAGTCTTGTCATCTTAGAGACAAAAATATTTAGGTCAATCTGAAACCAAGTCAAGCAGTATTAAAATGTACTGTCCCTATGTATCAAGCATATCTTATCCCATATATTTTAACAGAATTCTGCTAAGTCATGGTTTCATCTACTCTCATAACATTAATTTTATACCTTTCCAAGGATGCTGAGAACATACTTTGCTGCTTTTCTATTTATTTACTATAAAAATTTGTGAATAATCCCATTTCCCTTATTGCTTGTCCTTTTTTAAAAATCATCATTAACAATACCATTTCTAATTTTAAGGTTTATGCATACATTTCATCATGTTTTGATGCTTTAACTTCTATCAGGTTAGTTCCCAAGAATAGGATTGTTGGATTTATAACTAAAAGTATTTTAAGTCTTAAAGATATTCCAGATTGCTTTCCTTAAAAAGGATGTTATATTTTGCATATCTACAAGCAATGTATATGAATTCCCTTTCTCAGAATCCTACTAGCAATATGTGATGTCACCAATTTAGAGTTTTGCCAGTCTCGTGAATGTGAAGTGATGATATACTTTAAATTGCCTTTCCCAGGTACAGTTTAAAAACTTGCCATGGGGCCCCAAATCCCATTAAACTGGGTGGTACAAATGCCATCTTAAGTGTTAAAGTGACTATATTAAGTGTTAAAGTGATCATATAGACAGGATTAAGTTAAAGGGATCATATAAATAAGATCAAATGTCTGGTAATAAAAATAGAATTTAAAAAGAGAGACTGTTCCAACATGGGAAGCAGTCCACATAGCAGACTCATAGAATAACAATCACTTTAAACAGCACTCTGAGCTCAGAATCAGCCCCTAAAAATATTCTGGTCTGGATGAAAAGACCATGAGAGTATTTTGGGCATGGAAAGCCAAGACATTGTGGCAAAAAAAAAATGGCCTACATGAAGGATCTCTGTGAGAAATTCTAGTGGAAAGAAGTGGCCATCATAGAAGCATGTACTTTTCTCTGAAGGGAGGCGAAAACTTCCACATTGCTTATGGCTCCGACGGAGACTGCGGATTCAAAAGTCTTCCATAGCCTTGGCAGCTCATGTCAAGAGCCTCAGGTGATCACTGACATCATCCATAACAGCATTAATTGTTAAATTAACAACAGGAGTCACTGTGCACCTACTTCCCATGCAGGACCTCTATCCTCAATGAGTTATATTATGAGAGCTAACTGTAAAACTTGTTCTCAAACAGTTTGTGTTTGTGTGTGTGTGTGTGTGCAAATTGTTGAAATCTTTATTTATTACAGAGTTGTTCTTCTGTGTATAAAGTTAATTGAAAATGAATATTAATGGAGAATGGAACTGGGAATGGGAGAGGGAAGGAGGATGAGGGAGAGTGGAAGGTAGATATAGTGGGAAGAATCACTATATTCCTAAAGTTGAACTTAGGAAATTTGTACTCATTAAATAAAAGGTTTCTTTGGGAAAAAAAATAAATTGCCTTTCCCAAATTTTTTGTGAGTTTTAGCATATCTTACTCTTTATTTCATTATTTTGTTTTTCTATGAACTTCTTTATGTATTTAGTATAAAAATATTTTACAAATAAAACTTGTTTTAAAAAACAGCATTAGGTGTAAGAAAATATTCAGATCGATAAGTGAGTAATTTTTTTCTTGAAAAATAGAAATTGTTTGTCATTTTTAAGATTACCAGATTTTTTAAAAATATGGTGACATCTAATACTGAAGATAATTGGAACACCATTGTTGACAGAGGTAAACATGGGAAACAAGTTATAGTAGTAAAATTTAGCAGAGAGCATTATAGCTTTAAAATTTTTACCCACTGACTCAATAATCCTATATTAGTAGTCAAATCTCCAAGCAGTGTCCCATATTGAGTTCCAGCTGCTTTGTGTCCAATCCAGCTTCTTTGTAGTGAGCCTGGAGAGGCAGTAAGAAAGCCTACATGCCTGGGCCTCCATCACTCATGTAAGACAACAGAATGGACTTCCTGTCTCCCGGATTTGACCTTACTCACAACTGGCTATTGCAACATTTTGGGGAGTGAACCAGCAGATGGAAGATCTCTCCATCCCCCATCTAACTCTGCCTTGCAAATAAATCATTATTAAAATAAAAAAGTAAAATACTGAGGAGGGATTACACCTCAGTCTCTAATCTGTGAAACAGAAATAGCTACCAGAAGTGTGAATTAGAGTTAATACAATGAAGTGCCTAGCACAATTTTTATTTTTTTTAATTTTTAACTAGTTTTTAACAAATCAATGTGGTTTGTAGACACAATTCTAAGAAAATAATTATAATCCCTTCTTCCTTCCTCCCCCTCCCTCTCTCTTTCCAGCTGTCTCTCCTTTTTTTTTTTTTTTTTTTTTTTTTGGTTTTTGAGATAACATATTTTAGAATTACATTATAGTAAACAGGCTTAATATTTCACCAAGTAGGAAGTATAACAAGTAAAAAATAAAAAAGATCATAGTTTAGTAGGTAAAGAGACAATAGCTACAAACAATAATTGAATGGGAAATGATCATTTTAGCCATATACAGTAAATTATAAAGTAATCACAGATCATTAAAACTATAGTAGTGTAACATTCTGAACCATTGGTTTCACAGTTATAAAACAAAGTTTTACAATACTGTATTTGCATCAATACTGATACACACACACATTTCTTTCTTTTTCAATTTCTTTGTTGTTTGTTTTTTAAATTTTAGCTCCCACATATAAGGGAGAACATGTAGTATTTGTCTTTCTTGGTCTGTCTGGCTTATTTCACTCCAGTTGCATCCATTTTGCAGGAACTGGAAGAATTGCATTCTTTTTTATAGCAGAATAATATTGCATTGTGTATATACACCATGTTTTCTTTATACATTCATCTGATGATAGGAACCTTGGTTGGTTCCAAATTTTGGCTACTGTGAACAGTGCGACTATAAACATGATGGTGCTGATATTTCTTTGATTCATTGTGTTCAAGTCTTTTGGGTATATATCCAGTGGTGGGATTGCTGGATCATATAGCAAGTCTATTTCTAGCTTTTTAGGAAATCTTCACACTGTTCTCCATTGTGGCTGCACTAATTAACATTCCCACCATGTAAGTGTTACATGTGTGTAAGTGTTTTGGATTTTAGCCATTCTGACAGAGGTGACAGGATATCATTGTGATTTAGATTTGCATCTACCCTGATGACTAGTGATGCTGAACATTTTTTCATGTATTTGTTGGCCATTTGTATTTCTTATTTTGAGAATTGTCTATTGAAGTATTTTGTCCATTTATCAACTGGATTGGTTATCTTTTTGTTATTGAGTTTTTCAATTTTTTGATATATTTGGGATATTAATCCTTTGTCAGATAGGTAGTTTGCAAGTATTTTTCCCATTCTGTTAGATGTCTTTTCATTTGATTGATCCTTTCCTTTGCTGAGCAAAAGCTTCTGAGTTTGATATAGCCAATTTGTTTAGTTTTGCTTTAATTGCCTGTGCCTTGAGGGTCTTGTCTAAGAAGTAATCCCCTACACCAGGGTCTTGGAATGTTTCCCCTGCACTTTCTTCCAGTGACTTTATAGTCTCAGGTCTTAAATTTAGGTATAATTTAGATCTTTGATCCATCTTGAATTGATTTTTATATATGGTGAGAAATATGAATCTAATTTCATTTTTCTACATATATACATCCAGTTTTACCAGCACTATTTTTGAAGATATTATCCTTACTCCATTTTATAGTCTGAACATTTTTGTCAGAAATCAGTTGACTGTATGTACATGGATTAACTTCTGGGCTTTCTATTCTCTTTCACTGATCTGTGTATCAGTTTTTATGCCAACAACAAGCTGTTTTAATACTATAGCTTTGTGGTATGCTTTGAAATCACATATTGTGATGCCTCCAGCTTGTTTATTTTAGGATTTTTTTTCCTAACTCTGTAAAGAATGCCACTGGTATTTTTATAGGGGTTGCGTTGAATCTGTAAATTGCTTCAGGTAGTATAGACATTTTGATTATATTGAGGCTTCCAATCCCTGAGCAAAGAGTAGCTTCCCATTTTTTGTGTCCTTGATGGTTTCTTCCATCGATTTTTCAAAATTTTAATTGTAGAGATCTTTCACTTCTTTGGTTAAATTTATTCCTAAAAATTTGAATATTGAGAATGGGATTTCTTTCTTGATTTCTCTTTCTATAAGAAAAAAAAGTATACAAAAAAGCTACTGATCTTTGTATGTTTATTTTGTAACCTGCAACTTTACAGAAATGGCTTAGCAATCCTAAGAGCTTTTTGGTGGAGTGGTTACGTTTTTCCATGTACAGCATCATGTTCTCTGCAAACAAGGATAATTTGACTTCCTCTTCTCCAATCTGATGCCCTTTATTTCTTTCCCCTCCCTAATCACTCTCATTAAAACTGCTAGTACAGTATAGAATGTAAGACTTCTAGTACAATATTGAAAAAAAGAGTGGTGGAAGTGAATATCCTTGTCTTTTTCTAGAGCTGAGGGGAAATGCTTTCAGTTTTTCCCCACTCAGTATGATACCGGCTGTTGGTTTATGATTTTTAAACGTTATAATTTTAAGAAATGTTCCTTCTATACCTAATTTGTGCAGGGTTTTTATCATGAAGGGGTACTGAATCTTATCAAATGCCCTCTCTGTATCTATTGAGATGACCATATGGTTTTTGTTCTTCATTTTAATGATGTGATTTATGATGTTTATTGATTTGCGAATGTTGAGCCATCTTCACATTTCTGGGATAATTCCCACTTGATTGTGATGTATGATCTTTTTGATGTGGTTTTGGATTCAATTTGCTAATACTGTCTTTTTATATAGGTTTTTTTATTATTATTTATTTTGACAGGTAGAGTTATAGACAGTGAGAGAGAGAGACAGAGAGAAAGGTCTTCCTTCCATTGGTTCATCCCCCAAATGGCGGCTATGGCCAGCCTGCGCCGATCTGAAGCCAGAAGCCAGGTGTTTCTTCCTGGTCTCCCATGCCGGTGCAGGGGCCCAGGCATTTGGGTCATCCTCCACTGCCCTCCTGGGCCACAGCAGAGAGCTGGACTGGAAAAGGAGAAACTGGGACTAGAACCAGCGCCCAAATGGGATGCCAGCGCCGCAGGCGGAGGATTAGCCAAGTGAGCCATGGAGCCGGCCCTGCTAATATTTTCTTGAGAATTTCTGCATCTGTGTTCACTAAGGATACATGTCTGTAATTTTCTTTTTGTGTTATATCTTCATTTAATTTTGGTATCAAAATAATGCTGGCTTTATAAAAAAAGTTTGGCAGAATTCTATACTGTTCAACATTTTGGAGTAGTTTGAAAAGTATTGGAGTTACTTCCTCTTTGAATGTTTTATAAAATTCAGTAGTAACGCCATCAGGTCCTAGCCCTTTCCTTGATGGAAGACTTTTGATTTTTGCTTCAATTTCATTGCTTAGTATGGGTCTTTTTAGATAGTCTATATCTTCTTCTCTCTTTTTTTTTTTTTTTTTATTTTTGACAGGCAGAGTGGACAGTGAGAGAGAGACAGACAGAAGGTCTTCCTTTTTTTTTTTTTTTTTTGCCGTTGGTTCACCCTCCAATGGCCGCTGCTGCTGGCGTGCTGCAGCCGGGGCTTCGCGCTGATCTGAAGCCAGGAGCCAGGTGCTTATCCTGGTCTCCCATGGAGTGCAGGGCCCAAGGACTTGGGCCATCCTCCACTGCACTCCCTGGCCACAGCAGAGAGCTGGCCTGGAAGAGGGGCAACCGGGACAGGATTGGTGCCCCGACCGGGACTAGAACCCGGTGTGCCGGCGCCGCAAGGCGGAGGATTAGCCTAGTGAGCCGCGGCGCCGGCCAGTCTATATCTTCTTGATTTAATCTTGGCAGGTTATATGAATCCAGTAATTTATCCATTTCTTTGAGGTTTTCCAGGTTATTGGCCTATAGTTCTTCATAGTAGTTTCTTATGGTCCTTTATATTTCAGTGATGTCAGTTGTAATGTCTCCTTTTTCATCTCTACGTTTATTTATTTCGGTTTTTTCTTTTTTTTTCTTTGTTAGTTTGGCTAGAGGTTTATCTAGTTATCCTCTGAAAAAACCAACTTTCTGTTTTATTGATCTTTTGTGTTGCTTTGTTGGTTTCAATTTGATTTATTTGTGTTCCAATCCTTATTATTTCTTGCCTCCTGCTGATTTTGGCCTTGGTTTGTTCTTGTTTTTCTAAGTCTTCAAAATTTATCATTCAGTCTTTAATTTGAGAAATTTACTTTTTTTTTATGTAAGCACTTAATGCTATACATTTTTCTCTTAATACTGTTTTTGCTGTATCCCAGATTTTGCTATGTTGTGTTTTCATTTGCATTTATTCCATGAAAGCTTTTAGTTTCTTTTTAATTTCTTCCATGACCCATTGATTATTCAGCATTATGTTGTTTAATTTCCAAGTATTTATGACTGTTCTTTTGTTCTTCTGTTGTTGATTTCAAGTTTTATTCCTTTATTGCATGAGAAGATACATAGTATGATTTCAATCTTTTTAAATTTACTAAGTCTTGATTTGTGGCCTAATACATGGTCTACCCTGAAAATGTTCCAAGTGTTAATGAGAAGAATGTATTTGCTGTAGCTTTTGGGTTAAATCCCCCATAAATGTCTATTAGGTCTATTTGCTCGATAGTATGTCTCAACTCTGATGTAGCTTTATTGACTTTTTGTGTGGATGATCTGTCCATTGATGAGATTGGGGTGTACAGTCTACCTCTTGTTAGGTCTTATTAGACTATTGTGTTTTCTGTTATATATCTGGGAGGTCTTATGTCGGGTACATATATGATTGTTATGTCTTCTTGCTGAAGTGAACCTTTTATCACAATATAATGTCCTTATCTCTTTTTACAGTTTTGATTTAAAGTCTCTTTTAGCTAATATGAGGATAGCTATGTCTGCTTGCTTTTGGTTTCCATTTACCTGGCATATCTTTTCCCAACCCTTCACTTTCAGTCTGTGTGTATCTTTGCTTGTGAACTGAGTTTCTTGTAGGCAGCATATAGTGGGTTCATGGTTTCTTACCCATTCAGTCAACCTAAGTCTTTTGCTTAGTGAATTTCTTCCATTTACATTCAAGATTAGTATTGATAGATAAGAACTAAGACCTTTATTTTATTGATTCTACCTGCTCTGTTTGTGAATTTTGTGGTGTGATGAGTTTCCATGACGTTTACTTCTACTGCAAGTATCCCTTCAGAATTTCTTGTAAGGCTGGCCTGGAAGCCTTTTGTTTATCTGGAAAATATTTCTCCTTCACTTTTAAAGGATAGTTTCAATGGATATAATATTCTTGGTTGGAAGTTTTTTTTTTTTTTCTTTTAAGACTCTGAATATATCATCTCACCCTATTCTGCCTATAGGGTTTCTGTTGAGAAGTCTGATGTTAATCTAATTGGCTTTCCTTTATATGTAACTTCACACTTTTTTTATTACTGTCTTTAGGATTCTCTCCTTGTTTTTTAACTTTTGACAGTTTGATAACAATATGCCTTGGAGAACACCTTTTTTGGTTAAGTCTTCTTGGAGTTCTTTGAGCTTCTTATATCTGGAAAACCATGTCTCTTTCAAGACCTGGGAAATTTTTAACTATTATTTAATTTTATATAATATAAATATAAATTTAATATAATATAAATTTTATATAGTTTAAACATAATATAAATTTTATATAATACATAATATAATTTTATATAATATAAATATAATATAAATTTAATACAAATATTTGGTCAATTTAATGAATCACATTTTGCATAGATTTTCTTCAGTCTTTTAAATTATTTTCTTTTTATTTTTGTCTGATTAGACTATTTTAAAATTCTTGTCCTCGAGGTCAGAAATTCTTTCTTCCACTTGGTGTATTCTGCTATTAAAGCTCTCAATCATATTTTTTATTTCACTGATTAAAGATTTCGTCTCCAAAATTTCTATTTGGTTCTTCTTTTTTTAAATTTTTTTTAAACTTTTGTTTTTATTTATTTATTTGACAGATAGAATTAGACAGTGAGAGATCGACAGAGAGAAAGGTCTTCCTTCCATTGGTTCACCCCTCAAGTGGCCGCTACGGCCGGAGCTACACCAATCCAAAGCCTAGGAGCCAGATGCTTCCTCCTGGTTTCCCATGTAGGTGCAGGGGCCCAAGCACCTGGGCCATCCTCCACTGCCTTCCTGGGCCACAGCAGTGAATTGGACTGGAAGAGGAGCAACCGCGACTAGAACCCGGTGCCCATATGGGATGCCAGCACTGCAGGCAGAGGATTAACCAAGTGAGCCATGGCACCGGCCCCTCTATTTGATTCTTCTTAGTGAATTCTATCTCCTTACCATATTTTGAAATGTCAGCCATTGATTTCCTCTTTTTTTTTAATCTGTCTATCTGTATTCTCTTGCATCTCACTGAGTTTCCTTACAATCATTATTTTGAATTCTATATCTGTCATTTCATAGACTTCCTGCAGTTCAGGATCTAATTCTGGAGGAGCGTTGTGTTCTTTTAGAGGTGTCATGCTACCTTGCTTCTTCATGACTCCTGTGTCTCTACATTGATGTCTGCCCATCTGGTTTCTTTCTCCCTTCTTCTTTATGGGGTAGGTTTTATTGTAAAGAATTTATGATTTAGCTGGAATACAATGTGTCACTTGGCTTGTTGCTTTGGCTTTGGTTCTAGGTGAGCCCAGGATGCAGTCTCTGAGTGATTCGTTCTATCTTAATATCAGCTGTGTCTATAAGTGACACAGTGGCATAGTCTGTTTCAGTTCATTGTGATGAATAAGGGTTTCCTTGGGTGTGTATCTTTGGTCCACAGGGAGATCATTGTCCGTTTTTCTGGTGAATGTGATGGCCAGGGCCATGTTCTTGGTGCTGAGGGGATCAAGGATGGCTGCCCCCATGTCTACTAGCAAGCCTGAGTGATTCCAGGACTTGTGGCATCAATTTCTCTGGCTCTAGGACTGTTAATGGACCCTTCCCCAGGTCCTATTAGGAGAGTCCAACTGGTGCTCTGACTTACAATACCAACAGCTCTAGTCCTAAAAATACGGAATGTGTACTAGACAATGCTCCATTCCTACAAGGTAACTACAAAGTGTACAGGAGATTTTACTCTGGAGGATATGAGTGTAGAGAGGTGGAATGCAAGTAGGTTCTTCCCTCTGTCCACAGGGTGGATTCCAGTGGTACTGAGAAATTTAGAATGAATTGTTACAGTCCTGGTGTTGTTGCAGGGTATAGCTGGATCATTACCCAGATCTCCCAGAGTGGGAGCAAATATTTTATGGGCTCCTTCTAGTTTTAGCCCCTAGAAGCTAAGGTGAATCCCCTTTGCTGATGTAGAGTGTGTAAGTGTAGCTCTGGGAATAATGCCTCCAAACTCCCATAGTTGTAGGATGCAGGGGATCTGTCCTTTGCCCCAAACATTGCCCTGACTCTGAGTATGATGGTGGTTGGAGAACAGAGGCCCACAGCCCAATTTTGCACAGCCGAGTATGGAACTCTGCAGGGGTGGGGAGGGGAAGGGAGCAAGTCGGCTTCCCTGCTCCAAGCCCAGCAGTTGCTCAGACCCCAGTCAGCTCTTCACGCTGAAGTATAAGTCAATGAGTGACTGTGGAATTCCCTCTGAGCTAAAACGGCATATGGTGGGGCATGATGCAATTTCTTCCTACCTTGGCATGTTAAGATGGCAGCCCACAGACTGCAACTGGCCGTGCCACATGGCTGACTTGCAGCTGTCTGCCTTCTCTCCTCTTGTCTCACAGGGTCTTCATTGTTTTTGCTTTGTTTTTTACTTCACTTATTCACTCAAAATTTCCATCAGTCAGACCGCTGGAAATGCAGAGCTTCCTTTGTTCTTCTCACATTACAGAGCAGCTTAAGTTAGTGTGGCTATACCCTTTTCAACCCTGTTGGATCTTGATGGAGTTGCTACTCCATAAAGGCTGTCTGAAATCTGTTGATTTGGAAATGTATTAAAATGTTTAACCACTATGTTCAGATGGCAAGACTTTTATCATATTGTGGTTGTGAACAGGTAGGAGGCCAAAGAGCAGGAAATAAAGGTATGTGTGTGTGTATATATGTATGTGTGAGTATGTGTGCACATGTACATGTGAATGTGTAAGTATGTGTGGGTGTGTAGGTGGGTGGGTGGGTGTGCTGCCCGGAAACAAACACAAAACTGTTAACCATGTTGCTCTGGGTGGTAGAATCTGGAGTAATTTTCACTTTCATCTTTATATTTCTCAACATTCATTTGAGTGTTCCACCAATAAATATGTAACATCTTTAGAAACAAGAGAACCATTTTCTAAAACGAAGTTAGAATATGCATTCTGGTAAGAAAATGTTCTCTATGGGAAAGCAGACATTGTCTTTTTATACACTGTAAATCTTTCAAAGCCCTGCAAAACTCCAATAAAATGTTATGAAGAAATGAAAATGTATACAAAAGTAACCTAGATCTCAATCCTCTTAAAATTCAAAATGTCTTTGAGGTAAGATAGAGTGCCTTAAAAGTACTCAATGTGACAAGGTAAAAGGATTCCTTTCCATAAAACAAGAAACAAGACTGTCTCATCATGCTATAATCATGCTGTGCACAGTTATGAATTAAAGACTTCAAGCACCCCACAAAATCAGATCTTGCTGATACAATTTAATATGCTATTTCTCCTGAAGATAGACAAATAACGGACATGAATATTTCAGTAAACAAAGACAAATAATGGACATGAATATTTCAGTAAACAAACCAATAAAAGCACAAGCACTCATTTTTCCTGATACGTTGGCTCTCTGAACAAGCCCTCAGATTACTGTTCTGGCAGTCCCAGCATCCCTACTAGGATGCAAGCATCAGTTTTCCAGAAGAACCTTTGCCGCTTTGATACTACAACTGTGAACTTAGGTTTTTGAATTGTATTTCCATAGAATAACAGGTCAAATTCTCAATCTTCAAACAGCCTCATTTATTAAAATGAGAGTTTTGATATAGGTAAAGTTTAATGAGATGGAAAATGTCTTGTGTGGCTGATGCCAATTGTTTTAGCCTTTTCAGGTAAAATTTTTACAACATGAAAGAAGATATTTAAAAATTATTCTTACTCTGCATTCTAGCAATTTTAATTAGAGAGATGGATGCAAAACTTAATTAGGAACATGGACAAAGACTTACTCACACTAATGTTGCTATTGCATTATTTACAACAGTGAAACACTGGAAACGCAAGTATCTTAGTCATGAGAAATTAAGTACCTTAGTCATGGTCTCACATGGACAATGCACCCTGGGCTGATGTTCTTCTTTTGCTGGTCTTTGAGGACCATGATCTTTTCTTTTAAGACTATTTATTTATTTATATGAAAGTCAGAGTTACAGAGAGATGAAGATATATATATATATATGTGTGTGTGTGTACACACACATACACACACACACATATATATATGTAGAGAGAGAGGGAGAGGGAGAGGGGGAGAGAGAGAGAGAGAGAGAGAGGTAGAGTTAGGGAGAGGCAGAGAGATCCATCTGCTGGTTCACTCCCACAAGTGGCCACAACAGCAAGGGTTGAGCCAGGCAGAAGCCAGGAGCTTCTCCCACGTGGGTGGTAGAGGCCTAAGCACTTTTGCCATTTTCCACGTTTCTCCCAGGCCATTAGCAGGGAGCTGGATTGGAAGTGGGGCAGCCAGAACACGAATCAGCACCCATATGGGCTTTACCTTCTATGCTGCAAGGCCAGCCTGGGGAACCCATGATTATCATTTGAGATTAATAATGGCTACATATTTTTGCCTTTATCCTACTACCTTCCAGCAAGTCCAATATATTCAAAAAGAGTTGAAATTTAACTGCCTGTTGCTATCATTTTCAAATGAGATATGTTTTGGCTTTGACTGTAAGAATTAAGCTAACATACACCAAAGCTTTACAAGTCATCTGATAATATTAAAGGATTTAGCATCTATATACATGTAGTAGTACAGCCTTTCACCAGTGTGACAGGCTGAGTCAGGATCCTGCTGAGGCAAACGGGGAGTTGTTTTTCCACTAACTACTTAAATAGCACATGGGTGGAACTTCTTTGTGCTTTTAGAAGACCAGTTAAAGAGCCACAACAACAAAGTGCCCACCAGCACAGTGATTCTCAGCAGATGGTCCCGGGGGCCAGCACATTAGCATCTCCGGGAAACCTGCTAGAAATCCAAATTCTGGAGACTGGCATTGTGGCATAGAGGATTAAGCAGCAGAAGACGGCCCACGGGTCCGTCCCATTGGGTCCCTGCACCCACATGGGAGACCTGCATGAAGTTCCTGACTCCTGGCTTAGACCTAGTCCAGCCCTGGCCACTGCAGTCATTTGGGGAGTGAACCAGTGGATGGAAGATCTCTCTCTCTCTCTCTCTGCCTCTACTTGTCTCTAACTCTGTCTTTCAAAAAAATAAATCTTTAAATAAAGAGAAAAGAAATACAAATTCTTAACCTGTCTCCCCATTCTTACTGAATCAGATTAACTGTGAGTGCAGCCCAATAATTTGTGACTTAGCAAGCCTTACAGACATTTCAGTGTATGCCAGGTTTGAGAAAAACCATCCTAGTAACCAATAGATACTGTGGTGGAGCGTCACCAAATAAGTTCATTAGCAAGAATTCATACCAGAGTCTCCCTTTGCCTTATTTTGATTACAGAATACAGAGTTAGTCATGAGATATGCAGCCCCCTCCCAGGCGTCAGAGACCTCTCTTCTTTCCATATCCCTTAATCATTTGCTTGGTCACCCAGATAAGGAGGTGGAATGCTAAACAAGATTTTTTAAATTCCAAGAGTTCTCCACTTTAAATGGAACATTTTGTTGTATAAATGATGAGGTTCACACATGACTTTCACATTTTTCTTTCTACAAAGAGCTGAAACAAATTGTTATTATTAAAATGTTATTTTTAATTTGTTGGTGGAATTACTCTCTCTAAGTCAGAAAGCAACAGGAATCCTCTACCTACTGATTTACTTCCCAAATGTCCACAACACCCAGGGCTAGGCTAGGGCTGAAGCCAAGATTCAGGAACTCAATCCAGGCCTCCCACATCAGTAGCAGGAAACCAAGCACTTGAACCATCACCTTTCAGGGTGTGCATTAGCAGGAAGCTGGATTCAGAATCTCACAATTGAACCCATGCACTCAAACAAGGGAGATTGGCATCTTAACTGGTATCCCAACCACTAGTTCAAAGTCCACCATTCTTCTTTCTTTGAAAATGCAGACATCCCTCCCTGGGCAGATCAGAGGAAGGTTACAGAGAACCTCCTCAAGTGGCAGGGGCATGTAAACTCCATTCTTCAGTTGATTGTGCTCAGACCCAAGCTCCCTTTTGTTCTGCTATACAACTGTTTCCTCTCATGATCATTAATTTTCCCCAAACACCAAAGAAGACAATAGTGCTTGAACATCTGAAAGAAACTTCAGCTGTTTTATTAGTGTAGTTGTAAGTTTATTTTTTCAATTGTTCATGTATTTCATTGGCACATTCTGTGAGCATATGAGTAGGTAAAGGAAACATTCCTTGAGTTTCAGTTTGTAATACAGAAGCCATGAGAAGAACACACGAAAATTACAAAACACACACACACACACACACTCTAGGCATCCAAAATCCATGAATAATGTGTGATGGGATTTCACAGAATTTGCAAACCATTTCTAGTTTGAGGGGGCATACACAGAGGAATTGATATATTCACTTGAACTTTAAGAAATGGCAGGAAGGAGGGGACTCTAGGGAATAAATCCTCAATGGCAGTGCAAGGTGGAAAGCTCTGAAACACAGCTAGAGAAAGTGAGGAGCCCAGTGACTGCAGTCCTCCCCCAGGGGCACCAGCTACTACCACCTGGGAAGGTATTTTTAACAATGATCATGTTCATATCTACCTTCAGCCTCAAATAAATAAATAAATATTTTCAAAATTCTGGTTTCATTTTCTGCAGTGGGGCCTATGCATTGGAATTTAAATTTTTTCAGTTCCTTAAGTAACTGAAGTGTATGAGCAGGCCTGAGAACCATGGTGCCAGCAGGGACGTGGAAGGATCTGACACCACAGCGTGGGCAATGCTGAATGCTGGGCCAAGAAATACAAGGGACCTTCAGAATGTTTTCAGGGAAAAAATGGAATTATGAACTGATGTGCATGTCCACCAAGTTTCGGAAGCCCCTTCTTCTGTGTCTGTTTCTCAAGGATGATAGAGGATTATTTAGCAGCTACTGAGATGGCACAGGAGAAAGGAAAAGGAACTGTAAGGAAGCTGGAGGCCTGGCAGGGCAGAGCACATGCTGTGGGCATGTGGACAGATGTGGGTCATGATGGATGGACACGAGGATCTGTCAGGGAGCCTGAGAGCCCATGAGGTCGAGCGAGGGTGAGCAAGCAACAGAGGCACATCGAGCAAGGTCAGCATTCCTGGAATGGGGATATCAGCAACACGTCATGCATACGGAGGCAATGGGACACACACATGACAATATCTCTCAGGTCACCAGAAAACCTTGATTTTCAAAATTCTGCCTATGGGGGACTGACTAGAGTTTGACACTAATAAGGAGTGTTATATATATATATATATATATATATATATATATATATAGTTATATATACACATATAGTTATATATAGTTATTTATATATAGTTCATATATTAGGAGTTACTGAATTTTTAGTGGAGGAAAATGTCTTGATGGAGGATCAAGAGAGGAGGAGGAGGCCGGCGCCGCAGCTCAATAGGTTAATCCTCCGCCTGTGGTGCCAGCATACTGGGTTCTAGTCCCGGTCGGGGCACCGGATTCTGTCCCAGTTGCCCCTCTTCCTGTCCAGCTCTCTACTGTGGCCCAGGAGTGCAGTGGAGGATGGCCCAAGTGCTTGGGCCCTGCATCCACATGGGAGATCAGGAAGAAGCACCTGGCTCCTGGCTTCGGATCAGCACGGTGCGCCCGCCACAGCAGCCATTGGGGGGTGAACCAACATAAAAGGAAGACCTTTCTCTCTGTATCTCTCTCTCACTGTCTACTCTGCCTGTAAAAAAAAAAAAAAAAAAAAAAAAAAAGAGGAGGGAGAAAAAGAGATTACTGGGGACAAAGAAAGAGGAGTTGGAAAACTAGAAGCAGCAGGGTAAGGCAGCATTAAGGAATAGAGGAAAGGGTTTGTACGCCGAGCCCTACTCAGTGCAGGGACAAGCGTTCATGCTGCTGGCCATGCATCCACCACATTTGCAAAACACGGCTACAGTAAGACAGGGGAATTGAGAAATCACCTCTGTGAATTCACATCACTGCCCAATTGATAAGTTTGTAAAAATTACGTAACTCTTAGGAAACATTAACATTCTACTCATGCTCAAATCTACTCTTAGACCAAGAATAATGCAACTGTAATCACCATGATGGGATTTCCTAACAAAAAGTAGTTTCTTGGTAAATTTTGAAAGGACAGTTTTAGGAGGTGGGTGGGGGGTGAAAGTCGGACATTAGAGAGTTCAAGAGAGAGAGATTCTTAAGGAAAAAATGTCCATTTTTTCTTAAGTCTTTGTTTCTCAAACTGTAGCTTGAACATCCACAGAGAGATGCTGTTAGGGGAAAGTGATTTGAGCAAAACAGATGATGAAAGATCATAGAGAATATCCAAGGAAAATCAGTAATTAGCTTGGGAAAAGTCAAATCTGAAAAATGGAATGATTTGGAAGTCTCAACAACTTTTATAATATTGACAGTAGAAGTAAAAGTGACAAAAAGACTAAACTAAGTAAAAGGTCATCTTGGAAATACGGCTAAATGTTCTCCAACTCCTCCTGAGCTGAGAAAAATGTCAAAAATATTTCAAGCAGCTAAATCTGATAATGCAGCAGCATAGTAAACACTACATCTGGAGTCCATACACCTCTTTTTGCTTAACCCACAAACACTGTGCCTTGAAAGGTCTCATATGAAGGAGTTTACTTTTCTCTCCCCAATCTAAATATAATATGGATATTACTTATTTTTACAGAATAAATCTGCTCTTCAAAGCACAGTTCAGTCTGTGGCAAAAACCAAACAAAACTATCTTATTTTTTTAAATAAAGAAACAGTCTTTTCCCTGCGAAAGATATATGAAAAAACAATGACTTGAAATAAATAACTCATTAAAATTTAAATGCTGTATCCTTTTTTAAAAACACAAGTAGAAGAAAATACATTTAACAAAATAGTTCGAAAACATATCTTCAAAGTTATATTAAACATTTCCCAGCTTTGTAAAATTCAAGTACAGAATCTGGTTTCTATGAGACTTAAAAAGATCAAACAATTAGAAAGAAGCTAGGCTTCAAGGAGGAATGCAAGGGATTTCAGTAAACATCTGGTTGCCATTTTCGATTTTAAGAAGTAACCCACTTAAGGAAGCGTTTAGCTTCTTTGGAGTTAAACACGAGACACTGGCTTTTTGTTCTCTTTGCACAGTGGAGGGTAAAGGAAACATCAGAATGCTCCAAGCTCAACTTTTATAAATAAGAAACTTTTTTTTTCAAAAATTAAATTGAACTCATAGTATAAACAACTCAGCTGAGTTAAGGTTAAATAAACATTCTGTGAGCTGCAGTGCCAATTACAGAATAAATTCTGTTTGGTTGTAAATATATCAGTAATTCTATAAGCACTGAGGAAAATAACAATAAACCTGAGCACACAATTACTGTGTGTCATAATACAATAAAATAGAATGGTGCAAACTCATAAGTTTCTTTGATTCAATTTCTTTTTTTCCTCCAGTTTGATTAACTAAAGCACAGAAGCCCTTCTGATACTGTCCAAGAGCCTATTACTTGCATAATAAAAACGGTATGTCAGACGTGTTCTAGGCAAAACACCAATAAGGCAAAACATGCCGTGGCTTTTAAATGTGACCTTTACTCTTCTGTCTTCCTGCTAAATAGTCACAAAGCAAATTAAACTCAGGAAAGCAGCAGGGTGCTGGTGGGGGCTGGCAGTGAAAAGACATGAGAAGTAAAGGAGTTTATTAGGCTCCAAGTTATGAGTAGAGTTCTAAGTTATCAGAAGCAGCATCTGCAGTAAACCTGCATCACTAGCCAAAGGGGATGGCCTCCAAATGTGGTCCAGGCTGATGCCTCTCCACTCTTGCTTCCTGTTCTTCCTTCTGCCCATACAACAGCAGAGTACAGGGAAGGGGGGAAAAAAGACTAAAGAAAAGGCATCCCTATAATGTTGCAGATTAAATTGTGTGTCCTGCTTTCTCTGGTTCTCTACAAACGATATATTGCATCATAGAACTGTGAACTTGACTGTGGAGCTGAAGATGGCTTTGGTAGTAATTGTCCTCACTCTTCTGTATAACGTAAAACACCATTAGCAGCATTCTGGGCTTCCTGTTTTCCTGCAAAACTATTTCTGAGACGGGCTATTCCAGGCCTGGACAACTTACATTCTTACATTGGTCCTACCTATGCCTTCTAGAGTTACTACAAATCAACCTGTTATTCAATTAATTCATTGAGCGATGGGAGTATGAAGATACTGGCCCCACTACTTGCACAGCCTCCCTGAAATATTCACTTTCATGGGAGCCATTGAGTTACTCCTTCCTGCTTTGGTTCTGGCTTTGGCTGCAACTGTAGAAACACTCCCCCTTCGAGGATACATGAATAATTCTGAGACAATGATAAAAACAGAGAATGTGTGCCAGTCTTTTGAGCTACTTATTACTTAGACACAACCTGGGAGAAGGTTAAAAACTTTTAGGCTACTATACCATTGTAGGAACTAAAACAATGGTTTACTAAACAGTTCCTGGATGATATAAAAGGGAATAATTTCATGGTACATCTATCATTTTCTTCAACAAACTACATATGATAAAAATCCCGGGTTTGGGCTAGCACTGTGGCATAAAATGTTAAGCCATTTCTTGCAACATTGGCATTCCATATGGGTGCTGGTTCATATCCCAGCTGCTCGACTTCTGATCCAGCTTCCTGCTAATGGCCTTGGAAAAGCAGCGGGATACAGCTTAAATGTTTAAGCCCCTGCCACCCATGTGGGCAACTGGATGAAGCTCCTGGCTCCTGGCTTTAGCCAGTCTCAGCTGTTGCAGCTACCTGGGGAGCCAAACAAAATTATCTTATTTTTTTTATTGAACCAGTGAATGGAAGATCTTTCTCTGTTTCTCCCTCTATGACGGTAACTCCGCCTCTCAAATAAATGAATGAATTTTTAAAAATCCTGTCATAAGACATACTTTTCCAAGCAAAGGACTGGAAGAGCATAGCTATGAGTACTTTCTTTATTCTGAGAAAAGAATTAGAGGATAGCATGTAGAGGACCCAGTCGGGACCTCAGTGATGTAGTGGAGCTTTTTACTATTTCCCCTTACTGCTTTCTATGTTCACAAACTTCAAAAGAGACACACTTTATGTGTTTGTTACTGGAGATCATCTTTGGGAAACACTATGTGTTGCATCACTTTATTGAATATTAAACTTTCAGTGAATCAATTATCACCTCCAAGCACAGACCACAAATCTATCTCCTGTTCTGTTCTATCGGCTCAGACTTTTTAAGTATGTCCCTATGCAAAGTTCATAGCACCAACCCCTAAAACCACAGGTTGACAACACTGGTAACTGTGATGGGGAACTTGAAAGTAAGGAAAGAGGGGCCAGCACTGTGGTATAGCTGGTAAAGCCACCGCCTGCATTGCCAGCATCCCATATGGGCGCCGGTTTGAGTCCCGGCTGCTCCACTTCCCATCCAGCTCTCTGCTATGGCCTGGGAGGGCAGTGGAAGATGGCCCAAGTCTTTGGGCCCCTGCGTCCATGTGGGAGACCTGGAAGAAGCTCCTGGCTCCTGGCTTCAGAATGGCACAGCTCCGATAGTTGCAGCCATCTGGGGAGTGAACCAGCGGATGGTTCACTCTCTCTCTCTCTCTCTCTCTCTCTCTCTCTGCCTCTCCTTCTCTCTCTGTGTGACTCTGACTTTCAAGTAAATAAATACATTTTTAAAAAGAAAGTAAGGAAAGAGTCAAAATCTGAAAATGGACCTAAGCAATGAAAAACTCCAGCAGTCCAGAATCATAGTCATCCAATACTAGGGCTCTATTATCTTTGTTATGAAAACAGATATGAGTATGAGTATAATATCAGTGCTCTTCTGAAGCTTTATAAAAACAAAAAGTTTACAAACCAAGTTTTAATGTGAATTTCCTGAGGTCTTCACTGTATAAAGCATCTAAATGTTGGAGCACTAATTTATCTTCATTTATTCATGCATTTAATAAATATTTATTGCATGCCCCTATGTGGAAGGCATGGAGTTAAGTGAAATGCAGAAATGACATGGTACTGAACCTAAGGTACTTAAGGATTTTTTTTTATTTAAGATTTTTTTTTAAGGAAATGATTCAAGACAGTATATGTCAAAATTTCAGAAGGGTTTATCATCCAGATCTTTTAATGAGAACATATAAATTGAGATAATCTGACTCAAAAGATATCTACCAAGTACTTTTTAACCCACAATAATATCCAGCAGCAGCACTGTTACACTACTTCGTATTTTAAATATACCTCCCTACAGAGGAAAATCGTATTGACAGCACTAGCATATTAGCTCCCATTTAAGTGATGCTTACTATGTATGCCATTCTCAAAACAATCAACTGGGACCAGTGCTGTGGCATAGTAGGTTAAGCCTCTGCCTGTGGTGCTGGCGTCCCATATGGACACCAGTTCAAGTCCTGGCTGCTCCACTTCTGATTCAGCTCCCTGCTAATGCACTGGGAAAAAGCAGAAGATGGACCAAGTGGCTGGGCCCCTGCACTCATGTGGGAGAACTAGAAGAAGCTCTTGGCACCTGGCTTCTGTCTGACCCAGCTCCAGCCATTGTAGCCATTTGGGGAATGAACCAGTGGATGAAAGATCTGTCTGTCTCTCCCTCTCTGTCTGTAATTCTGCCTCTCAAATAAATAAACAAATCTTTAAAAAAAGAAAAAAAAACAATTTGCTGATAAGAAAATTGAGGCTTTGAGAGGTTAAGTAACTTAACCAAGGTTATGTAACCATTAGAATCTAACACCAGGGACTTCAACCAAGCTTCTGTCTTATTCCAAAGATTATACTTTTTAATTACCACTACCTAATCCTTCTCCAAGAAATCAATATTTGTAGTTAAGCTCTTCCTACTTATGAGTAATTTAAATCTGAACCTCCTTGGAGGGGGCATTTAGCTCAGCAGTTAAGACGACCTATGTCCCACATGGAGGTACCTGGGTTCAATTCCCAGCATCAGCTCCTGACTCCAGCTTCCAGCTCTATGCAGACCCTAGGAGGCAGTGGAGATGGGCTTCTCAAACCCACCTGGGAGACCTGAATTGAGTTTCTTGCTTCTGGCTTCACTACCAATGCAGTCCTAGCTACTGCAGGCATTTGAGAAATGAATCAGCAAATGAGAGCTCTCTCTCTCTCTGCACATCTGTCTTTGTCTTTCTGCCTCTCAAATTAATAATTTTTTTCTAATTTGAACTTCCTTAAAGCTTATTTTTAATACAAAAAATTGAAATATGTTTTCCATTACAAAAGTTACGACTAAACTGTAGTAGATGTTTCTTTTCCATACAAACTTCAGAAACAGCTTTTGGCAAGTTACCATTATAAATAAACCTTCAAAGTTAAGATTAAATTTCAACTGATACACCAATATATTGAAGATTTTAAAAAGTATAATGCAGTGCAAATAAAAATATAGGGGGATAGAAATCCATTAAATGATAAGTGGAAGAACATAGGTTTTTGTTTTTCAATATATTTTCCACAACATCAAGTAATGATCTGTATCTCTCTATATTAATTATTTTTAATTAATAGTATATCGCAATAATACATTACAGTAAATTAGAGTGTCCTTTTTATGGGGGAAAAAAACCTATGAAGCAGCATTACTTAAAATATCATTCTCCAGAACACAATATGTCAAATTTAATATCAATGAAAATACCGCTAAGTAGTATCTGTCTTGGTATTAACTCTAACCTTTCATGGAAATGTCTTCACTCTATTGTACTGCAATGATGTACTCTCTGTCCTTATTCAAAGACTGCTGTATGAACTAATACGAGACCGCCATTGCATTTGCAATACAAAATGCTGCTCTGGTCCATGATCCATTACTAACTTGCTGCTGCTTAATTAATACTCTCTTCAAGTATTAATTTGGATGTGTGGGAAGTTAGGGAGAGGAATTGTGTTGTCTTACTAGTTTAGTGACACTCAGAGGCTCAAAACTAAAACTAAGTGAAAATTATGGTAAAACTAAGTTAAAATTAAAGTAGTTAAGAGGAATATCCAACTTGGATAGTCCTATTTTATTTTAGCATTTCTAAATGCTTTTAGCATTTCTTTTTGGGCATTTACTTTAGTAATTTCATTTTCTTACAAACCATCAAGTAATTTTTGAATGTGTTTTACTGTAAATTTTAAACCTAATCATTTCAATCCTGGACTTCAATCATCGCCTTCATCTAGGATCAAGTTACATAGAATAGTCCCTATATAAGCATCAGCAAAGTTTTTGTGTAAAGGGACCAATAACAAATATTTGGGACTTTGCCATACAGTCTGTATTGCAAGTAACAGCTGTGCCACTGTATCTAAAGGCAGAACAAAAGAAATGAGTTGTGGCTGTGTCCCATAAAACTTTATTTACAAAAGCATGAAGTGGATGTGAGAGCTATGTGGCTGTGACATCTGGCACCCCATTGGTCACCAGGTTGGTTCGGCTGATCTGGTTGGCTAGGCAGGTGTCCCCTTCCTTCCTCTCCACTCCATGTAGGTCCCTCCCAAAGCTGCGTGCTCAGTGGAGGAGGACAACCTTCCCCACTTAGAGGAGGACAGGTCTACAGTCAAGGTATATGAGGAGCTGCGTTCTCCTGCTAGAACCTCCAAACAAACTCTCAAAAAGCATGAAGTGGGTCAGATTTGGTTTTTGGGACAGTTTTCCAACTCCTGGTAAGAAAACCAACTTGATCTTGCACTTTTTTTTGTTTCTGAAAAAAAAAAAAAAAACACTTGTATGTAAAACCACCAAGTTCTTTAAAAAAAAAAAAAAACACTTGAAACTGTAAGAATGACTCCAATTTTGTAGCTTGACAGCAGATTTTCATTTGCATTTTGCATTTCACATGCATTATAATACACAGAGTTGGTAAGTGTAAGAGGTACTCAGAAGTTAACAGAAAATCATAAATATACACTACTCCTCAGGAGTATATCATAATTTTGATTTAATGATAAAAGCTACTCTGAGAGTTCCTTGGACAACATACTACTTGGATTTCACCATGGGCATAAGTTCAAAACTTCTGTAAAAGATCGATTCTGCTTTACGCTACTATGCACTGATGCACTGAGTTACTAAATAGCACCTACATGACAGAAGGGAGAATAACTGAATGGGGCTTCTGTCTTTTACTTTAGATAATTATATGCTCTCACAAATTCAGGTGCTTAAGATATATTTTTTCAAATCAAAGGATTATATGACTCTAAAATTATGCTTTAATTCCACCACATTTTATAGGTCTAAATCTGTAAAGACAATTGTCCTCATACTGGTCTCAAAATTAGTTTAAAGATGAAATGCTCATTGTAAACACCTATATAGTTAAATGATAAATATTTGCAGAATTTACTTTAAAGATTTCTACCCCCTAAACCAGTAACCTATTTGATATATAAGCATTGCCCATGTCTGTGTTTCTGGACCTCATTCATAGATACCAAATGAGATAAAGTATTTGCCTGACATATTTCTCTCTCTCTCTCTCTTTCTCCCTCCCTCCCTCCCTCTCCCCCCCCCTTCTCAGAACACTGACGGGGTTGGACAAAGTCATTAAATCCTCACCACCTAACACTCTGAAGCCAATATCATTACTACCTTTAACAGATAAGAGAGCTAGGACTCAGAGAACTTAATTTGTTTAAGACTATACTCATAAATTCATAGCCTTATAGTCTGTCCCAATGCAGCCATCATCTTCTGTTATATCACCAGCATGGAATCAACGAGGAGGAAAAAGGCCCATCTTCTAATTTAGGACCCAAGCGTTTCTGCCTTTCTTCTCAGTAAGTGTTTGCTAAATATGTAGTAGGAATTAAACGAGTAAATTAAACAAAACCCAAATGTTACTCTACTAGCACAGATTATACTTAATAGCGGAGTGTTGCCAGCCTGACCTATCATCTTTTCATATTTTTATGATTTTTCTCTCCTCAAAAACTTTTAGAGGTCAGTAGAAGTGAGTGGGGTTGAGAAGATAAGAGAGAATCAGGTGGAATGGGCAGGTAGAATAAGGGAAATACATTTATCAAGGTGTCAAAAATGTACCTGGGTCACCAGTGACATTTGTGGGCGTATCTATTTTGTTTTTCATGTAACATTTTCAAATTACAGGTTAGTAAATGGTAGAAAACTGCCATAGTAGAATGAGCTCTATGTGGACTAGGGCTCTAGATCATTCTGATGGAGTTCCCTCCCCCCAGGCTGATCAACTAAGGAAGGTTAAGTTCAAATGTGCCAACACAGCTCCACACTCTCTTAATACTCATATGGTAACATAACCAGGAAATGAATCTGTGACACAGAAGCAAAATAAATCACACAGCTTCATATTCTGTTAATACACATTCAGTAGCATAACCAGGAAATGAACATGTGACACAGAAGCAAAATAAATTCTGTAAAATCCACAATTCTGGAAAATATTTATTGCATTAAGCACCTCAATTCAAACATAATATGTAGATTAAAGGTGTAGCCATGGAAATTAAGTGGCATTTTTAAAAATGGATATTTTTCTCTTTGACAAATAATCAAGGAAATGTTAGATTACAATCACAAAGCTTTTTATTTCCAGTATTTGATACATACTGCTCTTAGAGTGAAAACTATAAAATCAAATGAAAAACCAAAACTCAATTTTCCATACTCATGAATTTGTGAAATTGCTACCCTTTCTTGAGGTCTCTCCAGGAATAATATCTTATGATAGAGAGTAAAAGAACGCCAAGAAGGAGGTAGGGAGTCGATGTATTAAAAGCTGTGGGAATGTGGGAAAAGGAACCAAATCAGCATCTACACTGACAACTCCTGGTGACACCACATCGTTATCTCCTGCCAGTGGGCCCAGCAGCTCCTTTGGCTGCCAGAGACTTTTGGCTTCAGGCTGTCTCTGCACTTCCTTGCTGTCTGGAAGCTGCAAAGCAGTCCTCCTTTTTCTTGTAAAACAAACCCAGGGACATCAAGGGAGAGGAGAGATAGTATCCATCTGTTTTGCAGCTGAAGAAAACTAAAAATTGAGATTGAACCGAAGTTGAATGCGCAGATAATCTACGTGGTGCCCATAGAAAGCTGGCAGCAGCATGAAGAAGGTAAGGGAAATTTAGACCACAGTATCGTGTCATCAGGGTCACTTAGCATGAAACACTTTATCTTCCTATTATATCAACAGCTATTCTGATAAACAGATTCTAACATTATTTACAAATGTTACAGAACTTTAGACAGGTCCATCTTGATAGAGCCAATCCCAGCAAACCTATGAGGTTGGCAAACTTTGTTTTTAGCTCTATGTGATATTCCAGAACCTTCCTAGTCCTTTTTGGTTTTTTTCATTTGCTCCTTGAGGCTCAGTGCTTTAGCTTTTTTTTTTTTTTTTTTTTTTTGACAGGCAGAGAGGATAGTGAGAGAGAGACACACAGAGGAAGGTCTTCCTTTGCCGTTGGTTCACCCTCCAATGGCCGCCACGGCCGGCGCACTGCGGCCGGCGCACCGCGCTGATCCAAAGCCAGGAGCCAGGTGCTTCTCCTGGTCTCCCATGCGGGTGCAGGACCCAAGCACATGGGCCATCCTCCACTGCACTCCCAGGCCACAGCAGAGAGCTGGCCTGGAAGGGGGGCAACCGGGACAGAATCTGGCACCCTGACTGGGACTAGAACCTGGTGTGCCGGCGCCGCTAGGCGGAGGATTAGCCTGTTGAGCCACAGCGCCAGCAATGCTTTAGCTTTCAATACTACTAAAGGGCAGGGACCAGTAAATTCACAAAGGTCGTGAGCTCATGGTCCATACTGCGCACTGTGCAAGATCCCTTCTTCTCATCAAAGCAGATCTTCCCAGCTCTATTCCATTACAGCTATGCCTGCTATGTAATTTCACTGCCAATATGGTAAAGGGTGAGCATCCCCAAATCTTCTCAGAAATGACTTCCTGATCTTCTGTCATTCCCCAGCACTAATTAGCAAGGAGGCATCCAACTGATAAAGAAATGCTATGATGATGGAAGATTGTTACAAAACGTATTGTATCACGAGTCCTCCCAAAGACTAGCAGTTAATTCAAATGGCTTCTCCCCCCGTACCTTTGAATAAATAGGAAATAGATGTATTATTGGAAAGACAAAAACATCTGATCTGCTTATGCTCAATGAGTGTTCTACATCAACATGAATCTAATGATCAAGTAGTGCAGAATAATGCGCCACAAGAGACACTGAGGCAACAAATGGACAGAGGGGAAGAGAGCAGTGGTGTGCAGTTTGTCACAGCAGTTGACGCTACTTGAGATGCCTACATGTCACACTGGAGTTCCTGGGTTTGAGTTCTGGCACTGATCCAGATTCCAGATCCGGCTAATAAACATCGGGGAAGGAATTGGTGCTGGACAAAGTCATTGGGTCTCTGAAATCCACGTGGGAGACCTGGATTGAGTTCCTCCTCTCAACCTTGGCCAGCCTCGCCTAGCATGGCCCTGGTTGTTGTGGGCATTTGAAGAGTCAATGGGAAACATCTCTTTCTCAGATTCTCTCTCTCTCTCTCTCTCTCTCCCCTTCTCTCTTCATCTCACCCTCCCTCTCCCCTCCCCCCGCTTCCAAATAATCAAAAAAATAAAGAATTTTTAAAGAGAGGTAAGAAAGCAGAGCATGAGAGCTGGGACATAGGTCTTTCTATCCATCCATCCCGCTCATCGGGTATGAAATACATAGTGAGCTACTTCACCTGTGGAATCTTGGGAGGAAATTAATATTTCTTATTCTTAGGGCACTCAGGGGGGCTGAGGTCACAGATGCCGAGCAAACCATGGAATGCGTCGCAGCGTCAGCTGCTCAAGAAATGGTAGCTATTATTGCTATTGCCTTTTGATCCTCATTAGTTACTCAACTTTCTTTCCAAACAAGTTGTTTAAAAACTTGTCTCCTACTTTCCTATTCAAAAGATGGAAATAAAAGTACTTGAATAGGAACAGTGTAAATGATAAATACCTATACTTCTTTGCTATTCAGAGCAAATATCAAATCACATTTAAACTGGCTTCTCGAAATCATTTCCACACTTTTTAGGTGCAGTCAGATGAAGTGGTAATTTTCTTAAAATATGGAGCACTTTGTTTCTGGGCAGAACATGTATTCAGGCTCATAAACATAAACATGCTTTATGTAGCATTTAAGCATGAACCATGCAACTCCAAAGTGCTACAAAAATAAAAACAAAATTATTCCAAGAACAAAGAGATACAGCTAAAGAAAAATGAGGAGGAAGTTTTTAAAAAGAAGTTTTCTATGATGCAAGAGAGGTGAAGAAAGATAAAAATCTGGCTTTGTGAAATGTTTTAGAAGACAGTAGCACATTGAAGAAATGGTTGAATACACAGCAAATGACTTTGATGGCTACTTCTTATTCTAACCTTGGTGTAGCAGCCCCTGCCCCGGGCCAGCAGCGAGCCTTCCTTCAGCAACGACAGCTGTGTAGTGATGCTGAGTGAGGATGCGTTGGTAAACCTGCAGCTCGGCTTGGCTGTAGGAAGGAGGCTGGTAGAGCACGGCCCTTCTGCCATGACTGCCAAAGTGTGTTTCAATAGCCTCTTGGATCTGAGAAAAGAAAGAAGGCACAAAAATTCAAGGTAAAGAAGAAGTAAGTTTTCCTTGCAGCACATCATTAATGCAAATCAAGGGCCATTCAGAAAATGATTCTTTATGTTTTTCTTAAGAAATGAAAGACAGATTCTCTCAAGGGCTGAGAAGGACAAAGACTATCTCATACGCAAGTACTGAAGGTGAACTGCATTGTTCTTGCTGTTCCAGAGAGATGAACATTTTAGGCTGTTAAATAGCTGCTTAAGGGAATACTGCTGCATAGAAAATGAAACTCGATTCTAGCTGGAAATATAAATTAACAGCAATGTCTTTCATCTGCATTGTGCTTTTATTGTGCATTTGTTCTAGCTGCATTATCTTTTAATTGCTCTTTTAGGTCAACACGGTGGAAGATACAGAGTCAGAAAGGGTGAGTTTTGTGTCAGAAGGACATGGTCAGAAAGGGAGGAGTTGTAAAAAAAATGGGGAAACTCTCTGGAGATCTCCAATGCTGCTGTTTCTCTCCATTAACACACAGCAAAATGGATGGCTCTTCCAGTGTGAGAAGATGACAGGCACTGAAGTAGGTTCTTCCTTCACTAGTTTATTGCTCCCCAAATAAATATTTCTCTTTATTACAATGGTACCTGGAATTCTATTAGCAGAAGAAATTTCTGAATTGACAAATAGAAAGAAGGCTGGAATTTACATTTACTATAACGCTTAATTGAAAATCCTCTTTTTAAAAAAAAAAAACTTTAGTTTTTTTAAGATTTAGTTATTTATCTGAAAGAGTGATACAGAGAGAGGGAGAGACATCTGCTACCATTTGGCCTTAATGGCTGAGGCTGGGCCAGGCCAAAACCAGGATTTGGGGACTTCATTTGGGTCTCCCACATGGGTGGCAGGGACACAAGCACTTGGGTCATCTTCCCCTGCTTTCCAAGACACATTAACAGAGAGGTGGATCAGAAGTGGCGCATCTGAAGTTCTAGCCCTCTGATATGGAGTTATGGAGTTGCAAGCAGAGGCTTAACCTGCTGCACCACAATGTAGGCCCCAAACTTGAGATTAAACCTTGAGAAAGTCAAGATTTTTTTGATTATTCCCGGAAGGAGTAATAAGGCAAAATGGGGAGAGGCTGAAGAAGACAAAGTAAGGGAGATGAGGCAGGAAGCGAAGCGGGATCTGGGAAACACAAAACTGGGAACCCACATTGCTTCTACTAGCAGCTCCAGAACAAACTCTCCCTTGTCCAGGTGTACAGCACAGCATGTACAATGTGTGGTCAGTGCTTCGATTTCTTCATTATTTCCCAATTCTACGTCTTCATCAAAGAACACGGGCCATTCAGACTCAGACCCTGTCTTTCTCCTCTGGCCACATCACATCGTCATCACTTCCAGCTCAGATGCCCAATCTGCCCCTTCTTCTATCCCTGTACCGTCCACCCGCATTCCAGTCCTCTCTGCACTTGTTCAGCTTTCAAACTGTGAATCACCCCCTCAATATTAAAACATTATCTCTTTTGGGAAGTTTTAATTGAAATGCATACTTCATGAGCATTGATTTATAAGAGGAAATTATGTCTTTCCTTCAAGTCAGCTCCCTAACAGCCAGGCCTACATCCCCGAGTGTATCCCCAATGTCTATCGCTATACATAGCCAGACTTCATAAATGAAGGCATTTAGTGAATTAATGAACTTTAAAGTACTATCAAAATCTCTGAAGATATATGGAGAGAAAAGAGAAAAAAGAAATTTAGCATCTTCCACATTGGTGCAGGGGCCCAAAAATCTGGGCCATCTTCCACTGCTTTCACAGGCCATAGCAGAGAACTGGATTGGAAATGGAGCAGCCAAGACTCGAACCAGCATCCCTGCAGGTGGCAGCCTCACCTGCTATGCCACAGCGCCGGCCCCGTATTTTTAAATAATAATATCTCATAAAGAGCAATGAGTCAGGAAAATTGTTTTTGAGTTTGAGCTCAGTCTGGCACCTGCTAACACTGGTGCTTACTGCATGTGTAATGATTGTTACAAGAAGTTATGGCACACCAGCTAAGCACACCTTTTGTACAAGGTACTTGGGAAGGCATAATTGATTAGAAAATTGCTCTTGTTAAAGGATATTACACTTCATTGATGAGAAAACTGTTTAAATCCAGGAAACAACCTCCAAGTTTGGGATACAATTTCTGAGCAAATGCTGTAGTTGTTTGCAATGCTAAGCTTATAAGAGGTGTTTGACACCAAATACAGGTTGTGTCTTAGACACAGAGGTTTGAGAGACCCGAGTAGCCCATGCAAGGCCAAAGTAAACAAACAGGCGTCTAGGTGAAAGGGAAAACAGATGTTTCCAAATATATCAGTGTCACGCAAGCAAAACACACAGTATCCAGAATTCTCTTCTCATGTTATTTTCTTTCATAATCACAGGATGTTCCACTCTCTTCCAGCTGGCTTAGGCATAGCAGGGCTTTGCATCAGAAGGGTATATTTGAAATCTTTAAGATATTTTTATTTTGAAAGATAAAATCCTTCCTTGTCCCCCAACCAAGATCAGCTTAAGCAAGAGCAATGTAACTTTTACTAGTATAACTTAGATAGAACATATTCTGAATACACTATAATTTCTGGCCATGTTTTGTAAAAACCTTTATAAAATAGGCTGAAATTTAACTCACATCTCAGACTACATGGAATAAATAGGAAATGAGCTTGTTAATAAAATTACGTTGTATTATCCTGTAACACAAACTGCTCCGTCCTTGTAATATTTATAACACACTGTATCAGCAGAATGGCTCAATACCAAAGGGCAAGAACAGTTTTAGCCAGTCCAATAACAGGTGCACACCTTGCATAAGCGAAATGAAAACTGCATGAACAATTATGTCAACTGCACCAGCAAATGCATGCAGGATTACTAAATGCCAATAACAGTGCTTTTAGAAAGATTTCCTGACTGCTCCTACAATTTTGAAGATATATTTTTGGTGTAAGAATGTCTTTAACCTAGTCACTACTACAACTTGAGACCTTCAACCCTGCTGATCAGAATTTAGAAGAAAAGAATAAGAGTTCCTGTAATCATTATGAACTCTTAAGTCACTTGTCTCACTCCCTTCTTTAGAGAGACTTGCAAAATATTTCCTGAGAAATCATTTTGCTAGACTATATGAAAGTTGTTTTATTTTATTTTAAACTGACACATTAAAAATTGTACATTTTACAGAGTAAAATGTGATGTTTATATACACTGTGCAATGTGCAATCTGGATAAACACGTCTATCCTTCAAACATTTGGTTTTTATGATGAAAACATGCAATATCATTTCTTCTAGTTTTCACTTTTCAGAGAAATGTAAAGTACATTATCATTATCTATAGCCCCCCACTATGCAGTAAAACACCAAAACTTACTCCTCCCTGACTATGACTTAGTGCCCATTTATCAGCCTTTCCCCATTCCTCCCTCCCCATTACACTCCACAACCTCAAGTAACCACCATGATGCCTGTACTTTCTATGAGATTGAGACTTTACATATGAGTGGGATCATGTAGTACTTGTCTTTCTGAGCTTGGCGTCTTTCACTTCCAGTTCCAATATGTTATGAACAAGATTCCATCCTTTCTTATGGATGAAGAGTATTCTGTAGTATAAACATACCACATTTTCTTTATCATTCAGCAAGTGATAACCACTTAGATTGTTTCCAGTCTTTGGCTATTATGAATAGTGTTGCAATAAACACAGGAGTACAGACATCTCTTTGACAAACTGATTTAATTTCCCTTGGACATATACTGTTCACTACCCTAATAGAGGGATTGCTGGATCATAAGGTAGTTCTATTTTTAATTATTTGATAATCTTCCATATTGCTTTCTACCATGACTGTATTAATTTATATTCCCACCAATAGTTTGCAAGCATTCCATTTTCTGTACATCCTCTCCACCATTTGTTATCTTTTCTCTTTCTGATAATAGCCAATGTATCTGGATATACATTGATATCTCATTGTGATTTTGATTTGCACTGCTCTGATGATTAGTGATGTTGAACATCATTTCACACATCCATCGATCATTTGTATGCATTCCTTTGAGAAACATCTGTTTTTCTTGTCCACTTTTAATAGGATTCTATTTTTTTTTGCTATTGAGTTGTTTAATTCCTTAAATGAAAGTTACTTTTATAACTGAACACATTATTTTTATTTCAAAGCATTCAAAAACAGATGTTTTTGTACCACCTAAGACAAAACAAAGGATAGACTGTTGAAATAAACTACTACAAGTGTTCAATACAGCAATGTAGACCAAAATAAGAGAAGGATGAGGAATCAAACACCTGGATTTGATTATTGGTTCCCACTTTCTTGCTTCATCCACTGGAGTAAGTTACACAATCCATCCACATCAGAGTTTGTTCATATGACAGTTGAAATAGCAAATTCTCCCTCATCAGTGCAAAATAAAAATTAAGTCAGTTTCTGATATGAAAGTATCCAGCATAGAGTCCCTCCACTAAGTTAGGTGAAATATGAATAAAGCTAATAATAATATTATATTGTAATTCTACTTTTATATTAGGAATTCCACAAGCTTTTCGATTAATATCGTTTGGTGTTTGCCATAAAAAGAAATAAATTATATGCTTCCTCAATTAGGGGTCATCATCTTATAATGCACAATTTATATGTCTATTATGTTTATTATTTGTCTTCCCACACCAGAATGCAACCTAAGTAAAAGCACATATTTTTGTCTGTTTTCACTTTCCTTGGCTAAGGATTGCATTTGGTATATAAGAGGCAAACACTAAATATTTTTAGAATGGATGAACATAAGTATCTTTTCCTTTAATATATAAGTCTTTGTTATAAATACTACTATGGAAGATTGGGAATGAATTGTGGTTACATTTTGATTAGGGAATTTATTTCAGGGGTGAGCATTTGGCCTAGCAGTTACATAACAGAGTGCCTGGGTTTGACTCCCAGTTCTGTCACCTGATTTCAGCCTCCTACTAATGCAAATCCTGAAAGGTATCAGTGATAACACAGGTGTTTGAGTTCTTGTCACCCATGTGGGAGACTTGTATTGAGTTTCTAGTTCTGGCTTGGCTTGGCCCAGTCCTGACTTTGATTTGAAGAGTGAATCAGTGGATGAGAATGCCTCTCCCCCCCCTCAATAAATAAATAATTTTCAAAATAAATTCATTTCAATAGTATTGCAAATAGTAGTAAGAATGACAAAATAAAGTTAAATATTTGAGCAAAATAATGAATTTACAGTAAAAAATTGAATAAAGAGCTATATTATAAAAGTACTACATTTTTGATACTCTGTTAGAAAGTCTTTGCCAAGACTTACCATGAAACCAAGAAATACAGCAGGGATGAAAAATAAAACTCGGTTTTTTCCACATGACAGAAAGATTTTTCCTAGATTTATTAAAGCAGCTGTGTATTTATGACAACTTTTGATGCTCAAATACAAATCATAGAGTAGACTTTTGGAGGTGTGTCATATATGACTAAAAGTTAAATTGCCTTCCTGGTCCAGATTTTTGACACTTTAGAAATATTACTGAGTCTATCATAGTGAATTATGCTTTAATTTTCCCAGTGTAAGGATAAAATACAGGTCTTTTTCCCCATTGTGAAATGTACACTTATTTTGGAAAATGTTAAAAAGAAAATGGAAGGTATTTCCTAGGATGAATACCATACACATTTCCTACTTAAAAACTATCTCATAATAGCAGCACAATTTAGGGACTCCAGGTTCCTGAATATGCAAGGAGAGGCCCATAAGAATGTCACTACTTGAATAAGCTTTAGTGAATCCTGGACTGCGTCCTGCAGCTGACTGAACTAAATCTCAATCCCATAACAAAATGGCCACACAGTTCTGAAAATTACCCCACGTCACTGGGTACTTTCCAACTATATTCCCAATCTGTACCTTTGGGCTACTCAAACTCTTAACCTCCAAGGACAGGGAAGTTGGCTCACCTGTGGCTCTATGTCAGTTCTGAAGAAATAATAGAAAAATAAAAGCAATAAACTTTCTATATCAAAAGTGTATCTCATGGAGTAGGCATTGTGGCACAGTCAGTTTAGCTCCTGTTTGGGACACCTGTGTCCCACACTGGAGTGCCTGGCTCAAGTCTCTGTTAGTCCATGCTTCTGATCCAGCTTCCTTCTAATGTGTCTGGGAGACAGTGGATGATGGCCTAAGTACTTGAGTTTCTACCACCCACTTTGAAGACCTGAAGTTCCTGGATCCTGGCTTCAGCCTGGTCCACCGTTGGCTATTGCAGGCATTTGGGAAGCGAATTAGCAGATGGAAGTTTTCTTCTCCCTCTGACTCTCCCTCCTTCTGTGTCACTCTGCCTTTCAAACAAATAAACACATCTTTTAAAGAAAATCCCAATAGAGCTTTGATGAAATAGCATTTACTTAGACAGCCATTGCCAAAACTCACCATCATTTACCTTCTGCCTATTTATTACATAGGCACTCTTCACAATGTGTAATTACACATTATTTGTTTAACGTCTGCCTAAACTACTGCTCTGTTCCACAGGATCCTGGACTTGTCTGCTTTGATCATGGTTGAATAAGCCATTTGTGGCTGGATTCTAAACAAGAAAGAATGGATAAATGAGTGAGTGAATTAATGGATGCATGAATGCCAAGTATTCTTTCATTATTTGTAAACACATGACTTTGGAGAGTGCAAGAGTGAAGAAAGATGGCTAAGGTCTAGCCCTCAAAAAGTTAACTGTTAAGCAAGAGTAAAAGTAAACCATTAATGAAATCATGCAACGTAGTTTCCCATGGATATAAGAGTTCTGGTCTGTTAAATAATGACTTATCTCTATTGTGAATTTTGTGTATGAAATAGAATGACAGAATAAGGGTAATTCTTCAAGGCAGAGAGGAGATTGAAAGAAAAATTAAATCAGGAGGCCCTTGAAGGTCAGCACCATGGGTAATTATATTGTGAGTGGCAAATACGGTCAGGTGGGCAACAAGAAATAACTGGCAATAAAGATACAAATGGAAGAATGCAACATTACTCAGTATCTTGTTAAGTAGTCCATAGAAAATATAAGCCTAGTTTTCCTCATCTGCCTCCTCCCCGCTATGGTTTTTAGTAAAAGGAATCAAAGTTCATCAAAGTTGGACCTATCTCTAATGACCAGTGTAAAGTTATCAACTTTTAACGTCTTGACTTCTCAGCAGGTTTAGATAAAGGAAGGATGTTTTTCTTGCTTTGTAGATAGAGTTCTGGAAGGCAAGGCCTGAATCACAAGATTTCCTAAGAACTATAAGCCACCCAACCCAGAATGCAGAGGAAAAAAAAAAGAAGAAGAAGAAGAAAAGAATAGTAGTAGTGAGTAGTCAGGCCATAAGAAGGAAGTGCCAAACCTGCCCCAAGAAGGTCTGATCACACAGGGAGAAGCCAGGGAAGAGAGAGCCTGTGAGGGTATGAGCTGTACGTTCTGTGTTGGGAGCCCACTTCGGTTGAGAACAAGCAAGGAGAAACAGCAACGGGACAGTCAAGACACAGTGTGTGCGACTGAGGGAAGTAAGGACAGAGGATGACGATGTCCCAGAGGCCTAAAGAGGAGAAAGGAGAAGGGATTTGCTGTGGAGACCTTACACAATCAGGAGTATACCATATGGACAGGTATGAGAAGAAGAAAAGAGAACATAAGCGTGGAAAACAGAAGGGAACAGAAGACACTGACTTGACTATCAGAGCTTGAAAATATTTAATGATGGGGGCCGGTGCCATGGCTCACTTGGTTAATCCTCTGCTTGTGGCACCGGCATCCCATATGGGCACCGGGTTCTAGTCCTGGTTGCTCCTCTTCCAGTCCAGCTCTCTGCTGTGGCCCAGGAGGGCAGTGGAGGATGGCCCAAGTGCTTGGGCTCCTGCACCCGCATGGGAGATCAGGAAGAAGCACCTGGCTCCTGGCTTCGGATCGGCACAGTGCAGACTGTAGTGGCCATTTGGGGAGTGAACCAACAGAAGGAAGACCTTTCTCTCTGTTTCTCTCTCTCTGTCTATATCTCTACCTGTCAAATGAAAAAAAGAAAATATGTAATGATGAATGGAGTCAAGTTGCCTGATCCCACAGGGAATCAGAAATCCTGATGCACTGGGGATATGGCACGATTTTGGCTTATCCCCTCATATCCATGAAACATTAAGCATATAATCTAAGGCAAATGCTGAGTTTTCCCAAGTCACTACAACGTTGAGGGACCCTCTTGTCACATGATGCCTTTCTGAAAGCAGAGCCCAATATAGAGCCTGTGTGACCGAAAACAAAACAGAGGAGGTGAGAACAGAACATTTCAAGACAGCATCTAAGCTGTCTTAATTCTGTAGTGAATTAACAGAGCTGCAGTTCTGTGCACCCCTCACCTCTTCTCAGGCCAGCCACACACACACAGCCTGACTCATGGAGGTTGGCATACATTGACAAGACAACCAAGAACACAAGGAAGGCGATTCTCTCCTCGAGGACATATCCTGGGTCTCCAGCCTCTTGCCCACCGTGGCTTGCATAGTTGTTGGCTGCCCATCTCTGCTCCCACTGAAATGATCATCCACTTCAACCAATGGGAAGGATCATATTGTAGTTCCCTTCTCTGATTCCCCAATTCCTCCTTTTTTGCTAGTTGTTTTAAAAGTCATGTTTAGCCTCCTCTGGAGACTTTCCTCCAGCTAATTCAAGACTCCTTTCCTTGAGAGGCCACCCACCGTGCACAGCTGTGGGTCATCAGTTTACTATTTACTGGAACTTTACAGACATGACAAAGACCCAACTGAGATTGTAAAAACACAGGAATAGCTGGGATATGGTGGTTTTGATGGCTTCCTTCAAGATAGCTTTAAAAAAAATAAGATAAACATGAAAAGAAAAGATCAAGACTGTCCTTTGCTTTTACTTTTGGCACATCTGAAGTTGCTCCCTACTTTCAAGCATATAAAAACTACTCCCAAGAGTCCCTCTCCCCTCTGCTCTGTCCCCTGACTTCCTCTATAGACCCTCATCCCTTCCCCCTCTGTTTCAGACCCATAGAGCTTAACAAGAAGAGTCTATTTTCTTTCCATCCTGAAGCCCTGATCACTGTTGCTGATTTCAGAGTAAATGCCTCCAGCTGACTCTTTGAGAATCCTTATTGCCCTCACAGTCTTATCACAGTGGCAGCAGTAAAGGACATCCGTGATGAAGAAAATACAGAATTGACAATCCACAATCATGAAATAACAAGTAGAGGACAAGGAGAGACCTTGTTCTTTTGAAACATGTTAAAATAATAGCAAGTCTCTGTCTCCTGATGCCTAAACAATGAGTTAATTCAGCAATTCAGCCTTAAAATAGTAAGTCCATACAAAGGCAATATAACAGAGAGGAAAGAGAACTGGGGCCATCACAACAATATCAATACCTAAGTAGCGTACAGTCTACCAAACACTTTCTTAGATGCCCGAGACTTTGAATCAGAGTTCAAGGCTTTTTCAGCCACACCCCCAGGGCATTCTGAATCCTGTCTCCCACCCCTCACTCATTATTCACTTGTACTACTTAGGTTTCACTTGAACTTCACTTTTGTCATCTGCAAACAACCACCAGCACTGTATGGATCAGACAAGACTTGGCTCTCTGAAGTCTTATTACATCAGCAGTAATGGACTAAGGGTGGAGACTTGATCTAGCTATAGCACCTTCGAAGTGGGCCTGGTGGGAGGTCTTCAGGTCCTCAGGGGCTTGCTCTCAGAAGGTAGCTCTTCAAAGATGGTTGATGACATAGGCGGAGCCTGCTCACAGAGTCTGTCTCTGCCTCCTACCTTGCCTACTTGCCTGTCCTAACACCAAGTCGTATAGGCATTTAGGGAGTAAGTGAGCAGATGGGAGCACTCTCTCTCTCTCTCTCTGCCTCTTAAATAAAAAAGACAATGATGTCATACATACAATAACCATAATTATTAGATTTAAAAGCCAGACAAGAAAATAGGTAATGTGTTAATTGCATAACTAAATACGATTCAATTTTATTTTTAATTTTCTATAAACTCACATATATATATATATAAAACATTGTATCAGACATTGTATTCTTTGTTTACATCTTACAAAATATCGTTAATATTGTCTGGACTTTACCTATTCAATCCCTGAATTCCCTACTTTTATTTTTTATTTTAATCCTCATTCCCTTCCCTCCACTCCCCAAACCACAAAGCTTGATGCTCATCCTCCCAGGGTCCATCCTGCCCAGCTTATGACCTCAAACGCCCTCTGAGCTCGGCTGTCCTCTCTGCACTTCCCTTCTACACACACAGACCCCAGGGTTTTGCAATGGATCATCACTAAAGAACTCGTGGCAGCCAGCCCACAATCTCTGGCACCAGAGCAAACGTGTTCTCCTCTGGTCAGAGCTCAGCCTAATGAAACACCTGCCGGATGTAAGGGTAGAATTCAGGCACTGAGCTGAGGATTAAGAGATACTCCATCCACTGCCTATCCCATCATAACACTGATATCCTCCCTGAGAGAGCAGGATAGAATCCTAAACCACTTCAAGCGTTTAATCTTTTCAATCCCATAGATGTAGCATCTCTGACTCCTGGCTTCTCCCCTCAGCACTCACACCCATGCAGCAATCAATTTATCTGGGTTCTCCCCAGAAATCCAGGACCCCCAAGAACTACACAGATGTTTGAAGACAAGTATCCAACAGACTCTATGCATCTCCAGGACAGTTGAGGTCGGCTTTAGTTCTTGCTGAATGAAGGGTTGAAAGGATAGAGAAACTCTGCTTATACTACCCATGCAGGAACCAAAGCATTAAGAAAAATAGGGGACAGGCTTAAATAGTCAGGCATCATCTTCCACATGAAAGAAGACCAAGGTTTTTGTTTGTTTGTTTTGTTTTGTTTTGTTTTTTGACAGGTAGAGTTATAGACAGTGAGAGAGAGAGACAGAGAGAAAGGTCTTCCATCCATTGGTTCACCCCAAAAATGGCCGCTACGGCCGGCGCTGCGCCAATCCGAAGCCAGGAGCCAGGTGCTTCTTCCTGGTCTACCATGCCGGTGCAGGGGCTCAAGCATTTGGGCCATCCTCCACTGCCTTCCCAGGACACAGCAGAGAGCTGGACTGGAAGAGGAGCAACCAGGACTAGAACCAGAGCCCATATGGGATGCCAGTGCCACAGGGGGAGGATTAACCAAGTGAGCCACGACACCAGCCCCCCAAGGTTTCTTCATACACATTTTTTTTTTTTGACAGGCAGAGTGGACAGTGAGAGAGAGAGACAGAGAGAAAGGTCTTCCTTTTGCCGTTGGTTCACCCTCCAATGGCCGCCGCGGTAGGCGCGCTGCGGCCAGCGCACCGCGCTGATCCGATGGCAGGAGCCAGGTGCTTCTCCTGGTCTCCCATGGGGTGCAGGGCCCAAGGACTTGGGCCATCCTCCACTGCACTCCCTGGCCACATCTTCATACACATTTATGCCTTAACATGCATTCTGTTTTCTTGTTTGCTCTGTGCATCCAGATGGCTTTTTACTCTCCACAGCCTCCTCATATTATTCAGTCAGATTGGTGGCCACAACTAACTAATAAAAGGGCAATTCAAAGAGCTTATCGAAAATTATAATTATAAATTTAAACATTTCAAAATCAATGTTTCCATTTTTTATAATATGCATTATCCATGAACTTTTTGACAATCTCTGATATAAAACATGGACTATTCTTGGTCACCATCTTGGAGAACACTTTTCCTAGCCTTACTGAGCCTAGGAACACTTTTCCATGCTTCCTCACGTTGCCAGATGCTGCACTACCACAAAAACACATCATAGCAACCTCACGTATTCCTTTCAAAATCAGTCATCGACCTCCCCGATTATATACTGATTCTAGAACACTTACATATCAGACAGCCAACTTCTTGCTTCCAAAAACAAAACTTGGCAGGCAATGGTAATATCTAAAAATACCAGAGCCTAAGTACTATTTCTCAGAGAAAGGAATAAGACATTATCTAATACTGATACCAAGTTGTCAAGTCCCTTAACTCCCTAGCCCTTCCTTAATGGGACAGACTGTTTTACAATAGAGTTTGACTTCCTTCCATCGCTGGCTAGAAAAGCAAGATCCCTTTCTAGAAGCCCAGTTTATTCTTCAAAGGTTCAGGAGAAACCATCCTTTTTGGTTTTGACAGATGGCTGTAATTCTCCCAGGAAAGCAGAAGGTGAGGTCACCTTTTAAATGGAGGAAGACCTGGGTGGCCAGGTTGTGTGGGGTGACCAGAATTTCACAATCCAATGGAAAGCTCAAAAGAATTCAAGGACTGTTGACCACTACTATTGGAGATACACAATGAACTTGCTTTAGATCCTGTTTATGCATTCATTTCACATCTATATGACAGGGACTGTATAAATTTGATATCTGCCCTGACTCAAATGTTTTTTGTTTTGCTTTGTTTTTAAACTTCACAAGAGTATGGGTACATGATTTAAAATGCTTGGTGACATTGTTTAGAGTTTTGCTAAGAACTGTGCTTAGGATCACATGCAGATCACTGGATAATGAGTCACATTCCCATTTATATCACAGAAAAAAGAGCTTCCTTTGAAGACATCATTATTTTATATTTTATATTTTAAACTCTTTTTAGATTCCAAAGATAAGTGACATGGCTTCATATTTGTCTTTCTGTGTTTGTTTTATTTCATTTAACATAGTGTCCCCTCCCCCAAGTTTCATCCATGTTGTTGCAAATGGCAGGAGTTCATTCTTTTTTTGGCTGTACATATTCCATTGTGTTTGTTTAAAAGCTTAATGGAAAAACAGAATTAAAAGATAGAAATTGGGGCCAGCATTCTGGCATAATGGGTTAAGTCACTGCCTATATGAGAGCTGGTTCCAGTCCCAGCTGCTTTACTTCCAACCCAGCTCCCTGCTAATGCACTTCAGAAAGCAGCAGAAGATGGCCCAAGTGCTTGGGCCCCTGCATCCATGTGGAAAAACCAGATGAAGTTCCTGGCTCCTGGTTTCAGCCTGGCCCAGCCCCAGCTGTTGCAGCCATTTGAATAGAGAAACCAGCAGATGGACTCTCTCTCTCTCTCTCTCTCTCTCTCTCTCTCTCTCCCTGTAACTCCACCTTTCAAATAAATAAACTAAATCTTTTTTAAAAAGATAAAAATTATAAATGTTATTTTTAACATAAGATCCATTAAGCTTGTAACACTTTGTAAGTAATGATGGCAACCATTTATGCCATCCCTAAAGAACTGAAGGACCAGTGTTGTAGTACAGTGGGTTAAACCACTGCTCTTGACACTGTTATTCCACATCAGAGTGCTGGTTCATGTCCCGATTGCTCCACTCCCAATCCAGCTCTCTGTTAATGTGCCTGGGATAGCAGCATAGGATGGCCCAAATATTTGAATCCCTTCCACTCTTGTGGGAGATCTGGATGGAGTTCCAGGCTCCTGGCTTCAGCCTGACCCAACCCTGGCTAATGCAACCATTTGAAAAAGTGAAATATCAGATGGGGCTAGCGCAGTGGCACAGCGGGTTAACGCCCTGGCCTGAAGCACCAGCATCCCATATGGGTGCTGGTTCAAGACCCGACTTCTCCACTTCTGATCCAGCTCTTTGCTATGATCTGGGAAAGCAGCAGAAGATGGCCCAAGTCCTTGGGCCCTTGCACCCGCGTGGGAGACCCCAAGAAAGCTCCTGGCTCCTGGCTTCGGATCGGTGCAGCTCCGGTCATAGCAGCCAATTGGGGAGTGAACCAGTGGATGGAAGACTTCTCTCTCTCTCTCTGCCTCTCCTCTCTCTGTGCGTAACTCTGACTTTCAAATAAATAAATAAATCTTTGAAAAAGAAAGAAAGTGAAACAACAGAAAGAAGATCCCTCCTTCTCTCTCTTTCTCTCTCTCCCTCCCTCTATGTGTATGTGTGTGTGTGTGTGTGTGTCTGCCTGTCTGTCTTTTGAAAAATCTTTTTTTAAAAAGAACTTAGGATTCTGGGAATTTAATAAAATCATTTTGTATTATTATTAAGAAAAAGTGCCCTTGAAAGACTTTGGTTTTAACAGCAGGAAACAAAAAGAAACCAGAAAGAGCCAAATTAGGACTGTAAACTGTATGCCTTATAGCTTATAGTCTTGCTAAATCGACAGGAACCTTGTCATGGTGGAAAATGACTCTTTATTAAAGCTTTCCTGGTGTTTTTTTCTAAAGCTTTAGCAAACTTTCTCAAAACACTCTTCCAATAAGCATGTTACCTTTCTTTGGCCTTCCAGAAACTCAACAAGCAAAATGCCTTGAGAATACCCCCCAAGAAACTGCTGCCATGATCCTCACTTGCTTTGGCACACTGGGTTCTAGTCCCGGTTGGGGCGCCGGATTCTATCCTGGTTGCCCCTCTTCCAGGCCAGCTCTCTGCTGTGGCCCGGGAGTGCAGTGGAGGATGGCCCAAGTGCTTGGGCCCTGCACCCCATGGGAGACCAGGAGGAAGCACCTGGCTCCTGGCTTCGGATCAGCGTGGTACGCCAGCTGCAGCGCGCCGGCCACAGCGGCCATTGGAGGTGAACCAACACCAAAGGAAGACCTTTCTCTCTGTCTCTCTCTCTCTCTCTCACTGTCCACTCTGCCTGTCAAAAACAAAAAATCATAATCTTTAGTACTCTTCAATAAAGGCATGAACAAGATTAGTTTTTCCTTGGAAATTAATATGGATGGTCTGCTAAAGCGGGATTCATCCTCAAAATCATCCTGCCCCTTCTTAAAACGAGTTACCCATTTGTAAACTGATTTCTGAGAGACACTGATGCAATAAACTTTTCGCAATTCATCATTGATTTCAACATTCTTCCACCCAAGCTTCACCATAAATTTCACGTTTGCTCTTGGTTCAGTTTCAGCAGAATTCATGTTATTTTTACAGGAACTCTTTTTAAACCATGGTCTTATTCTTAGTAGTGCCTCAAACTAGATCCTGTTAACAGGTTATGACAAACTTACCTTGGTACAAAACAATTGTTAAATCCACGAATAGTTTTTCCATCATGTGAACTTTCCACAAACTTTTGGAAGACCTCTCATTTATAACAAATTTTCTTGACCCATTCAGCCACTGGTGAATACCTAGGTTGTGTGCATCTTGAAAATGTAGAATGGATACTATGTACTTTCAACAAAAATGATAACTATGGATATAAATAATTTGTTAATTAGCTAGATTTAATCATTCTACAAGGAAGATGTACTTTAATATACAATGAAAACATACAATGTTGTTTGTCTAAAAAAGGATAAATCTAGCTTCTTGAGGTTCATGTGTTTAAAATGATATATTTCTACAAATACAATTTATCTTTTCTCTAGCAAAGCAAATTTGGTTAAAGTAGACACAGTATTACTTTAAGTATACCTTTTTTTTAAAAAAAATAATAGTAAGCATACTTCCTTTTCCTCCACCCTCATCTCCATGCTCACAGAAAAACTAGATTTGTACCTCGAATTTAACTGCTTTTAAAAAGCTTATGTAGCTCAAAAATACTCGAATAAATAGGTGTAGTTTGTGTGGTGGGAAGTTACAGATATAATGTCACTCAGAAGAAAAAAAAAAAGATAGTTCTTAAAGATAATAATAAAGGGAGAAATGAGAGGAAACTCATTTGAAATCACTGCCCTCTGGTTGTGTCCAGTAAGGGGAGGTTTCTGCTCAATAAGAAATCCAACTTTCCGGCTGATGCTTTGCTAAGGTCAGGTAGTTCCTACACTGTTACAGAAAAGTTAATTTCCTGTTCCATTTTTTCATGAAGCATTTGTGCACTTTGGCTGAATTAATGCTAGATTTTCCACTAGGGAAGGACCAGGCTTAGGGCTGAAGCTATTGGAATGCTATTATACTTTTATTTCTTGTTAAAGAAACACTGAAGCATACTGAAGCAACAAGAGGGAACTCAATTGTGACAGCACAATTTTGGACTCCTACTGGCATTTTGAAACATAATTTTGTAACTTGACACCTATATAGCATACCATACAATAACTTTTTAATGGAAATAAAGAGAATTTCTGTATTCACATTTATGTTGCATATATATGTATTCTTTTCCCAGAAAGACACCAAACGTGATGAGAATATTTTTACAATATTGTCCTTTGAGATATGATAACATTTATTCCCCTGCCCTTTATAAACTCAATGGTTTTGAAAGTACTCTCAACTGCAGTGTCTAATGTGATCCATGGCAGCTCCATGACAGGCATTTCCATTGCTAGGTTATACACCAGGAAAACCAAACCCAAGGAAATCATTTGTCCATTGTCACACAACTGTTCATCATTGACTCTCCATTTCAATCCCTGATAACTTCTCGTTCTCCTGGAGAGAGTGAACAGGTCACAGTGAGGTCTGGTTCAACATGTGAACTTCTAATAGGTTGTTCTGGTGGGTTTATACATGTGCACCAGCACCCCAAACAACTCATTTTGTCAAAATAAGAAACACCAGGACACTGGGCCAACATTACTATTTAAGTAAGTTCAGTTTTCTTATTGCAGATTATTCACTATAAGACGTTTTCCTTCATCTAAGTTTCTCATCTTGAGTTGGCTACTTTATACCATATCCCTCTTTCAAGCATACTCTAAATATAATCAGAGCAGCAGATACCAATTCCAATTTCCCAATATAGGCTGTGTGATATAAGCATTTGGCTATGAAAATAGAAAAATTCATAAATAATTTACAAGTATGTCAAACACCATGTTTTTATAAATCACGGAAAGATTTGTTGCATTCTCACTATTTGTGGTCAAACACACTTTCTCAAGCATAGGAGGAAGGAAGCCATATGCACAACCATGCAAAGTCAGTGGAATATGCGTACATTTGACTGTATCTTTAGGCCTCACAGTGGAACAGTGACACATGTTAGCACAACACAAGCAGTTTTATAAGTTTGCCTGAACAAAGTTCAAGGAAAAGAATCACCCAGGTTGAGAACCAAAATTATAGAATATGGGGCCAGCGCTATGGCATACTGGGTAAAGCCATCACCTGCAGCACCTGTATCCCGTATGGGTGCCAGTTCAAGTCCCAGCTGTCCCACTTCCCATCTTGACTTCTTAAAATGGCCTGGGAAAGTAGCGAAGGATGGCCCAAGTCCTTGGGCCCTTGCACGCACATGGGAGACCTGGAAGATGCTCCCGGCTCCTGGCTTTGAACCAGTCCAGTCCTGGCCATTGCAGCCAATTGGGGAATGAACCAATGGATAGAAGATCTCTCTCTGTGTGTCTCTCTCCCCCTTTCTCTGTTTAGCTCTGCCTTCCAAATAAATAAATACTTTTTTAAAAATACTTATTTATACATGCATGTGTGTTTGTATGTATACATATATATGTATATACACATTCTTGAAACATCTGTAATATACTCTGTATTAAATGCTTTTTTGAGGTCAAAGTTTAAACTCAGATAATTCTTAGGGATGAAAAAACATAGTATCATCTATTGAATGCCATCTCCAGCCAACCACCATATTTGATGTTTTCAGTCACATAATGATATCCTGTTCTCACAAGTAGGACTTGATTGATTCTGCCTTTTGAATGAGAAGAAATAGTTTAAAACCTCAAGTAAAATGTTCCTTGGTCCTATACCTAGAAAATGATTCAGCTGCAATTTGCACCAATTAGTTCTGTGACATAGCCATAATCTGTTGCACTTATGCAGTAAGCCTAACAGGGTTCAGATTTAAAAAAAAAAAAAAAAGCTTTGCAGAAGATATGTGGTTCTATTCTCAACAACAATATACAGAGTTACAGAGATTCCCCATTACCAAGTCACTCTGACTGGGCTGTACCAAGAGTGAATTGGTGGGATTTCAATTGAAAGCCCCCAGATAAGGGTTAGATACCAAAGGTTGTTATATTTTAGGGCACATGATCAAGCCTATCTTGCACTTTCAAATTCATAATTATCCTGGTTCATCCACTATTTTGCATCATTAGTACCCCTAGCTTCTATTAGTGAATTTAATGTAAAGTTTAAGTTTTTTGATTAAGATCTTCATTTATACTGGGCCAGCACTGTGATATAGGGGTTAAACCACTGCCTGTGACACCAGCATCCCATGTGAGTAAGAATTAGAGTTTTGGCTGCTCCAGTTCCAATCAAGCTCCCTGCTAATGTGCCTGGGGAAGCAACAGAGGGTGACCCAATTGCTTAGGTTCCTGTACCCAAGTGGGAGACCCAGAAGAAGCTCCTCGTTCCAGGCTTTGACCTGGCCCAGGCCCAGCTTTGCAGCCATTTAGGGATGGAAGATTCTCTCTCTCCCTCTCTCTCCTCTCTCTCTTTGTAACTCTTGCCTTTCAAACAAATAAATAAATCTTTATATTAAAAAAGTCCCTCATATATAGCATATTTAATTTTTGTTATATATTCATCTTAGATTTATATTTTGAACAGATATCCAAAAAGTACAAAAGTTGGCAAAGTACTGTTTACCTTGTAAAATGTCAACTTTTTTTACAGTTGCTGTCAGAGAACATAAATCTTATTTTAGAAAGTGAGCTCATCCTTTCAGTGAGAATGACTTCCTAGGAAAACTATCCAAAGGAAGCCAACGAGAAAAGTAAAACCCAAAACATTCCTTTCACTCCAAAAAGGCCACAGAATCCAATTTCTGATAGCAAAAAGCACTTTTTATATGTCAGTGTATCCAATGGTTTGCACTTCAGTTTACCTCATATGAGTTTTCAATTACATTAGCATAAATAACAGGCATTTACCCTCGTGGTTAAGACACATCCCACAGAGGTGTGCCTGGGTTCCATTCCCAGCTCTGGCTGCTGACTCCAGTTTCCTAAAATACAGACCCAGGGGAGAAGCAGCAGTTATGGATCAAGTGATTAGGTTGCTACTACCCACATAGGAGACCTGAATTGAATTCCCAGCATCAGGTTTTGGAGAGTGAACCAGTGGATGGGCGCTCTGTCACTCTGTTTTGCTCTCGCTCTCTCTCTCTCTCTCTCTTTCTCTCTCTCTCTTTCTCTCAGTCCTTGCCTCACAAATACATTTTTAATTTTTAAAGAGCAGGAAAAAAACCAGAATTCTTCAGAGAAAGAAAGAAGCAGAAGCTACTAACAGTATATGATAACACAAGAAGGAATGCTACCTAAAATATTATTAGCACTTTGACACATGGGAAATTTAACATATTTTGTTCAAATGTGAGTTTCAGCAAGAATTCATTAAAATTTTTCTAATGTAAACAAGTTGGAAATTGTTTCAAATTCTCTCAGAATTACCATGTTTTTACTCATACACATATCCCATTATAAAAAGTTAACATAGATCTAATCAGCTATCAGAGAAATCCACAGGCAGTAAGTGCTCATCTGGCAGCTCCACTAAGCGTATGGAAGTTGCAAAGCTTTCAGTATGCTGACGATAGCTTCCAAGGGTCTCTTACACACAGACCTCTATGTTTAGAGTCCATCAGCATAATTTTTAAATCCATACTTTCAAATCTGGTTAAAATATAAAAATGTATAAAAGAAAAGTTCAGTTTTCAATAGAATGAACTAATTAAAAAATGAAAATTCCTAGAAAGAAAGATGAGATGATGATGGCAAAGAGATAAGGAAGATGCAATAATTAGAATGGCACATTGACTGGGAAAGGATTCTTGTATTTGTTTTACTATGATTGATAACTTGGGGATGTTTATGGGATAAGGATCTCAACAAGACAAAGGACAGTAGATAGTAGAAGAGATCAGTGATTTGATGAGGCAAATTCAGTCTAGCAAAATGGTATGATGATTATCATTAGCCAGAGTCCATGAGATCATATCAGAAAGAAGGAACTCAGAAAATTTTCATGCAAGAATTAGGAAACTAGCGTTCTGCAAAGAGGAACAAAGAGGTAGAAGGAGTTCCTCTAGTTTCCTGGCCCCTGCTACAAAGTTGGCCTTCTCTGACCCTGAAATTTTCATTCATTGACTATATACTTACTTAGTGCTCACTGTCAGATGCTATGTTAGCACTGGGATGGAGCAGTAAATAAATCAAATAATAACTTTGATCATAAGAGGCTTTATTCCATATAGAGAGATAACGCACAACTCAACACATGTAAGTATTCCAAAAAAAGTTCATGGAACTGGAATTACAAGTTTACTTTGATGCAGAAAAATCTTGAAACTTAAGCATACAAGAGGTTCTAACAGTTCATGTAAATGTGTGTGATATTTCACTACACATGAATTTCAAAATTTTAATTGTTAAAAAAATTGTTCATCTCAACACCTTACACTTTAAAAAAAAGAAAACACAAAATTTAGTGAAATGGAGGGTCTTTCCTATGGATAAGAAGATCTGATTTTGAATGACACATCAGTCTCCCTAAATTTTGTCATGATCCCAGAGGTTCATCTTACTGAATAGGTAACTGTTTCTAGGCTGGAAGACAAGGAGAGGAACTTAAGGTTTTCATCTTGGTCATTCCTTACTAAAGAACTGACTTACATTCATTGCAGCTATTTATCGCTCACCTGCTTTGTGAAGGTCAAATGTCAGGGTCCATAAGGACTACAGGAAATTAAGCAGTAATTATTCTGACATTAATATGTACAGAGTTCTTTCTATCTTCCAAACACTTTAAACACTTTGCATAATTCCTCTCATTTAAGCCTTATGTTAGCCTTGGGAGGTATGTAATAATATGTCCATTTGGAGGCAAAGAAGTTAAATCCTAGAGGGGTCAGGAAATGTGCTCAAGGTAGTAAATTAACAAGTGACATTAATTTAACTCCAGAACTAATGTGCTTAACTATTCTGTTCCCCCCCCCCCCATTTATATTAGTTCCCTAGGGCTTCCAAAATAAGTACCACAAACTGGGTAGCTTAAAGCAACAGAAATGTGTTGTCTCACAATTCCAGAGCCTAAAACATGAAACCTAGGTGCCAGCGGCAGCATGCTGTCTTTGAAATCTGTACAGGAATCCTTTCTTGCCTTTTCTGAGTTCCTTGTGGTCTGACAGCAGTCCTTGGCATCTTGAGTGTATCGCTGCATGACTCCAATTTACCTGGCATTCTCCCTGAGTGTCTCTGTCTTCTTATAAGTACAGTAATCATATAGGATCAGGGGCCTATCCCTCTCCAATGTGACTTCATTTTAACTAATTACATCTGGGACAGCTGTCAATCTAAACATAGCTACATTCTGAAGCAGCAGTGATGAGGATTTCAACATGTCTTTTTGGGAGGACAAAATTCAATCCATGACATCACTGAACGGGGGTAGCTGACAGGGATAGGATAGAGATGGTTAGAAAGAACAAGAGTCTCAGTTCAATTCTGTCCTCCCTATCAATTTGATAAGTTACTTTGAGGCACTTTCTGTGAGCTTCATGTTTCTCATTTATAAAGGAAAGATGCTGAACTAATAATCTTTAAGTTATTTCTAGTTCTTATATTCTACTATCCCTTTTTTTCTAAATAATGATAAATAAACATTAGTTATATTTGGGATGTTTAAGCAAACATCTGCTTATGGAGATAAGGGCAGCTATAATAGAGGAGGTGAAATTTCATGAGTTTCAGAATGCTTTAAGAATGACCATGGGGGGGGTGGTGGTGTTTGGTCTAGTGGCTAACATGGTGGTAAACATGACTGTGTCCCATGCCAGAGCACTTCGGGTTTGATCCCCAGCCCTGGCTCCTGACTCCAGGTTCCTGCTAATGCAGACCCTGGAAGACTGTAGTGATGGCTCAAGTAATCAGGTTTCTACCACATGTGTGGCAAGTTGGATTGAGTTTTTGGCTCATGGCTTCTGTCTGGCCTAGTCCCTGTCACTGTGTGCATCTAGGGGTGAACCAGCAATAGGAGATCTCTTCTCTCTCCCTCTCCTTCTCTCTTTCCCTCCCAACTCCCTCATTCTTTCTCAAATAAATAAACTTTTTTAAAAAGATTTTTACTACAGGAGAAAATACAAATAATGTAACAACAACAACAAAGACTAGTCATGAAGATTTTATCTAGAGGTGTTCACAGGGTAGAGACCCTGGAAGAGGACTCCAGAGACAGGCAGTGATGATGGCATTTGGAGAACATGGTGTTGGCTATATGATAGATTCAATCAGGGACAGAGAGGCAGTGAGGCTGGAGAAGTATGTTGGGGCATGCTGGGGTGCAGGGTGGCTTCTACTCAGTTTACTGGGCTCGACATAGCTACTGAAGATGGTTCAGCACAGTTATTTTTGGAGTTGTGCATAGATAGTTTAGAATGTGTGGGCAGTTGGGTAGTAACTAGTTAGACTACTGAAATAGCCCAGGTTTGCGGCAATCAGGACTCAGAACCAAGGCTGTGAAGGTAGAATCTAAGTTTTTGGAATTTGGTTGGCTATTATCTGGATTCATTTTAAGGTCCAGGAATAATTCCATTTTACATAAACCATAAAGGCTTGTGTTACAGTGATATTTGCTAAAATTACTCAGTTTAATGAAGTACTAATGTACATGACGTTCTCAAAGAGAAGTCATAAGTTATAGCTAAAAGAAGTACTACCATGTCTAAAAGCAGCATATAAACCCTGAAGAGAAAATCTAGGTATGGGGCAAAAGCCAAGGAGGTGGAGAACAGACTGGAAAGCAACAAGCAATTTGGGCTGAGACAAATGGTTCCAAATAAGGAATATGAATAAGGCAAGACCATTGTAGCCTTTACAAAAAATGTATATATATATATGGTTAGCATCCCCAAAATGCACACTTAAAAATAATTAAGAGACTAAATTTTGTAGTTTGTGTGTTTTTTTTACTACACTTAATTTTTTTGAGGTTAATTCCTTTTTTAAGAAAGAAGGAAACCTGCAGAATGTTGTTGGCTTTCTAATTTGGAGCTGGTCATGTGGTTCAGTGGCATGCCTCAGATTTGATAGGGAGCCAAACCAGATGGCTTTGGTGAAGAGTAAAATACGGAGAAGAAAAAAGGAATATCAAAGATAAATATAAGATTTAAAACCTGTCGCTGTGGCTTAACAGGCTAATCCTCTGCCTTGCGGCGCCGGCACACCGGGTTCTAGTCCTGGTTGGGGTGCCGGATTCTGTCCCGGTTTCCCCTCTTCCAGGCCAGCTCTCTGCTATGGCCCGGGAAGGCAGTGGAGGATGGCCCAAGTGCTTGGGCCCTGCACCCGCATGGGAGACCAGGAGAAGCACCTGGCTCCTGGCTTTGGATCAGCGCGATGCGCTGGCCACAGCGACCATTGGAGGGTGAACCAACGGCAAAAAGGAAGACTTTTCTCTCTGTCTCTCTCTCTCACTATCCACTCTGCCTGTCAAAAAAAAAAAAAAAAGGATTTAAAACCTATGCATCCTGAGGGCTGGCATTGTGACACAGCAGGTTAAACTGCTACTTGTGTTGCTAGCATCTCTGTCTCCAATCTAGTTTCCTGATAATGTACCTGGGAAGGCAATGGAAGATGGCTCAGATACTTGCACCCTTGCCACCCATGTAGGAGACCAGGATGGAGTTCCTTGCCCCTGGTTTTGGCCTGGTCTGGCCTGGACCTGGTTGTTGTGAGCATCTGGGGAGTGAAACAACAGGTGGAATCAATTTCTCTCTCTCTCTCGCTCTCTCTCTCTCATCTACCCCCTGGCCAGTGTGTGTGTGTGTGTGCACACGTGCGCATGGGTCTCCCTCACTCTTTGTCACTCTTTCAAATAAACAAATGTTAAAAATAGAAACATATATTCTGGAAAATGGAGAAGGAGAGGCTGAATTCTAATTCGTGAAAATAGGTCAAGAGGAATCAGTGATTTGGGTATGAAAAATTCGAGAGAAAGCTATTTGAGTTTTTGTAACTTTTGTGCTATTCTCAAAAAGATATCAGGAAATTAGAGATGCAGGTGATGAATGATCTTTTTAATGGTAAGAATTAACAATAGGCAATATCATAGTATAAAACAAGGCAATTAAGGCCCAAGGAACTAAGCCTGGGAATGTCTACTAATATGGGGTGGCCAAGAAAGACATGTGAGGAGAGCGAGTGTCTCCAATAGGAAGTAGAGGGTATGGAGTCCATTAGGCTCGGGAGATTGCCAGGCACAAAGAGAACTTCTTACTGTTTTTTCAGTTCTAAGTATGTTTGCTGGTAGAAGGAATGGTCCAATGGAAGTTTTGAAATTGGCAATATTGTAAGTAATAGAGGGTGGTTGTGGAGCCAATTCTGGAAAAGGTTGAAAAGAGGGTATAAAAAAAAAAACACTCCAGAAAAGAAAGATTTGGCAACGAAGAGACATTTTGAAACAGCTTCTCAACTGCTCTCCCTGCCTTCAACTCTACTGCAGTCTGGCCCATTCTGCAATGTGTGCCCTGGAATATTCTCCAAGACATAAATCTACTCACGTTGATCTTTGCTTCATAGAGACTTTTTGGAATTCAGAATCCAGACTTCGTATCATGTGGAACTTTCTATCATCTAGACCCTGTTGAACTTTCTACAACCTCTGTTACCCTTCCTGTACCCTTCAAGGTCAAACACACACACACACACACACATACACACTGCATAACAAATCCTTGTAATTCTCCAAATCTATCAGTCTATTTAATTTCTTTGCAGAGGTGGGTTTTGCTGCCTGTAATCCTGTTTTTCTTTCTCTGTCCTCTCTAGTTTCTTCTCAGCTTTCAAAAAGGAGTCTTATAATTATGGCTCCTGGCATTGTATTTATTTGTCTGTCTCTCAGTGGCTTTTATTTCTTATCACTGGTGTCTCCTAAAGACCCTGGCATTTACAAATTGCCCAATAAATAAGTTTTAATTGAGTGAAGAGAATGTAATAAAAAATGAATGAAAGAAATCAGCTGCAAAGGTAAAGATGAAGCAAGGTTTGGTTTTGTCTCAGTTGAAGAGGAGCGTTCGCAGTGAGATAATAATGAAACTTTTCTGTAAAGAAAGGGAGGCCAGTTCCCAAGAGTAGACATTTTGGTGGTTTCCCAAAGGAAAAAGAAACACAACCACAGTACCAGTACCAGTCGATGCTGGACCCCTGTGTCTCATGCACCCCTCTAGTGGGCACTCTTCATGCCACTGCTGGAATCACAAAGGTACAGACACTGCATTCACCTGCTCGCTGCCACAGTCCTAGGAGTACCTGCTCACAGCATTCACTGAGAAGAAGGTCCGTCTCACTCTGCACTGGCAAGACCACACCCACCAAGAGCCTGGCTTCCCAGTGGCTACCCTGAGAACGCACATAGCACTAGATAGTGTTGCAGTGTGGGATGCACTCCAACCAACAAAAGGCAGGAGAAGAGGAAATGGGGGAGTAAATTGCTTGCTCTTTCTGCCCCTTTCCCTGCAGTCCTGGTCTGAGATGCAGTAGTTGAAGACAGACTCTCTGGATAGGACTCCCAATGACTTGGGTTTTTTCTTTCTCCTTCTAGAAAACCTGGGCTTTTTTTTTTTTTTTACAGAAATTTTTCAAACATTAAATATATTATTTACTATCAGAAGCGCAAACAAAATGCCTTAGAATATTTGCCATGGGCTGTGGTTGGATCTTGGGGAGAGCAGAAGTCAAATAGGACAGTCATGGAAAGAGAAGGTAGAGTCAAGAAGATGTGGAAAATGAATAGTCAAGGAAATAGCCCTTCTCATTGTGGAGCACCAACAAGAGATAATCAGAAACACATGGCTCTGGTGAGTATAAATATATACCCCAAATAGCAAAGTTTCCATGAAAGGAGCATATGTGAGTACTAAGGAGGTTTTCTTCCATTGAGTCTGTTTACAATTTAACATGCTTCCTGTGTTATGCAATGTTAACGTGTTAGATCCCATGAAAACAGATAAATCTATTCAGTGACCTACCACAGGGAAGAAAATACAGCTTTGTTTATATTTTAAATTGAAATAACTCTGAGACTCAGAAGATTGTGAGATAATACTTAAATAGCCAACATTAAGAGAAAATCCAGAAGAAATGACAACAGTACATCTGCTTTGCAAGGCCCTTTGGAACATTCAAATGGAAAAATGAATTAAAATTTGGCCAGAACAAGGGAGAGTACTTTCTCACTATGGAAAGTTGGCATATACTATACCATGATCTCAATTCACACTGAAACCAGATTTAGACATTGAACCAGATCCCAACTGTAAAGGCATATAGGACAAAGTCACCCACCTTCAAATATTTGCTACTGTAGAGTCCTCTGGTACTAGAATAATAAAGCACAAAAGGTCTTTTCTTAAAAATAACGGCACCATAAAAACTGGGAAATACTTTTGGTTTATTCATCAATGAATGAAAACTCTGATTTGAGAGCTCCTCTGTGAGCAGCCTTTGGTTTCTGAATGTTTATCCCTTCAAACACTACATATTCACTGACATACTTTCTTCAAAAAATATCCTCAGTTGGAGTTTTTAACTAAGATTTTTTTTTCATTTCAGCTTTACAAATTCAGACCTAGTTTACATGCCCTGAAGGGGCAGTTACTTTAACATTTAAACACACCAGTTTTAAGTGTTGTTAGTGGTTCTTAGCATGCTCTTAATTCTAAAAAAAAAAAAAAAAATCAAAAATCAATGCTTTTTCCCAGATGTCTGATGTCTTGATATATATATATATATATATATATATGTATATATACATATATATATATGCATATAATATTTTGCAGAAAAAAAGTCTTGGATTTACTGACATTTATACATCCAAATACACTCTGGAGACCATGAATCATAGATTAAAAAATAGTTGTTTTAAGTAACTTTAAAAAGACACAGTTGAAGCAAAAATGAATGAATTCAACTAAAGGAAAGCCCTAATAACAAGAATATTTTGGTTTGCTAATATAGGTAATAACAAAATCCAAAATTCATAGGTAGAAACAATGTTCGTTCCATAAAATGCCTAAAAGCTAATTCAAGCTCCTCAGAAACTTGTAAACATCTCATCATTTAATTTTTAAATGAATTTTTTAACTAGTTGGTTTTGAGAGTGATCCCAAAGATATTTTTCCCTTATGCTAGCTATCAGAATAAATATCTGATCACTTAAAACTAGATTATTATTTGATTCCTTTTGGATCAAAAATTAGAAATGCATTTAATTTGTGTTTTAACTAACACCTGCATAATACCTTCTTTCTAGCTTTCTTCCTATGTTAAATAAAAATTGCCTCTAAACCAGTGGCTGGCATGAGTTAAAAATGGAGATAAATAGCAAATGTTTGGAAATTCAGTTTGCATATCCACTGCACTTCTAAACTATAATTATGAATTTAGAATCTTGCTTATGTTTGAAATATTTAAGACTGTGAATCATTTGGAAACCAAAATCATCATGTGTTTGATATTTTTGGTGAGAAAATTCTAGAGTGAGTGTTTTACACCAGCAGCTGGTAAGGTTGAGATGGTTTATAAGAAGAAGGAGATCCAAAGTAGAAATGGGATTTTCTGTGACAGTCTACAGCTAACAATTGACATAGGTGTAAAGTATAAGCAAAGCAAGAATCACATGAAGTCAAGTAAAGGCATGAGAAAGGCCGTCACTTAATGAATAAAATCTTTTTATCCAATGTGCTCAGCAAAAATTTTAGGTATCTCTACTACAGAAATCATATTATCAATATTAGAAACTTAACAAGTGACTTTAAAAGTCACAGTAGCATCTGTTATAAGTTTGTTGTATCTAAGAAAAGCAAAATGCAAATAAAATTTAATGCCAACATGAATGAACAAAACATATAAAATCTTCAATGATTCTATAGCATCTGAACACTGATCCACACATTCCTCTTTAGTGTCATCTGAAAGTGCTTTTCACTCTATTATCTGCTATTCTCCACTATATTTCTTGGTCAACATGTTCCTTGACATTATTAATAATCAATGAAATCACTCATTTGAAGGTTTCCAAATTTTCTTCCTTTTAGTCCTATATAATTTTGTGTTTCAACTAGGCCTTGCAGTTGTCATTTTGCAAGTTGCTGTGAGCACTTTGAATTGACTTTTAGTTTCAGCATCAATCCTGTGGTCGGAACCTCGCACTCGATGATGTTCCTCAAGAACCAAGTCATAACGCTAGAGACATGTGGACTACCTCCACGTCTTTCAGTGTCAGTCACCTTATCTGTAAATGAGGACAATCGTATCTTCCATGTCTACCTCATAGTGTTATAGTCTGAACTGAACACAAGCGTGGCAGAGGAGATGGTGGTACCCCAGAGGAACTCCTGCTTCCAACAAAACTCAGCATCAGAAAGAGCTACCTATGTCTACTGCACACGGAAGATACTCCTCTCAGATTCCTAGTTTTCTTGTAATGCTACTACTTGATATGCCATAGAATTCAATGACTTCATCACCACAATTTTGTGTGCATAGTTTTTCTCTTTTCTTTGCCCCCACTCTCGACTGGTTGAAAGACCATCATTCTACCACCAGGCATGAACAGAGTAGTTTATGACACACAAAATTGTGTGCTTTCTTGAATTGTGTTATTTTCTACACTTGATGAGTAAGCTTAGAGAGTTAACCTGAACAGTGTAAGTGTAGAACAACCTCTCCCTAGTTTTGGGAACAACAAAACAGTGTGTCCCTTAATTTCACCTATTACTATATTATATACGCTTCAGCTATAAATATGTTATTGAGAAACACGTGTACCAACTAAGAATCGATTTAGCCAATTATGAACTGTAACTCTGGAGTATCTTTGAATGTGGAATGCTTGTTGAGGGACAAGACATGCAATGGTAAAGCTTTGAAACTTTTCTTTATGTTTTTGAACTCTAAATCCGCAGATCTCCTGGATTCTTAGTCATTTAGGGGGAATCTCTATCGCCTCCTCCCTCCCCAAAATGTCTGTTTCAATCCATGGAAATGAAGTGAAATTCTGCGAAGATAAAATCTAGGCCAGAACTTTCTGGAAGTAAATACAAAAAGTTGAAGCTTATGTAACGTGTTTCCCTGTCATCGGCTCACTCCCTGGGCTGTTTAAACTCTGGATCCCTTTCAGACCTCGTGGAAGTTAATTTTAGTTTTACAGGGCAGAGAGAGGCAGAGCGCTGTCTCTGCGGGAATGGTCTCGGAGAAGCGCAGGAGAATCTCACCTTTCTGATTTCCCGTGCGCTGCCCGACGGAAGGAAGCACTGCTGGTCCGGGGGGTGTCCCTTCCTGCACCGGCCGGCCTGCGTTTCTGCGGGCGCTTGCGGGGCGGCCGCGGGGACCGCAGCCGTGAGCCGCCCGGTGCCTCGGAGCGGCAGGGTCTGGAAGAACAGGCAGATCGCCACCACCAAGCCCACCAGGAAGGGCCGGGGCCAGAATCGCCGACGACACAGGAACACTGGGCGACAGACCATGTCCAGTTCAGCTTCACTTGGCCCCTGTCCACGTTGCCGGAAAAGTCATAGCAGCTACTCTCTGTCAGCATGAAAAGTCCCAATCTGTCTTCTTTTTTCCACAACTGCGCTCAAGTGCGCTCCATCCCCGCTTAGCGACTTTCCGACGGGTCATGCCAAGGAGCAATCGCAGGGCCCACAAGGCTGAGGTGGGTCATGAGAGCCCTGCCACGGGCGACAGTCGAAAAGCGGCTGCCCTGAGCTGTAAAAAGATGCCAACGCCAGGAGAGCCGTCACTAACCAGCCGAGGGCATCCCAGCTGCCAAAGTCTTGCTTCCGGGAATGCCTTCTTTTCACGACATCCTTAGCCTCGCAGCGAGGGAGTCCGCCTCTGCCTGGGCTCTGCGGGAACGGGGCCGCCGACGCCAAAGTCAATCTGGAGTCTGCACTGAACGACGCAGTCGGTTAAAGCCCCAAGCGCCCGTCGCCCAGCTGGAGACAGGCCAGGTCGCCCCAGCAGTTCCTCCTTCTCCCTCCGGTTTTCAAACAGTCCCGGCTTGCCAGCCCTTTGCGTTTCGTCACCGCTTGCCTTCATTCAGTTTTAAATGACCACCTGGCCATCAGCATTCACGGCTTTTACCACAAAAAGGGAGTCAGCCCTTGGAATGGACGTGGTTCGTGTCTGGGTGTTGCTTGTCTTGGTTTCCAGTTCAAAGTTCTATGTACTTACTCAGTTTGCATCCTTTCAGCCAGGAAAAAAAAAGTTTCCAAGCCCCCTCTTCTTGGCTTGCTGGTCAAAACCACTCGGAAGAGAAGTCCCCGAGCGTCAGGCGGCGGCCCCTCTCCCACGCACCGCCCCGCACGCGCGGCTGCTGCGCGCCCCGCCGCCAGCCAGACGCCGCGGGCAGCGCAGGGACCCCAGCCGGGCGGCGCGGGGCGGAGCCAGGGCCCGGGGCGCCTCCGCTGTCCCGGGGCTTGCGCGAGCCGCGCTTCCAGCTCGGGATCCCAAACGGTGGGTTTCCACGGGTCACTTCCCCCAGAAACGAGGCCCCCACCCAGAGCTGCAGGGTGGGGACGCACACCGGGTGCCTGGTGCGCTCCGTGGCTGCCCAGCCCCAAAACTGCAACAACCAGCTCTTACTCAAGGCATGGCAAAGGTCGGGGATGAGGCTGGGGCGGACTCCACGAGTGAGTTCGGAGGTTCTTCAACCCGAGGGAATTGTGGTTACCCTGATGGGGTTGAGGTCACAAGTTCTGTCTGGACCGCGGGACAGGAAGTCGTGCTGTTCGCCCCCAGAAGAACTCATAGGCGTCCCTGCGCTTTGTCACTAAATCTTCTAACAGTCTTGCCTGGATGAGTGGCTGGAGCTTTAAAAGGCTAATTGACACCTTGCTCTCAAACTGAGTTGAGAGTCTCAGATGTTGGGGCAACTTTCACCAGTATAAAGCGTTTGGTCCAGAATTCAACCCAGTCGGATTCTATCCCGACTGACCCACACGGCACTGCTAACCAGGCCACTCTTCGAAATCCACTTTGGCAGGGGCAGTTGAGAGAGCAAGCGCCTTGAAGGGGAAGGAAATCTCTCCAGCGCATGGTGCTCCCTCTCGGCTTTCCACGCTGTGAGCTCTGTGAACCAGGGCTGGCCTTGCCTCAAGGCAATCTAACCTGTTTTAAACTCCAACTGCTTGTGGGCTGAGGGTCTCCCGAGAGGCCACAGCTCTAGAGAGCTCCGGTCCCTTCAGTACACAGCCCACTGTAGCTCATATTGTGTGAGAGGGAGTGCCCCCTAGAGGTGCCCAGTTGTTATAGATCCAAGAGAGATGGGCATCTCCAGTTCCTTGTACTGAAGTAGTTGTTTTGACACCTTATAAAACATATCGATTAATGCACTACAGTAAAGTATTCATAGTAAAGGAAGAATTATTCAAAGATTTATCCTTGCATGCATTCCACTCCAGTTGGCTCACTATTATTTTATTTATAGATGTAGAGTCCTCAATTCCATGACCAATAAGTAGAAAGAAGTGGTGCCTGCCATTCAAAAGGCAAACGAGTTTTAAGAGGAAATGACTACATGATAGTGTTGTAGGATATAGTTTTGGTGAATGTGATTTGAGAGACAATGGGAATTCTGAGATCTCTACATTGGAATGGATCCAGTGTTGATGAAATCCAGGCCATTGCAAAGCTGTTTTCAGGTGTAAAGAATGGGCAGACAATTCTACAAAGGCAAGAAAGTCTGTGAAACCAAGAGTTTGAGGAAATCTGTGGGGCACTTCTCTGCATCATTAACCTGTTGAGTGCAAGGTGAAGAAGGAAGAGTGAATCCCATGCCAAAATAAAATTGCCTTTTGGTTGGGAGGAGTGAAAGACCAATAGCATTGAAAAATTTAAGAAGATGCTATAGCTATAATAATAGTGGGAATCTAGATAACAATAAATACTAGGAACCAGAAAAATATGGAAAATCAGTATTCTGTAAATGATTCTGGTGGATTGTAGAACCCAGTTCCTTTTCTTAACCGCTGAGTCCCAGGGAGAGACACACAAGAATGTCAGCAGGAAACAGACAAGGGGTAGTTAGACTGAGAAGGTGCAAAGAAGTGGGAAAGAGGATATAGTAGGAATTATCACCCAATAAACCAAGAGCTTGCACAGACAACATCTGAGTTTCAGAGTAAACCCAATCTGGATAGGAATCATGGCATTGCTTCTTATCAGCTGTTCTTAGACAAGTTCCTTGATTTATTTAAATCTCAGATTTCCTCATTTGTGAAATAAGAACACTTCCTTTGAAATGCTGTTGGCTCAACCAGATGACATAATGCATGGAGTACCTAATTGGGCACATTTGTCAGACAAATGTGTGCTCAGTGTGTGTCTGTTGGGTTTTTGCTCCTGCGCCTGTGCTCAGGCCTCACTGAACTTTTTGTGTGATGAAGCATCAGACACATGAACTGATGAGCATCAGATAATGGGCCTTGTAGAACAAACACCAAAATCAATCACAGGCATTCAGTGTTGGTTCTCTTTACTCTGAGAAGGACATGGGCCACAGGTGCTAGTTTAAAAGGATGAGAACAAAGGAGCATGCAGAGTCCTCATATCAGAGATAACCATCACACCATAGTAGTAGGCTAGACACATTTGAATGGAAGGTAAGTAGAAGCAAAAGGATATACAGTTTCCTAAAGTACCTTTTCCACTAATAATTTTGGTTTCTAAGGACCAGGGACAACAGAGTGGCAAACTTTGCAAAACCCTAAAATTTCAAGGTTAGACAAAGCCGTACAACTTTTCTCCCCAAATCTCCAACACACAATCCACTGCCATCACACGTGTGCTTCACTGAAGTTTTCGGTACAAAGTAGGGGTAGCAGGACAGCATGGTACTCAAATAATCCTTGTTTGAAGAAAGTACTTAATCATTTTTTTTTAAACTTTAGGAATGAAGGTAAGTGAGTACCATCAGTGATGTCTATAATTTTCCAAATTTGAGCTTATTTAGCCTTTATAGTAGGAATCCAAAAGATTTATGAAGAACTCAAGATAGTTGACAGAATACAATGTCATTACCCAAAATTGTACGAGAATACTTTTGCATTACCATTAATTGTAGACTTCCTTTTTTTAAAAAGGTGGAATAAAAACAAATATATGGATCAAGTTCTTGTGGTTATTCTCAGTAGTGTAAACTATGAAACTTAATAGGGAAAACTGTCTAAAATGTCAGATTCTTGCCTTGCAGCCATCACTGTCTGTTATACTTAGTTAAGGTATCTCCTAATACACTTGATTATGTATTATCCCACAGAGTTATGTAAACAGAGAATGCTGATTTGTATCAGGTTTAGGATCATACAACCTTTCACTTGTACTTAACACCTTTCATCTGCTGTGTTTTACAATGCACATGAAAAGCTCAGCCTATAATCAGACTCAAGGACAGTTCTTGATGTGCTGGAGATTAGTCAACAGAAATAGTAAAACACTTATGCAGGAATATATATTTTTGCAACCTCCAATGCAATCAACATTTGAACTTGCTTAATTTTCGTTAAATTCAGCTGGTTCCTCTCAGAATCACTTCATTTAAGCAAAGTAATTTTTTTTGCAGAAACTATGGATTTCCACTTAAGATCCATGAACATTTTGTGGACATACCTATGGATTTTTTTTTTTAAAAAAAAAGTTTTCCTATCAATTTCCAGGGATTCTAAAGCTGGAATGGTAACAGCCAAATATGGCAAAGATCTGGGAATCACGTCAAAGGGTAAAAAAAAAACTGTGTAGGTTGCCTTTCATTCACCGGATTTGTCCAGTTCGTATACATGGAAAGTCATTTTCTGTTTAAATAGACATCCCACAATCTCTTTAAGTTTCTAAATGAACAGTCAGTCTAAATAAGTCAAAGTCTCCAAACCAAATCAATACTTTTAATATTAGATGGCCCATTAGACTAGCATTTGTGAAAATACACATCACCTGGGGAAACCCATATACCAACATGTGGTGTTGCCTCTTATACTGGGACATAGGTGCTTTAGTTCTGGTTTCCAACTGAGCATTTTACTTACTTTCCACAAGCGCCTCTATAGGCATTTTGAATTTGCTCGTACCAGTATCAAAATCACTTTTACACTTTTCTTGTGTTGTAATTTAGTCACTAGTGTACTTACATCTCTCACTTTATAAATTGCTTTAAAATGGAAACTATTTTACCCATCTCTATACCCTTGCAACATCAAGCAATGTTTTCTTGTGATTGTTTCAAAAATTCATATTGCAGAAATCTACACCTCATAAATTCAAATACTTCCCATTATTATTCCAGTTTTATTCCACAAGACTTCATATCTTGGTAACTTTTAACCCAGTGGAGGCCTTTTTATCATGTAAGAAGCTTTGGCAATTTCCAGAGATATTTTTGGCCGTCACAACTGGCTGGGGAGTGGGGACAGTGATGCTACTAACTTGGGGTGCACACAGGCAAGGGCTGCTGCTAAACATATCCTCTGATACACAGCACAGTCCCCACAACCAAGTACCATTGGGCACAAAATATCACAAGTACTGGGAAACTCAAATTTAGCCTAGCCAAAGGAATAGTCATTGCACAATTTTTCCATGTGTCTACTAAGATTTGTTTGTTATTTAAGTGAGAATAGTGGGTACCTCAGTAACTTGTGACGATGACATAATTAGCTTCCTGAGAATTTTAATCACTTCTTGAATGTGTGATTACATTGCTCCCCAGAACAAATGCCACTTTGGTATATAATTTCTTTTAGCTTCTCAAACACGTATTTCAGACTGCAGCTTTTAACTGACCACGTATAGATACAGACATATCTACAGTTGCATACACACAATATACACATACACACAGGTAGGAACAGACATTATGGTGCAGCCAATTAAATCACCACTTTTTTAAGATGCCGGAATACCATTTCAGAGTGCCCATTTGAGTCCAGGCTCCTCTGCTTCCAATCTAGCTTCCTGTTAATGCACCTGGGGAGGTAGCAGATGATGGCCAAGTAATAAGACCCCTGATAATCTCTTGGGAGAACTGGACAGAGTTTCTGGGGCACAGACATGGCTGTTGTGGGCATCTGGGGAGTGAACCACTGGATGGAAGATTTCTCTATTTCTGTCTCTCCCTCTCTCTGTCACTCTGCCTTTCAAATAAGTAAATGAATCTTTAAAGAAAAAACTGCTCCAATCAGTGGACACATAGGGAAAATGCTAAGTATTTAATCCAATTGATTATACTTTTACTTTTTTTATACGACAAATTTGCACATAGTATGGAGACAGAATTCCTAAGTTTTTATCAAATAATACATAAAACATGAGCAAATTTCTTTAATTTACGATATTATCAAATCATGTTCTCAATTATAGATCTCATTTGTCTTTGTAGCCCTTCAATATAAAATTCCTTGTAAACTATGTTTTTTATAAAATGTATTGTTTTTAGTCATAGAATTTAGCTAGCTAGCTTTCTTCCTTTTCTTTCTTTCATCCTCCCTACTTCCCATCTTTCAAGTAATCACAATTTAAGAATTCATTTCTGTTTTCAGAAAATAAAAAGTATTTTGAATGTTTTAAAGTATCAAATCTGTTAATAATTGATGTATGTGCTGGGGAGGGGAGGAGGCAGGCTTTGTCTTACCACCCTTGTGAATGCTGGCATCTATTGAGCTAACCTGGGTTGGTAAGAAGGACACATTCCTAGACTGTATCACATGCCCACCATATGAAGTCAAAAGGTCACCCCCTTATTTAATCTAGACCATATGGTCCACATATAAGCTTAATTGTTTTCTTGTTTTCAGCCGTCCTAAATGACAACCATCGGCAAAGTGAAACATCTTTTTGGCACGCTTGGGAAACTCCTGGAAATTTTTATTTAAAATCTGTTCTGAAGATTATTTAAGAAAACAATTGGTCATATGAAAGATAAATATGAAATACTTCAAGGCCATGAATATAAACTTTGACAGACTCTAACGGGACATACTGGGGGAGGACATAGTAAAATATACTAATTCATTATTCTATTAGTCCCGTGACCTATTTATACTCAGGGATGTATCTAAGTATTACAGGTTAGCCCCTCACATTACATTTGACCGAAATAACTTTCCAAGGTAACTTGGTACTCACTACAATCGTCCTTATTTTAGCCTATCAGCATAGAGGGTCCCTCTGCCAGAGCAGATTTAACAATGCAGAGAAGATGAAAATATCAACTCTACTTTTTCCCTACCACTGTTATTACATTTCTGAGTGATCTAAATTTATTCATCTTAAAGACTAACAATCATACATCTTCCTACATAGAACTATTCTTATTGGTTCACACAGGCTGGCAGAGAGGCTAAGGGGAGGAAGCCACACACAAGCTACCATACACTCACATCCCACACTGGCAGCGAGTTCCATCAAAACTGCTTGAAGTTTTCATAAGCAGCATACGAAGAAATAATCACAATGCTCTCTTTCATGACTTCTTTTGTTAGCAGTGAAGAAAGTAAAAGGTGATACAGGCTTACCTCAAGACAATTACATGGCTCTGAGGAATTTATTAAGGAATGACTAAGCTTTTCCAAAAGAGAATCTTAAACATAAAATGTGTTAGTTAAAATACTGTCTTAATAAGATATAATAAAGCCTAGGCTTCTAACAATATGTAAGTTAAAAGATCAACTTATTACTTTAAAATGGGAATAGTCAGGAAGGGGGAACAGTTCCTATATCAAACTTCAATTAAAAACAAATGAAAATCTGAAGTTGGTTCATTTTTATGTCACTTTCTCTGTAGCAGAAGCAAATAAAGATTATTAAGATGCTGGATCAGAAATTACAAACTTCCTGTAATTCTAGTTTCATCACCAAAATAGGAAATCTAAAAATCTTGACCAACTAGCAAATCTGATTTGTCATTTCAAAAGTTGACACAAAATATAAATGTAACATTTAGCAATTTCCAAGTCACAGACTAATTCATTTAAAATCATCCCTACTTCATAATCTCACATGCTGTGATTTCAATGAATCTTTAAAATGACCGGAATAGAACTAGAGTTAACCAAAAATATGCAAGCATCGCTTCAACTCCTATTAACAAGCAACTCTACACCACAGTGCAAAATGCTTGTCCACAGATTCTTGCCCAGTCTTTGGCTTCTCCTGCACTCTGTCTGCAGTGTGCCTGCATTCCACACTGTCTTACCCTCCCAGGATGCCAGCGGTTTTGAACTGTCTGAAAAGCCTTCCCTACTCATCTTTCTTTAGGACTCATTTCAAGGCACACTTCCTTTGTTCGGTATTCTTGACTATTGCAGTCATCAATTTCCCTATCTCCAGGTGTTCCCGGAGTGCTCTGTACATCCATGATAGCATTTATGAAACTATCACAATAACTTGTTAACACACCCACTTCTCCCACCCACACACACATACAAAAACCTTCATCTGTGAACTGTCAGCACTAGATGCTTCATATTTATATAATTATAAAAATTTGAGGGCATTCTTAGAATTCATCTGCTGAAAAAGAGTTTAATGTGAGAACTGAGGGAAATCACAGTAGTGTCTAAATTCAAAGACTATCTTGCCTCTCATTATCTAACCATTTACTAGACATTTAACCACTTTTTAACCTTTACAAATTGATTTTCATGTTATCTGAGAGGCAGACAGAGATGGACATTGAGAGATTCTCCATCTACTGTTTACTCCTCCAATGTCCAGCCAGGTCCAAGCCAGGCTGAAGCCAGAAGCCAGATATTCAATCTGGGTCTCCCAAGTGGGTGGCAGAAAACCAATCATCCGAGCCATCATCACTGCCTTCCAGGTTGTGCGTTAGCAGGAAGCTGGAATCAAGAGAGCCAGGATTGGAATCCAAGCATTTTGACACAGAATGTAAAAGCAATGTCTTAACCACTGTGCCAAATACTTGCCCCCAACACCATTTCTAAGATCTAAAGACAAAAGGCACTAACACTGCATAAAACTAAAAAAAAATTAAAAACTAAAGTACATGGAATTTTCAAGGAAAAAAAAAAATGTCCTTAAAAAGAATGATTTTGTGTGTATCAAACACTCCATTTAGGCATTTAATTAAGCCATTTATTGCTTCAAATGTGTTACCATGAATATTTTAATATACACTCCACAGCACCTGTAAATTTTACCTATAAATTGTGAACCCACATTTAGATATTTTTCTGCCAATTATCACATGAATTTTCGACAACAATGATTTTGAATGTGTATAATTATCAGAAATATTCATTATACCCTTTGTTGTAAATGTCACAAAAGGTATCAATAGTTGGCCACTTTTTTTCTCTTGATGAGGTAGTTCCAGGTTTGGCCCATTTTTTATATATGTCAGATATTAGTAGGTTCCATTCATTACTAAACAATTGCACACCATTCTGGCTTACTTCTTTACACAATGTTTGTGTTTAAAACTCGTCCAAGTGTTTACCAAGAAATTTGGTTGAAAGTCGAATTCACAACCTGACAGGGGCTGCAGCAACTGGGAATAGATGTTCCTGACTCAGACAAGGACTCTTCAAATAAAGTTGTCTGCAGAAGGCTTTTTCCTTTAACCAATTATTATACAATAGACGAGTTTGGCAAAGTCATAATATGTAATTAAAGGATGTAAATCTCCGGGTCACTGACCGATAAGCTAAATGAATACCACGTTATTTACTACTTCTTACAGGTTTATTAAATTCTCCATGAAAATACTGAGGATCATGATACTCAATGACATTGTGAACTTGTGAGTATACACGGATGAACCTAACTTACTTTGGGGGGGGGGGGGTGTCAGTTATAAAATCAGACTGCAGCAGCTCAGAACATGGAATACAATGCTGAAAGGAACCTCTAAGTCTCCTATCTAATCTATATGTTTTAGATAGTACTGCATAGATTCTACATCATTTTCTGGATAAGTTTTCCAAGCGACTCACAGTGGCTTTAATTAAAGTGAAAATTTGATGGACAAAATAAATTTTAATATAACAGAAATGTGATGTAATATGAATCTAAAAAAAGTCTGAAGGGGCCAGCACTGTGGCATAGTGGGTAAAGCTGCTACATGCAGTGACAGTTCCAGCTGTTCCACTTCTCACCCAGCTCTCTGCTCTCTGCTGTCACCTGGGAAAGCAGCAGAAGACGGCCCAAGTCTTTGGGCCCCTGCATGTGTGTTGGAGACCCTGAAAAAGCTAGCTCCTGGCTTCAGATCAGTCCAGCTGCAGCCATTGTGGCCACTGTGGCCACTTGGAGAGTGAACCAACAGATGTAAGACTTCTTTCTCTCTTTCTCTCGGTCTCTCTGTAACTATGCCTTTCAAATAAATAAATAAATCTTTAAAAAGAAAAAGTTTGAAAGATTTCCCTATTGACCAGAGTCAATATTATACTTTAAAACATTCACTATGCAAAACTTGTAATTTTAATACCACCTACAGAAGAAAACACTAACAGTGCTTTAAAGTCATCTGGGTGCCAGAATCACTCTGGTTAATAAAGCACAAAGTGATTAAAAATCTGAATTAACTTTCCTACCAGCATGTGGCAGAATCAAAAAAACTGCTGAATTTTCGGCTTCAATCCAGGGTAATTTTTTTACTCAAGCTGACCACACTCCTTCCAGGCTAAACATCTGTAACTATGACTTTCAATCTGGTTGCTGTAATCACACTTCTTTCTTTCTTTCCTTAGACTGAAGGAAAAACCAAAAAATGTTCCAGAAAAATACACTGGCATTTAAAATTTACACTAGAAATGTCTTTTCCTTATTGACTTTTCACAAATCCCCAACATTATTAAAGCAATCAAACTACACAGCATTTGGTGTCTTAGGCCTCTATCCTTTTCTGATGATGAAAATTGGAAATTAATTGGAGTTAAGAAATATTTTTATTGTGTAAAGTATAAATACAAGTAATTTTTTAAAAACTTTATTTTAACACCTAATACAATTCGAATTTAAGGATTACTTGCACAAAAAAATAAACACATTTGGTATAAAAATGTATCACTTTAACGCCCTTTCCCCTCCCACCCCCATCCCTCCCTCATGAACTGCACTCTATCTGGATGCAGAAACATATAAAGACTAATGGCACAAATTTGTTTTTATCTACAGGAGTTTCTGTTTATGTACCCAGGTACTCTAGAGGACACCAGCCCACTTTATCACATGAACCACTTCCTTCAGCCCGCTGAATTAGTTTCACAAAGAAACAAAGCTTATTATAAAGGCATTTTAAAAACCATTATCTTAAATTCTTTTTAGAAGGACTGACTTTTTTTTTTGCAACCATTTATATACAATGTTACATAACAGCTCTGGAGTACAGTACATGCAGCAGAATATACCTGTTGAATATAAAATACTTTTCTTAAAATCTTCATTGCTGGAATTCTCTGAAGTCTAAATTATAGAATGCCCATTACTTTGAGAAAATGGTTGAGGAGTACAAATGTCTGCATATGTTGGCCACTGAAATAATCCAAGGCTAACTGGAATAATATTCATAGCACACCAGGAGTGCATAAATAATTTACTTACATTATTAAAATACAACCCATAAAATTCAAGTTCAAGATCTTACAGGATTGTCTATATAAATCCTTTAAGTGGTTGCCTGGAAATGTGTTGTTTCTTCTTTCTCTTTTCTTCTGCTTAGAGTCCAATATAAAATGTTTACTTGCAGTTTTTTTCTTCCTCAAACAAAACGACCACCTTTATTTGTGCCTGCTGCCTCTTCTCTTCATTGCAGCAGTGCACTGTGGACAGTACCATTTCCCTTTTGGTGCTTCCGTCAGTCCAACACATCCATAATGGAACCATTCTATGGGACACTGGAAAGCAAAATTGCAAACAGAATAGTTTTTAGTACTTCCAAAGAATGGAAAGTACATTAAAATAAGCCCAGGAGGCTACGTACTCTATTTAGTAAGAATTAGATATGAAGTGAGAATTTTTTTTGATCTAGGAGATGATTTAGAGCTCATTTAGTCCAACTTTTGATAAGCTTCACAGATCAGGAAAGGGAGACATAGAAAAATTATGTGTCATTGACAACTCAGAAATTCTTATGATCCATTTCTAGAATTCCAAATATTGAACTTTAATTTTAAAGAAAAAAAGATGTGAGATCAGTCTTTCATGCAGAAGATACATATACTTTAAAGATGCTATTTAATATTCAGCCTATTTGCACCTGCATAGAGTGGATTAAGTGAGTTCTAACTGGAGACATAAAAGGATTTCCTTTCTGGGTGTACCTATTCCCAGAGATGTGCAGGAAATGCATTCCTTCTGAAACACATTAAACGGTTCTACCCTCTTCCATGGAAGGACTTGCACTCACACTCAGAAGAGCACACCAGGAAATGAGCAGAATCAGAGAGAGGATGCTGCTGCTATTGACAGAAATCTCATTCATCATTTTCACTAACCACCCCAGCAGGGAGCTGACAGCGACGTTCCTGAAATGGCCAGATGACACTGTTTTGCGATACCACAAACAGCGCAAAAGTGATTCTGGCCAGGGTGGTGGAAGGAGGGTCTGTCCCCATCTACATGAACATGCTGCTGAGACCGTCAGGTCAGGGGAATCACAACTGTTATCGCACCAAGCCAACCCCCATCCATCTGCCAACTGCTTTCTTTACAGAAGTGAAACTCCTGTTAATCTTAGGACTCTGGAATTACTGATTAGTAGTTCTACAGAACTCAGGGTCCCCTTACCCATCTGGACCAGGGACTAAAAGAGGGATTAAAATGAGGCTGAGCTGTATGAAAACAGGGAGCGAGTCAAAATTACTAGACAAAAATATTCTCACCATTGAATAAAAAATATATCTCTAACTATAATTAAGCTTCCAAAATAAATGAAAATTCCTTCCTTTCAGCCCTTCCCTGTTTTTCATATCAGAGGAGACTCAGATCAGCTGACACCTTCAGAGGACAGCAGAACACACTACGCGAACGGGAAGCAAACAATCTCCACCAGGAGACCCTCCCTTCTCCCACCCCTGTCTCAGCATCAAGCTTCCTAGAGGCACACACAGTTTCCAAGTTCCATTTCCACAACACGATAAATGAACTGATTCTGGTAAACACAATACTCCTCAGCAAAGGAGGAGGGTGCTTGTCATTCCCCTGCAACCTAACACTTTTCAGAAATGTAATCTGCACCTAACACTACAAAATGAGCTTTAAAACTCAACACAGGGAACACACTAGAGGACACTACCCTGTTCTGGAGAGGAGAACTCTAGCATTACAATTAACCAACTGCAAACCTCTTTTCTTTGACCAAAGGCACAGTAAATAAGAAAAACACTCATGTAATAGCAACCTGTGATTTTTTTCATTCCCCCCCCCCGCCAAAAAAAATTCCATACTTACATCTTGGTTATCACATCCCACCATCTCACCATAAGAGACCTAGTTAAAAGAAAATTAAAGAGTTTATTATGACCTTGTAACAAGCATCTAAATCCAAATTAATTGCCTATGATTTTGTTAGAAAATAGAGGGAACTATATCAAACATACAATTATATCCAGAATCAGGGTATATAGTTCTTTTCTTTTTTTTATTTTTTAAATTTTATTTTTATTTTTATTTATTTATTTATTTTTGACAGGCAGAGTGGACAGAGATAGAGATAGAGAGAAAGGTCTTCCTTTTTGCCGTTGGTTCACCCTCCAATGGCCGCCACGGTAGGCGCGCTGCGGCCGGCACACCGCGCTGATCCGATGGCAGGAGCCAGGTGCTTCTCCTGGTCTCCCATGGGGTGCAGGGCCCAAGGACTTGGGCCATCCTCCACTGCACTCCCTGGCCACAGCAGAGAGCTGGCCTGGAAGAGGGGCAACCGGGACAGAATCGGTGCCCCGACCGGGACTAGAACCCAGTGTGCCAGCACCGCAAGGCGGAGGATTAGCCTACTGAGCCGCGGCGCCGGCCTATAGTTCTTTTCTAAAAGATGTTTTTGTTTTGGAGGGGGTGGTAGGCAACAGCTCTTCGAATGTCAGAAAGAACTTACTACGTAAAACACCTGGACATAGTCACCTTTGTAGATGGTTCTTATTGTAAAAATTTAAGTTCTTTTCCTGGTTATGCACCTACAGAAGGTTTTTACTTCTTCTGGGGTCCTATCAGCATATTTGCATTTATGCAGTCCACAGTCCACTTGACTGAGACTTATAAACCTGTTCTCTACTAACTGTCCTTCTCATTTTCCTTTCTGCTGTTCATCACCAGCATTTTTAGCACCACTTCCTAAATCTTGAATTCACGTTAGTTCTCCATGAACTGCATAATTTTCAGACAGGGTTCAGCAGATGGCACACTTTCTGACTCGCAGCACGAGTGAGAATATCTTTACCCGTCCTACGCATGGGAACAACTTCTCTGCATACCAAGTTTTGGGTGCTCTCAATTTTTCCCTAAAAGTCCTAGACATATTCTATCACCTTTTAGGTTTCTACTGGTACAAAAGACAAACCAGGAGTCATTTTGATTTTGTTCTTTTGTAGGTAACTTACTTTTACTGCTAGGGTATTTACATGATACTCTTTTCTTAATTATAGATACTAACAAAACGGTTTGTCAGGTAATAGTGGAAGAACTAGAAAACTTAATTTTTTTTTTTTTTTTTTTTTTTTTTAGTGGCTGGTGCTGTGGTGTAGTAGTTTTAGCCTCTCTAGTCATTACAGCCATTTGGAGAGTGAATCAGTGGATGAAAGACCATTTTTTTTTTTTAGTTACTCACATTATAAAACATAATAAATTGTCATTAGATTAAAAGTTTAAATGTGAAGAAACTGAGCCTATCAAGTACTAGACAAAACTATACAAACAAAAGAAAATGAAAAAAATGTATCAGAAGACAAGGTAACAGGAGAGGAAGGCTTTCTAACCATCTCATTAATGAGTGACTTCTAAAGAAAAAGAATGATAGTCATAATTAAATAAAACTGAAATATTAAAATTAAAAAACAAAAGCAAAATGTTAATAAATTATCTAATAAAAACAATAGAAAAATAAGTCAACACCATTAGCAGTCAACTCATTAAAAATGGCAACAGAAGTATAATCTTAATACTAACATAAATTATGTGACATAAATGTATGAGACAATTAAGTTTTTAAGAGAATATCTATGGCCGGCGCAGCGGCTTAACAGGCTAATCCTCCACTTTGTGGTGCTGGCACACCGGGTTCTAGTCCCGGTTGGGGCGCCGGATTCTATCCTGGTTGCCCCTCTTCCAGGCCAGCTCTCTGCTATGGCCCGGGAAGGCAGTGGAGAATGGCCCAAGTCCTTGGGCCCTGCACCCGCATGGGAGACCAGGAGAAGCTCCTAGCTTTGGATCAGCGAGATGCGCCGGCTGCAGTGGCCATTGGAGGGTGAACCAACAGCAAAAAAGGAAGCCCTTTCTCTCTGTCTCTCTCTCTCACTATCCACTCTGCCTGTCAAAAAAAAAAAAAAAAAAAAAGAGAATATCTGAATAGTGTTGCAAAGAGTTTAGAAAATATGCATGCTGATTAGTTTCCAGTAATAAATTACTAGAATATATTTTGTCTGTATTAGATATTTATAACTCAATTTTATTTCTAATGGATTATCCTTGAATTCAATTGTATAAAATGAATTAAAATCAAAAATAAAAAGGTCTATGATAATGTTATTTACAATTTCAAAAACAAATCAAAATCACTAAAATGATCTATAGCTAGATATTGCTTCAATAAATTACAGTACATGATATAAGTGATAATCATGAGGAGATTTCAAAAATGACCTTAAAGAAAAATTTTGTTTGATTACCTGATTTAGTTAAAAAAGCCAGGTACTAAAAAAGTCCTCATTGTGGTTCCTACTGTTAAACTCACTATACGACATGTGTATATGTGTACGTGTGTGTTATAGAAGGAATGTTTGTGTCCCCCCAAAATTCATTTGAAGCCCTAAATCCCAATATGTATTTGCAGACAATACCTGTGAGGAGATGGTGAAGGTCATAAGGTGGGGTTCTAATCTGATAGGGAAGGTGCCCTATCAAAAGACACTAGAGCTCACTCACTCTTTCTGCTATGAGTCCACAGTGGAAGGCCATTGTCTGCAGACTAGGACGGGAGTCCTCAACAGGAACCAAATGAGCTGGCACCTTTGACCTTGGACTTTCCAGTCACCAGCTAACACATATAGCTGGTGTTTGGTAGGGGTACACTGAAATATTTAATTTCAGGTTATATCTGAGGACTATCCTCTTATTTTTAGCAAACTTCTGACTTTTATAAGGGGGATAAAAATATATGAATTAAAGCAAGGGTAACTTTTAACTAGAGTAAAAAAGCGTACTTAAAAAAATTAAACACTTCCAGGGCTGGTGCTGTGGCACAGTGGGTAAAGCCATCTGCTATGCCAGCACCCCATACTGGCCCCAGTTTGTGTCCTGGCAGCTTCACTTCTGACCCAGCTCCCTGCTAATGGCCTGAGAAAAGCATGGAAGATGGCCCAAGTGTTTGGGCCCCTGCCACCCATTGGGGAGACTTAGATAAGCTTCTGGCTCCTGGCTCAGTCTTGTCCAGCTCTGGCCATTACAACCATCTGGAGAGTGAACCAGCAGATGGAAGTTTGATTTCTCTCTCTCCCCTACTCTGTAACTCCATCAAATAAGGAAATAAATCTTAAAAAAGAAAAAAAGAAAAGAGACACATCTTTCTAATTCATTTAGATTATGCTTCCATAGACACGGATCAGATTCTTACCTGATTACAAATGCAGTATCGAGGTTCATTTGGGTCATAAGTCCAATCAACCTGACTGTTTGAATCAGACTCTGGCACTACTGTTGTTTGTTGAGAGATTTCTTGTACAACAGTTGATGACGAAGAACACGATGACAAGGAAGAAGAGGAGGAAGACGAGGAGGACTGCTGGCTTGAAGACTTGTTGTTGTTCCTGAAAAAGTATCACCAGTCTTATTTGCCCATCATCATCATCATCATAAGTTACCTGAGAATAACTCCTAAATAAGTGGTATCAAAAGAAATGGCATCAATGTATGAATATATGTCTAACATTAAGCTAAAGTCATCTGATTTAAAAGCAAACTTACTTAGGGAAACAAAAAATAACACTTTTTTTTTTTTTTTTTTTGACAGGCAGAGTTAGTGAGAGAGAGAGAAACAGAGAGAAAGGCCTTCCTTTTCCGTTGGTTCACCCCCCAAATGGCCATTAAGGCTGGCACGCTATGCCGATCTGAAGCCAGGAGCCAGGTGCTTCTCCTGGTCTCCCATGTGGTTCAGGGCCCAAGCACTTGGGCCATCCTCCACTGCACTCCTGGGCCACAGCAGAGAGCTGGCCTGGAAGAGGAGCAACCAGGACAGAATCCGGCGCCCCAACTGGGACTAGAACTCGGGGCGCTGGTGCTGCAGGCAGAGGATTAGCCAAGTGAGCCGTGGCACCGGCCCCAAAAAATAACACTTTTAAAATGGTTTAGTTTTACTCAGAATTTTTTGTTTTCTGGAGAAAAAAATGTACCCCAAAAAATTCTTTTAAAAATAACTCAAAGCTTTTAAAATAATTTTAAAATCAAAGTTACCACTTACTGTTGACTTATATTATAGGCAGTACTTTTAAGAATTAATATTAGTTATGGCTACCTTACAGATATTCTCTGTATTTTTAAGCAGACTGAATACTATTCATCAAAACATAAAGAATACAAATACACAAAAGTAGTAAATGAAAACTATGACTATCAAGCAACATGTGAATACTTACTGTGGGTAGGACAGGGGACCAAGAGGGTTAAATTCCAAAACTGTTTGGCATCAAAATAAACACATCTTTTAATACCATTTTTCCATGAGTTCTGTGAAATACCCTCATATATGGAAGCCCAGCAGGGATGCCAAGTGGACTGAGCATCCAGCAAAGGTACAGCAGGTGCAGTCATGTGCACACTTACTTGCTCTTCCGACCACTGCGCGAGTCGGCGGCTGATGAGCTGGCATTCTGTGTTAATGTTGTCATGAGTGCTGACGACGATGAATAGCCAGCTGTCTCCCTGGGCATTGAAAATTCTTTTCCCAGCTGAAAGTCATTATTCTTAAAAGCTTCATAACTGGCTTTTAAACTTGACGTTCTTCGTCCCTCTTTCATCTTCAATAGACATGCATTGATAGCATTAATATTATGTAAATGCATGGACTTTCAAGCTTTATAAGGTTCACTATCATTTTGGTTAATTCAGTATTTATTTTGCTTAAGTTATTTTTTTTGGTATTGGAATTCAAGCTATTTTATGGCAAGATTTAAATTAGTTTATACACAGGTAGTAATTACCACACGGGTAACTTCTTAATTTGGAATTGAGATAAACTGTTCTGAGTAAACAGGACAACCTGTACCATTGCTAAAGAGAAAGCCTTGAACTGACAGAAAGAGCAAAGAATGACCCCTCCACGTACTGTGACTACAGTCAAGACATGGGCAACAGGAGTGATTACCAGATGAAGGGTCTGCATGAGGTCTGCATGATATATCTGTTCTGTACCATTCATTATCAACCAGGGGATCCCTACATACTAGTCATTAAATAAAATGTCAGGTATCAATACAACGTTAAAATGAAATTATACAATGTCAGAAAACTACTGCTCATATCTAGTTCTCTCTACAAGGATCTGCCAATGATTGAAACAAACATAACATTTTATCTCTAAAACCTTTTATTTCTTACCTGAGCTGTAGCTTGCACTGCTTGTGCAGCTGCCATAGTAATTGCCCCCGCACCAGTTCCTGAGGATAATGAGCCGATGTTATAGGATGCCAGAGGCTGGGAGGAATTCACATTGAAAGCATTGTTGGAAGAGGCTGTGGAATTATTATTTCGACAACCTATGTAGAAACATAGAAAAAATGGTTGCAGACCATAACACATTAGTGAGTTTAAAATACATTATTTCCTAGCATAGATACAGTCATTAAACTTAAATTTTTGATATATTATGGACTGAGTCAAATGAATAATGTATTATATTTTTCCTTCTTCTTTCTCCCAGGTAGACAATAAACAGGTAAACAAACTGATTTTTGAAGCCTAAATGTTTTCATTTCCCTTCAGTCTAACACACAAAAGAACTCAATTAATCAAATAATCATCATTAAGGAAATAAACTTACCTAATGTATTCTCCTTAGAGGCATCTGACGTAAGGGTGGATAGAAGAGCTTCAGATTTAAACTTCTTTTCAGGAATATGATCTGCTGTTGTATGGTGAGATGTTGGATTATATTTCCTTTCTGAATAAAAAATAAAGAATTCACATTTATAAACTTCAGAGAACTATGGACAAGGCATAATATTTCCAACCAGTTACAAACCAGTAAAGTTATAAACTTGAGTTCTTCATGAAATTCAGACCATCACGTTTTCTCAGAAGAGAGGACAAGCAGAACTCTGTGTCACACGTAAGAACAGACATCTCAGACACTTTAAACACTTGCAGCAAAGGACTTAAGACAATCAATCCATGATGCACCATGGCTTCACATAAAACACGAGGGGAATTCTGTTTTCAAAACATTATCTACTTTTGGAATAGTCTTCAATACCCTTTTTTCAATCAAACTGATTTGTCAAAAAAAAAAAAAAGTATCATTACAGTCAGTCAACTGTCTAGTCAGCCACCTGACAATTCCTTTAATCACTAACTCAGCGAGCACTTGAGATGTATTATATACCACACCTTGGGCTAAGCACTGAGAAGTCCAGGATGAAAAAGACATAGACTCCCACAAAATAGTTTATGGTCTGGCTCTGCTGTATCACTCCCTAGAGAGACTCAGACAGCTGGAGGCAGGCAGGGAGTATATGCTGCTATTACTACCATACATTCTCCCTGCTATGAATTTCAGCATAAACAGTCGACCTGTTGCCAAACCAAACATGCTTTTCCCAACTGAAAAAGATATATCTGCCTGCAATTGAAAAGAAAAAATTTCTCTCACAAAAATAAAAGGGAAGGGTATTTATTTCTCATTGAGTTATGCAGAGCTAATAACAGAGAATATCCAGGTGGTATAATGATTTTTTAATGGCACTTAAAACTTAACCGCACTCAACCAAACTTACTTTCCACTGGGGTATGTGAATGAGCGTGGTGATTGTTCACTGGCTGTGAAGGAGTATCTAATTCCAAAGATCCTAGAAAAAGAGGCACAGAGATACGCCAACATTAAACGTCACCACAGAAATCAACAAACTACAGGAAGTACACTCCCTGAGGCAGAAGACTGGCAAGCTCTGATGTCCATGACCAGACCGAGTTAGTTAGACATGTCAGAGGGTCAGCTTTACCAGTTCTACTCAGAGCTCTCCTCTCTAAACAATGAGAAATACATTTCTCCATATTCACCTTAAGCACAATACAGCTCATGGCATGCTAATGTCTAATGTCTAATTAGGGAATTCAACAAAGTGAGTGCAAGAGAAATGGATGAATGGACATTATAAGCCCAGAACTGGCAAGATCTAAAAGACTCAACCTACTTTAATTGTGTTGAAGAACTTTTAATGGGAGATCCTAAGTTCTAGGTGATAAGGTCATTGCTATATGAAAAAAAAAAAAAAAAACCTTGATCATTAAAATGACATATGATAGTAAAGACTTCCTAAAATAATTTAGGGATTTTGCTTGCAAAAAGTGAGAAATAGAATCTCTAACACCAGGCTTAAAATACTTGCAAAGACATTTTCTGGGTTTATTATTGATCCCTTGAGATGAAATTATGGCAGGGCACAGGGTGGAATGGTTTTTGTAACTTGGTCCAATTTAGTTTCATGTGTCTGTGTCCTTAGGATGCTTTATTAACCTTCCTGCAGTACTGAATAGGCATGAATTAGCATATTCACAGCTATCACCAGTATTAAAAAAAAAATGAAAGCAGCTACAGAACACTTCATTTTGTCCCCAAATACTTATTAACCTCAGACAGGATTCCTCCAAGATAAAAGCACCGCAAATAAATCAGATAATTATCTAAAGTGTTGGATCTACTTTTGCATTAAAAAATGTAACTATAGATAGCAAGAGGGATTTGTAACTGGCTTCTCTAGCTGACTAGTGAGTATATAAAGAGACATGTAGCCTAGCACTATAAAAAAACAAGATACATAATCTTGCTATTCAAATGCATCGAGGAAAAAAACCTTATGAATGCTTTAATATAAATTCTAGCAGAAATTATTCATAATATTTATTTGGTTCAATTAGTACTTAGTGGGTTCCTACCCTAGGCCTAGTACCATACTGTCTGCTTTTATCTACATTATCTATTTAGGTTGGAAGAGATGCTAAATTTGTTAAAGAAACAGAGCTCATAACTCCAAATTTGGCAAGTCTCCTGGTTTCCTGAGTTAAACTCAAGAAGTGACAGGGGAAAGTTTTTGCAGGAGATCAAGTTGAGCTTGCATAGAAATATTAAAATGGCTTCTTGTGAATAAGGGAATGTTTAGGGAAGTCTTCTTTAAGAAAAAGAGGAAGTGTTGTAGAACTAAATCAAATCTTAGTCCACCCAATTAAGGAAAAGCCTTAAGGCGGTTCTTAAGAAAAACTAATAACCTTCCTCAAAGCTTCAATGCATAAACAGGCAGAGGAAAGTCAATGCATTTAATAAGAGATGATTAATTTGTTTCTCAATGGTTACTTTTTTTTAAAATCTTTGTTCTTACCACTTATCTTATTAGTATATGTGAACATTTAAGGATGAAATGAGTTCTTTTCATAAAAAGTGAGCAGATGATATCCTGTATTATCTCTCAGTATCCATGACCCAAACCGTTGCCACTGCAAGGGTCCAAGCTATCTGACCCAGACAATACCAACCACCGAAGGGCAGGATCTGAAAAGCCTCTGTGGGACAAGTGCTTTCGCAGTGATTTGTACATGTACTGTCCAATATTGATGGAAAACTGTAAATTTTACTTACGCCTCTCTAATATTTCTGTAATTCCAGCATTATCAGCTTCCAGCTCCATTTTAAACTTAGCCAGTTCCTGATCCAGCTTTCTCAAGTGTCGATCTACCTGTTTCAAAGAAGATCAAAGATAACCACCAAAATTTGGGACACTGTTAAAGTGTCAGCTTAATGAGGAAACCTAAATCTTCGTTTCTTTTAGTAAATCGGCTTAGTATTCTTGAGTGCGAGTCAATTACTCTATGCCTCAGAGATTTTTTATCATAAAATAAGGGTGGTAGGCTAAATGATCTCTCTTCCCCATTCATAAATGATAAATTTTTAGAAACCCAAATTTCAATTTGTTAGAAAATGTTCTATACTTTCTTTTAAGAAAAGTAGGGATATGAAAAGTAAAGCAATGCTGAGATTGGGAATTTGAGGGTGGGAGGAAGGGCCGGAGGGGTTGCTAGCTTTGTCCAAATATGCCCTATGACTACATTCAGCCTAATCTCCTACTTATAAGGCTATCCATGCTACCACAAAATAACAACTGCGATTTAGGATGATGGGAGATCCTTGTTCAACAAAGAGTTTACTATACTCTACACATACATTTCTCTAAGGCAGGAAAGTGGACTGTTATGCTTATAAACATTTATGTAAAGGGCTGAAACAAAAGGCATTTTCAGCCAGAAAATGCAATCCCCAAAGAACCTGGTCAAAATGATTTTTTGCTTGCAATCTTTCTTCCCTAGTTAAGGTGGCAAAATTTTATCTTCTCACTTACTTAGATATGTTTTGACTAGTTTCAGAAATTTTATGACACCTCAAACTAGCAAAAATGTCTTAATGTACTTTTTTACTTAATATTAAATATTTTCAATATTTTTCTAAACTTACTACTTTGAAGTGAAATAAAAAATCTGAAAAATATTCATGTACAAATTTGACATCTCTTTTTAAAGTCTAGTGTACAAATGGGTTATTGTTAAGTAGGAATAATTTCCTTAAAAACATCAGAATAATACAGCAGTAAGAGCACAAATTTAAGTAAGACTTTCAATGAAATGATGCACATCTAACATGAGTGAGAAAGGAACAAAAGTAGTAAAAGACAAGGTCCACATGTTAGATGTCTAAATAGAGGCCAGGAAATGTGTTTGGTGCAATAGACGTCCATCATTTTCACCCTCACTTGAATCTTTTGAGATAGGTTGCTACTGTCTCCATTGTATAAATTAACATGCCCAAAGTCTTACAGTTAAAAGACTACAGAAATGTGACCTACCATTGATCTATTTCTACTAAGTTAGGCTTTGCCATTTATACCTATCACTCACTGCTCGCTAAACCTCTGCTTGGGGGGAACCAACTGCTTTTTAACTCAGGATAATATTAATTCAAGTTGAAAAACTAGGAATATTGTCCTATTACTTGCATTTTATCTTTTAACAGCAGCCACTGAGTGCTGGTTTGTAATCTGTCAAAAATTTTAAGCCCAGTCTTCCCTCCAACTTCACACACGCTACTTTTCAGAACCTGGCAGAAGTTGTAAATTAAATTTTAAAAACTCATAGGGTCATGTACTATGGATACTTGCTCCTATTCAAAGAACCTGCAGGCAACTGAGCATCCTTTAATGGAACCTTCCTTCTGATGATAAAGTGTGAACACAGACCTTGGTTATTCAAGAATAACTCCTTCATTGTCAAAATTTAATCTCAAGGGAAATCAGAAAAAAAAGGCTCAAAAGTTTCAAGACCACTTAATGCAATGAAACCACTCCATCACATGCCTTACCTACATTATACTACTAATAATAAATATTGTACTCCTATCATGTGTTTGCAGGTGGCTTAACTGGAAGAAAAATGAAAATGTGAGAGAATCCCTGCCTTCACAGGAATTAGAATTTAGCTGACAATTCAAGACCTATATAAACTTCAACATTTATTAAAGTTTTTATGGAATATTTTTCACATTTTAAATGTTTAAAAACAGATATAGGCTTAATGCAACAAATAGGCAACAGCTCAAAACACATTGGAAATAGCATGTAAAGGAAAAATATACCATAATACTGTGATAGACACAAAGGAGATAGAATAAGCTAGGTGGTAAAGAATGGATTGTATTCAAATAGTTGGAAAGAAAGAGCAACAATAATAAATTTTAAAAAGTACAGCGACAGCAAGTCAAACAGCATATTCAGGAAAAAAAAAAATAGTGTGGCCTCTAGGACACACTAGTATCACACAGAGAGGAGGGAAGTAGAGGCAGCAGAGTGAGATGACCTTTTTCCCCACACCATACACATTGTCCTAACTCACTCTACCGCTGCATGTAAGAATTGCATCATTTTATTAAATACATTACTCATGAAGTTTATTACACAAGAAAGCATGGGAAATAATGATGACATGTTTAATCCAGGAGGCTCAGAAAATGCAATAGAACTCTATGAATTAGTAACTCTGAAAACAAATTCATAAACAAAACAGAAAAGCCTTAACAAATCTGTGGTAGTGAGCTTTGTAAGATGAGCATCCAATCACTCTCACTTCCTGATATGTAGAAAAGATTATGAATAAATTAATACTATAAACAACTACCCAACATTAAGGATATCTTCCTTAGATTTACCTTAGATTGCTGTACTAAATCACTAAATCAAATTAGAGGTCAGAAAGTAAGTTGACTGTTAGATTTAACTTAAGCTATTAAGTACCAACATACTTAAACAGTATTAAACAGCCATAAGAAGAGCTGAATTTCACTGAAACCTATTCTGCGCATTCCCTCTACCTGCATGAGCATGGGTAGGTAAAGCACCTATTCTAGCTGATCACCATACTGAGTCTTGGGCAAGGACCTAAATTATCCCTCCATACACACCTGACCCTACAAAACTGATCTACAGTAGTAAAAGGAGTCCTGATCCACTTGAAAGAGATTTTACGTTAGCCATAGTTTTCTATCACAGGGCAGACAAACAGTCTAATTACTGATTTGTTCCTCATTTAATTTCAAAAAGTGCTATTCACAAAAGATTCTTGTCCTATTAATACCAAATCATGGGGCCGATGCTGTGGCGTAGCAGGTAAAGCCACCACCTGAAGTGCCGACATTCCATATGGACGCTGGTTTGAGTCCCGGCTGCTCCACTTCCTATCGGGCTCTCTGCTATGGCCTGGGAAAGCATTAGAAGATGGCCCAAGTCCTTGGGCCCCTGCACCCGTGTGGAGACCCAAAAGATGCTTCTGGCTCCTGGCTTCAGATCTGAGCAGCTTCAGCCATTGCAGCCAATTGGGGAGTGAACCAGTGGATAGAAGACCTCTCTCTCTCTCTCTGCCTCTCCTTCTCTCTGTAACTCCAATTTTCAAATAAATAACTAAATCTTTTAAAAAAATTACCAAATCATATTCTATAACTACAAATCATAACTGTTTTAGGTATAAACCACAACTGACCACTTTAGAAACAAACTTATTTAACATATTCATATACTATAAAGTTATTTAAGTCACATTTAGCCCCTCTGCACAAAACAAATAACAAAAAAACTCCTCTTCCTTTAACATTTTTGCATAGAGCTGTGTAACACTTTATTCTTTCTTTTTTACTCAGGTTCCTAATATTCAAATTTTAAAATGCACCCAATAGACCCAAATAAAACTAAATATAGTTCTTAAAAAGTTTCTATGTGATCTACTGTTTCCAGTGCAAATTCTTCCAATGTCCAGCTTGACCTTTCAGAATTACAATCTATTAGTTGTAAGTTGAAATCCATGACAATAAGAGATAAATTTCCATCAAAGAAAAAAAATTTGGTTCCAGTGAATAAAGAGGGCATATTCAGAAAGAAAAAGGAACCAAGATGACAAAGTATTTTTATGATGCTAAGTCACAGAAATGATTCTTTACATCTCTAAAATTACATTTAAACTAGATGAAAATTTGACCTGTACTTATGAAGTTTCAAATATTTGAGGGTTTAGCACATAACCTACATCTAATCACTTTTGTAAAAGGCAATAAGGACAGGAGACAAATTCAAAGGTCAAACCCACATTATATATAAATATATCCTTAATTAGAGTATTAGTTAAAGAATTCCCAATTTATAGGTAAAATATGAGTTTGAGATATAATCATCTCAGGAAGAGGTCAGCACATTAAAAAAACAGCAAGTTCAAGGGCATGAGCACTGCAGGAGACTGCTAAAATCATTTAAGCATTAACTAAAAGCTCAAATTTTATCAGAGTATATATAATTCAACTGTATTAGGTACTGCAACCTGACACGTCCTTATGATAGTGACATCTGGATGAGGGAATACACATTAGTGTTCAAACACTGAGTATCAGGAATCGAGAAGGAAATTATTTTAACATGACAGTTTTTTGTTGTTCTTAGTGAAATTTCACTAAACCAACTATTGAAATAAACTGTGAGTTCGTTAACTGGACCCCTCAACCCACAAATTTCCCAATTAGTTAATGTTAACCACTATGGTTTCTTTCCTGGATAAATGAAGTAATCAGGACAATGTTGATTATAGGAATAAATCAAATTAACATTCATTTTAAAAGTGAATAAAATTTTAAATAAAAAATGCAATGACATACCATGTTACAAAGCACATTGAGGGATGAACTCAAAATCAATTACATGCATTTTGAGCATCACTTATCTGAAATGTGTAGGACCAAAAATGCTTCAGCTCTAAAATTTTTTCAGATTTTGGAATATTTGCATAGACATAGACTTTGGGATGGGATCTAAGTCTAAACATGAAATTCACCTTATTCATATAGCCTGAAGGTAATTTTACACAGTATTTTTAGTACACCTGTGTTTAGACTACAACCTACCACATGAAGCCAGGTGAAGATTTTTCCACTTGTGAAAATCATGTCAGTCTCCCAAAAGTTTCAGATTTGGGGGCATTCTGGATTTCAGATTAGAGATGCCCAGCTGGTAAAGTATAGGCAAATATTTTAAAATCCAAAAAACTCCTAAGTCAGAAACACTTCTGATCCCACGTACTTTAGATAACGGATTCTATATTTATAGACTTTTACTTTGATATTTACAGTTGATATTTCAGGGAAAATAACAATGTGATAGGGCAATTCCATTTAGCTAATAAAACAAGATTTCTCAACCTCAAAAAATGAAGTGTTCAAATATCACAATATACTAGCTATGGCAGTTTGCACTGCACAGCATTCCAAAGATGGCATTTTTTAAAACAGTTTAATAATTATTTATTGGTGGTAAGTGATGCAAGTTTTCTTTTTCATTTATGTTTGCAGTGTCAACTTGGTAAGATTTCCTGTTAAATAAATTTTACTCAAAAATTTACTTATCAGTATAGGTGGTATGTAGGTGTTACAAAAAATATAAAGGTAGGAAGCAAATGAGTAAGGCTTGGGAAACACTAACTTACATCACCACAAAAGTCTTTTTCCTTCCATTCATCATTTGATCAGTCCACTGTGTTAGACTCAGAGGGCATCAAATGATCAATAACCTTAACTACCTCAGGGGCCTGGCTGAAAGATCTCATATTTTTGATTTTATAAAAATAATAAGACTTTAACAGGAATGAGTAAAGTGAGTATCCAATATTGTCAATATTATTTTCATATTAATGTTCATTTTGCTGTTCAAAAATCTGTTATTTAAAGGGAGCTCTTTAAAAGCAAAGGAATTAAAATTTGAAGAAAAAATACATATTGACATAAAGCAAAAGACTTCTCAGTTAAGATACCCAAAACACACACGTCACTATCAGCTTTAGTATTTTAAAAATACCCTTTGGCGAATGCACACTCGCAAATCCTGTCTTAAAAGAACTGTCAAAATAAGCTTACGTATCAGAGAAGGAAATCAATCCAAACTGAAGAAACTAAGAAAATTATGCAAGCAATTTAAAAAGAGGGATACCAAAAAGATTTGTGCAGAGTTGAGGATCATTAAGATATCTGGTCTCCTTCAAAGATGCTAGAGAGGAAACTAAACTCACCTGAATTGTATTACTTTCATCTCCTTGAAGTCAAATATAGAAAAGAGGTAGCTATTGGTACTGTCATTTATCCTTGTTTGTCCATCAAACTGAACAAAGCTCAGCACATTCCATTTCTGAAAAATCACTTCCCAACTAACATATCTGACATCAACAATGATACCATGAAACTCTCTGTCCTCACAATTCAGAACTTGGGAGTTGTGTTAGCAGTGCTTTGCTTTTTCCATTAACATATTCAGGTGATATTGTTCAACAAATATTTATTGAGAAATAACTGCTAGCTTCTGGAAAACACTGAAATAAAAAGATATAGTTCTTGACATTTATAGCAAGGAAGACAAATACACAGAGAAGGCAAATAAATCATAAAGTGAGTCAAAGGCTGGTATGATTATGCTAAGGAGAAGGGTAGGGCATAAACTGCTAATCACGTATGTGGTTACCTCCTCTCTTTCTTAGTGACAGAACCCCACATATCTGGGGTGGCAATATGCCATTAAATAACATTTCTTAGCCTCCCTTGCGACCATGAGGAGTCATTAAGAAATAAACACAAGTCAGTGGGTAAGATTTATAATAAGACTCTTTAAAGGAGTCAACTACACTGAAAAATGCACCCTTTTCAACAATCTTGTAGTGCCTAGAATAGTTAGAGTTACAGATTAGAAACAGCTTCAAACATTAATGATGGTGAGGTTGCTATCCAAACCCAGGTATGGAAAGTAATCCTTTGTTTAAACCACTCATACATAACTTTTCTCCTAAATATAAATGATACAAATATCCAGTTTAAGAGAATTTTAATAAAGAAGCAGGTTTATAAAGGACAGAGACATGCTTAACAAGCCAACAGGAAAAGGACAGTCAACTGGCAGGGAGAGAGGAACACACACAGCAGCTGGTGCTTGTGGATGGGGTTGAGGTGAGGGAGACAAGAAAAGAGATGCAGTTAGCAGTTAGAGTCCCGGCAGGAACCAGATCAAAAAGGACCTGGAATGACATGATAAAATGAATCAAGAACTTGAGGACAAAACATTGAAGAATTTAAACAAGGAGACAGCATGCTTAACTATGTATTTTAGAATGAGGGTGTTAAATCAAGAGCAACAGCGCTTACAAAAGCTACTACAGCCATTCAGGTGAGACGAAAGGTACCTGTGGAAGTAGATCCTAGTAAATGACATGATGGGGTTTTCTAGCGTGAATGGCAATGCCCTTTATCTTGACTGGGGTATTGGTTACTACTAGGGAATAAACATCTGTCAATATGTAAACTGTATACTTTCAATGTGTACATTTAATTGTTTCTAACCATATATCATATTTCATTTTATTTTAAAAAGGACTTGAAATACAGCAGGCAGAAGCAACTGGGAGGAAGGGACAATTAGAGGCCCTTAGGAAGAAGGATTAATTAAATGTGCGGAAGTCAGGGACAAGGAGTAGTGTAAGATGATGTTCAGTATCCAAGTCTGAATGACTAATGTTAAGAAGCCTGGGGTGGGGCCGAGGTGGGTGTTTGGGGTGCTAAAAAAAGGAAAAACAGAGGCTAAGAATTTTAAGTTGTAATACACTGAGTTCTGTAGCCTGGGAATTCTCAGGTAAGATGAGAAGTTTGGGCTTAAGGAATAGTTACCATACACTGTTAAGTCTCAGAGAGCATACAGAAAAGTCACAGAGGAGTGTCTGTCAACTTGGCAGGTGTGTGGGGGTGTGGGATAAAATTGGCATTTGACAGAACAATTCTTCATTGCATGGCAACAGATCTTCCCTGCTTTCTGGATTTGGGGTAGAAGAGGGAATAGAATTAGCTTTACTTGAGAGCCACTTGAGGACTAAAAAAACAATGTAAGGCACACACAGAACCCTAAGGAACACCACCATTAGAAGCCAGATTCACGAAGGAGAGTGAGAAAGGCTATAAAAGTGAGAGCAATGCACGGACGGCAGTCAGACCACAGTATATGAAAAGGAATGTGAATGAAAAGCTAATAGTAAACACCCTGACGTTTCTCAACAGAGTTGGCTAAAAAGGGCTGAAGAGTGCCTGGTGGACTTAGCAATGAAGAAGTTACCAACCTGAGATTCAGACGATTGATTAATAAATTACAGGCTGCTGTGGACTTAGGAATAAATAGAAAAGGAAGGAGTATCAAAGAGGCTGAATGATAAACTAATGACAGGCAACACTAACTACTGTGGAGTCAGAAGATCACAACAGGATTTGTGCGTTGTCTGGATTCTTTACAGAGATGAGGGAGACCTGAGTACGTTTAAATGCTGTGGTATGCAAGTAGTGGAAAGAAAAGAGGTGGAAGACACACAGGAAGGCTTAAGTGATGCAGCCAAATCACACAGGGGCTGGGAAGGGCTGAGAACAAGAACAAAAATGAAAGACTAAAAGGGAGGATCAACATCATCACATCCTTTCAGATAAGAAGTGAGAAGCTAAGCCTATAGAAACACATGAGTTTTTGCAAAATTGATAGCAGGAGGTATTTCATGAAGTCTCCACCAGACTGCCAAAAAAATATATTATCATCAGCGCAAGGCAATTGATGACTGGGGACAGGATTTTTAAATGGTAAGTGTGGCATAGGGAGGAATAAGAAGAGAATAGCCACAGGGAGGAGTAAGAAGAGAAACTGACCAAATTCAGAGACAAGAACTAACAAATAGCAGCCAATGTAAAGGGCCCAACTGATGACAACCACAACTTTGTAGTGAAACCAACTGCACAGCGGCATAATTTTCTCCAACTGTGCAACTACCTGTGAGTTCTTACAGCAAGTAAAGATACTAAAATAAATAAATAAAACAAAAAACAAAAACATGCAACACAATGAACACACTGGTAAGAAAAGAACTCAGGGGGGTGGCACTGTGGCACAGTGGGTAGGAAAAGAACTCAGGGGGGTGGCACTGTGGCTCAGTGGGTCGAGGCCCTGGCCTGAAGGCCGGCATCCCATATGGGCACCAGTTCATGTCCCAGCTGCTCCTCTTCCGATCCAGCTCTCTGCTATGGTCTGGGAAAGCAGTAGAAGATAGCCCAAGTCCTTGGGCCCCTGCACCTGCATCTGCATGGGAGACCCAGAAGAAGCTCCTGGCTCCTAGCTTCGGATCAGCACAGCTCTGGCCACTGCGGCCATCTGGGGAGTGAACCAGCAAATGGAAGACCTCTCTCTCTCTGTCTCTACCTTTCTCTGTAACTCTAAATGTCTTTCAAATAAATAAAATAAATCTTTAAAAAAAAAAAGGAAAGAACTCAGGAGCTCAACCAGAATCTGACAAAGTAGAAGGAAATGAAAATGTAGTTAGAGAAAGTGTTTCAGAGGTACAGCAATTCCAAATGACGATCGGGTTCAGTCCTTAGCAAATGAAGTAGATTCCTATTTACAAAAGTCAAAAAAGTAGATGATGAGGAAGTAAGATAATTTCAACAGAGAACAACTGTGAATCGGGTGACAATTTCTCAATAAACAAATGTCCTGGCCTACAAGCTATTATGTTATACTGACAGTAAAAAGTAGAAAATAATAAAGATGATTAAGTATCAAAGAAGAGGGATCTGTATATTAAGGTTACAATGACCCCCTGAAGTAGTGAAGCAGCATTTAAAAAGGAAGGAAGGGAGAGGAAAAAGGAAAATAAGAAAAAGCAACAGAGCAGAGGACAGACAGGAAGAGAAAAAGAAAAAAAAAAAAATGTGATCCTGGAGATACTAACGGAAGTGACAGCAAAAAGCTTCAACTTGGCAGGGGTGAAAGGGAAGCAGTGGCTTCAGGAAAGCAAAGATTCCAGTTGGGAACGTGAATGCCTACTATCTGCCAACCCAAGAGCATTACATTTATATATATAAATATATAAAATACACTTATGCAAATCCTCCTGTGAGGCATGAATTAATAGCATTGTTTTACAGATAAGTAAACTGAGGCTTGGATTAAATATTTTTTTTTCAAAGTTATGCTGTCATCAAACTCATGTCTGTCCAGAATCACTGTAGACACGCCCTTTTTTATTACATCATGCTTTGCTCAATTTCTTACATCATCTTTTATAGTCTCACCTTCTAGCCTCAGTACTCTATCCTCCTCAAATAATTTATTTTCACTTAACTGAGGAAAACACATTCCCCTAAATACAACACCTAATCCAGGCTCCTGACTCTCTGAGTAAAATTCTGTTCAAAATTTATCTCATACCCTTTAAAATACTAACAAATAACTCTACATGACTTAATTTTTACGAGATACCCTCAGTACTCAAAAGAATCTTTTCTTGTTACATCTTTGTATATGAGTTTTCCACTTGACTCTGTGGGTATGTCTGCGTAACTAGTTTACAGACTCCATTAGGACAGGGACTCCTCCTGGTATTTACTTTTCATTCCTCCATTATACAAAGGTAAAACTCCATTACATTAGTTGGACAGTGTGGTTCATAAATATCAGATTCACACACACACACATAATTTTTCAAAGTTTGTATGTATGTTATAAATATTTTTGTAATTATATGAAGTATCTGTAGTAAAGGTATAAAAAGTAGTAAAATAAAATATTAACACATAGAACCAAAGCTCTATATGAAGAAGTGTCGAAAAGATAAATAAACACAGTCTTTAACTATAGGGAAGAATGTTACTAAACAAATTAGCCTTGAAATCACATGCAAATGACTATAAACATAATTCAAGATAAACAATGAAGATTTTTGTGGTTTTTTTTTTTGCCATAATAAATCAAGTTATAGGCTATTCTTCTTTTCTTTAGACAATGTCTTATATGAAAATTTTCAGAATAATCACATAAGCAAAAGACCCTACATTGTTATAGTAATATATTTTCACTAAATAAAAACATTGCTTATGATTTCACAAGATAAATGCTTTCTAGTTACTTGTAAGCATTTATAATGCATACCACACAAGGTATATATCTTTCACCTGTGTCTTGCTCATCAATGACAAATTATATAACTACACGTATTTAGTCATAAAACTGTACCAGAAAAGAACACAAAAATAAGATGAAATTTAAACATTAAAGCTAACCAGAGGGAGCACTGTTTATTGCTTTAAGTTAAAATGAGTACCTTTTTAAGTACGTATTTTAGGAGATGCTTCATATGAAAAAAACAGAAAAGAAACCATAATTATATCAATTTGAGAAATACTACAGATTTTATGTCTTTTTGGTGATTTCAACTGCTTAGAAGTACTACTGCTTATGAAATCTAGTGTTTTCCAAACGTTTTTGCCAGCTGACCTTTTTGTTGGGTACTATCTGCAAGCATCACTTAGGTAAATATTCATATTCACTCAAATGATTCTCTTCCTTATTTAAAGCTAAGAACTTTTGTCAACACAGTCTTCAAATGTGTATTTTATCACAAAAACATCTAAAATGATTTATCAGTCAAGTAAAGCACAACCTGAAGAAGATAAGGATTAATAAACATCAATTCTTAAAAAAAAAACAAACTCACATCAGATACACTCTTGTGGCAATGCAGACTTGGCTAAAATGTAAGGTTGTCAGTCTATTAACAATGTGGACTACCTATGACTAATTCACAAAGAAATTCAAAAAAAATTATTAACCTTCAAAGCAATACTTAAGTTTTAGTCTGCTCTTCCAATTACATTTAAGCCAATACAATTTAAAACATAATCCATAATACAAGTACTTATAGCATTGTATGCATAAGTAATTAATAATTAATTATATATGAAGTAATAATTTTACTTACCAAGTCATATATCTGGTTTGCCAACTGTACCTTCTCATCTGCATCTTCCAAAGCCTTATAGTAGTCCTGAATAAAAAATTTCAAAAAATTAATCACTTTAATATATATATATATGTAGGACATAAAACTGCATCTTCATTATTATACCTTGTTATCACTGTCAGTCATCCTACCTTAGCAATAAAAACCCAATTACAGATGGGGTGGGGTGGGTAAGATTAAAAATTGTGGAAAATGGCCAAGAATTAAAGTAAGATGTAGAGAATTCTTAGAAAAGATACAAATAAAACTAAATACTACTCCATTTCTATCTTCTGTACTAGCAAAAGCTATGTGAGTTAATGAATAGTATTTAGAAGAATAAAAGTTATTTATCGGCTGGCGCCGTGGTTCAGTAGGCTAATCCTCCACCTTGCGGCGCCGGCACACCGGGTTCTAGTCCCGGTCAGGGCACCGATCCTGTCCCGGTTGCCCCTCTTCCAGGCCAGCTCTCTGCCTGTGGCCAGGGAGTGCAGTGGAGGATGGCCCAAGTTCTTGGGCCCTGCACCCCATGGGAGACCAGAATAAGCACCTGGTTCCTGCCATCGGAATAGCGCGGTGCGCCAGCCGCAGCACGCCTACCACGGCGGCCATTGGAGGGTGAACCAACGGCAAAAAGGAAGACCTTTCTCTCTGTCTCCCTCTACTGTCCACTCTGCCTGTCCAAAAAAAAAAAAAAAATTAAAAAAAAAAGTTATTTATCATATTTATAAAGAACAGTCACACTTCATTTTAAAAACTTTCTGGAAAAAGTATAATTATTGAATGGATTCTGATCTGCATGTCACCATTTTCCAATTGTCCTGTAACTACCATTTTAAATTCAGTATAACTTTTTACAGCTCAACAAATACTTTTAGATTTCTCCTCAACATAAAGCAAAATTTCCTTTTAAAAAAAAAAAAGGAAAACTAGATCTCTTTCCATGGGGTACCAGGCTTTCCGGGGTATTTATAAATTCCACTACACCAAAAACATGGTAGGTTAAAGGAACAATCACTGACTTTGGGCTATATAGATGTGATGTCTATACTCACACACACCTGGGCCTCTAGGTAGCTTCCAAGACAGGACCACTTCTGTTATAGATTCTGAGGTTTTTTTTGTTTGTTTTTTTCTCCTAACAGAAATAATCTTTCCTCCATGTGGTAGAATTAATAACACAACTATTCAATGTGTAGTTTCCAAATTTCTTTCTGAGTTGATCCTTGAACAATTTTATGAAGGTTGAGTGTAGGGAGGTATTTATTACTCAGCAATTACAAGACCTGTCCAATGTCATACAGCTAAATGGCAGAGTCACGACCAAACCCAACTCTTCTAAGTTGTTTTTCTAATCCCTAAATAAACTGCATCGTACCTTTAAAGCAAACCTGAGTGAGAGCTGATGCCCATTTGAATCTGGCAGAGAACTATAAGTACTATCAACTAATAAAAATCCAAAGAATTCTGCCTATCTAAATCCAATTACAAATTCAGTGCTTTAAACTCAAAGACGTCTTTAGGATCCTTCCAACTATTAAGATTCTGCTCATCTGTGAGTCTATCAACTTTCAAGGTCTGCTGATTTCCACAGCAGGGGATAGCGAAAATTGGGATATATTATTATATCTCAAAAGACAGGGCAACTGTAATTATGTGAAACTAGGATAAAACAAGCAAAAAAGAACTTTTTAAGTGATTCTCTAACTAATAGTATAGAGAACGCTAACTAATAGAGAACTATTCTCTAATAGTCATTGATTATTGAAATTATTTTGTAAATTAACAAAATGTTACTTTAATGATTAAAAATCTCTATACCTGAAGCTCTAAAGTACATAAATTATTTATTTAAATTCTAAAGAGCCACTGATAACTAACTACTCCTCATTCTGATATCAGGAAAACTCTTCAGTTTTGAAGTATCTTTTTCAGAAGGTCCTGGTATTTGTTAATGAATAATTTGAAGTGTTACACTTACCTTTTTGATGGATGCCATTTGTTCTTCTCTCCACTCTGGCTTATTTTTCTTTGCATTCATAAAGAATTCACTGACTCTTTGTTCTAGTTGATCCATTGCATCTACAACATAATAAAAACATGTCTTATTTAGAAAACCACTATAATACATCAAATAGGCATGCTTTGTTTAGAGGAAAGGAAACAAATCTGACAATAAACACTGTTCAACTTGACCAATAACTAGAGTATGTTATGCTTCAGTTACATAAATACATAATACTCACTTAACTTAATCTTTAAAAGTTACACATTTCCCTTCTACTTATTTATGTTGTTTTTAATTTTTCCAATAATTAGAATTAACTAGATAATAACTAGAATTAACAAAGCGGATCAGAGCTAAACCACAGTTTTTGAAGAGTACAGCCTCAGGGGGTTGGCAGACAGTCAATGGCTAGCGATATTTAATCAACTGAATGTGCCCAAACACAATTACTCACAGAGACCACCACTAAAATATCCTCACATGGCTTTTCATAAGAAAATCAGTAAAAAGTTTTTAACAATTGGCTCAATGGCACTAAGCATTCCATCATTCATATCAAAACTGAATGCAGTAAGTACAACCATTTAGCACTTCATACACGATATTATTTATTCTAAGTAAGTTTTTCCTGAAGTATGTGCCTAGAATAATGAATAGTTTTTCCAAAGGAGAGGAAAAATAAAAGGATTTCCATTGCTAATTAGGTTGAGGAAAATCTCTGTACTATACTCATCTTTTGGAGATTGTCAGTGCATAATCAGCTTCTTAAAGATTCTGAGAAGTCCCATGATTAATTTATAAAAAAGTATTTTCCTTTGGGGTGCTGTGACATAGTAGATTAAGTCTCTCCCTGCAGCACTGGCATCCCATATGGGCACCAGTTCTTGTCCTGGCTGCTCCTCTTCTGATCCGATTCCCTGCTAATGACCTGTGTGGGAGACCTGGAAGAAGTTTCCAGCTCGTGGCTTCAGATTGGCTCAACTCCGGCCGTTGAGGCCATTTGGGGAGTGAAACAGCGGACGGAAGATTTCTTTGTGTCTCTCCCTCTCTGTAACTCTTTCAAATAAATAAATAAATTTTTTAAAAAAGTATTTTCCTTTAAGCATTCCCTAACTTATTTGACATATGGTCATTTTTGTTAATTCATAATACCTATTAACTTTAGAGAATTCTACTTATTGTTAAAAAATGCTAGTTTCAAAAAACTTGTAGTTTGTACAAGCTAAGTTCAAACTAAGAGAATTTAAAATGTGTAACTACAATGAAAATGTTTATGATAACAGAGCTACCCTTTCTTTAACACCTACCTTGTATCAGATATCATACATTGTAATTTATCTGTATTATTTTTAATTGTCAGATGATTCTCTCATTACAGTTAATGGAAACTTCTCAAAAGTGGTAATGCAGTCGATCGAGGTCAGTGAGTCAACTAATAAAGCTATAAAATAAACGCAGATCTGCCTGACGTCGAAGTGTGCACTCCGCCCTACAGAGAGCACTGCTCGGCAGTCACTGGCCTTCACTTCACTGCGGTTTAAACGCGTGGTGTAGCCAGCTGCAGAGTCGAGCTTTTGATTTCCTGCCACGCTACAACCTAATGAACAGAAAGAAGGCGGCTTTGGTGCCACATTCCCACTGGTTACGTGCTACATAAAACTGTGAAGAAGCTGAGAAAAGCAGAATCACGAACAAAGGGTACAGAAGCCTGGGTGGTCACCAAGTAGAACCCGTAGTGGACTGCAAAAGAAAGGTTCTTCAGCCACCTCGGGTAGTCTCTGGGCCACCTACTTCCAGTCCTTGTCTGAGAAAAGGTCACCAGACTCGCAAGCTACCACTGAAGGAAAGGGAAGCCCGCTGCCAACATCTTTATTACCGCTGACCAGCCTGGCAGCAACATCTTATCTCCCGCTCGTTCTGCCTGGCACAGATGAGCAAGCCCACAGTTCCAAGTTTATTCTATAACGTGTGAAGACACTCCAGGTTTGCCGGGATCTCTGAGGATCTGCACCTACGCCGTGCTCCTGGACGTTTCGGAATGAACTTGAACAGAAGTACAAACAGATGCTGAAGTCCAAGTTCGACCCATAAAGGCGCTGGTCAAAATCTCAGCATTTACGGGATCGTCGCTAACCCACACACGGTACTACCCTCATGAGGATACAACACACTTTTTTTTTTTTTTTGCACGGTCCCATTTCAAGAAAGCAATACACATACTCTAATGCCTTCCTATTTCGTCACAGAAAAAATAAATAAATAAATGGAACGTGGGAAGAAAAAAGAAAAAAAAAAAAAACAAAAAACAGACGCGATTCGGCCCAGCCAGCTCTTCTCCACAACTTAGGTGCCCGCGGAGCGCCGCGCAGGAGCGGCGGCAAGCGAGCCCGGCTCGGAACGCGCGCGGCGGACGCGGGCAAACGTGCCGACTTACTCTGCACCTGCAGATCCATCTCGCGCATCTCCGTGAAGCGGTCCCGCAGGTCCATTGGAAGCTGCTCAATCACTGTCAAACAAGAGTCCGTCAGAAGGGCGGGGCCCACAGCGAGCGTACGCGCCTGCGTCACGGCGTGCGTGCGTGCGTGCGTCGGGGGGGTCGAGGGAGCGGGCAGCCCACAACGAGGCTGCCAGTTACCGTGAGAGAGAAACATCCCCCGCCTCCCCCTCCCTCCCGCCATCCCGCCTGCCCGTCCACTCGCGCTCTCGCCCGACCGCAGGTCCCACAGGCGGCCCCCGCCGGCGCCGCGCACTCACTTTCCAGATAGTCCTCTAGGTACAACATCGCGGCCCTTAGAGCTGGGGGAGCGAAGGGGTCCAGGGGTTTATTTGTGTCACTCGCTGTCGCCGGAGTTTTGTCCCTTCCAATATGGCGCCTCCGCTAGCAGCACCCGCTCGACTCCGGCAAAAAAAAAAAAAACAAAAAAAAAAAACCACTTTGGGCGCCTGACGGCGCTTGCCTCATTGCCGCCCGGCGCTGTCATTGGCTGGCCGCCGCAGTGACGTAGGCCGGCCGGGGCCTGCCCGAGCGCCTTTGTGGGAAGTGTAGTTTCTGTTCCTTCTGAGGCAGGGCGGCCGCGCCGCCCGTTCTCTGAGGGAAAACTACGGACACCAGGCGCCATTGCGAGCGGTGCGCGCAGGGCTCCGAAATGCGGTGCCTCTGTTTATTTGTTGATTTTGGCACAGGGGATGACGGGACTTGTATGCGCCGGCATCAGACAACTAGGAACAACTTTTCACCTGTTCTTTGCTGCGGTTCCATGCCCGGCGTTTGTGAGTCATGGGTTTCGCCTGGTGCTGGGCACACAAGCAGAGGTTCTAAACGCTAGCGTGATCAGCGAAGTTCGGGCGATTCCCATTGTTGCAGACAGAATTCGGTGCTTCAGTGTTGACCGCCGAAAATGTAAGGGGGGTGAGGGGACGTCTGCTTGACTCCATGTACCCTTCAAATAGTTTATCAAACTGTGGAGTGTATGTGCACTCCCCGGATGAAAGGTGCGCGAATAGTCATCAACGCCAGTTTAGACGAGAGTGGTTTTTTTTTTCTTTTTTCGGTCCAGTTCATTGTCATCCTCATGTAATCTGTACATACAACCTGTACATGCAGCAGCAACAACCAAAAAAAAAAAGACCTGAACAGTCATAAGTAGCGGGTGGAGCCTTGCTGTCTAATGAGCTGAACCAGCAATTTAGATTATGTTGCGTAAGTAGCATGTGTGTTAGAAGTCCTGGGCGTTGTCTTCCCCTACTTTTGGATTTCTCCCTGCCAATATTGACCGGTGATATATGTTAAGTTTTCATTGCTGAATTTATTTAAAAATATTTTTCCTCAGAAGATTCTTACTCTTATCTAAGTGTTAGGTGCTATTGTTTCCCATCTTTCTTAACTCTCCGTTTTTCAGGGAACAGTGTCGTCGGTTCGTAATTCAAAGGTTGTGTTTCTGTCTTGGAGATTGAAGTTGAAACTCTGTGTGTGGGGTTGTGAGTGTTCTCCGTGGCCGCTCCTCTGCTCAGGGCTTTTCCACTGGTCTTAAGCAGGATGCTTGACTGTCCTGTTGATACATCTCAATGGAAACTTACCTGGTCCTATTAAGAATTAACGTAGTTAATTTTACACACTTGAAGCTAAAATCTAGCACCTTCACTCTTCCTCCTTTCCACTTTCCCTCCCTTCCTTACCCCTCTTTTCCATTCTCCCTCCTTCTGACTACTTTGAAAGATCTCCTTGATATTTTTGCAGATTCATTGGGATCTTCCTCTTCTCCCCCCTCCCACCCTACCTCTCTTCTTTCTTTCTACTTCCTCTCTTTCTTCAGCTTTATAAAGCATGCTTTAGGATTTAAGGGAATTCCTGAATGTCAGGATTGGTGTCCTGTAACAGTTCCAGGGAATTCTGAACGATTAGCTCTTCAGTGTTGCTTATTTCCCATTTTTTCCATTATCACTTAGAACATCTCTGAGACTTTTTCACTTTGTCCTTTGCCTTTCTTTAAATATTCTACCTTAAAAAAATTCAGATACTTGACAATTTTAAAAGTTCCATCGGATTCTCTTTTCAAGCCATTTTCCAGCTGTTGATAAAAATTAAACACGTATCTGCTCTATATTCTGTTTCTGTTAAATCCAGCATTGAAAATTTTATGACTGTTTTGGGGCAATTGCTTCTTCAAAAACAGGCATGCTGCTCGTGGTGCCTGTTTCCTTGTGGGTTATGAATTTATGATTCTGGGGTTATACATTTGAGGATTCTTTGAAACTGGAGTTAAAATTGAATTTCCTAGAGAATATTAGAATTCGCTTCTGCAAGTTATTTGGAGACACCATCAACTCTAGGACCAGATTAAATTCTCCACTTGAGGCTTATTGTATTGCACAGATTGGATTTAGGTCTCTAACCCAAAGGGAAGAGTTTTTCTTTCTTTATTGGGCTCCAAGAACAAGACAAGCATATATTCTTTCTGGCCTCTCCTACTCATGAGCTTTATTTCTCATTCACCTTTCCATGAGAAGTACAGTCCTTTGAGACTCCAGATTTTATCTCCCATAGGTTACTCTTTTTAGCAGATCCTTTTCTTTAATCATCTGATTCTGGCATGCTACACAGCTTTTAAAAAAAAATAGGAGCTCCAGGTGTGTAGAATTTGACAGATAATCTCTGAACAAAAGTCTACCTTGGCCCTCATTTATTTCTCAGGATGTGCCCAATTTCCTTCTTTCTTTTCTTTTCTCCCCAATTATCCTACCAATTCAATAATGTACTTCTTAGCTGTTTTCAGTGGGTGGCTCACTCAGAAGCTAAAATGGCAAGCTGACAGAAATAGAAGTCCCTCATGTCAGTGTAAACAGCTTCTTGAGAAGTTTTCATAATAGGGAAAATGAGATCATAGATGGTTCCCAATACAGTCAGTATACATACATTTTCCAGAGAAAACAAACAAAAACTCACATATAAAATGTGTATTCTAGTTGATAAACATAATTCCTTGTTGGGACATGTATCTGCTGCAGAAAATCACATTTATTAACATACATGTGGTAGCTTCTTTTGTCATTGGATATCAAATACAGATACCACTCGGAGTGACCATACTCAAAAGCCTCTCTGGGCTTCTAAGCAGTACCTCTTAGAAGGTATTATAGGGGTGATCACACATGAATTTCATTTCTATCTTCCTGGTCATAGGTCATTAATTTATCAAGAATAGACCAAAGCTGAGGCTATCAGATGCATCTTCTAGATTTGAAATTGGGAATGAAGGCACGCAAAGACCAATGACGTTGTGGCATAATTGCATTGATTACACACAATAAATACATAATCTACCAGCTTCTGCTGCTGAGATTCCCTGGAAGAACACTAGCATTTTCCTTGTCTTTTTCCCCCTTCTGTCACTTTCCTAGCACAAGTTAGCACAAGTTGTGTAACCTTGAGAAAGTTATTTTAACACTGTGTGTGTGTGTTTCCTGATCTGTAAATGGGAAATAGTTAAGTAGCTAAGTCAAAGGAATCTTGGATTGAAATGCTATCTATGCAGAGCACTTAGATTAATGCAGGGGAATGTTATGATTCAGCTGCTGTCATAGTCCCCCCACTAAGCACCCATATTGCAGATACTCCTTTGTACTGTCTTAGTTCTGTGTTGTGTTCTTTTGAGGCTGGACACCATCAGAACTATAGGATCATCTCACCTCCAGGTATGATAACTGCTACTGTCGTACGAAATTCAAGAGAAAAATGATTCAGGGAAGGCTACAAAAGTGTATTGCTCCGAAGAAGGAATTAGAATTTAGGAGGAGTGAGCATTGCCACTCAGCCACCATCTCAGGGTTTCAGAATCCTGGTTACTCCACTTCCCATCTAGTCCTTGCTAATGCACCTGGGAAAGCTGCTGAAGATGGCCCAAGTACTGGGGCCCCTGCCACCTATGTGAGGGACCCAAATGGAGTTTCAGATTGCTGGTTTCAGCCTTGCCCAGACCTGACTATTATAGCCATTTGGAGCAAATCAGCAGATGGAATTGTCTCTCTCTCTCCCTCCCTTTCTTTCTCTCTCTCCTCAGCCTTACAAATAAATACATACATCTTTAAAAAGAAATTAGGGCCATTTTGTGCGGAGACGAAGGCGGTACAGTTGTGGCCTTGTTGCCTACCTTGAGCAGCGGTCGGCCTCTCCATGTAGAACTCGGGAGTGGGAGATTCAGAATCGAATCTCTTCTCTTCTCCCTCCCCCACCTGGTTACAAATCACTTGAAATTTATAAGTTAGTGGAACTTTGCTTGAGTGAGATTTTTTGATCTTCAGCTACATTTTTCAGCTTTGTGAAGAACCTAGCATCAAACACAATGGCAAGCAATGTTACCAACAAGACAGATCCTCGCTCCTTGAACTCCCATGTATTCATTGGGAATCTCAACACTCTTGTGGTCGAGAAGTCTGATGTAGAGGCAATCTTCTCAAAGTATGGCAACTCTGTTCACAAGGACTTTTGCCTTTGTTCAGTACATTAATGAGAGAAATGCCCGAACTGCAGTAGTGGGAGAGGATGGCGGAATGATTGCTGGCCAAGTTTTAGATATTAATCTGGCTGCAGAGCCAAAAGTGAACTGAGGAAAAGCAGGTGTGAAACAATCTGCATCGGAGATGTACGGCTCCTCTTTTGACTTGGACTATGACTTTCAACGAGATTATGACAGGATGTACAGCTACCCAGCACGTGTTCCTCCTCCTCCTCCTATTGCTCGGGCTGTAGTGCTCTCTAAACGCCAGTGTGTATCAGGAAACACCTCAAGAAGGGGAAAAAGTGGTTTCGATTCTAAGAGTGGACAACGAGGATCTTCTTCCAAGTCTGGAAAGTTGAAAAGAGATGACCTCCATGCCATTAAGAAGTTGTTGACCCAGATAAAACAAAAAGTGGATTCTCTGCTGGAAAGCCTGGAAAAAATTGAAAAGGAGCAGAGCAAACAAGGAGTAGAGATGAAGAATGATAAGTCAGAAGAGGAGCAGAGCAGCAGCTCCCAGAAGAAAGATGAGACTAAAGTGAAGCTGGAGTCTGAGGGGGGTGCAGATGACTCTGCTGAGGAGGGGGACCTGCTGGATGATGATGATAATGAAGATGGGGGATGACCAGCTGGAGTTGATCAAGGATGATGAAAAAGAGGCTGAGGAAGGAGAGGATAACAGAGACAGCGCCAATGGCGAGGATGACTCTTAAGCACATAGTGGGGTTTAGGAATCTTATCCCATTATTTCTTTACCTTGTCTAAAATCAAAATTTTCACCAGAGCCTCTCCCCTAGTATCTTCAGCACATGCTCACTGTTCGCCCCATCCTTGTCCTTCCCATGTTCATTAATTCATATTGTCCTGCACCTAGTTCCATTTTCACTTCCTTTGATGCTCCTAGTAGTTTTGTTAAGTCTTGCCCTGTAATTTTTGCTTTTAATTTTGATACCTCTTTATGACTTAACAATAAAAAGGATGTATGGTTTTTATCAGCTGTCTCCAAAATAATCTCTTGTTAATGCAGGGAGCACAGTTCTTCCCATTTATGAGCTCAGTAGTTGCTTCCCTAACTGCAAAAGCCATCTCATTTAGTCGAGTAGCACCTGGGAGCGGCTTTGAGTTAGAAGTGTGTGCTACCCCACATACAGTGCTGTGTGGGGCTATTCAACACAACTGTAACAATGTATTTTTGTGAATGAGAGTTGACATGTCAAATGCATCCTCTAGAAAAAAAGTAGTGTAATAGTCTTAATATTTGTTTTCTAAAGTTGATACTGTGGGTTATTTTTGTGAACAGCCTGATGTTGGGACCTTTTTCTCAAAATAAACAAGTCCTTATTAAACCAGGGAAAAAAAAGAAATTAGGGGGAAATTTGAAAGTGAATACAAAATATGATTGTTTATGAGAGTTCAAGACAAAGAAAAGTATAACTCCTTTGTCTAGAATGTCCTCAAAAGAACCCTTGATTGGTGCTTTAAATTTCTGTCACCTCATTGTCTTACAAAGTAAATGACCATCTTGAAATCTTTGGCAAAACTTTGAAGTAGAAGGTTTTGGTTTTGGTTTTGGTTTTTTAACTTTGCACCTGGCAGTGTGTCCTGCCTGACATACCTATGTAATATAAAAGGAAAGCATAATAAAATGCTGGCTTTACATTAACCCTTCTAATTTTACATCTTTTAAAATCCATGGAGTCATTCACTGGATCAGTTATAAGGAGCATCAATAGGGTGATAGTCTTCCCTTTACACCAGTGTAGATGTTTTTGGCCTTTTCTCTGGCCCAATATTCACTAGTGAGACCCCTCTAAGGAAAGTTCTACTTTCCTGGCTCCTGGGCTGGGGGGTAGGGTGGAGATCAGTGCAGGGAGAGAGAAGAGAAGCCAATGATTTTGCAAAGGGGATTGCTCTGTATGTGTTCTGCAGATCGGAAAGAGAAGATACTGAGATAGATGATGGATTACTGGATATGAAGCTGTCACAAAACCTCTCCCCAAAAAACAAATAGAAATTCTGAATAAAATACAATAAAATTGCTTAAAACTGGGGCCAGCACTATGGCGCAGTGGGAAGAGCCAATGCTGCGTGCCAGCATCCTAAGTGGGTGCCGGTTTAAGTCTCGGCTGCTCCACTTCTGATCCAGCTCTCTGCTATGGCCTAGCAAAGCAGTAAAAGATGGCCCAGGTCCTTGGGCCCCTGCACCTGTGTGGGGAACCCGGAGAAAGCTCCTGGCTCCTGGCTCCTGGCTTCGGATCAGTGCATCTCCAGCCATTGCGGCCATCTGGGGAGTGAACCAGCAGATGGAGGACCTCTCTCTCTCTGTCTCTGCCTCTCTCTAACTCTGCCTTTCAAATAAATAAATAAATCTTTTTAAAAAATTGGTTTAAACTAAGGTAACAAAATCCCCAAGTGCCAGAGATGAAGAATAAGCTCAGTTTTGGAGTAGAGAACAAAAGCTGAAGCTGAAAAAACTTAGACATTTATAGGCCTTCATTGTTGGGGCTTGGGTTTCTGACCGGGTAGAGTGAAAAATCTTGCAAACCTTACATCCTGTGCTCCCTTGTTTAGAGCTGAAGCTAACCATCTTGCAGGTAGCCTGTATTCACAAAGAGCTGCTTCTTCATATAAACTTTCTGGGGAAACAACCAAGAGCTGACCATCCCTCCACCCGAGGTCATGGGTGAAAAACCAACCCAGAGGAAGTTAGGCTTCCAGACCTGAGCCACCCGTAGAGGTGGAATCCTAATTCAACCTCACAAGGTAGAAAGACCCTTGACCAAGGTAGTGAAAACCCACCTGGCCTGTTATACCATGTGGGAGCCCACACAAAGAAAAATATAATAATACCTCATGCTCGGACATCAAGAAGAATAACTTCTGTTGACAAGCTCACATGCAAATGTTACAAATCACTGAAAGAAATGAATGTTCCTAGAGACTGTTAGAAGATAGAATAAACAAGAAATTTTAAGTATTAGAAGTACTGATTGGTAAAATCAAACCATAAAGAACAAACAAGAAATAGAAAAGATGTGAAAATTGGATATTCTCTTTGGATGTTCCAATACCTGATGAATATCAGTTCCTAGGAGAGCAAACAACAAAATTGAGATGCAAAAGAGTACTTATTCTATAATGACATTTAGATGAACTTTCTGTAAAGGTAAATCTATGATAATAGAAATAGGAGAGTAACTATCTGGGGAAGATGGAGTGATTGGCTAATCTTGGAACCCTTTGCTCTCAGATATTGTTTTCTTAGGCACTGCTTGTTACTGGCCTGAAGTTCATATGTGCTGCATGAATAAATGAAAATGGTAGTAGGTGGTTATGGGCTTCTGAATCTGACAGACCTGAGTTTTAATCCTGTTATTTACTCATATAATGGGAGCCAAGTCAGGTCCTAAAAATTTTTTTTTTCTTCCATCTGAAATGAAGGTGAGGAAGGGCACTTATGCTGTAGGGTTGGTGTTGCAACTCAAAAGAGATAATGTTTCAGAGTACATAACAGTATCTGGCATGTAAATATAATTGCAAAAATATTATTTGTAAAATTAATGGTAAGTACCATACCGAGAGTATTTCAGTAAGAGCAGTCATCAGAAAAGGCAAATAAAGGGATGTGTACCCCACAGAGTATTTGAAAACAATAATAAAAGTAGCATTTCAGTATCCTTTTTTTTTTTTTAGCATTGCATGCCAGCAGTTTTGAACAATGTCAGTGATAAAATATTTCTGGAAAAACACTTCCTTAGTCTGAGTTCTACACAATCACTGCAATTTTGGTGACAATATATATTCCTGTTAAATAGTGACTGGAAATAAAATTGAAAACGGAACTTGAGCTTTTCTATTATATCATTGTATATTATCACTTTAAGTTTTTATTTGTATTTTAAATTTACTATAGTGGAAAGTATGGCGAACATCTGGCCTGATGGTCAAGACACTCGTTAGGATTCCATCTGCCATCTGGGAGCCAGCAATGAATGATAGCTGAAGTTGTTGGATTCCTACTACCCGGGTAGGAGAACTAGATTGAGTTTCAACTCATCAGCCATTACATTATCAGCATTTGGGAAGCAGAATAGTAGATGAGATCTTGCTCTCTATCTCTAATAAAAATTTTAAAAATATTTTAATAAAGTAAAATGTTAAAACTATGAACTGTTATATGTAATATTTTTTGCTTATTATACATGAGACCTATTACTGAATAACATCTTGACAATTGAAATGTATTGTTTTGGAATTCTTAGCAATTGTAACCTAATTGGTATAGAATTTTAATGTTGTATTTATCTTTTCACTCATATGTAGAAGCTGAAAAAAGGTGATCTCACGATAGCAGAGACTAGAATAGTGGTCCCCAGAGACCAGGAAAGGTAGGGACAGAGAAGTAGATAGAGGTTGAATAATGAGTATCAAAATGCCATTAGAGAAAAATATTTTGGTGCTCTGTAATACAGTAGGTTGACTATAGTTTTTAACTACTTGTGTAAGTCTCAAAAAATCTAGGAGAGAAGTTCAAAGGTTTCTTTTTTTTTTTTATTTTATTTTTTTTTTGACAGGCAGAGTTAGTGAGAGAAAGAGAGGTCTTCCTTCCGTTGGTTCACCCCCCAAATGGCCGCTAAGGCCAGCACTGCGCCGATCCGAAGCCAGGAACCAGGTGCTTCCTGCTGGTCTCCCATGTGGGTGCAGGGGCCAAGCACTTGGGCCATCCTCCACTGCCTTCCCGGGCCACAGCAGAGAGCTGGACTGGAAGAAGAGCAACCGGGACTAGAATCCAGGGTGCCAGCACCGCAGGCAGAGGATTAGCCAAGTGAGCTGTGGTGCCGGCAATTCGAAGGTTTCTAACAGCAAAGAATTGTTAATTACCTTGATTTGATCATTACTTATTGTACATGTGTCTCAGATTTATCACAGTGTATCCCAAACATGTGTGCTTGTCAGTTAAAGGTTTCCAAAAAATGTCTAAATGTAGTTGAAAAGATTAACACATACTCTTCCCCCTTTTCTTCACTGCTAGTTAATTATCACAAACATGGTGATATCATGATTTAAAAGGAAAAATGTATACTGTCTGAATTTCTATTCTGTGCATAATCATTATATATTTAATTTCACCATTATTTTTGAAAAATGTAGAGAAGGGACATATTAAAATTATCTGTTCTGGGTGTCAAAAAAAATGCTAAGTACGTGTATGTAAATACTTCTGACAAGAAGCAGGTGAGATTTATTTATATACAATGGCATAATTTTAACTTTTTCTCTGGGTTTAATTTTTCAAGTTTTAGGTTTTCTCTAGCATTCATTTTAGAGAGACTGGTAATGTAAAGATATATTACCAAGCATTTTATCTTTGAGAAGAAATATGAAAATATTTCAGTGTCTCTGAAGATGTTTAACACTGCTGTAAACCCTCCAAATATTCTACTTTTCCTTATCTTTATCACACAGGTGCTGTGTGGTATTGACAGGAAGTGGTGTTTGGAAGATTCAAGATTTTTTCTAATTTTTTTATTTTTACCTTGTTTTAATATGAATCCAATTGATTTAGAAGCTTAGGGATCTTTATTTTGGTACTAACGAAAAAAAATTTTTTTTGTAAAGTTGGTTAGTGTAGTCTTATTATTGAGGAAGTACCATGTGGAAAGATGACAATATAGTGCTTTTTTATACTCTGGTCATAAATTTCTTATGAGGCTTACAACATTGTGGTGTAGAGCAAGCCGCCCTCACTAATTTGGAATTCCTCAAGGGCAGAGGCCATGTTTTATTCATTTGTTGATCCACAGATCTGGCAGGTAATATGAGTTCAATAAAGATGTGATGAATTATTGAATGACCAAATGCATGAGCCTTAAGCACAGGTTCGTAAGTTTCCAAGTTCAGACTAGAGAAGGCAACATGAAGTTGTCATGATTGTTAACTACCAAGCTCTGTGAAGAAAATAGGATTCCAGTGACCATCCAAGTAACTGGACTGGAATGGTGAAGAATTTTCTCAATAGAAGGCTTTGAAGAATTCTCCAGTACAGGAGTAGGTCCATCTTCATAATGGTTTCTAATTAAAAGTTTTACAGAGGAACAACGAACATAATATGGTAACACACGATGCTCTATATTTTAAAAAAATCCTTTGAAGTTCTAAATATTAATCTAGAATGATAAATAAGACTTTTAGGGAACACAAGAAAGAATATTGCTACAGTTTATTTCAGAGGTTATTGAACAACAATTACCACTGACAGTTCCTGTGCTTGCAGAATGTACAGCTTGATAAGAGAAGCAGAAGTTTAAGGAGACATAATGTGATTGGTGTGATAATGTGGTTAAATTTTGATAATTCATTAAGAGGAATTCACAAAAATTCTATTGAGATATGATGGCTTCCCTGATAAATAATGAACACACCATTTCAACAACAGGATAAAGTGCAAGATACCAATATAAAGATACAGTTAATAAGATAGGAACAGAATCAAATACTTTGCTGTTGTTCTTGTTTTTCTATTAACATCTACAGTTTTATATCACTTAAAGTCAGGATACATTGTGAGAAATGTGTCATTAGGCATTTTCATCTAACATCATGAAGTAAGAAAAAAAAAAAAACAAAGAAAAGACTTATTTGCAAAGTCAAATCCTGGACCATAGGGCAACATTAAAAGGCTAAGTTAAGATCAGCTAAGGTGACAACAAAACATAGTTCAGGTTTGGGAACTAAAAGTAGAGAGAGGAGACCATTCCAGATGCCAAGTCAAGTCCTGCTTCTGCACATACCCTGCAACAACTGCACAATGACGACATTAAGAGGAATAGATCCCTCCCGTGTCCTGTTACCACCTGAGTTGCTTCATCATGCTGGCCAACCCAGCAGAGTGTGTTTTTAGGACTAAACTGATTCGAAGTGGATCCATAAGAACAAGTAACATGGCTGAAAGGCTAGAGCCTTGATTCACAATGAAACCACATCATGTCTGTGATTGCTTACCTGTAAACCAGTGATTCTCAGCCAGAAGTGATTTTGTCCCCGGGTAGACATATGCAGTGTCTGGAATTTTTCATTGTCACGTTTGCCAGGGACGCTGCTAAATATCCTACAGTATACTGTATAGCCACCTACAGCAAACTGTTATCAGGTCCACAATGTCTATAATGCCACGTCTGAGAAACCCTGCTGCAAACAGCTGTTGCAGCTGGCGAGTACCCAACACTCTTGGGACTATGTTCCATGCCTTTTAGTACCATAGTCATTTCCTTAACCAAATAATGTAGGTTGGAGAAAATCGTACAGTAGAGGGCAGTGATAAACAAAATTTTCTGTTATATTATCATTTGTCCTCCATAATTTTATTCATTTTTCTACTTCTCTGATCCTAAAACAAAAATAATGAGAGAATCAAAACAATAAAATCAGAGGTAACAATTCTGTGATTTTTTTGAGGAAAAAAACTACAATTTTATGCAAGGGTGCATTGAAGATTTTAGAAGAGGTATTCTACATATAAAGGAACCCTGGTTTGTTTTATCTTCATAGTGCTTACCTCACACACTGACATTTGCAACTTTTTACTCAGAAAACACTATTGGTATCTAAATACCAAGAAAAGGAAATATACCACATAATACAAATATATAATGGATGATACTTTTATTGGTAGCCTATTCTATCAACGGGTCCAACTTCAGCTTGAAAAAAGCCACCTTTGCCGCCCACTGAACAAGGGCCGCCTGGAGAGGGGGGCGGGCCAGGCCACGCCACCCTGAGACACCCCCAGACCGGGAGCCTGCTGCTCGGCCTGCATCGCTAGCCCTCCTGCGTGTAGTCTGTGTGTGTGAGGCTTCTCTGATCGTAGCCCTGTACTGTCGGATTGGAACAGTAGATCCCGCCACGTCCCACCACCTCTGCGGCCTGGCGGTGGCCAGATTCGAGTTTGCATCATCACGTGGCTCCGTCGCCTCTGCATCTCACCCTGTCCTGTCCCCTGTCCCCGCCGGGGTGTCGGCCGTCACTCAGCCCTCCTGTGCCCCTGCCCCAGGCGGGCCCTCCACAGTCTGCTGTTCGTGTCTGACCCCCAACCCGTAGCCAGCTTGTGTGAGACCCCTGCAGAATGAGGAGGTGAACACGAGACCCGCCCAGTAGTCACCATCAAGTCTGTTCTAGAGTGTACGACTATTAACACGGAGGCCTGCCTGGCTACTTTTTAACATATTGTTAAGTGATATTAAAATCATGTCTTTCTTTTTGAAAGATGGAACACATTAGTACAGCAGGAAAAAAAAATAAGTCTTATTTTGGGGAACTGTGGAATTGGTCACTCTACTATAAGCATATGTTATTTTTTAGTTCATGTAATAAAATTCAGAGATATTCATGTTTCTTACATTAGTTTACTTTATGCTTAAGGGAATTTAATTGTATATCTTCAATAGAGATTAAAATAAAATGCAACAGTCTTGTCCTATTCATCCTCACCTCCCTTCTGTTGCCTGAAGGTAATTACCATGTCTGTTTTTATTTCTTCTAGAAGTTGCCTTGAGACGTTAAAACAGTAAATTTATACATTTCTTAACTTAGGATAAGATGTATTATTTCTGCAATACAGAAGATGAGAATATAGAATATTTACACTTCCTCTTTGCTTTCATGGTTTGATACATAATTGTTATTTCATTGGTTAACTTTTTTTTCTTTTTTTTTTTTAACTTAATGAATATAAATTTCCAAAGTACAGCTTATGGGTTACAATGGCTTCCCCCCTCCCATAACTTCCCCCCCACCCGCAACCCTCCCCTTTTCCACTCGCTCTCCCCTTCCATTCACACCAAGATTCATTTTCAATTCTCTTTATATACAGAAAATCAGTTTAGTATATATAAAGATTTCAACAGTTTGCCCTCACATAGCAACACAAAGTGAAAAAATACTGTTGGAGTACTAGTTATAGCATTAAATAACTGTACAGCACATTGATGACAGAGATCCTGCATGATGTTTTTTTTAAAAAGATTGATTACTTTTCTATGTAATTTCCAATTTAACACCAAGTTTTTTTTTTCATTTTCAATTATCTTTATATACAGAAGATCGCTTCAGTATATACTAAGTAAAGATTTCATCAGTTTGCACCCACATGTAAACACAAAGTGTAAAAATACTGTTTCAGTACTAGCTATATCATTACTTCACCTTGGACAACCCATTAAGGACAGATCCCACATGGGACGTAAGTACACAGTGACTCTTGATGTTGATTTAACAATTTAACACTCTTGTTTATGGCGTCAGTAATCTCCCTAGGCTCTAGTCATGAGTTGCTGAGGCTATGGAAGCCTTTAGGGTTCGCCGACTTCGATCATTGGTTAACTTTTTAACATTAATAGTACACTGAAGCATATGACCTTAACTCTATCAATAACCTTAACACCATCATCTTGAAACAGCATCCCTCAACTCCTTCCTTGGAAGGTGAAATTACTAGAATGGTTGACTTTCTATCTTATGACTTCCCCTGCAATTTCTCACTTCCTGCAGCTATACTTTCACATTGTCATTTTGCTAATAATATGTCTTGCCCTGTAACCATGGTCTTACCTTTCTTTTATGGTCTGTAAGAAAACTCTTAAAGGTTATATAAATGAAAACTATTTACATCATTATGATTATATTAGGTTTTTAAAAATACTTAGGCAAAGAATCTTTTCTTCTGGGGTCCAGTGTTACAGTGGTGGGGCAATTGAAGGAAAGTGTTTTAAATGTCATTTTGTAATACTACATCAAGTGCACAAAATTATTATTTTGCTTTATATTCAGAACATTAAATATACTCTCTCTCTAGAATTTATAATTTATTTTCTGTTTTTCACGTGCTACATCCTCAGTCATCTTGTAGTTCTCAATCATGCCATCTACAATATCAATTGCATTTCTTTCTCCTATTTTGATAGCTTTATATGTTCTTCATATTTCACTTTAATCAATACTGATTGCTGTCTTTGCTTGTTGCAGGTTGTTATTGTAGAACATTTTTGCTGGTATATTGCATACAGTGAATTTTAAAATACTATGTTCTTAGTTTCTTCACTAGATTCACTTAATTTTAGTAGGGGGCTGTGGGAGTTTTTGTGTATTTTTGGTTTGTAAATTTCTGAGGATTTTCTACAAATATTATTATATCATCTATGAACAAGATAATGTTATGCACTGAGTTATATCTTCTGAAAATTTGTATGGTAAAGTCCTAATCCCCAATACCTCAGAATGTGACTGCGTTTGGAGATAGGGTCTCTACCGAGGTCATTGAGCTAAAATGAGGTCATCAGCATGGGTCATAATCCAATATGACTAGGGTTCTCATAAGAAAAGGAAATTGGGGTAAGCATTTGGCCTAAAAATGAAGACACTGCTTGGGATGCCCACATTCCATATCAGGGTGCTTGGCTCTGCTCCATATTTCATCTTCCTGTAAAATGCACACCCTGACACACAGCAGGTGAAGGTGGTTGATTTTCTCATATCTCCTTGAGAGACCCACGTGGCATTCATGATTTGAGGTTTCAGGCTGTCCCAACCCTGGCAGTCAAGGGCATTTGGGAAGTGAATCAGCAGATGGAAGCCCTCAAATTCTCTCCCTCTCCCTCTCTCTCTGCTTCACAAGAATTAAACAAAATTTTAAAAATCTTTGTAATAAAAGGAAGAGGAAAATAGGCCATAAGTATGAATAGAGGGAGGCAATGTAAAGACAAAGGGAGAAGATCACCTTTGGAAGGAACCAACTGTGTCATACTTGATCTCAGACTTTTGGCTTCCAGAACCGTGGAGAGAAATTTCTACTGGTAGGCAATCTAATCTAAGGGGCTTTGTGACAACAGCTCTAATGGACTAGAACAGACACTATCACTTCTACTTTGTCCCAAATTTCACTCAGTAGAACCTTAAAAATAAAATTGTAGAATAGTAGTAAGGAACATGTTTGTACTTTAGCCCTAGTCTTAGGGGGAAAATCTTCAATATTTTATCATTACCGAAGATGTAGGTTTTTTTGAATATGTTATTTATCTAATTAAGGAATATACTATTACTGGTTTGTTGAAATTTGTTATTCAAAGTAATAAATTGGGGTTGAATTTTTAATGCTTTATGTAAATCTCATGCTATTGAATGTGATTTCCTTCCTTTAACCTGATAAAATAGTGAATTTCAATAATTTTTGATGATTAAGGTGATTTTGCATTTCTGGGATAAACCCCACATGGTTATGCTATAGTATACACTTTTTATATACCAGTGGATTTGATTTTCTAATATTTTGAGAACTTTTTGAGGTTATGTTCATGATTATTTTTGGTTTCTAGTTTTCATGTCAGATTTTGGTATCAGGTTATATTGGACTCACATGTGAAGGCCATGAGCTATTCAGCATCAGGTGTTTGCTTTTAGCCTTGTGATGGAGAAGTTAAGACAAAAACAGGAAAACTACACTATTTACCCAAGGTGTTTCAGACAATTTTGTGTGACTCTAAAAAAGATATTTTATGTTGTAGCAACCAGTGAACTCCAGATTAGATTCTACAAGTGTGAGATTGAAACATCAAAAATATTCACAGCCCTGTCATGTCCCTTGTGGGATTATAATGCTTCTTTTTTTCTCTCTCAAAAGGATGACAAGACATGAGAAATAGGAGTAGTGTTATATGGTAAGTTTCAGCTGGCCCAAACTTTCAAATTCCAAGTATTTCTGAGCTTCCACTGCTACAAAACACAACTGCCACTGACCCCGTGTGTGTGTGTGTGTGTGTGTGTTAAATGAAGCTGTTCATGCCTTGCTTGCAAATCTTTTAATGACCTTGCCTGAAGCACTGACCTCTCAAGGGAAGCTAGTTCTATTCCTCTCTCACCAACGATTTCACTGATTGCCTTCAAAACGGCAACTCTAGTCAGATTCCAGCATCACTGAGAGAAGGTGAGATTCGACAAGGAAATTGGGGTGGGCCTTTGGCCTAGAGAGTAAGATACCACTTGGGATGCCTGTGTCTCATTTCAGAGTACCTCTGTCAAGCCCAGGCTGCACTCCTGATTCCACCTTCCTGCTAATGCATACCCTGAGGGGCACCAGGTGATGAATCAGCCAGTTAAGTCCCAACCCCTATATGGGAGACCAGACTGAGCTCCTGGCTCCAGGCTTTGGCCTGGGCCAGGTCCAGGTATTGTAGGCGAGTAAAAGTGAACCAGCAGACAGCAGCTCACACTCACTCTCTTTCAAATAAACAATTTAAAACAAGAATAATAATGCTAATGCATCAACATTTGCAAGATTTTTGGTAACTTACATCAGCAAAAATGAGGCAAAAAGAATTGGAAATTGAAAGTACTAAACTAAGGAGACCCAATTTCAGTCAGGCTGAATTTATTAATGTGTAGGCATAAACTTGCACATCTGGCTTCATGTAGGCTCAAGCAGTTGGACATAGTTCTGTTTGACTGATTGACTAAGTACATAAAAGTGGCCTACAATTATGAGGTGCCCATAATCCCTTGATGAGAAGGATCTAAGACTTCAGTAGATAGAAGAGATTCTCTCACCTTCCTCCTAATCATGTCTATTAAGTAATCTGAAGACATTCCCTTTACCAAGATATGCAGAAATATATTTTGAGGGGAACACCAGCAACTTTGAAAAAATTCTATAGGGTTTCTATAGGCTAGAGATTCTGGTGGGAAGTGCTGTACTTGATATGAACTGTTTGATTGTGGTGGGAATTATAGTGTTTAATAGCCTGGGTAAAAAATAGCTATATTTAACTACCAGGGGCATGTTTCCAGCTAATATTTAGCTCTCCTTTAGGATAGGGAATGGTGCATTGAGAAGGGACTTTGAATCATTACAAGGGCATGCATTCATTTTTATTCTTAGTCTTTTCCAAAAAGACCTGCATTTAAGTAAATACATCTTTTTTTCTGAGACTGTTGGATATCACTCTCAAATAATTGTGTATCTCTGGGATCAAATAATTTGTGGACCATGAATTAAAATAGATGCCTATAAGATTGATGTGATTAGTTTTCAACAGATACTGAGTCATAGTGCACTCAGGTGCTACTCTGAACTGAAATCTGTGAAAATTTCCCCGGCTCCATAATGTTGAAATATATGGGTATATATTGAGCACCTGGGAGAATCTCTACAATGGTAGGAAAGGACAAGTAGAAATGACTTGTTCCCCCAAAAGTAGCTCAGTCTTTAGCTCCATGCCATAATTTAATCCACTGGGACATTGGTCATTTCAGCATCAACTGGATATTATGCAAGCTCACTAAATGGTGAAATAATGTTGCCAGAATTGAATATCAAGAAGTTACAGATACTTTAGAGTCTTTGTGTAACATGCACTATGAACTGTGTCAGAGCCATTGGCATCACCTGTTTCTTGATCCAAGTTGCTTGGACTTTGAAAGATGGTAGCCTTGCATCTTTCTCTCATGATGTGCTATTTCCTTTGTGCCTACATTTTGTAATTCTTGTCTCCAGTCTTTGCTAGCTCTTTCCTCCTGCTTCTACTCCATGCCCACAACTATGCAAATACACCTTGGTGTTACTGAAAAGTCAACACATTGTAGGGGACATCTTTGGTCATAGAATATTCAACCAAGGAATTTCTTGACTTCTCAACCACTTTATGCACTTCTTGGGGACAAGCAGTAGCACAAAGCCATACCCAAGACTCATCCTCCTTTTAGCTCTTCCTCTTTCTCCCATACCTTCTTTTCTCTTACCTCTGATTCTTTGAACCTTATTACCTAAATTGTGTAATTCCAAATAAGCCAAAGGCTGTTTTCTGGGAAGCCCAAGGTAAGGTATTTGGTACCACAAATAACTCTAAAGAGAATTCCCTTAAGACAGAATTTTGAAACTGGCTATTAACTGACAGAGGGTGCTAAGGGTGGGGGCAGGGTGTCATAGTAACTCATGTCTTAGAGTATCATGATGATTTCTGAGACATTCTACTGTGATAAAGTCAGATGAAAGGTGAACAGTCTAATAGATTGTGGCTGTGGAAACTGAATAGGTGTGGGCAAAATTAATTATTAGAAATGTACAATGGTATAATTTGTGGTAAGGAATTAGTACCAATTCATGGATATGATTAATGATATGGCCAAATTATCTAAGACGGGAAAAGCAACATTGGAAGATTGGTAGCAAGAGTTTTGGGGGAAAATCATATGTAATATACCCAGTATGTGAGAATATTTGTGTTTCATATGAATGTTCATAAAATGACCTACACAGCAAAATATGCTTTCCATTACCAAGTGAGCAATATGCCCAACTTGTGGATGTCAGTGTTTCTTTTCCTGTTCAACCCCAAGTCTTGGTCAATGGGCATGTAACAGACAGGGATTTTGCTTGGGTACCACAAGAAGACTTTTCCTTATCCAGATAGACTTGGTAATACCATTACTATATGCCACATTTGACAGCAGCAACAACCAGATCTTAGCTTAGGGCCCAGTCAACTTGTGAATATGTTGGAAACCTTCCAAATCAGAGTGAGCAATGATAAGTTCTTTAGTGAAATAAAACAGTGTTGATTCACTCTCCCTGCCACTATGCTCTGCCAACTCCACCATCTATGGACTGACTAAATATCTAATTATAGTCATTACATATGCTTCAATGATTCATTTCACAGTGAATTAAGTCAAGCCATGAGGTAATGTTCATAGGATTTGCAAATCTTATTTTATAGCAATCCCAAAAGATTCTGTCCCATGGAATGGTAGAATGGATAATTAAAGACTTAATTCACTTGGGTTACACCTTACAAGTTTGGTACTTTTAGGGTGCACTGTATATTTTAATCTAGGGACCAATATGTAGTTTCTCCAGTACTCAGAATGTATGAGTCCTAGATTGTGTGGATCAAATGGGAATGAATTACTTCTCTAATATTTGATTTTCAGCCCTGCAAGTTTACTGGTTTAGAGGTGCTAATTTATAAGATTGCAAATTATCTTCTTTCTAGATACAAGATGAAACTGCTTTTATAATATGAAGAATCATAGCACTGTGTTGCTTTATCTTAAAATTATTTGGTTTTCAGAAGATTAGGTTTAGAACAAGTGTATGTTAATGCTGAGCAACTAATATAGTAGACTTTAGTTGGAGATTTGTCATATTTTTGAGTTATCACTGAATATATTGTCCAGAGGATAATTTTTATATTATGATAATATGAGTCAGATAAATAATTGCTGTCTCAGATCTCCTTGTAGTATGCTTTAGTCCACTGAGGCTTTGTAGCATAAGGCCTTATACTGGGTAATTCATAAACAAAAGAAATTTATTACAGTTCTGGAGACTGGGGAATTCACAATCAAAGTGCCTGCAGATTTGATTCTGATGAGGGCTTATTGTCTACTGCATAAATGATGCCTTCTTGCTACATCCTTATATGGCAGGAATGTCAATCAAGCTCATTTGTTCCTATTTTATAAAACCAGTAAGCCCATTTATGTGGACACAGTCCTCATGACCCATTTACCTCCTATGGGCTCCACGTCTTCTCCACATCTTAACACTATTGCTTTTGGCATTAGGTTTCAACATCTGAATTTTGGCAGATACATCATTCAGACCATTGCATAGCATGTGCCAATCAGATGTATGCACAGCAGACAGAACCAGAAATTCATGAAGCTGGCACCATGAGGAATTCATTCTAAGAGTGGTGGTGCCCATACCCAATACAGAGCTGATGGTACAAGGTACAAGTGGTGAGTGCATGTTCAGTCCAGTGCCATGATTTTTTGATGTTCTTGGCTGTGATTTTGGTTGGTGTATCCAAGTGAGTTTCCTGATGTCCTCAGATACATTTATTAAATCCCTCAGTTTAAGTCACATGCAATCTATTTTTTCAACCAAAACACTTTATTTAATTCTTCTTGTTGCTTGTTCTTTTTCAAATTTCTGAGTTCAATATGACTTCATTCCCTCTACTCATTTTTGTGCAATTGTCTGTGTTATAAGCTAGAGATTTCTTTAAGCATTGTTAATGCTTTAATCATAATCATCACTATGCTTCAAGTATTCTCAAATTTTGGTTTTGATATTCCTTCACCCAAAGATTGCTTAAGTGGAGATTTAAATTTCTAGGTAGTTGTGAAGCTTTTAAAAAAATTGTTTGCTAATTTTATTGCCTTTTGATTAATAATGTGTTCTGTGTTGTTCCAGTATTTTAGAGTTTATGAAACTATTTGGCTTACTATATGGCAAAGTTTTGTAAATGCTTAAAGAAATTTTTGAAAAGTTGTTGTATTTTGAAGACACTGAACTCATTGTCTATCCAGATGTTCTACCTCTCTGTTAATAAAATGCTAAATCCTTATTTTTCTATCTGATGCATCATGTGCTAAGTTAGGAACTGTTTTCATATTACCGTGTCTACCTGAATTGGCCTTTTGAATTTTTAAGCTGATATTTGATCCATAAAGACCCTTGAGAACTTTAATGTGGATTACATTCTTTGTCATTTTAACATATCCATTTTTTTCTTTAAATGCTTTATCTTTGACTTCATGATGAACATTATTTACAAAAGTATCACAAACTCTTTTTCATATGATCACTATTTGTCCTTTTACTTTCAGCCTCTCTTGTGTCATTCTATTTTAAATATGTCTCTTATATTTGGTTAGTTATTTTTATGACTTTTTTTTTATCCCAAATTTTTTTTTGTGGTTCCCTGCACATTTTTTTATTAAACTTTTATTTAATGAATATAAATTTCCAAAGTATAGCTCATGGGTTACAATGGCTTCCCCCCTCCCATAACCTCCCTCCCGCCCGCAACCCTCCCCTTTCCCGCTCCCTTTCCCCTTCCATTCATGTAAAGATTCATTTTCAATTCTCTTTGCATACAGAAGATCAGTTTAGTATACATTAGGTAAAGATTTCAACATTTTGCCCATATAGCAACATAAAGTGAAAAAACTACCATTGGATTACCAATTATAGCATTAAATAGCAATGTACAGCACATTAAAGACAGAGATCCTACATAATTTTCTTTTCAAATTAATTAATTTTCTATGCCATTTCCACCTCAACACCAGGTTGTTTTTTTTTTTTCATTTCCAATTCTCTTTATATACAGAAGATCACTTCAGTATATAATTAGTAAAGACCTCATCAGTTTGTGCCCACACAGAAACGCAAAGTATAAAAATACTGTTTCAGTACTAGTTATAGCATCACTTGGCTTTAGACGACACATTAGGGACAGATCCCACATGGGGTGTAAGTACACAGTGACTCCTGTTGCTGATTTAACAATTTGACACTCCTGTTCATGGCGTCAGTAATCTCCCTAGGCTCTAGTCATGAGTTTCCAGGGCTATGGAAGCCTTTAGAGTTCGCTGACTTTGATCTTATTCCGATAGGGTCATAGTCAAAGTGGAAGTTCTCTCCTCCCTTCGGAGAAGGGTACCTCCTTCTTTGATGGCCCTGTTCTTTCCACTGGGATCTCACTCACAGAGATCATTCATTTAGGTCTTTTTTTTTTTTTTTCCATGATATCTTGGCTTTCCATGCCTGCTATACTCTCATGGGCTCTTCAGCCAGATCTGAATGCCTTGAGGGCTGATTCTGAGGCCAGAGTGTTGTTTAGGACATCTGCCATCCTATGAGTCTGCTGTGTATCCCACTTCCCATGTTGGATCTTTCTCTCCCTTTTTGATTCTATCAGTTAGTATTAGCAGATACTTGTCTTGTTTGTGTGATCTCTTTGACTCTTAGACCTATCAGAGCTATCAATTGTGAGCTGAAATTGATCACTTGGACTAGTGCGATGGCATTGGTACATGCCATCTTGATGGGATTGTGTTGGAATCCCCTGGCACATTTCTAACTCGACCATTTGCAGCCAGTCCGATTGAGCATGTTCCAAATTGTTCATCTCCTACCTCTCTTTTTCCACTCTTAGATTTAACAGGGATCACTTTTCAGTTAAAATTTAAACACCTAAGAATAATTGTGTGTTAATTACTGAGTTCAACCAATAGTACTAGAACAACAACAACAACAACAAATACTAAAAAGGATAAAGTATTACATTGTACATCAAAAGTCAGGACAGGAGCTGATCAGTTCATTGTTGCTTATAGTGTCCATTTCACTTAACAGGTTTCCCCTTTGGCGCTCAGTTGTCACCGATCAGGGAAAACAAATGATATTTTTCTCTTTGGGACTGGCTTATTTCACTCAGCATAATGTTTTCCAGATTGCTCCATCTTGTTGCAAATGACCGGGTTTTGTTGTTTCTTACTGCTATATAGTATTCTATGGAGTACATGTCCCATAATTTCTTTATCCAGTCTACTGTTGATGGGCATTTGGGTTGGTTCCAGGTCTTAGCTATTGTGAATTGAGCTGCAATAAACATTAATGTGCAGATGGCTTTTTTATTTGCCAAATTAATTTCCTTTGGGTAAATTCCAAGGAGTGGGATGGCTGGGTTGTATGGTAGGGTTATGTTCAGGTTTCTGAGGAATCTCCAGACAGACTTCCATAGTGGCTTAACCAGTTTGCATTCCCACCAACAGTGGGTTAGTGTCCCTTTTTCCCCACATCCTCTCCAGCATCTGTTGTTGGTAGATTTCTGAATGTGAGCCATTCTCACCGGGGTGAGATGGAACCTCATTGTGGTTTTGATTTGCATTTCTCTGATTGCTAGTGATCTTGAACATTTTTTCATGTGTCTGTTGGCCATTTGGATTTCCTCTTTCGAAAAATGTCTATTGAGGTCCTTGGCCCATCTCTTAAGTGGGTTGCTTCTTTTGTTGTTGTGGATTTTCTTGATTTCTTTGTAGATTCTGGTTATCAATCCTTTATCTGTAGTATAGTTTGCGAATATTTTTTCCCATTCTGACTTTTTTTTTGACAGGCAGAGTGGACAGTGAGAGAGAGAGACAGAGAGAAAGGTCTTCCTTCCAATGGTTCACCCCCCAAATGGCCGCTACGGCCCGTGCGCTGCAGCCGGCGCACCGTGCTGATCTGAAGCCAGGAGCCAGGTGCTTCTCCTGGTCTCCCATGTGGGTGCAGGGCCCAAGGACCTGGGCCATCCTCCACTCACTCCCGGGCCATAGCAGAGAGCTGGCCTGGAAGAGGAGCAACCGGGACAGAATCCAGCGTCCCGACAGGGACTAGAACCCACTGTGCTGGCGCAGCACGCGGAGGATTAGCCTAGTGAGCCGTGGCGCCGGCCTATTTTTATGACATTCTAATGGATGAATATATTCCATTTCACTATGGTATGAAAATTATGTTGAGATTTAGTTATGACCTCCTATTGTTTTCTGTTTTAGTGCTTCCTTTGTTTTTTATGATTTTCCAACAAAAATATTTAGAACACAGTTTAAGGAAGCATAAAATATTTTAAAAATTTTTTCCTCCCTAGTCACCAGTTGCAACAATTTTGCAATTATTGTTCAACCTAACTTTGGCTTTCTCTTCGAATTAAAGACATCATTCACCATGAGAATTTTTTAATGTCAAATTCCAACAATCATGTATAATTTACCTAGATTCCTAGCTCTAACTTTGAGTTTGCATTTTGGAAAATTTTCTGTTAATTGTGGTATATCAAGTATAAGATTTTATTTTCTCCTGTGAGGGCACTCAATTTTTGTGCATGAGTAAAGCTGCTTTCTTTCTCCAATTTACAACTCTTTGTATTCTAAAACTAGGCAGTAAAATCTGGTAGAAAAAGAATTCATGGTGACCTGTGTGTGTCTACAACTTTTAGAGCTATCTTTTCCCAGTTTTCTTTTTTTAAGTTCTTTGTCCAAAGGATCCTCCCTCTCATTCCTTTAAAACTCAGAGCTTTAAAGTCAAGGTTCATTGAATGATGTTAGAAAATCTTTCAACTCCCTTACCACTTGCATAAACTCATTTCTGAGAGAACCATGTTTCTTTTTACTCCTCCCAGCTATATTACAAATACACGTGTATATATAACTTGGCTTTTAGGTTTATGCCATCACACATTCCTTTCTCAAAAGTAAGCAACCAGTGTTATCAATCTTCATTTCAAACTCCTAGAGGTACTGATGTTAACAAATTTGATTGTGATAATTATTAAACAAATGGTTATTAACTATAAGCATGTCATTCTTATAGAAAATTTTACTTTATGTATTTTTAACTGAAAACATTAATTATGGATATCAACATACATTCACGATCAAGTCATTGATTTACTTGAGTCATAAACAGGAAAATGAAATTTCCGTGAATCTTCAGACTTGACTCTTGGCCCAGATTTCGACAAGCACACACCTTCTCTTTTAGTTAATTTCATTTGCAGCTGAATTAGTCATAATTTCCTTTTAGTTTCCATACAGTCTGCAAACATACCACCAGTTATTAACCATTTACTTTCTATTTTCCCTCAAAATTTGTTTCAGTTGATTTACATTTTTATTATCTACTAAGGTTAGCACAAAGATCTTACATTTTTAAAAGTGATTAACCCTTAAACAAATTTAAAAGATCAGTTTTAGATTAACAGTTTATTACTGTGTGAAGTAAAAAAAAGTACAAAACTTACAGACTTATCTTTGCAAATTTCTTATGTGAACTAAAACATAACAAATTTTTTTTTTTTTGACAGGCAGAGTGGACAGTGAGAGAGAGACAGAGAGAAAGGTCTTCCTTTTGCCGTTGGTTCACCCTCCAATGGCCGCCGCGGTAGCGCGCTGCAGCCGGCGCACCGCGCTATTCCGATGGCAGGAGCCAGGTGCTTATCCTGGTCTCCCATGGGGTGCAGAGCCCAAGCACTTGGGCCATCCTCCACTGCACTCCCTGGCCACAGCAGAGAGCTGGCCTGGAAGAGGGGCAACCAGGACAGGATCGGTGCCCCGACCGGGACTAGAACCCGGTGTGCTGGCGCCGCAAGGCGGAGGATTAGCCTGTTGAGCCACGGTGCCGGCCAAAACATAACAAAATTTTGAAAGGCTACTTATGTGCCATTAAAATGTTGAAATGTCTTTCCTTAGTAATATTTTTTAAAATTAAATATGGTTTATTACTTTTAATGCAATGAAAGTGCTAAAGATAATGCTTTATCTGAAAACTTCTGCATTGCCATTTCTCCAAAATATATTATGCTTTAGTTGGTCACTTTTGTTGGTGCAATGATTAGTAGCATGTGATTGAGAGATAGGATGATATTAAGTACTTTCTCTAGACCATACTGACTTTTAATTGACTTGTACTTGTTTCAGTTTCCTTATTTGTAAGTAGAGATGCTAATAGTGTCTACCTTGTAGGGTTGTTCAAAAGATTCATAGAGTAGATAAATGTAAAATTCTTAGAAGAGGGCCTGATTTTGAGGTACATTATAAAAATGTGAAATGAAGGGCAGTGGAGCTGGCCAGACCTGGGATGGTCAGTTAGCCATTGGCAAGTGCTTTTTTGAGTCTTTCTACTGAGTTTCTCTCTTCCCTGTAGGTGAACGAGAGTAATAATGCATACTCACTGCATTGTGTGTAGTACAGCACATAAAATGAAAGGTTTAGTATAGTAGCTGCCATCCAATAAGCACTTAATGAATGGGAACCCAGAAATTCCAAATATATTTTAGAAATCCTTTTAAGTATTTTGGACAGAAACCAAAGAATTACGTTTAATGTCAAGGTGAATAGAGGTAAGAAAATAGCAAAATAGCAAAACTCAAAGTAGTGTATGGCCAATGATGCTTTTAGATGTGTTAATGACAATCACTTCCTAGTTCAGTGTTATCATGCTGTGGTTTAAGCCACTGTCTGTTATAGCGGCATCCCATATGAGTTCAGGAGAAGATGACCCAAGTGCTTGGGCCCTTGTCACCCACATAGGAGACTGGGAGGGTTCCTGGCTCTTGGTTTTGGCCTGGGTCAACCCTGGCCATTGCATCCATTTGGGGAGTGAACCAGTGGATGAAAGATCTCTCTTTCTATCTCTGTCTCTCCCCCTCCCTAAGTAACTTAGCCTTGATCTTAAAAATATCGTTTCTGTAAGTGCCAGTCTTTGGGGCAGACACGAATAAAAATCACTCTGACTTAAATGAACACAGCTTTGCTTATTCATTTTTAGTCTGAGGTCTACTTGGTTCTCAGGGTCCTCACTTATGCACGTAATAGTCCCATGGTGATCCTCATACCAAGGGCTAGATTCTTACATGGTGGGCAAATGTCTGTGGGAATGCCCTGCTTCCAAAGTAGTTTCTTCACACATGACCCATCACTGGGGCCTATCTTGATGGTTGTCAAAAATAGTGTAATTGTGAATTGATTTATTCATTCTTTCTTAACAAAATGAGAGGTAGAGCACAACAGAATAAAGTTTTAATGAGGAGCAGAATGGAGAGTATTTGAAAGTTCAATTAATTTTTTAGGTCCCGAGAAGCTCAGAAATAATTTTACAGAGTGTTAGAATTAATTTTTTTAAAATATAAAACAGAAGTATTGTTCCTATAAATTTATTTTGAAAACAGGAATAAAAATAACAGTGCACTTTGACAATTATTGTAAATTTTTACTTAAAAGTTATAGATCAAGAATTATCACTTTAAAACCATTCCTGTTTCACAATGGCTAAAAATAAGTTTCTGGAGAAAAAGCCAAAATGCATGACTAGAGGTCAGTACAAATAGGAACATGACTCGTAGAAATCACATTCAATTAAAGACCTCAGAAAATCCAAAAAGAAAATTTTTTATTCAAATTGATAATGTACACTGATTAGGAAGGTTCTTATGGTTGTGACTAATTCAGAGCTTTAGATTGTTTTGCTCTCTGTAAACTGGATCACTGGTCTTTCAACTGTATTCTCCTCTAGCACACGGGCAGAGTACAACATTCTCTGAAGGCTGTATTTGGGCATTTCTTTCTCAAACTTCTTGCTGCTAGAGTACCTCTGACCCTGTGCCATGGATCCACGTCACTGTCAAAGCAATACTTAGGCTTTGACTATTGGATTTTTCTGATTTACTAATATTGTTCTACCTGTTTCTTCACTACCTTAATAATACTAATAGTATGCATTATTCATCTATTGTTTCAAAAGAAATTAAAACTTAATAATTAATTCCAAGCATAATCGCACTATACTAGTCAATGGAATCCTTTTCCTAGTCAGTTGGAGTTTCATACAGTTTCCTTCTCTTGCATAAGCTATGTATGGAAATAGGAGAAAGAATATTAACTGCATTGAAATGTGTACTGCCTGGTTAACCATAATGATGTAAAATTTTTGTTTCTCCAAATTACAGTTCTGTACTGGTTTTCTTCAAAAAGGTTATGTATTTAGGTTCCAGATTGTGGATCTCCAACCCAGCAAATCTTATGTAGAGGAGAGTAGTGTTTGCTTTTATTAAAATTAAGCTTTTTGGTACTTAATGATTCAAGAATGAGTTTTTCTCAATAAGGAACAATTTTACCTAACAGTGTAGTGATTGATGCATGGCATGTGGCTCTGTAAGCTAAGATACTTACACAAGAATGTGGCAAAAACAAATTCTATAACCAATTTGATCAAAGGGTGTCATGATTAATGGAATTATTAAAGTGGAGGTACTTATATAAAGAAACACACACTACCTTTAGAACAAGGCAATTTATTTTAATCCTCTAAGACAAAAAAAAATAAACGGTAAGTTATGTAAATCAGCTATGTTGCTTTTGGATTTGTAATGCTGAATAGATATTAAATTTTAAAATCTGACTAAATAGTAATTAATGACCTAAAGTTGTTCTAAATATATGTTTTAGAATAAATGTATAATTGTATAAATTAATTTATTCTTCTAATTATTTCTTTTGTTACATCTCCAATTAAAATATTTGAATACATAGTAAAATATAGCAAAAAAGTTTTTCAAGAAATGAATTTCAGCTTTAAAGTTGGAACCCTTAGGAGATATTTTTAAGCTATATATCAGTGACTCAGTTAAATTCACAAGAGATAGCATTTCCCATTAAAAATTCCTGAAACAGCTCTTGGGAAAGTTACATAAGTTCAATTCTGGCACCATCTAGCAGACAATTCTGGAAGCTCTAGGACTAAAAATCAAAAATGTAGAGGAAATGGAACTAAAATGTGTTCCCCTTCCCTTCCGTGAATCTCTGGCTTTGCCCATCTGCCTTTTGAGTTAGGAAAGGATGGACAAGGAAAAGAGCATCTGAAAAAGTGAAAGATAAGAGAAAGTGAAGCATAAAAAGGCAGGAGTTCACTTGTAGCAATTATAATCTGCTTAGAATTTGGAGAGTTGGGCTACAGGAGGTTAAGCTGGCATTTGCAACACTGGCATCTCATATTAGAGTGCCATTTCATGTCTTGGTTCCTCTGCTTCTTACCCAGCTCCCTGCAAATGCACCCAGGAAAACAGAATATGGCCAAAGCCCTTAGGCCCCTAAAACCCACATGGGAGATCTGGATGGAGTTCATGGCTCCTGGTTCCTGAGCCTGGCTCACTCCTAAGTGTTGTAGCCATTTGGGGAGTGAACCAGTGAATGGAAAATATCTCTCTGTCACCCAGTCTTACAAATAAATATGTAGGAGTTGGAATATAAAATTCCACTGATAAGATCTTCTATATTTTCCTCTTCCATCTCTCCGAATTCAAGTTTGGCATAATGCATGTAAATCTTTTTAGACAGTAGAATGACTACAAGGATGGAACTTTAAAGTATGTGCAGCAAGTAAGGCAATCCTGAAAACTATACTCACAAGACATATATCACTTTTCAGGTCTCATGGAACCAGAATGATATCACCTCTGTCTGCTATTCATTCATTCATTCATTCAACTGAAATTTTGTGACTCCACATTCATGCTATGCATTGTTTTAGGTATTGGTTATGAACACAGCAAAATTCTTACCCTGTGTAGCTTACCTTATAGCAGGGGAGAAAAACAATAAATTTTTTAAAATACAATAATGCAATCTTGCTACACTGGGTTAGGAAGGGTTACATATGCAGAGATTACTACTTTAATCTGGGTAGTCAGAGAAGGCTCACTATGAATGTGACAGTATGAATGTAAAGATCTGAACAAGTTGAACATATGCATCAGGTAGATGCTTGGGGAATAATGTTTCAGGTGGTGGGAACAGATAGAAAACGGTACTGAGGGAGCTCTTGTGAGTCAAAAGAACATGTAACTGGTATGCATGGAACAGTGTGCGGAAAAGGAAACCAGTAAAATACAGTTAAATGTGATAATGACAGCAGCATTGTTTAATCTTCTGCTAACTGAATAGGTGTGTTATAAACCATAACCAAGCAAGAATATGGCTATCGGTCTGGGAGCATGATATTTTGGGTATTATTAAGGAAATGCTCCACACCATTGTAGGCCACATTCCCTAGAGGACATTGTGTTCTAATTAAAGCCACAATAATTGTACCCTAAAAAGGAGCCTTTTCTTTTTTTTTTAAATGTGTTTACTTACTTCAATAACAATATGTAGATCATGCTATCACCATGGAATTTAAGTTCAGGTTAGACAAGAGATTTCACAACTGCAATAATGTATCCTGTAGTATATCAAAGTTTGTGTATAATGTCTGGCCAACCAGCTTGCTCATAAACTATTGCTCACTTCCACTGCAGGTAATTTAACATTTATGAGTCTTACACAGAAAATTAAAAAAAACACACTGCACACATTTTAAAAGTGTTAATTTACCTTTGTATTAGCAGTTAAAATACATGTTTCTATTTCAAGATGGCATTTAGAAATTATTCTAGTATAACAGCAGCAAAAATATAATTCTGCAGTTTTTACAATAGAGCTAACCTGGAATCCATAATTTAATTAGTCTCACATTTACAAGTATGATTTTGAAATAAATACTACTATGTAGCTGTCTTAAAAGCTTGCTACCTTTTGTTTACACACACACACATTCAGGTGTGGGAGGCTTTACAAATTATATTCCATGAATTTTTTGAAAAAGAGTTCTTTAAGAGATAACCAATCCCAAAAACTGAAATATTCAACCAGTCTATGAGGCAGACAGAAAAAAGTGAATTAACTGGGTAAACAGAACTCCTTTGCAACACACGAAGCATGTGACACTCTGCAGCAAACTGGGAGTAACTTCAGCATTGGCCTGCTGTGCTCTTTAGGACTAATTTCATCACAAGGGTTGGGGGTGGGGGGGGGAAGAACATTTTAACACCAGGTGTAAAATGTGACATTGTGTTAACCTGACTCCCCGAGGGACCTATTAGTCAACTAGTCACTAATAATTTGGTCATGAGGAGGTCCATATTCAAAATACCATGCATTATTGTCTAAACCCACTCAAATTATTTATTTTTGATGTAACACATAACCTCAATATGAATTGTCTAACTAAAGGAAGCATCTCCAACAAGGCCAAGCTGGCATCTCTTCTAAGGTTTAGGTTTTGCCCAGAATTCCTGATACATGGAATAGCCCATACCAAAAGTCATTGTCCCTACAACAAAGCCTTGAGCTGCCACACGCATGTGGATGAGGTGAAGGGACATTTTCGTATTTCCCCTGCTCTTCAGTTTGTACAGTCCATATGTAACAATCGCCACAAACCCAACCATTCCAATGGGGACAAATGGTGCCTCTTTAGCTTTTCGGGTAAGTTTGGATCCCTGATCTTCATCATATGAAGAAAGATGAGGAGAGAGCAAGCAGGAAAGAGGTATATTCCATTTGCTGGTTCACTCTCTCAATGCCTGCAATAGCCAGGAGCCTGGAACTCTGCTCGGCGCCGTCCTCGTCCAGCAAGAGACAGAGACCGAACACTTTGCACGGGGTTCCTTTATTGCTCGGCAAGCAGGAGATCCAGCTTCGATCTCTTCTGGGCAGGAACTTCCCTTACACCCGCGTAGCAAGGGTTTATATGCACAATACACGTCACAAATCAGGTGATAGGCTAGAAGCGCGGGGATAGGACAATCTCGTGGCAAGGCGGGAAGGAGCGAGCAAGAGCGGGAAATCTAAGGCGGGAAGGAGCGAGCAAGAGCGGGAACTCCCTGAGATGAGGAAGAACCCGGAAGCAGGGAGTCGGCGCCATCTTAGGGGCACGGTTCCTCCGGTCTGGTTCCCTACATCTCCCTCCTTTTGTTTTTGCACAAATCACATCCCCGACGGCCCTGGCTCATGAGGGCCGGGAGAATATTTACTAGGCAGAGAGTAGAGGTGCATACCCAGCGTGCTTGTGATCCGTTAGTTACGGAACTTCAAGGGCCTGGCCACAACCCCTGATGTCTCCGTTAGGGATCAGTTTTTATTCCCTTTTGCTGGGGCAGGCTGGGAATTGAACCTGCATGCATATGCATATGCTCTCCCAGGACCCCCGGAACCCCCGGGTGGACTCCTGCTGCAGTACCTTTGGTCTCGCATACCCAGTTTTCGCTCCCCGTCAGGGATGGGTGATACAGCCCAATGAATGAGAGGGGGAACAAGACAACTCGAGGAAGGTGTGTGCCTGATGGAGGCATTGTCCATATGTGAGGCGTGAGTAGGGATGGGGGGACGAGGGTTTTAATCGCTGGTATGGACCCGGTCATAAGTCATGCGAGCCAGCATGGCATATGCATCCGGATCACGGTGATGGAGAGCAGCATACGCTGCCGCGCGGAACTGATGTCTGACGCTCTCCAACTTGTTGTTGATGAAGGAGCTCACCCAGCGAAGTACACAGGGACGTCTCGTTGTTTTGTTGCAATTTGTCGTCCTGTGAGAGCGTGGTAATCTCGGTTATCTCGGGGGAGATGTCGTCCGTAGGTGATAGAGGTGTATCTTGTGGCGGCGGGGCTGTTTTTCTGACCAATCTTTTCGGTATCCAGAGAGGTTCTCTTCCAGATTCCTGTGGGAAGACACAGACCGCGCCTCGGTTCCAGCATAATACCGGATCCGGGCCGTACCACTTTCCCGTGAGGACATCTTTCCAACGGACATAGCCTCGTGAAGATGGCTCCTTTAACATGTGTCTCTCAGCGGGGGACATAGAATGATCTGTCAAATTCAAAAAGTTTATAGTAAACAGTGCAAGGGAGAGGCGCATTCGAGGGGTTTTGCCCGTGGCAATTCCCTCCTTTTGTTTTAAGAGAAAAGCCTTGAGGGTTCGATGAGCCCTTTCAATTATGGCCTGTCCCTGAGGGTTATAAGGGATTCCAGTTTTATGTTGTACCTGCATACGGGTGCAGAAATCTTGGAATGATTTACTTGTGTATGCAGGACCATTATCTGTTTTTAAAGTTTTTGGTTTGCCCCAGGCTGCCCATGCAGCAAGGCAGTGATTAATGACATGGGTGGTACGCTCACCCGTCTCCAGAGAAGCAAAAATTACTTGGGAACAGGTGTCAACTGACACATGAACATACTTTAAGGTCCCAAACTCGGATATGTGGGTGACATCCATCTGCCAGATATGTCCTGGTAGTAATCCTCGGGGATTAACCCCCACCGAAGGCACAGGGGTTAAAGTAGGGCATGCGGCACAATGGCGAACAATATCGCGAGCGGCAGCACGAGAAAGACCGAATTTGGCGGCAAGGGTTTTTGCGTTTACATGGAACTCTGAATGAAACTGGATAGCCTGCTCTTCTGGGGAAGAAAATTGGAGTATCCAAATGGGGCGTGTGGCTTGATCAGCTATAGCATTGCCTGTGGTCATGGGTCCAGGTAAGGAAGAATGAGCTCTAATATGAGTAATAAAGAAAGGAGCAGACCGATTCCAAATAGATTTTTGCAGGGTGAGGAAAACTGTCGCTACGGAGGATGAAGAATTGACTAGTCCTGCGGCCCCAAGGATAGACACAGAATTAACCACATAGCGTGAATCAGACACAATATTGACAGGTCCGGGGAAATCAGAGAAGACTTGGTTAACTATAAGAAGTTCAGTTACCTGGGGGGAGTTAGTAGCGAATTGGAATGTTTTTGGCACAGATCCTGAAACAACATATGCACCGACTCCTGTTTTAGAACCGTCGGTATACACTACTGGGGCTCCCTGTAAGGGCTTTTGGGATGTGGACTTTGGAAAAATAACTGGGTGAGACTGAACAAAGGTTAGCAAAGGATCAGAGGGTGTTCTGTTTGTAATAGTTGCGGAAGTGGAGCAGACTAAAACCGCCCAAGCATCAGTACAAGCGATTAGCACACGTACCTGTTCCATGGAATAGGGGACAACAATGGTGGATGGTTCGCGTCCAAAATGTTGGATAGCCCTCTGAATGGCTAGGAGAGTTATCTCCGCCACTGCCACGGGATAGTAACTAATAGATCTAGTAGATGACATTGAGGGATGGATCCAGAGGAGAGGCCCATCCTGCCATAGGACCGCGGTGGGCTGTTTAAGGGTGTCGAGGACCCAAAGAGTAAGGTCTCCCGCAGGGTCCCAACGTTTTAGGGCAGCTTTACTAAGGGCATCGTTGACAATTGACAGTGCTTGTTTGGCCTCAGAGGTGAAGGTTCGGGGGGAAGCAAGATCCGGGTCTCCTTTAAGTATATTAAAGAGGGGCTGCAATGCAGCATTAGGAATGTTAAGGTAGGGCCTAATCCAATTGATATCCCCTAAAAGTTTTTGTAAGTTATTTAGAGTGGAGATAGCATTGATTTTTATTTGAATTTTTTGAGGTCTAATTTGAGTAGGGGCGACTATAGCCCCAAGATAAGAAACTACAGACGACAATTGCACCTTATTAGGTGCAATATGCAGCCCTGCCCCTTCCAGCACTTGTTGGAGTGTACTGTATAAGGCCAGGAGCCTCTCTGCTGTGGGGGCTGCACACAGTAGGTCGTCCATATAATGTAGGCACCTGCAGTCGGAATATCGGTCTCTAAGAGGTTTTAGTACTTGGGCTACATAGACTTGACACATGGTGGGGCTATTAGTCATACCCTGAGGCAAGACTGTCCACTCCCAACGCTTGTCCGGTTGTTCCTGGTTCTGGGTGGGGACAGTAAAAGCAAAACGTGGGGTATCCTTTTTGTCCAATGGAATGGAAAAGAAACAATCCTTAAGATCTATTACAATAACAGGCCATTGGTTGGGAAGTGCCGAAAGCAGAGGAAGACCACGTTGCACAGGGCCCATAGGCTGCATCTGTGCGTTGACTGCCCTAAGATCATGTAAGAGTCTCCATTGACCTAATTTTTTGCGGATGGCAAAAATAGGCGTATTCCATGGAGAGGTGGATGGGATCAAATGACCAGCGTTGACCTGCTCCAAGACCAGAGTGTTGACTGCCTCCAGTTTCTCCTGAGATAGGGGCCACTGTGGAACCCAGACGGGTACGTCCGTTAGCCACGAGATGGGTAAAGGCTCCACTGGTTTAGGAGGCGAAACAGTGACCCCTAGGAAAAACCCAGGCCAACTTTACTTGGTCTTTGTTTTGGTTCAATGGGGGAAGGGTGGCCCTGGAGCTGGACACCGAGTCCCTTGCCTGGGACGTAACCCATATTTTGTAGCATAGATCGTACTGCAGGGGAAGTGGTGACCAAAGCAACATCCATTTCGGCCAGGACGTCTCTCCCCCAAAGGGAAATGGGTAGAGGTAAAATGAATGGAGAAAACTGTCCTCTATGACCCTCGCTATCCTGCCATGACAACAAGGCTGCACTGATTTTTGGGAAATGAGCAAAACCAAGTCCTTGCAAGGTTTGTTCCGCCACATTTGTAGGCCATGTACTAGGCCAGTCCTTTGTTGCTATAATGGATTTGTCGGCTCCTGTGTCTAAAAGTCCCTTAATGTCCTTGCCATTAATCTGCAACACTAAAGTGGGACGTTCATTTAAAAGCATATGTAAGCCGGTAAAATTAATGCCAGAGGACCCAAAGTTACCAGCGCCGCGAACGTGGTTTTTAGCTGGGATTAAAGAGTGAAGACTGGGCAGTAATAACATTTGTGCGATACGGTCTCCAGGATTGATTACTAAAGGTCCCTGAGGGGCCTGAACCATGATCTTTACTTTATCAGTGAAATCAGAGTCAACTACCCCGGGGATCACAGCTAGCCCTCGGAGGGCGGCGGAGGACCGACCCAACACTAATCCAACCGAATCCGGGGGCAGAGGACCGGAGCAGTCGCTCTCCACTAATTGTACCCCCATCTCCGGAGTTAAGAGGAGAGGGGAGGTGGCGCGGAGGTCCAGGCCTGCGGACCCGTGAGTGGCACGGGCTGAGGGTGCACTGGGTGTAGCGCAGACACGGGAGGTGGAACCTGAGAGTAGATTTGATTTTGGGGGCTCCTCGCTGGGTTGGGGAGCCCCCTCTGGCCGTTTTTTGGCCCCTGGGCGCTACCTGTAAGTGGGTTGCCATCGATATCGAAAGCAGAACGGCATACCTCTGCCCTATGAGGGCCCTTGCGGCAACGGCGACAAGGCTCTATGCCTGAAGGCTGTGCCGTGGAATACCCATGGCTGAGATTGGGGCAATCGCGTTTTCTGTGACCCGGTTGATGACATTGGAAGCAAAGTCCTGAAGATATGGGGGGTCGGGTCGATTTAGATTTTGGACTGTTTTCTTTGACTTTTGCCAGCATCGCAGCTAGGCCCGCATTAGTAAGCGGCCCACCGGTATCTCTGCAGTATTTTAACCAGGAGTCCAGAGATTTATGTCTATATTGTCGAAGAATGTTTTTGCACTCTTTATTAGCCTGCTCAAAAATAATTTGTTTGACCAGTGGCTGAACGTCAACCTCGGAAGGGAAAATACGCGACGCAGCCTCAAGTATGCGAGCGACAAAATCAGCGAAGGGTTCGGCCGTGCCCTGAACGATCTTGGTGAGGTGGCTAGCTGAGTCACTTGGATTGGACGCCTGCCTCCACGCACGTTGGGCACAGTTGGAAATTTGCCTGTATACTTGTCTAGGGAATTGGGTCTGGTCAGCCTGATAAGGTCCACGCCCTAAAAGCATATCAGCATTCCACGTAGGGTGGCCGTCCTCAGCATTTTCATCTGCCTGGTCATGACAGCACTCTGTATTCATAGATTGCCACAAAAGAAAGCCGCCTGGACTTAAACAGGCCCGAGCCAATTGGGTCCAGTCGCTAGGTGTTAAAATGGACTGGCCGACTGATTCAAGGAGTGACAATGTGAATGGGGCTGTGGGTCCATAGTCATGGACCGCAGCCTTAAGTTGTTTTAATACTGTCATGTCCAATGGTTCGTGCCGGGCCTCTCGCGTGCCCAAAGCCAAAACAGGGTAAGCCTGAGCGGGGGCAGCGGGAGCGCCAGTTCGCAACTGTTTCCAGGCTTGTTGATGAAACTGTCTGCCTGAAAAAGGTGGCACATTTGGGACGTTTAATGGCCATGGCGGCACGGGTGTTAGATGGGGCTGAGGCACGCCTACATGACCGCCAGTAGGAGGCGCTGCGTCTTTAATCTGATGGGCGGGCACGACATCGATAGGAGGAGCCGTAGGCACTAGAGGGCGTAAACAGGCATCTTTTAACTTTTGCCGCAGCTGCGCATACGTAGGAGGCGGGGATTTAGGATCGCCGTCCCCTTCCCCCTCAGACTCAGAGGAGGCGGAGCCACATTTGGAGCCTGAGGCCAGTGAGGAAGTCTGGCATCCCGTGTCCTTAAATTGTATGAGGTCCCGGGCGCCGTCCGAGCTCTGAGAACGAACTTCCTCGAGAGCCTCGCGAACCGCCGTAAGAGTCGGGCGGTCCGCTCCCACCGACCTCTCCTCTTGGAGGCACGCCCGCAGTAGTTCCCATAAGGGGAGAACAACGGGGTCGATATCGGGTTCCTGGGGATCGTTAACTGTGCGCCGGAGATCCTTTCCTAATTTCTCCCAAGACTCAAGAGTTATTTGGCCCTCGTGGGTGAGCCACGGCGCAAAGAAATCAACACTTCCAAGGAACCTGACAAGTGTGGTCTTAGAAACCTTAATCCCTTTGCTACGCAATAATGCTTTTAACGGATTAAGCAACATTGAATGGCTAGATGAATTTCCCATTTTCAGTTTAAAGCGGGAAGACACGTCCGCTATCTTATTTTCAGTTTAAAGCGGGGGAACAAGTCTGCTATTCTTTCAGTTTAAAGCGGGGAAACACGTCCGCTATCTTAGGGTGCGTCCACCCTCCAACCACGAGATATACCTCACTCGCGGGGCCCAGACGGTAAGACTGACCTCGCTTACCTTCTACTTACCGGGCAACGTAGAGGAAGCTCCCCGTACGGGCCACCAGCTGCTCGGCGCCGTCCTCGTCCAGCAAGAGACAGAGACCGAACACTTTGCACGGGGTTCCTTTATTGCTCGGCAAGCAGGAGATCCAGCTTCGATCTCTTCTGGGCAGGAACTTCCCTTACACCCGCGTAGCAAGGGTTTATATGCACAATACACGTCACAAATCAGGTGATAGGCTAGAAGCGCGGGGATAGGACAATCTCGTGGCAAGGCGGGAAGGAGCGAGCAAGAGCGGGAAATCTAAGGCGGGAAGGAGCGAGCAAGAGCGGGAACTCCCTGAGATGAGGAAGAACCCGGAAGCAGGGAGTCGGCGCCATCTTAGGGGCACGGTTCCTCCGGTCTGGTTCCCTACAGAACTCCGTCTAAGTCCTCCATGTGTGTAGGGGCCCAAGCACTTAGGTCATCATCCACTGTCTTCCCAAGTGCATTAGTAGGGCGCTAGATCAGAAGTGGAGGAAATAGTGTTCAAATTAGCACTCTGATATGGGATGCAGACATCATAAGTGACACTTTAACATATTGTACCACAATGTCTGCCCCACAAATCTGTTTTAATCTCCTAAGTTTCAGAAGTATAAGGTAGACATATGAGAAAATATTTTTTCTGTGGAAATACATGCTGATGTGTTTGGGGCAGAGGGAATCATGTTTGTAACTACTTTATATGTATTTTTTGAACAATTAAATTTTTTTTCTCAGTAATTTTCTACTCTAGGAAATATATATGTATTTCAAAATGTCAGCAAATATTAACAATTAGGAGATCTGAATGAAAAAATAAATTTGAAATTATTTCAAAATATAAAGTTACAGAAGAAAAGTTTGTTCTGTTTTGAAGGAAATCAAGCTAGTCGGACCTCTTATAATGCTCTGAGAAGGACTTAAGTGACGTGATGGTGTAGTAATTTCCTAGGGCTGTCATAACAAATAATCCAAAACTTGACAACTTAAAGCAACAGAAATGTCTTCCTTTAGACTCCTGGAAGCCAAAAATCTGAAACCAAGGAGCCACAGGGCTGTACTCCCTCCAGAGGATCTCAGGAAGAGCACATCCTTGCTTTGCCAGCTTGTGCTCGCTGTAGATGTACTTTGAGGCTACAACAATCTATCTCCATTTGGCCTTTTTGGGGTCTATGTCTTGTCTTCTTTTAGAAGGATGCTTGTCAATCCAGGATGACCAAGGATATTCTCATTTCAAGATCTTTTACTTAATTACATCTGCAAAGGTGCTTTGCCCAAAGAAATTTATGTTCATAGGTCCAGCATATTTTTTGAGAGCTATCATCCAACCCACTATATATGGTCATTTGTACAGTTTGCAAAAGAAAAATGTTCTCAATACACCTAGTTAAGACTTACTTCTATTTCCTCTTCAGCATATTCTCTCCCACGCTCTTTTTTTATACTGGTTGCCTTCAGAGTTGTGATGAATATGTTGAAGATTTTATGCAAACTTAAGTTACAAATACATCCAGTGTGAACCTAGAAGGATATATTTATGTGATTTTCCCCACGTGTAAGTATTGTTGAGTTATTGTCAAACCCATAATTTCAGAGATCGCTTTCAGGATACTTTTGGGTTCCCTGTACTGCTTCAAACTCTGTCCTGATACAAAGATGTAGAGTCATACCCATATCATTCTATGAATGTGCCCTAGAGCATAGAGCACTACAAGTATATGTGTGAAAGAAAGAGGGGAGAGAGAAGGCTTTAAATATTTATAACATGAAATATTTGGAAACTTCTAGTTATTTGATGTAATATATGGTGAATAAGTGATTAAGTTATTAATGTCTTATCAATAAAAGTTTCATTTATTAATATCCTTTATAATACAACATGTAGAAATGATAAATGTACAATGTATGTTTTTAATAAGGAAATTTGGCAAAATACATTTATCAGAATTCCTATACTTGAAGGGTACCAAATTTCTATAGCAATATAAGAAATTAATGTAACTGTGTGTGAAGTTACAGATTTCATTCTTTCAAACATATTAGACTGTATCTTAACAAATTTGGAATCTCATGAACTGAAGAATCTTCCTGTTCAATCTAAAAATGCCAGTTGCTACTGACACAGTGAAATGACAGGAAGAAATATTACTTCTGGTGACAGAACTCCCCCATGTCCATCAATATGTCATTGTGTATAATATTAACATAAGTTGATTATACAATCATAACCGCAAGAAAATGTGTTTAAAAGTAGCATTTGTCTTAATTTCAGATTAATTGCATTTCTTTTATTTAGACTACTTAATCCTCCAAAATTCAAATATGATTGTCAAAAAGTATCCTAGGTGGAACAAAAACAAAACAAAAAAAGTGTAACTGAAAGAATGGAAGAAGCTTTAAAATGTCAGAACTCTTGACCATTGTACAGTAAAAATTTTGATTGCCTAAATCATGGAGACAAGAAAAAGAATCAAGATAGCCAGGAGAATATGGAAGATGAAAATGCAACACTGGCTGGCACCATGGCTCACTTGGCTAATCCTCCACCTGCGGCGCCGGCACCCCGGGTTCTAGTCCCAGTTGGGGCGCCGGATTCAGTCCCGGTTGCTTCTCTTCCAGTCCAGCTCTCTGCTGTGGCCCAGGAAGACAGTGGAGGATGGTCCAAGTGCTTGGGCTCCTGCACCCTCATGGGAGACCAGGAGGAAGCACCTGGCTCCTGGCTTCGGATCAGCACAGCACGCCGGCTGCAGTGCGTAGGCCGTGGCAGCCATTTAGTGGGTGAACCAACAGAAGGAGGATCTTTCTCTCTGTCTCTTTCTCTCACTGTCTAACTCTGCCCGTCAAAAAAATTTTTTAAAAAAGCAACAATATTAAAATGGAAAATTAGGAGAATCAGCAAATTTCTAAAAATGAACTGAAAAAATCAATTTGAGGAATAGTGAAGAAAAGCACAATTTATATGAACATTAGTAAAAAACTAGTTAATGAGTATTCTCAACATAAAGAGCATTTAAGGTTAGAATTGCATAAGAAAATATGACCTGCCTTGAAATCACACAGTTCACATGAAATCAGAAGTTTGATAGAGATTGTCTAAGATTTTTGCAAAATCCTAAACATGTATATGACATTAACAATGAAGAATTGGTGGTGAGAGGCTATAATTATGACCTTAAAACTATATATAAAATACATGGTATTTGTTCCTTTTTTATAAACAGAAATTTTTTTAAAGATAAAAACAAAATAATGAGTCATGAAGCTGCAAGACATTTTTTTCTATATCCTATTAGGAATACAAATAAAAAATATACATTTTGATCAATAATTTGAGGAAAAGACTGAATTGTCTTTCTGTTCATTCTATTAAAAAAGAATGTTACAAAATCCTAATCATATGAGTCAAAAGTGAATATAGCCAAAAATATAGTAATTCAGAAATAGGTCAAACTAATAAAAAATTAGTCCATGTTATGGATTTTGAAATATTTGTGAAATTTGTCATTTTCAAAAAATGCATTTATGTTTTATTTTTCATTCAGAATAAATACTGTTGTGTTTATATATTTCTGCTTTTTTATTTAAAAAAAAAACTTTTGAAATTAAAAAATTATTGAAAGGCACAGAGACAGAGAGACAGACTCTCCAAATGCCCACAACAGCAAGGGTTGGGGCCAGGGGTAAAGCCAGGAACTAGAAACTCAATCTGTGTCCTCCACCTGTGTGGTAGAGCCCTAACTACTTGAGACATCAGTTGTTGCCCACGAGGCTACGCATTAGCAGGAACCTGGAACCAGTAGCAAAGCCAGGCCTCGAACCCAGCTACTCCAACATGGGCTACAGGATATGGGTATCCTAAGTGGTGTCTTGACCATTGTGCAAAATGCCTGCTCTTGCACTGTTTTTCTTGGAAGAGTTCTCAAGACTGTACATGCTTCTGTGAACACCTTCCATCCTAAGAGGGACTGAATAGGCACTGGCTTTTAATATGGGTAAGTGTTACCAACTTTTTAACACATGAAGTCATCTTTATTTCACAGGTGTGAGATTTATTCTCTCAAAAGAGCCCCTTAGCACTGTGATTAATAAAAATACAGCTCTTAAAGCAAAAATAGTGCTCATAATCAGAAATGCACCTTCCAATCAAATAATTTAAAAGTATTTCATTTTAAAAATTGAAACACCTTCTAGTAAAAAAAAAAAAACTATTTCAGTTTAATTTTTTTTCCTGAATGAATGTTTGTTTAACAACAGAAAAAAAAGAATGACTTTATATCTGTATTTGTATATAGTTAAAATATATACATGGCTAACTGTTTTGAACAAGAACAACTATTTTTTTTCCAGAAAAATCTTAGGCTCAAAAAGAAAAGAATACTTTTGAGAAGAATAGGCCACAGGCCAAGTCATAAATATATGGCTTAATTACCACAAATATTTTCTTAGGGTGGCAGTTTTAAATCTTGCCCAATAGCAAAAATCCTGGCTGTAAAGCAACAAAAGTTACGGGGAAGAGGTTATTCAAACCAACCTTGCCCCTCTCAGTCCTGCCATTCTTCAGTGTGCACAACACTGTGCATGTGCTTCCTGCCACGGAATTATGCACTTACAAATGGCCAGCCTGGTAGGTTTTAGGTTATGTCTCTTTTGACCACTAAAGACTTATGAATATTATGGAAACCTTTCATTTTAAAAAAGCTTGCTAGAGACTTCCTCCACTTTTCTCAACTTTATCACTTCACACATCAACATATAGATGTGAAATGATCAATGTGCTTCGTGACTTAAAATCCGTCATGTTTTTGGTGGATTTAATTTAGAAAAGCTGGTCAAGGAACCTCAGTTTGTGGCTGTCTCATTATCCTTCCTGTTTGTAAGAGAGGCTTTATTTGAATTTTGACTTCGTGGTCCTATTTCTCCCAATGTTTCATCTTCGTTACTTCTGTTACGCCATTACTTCTATTACACTAATGCCTTCTTGAATTAAGTTTTGTTTTTAAGACTTTTTTTTTATGTAAAAGACAGACTGAGACACAGATGGAGAATGATCTTCCATCTGCTGATTCATTCCCCTAAAATGTGCAACAACCATGGCAGGACTAAGCTGAAGCCAGGAGCCCGGAACTCAATCTGGTTTTCCCACATAGGTGGCAGGGACCCAAGTACTGCTGCCACCCAGAGTGAGTATTAACAAGAAACTTGATCAGAAGCAGAATAGCCAGGTCTTGAACCAGGCGCTATGCTATGGGATGTGAATGTCTCAAGCAGTGCCTTAGCCAGATTCCAAATTGTCACCCAAGTTTTGCTTTTTAACTGCAGCGTCTTTGTGCATTGATAGTCTAAAAAACATAGTCATGTAGCCACAGTCCATACTCCAAGTACAGCTTCTCTGATCTATAGAATTATTCTAATAATAATGATGGCCAAGTCTTCTTAGGGTTGGACAATAATCTATGCATGATCCAATGTTTGGCCAGGTTTTCAGTCGCAAGTGACCTAAAACATTTCAACAATCAGGCAAAAACGGGTTCCAACTATTTTATTTAGCATTAAATGAGCACTTTGAAAGCTTAACATACCGTTTGTCAATATTATGCTATGGATATATTGCATGCATTGAACATTTATAACCGCCATCTAGAATTAAAAGTAACACTGCACGTATACCTAGACAGCACGCATTGTGAAATAATGTGCTAAATAAATCAGTAAATCAAAATAAGTTAGGCTGGAAGACAGAGTAGTCTATGATATCGGTTTCAGATTCCTAACAAAACCAAAGGTTTAAAGCACAATGGCAGATTATGGCTTGTTGCATATTTGTGAGATCTCATCTGTTGTAATTACTGTATCTTATTCATAATATACTTCATCACCATCAACTGAAGCCATTCTTTATCTAAAATGACCAGATAATATCACTACCACCAAAATCCTGGACTTCAGCCAGTCTTCTGGTATTTCAGTGATCCCTGATGCAACCCAACACCACTGTGAACAGGATGTTGAAGCAGCTGTTGCAGTAAGCTGAAAGGGGCACTTGCAACCACTGGGAAGGAGAAACACATAGCAAATTGCAGAAACCAATATGAAGTCAGGCAATAATGCCTTAAACAAAACACAGTCTTCCTGATAAAGACTTCCCTTGTATAAGCTAAGGGAGACTTGGAAATATGATAGGCATTTCCTAATTTAAAAAAAGTTCTCTTTGGGTAAAATTAGACTTTGTCAATTTATTTATGAATACACTTGTGTCAGTTGTCCTATCTGGAGTTCTAGTGTATGTGATTTTTTCAAACCATTGCTGGTATTGAAAGTAGGAAGATCTAGTGTTAGGAATAGAAGTAAACAGCTAGTAGAGAAAGTATAGTCTCCTGGGCAATTAAAACTGTAGTGCAGACAGTTAAACCACAGCCTAAGACACCAGCATCCCAAATCAGAGTTCCAGTTTGAGTCCTGGCTCCTCTGCTTCTGATCCAGTTTCCTGCTAAAGTACTGGGAGGCAGCAAATGATGGTCCAAGTACTTGGTTTCCTGCCACACACACGGGAGACCCAGATGGAGTTTCTAATCCTGGCTTTGGCCTGGCGTAGTCCTGGTTGTTGTAGGCATTGAGGAATGAACCAGCAGATGGAAGATTTTTTTCCTCTCTCTCTCTCTCTCTTATTCTGCCTTTCAAATAAATCTTTTATTTAAAAAACTGGAAAGAGATAAGGCGTACTGCAAGGGAGTACACTTAGTCCTTAGAGTAGGTACATATGAACTGCTTCATGTACCAAACAAGCTGATGGAAATGGACTAGGAACATGGGGACATGGAAGTGGGGAGGAAGGGATCAGCGTGTGGCTGTCAGTGTTTCTACATCATCAAGTCTGAAAGGCAGAGAAACAGTAAAAAAAAAAAATTCTTAATGTGAGAGAAATTTTATTACAAAATGTATAATATCAATTTTCCTCTGTATTTGCTAAATTCTGACTTTATATAGTCCTTTTATTTTTCCTTCTGCTGATCTACATCAAAAAAGGTTTTATCTTATCTCACTGGTCTTTGGGTTTTCATCATGCACTGTTAGAAGAAGGAATGTGAGCAGAAAGAGAACAATTTGCATGGTAGACAAGTTTAAGGACAAAACTTGCATGGAAGTTTTTGAGAGGAGTTCTGGAGGGACACACAGAAGTTACCACAGAAACACGAAGCTGATGACAGAGGGAAGGAGGATTCTAAGTGTGACAGATTGTGTGCCTTCTTCATGTACCTGAAAAAATAGATATGAAGAGTTTGAATTATTTTGAAATGATTTCTTTGGTTGCTGTGTTCTGGCTGTACTGCCATTCTGACCCTGGTTCTCAAGGACTCACCCTGTAAACATCACATTAACTTGTCCACAATCCTCAACTCTGTCCAACAGCTGTGCATGCTTGGGGGCCTGCTGGGAGCCCAATAGTGACTTAGGTGTTACACATAAAATAATAATACAACAAATTATTACTTGCTTTCACTTTCAATCATGGAGCTTGTTCTTAGGGATAATAATTTCTTTTCTGCTTTGTGTTGAGAACATGAAACTCTAACAGCTTTAATTGGTGAATTTCTTATTTCAATTACTCTTTTCTATTTGCCCAATTGTAAATTCTCTAACATATAAATTTTCAAATCTATGAACCCTATATAGTTAGGTGGCGATTATTATAGTTTCAAAAATTTTATTTTTCATTAATTTATATTTTTCATCTCAATGATACAATGATACTGTTTATTTTTTCCACCATGCATGGATTTCAGAGGCATAGAGATATAAAATAGAGAGCATACAAGTGTAGATACACATACGCAGCCTTCTCTCATCCCAACCATTTCCTCCACCTCCTCTGTGTGTGTGTGCATGTGTGTGTCTCTGTCTATCTCACACACACAAACACACATATACACTTTATTTATTGGCACTGTTAAAATGGTGACCACAGATAGATAAATAATGTATTTTTCTTGAAGAAAAGCCACAGAATTGATGGCAACTATCCTTCAAGCCTCAGTTTTAGGTATTCTGAGATGGATCCTGTGACTTAAAATTTAGTTAGTGAAAGTCAAAGTGGCCAGAAAAAAAAGGCAATTTTAGTGTTTCCACAGCCTGAGCTGAGTGAGTGAAAAAAAGACCTGGCTATAGCTAAAGAGCTGGGCTTCCAATGACTGTATTTCTGACTACTTGGATCTCAAGTATATGAAGACTATCCACTCCATAAAATACCACAGAGAAACCGTAGCATTGAATTAGCATTTATAGAGTCCTGTTAGAGAAGTAACTATTTGGGAGAGTGCCTGATCCTGTCCAGCACAGAGTTATTTGAAAGTTATTTCTCCAATAGCAATATCTGGTAGAACTGCGTTCTTAGCTGGATGTGCAAAGGTGGTGCAAACTGGATGCGTTATCAAAATCTTCCCCATGTTCTATGACACAATTACATACTTCAAAAGGGTAAAAATAAAGGACAACTCTATAGCTTCCATTAGTCTCAAACCTGAAGTGAACCTCTATCAAGTTTCCCTTGGGTTTTAGATAATGTATATAAAAATTCACCCAATTCTGTCTCTCATGTATCTTTTGAACATGTAACTTTTTATGAGAAATTTATTTTGTCTGCAATTATCTTATGTGATAGAACCTTCCTGAATATGGTGAAACCAATTGCTCTACACAATGAGAAATAATAAAGAAATCTGTTCACTCAAGTTTCAATTCTTCCAAGAACATGGAAGGCAGAGTTAGAGAGAGAGAGAGGTGTCTTCCATCGACTGGTTCACTCCCCAAATGGCTGCAATGGCCAGCGCTGGGCCTACCCAAAGCCAGGAGCTTCTTCTGGGTCTCCTATGTGATTGTAGGTGCCCAAGGACTTGGGCCATCTTCTGCTTTCCGAGGCCATAGCAGAGAGCTGGATCAGAAGTGGAGCAGCCAGGTGCCCGTATGGGATGCTGGCACTGCAGGCAGTGGCTTTACCCACTACACCACAGTGCCGGCCTTCCAAGGTAAACTCTTAACACAAACAGTCTCCCTCTCTGTTTTTAATTTATTTGAAAGGCAGAGATGGAGACAGTGAATGAGTGCTCTATCGTCTGCTGGTTCACTTCTCAATGCCCACAGTAGTTGGTGCTGGTCAGGCCAAAGCCAGAAGTGAGAAACTCAATCAAGGTATCTCCCATGGGTAGGCACCCAAATACTTGAACCAACATTTCTACCTCCCAGGGTCCACATAAGTAGGAAGCTAGATCCAGGAGCAGGAACTGGGAATCCGATTTAGGCACTTCAATTTGGGATGAGGGTGTCCTAACCAGCATCTTTTCTTTCACAAGACACTTTCCCTACACGAAAACCTTAATTCTCCTGGGAAATCCCATCGCAGCCCCTATCAGAAAGTCTCTGAGTAGCTGGTATTGTGGTCCAGCAGGTTAAGCCATAGTTTGCAGCATAAGCATCCCATATTACATTGCCCATTCTAGTCCTGGCTACTGTGCTGATGATCCAGCTTCCAGCTGATGTGCCTGGGAAGGCAGAGAAAGATGACACAAATGCTTGGATTCCTGCCACCTACATGCAAGATCAGGATGGGGTTTCTGGCTCCTGTCTTTGACCTGACCTTGCCCTAGATGTTGTAGCCATTTGGGATTGAGTAAGGTGGAAGATTCTCTCTTTCTCTCCTCTCTTTCTTTCTCTCTCTCTCTCTCCCTCTCCCACTCTTCTTCCCTCTCTTCCCCCTCCACCTTTCAAATAAATAAACAAACCATAAAAAGACTGCTTCTCAGAGACATGCTCCACAAATTGTTCAATTTCACTTATCAACATACCCCCAAAGTACAACTTTTTGCCTCAGCCCTAATTGTAATTAAAAATCTCTTTGGGGAAGATGATTTTCATTTTCAGGGTTAAGAATGAGTGGAGGCCAGCACCGCGTCTCACTTGGCTAATCCTCCACCTGCGGTGCTGGCATCCCGGGTTCTAGTCCCGGTCGGGGTGCCAGATTCTGTCCCGGTTGCTCCTCTTCCAGTCCAGCTCTCTGCTGTGGCCCGGGAGTGCAGTGGAGGATGGCCCAAGTGCTTGGGCCCTGCATGGGAGACCAGGAGAAGCACCTGGCTCCTGGCTTCCTATCGGCACAACTGTAGTGGCCATTTTGGGGGGTGAACCAACAGAAAAAGGAAGACCTTTCTCTCTGTCTTTCTCTCTCTCTCACTGTCTAACTCTGCCTGTCAAAAAAAAAAAAAATGAGTGGAGTAGTTTCAGCTAAAGTTCTATCTCTTTTCTCACCTTTGGGCAGAGACGGGGAGACCCCTTCTCCCCTGTGTTACACTGAGTGTCAGCAGAGAGCCTTGGCACTTGGGAGTCCACAGTGTTTGGGTTACACTTTGTTTTACTGGCCTCCATCTTGCTCCTGTTGACTGCGGCTTAAGTGGAAGACAGTCTTTCTCGCTCTCTTGCTCTCTCTGTAACTCTTTCAAGTAAATAAATAAATCTTTAAAAATCTGAAGGACAGAGTTTGCAATATGGCCATCACCCTTTCACTTCCTTTGCTGAGGAGAAAGCTTCAGACTTTGGCTACTGTATCAGGACGTGTGTAGCTGTGAGAGACAGACTTACTCAAGTGAGCCATGAGTTACCCGAGTCTACACTGAATAAGACACAAACCTCTCTGTGACTAGCCGTGGTGTTGGAGAGTCACTGATTTGTTCACTTCCATGTATGCTATTCCATTATGTTGAACTTAACAGTTATTTGGTACAGAATACCCCATCAGCCGACATTCCCAGCTGTTTCCTGGAGATTTATTCCCTAATATTTTATGTGGCATGTTCTCCTTTCTCAAAAGATTGATGCCAAACAAAAATAACAAAATGTGGCATTAAAAAGTCATAAACTAAGTACAAACAGAATAAAGAAACTTCAAGCTTTCAATCATAAAGCAATGTCAAAGAATAAATGGTGATTACTCTGTTTTTATCAGTATACATTGTATACAAGTATGTTACACTGTAGTCCATACATATGTACAGTTACTGTTAATAAAAATCACCATACTTTATAAATTTATTTTAAGAAAGATAGAAAACCTCATAAATTAGCTCAATTTATACATATAAGAAAATGCATCTACCATATATCTTAGGTTTTCTTGTATGGAATCAATTTGCTAATGGAAAAAGAGATTCATGATAATTTAACCTGATTGTGTTCATTTGTAATAAACTATGAAGTTTTAAAACTACACCATTGGAAATAAATTATAGTGAAATGTATATGCTAATATTTTCTTTAACTCAATTAATTCTTTAATACATTTATAAAGAATATGCTCAGAAAAGTAGTAGTTTAAATTATGCCTATATATTATTTCTATGAGGTGTCATTAAGTATTTTAAAGGGTGCTTTAGTAAAAAGAAATATAATATAGCATAGAATTTGATATTATCTCTCCTGTATTTTTATGGATTGAGGCTTTGGATGTCGTGGATCACACAGTCAGTTTAGGAAGGAAAGAAAGGGGTGGAAAATTCAAGATAGCTAATGAATGTCAACACATGGCTACCGCTTCCCATGTTATGTCTCCTTTATAAATTGATACTTGTATTTCCAAATATAACATTAAAATGATTGCCTTTTTATATATACGTTATAGATCTTATAGAAATTATTGTGTTTATATTTGTTTCTCCTGAAAGATTAAATTTTTATCTCATGTTAAGGATACCTTTTAATTAATTCCTTTATTTAAACACCATGATATAACTGCTTGGCCTTTTGAGCTTGAAAAATATTACTTAAAGTAATTATTTAGTAAAACTGGAACCTTTTTGTAACTTTTGGCAAAAGAAAAGATTTATTTCCCATGTTCATCAAATAATGAAAAGTGAGCAAATGCCAACAGCTGCCAAGCCATCCATTCAGCTTTCTCCTTGCACGACACAAAGCACCTATTTTTAAGAAGCAGACATATGGGCCTTACATCATGTCTATGTATGCATTTGTGAATTAAATGCCAAAACGTGTTCTTACCCAAGCTACTCATGTCTTATTTGTTAGGGAATCCTTAAAAAAATCAGTGCATGGAGTTTTGGCAGAGTTAATGTATTTCCTTTAATGTTTTTCATAGCTACTAGAAAACATTTTCCTTTTTTGTTGTTGGTGGTATTTGCTTTTTATTGAGGTATAACTTAAATATAATCCAAGTTGAAAAATGCACCACTATCAAGATACAAAACAGGTCTATCATTCTCTGACATTCACATAAGCCCTTTTAATCATTATCTGCTCTCCCCTTACCCAGCTCCTGGCATACCAGTCCATGACTGATTTGTTTTCTTTCCCTGTAGTTAGTCTGTCATTATCAGAATGTCATATTAATGGAATCAGACACTGTGTAACTTTTTGAGTTGTACTGTTTTTACTTATCATGATGCATTTAAGATTCATCAATTTTGTTGTGATTAGGAGTGTATTCCTTTTAAAAGCCAAGAATTATTGTATTGATAGGTGTACTGTAGTTTATTAATCCATTCATCAGCTGAAGGTCATGTGGGTTGTTTGCAGTTTTTGACAATTATATATATAAAACTTCTACAAACATTTGCTATTTCTTTTTCTGCAAAATTTCTATTTTGCTGGTGAGGAGTGGGTTAGAATTTCTAGGAATTGGAGTATTGGGTTGTAAAACTATGAGTTTAGCTTTATAAAAATCATCATTATGCTTTCTGAAGTGGCTGTATGAGTTTGTATTCTCCCCTTCAATACATGGGAGTTCCAGGTGCTCTACATTTTGCCAGACATCTGGTGGTATTATTTTATTTTTTTTATCCATTCTTATAAGTGTTCAGTGTATCTCTTTGTGGATTTAATTATCAAGCTGTTGATCATCATTTCATGAGTTTGTCATCCTCATACCTTCTTTCATAAAGTGAATGTCAAATATTTGCCCATTTAAAAGATAGGTTATTTTCTTGTTATTGATTCTTACTAAGTTCTCAACATGTTTTTGGCAGAAGTTCTTTTTGAGATATATATGTTTCAAATATTTGTTCCTACTCTATGAGTTTTCTTTTTCATTCTTTTTTTAACTTTTATTTAATGAATATAAATTTCCAAAGTACAGCTTATGGATTACAATGGCTTGCCCCCCACATAACTTCCCTCCCACCCACAACCCTCTCCTTTCCTGCTCCCTCTCCCCTTCCATTCACATCAAGATTCATTTTCAATTTTCTTTATATACAGAAGATCAGTTTAGTATATATTAAGATTTCAACAGTTTGCACCCACATAGAAACAAAGTGAAAAATACTGTTTGAGTACTAGTTATAGCATTAAGTCACAATGTACAGCACATTAAGGACAGAGATCCTACATGAGGAGTAAGTGCACAGTGACTCCTGTTGTTGACTTAACAAATTGACACTCTTGCTTATGGCATCAGTAATCACCCGAGGCTCTTGTCATGAGTTGCCAAGGTTATGGAAGCCTTTTGAGTTCACTGACTCTGATCATATTTAGACAAGGTCATAGTCAAAGTGGAAGTTCTCTCCTCCCTTCAGAGAAAGGTACCTCCTTCTTTGATGACCTGTTCTTTCCACTGGGATCTCACTCACGGAGATCTTTCATTTAGGTCATTTTTTTTTTTTTTTTGACAGAGTGTCTTGGCTTTCCATGCCTGAAATACTCTCATGGGCTTTTCAGCCGGATCCGCATGCCTTAAGGGCTGATTCTGAGGCCACAGTGCTATTTAGGATATCTCCCATTCTATGAGTCTTCTGTGTATCCCGCTTGCCATGTTGGATCATTCTCTCCCTTTTTTGTTCTATCAGTTAGTATTTTCAGACACTAGTTTTGTTTATGTGATCCTTGACTCTTAGTCCTATCATTATGATCAATTGTGAACAGAAATTGATCACTTGGACTAGTGAGATGGCATTGGTACATGCCACCTTGATGGGATTGAATTGGAATCCCCTGGTATGTTTCTAACTCTATCATTTGGGGCAAGTCAGCTTGAGCACGTCCCGAATTGTACATCTCTTCCCTTTCTTATTCCCACTGTTATATTTAACAGGGATCACTTTTCAGTTAAGTTTCAACACTTAAGCATAACTGTGTATTAATTACAGAATCCAACCAATAGTATTAAGTAGAACAAACAAACAAAAAAATACTAGGAGGGATAAAGTATTAAGTTGTTCATCAACAGTCAGGGCAAGGGCTGATCAAGTCACCATTTCTCATAGTGTCCATTTCACTTCAACAAGTTTCCTTTTTGGTGCTCGGTTAGTTGTCACCGATCAGGGAGAACATATGATATTTGTCCCTTTGGGACTGGCTTATTTCACTCAGCATAATGTTTTCCAGATTCCTCCATTTTGTTGCAAATGACCGGATTTCATTGTGTTTTACTGCTGTATAGTATTCTGTAGAGTACATATCCCATAATTTTTTTTATCCAGTCTACGTTGATGGGCATTTAGGTTGATTCCAGGTCTTAGCTATTGTGAATTGAGCTGCAATAAACATTAAGGTGCAGACAGCTTTTTTGTTTGCCAATTTAATTTCCTTTGGGTAAATTCCAAGGAGTGGGATGGCTGGGTTGAATGGTAGGGTTATATTAAGATTTCTGAGGAATCTCCAGACTGACTTCCATAGTGGCTTTACCAGTTTACATTCCCACCAACAGTGGATTAAAAGTGTGCCTCACAAAACAGACGTTTTGAAATTTCACTAATTTAAGCTGAACATTTTTTTTCTCTGGTGAGAGGGCAAGATCACAAAGATCCTACATGTTTTGTTTGAAAATATGTAATGTTTTGTGATGCTATTATAAAGGGAAATTAAAAAATAATTTCCTGCTCATTGTTGCTTATAAGTACCCAGTTGATTTTTGTGTCCTACAACCTTGCTAAAGTCACTTGGTTATAGGAAAACTATTTTTCTTTTTGTGGTAGATTTCTTTCTATTTTCTTTATTGACAATCAAATCATGACACTAGAGACAGTTTTGTTTATTCATTTTCTAACTGTTTGATTTTTTTTCTTATTTCATGAATTGACTAAGACTTCCAATATAACAATGAATAAGAAGAGCATCCTTGCTTTCTTGCTGATAATAGAGAACATGTAGTCTTTTGTCATTAAGAGTGATATTAAAGTTTTTATGTAGATTCTTTCGGTAAGATTAAAGTAGTTCTATTTATCCCTACTTTGTTGAGGATTCTTATGAAAGATCTGGAATTTTTGTCAAATGCCTTTTCTGTATTGAATAAATTTTAACATATGTGTTTTCTTCTTTAGGCTGTTTATTAATAGTTTGACTTTGAAATTTTGAGGCAGCCTTGGCTTCTCAGGATAAACTCAATTTAGTGATAGTGCGTTATAACTTATTTATAATGTTGAATGCAAATTGTGAATTTTTAATCTAAATTCATGCAGTATATTGGCTTATTGTTGTCTTTTTCTTGATGATTTCTTCTGGATTTAGTGTTATGATAATGTTAACCACTTAAAATGAACTGGAAAGTTGCTCGTCTGTTTTATGAAACTGCTTGCCTAGAACTGGTGTTGATTTTTTTTCTCTTACATATTTTGCAGAATTCACCATTTACTTTGTCTGTACCTAGTTTTCTGTCCTGGAAGGTTTTTTTTCTAACTACAAATTGTATTTCTCTAATATGTGTAACATTAGTCAGGTTGTCTATTTCATCATGTATGAACATTGAAAGTTCAAGGAACTTGTCTACTTCATCCAAGTTATTGTATTTTTAAGAATTAAATTATTTCCACTATTTATAAGGTTTGGTGTCTGCAAAATTTGTATTGACTCTTGTTTAGTTTTTTTTTTTGTTTTTGTTTTTGTTTTTGACAGGCAGAGTGGACAGTGAGAGAGAGAGGCAGAGAGAAAGGTCTTCCTTTGCCGTTGGTTCACCCTCCAATGGCCGCCGCGGCCGGCGCACTGTGGCCGGCGCACTGTGGCCGGCGCACTGCGGCCGGCACACCGCACTGATCTGATGGCAGGAGCCAGGTGCTTCTCCTGGTCTTCCATGGGGTGCAGGGCCCAAGGACTTGGGCCATCCTCCACTGCACTCCCAGGCCATAGCAGAGAGCTGGCCTGGAAGAGGGGCAACCGGGACAGAATCCGGCGCCCCAACTGGGACTAGAACCTGGTGTGCCGGCACTGCTAGGAGGAGGATTAGCCTGTTGAGCCACGGCGCCGGCCTGCTTAGTTTTTTATATTGACAAGTAATGCTTTTCTCTGTTTTTGGTCAATCATACTACAAATGATCAATTATACTGATCATTGTAAAAAACTTTTTGATTTACTTTGATTTTTATTTTCTATTTTTGACTTTCCTATTACTGCTTTATTTTTATATTCTTTTACCACTTACTTTGTGAATTTGTTCTATTTTACATAGTTTCTATTAAAAAATCCTTGTTCCAGACTTGAGACCTTTCTTCTTTCATAATATGTGCATTAGTAATGTAACGCACAGTTGTGGCTGCATCCCAAAAATTTTGATATGCTGTGTTTTCATATTCAATTAGTTCAAAATATTTTCAGATCTTCCTGTGAGGTCTTTGATGTCATGATTATTTTAAAATGTAATGTATAACTCCCAGTTGTTTGTTTCTCAGAAATCTTTTTATTGCTGATTTCTAGTTCAACTGTTACATTAATAATTAAATAGTTTTACTCCTTTTAAATGTATTTTTGCACCTGAATATGGACTCCTTTGGAAAATTCTCTGTGTGTTCAGTGACTCTATTGTTGGTTAAAGTCTTATATAAATGCCAGTTAGGTCATGTTGTTTGATAAAGTTGTTCAGATCTCAAATTATGTTTCCTCATCCTCTCTCTACATTCTCTCTCTATGTTTCTGCCTCATGTAAACTCAAGATCTGTTACATACATTTATGCATTTAACACCTATCAGTATATGTGTATGATCCCTTTATCAGCATCTGCTGTTTCTCTTAGTCCCTGGTAATATTCCTCTCAGATATCTACTCTGTGTGAAATTAATATAACTTCTTCAGTTTTATTCAATTTAGTGTTATCTGGTATCTCTTTTACATTGATCCTATCCATATTTTCATCTTTAAAGTGGGTTTTATAAAGAGCATATACATGTAAATTTTATGCTTAATTCGCACTCCCTCCCTGCCTTTAATTTGTGAGTATATAACACTCTGCTTAATGGAGTAGGTGTTATAATTGAAATCTATCATTATGGTATTCTCTTTGTCCCTTCTTTGTTACAGCACCTGTTCCATTTTTGCTGCCTTTTCTTGGATTATTTTGATATTGTTTGCTATTTAATTTCAATTTATTCATTAGAGTTCTGCTTATATCAATTTATGTTTTTAGTGATTGCATTAGTCATTATCTGCTCTCCCCATATACAGCCCCTAGCAAACCCAGTCCTTGACTGATAGGTTTTCTGCCTCCATAGTCTGCCATTCTTGGAATGTCATACTAATAGAACCAGACATTGTATAACTTTTGAGTCATATTGTTTTCACTTATAATGCATTTGAGATGGTGTTGTGATTAGGGTTGTACGCAAGTGGAAAGGAAGAGAGACAGAGAGAGAAAGTGAGCGAGAGTTTGAGAGAGAGCACACTTCCATCCACTGTTGACTTCACAAATCCTTGGATCAGGCCAAAGCCAGGGGGTGGGAACCTAATCAAGTCCTCCCAGATGAGTGGCTGGAACCGAATTACTTGAGTCATCGTTAACTGCCTTCCTGGATCTGCATTAGAAGGTAACGGGAATCAGGAGCCCAAGACAGGAATTAAACCTAGGCACCCTGATTTGGAGAACAACTACCTTAGCTGGCAACTTAACTGCTAGGCCTGCCCCAATTTGGGGCTTATTTATTATGCAAGATAGATGTTAGACTGAAATCATTTCAAATAATTTATTATATAGAAATAAATATAAAATAAATCAGCTTGTAAATATTTCATAAAAGAATATTTATTGAACTTTTTAATGGTGAAAAACTATCAGCTAAATAAACTTCATAACGCCTACACAGTGCAGCTATTCATTTATGAATTCTATTTGTGTCTGCTGATCCAGAGGAATGAATATTATGTAATACTAAAACAAATAACAGATTATATATTAATAATATTATCGCACATTTGTTAAACAATAAACCAACAAAATGTGTGTGTGTGTGTGAGAGAGAGAGAGAGAGAGACAAACAGACACAGAGAGATAGAGACAGAAAGGATGTGAGTTGGGGAGGAAGAGAGAGAGGGTCATCTTCTACTGCTTTCCCAGGCCAGAGCACAGAGCTGGATTGGAAGAGGAGCAGCTGGGACTAGAACCAGTGCCCATACGGATGCCAGAGCTTCAGGCCAGTGCGTTAACCTGCTGAGCCACAGCGCTGGCCCCATTAACTCAGAATTTCTGACATATGCTACATGACCTCCTGATGTAAAAAAATAAGGTTAAGGAAACTAATAGGTAAAGTAATGAAAGTCTTTTCTTTTCTCCTTCTCTTCAGAGAGAAATGAGAACAGGAGGCACCAGAGATAATTTTTCATAGCAGTTTTAATTACCTTGAATGTGGAATGGAATTGAACTACTCTACAAAGAAAACTTGACCTGTATTATTCCCTTCCTCAGCATTCCAGGTGATCAGAGCTACATAGCAGCAATAACACAAAACAAAAATCTGGGTTGCATTTCAACCATTTTCCTTTCTGAAGCTTGCTATTAGGAGGCAGGGATCAAATCTCTGTTTTGTAAATATTTCCAGGACAGTGTCATTTATACAGTCATATGTAATAATTTAATAAACCTGGCTTGTACTCTCTCCTTGGGGAAAGGTGTTCGGCCTAAACATTAAGGTACTGGTTAGGATGCAAGCATCCAATTTCATTATCCAGGTCTCACCCCTGACTCCAGCTTTCTGCTAATGCAGACCGTGCAAGGCAGCAGTGACGGCTCAAGTGATTGGGTTCCTACCACCCAGGTGGGAGACCCGGTCTGTGTTCCTGGATCCTGGCTCTGGCTTCGACCTAGCCCTTACCCAGTCCCTGCTCTTGTAGGTATACAGGAAGTATACCAGCAACCAGAGGCTCTCTTTCTCAGTCTCTCTCTCTCTATATATATATAATAATGATAATAATAATCGTATAAATATTATCTGTAAATAACTCATGTTTGATAAACAATTGCTAATTGAGCCCTGGATAACAAAGAGAAACAAAACTATCTTCATTTTTATTTCTTTCATTTTGCAGGAAAACGCTCTGATTTCCTGCACATTTTCAGTGACAAATATTTTCCTTCCTGTATGTAGATGTAAGCATTCCATTTATTGTAGAGGAATATGGGTTGTGGCTACCTCCACCAGTAAGGATTGAAAAATGTACTGTGGTATGTAAGAAACCAGTATAGAATGAGCTGCTTATATAACTGCAACCATGTGACTTGATAACTTACATGATGGTTCTAGGAGAGACTATACTTGAGCAGTAGAGGTGCTTTGAACTGGTTAAGTAAATGGGCTTTGCAGTCAAAGTGCTTGGACACTCATCTTTCTTCTAGTCATTGCTAGCTGAGCAGGTCGATGAGATGGTTTTTCTAAACCTAGCTTTATTATTCTTAAATGCAGTGCCTTCTTCATCAGACTGTGAAGGAGATTACATAAAGAGTTGTTTGCAATGAGTTTAGCACAGTGCTTGGCATGTAGCCAGTGATCTATATGTGTTAGCCACTAAGGATATTAAGTATGTTCAGAGTTATTTCTTGAACTCACTGCACTGAAAAGTGGTTTTGTATTATTTCCATATGCTTCCATTTTCTAAGTAGCACAAGTAAATTTAAGAAAACTCATTGAAGACCAAGATAAGTTTAACAGACATATATCCAATTCTCAGCCCAATTAGACTGAAGAAAACTGTGACCTTGAAGTAAAAATAATGGAAAATACAGTTTGTAATTGCTATGATTTGGGGGACATAGTCAAAGTTCACAAAATCAAGGGAAGATAATTCAGAGAAGATTACCCTTGTAGCTTCTGGGAGACAAAATAGCAGTTCCAGATGTTTTTATCCAGTCTTCAAGTTCTTGATACAGCTGCTATGAGGAATGAGAGAAATGGTCTTAGATACATTTTTACCTTTGGCTATAATAGCTGGTTGGTATCAGCCAGAGTGGATAAGGTAGGAAAAGTACAAAAATAGTAGCAAAGGATTGAAGGGGTGATGGGAAACTATTAACTTTATATTACTTTAGATTCGTAACAGCAGACATATTTTTTCTTTTAATGCACCCAATCTTAGAGAAAAACAGAAAAAAAAGAACTAGCATGTATGAATCAATGAATGCTAAATGATCAACCAGTTTATTTATACTATTTCATTTTATCTTTGCATTAATGCCACAAGGATGTGCAATCAGGTTATTCTGTGGGTCAAAACAGAAGTTTTGCAGCTCTTGATGCTTCTCACAGGCACCTGTCTGCCCCCTGTGGCATAGCCTGGCAACTCCACATCACACCGACATAGGCTTCCATGACTGGCCCAGAAAAGAATGGCATTTCTTTAAAGCTTCACAAGGCCAATAAATGTTCCTTCCCAGAAATGACAATGTACTGCCACTCAGAACTCATTGGCCAAAACAAGCTACATCATCATGAAGAGAATGCATTTCCTCTCTGTGTCCCAAAGCATGAGAGCCAGAAGAACTGGTGATCAGCACCGATGTCCCTAGCCAGAGGTGACATCCTGTTTGAATGATAGGAATCTGAGATTCAGAGAAACGTTAACAAACCAACATGAAATCACTTTGCTCTGTTATAGTATTTTGGAATGAGAAGATCTCAAATCAATATTCTTTCCATGGCATTTTGTTGCCTCACATATATTCAGTTTCACATTTACTTTAATGTAACACACAAGAATAGAACAAATATACTTCCCACTTAAATAACTGTAGAAGTGAGCAGTGGAACTTGTTTCATAGCCAAACAAACAAGATCAGTGTGTCAATTATTGTCAGTAACACAGATATCATTATGTGCACTTAGGAATGAGTTATTCTTACCTGTTACCGATAGTGGGACAAAATCTTCAATTTTATAGCATTTATTCTATTTTTTATTTTCAAAGGATGGTACCACTCCTGCATCCCATAGTGTCTGCTGTTGTGCACTTACGGCATAGTAAAATGCATGGCAGGCAGTTCAAAGAAAGTGCACCAATTAGGCTAAGAACATTTTCCAGATTCAAGGAGGCTTCCACATTTCGAGCATGGTCTACGGATCAGTGAAGATGGTAGTTCAAAGGGACTAGTCACGTTAGTAAAATAAGTACCTTGGTTATCCATTAAATTTGCCTTTGTAAATAAAGTACAGTGAGTTTCCCTTTGATCTAAGGAAGATAGTTGAGCATGCTATACATAGCTCAGACATGAAAGTGGATGAGGCTACTTTCAGTGAAACGTGCCAGCGAGTGATAGAAAGCCTTCCAACTATTCTGAGCAGAAGCAGAAATAATCTTGTAAGTAATGCCCATGTTTAGTAATATTTTCATAGGGCATTTGGCATTAATTTCAGGTTATTTTTTATTAATATGAATAAACAATGGGCACTGAAGGGAAAATGTTATAAAATATGAGGCCCAAGTATGATCGATGATTTATGATAGGCTGCATCTATCTGTTTTCATTTCTTTAAAATGACATCTAGCTTTCATATTATTTCATCAAGAAGCCCTTGCCAATCTCATCTCCGGCAAGGACATTAGATATTTAAATGTAATAAAAATGCCTCTAAATTCACATATTTTCTCTTTCCTGGGCTGGGTAGCATGACTTGTCTTATTGGTAGAGTGTGGTGCATGAAAACACTGATAATAAGGGAAAGTTAGTTTTCTATTTGAATGACTTGCTCCGAGCATCTGATAGCTTTCTGGTGTACTTCCTTCCCAAATGTCGAATTTTATCCTAATCTTTCATAAATCAAGGCTAATGTTTCTGCTAATACTTGGCCTATATTCTGAGGACTGACATTTTAATAAGGGATTTGAATCCAAAGGAATGAATCCCTATTGGAGGCATTTTCAATACAGTAATAGACTAGGTACAGAATAGGTTGAGTGATTACAGCAACTGGCTTCCACTGACATTCAGTTCACCTGTTTAGAAAGCTGAACCTGGTTTAGGGCTACATACAGTATGTTCAATAGCTTCTACTTTATGGCAACCTTATTTTTTAAATTTATTTATGTATGTATGTATTTGAAAATCAGTGTTACACAGAGAAAGGAAGAGAGAGAGGGAGAGAGAGAGAGAGAGGAGAGGAGAGGGAGAAGGAGGGGGGGGAGAGAGAGAGAGAGAGAGAGAAAGAGAGAGAGAGAGAGAGAGAAATCTTCCATCTGCTGGCTCACTCCCCAAATGGCTGCAACAGCTAGAGCTGGGCAGATCTGAAGCCAGGAGCCAGGAGATTCTTCCAAGTCTCCCACGTGGGTGGAGAGGCCTAACCACTTTCTCAGGCACATTAGTGGGGAGCTGTATCAAAAGTAAGATCAGCCAGATCTCTAACTGGTACCCATATGGGATGCCAGCATCGCAGATGGTGGCTTTACCCACTTTGCCACAATTCCAGCCCTGTGGCAGCCTTATCGTATAGTCTTTTAAAAAGTTTATTAGGGGGCTGGTGCTGTGGCATAGCAGATAAAGCTGCCGCCTGCAGTGCCGGCATCCCATATGGGCACCAGTTCAAGTCCCAGCTGCTCCTCTTCCAATCCAGCTCTCTGCTATGGCCTGGTAGAGCAGTGGAAGATGGCACAAGTCCTTGGGCCCCTGCACCCACGTGGGAGACCCAGAAGAGGCTCCTGGCTCTTAGCTTCGGATTGGCAAAGCTCCAGCTGTTGCGGCCAATTGGGGAGTGAACCAGTGGATGGAAGACCCCACCCCCACTCTTTCTCTCTCTCTTTCTCTGCCTCTCCTTCTCTCTGTTTAACTCTGACTTTCAAGTAAATAAATATTTTTAAAAAGTTTATTGGACCCAGAGTTGTGGAGAAACAGGATAAACTGCTGCTTGTGACACCTGCATCCTGTCTCTGAGTGCTGGTTTGAGTCTTGTCTGTTCTGCTTCCCATCCAACTCCCCACTCATGTGCCTAGGAAGGCAATGGAAGAAAGCCCAAGTGTTTGGGCCCCTGCCACCTACATGGGAGACCAACATGGAGTTCCTGGCTTCTGGATTTGGCCCGATAACCAGCAGATGGAAGACCTCTCTCTGTCTCTCCCTCTCTCTCTCTCTCTCTGCAGCTCTGCCTTTCAAATAAATAACATTTTTTAAAAATTTTATTCAAAACTATTAAAACTTATTGAAAACGATTAAAAACTAAATTATTTGTAAAGTCTAGGCATTTGGTATTTGTATAGCTGGATTTTTCCTTGACAATTTAAAAATGTCCTGCTTTTCAACTGGGTCATTATCAGAAAAACGTTTCCCATTTTTTTTGATTGGGACTTATATTAAATTCTATTCCTTGTTGAAAGTATGTTTCCTGAAGTTTAAAATAAATTTCTATATTTTCCAAAATATAGAGGATAATTATATCTTCATCTCTATACACCAGAATGCAGAATTATATCTTCATCTCTATGAACCAGGCCCTGCTAGAAGCCATAATATGTTACTTTACATGGGAAAAGAGACTGAATTTGTGATTAACCCTAAGGACCTTGAAATGGGGAGATGGTCCTGTATTAACCAGGTAGGTCCAATCTAATCACGCAAATCCTTCTAAGAATCTTTCTGGGTGAGTAAAGAATCAGAGGGAAGGATGGTCTAAGAGGTGAAAGAAGGGGCCCATGAGCCAACAGGAACAGCTGGCCTCTACAAGCTGCAAGACACAACAAAATGGATCATTTCTTAGGGCCTCCAGAAAGGAATGCAACAATGCTAATGTCTTGATTTCAAACCAGTGAGACTTACATTGTACTTCTGATCTCCAGAATTATAAGACAGCACATATATGTTGTGTTAAGCTACTTGATTTATTGCATAGCACACCAAATCTTGATAGTAATTGTCTCTAAGTTTGAGATGATGGGTGACTAATTACTGATTTAATTTTCTATGCTTTCCAAATTTTCTATCATTTTTCTATATATAGATGGCAGCACATGTGAGAAAGGCTTTTATGAATTCTAAAACACTCTCCTAACATTTCTCAGAGTGTATTCTGAGAAACAGGAAGGCTGCATGCAAAAGAGTTCAATGGTTAAAGATATTTGGAATGTGCCTTATATTCTAGGGGACAAGGACTTTGTTTTGCTCATGTCTGTGCTTTCTGCCACCCAGAATAATGCCTAGTGAAGAGCAGGTGCTTACTACATATCTTAGATGATCAGTTGAAACATACATATTTTCCTATGTCCTAACACCATTCAGTCATAATCAATAGCATCTTTTCATGTTGCTGGGCAGCAGTTAGGTTATACTTTGCATTACCTATACACACTTGATTGTTTCTTATTCCTACTATTAGTGAACACTGAAGTCCATAGAGGTTCATCAACATGTAGGGTCATTTGCAGGAAAGAATATGGATCCTGATTGCTGTCTAAAGACATGACTTTGATATATTTTGTTAAGATCACGAATGTGCCATCATCAAAACTTGGGTAAAAGCTGTCAGTGGCTTGGAAGGAAATCTTGAATCACTCCTTAAAAATACCATGGATTTTTAAAAAAAGGTTTATATATTTTATTTGAAAGGCAGAGTTACAGAGAGAGAGAGAGAGAGAAATAGAGAGAAAGAGAGAGATCTTCCAACCACTAGTTTACTCCCCAAATGGCTGCAAATGCTGGAGCTGGACCTATATGAAGCCAGAAGCCAGGATCTTCTTTTGGGCTTGCCATGTGGGTGCTGGAGCCCAAGTGCTTGGGCCATCCTCCACGGCTTTTTCAGGCGCATTAGCAGGGAGCTGGGTTGGAAGTGGAGCAGCCAATACTTGAAACTGTGCCCTCAAGGGATGTCAGTGCTGTAGGCAGCGGCTTTACCGGCTATGCCCCAAAACTCTGAATTTGATGCTGTTGATGGTACAGTAGACCTTATTCATAGAATAATATGAAAATCAATGGCTCTGTGTCAAAAAATGACTCAGTATACTTAAATTATGTATATAAAATAGCATTAGGAATATGGTTTATTTTCCTTTTAACTAAAGACAAGAAAGTTATATGATAACATATGTACATATATATCATATAAATATATGATAAAATCTTTGTCTAAACCAATATAAGGAAGACTTAGTAAGTATAAGATAAAAATAAAATACTGGGGCCTAAAGAAAACTCATTTTTAAGAATGTCATCACATAAAGTCGTATTTTACTTGGCAGCACTTCTCTTAATAGGATATACATTAATACATTGTCTTACAGAAACAACAACTTAGATGGAATACAATATTTTTAATAGTACACGAAAGGTACTTAATGGTATGTTTTAAGTCCTGTAAAAAGTACAATAATTTGTTTATTTAATTATGACTTTTCCAAACTTATTTGATCATGAAATTGTTCTAATATAACATATTTCAGTCCTTAAAACTAGTGTTTAGTGTGACTCTATTAGGGAGGTACAATGTCATGTAGAGTACTTGTTTTATTATTATAACACTAGGATCTTACTATAGGTTCAAATGCCATGCAGGGATTTTTGTTGGATGGGAATTAGAATACAAAGCTCTTCTCTCCTCGTTGCCCATTTGTTTCGCCAATTAGCTTGCTTGCTTCATCCAGAAATTGCTGGTGGAACAGGGAGTAGAAGCATTCAAGAATGAGATACATGCTGAGTGCACCTAGTAGTTCAATTAACACCACATTTGAGTTTCTGTTGTTAACGCAATATGAAAAAATTATATGAATTATATGAATGGTACCTTTCAAAAGTAATTTTAGTAATACACATGTAAAATTGTTTCTGTGGGGGCCAGAGCTGTGGCACACTAGGTTAATCCTCTGCCTGCACTGCCAACATCCCATATGGGCGCCGGTTCTAGTCCCGGTTGCTCCTCTTCCAGTCCAGCTCTCTTCTGTGGACCGGGAAAGCAGTGGAGGATGGCCCAAGTGCTTGGGCCCCTGCACCTGTATGTGAGCCCAGGAAGAGGTACCTGGATCCTGGCTTCGGATTGGCACAGCTCCGGCCATTGTGGCCATTTGGGGGGTGAACCATTGGATGGAAGACCTTTCTGTCTGTAACTCTACCTAATAAATCAATAAAAAATCTTTTAAAAAAATTGTTTCTGTGTCCAATAGCCTTTCATGGTAGAAGCACAATCTAAAATAACTGATGAAAATCATCCAGAAGGCGGTGGGCCTTCTGTCTATCTGTTAAGACACCTGTTAGGCATCTGTTCTCCATACTGAAGTTCCTGCATTTGATTCACTACTCCCCTCTTGATTCCAGCTTCCTGATAATGTGTTTCTTGAGAAGTAGTTGATGATGGCTCAAGTAGTTAGGTCCCTGACACTCACCAGGAAGATGTGGATTGGGTTTTTGGCTCTTGAATGTAGCTTGGCCTTGTCCTGGTTATTGCAGGCATTTAAGGAGTAAACCAGCAGATGGAAACATTCTCTCTGTCTGTCTGTCTCTCTCTTCCTCACAAATAAATAAATTAATTAAAATTACAAAAAGTTGTATAGAAGAAGTTAGGAAAGAAGTAAGACACAGGGGGCTGGCGCCGTGGCTCACTTGGTTAATCCCCTGCCTGTGGCACCGGCATCCCATATGGGTGTCAGGTTCTAGTCCTGGTTGCTCCTCTTCCAGTCCAGCTTTCTGCTGTGGCCTGGGAGGGCAGTGGAGGATGGCCCAAGTGCTTGGGTCCTGCACTCGCATGGGAGACCAGGAAGAAGCACCTGGCTTCTGATCAGAGTAGTTCCGGTCCTTGTGGCCATTTAGGGGGTGAACCAATGGAAGGAAATCTTTCTCTCTGTCTCTCTCTCTCTCTCTCACTGTCTAATTCTATCTGTCAAATAAATAATAATAATAAAATAGTAACTCCTGATGTGCAAATCAACTTTAAAAAAATAGAAAAAAAAAGAAGACATATCCTCCTTAGACTACAAATAATTAGCTCTAGGATGATTAGTAGAAAACTATATTTTCACTCTCCTCTGTTATATTATTTTCTATATTAAAACTTTTAGTACTTCTATTTTGAGTTTTTGAGGGACTTAAGGAATCATTCTTCATGAATTTGGAATTGAAGGAATTTAGATTGAGACATAAATAATAGATAAGAAGCACAGACGTGCAAAGAGTGTTTAGAGAGGCAGAATAGCTTCCAGGCCCACAAAACTTGCCATCAATCTGGTTGATGCATTAACAGAACTTAAAAATAAACATCTACAATTGAGAAAAGGGATTGGTCTGTAACAGAAGCATGGAAAGATAAGAATCACAGAATACTGGCAGTGTCCATCCTAACTCCATGGTGGACAGAAACAGGCCCGATCCAAGGGAACACCCCATGCCTGGTCCCTCATCAAATAAATACTTAATATGGAGATGCATGTTGCTAGGGCTTCGGGGCACTTATTCTGCATTTCTTATGTGGAATATTGCCTAAGAGAAACATCTTTAACTCCCCTTTCTCCTATTTCCTGCCCCCACGGGAGGAGAAACACCTTATGTAACAAATGAAATTTGTGAGAAAGATGGCATTCTTTGACCTCCATACTCCCTCCTCTCTCTTCCCAGAGGATGGATGCACACATTTCGATCTTCTCTACTGCCCTGTGCTCAGGGCCTGGTTGTGGTGTAACTGGGATTGCACAGTTATACCCGTGACAAGGAGACTTAACCTAGTTCATTAGAGAAATAAAGTTCACATACTCAGTTGACTTTGTTGCATGGCTATGGCTGTGTTTTTAAGCAGCTTCCTTCAGTAATAAAGCAGACGTTCTGATCTCTCTCTGCCTGACTTCATACTTGCCTCTTAGCTGCTACTGAACTTGGCAGAGAAGAATGCAATGTTGTTTGTTAGGCCCCTCTTTAAAAACACACAAAAGATTTATTTATTTTTTTAATTTATGTGAAAGGCAGAGTTGCAGAGAGACGGAGGGACCAAGAGAAAGAGAGATCGTCCATCTCCTGGTTCACTCTTCAAGTGGCCCCAGTGGTGTGATTTTGCCAGGCTGAAGCCAGGAGCCAGGAGCCAGGAGCTTCTTCGAGTCTCCCACGTGGATGCAGGGTACCAAGCACTTGGGCCATCCTCTTCTGCTTTTGCAGGCTACCAGCAGGAAGCTGGATTGAAAGTGAATCAACTGAGTCTGGAAATAGCACTCATATGGGATGCAGGCAGTGCAGGTAGCAGCTTAACCCACTAAGCCACGAAACCAGCCCCTTGTTAGGCTCCTCTAAACTTGGGCAGACACATCAGATTATCTCATTCTAAATTATGTACCTAACTCCTCTTTTTCTGATTCCATGCTCACTACACAGCTTTTGGACAATTTGTCTAGTTTTTATTACTATTAATAATAATTTATTTGAAAGGCAGAATGACAGAGGGAGAGGCAGGTAATTTTCAACATCTGATTGATTCTCCAAATGCCAACATCTGGGGCTAGGCCAGGAGGAAGCCCAGGAGCCCAGAACTCTATCCTGGTCTCATAAGGGTAGCAAGAATCCTGGTATGTGGGCCATAGTTTGCTGTTTTTCCAGGTGTGTTAGCAGGGAGTATCCAGGACTTGAAGCATCACTCTAATATGAAATGTGGGTAGTGCAAGTATCAGTTTAACCCATTGTGCCAAAAGTTCCCTTTAATATCTTGCCTGTTTTTGAGGCTTGCTATAGGAAATCATATGTGTACCAGAATATTTGAAGAACCTGACCTTTTAGGTACCTGACCACAGGTATATTTTGCCTTCTAAATTAATTAATTGGCATTTTATTTTGATCCTTTACTTTTGTGAGCCTGGTTAATGTGTTCCTTCCCTTGAAAGGTAGGTCTATCAAGAATAATCTTAAAATTTGTGAGCAAAATAGACAAATATCCAAGAGATTTCAGAATTTAATCAAATATCCTTTTTCATAAAGATTTATTTTATTTATTTGAAAGACAGAGTTACAGAGAGAGGTAGAGACAGAGAGGGAGATCTTTCATCTGCTGGTTCATTCCCTAGATGGCCGTGATGGCTGGAGCTGAGAGCCAGGAGCTTCTTCCAGGTCTCCCACATGGGTGCAGAGGCCCAAGGACTAGGCTGTCTTCTACTGCTTTCCCAGGCCATAGCAGAGAGCTGGATTGGAAGAGGAGCTGCTGGGACTAGAACCAGCACCCATATGGGATGCTGGTGCTTCAGGCCAGGGCTTTAACCTGCTGCGCCACAGTGCCAGCCCCCTCCAATATCCTTTTAAAATAAGCAGAGTTCTGTGGTTTGATTAATGTTAGAAAACAGGGTTGTCTTATATTCAAATACCTTTACCCTTAGGTTTAAATGCATTTACTTGAATTAAGAATTAAGGTTAACAAAATTCAATTAAGAGATGTGACCACCAGAGTGGGAGTTATAAACTCTAGATTGACTTAAAAATCAGGTAATGATGTGATTCACTTCTCATGGGCAGGAGGCACATGACATTTTCCTCTTTCAGGGGCTCTGCATGTCCCTTCCATGTCACAGACAGGATCTAGTCTCGTCCCAGCACTGTCCTTAGCTCATTGAGAAGCTCAGAGGGCAATTACAAAATTTATGCAAGAATATAACTCCTAAATTCTGTGAAATGGTAGGCTTCCTTTGTGGAGAAACATTTTTCATATCTGGAAAGGTTTAGAAGAAGTCATAGAAATGTTTAAGGGTACCACAATGTAATAATAGTATTTTACATTAGTTAATATGTGTGTATTTGATATATTCAGTGCCTATATTTGTAAGAGTTTATTTAATCTGTTAGAATAACAAGTCAAACTTGTGACACCACTTTAAAATGTTTAATAGATAACTGACTTGGAATATGGAACTGAATATGATTAAGTGTATAGATGATAGTTGAACATTTAAGAAAGCTTCCATTTAATCATTTTTAAAGTTCATTTATTTTATTTTATAAGTATTCTTAACAATTGAGAAAGTGTGGTAGATAATTTATTTACATATAGAAAGAATAAAGCTCTTCATGCAGCTCAAAATGTTAAAAGGACTTTAATTAACAAGGTTTCTAACTAGTTCCAGATAGTCATAAAGGGCCTCCTATGAATAGCTGAAAATTTGGTAGCTTTACAATTCGAATAATACGATTTATAAAACAAACTGAGCATTGTAAGGCAAAATGAATCCTTTTTTATTTATAACCTTAAAAAGTATAATATTTTAAAAGTTAATCTATTGATTATTTTTTCCCATATAAAAGCCAGTTTGAAGGAACCAAAGCATGTTTTATTATATAGATAGATCAATTTTCTGAGATCAAGTCCCTTGTCTAGATTTGGCCATGGGAAATTTGCTAAGATAATGCCAACTCAGGGTGATTCATGGGAGATAGCCAAAAACCTTTAACATACTACATCCGGACAATATTATTAGCGATGTCCTTCCTTTGGGGAATTTCTACAACTTTTTCAATGCTTTACTAAAATAAATGATTTCCTTAAAGAGCTGAGCTGAGTATTTTAAAATACAGCACATCACTGAAATGAAAGCACACACTTTAAGTGTAATCATAGGCTCTTATGTTTCTCAATAAGGAAGACAGGCTTGAAACATTAATAACTGACTTAATAAACATTGTAACCTAACTTCCTAATTACTTTTTCATTAGTTTGCACTTCAAAGAGCTTTTGCTCGTTATGTAGGTATCCTGTTGTGATGCCTGAATACATTACTGTTAGTTATCAATGGCTGGAGTTGGGAGGGTGTTTGGGAACCAGACAAACTGGTTTGAATCCCAGTTCAGTCTTGTACTAGTCTTGAAAGCTGGGCATGATATTTAGCTTCTTACTTTTCCAGCTGGGGATGATAATAGTTAATTTATAAGGGTGTTGTAAAATTTAGAAGTGTTGTATGAAAATAGTTGTTTCACAGCAAGCCTGCGATGGAATGCAGTGTGACTCTTACATGTTCTAAGGAAAGCAGGGATGCAGGTATTATTAAATGAGAAAGGGTCAATTTCTGCAGAGAGCTAGGAGGGAGCACTTCAGTGTTAAAGAACCAGTTGCTCTGACAACATGCTGACACAGTGACTCATGACCGACTGCCCAGTCAGGGCTCCAGAGACACTTCTGCAAAGTTGGGCAAGGATCTGCATAATCCAGGTGATATCCTGACAGATCCCTGACTTCAGTCTTCATGGAGATAAAGCTATGGTCTCATACAGCCTCGCAGAGATCACATACCCTATTCTGCACTGGAGTGAGAAACACGTCTAAACCCAGTAATTGGCCAGATAGACTTTGGGGCTGCTACTTAATTCCTTAGGGTCTATCAATCACCAATCACATGCCCAGATGTTAGTGTTGTACACTTATTGTATGTCCCCTCTACTCTCCAAGATTATTCGAGGCAAAGTATCAAACTTTAAATCTCTTTTGTGGAAACTGAAAAAAAAAAATTATCTACCACAGAAGGTTGTGATTAATGAAATTAAGAAAGAGGCACGATCAGGCTCCAACTCTAAACACCATTCTAAGAATGAAACAGGATGATCTAGAATTTGGGGAGTAGAAGGGAGAGGTGGGAGAAAATCAAAGGTGCAAGACAAGATTTGGGTACAAAAGAATGAGGTTCTTTCAGAGAACTATATAAAAAGAACAGATATTGCCTGTACTGACAGCCTTATTGAAATTCACTGTGTCTCAATGAAATCTTTGTACATCTAAAGATACCTTTTAAAGAGAATAATAGAGATGGGATCCAATGAATAACAGAAGAAAACTGACACCAGTTCCACAAAGTAAGAAACACTAAAATCAAACACTTGACCATTATCTCAAATACCTTTTGTTGTTTTCTTTTGGTATGCCAAAAGTCAGAATTTTCTGGTTGATAAGCTGTTTCATTGAACTTTTCCCTATCTGGTCTGGAGGCAACTGAAGTTTTTAGGCATAAACTATGTTGACTAACCGTAAATTGCCTTCAAAGATTAATTATGCTTCTTATCATGATAAAGATTTTTTTATTTAGTAAATATAAATTTCCAAAGTACAGTTTATGGATTACAATGGCTTCCCCCCGCCCCATAATTTCCCTCCCACTCGCACCCCCCCATGATAAAGATTTTTATTGGGTAAAACTATTATTTTTTTTATATTTTTGAGAAAATTATTTTAAGATTTATTTTTACTTATTTGAAAGGCAGATTTACAGGGAGCAAAAGAGAGATCTTCCATCTGCTGGTTCACTCCCCAAATGGCTTCAATGGCCAGAGCTGGGCTGATTCGAAGCCAGGAGCCAGGAACATCCTCCGGGTCTCCAATGCGGGTGCAGGGACCCAAGCACTTAAACCATCTTCTGCTGCTTTCCCAGGAACATTAGTAGGGAGCCAAATCAAAAGTGGAGCAGCCAAGACTTGAACCTGTGCTCATATGGGATGCTGGCACTGCAAATGGTGGCTTAACCTGCTATGCCACAGGAACAGCCTGAAGAAGTTAAATTTTTAATGTGATAAATAAACTTACAGAATGCATGTGGGATATGGCAAACATGGAGGAGATGAACAATAGAGACTACCTTTAAGGGAGTTACAGTCTAGTGAGGATATAGACAAATAATTATCATGCATGAGATACATGTTAAAGGAGGTTTATTTAGGGTGCTATGGGAGCACCAGGGAAGGACACTCAATTCAGGGCTGTCAAATCTGTTCACTAGTTCTCTTTTAGGCCTACTGTGCTGGGAACGTCAGCAAGTTGACAGGAGGAAGCTGGACTTATGGTTCTTCAGAGTGGGGAAAGCCTATAGCTGTAACCCTAGGGACCATTCCCCATTATGGAAAATCAAATGCCTCTGAGAAGCATTTGTCACTCACATGTAAATGCTGTGTTATTACTTATGATTAATTTGAGAATGCACTCAAACACAGCTTAAATATGAATATTATTTAGGGGGACTTTGGAATTAATAAAAATGCTTTTTTATTATGGATTTGGCCAGGGAAATTTACTGGGGAATATAATTTCTAATCTCAGGTATATAGAGCTTTTTGACCAATTTCTATAATACAATCCATCCATGAAATTATTGAAAACATCAAAAAATTATGAAAGTAGTTAAATTAGCCACAAATCACTATAAACAGGTGAAACATTTCAGTTTAGCAGTTTATTTAATTATTTTAGTTATATCCAGGCCTATTTAATTTTGTGGTTTTTCTGACTATGACAGGTATATATATTTTAGTAGTAAACTTAAAAATATAAAAATCTGTGGAGAAGAAAATAAAATTACTCATAATTTCATCTCTTTCCTTCTCTGACTCCCCAGTAATCTTTTTATCTTTTGATATTTTGGGCAATATGTGATTCTGTGAAGACAGGGTTGTATTTTCTGGTCCATTTTATTTTGAGGGACATGAAAAGTATTCTTTGGCCACTATTCCTTTAGATACAGATTAGTAAAAAGAAGTAAAAATGAGAACTACCCAGGTCCATTATTTAGATGTATGAAATGGAATAACTTGATTAACTTCTGAGCTGGTTCACATGGTTTAAATTTCCAGCTCTATCCTTTAAATACATGCAACTTTGGGCTAATCAGTTTACAATCAGGAACCTCAATTTCCTCATCTATAAAACGGGTACAATAATACCTATTGCACATAATACTTAGGAGGATTAAATGGGATAGCATATATAAAATAAGTGAAGAGTGATTCCTAGGAAAGACTAAATAAGAGCTGAGATAAAGAATAACTATGGGAGTTGGTTGAGATGGAACCTACTGTAGGTAGGGCCAGCATGCATGATATCATGGAGGAAGCCTCACTAATTAGAAGGACTTTCATGAGAAGGTCAGGAGCTAAAGTGTTTCAGACAAACAGCATGGCATGTGCAAGGGCTCTGGACAGGAAAGAGGTTGATATGTCTGAGAAACCAAGTATAGACCTGAGAGGCTCTAATGCAGAGGTTGGAGATATATGTAGGGGCTATTTCATGCAGGGCCCAATACCAAGAGAGGAGTTTGCGGCTGGCGCCATGGCTTAACAGGCTAATCCTCCGCCTTGTGGCGCCGGCACACCGGGTTCTAGTCCCGGTTGGGGCGCCGGATTCTACCCTGGTTGCCCCTCTTCCAGGCCAGCTCTCTGCTGTGGCCAGGGAGTGCAGTGGAGGATGGCCCAAGTCCTTGGGCCCTGCACCTGCATGGGAGACCAGGAGAAGCACCTGGCTCCTGGCTTCGGATCAGCGTGATGAGCCATCCGCAGCGGCCATTGGAGGGTAAACCAACAGCAAAAAGGAAGACCTTTCTCTCTGTCTCTCTCTCTCACTGTCCACTGAGCCTGTCAAAAAAAAAAAAAAAAGAAGAGAGAGAGAGAGGAATTTGTATTTTACTCTAAATGCAGTGGAAAGGTATTTCAGTATTTAAGTACAAGAGTATCTGAATTTATACTTTGTGGATATCATTCTACTTTGAGGGGAAAATGGGTTGCAGAAAGGCAAAGGCTATGGAAGAAGTCAAGTAGAAAGGAGACAACTAAAAAAAAAAAAAAAACTAGACTGGTGGCAATGGAGGCAGAGAGTGAGATGGATTTGAGGCCTATTTTGCAGTAGAATCAATAGAATATTCCATTAGAGTGAACCCAGAGTGGAGATAATAGAAAAGGAGGAATCGCCCATAAAAACTAAGTTTCTGGTTGAATGAATGGTGATGCTATTCACTGTTAGTGAGAATTGGCAAGATGTCCCGTCCATGAGATTCCATTCTGAACACATCAAGCCTGAGATATCCTATATCTGCTTGGATACTAGAGTCTGGAGTTGCTAGTAGAGGAAGTCTGGGCTAGAGATGTATGTTTAGGAATCATTGTGATATAGATGTAATTTAAAGCTTGACAACTAATGGAGATTGTATAAGAGAAGGGAGAGATTTTAAACAGAAAAAAAAAGGAAGAAAAATAACTGGAAAGAACAAAATGGCTCAGAAAATGCAGCTGCTTGCCATTCCATCATCTCCTGGTGCCCTGCAGGGAGAAAGCTCTTGAAATTAATCCCAGGTTAATTTGGTGGGGATGGGAGGGGACAGTGGAGACATGTATGAAAGAATGAAATAGAAGCAGCTGCTGACTCTTCTGGGTAGTAATTTGATGACTATTTAGCATCAGTGGAATAATTTTGTAGAGTAGATAAAACAGTTTCAATTACTCATATGCTAAATTGTGTATACCTTTATATCTTATCAATTTTTTTTGCATGAGTAGATTCACAGATGGATATCTTCCAGTAGAATAAAAATATTTTAGAGTATTAAAAACACCTAAATTTGCCAGGTACTTCAGCTAGAGTTAGCACTACTATTAAATTCATAAACACTATATATAAGCTAATGATGAATGATCATTTCTATTTGTGTCTGACACATTGTTATTAAGTATAGCAAAATTATATTGACAGTTTTCATATAGTGTGTCTATGGTAGTGGCTTTTTTTGGCTGGTGTTTGCTGGAAAGCAATAAAGCAATAAACCAAGGATAGGTTTTAAATTATTATTTTATGAACTAAGAAACTTTTCTTCATTATCCTTACTTAGTCCATAGCCTTAGAGACTATTTTTTCCCTTTCTTTTTTATACCTAAGGTATGAAAGAGATGAAAATCTAAAGCATCCCTCTTATGGTTGCACTGAAGTTAAGAAGTTAAAAAACAAGTTCAGCAAGTTTTAAAGAAAAGACCTGTTAGTTAAGTAGAAGGCAAATATTTTCCTTGGTGCTGAGTGGAAAAGGGAAAGTCTCATGTGACACATCAGTGTTGGATCACTTCTACCTGAAGCCCTTTTAACTCAAAGAGGAGACAACAAAATAATGAATTGGAAATGAGGCAAAATACTCCTTTCCTTACAGGAAGGAGGTGTGCTGTGGTGCTATTTAATTTCACACCTCTACCCTTTCTCATGTAAACTACAAGCTCGTGCAATTATTTTGGATATGGTTTTGACTGGGATGGGACAATTAAGGATAATAACTAAGTAGAATATGCTAAATGCTGAAAGGAAGGTTAGGCAGGGAAGTGCATTGTTAGAGTCAGCCCCATTGTGTATATGGGGGCAGAGATGGAATCTGCTTCTCACTCCCAGCTGGCGCCCACAAAGGCTTTGCTAACCTCTCAGTTGACAGGTGAGGTCTGCACCCTTGGGGAATGAAATAAGGCTTTGAGGATGAGCCTCTAGAGTGTAGAGGGATTTCTCACAACAATAGTCCTAGTTTTGGGGACAGTAAGTTGTTGGAGTTTTGAGCTGTGAAAGTAACTGTTACTGAGGAGGGTTGATTTCTGCTAACTGTGGCCCCTTCAATGCAGCTCTAAAGGAAGATCATCCTAGGAAGATAAACGAAGAATTCACTTGCAAAATTTATATAGAATATATATATATAGAATATATATTTTATATCATATATATTTTATATATAATATATATTTATATATAAATATATATTTATATATTATATATAATATTATATAAATATATATTATATAGAATATATATTTATATAGAAAATATTGAGATCCCAAGCTTCGCTGATCATGAAACTATCAAAAGAATTGCTATCCAGGCTGGAGAATGACTAGCTCACCCCTATACATGCATACCCTTCTTCTACCACTGAGGGAGCAGTGAGAAAGACCTTGGGAAGAAAGGAGGTGCAGTGCCTATATCTCTAACAGCAACAGGGAACTGAAATAGGTGCCAGTGGAGGCAATGGAAGGAGACATTATTTTGGCACCTCTGACTGTAGAAAAAGCTTTAATGGTGCCCAGAGACTAGGTGAGTTGGACTAGACCTTTCCAGAAGAAAAAGAGTATGAAAATATGCAGCTTAAAAGGAAATAAAAACCTATAGTTATATCACCCTATCACTGCTGCAGACATATGAACATTCTCTCACATTGGTGAAACTGGCAGTACATACTCCATTCAGGGATTATACTAAAATTATTTGATATCATTATGATCCAGGCATCAACAAATAGAATGAGTGTCCCAAGGCCTGTGGACAGATCCTGGAGGACATGTGTTGTCTCAATACTAATGCTTTATTTTCCAGACAGTGCAAAGATTTGAGACTGGACAGAAGGACTAGGGATTCAAGGGGCTCAAAGCAGCAGCAATTTATCAAGTATTAAGAAGAAGTCAACATTTTAGTGATACTATGGTCATGTCGATGCTTGACAGATGAATACAAGCTCTGAAAAAAATTAATTAGAAGTTCTCAAATGTCCTCCCCTATAAAATTCTACTCAGTGGTTTACAACATATACTCAATGGTATGGAAGGAGTTCAACTGATGTATCCTAGGTGTTTATTTTACTAAGCATTAGTTTTGTTGGTGGAGAAGATTTTATGTTCACTTACTTTGCCATTTTCTTTATATCTCAGCTCTATAATCAAAACTGAATTATTATCAAATAGCTTTTATAGGCCCAAATCAAGACTCTATTTATGTACTGAAATAACATTTGATGCATTGAAAAATATGATAGGACCATAATGATAAAGATTTGGGGGTAATTCATCTAGCACAGCCTTTCCAAGCATAGTTTTTCACAAGTTGATTATCTTTTAATAAATAAATAATAAAATAAGACAAATAAATAAAAGAATAAAATAGCCAATAAACTTTGTGATCATAGATTATGAAAGGTCCTAATAGGTAGGATTTTTAAAAACATGTTGGGAGAATGCAAGTAGGATGCATAGGTTCCTAATTTGTGCTAATTTATGGTTGTATCCACCATGTCTAATTTAATTTAATTAATTTATTTTTTTTTTTTTGACAGGCAGAGTTGAGAGAGAGAGATACAGAGAGAAAGGTCTTCCTTTTCTGTTGGTTCACCCCCCAAGTGGCCACTAAGGCCGGCGCGCTGCCAGGAAGCCAGGTACTTCCTCCTGGTCTCCCACAGGGTGCAGGGCCCAAGCATTTGGGCCATCCTCCACTGCCTTCCCGGGCCACAGCAGAGAGCTGGACTGGAAGAGGAGCAACCAGGACAGAATCCGGAGCTCCAACCAGGACTAGAACCCCGGGGTGCCGGTGCCACAGGGGGAGGATTAGCCTAGTGAGCTGCCCCGCCAGCCCATCATGTCTAAATTGGGTAGATGTGCTAGCAACCCGAAGTAGAGCAAACACATGAAGTTGCTTTCTAGTGCCAAGGTGGAGTTTCTTCTACCCTTTTACAACCGCCTGGATGATCAAAGACCAATTTTCTGGAAGCCAGCAAAGGCTTGTGATCATGGCAAGCAAGCCTGACTCAGTCCTGTTGGATAGTGCACCACTTACTTGGTTATGAAAGGAGGGGAAAAAAGTTATCAAGAAAGCTGGAAAATTTTCTCTTTGGGAGAATGATAGGCAGAGTGTAATCCCCTCTTGCGATTCTTTAAAAAAGATTTATTTGTATTTGAAAGGCAGAATTACCCAGAGAGAAGGAGACATAGACAAACTTAAGACATAGAGAGGAAGAGAAAGGGGGAGAGAGAGAGAAAGAGAGAGGGAGAAAGAGAGAGATATTCCAACCATTAGTTCACCCACCAAATGGCTGAGATAGCCAGGGTTGGGCCAGGCTGAAGATAGGAGCCATCCAGATTTCCCATGTGGTTGGCAAGAGGCCCAAGTACTTCGACCATTTTCCTCTGTCTTCCAGGAGCATTAGCAGGGAGCTGGATCAGAAGTGGGACACCTGGAGCTCAAACTGCTGATCCTATGTGATGCCTGCATTGCAGGTGGCAGCTTAACCCACTGTGCCACAATGCCAGCCCTTCATGATTTTTTGTAGGTAAATAAAAACTATGCATGATAGTTAGATAGCTTTTAAAAATTAGGCCAGATCATCAATAAGTGATAAGAGCACAAAACAATCTTTGTATTTGTGTGTTTTCCCCTTCCAACCATCTCATTAACTTCCTTTTCTGATTCTTTCTTCCTTTTTTGTTTCGATCCCCTCTCCTCTCCTGTTTTGTACCCCCTTCCTGTTTCAAAATGTCTTTCTCTCCCTACTCCCTACTCCCTCTTTCCTTCTTTTCTTTTTTCTTCCCTCTGTTCCTCCCTTTCTTACTCTAACCACACAATGGTGCCCTAATCCTCCTTTTGTACACCCAAAATCATGGCCTCCTTTCCTGGTATGCTCAAGAAATGCACCAGAAGGAGATTTCATGCAAAGTGATTTATTTGCAGCAAATAAGGTGATCGTAGGGAATCATTTCCAAGGCTGTGACACTCTGAGCAGGGGAAATGGGCTTTTATTTTATAGGTAAATGAATATACAAGAGGAGGGCTTCTTGTCTCACTTGTAGGAGCAGGTACAAGTTGACTCTGTTTCAGTTTAGAAACGTGCCAATCTGGCAGTCATTGTGGCTCAGTAGATTGAGCCACTGCTTGGAACACATCCTGTATCAGAGTGTCTGATCCCGGTTGCTTCTGACTCAACCTCTTGCTAACACAACTGGGAGACATGATGGCTAAAGTATTTGGATTCCTGCCACCCACATGTTCAATCTGGATGGAGTTCCTAGCTTTAGCCTAACCTAATGCTGACTTTTGTGGTTATTTGGGGAGTGAATCAGCAGATGGAAGATTCTCATTCTCTCTCTGCCTTTCAAATAAATAAACCTTTAAAATTTAATTAAAACATAAACATGCACCAACACAGGGCATACTTTACAAAACAAGCCTTAAGGCCAGCGCCGCGGCTCAACAGGCTAATCCTCCACCTTGCGGCGCCGGCACACCGGGTTCTAGTCCAGGTCAAGGCACCAGTTCTATCCCGGTTGCCCCTCTTCCAGGCCAGCTCTCTGCTGTGGCCAGGGAGTGCAGTGGAGGATGGCCCAAGTACTTGGGTCCTGCACCTGCATGGGAGACCAGGAGAAGCACCTGGCTTCTGCCATTGGCCGCAGCGCACCAGCCGCGGCGGCCATTGGAGGGTGAACCAACGGCAAAAAGGAAGACCTTTCTCTCTGTCTCTCTCTCTCACTATCCACTCTGCCTGTCAAAAAAACAAAACAAAACAAACAAACAAAAAAACCCACAAGCCTTAAGCTCTTCCTTGGATGGAGATTTTAGAATTAAAACGAAGCAAACTTGGGTGGATGTTTGATGAGGCAGTTAAGTTGCAGTTTGGGATGCCCACATCCCATATCAGAGTGGCTGGGTTCCTATTCCAGCTCCTCCACTTCCAGTCCAGTTTCTTGCTAATGTAGATGCTGGGAGGTAGCAGGTACTGGCTCAAATAATTGACTCCCTGCAATCCACATGGGAAACCCAGACTGAGTTCCAGGCTCCTGGCTTGATCCAGATCAGCCCCGGTTGCGTTGGCATTGAGTATTGAACCAGAGGATTGAAGATCTCTCTCTCGCTCTCTCTGCATTTTGAATAAAATGAAAATAAATAAGCAAAATGATAATAATAATAATAATAAAGCAAAGGATGGCCTCTGGATACTTTTTGACTCATCTGAACAGGTGTTGTTCTGGGAGTAGAGTCAGGACAGTCCAGAATAGCTGGCAATTGCCTCTCTCCCTGGAAACAAGAAAAGACAACTTTGGAAAACATCAGATGCTTTTAGGGTCTTGAAATGAATACTTTTTTAAATGAAGAGGTGGAAAAAGCTGATCTCTCTCTCTTTTTAAAAAGATTTATTTATTTGAAAGGCAGAACTATGGTAGGGGGAGAGATGTGTGAGGAGGAGGAGGAGGAGGAGGAGGAAGAGAGAGAGAGAAAGAGTTCGAGCGAGCGAGCTTGGTTCGTTCTCCAAATGGCTGCAATGGTCAGGGCTGGGCCAAACCAGAGCCAGCAGCCCGGAACTCCATTTATGGATTCAAACACTTGAGCTATCTTCTGTAGGAAGCCAGATCGGAAGTGAAACAGCTGGGACTTGAACTGGTGTTCATATAGGCTTAACCCACTGTACCACAAATCTGACCCCAATAAACACTTTGAGTTGCTCTAGGAATTAGCTGGTGATACTTTCTCCTCTCTTTTAATGCTTTTGCACATATCACCAAGAGTGATGCCAAACATACATCTGGGAGAGTTTTGTGGGGGAAAAGAGATAAGGTGCTTAGGGAAGATTTTATGACATAGTTATTGTAGAAGATTTAAAATATAAAAATATTCAACTTTTCAATAGTTAAGATCATTAGAAAAAATATATTAAAAGAGTACAGATGAAACTAAAAGTGCCTTAGTGCTACTAACTAATTAAAGTGAGTACTCATAATTTGTTTCATCATTTTTACATTAAGAAAATTTTTCAAATGGAAGATAATTACAGCAGAAGCCTAATTAGATACTCACAGACCATACTTTTCTGTTCTGGTGCATTAATGATTTCTTTTGTGTTATAATTGTTTTGTTCATCAGCGTGTGTTAAGTGTTATTTTTTGCAATATTCGTGTGGAGAATGCATAGTACGAAGTTGGGAATGCAACTCTTCAGAAGGGGCCAGCTATTTGAAATGAGTTTGATATTTCTAGTCAAATACATTGTAGTTTTATTATCTGCATTATAAAAATTTCTGAAATATTTGGCAGTACTGTTAGTTTTAGCAAAAAACATGTCTTTTGAAAAATCACACCTTTCTCTGAACCTGTTTAATTGACAATCATAAGAGTTCTTGTACTGAGCTACTATTGATTACTGATGCGCTCATTTTTTGGTGATGACTGCCAAGTCATAACAATCCTGAAATATTGTCATTTTTGCCCATAAATGAAAGAATAATAGGTTAAATGCATCATGATTTATGGGTGTGAATCTGAATTAACAGAGGAAATTAGTAGCTAGCAATTAATGCAGATTTTTAAAGTACAATTGTGCCTGAAATGAATGTTCAATGCGCAAAAAATTTGCTGGACTTAGCATTAATGTGGAAGCATAATGCAGTTGTATGTTTTAATCACACCCATCTCCAGTCCTGAAACACCAAAAAAGACTATGGAAGAATATAATTTTAACACTTATAATGGCCAAATCCACCTGGAGGGAACAAGGTATTTACTCTCTGTACCAGACAGACCATTTCTTTTTTTTTCTTTTCTTTTTTTTTTGGAAGGCAGAGTGGACAGTGAGAGAGAGAGACAGAAAGGTCTTCCTTTTGCCGTTGGTTCACCCTCCAATGGCCGCTGTGGCCAGCGCACCGTGCTGATCCGAAGCCAGGAGCCAGGTGCTTCTCCTGGTCTCCCATGGGGTGCAGGGCCCAAGCACTTGGGCCATTCTCCACTGCACTCCCGGGCCACAGCAGAGAGCTGGCCTGGAAGAGGGGCAACCGGGAAACCCGGTGTGCCGGCGCCACAAGGTGGAAGATTAGCCTATTGAGCTGCGGTGCTGGCCTCAGACAGACCATTTCTAAAGCGCTCCTACAGATAAGATGCTGGCTCTGGGGCACCAACCCAGGGGAAAAATGCAACATTTGAAAAGGACACCCATGTCATTTTTGAGAAGATGCTTAAATACGTCAGGGAGAATCATGCTGGTCCACAGACCCCATGTCTCTGACTATTTCAGGCTACACAAAGACCTTTTGTACTACACGAGTGAAATGTTCCTGCAACTGGCTGGCAGTATCTCTGGGGGTAAGCTAGTGTCACTGGGAACCTGCTTCAGAAAGTTCACCAAGATCCACATGTTGCCATTGCCCATCACAGCTCTAGATGACCTGGCACCCCATGCCAAGTGCATAGTGTGGATAAAACATGGTGCAGAGCAGGCTTTCCTATATGGGAACTGTGTTTTCAAACCTAATCTAGGAGGGGCCATTGCTGTGAAGTAGCAAGTAAAGGTGCCACCTGCAGTGCCGGCATCCCATATCGGTGCTGGTTCGAGTCCTGGCTGCTCCATTTCTGATCCAGCTCTCTACTATGGCCTGAAAAATCAGTAGAAGATGGCCCAAGTCCTTAGGCGCCTGCACGTCTGTGGGAGACCCAGAAGAAGTTCCTGGTTCCTGGTTTCAGATCAGCATAACTTCAGCCATTGTGGCCATCTGGGAAGTGAACCAGCAGATGGAAGACCTCTCTCTCTCTTTCTGCCTCTGCCTCTCTATAATTCTACCTTTCAAATAAATAAATCTTTTTTAAAAAAAACCTAATACTGATTGAACCACTGAAAATATTTCCCAATACCTGTGAATGGTGGTGTATTCCATGGCAGACACCACTTTGGGTTTTGGGGTGGTGGCAAGCCTACAGGATCCGCTGCAGAATCTATGGTGATGGTGGTGCTTCATTCAGCACACATGGGAGAATATGTATGGCATGAAGAATCAGTGACTTTAAAAAAAGCATTAAATCATTGCAAGGACCTATGCCCATGTAAAAGGGCCTAGCTTTGTTTCCTTTGTGTGTGGACTCTACCATCGTGTTGAATTTTGCCAACACTGTGACCTCATCAGGGATTTCTTAGTTTAATATTCTATCAGTGACAAAAGAAAGCTGGATTCTTATTGTACACCGTGGCTCAAAAATAGGCTCTCACATCTTTGCATCTGTGGCTAAGTAGAATACCTTTCTACATATTTGAATGAGAGAGCTTCTTGTTCTGAGTTACAGGTTCTCAGTTTTTGGAACTGAGGACAAGGACAGCTTACCTGCTACCTGTTACCTGTGATAACACATTGTCTTCCAAACTCATAATAAGAACATAGTGGGTTTTTTCCTATTTTTTTTTTCTACCATGAAAAATAAATACTGCCATATCAGGGTGGTAGGTCACATTTGAGATTTTTACAAATGGAATTTGACTATATTAATAAGAGCAACTTATTCAGCTCTTTGTCTATACAGTAAGCACCACGTGGTATAGAAGAAAAACTTGGATTAAAATTAGATCTGTCACCTACCAACTAAATGGATGGCCTTGGATGAGTCATTCAACTTTAACATGTTTCATTTTGTCCTGCTGGTTTTTTTTTTAATTTTATTTAAGGAATATAAATTTCATGTATTTCCTATATACCAATTCAGGAGCATAGTGATACTTCCCACCCTACCCTTCCTCCTGCCCAGGCTCCCAACTTTCTTCCTCCTCCCTCTCCTAAACCCATTCTTAAATTTTACAAATTTTCAGTTAACTTTATACTCATAATATTAACCCTACACCAAGTAAAGTAAAGAGTTCAACAAATAGCATGAAGAAAAAAAACACTATTTCTCAACAGTAAAGACAAGGGCTGTAAACAATCATCAAATCTCAAAATGTCCATTTCACTCCTATAGGTTACCTTTTAAGTACTCTATTAGTTATTACAGATCAGGGAAAACATATGATATTTGTCTTTTTGGGACTGGCTTATTTCACTAAGAATAATAGAATGGGTCTCTGTGTTGTTAAGTGACATAAGACTATATATTTATAGTTTTATGTTTAGGCCCAACAATACTCTGTGAAAGTGTCTATATTATTTTATATAATTGTTTTTAAAATCAGTTAAGAAAATAAAGGAATGTATGTATTTATAATGTTATCAATAATTACATAGGCTTATTGTTTTTGGTGTTCCTCATATTGTGGATTTGAGTTACTATCTGGAATCAGCTACTTTTGGCTGAAGAACTTCCATTAGTATTTCTCTTAAGGAAAGACTGACAATGACAGCAAATTCTCCTAGCTTCTATTATCTGAGAAATTCTTCACCTTCATTTTTTAATAATAGCTCTACTGGAAATATCCTTGATTGGTAAATTTTAGTTGATATGTAAAATATGGTATTCCATTGCCCCCATCTCCATTGCTTCTTTTGAGAAGTCAGATGTTAATCTCCCTGAAGTGTCATTGTAAATAATATGTCCTTTTTCTCTTGGTGTTTTCAAGACTTTTCCCTGTCTTTGACTTTTGGAATTATTACTATGACATATCTGTGAGTCTCTGTTTATCCTATCTGAAATCTGTTGAATTTTCTGGATATGTATGCTCATCAAGTACACACAGCTTTTATTGGGTTCCAGTAAGACTGTCTTCTACTCTTTCCCTGATTATAGTAAACTGTCAAACTCTACCACCTATCTGCTGATGGTTGTATTGTTTTCAGCAATGCCCTGGACATACATTCCTCAACATACTAATCCAATCAAAATATAACTTCTTGAAAGAAATACTTTCTGAGGTCAGAAACTACTGTTTGTTCTGAACCCAGAATGACTCCTCTGAACTGCCTGAAACCTGCAAAATTATCACTTAAAGTCAGGTTATAGCTTCATTAGAACCACAAATTACCTTGATCACAATCTCCACCATTCTTGAGAGCACTCCGAAGTTTAAGCTTCTCCATGCTCTGTTCTAATGAATTTAGATCCTTTGGGAAGAGATTAGGTGCTATCTATTTTTATGTCTTGCTTACACCCTGAGGCAAAGTCTCTGCAACAGATCTCTGGAGCTAGAGGAGGAGATAATGAAAAACTTCTCTGAGTGACATCCCCACTCTAGGAACCGAGTGATTGTTGGAGGGGGTGGCAGCAGCCTGAAGTCCTCCGAGCTTATCTTTCTTTAGTAAAAGGCAAAAGATTTATATGATTTGAAGAGAAACCAGAGTATTAGGCTTATCTTTCTAAACTGAGAACCACAACCTTGTGACTGAGAGCAGGGTTGATTATGACCTCAGTGTTTACAGTATGTCATATTCAAGGACTGGATGAGTCTAAAGGAAGAGGAGAAGGGTGATAAACTGTCATCAGTATGATGTAAGAGAAGGTGGTCCTGAGAAGAAAGAAAAATCTTGTGTTCTGTTTTGTTTTTTTTTTAATTTTATTTTCTGTTAGGCATCCAAGCCATTGGTAAAGAAGTTTGATTTTCTTATTTATTTGTGACATTCAGAGAAAGAGAGAGAGAGAGAGCACTTCTATTTGCTGGTTTATTCCTGAAATGCCTGCAACAGCCAGGGTTGGGCTAGATGGATACTGGAAGCAGAAGCTCCATTCAGGTCTCCTATGTGGGTGGCAGGGACACAAGTACTTGAACCATCATCTGCTACCTTCCCAGCATGCATGATAGCAGGGAGTTGGAATCAAGAGCAGAGTCAGAACTCAAACTCAGGCACTCTGGTTTGAGATTCAGACATTCCAAGTGGCATCTTAACCAGTAGACCAAATGTCAATTTCTTCTCTTTCTTCTCCTCCTCCTTTTTTAAAAAGAGGCAGTAATTGATGACAGATGGGCCCCTGGATCTTGCAGCCCTGCCTAATCCCTTCTTTGTAGTCTCCAACCTTTATGAAACCACTTTAATCCAGTGAATCCCAGTGAAGATCGTACTTTTTATGAGATCTTTAGCTTGTCAAAGTAGACATAATGTTTGCCATGTATATTGGGTGTGCACTCTTGCTGGGTTTGTGTCACATGAGTTCCTGGGGTGCATCTGGAAGGATAATTCCATGGGCTAGTGCTGAGAACTGCTAAGTCGGGAGGACCCTTATGATGGCCCAAACTGGAAAAGATGGTCACTTATGCTGTCTGGAAGGGGTCAATAAACACAATGAACGAGGAGAGGGATAGAAGTTGTTGGTAGGGAGATAGCCTACTATTGTGAGGAGGTGGTAAGAAGAATAAAAGGCAAAGATATAGGAAACATAGTGGGTCCTGAGATTGAGAACAGTCTTGTGCCCGAAAATTACTACAAAGACCTAAGCTCTGGCATTAGCTCAGACCACATACATTTCTTAACTGGTCAGCAACATGTTTCAACTATAAGAATTCTCAGGTGGTGAACAAGATAACATTCCTGGCTCTGAGGCTAGACTTGATCACAACAGTAAGATAATGTTTCAACTGACCAGAGACCATGACCACTTCCCAAAATGTAAGATACGCATTTCTTACTGATCAGAGACCTTGATCACTTCTTAAAAAGTATGCAAACCAGACCAGATGTAAATGTATTTAAAAAAAAAAGACAAAAAACAAGACCCCTGATATTTGGAAACTATGTGAGAAGTTGAGCAATCAGTAGGCACTACATAAGCTTCCATACCAAGACATAGCTGGAACCCTCTCTTGGGTCCCCTCTGGTTAACAAGAATCTCTGTTTCTCAATAAAAACCTTTCACTCATCCATTTTCTTTGTCTGTGATGCCATTTTTCATCTGTGAGACAAGAACTGGCTTGAAACTCCTATAACAGTGTCAAGTGCAGAGATCAAATGAAGATGGAAAAGTCAGACAAATAACAAAGACAGAAGCAGAAAAACTGGAATTTAAACAACATCAGAAATGAAGAGCTGATTGCAAAAGCATTTCCAAACAATGTTAGTTTGTTGTCATTGAGTGCTTGTTTAGAAATTTCGTAATGAAATGGAGAAATTAGGATAGTGTTTTATAGAAATTTGGGTGATGATCATTGAATTCTCCAATGAATGACATGGACCTCTGGAGTATGACACCATAGACGTGAGGAAGATACTTTAATACTTGTGATTAAATTCAAGTTCATTGTATTTCCCCTGTATTTCCATATTGTTGTGCTTCAAATCTACTTAAACTGCTAAGTTCTGTGAACTCAGTGTTTATGGAAACTGGTGTTTCCCAAGGTATGTCCAATTGAGTGCTAGCCCTATGCTTTATCAATAGGAATGTGTGTCTCTGTATCTCTGTCAATCTCTGTCTCTCTTTGTGACACACATACACACGAGAGAGAGAGAGAGAGAGAGAGAGAGAGAGAGAGAGAGAGAGAGAAACAGATGTTACTTGAGGCTGGCGCCATGGCTCAATAGGCTAATCCTCTGCCTGCGGCACCGGCACACCGGGTTCCAGTCCCAGTCGGGGCATTGGATTCTGTCCCGGTTGCCCCTCTTCCAGGCCAGCTCTCTGCTGTGGCCCAGGAGTGCAGTGGAGGATGGCTGTGGCGGCCATTGGAGGGTAAACCAACGTCAAATGGAAGATCTGTCTCTCTCTCTCACTGTCCACTCTGCCTGTCAAAAAAAAAAAAAAAGAGAGAGAGAGAGAGAGATGCTACTTGACCAAATATATTTAGGAAGTTCTGACATATATAACATAAAAAAAATTCTTTCTTATAGGAGTTGTAAGAAACTTTAATATGCTGAAGAGTTGTGAATGTCTGAAGAGGAAAATGTAACAATATTTGTTCAGAAATGCTTAAAAGATTAACACTCCACACAATATCCAGTTAAATATTGCGAAATAATTATTTCTTTAGTGATTTTCTTGTGTGGCATATACTACACTCTGCTAGCAGGACAATCCTCCTAATAATTTATCCATTTCTGGGCATTTTGTTGGGTTCTGTCTACTGTTACAAGACTCTGGAGCCACAGGTAGAGTTTTGGCTCTGACTTTTACTAACCACATGACTTGTCTTAGTTTCTTTCCAGATAAAATGGTTGTTTTCAGGATTATGCTATTAATATTTTATAACATTTAGAATATTTTCTCGGATATAGGATACACTATAAAGGAGTTTTGTTATATTTTTAAAAGTTTTTTAATTATTTGAAAATCAGTATTACTGAGAGAGAGGGAGAGACAGAGAGAGAGAGAGAAAGAGAGAGAGAGAATCAGTGTTAGAGAGAGAGAGAGAGAGAGAAAGAAAGATTGCAACCACTTCCATCTGCTGGTTCACTCCCCAGATGGCTGCAATGAATGGGGCTGGATCAGACCAAAGCCAGGGGCCAGGAGCTCCTTCCAGGTCTCCCGTGTGGAAGGAGCTCAAACACTTGGACCATTTTTAGCTGCTTTTCCCATTCTGTTAGCAGGGAGTTGGATCAGAAGTGGAGCATATGGAATGCTAACCAGCACCCATATGTGATGCTGGCATTGCAGGTGGTGGCTTAACCCACTATGCCACAATGCTGCCCTTGCTTTCTTCTTTTTTTAAACATGAATTTCTCTTAGGGAAAAAATTGTATGAAAGCTGAGATTTGTAGGCATACATAGCATGGAAGAAGACTGAAACATAACAAATAATCATGTTGTCTGCATGGGAGTTACTGGGATTTGCAGCTGCGGTGCAAGTGGTGAGAAAGATTAGTGAAGAGAGGGACAGCCAACCTGGAAAGTGCAGGGAAAAGTAGCTGTAAAGACACAATAGAACTAGAGTAACCAGAGGATTTGTAATATTTCTTTTGGGTTGTCTGTGATGCTGCTGCAAAAATACTCTCGCCTTTGATGGACACAGGCTTGTGTAAACCATATGTTGAGAAGGTAAGAGTCTTTCTGAAGTGTCATCCCTCAGAGAAAAGATGATGCATGGGTTGGCCAGACGATCCAAGATCTGAATCAGACTCTGGGAGGATTTCCTTCTTCTTTCCCCATCCCAGGAATACCCGAGGGATTGCAGTGGGAAAACAATTTTACCCACTGCTTGAGGGAAAGAGGCTCAGCGGATCCTATTTAAACCTCAAAGGAGAGTGTAACACCCCTTCCCCCAAGCTAAATTTAGACAATTCCCATATCACATAATACCCACTTTAGGAGGCAAGGATACAGATAAGGAAACTGAGGCTCTTAGAAGAAGATGAGGCCGTGCCAGCTTCAAACCCAAGTGACCTTCAAACTTCGTCTGTCTGTTTTGTTATTCTTCTGCTCACATCAGAACGCTTCAGTGCCAGGAGGATGTTTGGGCTGGTGGTGGATTTTTCTATGTCATGGCTTCAGCTCTGGATTCTAGTTTCCTTCTAATGCAGACTCTGGGAGACAGCAGGTGATGGCTCAAATAATTAGGATCCTGTCCACGTGCGAAACCAGCTCCAGGCTCTGGCCTAGCCCAGCCCTGGCCATGGTGGACATTTGAGGAGTGACCCATTGGATGGGAGCTCTCTGTCTGTCTGCCTGTCCCTGTCTCTCAAACATTAATAATCATAATATTAAAAACCACCCCCTAGCTCTTATTGTCTCTAACTCCTCAGTCCAGCTCTTAAGATCTTCCTTAAGCTGGAAACTGCAAACTTTCCTAACCTTAATGATATGACTTGCAAACTAGGGGCTAGTGGAATTCCCGTGGGACTGTGTTTCATGTTTCTGAGTCTTATTTCTCCAGAGATCTGAGTTCAGCTCCCTGGATCAGCCTCCCTCTCAGCCTTAGCAAAGAGAGGCTAAATCACCTTGACATACTGGGGTGGGGGTGGGGGTGGTGGTGCGTCTTTCCTTTCTTGCACGAAACTTCTCCAACCCCTGGACCACTGAATTCTGTCTGTCTGCCAGGGCACCTGCCTGTTACCATTCACTGGGCCTCTTGGACACTGCCATCTGTCTTCCTGCCGAGATTTCCACCTAGTGCTTGCCAACACATTCCCCTCATACTTGGTTCCGTTCCGCTTGACTGCCTGGATTTGCATTGCCTTTTGATGAGTCTTCACTCAAGTTCCAGTCACACCCTAATTGATTGGTCTAGTTTTTAGATTCTGGCCCTCTATATGCCCTCTCCCATAACTGAGTGAGGCGCATTTGTGAAACCCTGAATGTGTAGCGAATGTGAGCACTTCGTGGGATAGTTTGGAACACTGGCTGAAATAGAGGGAAGGCTGTGGCAGGAAGAAAAGCGAGCTGATTTGTGATGTTTGTATGTGCGAAAATTGGTGACAGTAAAAGGAAGATGGAGGAAGAGAGCACATTTAAGAAATTTAAGTTGTGGGCTGCTATATTCTCAGTTTTCCCATTTGATCGGAGGACTAGCTCTTGGGATCTAGTTACTGAAGTCAACGTGTGGTCAGCCCAAGCTGGTTGCTATCACTTTTTAGACCACTTTCTCCCAAGTGAAAATCAGGTCATCTTCACATTGGCAGGTGTGGAAAGATCCGCATTGTAACTCAAGGCTACACTGACAATGACTCATAAAACATCAACAGTATAAAACTCATACCCAAAATTATGTAATTTCATTCCCACTCCTCATTAGACGATATGTGTAAGTTTCCTAAATCAAACATGCTGCATCCTAAGTCTTTTCTCTGGTCAATATTGCTGATGAAGCTGATAACAGAAATGCTTATAATATTAAAACTAACCGTATGAGTTATCTTTTATTCCTGACAAGCTATCTCCTCCTTCATTTCTGTGAGTGGTAATCAATCAGCAAATACTGCTTTCCAAGAAAGAAAATCGACCATCCAAAGATAGTAGGACACACTGGCAATTGTTAGAAATGCCAGTCCTATTTTGGAAAGAAGACAAAAGTAGCACCATCCCCCCAAAACAGGAAGGACACTACTTTTCTTTTTCTTATTCATCCATCAATCATTTATGCATTAAAACTACAAAGTATGAGATGAAAATTTACTACATATTGAATTTGCCAAACACAGTTGTGGATGATAATGACATGCTCACAAAAAGTAACATGAGAACATTAAGTTTCAATGAGAAACCTCTTGTCAAGGCTGAATTCTAAGTAACATGAGAACATTAAGTTTCAATGAGAAACCTCTTGTCAAGGCTGAATTCTAATCAGAAAATCACAACTGGTATTTTTACATAAAATGGCTGGTTTATACATGGTAGCATGAAGACCTTTGAGATTATATTAGCTAACTGAAAATAATTTTCAAAATTAAACACTTTAATGTAAATAAATAATTTCTTAATTATTGTTGTGTTGGAGTAGCCCAAAAGTTCTAAAGCATAACATGGAGATTGAAGGGGCAGCAATAGAACACATATGTTTAATATTCATGGTAACTGTTTATTTTTCCCTGGTTGTTATATTGTTGACACAGCAAGAAGCTGGTGTAGTGGTATAATTGATTAATTCCTGACAAAAGTCGGCCTTGGCGGCTGTTGGAACTGACCTGTACTCCCTCTTTTCCTTTACAGTTGATTTCAAAGAACTGTAAATTAGGACTTTGCACAAAGGGAAAGAATTCTTAAGTCCTATAAGGTTTGCTCTCTGGAGAGGAAGAATGCTAATGAACATGAATTTTTGAGGGTCAAAATATGCGAGAACTTTTGGAATCTCCTAGAACAGTTCTAAATTTATAGTAACTTCAATAAATATTTATTGAATAGGATTGCATTATTTGTAATAATGTCTACTGATGAACTGAGTCCAACTCTCTGAACTCTGCGTGAAGGCTGGGCTTGGATAAACTCTAAGAGGAAAGCATTCTAGGAGTTTATATGAGGGTGCTGATGTGGGTCATCCTTTACTAAAAAGTGCTGTATATAAATGCAAATGAGAGTACAGGAAATTGTGGCATAGGATACAAGTGATGTGATCTGGATTTTCTTAGGTTCTTTCACTGTTGCCAGCAAATCCCTGCTTCAGTGGTTCTCTTGGCAACGAAGGGCCTTTGTGAAGTGGTGGCCCAGAAACAGTTGCCCAAGAGCTAGGCTGTTTCAGCAGGGAATGGGAGAAAGGATGACAGCATGATCGCGTCCACTGCTTTCCCCATTCTTCACATCCAACCCCCAGTGCAAACAATAATCTGTGCTCAGTGATCTCCCATCCTCTGGCCATTTGCTGTAGAGAAGAGTTGTCCCAAGCCCAGAGAATGCATCCTGTTTGCCTTAAAACCAGGGACAGAAGAGCTATACTTCTTGCCAATACTTGCTTCATACCTGAGTATGTGACTGGGTTCTATCCAATGAATTGAGGAGTGAGCTGCTTCAAGACTCCTAGGAGAGGCTTCCTTGATCTGAAGAGAGACCATCAGAGGAAACCATTTCTTCTTCCTCTGGAAGTAGTAACTGGGTGTGCAGCCTAGATTTGCACATCTGTCTTGTGACCCTGAGTGGGGACAGCTGAGGGCAACATGGAGATACATTGTGTAGATCAGAGGAACAAGGAAGGCTAAGAATGGAGTCCATGGTATGATATTACTGCATGGATGAATTGCTATTTCAGAACTTCCTCTATTACCTATTGTGACATTTTGAGTTGAATTTTCGGTTTTGCACTCAGTGCTGGCCAGAGTTAGCATATAAAATGTAGGAAACACAGTTATATTTGAGTTTCAGATAGACTTAGTACAATTTGTTTTCGGGATATGTATATCCAATGTGATGAAACAACTGGGTCATGCTTGCATCAGAAATACTTTTGTTGTTTATCTGAAATTAAAATCTAATTAAGCATCTTGTGTTTTATCTGTCACCCCTAAGTTGTAGTAGACAACAGTCTACTTAAATCAGTAAAGGAAAGATTTTCTCAGGTCCTATTGGGTATATATTTTTTTTAAGATTTACTTACTTATTTGAGAGGTAGAGTTACAGGAGAAGAGAGAGGGAGAGGCAAAAAAAGCCTTCCATCTGCTGGTTCGGTCCCCAGATGGCCACAATGGCCAGAGATGGGCTGATTCGAAGCCAGGAGCCAGGAGCTTCTTCCAGATCTCCCGTGCCGGTGTAGGGGCCAAAGCATTTGGGCCATCTTCTGCTGCTTTCTCAGGCCATAGCAGAAAGCTAGATCAGAAGAGAAGCAGCTGGGACATGAACCAGCACCCATATGGGATGATGCCACTGTAGGCAGAGACTTACCCCACTATGCCACAGCACCGGCCCCAGGTATACTGTTTCAGAAATGAAAGTTCAAGGTAGATTTACCAATCATAGTTTGAGTAAACATATTTGAAATTCAGTTTAAGTTTCAAATGACTAATGCAGAATGTCCAGGGGCTGGAGTCTGGCCTGTGTTGCAACCTGGAGTGAGTGGATTTGATGTCCAGCTCCCATCCTGGCTGCAGTTTCCTGCTACTGCAGAGCTTGGAAGTCAATGGTGATGGACCAAGTGATTGCGTACCTGCCACCCATGTGAATTCTCTATCTTCCTCTTATGCACCCACAGAAAGTTAACCCAGGGAGACTTGGATTAAGTTCCTGGCTCCTGGCCTTAGCTTGGCCCTGCCTTGACAATTGCAGGCATTTAGAGAGTGAACCAGTAGTTGGGCATCCCCTTTTTAATGTGTCTCATTTTCTCTGTCTCTCAAATAAATGTAAAATACCTTGGATATTTTTCTTCTGAAGGCTTTTGTCAATGAATTCTCACCAAGATTTGAAATTTTATTGTAATACAGATTAGCAGTGGCAAAGTCAGACCAATCTTGGACTCTCAGCTTCTTTTCTCACTACCTGGGTAGCCCTTGAAAAGTCTCCTATCTGCATCTCAACATGGCATTTGTGGTGATGAAGAATTAGTAGACATCTCTGGAGAGGCATTTATTGCGTAAGGTACACACAACAGTTCAAAGCACATTAGATCTCTTTCCTGCAGTGACTGTGAAGATTTGTCCCATGTAGACTTGTAAGGGTCTTAAGAAGAATAGAAACTCGGTCATGTGGCCCAACACCCTGTGCTGCTCTGTTCTCCATAACTGAGTAGAGTGAGTGGAATAAGACCCAGACAAACAAGGTTATTGTGGAGCCAGGAACTTGTATTACTTTACCTTGTAGCTGAGTTTTCTCCCTGACTCTATAACTTACACAGAGGGGACTGCTTGAAAATGCTTATTGATATTATTCTTATATGAGTAGAAAACAACTATTTTGCCTTTTTTGGGAAGGCAGGAACTAAATATCTTCAGTGTGAAGCTCAGTAGGTCGCACACACTCAAATAATACTTTATGAAGCACATATAACCATAGAATTGAGTTTCTGTCCTATGGCCATACAATTTCTCTAATGTATTGTTTCACATTCAAATCCTTGTAGTCATATTGTGAATTCTTCATCCTCCTTTTGTGCACACACACACATACACAAAACAGTTCTTACAGAGAAAAAATATAGAGTTTGCCCAATGACAGCTGGGATATCAAATCTTACTGTGCTTCTATAATCCCGCAGAAGAGGAGATTGGAGAGGGAGGAAACAGCAGCTGCTCCCAAGCCATTGCAGGGCTGTCATTTTAGAGATAGTGTTGCTCACACTCAAGATTCCAAAAGACAGAAACAGGGTAGGGATGGAGGTTAAGAGGAGAAGGAGTTAAAGGGAAGTGTATACAATCAGACTGCCCAGTATCCCAATGACTCAATTGTGGTAAGATCTCCCCTACTGAAATGTTGATTCCCAAAATCTGATGACCATTTATGAGGATAATTAGAGCAATAATTACAGCTCTTAACTTGTAAAATGGGGTTATTAATCCTAATGTATCAACATGGGAGATATGAACCTGAGTAGATTCTTGTGCTAGTTTTAAGGTAGCTGTAAAACCTTTGTTGCATCAGTTTTCAAAGTTTGCTGGAGACTACAATTACCTAGGGAGCTTTGAAAAATCTGTGTGTATAGGCCACAACTGCTGAGATTCTGATTTAAGTGGTGTGGGAGACATTAGAACATCAGGATTTTTTCAAATTTCCCCAAGTGATTTAAAAGTACAACAATTTTAAGAACCGCCAAACTAGAGATAGAGTTATGATTCTAGAAGTCAGTTGGAATCTGAGTAAAGATGAAATGTTAAGCAACTCCTTTAACTTCTTTTTGTTCCATAATCCTTTTGATGGGAGTTCAAATAGTTTGTGGGAAAACGGAATTAAAAGTAAATTTATGCGTTTGGTGTTGTGGCGTAGTGGGTTAAGCTTTCGGCTTCAACACTGGCCTCCCATATGTGTGCTGTCTTGAGTCCTGTCTGCTCCACTTCCAAATCAGTTGCCTGCTAATTGGCCAGGGGAAGCAGAAGATGGTCCACATACTTGGGTCACTGCCATCCATGTGGGAGACCCAGATGGAGTTCCAGATTCTGGCTTCAGCCTGGCCCAGCACAGGTCTTTTTGCCTATCTGAGGAGTGAACCAGGGGATGGAAGAGCGCTCTCTGTGTGTCTCTTCTTTTCTCTCTCTCACTCTTGCTCTTTAACTCTGTCTTTCCAATAAATCTTTTGAAAAAGAGGTCAGTTTATTTTGGTGCAAAAAACTTTGAAAAATAGTTTTTTTTTTTCATAATGTATGTACTTTCATGGAATCTTTGAAGACCTTCATTTTTCATAAATTTCAAATGGGGGACAAAATAGGCATATTTTAATTCCATTGTTCATGAACTTTTTGAAGGCCCCTTGTGTACTAGGAAAAGGTGTTCATATATATTTCTAAAGCCCCTTCTTTTTTTTTTTTTTACAGGCAGAGTGGACAGTGAGAAAGAGAGAGACAGAGAGAAAGGTCTTCCTTTGCCGTTGGTTCACCCCCCAATGGCCGCCGCGGCTGGCATGCTGCGGCTGGCACACCGCGCTGATCTGAAGACAGGCACCAAGCTTATCCTGGTCTCCTATGGGGTGCAGGGCCCAACCACCTGGGCCATCCTCCACTGCACTCCTGGGCCACAGCAGAGAGCTGGCCTGGAAGAGGGGCAACCGGGACAGAATCCAGCGCCCCGACCAGGACTAGAACCCGGTGTGCCGGTGCTGCTAGGCGGAGGATTAGCCTATTGAGCTGCGGTGCTGGCCCCTAAAGCCCCTTCTTTAATTTTATTATTCCTGGGTGTTGACCCTTAAAATTTATTTTTTTTTTATTTTTTTTTATTTTATTTATTTTTGACAGGCAGAGTGGACAGTGAGAGAGAGACAGAGAGAAAGGTCTTCCTTTTGCCGTTGGTTCACCCTCCAATGGCCGCCGCGGTTGGCGCGCTGCGGCCGGCGCACCGCGCTGCTCCGATGGCAGGAGCCAGGTGCTTCTCCTGGTCTCCCATGGGGTGCAGGGCCCAAGGACTTGGGCCATCCTCCACTGCACTCCCTGGCCACAGCAGAGAGCTGGCCTGGAAGAGGGGCAACCGGGACAGGATCGGTGCCCCGACCGGGACTAGAACCCGGTGTGCCGGCGCTGCAAGGCGGAGGATTAGCCTAGTGAGCCACAGCGCCGGCTAAAATTTATAAATTAAGTTGAAAGCACTTAACTCTCTTCTAGAAATAGAAGAGGAATGTAATTCTGCAACATAGAAATCAGTGCTCTCTTCTGTTTTTTGTTTTTGTTTTTGTTTTTAAGATTTTACTTATTTATTTGAAAGGTAGAGTTACAGACAGTGAGAGGGAGAATCAGAGGACAGAGAGAAAGGTCTTCTACCTACTAGTTCACTCCACAAATAGCCACAATGGCCAGAGCTGGGCTGATCCAAAGCCAGGAGCCAGGAGCTTCTTCTAGGTCTCCCGATGCAGGTGCAGGGGCCCAAGGACTTGGGCCATCTTCCACTGCTTTCCCAGGCCATAGCAGAGAGCTGGATTGGAAGTGGAGCAGCCAGGACTCGAACCGGAGCCCATATGGGATGCCTGCACTGCAAAGGGAGGATTAACCTACTGCACCACTGTGCTGGCCCCTCTCTTCTCAGTTTTAATGATTCAGACTCCCCTCAGTGCTGAGGGTGTTTACTCTCAGGAATGTGTGGCACCTACAGCATTCAGATGGCTCTGCTTATAGCACCCACATGTCCTGATCTGAACAGAAACTGAAGATAAAAATGAATTTCTTTGCTTTCCTCTGTGATTCCAGAAGCAGCTTTCGTGCCAGACTCAGAGTCACTGGCTGGGTGACGGGACATTTTGCTTAGTGCTTTGTGTGATGGCTAAAATCATTACACCCTTGCAAGCTTTCTGTCTGATATACTGCTTAGCTGACTTATTGGGGATTTTCCAATTAACCCAGGACCCTGATGTTTCATCTTTTGGTCTTGATGTTAGTTCTCTCTGAATGAGAAGGTGTGTCATCGTGCCGGTGTTGTTCCTGAAAGCAACTGACCCCACACAGGCAAGGGTAGGCAGGCCTTCAACACTCTTTTCTTTTCCTGCCAGGAAATTGAAGGACTCCAGTTATTAGCTTTTCTCAAAGACATTGCTTGTATTACTGGTAATTCATATTTGCTGGTGAAGGTTTCCCTGCCATGCCATGAGCACAAAAATAATCACACAAATGTGTTGTATTTTGAGGCATAAAACATCCAAATTGAGGCCGGCGCCACGGCTCACTAGGCTAATCCTCCACCTGCGGCGCCGTCACCCGGGGTTCTAGTCCCAGTCGGGGGCTGGATTCTGTCCCAGTTGCTCCTCTTCCAGTCCAGCTCTCTGCTGTGGCTCGGGAGTGCAGTGGAGGATGGCCCAAGTGCTTGGGCCCTGCACCTGCATGGGAGACCAGGAGGAAGCACCTGGCTACTGGCTTTGGATCGCCGTCCGCAATGCACCAACCATAGTGGCCACTTGGGGGGTGAACCAACGGAAAAAGGAAGACCTTTCTCTCTCTCTCTCACTGTCTAACTCTGCCTATCAAAAAAAAAAAAAAAAAAAATCCAAATTGAATGTGGAGAATATGATCCAGTGATTTTTCTGGAGTGTGAAACTTCTTATTTCTAAAAGGTAAGTAAGACACCTTTGGAAGGATGGTCGCCTAGTCTTACTTGAAACTGTTAGTTTCTCAGTAAAAACATGCAAAGAGGCACTTTTCCGAAGTCCCACTGCCAACTACATATTTCAAGATCAATCACTCATTGAAAACTCCAAACAAGTTTGTTGGGAGAAATTCCGGCAACTTTCATCTTGGCTTACTTGTGAAGCCCTTAAAACGCCTTCCCTCCCTCTTCTGGGTGTCAGAGTGGCCCCGGTGGCCCCGAGGTTTCCCCAAGTGCCGTTAGTGGGGCATGAAGGGGGAAAGAACTGTTTTTCACAACCTGGAGGGCAGCCGAGCCATCAGAAGGTTCATAGGGCACCACGCTAGTGACAAATCACAGGAGGTGGTTCCATAAAGGTTGTGAAAACGAGTTTCTCATTGCAGGAACTGGGCTGGGCCACCCACTACCCCCCTTCTCAAACACAAATATTTTCATATAATAAAAGCCTGCTTCGCTATGGTCGTAACCCAGCCTCCATTTCTCCGACCCCACCATTTTAAAGGGGTTTGCTGAGCAAAGTTTCCGGGCTCTATCTCTTTCTGCACCGTGTCTTGCAGAGGTGAGGAGCCCTTTGGGGTCTCTCGCCGGGTGAGGGGGACAAGAAACACCCACTAGGACCCAACCCCGGCAGCCAGCGGCCCGAGCATGCGCTGAGAGTGTGTGCAGCTGGCCCTGGCTGCCGCCGCTGCCTCGTCCGGACTTGGCAAGGACTTGGGAGGGAAGGGACAGCGGCGCTGGGAGGTGGCTTAGCAGAGACTTTCCAGCAACTGCTGCCCAGGACTTTTTTTTTTTTTTTTTTTTTTCCCCTTTTTTCCCAGGAGGCGGCCGCTGCGGCGGCGGCGGCGGCGGCGGCGGCGGCGAGGGGAGAGGAAGAGAAGGAAGTCTGCAGTTTGAGCCCATGCAGTTCTTCGGCTGTGCGGGAGGAGGGTCCCTGCCTCGATGAGTCCCCAGTGGGTGTCCCCGACTGTTCCCCGGCGGGAGAGGGGCGCGGAGCCCTGCGCCAACGGTGAGTGACCGCGCGTCTCGGGTCCTCCCTGCCCGCGGTGCCACCAGCCCGGCGGCTGGGTGCTCAGCCACTTGGAGGCTGGCTTCCGAGCTGACCCCGGCGCCCTGCCGGGGCCGCGCGCACGCGGTGGCGGGGCTGCTGGCCGGCTTTGTGCTCCGCAGGCGGCCGGGAGCGCTCCGTCTTGTCTCTGTGAGTGGCCGGGGCCGGGGGAGGGCGACCCAGTGACTAACCCGGCGTCTGCACAGCTGCACCGGCGCCCCCTCCCCATCCCCGCCCCCACTCGGGCTAATCCATCATTCTGGGACCGAAAACCTCATTTCTCACATTGTCCCAAGGAAACCCTAGTCGCCGGGCGGAATCCCTGCTACGCGCTGCGCCCCCTCCGGTCCCCCGTGTTCTTGCCCGAGCTGCGGGACCAGGAGGTGCGGACGTGCGAGTTTGGTGGGCTCGGGAGCCGTCCTAAGGAGGAGGGCGCGAGTGCCTTCCGGCTCGCCAGTGGCGCCTGTGACGTCTCCCGGGGACAGCTCCAAGCAGAACTGTCCCCCAGGAGGGGCGCGGGTGGAGGGAGGTTTTAAGGAGTCCCGTGGGAAAGCAGAGGTACCCGCCGAGTGTCCCCTGAGAACGGGAGTTGACTGTGCGCCTTCATTCATCCCCAGAGCCTGTCTTTTCTTTGCCCGGCAGGTGTTATCTGAAGCTGGGTGGGAACTTCGGGGAGCTCAGTGCTGCAGCTTTAACAGGGGCGTTTTGATGAAGGGTGTCTCCGAGGAACCAGGCTTTGGGACCCTCCGGACCCAGCCGGGGGCAGAGGGTGGGGCTGGCCCTAGAGAGCTGGCTGGTGACAAGTCCCCTGTTCTCCCCGGCGCCCGGCAGATCGCTCCTTTTTGGCCGGCGAGGATAGGATGTGGTGAAAGGATGGGGCTTCTCCCTCGCGGGGCTCACAATGGCCAGAGAAGACTCCGTGAAGTGCCTGCGCTGCCTGCTCTATGCCCTCAATCTGCTTTTCTGGGTAAGTCAAACAGTTCCACGGCGCCAACAGGTGGGGACGGCTGGACTGGGTTTCCTGAAGCCACCAGATAATGCGCCAGAGGGCATGGCCAAGCATTATTTAATTACATGGGCTCACACCCTCTATTTTTACAGAAGCAAAATTTGACCTTCTTGAAATGCCTTTGATCTAACACGAGCTACATTTGTAATTAGAAAAAAAGAAATCCACCCCTGGATACTAGTGGCAGTAAAATTAGACTTGAAGTTAATCTAGGGATATAAATAAATACACGTGCTTGTACCCGTCGATAAGAAAATTATGACATACTACTTAGGGAACCGCTTGTTTGCAGGACTTTGAGATAACTGTGCAAGCCATACATTGTTTCTCCATGTCCCCCTAGCCTATGAAGTTTGGTTGGGACTAGCACTCTTAATATTTTTTCTTGGTAAAGATTCATACCTAGGTATCCTATCAAAAGAGTAGGTAGGGTTTTCTAGGGGATCCCATAAGTTCTGAAAGGTGGTTTTCGTGTAGCAGTTTCTAAGTTGGTGAAGTTTAAGGAATTTTGTGTATACTTTTGGAAAATCCCATGACTGTTTAAGGGAATAAAATTTAAGAAGCTCATGGAAATCCTTATGCCCTATGGGTTACCGACTTTTTAATGCCTTATGCTCAGGCATAGATTTTCATAAAGTGTTATTAATAATCGTTAGTATTTATGTAACATAGGAAAATATAAAAATTAAAACTTACTGCTTCAGTAGGCTGTCATACTTAAGTAGGTACTTTTTTTTTTTTTTTTGCTATTTCTGGGATTCTAGAATTTTCTGTTAGAAATGTTAATATGGAACTCTTTTGGAGGGGAGAGTGCTGCCTGACTGGCATTGACCCGTGTTTTCTTCATGGGCCTCCAGAGGATGACCTTTTGGTTGATTGACTGTTTGAGGATGATACCATTTTAAGGTGACAAACCTTCGTTAAGCAAATAATCTGGAATATATCTAACATGACAGCATTTTTCTCTCAACGTGAAAATTAAAACATTGAGTGAAATTCACCATTTAGAAATGTAAAATTGCTAATTGATCTTATTGTAGTTTTTAATTCTTAAAAGGTACATTTTAAACTGGATCGTTACATTACTTATCTATAAGGTATTAAGATTTTTGAACTTTTTTTTTAAAGTGTATTTATCACTCCTATTTAATAGCTTCTTACATTTCTACCTTAGGCATTTTAATTAAAAAATCATCACGTTCTGTTACTAAAAAGAACTTCAGAAATGGCCTTGCTGAACTTCCTTCCCTTGTGAATGAGGAAATAAGTGAGGGTTAGATGACTTGCCAAAGGTCAGATAGTCCAATGGTGGCGATTCCAGGAGCACCGCTTAGCTTTCCTTCTCCTAGACAGTGCCTTTAACGGGTAGCCTTGATTTTTAACTTTGGAATTACTAAGTTTTTTGTTGTTGTTGTTCAGTAAAGAATAAAGCTCTGAAAACCTTTTTGTTTGTTTGTTTGTTTGTTTTTTGAAAGATTTCTTTATCTACTTTCGTGGCAGAGTAAGAAGGGGGGAGATCTTTCATACAGTACTTCACTTCCCGGATGCCTGCAGTAGCCAGGCCAGTGCCAGGATCTAGAAACCCCATCCTGGTCTCGCACAAGGGGGCAGGAACCCTAGTACCTGGGTCATCACCTGCAGCGTGCAGGTGCATTAGCAAGAAGCTGGGTGAGAAGCAAAGGCAGCAGTTGGTCCCAGACCCTTGGCTATGGGATGCAGCCATCCCTGGTGGTGGCTTCACCGATGCCTCCCAAGGCCTGCCCCTGAAAACTTCCTTAACAATGATTATTATGTGAGGGGGAAATCCAAATCATTTAACAAGATTATTGCTTTTCTGAAAAATGTAATTTGCTTAAAAACTCCTAAACCTTAAACTCTTCCAGGAGTTTCATTCCACAGAGAATGAAAGCTGTTATGTCTCTGCCGTTCTCCTGTACTACAAATTTCTAACATTGTGTGTTTTGATTTTATCTGGTTTGCTTTCCTTTTCCTCCAACCCTCCTCTTCTCCCAGTATCACCTCCTCTCCAGCATGGTCATCCAGGTTAACCATCTAGTATGCATCCCTATGTATTTTAAGTTGTTTGATGCAAAGATATATTTGCTTGTATCTGCTCACATGTACCCATTCGTATCGTGGACATTCATGTTTTTTTTTATTGTTGTTAAATTGTTTTTCTGCTGAATTTGAGCCATTGGAGTGTCTTTGTTATGTTGAAACACAATTTCATCAACAAAACAAAATGATTTGGTATCGTATAAAGCTAACATACAAAATAGCTAATGGAGTACTTCTGTGTTTGCAAGGCACTTTCAGTATCTCCTGTTCTGTACAATGGGAATAATCGTTTCTGTTTTTTAGAGTTGCGAGGATTAGAGCTAATATCCCTAAAGCACTTAGGACAGTGGCACAAAGCTGCTGTCTGTGTGGAGTAGTAGTTGTGGTTGTCGTTGCTCCAATGACTATTAATTGAAGATGGAGTGGAGGAGGTGGATGGCTCCTATCTTTGTGGTAGTGATGGTGGTAATTGTTATTGATAGGATTAGGGCTGCTACTACTGCTACATTTACAATGACTTATTTGACTGGACCTTGTCCTGGGAATTTGTCCCCTAGAAATAAAACTACCATTATACTCCATCGCTTGTCTAAAAGTGTTTGCTGCCATCTGATTGGCATTATGGCACTTTTTAATTTTTGCCAATCTGAAAAACTTAAGGTGTTATCTTACTGTTACTTTATTCTATACTCTCCCCGAAGCAGTGAATAGGAGCATCATTTTATATTTTTGTTCCACATGTTTCAATTCATATTTCATATTAGTTAATTATTTCATAGTTTTCATGTAGGTTTATTCTGTTGTTTATTGATTTAATTTATGTTATCTGTTGCTACGCAATAGTTAAAAGAAATATTCACATATCCTTTTATTTTTTAAAGATATATTTTATTTATTTGAAAGGCAGAGTTACAGACAAGGTAGAGGCAGAGAGAGCGAGGTCTTCCATCCACTGCTTCACTCCTGAAATGGCTGCAATGACCAGGGATGGACCAAGTCAGAGCCAGGAGCTTATTCTGGTTCTCCCACATGGGTGCAGGGGCCCAAGCACTTGAACCATTCTCTGATGCTTTCCCAGCTGCATTAACAGGGAGCTGGATCAGAAATGGTGCACCTGGTACTGGAACTAGTGACCATATTGGATGCCAATGCTGCAGGCCAGGGCTTTAACCTGCTGCACCACAGTGCCGGCCTCTCATATGTCCTTTTTAAAAATTTTTATTTGCTGGAGCCAGCATCGTGGCATAGCAAGTTAAGCTGCTACCTATGATGCCAGCATCCCATGTGGGCACTGATTCAAGTCCTGGCTGCTCCACTTCTGATCCAGCTTCCTGCTAATGTGCCTGGGAAGGCAGTGGAAGATGGCCCAAGTGCTTGGGCCCCTGCCACCCAAGTTGGAGATCTGGATGAAACTCCTGGCCCCTGGCTACAGCTTGGCCTAACCCTGGCCACTGCTGCCTTTTGGGAAGTAAACCAGTGCGTAGAAGATATCTCTCTCTCTTTCTTCCTTCCCCTGTAACTCTGCCTTTTAAATAAATAAATTAAAAAAATTATTTGAAAGAAGAGAGAGAGAGATAAACAGACATAGAGAGATCTTCTGTCTACTCCCCAGATGCCTGCAAAACCCGCTGGGCCAGTCTGTAACCAGACTTTGGGGATTCAATCCAGGTCTCTCACTTGGGTGGCAGGAATCTAACTATTTGAACCATGACCACTGCCTCCCAAGATGCCTGTTAGTGGAAAGCTGGTAGCAGAAGTGGAGTTGGGACTTAAACTCAGGCACTCTGTTATAGGATGAAGAACTTCCAAGTGGTGACTTAACCACTGAGCCAGTGCCAGCCCCCATCTATCCTTTTTAATGTAATTTTTCTATAGATGATTATATATTATTTTGTATGTTCTTTTATAGTCTTATTTTCTTGTAAAGCACTTGTGTTTCTTATCTTGGTTAAAGTTTCTATTTCCATATGGACTTTCAGATTATTTTATCTAATTAAAAATATCTATTAGGACTTTTGTTAAAATCCCATGAAATGTATATGCTAACTTTTATAATTTTTTTTTTGACAGGCAGAGTGGACAGTGAGAGAGAGAAAGACAGAGAGAAGGGTCTTCCTATTTCTGCTGGTTCACCCTCCAATGGCCACTGTGGCTAGCGCACTGCGGCCGGCGCACCGCGCTGATCCGAAGCCAGGAGCCAGGTGCTTCTCCTGGTCTCCCATGCGGTTTAGGGCCCAAGCACTTGGGCCATCCTCCACTGCCTTCCCGGGCCACAGCAAAGAGCTGGTCTGGAAGAGGAGCAACCGGGACAGAATCCGGCGCCCCAGCCGGGACTAGAACCCGGTGTGCCGGTGCCGCATGCGGAGGATTAGCCTATTGAGGTGCGGCGCCGGCCAGTGTATGCTAACTTTTAGAGAACTAGCATTATTCTTTCAATATTAGAGCAGGATTTATTGATTGCCTATTTCATTATCAGCTCAAAAGCTGATTTCAGCTCTCTGCGGGGCACATTCCTGGGCCCCCTTACATTGCCCTCTTGTCTTATATTCTCCTAACAGCCCTGCAAAATAATTTTCTTTCCTATTTATTTATTTGTTTATTTTTAGGGAAAGAAACTGGTACTCAGCTAAATTGAGTAACTCACTAGTCAGTAGCAGAACAGGAATTCAGAGTCCAGCTTTGTTCCTTATCCAAGTGCAGTAGAGGTTACCCTACTGGAACAGTGCAGGATTTATTTGCAGTGAAGAAGCCAAGTAAACATCCTTCGCAGGAAGGGATTAGCTGTCCACCTGCTCATTCCAAGTCCACCAGAGCAGGGTGCTCAAACCTCAGTGTGATGGTGAATTACCTGGGCATCTCAGCGTGGCATGAGCCAGGCCCAAGAGCCTGCATCTCTAACAGGCATCTCTGGGATGCTGCTGCTGCCGGCCAGGGGCCAGGGACCACCCCCTGAGGAGCAAGGTTTTAGACTGGGCTTTTAGTTCTCGTGGAAGCTGCAAGTAGAGCAAACCAGTGGTGAGCTCTGGACAGGGGGCTTGCCCCCTCGCAGTAGTTTTCAAGATTTAGAAATCTGTCCTCATTCCTGCTGGGTCCAAAGCTGTGGCCTTGTACTCTTCAGTCAGCATTTTCAATAGACTTATTTCTGTCTACTTTTAGTATGTTGCTACCTTCTCTAACTCCTTAGGAGTTTAGGGAATATCTCAACTGCGGAAACACTGGATAGCCTATACAATTTTGTTTTGCAGTATTAGGAGTCAAAAATCAAATTCATGTAAGGATAAAAAAATGCATCTTGAGCATTTTTTAAGGGTGAGACGTGGATAATATCTAAGAGGAAACAATCCATAGCACCTGCATGATCACAAGCATTCTGCATTCTCTTCATTGCTATGGATTCAGTCAACTGATTTGCCATCTTTTAAATGTCTCTTTCGTGTTCGGAGGAAGTGTGGTCGTGGAACAGTGGTACTGGGGCTGGCAGACAGCTACTGGGCCTTTTAGTTTGTCGTGGGTGTTGTGGGTTTGTAAAGCGAGGGGCACATTGAACACAGTGCAGGTGGGTAAACTTTCCCACAAGCTGTCTTTTCAATTAATTATTTATTTATTTGAGAGGAAGTCAGAGAATGAGTAAGAGACCATGTTCTCATCTGCTGGTTCATTCCCCAAATTTCCACAATGACTATGGCTAGGCCAGGATTGGAGCCAGGAACTTAATCCAGGTCTCCCAAGTGGTTGGTAGGAACCCAATTACTTTTACCATCACCACTAACTGCTAGGGTCTGCATTAGGAGGAAACTGTAATCCGAAGCTGGAGCCAGGATTCAAACCCAGGAACTCTGAGATGGGATGCAGGTGCCGTAACCAACAGCTTAAATCAAGGTTAAATGTTCACCCTTCCCAAGAGAAAGGACATGGGTTTCCTTTACTTACAATTTATCACACTTTTACTAGATTTTTTAAAGATTTATTTGTTTGAAACGTAGAGATACAGAGAGAGAAGGAGGGAGGGAAGGGAAGGAGAAGGGGGAGAGGGAGGGCAGGGGAGAGGAAATCTTCTATCCGCTGATTCATTTCCCAAATGGCTGCAATAGCTGGGGCTGGGCCAGGCTGAAGCCAGGAGCTTCTTCCAGGTCTCCTATGTGGGTGCAGGGCCCGGGGGTTTGAGCCATCCTCTGCTGCTTTCCTAGGTACATTAGTAGGGATATGGATTGGAAGTGGAACGGCTGGGGTTTGAACTGATGCCTACATGGGATGCCAGCACTGCAGGTGGAGGCTTAACCTGCTACACCACAGCACTGACCCCCTTTCTACTGCTTTAAAGATGACTTCTGTAGCCTTATGCAATGAATATTTGCTGTTCATTTAGATGGCAGCTTTCTGCTATTACAAATATGGGTAATTATGATTCTCTGAAAATTCCCAAAGATTGTGAACACTTAACATTTATCAAATGTGTTTATAAATTTCCAAAAATATAATATCCCATTTTTGTCTTTTTAAAAACTAGTAATAAGTAGTAGAATTTGTAAAAGATATATTTATTTATTTCCATTTCACTTGAAAGGCAGACACACATACCCAGAGACAGGGAGACAGAGAGAGATCTTCCATCCACAGATTGACTCCCCAAATGCCTGTTACCACCAGTGCTGGGCAGGTCCAAACTGGGAGCCTGAAATTCAATTTCCATCTCCCTTATGGGTGTCAGGGACGCAAGGAGTGAAATCATCACCGGCTACCTTGCACAGTGTGCGTTAGTAGGAAGCTGGCATCAGAAGTGAAGCTAAGTTTTGAAACCAAGCTCTCCAGTATGGGATGTGGGCATCCCAAGTGATATCGTAACTACTGTGCCAAACACGCATCCCCATCTGTAGTTTTAAACTCCATTTCTTACCGTTAGAGAAGAACCGTTGTTTTTTACTTACCATTACTAAAGATAGCAGCAGTGAGGACAGTCTTTCCTGATGAAATATGGAGAGAAACTTATGAAAGAAAGCCCAAGAAAGTTCACAAGAAATCTAGTTCATGTTTTTGGGACATACTTGTATGTGAGGTAGAGGGAACAAAAGGGCATCAATTTTCTGTTTCTTGGCTTTCCTCTGTAGGGAACCTTACTTAGGTATTTGTCTCATGCAGACCCTGAAGTTATTCTTGGCAGGTGGAAAGTTGCATTCACAGGACATTTATATAGTTCCATTAAAATACCACTTTTTAAATGGGTGCCTCCAACTTTATACTATGAATGGCATTCATGTTTTCTTTAACTCTTCCTAGAGAGCAGTGCAGAGCCCTCCAACGCGTATTTATGCTCTTTTAACATAAACTTTCTCCATGAAAAATGCCTTTCGTCTCAGGGCAAAGCTGATTCTTTTATACATTTATGGCTCAGTTGGGCAGACTTGAGCCATTGCATGCTTCTTAAGGAAGGCTTTTGCAGACGTACATGGCAAATTCGTCTGAGCTCATCCTTCCACAGACTGGAGCGTCTGACTCCACTCAGGGAGAATCCAGGCCGGGAGACTGTGGAAGTGAAGTTTGCTGCAGTTGGACTGCCCAGAAATACATGCAGAGCAAGTCATTTTACTGTTCTTTTACCTGCCGTGCCTTTAGGGTGACCACATATTTTGTTATGGAAACCAGGATGATTTTGAAAATGAAATGAGGAGATGTCTCCACTAGTTATAACAGAACAACAGAGCCTTCAAATGGTTCTGTCCTGGCTAGAGCAGAATGTATAATCACCGTGTGTACAGGGAGACATGGTTATCTGTAAAAACTACCAGACTAGCTTCAGGGTGCTGCTGATGGATTTAACTTTAATTAATAGATGTTCATGCTGAAATGATAGCCTACTGCGATCTCTGGCCTTTATGTCAGCCAACTTTTACTGGGTCTGTTCTTTCCCAGCACTGGCAAACAGTGCTACTGATTGCTCTCTTCTGCACAGTACATGGGAAGCTGGAAAGGCATGAACTGACAAAAAAGCAGAGGAGGTCAGGCATGGGGAACAGGAAACAGACCTGTTACCAGGTAGTACTTAGGTTGTGCCGCAACCTCCTAATCATCAACAATTGGTCTACATTTACCTTTCAATCAATAAACATTTTTTAAAGGAAAGCTCCTAATCCAATTTATCTACTTGCAAAATAATCAAGCAGAGGTTCTGAAAGCTTGAGTTACTTGTTCAAGTTTCCTTTGTAGAGACAGAGCTAAAACCGTGGTCCAGATTGCTCTCTGGCATTCTGCTCTTTGCTAACAGGTTTGACATACAATGAAAAGTTCAGGTGGGTGGATGTTAGACATCTGTCATCCTTGCACAGAAATTGTATCACTGTCATCTCATGTGAGACAATATATTACATATGGCAAACAGTCAGAGGATTTGAAAGACTGTCTTTTTGGCTGTGAACTTACTATTTTGTGGAAACTATAGGTATGCAGCTCATAATACATTTAGGGAATGTGCAAGCACATACAGTTCTGATTTAGAGAACAACTCAATTCAAGACTTATTTTTCTGTAATTAGATTTAAATGAAATTGAACCATGTCCCCAAGACAAGAAGTTTCATATTCTCAGTATTTATTGAGAGCTAGAGTTTTCTAAGCATTTGCAAGACAGAATGTGGTAAATGTCCTGCTAAGTAATATATTAAATGTATTTCTATAAGGTAATATTTATGTGCATTAGAAATACTTGAGCTTCAAATAGTGTATTGCAATATTAGAGAGAATACACTGAATGCGCATGATCTTGTCTGATCTCAGAAGCTAAGCAAGGTTGGACTTGGATGGGAGAAAATATAAGGGACCATAAGCCTAGTTATATGTAAGAATTATGCTGTTCCCAACAATTTAGTTACCATAAGTGATAATTGAAAAATTATTTGCATAAATTACTTGGAAAATTAGCCAAAATAGCATTATTAGTAAGGAGTCCTGAGTTGCTCATATAAATCATGCTCTTAGATTTAATAACATCAGAAGTAGCATTGAGGTGCCCTAGTCTCAATTTAGTGTCTTGCTGTAGGCATGCACTGTGTTTACTATTATTGCTATTGTTTTCTTAACTCCACTGAGTGAAATCACTCCTTGAGGGCAAAACTGTTCTCAGACATATGACATGGCTGGAATTAATGCCTTAGTAAAAGATGTTTATTCTCAGAGCTTCCTGCTTACTGTGGGATGAGAATTTAGGGGAAGGCATTGTGGTACAGCAGGTTAATAAGCTGCTGCTCAGGATGCCTGCATCCCAGATCGAAGTGCCCGAGATAAATCCTGCCTCCACTTCCAATCCAGTTTCCTGCTACACCATCTGGGAGGCATCTGATGATAGCCTGACTACTTGGGTTCCTACCACCCAAGTGGGTGACCCAGGTTCAGCCTAGCCTAGCCCTGGTTATCATAGACATTTGGGGGGTGAACCATTAGATGGAAAATTTCTCTCTCTCTCACTTTTTCTGTCTCCATTGTTCTTCCAGAAAATAAATCTTTTTTTAAAAATAGGATTAGGATTTGTGTTGACATTATTTTTTGACTAATGTTATCTGTACAGTTGCAGTACTTGGGTATACTCTCGTAGGGGAAAACAAAAATGGTGGCATAGGGTAGAATGCAACATTTGTAGTTTAAGGGACCTTGAGGGTATCTAAGAAGGTTCTAACGTATATAAACCTTGGACATTGTCGTTCAGCAAGAATCTGTCTACTGGGCAACTTCCAGTGACAGAAAATTCAGTTCTTGTTAAAGCATGTCATAATTATTTTAAAGATCTGTAGTAGTTAGCTTATCCTGCAAGATGAAACTACCTCCCTTTAATTTAATGATTTTCTTATTTATTCACTTAACATATATTGCGCCCCAGTGCTAAGCCTGCTGTCCTGCTGTGTGTTGGGGAGCTAAGCCATGGTCTGTTCCTTCTGCTGGAGTGACATGGGTGGGTCAAAAACAGGAAATGAGAAAGTGACTGCTCTATGAGGTCTGTACAAAGAACCTTGAGGGGAGAAGATGTGCAGGCAAGGAGGGAGCCAGGAAAACATCTTTACTCTCAGTCTGAGCTGACCTTGAAGGAGAAAGAGAGATTGTTCCGTTCATGTGCATAGGCAGTCAGGGGTAGGATGGCATCCCCAGCAGAGGGAACTGCATGAGCAAAGACAGAGACCTTGGGGGAGGTCTGCCTGCTGTGTTTCGGAGAATTGCAGTTTTGTTGTTGTCTGCACTTAGGAGGGGGCCGGCAGGAATGGAATTGAAGAGCTAGGTTAAAGGGTGGTTGCAGAGGGCTCTATGTGTCCTGCTTAAGAGTTTAAACTGTTCTTCAGGAAGGAGTTGGGAAAGAGCCATAAAGAAGAGCTGTAAGCTGAAGTCCTTGATCTGTGTTCTACACTGGTAGCTGGAGGCTGGATTGGAAGTGGGAATTTTGTTGTAAGATGATTGTAATCGCCTGGCAAGAGAGGATGAAGGCCTGAGCTAGCTCGAACTAGGGCCTGGATGAGGCAGGAAAGGGGGAGGAATTCAGCAGACGCCTTGCAGGAACAATCTGAGGGACTTGGAACTCATTAGCTATGGGGCTGAGGAAGAGGGAGAGGTTTGGGCTCTCTGCCCAGTTGCCAGCTTACGTGATTGAAGGGTTGATTATACCATTTGCTAACAGTGGGAGGGACCCAGGGGCTTTAAGAGCAATAGGACTAGTTCAGTTTTAGACATGCCAAAATAGAGGATGGCCACGGGCATCCAGGCAGTAGCTGTGTCCTACAGCTTCCTCTCCTCTGCATTTGGTAAACCTCCAAGTATCTGAAGATTCCATTTCGGAACTGACTTAGGAGGAGTCTGCTCCCTTGAACTGACCGAAGGAGATTAAGAGAAAGCCCTTTGATCTGAAGTGACTTACAAAAATAATAGGAAATATGTTTAGGAGGGTCCCACAGGTTTTTGTTTTTTTTTTTTTCATATAAATCCTCTATGTCTTAAGAGTTGTTTTTCTAACATTTTATCAGTGAGAGAACTGAGACTTAAGAATGAGTAAATGGCCTGCCCAAAGTCTTACAGTAAAAAAGAAGTCAGGATGGAATTCCTAAGTGGAACTCCAAATCCAGCAGCTTCCCACTGTCAGCAAGGACAAGACCATATATCTTAAGATGGCTGCTAAGATGCTGTGTGCCCTGACCCCTGCTGCTGGCCCGTTCTCACCACCTGACCTTGAGTCTCCCACTCTGAGGACTTTGCTGTTCTTTCTGACCAGGATATTCTCAACACCTCTTTTCCTGATTAACTTCATAATTATCTTTTAGATCTGAACTAGCCTGGAGATGTTCCTCTGACCTTGTAAAATAGATTAGGCACTCCAAAAGGAATTCTTGTACCAATTTGCAGTATTTCTTTTTGGTGCTTGTTACAGTTTGCAGTTTACATGCTTGTATTTTGGATGAGTTGATTAATGTGTGTCTTTTTCAAGTTAAATACATCACTAGGGTTAGTGTCTGTTACTGATCACCAGTGTATTTCCAGCACATAGCAGAGTACCTGGCAAACAGCAGGTGATCAATACATATTTTTGAATGGAAGAATGACTCTAGAGCCCAGGCTTCTGTCATTCTATCATGCAGCAAATATCTTAGGTTATAGCATTTAAAAGAAATACACAGACTTTTTTTGGTTTGTTTTGTATGGAAGAACTGAATATAATGTCAACCATTGATAATAAAATTACATGCAATGAAAAAAGTCAGATAATTTATTGACAGTTGACTCAGAGCTATGATATTGCAAACTGGCTAGACAGTCTGGAAGAAATTTGAGGTTGGAAAAACCAACAGCAGTCATTAGTTTAAAGAATGATAAGGAGAGAAGAGAGTTGTTTATAATTGCAAAGGAATTCACGATAAGGAAATCGCATAGAATGTTAATCGACTTTTCTGCTCCTGTGACACTTGCAAGGTATTTAAAGGCCCACATATAGCTAAGTAGAGGAAGAACATATGACCTCAGATTCGATCAAGGAGCCTGTGGTCCTGGTCCTGTGACTTTTAATAGATTCTTCTATTAATTAGGTATGCTACAGCCAATGGATCAGGAGATAACTCCTGTTGTAAAGAGGGTTTAATGTAGTTGCAGACTGCAAGAGAGAGGGTGCATGTGATGCTGGGGTGGGGGTGGGGAGCTTGCCAAGAAAGCAAGCACTGGGGTCCATCACAAGGCAGAGCCAGAGGCCATTTATTATGATTTCTGTGGGAAGGGATGAGTGGGGCAGGGTAAACAGGTTTAGAATTCATCAGTTTGAATAATTGGACCTGGGTAATTAAGGCAGGTGAATGGTAACCTGCATGTGAGAACCCCTTAAGAGACGTGCTTGGGTGTGTGAGCCCTGGATTGCCTGGCTTGTATTGGAAAGCTACACCCTGGGGAGTAGCTCCTCTTGAGAATGGCCCAGACAATGAGGAAAGTAGAGGCCCCGGCAAGTTCTTCAGATGTGTTATCAGATTCTCCAGGACAAGGTGTCCAGTGTATGCACACAGAGCAGGTGTTAAAGTATCAGGTTTACGGGAGCTAGGAATGTGGCTTAGATGTGGTGGCTGAACCACCCTTTGGTAGCTTTTGCAAGTCTGCAATCTGTTCTTCATTCCCAGCAGGAATGAGGATAATGGTAACTGGCCTGATTCTCCTAGGAACTGTGGTCCCAGGGTTCTTAACCCATCTTGGGCCTTTGACTCCCTAGGCTACAGATCCATTCTCAGAGTCAGTGTGTTTTTGTAAGCAAAATAAAATGTGTTGGTTACAAAGGAATTTAGTTATGTTGAAATACAGTTCTAGTTACAGGTTAGGAATCCTTGAGTGCCACTTGCCGAAGACTGTGGTTCACACGTTGAGCCCAAGCCTGCTTGCCACGTCACCCGCTACAAGCTGTGCAGGCTCCTCAGTGTCCTCAGACTCTGAAACCTGTGCTGCTCGCTTCTGAACTTAGGAGGTGGGCAGTGGCGAAGCCGCGAGCTCTGAAGCCCAATGGCCTGGATTTGGATCCCAGTGCTGCCTCTCAGGATCTGTGAGATCAGCAAACAGGTCCCTTCTCTGTGCTTCTTGGCACGTTTTACAGCCTGAGATTAATTTGTGTGTATAGCCATTTCCTGTACTCCACGAGAGGCTCCAGACTCGCTGGGGTTTTGGAAACGGGTGTTGTGGCACAGCAGATTAAGTTGTTGCTTGGGACACCCTATCCTTTATTGAAGTGCCTGGGATCAAGTCTCGCCTTTGCGCCTGATCCAGCTTCCTGCATATGTGTACCCTGGGAGGCAGCAATTGATGGCTCAAGTACTTGGGTCCCTGACACACACTGGGTGCTGGCTTCAACCTGTCCCAGCTGTTGTGGGCACTTGGGGAATGAAACAGTGGAAGGAAAATTTCAATCTCTCTCTCTCTCTTTTTAAATATTTATTGATTTACTTGAAAGGCAAAGTTGTACAGAGAGGGAGACACACACACACACACATACACATACACAGTCACAGAGTTGGGGGGAGAGAGAGAGAGGGAAAGAGAGAGAGAGGGAAAGAGAGAGAGAGAGAGAGAGATCTTCCATCCTCTGGTTCACTCTTTATTCCCTCAAACGGCTGCAATGGCCAAGGCTAGGCTGGGCGGGGCTGGAGGCAGGAGCCAGGAGCTTCATCCAGGTCTCCCAAGTGGGTGCAGGGGCCCAAGCACTTGGCCCACGCTCTGCTGCTTTCCCAAGCACAGTAGCAGAGAGCTGGCTCAGAAGTGGAGCAGCCAGGACTCGAAGCAGCCCCTGTCCTGGATGGCAGCATCACAGGAGGAAGCTTTACCTGCTTCCCCAGATTGCCGGCCTCTCAGTTAAGTAGAAGTAAATAAATAAACTTTGTAAAGGGCTAGGATCTTGTTCCTTTTGTTCATTGTGAGTGTCTGAATCTAGCGCAGTGATAAGGCACACAGCGATAGCCGTGTAAATATCTCTAAGTGAAGGATGGCACTATGAATCCACTCACTGGTTTTCCCAGCAGCCCACCTTTCTTTCTTCACTGTTCAGGAGACCATAGAGCTCTGCAGGACCTGCTGACTTCTGAACCCTTATCCAGAAAGCATGATTTACAGCTACTGCTTGAGTCAGCACAGATTCATTCCTATCATAAATTCATTATAAAGGAGAGCATTTATGTAGCTATTTACGTATATGGTTTTGAAGCATTTAAAGCTAAATCTGCAGCACGTAATGCTGATTGTCCATTCATATGCCAGATATTGGAAAAGTCAGATTAAGGGGTCGGCACTTGCTATAGCAGTTCAGATGCTGGTCGGGACCCTTGCTCCCCATATTGGAATGCCGGGGTTTGAGTTGTGCCTTGCTCCGGATTCCACCTTCCTATTAATGCACACCCTGGGAGGCAGCAGTGACGGCGTAAGTGTAGGGGTTCCTGCCACACATGTAGGAGACACACAATGAGTTCTCTGCTTCCAGCTTCAGCTTGCCCAGCCCTGGCTGTTGTGGGCAGCAGATGGGACTTGTTGTCTGTTTGTCTCTGTCTCTCTGCCTATCAGATAAATAAATATATTAAAAATCATATCAACTTTAATTTCTCTATACTATGCTTAAGGACCTAAGCATGAGGATACTTTGAAAGGTTCGTGAAAAAAATGAATTAAAAAGTGTTTATTTTGGTGCAAAAATTTCTTGGAATCCATGTGTAGGTGTCCCTTAATACACATTTTTCATGAACTTTTTGAAGACCTTGGTTATGCATGGATCTCAACTTTTTATGAACCAAAATAAACTCATTTTTTCAATTCCATTTCCACATACTTTTTGAAGTACCCTCATATAAGGCACATTTTGGAAAGATCCTCATAATTTAGGGATTAACATGTAGCTTTTCAAAGAACTTCTCAGGAAACTTTGTTTTTTAAAAAGTTTTTGAATTCTGGAAAAAATAACACATATCAAAGTAGGAAGTAACTATGATTAATCTCTGATTATCCATTACTCAATCTTCACATGATCAACATATCCGCCTCAGTCTCTTCTCATGAAACTCTTATCACTCATAATTATTTATTAAACCATATCCAATTTATCATTATATTTCATTGCTAATTACTTCACAATATATCTCGAAAGATAAGGGTCCTTTAAAAGTAAACAATCCATTTTCATACCTAAAATAATAATAAACTAATTTCTTAATATTTTCAGATCAGTGTTAAAATCTCCCCAGTTGTCACATAAATGTTTTTTTGTGGTTGATTTGTTTGAATCCGGATCCAAACTAGGTCAGCTTCTTGCACTGAGCAATCTCTTAAATATCCTTTAATTAGTAGCAGTTTTTCCTTCTCTCTTTCTTTTTCTCACTTCTCTCTTTTTTTTTTTAATTGAAGAAACCAGATTATTAGTTGCACCAAATTTCTCGTATTCTTGATTTTACTGATTGCTTTCCCAAGGTGACCTTTTGCATGATTAACTCTATCCCATGTATTTTTCCAACACTGAGAGATACAGTTGGAGGCTTCACTGGATTCCAGTTTGACTTTTTAATAAAACTACTTCGTAAGGATTTCTGTGCACTTCAGATAGCATCCCATTGGGAGACCTGTCATGTCTGGTAGGGTCTCTCTGAATGAAGATCGACCTGTGGGGGCTGGTATTGTGGAGCCCATCCTAAAAATCCCATTCAAAAAATCCCATCCGCTTTCCTTGTGATGCAATGCTCTCAGCCCTGCCTGCAAGTTAGAACATCTATGGAGCAGATGCAAAGTTCTGTGCCCAGACCCCACTCCCAAGACTTGGTCCGCAGTGGATCTTGGCTCAGCAATTTGTTGAGTCTTAGGAGACTAATGTACAGACAGGGTTGAGAACCTCTGACCTGGTAAATTTGGCTGCCATTGAAGAGCTTGCCCCAGAGGCCCATTATTTCGGATGGGGCTGTCGAAAGGGTGTGTTCCATGTGCTTTCTGCTTGTGTCAGCAGGAAGTCTTCGGTGAAGGCTCTCAGTAAGCCTCTGGTTCTTTCCTGTCAAGCTCATTTATTTGTTTTTATTTGAATGGCAGAGAGAGAGAGAGAGAGAGAGAGAGTGAGCAAGCAAACAGGATAATAGGAATGGTGGATTTTAAACCCTTGAATCGATTACAATTATTACTACTATTTTAATGTACACGTTTTTTGAATTTTAGCCCACAGAAGCCCTTCCAAGGGTGCTCTTTTGGCTTTTTGCATACTCTTTAGTTGCTCAGTAGTAGTATTTACGTGCTTCCTAGCTTTTAAATATGACAGTGTGTTTTAGGTTTATCTTACGCATTTGACAGATTAGTTGTTCTGTAGTCTCTACAGAACCTGAAATCAACCATTTAGAAGTTTTCTCTACTGTATCCTAGTGGCTAGGGTAAGATTTCAAAATGGAATGGCAGATACTTATAGTAATAGTAAATTGCAATGGATATCAAATGGAAACGAGGAGAAATAGGAAGATTACGTAACATAAATCCTCCATCTAAGATCATGAATCCTGTGGTGGATGTTGTGTAAACCCATGGTAATTAGTGTGTATTTGTTTCTTCCAAGTTGATGTCCATCAGTGTGTTGGCCGTTTCTGCCTGGATGAGAGACTACCTGAATAATGTTCTGACTTTAACTGCAGAAACAAGGTAGGCTTTGTAGTGATTCATCAAATCCTTTTGTCAGGTTTCCTCAAATGCTGGCTTTTAAGTAACTTTGCCCTCTGCTGTGTGTATGGTGGTGCTGTTCCACAGTCTGCTGGGAGGGCTTTCCCTGTGCATGGCAACCTTTGCTGCAGACACGTGCATGCTCCAGCCCCTCACTGAGGTGTGCTCCTGGTCCTGTCAGGAACCCAGGGTTCATAGAAACATTTTTGGGGTGCCAGGGCCGCAGGCAGAGGATTAGCCAAGTGAGCAGCGGTGCCGGCCTCCTGTTTTTCAAATAAGTAAAAATAAATAAAAGTCATTTTTAAAAAACTTACTGTTAGCCTCTTCTGTCGTATTCTTGGGCTAATGAAAATTAAATCTCACACTGCCATTTACTTCTCATATTTCAAGGGTTTAGTCCCTAATATCACAAGGGATAAAGTAATCAATTTCTTCATCTCTGGATGTGGGTTTTAATATCCACATGTAATAACGCTCAGAACTGTATTAAGGATTAAATGAGATACACTTTTGTCCTTGACACAATGGAATTTAGTAAACACTTAATAGTGGTTAAGATTTTTTTTAAAGATTTATATATTTATTTGAAAGTCAGTTACACAGAGAGAGGAGAGGCAGAGACAGAGAGGTCTTCCATCTGTTGGTTCATTCCTCAATTGGCTGCAATGGCTGGAGCTGCGCCGATCCAAAGCAGGGGCCAGGAGCTTCTTCTGGGTCTCCCACATGGATGCAGGGGCCCAACCTTGAGCCATCTTCCACTGCTTTCCCAGGCCATAGCAGAGAGCTGGATTGGAAGTGGAGCAGCCGGGTCTCAAACCGGCATGCATATGGGATGCAGGTGCTTCAGGCCAGGACGTTAACCCACTGTACCACAGCACCGGCCCCAATAGTGGTTAAGTTTCGATACCATTATTATTAATGGTCCTGGTTAATAAGTTTTGTATAATGTCCTAGCAAAACTCATCTTTCTGCCTTCATTTTTCTTTGAATGTGGTTCAGTTTCCCATTGCATCTTTCACATCTTGAGGGACAGTCAGTGGTCAGGAAGAAGAACCATGCTGCATGTGAGTTCGAAGATCAGAGATGAGGGGCCTATGTTGTGGCACAGCAGGTAAAGCTGCTGCCTGAGATGCCAGCATTCCACATGGGTGCTAGTGAGAGTCCTGGCTGCTCCACTTCCAATTCAGCTCCCTGCTAATGGTCTGGGAAAAGCAGTGGAAGATGGTTCAAGTGTTTGGACCCCTGCCACCCACAGAGGAGACCTGGATTAAACTCCTGGCTTTGTCCTGGCTCAACCCTGACCATTGTAGCCATTTGGAGAGTGAGCAAGTGGATGGAAGAACTCTGTAACTCTGACTTTCAAATAAATAAATAAATCTTAAAAAAAAGTCAGAGAAGCGGAATAGGATTCCATGTGATTGACTTACACAAAGGCCTCAGGGCTCATGATAGATCCACTTCTTATTGAGGGTGTCTATATTATATTCTAAATGAGTTGGGTCAGGGATGCTACCACTTGAATAAAGAACTAAACAAATAAAAAACAATAAAAAAGCAAGGAAGCAAATAACCACACAAACAATAGCACAGTGAATTTGAAAATATCACTGCAGTTACTATCTTGGAGGCATGACAAGCTAAATAATTTTTCATGTGAATCACTGTTGTCCCTGTTGCAGGATTCAGGTGCAGTTTCATGATATTTTATTTCTAATGTGATTTTTTTTCTTCCTTCAGGGTGGAGGAGGCAGTCATCTTGACTTACTTCCCTGTGGTTCATCCGGTCATGATTGCTGTTTGCTGTTTCCTTATCATCGTGGGCATGTTAGGGTATTGTGGAACGGTGAAAAGGAATCTGTTGCTTCTTGCATGGGTACGTGTTTACGTTTTATCTTTATTAAGTTAAAAAGACCAACCATTAGCATGTTGTTTTTTCATCAGTCCACAAGAGTAGGGAACTGTGATGGCAGTAATCGTGATCTGTGGTAATTGTTCAACAGCCTGTGAGAAGGGCAGCTTTCTTTCCAATGGAGATGATTTCAGTACAAGTATCTTCTGTATGTACAAATGCTAAGGTATAGCAATATACACCCCTTTAAGTTATCTTATTCTGACTAGGGGGCAACATTTTTATTTAAACATATGTGTTCTTTCCAGTGAGATTGACTTATTACCACTCAAAAAGTTCCCTCAGGACTCAAACTGAAAAGTCTTAGTGAAACTCTTATTGCTTTGTTTTCATTTTTAATTGAAAACATTTTTTTCGAGTGACATAGAAAGAGAGAGACACACACCCAGACAGAGAGTATTCATTTGCTGGTGCACTCCCCAAGTGCCCACAATAGCCCGGATTGGGCTGGGCTGGGGCTGGGAGCCCAGAACTCAGTTCAGTCGCCAGTGCTGCCTGCAAGAGACTGCATTCGCAGGAAGCTGGAATCGGAGCAGAGCTGGCAGTTAACCTCAGGCATCCTGATGTGGGATGCAGCCATGTTAACCAGGGTCCTAATCACTAGGCAAAATGTACAGCTCAAAAACACAGTTTCTTTATGGTTTTGTGGAAGAGCATTGAGAATATAAAATATTCCATACTCATGACAGCAAGTGGTAAGGATGCTGACATGTAAATGTAGACATAGAAGACTACTGAAAAATTAATTCATTGAGTGTATTCCTTTCTTTGCAGTAGGTCTCAACTGCATTAATTTCATGTGGACAAGTTTAAAACCTTGAGTGGTATGGTGTTAGGCTGGAAAATAAAAGCCCTGGTTTGTAGCACTTGAGGATTACCATGGGGTAGATACTCCTCATATGGCCGATTTCTCGTTACAAATATGGCATCATTGAGTGTGGATTTGGGGTGAGATGAGCACAAATTGGCTCTCAGCAGTCAGCTCCTGCATACCTGTGCTTGGCTAGTTCTCATGTAAGCCAATTAGAAGAAAACCTTAGTGTGAAACTGTATTGCAGCTTTGAAGTTCACAGGAACAACCTGTGCAAATGTATTCTTGGCTTCTTGGAGAGTAACTCTTCAGGTCAATAAGTGGAGAACTGAAAATACTGTAGAGAATAAACCACACTCAATGAGGGGGAGATATACCTCCTGCCCTAGTGCTCTCCACAGTGAGGAAGAGAATGATGAAACAGTACGAAATCTTATTTCACAATGTAAGATATTTGGATGATCACTTAAAAGTAAATCTGTTGTATAATTTGAGGATGTATGATGTATATGAAACTTTGAAAATAATTTCAGTTGGTGCAAGTGTTTGGCCCAGGGGTTAAGAAGCTGCTTGGGATACCTTCATCCCATATTGACATGCCAAGGTTGAATCCCAGCTCAGTTTCCGATTCCAGCCTTTTGCTGACCCACAACCTGGGAGGCAGCAGATGAAGGCTCAGGTGCTTGGGTCCCTACCACCCCCAAGCACTAGACTGAGTTCCCAGCTCCTGGCTTCAGCCTGGCTCAGTCCTGGCTGTTGTGGGCATTTGGGGGGTGAAGCACTGGATGAGGGATCGCTGTGACTTCTCTTTCTACCTCTCAAATAATAATAATAAAAATCATAATCCATTTTAAAATGTTTTTTATTCTCATCTACTTGAATGACAGAGTAATAACAAGAGTGAGAGAGAGAGAGAGAGAGAGAGATCTTTTATCTGCTGACTCACTTCCCAAATGCCTGAAACAGCACAGGCTGGGCCAGGCTGAAGTCAGGAACCAATACTCCATCCAGGTCCCCTAGGTTGGTTGCAGGAACCCAAGCACTGGTGCCATCATCCACTACTTCCCAGGATGTACAGGCAGGAAGCTGGATTGGAAGCAGAGAAGCTGGGAACTCCAACCAGTATTCCAATATGGGATGCAGCCATCACAGACATTGGTTTAACCCCTGTGCCACCACGCCCACCCCTTAGAATCCCTTTTACTTCCACTGTCCAGCAATGTAGTCTCATTTATGTGCAGGTTAAGTATGACTGACGGTTTCCTTCTTCCTCCCAGCTGTTACTCTGGATGATTTCTTGGCAGTGGGATGTGGTAGGGCTGGGGTTAAGTATTTCATGGACCACAAAGGTAACACATTTCAAAAACCATTATGCATGCAATTTATCTAGTTAATGCTTGTAAAGCAAGTTGACAAATAACAGAGCCATTAGGCCTGCTACTTGAGGTAGGAAAGATCATAGACCTGTGAATGAGAATATACTTTGTGATCCTGGCAAGAGCTTCATGATGCAAACTTTATGTGGAGGACTATGGGCCATGGGCCACTAGCTTGTTCATTCATTCATTCTTCAAGCTCTTACAGAGCACACATATGCCACCTGTTTTTGCTATCCAACTAATGTGTATGATAGAGTTGCGCTACTCTGGCAAGACCTCTGCTAATAAGATGTGCACCAGATGCTTGAGACCAGAGAGGAAGAGCTCCAAGCTCAGCCCTAAGTGGCCAGTGGTGGCCCCTGCGAGAAGAATGAGCGTGGATTGTTCCTGCTTTTCTTCCACTCCCACTCTCCTTCCTCCTTTGCTTGTAGGATGCACTCTTTTTCATTAAACAACTTTTTTTTTTTTTTAAAGATTTACTTATTTGTTTATTTGAAGGGCAGAGTGACAGAGAGAGATGCAGAGACAGAAAGGGAAAGAGGTCTTCCGTGCGCTGGTTCCTTCCCCCGGTAACCACCGTATCTGTCTCTCACAGCAAACTGCTCTGGTCTACTTCTCAGGCCCTTTCTTTTCTTTTCTTTCTCTCTCTGTCTCTTTTTTTTTTTTTTTTTTTTTTTTTTGACAGGCAGAGTGGATAGTGAGAGAGACAGAGAAAGGAAGGTCTTCCTTCCGTTGGTTCACCCCCCAAATGGCCGCTACGGCCGGTGCGCTGCGGTCCGTGCGCTGCGCCTATCTGAAGCCAGGAGCCAGGTGCTTCCTCCTGGTCTCCCATGCAGGTGCAGGGCCCAAGCACTTGGGCCATCCTCCACTGCCTTCCCAGGCCACAGCAGAGAGCTGGACTGGAAGAGGAAGAACCAGGACAGAACCGGCGCCCCAACCGAGACTAGGACTCGGTGTGCAGGCGCCGCAGGCGGAGGATTAGCCTAGTGAGCCGCGGCGCTGGCCAGGCCCTTTCTTTCCTAGCTTCTTCTCCACAGCCTCCTCTTCTGCCATTGGCTACACCCCATTGGTTCTGGTTCTGCAGTCTTGGGAACGCCTCCCATCTTTTCTATTCTGGTTTGGAGTGTCCACGCTCAGGCTCTCCTGACTTCTCACTCAGTCGGGTGCAGCGGTCCCTCACTACCCTTCCTGCCTCTATTGTCACTGGGTACTCTCATTTCTCCTCTGTGTAGAGATCTTGGAAAACTGCCTCTTGGGTAATAAAGTGTTACTGACACCTCAGATTTGCACCAGGTGCTCCTAAAATCAAGGCTGTATCTACCACTTTCAGCTTTCTTACCCACTTTGTTATTCTCTGGTCGAATGATATTTTCTCATCCCTGAACAAGTGTTTCTTGCTCTCTTTGTCTCAATCATCTTCTTAATCTTGCTGTCCCTTTGGCTGGCACTTTCTACTTTTGCTTAAATATGATCTGAAATGCTATCTCCTAAAATATCAATAGTGACAATGATACAGATGATAATTGAAGTATTTAGCATTTCTCACTTGCTGACAGTACCAAACGTTGTAGAATTTTACAATGATTTAGATGATTTTTTTAAAATTGGGAATAAGTGACCTCAGCAGCTTTTATTTAATTTTTTAAAAGTTATTTATTTATTTGAAAGTGAAAGTTACACAGATAGAGGAGAGGCAGAGAGAGAGAGAGAGTCCATCCACTGATTCACTCTCCAATTGGCCGCAACGGCCAGAGCTGCCCTGATCCGAAACCAGGAGCAAGGAACTTCTTCCGGGTCTCCCACGTGGGTGCAGGGGCCCAAAGACTTGGGTCATCTTCTACTGCTTTCCCAGGCCATAGCAGAGAGCTGGATAGGAAGTGGAGCAGCCAGGTCTCAAACTGGCGCCCATATGGGATGCCAGCGCTTTAGGCCTGGGCGTTAACCCCGCTGCACCATAGCCCCGGCCCCTCTCAGCAGCTTTTAAAATAACTTTTATTTGTTTACTTATTTTTTTCCCAAAGAAACCTTTCATTTAAGGAATATAAATGTTGTTAAGTACAACTTGAGGAATATAGTTAGTCTTCTCACCATACCCACGCTCCCACTCCCACTCCCACACCCCTTCCTCCTCCCTCTCTCCTTGCCAATCCCATTCTCCATTAAGATTCATTTTCAATTAACTTTATACACAGACCAACTCTATGCTAAATAAAGATTACAACAATTTTCACACACACAAAAACTGAGAACAAGTTTTGCAGTTAATTCTCATCATACAACTCTTTGAGGACAGAGGTCGGTCAACAGGCAGAGGGAAAGAGAGAGGGAAGAGAGAGTTATCTTCCATCTGCTGGTTAACTCCCCAAATGCCCACCACAACCAAGGCTGGGCCAGGTGGAAGCCAGGTGCTGGGAATTCCATCCAGGTCTCTAACATGAGTGGCCGGGGGCCCAACCACTGATGCCTCCCCAGGATGCATTAACAGGAAGCCAGATTAGAAGCAGAGCAGCTGGAACTCAAAGTGGCACTCTGATAGGGGATGTGGGCATCACAGGCAGCATCTTCAGGGCTGTGCCTCAATGCCAGCCCCTACATGATTTTTTCCATGAAAACTGTTACATGAATTAATGTTATCCTCTCTGCAGTTCTAATAAGGTAAATATTATTGTTTGCTAATATAGACAAGGAGACGACGAGGTATGAGGTGGCTAAGTTTGCACAGCCGGTAACCCACAGATCCACTATTCATATCAGAACAGTCCAGTTCCAACAACATATTTGTAACAATTTTGCTATTGTACTGCATAATTGCCGGCTTTTCCTAAGTGTGTAGGAGTTTCTCCTGCAGCGTCTAAAACATTTTACATGTGGTTGTTCATTTTCAACCTGACAACAATCACCTGAGATAGTAGTTATTAAATGCAGCTCAGAGAGTTCAGTAATATTACCTGGCCACTCAGCGATAAGTGGTGGAGTCCTGGTTCAGTCCTCAGGGATTCTGCTTCCCAAGCCCCTGCTCGCTGGGCCTTTACCATTGTCTCAGATGGACTTCGCAGCCTTGAAGGCCTGGTGTGTTGCCCTTCCTATACATTTCCGTTTTCTGTAATTAACCCAGAATGCCCGACTGCCAACAACTTGGTAACATGGAACATTCACTTGGCCTGTTGCTTTAATAAATGCCTGACAGGAAACTGCCACAGTGAAAGTTGGTGTCACAAGCAGATGAGAGTGAAGATGGGGTCCGGTGCGCAGTGAGAGTGAGGTTTGAGAAGGGGATGCTGGCTGTAGAAATGTTCAGACGACAGGGTATTGCTTGTTCAAGGGGTAAATGACGGCAGAATGGGACATGATGGTGGGGCTTTGGCCAGTATTTACCGGACAGCTCTCATAATGTTTTGCTTTGTTCCCTTTTGCCTTTTGTCTTAATTAAAACAAATTTGCTTAGAAAGTTTCTTACCTTTTTTATGTATGTATATATAAAAATGTATATATATATATATCACATATTTACATAAACAAGCAGTCTATATTTATGCTACTCATCCAGTTCCTGTATTCAGTCTCCTTTCACTTTTAAGACTTGCAAATCAGATTAGTGTGAGAAAGCTGTTTTTTTGTTTTGTTTTGTTTTGTTTCTACAAGACAATTGGTATCTCTGAGAGCTGACCTGTCTCGTGAATGATTATGATAAAGGAGCTGGCAGCTGGGCTGTGGTGCTGTTCCTACTAACATAAAAAATATCATTATTCATCAGACTGGTCAAGACACAGTGTTAGAGGCTCTTTCAAAACCAACTTATCCTTACCGCAGTCCCCAAAAGGCCAGCAGCAATAACACCACTACCAATGACAAAACTCAACAAGCTGAGAAACCACCTGTTGGAAAACATTCCTGATGGACTTAGGTCATGGACTTGCCCCTTCTATTGAATGATAGATTTACATATATAAGTTGTTCCAACATCCCGATTTAAGGTTCCCAGATAAGAGTCAAGATGCACAGTTGTGAGTGTGCCCCATATGAAATTTAGAATAGACATACAGAAAGCATTATTCTTTATTTATTTGAAAACCAGATGTACCTGGGCCTTCTGTATTTTTATTTGCTGTATCTCTGGCTACCCTTCTCTACTTAGATTTGTTCTTAATACGTGTGAAGCTCTCAAAGACTAGAAACTCTTCTGTGTTTATATGAGGAGATGAATAATTAAATTCTGATTATAATGGGAAATAAGTCAAAAGTGATGCTGAAGAGAAACTTGGAAATGCTATAACTTCCAAAATAATTTCAGTAGCAGAAATTCCTTACCTCTTTGAAAGAGAAACCAAAGTTAAATGGCAATCAGTTTGAAGCCTTAGATGCGTGCTTCCCCGGGTTTCACTGGAGACTAAATGAATTCATTTGCTATTGCGGTCTACCATGCTGTTCACACAGGCATTAGCAAGGCAGTGCCCGCTCACGGGGACTATAAACAGACTGAACGGACTTGTTTACAGTGTCGACATCAGCAGAATGTCGCCATCCAGCACCATTGGTCAGAATGCGATGCTCAGAGATGCTCGAATGCCAGCAAACCACAGCGGTCAAGGACTGGTCAGAGGTGAAGTGGCATGTGCCTTTGATGTTTGACACCAGTGCATTGCGTTCAAAGGGGAAGAAGCTTTTTTTTTTTTTTTTTTAATCAGTTTTTATTATTTCAGGGAGTTAGTGTGTGGTTATTGATTATGTGGAAGAACTTTTAAAAGTTTTATTTATTTATTTATTAATTATTTAAAAGGCAGAGTTCCAGGGAGAAAAGGAGAGACAGAGAAAAAAGTATCTTCTGTCTGCTGATTCATTCTCTAAATGCCCACAAAAGCCAGTTCTGGGCCAGAAACTCCATCCTGGCCTCCTACATGGGTGGCAGGGGCCTAAGTATTTCTGCTGCCTTCCCAGGCACACTAGCAGGAAGGTGGATTGGGAGCAGAATAGCCGAGACTGGGACTGATACTGTGGTGAGGGATAGCTGGTGTGCCAGCTGGTGTCATAAGCAGTGGCTTAACTCGCTGTGACACAGTGCTGTCCCCCTGTGTGGAAGAATTTTTAAAGCTTTCTGAAAATATAGAGTGAATGAACCACATAGGCACAGTTTCCTTGATGGAAATCAAGAAAACTTCTAAAGGTCATGGAAATATGACTCCTTGTCAAGTTTTTATTGTTTAAAATCATAGTGAAAAACCGAAATATCTTTATTATTTTCATGAGTCTTATTTATTTGAGAGGCAGAGGAGGAGTTAGAGAATCTCCTATCCTCTGGTTCACTCCATAAATACCTGAAATAGCTGGGGATGTGCCAGATGGAAGCTGAGAGCCAAGAACTGGATCCTGGTTTCCCACTGGGTGTCAGGGACTTATCACTGTCCCCCAGGGTGCACATCAGCAGGAAGCTGGAATCAGGAGCAGATGCCACGACTGGGAGCTAGGCAGCTGCAGGGATGCCAAGAAGATGCAAGAAACCAGGGGATGCAATGTGCCACCTGGGGTCTTAACCACTGCACCAAATGCCCATCCCAGAGTACCTTTAAGTAGGCATCAGTTGCCTACAGACTCTCTGTTTAAACCTTCTCTCATGTTGTTACAAATTTTATTATCATATGTCTAGTGATAAATTATCAAGTTAAACTATTGAGTCAAATATCCATTATCTTGCTTATGTTTTTGGTTGATAGTAATTTTATTGCCAAGTGAGGGGCCACCCTATGACTTACCCTATATCTGCGTCTACCTACTGTTTCATCTTTGTTTTCTCAGAAAACACTCATACCAACTATGTGCAGTTAGACCTGCTTTACAAGCAAGAAGTAGCCTGCCCAAAGATACACAGCTGGGGGTTGCTGACACCTGCATTCAAGTGCAGACCACGCATGATTTACTATACCACACTGCAATTATAATGCACTTAATTAGTTACCAGTGCTGTCTCTGTCAGACTAAATCTGCTTCATTTATTATTCCAAGGCATTCAGTAGTCATTTAATTTTAAAACATAGGATCTTTTAGTATCATTAGGATAAAAAACAACTGGAAAATTCAGCCACTGTTACCATTCTGCTTCATCTTGTCCAAGAACCCAGGAGTTTCTTCTTGCCTTTCACTTTTCCTCCCTGCTCAGTCTCCTCTCTTTTCCCCCTCCTTGAATGTATATTGAGGCCCCATTCGTGGCAGACACTTGAGAGACGAAAACGAAAGAGAAAAATACAAAAAAAAAAAAAAACCCACAAAATATACAAATAAATTTATAATAAATTACCATGGGGACCCCAAAGTAGGAGCTACTGGAAGCATCCAGAAGGTTTCACAGCAGGCCTTGTTTGAACTGGTCTTGAGAATGCAAACATGTTGGGGAGAGGGAGGAAGGGAATCTGAACGACAAGAACAGTGTGTGCAAACACAGGAAAATGAAGGGAAACTAGAATTTGGTGTGGCTGTGGTGGCAGGGCACACGGGGAACAGGAAGTAGTTCCAAGCATGAAGGTTTTGGTAGGAGAGGCTGATGCCATCCCAAAGGCTACAGAGAACCAATGGGTGTTTCCAGCTCAGTCTGGAAATCATTCACAGTTAGGGCAGGAGGCTAACAGGAAGCCCTGTTAATGGTTACACTGTAGGTTTTTGTTTGCATAAGAACTCACCCTGGAGTTTTGTGACTGCCTCTGTTTCTTCTTCGCTGAAGTTGACTTGACTGTCTCTGTTCATACCTCAGGAAAGCATGTAAGCAGATGTCTTCAAAAGCAAATGTTGTGTCAGAAACCGGGGCCCACGACACCTGCATGATGTTCATGGCTCTGGCATTGGGCCTTTGCGGCAGGATTTTGGGTGCTCATTGGAAGTTTTGTTTAACTTCAGGGTTTGAAGTATAAATGGCCCCAGGTTTTCTATTTTTGACCTTTGCACAGTTTAGATGTACTCTGTTATAGTAAGTCTTTCAAGCCTTGTTCTGTATTGTTTCTTAATGTATACATTTGAAGTACTTTTCGTTAAATATAAGTCAAGTGAGTCTACGTGTCCGTCCTTAGCCATGGGCAGCTGTTGTAATGCTTGCACCAGTACCAGCTCAGCAAGGGCTGTCTCGAGGTGCCAAGTTTTTTATTTCCCACCTGCTTGTACCTTTTCTCTCTTCTAACTTCCTTGGGCAAACACAAGATGGTAGACATTCATTTAAAGATTTATTTATTTATTTGAAAGGCGGAGTTACAGAGAGGCAGAGGCAGAGAGAGAGAGGTCTTCTATCCGCTGGTTCACTACCCAGATGGCCACAATGGCTGGAGCTGAGCTGATCTGAAGCCAGGAGCCAGGAGCTTCCTCCGGGTCTCCCAAGTAGGTGCAGGGGCCCAAGGACTTGGGACATCATCTACTGCTTTCTACTGCTTTCCTATGCTATAGCAGAGAGCGGGATTGGAAGTGGAGCAGCCGGGACTCAAACCGGTGGCCGAATAGGATGCTGGCACTGCAGGCAGTGACTTTGCCTGCTATGCCACAGCACTGGCCCCTAGACATTCATTTAAAATTCTGTAGCTATGATCCGGGAAATAATGTCCTTAAATGTGCAGAGAGTAAAACAGAGCATGCAGATCTCATGTGTGAAGTGAGAGAGTCTGAGTCGGTAAGGAGAGTCATTTTCAGGAAAGATGTTTAGAAACTTAATATGTCATATTCACTTTGTACGTGCTATCACATGCAGTTAGTGACTAAATAACAGTACTGTGAATTAAAGAAGGCTTTTTCTTCTTGAAGTTATATGATTTTGAAAACTTACTTTTTCAAAATTGTGATCGTTACATCTTTCCCCCTTTTCAGATAAAGAGCAGTAACAGATCCTGGTTACATACCCAGGCTAAGATGAATCTTTTCCACTAAGATGACAATAATAGTAAATTTTATTTAAAGCATACTTACACTGTAGTTTTATCATAGCATGTTCCTATAGAGGAATACCTTTGATTTATTCTAAAATAAATGGTCATTCCTGAATTTTCTTTATTACTACTATATATTATTGCCAATATATATTAGTTTTCAAACTTTAAAATTTGAAAACTATAAATTACTTCAAGGTGATTACAACCGTGAAGATATTTTAAAACAATGTGTTGAAGAAAATGTGAATTTTGTTAGATAATACTTGCCAATTTAAGAAATATTTCTAACTAAGCATGGATGAGTTATTTTAGTGTCTCTTCTAGGAAGGAAATGAGCATTTGAAATGTTTTAGTTTCAGGTTCTGTGCAGGTTTCCATAAAACTAAGCTGAAGTAATGAATTGGTGTGAAAATTAGAGGCTTGCTTTTAATAATCAAGATATTTATTTTTTCTTTCCAAAAGCTCTTTCTTTGTCTAATTAAATGTATTTTAAAAGAACTTTGAGAAACAATATGAAGAAACTTCTAAAACCTCATGGAAAATTGAATTAAAAAATAAGTTTATTCTGATGCAAAAAATTTGAAATCCTTGTATAGGAGGGGTCTTTGAAAACGTTCATGGAGCATGCACGTTATTATAGGACTGCATGGTTTTCAACCTTTTTTTTGGGTATCAAAGTAATCTTATCTTTGGATTCTATTTTTCTGTGAATGTTTGGAAGCACCCCAGCAGGCTCGTCCTGTTGAGAACATATAGTAAAGGGACATGAGGACATGTTTGAGCTGAGCTCTGACAGAGGAGAGCAAAGGGTGATAGAGGGCAGGTGAATAGTGGGTGGGGGCAGGACCGTGGCCCTCAGAGGACCGCTTCTAGGGGCAGGAACAGAAAGGCTGGAGGGAGCCCCATCGTGCTGCCACGAGATGCTCTTGGTGGGTTGGGGGAAGGGCACATGCAAGCTGCGGGGTGGATGTGTGCTAGGCACGGTTGAGAGCTGGCTGTGTTGCAGACTGTTTTGAATGTATGTGTCCTCTGCAGTCTGAAGTTCTGTGAAGATTCTTCTAGAAGATTGATGTGAGCTGATCTATTTTTTTGCTACACATCCCTGCTAGCAGTGTCAGGGCCTTGTGCAATTTCTGGGCCTTGTGCTCAGTTGCCTGGAAGAAAATGGCTAAGGGAGCTGCATGTTTAGGGAACCTGTAAAGACAGAAGAGAGAAAGGAAGGGGTGCTCTCATCGTGCCGGTGTGTCTGACAGGTGAATGAATAAGGGCGTTCATGTGAGGGAGGCTGTCTAATGCTTTAGATGTTCTTCTCGATGTCCATAACGAAAAACTTCTGTGCATCTAGATGTCTAGTTTAGACATGATGTCAAAAAAAAATATTGCCATTAAGCCAAACTAAGCATCTAGAGAGTAGGTGCTGGGCTAAGGTGCCCTTAGGGAGATGTACCAGCACCTAGGGCCCTTGTTGACAGGTTATACCCAGAGCTCCTTGAATGAGTTTCCAGCCCAGGCTGGTGCGGGGAGCAGGGCGAGAAGTTGTATAAACAATTAACTAGGATCAGAGGGTTGTGGTAGCTCTGCTTTTCTTGTTTGAGAACAAACTCTTCAGCACATTAGAAGCATTTGCTTATAGGTAACGGTTCTGCTATTTTCAAATCATGGGTGTGTTTATAAAAGCAGGTCTTCTGAACGTTGTTATATTCAAATATTTGTGTAAGAAAAGTGCATTCTTTAAAACTGTTCTGTCATTTATGCTATTCAATTCAAACTGTGCCCTCCATCCGCTGGACTGAATTGCCGAAGCTTTGGCAACTTTGTGATTTGATGATTTTATCATTATTCACACATGTTTTTCCTTTTCTGAACATTGAGCATGGCAGAGAATCAGGCTGTAACATTCACAAAGGATAGTGTGCCTTGATTTTTCCTTTAAGGGAAAAATGTTTTGGTTTGGGAAGAAAGTGTATTTGCTTGAATATATTTCTCAAACAAAACAAGCCTGTTGATTTGTAAATCTCTTTGTATCCATGGATTTGTGTAATTTAAAATAAACCATTTCTTTATTACTCATGCTGGTAAATAGAAGTTTTGATTATTCTGAAGAACATACAAAAATAAATTAAAGTACTTAATGAAAATAAGAAAACAATGATGACATTTTTATAGAGAGTCTGTAAGTTCAAAAGTTATTGGCAGATGCTAAAGTATGAGTTTTCTTCCTGCCTAATCAAACATGATCTTTTAAAATTTCTGACTTGTTGTCTGCTAAAAAGGGCTGTTATAAAGATGCCTGCTGGAATGAACTCCTGCTCCTCTCCTGTTCAGGGAAGATCAGAACACAGGTGGGTTGAGTTTGAGCGGGCAGCATACTCTGGGTCAGAGTTGAAATGATTATTTTGGCTGTGTGTCTTAGCCTATTTCAAAGGTCTTTTCTATTTGCATTTTTATGTACAGGTTTCGGTAATGGGGCCCCTGACTCTCATTCTGAGGGATTGCCCATAATCCAAAGGAGAGATTCCTTTTCAAAACCCAGTAACACCCTGTAAATCTTGAGAGATAGGGCAGAGCTTGCAGGCCTTGGCTGACCTAGCTTAGAAGGCATACATGATGACCTCTCTAGCATGTCCAGCGGTTTTATTGCCTCTCACTTTAATGCCTTACCTCCCATGATCTAGGTTGTTGACCCTGGGATCTGAGCCCTCGTCTAGACCTGAACACGCTGGTGTTACACATTTCCCAGGCTAGCTGTTTGAACAGCACAGGGAGCAAACACTCACTAATTTGAACTTCATTGATATCTTTGGTAAAGAAATTAGCTCAGTAGTGACCAGTGTGAATAAAATTGAAATAAAAATAAATTAGTACACATTTTTAGAAATAGTTTTGTTTATATATGTGTATGAATGAACAAAGGACCACAACCTACTATTAATTCCCTTCCTAAGCATGAATCTCTGTATGTAGAGTAGTTATAAGCTTCTTCAATAACTGGTTTATAATTCTAGCTTTTTCCTAAATTAGACTGATCCCATTCTACTTCTGATAAAAGAAAGGATACGTAGTGTTGCCTTTCTTTGACATATTTGCAGAGAAACAATGAATGGGAATAATAAACGTTGGCCTTCAAAAAGTACCAAGCTTAAATAAAAATAGTAGCAAGCCTGTGTCTGCCTTGACATTGGTTTGAGTAGTGGCTAAAACAGAAGTGATGTGTGTGTATGTTTTAAGCAGAAAGTCCTCTTTGGCTGTTAATATTTCAGTCCTTGTGAGTTTTTCACAGAAGGGTGGCTGTTCCATTATCTTGTACAAATATTTGGTGCTGGAATTCCCTTATTTACTAACTATAAGTAATATAATATTTTTAAACCTCCAATCACTGGGAAAGGAAAAATAAACAACTGACACAAAGATACTTAGCACTGAAAGCTTGCAGAGTTTAATATTTGACAGGGTACAGACTGGAGTTTATCATTTATCATTTAGTGAACACAGGCCTTTAATCAAACTTGCTGTTTATGAAAAGTGTTGGTTATGTAGCATGCACATAGGAGTCAAAGTGTCTGTGTTTCTCAAATATTAAAATGTCTGTTCAAGTCTGTTTTATTTTGAAACTCTTTTTGTTTAGGGGGGGATAAATTTCTAGTTGTATTAATTTTTGAAGATAAATAAATATGACTTTTGTGGTTTTAAATTATGTTGAATGTTGCTTGTGAAAAAAACTGAGTTTTTAGTTATAAATTTAGAGAGTAGCAGGTTAAAATAACTTTTATAGTGTTTATAATTTCACTTTTGTCTCAGTTTGATATTCTTACTGAGGGGTTTCTGTGATACGTGCTTGATTATCTGCTTACTTGGAAAGAAATGTATGTACAAGTAGGAAAATTGCAATTTTAATTGTACAAATTTATTCCCATTGACACTTGGACATAGAAACAGTTTGGAAAACCACTGCCTTGTCTATTTGTAACAAATTGAACATGAAATATGTTTTTCTTTTAAAATTTATTTCCATCTACTAGAAATGTAGAGTAACAGAGAGAGAGAGAGAATGAGAGAGAGAGAGAGAGAGAGAGAGAGAGATCATTCATCTGCAGGTTCACTCCCTAGATGCCTGTAACAACCAAAGCTGGGCCAGACCAAAGCTAGGAGCTTGGAACTCCATCTTATTCTAGTGGGTGGCAGCTGTCCATGCACCTGGTCATCATCTGCTGCCCCCACCCCCCATCCTACCCTGGGTAATGAGCAGGAAGCTGGATTGGAAGCAGAGCAGCAGGGACTCTAGGCAGCACTCTGATATAGGAGGCAGGCATTGTAAGCAGCAGTTTAACCCACCTTGCCACAACACCTACCCCAAGACATTAAGTTTTTAAAAATTTTCATTTGAGGGGCTGGCGCTGTGGCGTAGCAGGTAAAGCTGCCACCTGTAGTGCCGGCATCCCATATGGGTGCCAGTTCGGGACCTGGCTGCTTCACTTCCGATCCAGCTCTCTACTATGGCCTGGGAAAGCAGTAGAAGATGGCCCAGGCCCTTGGGCCCCTGCACCCACGTGGGAGACTGGAGGAGGCTCCTGGCTCCTGACTTCAGATCGGCGCAGCTCCAGTCATTGCAGCCATTTGGGGAGTGCACCAGTGATAGAAGACCTCTCTCTCACTTTCTCTACCTCTCTCTTTAACTTTGTCTTTCAAAGAAATAAAAATAAATCTTTAAAAAATGTTTTTGGGTAGTATAAATCACAGAGTTCTCTCTTAAAAATGTTGGATGGAAGGCCAGCTCTCTGCTATGGCCTGGGAGTGCAGTGGAGGATAGCCCAAGTGCTTGGGCCCTGCACCCCATGGGAGACCAGGAGAAGCACCTGGCTCCTGCCTTCGGAACAGCGCGGTGCGCTGGCCGCAGCGCGCCGACCGCCGCGGCCATTGGAGGGTAAACCAATGGCAAAGGAAGACCTTTCTCTCTGTCTCTCTCTCACTGTCCACTCTGCCTGTCCAAAAAAAAAAAAAAATGTTGGATGGAAGGAGAGTGTTAAATTTCACATCGCTAGGATATAGTTTTTCTAAAACTGCTTTTAATGATTGAAAACATTGTTTTTTTTTATGTTTCTCAACTGCATAGTGAGCTTAACACTCTCCAAAACAGAGGCATTTGATGAATTGGTTGACTTTGTAAGGGAAGGTTTCTTTTTAATTTTCATTAGATTGATAAGTAGGCATGGAAATTGAAAAATAATACCAATTTCACAAAAGTGAAGATTATTTGAAGTATTTGATATAAAAACAAACACTACTTTCTTAAAAAGTGTATTACTATCAATTATTAAGAATCAAGAAATGAAGATGTAAAAATAAAAAAAAATTTAGAAAGATTTATTTGAAAGGCAGAATTACAGAGAGGCAGAGGCAAATATATATATATATATATATATATATACACAGATATATATATATTTATAGTGAGAGAGGGAAGGGGAGTGAAAGAGAGAGGGAGGGGGAGAGAGAGAGAGAGAGCGCGCTTCCATCTGTTGGTTCATACCCCAAATGACCCCAGTGGCTGCAGCTGTGCCAGGCTGGAGCCAGGAGCTTCCTCCAGGTCTCCCACATGGGTGCAGGATTCCAAGTATTTGGGCCTGCTTTCCCAGGCTCATTAGCAGGGAGCTAGATCGGAAGCTGAGTAGGCAGGACTTGAACTGGTGCCCACATAGGATGGTGGTGTCCCAGACAGAGACTTAACCCACCATGCTACAGCGCCTGCCCCAATGACATTTCTTTATAGAGGCACTTCAAAAAGCTTGTGGGAAAATGAAATTAAAATGTGTTTATTTTGGTGCAAGCAGTTTTTGGAATTCAGACTTTTAAAAAATTCATTATAATATTATAAAAGGATGCATGAATTTCAAAAAATTTTGGCATCAAAATAAGCTTACCTTTTAATTACATTTTCCATGAAATTTTTGAAATAGCCTTATTTGTCTCCTCAGTAAATAAACTAAACCTAGACCTTCTTCATTGAATGAAATTGCCAGTAACGTAGTATTCTAAGTTTCATAATTTCGAGACTGAAATGAACCATTATGGAAAATAATCCAGCTCCTAGTGGTTTATGTGGACTGTTTATGTATGGTTTTAATGAGAAATATTGTGAAAGAAACTCAAATTTCTAGGTGAGGTTTATTACAGGAGACCTTTGGGTTGAGTCCATAAACCAAATGTATGTGTACACGTCTGTGTTTTGTAATACCACTCCTTTCTTTAACTACTACAGGTGTATTTAGCAAAGGAAGAAATTTCTTGAGTAGTTAGAAAGTTTCCAGTTGTCACTTAACTCCATTTAGCTGTTGTCTGAAAGAGAGAGAGAGAGAGAGTCACGCATATGCTGCTTCACTGTCCCAAATGCCTGCGACAATTGGAATTGGAGCAGGTTGATCCAGGAGCCTGGAACTCAATCTAGGTCACCCATATGGGTGGCGAGGACCCAAGTACTGGGGCCATCCCCTGCTGTCTCCCAGATGTGCATTAGCAGGAAGAGGGATAGGGACAGAGCTGGGATTAGAACCAAGGCACTGTGATGTGGGATGGGATACCCCAAGTGGTGTCTTAACCACTGCTTTGAATGTCAGTCTCCTCACTCACTCCTTTAACTCCAATAACCCTGAAGTGTATTTGGGCTACTTAGAATTTCAGACTTTAGGCTGGCGCCACGGCTCAGTAGGCTAATCCTCCACCTTGCGGCGCCGGCACACCGGGTTCTAGTCCCGGTCGGGGCACCAATACTGTCCCGGTTGCTTCTCTTCCAGGCCAGCTCTCTGCTGTGGCCAGGGAGTGCAGTGGAGGATGGCCCAGGTTCTTGGGCCCTGCACCCCATGGGAGTCCAGGATAAGTACCTGGCTCCTGCCATCTGAACAGTGCGGTGCGCCTACTGCGGCGGCCATTGGAGGGTGAACCAACGGCAAAAAGGAAGACCTTTCTCTCTGTCTCTCTCTACTGTCCACTCTGCCTGTCAAAAATTAAAAAAAAAAAAAAGAATTTCAGACTTTAAGAATTTTCCTATGCAACTCACAGAAAATTCTTCACTTCCAAGCATTTTCTCTTCATGTTGAGACTTTAGGAGAGCTATTGCTTGCTATTATTTTGCTTTTATTTTCATCAAAGTGCTTCATGCACATAATTTAAGAGTTAATTCATGGCCGGCGCCGTGGCTCAACAGGCTAATCCTCCATCTAGCGGTGCCGGCACACCGGGTTCTAGTCCAGGTCGGGGCGCCAGATTCTGTCCCAGCTGCCCCTCTTCCAGGCCAGCTCTCTGCTGTGACCCGGGAGTGCAGTGGAGGATGGCTCAAGTGCTTGGGCCCTGAACCCCATGGGAGACCAGGAGAAGCACCTGGCTCCTGGCTTCGGAACAGTACAGTGCGCCAGCCACAGCACACCAGCCGTGGTGGCCATTGGAGGGTGAACCAACGGCAAAGGAAGACCTTTCTCTCTGTCTCTCTCTCTCACTGCTCTCACTGTCCACTCTGCCTGTCAAAAAAAAAAAAAAAAAGAGAGAGAGTTAATTCAGTGCTAAAAGGCTTGTTATGAAATATAGCAGTCCTTCACCCCTGCCATTCTCCACACCCAAGCGGCAGCTGCTTTCATTTATATCATACAGATGCCTTTGGAATTTACTTTCATATCTCTAAATCACATATCTGTGTACCTTGTCTCATTCTTTTAGTCTTTAGCTTTAAGCATAATTGGCCTCTTTCCTGCTCTCCTTCTCTTCCCCCTTCCTTTCCCACCTCACCTCATCCTGGCCATATTGTAACTCTGGTGACATCAATGCTTACGTAATTATGACTCTATAAAATCTAGTCATAGCCTTGCCAGGTAAAATATTGGATTTCCATCTTCTTTCTGAACTCAAAACATTGTTTTTCTTGAAGTTAGTAGCTTTCTTTGGTAATTTAGTTTCTTGTGTTATTTCTGTTTAATCCCGCACTCTGAGTCTCCTAGTGTAATTTTCTTCATTGTATAGTCAAATGCATTGGAGACTTCAGTGATAATATTAAAAAGAAAAATCTCCCGCAGAATGTTCTAGTCCTGCTCCAGCCTGGGCCTGCTAAGCGTGGCCATCCAGGGATATCCGTTTACCACCATCCTGGCATTTCCTTTCCCTCCCTTTGCTTCAGATCCTCTGTTGTCTGGATTCCAAGTCATTGTCCTTCTGTTTTTTTCTCTCATTTGAGGGATCGCATCTTCTAACGCTTTCCTGAAAAAGCAGGAGACTTTTAAAGGCCCATGTTGCTGAACGTGGCTTTCTGAATTCTTTGCTTTTAATGTTGATGGTTATAGAATTCTATGCTGGATGTTGGTTTTGTCCTCAGAATTTTGAAGACACTCTGCTTCTGACTTCTAGCTTCAGATACTCTGTTGAGACAGCCACTGCTATTTTGGTCTAATGTGAGTTTTGAACCTTTGACTTTCAGTCCTCCTGGTCCAGTCCTGCGCTTCATTCTCTTCTGACTGCCCGCCTGTCCACAGCCCTGCGCCTCCTTGTCTTGGTGTCTCCACTTCCTCAAATTTACAGATTCGTGGTGGTCATTGTATTTCACAGGATAAGGGTCAGCACTTCTTCCAGACCGATTTCCAACAAATCCTCCTCTGTTTGGCTCCACCTTCAGCCTCGTTCCTAAGCAGCCAGAGCTGACGCTACCTGAGCATCTGGGGGTGGTGTGATGAGTCACGGTGTTCCCAGCTTTCCCCAGCATGCAGCATTTGGGGGACAGCTGAGAACTTTTCCAGCCTTCTGTCTGCTTTGCATTCTCCAAAGTAGACTTGCAGTTGTCCCCTTTTCATTTTCTCTGGGTTATGCCTTTTAAATTCTCCCTCTGTGATTTCAGAGAAGTATCGGGTAGGGGACAAAGGCATGTTTTACATCTGCTTCCTTAGGGGGACATCATGGAGGTGGTGGTAGTGAGAAATGAGAGCATTTCAACAAATAAATGTGTCTTTAAGAAGAGGACTTCCTTGAGATTGGATTATTTTTTCTGTACATCTGTAATGAGTGAAATAGCCTTTTCAAGGGAGGAATGAATCCCCTTTGCTTCTGTTGCCTGATGACTTACCAGGAGGTCACCAAAAGCTTGCATAGGAAAGTAGCATGTCATGCCCTTCCCTTCTTCCTCAAGTGCTCCAAGGGACAACAGGACGAGTAGAAACCTGTGCCGGTCATGTCATTCTGTGGCCGACCCAGTTATTTTTAAGATAGCTTTTTAGTTCTTTTAAAAAAGAAGTGTGTTCCCCACCCTTCCCACGCATCCTGTTTTAATTTTCCAATAGAGATGTTTTCAAATTTTTCTAACGGTTTTTTACCAGGTAGCCTTTGGAATCATAAAGGGTGCAGAAGAGTGACACTGTTGGTGTTAGATAAAGTTTTCCACACTAGTCATGATTACATCTATTTGACAAGTCTGAACTGTGCACTTGCTATGTGCTAGGACCTAGGTTAGGCTTTTTAAAGTGCAGTGATTTCTCTTGTTCTTATGAAGTTTATATTCTAGTAAATTCTGCTTAATAGTAATGGCTACCATTTAAGTAATGCTTATAGTGCGTTACCTTACTGCAGGGCACTGCAAGGTGATTTTAACTTTCTCTTGTACAAATAAGGAAACTGAAACTTACTGGTCTAGCCATGTCATCTGGCTGGTATGTATACCAGCTGGGACGTAAAGCCGGGTCTATTTTAACTCAAAGCCCATATTCTTCTATATTTACAGTTTTAAGAAAAAGCCGGGAAAGAAATTGTACCTGCATTATTTTCTCTAAATTTCTATTACTTAACCTAATGACGCAACCATTTATGAACTTCAAAGTATTTATTTTCACTTTGAGACATTTAGTGGAAAAAAAACCCCTAAAACTACTAACGAATTGTGTCATTTTAGGAGTGTGCCCTATTATCAGAGGGCCTTACTAGATGTGGATTTTTTTTCCCTTGAACACATGTTTATGAATAAAACTTACTTGTAATACACAAATTTTAGTTTAATCATAGTAGTAGAGCTTAGCTATTTAAGAAACTCTGTATTAAGTGATTTTTTTTAAAGCAGACAAAATAGTTTGTAATGTAAACAATTACATTCTAATTTATTTGTGCATGCACTCATTTTCTTATGTTTCATTTGTTTAAAATCTTTCGTTGACTGTAGCTCAGGACAGACAGGGAGTCTGCATATTGCTGTCTTTCTGTAGCTTTATAAATTGTATTAAGTATTTGAAGGTGCACTGGATTATTATAGTGTAGTACACAAAAAAAGTGCATGTTGGGGCTGGCGCTGTGGCAAAGCATGTATAGCTGCCGCCTGCAGTACCAGCATCCCATATGGGCGCTGGTTTGAGTCCTGGCTGCTCCACTTCTGTTCCAGCTCTCTGCTATGGCCTGAGAGAGCAGTAGAAGATGGCCTGGAAGAAGCTCCTGACTCCTGGCTTTGGATCAGCCCAGCTCTGTCCGTGGCGGTCATCTGGGAGTGAACCAGCAGATGGAATACCTCTCTTTCTCTCTGTCTCTGCCTCTTTGTAACTCTGCCTTTCAAAAAAATAAATAAATCTTTTTTAAAAAGTACATGTGAAATAGAGAGGTAATATTTTCAAATAGAAATGTATAGGTACAAGTCAAGGGGCATCAACAAGAAACTCAGTTTAAATTAGAGAAACCCAAAGAAATACTGAAATTGGTCTTTTTAGTTGGTAAACTGGTCTTTATTTCCACTTACATTTATTGAATACCTTTCCTGCTGATATGCCTGGTATGCAGCAGATGGTGGCTCAAGTGCTTTGGTTCCTGACACCCTAGTAAGAGACCCAGATGGAGATGCAATTCTTAGCTTCAGCCTGGTTCAACCCTGGCTGTTGCAAGCATTTAGGGGAGTGAACCAGCAGAAGGAAGATCTCTATCTCTCCCTCTCTCTCTCTCTCTCTGTTGCTCTGCCTTTCAAATAAATAGGTATATTTGTTTTTTAAAAAGGAGCAAGTTTCTTCCCAGCTAGAACAACAAGCATAGTCAGGCCATTGAGTCAGCGTTGTGACCTGTGGGCAAGGCAGCTGAGCAGGTTAAAACCAAAGCCCATGAGGCCTGAAATACAGCAGCCACCTGCTGCACAGAGAGGAGGAAAGCAAACAATCAGAGTGGAAAACAGTGGTGAGGAGGAAAGCCTGGCCCATCACAAGCGATGCACAGGAGCAGAGGACATGTGGACATGGGACTGTTTTGCAAATTAGCACAGAATAGGGTTTACATAGTGGTTTATGGGTTTTTCCAAAGCACTTCCATGTATATCAAATCAACCTTGACAATTACAACAAAAGCTGTATTTGTGTCATCAATAAATGGATGAGCAGTGTGAAGTCAGGGCAGTGAAATGATTTGCCAACCATCACACACGTGTTTCAGACCTGAGTTCGAACTTAAGTTTTCTGACTGCAAACTCAAAGCTTTCTCTACCATTCTAGAAGGAAAGCATACATAGAGGAGAGAGAGTGACAGGACAAGGTTGGTACAGGACACCTCATAGAACCACAGACATTGAGAAAGTAAGAAGTGGGACACACACATGCTGATAACAAGAGAGGTGACATGGGTGTACATGTTATGTTCTCAGTAGTGTTTAGGATAGCAAATGATTGGATATGGAAACGTGATATGATTGTACCCTTCATACCATAACAGATTTGAGCACAAGCTTAATTCTTTGCTAGCTTCATTCTATTGAAACTGTGGATAAACACCATGCTGTACAGATGCTTCAAACTCAGCCATTAAATAGAGTAGTGACAGTGATTTTCTGTGCAATAATTAATGAGGATGACATTATCAAGGACACAGATCTCACAGAAAAAGGAAATTTAGGGGTAAATGCAGTTGGTGTATGTACATTGTGTTAAGCATGGATTTGATTTTTAACATTTGCTGGAAGTTAGAAGACTGGATGTTTCACACTATTGCAATAACAACAATGGAGACAGCTGACCATGAAACTGCACAATCACATGTAAAATATTTGAATTATGTTTTAGATTGAATTTATTCTAACAAGGTTTTATAATGTTGATGAAACTTATATTTAACCTGAAGGTCAAGTGAATCACTGTTTCGGAGTGTTAATGGGGTAAAGACAAATTTTATATGGGAGAATTTGTATCGAATAGAACCACTGGGAATGTGAAAGATTACATCATTTGTGGGTTTTCCCAGAGTTCAAAGAGTGTTTCAGTCGTCCAGTGGTTGGTATTCTCAGTTTTGAGTTTGGAATGAGAGATTGTTTAAAATATTTATTTATTTTATTTGGAAGGTGGAAAGACAGACATACACACACACACACACACACAGAGAGAGAGAGAGAGAGAGAGAGAGAGAGAGAGAGAGATCTTCCATATGTTGGTTCACTCTCCAAATGCCCACAACAGTTGGGGTTGGGCCAGACAGAAGTCAGGAGCACAAAGCTTACTCATGGTCTCCTGTGTGGGTGTTAGCAGCTTAAGTGCCTGATTCATTGTCTGCTGCTTTCTGGAATGCACATTAGCAGGAAGCTAAAATTGAAAGTGGGGTTGAGACTCACACCCAAGCCTCTGATATGGAGTGTAACTGTTCTAAGGAGCAACCTAACTGCTGTGCCAAATGCCGAGCCCAAGAGATTTTTTTTTGTTTTAAAGATTTTTATTTTCTTTATTTGAAAGGCAGAGTTACAGACATAGAGGGAGGGACAGAGACAGTGAGAGACACACACATATATATATATAGAGAGCACTTCCATTCCCACTGGTTCACTCCCCAAATGGCTACAATGGCCGGGGCTGGGCCAGGCTAAAGCCAGGAGTCCAAGGCTTCATATCCCACATGGGTGTTGGGGCCCAAGCTCTTGGGCCATCTTCTTCTGCTTTCCTAGGCAGATTAGCAGGGAGCTGGATTAGAAATGGAGCAGCTGGGACTTGAACTGGTGTTCGTATAGGATGCTGGCATTGCAGGCAGCAGCTTAACCCACTGTGTCACAATGTCAGCCCCAAGAGATTGGTTTTAATATATATGCTTTATGTGTGCATTTCTTTGAATGCCTAAGTAATGGTATTGCTAGCTCATTTTAATGTTTATCTCAAGAACTCCGAAGTGATGTCATTGTTGTTATTATATTCCTGTTGTTTGAATTCATGGGCCTTACTCAGGTACTGCATATATTGGGTACCTCTGGGCCCTTTTCCATCTCACTGTGCTGGGTGGGAGCTGGTGCATTTGCAAACTGATTAGTGTCTCCAGGAGGCAGGAAAGGAGAGCGATGACTCAAGCGGGATTTGAAAGGATATAAAATCACTCCCAAAATCTTCATGGTTATACCCAAGGGAAAATCAAGGTATCTCTTATTCAGCACACATCATCATTATCTCTGTCCATGTTTTATCTGTGGAGATATCGTGCCTTTTCAGGGTGCTTTGGCTTTCAGTGGAAAAGAATTTAGGTTAAGCATCTGAGAAAGCAAAGGTATCTCATGAGGTACTTTTTCTCTGGAGTTTTACTGTCTCCTAGGGTCTTTTCTAATCAAAGATAAGAAAATTGATCAAGCATATCATTACTGAACAGTTGGTCTCTTTGGAATGTAAGTGCAAATATAATATTTCCATGTCTAAAAGTCTCTTAAGTAAAGCATTAAAGAGTTTGGAGAAAAACTCACTTGGAGCACTGGATTTGCAAAATTTCTTTTAATTATCATTTCAAGGCTGCAGTGTTTAAGGCCTGGAAATAATGGTGCTGGGAAATGAGATGTGAGTAGTTTGAAGCAAACCAAGAGTGCTACATATGCTGAAAATAGAAGTCCCTGTGATATGGGATTCTCTTAACAAAACACTACTTCATCTTTTAAATCAATTATTCTTTTCAAGCTGGGTTATTGTGAAAAAGATAATGCAGTTGTACATTTCTTATTTTTTATGAAAGAACCAATTGAAACTAAGAGCAATGATTTCAATTTTTAAATCTTAAGGATGTATCATAGGAAGTAGTAGAAAATCAGCCCAGTTTTCTCTATCTTCTATACCTCCTTTTTTGAACAGAAGTTATGAGCAGGGGCTGGCACTGTGGCGCAGCAGGTTAACGCCCCGGCCTGAAGCACCAGCATCCCATATGGGTGCTGGTTTGAGACCTGGCTGCACCACTTCCGATCCAGCTCTCTGCTATGGCCTAGGAAAGCAGTAGAAGAAGGCCCAAGTCCTTGTGTCCCTGCGTCCACATGGGAGACCCAGAAGAAGCTCCTTGGCTCCTGGCTTCGGATCGGTACAGCTCCGGCCGTTGCAGCCAACTGGGGAGTGAACCATTGGATGGAAGACCTTTTTCTCTCTCTTTCTATTTCTCCTCTCTCTGTGTAATTCTGACTTTTAAATAAATAAATAAATCCTTTTTTAAAAAAGAAGTTATGAGCAAAGTAACTCAAGGTTTGATTTCTCTTGGTTCACAACTAAGTCAGTCAGCCAACCTATTATTCCTTTTCTGCTGCTACCCTAGTTCCACAATCTTTTGTTTAGTTACCCTAATAAACACCTTTGCTTTTCTGCAGGAAATTTTTTTAAAATAATGTTTGGTTATTTCTATTTTCATCTACTTTCAAGGCAGAGTGAGAGATTAGGATGGAGGGGAGGAAAAGAGGGAGAGAGAGAGAAAGAGAGAGAGAGAGAGAGACTCTTCCATCCACTGGTTCACTCCCCAAATGCCTACTTCAGATAGGCCTGGGCCAGGCTGAAGCCAGGAGCCCAGAACTCTGTCTGGGTCTCTTTGAGTGGCAGGAGCCCAAGCACTTGGGATGTCCTGTGCTACCTCCCAGGATGCATTAGCAGGGAGGTATATTGGAAGCAGAACAGCTGTGACTGTTCCAGCACTCTAACAAGGAATTTGGGCATCTCAAGAAGCGGCACAATGCCTTGGCTTGTAGATCATTTTCATCAAATAGAACATTTTTTTTTATAATGTCCTTCACATCATGTCACTTACTAATGGAGTTCCATCACACTTAGAATAAAATGCAAGATCCTGTCCCTGGTGATGTGTCTTTGTACTTGTCCAGGACATGCACTCACACTCCCTGTCCCCATGCCAACCCCTTCTGTGTTCTGCTTACCCTTGAGTTTTGAATCTAACTGGCTTACCCTATAAGGTGGCACTTGATACCTCCTCTTCCTAGGTTGCTTCCTCTCAAATCCTAACAGCACAGCCACCTCCTCCTCATGGCAGACTCACCTTAAAGATCCCCGTCATGAAGCGCCCTTTTCTGTTCATTCCCGGTCACAACTACCATTCTGCTTTGTTTTCGTCTGTCCTTATGTATTCCATGTTCTTAGTGAGCACCTACTACGTGAGGAGAAGCGCAGTAAAGTGCTTGCCCTGCAAGGAATGTTCATTTCAGTGAAGGGCGTTGATCAGTGATCATCGCTGCCCATTATCCTCACCCCACCCTGCACTGTAGTGACTGGGAAGATTCATGAGCACAATGATGTATTACTCCTGCTGGGATAACGGGAGAGAACTGTCTGAGAGTCCGTTCTTGCCACACTTGTTCTGGGTGCCTCTGGAAAGTCATCTCTACCACGGGGAGGTGTCGAGTAGGGACGCCGGAACGCTACTACGATGGCTTAGCCCTCCAGAATGTACGCAGCACAGTCTTGAGCAAGTCATGTCTGCTTTCACATTAGTTTTCATTTGTGATATGGGATGATCTCATTCGGAGCACAAGGTTCTTCAGTGAGTTAATTATGAAAGCACTTGATAACTGGAACATTATCTAAAACTTGCTACTTTTGGTGTCTAATCATGATAGTTTTCCCTCTAATAATTTTCATGCTTGGGCACCAGATCTCTGAATTTACATCTCCTTGTAGCTGGATATGGATCTCTATGTTGTTCAAACAAAGGGAATTTTTTTCATTTTCTTACAGAACTAGTTACCCCTCCCAGGTTCTCTACTTTGGTGACAGAAGTCTCCCCATCAGTTTCTAAATCCATCCTGTCCTGTGTGTTGTCAGGTTTTTCTATTGCTGTATCACTGTGGCTGGTCGTTCCCTGTGCTTTGCAGGACTGCTAAGTTCAGCTCCTCGTCTCACATCCTTTCTTTGCTGCCTTCTAAGGGATCATTACCACCTCCTCAGCCTTTCCTGCCCAAACCTGTTAGAACTCTGTCATTATTTCTGCTGTGCATTATGTCTTTCTTTTTGAAAGATGCCACCTTCTTACCTTTGTGATGGATTTTTAAACCCATCAGTGTATTATTTCAAGTCTAGCATAATCTGCCTCAGTCTGCCTCTCACATCTCTCCTATCATTGCCGTTTCATACCACCTCACTATATTTCCTATTTCCTGACCTCTGCAGGTGCCTCTGCATACTTGTTCCTCCTGTTTTAAATTTGCCTAGAATTTTCTTCTTTGCTTTGTTCTAATCCTCCTCACCTTTTGGGAACCTGCACCATTCTCTATTGCATACAGATCCTGAATTTTTATCTCCATTTATACTTTTACCATTGTATTCAACTTCATGCTATTTATTTGCCTATGCAGTCCTGATTAAAATTTCTGATAGTCTTTTCATGTTCAAGGGCCTTCCTTATATAAGAAGTGACTATTGGGGCCAGCTCCGTGGCTCACATGGTTAATCCTCTGCCTGCAGCGCCGGCATCCCATATGGGAGCCGGATTCTAGTCCCGGTTGCTCCTCTTCCAGTCCAGCTCTCTGCTGTGGCCCAGGAGGGCAGTGGAGGATGGCCCAAGTGCTTGGGCTCCTGTACCCGCATGGGAGACCAGGAGGAAGCAACTGTCTCCTGGCTTCAGGTCAGTGTAGCTCCAGCCATGGCAGCCATTTGGGGAGTGAACCAACGGAAGGAAAACCTTTCTCTCTATCTTTCTCTTTCACTGTCTAACTCTATCTGTCAAATAAATTTTTTAAAAAAAGAAGTGCCTATTTATTTTAAAGTATCATTGGTAATTGAAATTTTGTTCCATGTTGTGCTTTTCCACGAATGCAGAGGAGGTCCCCATGACTAGAAGAATCAGTTAAAATCTGCTTATAGGTAGGGCACTGGATTTGTTGACTTTACTTTATAAACTTTAATAGAGGTTAGGTCCAGTTTCCAGGAGAACTTCATTATCGTTAAACTACAGCATGTAAATTCTTATTTGACACAATGAAACTACTTGCATTTATAAAAGATTGTCCTGTGAGATGACTGATAAACCATTGCGCACTTAGGTGAGTATTGAATGATCTCTGGAGGTGTTTCTAAATCCTCTGAAATTTTCTCCATTAGCTCCCTGAAAACTTGCCTGTGTTTTCTTATCCTGAGAAAAGCAGACCACTGAATAATATTTAATTTCTCTGTGATGACAACACTTTCCTTGATCCTTGACTAATGGCATACTTTGCTGTTTCCTTGCAGTACTTCGGAAGTTTGCTTGTCATTTTCTGTGTAGAGCTTGCTTGTGGCGTTTGGACATATGAGCAGGAACTTATGGTGAGTTCAGAATGAGTTATAACTACAATCTCAAACAGTATCCAATTCAGCCTTTTAAATCAGACACTTTAGCAGACCTTGGCATGTGATTATTGATTTTAGTGTTTATGCGACATGATGACAATTTGAATAGTCCCCATAATTCTGAAAAATAACATTTTCTTTTGTGTTTCGAAAACACAGTTTAAAACCATAATTTGAAATATTTTCTTTAGTGTATGCCTTTAATTCCATGGAAGTAATAGACTAAAAATCGTTTATGTTCTAAAATAATTAGACCAACTTGAGTTAATAATTGCAAGGATTTGCATTTGCAGCATAAATTTATTTGATAATTTATTTGACAAATAAATTTATTTGATAATGGCTGACCGCCTCGATAAAGTCTTGTAAAATGCTCTCTAGAAGGCCCCGTGCGTCTCCCATTTGCAACAGGCTGAACCATCCTCCACTTTACAAAGAAGTGTGTTTGAAGAGTCGCTCTGTGTTTACTGCACTCTAGAAACACTCTCCTAGTTTGAGACTTGGCTCCTTGGAAATAGCTTTTCAGCATTTTTCTTTCATTTCAAGCAAATGAAGCCACGGACCAACTTTTATAGCTCTGTTTGAATGAATGAGGATGAGAATTTCTCCATCGTAGGATCTGACCAGTCATGGGTGGTTTTCAGCTTGCGCTTCTCTCTTGTTCCAGTTGGGTCCCATTTCTTTTTTTAATAGTTTTTTTTTTTTTTTTTTTTGACAGAGTGGATAGTGAGAGAGAGAGACAGAGAGAAAGGTCTTCCTTTTTGCCGTTGGTTCACCCTCCAATGGCCACTGCGGCTTTTTTTTTTTTTTTTTTTTGACAGGCAGAGTGGACAGTGAGAGAGAGAGACAGAGAAAAGTCTTCCTTTGCCGTTGGTTCACCCTCCAATGGCCGCCGCGGTAGGCGCGCTGCGGCCGGCGCACCGCGCTGATCCGACGGCAGGAGCCAGGTGCTTCTCCTGGTCTCCCATGGGGTGCAGAGCCCAAACACTTGGGCCATCCTCCACTGCACTCCCTGGCCACAGCAGAGAGCTGGCCTGGAAGAGGGGCAACCGGGACAGGATCGGTGCCCCGACCGGGACTAGAACCCGGTGTGCCGGCGCCGCAAGGCGGAGGATTAGCATAGTGAGCCGCGGCGCCGGCCCCATTTTTGCATTTCTAACCAGTGAAGTTGAGCACTCTTGCCTGTCTGTGAATGCAGCCTGTTTCTGTGGAGGCAGCTCAGGGTTTTCCATCATCAGTCCCGTAGAGTAATTCTGTTTTAGGAATACAGTCTCTGGACCCATATCCAGCAGGGCTCATCCAGGGCGATTCTTTAAAATATGCATGAGGTGCTGGAGGCCAGAGGTGCTCAGTAAGAATGGAGGGAAAGGCAGGCAGGAGAGGGCTGCCCTGGGCATTTGTGTTTGTCACAGCGAGTCTTTCACATTTTCAGATGTAAGGACTCTTAAGAAGATAGGACAACGCGTATTTTGTATGTTTCAGGGAGCAGAGAGGCATTTGGCCTTTGTGTAGTAAAATGAAGTCCTGTCCGGTACTGATGCAGCCCCAAAGATTCTGTGTTGATCTGTTGCCCTGCAAGGCTGCTTTGAACACTAAGTGGTATGCAAATGACGCCCTGGCTCTGTGCTACTCCCAGCCTACGAGGACCATCAGGAAGGAGGGAGAGTTTATCGGAGACTGAAAAGACAGGTTCTCACTAGTTTTCTATGAAGTCATGAGCTTTCTCCCCAACAAAACCTCCCATACACGTAGGAATTCTCTTGCTGTCCTTGATAATCACATTTTCCTGTTTCACCTAGAAACTTTGTATATTGAGGGGAAAGAAAAAGAGCTTGGTTCCAGGGACTGGTTTTCTGTGCTTTATGGGTAAGGAGACGGTGAAATTTTTCCCTGTTTTCAAATAGCAAGTTCATCTCCTTACCATGGAAGCTGCAAAGACTAAATCTTATATAATTACTTCTTGATCCCCTTCTTTCAGCTTTTGGTTTTGTTATTTTGGTAATTTCAAGGTTTTTAGAAATTAGTTTATTTTCCATGGATTTTAAGGTAGATTGTGTACTCTATGTTTCATAGTAATATTTGATCAATCTCCTAATTATAACAAGTTCAAAATGAATTAAAGTGTTTGAAAGAGAATGTTTTGATTCTAATATACTTCTAAGAAACACGAGGAAACTGAAAGGAATTTATCCTTGGTTAGATACGTCCTTCTGCTGTGGAGGGACTGTTTGCACTCAGCCTGAGTCTCGCGGCGCTGTGTGGGTGCAGAGCACCGCTTCCGTGGAGGGCACACAGCGCTGTTCTACTTGTGTAAATCTCACCCATTACATCGCCAAGATAGAGCAAGGACTGTTTAAAAGTGTAATGTGCTGAGGTTTTTTTTTTTTTACATTTGTCACATTTTTTAATTGCTTCTGCACTCGTAACAGTGTGAATGAAAAGTGCCATTAAAGTTTATTATCTGCCAAATTGTGCAGAACTCTGCCTCTACATAGAATGGGCTTTGTGCTTTGAGCTGCTCCTTGCAAGGAACCAATCAATGTGTACGTTAGGTGATGGCCGGGTTCCAGGACTTTCTGCCAGAGCCTCAAAGGTCTCCTCTGTTTCCTTGCCACATTTGGTTTCAGATGGATTGTGGTTGCCATGAACACACACTCTATATTTATTTTAGAACGTAAAATTTAAACAACCAATTGTTACATTGACTAAATCGGGAGGCCTGACATGGGCTGCTACCCCATCATTTCTGTCTTACATGGACAGATGCTAACTTCCTCTTCAATATCCCTTCTGTAGAAGAATCTGTCAATACCGTGCTTTCAGCTTATGCATGTCTTGTGAGTTTTTTTTCTTCCATTTACTTTATGCTCAAAAGGGTAGAAGATAATAATAATTCATAGTGAGTGCCTTGAACTTTGGTTAGTTTGGGGCTGGTTGAAGCCATATGAACTCATAGTGTCCCCAGTTAGCCCATCATTTGGGGAACAGAATTGTGTGTCCATATATTTGGGTGTTTTCCTTTGTGATGGATAAAAAAGAAAACCCAACAAATTAACAAACAAAAGTTGAGGAATTATTTCCTGCAGTCAAGAAGTTTTAAATTACTTCTATTGATATTACTGTTTTAAAAATAAGATTTCGGAGCTGCCTGCATGTGGGTGCAGGTTTGAGACCCGGCTGCTCCACTTCTGATCCAGCTCCCTGCTAATGGCCTAGGAAAGCAGCAGAAAATGGCCCAAGTGCTTGGGATCCTGCACCCACATGGGAGACCTGGAAAAGGTCTGGGCTCCTAGCTTTTCAGCTTGGCCCAGCTCCGGGCCATTGAAGCCATTTAGGGAGAGAATCAGTGAGTGGAAGCTCGCTCGCTCACTTGCTCTCTTTTTCTCTCTCTTTCTTGCTGGAACTCTGCCTTTCAAGTAAATAAAAAATACATCTCTTGGGGCCGGCGCTGTGGCGTAGCGGGTTAAAGCCCTGGTCTGAAGCGCTGGCATTCCATATGAGTGTTGGTTCTAGTCCCAGCTGCTCCTCTTCCAATCCAGCTCTCTGCTATGGCCTGGGAAAGCAGTAGAAGATGGCCCAAGTCCCTGGGCCCCTGCACCCATGTGGGAGACCCGGAAGAAGCTCCTGGCTCCTGGCTTCAGATCGGCGCAGCTCCGGCTGTTGCGGCCATCTGGGGAGTGATCCAGCAGATGGAAGACCTCTCTCTTCTACCTCTATCTGTAACTCTGACTTTCAAATAAATAAAATAGATCTTTAAAAAAATACATCTCTAAAAAATAAGACTTTAAATTTGTTCCCATCTTTTTACTCATCTCTCACATTTCTCTGTTGTTTCTTGATCCTTTATGCCATCTATTGTATATCAGGCCTCCTGCTCACCTGAGCTGAATTTAGGCCATAAACAAAGATAAATTAAAAATAGTATTTATTATAATATACCCCCAAGTGTCTGTGGGTGATTGTGTTTATGAATCTATGAGTAGGTGGTGTCTGAGTGTGGTTTTGTTTATTGCTATCTTGCTTTTTATCTGCAGGTTCCTGTACAGTGGTCAGACATGGTTACTCTGAAAGCCAGAATGACGAATTACGGCTTGCCTAGATACCGGTGGCTTACTCATGCTTGGAATTTTTTTCAGAGAGAGGTGAGTTCTACAGTTCCTAGGGCAGAGAGTAGGGAATAAATGATACACTTTAAAAACAGATGTTCCAAGCTTTGGTTTTAGTAATTTTTGTGCTGAAAAAGTGATCCTGTGATTGAGTTACCATGGGTGTGATTTTCTGTTGTAACTGAGAAATACATGAAGCATCCCCATGCCCTGCTTTTCTGCCTGTGTAGGCCATTTCCCCTCCGATGGTCCTGGAAAGTCACTTTGCCGAGACCGGCATTGTGGCACAACAGGTTAAGCTGCCACTTGTAATGCCAGAATGCCATATCATATTGCTGATTCGAGTCCCAGCTCCTCTACTTCTCATCCAACTTCCTGCCAGTGCATCCTGGGAGGCAGCAGATGATGGTTCAAGTATTTGGGCCTCTGCCACCCACGTGGGAGACCCAGACAGAGGTCTTGGCTCCTGGCTTTGGTCCAGCCCAAACTTGGCCATTGTGGGCAGTTTATGGAAGATGTCTCTTGCTCTGTGCTTTACCTTTCAGATAAGTAAATAAATATTGAAAAAAGACATTTTGCTAGCCTACCATGAAGTTTCCTCTTTATGAGAATTCCTTGATGAATATCCAAGTTCTATTTGAATAGATCTTTATTCCCAGCTTTCTCAGCTATCCATATTTTAAACAATTTAAAGTTTTAAAAGATCGTTCTCTTTTGGGAATCAGTGCATATATCATTATAGGCATGAGCTTTCCAGGCAAAGAGACCTTGGTTCAGATTCTAGCTCTAATGAGTACTATTAATCGACCTTCTGTAATTTACTTCTTTAAGTCTCACTTTCCTCACCTCTAAATTGGGATCATAAGAGTATTTGCTTGGGTTGTTGAAGAGATTAAATAAAAACATGGATTGGCAGTATCATCATAAAGTATAGGTGTTTTTAGCCTTCTTACTAAACTGCCATGTAGCACTGTACCCAACCATCTTCTTCAACAGGGGCTATATTTAATGTTAAATTAAACATATTTAAATGTTTAAAATCTGGTGACTTGAAGTTAGCCATTCACCTTGCTTCCAGCCAACATCTTGTCTCGAGCAGTTTCCTTGCGATTGAAAGGACATTCTCAGGTGATCAAGGTTCTGTTTCCTTTCATGTATCTGGACGAAACCGGAGCAGGGCCATGGAGCGTTTGAGAAACGGTGTCCTCTGTGACAGGTCACCAACTCTCTGCTCAGTCATTGTGTCCTAGACATGGGCAGGAATTCAAGTCCAGGCCAATCTCCAGGACCTTTGTTTCACAGTGGTTGAGATGGTAAAAATGATCATTGTAACCCAGGTTTCCTGTTTGTGTCAGTGCTTCCTGACTTTGTTTACCTTGCATGTGTACTAAAAAAAAAAAAAAAAATCACGAAGCAAAAATAAGGGAAGCCTTAGGGAATTCACGGTGAGCTGTGTTCGGCCACTGTCCTGGGAGGAGCTCTCCAGGGCACTTTGTTTTTCTGGAACTTGTAGTGACTGTGATCATCCAAACAAGTTTATTTTTTTGTGATGGTAGTGTGTAAGCACTGCTGGTGAGACACCCTTGTTCCTACAGCTGTCACATGGTCAGATCTGCCCTGAGGACCCTGAACCAGTTTGCTAGTGCCTCTTACACTAGTTTGCAATGAATGCCATAGCCAGACACCACAGACCGGGACTTCAGTAATACAGGTTTCTTTCTCCCAGTTTTAGGGTTTGGCAGCAGTCAGGGATCAAGGTGTTGGTGGGGTTGGTCTCCGCTGAGGCCGCTCCCCTTGGCTTGTGGATGGCTGTCTTCTCTCTGTGACTTCACGTTGTCTTCTCGCTGTCCATGACTCTGTTTAGATTTCTTCTTCTGGACAGGCCCTCAGTCATGTTGGATTAGAGTCCCCCCCACCCCATCCCCTGCCCCGGTGTCCTTATTTTAACTTAGCTTCCTCTGTGAAGACCCTATTCCCACATTCGGTCACACTCTGAGGCCCCAGGGGCTTGAATTTCAGTGTAAGAATTTGGGTTAGGGGAGGGCACATTTCAGCCCCTAAACCCCTCTTCTGAAATACCTCATGGAGCTGGGAATGACCTTGCCAAGCCCAGTTTTCTGACTCATCAATCAGTGATGCTTGATGACTCATCAATCAATTTGTAATGGACTCTCCCTTAAGCTCTTTTAGACAGCCTGACTTTGGTTGGCTGGGGGGAAGGGGAGAGTGTTTGACTTCTTGGAACACCCGCACACCCACATCCTAGACAGCAGTGCCTGGATTCAAATCCCAGCCCTGCTCTTGTGTCCAGCTTCCTGCTAATGCACTCCCTGGGAAACAGCAGGTGTTGGCTCAAGTACTTGGGTCCCTGTCACCCACGTGGGAGAACTGGGTTGAGTTCCCAGCTCCCAGTTTTAGTGTGGCCCAACTTCTGCTGTTACAGGCATTTGGGGAGCTCTTTCTTTCTGTCTGGCTCAAATAAATAAACAAATTAATGAATTAAAAAAATCTAGATTTAAAAATATATTTATTTATTTTACAATAGTGTTTGGAGCATAAACTTTGGAATCAATAGGTTCTGCTACATACTAGCCTGTGACGATGGTGAGTTGTTTGGCCACTCAAGGACTTTGTTTATTCACAAGTGGAATGGTGATTTCATTTTCTAGAACTTGACACAGGGTAAGTAAGAGTGGTGCTAATTCACAATGTGGAATTAATGCGATGTCACCACAGTAATGTGTTGGTATGGCATGGGACTTACCAGGGAGTTTTCAGGAAAAGTTTCAGTACAAATTCTATCTTCTCTTGGAGCAGAATGACAACTATTTAAAAAGACAAAAAAATAAATTATTTAAAAGAAACTTCGACACAGAACAAGATGTGCTTAACCTGTTCAGAAAAGGCAGGTATGTGGAAGGAATACCTCATTTCCTGACAAGGCCAGATGAATGGGTTTGTTCCACTGTGGGAGGAGAAGGAATCCTCCAAGAGCTGCCCAGTGTCATCAACAGAGAGAGGGCTTGTGTCCTTAGCCAGTTAGAGAAATGAGTTTTCTCTAAGAGTAAGGATTTAAAAAGACTAATTTGGAAATGCAGTAGCTTTTTTTTTTAAACCAAGTGATGTCTTTTTACTTTATATTTTAAAGGATACTCAGTAAGTTATGTAAACTACGTGATGTCAAATTATGTTTGATACACTTGCTGATGGTTGTAGTATACTCATGGCTTTTAGAATTTGACTTAATTTGTGATGCTTATGGTCTATACATAGCTTTTAAAGCAAGTATACAAAAGATAATACTAAAAATATAAATAAGGGCTTCAAAATTTTAGTATTAAATCTTTTAGCAATTCATCATTAATCATCCTTTAAGATGATTTGATTTCTTTTTAAAAATTAGATATTTAGGCATGTGTAGAAAATGCAAAACAAATGCTAGTGGTTTTGCTTGTCTCCTTCTGCACAAGAAGTTCAGAGTTCTTCAAAATTGATTTAAGTTAAATTTTGAAGGGATGATGGATTGTAATATTTTAGGATGCAGAGCTCATTTTGGGCATACATTGATCTGTGGGGCATAGCTGATTGCCCTTGGCTAAGTTCTTCTCAGTGACTGCCCTGTTCCGTGAAAGAGATAAGAGGAATCGTCCCCTATCCAAGGGCAGAAAATTATTCATCATGGTTAATTGTTTTGAATCTAATCTATAGGTGTCCTGAAGCAGTGCTTCTACACCTTGATCAGAGAAAGCTTTTGCGAATCTTAGGAGAGATGAGACAAGAGAAAGTATATTTTTCTTATTGTAAGAAGTGCAGTATAGCTTTTCCTAAGTTTTACTTTATTCATGTTATAGGTGCATCATTTCTCCAGATATAGTGATGGAATATGGTGGTTTAGTTCAAGAACCTCATTCAGTTGAGGGAAAATTAGTTGGCCAAAATTTTGTTCATTTTCTAAAGTTTTTGGAAATTTTGCTCATTAGAGAATCCAAGGAAGGTAACCTTTGCGATGTGGGCTTTGATCAGTCAGTTGTTCTATGGAGATTAATTATGGAAACTCATGGTTCAGTATGTTGAGGAATTAAACAGTAACTAGGCAATATCCAAATTTGACTGATTACTCTTTGTCATTGGAGGTTTAATGATAAAGATAGAGGGTTTCCACTGTTTGGTTACCGGTGTGTCTATTAAATCTGTTAGGGCAAGATGCCCTGTGCAGGTAGGGGATGAGCCTTCGTCGTGCCTGATTGGTTTTATGTGCTGTGGATATGATGGTTCAGACTTGTTCCGTTAGAAGGCAGTTCACCATTGGTTCCTTTCCTACACTGCTCTCATCAACGCAGACGATAACACATGTCCTTAATGTGGTAGCAGGAGTGAGTTTAACTCCGAGAAATCTAAGGTTTAATCTGTAAGCCATAATACATGTCCGTAGTTTCTGAGCCTGGGCGTTGACTCCCTTGCAGTTTAAGTGCTGTGGAGTGGTGTATTTCACCGACTGGTTGGAGATGACAGAGATGGACTGGCCGCCAGACTCCTGCTGCGTGAGAGAATTCCCAGGGTGCTCCAAACAGGCCCACCAGGAAGATCTCAGCGACCTTTATCAAGAGGTAAGACCCTACGTGGTTAGCTCACCATGGATAAAAGTGTTCTAATAGTAACTGAAGAATCAGCAGCACGCTGGTGAAATTTCCTTTTCTATCTAAATATAAAAGGCTTTAGAATTTGTCTCTAATCTGTTTGGAGGATAACAATAAATGTTAAAAAATATCAATATAAGAATCTGCATGCCCCTCACATTTTAACAAAGGTGAGTAGCAAGGACTAGTTGGAATTTGAACTGTTTTGCTTAGAGTCAGGTTCTGTGGCTATCTCCTGGGGATCCCTTGGACACAGACACATGCAGACAGGAGGCTCAGAATTTGGAGTTCCTGGGTAAAATGTGTATTTTAGGGCTTCCACAACAAAGCACAAATGGGAGGAAAGCCCTCACTAGCCTTAGAAAGTACTAGGCGTTGCTCTTCAGTGCCCCCTGCTGGCTTAAGATGGCTTTTGCCAATTTTAGTTTTCTGGTTAAGTTTTATAAATTAGGATTGAAATCCTAATGTCAAAAACAACTGCATATTTTTGTCTTCTGGGAGGCTTTATCACAACCATTATTTAGTACTTTTTTAGCAGAATTTCCCCTGTTTCTTAATTTTTAGTGGTGATTTTCACATTTTGTAAGCAGTGGAATCCTTTTCCCAAATTAAAATTTAGAACTACACTGTCCAGTATCATTACTGATACCTACATGCGGCTATTTCAGTTAATTAAATTACATTAAAATGTCAGTTCCTTAGCTGCACTAGCCACATTTGAAATGCTCAGCAGACACTTGTGAGACTGGAGGCTCCCACACTGGGCAGTGCAGATGTAGGACATTTCCATTACTGCAGAAAAGTTCTACTGGGCGAGTCTTCATTCAGAATGGAAAGCGAAACATCTAGGGGCCAGCACAGTGGTGCAGCGGGTTAAGCTGCTACCTGCAACACCAGCATCCTACATGGGAGTGTCGATTTGAGTCAAGGTTGCTTTGCTTCCCATCCAGCTGCTGCTGCTGCTGCTGCTTCTTCTTCTTCTCCTTCTTCTTCTTCTTTTAAGATTTTGTTTATTTATTTGAAAGGTAGAGTTACAAACAGTAAGAGGGAGAGACAGAGGAAGGTCTTCCATCCGTTCCCAGTCTCCCATGGGGGTGCAGGGCCATCCTCTACTGCCTTCCCAGGCCATAGCAGAGAGCTGGATTGGAAGTGGAGCAGCTGGGACTTGAACTGGTGCCCATACAGGGTGCCAGCGCCATAGGCGGTGGATTAACCTACTGTGCCACAGCACCAGCCCCCTCTCCCCTCATCCAACTTCTTGCTAGTGCACCCGAGAAGGCATTGGAAGGTGACCCAAGTGTTTGGGCTCCTCCCACCCACATGAGAGATCTACATGGAGCTCCTATATCCAGGCTTCAGCCTAGCCTAGTCCTGGTCATTATAGGCATTTGAGCAGTGAACCAGTGGGTGGAAAATCTCTTTCTCTGTCTCTTTCTTCTTCCTGACACTCTTCCTTTCAAATAAAATAAAATCTCATATTAAAAAATCTAAATCAGATAGATGAAAAGCTATTCAGGATGGGGACAGGAAGGGACAGGATCATTCCCCAGATCTACATCTCCCCAAGTTCCTTGGCTTCACAAAGCACTATTGAAGACCTCTGTCTTATCATAGACTAACTACCCTCCCATGTGTGATATAATGTCTATAAAGAGTAAAACTCTGAAGTGAAACATGTCAGAATTTATGAAGTATGCATTCTTGTATGTTTCAAGATAATTACCTTAGGAAGTTCTTTATTTTCCCCCAGAAATGCTATTGTTCAAAATATCTTTTACATTGACTAATAAAGTCAGTTTGTAGCTTTGTACAGTTATTTCATGCTATAAGTTAATTAACTTGAATGCTGTAGTTAATGAACTAGAAGAATGCTGTATCATCTACTGAAATGATCCATTGTACTCATGTTTTAGATATGAGTAATATTCGGCTGTTAAAAACATTCATCTTGGAGGACAAGGTTATAACCACTTTTAAGGGCTACAAAACAAAAGTGCCTTGAGCTAGGAAGACACGCCCTGAAGAAGAGTGTCAAATGTTTTTGTTAGTTTTGAATATTTCTTTTTTTTTTTTATTTGAAAGAGAGAGAAAGACAACCTTCCATCTGCTGATTAATTTCCCAAGTAAATGCCTGGGAACTGGGAACTCACTATTGGTCTCCCACAGAGATGGCCATTACCTTCCAAGAGGCATATTAACAGGAAGCTAGAAAATGAGTGGAGTTGAGGCTCAAACCCAGGGACTCTGAAGTGAGATATAGGTGGCTCAACTGTTGTCTTAACTCCTGTACCAAATGCCTGCCCCTTATTATTTTTTTTAAGAGTTTTGGGATTGCGTTAGTTTGCTGGAGCGTCTGTTACAGACTTACAAACTGCATCCCTGAAATGGATGGAATTTGTTGTCTGGCAGTTCTAGTGGCTGGAATCCACAATCAGTGTGCTGGCAGAGTTGGTTCCTTTGGAGGGCTGTGAGGAAGACTGTGTTTGCTGCCTCTTCCCAGCTTCTGCTGCTTTGGGGTCATCTTTCCTGTCCTGTGTCCTGTAGAAGCTTCCCCTGACCTACGCCCTGCATCCTCCTGTGTGTCCTCCATGTGTGTGTCCATCTCACAGCTGTGTTGGAGGCAGCCCACCTTTCTCCAGAATGAGTTCATCTTGAGTTAATTACATCCATGGCAGCCCTGTTTCCCAATCAGATCATTCTGTGCTCCTGGGGTTAGACCTTCAACATGTGAATTTCAGGAGGGCACAAGCCAGTCTGTGACAAAAAATACTGAAGCAATTGAATAACCCTGATTGTTTATTTAAAAGGTAATCAAAATACTTTTTTCTCCTACTTCACACAACTGCAAAGAGTTTGGATGTTATCGTTTTGAACATACTGTGTTTAGCAACATTTGGCTTTCAATGAAAAGAAATATGCTAGGTGTAGTTTACTGAACAAAAATTGTTGGACCAGTATATCTAGGTTCCTCAGTGATTATGCCACATTTTTTTTAATTGTAGGTGAAAGCTGCAATTAAGCCACATATGCTCTACAGAGCAAGTTGGAATTAATTCTGATTTTAAATTATGGATTTAGTTGTACCAAAGAGAGTTGATACTAGAGAGGATCAACCTAAAACTGCAACAAAATCCTGCTTATCCCATAAAGCAGAAGCCAGTACTTAATATTCTGTGATAACATGAAATATAAACATAATTATAGATACTTAAATACAATGTAATTCGCTATTATGTGTTAAAGGAACAGATAATTACAGTTTAGATATATGTATAGACAAGTGAATTACAATCAAGTTTCCTAGTGTGAATTTAATCCATGTGTTAGACTTTATCAGTTGCAAGTCAATATGGGAAATAATTAGACTTACAACACCATACTATAATAATTTCTACCTGTTTCAATGATTAACAATGATGATGTGATTATAACCAATATCATTTTATAAGATTGACAAGACCTGAGCCAATTTGCCATATCTTCCAACATAGTCTGAATATGCATAATTTCTCTTCAATTTTACATTCTTTAGCTGAAAAGTGATCAACTAACATTTAATATAATTTTCTTGTAAAAATGGAACTCATTTCTATTAGTTTGCCACAGTTCTGACTAGTAGTACTTTTATCATGGGATGCTTTACTTTCAGGGTGTCTGTAATTGCTTAGTCCATGATATTTTTTTGGGGGGGGGAATAAAAACCAGCTTTTCATTTTGTTTACCATTTTTTCCTTAAAGATTTATTTGTTTATTTGAAAGGCAGACTTAGAGAGAGAGAGAGAGAGAGAGAGAGAGAGAGAGAGAAAGAGAAAGAGACAGAGAGAATCTTCCATCCATTAGTTCACTGCCCAAATGACCAGAACAGCCAGGGATGGGCCGGGCTAAAGCCAGGAGCCTGGAACTCCAGCCTGGTCTCCCACATGGGTGGCATGGGTCCAAGCACTTGGGCCATTTTCCACTGCTTTCCCAGGTGTATTATCAAGGAGTTAGATGGAGCATCTGGGCCTCGAACTGGAACCCATATGGATTGCTGGCATCACAGGTGGTGGCACAACTCGTTGTGCCACAATGCTGGCCCAGTTCCATGAATTTTATAGTTAAAGAAGCCACACTGTTGTACTTGTGCATATTGCTAGCACAGATCACTTTGAAAGTTTTCTCAGGTTTTCACAGAAAGACTTGATGGCAAGCTGGCAGTGAAAGGTCTGAGGTATTCTTTAGACACAGGTTTTCAGCTGAAATCAGTTTCATTGCATCAGAGTAGTCTGCTTTTGCATTTTATAATTAATGACAGATGCTGATATTGGTAATGATTTAGTGTGTAATTTCATGCATAGTTGACTTATAAAAGTGGATCATTTAGTGGTTTCATGGCACAAGTACAGCTAAATACATATTTTAGAAGAAGACTTCATTCCTCTCTTCTCTAGAGAGCACGTTTTTCCTAATTGCAGCATATCTAGAAATTTTTCTGTAGGAAGGTGAGGAATCTCGAAGGAGAAATGAATAAATAGTAGCTGGAGGCTTTCGGGATGTTTATTCTGAAGTTGAGAGCACTGCAGGAAGATATTTTAGATGTCTTTCAATATTTCAAAGTTCATAACTCAGAACAGGAACTAGACTTACTCATTGTTGCTCCAAGGGCCAAAAGTTGCAGGAAGGAAACCTTGAATCAATAGAAGGAAGACCTTGCTCATCAGAATCTGTCCAATTGTGAGACCAGTTATCTTGTAAAATATAGAGTGCCTCATCACTAAAAATATTAAAGTCAAGGTCAGATAACCATGTCATTGGTGATGTAGAGTGGGTTTTTAAATTAAGAAAGAATCTGGACTAGATGAACTCCAAGGTCCCTTTTATCTTTCATATTCTGTAAGCTCAGAGATAAGAACTGACATTCTTCCTGCAGTCTTTCTTCAGTAGTTTGAAATCAAGGAAATAAATCATTCTCAACCATCTGGTGGCCTGCCTGGTCCCTGACCCAATAATATTTTATGACACATTTTGGAACCTGTGAAAAATGATAGAGCAGAAATATGGCAAAAATTACACATTTTAGAAACATTCCCATCAGAGGTATAGTTAAATTTGGCACATAGCTCCTCAGATATCCATAATAAGCTATATACTTTTATCAAATTATAGGCTTAAAATTCCCAAATGAAAATACCTCTCACCCTCAGTTTGGTTCCATCCATTCATTCATCCAAATTGTAACTGCCTAGTTCTAGTGCTATTCTGAATTCTGGGGACACAGTGCTGAATGTGGCTGACAACAGTCTCCCCTCTTCTTGCACTTGTATTGTAGTTAGGGATATGGAATCTTAACAAGAACAACAATCCAGCAGTTGAAAAAGATTCAAGTGGTGAGAAGCAATTGAAGTCTCTTGACAAGGATTGAGTCTTGTTGGGGAGGAAGCTACATGGAACAGTCAGGAACGTGCTCTCTTAGAGGGTAATATTGGAACTGAGACCAATTATGACAAAGAAGTTGCCATGCAAAGATCTGGGGACAAATCTTTTTGCCCTGGGGAATGGCTTGTGCCGTGGTTCACCCTCAGGTGGCATTGACATGTGATTATTGATTGTCTGTCGTACCATTATTTGGAACTGTCCAGGTAAACACAATCTCTAAATGCCGGGTGTTGGCTTGGCCTCAGAGATTAAGTTGGCAAAATGCAGGTCTGGGATGCGTCTCTTCCTTCTCTCACCTGCTGAGTTTTTCAACCAATCTATCACTGAATGCTGTGTCTAATCATGACCGGGAGCAGAAAAGCACAGAGAAAGAAAGAAAAAAAAACAGGGGTGTAGAGAAAAATAAGTAGTTTCAGAGCAAGGACTTCCAACCTCTGGCCCATCAACCTGGGCTCATCTTGGATGGGCTCCAAGGGAAAAATAATTGTACCAATTTTTTCCCCAGGATTGAATGTGCATTTTTTATCAGGAACTACAGCCCTCATCACTCTTCTTGGGGCTCTGTACCTCAAAGCATGAGGAACTGCAGTCTTAGAGCCTTGTTGCAGTGCTTGTCTCAGATGGAAAATGAGGCTTGTGAATGCCTTCTGCCCCTCTGTGTGCTTCCTCGAACAAAAGGGCTGAGAAAAAGAACAGGCTCTCAACAGGCCCCACTTCAATGGGCCGACTGAGAATGTAAAACATGAAGGGACAGTAAAATTTTCCTCCAGACACACTTTTTTTTTAAATAATAAGAAATATCACTGTTAACATATATTAGCCATTTGTTCCTAAAAACCAGTATCCACAGATACTGTGTAAAGTTAGTGTAAGGTTAGACAGACAGACTCCCTCCATGCAGTTGTGTGTCCTGGGGACACTTTTCCTTTAGATCCTAAGATGTCCTATGTTCTGTATGTTGTTTGAATTTCAAATACTTTTCATAATTTCCTTATTGACAAATAATGTTTCCCCAAACCATTTACGCCTCTTTGGATGGTTAATTCTTCCTCCAATATCTAAAATAGTGAACAAATAAAGGAGAAGGGAAGGAATGAGCATGTGGATATGAAAGGATTTGAGTTTTTCCCTGAATTTTGGCTTGAAGGACAAAGAAAACGGATGATAACAAGTTATTTGTAGGTCACCAGTGTTCACAGATGGCAAATGGACTGGTAGGGCCATGGCTCCAAGTTAAACATGGTAACAGCTCATGGTGATGAAGAAGGAATTATTCTGTGACATTTGTTAGCCGTGGTGAGGATGACTTTATCCCAAGGATTACTACTGAGATAGAGGTAGGACCACTTTAACAGGTTCCCTCAGGGAGAGAGATTGGGCATGATTCTGAGTGTAGTGTGGGCAAATGGGAGTTTATACCAAGAATGAGGATGGGAATCAGAGGGTGAAAGTTCACTAAGAGGAAACATCAAGGGTAAGAGAGATTCTGGCTAAGCCGATCTAATAGGATTCTTGCTGAAGACACTCTGGAATGATCACACATCACTTGGGGAATAGCAGTGGATAAGGAAGCTGATTAGGTACCAAGGATGGTCAGACGTGAAAAATGGCAAATACTAACTAAACTGATTTATCAATTCTTCCAAAATTGGACAGTGCAGAGGCGAGCACTGATGTCCCAAACTCACAGTGTAGCTGAAGCAGATCTCAGGGGAGCCCAAGTAGAGCTTGGTCACGGAGCTAAACTTTGTCAGAGGTAAACCATGTGTGATGGGCTGTGTGAAGTTTCTGCTCTCTCAGTGGGGTGTGAACTGAGAGTCAGGATTTCACATTCTCAGGCCCCGCCCAGATTGAATCCTGGCCAAGCCTGTCTCCTTTGTACTCTACTGAGCTTGGCGAATGGCATTAGTTTTATAACCGGTATGTTTTGGTGTCTGGGAAGCACTGTAGGCACAGAACAGGGGTGATCCCTTTCTTTCCCATCACAAAGGGTGACAGCCAAGGTCCTATTACAAAAGGCAAGTTAACAAGAGAAAAAGTACCAAAATGATACATTTTTGGAAGTTTATCTATTTATTTGAGAGAGAAAGAGAGAGACAGATTCCATCCACTAGTTCACTTCTCAAATACCCGAAGCCAGGATCCTGGAACTCATCCCAGGTGGCTCACATGGCTGTCAGGAACCCCATTACCCAAGTCGTCACTACTGTCTCCCAGGCGCTGCTGTAGTCAGGAGCCAGAGCTGGGAGTCAAGCTCATGTACTCTGATGTGGGATACAGGGTTGTCACCTGCTAGGCTAAATGTACGTCCCCTTAATCATCATTTTATATGACCTCGTAGTCTTCAAAGGAAGTCCCAAAAACCCTGAGAAGATTGTCGGTTTCTATACTTAAGTTTGATGAAGAATGGACAGTGGTGTGGAAATGTGACTGACAAAAATGGTGTGACCTAGTGGGGTGGACTGAGTGGGAAGCTGAGCAGGGCCTGTGTGTGGCCTCTGTGCAGCGTTGTTCCTCTCTAGTAAGGGGCAGGGCCCTTTCAGGAATGGGGTTTTATGACCTACCACCAAACAAGGCAGGCCAGAGGATTCCAATTCTTGTTTTCTTAAAAAGAGGGAAAGAATAGGAAAAAGGGGAGAATTTTAAGGGAGCATTTGTTTGGTCTTATGACTCGTGTTGTGATAAAGGATTCTGAGGTCACCGACCAGACTTGGGGAGGAGGAATTCTGGTTTCTTCGACTTGGTTTGGGACAGAATGAGGGGCGAGACAGGAATAAAGAGGAGGTCGGAGGACAGCTTTGCCTCTGAGGCCACATGTTGGGGCACCATTCTTCGGAGTTCCAGCAGTGTCTCAGCCTGCAATACTTTTTTATTAACACTCATCTCCCATTGATCCCTGGCCAGTTGGAAAGGTGAGCTAATCCTGAATGTTTGTTTGTGTGACTAAGAAAAGCGACCTTGAGTACAGACAGCAGTGGGGCCCAGTGGATTTAGCTGCCACCTGCAACACCTGCATCCTGTATCAGAGCACATGTCTGAAACCTGGCTACTCTGCTTCCAACCCAGCTCCCTACTAATGTACCTTGAAAGGTAGAGGAAGATCCTCCTACTGCTTGGACCTCTGCCTCTCCCATGGGAGACCAAGGTGGAGTTCCCAGCTCCTCGCATTGGCCTGGCACAGCCCCAGCCATTCAGGGAGTGCATAGGAGCCATTAGGGAGTGACCAGCATCTATTAGATCTCTCTGTCTTTCCCTGTCTCTCCCTTCAAGTACATACATACATACATACATACATAAAGAAACAAGTAAATAAGTTTTTTTTTCCTTAATAAGAGAAGCAACCTTTATAATTTCTTTTTTTAAAAATTTTTAAAAATTATTTATTTTAGATTTTATTTATTTATTTGAGAGGCAGAGTTATAGAAAGAGAGAGAGAGACAGAAAGAAAGGTCTTCTGTCCACTGGTTCACTCCCCAAATGGCCACCGCAGCTGGAGCTGCGCTGATCCGAAGTCAGGAGCCAGGAGCTTCTTCCGGGTCTCCCACGTGGGTGCAGGGGCCCAAGGACTTGGGCCATCTTCTACTGCTTTCCCAGGCCATAGCAGAGAGCTGGATGGGAAGTGGAGTAGCTGGGACTAGAACCGGCTCCCATATGGGATGCCAGCGCCGCAGGTTGAGGATTAACCTACTGAGCCACAGCGTCAGCCCCCCTTTATAATTTCACATATAGCTTCCATATTTATATATTCACTCAGCACTTCTGAGCCAGAGATGGACACATGACAAAGTAATATTTGCAAACTATATTTCTAAAAAAAGGATTAATATCCAGAATATATAAGGTGCTCAAGAAACTCACAACAACAAAACAACCCAGTTAGGAAATGTGCTGAGGGGCTGGAGTTGTGTAGCAGATAAAGCCACACCTGCAGAACCGGCATTCCACGTGTGTACTAAGTCATGTCTTGGCTGCTCCACTTCTGATCCAGCTCCCTGCTAATGGCCTGGGAAAAGCAATGGAAAACGATCCAAGTGCTTGGGCCCCTGCTAGTCACATGGGAGAATTGGAATAAGCTCCTGGCTCTGGGCTTGGCTTATGACCATCTAGGGAGTAAACCAGTAGATGGAAGATTTTGTGTGTGTGTGTGTGTGTATCTCCTTCTCTCTCTCTCTCTCACTGCCAAATGAATAAATCTTAGAAAAAAATGGGCTAATGATATGAATAGGCATTTTTCAGAGGATGAAATACAAATGGCCAACAGACTCATGAAAAGATGTTCAGGATCACCAGCCATCAGGGAAATGCAAATAAAAACCACAGTGAGGTTTCACCTCACCCCAGTTAGAATGGCTATCATCCAAAAATTTAAAAATAATGAATATTGGCAAGGATGTAGGGAAAAAGTATGCTAATCCACCATTGGTAGAATGTAAACTAGTGCAATGATTATAGAAGACAGTATGAAGATTTCTCAGAAATCTGAAAATAGATTTATCATATGACCCCAAGATTCCACTCTTGGGAATTTACCCAAATAAAATGAAGTCAGCATATGAAAAAGTTATCTGTACCCCCATGTTTATTGCAGCTCATTCACAATAGCTAAGATATAGAATCAACCCAGATGTCCATCAACTGATGCCTGAATAAAGAAATTGTATCTATACACAGTGGAATACTACTCAGCCATAAAAATAATGAAATCCTGTCCTTTGCAACAATATAATGTAACTGGAAACTATTATGTTTAGTGAAATAAGCCAGTCCCCAAAAGACAAATACCATGTGTATTCCTGATGTGTATTAGCTAATATACAGAGTACAAAAAATATATATGAGTGAAGGTAACATTTTGAGATTTCATTATTGTTTATACCCTTGTGTATACTCCTTAGGAACAGTGTTTTTCTACTTGTTGAGTTTTTTATTTAGTGGAGGGTTAAGCTTGTGATTATTAGGTAAATTGAAAGTATGTCATTGTAAAAATTTTAAGAAAAATAAGAAAGGAAGGAGAAGGGAGCGTGAGACTGAGGGAGGGAGGATGAAGTGAGAAATATTATGTTCTTAAAACTGTGTATATGAAATACATGAAACTCATTCCATTTATATAAATAACATTTTTAAAAATATGAGCACAAAAGGCTGTGGTGAGGAGTAGAATGTGGGCTTCTGATCAGCTCTACTGGCTATAGGGTTGATTATCTTACTCAGGTAACCTGCTTATAGGCTATTAGTGGGATTCTTCTTTGGATCCAATAAATGCTATACCTAAAACCAAACAAAAGTAGGGGCAAGAAGCACAAAACAAGAGCTTAGACCTCCAGTTAGATACAGACTAGTTACGCCAGCACAAAGTTGCTCCAAACTGCATGGAATGGATTCATAACCAGAGGCCAGAATAAGAGGTAAGAATTAGTCAGTTTGGAAGTGGCTCCCACAAAGGATCTTGCATGGAGTAGGCAATCCTTAATTGCCATTGTTCTTGTTATTGAGATGTGCAGTTGGTTCCCCTCGTGGTGGTAGTAAGCCATTGACCCTTCAATTTTAAAAGATGAATAGGTGCTTGAACCACATGCAGAAAATACTTGAGTGGAATGACGTTGAAAAGGGTCTTCCAAGTCAGGAAGGAATGGTGCCAAGTTCAAGCTGGAAGCAAGCAGGCACAGCAGGAGTGCAAGGCAAGAGTAGGGCATGTGACAGTGATGCTAAGGCAGGGGATGGGTTATGGCTGTGTGTCCTACTAAGGCACAGAGTTTGTACCAAAGTCCCTGTACAGTTGCCAAATAAAATGGCTAAGCTGTTCAAAAACTTGAAGCACTGTTGTGAAAAGAAGGCTTGGGGCAGAGTAGTCATGGGATTTGGACTTACGTGTAATGAAACTCCAGTCTCTGCTAACCACATACAGTGCCTCTTGTCCAGAGACGAAACCATAGCAGCTTTCAGGTGCAGTGGCTACTTAGATAGCATATTCTCTGTAGTTCCATACTCAGGGTTCCTTTCTATGAAGTTAAAAATGCTTCCTCTTGTCTTTGTTGACTTCATTATCTTCTTTGTGTAGCTGCTGGCACAATCAGATTGACACTAGCTTGGGGTGGCTCCTGTTTCATCATTCAAAGCCCTGCAGCATCAATTTTGGGGTTTGATGGGGTGTAGATGGCAGGCGATCACGCCAGTCTTCCAGCTCCACTTGATCTAATCAGGTCTGGAACTATTCTGCCGGTTTTGCTCCAGGTATAAAATGCATTCTTTTCTTTCACTCTCTTTCTTGACATAGTTCAATTTTAAGTGTCCTGTTCCCTATTCAATACGCAACTAAATAGCATTTCCTCTTACTCTTTCCTGGTGGAGATATGCAAATTTTGCCCTTAGAATGCACTGGTATGAAATATATAGGGGCTGGCACTGTGGCATAGTGGGTAAAGCCACCGCCTGCAGTGTCAGCATCTCATATGGGCGTCGGTTCAAGTCCTGGCTGCTCCATTGCTGATCCAGCTCTCTACCTGGGAGAGCAATAGAAGATAGCCCAAGCTCTTGGGCCCCTGCACCCATGTGGGAGACCCAGAGGAAGCTCCTGGCTCCTGGCTTTGGATCAGTGCAGCTCCGGCCATTGCAGCCATCTGGGGAATGAAACAGCGGATGGAAGACCTCTCTCTCTCTCCCTCTCCCTCTCTCTCTGCCTCTGCCTTTCAAATAAATAAATAAATTTTAAAAAAAGAAACCTAATATACTACTTGGACCTAAAATAGTTTCTCACAAAGTACTGATTTCAGATTGTGCTTAAAAACATGATGTTGCTGTTCATTGTGGAGAATGAGATGAGGTAGGGGATTGAGGTAAGGACTGGCCCTTGAGGCTGGGAAATTAGGTTGGAAACTGTGGGGTAGTGCATGTGATCTAAGGGCTGGGATTCAGGTGGTGGCCCTGAGAATGAAGAGGAGGGGATGAATGTAAACGATATTTAAGTGGTGGCATGAACAGGACTAGAAGAAGAATTGGTTGTGGGGAATGAGTGACAGGGAAGCTGTGAACATGCTTGACTTCCGCTTAGACCTGAGTTGATAAGAAGTCATTTATTGAAGGGATAGGTTGGGTTTGATTAGTTCCTCTTTGGAAATGCTGAGTTCAAGGTTCTCACCGGATACGCCAATGTCAGAAGCACTGTAGGCTGTGAGGAACTCAGGAGACAGAACTCAACTAGAGACAGGAATGTTCAGTTTAACAGTTAGGAACAGAGCTACTCAAAATGCAATGGCTTATGGCCTGCATTTAGGGTAACAATGAAGATTTTGCTTGGGCTGTCAGCATCCCATATTGGAGTGTCTGGGTTCGTGTCCCAGCTCCACTCCTGATTTTAGTTCAGCTTCCTGCTAATGCTCACCCTGGAAGGCAACACACAATGGCTCGAGTACTTCGGTCCCTGCTACGCATCTGGGAGACCTGTGCTGTGTTCCTGGCTCCTGGCTTTGGCCCTGCTATTGAGGACATTTGAGAAGTGAGCCACCAGTTGGGAGATCTCTAGCTGTATGTCTTTCTGGCTGTCTGTCTCTGCTCCTTGCCTTTCAAAAGCAGCAATAGATTCCTTTAAGAACATGAAATGGCTTGACAGCTGGGAATTTATTTCTCTTTCACAAACTAGTCATCTGGTCCTGGCTGCCAAGCAGCTTTGTACAAGTTCATCCAGGGGCCAGAATTGTGAGCAACTTTGCTTTTTAAAATACTTGTCCTTCAAAGTTGCATTTTTTTTCCTGTTCCAGTCATGGTCAGAAGAGGGATTGGGAAAGAACGCATCCAATGCAGGAAGATCTGTACTCATTTCCTCTGCTAATGTTCCTTCAGCAAGGTCTCACGTAGCTTACTGTGAGGGAGGCTGGGAAATGTGATCTGGCTACGTTATTATGCTCCCATTATACAACATGAATTACTATGGAAGAAGTAGGGAACAGATTGGGAGAGATGGGGTGTGGACCATCAGCTTGGGCAGGTGATATCAGTTTATATGATGCAATGACGTCATAGGAGAAGGTAAGACCGCGTAATGAGATGACATCATGTGTGCAGTCAAGGCCAAAACTCTGGGAATACCCAAATCTAAAGTCGTAGGAGGAGATGGCTATTACAGGCAACACCTGTTTGTTCAGAATCTTTTCCATCGTTCTGTATGAATCCTCTCCCACCTGTGGGGAGGACACCTGTCACATGAGGATCTTCAGGAGTGATGGGAGTGGGCAGAGAGTTTACCTTTCTAGGATTCATTGTTTGATTTGGGGGAAGAGGAATTCTGATTTCTGTAACCCATTTTTGGGGAACAATAGGGTTGGAAGAAAGGAGGACAAGAGAGAGTTACAGAGACCTTGTCAGTCTTCTTCATTTCAGAATCACTCAGCATGCTCAGGGTGCCACACTGTGGGAGATTGTGTTCTGAGCCACAGGCATGTACATTCTATTGTTCAAATAGGATACTCATTGTATTCCTCAATGAGCAAGTATTTTATGTACATTATCTCATTTAATTCCTAAAACAGTTCTTTGAAGAAAGTTCAGGGTTATCATCTCCAGTTTACAGATCAGAGAAGTGAGGCATAAAGAGGCGAAGTGAGGTCAGCATTGTGGCACAGTGGGTTAAGCCACCATTTTTGATGTCCGCATCCCATATCAGAGTTCAAGTTCTATTCCTGGCTGCTCTGTTTCCTATCCAGCTTCCTGCTGATGTGCTTGGGAAGGCAGCAGATAATGGTCCAAATATTTGGGCCTCTTCCACCCATGTGGGAGACCAAAATGAAGAGTTCCTGGCTGCTGGCTTTTACCTGGCCTAGCCATGGCTGTAGTTGGCATTTGGGGAGTGAGCTAGCATATGGAAAATCTCTCTCTGTCTCTCCCTCTCTTTCTGTCACACTTCCTTTCAAATAAATACATAAATAAATATTTTTAAAAAGATGTTAAATGACTTAACCTATGTCATAAAGCAGGCCATTGCTTCTCGTCCTTTTGGCTAAGATAAGGCAGGCCAGTATTTGAGCTTGAATTTATTTCATTCAAAAACCCATACTAGTAAATAAATAAAAATTTCAGAAAGTGGAATACATGCACAGGAGAAAGCTGAGTGTTTGCAGAATTTTTCACTTCTAAACTTTATATCCCTTATCTATTAAATGAAATACTAATAGTACCTATCTCACAGTAATACCACAGAGATCACTTGAGGTACTGCATGAGAACTGCTTGGTATCCCACTTGGCTCTTAATAAACACAAATCTTCAATGCACTGTGGTGGCTGGTGACAATACTCACAGTATTCTATTAAGATATTTATTGAAAAATTAGTGATCTCTGATCAGGTTATTAGCTTGCTAAATTGCTCCTAATTTTGCTTGTAATGACGGGAATGTATACATTTTCTGGTTTATATGTTTGTGCTGACTGAAGGTCAGTTTTCAGGTCAAGTTTTTTGGAATTTGGTCTGATTTCCCACTTTGCCTCTAACTTATTAGAACATTAACATGGAACAAAGGGCTCCAGTGCGACAAAATATTTGCTCAATCAGGCAGGGGATGCCTCTTCTGTAGGAATTGGTTTCTCAATGATAGCATTGGGCAGTGGGTATTCAGTGCAGTGGTCAAGATTCCACTTGTATGTCTGCATACCATTTTGGAGTGCCTAGGTTTGAATCCAAGCTCTGCTTCCATTTCCAGCTTTCTGGGAGGCAATAGGTGATGGCTCAAATTATTGAGTTCCTGCTACCCATGTGAGAAACCTGGATTGAGTTCCGGACTTCTAGTAGTAACCTGGTCCAGCATCAGCTGTTGTGGGCATTTAGGGAGTGAACTGCAGAGAGCTCTCTCTGTCTCTTTGCCTTTCAACTAACTTAAATTAAAAATAAAACAGAAAATGTTGCCTTCTGGCTTTTCTGACTCAAGTCTGTTTATAACCACATTTTTTAAAAAAAATGAAGAATATTCAGTGAATGCAGTCTTTTAAATGTGATGATTCTGCCTGCAGATACAAGGAGCTGTCATAGATTAAGAAGTAATAAGATACTTTTTCTACTTCATTTCCTGTGCATAGGTTTAGTTAACTTTACTCTTAAGCAACAATGTCCTATAGTGATTTTATTGCTTGCTGTTTGATTTTTTGCTATTAATTAAGGAAGCATTTGTTTCCCTACGGAGTTTAAGATTATCAGGGGAGAACTTTTAGTTCAGCCTGCTTAATGCTCTTGAACTTGTCATCAACTTGTGAGTGGTTATCATTTACTTCTTCCCTTCTAGAAGAAATAGTTGAAGATTGTACATTTGTATCAGATAATTAACACAGTCATTTCAATTTTTAGAGTCATGCTTATTTTAAAAAATCAATTATAGAAATGGCAGGGCTGGCATGAATTGGCTCCTAGGTTTTATTTACACTTTATCTTCCTAAGCACATTAAAAGGTCGCCTGACTTTTTGATGTGGCCTGAGAATGTTGAGGACTGCAAAGCCATGGGTGTTCTCCAATTTTAGAAACTCATCTTGGAGATAGATCAGGGAATAATTTCAAGAGTATAATTCCCTCGAGTGAAATGAAGCATCCTGACATGCCTTCAAATAGATTCCAGGAAATGCAGGCATTGGTGTTTTTCCTCTGATAAAGATGGTGTTATTATTTACAGTTAGTAGTTGAGCAGAATTTTAATGTTGCAGCAAGTAAAGTAGGTTGGCCAGCGTGTCTTATTCATAGCTTTGTATTATCTGAGGATATTAACATAGGGCTAACGTGGCTTTATTGAGGAAGAAAATATATTCAAGTAAAATCAACTTAAAGCATTTATTTTGAGAAAGGCAGATAAGTACAATTCAGTCCTTTCCTACATGAATAAAGCACCCTTTGTGGAATGGAGTGCAATTTTGATCTGTAGCATTTCTGTTTCTTCTTTTGACTCACTCAACAGAAATGTTTGTTTATGCAACTAAATACCTATGAATGGTACAATAGATTCTATAGAAATCTATATTTTTCTGTACACATAGTGTCTTTCTTTTCAGCAAAACTGTCCAAGTTTATACTGAAATATGTAAATCCTATGCATATTTGACCGAAACAGCTCAGGGTTGTATTCAGATTGAATTCCTTGAGCAGGGATGCTGCCCAGTTAACAGTAAGCCCTGGGGCTGTTTCTGTGAAGAATTTAGAGAGTGACTGAGGAAAACAACCACCTGAAACCGAGAAACCTGGAAAATTACTGAGTGTCTTCTCACGAAGAGGAATATTATTTTAGAAAGCTGATCCTTTAAGTGTTTGTATAAAAGATTTAGTGATACTCAGCATGATATCTGATATGCCCCCAAGTATCTACAATGCCTGGGAGCCATCAGGAAGTATTAAATTGTGTGCACTCTAGTGAATTTGTGTTTTTATTTATATTCACACCTTGTATCTTTTTATTAAGTGGAAGAGTTAATGCAGCAGACACCACAAAGATACAGTGAATTAGTAATAAAATATAACTAGAATTGTAAAGGCAGGGTCAAAGGACAGAGTCAGCAGGCCTGCAAACATGAAGGTAAACAGAGTTGCTGTGCTTGAGTTTCCTACTTGCCTCTGAGCTCTCTGACCGCCCAGGTAAACAGGAGACACAGTTATCTGTGTAATTCTAATGTCAGGATGGCAACTATTTGGAAAGGGAACACAATTCTGAAGTATTTTTTTTTAATTGTTAAAAATCTTTATTTATATTCACTTATTTGAAAGGCAGAGATAAACAAATATTCTATTTGCTCATTCACTATCCAGTTGGCAACAGTAACTGGATCTGGGCCAGGATGAACCAGGAGCTCAGAACTTGGTCCAGTTCTTCCATGAGGATGGCAGAGATGCAAATACTTGCCGATTTCATTTGGAAGCTGGAAGTGGAAGCAAAGTCAGAACTTGAACCCAGGCATTCTGATAACTGATATTCCAAGCGGTGTCAACTTCTATGATGAACACCTGCCCCTAAAGTATTTTTTTTCAAGTGAGACTTTATATCCACTGCTTTTAAGTTATCTAGGAAGAATGTCTTTGATATTATTTCTCATACATTTTATAAAGCAATTTCTTTTTTTGAATTTATTTTTTATTTTTTTAACTTTTATTTAATGAATATAAATTTCCAAAGTACAGCTTATGGATTACAGTGGCTCCCCCCCCCCCATAACTTCCCTCCCACCCGCAACCCTCCCTTTTCCCGCTCCCTCTCCCCTTCCACTCACATCAAGATTCATTTTCAATTCTCTTTATATAGAGAAGATCAATTTAGTATATATTAAGTAAAGATTTCAACAGTTTGCACTCACACAGAAACACAAAGTGAAACATACTGTTTGAGTATTAGTTATAGCATTAAATCACAATGTACAGCACATTAAGGACAGAGATCCTACATGAGGAGCAAGTGCACAGTGGCTCCTGTTGTTGACCCAACAAATTGCCATGCTAGTTTATGGTGCCAGTAACCACCCTAGGCTGTCGTCATGAGTTGCCAAGGCTATGGAAGCCTTCCAAGTTTGCCGACTCTGATCATATTTAGACAAGGTCATAAAAGACAGGGTGAGGATAGTACCCAATGATCCTAAGAGTGGCATTTACCAGGTTTGAACAATTATACAGCATTAAGTGGGGAAGAGGACCATTAGTACACACAGGTTGGGAGTAGAGCCATTGGAGGTAGAGTAGAGGTTATGATTACAAAGAAATGAGGCCCAAGTGCGCTAGACAGGGTCTAGAACAAAGGACAGAGCCATTATTAGAGGAGCTAACAAAGGTGCTGTCTAAGCTACAATTAAGTTTTCTGATTGAGAGGCAAATAGAACCTGACAGAAGGGGCTTGATAATAATCTGTTGGGCTTTAGGCCTTGTAAGTTAAGAGGTCCAGACCTATCTATGTCTTCACATGGGGTACATCCTAAGGGAGGTGTGAACCTCCTAGAGGAAGGCACCCTGTTGACTTTCATTACTTGGCTGGCCTGGGAGGAGAGCTGGCCAGGTAAAGGCAGGTGGCATCTCTAACAAGAAATTTACAGTTCTGCCTTCAATGTTGCTGACCCTACTTGACCATCCCCTCAGCTGCAGTGGTCACTTTGGAAGTTGGGCTGAGTGAAGGGCTTTTCAGCTTAGAGCCAATAAGATCTGTGGCTCTGACCTGGGCATCCTTCGACTCCAGGGCAGGCCCATTTCCAGTGATCCAACTCTTGGCAGAGCTGCCAGGGCTCTTCACAAGTTGACTTCTGCTGAAGCCCAGGCTTACCACATTGAAAGCAGTGGACTGGCCTGTTGGGTCTCCTTGAGGGCAGATCACTGTACAGAACAGCCATTAATAGGCCTGCCACCCATTGCTTCTGATGCCTAGCTTTCTTTTCCTCCTGGTTTGTGTTAAAGCAGACCAGAGGATGCAAGTCAAGGGAGTGCCCAAGTCCCATCTCTAATCTTCGGTGGCCTGAACTACAGGTCTATAGTCACAGGCATGTTCTGTAGTAGTTTTTCTAAGGTAGACAATGCCCATGAGGAAAATTATATTCTCACTTTAAAACTTTCTTCCCTTTGGTCTGAAAGGGAGGTTTTTTTTCTACTTACTGTTTACTTCGCTGATGGCGAAGTAAATCTAGCTATGAGATTATAATTTAAGCTCTTATTTTGGCTATGCTATTACAGAAAAATGTTAGCCATCTCTTTTATAAGGTCTAAAGATTAAATTGTGCGTCCTGCAGATTCCTTCATAATAGAATTAGTTTCCTACCTTGAAGAGAATAGAGAAATGAAAGAACAAGTTGGGCTTAGAATAGAGAAATGAGGGAGCAAGTCCTAGATCGCTTGCTGACAATAGCAATATCACATGAATACTTAGCAAACCGTTTCAACCATTAGATAACAACTTAATAAAACATTTACCAGAAGGTCCAATGCCTTCTATAAATTTTAAGAATCATGTATTTGGAAACACCTCTTAAATATCTAACATGGTGTAGTTTGTTTAACCAGTAAACTTAAGCACAACCATATAAAATGTTTTTAGTTTCTTTCTACCAACAAGTTTAAAACATATGATACACAGATTCAGGTCACATGAATTAAAACGTATCTTTGATTAATTTTAGCAGCTTAAATTTATGGACAATCTTATCTATAAGCCAATTAAAATAAAACTCTTAATAAAATTTTCCCATGTGGACACACAATATGTACACACATATAACCTAACATAATAGACCAATATAGCAATTTTAATAATAGCTTTTAAAGTCTTTAAACTCTTTTTGTAAATTGCCAATAGATTTGAATTGCGTTTTGTTTTTAGTATCCTCAGTTAACCATACTTTCTCTCAGTTGGTACTGTTAATACATTATTGGCTTCATCCATTTATAAAGCAATTTCTTACAGTGCTCTTCAATATGTGTCATTGAAATACATCTCTGGGGAGAATATGCAGGGGCATTGGTTAATATATTCTAAATTGGCACATTATGGTCGTCTAGTTTGCTGTCTAGAAATAAATTACTTAGGGGCCAGGGCTGTGGCTCATCAAGTTAACGCCCTGCCCTGAAGCACCATAGGGGCGCCAGTTCAAGACCTGGCTGCTCCACTTCTGATCCAGCTCTCTGCTATGGCCTGGGAAAGCAGCAGAAGATGGCCCAAGTCCTTGGGCCCCTGCACCCATGTGGGAGACCCAGAAGAAGCTTCTTGGCTCCTGGCTTCAGATCGACACAGCTCTGGCTGTTGCAGCCATCTGGGGAGTGAACCAGCAGATGGAAGGCCTCTCTCTCTCTCTGCCTCTCCTCTCTCTGTGTAACTCTGACTTTCAAATAAATAAATAAATCTTTAAAAAAAGAAATAAATTACTTAAATTGATTTATTTTAAATAATCTGTGGATAAAACCTAAGTATAAAATATAATTTAATGAATTTGGAAGACAAAAATAAAGACTGAAATTCTGCTGTGATTGAGCGGTTATGTGTTTCATAAACAAAAGGAGGGAGTGATAAGATTAATATGTCATTGTAAAAATTCAGGAGTCTAGTAGGACCTTTACTTTGACTAAACCATGCTTGCCTACCTCCACATGGAGAGAATCTTCAGGGACCAGTGATCAGGGAGGAAGCCAAGTCCCAGCCAATGACCAGTGACACACCCGTGCCATCCATATATATCTACTCTTCTGCAGGACCTGAAACCACCCCCACCACGCCCTGCCCCACAACAGACTTGAGGGTCTTAATATTTTATTGCACTGTCTGATTTTTCTAGGATAGAAATCGATGTCATTTTTAAAGATGCTTTGAAAAAATTAGCACCATCCAGATAAGATGGTGATGAAGAAGTGTATGTATTTAGAAATCTTGAAGGAACTAGGAATATTTAGTCTGAAGAAGAGACTAAGGAGTGAAGAACTCTTCAGATAGGATTCTGTCTAATGGAAAAAGGATGGGTTAAGAGCAGAACCAGATTAAACGAATGCTTGGTAAGAAGGCAGGTTCCCATGAGGAAATGTTTCCAAAGAATTAGTGCTGGGACTGGCGCTGTGGCATAGTGGGTTAAGCTGCTGCCTGCAGTACTGGCATCCCATACAGGTGCCAGTTCCAGTCCCAGCTGCTCCACTTCTGATCCAGCTCCTTGTTAATGCTCCTGGGAAAGCAGAGGGAGGTGGCCCAAGTGCTTAAGCCCCTGCACCTATCTTTGAGACCCGGAAGAAGCTCCTAGTTTCGGCTTGGCCCAGCCCTGGCCATTGTGGCCATCTGGGGAGTGAATCAGCAGATGGAACATTCTCATTCTCTCTCTCTCTCTCTAACTCTGCCTTTCAAATAAATAAATCAATTTTAGAAACAACAACAAAAGAATTAGAGTTGTAACCATGTGGACAGGGCCGTCTAGTCAAGCAGGGAGCGCCTCTCTTTAGACGTGCAATTTCATTGGTTGTTTATTTTTTAAAGATTATTTATTTATTTATTAGAGAGTAGAGTTACTGGAGGTGGGGAGGAGAGAGAGAGAGAGAGAGAGAGAGAGAGAGAGAGAGATCTTCCAACTGCTGGTTTACTCCCCAAATGGCTATAACGGCCAGAGCTGGGCTGATCTGAAGCCAGGAACCAGGGGTTTCTTCCAGGTCTCCCACATGGGTGCAGGGTAAGCACTTGGACAATCTTCTACTGCTTTTACAGGTCATAAGCAGAGAGCTGGGTTGGAAAAGGAGCAGCTGGGACATGAACTGGTGCTCATATGGGATGCTGGCGCCACAGCCGGAGGCTTAGCCTGCTGCATTGCAGCACTGGCCCCCCATTGATTTCTTTTTTCCTGTGTATGAGCCATGTTGATTGCCTCTTCATATGTCTTGTGAATGTGTGTTGTAGACAGTTGGGCATTTAAAATAATGCAATATGATAAGTCTGGAAATCAAATTATCCTCCTCTCCAAAGTTGTTGCTTATTTTTCAGTTTAATGACATTTATAAACTAATTCTGTAAAGTCGGTGATCTTTGTTGTGTGTAGCCGCTGAAATCTCTCGTGGTTATCTCAGTGGGCAGTTCATGAACGAGCTGAGATTTCCTTAGATACCTGGGACCAGGAAGTCTCCCAGCTTTCTCCAAAGCCCAGAGCCTCAAGCTTAGCAGAGGTGAGATCTCAGGGCCTTCTCGGGTCTTTGCTGAGCACGGGCACGTGTCTGGGCATGTGTGTAACTGTCTAGATCCCCACAGTTTATCGGAGCTTTGCCAAGCTTGCCATGAACTTCTCACTCCCCAGGTTTTCCTTTTAAGCTTTCCAGTTAGCCCGTGTATGCAACTATTACCCACTGCAGCAAGGATCCGTGGTGTCTAACAGCCTCTGATTGCCTTTGGTAATCATCCCCGAAAAAAAGGTTGTTTTGAAGCTGAGCTCCAAGGAAAGTCAAAGAAAGACAAGCCCCGGTAGTGGGGTATTCCAGGGAATTGCCAGACCTGGCAGATGAGGACAGTTCTCTGGGAGCTGGGCTTTCAAGGAACTCCAACCCCATTGTGCACCTGTGCTGGCTGCCAGGCTGCCCATTGTCCCCATGATTGTGGAGTGTTTGTTTGCACACCCGCGGACACAGCTGGGGAGGTCTGGGAGAATAGAGCAATTTAAAATCCACAAAGCTTGCTGCTTTTTGAGAGTCCAGTGCTTTTCTTGACTAAATGCTCCTCATGTTGCTACAAGTCTTTGAGTAATTTCCAGAGTTCTAAAAAAGGTGATTTTGAGGGGTTTTGTTAGCACTTTTATTGGTCCTCTGGAGGAGAGACTGTTCAGAGGCCTTTACTGCGTCAGTTTTGCTGACATCACTGGCACTGTGGAGGACCTTTTTAGCCAGGCTTTTAAGAGATGACAGTTGAACTCACTGACTTCCTTGGGCCCCTGTCATTCCTGAGCATTCAATATAATCTCATTTCAAACCATCCTAGATGATGCAATTTCTTGTACTTAAAAAATATGATTGTTTAAAATAAATTTGAAACAGATTTTGCACAATGCCAAAATAGGAGGCATGGGTGGACTCTACTTAGTTATCCATTTCTGCTTTGTTGCAGTCACAGGTTTTGAAAAGAAATAAAATCATTTTTGCAGTTTCTCAATTTAAAATGAATTAATCTAAAGGAGTGTGAGATCTTATGCCAACTAAAAAAAAGAAATGAGCAGGTAAAATTTAAGCCCCAGAAACTGTTGAAGAGGTAAAAGTGAAATGATCATTGACTGATAGTGTCTCACAGGATGCATCATCAAATGTGTATTTCTTGATAGCTTTGCCTTTCTGTAATGCGTTGTTATTAACTATAGTACCATTTATAAATCAAATCTCCAAGGGCTGATTCTTTCTGTCTAACTGGAATGTTGTATTCTTGATTAGTTTACTTCTAGTTCTGAAGTGTATTGTAATTGTTATTACCAAAACATTTGTATGTCCGTGCTCATTCTTTCTTTATTCATTAAAGATACTCCTCTGTAGTAGTAAGTACTGAGGACATAGGTGAGGAACCAGCTAAACATAATGCAAGATGGTTGTCAATCAATTTCTTGAAAGGTATGAGGATGTGGTGCCACTTTACCTAACAATGGTGTTAAATAAAGTGTCCGGGTGAATTAATATTCCAGATGTCTAAAGTCAAGCCTTCTCAACTATTTTTGGGGTAACTATTTCCAAACTATGTCAAATACTTCTCTGCTTAGCAAGGAGGCTAGTAATCTAATGCCTCAGTACTACATAATCATTCTGGAGAGTTAGTCATTATCCTGACAAACCGGGATGCCCACATGGTTCTGGTAGTCAAGGGGCGTTGCTTTAGTACCCACTGGGGACACAATGCTGTGCTTTTAGTGTCTTCACACTCTGTTACAAAGTCATAGTTTTCCACTAATATATGTTGGCCGCAGATTTCTCTCTAGATTAAAAAAAAAAAAGATTTACTTGTTTATTTGAAAGGAAGAGAGAAAGAGAAAGAGAAAGAGAGAGAGAGAGAGAGAGAGAGAGAGAGAGAGAATTCCATTGCTTTCCCAGGCATAAGAGCAGGGAGCTGAATCAGAAATGGAACAGCATGGACTTGAACTGGCACTCATATGGGATGTTGACATTACAGGTGGCAGCTGAACTCACTGCACCACAATGCCAGCTCCTCTCTATACATTTTTAAATGAGGTTTAAATACCTGTGAACTGACACACAAGTTAAGAGCTAGCACCTACTGGGCTCTTACCATGCACTGGACATTGTTCTAAGTGTTGAAATGTGTTTATTCATTTAACTTTCCTAATATCCCAAATATAACATTCTTTTTTCTTTTTTGACAGGCAGAGTGGACAGTGAGAGAGAGAGACAGAGAGAAAGGTCTTCCTTTGCCGTTCGTTGGCTCACCCTCCAATGGCCGCCGTGACCAGCGCGCTGCGGCTGACGCACCGAGCTGATCCAAAGCCGGGAGCCAGGTGCTTCCCCTGGTCTCCCATGCGGGTTCAGGGCCCAAGCACTTGGGCCAATCCTCCACTGCACTCCCGGGCCACAGCAGAGAGCTGGCCTGGAAGAGGGACAACCGGGACAGAATCCGGAGCCCCGACCGGGACTAGAACCTGGTGTGCCGGCGCCGCAGGTGGAGGATTCGCCTATTGAGGCACAGCGCCGGCCTCCAAATATAACATTATTAACTATGTTTTCAGATGAGAAAACCGATGGACAGAGAGATTAAATAATTTTCTCAAAATCACATGGTTTGTAAGCAGCAGAGCTAGGGTTTGAATCCAGATTGTTGGTCCTGTTCATGACAACAGTGATATTTTACTGTGTCATATAAAGATGCTTATTAGAGTTACACAGACATGAGGGGATTTTCTAGGATATCTGAGTGAATGCTTTTTCTTTGAAAAATACCTGAACTTGGCCGGCGCCGTGGCTTAACAGGCTAATCCTCCGCCTTGCGGCGCCAGCACACCGGGTTCTAGTCCCGGTTGGGGCGCCGGATTCTATCCTGGTTGCCCCTCTTCCAGGCCAGCTCTCTGCTGTGGCTCGGGAGTGCAGTGGAGGATGGCCCAAGTGCTTGGGCCCTGCACCCGCATGGGAGACCAGGAGAAGCACCTGGGTCCTGGCTTCGGATCAGCGAGATGCGCCAGCCACAGCGGCCACTGGAGGGTGAACCAACAGCAAAAAGGAAGACCTTTCTCTCTGTCTCTCTCTCTCTCACTGTCCACTCTGCCTGTCAAAAAAAAAAAAAAATTGTTCTTTGTCATATATGTGTATCCATAAACAAAATATTAAAAAAAAAATACCTGAACTTTAGTGAACATTCTATTTTGGTTTCCTGCAGAATGTGTTGTATATTTCTTTTCAAAAAGATAAGGTGGCCAGAGAAGTGACCTTATTAAACCAATGTTCTGTATTATTAAATCACAAGTATTTTAATTTTACTTTAGATGAAAGTGAAAGCTTTAAAAATCAAGTTCTTGTTTGGAGATCATTTTCCATGGATGTATTGCTTTTCTGTATGTCTTGTGAACAGAGGCACTGGCTCTGTTTGTTCTGGACTATGTTTGTAAGCATGCGTGGATAGAAAACAGCCCTGCAGATAGAGCATCTGTCTTCATAGAAAAGAGGTTTACGGGGCCGGCGCTGTGGTGCACTAGGTTAATCCTCCGCCGGCATCCCATATGGGGGCCGGTTAGTCCCAGTTGTTCCTCTTTGAGTCCAGCTCTTTGCTGTGGCCTGGGAAGGCAGTGGAGGATGGCCCAAATGTGTGGGCCCTGCACCCGCATGGGAGACCAGGAGGAAGCACCTGGCTCCTGGCTTCGGATTGGCGCAGCTCACCGGCCGTTGCGACCACTTGGAGAGTGAACCAATGGAAGACTTTTCTCTCTGTCTCTCACTGTCTGTAACTCTACCTCTCAAATAAATAATAAAAATAAAAATCTTAAAAAAAAAAAAAGAGAGAAGGTTTACATCTTGCCCAATGTAGTCTCCACAGTCAAGGATAGTTAAGCTTACTACCCATTATGAAAGATTAGGATTCCCTAAGCTTGGGTTCCTCTTCCATAATACTCCCCACTGTACATGCAGGCATCATCTAACCTTCTTCACATATTATGTCAATGGCCATGGCTTTGATTAATAATAAACTTCTTTATCTCTGTCTTCTGTCAGTATCCATGAAACAGTAGCAGGATAATTTGTTAAATTACAAGTAGAATAAAATCTTGAATCTTCAAAGTTATGGATAATGTTCATAACCATAAAATGTGGCCCTAGATTTTCACTTTAATTTAGAATCCTATTCCCTTTAGAAGAGTGAGTTATCATTTATTGGGGGTTTACCAGAATAAAGGCAGGTAGCCTACCCTGTAGTCACCTGAGAAGGTGACTATGACAACTGTGAGCCCCATCTACCCCTTTTTCTGTGTTCCTCTTCCCCCCATTTTTCCATGTCATGATTTCTCTTTCTCCTACTTTTCCCTTCCTCTCCTCCTTAGTCAGAGTTCTCTTTTGCATCTGCCTTAGGCCATCCTTAGACTTTGTCCTTAACATTAAATACAAACAAAAAACTTGACAAACATTTTTAAGGCTGGTATCTCTAACCTATAGGTGAAGCTGAAGTTATGTTTCAAACTTTTTCCAGGTACAGCTAGAAGTTGGGTCATGGAAATAATTGTCCCACATGTATTTCTCCTATAGGCAATGGGCAGCAGTCTCTCTCTGTCTCTCTCTGTCTCTCTGTCTCTGTCTCTCTCTCTCTCTCTCTCTCTCTCTCTCTCTCTCTCTATATATATATATATATATATATATCTTTCTCTCTCTTTCTCCCCCATCCTTGTGTGTATGTGTATGTGTGTGTGTGTGTGTGTGTAGGGGTATATGTTGAGTTCCACCTAGCAGCAGACTTGGGAAACTCCAATGAGCTGTCATCCAACGGTGCACACACATAATAAAACATTGCTTAAAAAAATTGGGTCAGTCTAGATCACGAGTCAGCAATCTATGGCCTATGGGTCAAATCTGATATAGTGATATAGTGCTTTCTTTTGTGTGTAAAGTTTCACTGGAACACAACCACACCCATTCATTTGCATATCATCTATGGCTGGTCTTCTGTTACAGTACAGAGCTGTGTAGTTGCAATGGAAAGTGCATGGCCTGCAAAGTCTTAAAGATTTATTATCTGGCTCTTACTAAAAAACTTTGCCAACCCCTGCTCTAGATGTTGGGTTTTATACCAGTTGGTTACAATTTCAGATCTCAGGAAAAACAAATGGAGTGAGTTCTTTAGAATCAGCTAGCCAATCTTCATAAGAGATACACATTTCCCTCTTCCATCTTCGCATGGGCTTTCCCTTTTGAGGGTCACTGTCTTAAACTTTCTGATTCAAATTGTTTGATCCCATTAGCATATATAGATAATTTGTTTCTACTTAATATTTTTGACCCTAAGTAACATATCCAAAATAATACTGATTGTGTTATTTTTCTTACAGGGCTGTGGGAAGAAAATGTATTCCTTTTTGAGAGGAACCAAACAACTGCAGGTGCTCAGGTTTCTGGGAATCTCAATTGGAGTGACACAAATCCTGGCCATGATTCTCACCATTACTCTGCTCTGGGCTCTGTATTATGATAGGAGGGAGCCTGGGACAGACCAAATGATGTCCCTGAAGAATGATGCCTCCCAGCACCTGTCATGCCACTCAGTGGAACTGTTGAAACCAAGCCTGTCCAGAATTTTTGAACATACACCCATGGCAAACAGCTTTAATACACACTTTGAGATGGAGGAATTATGAAGACTGTCAAAGGAGGAAACCACAGATGTGTTTTATTGGATCGGAGAATTTTTAAGCACATCCTTATATGCTTCAGAAATTTGTAGAAGTAAAGATGTTGTCATAAAAGAATGCCTAGGCATATAATGTTCTACACTTTGCTGAGAAGAGGGGACAGTTTCATACTGGAGGTGACCACTAGTTCATGATGGATGCCCGTTATAATGCTGAAGACAGATCAGATACCCTGATACCACTCTGTAGCACATAAGATTATTACTTAGCATAGTTGTTTGGAGGTGATGTGATTTGATCAGCATTTCTGCATCCATGTAGTGGCCACCTAGCTGGGATTGGAGCTATAGTCAAAGTGGATTTACTTCTGCAAGCTAGTATGTAAAGTACCAATTCTCTGTTAACATAGGAAGTTAGACAGTACTAATGACTTTTATTAATTGGTGGTGTATTGCTTTGAGGGTGAATAGGTTATCCACAAGACTTTCAAAATTGATGACTACCTGAATGTGACTTTTGCTGGTTACTAAAATATTCTTACCACTTACATTAGCAAGCTAACACATTGTCTTAAACTGATCAGGGATCTATGTGTATATAAGGCTGTGCTGTCTGTATAATTCAGTAGCTTTCAGTTCTTCTAATGTTAAGAATAACAATTGCGAAAAGGATAAATTTGTCCTGTATAGCAACATTATTTTTAGCTTTTCCTGTTAATAGAGCTTTAAAATTCTGTCTTGGGTTGATATTACATACAGAACTATTAATTTAAATACTTAACCACTAATTTTAAAAATTACCAGTGTGATAAATAGGAATCATTATAATTCAGAGTACAGTCTGGTCTCTGGGAAGTATTAAAAAATGTACACATAACTTGGTTGGTTTAGCAAAGACTTGGATGCTATTTTTCTCTAAGATTAAGGCTCTTTTTAATACTAAACACTTCTGAAAAGAGCTTATCTTTGTCTTCTCCAAACAAGAAGCAAAAGTCTCCAAGTCTTTATAATTCTACAGAAAATAATGTTGTTCTACAGAAAAATACTTGTGAGAATCATAAAAATAAGTGACAATTTACCTAGAGATTATGTTTGCTTTATTTCACTGATTAATATACTGTGCTGAATTACACAGATTTTTAAATTTTTACAAGAGTAAAATATATTTATTTGAATGGGAAATGTGCATTTTACTGTATTTTTTGTATAATGTTTATTTCTCAGAGTATGGGAAAGAAAATTAAAACAAGTACCAATAAATATTTTCTAGAGAGTAATAATCTGTGTCTATTTTTAAACACTACAAGCACTTTTACCACTGGAGAGGATTATCAAGAAGAGAAAACTATGAGAAGGAATGAATGAAAACAATATCAACAGTTTCCGAATCAGGAATTAATCAGTAAGAATATATGTCTGCACTGAGGAGAGACACAAAGTGCCTTTTTACTTTTCAAGTTTGCTTTTGACCTAAATGATAAATAATCTGGTTTAATATAACATAGAAATATGCTCCTTGTGTTCATTTATTTTCTCAAAGTTTTATATCCCAGTTTTGATAGCTATTAATTTTTAAAAGAAAACTAATCTGTGGAATACAATTAACTGTTGAAATTAACTGCTGGACTTAGAATCTTTCATACATTTAAATGAAAACTGAGTAAATTAGTTGCTGAATCAGAACCTTAACCATTCCTTTTCACAGTTCCCTCACCGCCCCGATACCCCATAATTTCACCTAAAATACCCAAGTAACTGAGACAGCTGTGAATTTAATTAGAATAATTACTTGGATAATGGTCTGATTTGACTGTTTCTGTTTTGATGAATCTCAGAGTCACAGGAAGAAGAAATATATTTTATATTGAGCTCAGTAAAAAAGTCCTCAAATTATAAAATAAAAGTTTATTTCTACGTTTTTAGGCTTCAGATATTTTGATATATTACCTGATTTACTGCCTTCTGTAAGAGTCAACATAAATTTAGACAATCATCTTCTATATAATAGATGTGCTTAATGGGAGCAAGCGACATTTATAGCAGTGGTCCACAAAGGCCTCTTATGGTACCAGTGCACCTGGAATAATAAAACTGCAAGGAACTTCAAGAAGTGTATTTAATGCTGTCGAGCTGAGGGAGTTCACTGTTTGGGTACATTGCAAACAAAATTGTTAACTGTTTCTCTGGGAACTTTTAAAAGCTTTCTTTGGTAAAAATCACCATTTTTTTTAGGGAAAATTTTAAGATTATTTTTGGACTGGTTAGCAGTCAATTCGGAGGGCCCTGGAGACTCAGAGATGGCAGTATGAGATAATGTCTGTCCTTAAGCACTGTAAAATCTGCATTAGAGACACTAATGCTAACCACACAAAAAAGAAATACAGGAACATGCAGTGGGTAGAGGGCCAGGCTTAGGAATGGGAGACAGGGGAGCCTGGAATTAAGGCAGCAATACCAAGGCGATGGCCCGCGAGCTGGATCAGGAGGACTCGTTCTTGAACATTGCACGAATCACAGCTCTGAAGTTCAACAAGTGTACCTTATTTGGGTGGCCTGATCTGTGGCTTAGTCTGGGTAGAAAGTACATAGCTTGTGTGAAGAATCCACATGGTATAGGACATGAGTGAAGTTTAGGTTTGGCGACTTCATTCTTTTAGGGTCAGTGGAGAGCAGCTGAAGTGTTTGCAGCGGGTGAAGTAGTGTGTGTTTCAGAAGTTTAACTAGCTTAGCTGGATGAGAAAGTGCAGACAGGGAGACAGGCACGGTTACACAGTTCCCCAAGGTGGGCCATCATTTACCGTCTTCTAGGTAAATGGTGAATCTGGAGCTGTACAACACCAAGACTGGACGGATTGCTACTGCTGTGGTCCTGCAGAGAAAGATCCTCACCAGGGGTGAGTTTTGTGTTAAGCTGCTGATTCAGATGCCTGCATCTCTGAGGGACTGGGATTGAGTCCCATCTCCAATTCCAGTCCAGTTTCCTGCTAATGCACACCCTAGGAGGCAGCAGAAGATGGCCTAGTGCTTGGGCCCTTGCCACCCCCATGGGAGACCTCAAGGGAGTTCCTGGCTCCTTTCTTCAGCCTTGCCCAGCCTGTGCTGTTGCTAGCTTTTATGGAGTGAACCAGCAGATGGAAGATCTCTCACTCTCTGGCTCTCCTTCTCTCTTTGTTGCTCCTCCTTTCAAATAAATAAATTAATAAAACTTAAGGGGGAAAAAAAAAAGATCCTCATCAGGACAACAGAAGTCAAACAAAAACAAACAAACAAAAAAACAAGCTGCAACAACAAAAGCCCAAGATGCTTAAAACACATAACAGAGGGACTCCACCAAAATGGGCAGCACATTGACCTTGGAGAGTGCAGAAAAAAAGCAAAAGAATTGAAACTTCTAAATGTGTAGCTGGTGAGCCGGCAGTGGTAGGAACCTCAGTGGAAGACCGGAGGGGAATGAGTGTGTGGGAGGTTGATTAATCTGGTGTGGACACAGGGGTCGGAGATGCCTGCAGGACATGCAGATGGAGATGTCTACAGGCAGCTGTAAATTCCAGTCCGGAGCTCAGGAGAATTCGTGTGGAGCCTGAAAATCGTTATGCATTGCTTTCCCATCTCAGGAAGCCTGACAGAAAATGGGCTGAGAATCAAATCTGATCGGAGGAGACTCTTCAGCCGGATGCTGGAAGGGTTTCTCTTTGTCTGAACTCCCGTTCCCAGGGATGAGTCACGGGAGCTCAAGAGATGAGAAGTGCTACACCACTGAATCTCCTGTACAAAAGGGGACGCCTCCTGTCTGAAGGTGCTGCCCACTGCTGCTGCACCCCGTGCCCCTGCTTGCGATCATCCTGTGACTTACAGGTGGATTCACCTGTCCTGTGACCTGAGCTCTTCACTTCTTCACATCCAAGCACATCCTGGGCACACGTATGTGAGAATCTTGGGTGGCCTCTTGAAAGCTCATTTCTGTTCTATTTTCGTATATTAATCACCATTGTTCTTTTTTCTTTTTTTTTGCCAGAGTTAGTGAGAGAGAGAGACAGAGAGAGAGAGTTATAGACAGTGAGAGAGAGAGAGAGAGAGAGAGAGAGAGAAGTCTTCCTTCCGTTGGTTCACCCCCCAAATGGCCGCCACAGCCAGCGTGCTGCGCCATCCGAAGCCAGGAGCCAGGTGCTTGCAGGTGCAGGGCCCATACACCTGGGCCATCCTCCACTGCCTTCCTGGGCCACAGTGGAGAGCTGGACTGGAAGAGGAGCAACCTGGACAGAATCTGGCGCCTCAACTGGGACTAGAACCCGGGGTGCCAGCGCTGCAGGCAGAGGATTAGCCAAGTGAGCCGCGGGCACTGGCCTCGCCATCATTCTTTATCTCACTTTCGTGGGTGCCCACCAGGTGCCAGGCACATGGTGCGAGGTGCTTCACACAGGGTTTCTCTGCTCTTTACGGTTCTTTGGCAATTTGCAGACATCATTAGCCCCATTTTACAAATGCAGGGAACAGGAGAGGGAGGAGGAAGAAGGGTTAAAGCATGGGTGAGTGGGAGGTTAGGTGTGTTCCTAAATCTGTGTATATAAAATACATGAAACTTGTGTACCTCAAATAAAATTAAAACCAAATGCAGGGATTCTCAGGGATTGAGTAAATTCATTTTCTGTTTCCTCCCTCTCCAGTTTGGGATACAGCAGCTTCCTCAGCCTGAGGTGAGATTCCATAGACAAGCCAGATTCTCCTACATGTGAGTCAACATCTCCAGGACTGATTGGTCTCCAAATTCTATTACTTCTATAATTTCATCGCCTCCCACTGTTCTCCCCAGAACAAATCCAAATTATCTAAAGCTTTGATGAAAGGCATAAATTATTCTTTTCTCCTTACCTCTTGTCTCCTGTTGATCTATCATGTGCACACATGCACAGAACCAAATTAATTTCCTGCATCAAACTTTATTGAGGTGTAAAATGTAGTGTATGTTTGCATATAATAAATATACCTATACTAAGTATACAGTTAATCACTTTTGATATATATTTGTACTCATGTAACCACAATCACAATCAAAACATAGAACATTTCAATGCCTCCAAATTCCTTTTATCCCTTTATTGTAAATCCTGCAAAAATCTATTCCTAGCCTTAGGCAAAGCCGATTTGCTAAATGTTGCTCAAATTAATTTTTGCAAAACACAATTCTCGTTCTATCACATCCTTACTTAAACACTTTCAGGGGTTCTCTGTTTTATGTATGACAGGATGGCCCAATGCATTGGAGCAAATGTTGTTTCTGTTGCCCACTGGGGAAAATGAAGTTCAGAGGAACTGGCTGTCCCAGGCCTTGCCCGGCTGCCAGGGCTACTATAAGGAAGTAACAAACAGCTCAATGCACATGTTTGGCTGCTGTGTTAGAGATCTTAAAATGTGTTGGCTTAAGTAAAATAGATATGCATTTATATTCCATAAACACACATGAGTGAGTAGCCCAGAGTATTACAGCCAGAAGCTTCTGGGACTGTCTCCTCTCCTGCCGCTCTGCTGGACTGAGGGGGTTCCCTCACTCACATGGTCCCCAAAGCCTGATCTACTTCTACCTTTCAGGTGTCAGGGTGGACACTGGGGAATGTTAAAGAGAAGGAGGCATGGCTATTCCCTTTGAGGACATATCCAGAAGCACACATCACTTCTGGTCACTTCTCACAGCTATAAGGAAGCATTGCAATAGTCTTTGTTCAGGGACCCCACACTGTCAGTTAAACCAGGGAATTCTTGGCTCATGAAAAGGGGAAATGATGAGCGCTGATGTCAACTATCAATTCTCTGCCACACTCCTTAGTGCCTGCAGAATAAAATCTTTCTCTTGAACCTATGCTTCTAGACCTTTACCCTCATACAGGCCAATTTTAATCCACTCATTTTCTCAAACACTCCACATACCCTTTGCCTCCTTGATTTTATTCACACGATGAACTTCCCTGACAGTCTCATATCCAGGTCCAACTGTGCTCAGCTCTGAATTCCCAGCGCAGCAGCCACTTCCGACCTAAAGCTTCCCCGACCACTCCAGCCCCCAGCAACCCTCCGCTTATCACAACCTCATTTGTTTCCATGGTACCTAGTTTGGCTCTTGTTTCTTCTGTTTTATAATATTTCATTTATTTTGCTTTTATGTTTTCTTTGCTTGCATGTCTGGTCCCCCTTGAGAACAAATATCATGCTATTTTTTTCACTCAACATTTGGCATTGGCCTAGGCAGTATCTTATGTATTGGTTGCATGTCTACTCACTGTGGGTATAAATTAATATGTGCATGAATTATGAGTGAGTTAAGTGAATCAAAAGTCATTGTTGGAAATGATTCCAACAAGGAGAAGCCACTGTAAGGAGGCCATCTGTTCTTCCTGACTGGGACAGAGGACCCAGGGTTATCATGGGCTAAGTACTCATTTAGCAATAAATGGATGTAGATTGGATCTGCAGAATGCGTTTAGAGCTCAGGGAAGTCTTATAAATGTCTGAGTGAACTATCAAATTATACTTGTGGTCTAATAATGTAATAGTGTCTGAGATTTATAAAATGCTTTTACTCCTAACCCCAAATCCTTTAACTTCAGTCCACATTTGTTTGACTGGTGTGTACAGAGTAAGAGCTGAGTGCACAGCTCTGACTAAATCCCTGGAGAATAAGAGATCAGAGCAGACCAATGCTAATTTTGCAATTTCTGTGTAACTATAGAAAGTCACTTAAAAATGTGACATCCAAAACAAATCTGCAAGTGCATCCAACAGCGTTTCATTTACACTTTTCATAGTCCCAGTGGGGTCAGTTTTGTAACAAAGATAAAGTACTATGGACAGAGATGTCAAAGAACATGCCCCAGATTACATGGCAAGTAATTACTGGAATTTAAACCAGGGTTGTCTCTGTTCAAAGTCCATGGTCTTAACTACTTTATCAGAGAGCTACTCTATTAATGGGTTTCTAAAATTATTCTTAATTTTGTGGCCACAACACATTGATATTTTAATATATTAGTGTGTTTTGCTAGCCAGGATTTCTTTAAGAGTTTTACACATGTATTTAAACTTATTTTTATTTATTTTGTGCATATGAACTTCTTCATCTTTGATAGTTATTGTATTAAGGACAAAGTAGAATCCTTTAAATATACTTATTTTTAATTTAATTCTAAAAATTTGAGAGATATACTTTTCATCTTTAATTTTGTAAGATAAATAGGTTCTTTATCTGTGTTTCTCTATCACCATTTATTTCTGTTTTTATTTATAAAGCAAGACCTGAGATTAGTATACTGCTCCAGAGAATAAGTGCATCCAGAGTGAAGCTTAAAGGTATTTCTGTAAATATTTTCAACATCCAAAAAGTTCAACATGTTTGACATCTAATCAAACATTGTGAGGCACACTAAAAATTAGGGTAATCTGATCCACAATGAGAAGGCAAAAATCTACTGAAAGAATAGTTATAGAAATTAAGTAGAGAAAGGGATGATGTTTTTAAAAAACTGATTTTCATTTCGTTTCAAAGGCAGAGAGGGGAGGAGAAGAGGGGAAGGGAGGAGAGCCTGGAACTCAGTCCGGGTCTCCCACATGGATGGCAGGGACCCAAGCACTTGAGTCAGCATCTGAATCCTCTCAAAGTACACATCAGCATGAAGCTAGATTGGAGGCGGAGGAGCTGGGTCACATACAAGACTCCAATAAGGGACGTGGCCATCGCAAGTGATGACTTAACTATTGTGCCAAAGACCTACCCCAGCAAAATGCTTCTAAAAAGACTCAAATAAAATTTTTAGAAATGAAAACTATAACATATGACAAGAAAAATATGCTAGCATTTATAGCAGATTAGTCATTGCAGAAGGAATGTTAATAAACTTCAAGATACAGCAATATGAACTCTACAAAAAAAGAGAACCGTAGTCAACAGTGGAAAGAGTACATGTAACTGGGGTCCTCCAGGGAGAAGGGCATTAGAAAAAATTGAATAAATAATATAAAAATTTCCAAATTTGATTAAAAAATCTAATGTTATCAAAGAACCTCAATCTCAAGAAACAAAGAAAACTATACAAAGCCAAAATATAATCCATTTGCTTAAAATAAGTGAGACATAGAAATTGCTGCAAGCCAAAGAAAAGTAACATTATATAGGGAGGAAAAATCATAAAAATTGTAGTTAATTGCTTAACAGAAACACTGGATTCATTATGATCTATCTATCTATCATGTCAAAATGAAAAAGTGAGAGCAGACTTTCAGCCTAGCAGTTAAGATGCCAGTTGCGACACATGTGTTCCATGTCAGACTGCCTGGGTTTGAGGCCTGGCTCACGCCTGACTCCAGCTTCCTGCTAACGCAGAAAGACCCTAGGAGGCAGCAGGTGATGCCTCACGTTCTTGGGTTTGCACCACCCATATGGGAGACCTGGATTGACCCCAGTTTTGTCCTGGCCAAGTCTCAGCCACTGAAGTCATTTGGGCAGTGGACCAGTGGATGGCAACTCTCTCTCTCTTTGTCTGTCTGTATCTCTTTCTGTCTCTTTTTCTCTCTGTCTCTCTTTCACTGCCTCTCAAATAGATAAGATAAATAAATAAAACTTTAAAAAGCCCCCAAAATGAAATTGTACACATTAAATATATTCATTTTTTTGTCAATTAAGCCTTTTAATAAAAATGGGAGGAACAGTTGCTGAACAGTTTTCTCAATAAAAAAATGAAGAAATCATCATACTTTCCAATATTTCTCATCTAACTTCTTAGATTAAGTTAGTGCTATTGCTTATACACCATTTATTATTAAATATTTTCTATGACATTAATAATTGATACAAATAAGAATGATTATTAATGTCTGCATTTTATTTTTAACTCTATTAAGGATACTTTTTCAGACTTAACTTGCTACTTCATTGGTTTGATTTCTCATTGTCATTCCTTGTAGGTAGAGCTTTGCTTCTCCCAGAAACTTTAAGCAATCAGAAAGCATATAAGAATGGCACAGGTTTTTCCATGTCGCTCATTGATGAGTACTTTTTAGTTCCCTCATCATGGCAACGTTCTTGAGTCATAATCAGTTTTTCTCTAGACGTTGTGTTGATTTTGAGCACTAATGTCCCATGAATTTGAGGCTGCATATCTTTCACAATTTAGGCTTGAGAGTCACACAGCGTCCTTTCTACTGCGTCCTCTGGCTTGTCACGATTGAGCAGAAGGGAAGTAGACTGTGAGCCCTGAAGGTGGGAGTGCACCATTCTAGAAGAGCCCCGTATAATCTGCCATAAGTGATTAATTTGGGAATCAACTCAGCAGAGATTTTTGGAGCAGGTTATCATTACCTAGATCTATTTTATAGTATTCCTCAAATGCCAACCCAAACTCTGATAGTGTTTGACCCCTGTTTTCTCATGGGCTTACTTCCAATTTGCCTGTTTGGACTTTGATTCACATCCTGTCTTGTTCCCACTTCAACCGCATGTACTGGCCTGTGCTTTGCTGGCATCCCTTCTTCAGTATTCATTTTTCCAACTGAGTAATCGCCATGTCCAGTGGCTAATACTTTCTTAAGACCTGACTTAATTCCTTCTGTTTTCGTTGAAGGCAATTTCACCTGCATAGAGCTGAACAAACCAAACGCTGACCTTGCTTTTCAGTCTGATCTGTTAGGGACCTGCCTTAGTGATTCAGCCAGCTAGGCAGTCGTGTGCAGCACCACTTCCATTGCTAAGGATTGTAAGCCATCTCTTCTGTGCTTCCAGGAAAGACTCCTTGTTATTCTTAAGGGAAGATTTAACTAATAGGCCTATAAATAATAGTCTTTGATTGATCTTCCAGGAAAGACAGAAAGCAGCTTTTGGTCATGGGACAGGGTAAAGGTCTCACTGTTTTATAATTCACTATTCACAAGCTCGTATGTGAAACAGTTAAAAGGAAAAGAAAAAGGCCATTTTATAGAATTCAAAATTAAGCCTTGGTCTATTACCTTTTGTATATTATGGACTAAGGATGTAAAAGTTTAACTGCCTTTGTGTTAAGTTTTCCACACATGCATAACTTAAAAAAAAATCTTTCTCCCTCTGGAAAGCCATGCTCTGGCAAAACTTGAAAAATAAAATTCCCATAGTAAAGGTTGTTCTATTATCCTGCATGAGATTCATTCAGAGTCAATCTAATAATTAGATGCCTTAGGATAATTCCTAATCATTTCATATTTTCCTCTAGTTTTTCTTGGAATTCATCTTATTTTCTCTTGCCAAGTTTGTGTTCCATTTGATTCAGTTCAGCAAGATGTACTGAACATCTAATATGTAGGACAAGTTGGACTGGATACTGTGAAGATCAGATGGAAATGTACAGTGTAATCTCTGCCCCAAGAGACCCAGAGTTGAGTCAGGGAGAGCAGGCGAATGGACGTGAATAGTCACCTCGTGCCCAGTACAGTTTCTGACCCAGTGAAGGTGCTCTGTAATGTGTGAGCTGAACTAAACAAGGCCAAACATTGGTACAAGGCCAAATGTAAAAGTATCTGATGCAAATACAGGTTTTGAGAAAATAAGACCAAGGCAGGCTCAGATTTTTGGCAGGTCATGAGATGGGGTGGATTTTGATGAAAAAAAAAAATGAGGAAGATATTCCCGGTTCGGGTAATTACAAATAATTAAGAGATGAGCATCACGAAGTTCAGAAAGCTCAGACCTCACTCACTCCCTTGGCAGCTACCGTCTGGTTCATCTCTGTGAATGTTCACTTTGCAACGGTTGGCCGTCTTTTGGACTTTGGCTTCCTCTAGTCCTACAAGTGTTCATGCTTGTAATTCCCTGAGTAATTCCCTTTCTACTCAAAATTCCTAGAGGGGAGTTTCCTTTCTTCATGAATCCTGGGAGGAAAACACATTTAGATAAAGAGGGTATGAGCCATGACTGAGACGGAGCTGCACGCTTGCACGTGCGTTGGAGAAGAAGTGGAATCAATAAAAGACACGGAGAAGGAATGGCCAGAAAAATTAAGGGGAAAATGAGTACATCCTCTAATGGGAGTCAAATGAGGGGAAAAGTGTGAGGCAAGAACTGAATTTTTTTTTCAGCTAGAGGAACAAAATAGAGAAAAGGAGATGGTCCATTGATATTTGCAAAGGTGAAGGACACCTTGTAGGCATTTGGTTCTGTTGTGATGGTATTCCTGCAACTTAATTTCAAATGCAGTTACAATAATGTTTTTAAAGTAGTGGATCATCATGACATTTGGTGGAATGGTCCAAGGATCCAGATCCGTGGACCTTGGGTTTGACAAAATGCAAGAGAGATGTGGAAGCCCCACAGTTAATACAGAGAATCCACAGTACTGTCCTTGCCGCATGAAGCAACTTACTCTGTGGTCTTAAGTATTTGGTCTAGAGAAAAACATTGACTAGACTACCAGGGACATACTTAGCTTATATATGAAATTACTTTATTAAAAATGTATTGATTTGAGAGGCACAGAGAGAGAGAAAGAGAGCTATTTGCTAGTTCACTCAGTCCCCTCAATGGTCCAGGGTTGGGCCCAACCAAATCTGGGAGTTGGGAACACAGTCCAGGTCTCCCACGTGAGTGACAGAGACCCAACTATGTGAGCCATTGCCTGATACTCACCAGGGTCTGCTTTGCAGGAAACTGGAATCAGGATCCAGAGCCAGATACTGGACTCAAGTAGTCTGAAATGAAACACAAGTGTCTTAACTTGTGTATGAACGGCTAAATCACATCTTGAGTAGCTGTGTAAGTGGTAACAAACATCACCTGATTACAATTATGATAACCCATCTATCTTTGGCATAGACCATATGGGTAAATTAAATGGAGAATTGACATAAATCTCTACTTGATAGTCTGTCAGGTTTGATAGTAGCAATCTCTGGAATAGTATTTGTTACTTAGTATTTCTGAAGGGAGGAGCTATTCCAAACTCATTCATTAGATCCTTCCTACCTACCAGCCCTTACTCCACAGACCAATGAGCTACAATGGATAGACTCCATATTGAATACACAGTTTGCACTCAGAAAATGCATAGGTAAGCACAGACGCATTGTGTCCACTGTGAGATGGATTCTGACTTTTACATTCCCTTCTCTGCATTATAGCAAACAGTTTCTGCCTTCTCAACTCCAAAAGTCCCCAGTCTGACTGCTGGTTCATATTGACAACACAATTATTTATAGGAATTGGTGTTAACTCTGAAACAGTCAAATAATTTCTGAAGAATCTGAATGTTTCTCTTTCTTCTGTTGAGGAGATGCACTTGAGAAAGTGACAATATCAAGTTCTCATGCCTTTTGTCCTTGTCCCACTATCTCTGTGCCTCTATGGTAACTGGTGTTATAATAACCGACAGGACCATCTGCTTGGATAGGTGCTCTCAAGTCTGTCATGTAATGGTTTGGCTCTGGGCTACTTTTGCCTGTAAACCAATATAAGCAATTGGGGGATTATGGCTAGGCACTGTTGCCTATGTATGGTTGTGGGCACCTATGTGGTTGCCTGTGGATGGGTGTGGACATCTATGTGGTTGCCTGTGAATGAATGAATGAATGTATGTGGATGTCTCTCTGTGTGTGTCTGACTGCCACCTTGGATACAAAGGCAGGTATCTCCTGTGGCCCCACTGCCACTTGGGGAAGAGTGGCTGTTCTTTTTTCATCTCTCACCACCACTGTGAGAACAGGAGATACAAACCCACAAATGACTCTGAGTTGCTCTCTGACCTAGCCGAATTCGAATCTGCTTGTCCTTGTCCCTAAGCCCTGGGCATACACTCCAGTGCACAGCCACACAGTAAGGGACTACAGGTACCTTTGGGGGAACTCAAGGAGCAAGACTGATACAACCTTGCGGCAGTGTGGCAACGGATTTTCTTGAGGGTGCCTGGTTTTCCTTCCATTGAAAGGGTTTGTTCTGTGAACTGGCTCAAATCTGGGAAGTGAGTGAGAAGTTGTGATTAAGACTCTGTCCCCACTCCCCTGAAAAAAAAGTTAAAACATTTTTTATACTCGGTCAAGATGGTAATATTTGTTCTAGGAACACCACAATCTGTCACAATCATGTCTGTGAGTAAAGTTGTTTTGATTGCGGCTCTACCCTTGTGGCCCATCTTGGTAATCACCTCCAGCTGTCCTGTAAAATTGAGGCTAAAAAACCCAGCTAGCTCAGTCGGTAGAACTTGAGACTTAAAATTTGGAATCGGCGAACCCATTTCACGAGTTCCATTTCCTTCAGTGCCATCATTCGCCTGATGCATACTGAACTTTTCTAAGGTGATGGTTCTTTTCCTATGAGACTATTTCTTGATGCATTGGTAAAGGTAGTGTTCTCTGGGTCTTCCTTTGGAACAGAATCAGTGAATGTGCAACAGAATCCGTGAACGAGGCACTGCCTCAGTTTAGAGCTCCTAAAATCCCCGGTGGGAAGCAGCACTAGGAGCATCTTTTGTTCTAAAATTTGGACTTTGATGCTGATTCTTGGCACATTTTTCCAAAAGCCCATGGAATCTAAAAAGCAATGTTTCTTTATATGCTAATGAGATTACTGATAACTGGGAACTCCTGAGTAGCTTCAAGGGAGGAGGCTGGAGGTCAAAGGAACTATGTGATTAGGGAGCTAGAAATTTCAGTCTCCCCTTCCCCTAACGTCCAGGAAGGAAAACAGGGCCCAGGTTAAGTTGATCATCATGGCCAGTGAGTTAATCAATCCTGTCTACGTAATGAAGCCTCTGTAAAAACCACACAGGACAGAGTTTGGGAAGCTTCTGGACTGATGTGCCTATGAAACTGTCTCCTGGGGGCACATCCAGGGGAGCATTGGAGCGCTGTGCGCTCTCCCCAGACCTGGCTCATCTACCTTCCATCTGGCTCTTCAGCTGTAATCCTTTGTCATTTCCTTTACAATAAGAAGGTAAGTGTAAATAAACTGTTTCCTTGAGTTATCCTAAAACAATTCCTCTAAGGAAGGAGTTTTGGGAAGCCCTGATTCCTAGATGGTGGGTCAGAAGCACAGCTCACAACTTGGGACTTGAGATTAACTTTGAAGTAGGGACAGTCTCATGGGACTGAACCCACATCGTGTGGGATCTGGTGCTGACTCCAAGTGGATGGTGACAGAATTACGTTGCATTGTGGGATACCCAGTCACTGCCCACCACAGAAGTGCTTGGTTGTGTGTGGGGAGAAATTGTCGCAAAATCCGATAAATGAGAGCAAGAGAAACAATTTGTATTCTTCCTTCACTCCACATGATGAGTTCACGCATCACAGGTGATACACTCACTCCAAATTCCTTTTTTCCCTAAGCCTTTGATTTTCTTGACCTACAATATATGAAAGACTTTGTCATTTCAACTTCATTTGATTTGCATATAAATCTATATATAAAACAAGTATTAAAACTTAAAATTATAATTTGTGTAGAAAAAACAAGCATTAAAACAGAAATGGGCATTGTAAATAGAAAATTTCAGGACCCTGTGTGTGTGGAATGGAAGGAACAGGAATCGGGGAAACTTCACTAGTAACTAATTATAAAGCCTCATTTCTTAAAAATAATAGAAATATCTGTAACGTGGCAAAACATTAACATTTGCTGGATTGCAGTGGTGTGAACACAGAATGTTTGTTTATTTCTATTTTCAGTATTTTCAAAATATTTCATATTAAAATATTTTGATATCAAACAATTGCGATGAAGCTAACAGTTGTTAACTAAATATGTCTCAAGTACAGATGTCATAGGAAAACAGTTACTGAAAGTTTTTTTTAAAATAAGGCCTCTTAAATGAATTCATTCCCAAAACATGACTTGTAAGAAGACAAAGACAAAAAGGGATAAATAAATGACATTTGTTTCTATTTCTGTTTTATACTAATTATACATCTGGCTGGTTAAGTGGATCAATCCCGAACACCTGCAGTTTCTTCAACGTCTGAGTTCCTTCTCCATTGTATTAAAAGTTGGAAGAGCAGTCTGAGAAATGAAAAACTTAAGTCTGATAGGACAGTTACCGCAACAGCTAACATATGAGCACATGTATTTTGTTTTGCACTTTGCATCTGTAAGGGCTTTCTCAAAGCTTTGGCTTTATGTGAGGAAATCACCTTTCATTTGATCATCTGCTCACAATAGGCTGCTATGATTAGTATTGTCCTTTTCAGTGATTTCAATAGGGAGGAATGAGTGAAAAGGGATCCGAAAATGCTAGCTATTTAGAACTTGATTTAGGTTCTACAGATAATCCCTTTAATTCACATAAAAGAATTTGTACCAAGAATCATCAAAGAGGAGAAAGAATAAGGACTTAATCATCACTTAGAAAAGTAAAATAAAAGAATAGCTGAATCAGGTATTTGGGGATATTTGAGGAAGCCTGGAAAGAAATGTGTGCCTTGGAGTACGAAGCACTGAGCTCATACGTTATGTGAGCAATTTGAAAAAGGGTCAGCTGGGTAAATGGACTCTAGCCTCCAAATGAACCACTGGGCTTACTCCCTTTCCCACAGCAACTTCCCAGTAATGGAATGAGTAAAAAGGGAGAGCCTCTGTGATCATCTTAAAACCCTGGAATCCAAGAGGGCTCTCATGGCCTTATTCTACTGAATCTTCTCATCCATTTGTGAGGTGGGTAGAACTTCATTTCAGAGATGCACACCCTGAGGCTCAAAGGCTGTATAAGTTTTGAAGTCCTCACATCTGGGTAATAGTAGAGCCTGGACTTCTGGTATTTTTTCCTTTACCCTTCCTTGTCTCTTGATTCTCCTTACTCTCCGTCTTCTAGACTTGACTTGATTTTTAAGGAAACTGGGGAGGATTTAAAGCAATCTGCATTGAGAATTCCTAATTAAGCTCACTCATAATACAATGGGGCTGACCCGTACGTGTCACATTGCATTACCAGAAATAGTATGAAAAATTGGCAGTGCGTTGACAAAATAGCTGAGGGTGGAAGATGTTGACCACACCTAGATCCATGCCACAAGATCACATTTCTGCATAGAGAAAAGATGATTTTGGTACCAGTCTCCAAACACATTTACTAGACTTGATTTTTTTTCTTTCTCTTAAAAATAAAGTGGTAAGAACATTCAGTGGAAAGTTTACTGCACAAGTCACATGGCATTTTCTGTCTCATTATGCTTGGGAATTTGTCATCTACTGCTTCCTGAAACATCATCCCATACTTCAGTGATTTCAAATGACAAACCTTGATTTCTTAGTTTCTGACTTAGCTTGACTGTGTGGTTCTGGCTCTAAGTCTCTAATGAAGGTGCCAGAAAGATGTCCAGTGAGGCCATGATGATCTGGAGATTCAAGCGACTGCTTCCAGATTGGCTCACTCACCTGGTAGGCAAGTCTTCTGGCTATTGGTTGGGGCTCTCAGTTCCCACATGAGCCACTTTACTACATTGCAGCTAGCTTGCCTCAGAGCAAGCAGTCCCAGAGAGAGCAAGAGAAAGCAAGAAGGAGCACTGAGGATGGAAGCTACATCCCTAATCTGTAAGGAATGTCCCATCTCTACTGCCAGATTCAGCTGATTAGAAGTGAGTTATCAAAGCAAAGGAAAATTAAGCTTTTTTTTTTTTTGAGAGAGAGGAGTAATAACAGAATTTGTGCACACAGCTTTAAAACCTTGCTTTGCTCAAATTCTGAGCTTTTGCAAGAGAAAGCACATAAAGTAAATTTATCCCTTTTCCACTGGCTCACATACTGGCAAAACGGATAAAAATTGATAAAAGCTCTCTTGCTGGTTCACACCCTTCTGTGATAGTCCCTTCTATTTTCTTTGCTGCTCCTGCTCTGTGTGGTGATGGTGGAGGTCCCCAGCTGCTTGGGGCCTCTTCTTTGTGCATATTTACACCTTACTGCTCTGTCCAGTACCATGGTTTTTTATGCCATCCCTGCTCTCATAATTCTTGTCCTTCTATCTTCAGCCCTGACATCTCTCTCAATTCCATTATTATACATTCAGCTGTCCCTGAACATCTCCACAGAGTTGACATCAATCTAAAAGGTACCATGGGTAACCAGAGTTCTGGATTCTCCTTGCTTTTTTTGTTTTTAGAACAGTTATCCTTTTGTGTAGATTCATCTTATATCTAATCCCTAGCAAGTACTATCAGCACCTCTTTCAATACCTTACAGGAATCAACCAAACTCCATTTCCACGCTACCACTCTAGCCGAGCCAATCTCTGTTTATCACCTGGACCACTGTGAAGTAGTAACTCCCAAAAGGCTTCCTTACGTCTTCTCTGGTCAATGTAAGTATGCTCCGTCACAGCCACCATGGTTTTTGAAAATGAAAGCAGATTATGTCACTTTTCTGTCTAGGATTCCTGTGGCAAGTAGGCATTTAGCCTAGTGGTGAAAATGCCCATGTCCCACCGTGGAGTACTTAGGTTCAATTCCCAGCTCTCACTCCAGACTCTTAGCTTCCTACTAATGCAGTCCCTGGGAGGCAATGACCATGGTTTAAGTAACTGATTTCCTGTCATCCACAAAGGAGACCTGGATTGAGTTTCCAGTCCTGGCCCAACCCCAGCTGTTGCAGGCATTTGGAAAGTGAGCCAGTAGATACAGTTCTCTCTGTATACCTGTTGCACACACACACATTTTCTCTTCCTCCTCCACACTCCCCTTTCTGTTTCTCACTGGCTATCTGCTTATCAAATAAACGTTTAAATAATTCCCATGGCTAGCATTTCATATCAGACTGTTTATTTGAATCCTTGCTCCACTTCTGATGTAGCTCCCTTCTATTGTGCTGGGAAGGTAGCAGATGATGGTCCAAGTAGTTAGGCCCCTTACACCATATGGGAGATCTGGATGGAGTTCTTAGCTCCTGGCTTCCTCCTGGCTCAGGCTTGGATGTTCCAGCCATTTGGGGTGTGAACCAACAGATGAAAGCTCGCTTGCTCTCCCCCCTCCCCTTTCTCTGTCACTCTATATTTCAACATCTTCTAACAAAGATATTTATTTGAAAGCTAGAGTTAGAGAGAGAGACAGAGATCTTACATCCACTGGTTTACTCCCCAAATGGCTGTGACCATTAGAGCTGGGCCAGGGTGAAGCCAGGAGCCAAGAACTCCAATTAGGTTTCCCATGGGGTGGCAGGTGCCTAAGTGTTTGGGCCATCTTCCGCTGCCTTCCCAGACACATTATCAGGGAGATGATTCAGAAGCAGAGCAGGTGTACTTGAACTGGCACCCTAATATGGGATCTGGCATCACAAGTAGCAGCGTAACCCACTGTGCCATAACTCTGGACTCAGTTAAGTCATCTTGAAATTATTTCTTATGGCTTATTATTTTACTTAGAATACTAAACTCCACATTTTTGTTTTGACCTAGAAATTTTTGGTTGTCTCTTCACCTGGACACACTGGCCTTCACCATGCCCAATACTGAGGCATAGTACAAACTGTGTGCAATGCATATCTGTGATTGTGTTTGTTGTGCATATGCATTAATGTACCTGGTGTGTGTCTTGATGCGTAGTGTGTGGCTTTAGTATAGACATGTGTGTGTGTGTGTACACTGTGATGTGTGTATGTGGTATGTTCCTGTGTATGCAAAGCCATGCTGATAGGCAGTTTAGACACAATAGATAAAGTCCCTTGAGATCACTCAGATCACAAATATTTGCTCTCTCAATATTGGTATTTCTCAAGAGATTCATTAAGTTCAAATGGTCTCTTGCCAATTGCAAATATCCTGAGAGATTCAGCATCATTTGTATCTTTGTGTGATTTGTTATCATTACACTGTGTTTCTCCTAGCCCTTGTTGACAGCAACCAGAGATATGACTAAGTAGAAGGGTCTCAGAAAAGGAAAGCTAGGAACTTTGAGTTGCTGGCTTCCTGGTTGACGTGACCCCTCCTGGATGATATCCCTGGGTATTAGGATTCTCTCTCATTCACAGGCCTGAAAGTGTAGGCACCAAGAAGTTGAGTTATGTAGCTGCTGCTGAATGTCTTACATGCAATGCCTGTTTTTTCGCTTGAGAAATTCTTGTAACATTTCAGATTGGGGGTTATTTCTACTTCTGTTCAGGATAGTGAGAGGATAAACTCATTCCCAGTAGTCACAGTCACCCTTCGGAATGCAGACAGAGACTGTGGGTCACGGTGGCTATTTCACTGTCACGCACACATAGCCGCACAGGAAATGTTTCTGCAGAAGCACTGCACTGGCCTCCCTGAGTGCAGCTCCCGTCCTCCTGGGCATCTTCCTTACCTCGGATTCTATGCCCTGCCTCTCTGACGTCGCTACTGTTTCTCCTATCTATTCTGCGACTTTTATATTCTAGCTACTTGATAGTTCTTACCAACAGTCGAGCAGGCTGTATGATACCCCATTAAATCGAGAAGATAAAAAGTCCACGTCCTTTCACCCCAGGTTCAGCTTTTAAAAATCTGCTGTTTGCTGTGCGGAACCAGAATGTTTTCCATTTAGTGCCTCTCCTCCAATCTTGTCTCTGCAGCCACCACATCTCATCAGGTGCTTTTGCTTGGTTGTGTGATGACCAGGCTGGTGTCGAATCCCTCAATTTCAGCCCATACTTCCCTGGACAATTCAGCAGGGTTCAGTGGGCTGACCTTTCCCTTCCTCTTGAAATTCCTCACACCCGCCCCCAGTCCCCTTTGCCCAGGCTACTTTTTGGCAGACTTCTCTGTAGTTCCTGCTGAAGCATTCTTTTACTCTACCCTGTATTCCATTCCTCTGAATTTAAATCCCCCTGCTGTGGTCTTCACTTCCCAATCAATGGCTCTTGAATCCTCTTACATAGACAGCAACACCTCTGGGCTGGTGATGTTTTCAGGCTTTGGAATACAATCACAGTCTTGTAACATATTTGCTGTATAATTCTGGCTATGTTAAGGGCATTTATTTTGTACCAGCAATTTATTGACATATAAAAGTTGCACATTATTTTGGGATACCAGGTGATGTTTCCATATATATGTGCATGATATAACATCCAATCAGTAATATATCTGTGTCCTCAAACATTGAACATTTCTTCATGCGGAAAACATCAAAAATCCTGTCTCCTAGCTTTATTTTTAAATATATCAATATATAGTTCATCAACACCAACTATAGTTGCCCTACTGTGCAATAAAATGTCAGAATCTTCCACTCACATCCAACTGTAGCTTTTTTTTTTTTTTTTGACAGGCAGAGTTAGACAGTGAGAGAGAGAGAGACTTCCTTCCGCTGGTTCACCCTCCATATGGTCGCCACGGCCAGTATGCTGCGCCAATCCAGAGCCAGGAGCCAGGTGCTTCCTCCTGGTCTCCCATGTGGGTGCAGGGCCCAAGCACTTGGGCCATCCTCCACTGCCTTCCCGGGCCACAGCAGACATCTGGACTGGAAGAGGATCAACCGGGACAGAATCTGGCGCCCCAACTGGGACTAGAACCTGGAGTGCTGGCACCGCAGGTAGAGAATTAGCCAAGTGAGCCGCGGCACCAGCCCCAACTGTAACTTAATATCAATCACTCAACCCTTTCCCATCCTCCCTCTGCCTCTATTGGTAAACCAGTATTGAGTATACTTTGTAAATGTTTTCTAATGATAAATGAATTGGTTTTAAAAAACATTTGTTTATTTTTATTTATTTGAAAGACAGGGAGACAGAAAGACACAAAGATAGGCAAGACAGACATCTCCTTCATTCACTGGTTCACCTTGTAAATGTTTGCAACACCTAGGACTAGGCTAGGCTGGAGCCAACAGTTCAGAAACCAATCCAGATCTCCCATGTGGGTGGCAGAATCCTAAGTACTTGAGCCTGCATTAAACAGGAAGCTGGAGTCTGGAGCCAAAAGTGAACCCAGGCACTCTGAAATAGGATGCAGGCCTCCCAAGCTGAATCTTAACCCCTTTGCCAGAAGCTGGCCTCAATAATGATGTGATACATTAAAAACACTTAACTGTTCCTGGCATGTTAAAAGGGTATTTCAGAGAGTTTACAGAGAGATGGACTTAAAAGATAAGTTTATTTTGGTACAAAAATTTTTTTGAAATCTTTACATGGTTTTCTAATGCATTTTTTATGAACTTTTGGAAGACCCTTTTAAGAATGGATTTAAAACCCCTTTTATACCAATATAAATTTATCTTTTAATCTAATTTCCCACAGAATTTTTGAAGTACTCTAGTAGAGAGTCAATATTTACTAATCTTTTTCTTTTTATTGCCATTATTTTCCCTCTTTATCAAAAGATTCACAAACATATTCAAAGTCTAACTCCTGATCATCACTGCAAATGACATTTCTTTCCATTCCACTTAAGTCAGAAATTGACAACTTCTCTAGATATCTCTCATACTTACACCAATCAAGTCTCCTTGAGTTTCACTCCAAAAGATCTCTTAAATGATCCAGTTCTCTCTGGTACCTTCTTAAATCAGCTATGTCTCAACTCTCGGTTGAGTTACTGTAATGGTTTCCAAATTGGTCTCCCTGCTTCCTCTTGTACGCTATTTTCCAGCTGTTTCTTCAGCATGTAGCAACAAGAGTGATTGTTGAAAAAGCATGAATCAGGTCATGTCACTCCTGTGATTTCCTGTGGGCCCAGGATAAAATCCAGCATTCGTGGGAGGAGGGTCTGTAGTTCAGACTTCACCCCGTCCACTTTCCAGTCCAACAGTCACTCCTCCCCTCTAACAGGTTTTCAAATGTTACAGGAGCCATTTCTGTTTCACGGATTACAGTTTTGCCCATAGAACAGGTCTGAAGTGTGTGTGTGTGTGTGTGTGTGTTTTCTTGCCTTTTTAAAAATTCCCATTTCTCCTTTAACCTCAATGTCATTTCTCCAAGGAAATTTTTCTGAACCTTAAATTTTTTGAAAATTTTATTTAAGGAACACAAGTTTCATATATTTCATATATACATAGTTAGGAACATAGTGATTCTTCCCACCTACCCTCCCTCCTGCCTGCACTCCCACCTTTCTTATTCTCCCCTCTCCTATTCCCATTATTTTTTTTTACAATGATCTACTTTCAGTTAACTTTATATTCATAAGATTAACCCTACACTAAGTAAGGAGTGCAACAAATAGCATGAAGAATGAAAAAAAAATAACTGTTCCTCAATAGTCAAGACAAAAGCTGCTCAAAATTATTGAATCTCAAAATGTCATTTTCACTCCTATAGCCTACCTTTTAGGTATTCTATTAGTTACCACAGATCAGAGAGAACATTTGGTATTTGTTTCTTTGGGATTGGCTTATTTCATGAGTATAATTGTTTCCAGTTGCATCCATTATGTTGCAAAAGACAAGATTTCATTTTTAAACACTGTGTAGTATTTCATAGTGTGTGTATATCATAATTTCTTTATCCAGTCTTTGATTGATGGACATCTGGGTTGATTCCATATCTTAGGTATTGTAAATTGAGCTGCAGTAAACATGGATGTACAGATCACTCTTTCATATGCTGATTTCTTTACATTTGGGTAAATTCCCAGGAGTTGAACCTTAAATCTTAACTGAAGAACCCTATATTGTCCCTTTTGTAGCACTCTGTGGTTTTCCATTATGGAATTTACTACAGTTTATAATGATATATTTTCTCTGTATTTATTTATTTAGCAATTATCTTCCTACCTAAATGCAAATACTACAATGACAGGCCTTGTCTTAGTCTGTTTTGCTTGCCTAGATTGAAACACTTGAAGGTGGGTAACTTTATAAAGAAAAAAAGTTCATTTAGCTCCCAGTTCTGTTGGTTGAAGGAACAATAGCTGCTGATGGCCTCCTTGCTAGCAGAGTTCTAAGATAAGGCAAGGTTTCACATGGTAAGAGATAAGGAATGTGTATGTGTTTGTGTGTGTGTATGTATCCTTTCTGTTTTCTCTATTGTTTATACTAATAAAAATAAAATTTTAAAGAGAATAGATTTCATGTTTCATAAGTACAGTTCTATTTTTTAGGATTTATTTATTTGAAATTCTGAGTTATATAGAGACAGACTGATAAATTATACATCTTCTGGTCACTCCCCAAATGGCTGCAGTGGCTGGAGCTGGGCCAGTCCAAAGCCAGGAGCCAGGAGCTTCTTCTGGGTCTCTTTCACAGAGAGTTAGATTGGAAATGGAGGAGCCAGGACTCAAACTGGCATCCATATGGGATGCTGGTACCAGAGGTAGAGGCTTTACCAGCTACACCACAGCACCAGCCTATCATAGGTACAGTTCTAAGAAGATGATCATACTTCCCTACCTGTCCATCTCCCTCCTCCAAATCCCTTCCCCCCTTCCTTTTCTTTTCAATAATTTTTACAAAGATATAATTTTAATTCACTCTACAATCACAGGCTAAATTCACCCTAACCAAAATATTCAACATATAAAAAGTAGGAAGACTACAGTTCCACAGGAATATAAATATGGCTAAAAATGACAATTATATCACAAGATGTCAATTTGATTCCTATTTTTTTGGTATTCTATATTAACTGCCACATATCAGAAAATTACGATATTTGTATTTTTGAGAGAGAGTGGCTTATTTCACTAAGCATAATAGATTCCAGTTGCATCTATTTTGTTGTAAAAGACAGGATTTCACTATTTATTATGGCTGAGTAGTATCCCATTTTGTATACATACCGCATTTTCTTTATCTAGTTGTCAGTTGATGGCTGTCTGGATTAATTCCATATTTCAGCTATTGTGAATTGAGCTGCAATAAAGTTGGAGGTATAGATAACTCTTTCATATGCTGGTTTTTATTTCATTTAGATAAATATGCAGGAGTGCGATGGCTGTGTCATATGGTATCTATTTTCAGCTTTCTGAGGTATCTCCATACTGTCTTCCATAATGGTTATACTAGGTTACATTCCCACCAACAATGGATTAGGGGACCTTTCCCCTATATCCTCTCCAGCACTTATATTTTCTTTTGGGCTTTTGGTATGACAGCCATTTTAATTGTGGTTTTATTTGCATTTCCCTGATGGCCAGTGATCCTGAACATTTTTACATGTGTTTGTAAAATTTGAATTTCATTCTTTGAAAAATGCCTGTTCAAAGTCCTTTGCCCATTTCTTAACTGAATTATTTTGTTGTTGAGTTTCTTAAACTCTTTATAGATCCTGGACATTAATTCTTTATCAGTTGCATGGTTTGAAAATATTTTCTCTCCATTGCCTCTTCACTTTGTTGCGTGTTTCCTTTGTAATGCAGGAACTTCTTATCTTGAAGTAATTCAATTTATCTATTTTTGCTTTTACCTATGCTTCTGGAGTGCTTTTCCAAGAAGTCTGCCTATGTGAATGTCTTACAGTTTCTCCAATGTTTTCTTCTAGTAATTTGATAGTATCAGGTAGTACATTTAGATCTTTGATCCACCGTGAGTTGATTTTTGTATAAGGTATAAGGTAGGAGTCTTTTTTCATACTTCAGGATACATAGATTAAATTTTCCCAACAGCAGATGCTGGAGAGGATGTGGGGAAAAAGGGACACTAACCCACTGTTGGTGGGAATGCAAACTGGTTAAGCCACTATGGAAGTCAGTCTGGAGATTCCTCAGAAACCTGAACATAACCCTACCATACAACCCAGCCATCCCACTCCTTGGAATTTACCCAAAGGAAATTAATTTGGCAAATAAAAAGCCATCTGCACATTAATGTTTATTGCAGCTCAATTCACAACAGCTAAGACCTGGAATCAACCCAAATGCCCATCAACAGTAGACTGGATAAAGAAATTATGGGACATGTACTCCATAGAATACTATACAGCAGTAAGAAACAACGAAACCCGGTCATTTGCAACAAGATGGAGCAATCTGGAAAACATCATGCTGAGTGAATTAAGCCAGTCCCAAAGAGAAAAATATCATTTGTTTTCCCTGATCGGTGACAACTGAGCACCAAAGGGGAAAGCTGTTAAGTGAAATGGACACTATAAGAAACAATGAACTGATCAGCTCTTGTCCTGACCTTAGATATACAATGTAATACTTTATCCTTTTTAGTATTTGTTGTTGTTGTTGTTGTTCTAGTACTAGTGGTTGAACTCTGTGGTTAACACACAATTATTCTTAGGTGTTTAAATTTTAACTGAAAAGTGATCCCTGTTAAATTTAAGAGTGGAAAAAGAGAAGGAGGAGATGAACAATTTGGAACATGCTCAATCGGACTTGCCGCAAATGGTGGAGTTAGAAATGTGCCAGGGGATTCCAACACAATCCCATCAAGGTGGCATGTACCAATGCCATCTCACTAGTCCAAGTGATCAATTTCAGCTCACAACTGATGGCTCTGATAGGTCTAAGAGTCAAAGGGATCACACAAACAAGACAAGTGTCTGCTAATACTAACTGATAGAATCAAAAAGGGAGAGAAGGATTCAACATGGGAAGCGGGATACACAGCAGACTCATAGGATGGCAGATGTCCTAAACAACACTCTGGCCTCAGAATCAGCCCTCAAGGCATTCGGATCTGGCTGAAGAGCCCATGAGAGTATAGTAGGCATGGAAAGCCAAGATATCATGGAAAAAAAAAAGAAGACCTAAATGAAAGATCTCTGTGAGTGAGATCCCAGTGGAAAGAACGGGGCCATCAAAGAAGGAGGTACCTTTCTCCGAAGGGAGGAGAGAACTTCCACTTTGACTATGACCCTATCGGAATAAGATCAAAGTCAGCGGACTCTAAAGGCTTCCATAGCCCTGGCAACTCATGACTAGAGCCTAAGGAGATTACTGACGCCATGAACAGGAGTGTCAAATTGTTAAGTCAGCAACAGGAGTCACTGTGTACTTACATCCCATGTGGGATCTGTCCTTAATGCGTTGTCTAATGTGAAGTGATGCTATAACTAGTACTGAAACAGTATTTTTATACTTTGTGTTTTTGTGTGGGTACAAACTGATGAGGTCTTTACTAATTATATACTGAATTGATCTTCTGTATATAAAGAGAATTGGAAATGAAAAAAAACAACAACCTGGTGTTAAATTGGAAATGGCATAGAAAATTAATTAATTTTAAAAAAATATTATGTAGGATCTCTGCCTTTAATGTGCTGTACATTGTTATTTAATGCTATAATTAGTACTCCAATGGTAGTTTTTTCACTTTATGTTGCTATATGGGGCAAACTGTTGAAATCTTTACCTAATATATACTAAACTGATCTTCTGTATATAAAGATAATTGAAAATGAATCTTTATGTGAATGGAAGGGGAGAGGGAGCGGGAAAGGGGAGGGTACTGGCGGGAGGGAAGTTATGGGAGGGGGGAAGCCATTGTAACCCATAAGCTGTACTTTGGAAATTTATATTCATTAAATAAAAGTTTAATAAATGAAAAAAATATTTTCCCAATACCATTTGCTGAAGACACTGTACTTTTCCATGGATTAATTTGAACTATTTTGTTAAAGATTAGACTAATTTCTAGGGTTTCTATTCTGTTCCGTTGGTCTACATGCATCTTTTTGTGCCTTGTTCCAGGCTGTTTTGATTATAACTGTCCTACAGTATGTCTTAAGATCTGGCATTATGAAGCCTCTGGCTTTGTTTTTTGTTTTAAGATTGCTTCATCTATTCGGGGTTTCTGATGTTTCCATACAAATTTCAACATCATTTTTTCTACATATGAATACAATGTCCTTGGTATTTTGATTAGGAATACATTGAATCTAAATTGCTTTGGGTACTATGGACATTTGGATCATATTAATTCTTCTAATCCATGAACATAGAAGAATTTTCCATTTTTTGGTGTATTCTTCTATTCCTTATTTAACGTTTTATAATTTTCATTGTAGGGATCTTTCCTTTCTCAGTCATGGCATTGTCTGTGTATACAAAGGCTATTGATTTTTGTGTGTTCATTTTATATCCTACCACTTTACCAAACTCTTAGGAATCCCAGTAGTCTTTTAGTGGAGTCTTTTGGTTCTTCTATATATAGGATTATATCATCTGCAAACACGCATAATTCTACTTCCTGCTTTCCAATTTGTATGCCTTTGATTTCTTTTTCTTGCTTAGTAGCTCTAACTAAAACTTTCAGGACTATATTGAATAGCAGTGGTGAAAGTGAGCATCCTTATTGGATTCTGTAAATGCTTTCAACTTTTCCCCCATTCAATATGATGCTGGCTGTGAGTTTTATATATTGTCTTTACTGTGTTGAGGAATGTTCCTTCTCCATCATATTTGCTTAACAGTTTTTTTTTTAATCCTGAAAGGATGTTGTATTTTATCAAATGCTTTCTCTGCATCTATTGAGGTAATCAAATGTTTTCTATTCAACTTATTAATATGATCTATCACATTCATAGATTTGTATTTGTTGAACTATCTCTCCATTCCAGGGATAAATCCCACCTGGTTTAGGTGAATGATCTTTCTGATGTGTATTGGATTCAATTAGCTAATATTTAGCTGAGGATTTTCACATCGATGTTCATCAAAGCTATTGGTCAGTAGTTCTCTTTCTTTGTTGTATGCTGGGCTCAGAGAAGGAGTTTCAGAGGATTCTCTCTTTCAATTGTTTGGAATAGTTTGAGAAGAATTGGCATTACGTCTTTAAAAGTTTGGTAGATTTCAGCAGTGAGGCCATCTGGTCCTGGGCTTTTCTTTGTTGGGAGGATCTTTATTCTTGATTCAATCTCCATATTTGTTATTGGCCTGCATAGATTTTCTATGTTTTCATGACTCAATTTTGCTAGATTGTATGTATCTAGAGATCTATTATTTTTTTCTAGATTTTCCAATTTGTTGGAATGTAACTGTTTGTAGTAATTCCTGATGATATCCATTTTTAACATCTCCCTTTTCATCTCTGATTTTATTAATTTTGTTAATTTGGTTTTCTCTTTTTTTTGGGGGGGGGTTAGTTGGGCCAATGATATATCAATTTTGTTTTTTGGTTTTTGTTTTTTTCCAAAACACCAGCTCTTCATTTCACTGATCTTTTTGTATCTTTTTTTTTTTTTTGGATCTTAATTTAGTTTTTTCTCTAATTTTAATTATTTCTTTCCTCCTAATTTGGGGTTTGGTTTCTTATTTTTCTAGCTCCTTGAGATGCATTGACAGCTCATTTTTTGATGCCTTTCCAATTTCTTGATGTAGGCACTTATTTCTATAAATTTCTCTCTTAACACTGCTCTTGCTGTATCCCATAAGTTTTGATATGTTGTATTGTCATCTTCACCATTTCCAAGAAATTTTTTCGTTTTCCTTTTGATTTCTTCTAGGGCCCTCTGTTCATTCAGGAGTATGTTGTTCAGTCTCCATGTATTTGCAAATGTTCTATAGTTTTTTAAATCATTAATTTCTGGCTTTATCCTGTGTGGCTAGAGTTACATGGTATGATTTCAATTTTTTAGAATTTGCTGAGACTTACTATATGGCTAATCATATGGTCTATCCTAAAGAAAGTTCCTTTCACTTATGAGAAAAATGTGTATTTAGCAGCTGTGGGATGAAATGTGATGTAGATATCAATTAGGTCCATTTGATCCGTAATGTAGTTGGCTCTGTTGTTTCCTTGTTGATTCTTTTTTTATCTAGTTGATCTGTCCATTGGTGAAAGTCCAGTTGAAGTCCCTCATTACTATTTATTAACATCTATGTCTCCCTTTTGCTCCATTAACATTATCTTAAATAGCCAGACGCCTTGGCACTGGGTGCATATCGATTATTCTAGTTACATATTCTTGTTACATAGTGCCCTTTTTTGTTTCCTTTAAGAGTTTCTATGTTAAAGTCTATTTTGTCTGAAGTTAGGATGGCTGCACCTGCCCTTTCTGCTTTCTGTTGGCATGGAATATCTTTTCCATCCTTTAACTTTCAGTGTGTGTGTATCTTGGTTGGTTAGGTGTGTTTCTTGTAGACAGCAAGTAGATACATCTTATTTTTTTAATCTGTTCATATAGTCTCTATCTTTTAATTGGAGAATTTAGGCCATTTACATTCAAGGTTATTATTGATAATTAATGACTTGGTCCTGCAACTTTTCCATAAATATTCCCATTATTTGCTTTGGATTTCCTTTTTACTTTTACTAGGAGATTTCCTGCCTTCACATTATATCATAATGATGACAATCATTCTCTGTTTCTGTGTAATAGCACATCCTTAAGTATCATTTATAAGGCTGGATGAATAGTGACAAGTTCTTTTCAATTTCTGTTTGTCTTGGAAGGTCTTTATTTCACCTTCAATTATAAGTAAGAGTTTTGATGAGTACAGTATTATGGGTTGACAGTTTTTACTTTTAGGGTTTACACTACATCTCTTCATTCTCTCCTATCCTGTAGGGTTTCTGATGAAAAATTTGCTGTTAGTCTAATTGGGAATACTTTGAAGGTATTCTGTCATTGTTCCAGTACACATTTAAAATATTTTTTTTTATATTTTACTGTTGAAAGTTTGACTATGATATGTCATGATGACCTTTTCTAATCATGTCTATTAGGAGTTTTATGTGCTTCTTGTACTTGGATGTCCTTATTTTTATCTGAGTTAGGGAAGTTTTCTACTATTATTTCAGTTAACGGGAGTTCTAATTCATTCTCTCTTTGACACCTTCAGGAACTCCTGAGACATGTTTGGTCATTTGTTAGTATCCCATAAATCTCAAACATTAATTTTTCTAATTTTTTTTGTCTACAGTATTTCCAAGGATTTGTCCTCTAGCTTAGATATGCTTTATTCTGTCTCACTAAGTCTGTTGTTAAGGCCTTCCATATATTTTCTATTTGAAGTATTGAATTCTTTATTTCTAGTATTTTGGTATGATTTCTCTTTAATTTATCCTGGCAAAAATTTTTTCATTCATGTCTTATCTGGATTTCTTTACCTCATGTATTTGCTTCTCTGTGTTTTTGAGTAATCTTTTGATTATTTTTTTGAATTACTTTTCATATATTCCTTCAATCTTTTCATTTTCACATTCAAATATTGAAGTGTTGTGTTTCTTTGGGGAGTCAATGTTTTCCTTGATCTTTGTTGTATTTCTGCATTTATTTTTAGGCATTTGTGGAAACACTTGTTGGTTTTTCTCCTGTGATGGCTTTTATCTTTGAAATATGCCTCTGTGGCTTAGTGGAATGTCTGCTTATTCAATGGATATCCAAAGGCATGTGCTGGGTGGAGTCGGGGAGCTCCAGTCAGTGTTTGAGGGTGTGACAGGAGTCCAGGGTAGGGATAGGTATGATCACATTGGCAGGCATGGTCACAGCCTCATCTCCTCTCTGCCAAGGTGATTGATTCCCAGGGTTAGCCCATGGCAGCTATATACCCTACCTATGCAGGCACATGAACCATATAAAGGATCTGTACGGTCCTCAGTTTGACCATAGAACCCTCTGTAATGACCCACCCCAGACACTCAGGGAACTCTTTGAGTCTCTGAAGGCAGATACAGTGATTGCCTGGAGACCCAGCTTCACCCCACACCTTATTGTGCAGTCACAGAATTCCCACAGACATAGTGCACAAAGCTCCCACAGTCACAGGGGGCAGAGGATCCATTCTTAGCCTGCCCTGTCCAGAGAGAGCAGAGGCATTCCCAGAGCCAGCTGCCTGTTGGTGTTCCACCTTGGCAGTTTGAGTTGGGGCACCTGTGATGGACTTGGGGGAGGGAGTACCTCATAGTCCTAAGTGGATATCCCACCCCCTGCCAACATTCCAGGCCAGACTCAACGTCGGTGGAGCCTGCAGATTTATCCCGCTGATAAAATCCCCTAGTTGTGATTACATGTGAGGCGCTTCAGCCTCTATTTGTGTTATTGAGATGGTGCTTCCTGCCTGCTAGTCACTGGGTGCCCTTGTCGGGCAGATGGGGAGAAAGAAATGTGATCTCCCATTATAACTTTGGTTGGGCACCTTGCTCTCCCTTCTCACCCCCACCTCACCCTGGTGCCCAGCTCTCCAGGCCAGACTCAACATCAGTGTAGTCTGCAAGATTCTCCCTTGGGTGATATTACCAGTGACCTAGACTGCTGCAGTCTCCTCTCACCTCACTCCAACAATTTGATGTCTCCTGTAGCCCCTGGCTGTGAGCGTTGCCAGTGGTGTTCCGCTCACTACTGCATGCTTGCACTGTCCTTGCTGTTCCACAGTATCTCTCCTCTTTCCACAGAATTTCCCCTGCAAACTTCTCTCCAACTTTGTCCTGGGAATGCAGCCACACCACCTTTCCTCTGTTATCTTACTGTGGTCAAAATCGGTATCAGCACATCTTTTCCCTATTCAGCCATCTTGAATCGACCTCTCTTCTTAAAAGCCACAGTATTCAGTCTTAGAGTCTCCATCCTGATGACTTGTGTAATCTTATTTATTTCCCAAAGGTCTCAACTGGAAACGTCCTTGTCTGATTAAGATTCTTCCCTCTCAATACCTTAAAATAGGGATTAAATTTCAACACAGAAACCCAAGGGGCCACACTCAAGCCATGACCAAACCAAGGTAGGGGTCATATCTGTCTTGTCAATTGTTTGATCTCACGTATCTAGCACAGCATCTTGCACATTTGAGGAACTTAGTATTTGTTGAATTAATGAACGGAATGAATGTAAAATAAATACCTACTGGTCATTTCAGTGCTGAAAAAACAACCAGTGCTGTAATACAGATATAAGCAAATCACAAGATATCCCTAAAACTTTTTTTCTTTAAATAGTGAAGTCCAGAGTTGTGTAGCTTCCATACTATTTAACTGTACTGTTAACAAAATGAAAGGCTATGTTAGAGGGGACGAGCATGGACTTGTAGTGAGACCCTGGGTTTGAATCTCATCCTAACCATTTACCATGGCCTTTGGGGAAAGTTACTGAACTTCTTTGCATTTCAGTTGCTTGCTTGGAAAATGATTATCCTACTCCCAGATTGCGTGCTTGTTGCTGAGAATTGAAATGAAGGGAATGGGTCATGTTGGTTGCTTAATGAATAAGTGTCCACTCTAGGAGGGAAACAAATGAAACCTCACGAATTTTACTGAAGTGGATTTGTTCTTTACATTCTCAGGGACAAGGTAGGTGTACTTCCCAGGTCAAGAATGGTGTTCGCTTGGCTGATTCTTCCTTTAAAATTCTCAGGTGCTTTTTTTTCCCCCCAGAGGGCTTCCCTTCATAACTACATTAAGCATCTGCATACTATCACTTTTTTTCTCTTGACCCTAGAATGCATCTCACTCTTAGGTTGTATATTTCTTTTCTTTTCTTTTCTTTTTTCTTTTTTTGACAGGCAGAGTGGATAGTGAGAGAGAGAGAGAGAGAGAGAGAGAGAGAGAGAGAGAGAAAGGTCTTCCTTTTTGCCGTTGGTTCACCCTCCAATGGCCGCTGCGGTTGGCACATCTCGCTGATCCGAAGCCAGGAGCCAGGTGCTTCTCCTGGTCTCCCATGTGGGTGCAGGGCCCAAGGACTTGGGCCATCCTCCACTGCCTTCCCGGGCCATAGCAAAGAGCTGGCCTGGAAGAGCGGCAACCGGGATAGAATCCGGTGCCCCAACCGGGACTAGAACCCGGTGTGCTGGCGCCGCAAGGCGGAGGATTAGCCTGTTAAGCCACGGTGCCAGCCATGGTTGTATATTTCTTTCTTTGGGGTCGAGGTCAACAAGTAGACTGCAGTACCATCAAGGTCAACCTCTGCTGTTCCATCCCCAGCACCTACCATAGTCCCTTGCATGAACAGGGTGCTCAGAAAGAAAATGAAAGCAGAGAATGGCTACCAGCCTGACAGTTTGGATGCCCCTTTGGTATGCTAATTCAGCCACAGGGGAAGTAGACTTCAGAGTCATTTGGTTAAAAAAAAAAATGTTTTTAGAAGCTGCAGGTATTATGCTGTCTGTTAAGGGAACATATAACAACATTCTTAACAGGCATTTCCCACTGTTTAGTATGCAGGATACCCCTCGCATTTCCTTACTGGGAGAGGATTTTTGCCTCTTTCTCTTGGTGTGACCCCAGTTTGTTACAGAGTGTCACATACAGTGACTGACATGGACTAGAGGACATTGGCATACATATACATCAATGGTCCTTACAAATTACCAATCCCAAAGAAAGTGGCATAACCACTTGAAAAGTGGGGGTAGGGGCAAACAGGGTAGAATGCTGATATAAGAAAGTACCTTTCGTAAATGAGAATTTGATATTCTTAGTGTGCTAAAAACAGATAGGATGGTTTGCTAAAACAGAAGGATAGTTTGCTTTTCACAGCCCTACCATCAGATATATTTACCTTAACATTTGAAGAAAATTTACTTAAGGAATTGATTAAATGTTAGGAAGACATATCTGTTGCTGACTTAAAAAGCAACCTAAAAAAAGCGCAGATTCTCAATACATTTGCAGGCTAATATATAATGAGGTTTTCTTTTTCACATGTGCGTTCAGAATCACTGGTATCCTTTTTCTTCCATGTATTAGCTTATGTAGGATTAGGAATTCTAAAGGACTTAAGCATTAGGAAAATAGATAATGCCATTTGGTAATTCTAAGAATGCTGTTTTTGACAGTTCCTTTTAGGAAGCTTCCTTTAAAAGTCTATAATTTTATACAATTGACAAAGAAAATCTCAAGAATGTGCAATGCTTACTAGCAAGAAAAAAACTTGTTTTCAAATTTCACTAAAATTCAGTTTTTGTGGGACTACTGTTGCCACAGAGCAGGTTAAGCCATCACCTGCCATGCCAGCTTCCTATAAGAACACTGGTTCCAGTCCCTGCTGCTCCACTTCTGCCCATTGCCAGCTCTGTGGGACCCTGGGATGGAGTTCCAGGTTCCAGGCTGCAACCTGGCCCCAGCCTGACTGTTGCCATTTGGGGAGTGAAACAGCAGATAGAATCAATCAATCAATCAATCGATCAATCAATCAATCAATCTCTCTGCCTTTCCAATAAATAAATCTTCAAAAAATTTTAATTTTCGTTAAGTAATAAAATAATGGGACTTCACATGCCTGCCTTGTGTGTGTGTGTGAGTGTGTGTGTGTGTTTGTTTCTACACATAGGCTCATCATTTCCTAGAATGTTTTTCTTTCCTCTGTTTCAGAAGAGACATGGAAGATATGTTGTAAAATGACACCTCTATAAATTATATGGCAGCATATAATTAAAAATAGAAATATCCATATAAGAAATCTCCAAAGAACTTACACTATTTTATTACTTTCCATGTTCCTATTATGAGCACTATGCTGGATGCTTAAGTTAGCATTATTTTATTTTATTTTATTTTTTGGCTTTCTCATATTGTTAAAACTCATTTGTTGGTGTTGTGCTTTTATTAAACATTTTGGACTTTGAATATATTTATCATTCAGTTATGAAAAGCAATGGAGAAGAAAAATGCAACTAATTAGAAAGAAGTCATTCTAAAGTTCATTTGCATTTAAATTTTGACTGCAGTCAGCATTAGTTACAGAGACATTTAACTAGAATCAGAAATACGCAAAGAAACTGAGGTATTTATACCCTTAGTTTTTGATTTATGGCCTTAATCTTTGTATCCTAAATTGTGTTATCATCATTTCAGCTTTAAGCTTAAATTTAGATTAACATATTTTTTATAATTTTTGGATGTAGATATTGGGGGAAATGCCTTGAATTAAGTTTTGGTGGTCCAATAAAATTCTTAAAGCTGTATCTAATAGTAAATGGTTAAAGCAAAACATAGCTAAAATCTCAGAATCTTTGCCAGTGAGCTGAATTCTAGGGAAGAGCGTTAAAGAAACTGACATGACATTGAATTCTTCTAGTCTTCCAGACTGTGTCTCCCAGGTCTTATAGTGTGATTTTCTATAAATATTATGATTTACATGCTATGTATTCATAATTCAGAAAAAGTCAGAAGTCAGATTTTTCATCCTTTCAATTGACAATTTAGAGATTTGTTATAACACTTTTATAATTTTATAAAATTATAAGTTATCATACCAAATGTTATTTATTATCAGGATTTGACAAAAGTAAGCCATTTATAACACTGGCTTCCCATACCTGTGTTTTTAATCATGTTTGCATCTTAAGTTTTCAAGAAGTTTTAGAGACAACATTAATGCTTACAATGAATAGTGCATTTAACATTTGAGAAGTAGGAAGAGAAAAATTGAAGTGGAAGGTAAAGTGGTATTATTAATAGGCTAGTGTTATTTTGGAACATAAAACAAGCAAACGATGAAATCTAAAGAAGAAGTTTTACGGCAAGTAGTTACATCCAAAGTACCATTTTAAAAGGAACATTAAATTTTGTACAGTCCTACGTAAATCAAATATCTGTGTTTACTCCTCAATTGAAGCTTTCTACTTTATTAGGAACAAATCAAAAATAACAATGCCTTTACAGAAAAATTGAAGAATTATTTGTAAGGATGAAAAAATCAAAAGCATTTTAAATTTTGACATATTTATTTGGAATACTGAAGTATGCAGTAGTTGTATCTGTCTGGATCTCTCTGTACTTCATTTTGTATGTAGTAATAAATGCCAACAGAAACTTTACTTTTGTATTCTGAAGTTTTTGCCTAAGTGAACTTAGAAAGAAAGATAATGAAAGGTGAGAAGTATGGTTACTGACATTAATTATAAAATATTTCTATTCTGTTATCAGCTTCCATGACTTGGACTGTGGGCTAAATAGATGCTGCAAGATATAACTATGGCCCTGATCAGCAGCCTTGAAAATTCTGGTTGATTTTATTTAAAAAGGTGAGTGCATGAGAGATGGTAGATGCTCTAACATAATTCTACTACTGGAAAATTAACTCAGTGTTCCTGTGAACTGACATGGAGTTGTTGGGGGGAAAAAACTGTGTCAATTAGGACACCAATTTTGTTTCCTAGTTACAATCTATTTTATTTTAATTTGCTAGTAGTCAATCAGGAAGCAATTATTAACAGCACACGTTTAATGATAAGAAAAAATTCTGGACCAAAGGAAATGGAAAGATTGATTGTCTTTGAAAATGACACAGTAACCATTAGTGCTCTGATACAACCAGGCTTTCCTCCACAGCCCCATTCTCTATGTCCTTTAATTTTTGTTTTAATATAAAAGAAGAAATAGCAGCAATATTTTACATAGTAATCACACAAATACATGATTTAATGAAAATATTTATATTATCTACATTAGGAAAACCCAGACTCATAATTTTCAGTGTTAAAATTTTCTCAACAGAAAATGTGGCTGAAACAGCCTAATGGATTGGTACATGTAAGTGATTAGCAAAGCACTTGGCATACATCTAAGACCCAGTGAAGTTAGCAGTCATTAGTATTTTTAAAATCTTTTCATGACTGTTACAATCTTCATGATTTAGTGCTGTGAATTTATTGGAGAAATAAATTGTACCCTGAAAAGAATGCCTTAGGATTTTACTTATGTGGTTTGTACATTAGTTTCTTACCAGGTTGGCTGGGTTAAAAATAACGCATGTCCAGAATGACTGCTTTGTAAAATTGGGATATATGAGACAATTGTACTTTTACAGTTTTTATATCCTCTGATATAAAATCTTATGTGTGTCAAAGAGGTGTCTCTGATTGGGAAATTTAACAGATTCATCTACCCAATTCAAGGTCCACTCAACCTTGGCTTTTCCAACTCCCTTTCACATTTCTCCATGCCACTTTCTTACTCTGTTATTTTAGAATATAGTCTTGGAGAATTTTGTCAGTAGTGTATGACTATTAGAAATTGATAATAAGATACCTTTCAGTGTTGTAATTTGTAGCTCTAACATAGGAATTAAGTTGATGTTAAACAAACCCAAAAATGCTGGATTGTCAGAATAAAAGCCACCAAATGTCTTTTTTGCCACCTTGTAGCTATTGTCAACTCCCCAGCTTTGTCTCCTAGGGTTCTTCCCAATCTCCATATATTGGGTATCCATCCATTCTTTTATTTAACACTTTGCTGTTTTCACTTGAAGCAAGTAAGTATTCCCCTGCCCTGTCTCTCTCAACCTCCACAAAAGAGAACCAATGCTTATAGAAGAATATGTAGCCTCTGTTGAAGAGCTGTCTTCAGGTGACTGAAATAGAAGAGTGACTATCAATATCGCAGAAAGGAGACAACTTGTAGTGTAAGATTATGAGGAGCAGTATAACACAGAGAGTCCTTAGAGCTATTTTCACAATTCCTTAAGGAGGATTTGATCTGGTTTCTTAATCCCTACTTCTCTAGAACGCATTACAATGTCTGGCTTATCATATACACTCAGTAACTTGTGTTATATGTGGAATGAATAGTAGTTACCTAAGAAATTTCCATGGAAGACCCAGATAAATATTTATTAGGGAAGGGAGGAGAATTCTAGAATAATTACTGCTTGAAGGGCAAGAAGGGATTATATAAGGTAGGTGGCAAAAAGCAAAGGATAAAAAGTTAAGATACTAATCAGATAGTATTTTCAACTCAAACTTTTGCAATGAACATATTTTATAATTATCTTAAGCAGACTTGTTATTCAATAATAGCAATTTCTTAGACATAAAAGAATTCCTTAGAGAATATTTTAGTATTCTAACATAACAAGGCAGAAAAAAGGTAAAGCCTCATTTAAAAAAAAATACGGTTTGCTACAAAACTGTGTTGAAAATCCTGCTGAAGTTTTAGAGTGTGGAGTAGTAACAATCCTTTTACCTGCAAGTTAATAAACAAACACTTTCATGACAGTCTAGGGAATAAGAGATGCCTTTCTTATGAAACTCTGAGGAGTCATCTATTTGATATCAAGAGCCTTTTTTTATTCTTTTGAACAATGTTGCTACCAGTCATTGATATAATTCTCCAGAGGGAACTTTCAAGCTAATGTATGACAAAGTTGAAGGAAGAGAGTAGTGTGTTGAACCTTTTAAATTCAGAATTGATGCCTCAATAAATCAATGTTATAAAGGAAAGTAATTAGCAAGGAAATATAGTCTATCTACTGTGATGATCCTGGGGTGGTATAAATTACTAGGAAAATTAGTGTCGGAAGTAAATGACTTACTTTGTCTTCTTTCTTGTAATATACTCTTAATATTTTCTTGCTGTGTATCCCCTTTAAAATACTGAATAGAAAAACATCAGTGTGCATATTAAAATGAATAAAACTCTTTGTATATGTGGATGGATATCTATATCTACCATCTGTCTATATGCATACACACACCTACAGCTAAACAAATAAATGTTCCTACATAGAAAAAGACCTTTTGGTTAATAATTTAATTGAGTTCCAACGAATGCTATACTTCAGAGCTCCTCTTTGCTTATTCCAAGTAGTGGTGGTTAAAACGTAGGTAATGTTCAAGGATTGACTTAAATGACATTAACTGTTCTGTTGAAATCTTTGCCCAAATTCTCATTGTTGGTAGAAAGCTGCTGCCTCCACCTCTTTAGACTGGTTTGAAGGATTGCATCAGTTGTTTGTATCTGGGTTTGCTTGTGCCCCAGCATTCTCTCACGTGAATACTCTGAGGGCGACACATCTTAGATTTTAGAAATAAATGAAATCTAGGAATAAAGGGCAACATTCGACTACATTGTCCTGTTTAAGCATGCACATGTTTTATTTAAGTATTTTCCAAAGGTCTATTTTTTTCCAGCATAATGCAGATATTATGCTATCTTTTGAAATAAGATATATGAACTTCAAACAAAATTGTCAAAAACAATGACCTTAGTTACTCCATATGGTACACAGAAATAATTACGTTTCACTTACAATACAGATGCACTTAACACAGTCATCAAAAGTCATTCACCACCAATACAGTATATTTTAAATCACCTAAAACATCAAAAAGGATTTTCTTTTCCAAAATTCTAAAAAATTAAGTTTTTGATAAATGATAAATCAGAAGAGGAGGCAGAATTGCCAAAAGAAATAATCTAACTGCATTTTCTTTTATGCAATATTAAGAACATTGTAACAGAACATCTCATTGGGAATCAAAAGACGTAAAGTATTCCTGATTGTGGTTTCCTTAGTCTACTTTTTAAAAAGGTTTTCAATAAATGCCATCAAAGATGTTTCACTATACATTTGCTCTACAAGCATAAAGTGACATAAGGCAGGTGTTAATGTAATTGTTAATATTCACACTGCTGGAAGATTAGTAATTTTAAAAAGTCATACTAGGAATAAAGCCAGTTCTTCCCAAGAGACAGTTGAGTTTATCTTACTTTCACTCAGCAAATATTGATTAAGATCTACTGTGTGCACAGCACTGTTCTACAAGCTATTCTAGACATGGGAAGCAAGAATATCTGGCTTTACTTGAAACTTGGATTAATTCATTTTTATGATAAATTATGTTAAGTATTTAAAATCTATAATAAAGGGATAATTATTAACTTTTTCCATGTACAGAAGCTAAGCTTTATTTCTTATAGTGGTGGCTTGGAATGAACAAAACTTGATTTGACGTAAAAGTTTTTTACACTGTCACATGAAGACATGTCTGCTGATATATTTCAAGGGTGAAAAAGTATACAGACTTTTCACTTAGATGTACATAGAGATCAACTTTGTATCATCAAACTCCTGTTCTGATTTGGTGGACACAATTGCACCTTGCAATATACAGGAACTTTTCTAAGATAAATTTGTGCTGCCTTCCTGAATGTCATAGAAAGCTTTCTTTCATCAAATATTGCTACATAAAACACTCCAGTTTATCACTGCATTCCAAATCACGTTAGTTATTCTCAAAACATATTCAAGATCTAAAGCAAAATAAATAATATATCAAGTAAGATTCTGAGATCATTGATTCTATGAAATCAGTCCCAGTCAACTCTTTTCATGAAAACATAGTGATATATCCAGTATCAGGGCTTTTCCATAAACAGCAAAGACATTAGCGATAATTCATAAATGTCAACTCCTTTTCTCTAGTTTTTGACAAGGGGATTAATGACAGTCTCCATACAATTTGCTGGGAGATACAAAAGGAGGAAAGCCATTTGAACTATGGTTAACATTAGTCCAGTTGATGATGGTGAACCCAGTAGAGGTGCTACAGAAATACAGGAACAGATAATGCACTATGTCACAGGAATACAGTGGACTAAAGAATATTACCAAGAAACATATATGGCACAATAGTTTGGGATTAAAAAGTTACCTTAAAACTGGCCACACTAGAACTTGTTCTATGAATGTGGCTTTTACTGTATCTATGAAGATTCTGGAAAGTACAACAAAAAAATCCTGATTCCTGATACAACAGGTATACAATGAATTATTGCAGTTGTAACAGTATCTAGGAGCAAGGTTAACTGATAATTAATACTGAACTATCTGAACACTTTAGATTTACTAATGAGCATCCCCATGAGAAACACTGAAGTTCTAAAAGGAGTTTACAGCCCACCATGGAACATGAACAATCAGCTTGTTGTAAGTGCACAGAATTCCCCCTTTCTACAATTATAATTTATCATGCCTATTCTGAAGACAACATAAGGAAACTGAGATCACTGCTCCAAAGAATTCTAGCATGCATTATGATGGTTCTTTCAGTCAATACAAATGTGTTGTATGAGTTTTTTTTTTTTTTTAGATGGAATAATCTTCATCATTGCCAATGTTCATGGTTTTAACAGGAAAAATTTTTATCAAAATGTTCTCCATATTTTTTTGTTTTGCATTCAACTGGAACATTAGGTCCAAAGATTTATTTTATTAAAAAAGAGTTCTGATCATAAGAAGCATCAATAGGCGGCATTTCATTGTGCTCATTCGCAAAGTCAAAGGGTCACAGAATATTCCTCTAACAGGTCAAACTCTGTCTGGAAATGCCATTTGGTGGTTTTATTCACAGCCTCAAGGTTGGAAGCTTTGTTTTTGTTTCACTCCAACCTTCTTCCATCGCTGTCTTAATTTGCAAATGGTTTATTATTTCTTCTTTCTTCTACATTTGAGATTCTTTCCACAGCCAGGGCTCAAATTCTCTTGGACTTCTTCCAACTGTCTTACAAAGCAGACACTCTGACAATATTTCCTCCTGAGTACTCAGGAGATTCTGGCCTGTCATCTCCCTCTGGTGTGGTCACTGGAGGTGTTGGGATGCTTATTATTGCTGTGGTCACATATGGTTGTTCACAGTTTAGTTTAACACACTCTTCCATTTTGGCGTTTAAACTGGATCGGCTGATGAGAAAAATATCGATTTAATGAAATCAGTTGCTTATTTAAATTTGTTTTCATACAATTGAGCAATGCATATTCTAATCATTATAAATAACATTTTAAATGTGTAAGAAAAATGACCATAATTAAAAAACCCTGAAATTTCAACTTTTAATATATATTGACATGAATATTAGTTCATACCATTAAATAAATTTCTAAAGCCAACTCAGTTTGGTTCAATCAACTGTTTCTCAAACAAAGTGTATTCTATAAAAATACAAGAGAGAAGATCAGGAAAGATTTGGATATCATCAGTTGAACAAAGTAAAATAATTTAAGATAGGAACTCTGGGGCTGGTGCTGTGGCGCATTGGTTTAACGCCCTGGCCTGAAGCACCGGCATCCCACACTGGCATCGGTTCAAGACCTGGCTACTCCACTTTCGATCCAACTCTCTGCTATGGCCTGGGAAAGCAGTGGAAGATGGCCCAAGTCCTTGGGCCCCTGCACCTGCATGGGAGACCCAGAAGTAGCTCCTGGCTCCTGGCTTTGGATCAACGCAGCTCCGGCCATTGCAGCCAACTGAGAAGTGAACCATCAGATGAAAGACCTCTCTCTGCTCTCCTCTCTCTGTGTAACTCTGACTTCCAAATAAATAAATAAATCTTTAAAAAAAGTAATAAGGTAAACTTTACATTAAAAAAAAAAAAGATAGGAACTCTGAAGGTTTTGAGAAACCATTATGAAAATGTCCTATTATCTGGATTTCTTGAGCACAGAATATTATTATTATATCATTTTAGGGTATCTGAGGTACTATAAAAAGTTCATGGGAAAGTGGAATTATTTTGGTATAAAAAATTTGGAATCCACACCTGGTTTTTAATAAGCATTTGCATGAACTTTTCAGAGAACCCTTGTATAATGCCCTCAAAGTTTTCACCTCTATCATGGCTATCTGTTAAAAATCCTCAAAAAAGCTTTTTTAATCAAATACTGTAAGTTTGGGCCAGGCATCCTGGTGCAGTGGGATGCTCACATTCCATATCAGAGTGCCAGTTCTAGTCCTGGCAACTCTGTTTCCAATCTAGCTTCCCACTAATGATCTTGGGAAGCAGCAGATGATGGCTGTGCCACTCCTGGATGGAGTTCCCGGCTCCTGGTTTTGGCTTGGCTGAGCCCTGGCTGTTGCAACCTTTTGGGAAGAGAGCTAGTGGATGGAAGACATCTCTTTATGTCTCTGTGATCCCAACTTTCAAATAAAATAAATTTCCTTAAAAAAATACTCCAAGGTTTTCCCAAGTGCTATTCTTACATGAACTTTATACTCTGTGATAAAAGAGTGTAAGAAAGAAGAAAAGCAATTTACATATTCATGTCCTAAGGTTTTCTTCCTAAACATTTCTCCTTTTTCTGCTTTGTTATGTATTAGATGTGAAACAATGCAGAGGTGAAGTATGTTAAAGAGATACTTTTGTTACTCCAAATATTAACATTGGATCCCAGGGTCATCCAATTTATGTAAATAAACAAAGCCTGAATTCAGACTTTCATCCAGGTTTTCAGCAAATACTACTGAATACCAACAAAGAATGAAAATTTATGGATTATTAATCTAAAAATATGTTACTCTAAAGAGCAACTCAAAATGATCTATAGTTTAAATGTACTACTTTTTATTACATATGTGTGTTTGTGGTGAAAACAAATAGTGAACACAGAAAAACAAAGAGAAAATATCTGAATAAATATTTCACTAAAATTGCCCATAACTAATCCAAGATGAAAAAATTTTTGTATTTTACTTATTTTTAATTGAATTGACCTTTATGTCTGTGGCCAGAAGTAACTTTATGGTCAATACTGTATGTGTATAAAGAAATTTGTGTAGGCCTAGTTCTAATTTTCACCATTTTGTTGACTGTGTTGACATATTTTTAGGTGCTATTGAATGACCTTCAGTCATATAGATGTTGATTACACTTTCTCTTTTAGTAGCGTTGTTTATAGTTTCAGGCTATTTGCATTTACAGGATGAGCTTCTTAGTATAGAAGTCCTTGTTCAAATAAAAGAAAAAGTGGAGTTGAAGTGATAACACATATTTTTATGTACCAGATCAACCTTCTCTTCTTTTCACTCTTCTTTGCAGTATTTACTTATTAATTTTTTGAGAGCAAGAGAGCGAGAGAGTTCATTCATCTGTTGATTTACTCCCCAAATGCCCTCAACAGCTAGAGCTGGGCCAGGCTGAAGTTAGGAGACCTGAAAGAAGTTCTGGACTCCTATGTGGATATCAGGGACCCAAGTACTTGGGCCACCATCTACTGCATCCCAGGAGCATGAGCATGGAGCTGGATTGGAAACAGAGGCATGACATTATGGGATGCAGGTGTATCCAAGAGTGTGACTTAACCTGCTCTCACATAATGCCTGCCCCCTTCTTCCTATTCTTAAAACTGATACAACTGCTCATTTGATCACTTTGGGGTATGCCAGTAGACTTATTTTCCTACCTGTTTCAGTATCAGTTTTGTCTCTAATTCCTAGGAGCAAAGACTTAGATGCTACACAGGTAAAACGTCACTGCAGAAGGTGACTTATGAACCAGTATAGCTGTGTGTACACAGCACAGATTAACCTCGGGTACCTGTTAGATAGCGGTGTTCTCTCCACACATCTGATCTGAATGGTACTGAGTTCTTGCACACTGCCTCGCTGGCTTCCTGATACGTTGGCATTGGGAATGCGGAAAGTTTTTTTGTGTCGTCGTGAACAGCAAGTGCTGGTGACTCCTTGTTGTGAAGAGAGAGAGGGGCTGTGACTTGAAGGCCGATTAACAGTTGCGACTTCCATGCAGCTTTCTTCAAAGACTTGTTCATCCACAAACTCATGATTCTGTTTAACAGTGATAAGAAAATGTAAAGAAAGCAGAGAAACACCTTTTTTTTTTTTTTTTACTTAAAAAAGGAAATACATAGCTTTATTTTAAAAACTTAAATATGCCCATGGATAGTTATAATGGATTCAACCAGGAGCACCATTTTCATGATTAGAATATCCAAACCACTTCTATTGGCATTTGTGTGGAAAGAAAATCACTCTAGCTGGACCTAGAGATTTGACATATACATGTTGACTTCATGTCTATATATAGACTATCACAATTTTGTTAAGTTCACATTTGTAGGCAGATTGAAGTTATGGAAATAAGAATATCTTAATAATATGTCCCAAGTTAGTTTGATTGTCTGTTATATATGAAAGGACCTTACGAAGTTCATGGAAAATGGAATTAAGATAAAAAATTAAAAGAGTCATTTTGTTGCTAAAACTTTTGGAAATCCATGCCTATTTTTTTTTCATATTTATTTTCCACAAACTTTTTGAAGATCTCTTATATTAACAAATATTTCATGTGGGATTGAAAACATTTTTTCATTAGCAAAAGATGCTTATGATCCTTTTTGCTTCCTTATATGCTCTTCAAAAATGCTCAGTTATAGAAAAATGAGACTTAGCACTGAATGGAATACATTGATCTGCCAGGTGTGTCCCTGTGTCTGACTCAAGGGTAGCACTGACTTTCTGTCGCCTCCTTTCTCAATGCTGCAACATATCACTGACTCTAGTCATAACACCTGCCGGGGCCAGGGTTTCTCTGCTTCTATCTTCCTCACTACCAGCCCAGAAGCGAGCGGTACTGGGCATCATTTCACCTTTTGTATTTTATAGGAACACAATATACATTTGGCTTTTAAGATATTTAATAAAATGTCTATGCAAGGATTTTATCTCAGAGATCTGAGGGAAAACTATATTTTTTATCAACTATTACAGAGCAACATCAATTACTATCTTTTACTTGTGTGGGGTCAATAGTCTTTTGATGGAAGATTTTGCACTCACTGGATTCCACTTAGCTATCTCTCATTCTAAAATACTATAACAGTTGAATATGTTTGCTGGCTAACAAGAAATATATTTTAAGTTACTCATTTTGCCATTTGTTTGCTGAGGCAAGCATTTTGAAATACATGGAATTTAACATTCTACTGTTTGTTTAAAGTCCGGAGGATATGATAAGACTGAATTTCATGTTAAACATTAAAGAGGAAATATAGCACAGAAAACATTCATGATCTGTTTTCTTCTCTTCCAAAGCACATTTCAAACACATAGTCAAAATTACAATGCATGGGAGTCTAATTTATCTCACTGGTGATTGGAAGTAAAGAAGTATTTTATTATTGGCTACCATCTACTTTGTAGATCACTCAATTTAAACTAAATTAATTTTTTTTTATTACAAGGAAAGTCCTAAATAGGAAAAGGAAAATAAAATGAGAGGAAAAAGACAGGATAATGCATCCTGTCATTAATATGTCATTTAACTTTCAGAGAGTTATTCTAATGAATTATAGCCTTCTCTACATTTTTATTTAAGAACACAAATGTAACTGTGACTTGGAATGCTTAAAGAGTTTTTCTCTCTTTTTTTTTTTTTTTTTTTTTTTTTTTTTTGATAGGCAGAGTGGATAGTGAGAGAGAGAGACAGAGAGAAAGGTCTTCCTTTTTGCTGTTGGTTCACCCTCCAATGGCCACTGCGGCCAGCGCATCTCACTGATCTGAAGCCAGGAGCCAGGTACTTCTGGTCTCCCATGCGGGTGCAGGGCCCAAGCACTTGGGCCATCCTCCACTGCCTTCCCGGGCCAAAGCAGAGAGCTGGCCTGGAAGAGGGGCAACCGGGATAGAATCCGGCGCCCTGACCGGGACTAGAACCTGGTGTGCCGGCGCCGCAAGGGGGAAGATTAGCCTGTTAAGCCACGGCGCCGGCCGAATTTTTCTCTTATCATCAGATATAGATCAACACTGTTCCCTTGCCTCCACAGCCCAGCATTACCTGGCTGCTGCTTTTCTCTCTACCATCTCTTACGCCAACTACACTTTCTCCTTCCGGCCAACCTCAAGCTCTTGTATTTCCTCATAGGCACATACTTGCCTCTCTTCAGATACACAACAGCACGTTAGTGCCTTCATTTATTTGCTTACTGAACTCCTAGGAAGTCTGTAGGCCTCAAGTTCCTTCAGGAAGGTCTGTCTGAGCTTGCCACCTCATGGCCATGTGTCCCATCCCACTGTGGGTTCCAGGACTTTGTCCTCCTCCAGTAACAGGCTTTGTATTTTGCCCCATGAACAGAAGCTATGTGGTCACGGGGGCCACACTTGGCTCATGGTGTGTTTTGGACCTGGCTCATTGTTAGGTACGTAGCAAGGAAGGAATACATATTTCTTGAGTGGCTATTTAGGTAAAAGAATAAACAGATGAGTACTGCACTGGAATCGAGAGTACAAATCATTGATATCGGGGAGTGTGTGAACTGACTTGATTGTGAAAGTTTTGTTCTGCTGTGTGGTCACAGATTGTGACCCTGACAAGAGCAAGAGAGCCAGAGAATGGGTGCCTTTGCTATGTCGAAGGTCTGACTTAGTGTTTGGAAGTGGAGAGATGCAGATCCCTTCACACTCAGGAGCACATAAGTGTCATCTTCTTACGAGAATGTATGGTATTTATTATCTATTCTTATTCATTACACTTATGAATGAAAATATTGCTTATATTCTTGTGTTCTATTTTTTAATCACTATTCATATTCTCTTTATCCAATGTCAGCAACACTTGAATTTCCTTTTTTATTGATTTACCAGCATTTTAAGAATCAAGGAAAATGGCTTTTTATAGATTTGCTATTGAAAGACAACTTCCATCTTCATTTAATGTAGACTAGACTTTAGGTAACCACTGAGAATGAAACATCCTAACTAAATCTCTAAAATACCTACCATGTTGAAACATGACCATAGTCTTTCAAAGTGATTTCAAATGCTGTGTGTGTGTGTGTGTTAGCATGTTTCCCTGTAACAGTGAAATCATGCTTGGAAGCATCAGTACGCACAGAAGCACATGGAATTACTGCTGGATGCAGAGGCAGGCAGTCGTGCTGTCTCCTTACCGTGGTTTTTTCCAGGCAGTGAAGCAGGTGGTGGTGCTGGGTTTCAAAGCTGGAGCTGGACTTGCTAACAAAGGCTTGCTCCTCCTCCGAGGACTGTGGACACAGAGAAGACAGAACGGCTTTCTATTTTATTTGCAAACAATGAGAACCTCAGCTACATTTTCCACAGAGAGATCTGACCTATTTTCCAAGATTAAATGTCAGGTTTTTTTTTTTTTTTTTTAACTAAATAGGAACAAATGTACAGTTGCTTCTAACTTGGATGATCAGCATTTACATTTTCATCAAATTAGCCATCTTATCCTTCAGACGTGTCTTCCTGAATTGAACATTGCAATCTCTCTTGCCAATTCAATGACCAACTATCTTTGTAAACCTCAGAATGATTATTTTTGCATAAAAACTTAACCTAGTAACTGCATCGTCATAAAAGCACTATCATGCTCACTTATACAGCAGCTATTTTGTGGGGAGAAAAAGATGACCGGAACCCTGAACATGAAAGGAAAGTTTTGAGGTAAATGTAAAGTTTCTCAAATTATACACATACCATGTGGCCTTCATAACACCGAATGGTGTTCCCCCTTCACTTAGAAGGAAAATAAGCCATCCTGTCACTTCCTCAACCCCTCCTCACCCAAATGAATTTTAAGAAACTTAATTTATTTTGTAACAAAGAAGAATTCAGCCTTTGAATTATTGCACATCTTTCACCCCTGCCATGTAACATGAGATGTGCAAAAACATTGTCCAATCACGAACAGGCATCATGAGTCATTGGCAATAGTTCATAGCACAGCGTCTAACCTACGGCCAACTGAAATGTACGGGGAGAAGCTAAAACGAAATGATACTTGCGTTGTTTCAGGAGCCATTTTCATAATTACCCACAATAAAATGATATGGCTAGGTAGAGCTCAATCGATATACACCAGTAAATTGAGCATTAGAAACAAGTGCAGTGCTTGGCTGTACCTGCAGCTGATTGCTGAGTAAACCATTCCGTTTGCTCTGCATGTAGGCATTCGCACTTCCACTTTTGGCTGCCCGGATTCTGGCCAGTCTAGCTTTCTACAGGAGAAGAAAAATAGGTATCCTGTTAATGCTTAGGAATTGTTTCCTTAAAAGAGTGGGTGCACTCTGGAGGATCCTAATGTCAGCATACATATTTCTTAAAGTAATTCAGGTTTTCACATAGAATTAATAAAAACGAGCCCTCTTTTCCTTTTTGAGCACTTTTCATTAGCTAATATGTATCAAGATGACTACCTGATAATAATAAGCATAGCTACAGTTGACTACCTTAAATTTGGGTAATGCATTTAGGATTAATTAAAGTGAATCTTTACAGTATGGTTAAGTTACTTTGTTATTGTTTCTTTCAATTGTGTCAAGAGAAAACATAATGAACTGAAAAAGAATGTAGCTTAGCAAATCAGCTACACCTCCTTTTCTCTTAAGCTAATGTCCTTTTGAAAACAAGTAACTAAGTTCCAGAAACCAGTTGTAGGCCTACCAGCTTTCCTTCCTCCCTCCCCCACCCCTCCTTCTTTTCTTTTTTCCTTCTGGGTCTGCTTCCTGCCAGTGCAGCCCATGGAAGCCGTAGTGATGGCTCCAGTACTACCTGGGATCCTATCTCCAGTACTGAATTCCTATTTCACATGGGAGACCTGGATTTAGTTCCTATCTCCAAATGTGCCCTTCCCCCATATGTCTTTCTGTTTCTCTCTCTGCCTCTCAAAATAAATAAATAAATAAATAACCACTATTAAGCTGTAGCTACATCTTTTAATATAAAATTTTAATTCTGCATTCATCCTGTTAAATTAGTCAAAGTAGATCCAATTCTAAATACATGGACTAAAAAAAAATCCCTGAATTTATGTGCTATATCTACCGGCGCAGTTCACATGACTGTGAAATGCTCATCCAATTTCTATCTCAATCTTCGTTTTTAAAAGTATTTTATTTATTTGAAAGAGAGAGAGAGAGAAACTCCCATCCACTGGTTCATTCCCCAAATGCTTGCAATCGCCTGGTACTCAAATGGGATGTGGGTGTCACAGGCAATGGCTTAAACCCACTACATCACAACACTGGCACCCACTATTTTTTGAAATGAAGAACAAAGTAAGTCTATGTATGGAATTTTGCAAAATTATTTTTAAGTTTTAAGCAGTTTTCATACGGATGATGTGTCTTCAATTTAGAGAATTTAGGGTAGTCCAACTGTTTGCAGAAACAGTGAAATTGCCAAAGCGGTCTTACTGAGCAAACTGGCTGGTTAGCCAGATTTTGGTATTCTGGCCTATGGCAGATCTGATGTTGTACGTCTTTTTGTCAGAGGGAGTCTTGGTGACTATTTGTATGATGTATATCTAATACATTTCTCAGCCCTCAAAGATCTCCCCCCCCCCACTTTCTAAACAACCAAGATAAATCACCTCAAGCCTGGGGAATGCTCTTTAAGGAAAAATGTTAAAATTATCTAGATTTTGGGGCTGGGGCTGTGGCGCAGCAGGTTAAAGCCCTGGCCTGAAATGCTGGCATCCCATATGGGCGCTGGTTCTAGTCCCAGCTGCTTCTCTTCCAAGCCAGCTCTCTGCTATGGCCTGGGAAAGCAGTAGAAGATGGCCCAAATCCTTGGGGCCCTGCACCCATGTGGGAGACCTGAAAGAAGCTCCTGGCTTCAGATTGGTGCAGCTTCAGCCATTGCGGCCATCTGGGGAGTGAACCAGCGGATGGAAGACCTCTCTCTCTGTCTCTACCTCTCTCTGTCTTTCAAATAAATAAAAATAAATCTTTAAAAAATTATCTAAATTCTAAATTGAAAATGAATATATAGATCTCACAAAAATTTGTAATTCTACAAAAATGCACACCCCCAAGGAGGTCTCTGTCTTTGGAGCTGTCCTATTCCTTGATTCAGAGTTAATGACTGGTAATATTTCTAGGAACGTGTCAGAGATTTGCTAAGCATGTGAAAGAAAGTATATTTATGCAACAGTGTATACATATGTATTTTTACTCCACTGGGAGAGCACTTTTAACAAGGTTTGCACTTATTTTTCTTTTAAAGATTTTTAAATTTTTCATGTATTTGAAAGGCAGAGTGACAGAGAAGGGAGTGAGGGGTAGATCTTTCATCTGCTGCTTCACTTCCCAGCCACAACTTCCAGGGCTGGGCCAGGCCAAGCCAGGAGGCTGGAACTCCATTGGATCTCCCACATGGATGGCAGGGTGCAAAGAACCGGGTTATCTTCTGCTGCTTTTCCAGGTGCATTGGCAGGGAGCTGGATCTGGAACTGAGCAGCTGGGACTCGAACCAGTGCTGTGATAGGGGTTGCTGGCATTGCAGGAGGTGGCTTAACCTGCTGCACAACAACTTGGCTGGCCCCATTATTTTGCATGTAATTGCTTTCAGTTAGTATATCTTGGACCTCCTTCCATACATACACAGTTAGATTTAGCTCATTTTTGATGGGCATATAATATACCACTGTATGAACAAAACATTTATTCAGTTACAACTACTAATCAAGTGGTGTTGAAGCACCCTTTGCTTTGCATATCAGGATAAGCTTATCTGCTGGATAAATTGCTGAAAGTAGAATTAGTCCCAGATCAAAAAGGGTAGGTTAGTATATAGAGCAGGGCTGCACTGATCTGAGTGTATTTAACAGTTTTCACCAGACTTCCCTCCACAGTCATTGTAGCAGAATGCCCTTTCATCTGCATTAGTGGAGAGTAGCACTGAGAAGTGTGAGGCTCTCGGAATAGCTTTATGCTAGCCTCTGAGTTTAACTCCACCCTCCTTCCCTAAATTCATTCTTCCTATGTGTTGATTTCAGGTTAAAATAACACTTTGTACAAAGATCATATTCATAATTGACTGGAAAAGTGGACATTTTAATTCTTTGTTGGCAGTATGTTTAGATCACTCAAAATACTGAGACAACACCAGTGACTTCTGTTGGAAGGTAGAAAATTTTTAGCTCCAACAGCTGTGCTGCAGAGTCAAAAAATTCCAGGCCAGACTCAAAACCAAAATAGGCCGACGCCACCGTGGCTCACTTGGCTAATCCTCCGCCTGCAGCGCCGGCACACCAGGTTCTAGTCCCAGTTGCTCCTCTTCCAGTCCAGCTCTCTGCTGTGGCCCAGGAAGGCAGTGGAGGATGGCCCAAGTCCTTGGGCCCTGCACCCACCTGGGAGACCAGGAGGAAGCACCTGGCTCCTGGCTTCAGATTGGCACAGCGCACCGGCCATTTGGGGTTTGAACCAACGGAAAAAGGAAGATCTTTCTCTCTGTCTCTCTCTCTCTCTCTCACTAACTCTGCTGTCAAAAAAAAAAAAAAAAAAAAAAGCAAAAACAAAACCAGTGGCAAGTGACAAGCATATTAGGAAAAGACTTAGAATTGGTCTAATAATCAGAAGTAAGCAGTTTACATTTTGGTTTTCAGAAAAGGGCTATTGTTGAAATTTTAGTCCTAAAATGTCTTTGATTTCCTGGAAAATTCATTGCGCTTTTGGTTCCCTTTGATTCTCTCCTATCCACCCCTCCCTCCCTCCCTATTTCCTGTCTCTGTTTCCTTCTCTTCCTGCCTTCCTTGCTCTCTCTTTCCAACTCCTTTTATTTTTGCAACTACTGTGTGTAATGACATTGGCAATATCACAGTTACTAGTTCATTCGTGTCATTCTCCAAGCATTTCACTACAGCATCAGGAAACATTATTTCTTCCACTAATGAGACAAATACATTAACCAAAAAATACTGCCCAGCAAAAGAAAATGTTGTGTACTTCTCATCCTATAAAGCAAAGCCCACATATGATGACAATCTTTACTCTAGCAGTAGTTCTAAGCTTTGGGAAAAAGAAATGTTTTCCAGACAGAATAACCGTATTGGCTAATTCATGTACTGTGTTAGAAAAAGAAGCTTCCATCTCAATTTCAATCACGGTTTTTCTTTCATTTTGCTACAATACTGTACAAGCTAATTGATTTAATTGGTCCTGTGGAGTACCATACCAAATGTCTGTTGAATGCTAGCCTTTATGGCCTGTGATTACATCTCTGGTTGCAGCAGGTAATTGAGGGAAATTATTTTACAAAGATGTTTTAGAAAATCACTTTACTTCTGACCTACTTAGTATGACAATCTTGGCAACTCCGGCTGTGCAATCGGGAGGTTAAAAGAAAACAAGCTGCTGATAAGAGGAAATATGCTCCTTCCACTCCCCTGCTCTTACCCCTGCAGGAAACACAACTTCTTGGCATGGCAAAGTACCAGAAAATAGTATGAGAATTAAAGTAAGGTTGCAGCACATACTTTACATTAGCCTACTTGGAACAAAAGAAGATTATAACATTTTAGCTAAAAATAGGGTTTATATAAGACCTTTGCCATTATTTTCCAATTATTTATCTGCTTTAAGAAATAGAGTGAGAGGCCCTAATTTTGTGTCATAAGCACCATCTTTTCCTATTTACCCAAATTTTTTCATAAATTCTGATTTTGCCCATGTTGGTTTCAAGGAATAGTACATCTACTAGATAATATAGCAACCAACTAGGACTAGTTCTGCTGTAACTGAAAGGCTGGAAAATGATGAGATGCTAAACAGATTTCTTTGCTGTTGGGATCCCCACTATATATCGTGGATGTTCATTGCAAGGATCATAGACGGAAAGAGCATGCAATTTTTCTCTAGCTAATTCGACATTGAACTTTTATTGTGAAGCTGAATGCTGTAGAGTAGAACACAATGATTTTTAGCAAGGAGATGGTTTTTTAATTACATCAAATTATATTATAAACTTCACAGTGCATTTTCTGAAACCGAGGCTGGGAGCCCATCAGACAAAGATCTTTAAGCCAAGCATTATCGACATCAGGATTCCCTTAAATGGGCAGCCATATTCTAAATGAAATATGAGGTAGATGGAGGGAAGTGATTGGACCATCTTGTTACCAAATCACAAAATATTTTCAATACTTTCAGAAAGTAAAGCGACCTTCAAAGTGAGGGGAGAAAGCCTCTCTCCCTGGTTAATCTTAGACAGTTCCTCATGTCTCAAATACTGGCACACATACTCCTGTACCATGCTTATTGGAAGCTCCACTTGCAGCTCTTTGTTTCATTGACGGTTTAGCAAAGTGCTGCAGGTAGAGGCAGCAAATCAAGCCTCATCGGCTTCATACATTAAGACTTCATTGGAAGCTTTCTACTCGCTAAGCAAGAGGGCCACTCTTGTAATGAGGAAAGTTAGTGCCAAACAATAATAAAAAGAGTTAAAGGAATTCAACAGGAGACAGTGCAGTATTAATGGCTCTAGAGCTTGGTTAATTCTGGAGATGTCAGGGCTGGGCAGAATCAGTGCTGGGATGTGGATCAGTGGAAGGCAAAAAGCAATGACAGTGCCATAAGAGGGAAGAAATGGAAGAGGGTCAAGAGGGTATTACAGACAAAACTATGCTTCCTAGTGTTGTTTATAATTGGCCTTTTTAAAAAAATTTATTTTATATTTAAAAACTTTTTTTGACAGGCAGAGTTAGAGAGAGAGAGAGAGACAGAGAGAAAGAGCTTCCTTTTTCCGTTGGTTCACCCCCCAAATGGCTGCTATGGCTGGCGTGCTGCGCCGATCCAAAGCCAGGAGCCAGGTGCTTCCTCCTGGTCTCCCATGTGGTTGCAGGGCCCAAGGACCTGGGCCATCCCCCACTGCACATCCGGGCCACAGCAGAGAGCTGAACTGGAAGAGGGGCAACCGGGACAGAATCTGGTGCCCCAACCGGGACTAGAACCCAGGGTGCCAGCGCCACAGGCGGAGGATTAGCCTAGTGAGCTGCGGTGCTGGCCTATAATTGGCCTTTTGAATGTTCAGTGTCCTCTAGTCACGGAAGCCTCTGTCAAGGTGAACAAGCCTTACTTGTTCATACACTCGTTCTTTCACTCATTGCAAAAATAGGAAGGCCTATTGTATGCCAGGTGCTGCACTCAGGGGAAGTATGATATAATATCCATATATTTAATAATAGAATGTATGCAGAATATTGCAGAAGAGCAGAATGAATAATTAGTGATGCTACAATGTCCAGAAAAAATTTCATATACAGAATGGTATTTGACATAACTCTTGAACCTTGAGTAGAAATTTGCAGGTGGCTACATCAGGACTTGCAGGGATGGAGAGGAGACACAAGAGCAGAGCTAGTTCAGTAAGGCTGAAACAGAGTGGATATGCAGAATTATGTACTCCCTTGATGTTGATAATACCAGGCTATTAGGCTATAAGAAAATAAAAGAACAAGATACCTAGATATTTGGGGTAGAATCTAGGAGATTTTATCTTTATTTTTTTGAGATTTGTTTATTTTATTTGAAAGAGTTACAGAGAGGTAAAAGGGAGAGGCAGAGGCGGAGAGAGAGAGAGAGAGAGAGAGAGAAAGAGTTTTCCACCCGCTGGTTCACTCCCCAAATGGCCTTAACAGCTGGTGCTCGGCCAGGCTGAAGCCAGGAGCCGGAAGCTTCATCTGAGACTCCCACATGGGTGCAGGGGTCCATGACTTGGGCCATCTTCTGCTGCTTTCCCAGATGCATCAGCAGGGAGTTGGACTGGAACTGGAGCAGCCAGGACTTGAACTGGCACCCATATGGGATGCTGGCCCCTGCAGGCAGTGCCTTTATCTGCTATGCCACAGTGCTGGCCCCCAAGATTTTATTTTTAATAATAGATAATATAGGATTACTCTCAAGATCTAGTTAGGGGTGTTGGCACTGTGGTGTAGTAGGTTAAGCCTCCATCTGCAGTGGATTCATATCCCGGCTGCTTCTCTTCTGATCCAGCTCTCTGCGTAAGGCTTGGGAAAGCAGTGGGAGATGGCCCAGCTGCTTGGCCCCTGCACCCACATGGGAGACCAGGAAAAAGCGCCTGGCTTTGGATTGGCTCAGCTCCAGCAGTTTCAGCCATTTGGGTAGTGAACCAGCAGATGGAAGATCTTTCTATCTCTCCCTCTCTCTATAACTCTACCTTTCAAATAAATAAATAAATAAATAAATAAATAAATAAATAAATAAATAAATAAAATCTTCAAAGAAAAAAAATGTCTAGCTAAGAAGTATCTCTTGCATTTTCATTATTCTAGGATTACATTTAAAAACCCTGTGATTTGGACATTGCTAAATGTATTAGGTGATAGTTTCCAAGGTGTTGTCCCAAGACTAGCATATCAGTATCACCTGCGAACTTGTTAGAAATGCAAATTGTCAGATAGGCAGGCTGTAATCCACAGCTACAGAATAGGGTGCTTTGGGGGTGGGGCCCACTAATTTATGTTCAAAACAAGCTCTGCAGATGATTTCACTGAATATAAATGTTGAGTATCACCACAGTAGGGTGTGATAAATGACAGGCTGAGTATCAGTGACATCTTTCCGTGTAAATGTCAAAATCATCATATGAAAAGTAAAATATTGACTTGCACTGTAGCTTGGCTCATTAATTGAAAACCTACTGTATTTAGAATTATCTGCAGGAAAAACCTAAAAGATTTACTGGTGTAATGAGTTAGAAATTTCTTGTCTGGGGCTTTAATTACTAGGTGTGTGAGTATGTGCAAGTCATCTGTAGGGTGGAAATAATTCCCCCTCTGTAAATTGGTTGTGTATATTCTAAATAAAGACACACAAAGCACCCAACACTAGAAGCTCTAGAAAGTGTTGTTGCTAGTGTTATTAAGTTACAATTACTGTTTCCATTATTGCAAGATAATTACTCACAGGTGGGCATTCATCACAGGTGGGCATTTTAAAACACGGTAGGCTCCTTGCTTCAAGATATTAACCCTACTACCTGCCGCTGCATCAATTCAGTTTCAGTGTGGCAAATATACTGTACTCAATAAATGTCTACTGAACAACTGAATGAGTAAATAAATCTATAACCATTACCAATAGTGGAGGTGAGGGAGAGGTGCCACAGTTTCCTGGTATATTTACCCACGTGCCACTGTTTAATTAAGACCTTATCAGAGATTGATAGAAATGGAGTAGGTTCCAGATTCCCTAAGTCTGAAGGGGTCAGAGTGGGTAGCAGAAGTAGAAGCAAATAATCACAAGACTGATACAAGGCTGAAAAAAATGATTCTTTGCTAGAGGAAGAGGATCTCTGGCAATAGACACCAATAAATTCTCTGGACAATGCTGTGTAACAGAGTGATTAACATGAACTTCCCAGTTAGTTGCTTTATGTGACTTTTTTTTTTTTTTAACTAAAGAGACCAACCTTGTTCAAAAGCAATTTATAATCTATTCTAGAATTACCTACAGAACCAGGCATGAACTGACTCAAAATCTCTCGTGATAGTTTACAGTTATACCACGTTAACCAGAATGTGATTCCATGTTAGTCATGGTAATGAGGGGTTTGGGGATTGTTTATAAGGACAAGGATATAGTGGCCACAAAGACCATAGAAAATATTGCACTATAAGCCTTGAGGAAGCTACAAAAGATACTTCCAAGTTTATTTCTAAGCACAAAAGATCCTGCCTCTCAAGGTGACAATTTTGACAAAGAATGAGGGAGGGGAAAACATCAACGTTCAATCAGCTTTTCTGAGAGGCAGCTGATTGTAGTGTTGAGGGGAACCAGACCTACTTGGACTGAATAGTGTTTCTCCAACTCCGTAGGTATGTGACCTTGGAACTGCTCAATTTTGGGGGTACCTTAGGATTCCCACCAATTAATGAGAATAATAATGTTACCCCACTCCTAGAGTTTTGATGATTATATGAAGTATTTTTTGAAAAATATTAGAAGAGTGCCTGACACACAGTACTAAATACTGTTAATATGATTAGATGTTAATACAAATTTGTATATATTTGCATTTTTTAATCCATGACTTTCCCCATTTCATAAATGATTATGCACCATATTTAGTGTTAGAAGAATTAATTAGTAGTGCACAGTCCAGAGAAATGGCCAACTGCTGGTCCAGGAACAAGAACCACATGCAAATGATTAAATAGTTCTAGTTCTTGTGTTAACTGCGTAGAATATCTGAAATACATTTTGATATCCTTCAATAACCCTCTTCTACATCAACTTGACCTTCCATGGACAAAGACTAAATCATAAGTAGAAATCTGATATTAGTAAAATTTGCCAAAAATCTTGTTTTTTATTTTACTACTATTGCTAATGCTGTTCAGCAAATATTTCTTACTTTTTGTCTCTGGCACTATGATAGAGTTGTATACCTCTGCCCTTTCAAAGTTAGACACTGGTTATGGGATTGGCTTTGGCTTATGCAAGCAGAGATGGGCATAGACGATTTCCAGGGGAGGCTTTATGGGGCAATCTGATTTGTCAGGTCTTTTACCCATACTTTGAAGTATGTGGTCAAAATAAACCTCTACCTGCGGACTAGTCATGGACCTGTAGCATGAAAGAGAAATATTTCTTGCTTCTTTGTACTGTAGAATAACTTAGCTGATCCTGGTTGATGCCACTATTGAGAAGTTCAGATTACTCTAAATAGAAGCACTTTAAAGCTTAATGTTGCACAGTTTGAATACACACCTTTTGTGCCCTCCGTTTGTCTGCTCGTTGGTTTTGGTGGTAGATCCGACTGAAGTTGGATACAATAACTGGAACAGGTAGAGCAATGACCAAGACACCACTCAGCGAACAGATGGAACCAAAAATCTTGCCTGCTATGGTTTTTGGTACCATATCACCATACCTGTGTTAGAGAAAAAATATATATTGTTTGAAGTCTCAGAAACACATGTCTACCTATTACAAATTTTTTTTTGCTTTAAGTCAAACTTTTTGAACATATCTATTTCTATTTTATGATTATAATATACATTATTTCAGACATGAATATCTGAATATAAAATTTACCTTTCAACGTTTTTGAAAATGCTAACATTCAGAAGTCTCTTGGTTTGGAAACTATTTTAAGGCAAATGATGCAATGATAGCTTTTCAATTTGTCCTTTGTATGACATGGCATAACTCTATATAATACTACTCTTTCTATGGTAGAATTTATAGACTTGATAACACAGTTTTCCACTTAATTTTTTCAACATTTGGTTGGTTATGAAATTTAAGTAGAAATAGTAGCATATCACATTCCTTTCATGTTATGTAATCACTTAAAACTAACCTTTTCAAGGTCCCCACTAACCTTGTGAAATCCAGCGGCCATTTCTCCATGATAATCTTATCCAATCTCTCATTTTGATCTCCTTAGTAGACTATTCTTTCCTTGAACCTGTTTCCATTCTTGGCTTCCATATGGAACATTCCTCTCCTTATCTTCCTACCTCACTGACTGCGCTTCTCTAACATCTTTTCTGCTTCCTTTCTCTTGATCTGATTTCTAAATCTTGGAGTAATTCAGATCTCAGGCTTGAGTCTCCTAATCTTCTCCGTATAAATGCTCTTCCTGTGTGATTTCATCTGATCCCATAGCTTAAAACTCTGTCTAGGCAGCTGACACTCTAAATTACATCAATAGCCCTGATGGTTCCCCTGAGGATCAGACTTCCATCTCCAGTGAGCTAGTCTGTTTCTAACCCTGGACTTCTATCAGTCAATGAAAACTTAAATTAGCCAAAATGAAGCCTCATTTCCCTAGTTTCCTCTTCACTCCTCAAAACTATTCCTCCCACAGTTTGCCACCTATCATTAAGTGGAGCCACAAACCACCCAGTGGCTCACACCAAAACGGAGAGAGTTGCATCCCTGATGTCATCTTATCCCTTGTTTAGTCTTCTTGTTTCTGACCACACAAAACTCTATCGCGTCTGAATCTCCTTACTCAAGCTGCATGTTATAACAATAAACTGAGCCATCGCCATGTCTCACCAGAGGCACAGATGCATTGTCTCAGTTGAACTCTTTTCTCTATGTTTGCCACATTACAATTCATGCCACCACAGCAGCCAGAGTTATGGTTTAAGAACTGGAAATCGGATAGTTGCTGCTTCGCTTAATCCGGCTAATGGAATTGAAACTAAAATTCAAACTCCTCACCTTTTGCTCCAAAGGCCTATATGTCATACCACACTTGATCAAACTCATTCTCTTCTGACCACTGTGGTCATCTGGCTTCTGTTTGCACATGCAGCCCCCAGAGCATCTTTATTCACATTGTCACTTAAATGCCTCCATCCAAGAAGTTGATTCCAGATATCTAACCCACAGCAGTGTTAGGACATTTCTCCCCAGTAATCCCTATAATATTTTCCCATTTGATTACTTTCATTGTATATGCATTTACATGTGATATTTTATTTTTAAATTTATTTTGGGGGGCCGCTGCTGTGGCATAGGGGGTAAAGCTGCTGCCTGCAGTGCCAGCATCCCATATGGGTGCCGGTTTGAGTTCTGGATGCTCCACTTCCCATCCAGCTCTCTGCTGTGGCCTGGGAAAGCAGTAGAAGATGGCCCAAGTCCTTGGGCCTCTGCACCCACATGGGACACCTGGAAGAAGTTCCTGGCTTCAGATTGGTGCAGCTCTGGCAGCTGTGGCCAATTGGGGAGTGAACCAGTGGATGGAAGACCCCTCCCCCCCACCTCTGCCTCTCCTCTCTCTGTATAACTCCGACTTTCAAATAAATAAATACATCGCTTAAAAAATTTTATTTTTTATTTTCTCAAGTTAGAGAGGAATTGCCTTTGAAATGGTTGTTGAGAGTGGCCGAAGGGGATATTGAGTAGCACCGCTTTTTGTAAACCCATTCTCAGCTTTGCTTTCTGCTATGAAGGCCCAGTTACTCATTCTTGTTGGTATTTGTGGGTAACCAGCAGTTGACCTAATTCACTAAAAATAAAATTTGTACCAGAATTGGCAGTATTAACTTATGGTTAAAAAAAAAAATAATAACCCAAGACCTGGAATGCCATGTCCTTCTGTAGCACATCTGAAAACCTAAATCGTCATCTGATTATTATGTTGGTGAAGAAACAGTCACAACTAGAGGAACTTAGGGAGGCTGAGCAGAAAGGCTTGAGGACATTCTTAATATAGAGATGTCAGTGGGCTTGGAAGGTCAGCTTCTTTTTATACACTGCTGTGCACACAGGAGCCAACTTCTATATTGGCCACAGTTCACATGGAGTGCCATTCATATTTTATAAATATCTTTTTTCCCTTTGCACTGATTATGCAGTAGGCTCTGGAGGAGGCTAGCACGTGCACACACACTCCCATACACATACATGCACACAGCTGTAAACAAAGGAATTTGAGTGTGGCCTAGAAAGTGTTCCTTAAAATGGAAAGTAAATCAAAATCCATTATACTTGTGGTCAGAGAAGACAAACATTGAGTTGATGTAATTAAAGTAAGCCCTTTAAAATATAAATATATAAGAACACCAAATGAATCCAGCATATAGTTTCTCTTGCCCCTTTCTAAAGAGATTTTTTAAAAAATTAGTATTTATTAATTTTTAAAAAATATATTTATTTATTTGAGAGGCAGAGTTACAAAGAGGCAGAAGCAGAGATAGCTTCAAACTGTTGGCTCACTTCCCAAGTGGCCACCACAACTGGAGCTGGGCTGATCAGAATCCAGGAGCTGGAGCTTCTTCAGGGTGTCTCACGTGAGTGCAGGGGCCCAAAGACTTAGGCCATCTTTTGCTGCTTTTTCAGGCATATTAGCAGGGAGCTGGATCAGGAGTGGAGTGGCTGAGATTTGCACCAGCACCCATATCGGGTGCTGGCACTGCAGGAGTTGGCTTTAACTGCTATACCACAGTGCTGGCCCCTTTATTAAATTTGTCTTGTGTTCCAGGTTCACTATGTCTGGGTTGGCAATCCCTGAATACTTGTAGTTATTTGAATACATTAAGAAAGGTGAGGAGATGAATCAGTTTGCTGAAAGCCAAAAAATTTAGCATAAGGGTCAGTGAGGGAAAAGAAAAGACATCTATATATGGCATCTATATATATAGATACCATATATATATATATATATATATGTGGTTTAATATCTTAAAGCTATGCTAATCTACATCATGTAAAATGATATTTATTATTTACTTCTACCATATTTGTTTTGTAATCCTGAATTCCTTCATAATCCAGAGCGCGGGTGAGCACTTGAGACGGCTGGGCGCTACGGCAGTGATTATGGTGGAGAGAGGAAAGGGAGTGAGTGTTCATTTGCAGGCATACCTTGTCTCATCTTTTTACTCTTGGGTAGAGAGCTTTCCTGCATTGAAGTCGATTAGGATGGTCCCCTAGGGCACTGTTGTTGTGAGATAAGAGGGAGGAGGAGGAGGAGAGAACTCAGGAAGCAGCACAGGGTGTTCAGGTAGTCTGGGCTGTTCTGCGATTATTCACGTAAAGACTGTCTGAGTAGTTGGCTCATTCCCTAGGAGCACCTCCTGCCACCTTCATTCCTTAGAGATGAACATTTTTGCTCAGCTCCTTGCTCCCCTCACCTTTCTAAGATTGGATTGCAGTTGATATTTTGCAGTATTTTATACATATCTCACTAATTGTCTCTGTTGCAGAATAATGAAGAACACATAGTTTGAATCATGCTTGTTGTGAAGTTATCTGTATTGTCTCTCTTCTGATTTAGGAACGATCTGGAGAAATGGAAAAAAGTACTCTCTGCAAACTTGTAATTGGGCACAGGGCATTCCAGACATGGGTAATATCTTGCTGGCAAAACCAGTTGCTCTTCTTTGTTAAAAAAGGAACTTTTTTTTCAACTTTTATTTAATGAATATAAATTTCCAAAGTACAACTTTTGGATTCTAGTGGCTTTTCTCCCCATAACCTCTCTCCCACTCCCTCTCCCATCCCATTCTTCATCAATTCATTTTCAATTATCTTTATATACAGAAGATCAGTTTAGTATATATTAAGTAAAAAATTTCAACAGTTTGCACCCACACAGATACACAAAGTATAAAGTACTGTTTGAGTAGTAGTTTTACTGTTAATTCGCATAGTACAACACATTAAGTACAGAGATCCTACATGGGGAGAAGGTGCACAGTGACTCCTGTTGTTGATTTAACAATTGACACTCTTGTTTATGGCGTCAGTAATCACCCTAGGCTCTTGTCATGAGTTGCCAAGGCTATGGAAGCCTCTTGAGTTCACAAACTCTGGTCTTATTTAGACAAGGCCATAGTCAAAGTGGAAGTTCTCTCCTCCCTTCAGAGAAAGTTACTTCCTTCTTTGATGGCCTGTTCTTTCCGCTGGTATCTCACTCAGAGATCTTTCATTTAGGTTATTTATTTATTTATTTATTTTTTTGCCAGTGTCTTGGCTTTCCATGCCTGAGAAACTCTCATGGGCTTTTAGCTGGATCCCAATGCCTCAAGGGCTGATTCTGAGGCCAGAGTGCTGTTTAGGACATCTGCCATTCTATGAGTCTGCTGTGTATCCCGCTTCCCATGTTGGATCATTCTCTCCCTTTTTAATTCTATCAGTTATTATTAGCAGACACTAGTCTTGTTTATGTGATCCCAAGAAAGGAACTTTTAACTAGTATTCAAACTAAATAAATAAAAAAAAAACTATCATTGTACTCCTTGGGAATCATATCTCTGTGAAACTCAGTGCACAGAAAGGCTTAGAATGGAAAGCTACACACATTGTAGTTCATTGAACATTGAAAGTATTCCTAAAATCTGTAATATTTTAATGATTACTGCTATCATAAGCATATTAGTTACCTATTGATACTTTATATTTCACTTAAAAACACATCTCCTTTCCCTCTCATTCTCTGTTCTGAACTTTATAGTAAGCCAAGTAGCATTACATATTCCGTTTCGTCTTTCTTCAGAATTTAATATTATATCTCTAGTCTTCAAAGTTCTCAAAACAAGCTTAAAAACAAACATTGCTTAAAAATGTTGTTTAGCTTCAAGTAGATGTTTTTCCCATATATATATATTTTTTTCTGTAAATAAAATGGATTAAAAGATTACAAGGAATAGATTTTATTTCAAATGAAATAAATATTGAATTCTTTAAAACAGAAGAAAACAGGGAGATGAGATAATATTGGCGAATAATCACTACAAAGTTTTCCATAATGAGTGACTTGCACTTTGTTAATTGAAAGGCAGACTTCCTCTCCATGGCCACTTTCCCATCCTTTTTCTCCTCACTCTATTAGTGGGCTCACCCCAGTTTCTGCTCCCCTTTCCTCCTGGACATCTCTGCTGGCTCAATGCTCCCTTTCCATATGTTATTAGTTTAAATGTACAAAGCAGAGCTGCCATTAACCCAGAGTGTTAATTCTAAATTTGCACAAACAGCCCCAAAATGACTTCTTGTCTAAAATGACTTTGTTTGCCATCTGTTAAAATTATTTTGGGTGTAAGACCAATTCTCAAAAAAAGATTGAATTTTTAGTTATTGAAGATTTTCATTGTCAAATATTATCCAAAATATTTATGCAAAATCCTTGAATTCTGGGATATACTCTACTTATTAATGCCAAAAAGTGAATAAAACTTGGTTAATTCAGGCCAACAGCTCTATCTATTGATCTGTCTATTGATGGGGCCTGTGCTGTGGCGTAGTGGGTTAAGCTGCTGCCCGCGATGCTGGGGTCCCATAAGCCAAGAACACTTATTCTTATCCTGGTTGCTCCCCTTCCCAAGGAGTTCCCTGCTAATGCTCCTGGGAAAGCAGTGGAAAATGGCCCAAGTGTTTGGGGCCCTGCACCCATGTGGGAGACAGGAACAGGGTCCTGGTTCCCAGCTTCAGTCTGACCCAGCTCTGGCCATTGTGGGCATTTGGTGGATGAACCAGTGGATGGGAAATCTCTCTCTCTCTGTCTCTTCATCCTTCTCTCTTTGTAATTCTGCCTTTGAAATAAAAAAAAAAAAATCACAAAAAAATAACATTATATAAACCAAACTTTATTTATTTGTACTCAGTTTTTTCCTGTTTGGCATTTCTCCAGAAATCATATGGCTACAGCCTGGCTATCTTTGGATCTCAAGCAGAGAAATAATTCCTTGAATTTTCTTACATAGTCTGCAAACACAATATTGCTAGCTTCCCAGTGCTATTCATATACTTTCTATTTTTCTCCTCTTTTTATTTGAAGAGTATAAATGTAGGTTCATTTGATAAAGGAGAAATGTTATTTAAGGGCAAATCGCCCCAGTCCAAGTATGACTTTCCATCTGTGAGACTATTTCCCATGGATATTAAGAGAAAAAGCAAAAACCATGCATTTACAAACAATCGCAAAGGTTTAAGAGATCTTCATACAACAGGACAAAAATGCTGATTTAAAATAAACCTTGACAATTCCTGTAATTCAATCTCTCTCTCTCTTTTTCTACAATAAGAAGTCGTAAATTGCTAGGTGTAAGGAATAGAATGAATGGATCCTGTGCAGGTGCACAGAAGCCCAGCAGTATCCTGCACATTGTACAGGGCAAGTGCAAGTTCCACAAAAACTGTATTGTAACTAGTACCATGTTAAAATAAAGACTTCATATAGGACATAAGTCAATATTTTGTAGTGTAAGTATTTGAATAATAAGTATTAAAAATGTCAGATGAAAGGAAGTGATATGTTTGATATCCTAGTGAAAGCCATTAGTTAAATGTGTGCGTGCATGTATGTTTTAATGCTTGATTTGGGGGTTGAATTTTTCTCTTTAAACTGAGTGCTAGCTCTAGAGGTCTAAGAAAATTTATTTTGACCTAGAAGCTGGATCACTTTGTTACTAAGAATTACAACCCTCATGGTCTCAGAAGCTTTGCTCTTCATGGATTTTCTGCCATCAGTTTGGTATTCTGGAAGGTTCAAAGTTTGAGGGGTAGTTTTTGTAGAAGGTACAATATCTGTAAGTACAAAATGACTTTTTTATGGTTTATTTATTTATTTTGAAAGTCAAAGTGTCAGAGAAGGAAAGAGAGAGAGAGAGAGAGAGAGAGAGAGAGAGAGGATGAATCTTCTGTCTGCTGGTTCACTCCCTAGATGGCAGTAACATCCAGCAGTTGACCAGTCTTAAATTAGGAGCCAGGAGCTTCATATGGGTCTCTTTCATGGGTGGCAAGGACCCAAATCCTTGGGCCATCTTCTGCTGCTTCCTCAGGCCATTAGCATGGAGCTGGATCAGCCTGACTCGAAACAGTGGTGTCCCAGGCAGCGGCTTTACCTGCTAAGCCACAAGGCTGGCCCTGCAAATGATTTATTAAGTGTTGCTATGTGATAACCATTTGTGGTGTAGAACTTGTTTGCCAGAGGGGCCCTGGTATTACTTCAACAACAGGTAGATTTCTCTTTGACATTTTAAAATCAATGTGTGCTTAAAAAACTGCTTTGATTTTTTTCTCTTTACCTCTCTTGCCTGGAGGATCTGTATCACTTTAGTATCCCAGTTCTATTAGCTTGAGAATAGTTTTTCATTATCTCATGTACAGTTTTTAAAATATTGTCTTATTACCTGTTTTAGCAAAATTATGAGCTGCTACTCTTTTGTTTATTCTTTTAATATTTATTTTATTGTAAAAGCAGGAAAAGAGACAGAGGAAGCGAGAGAGATCTCCCATTCGCTGATTTCACCGTCCAAATGCTGCAATGGCCTGAACTGCACTGGGCTGAATCCAGGAGTCGGGAACTCATTCTGCATCTTGCATGTGCATGGCAGGGACCCATGCACTTGAGCCATCATTCACTTCCTCCCAGGGTCTGCATGAGCAGGAGCTAGAATGGAGAGTGGAGTGAGGCACTGTGATCCCAGGCACTGTGAAATGGGATGCAGGAGTCCCAAGCTGTGTCTCAATTACTCTCAAACAGCGGCACTAGCTAATTTTTGCAAGTGATTTTTTAAAAAAACTTTCCCCATTGTTTATCACAGTAGTAATCTGAGCATCTACTAAATGAAAAGGGAAGCCATGGCCGGTGCCCCGGCTCACTAGGCTAATCCTCCGCCTGTGGTGCCGGCACACAGGGTTCTAGTTGCGGTTGGGGCGCCAGATTCTGTCCCGGTTGCTCCTCTTCCAGTCCAGCTCTCTGCTGTGGCCCGGGAAGGCAGTGGAGGATGGCCCAAGTGCTTGGGCCCTGCACCCGCATGGGAGACCAGGAGAAGCACCTGGCTCCTGGCTTCGGATCAGCACGGTGCACCAGCCGCAGCGGCCGTTGGAGGGTGAACCAATAGAAAAGGAAGACCTTTTTCTCTCTCACTGTCCACTCTACTCGTTAAAAAAAAAAAAAAAAAAAAAAGAAAGAAAAGGGAAGCCATTGGATCCCTACCCTAATTAGAAAGTTCTAGCCTGGAGTCGATGAATTCTTAAGGAATCCGTGGATAATATTCAGTTGGGTTAGGGACTCCATGATAATGTGTGACTTTATATGCATTTTCTTGAAAAGAGTTTTTTTTTAATTAATACTTTTGACTAAATCATAAGATTTTTTATTAAATTATGCTATGACCTAAATAATATTTAAAACTTATGACTTGAATATTTGCCTTATGTTGTCCATATAAAGAGTCTGAACTAACATTGCACTAAGGAAATGCTGTGCAAATAACTGCAGAACTAGCATATACCCACTAGGGGGCATAAAAGCCTAAATGAAAATTGGAAAGAAACCAGGTCTTTTCTGGTTTTCACAAACTCAGAGTGAGAGAAGTATTTCCAGTAAATTGCTTGCACCAATTCCTTATCTTTGCCTACACACGTTCAATATTTAGGGTATGTTTTGGGAATCTTATAACTCTGAAAGCAGTTGAACAGGAAAAAAACATCCCACCAAGTTCATAGATTATCTATATTTAAGGTGTTTCCAAAAAGATGCATAAAAATTCTGACAGCATTTTATGGTGCTTCTAGGAAGATAGATGATGTCCTCTAATGTGAGATACCACGAAAACCTCATTTTAATCAAGAAAGACCCCAAGGGTGAAAATTGAGGAGAATTGGGTTTGTGTACAGAAAGTGATCAAGGTTAAGACCAAGATGCCTTTTGCCCAACCAGTCAATATTCAAGCCCTCAACATCGGGTGTCAGTGGGGCTCATGGACTGTGTGCTTTTAGGCTGTACCTTTTAAGAACATAAATTCTTTTCTCTTTGTTGTTTATTCTCTTGCTTTTCACTTATTATATCATTAAATGAGAATTTAAAGGTTATAAATGAAACAAAGGTTTATGACCTCATTCTAGTATTTTTTTTTTAACCTTAATGAATGCTATCAATAAAAATGTACAGTTTCCTTTAAAAATGTGTGCATATTTTCAGGGTATGTTTTTCAGAGAACATATCTCTAACATTTGTTATATTCGTTAATTTTTTTTAAATGTTAAGAAAATATATGTATAATTGATTTCTGGGAAGCACACATTAAAAGCAAACAAACAGTAAAAAAAAAGTCCACTGGGGACTGGCTTTCCCAGCTGCGGACCAGCAGAAATGGTTTGCTCTGCTCTGGGTTCCTAGTCTTTGTGGCTCGGAGCTATCCTTTCATCCATGCTCCTTTGAATCTGATCCTGTCGTTTTCCTGTGTAAAAGCCTTCACTGTCTCTCAGTCATCTGCTGGAAAAGCTCAGGCTCCGTAGTGCGATGCACACAGCTCTGCCTGACTCAGCCACCGCACACCCACACATACCCTATGTTCTAATTGGAACAAAGAGCTTCCCTTTACTGGAAGGCATCAAGTCCTCCTTCCACTTGTCTGGGCCTTGGGAATATTATTCTTTCGAGACTACTCCTCATTGTACTCCCACTGCAAAAATCCTTTGGGTAAACAGCAACATACCTTGATAATGCTTAACCATCAGGTCTAACTTGAAGAATTTCTTGAGTATTTTAATCTCAATAAGAGTATCCTTTTCCCTTTTCTTTGCCTCCAATGCTGCTTGCAATGTATAGAGTACAATTAGTTTTTTTTACAGGTCTATCTTCTCTTGCTAAACCACAAAGTGCATGAGGTCAAGGCTCACGTCATCATTAGAAACCCAACTCCAGCACAGACCTTGTCTAGTACTCAGCAAATAGTTGGAACTCAATAAATGTTTATTGCTTAAATAAATCCTTCAGAGAAGGGTCTGGTGGTAAACAATAAATATGGGAGGGAGAAAGGGAAGATATTTGTTTTCTGTTCTTTTTCTCTTAACCAGGTTTCCTAGTTTCTCCCTGCCTAGCACTATCCCATCTCCTCGATATCTCTAAATTCCTCTCTGTACACTTAGATGAAATGCTCACCTCCACCTGGTTCCAAACTGTTCATGCATCTTACTTTTTATACTGGAGAAATCATTTTTTTAACTTAGATGATTTTAAATAAATATAGAAGCAGAGAGACCACTTTTGAAGATACGTTTTCCATTAACACATGCTTAAAAACCGTAAATTTAGCCAGAATTTTGAAGCACAAGTCACAGAAAATTTGACATATTTTGGAATTTTAAATGCCTAAGAATTTGAATGAATATTGATGCAGGTACCCTGAATGTTACATATCATCCTGGGTCAGAGCTGGGTTTCTCTATTCTTGGGTATTCTTCTCATGGATGCTTGTAATCTTAGATAGGGACTACCATCAATTATCTGAAAATTCTATTGCAGGATCTTCATTTTTCTTAACAACGTCGTCTCTGGTTATACCTATTGGAGGAATTATGCTGTCTTCCATCAGCAGGAAAGTAATCCATCAGGCAAATGAAGCTTCTAGCATTTGCTCACTCATCTGGGCTTTGGGCCCATGGCAGCACCTTCCAAGGGATGCATGCTTTGGTTTTGCACAGGAAAGGGGTTGCTCTTCAACACTGTCAGAGTTGCTCTCCTACTGGGGGCTTTCTTCAGTTACCTGCTGCTGTAGCTTCCATCTCTTCCTGTCCTTTGAAAGGTACTGCTGTGGCAGGAAACTCCCCACTGTGCATGGTCCCAGGCACTGCTGCGCCCTGCAGGTTGTCACCCAAGGAGACAAATCCCCATGCCATTTGGACAGTGCTTTTCACAAATCTGCTTTCTTTTATCCAGCCACCTCTCAGTGGCTGACTCTGCGGAAGAGGTTCATTGCTTACAACACACTTGAAGTTTCCTCAGTGCTTGGGCATGGGGAAGGAGGAGGAGCTGGCTGCCAGGTTTATGCCCGTGATGCCGGGCTTGGACGAGAATGTCAGTTAGGCAGCTTAAAACCAAGACGGGAGTTCTTGCTGTAAACATTTTCATTTTTTCTCACCTGAGTTTACAGAAGTCTAAAACCTATTAGCTGTTATAGGTCTCATGGCACCTCTAAGTTGTCTTTAAAAATTCACCTATTTTATTTCCAACTGTACTTTTTAAATTACTTATGGATTATCCAGTAATAACCTAACACATCTCATTTCTAATTCTGCCCAGGAGCACCTGATGATTTTGTCATCTACTGTCTACTTCTTAAGTATTATGGAAAAGAAGGCACAAAATTTGTACTGCCCAGGAGACGTGGGTCTTTATCAGGGCAGAGAAGTAGGACCTGTTTAGGTAGCAGCAGTCTGACTGATAGTTCTTCAAATAGATATTGTGTTTCTCCTGGCAGATACGGCCAGGCCCATGCCACTCACTCTGCAGGCCACCCTGGGGAAGGCCCTGGGCACTTCCTGTCCACTGGTTAAGGCACCCTTGGGTCACTGGAGCTCACCACCAGAGAGTGTTTCTCACAAGCCCTGCAGCTGGGTCAAGGGCCTGTTCTTGTTCTTGATTCATCTGGGCATTATTCTGCCTTGTCCTTGACTAGGGACTTCTTCCTTGTTAAAAATATCAACTTCTTTAGGCATCAATAATTTACCATGATCATGCTTTATGTAAATAGTCACAGCTGTTTAACTACAAAAGGAAGGGAGCTCAGAGAAGTGGTGATTTTACCTCTCAAAGACAGCCAGGAATGTTCACTAACATTCTGGTCTTCAGTAAAACATAGAACGTTTCTATATCCTTAAGCAAACATGGCTTTTGATGGGAATCCAAGGGCCAATATTTACAGTAGAGATGTTTCAGGAGAACAGTTCTATTGCTATCAATGGGAAACAAAATTATCTCCTAAAATTGAATGATGATACTACATGAGTTTTATGTTTTGACTCTTTTGCTTCTTCTTCAAAGATTAAAGCATTGCTTGAATGTTCATTCTTCCTACTAACAATGTAAATGAGGGAATATTTAGAAAAAACATGCATGAAGAGGGCCTTAATTTCATGATTTTACCTTTATAGCTCCACTTGGTTAGTCACAATTCTGTAACAGAATGACCTTATGGATACTTTCTGATTGTATCTAGCGGCAGAGGGAGGAGTACAGTTTTGAGTTCAAGGGTGGGACCTCTGGTGGAGCTAGACAATGAAAGAGCCGACATACTCCTCCTCTGGCCCACTTCCAATTTCCTGTTTGTGCTCTCCATTGGCAGAAGCAACAGAAGATGAGAGGCTAGCCCGGGAAATGTGGCCAGCTAGCACCTGGGCACCTGGCAGAGGCACACCCAACCAGGAACACAGCACACTTCCCCAGAGCCATGCTCTGCTGCCTGCCTCACACAGCTCACCAAGATGGTCTTCCCTGGTCCCAGCCAGTATGACCTAGATTCTGCACTCTCATTTTGTTGATTGTCTGCAGGCCTCTTCCTAAAGAGAAAATCACATTTTACCAGAAATCGAATCTCAGAGGTGAGAGTGACAGGGCTTCTTTGGGTAGCAGTACCATGTGTCATGTCACCTTGTTTTTTAATGACCACAAGCAAATCGGCCTTCCCACCTGACAAACTAAGGAAAAGTGGAGCTTCTTCTGGGGCAGGCTTGCGGCTTTTCAGTTTTTGTCAAAAATGTGCATTTCAATCCACTATAAACCAAGAACAAGCTAAAGAACCCAAATCTCCAATTTGACAGAGGGACGGAAACAATGCCAAACATGAAGCAACATTATGAAGATGTGAATTAGATCTGATGATTGTAAAATGTTCTACTTGCATGAAATAGGCACAATGTGTAATAAAAGCTGGTCTCTGGGGCCTCCAAGCCTCATAGTGACTAAGTGCTGGCAGGAGGCTCTTAATTAGAATAAATCATTTCAGAGTTGGATCCTTCAACAGATCATTGAGAGTGCTATCAGTAATAAATTAGGGCCATATTTTAAGGGCAGGTGAATATATGTAAAATCAAGTTGGCTTTAAAAATGAACACAGTTGCACAATTAGTTCAGTAGCTCCTGAGTCTTTTTATTGCAGAAGTGTGTGTTTGGGTTGTTGTTATTTTTGATTACAGTAATGAAAGTCTATAGCTAAACATGTCAGAGCCTGGTTGTTAGTTATGAATTTAAATAAGGAAAAATATTCTTGTATTTAAAGAATATAAGACAGCCAGTGAAGGTTTTGGCAATAAAATGGAAATATCTGATGTGTACTTTAAATTAAAAATAAGAAAGAACACAGCGATTCCATTATAGGTATCATTAACATGAATAACTAGAATATTCTTGATATTTGTTTTACAACTTGATGCTTCTACTACTAATGAGGGTTATGGTAATAGCTGTTACCATTGTAGGTTAAAACTTGTTGGGTTTTTCACCACCTCACTAACCTCTAAGGGAATTCACTGTGTTGTCAATGCTGATTGATTTTCATTATGAGAAGGCAAGGCTAAAACTTGATATGGCTGAAGTGAATTCCTTGCAGCATTTGTTAGTGGTTTTATTAATACAAATAAAATTGTCTGCTTAGATAAAAGTGCTAGCATTAGTGAACTTCCACATGTGAAAATAGAATAATTTAAAACAAATGATAACATCTAATAATCAAATCTTCCCCTTAAAAATATTTTTTACCTGTTTTTCCCCTCATTCTCTCCTTTCTCAAAAATTTATCTAGTTCCTCTATTGAGTAGTGTACTTTGATGCTGATAATAAATTCAACACTTGGCTCTTTTGTTTTCTCCCAAAAGCTTTCCCAGCCAAAAAAAGAAGTTACAGCAATAAACAAAAATATTAAACTCCCATTATCTAGTGTTTCTAAACTTTTTCTTCTACTTTCAAATGCCTAACTTTCCTGCTTGCAATACATGCTTAATCTGACTTCCACAGGAACCAGTCGTTAATTATCTTGTTTACACCTCAGCTATCCACCTGAAAAGGAGTTCTCCAATGGCTTCCTCTCTTCAAGCCTAAGTGAATCGTTTTTTCCTCATTTTCAGTTGTTTCTCAACCACAGTCATTCACTGCATCATGATGCTATCTGAATATAGGACCATGGTCCCATAAGATTTTTTGCCTAATGACTTCATGGTGGCCTTAGTTTAAGTACACTCTGTGATGTTCACACAATGATGAAATTGCTGAACAACACATTTCTCAGTATGTGTCCCTGTGCTTAAGCAACTCATGGTTGTGCTTTTATCTTTTTTTTTTAAAGAGAGGGAAATAATGTTATTAGGTTGTCTGTGTCATTCTTAATATACCCATTTGAGCACCCTTTGTATAAAGGGCAAGATAGTAAATATTCGAGGCTTTTCAGGACAGCCTGCTTGTCACAAAGATTCAACTTTCCTTCTGCAGTGCAAAAATGATTATAGTTAATCTATAAATGAAGAGGGTGACTATATTCCAACAAAACCTTATTTACGGACATTGAAATTTGAATTTCATATTAATTTTATATGTCAAGAAATACCATTCCTCTTTTGATTTTTATGACCATTTAAATATTTTTAAACACTTCTCAAGTGGCACAAAGACAGGAGTTGACCTGCGGAGTATGGTTTACCAAACCCTGATATAGAGGGATCTTTCTTTGTGTCATCAACTTGCTTTGGAAAGGTTAAGTGTTATTTTTTTCCAGAAGAGTTTGAAACTATTCAACAAAACATTACTTCAATACAGTTACATGTATTTCTTCAAACATTTCATGCTTCTTGACTTTAGGAAATGTATCTTCTGGGGAAAGAGAAAAGAGGCACCTCTGTATGTGTGCCTATCTGCCTTTCCCAGTACTCTGCTCTCCACCACTCTTGAATGCTTCTGTCTACACAGGTTTATAGCAGATGAAAGCCAGAATGAGTGGGATGTTCTGCTTGCTGTCCACCATTCATGTGGTAATGGTGTGTGTAGGGTAAGTGGAAGAGGTAGTATGTCCCAAACACTATGGTAAGTCTGGGAAGGCAGAGAGTAACAGAAATCCTTGCTGTTAATGATATTTAGTAGAGAAAGAAACAACATAAGGCACCGCAAATGTAATAACTGCTAGTGAGCGCACTTGGGAAATATTCCCATAAGGAGGCAAGATTTGAATTGAAGAGTTAGCCAAGCAATAAATAGGAGGGATGTGTTGTTCAGAGGCTTCCAGGCAATACCCTTGGCAGCAGAGTGGTTCTTTGAGGAGGTGGCATAAGTTGTTGCCTATGGTGATACCACAATGGCTTCCTTTCAACTCAACATTTCAAATGCTTGCTTGTATTACTCAAATTCCACCAGGAGAGACAAAATATGACTGAGACTTCTTGTCTTGGCTAAAGTACTCTTCTTGAGAGTGGAGGCACACTCAGCCTTCGAATTCATATGTCTTGGGAATTGAATTTGTATATCAAATTGTTTCTTGCAGGCAAGTTTTAATGAGGAGAGGGTAAAGTGAAGTCATATCCAGAAAAAGAAAAATGGCCCAGAAATGAAGGCTGAAATCCAAACTTAGGCTACTTAAAAGTTTTAGCCAGGGCTGGTTGTGCCTAGAAAAGCTTTGTCTTCCCCGCCGTGAACTGATTTTTAAAAGGATATTTGTTTGTCTAGCAAGACTGAACTGAGCCAGTCATTACGCCTTAGAGACCCTGTATTGATCTTAGCAGGCAAACCACTAAATAGGACTTGACTGCTACAAGTGGAGGATTAATTCTGTCTTCCACATAAGCCGAGAGTGGGCATGTCAATATGCACTTATGAACCGGCCCTGGACGTGGAGAGAGGATGGAGATCCCAATAAACAAATTCATGTAGCAATGTCAAAAGGGGTGTGGCCACATTTTTTTTTTTTGTTTCTCTTAAACTCTGTAACAGAAAAAAAGCATTCTCCCTGCAACTTCCCAGATTTGTCTGTGTTTTTAAATACAGGTTTTATGATCTGCTAAAATATAGTATGGTGCTAATCAGTTTATATTTTAGAAGGAAAATGTGAAGATGTGTTTTCGTCCCCTTAGAGAGTTTTCTTATCAAAACATCACAACAGATATAGAAGATTTGAAATACAAATAAAGTAGGTCATTATGAACTCTTACTAGCCTAGACTATGGTGATCCTAAGTGAAGTTCTACTTAGGCTTACTAAGTGAGTGAGAATTAAGAGTCTTCCTCATCAGCTAATCATTTGTCCCAGTGAGCTCTAACAGATTCCACATTTGAAAAAAAAAAGTATTGTTTTCTTACCCTGATTGTCAGATATGGATACAGTTTAACTCCCTCATTTGTGGTTAATGATACACGTCAAACAAATCTATGAATTTTTTTTTTAGGAAAGAGAGCAGAGAATTCACATGGAAAGTATATTTTGCTTTAATGTCAAGTCAAAAACAATCTGGTTTCTCTGAAGTGTGGCCACTCCTTGTATATTAAAATGCAGGGCTATGACTGAAGGTGTCATAGGGCCCTGGTGTCATGTGTGAATTTTAAGCTTTATGATCTTTCTTATGGCACGTGTGATGTGCTTTTCTGACTTCCCCCCAATTTTCTCACTCAGAACAAAAGTAATCTTGCAGTAACGGCGATTCTAGGATTCTAACATTGTAGGTGATTTTGCGAATAACTATAAAGATTTTGTTTTGGTTGTATTCATCTCTTTATCCACAAAACATTCACTCTTCTTGTGGTAACATCCTCTGAGAGCAGGACTATCTCACTGTCATGGAGCAATGGGTTCAGACAAGAAATGCACCCAGCATGTAACAGTTATTAGCTAGAAGCAAAAATTTAAATGGTGCGGCCGGCGCTGTGGCACAACGGGTTAATGCCCTGGCCTGAAGCGCCGGCATCCCATGTGGGTGCCTGTTCAAGTCCCGGCTGCTCCTCTTCCAATCCAGCTCTCTGCTATGGCCTGGGAAAGCAGTAGAAGATGGCCCAAGTACATGGGCCCCTACACCCATGTGGGAGACCCAGAAGAATCTCCTGGCTCCTGGCTACTGGCTTTGGATCAGCGCAGCTCCGGCTGTTGCAGCCATCTGGGGAGTGAACCAGCGGATGGAAGACACTCTCTCTTTCTCTCTCTCTCTGCCTCTCTGATTTCTGTGTAACTTTTTCAAATAAATAAATAAATCTTTAGAAAAAATGTAAATGCTATAATATTTCCTAGTCTTTCATAAATGAGATTTTAAAAGCTTTAGAGGGACAGGTCTACCTTTGAACAATTTCTTACCTTACCTGGTTTCATGCTATCATTTCTCTTATTTTTCAATGAATCTTCAAATTTCTAAAGCAAAAATTAAAGAAAATCTTGGGAATAGAGACAGTAGTACTATATAAGCACTGTGCTGAGCCTCTACCACATCCAAACTCAAAGATATGAGTCATCCACCAGCACTGGCATCCCATCTGGGCACTGGTTCGAGTCCCGGCTGCTCCTCTTCCAAGATGGTGGCTGCTTCCACCAGCCAAGGCTCTTGAATCAACTCTGATCAGCTGTGGGCTCTCGAATATTCCAGAAGGTAAACGCCGAGGAAGGTCAGAGTAATGATTGAGAAGTGTATGTGGCTTACACTATCTCTAGACAGAAATTTTCTGAGGAAGACTTCTGATATCCCAATCTGTATTTAATTATCTCAAATTATTTAATATTTGACATCTTGGTGATTTAATTTTTCCTTAATTTGCTTAAAAAGTCTGTTCTCTAATTATAAATGGGTGCATGTTTTAAAATGAAAACAAGAAGAGAAGGATGTATCAATTCCCATAGGCTAGGAGTGGCTACTGTAATGAGATGTTCCATTTTTATGTTCTATTTCCTTATGCCATGGTCCTCTGGCCAGAGGAAGGTTAATGCTGTAAATGTTAAATGTCAGCAAATAGGATGACAGAAAGAACAGATACAATGTATCTGAATATTGCTAAGTTGTTATGATTCCAAATGAATATGCCATGCTGGGAATGAGAGTTCAAAGATTTGGATATTTTCTATAGATGATATTTGCAAGCATAATACTGGCTCATCCTGTGTTGTAATACCAGTTAATTATGAACTATAACCAAATACTTTTTCTATGTTAATTGCATTGTGGTCTACAACCAACACATGTTTTTACTTACACAATCAGATAAAAATAGTAATTTGCTTGCTTTGTCAAAACTTCCTTATTATCTGAGGAAAGCTTTGTCTGATCAGTTGTAGCTGGTAAATTAAAATCCTCAGTGATTGCACATAATACTGCCATTCTCAGTGGAAGCATGTAGGAAATGATATTTTTAAAAAGATTTATTTTATTTATATTAAAGGTAGAGTGATGGAGAGACAGAGGAAAGAAATCTTCCATCCACTGGTTCACTCCCCAAATGGCCAAAAAGGCTGGGGATGGGCCAGGCAGAAGCCAGGAGCCCAGAACTCCATCTGAGTCTCCCACATGGTTGGCAGGGAACCATATACCTGGGCCATCTTTTACTTTCCCAGGCGCATTAGCAGGGAGCTGGATGGGAAGAAGAGCAGCCAGGACTGGAACCTGTGCTCACAGGGATGCTAGCATAGCGAATTGCATTTTTACAAGAGCTACAATGCCAGCCCTGCAAATGATTTCTTTGAGGAAGAAAATTAGTGAGCTTATTTAGGCAGATGGACTGGAGGACTCAGAATTAGGAATGTGTAACAGATGCTTGGTTTTCCTGTATTAATTGTGCATCTATTATGATTAGAGATCAAATTACAGTTTATGTGCTCAAGTTAGCACTACTAAAGATGTGCTATACTACAGATATGAAGCAAAACTTTTTCCTTGCTCATTAGCTCCCCATGAATGAGTTATTACAATGAGGAACATACTTATTATCAAGCCAGGATTATTCTAGAGCTTGTTTACATTTGCTATGTCTGAATTTGTTTCTGATATGCCAGAAAAATTATACCCAAACAAAATCAGGATAGTATGTCACCACAATCCAGACTTCCAAAATCCTGACCTTCACATTTTTAAAAAGATTTATTTATTTATTTGAAAGTCAGAGTTACAGAGAAAGAGGGCGAGAGAGAGAGAGAGAAAAAAAAAGAGAGGTCTTCCATTCCCTGGCTAATTCCCTAGATGGCCACAATGGCCAGGGCTGAGCCAGGCTGAAGATGGAGCTTCATCAGGGTCTCCCACGTGGGTGGCATGGTCCCAAACACTTGGGCCATCTTCCACTGCTTTTCTCAGGCCATTAACAGGGAGCTGGGTCAGAAGTAGAGCAGTCAGACTGGAAGAGGCTCCCAAGCGCAATGCCAGCATCCCAGGTGGAAGATTTACCTGCTGTGTAGCTCATATTACAAATACTTAAAACTGCAGCTCATCTTACTAACGCCATTTACAAGAAAACCTCCCAATGACAATGAGGTTAGTAGGACCCAGTTGTCGTTTTAGTTTCTTTCAAGAAAAAACTTGATAGAAGTAGATTTCAGATTAGCAACATTCAAATGAGTTTTTTGTGGAGGTACACGTCATTCTCCATGAACATTTCTGATAGATTTGTACCCTTCATAAATTTAAAAGACAACCTACTGTTACTGCCAATTACTAGAGTATATGTTCCTTTTTACTGTTTCGCAAACGACCGCATTTTATCTGAACCAACATGACTGTGAGTCCTTCGGGTTTGTCAATATGGAATCAGAAGAGCTGCAGTCAGGTTGAGTTCTGTCTCCCACTTGACAGGTGACATAGAGACTGCTTCTCTCTCTCTGTAAAATATGGAGATGAAATCATCACTTTCTACTGTCCAGGTTGTCATGGAGATTATTGCTTTGTTGTTAGAAGCCTTGTCAGTGCATGGAGCTTTCTAGAGGCCATAGGAAATTCTCTTGTAAAAGTAGTTTACTAAACAATAAGTAACAATTATAAGACACTATGCTGACAACTGTGTGTTGAAAAAAACTTCATAATCAGTTCATTATGCTACAATCAGGTAGGTGTTATGATTACCCAATATTACAGGTAAATTAAGGAGTCTTAGGTTACATTTTTAAAAAAGATTTATTTATTTTATTTGAAAGGCAGAGTTATAGAGAGGCAGAAGCAGAGAGAGGTGGGTGGGGGGGAGGTCTTCCATCTACTGGTTCACTCTCCAGATGACCGCAATGGCTGGAGCTGTACTGATCCGAAGCCAGGAGCCAGGATCTTCTTCCAGGTCTCCCATGTGGGTGCAGGGGTCCAAGTGGTTGGGCCATCTTCCACTGCTTTCCCAGGCCACAGCAGAAAGCTAGTGCCGAAGTGGAGCAGCTGGGACGTGAACTGGCACCCATATGGGATGCTGGCACTACAGGTGGTGGCTTTACCAGCTACATCACAGCGCTGGCCCCAAAACTAAAGTTTTAAGGAATTAAATAGGCTCCTCAGATTCCAGTACAAATCAGATCTACCATGCCAAAAAGAAATAGTTTTAAAAAATCTTTGTCCTTGTAGGGTCCGTGGTGACAGAGAGAAGAGCAAAAAGCAACAGCTGAGCTGGGTCACATCAGCTGTTTTTAATCTCTTGAATTGGGAGAAAGCAGCTGAGATATCAAACACTGATTACAGCATAAATATTCCATTGTCTTAATCTTCCTTAAAATTTAGATTCTGTGTTACACAGTCAGCTCTTTTACCAGTTTCATTGGCTCATGCATTTTGTTTTGTTCATTTATTGACTTGCATGATTATCAGTCTTTATTTAAAATTTATTTATTCATTTATATGTCAGAATTACAGAGAGAGAGGGAGGGACAGGAGAGATCTTCGATCTGTTGGTTCATTCCCCCAAGTGGCCACAATAACCAGAGCTGGGCCAGGCCAAAGCTAGGAGCAAGGAGCTTCTTCTAGGTCTCCCTCGTGGATGCAGTGGCCCAAGCACTTGAACCATCCTCTCTATTTACTGAGCACATCAGCAAGGACCTGGATTGGAAGTGGAGCAGCCAGGACTGGAACCAGCACCCATAAGGGATGCCAGCACTGCAGACAGCGGCTTAACCCACTGTATCACAGCACCGGCCATATTGCTTGGTATTTAAATCAACTTTTGGGAAGTGTTGAACCTCATTTTAAAATGAGCTAAAATGAAAAATTCACTCCTTCCTACAAATCAGTTATGATGCATTTTTTGCATAGATGACAAAGCCTCAAGAATAGAGCAAGAATATTCTGTGGACTAAGTCTCAACACAACTTCTATAAAACACAAAAGCCATCAAAAGTCCTTTACTTATTCTCAAAGAAATACAAAGAACTCATTCAGATCATCAGTGACAAGAAAGGCTATTTTGTCACTTAATCTAACTTGGGGAGCCCTATCAGTGGCTTTTATTCTGGCTTGACACTTGACAATTTTGTTGTTGTTGTTGTTCTGCTTGTTTTTGTAAAAGAACCTGATTTCTTTTATTGTGGGTCCTTGGCATTTCTTAAGTTTGGGAAAGGACCTCTTCATAACTATCAGATCAAATGCTAAAGTCAGTATTTTGATACAAAGATAAGATATCCCTCAGATAATTGGATATTCTACTTGGTCATTTTTACTTAATAATTTTAATTTTACATGCAATATAGAAATATATATATCTGCATTCATATTTTATATCATATATGTAATATGATTCTAATGGTCTCAGGAAATAATTTTGGTATTTTCATCTTCAAATAATACAGTGGAGAAAAGTGGAAAATTTTTTGAGAAAAGTGTAGGAAGACTAAGATGTTTACCTTAGTGCACACCAATATGACAGAACCAACTGACTAACATAAATTTTAGAGTCAGAGAAAGGAGAAAAAGAGTTCAGTGGCTCCCATTTGGTAAAGGCATACAGATACTGGAATTACTGTATATTTGGTTTCAGTGAGTTTATTGAAAATGAATCGTGTAGGAATGCATGTTCATCTAGACCAGAGAGCAAATTCTAATGCTGCTGTTTACTAGTTGTGTGTTACTTAATCTTAATAAGACTAACTTTTCTTATCTGTCTGGTCTAAATGCCAGTTTTAGAATGGCTTATTACCCCCACACAGTCCCATGTTCTCATGGTCAATAAGACAAACTCTCCTTTGGGAGACTACTGGAATACATGATTGTGTCAAGAGAAACTGGAGCAAAAAGTGGAAAATCACCCCAGACTCAATTGCAGATAGATGATCTTGTTTATGATTGTGCATTCTTCAAAAGAGACTGAGGAACACAATGTCATCTTGGCCGAAATATTTGGTATCACATTTTTGTATAATTCAACTTTTGTTCAATTTCAATAGTGAAAGTGGGTATAAATATAGCTGCACTAAATTACCTGCTCCCTGCTCAGATTTAAACATTTAATGGTTCAAAGACAAAGCAATTAAAAATGTCTGCAAGTGAAAATAATTCCTTAATCCTGGAGTGCAAACATATGTATGCGTCTTCTTTACTAGTTATGACAGAAGTTTGCAAAGAGACTTGGGAACTATTTGTCATCCTTCATTGTTCTCACTGTGTACTGAAATCAAGTATCTTCATCTTAGTATAATATGATTCATTACTACTGGAGTTTTGACATAATGTCCCTGAGTCCAAAGCAGTGATATGCAACTGATTGAGACAGTAAACAGGGTTTATGGGTTTATGACCTGTGCAGCTTCATGGGTTTATGACCTGTGCAACTGCACAGAAGCATAAGATCACAAACACCATGCTTGGTTTAATTCTCTGCTGTCCCCATCTTGCAATTCTTAATATTTTTACTTTTGACAATGTGTTTTGCAAGTGAAATGTAGTGGGACAATGGAACATGAACAAAATCAGAGGAGAAACATGAATACATGCATAGTAACTATTCACCATGTGCCATGAGCAAAGACTTCTGGTGGATCCCCAAAATGTGGGAGTTCAGCAAGACTTAAAGCAAATATTAGGTAAGCATTTTACATCTACCCTGAGTAAGTGGGGATGCCGACAGACCTGGCTGCTCTACCTTTTAGCCAGCTACCTTCTAACGTGCCTGGGAAAGCAGTGGGACGATAGTTCAAGTCCTTGGACCCCTGTACCCACAAAGGAGACCTGGAAGAAGTTCCTGACTCCTGGCTTCAGGCAGTCCCAGCTCTGGCTATTGCAACCATTTTGGGAGTAAACTGGTGGATGGAAGATTTCTCACTGTCTCTTTCCCTCTCTCTGTAACTCTGAATTTCACATAAATAAATAAATCTTTAAAAATTTTAAATAGAGACAGAGAAGATAAGTAGAAGGTAACTGGGACAAATGTTGGAAAATAAACAAAAATAACTTTCTCTAATGTGTCTATGAAGACTATATAATTCTATGGTATGTATGAAAACCATTGTGCAGTCCTGGCAATAGGAAACAGTGAATACCTGATGACTCATATCATTATTGGACGGTGGATATAATATCAAACTGTAAGGCGTCTTTTAGTCCTATCTTCACTATTCTTCCTCATTAAGCAATGTGTATAAATGTTTCTCTAGAAAGTTCATTGTTAACAATCATTCAGTGGGATTTAGCTCACCTGTCAGTACATCATACAACTTCATTTTGTTAGTTCAGGAGGTCTGTAATTCATAATTTGGACCTGTATGTTGTCTGACTCAATTATGTTTTAGTGCACTGCAGTAGCATGTCTAACCTTGGGCATAAGAGCATTACAATTAAAGAATGCCAGCGAAGGTATTTCCTTTCTTTCATTTTGCTTTACTTGTCATTGATTTCAACAACTGTTATGATAATGAAAAAAAATGTCTTTCTTTTCTATATCACTTTTGTCTGTGCCTTTCTGCCAATCATGGAATCAGTATCTCCTATAAGGCTGTTTTATCTGAAGCAACCTCTTATATCTCGACGGAGTCCCAATTCTGAGGCCAAGTTAGTTTATTGCTGAAGCAGAGGCATCTGGGAAAAGCTAGCAAAGGCAGAGCTATCTGTGAGTAAGCTATTGTTAACAGGTAAAGGCAAACTTTACCGTCACTTTCCCTACCTGGCCAGCAGCTCTCTTACGGCCTTCATCCCTTGATCGGGCTGTGCTGTCAAGCTGATCTCTCGGGGACAATACCACTCTACTGCAGCCTGGCTTATCGACCTTCAGTCACATCCTGGGTGCTGGCATATTACAAGCTCCTGGCCACGGCAGCCAGAGGTAGATTTACATGGAAGACAGCAAAGCTAAGCTTCTGGACCCTAAGAGAGTTTTACCAGTGTATTCTCAATGTTATAAGTGCTACATTGTGACCACTGAAAGTTACTACTCTCTCTTTCCACTTCAACCTATTTCCCCAATGGAGAGTGTTGGAGCATTTTGAGATCTGGCTAAGGGGTTAAGTTGAGCATACAGGTAGCTTGAGTTTACCAGGCTACATTTCGATGACTCACAGCCGCTTCCATGAGGAGTTGTTACTGTTAGAGTTGTATGGGTATAGGAGGTATTTCCAGATATACACCTACCACCCTCTGTGCCAGTCTCTACCAGACACAAAGGTCCAGGGGTTGGAATCTGTATCAGTGTATAAATAGGTTCTAAATTGCCTGGTATTGGCAGTATGTATAAGAAAAGTTGTTCCAATCATTAGATATGCATACTGGTATACAAAAGATTCTATTCTTATTAATATCAAAGAGTTCTCTCCTATCAAGGATATAATTGATAAAGCAGGACACATTGTGCCATATACATTTAATGGAAATCATAAAGCAAAATTGATCATAATTTCAGGAAAATATGCCCATATTAGTCCCACAAACAATAAATATGTCTGTTTTATATATCTCAACTATCAATTAGGCAGAAAGTACATTTCAAACAGCAATGATAGAGATAGAATCATATTTCTATTCTCCATATTGAAATATTATAAATATCACTGCTACCCAAATTGGTGAGCATTAAGAGTACAGTCCAAAAACAGAGAAAATATAATAGGTACATATTAGAAATATTAGTTTCAGGATTTTGTGACATTTTTTCACTTTACAATTTTATTTTTTGTTGTGCTTTCTTTCCTTGTTCTAAATAAATATTCACTTTTCTACAAAATTCTGTAGTCGCAATTGCCATGGTTTGAAGGCGCTCCTTCTACAACTCAGGTGTTGAAACTTAATGGGAACGTGACATGATGAAGAGGCGGGGTCTTTAAGAGGTAGTTAGGCCATGAGGACTCCTCCCAGATGCAGAAGGTTAAGATCCTTATAAAAGAGGCTTCACACAGTGGTGGGCTGGCTTGGTTTTCCTCCGGCTGCCAGTCAAGGCCTCAGTGCTCCTCTGCTCTGGATGGAGCAGCTCTCCCTGGACAACTGAACCTGCAGCTGTCTAGATCTTGGCCTTCCCAGTCTCCAGAGCAGTAAGAAACGAGTTTCTCTTGTTTATAAAACAGTCTGTGATATTCTGTTATAGCAGGACAAAATCGACTATAAATTTTGTTTGTTTTTTTTTTTTACTTTTGGTCTAAAAGAGGGTTCTCAAAATGATATAACCTTCAGAGTCCACAAAAACCTCTGATGTTCTCCATCCCTGACTCTAACTCTGTATATCTTACCACAAAATTGACGTTAAGGTGGTCACAAGCGTTTCCTATGACCCTTGGTGCTGGTTTTAGGTTGGAGAAGTCAGCCCCGCTAGTGGACTGCTCCCAAAGACTCCTCCTGCAACCTCATGCTGTGAAATGGACAGTCCACTGCCTGGCCCCACTGGCACGTGGCCCTTGTTTGTCCCAGTTGCAGAGACAGAAGTAGTCAACAAAGCACTCTCCCTGGGAATCCTAGAGGCAGAAAGGGGTTCGTGAACTGTTGGATGTTAGGGCTGGGAAAAGACAAGGAAGGTGCGGGAAAAGGAGCAGCTGTACTGATTGAAGGGGGGAGTGGAGGGAGATGGAGGGAAGAGAGGGAGGTTAGAATTGGGGGAGAGAGACTGCATGCTTGATTCCTTTTCAATTCCCAGTTTCAGTTAAGATCCATGAAAATATGTGAAGTAATGGTGTTTTACATTTACAAATATCTCATTTATTCAATTGAGTGACTTTGACCATTGCAACCAGATAAGTCCCCTGTAAGATTCAGCTCGACATAACTGTATCCCTTTTGGATTTAACTACCATCTCGCCCTTTGTGTAACCCTGATGGTTGTTCTGAGTCCTATGATAGAGTAAACAAAGTGATTAAGATAACCTGCCAGACTTGTCTTACAGGTGCAGGCCCTGGAATATTCCTTATCTAATGTCTGGAAAGCTAATGTCTCTTGAGAGAGTCCAGGTGCACTTAGGTCAGCTGCAGGTCATCTTTCTCTAGTTCAGTATACAAAGTTCTTATTACTGGTGCGTGAAGATCCATTATCTCATTTCAAATGACTGTGGTCTTTCCACAAATCCCCCCAATAAGTTATACTCTATGTGGTCCTGGATTTGTTTTCTCTTTTTGGCCCCTGCTGCCTCAGTGACTGGTTCTTCTACAACGATTTTTTAAAAAAACGTCTTCCAAAATCATCCTTCCCAATATATTTGCATTTTGTTGATACACTCTGAAAATTAACTAATTAACTGAATACCAGCCCAAGTCTACCTACACATCTCTAATGTTCATAACATCATGGGATGATATCTATTATTATTGACATTTTGCAAGTGAGAAAATGGCCTTGGAGAAGGTTAGTAACTTGCTAAAGTTCAAATAACTGGAATATGAAACTGGCTTGGAATTCAGCATTGTTAAATTTCGAATTGTATGTTCTTTCCATTTACCATGCTGCTGCCAAAGTCTAAAGCCAAAGGAATGAATTTCTGCTGATGGAAATTTATACACAACACCGAACACATGATTGTTGCATATTACCTAATTTCAACCCCTCATTCTTACATTAAGGTCATTGAGGCCTCAGAAAATTTAGCTCAAGGTCCTAGAGTAAATTTTGGAGCAGAGCTAAGAACTTGCATTTTCTTTCTTCCTTTCATTAAATTTCACCTCTTGTGATTATGTGAGATAATCCCAGCTATAGCTTAATACTACTTCTGCAGGAATAAAAGCTATTTGCTTCTTGCAAATTCACTTGTAACAATTCACATTTTTATTTGAAAAGAGAACATTAATATACAATATTAAAGGAATTAAAATATGAGTTCCTTTTAAAAGGATTTTAAATTGATTCCACATGCTCATTCATTTTAATGTATTTGGACCTTAGATCATTTAGTTTATTTAAAACTAGAAAAATGAATGTAATACCTGCTGTCACTCACCAAGGTCTTGCTATGCCTTATATACATAATTTCTAGTCCTTATGCAATGTTGTACAGTATTTAAAGAGGCAATGAAACTTAGATAAACTAAGTAATTTAAACAAGGTCACTCAAATGATAAGGGGCAAAATGTGGATTTCTAACCCAGGTTTTGTTGGCTACAAATAGCAAGAATTTTATAAGTTTATAGTAAATAAGATTCAAAATATGAGCACTTGGACATGCTTTTAGCATGCCCTTCTTTTGTGCTGCTTTTCTTAGTATCTGTGAAATGATTACAGTTTGCCATTGAAATCAGTGATCTGGTCAATAACTTTAAATATTTTCCTTGAACAGAAACCTTGATACGTAAGTACTCGGGGGCTGCGAATTTTCTCACTGAGCAGGAATAGCCTTTGAAGAAAAGATTATTATAGAGAAACAACTCAGCTGGGCAGAGTTTTAAGGTTTAAGAATCATTTCTGTATTTTGAACCAAAGTTCAAGGATTTAGGAGATTTATTTAAGCCTATTGAGGGAAAATATGCTGGAAACTCATCCTGAATAATGTATCATCCAAAATAAACCAGAATTTATTATGAAATTCTGTTTTATGAATATCTTTCTAAAATTGCTCCTTGGCTATGCTGTGGCTGATTGCACTGGTATTGATTTTTGTTCTTTTTGCATAAACAGAGGTTATGAAAGGTAATATTCCTCATCAAGACTTTTTCACTCAAGATTGTATTAGAAGGAAAGTAGACAGGACTGGATAGTGTTTGGCCCAAAGCCATTATTGCGTGTGATAAAATGAATATAAATTTAGCATAGTGTCTGGATACAGTGGAAGCTCTGTAAGTGTTAGCTATTGTTATTTTATTATTGGTCATTGAAGGATGCCAGGGAAATCATCAGAAATATGCATGACTTCCTAAAATAAACATAGCCAAACGTTCCAGGCCAGTAGTGAAATAAAGTGGCTAAATGTAGCTACAAGATGGGTTTTGGCTCTCATCTGGCTTTGCACCAGTCATGTCAGAGCCCTTGTCGATTGCAATGGAAGCTTGAGCTGACCTGGTGATGTGACATTGCTGACACCACAGTTCAGCCAGTGCCACCTGCAATGTATCAGCACTTTTCTTCCTGCAAGTGCCACATGCCTCTAATAAATATCCAATTTCCCACTCTGGGGATACACTGTTTTTTCTCCTCTTCTTGAATTTAGGGACCAATTCAAGCTCTTGTACTGAGTGATAACTATTCTAAATACTACAGCGGATGAGTGGGTTCACATCATTTTCCGCTTGTAGTTATCCAAAAAGGAGAAAGTGGCAAGCCAAACACCCTGCCAGTATAGCCACAACTCTTCCCAATTATTTTCAAACTATAAAGAGTGAAAAACAATCAGTTCAATATTTGGATAATTATTCTCAACTAGGTGCACGACCTTTGAAAGGCAGCTTGCCAAGGTCCTGAGTATCACCATCTGGATGCTGATGGCTAAATGCTGACGCCTGTCCTGAAGCAGGCAGAATGGAAGAGCACTGACTTTGGATAATTCCCGAAAGAAGGGGTTGATGCAGGGTAGGCAGAGCTTTGACTTTTGTCATGGATTTAATAGGGAGTTGGTTGCAGAGCAGTCAGCTCATGTGCCAGTGGCGACTGACGTGTGTGAGAGGTTTGTTTATGTGCAGATGCTTTCTCTCATCATCCATCCCGGAATTGCTACAGAACACTGTTTAGCCCCTTGACCTTGGACCATTTAGGACATCTAGACGGCACATTCTAGGGCTGAGGGTGTGTTCTATCCTTTTAATGGGTGTATTAGGATTGTGAAAGAGCTAAGATAATGACCACAAAGATGAACCAATAACAACTTCCCCCACTCTCCTGGCCAGGCAGAAAGGTTCCTAATGATCAGTGGACACGTGTGGCAGAATTGCTACTCATTCTTCCACAGAGCTAGCATAGATTTTCCTTAGTAACAGAGCTAGAGTCCTTATTTTTAGCTAGGTATTAGAGCCAATCAACTAGATATTTGTCCAACTAGGTACATCCATACGACTAAGCTGTGGTCAGTAACATACATACAAAAATGTTGGAATGAACTTTTGGGAGTACTTTTTAAAAGGGAAAGGGATTGATTTCCCATTCTGTAGCCTCTACTGTCTGGAACACAAATGCAATAGTCGGAGCTCCAGCAGTTGTTTTAACCAGGAAGACAAGGTCATACCCTAATGAAGGGGAGCAATGTTCTGGAAAATGCCTGAGGCCCAGAAAGCTTTGTGGAGTCATCATGCAAATCTTAAAGCTTCCTATCTTTTCTTTTGCATTTCTAAGAGCTAAGTATACTTATATCTGGTTTAAGTTCTATGGCCAAAACTAATTTTGACACAGGGCATGATGAATGTCACATACGTTTTCCTTAACGTTATACTTCTTGGCTATTCATGTCCCTCATGACTTTTCTGAAAATACGGACATTTTGCCTTCAATAAACATTTAGTGAACAAATGAATCTTGGCCAGCTAAGGACAGCTTTTACTACAAGTACAGAAGCAAAAATAATTGACTTTCACATTGGCTTGCTTTGTTAAGAACCTTCTTAAACTGATACAAATGGTTGCCTTCAGTTTAATTTTCCCCTGTGTTTTGAAGTGCTCAAAAGGTTCCATGTGGAAATGTGACATAATGTGTTATTTATGGTTTGTCATGATTCTAAGATGATATCTAAGAGTATTGACTTCAAATGAAGAAAAGCTCTAAGATACAGCCTATTCATCATGTCTAGTTTCAAATGATGTCCGGATATAAAAATGCAGCTTTGTAAGTGGACAAGCTACCACTCATCCAGGATATTTTCCTATACAAACTTCTATAAGGCATAGCTGCTTTGGAGGAAAAGTCAGTACGGATAAAGGTAATTTTATAAGTGTTTTTAAAGTATAATTAGCCCTCCATGAATTAGTCATATGAAGTAGCTTGCTTTCTAGTGGTTATTTTGCCACAAATGCAAACGTTTTGGTGCACATGATCAAAATATTTCCACTAAAATCAATTCTTCTCACTACTCAATGTCTTCTCACTTTACTGTCATATTTTTCTCTGGTTTTTAAGAGACTCTTTATGAAAGATGCGTTTAAACCTTCTTTATATCCTCACTTCAGTGAGGCTTTTCAGACTCAATTTTCCTTGACTAATCTATGACATGTGCCACTGTTTCCAACATCATCTCTGAAGCTCTTTTCACTTTCAACATCCGGAATTGTTATCTTGCTTCTCTCAACTTAATGTCAACCCTTTATTCAATCTTGCCACCATGCCTGAAATAGTTTTGCTTGGCATTTTGTCTTGAGTTTCTTTTTCTCCTTTACTTTTGCATGAATATTAAAGCTTCATATACTATGTATTTTCTGATGATTCACAACTGCACATTCTATTTCGTTACCTTCAGGGTTGTATATTTATAGCTGTTAGGAAAACCCCACAAATCTAAGACTGAACTGTCCCAGCTCCTACATCACTGCCCTCTCACTGGTAGAGTGGTGGTGCTATCACTTCATCTGGTCCTTGCAAAATTCTTTCAGGAGTGTATCAAGTCCAACCTCTTTGTCGAAATGTTCCTGGCCTTTTAGGAGTCTTTCCTCTTCTTTGTTCCCGCTGTTTGTCCTCACAACTCCTAGGGCTTATGTCTGTTTAATATTTTCACCCTGTGTTGTCATCATTAATTTCCTTGTAAAACCTCCACACTGCTATCTTGGTTCTTTTGGGGCAGGGCTTTGATTGTTTGTCTCTATCTTTAGAACCTACCTCAGTGCCTCACACAAATAAGGAGCTCAAAAAATGCTTCCAAATAATTATTTCCTCAACCTTTGCAAATACCACCAGAATCTTATTTCATCCCAGTTTTTATTTGCAAGGCTTTCATAAACTCCCATCTCAGCTAGCTGCCTTTTCCTTATAAGGTAAAGCCTTTTTCTTTATATATAATAAAAATATCTAAGTGTATAGAAAATATTTTATAAAAAATCATATTTTGTTTTTCTATTATTTGAACCCAAAGAACAAATGTTTTCTCGGTGAGGGAAAAATACATGTCAGAATCCAGTTTCTAATTTCTTTCATAGGGTAATTGTGATTGGAAAATTGGTCAGTGTTTTAGGTTTGACATTGAGTTATTCTAAAATCTACTTAAAGGTATAGCCAGTTACCAGCAGGTACTCAAATAGTTGTTCAATGATTTTATGGATGGAAACTTCACCCACTGTTTCAGTTGAGCAAATATATTTACTAGCTTATAGCTCTTAATAGTCATGGCTACCTGAGAGAATGTTTTCAGAGCATAATGTGTGTAAGGCACTGTTTTTTTCTTTATCATTTCATAGGTATCATTTAATCCTAACAGGAACCTCACATGGTAAATACTGGTATTATTACTGTTAAGACTATTACTTAATAAGTTGGGAAACTGAGTCACTTGGAGATTTAGCAGGTTTTCAAGAACTTTGTCATTAGCAAGGCACATAGCTAGAACATAAACTTAGCAGTCTGGCTCAGTGATGCATTCTCTTAAATTTGCTATAGCTGCTTAGCAACTTACAAAGGAGCTCCATGTATATTACAAAGCCCATTTATACACCCAAATATGTTTCCTTGAAATATGAGTGTTAGGGGTAATCTAAATAACTATTCCTTGACTTTTGTTCAAGGAATGAATATGGTTATATTTAGAAAACCACAACCAAAATGGAGTGAAAAATACAGTGTTCTATTCTGTAAAATGTCCAATAATTTTATTTGCAAGTTGTTGAAGCTTGATATTAAAAAAATTTTTTTCTTCTAACTCCAGCCTAACAGACTGTAATGGATTGTTTAGAGGCAGGCTCCTTCTACTCTGACTATATGTCACGGCTTTAATTGTTGTTCTTACTGTTATCTTGTCATTAGCCCCTTACCTTACACTTTTTATTCTCTTGCAGTTTTTCCACTGGGGTAACTTACTGCTTTCTTACTCCTTTGCATTTTACATGCTCTTACATTTTTATGAAGCCTCTCTAAAGAATAATCTGTATCTCGCCACATGCATGGCTTTCATATTAAAATACACAGCAAAAATTTATACTCTGCAAATGCTGCTAAATCCTACTTAGCATATCAAACTAGAAACTCTTTACTATGAGGCATTTTGGTGTTTTTACAAATATCTTTGACTCTAGCTTAGCTTCTAAAACAAATCATTATAGAAAAAATTCTTTACACACCCGAATCGAGCTAAAAGGGAATTCCTTTTACTCATTTAGGCAAAAAAGTGTTACCTATTAAGGGGCTGGCATTTGTGTAATCATACTGGAAAGATGCTTAGTCAAGTCATGTAAAAAGTATCAGTTGCAGTATAAAACCTTACCTTGATTCCCTGACCTAATAGTTTGAGAGAAGAAAGCACATAAACTACATCAGTAATTAGAACTCGCTTATTTATAAGTGCTTAGGGAAGAATGAACTCTGAACACACTCTTTCTATGTGAAAGTAATGTTTTTATTGATTCAGTCTTTCAAATGCTCTAAAATTTTCTCAAGATTTTGAAAAAAGGATAATGTCATTATTTGCAAATGTATGTAAATTCAGATTTTAAAGTATTTATTTGATAGTCTTAAGCATTTTGCTTACATATTTTTTAAAGATTTCTTCTATTTATTTGAAAGAGTTATAGAGAGGTAGAGACAGAGAGAGGTCTTCCAACCGCTGGTTCGCTCCCCAAATGGCCGCAACGGCTGGAGCTGAGAAGATCTGAAGCCGGGAGCCAGGAAGTTCTTCCAGGGCTCCCACATGGGTGTAGAGGCCCAAGGGCCTGAGCCATCCTCCACTGTTCTCCCAGGTGCATTAGCAGGGCACTGGATTGGAAATGGAGCAGCCAGGACTCAAACTGGCACCCATATGGGATGCTGGCTCAGCAGGCCAGGGCTTTAAACTGTTGCATTGCAGTGCTGGCTCTTCATTTTACTTACTGATCAAGTAATAGAATTTAGGGTTTAGTTTTAGTTTATACAGTCTTGTACCATTGACAACTTTATTATGGAAAAAGGACCCAAAAAGTCTCAAAATGCTTTTATTGGAGGAATATATGTTGGGTAAGTGCTTCGCAGGTTACTCCTAGTTGGTAGTGGCAATGGCTAAATTGAGCTTGATCCTAGCATGCTTAGTTAAATGCTAATTTAGTCTTCAGGCCAGCCTCATTGTTTTTCTGTTCAGAAAAAAATAATATGGTGAAATGATTTTCATTTTATGAATCTACTTCTAGTGGAGAAATTTTGTATCCTATAAGGAAAATATCATACTGGATTGTCCAATAAAAATAAACCCAGCTTTTTCTAAAAATAGATTATAATTTGAGTTAGGTAGCTTTAAGCAATAGAAATGGCACTTGAGATAATAACATTTCTGGCTGGTTGCCTTGGTCAATGCCCCAAGAAATGGTTCCCATTGAGACTATTAAATCAAAGGAATGATGTGATCTGGAACTCAAGTCAGTGGTGCCCCTTGTATGACGATTAGTTGACACTTTGACTTACTTTGGCATTTCATTTTATACTTCTTTTTGAAATCAACTCATGGCAGTATGATCACTCAGTTTCTGCCTAAAAACTACTCAGTGTACTACTAAAAGTATACATGTATTCAGATTAGTCTTATATCATCACAAACTTCACTAAATATAAATGAATCAAGGGCTTTAATTACAGAGGGGAGGAAGTGGAAGGCTGTATGGATAAGCACAATAAAATGCCATTTTCATTTCTCTTATTATTGCCATATCATCACTGTCATTATAAACAAATATATTTATTGAGTTTACTATTTTCTATTTTCTATCTTCACTATAGTCTAATTTTAAGGGTAATATATTTGAGGATTGTTAAGATACGTTACTTTAAACCTAGGCTAATTCCTTTCCTCTTTAAAGAGCACACAGTGTAGTAGACTGCCAGAATATAAAATTAATACTCTTTCACAAAATGTCTGACATAAATAAAGAAATCTCATGGTATCATCAAGAAAGATAATACAAAACAGTAAACATGTTCTATTGCCAAGTTTTCCTGTTTTGTAATTAAGGAGAAATGCACTTTTCCCCCATATGCTTACTATTTTTTAAAATGAAAGGAAACTTCTGGATATATGTGATTTGTACTGACCTTCTTATTTCCTGTTTTAATTGTTATAAAACAAAATTGTGCTTCAATGTGTATCATAAACATGGAGTACTCAGTGACAGGTAAGAATTAAATATCCAGGAATTTTCAAACTTTGTTGAAGCAAGAATACATTCATCAAACTAGTTTACTATCAGAGCTAAGGGGTGTGTGTGTGGGGTGGGGTGTGTGTGTGTGTAGGAGAGGGGGTCCAACCGTGCTACAGTAATTCAGTGACAACAGATCAGGTTTAAACTGGAACATGAATGTTCTGTAGGGTTTGTGAGAGATAAAAGGGATTCTAAGTGGCATTCCAACCTGGAGGAAACTCTTGAGCAAAGGTAGAAAAAGAATAGAATATGGGAAGGTTGGTGTAATTGCATAGGCAAGTGGTGGGTTTTGGCAGTAGTGGTTGTCAAAGTCACATAAAAGCCATTTGATGTCTGAGTAAGGCCAATACTGAGGATTAACTCCCAGCAGTCAGTTAGCCAGCAGAGAACAAGGACAGACATCTCTGAGCTTTGTAGGCACCATCATGGGTACTGATACAAATGTGATAGAATTATAGTGCCCATTAAAACTCTTTTTAGATTTAGTTTTTTTCTAATAATAGGAGAGCTATACAACATTATATGAAAAATTACCTATAGTTCCACTGGAACAGAGGAAGCTCTTGTCATTATGTATGCCCCGATAAACACAGGGAGAGATAATTGTATTCTGACTTGTATCTGTATTTGGCTTTTTTCAATGGAAGAATTCCAAGTGGAATTATTTATTTATGGACTGTGCCTGACTTAATTAAACCCAGGTGCCAGATTATACAGACTATGTGCATATGACAATACTCTGTAAAGACCAAGGTACCTGTACCCAACATAAAGGACTGTTTCCTAAAATATCAAGCTGGAACGGGCTCCTGCTCCCACTGCAGTGTGTAGATAGGAAACAAAGTTTCGTGAAGTTTTAGGAAATGTAGATCATTACTGCATCAAGCTGGAGGCACTGTGCACAAATGGGCTTGGGAAGGGAGGCATGAACGTGCGTGGGCTGCCAAGAGTTGGTTATGAATCCAATTCTTACAAAACAGACAGCACTGATCACTTCTGTCCATTTAGAAATGTTTACACTGTGTCCTTTTGGGTCTTTTTCTGCTGCATTGTTATTCCCGTTGCCCAGTATACTACCCAATGGCCCCATTATGATAGAAAAGGACAGATATGCAGGAGAATTATATCAGATTATAGCCCATCTACCCCTCCTCAGTCGGGTGGCCATAACCTTTCAGAATCTCTCTCCTCTAAGAAGGAACACCATGACACCCATTTGTGACGCAGGCTAATTGCACATATAATACAGCTAATACAGAGCTAGATTGCAATAATGATCCATTGGAAACTGACTTACTTCCCTCCCTCTTTCTTTCCTCCTTCTCCCCCACTTTCTCTCTCCTCTCCCTCTCCTTGTTTTCTTGGCCTTTTTTCTCGTTCTCTAACTTAAAAATGTTTTCGCCATTTCTATTTTTGCTAAGTACTGTGTCTGCCACTAAGAATATATCAGTGCTTTGTCTCATTTAATAAGAAAGGAGGATGTGAATAAATACAAAAGTTTGAATTGGTAAGCATAACGTAGAAATACAAGTGCTGTGAGATGGAATAAGAGCATTAGGAATATATTTACCTTTTTCCTTTCTGTAAGTCTTAAGTAGAAAAATAACCTTTGCTATAGAACTTGGAAAATGAAAAGAATATGTAAATGTGTATGTGTTGGTGGATTGAGCTTGAAAATGTTTGAGATTACAGGAATCTGAAAGTTAGGCAAGAGTCATTACAACATAACATATTTCTACTTGATGTTTCTATTTTATGCTCCTTTGATCCGCTGGGGAGGGGGGGGGAGGGAAAGGGAGAGGGAGAGAAGGAAGTTGTTTTAATAGACTTTGATAGGCTTATTCTTCCTTTGATTAAATAAATAGGAATTCCATTCTTTGGAGGGAGAAATGTACTTTGGTGTTTAAAACAGTGGATTAACAGTCACACTGCAACCACTCTGTAGAAAATAAAGTTTCTCTCCTCAGGAGTTTGATACTCATGAATAGAGCTGAGGCAGCTTCTCAGGATAGGATACCATGTTGAAGTTGAAGTCGCTCTCAAGTCCTGGGCTTGGAAAGAATACAGAATTCAAAGTCCCCATCTACATAAGAACTCCTGCCAGGAAGTGACAGGACTCAGCAGTCCCACACAGCAAGATACTCTTATTGGATAACTCTTCTTTTCTTGTTAACCCTAGAAGGGCTAGATTCTTTGCAGGGGGCCTTGGAGTCTGGATAAGATTGAATTTTTATTAAAGGACTGTGCTTCAGAAATCTCATTTTCTAACTCAGCCTATTGTCAAGGCAGGGAAAGTAGGGTTCTGATGTGTATTTATGCCACGTAAACACAATCTTGTGTAACATTTTCTCACATTATCACAAGTGATTATTTTATGGACAAATTTGGAGGAGAAAAATAGATAGCTATCAAAAATGTGTAATAGAAAATTTGGAGTTAGCTGATTTACCAAGCAAGCATCATTGCCAGGGCCTATTGTTGTAGAAGTTCCCTTTGATACAGGTTTTTTTTGGACATGACAATCTTTGTGGAATTAAGAGGTAGTATTTCTCCCACATGGGTAGCAGGCACCAAATCGACTTCACCATCACCTAATGTCTGTCATGGTGTACACCGGCAGGAAGCTGGCATTAGGAGCTAGATCCAGAACAAACCCAGGCACTCAAATATGGAACACAGGCCCTTTAGCCAGCATCTGAACCACTTGACCAAATGTCCATACCATATTTCAATTTTTAAATAAAAAATTACCATTGAAAAATAACATTTTCTAATACCAGACACACCAAGAAAGATTCATGGCGTCATTTACAAAATGCCTAGGGAAAGTTCAGGAAGGGCCCATCAGCACTGCTGATTTGATAACTGGTACACATGGCTTTCTTTGCAGATGGTGAGAAGGGTTCAGATACAACTAGTCAGTACCCTCTAAGCGCGTCTACTCCCCAACACAGTTGCAAGCAAAACAATTTTATTGCTTATCTGAAGCAATAAAAAGCACTAAATAGAGAATACACCCAAGATGAAAAGTTGCTTTGGCTCCACCCCTTGTTTTATTTGCCTTTTTTAGTAGGTGGTATGATCTTCCTTTGAAAGGAGGGGAAAAAAATGGAGCAACCAAAGGAATTAAACTTGTATAAGTCCCATGCTAAAACAGATGCACTTATTGCAGGATTCGAGTACTTTATCCTCAGTTTTATACAGAGGCATAGTGATTATTTATATGTAAGATTTAATATAAATCATAATTACTAAACCAAAATGTTGATCCCAAAATAATAAGCAACTTGTATCATAAATGTTATGAATTGGAGTACATGTCCTATATTTCAAGTAAATATTCTAAATTATAAGGATGTTGACTTAGACTTAGAAAATATAATCTACGAAATCAGGTTATTGGAGCTGGAAACACTTTAGTACAAAGATGATGAAATACCTATTTCAATTTAGGGTATAAAAAGTTAAGAAGAGGAAAATTAAAGTTTTATTGCAATATAACTCACTGTGATTTGAAACTGGTGACAAGGAAAAATAATACCAGTGTTTCCTGATACTCTGTATCATGCTAATTGGATATTTTGATTTTGTGGCTATGTTGCATTTTCTTGTCCATAAAGTGAAAGTGCAAGGCTATGTTTCAAGTGGAAATCTAAGTTTAGGTTTATCCTGTGCATTTATCAACTCCTAGTTCTATATCTCAGAAGATACCACTCTAATCCAGACACCTTCTGTGAGTATTTCAATAGCAGAAGTACAAAGCAGAGGGGGCACCAGTGGGAAAGAGGACTGAGAAGTAGGAGTCTGCACTTGAGCTCATCACTGAGTTATCTGCAGTAAACATCCTTTAATTTTCAAGTTCTGATTGTAGGTATATAAGAGGTTAATCTGCCATTCTTCATGCTTAGTCTTATTAGAGATCTTTTTGAGACTTTAACACCAGGTAATATATACTATACAAACTACAGTTTCAGAGTGGTGGGGTTATCTCCATTTTTGTATTGTAACCAGACTGCCTTCTTGTTCTTTAAAAAAAATTTTCACTGAGGATTATGCTATAGAATAAAAATGGCATCTTTTTAAAATTATTCATTTAAAATAGAGACAGATCTTCCCTCTGCTGGTTCACTTCCCAAATGCACATGACAGCCAAGGCTGGACCAGTCTGGAGCAGGGAGCGCAGAAGTCCATCTGAGTCTCCCATGAGATTGGAAGGGATCCAGCTACTTGGGTCATTGCCTGATGCCTCCCAGGGTGTGTGGTAGCTGGAAGCTGAATCTGAGGCACAGGAAGGATGCAAGTCAAACCCTCGATGTGGGTTGTGGGCTTCCTAACCAGTCTTCACCACAGTGCCTGCCCCCACGATGGAGCCTTGAAATGAAGGCTACAGATGGCAAGCGTGGTAGGAGTTCTCCCCCTGTGTCAATGGGCAGCATCGTGATGGGCCCCACTAACAAGTCAGAGGGAGCACCATTTGCTGTTCAGAAGCTCAAGGCAGATGAGGACTCATGGTTGGGTGGAGGGTTCTTCAGGGCCTGGGAAGACCCTCTCTATGAGGCTGAGTTGGGCAAATTTCAGATCATGAGTAAACTCTGCTGTCTTTCAAGTTTTCTGCACAGCTTGAAAGCTAAGAATGGTTCTTAGGTTTTTAAGTGGTTGACACAGAAAATTGGTATGCAATTCAAATTTTAGTCTTATAAACTTTTATTGGGACTCGGGTACGTTCGTTTGTTTATTTTCTCATTGCTCTCAGGCTACAACAGAGCTGTGTAGTTTTGACAGAGAGCGTGTGCCCTGCAAAGCTGAAAATATTTACTATGTGGTGGTTCACCGAGAATGTTTGTGGTCCTCTGGCAGAGCATAATTTACATAACTTCCCTCAAACTGACAAAGTCACTCATACTTTTTTACATTGGGTATAAATTCTAGGATAAATCTCTCTGTACATAGGGATAGCTTTAGTTTTGTAGCTCTAGCATTTAAAAATGTTGTATTCATCCACATGCTTAACAGAACCTGAGACTCAACAACATGACTACCTGGTTCCCATGGGGATTCAGTCTTACAGTCTTGACTAGAAATGGACTGCTCTCCATTCTTCCTATACTTGCTGCATGGACTTGTCAGCTCTTATTTTACTATCAAAAATATAAGTAGCTGAACTTGGGAAAGAAGTATCTGCATTAAAAGGTAAACTTCAATTCCTATTTCACTAACTGTAAGGATTATGTATTTATGTGGCTTTATTCTTGGGTAAGCACCTTGCTTAGAATATGGGTTATTATGGTTGGCATTTGTTTTCTTTTTTATTGTGGTAAGGATACCGACATGAGATCCACCCTCAACAAAGTTTTAAGTGTACAATACAATCTTGTTAACTGCACGTACTATGTTGAACAGCAGATCTCTAGAACTTATCTTTTTTAAAAAATATTTATTTATTTGAAAGAGTTAGAGATATATTCTATCTGCTGGTTCATTCCTGAAATTGTCACAATGACCAGAGCTGGGCCAGGCTAAAGGCAGGGGCCAGGAACTTCATCTGGGCTTCCCAAGTGGGTGCAGGGGCCTGAGGACTTGGGCCATCCTCCACTGCTTTCCCAGGTGCATTAACAGGGAGCTGGATTAGAAGTGGAACAGCTGGGACTTGAACTGGTGTCCACATGGGTTGGAGGCATGGCAGATGATGGTTTAACCCCTTATACCACAGCACAGGTTCCTCATAGTTTTTTAAAAGTTTATTTTCTTCTGTTTGAAAGTCAGAATGAGGCAGCAGAAATATAAGAGCAACCAAATGCCCACAACAGCCAGGCCTGGGCCAGAAGCCTAAAGCCAGGAGCCAGGAACTCCATCTGGGTCTCCTACTTGAGAGGCATGGGCCCAAGCAGTTAAACCTTGCAGCCTCCCAGGATACACTAATAGGAAGTTGCACTGGTAGAGGGGCAGCTTGACTGGAATTGGCACTGTGACATGGGATTCGAGCATCACAAGTGATGTCTTCAGCCACTGTGCCACAATGCCTGCTCTCCTGTCTTCAGCAGTGGGACCAGATGTTTACCTTGGAGCCCGCAAGTCTGCCACTGTGGCATCAGATGACATCAGATCTATTCCTAGTGCCTCAGTGCTCTGCCTGCTGGTATCACCTGTACATATGACATGGTAAGGAAGCATTTGTGAAACCTGGACAGACTTATGAGATGGTATATATAAGACTGGAGACCATGTGATCTCAGTGCTTGGGTGGCTGATTAATAACAACCAAATCTATTAGGGTACAGGGAGGGAATCTCATCTTTCATCTATTGTGGTTTACTCACTGTGTCTACCTTTATCAGTATTCATCTATGGTGCCACTGCTGGGCTTTCTGTACCCTGAATCCGAGTTTTCAGTTGCACTTTAAGATCTATCAGATTATGTAAAGTAAGTAGTTAGAAACACTTAAGGTTTACCTAAAGTATGTAACTTCCTATGTGGCCAAAAGTTGGCTTGTACTGCAAAATTCTGACTCTTAAAATGAAAACTGGTGGAAATAGGTTGAAAAATGCTAACCAATTTGCAACAGTTATTATAAACTAAGAAGGAAATTCACATACGCTGATATCCTATTCTAGGAGTGAATCTTGTGATATTTTTCTTTTGGTTACTTTTTGTCTCCTTGAAAATAACTTCTGGGTGCCTATAGTGGTGTCAGCTACAAGGCTTAAGGTAATGTGATACTAACTTGAGCTTCATGAAATGTATTTTATCAAAGATGAACTTGTTCTGTTTGAAAGTCCTAGAAATGAGGCTGCTCCATGCTAGCATACACATAAAAAGTTCAGTTCTTTGTACAGAACCCAGCCCTGGGAGAACAGAAGCTTTCCATAGAATCAGCAGTGTCCCTTTTGCTTTCAGGAGAGGATGAAGTAGTCCATTTTCTTATTACAACTATTTTACTCAACAAAGGTTCTATTTGGAGATGGCCCCTATTATCCCAATGGCTCAAGTAAGAAACCAGGAGAATTATAACAAAGGAAAGAAAAAGAAACAAGGTTGTCCCATACTTGCTATAATAGGGCCATCAGTGTTATTTCACCACCCCTACCATTACATCATCTGCATTGAAGCTCTATGATCCTAACTCCGTTGAATCTCTGAAGTGCTATTTCCACTTCTAATACCTTTATCTAAAATAAAAATCAAATGGATGTCATCTTTTGATTCTTCAGAGTTTATATGTGATTTCCATCCTCGGCTTTACTGCAGTTTCTGTGTTGAGTTGGTAATATGATCTGAGCAATGATTACAGTGCTGTCCCTCAGTTTCATGCTTCATCATTACCTTATCTTTCCAAGCATAGAATGTCTTAATCATGTGATACATGTTCAAACTGTATACATGCCAGTTATAATGTTACATACTTCAAATTATTCCTTCTCTAAGTAGGTTCTTAGGAAAAGGAACCTTTTACATTTGCATTGGGTAACTGTTTCCTTCTCTGTATAAGTGCTACTGGCATCTTTCCAATTAATTCTTATTGGTTTCCCTTTTCATAGAGGGTAAAGTCCTTCTGAATTCCACTGACATCTTTCAACACTGCACGCTGGAGTGTCTCCGGCTCTCATGCTTATTAGTGTGTTCTCTTGCTGACTTATTTAAGAAATGCCAACTATTAAGTCAATAGCATATCAGAATAGCTTCTTCGTCTCCATTTGCTATGTCATTGTTAAAGGAGCAAATAAGACACCATGAGACTTCATTTATCCACCAAATATGCACTGAGTGACACTTTGCTTGGTGCTTGACATAAAACTTTGCTCAGACTGCTTGCAGAGGAATATCCTTTCCTTAATTAGCCTCTTGGCTTTCAGGATTGTTTTATAGTTAGCACTGGCCCCCCAACAATATTTCTGTGACACAACGGGTTAAAGCCCTGGCCTGAAGTGCCAGCATCATCCCATATGGGTGCTGGTTCTAGTCCTGGTTGCTCCTCTTCCGAGCCATCTCTCTGCTATGGCCTGGGAAAGCAGTAGAAGATGGCCCAAATCCTTGGGCCCCTGCACCCATGTGGAAGACCTGGAAAAAGCTCCTGGCTCCTGGCTTTCAATCAGCAAAGCTCCGGCTGTTGCAGCCATCTGGGGAGTGAACCAGCGGATGGGAGACCTCTCTCTCCGTTTCTACCTCTCTTTGTAACTCTGTCTTTCAAATAAATAAAATAAATCTTTTTGGGCTTTCCTATAACATGAGTCTGAGTTTTCAGTTCCACTTTAAGATCTATCAGACATTATGCAAAGTAAGTAGTTAGAAACACTTAAAGTTTACCTAAAGTTGTAACTTCCTATTTAGCCAAAAGTTGGTTTGTACTGCAAAATTCTGACTCCTTAAAATGAAAACTAGTGGCAACAGGTTGAAAAATGCTAACAAATTTGCTACAGTTATTATGAACTAAGGAAATTCACATACACTGTTACCCTATTCCAGGAATGAATCTATTCCAGGAAATTCACATACGCTGTTACCCTATTTGAGGAGTGAATATATTGCTGGATTTTTCGGGTGAAATTTTCATTCATATCCAATTTTTGTGGAAGATATCAGTGTGTTCTATTTTCCACAATCATGCTATCTTCCTCTTTAAAGACGAGCAACTTTGCTCATATTTGATTAAGGTTTTTCCCTGAGAATGTGGCATCCAACCAATGTTTCATGAGATAAATTGATTTGTTGTTCAAGTCAGTCAATGTTAGCTCCATTGTTATGCAGCAGTTTTGTCAACATGGTCTTTGGGGAGTCTGTTAGAAACCTGAGGCACATGGAAAACTTGACCACTCATTATTCATCTGGAAGGTGTTCTACAAGCACATATTTATAGCTGCTGCAGTCAACTTTTTTTTTAAGATTTATTTTTTTTGGAAAGGCAGGATTGCAGAGATGTTTCCACCCACTGGGTCTCTCCCCAAAAGGCTGCAACAGCTGGGGCTGTGCCAAGCTGAAGCCAAAAGCTTTGCCCAAGTTTCCCATGTGGGTGCAGGGGCCCAAGTACTTGGGCCAACCTTTGTTGCTTTCCCAGGCACTTTAGCAAGGAGCTAGACTGGAAGTGGAACATCAGAGCCCATATGAGATGCTGTCATTGCAGGTGGTGGCTTAACCTGGTGTGCCACTGCTGGCCTCTTTGGTCACAACTCTAAGTAGGGATATCCATGCCACAATGAATGAGGATACATTGCTAAACTGATGAATCAGCAACAGAACTTCCTAACTCCACAGCTCTTGATAAGAGAGATGATAAATGACTATTTTAAAAAGTACGTTTATGCACCTTTACCTAATATGTACTAAACTGATCTTCTGTATATAAAGAGAATTGAAAATGAATCTTTATGTGAATGGAAGGGGAAAGGGAGCGGGAGGGGGGAGGGTTGCGGGTAGGAGGGAAGTTATGGAAGGGGGGAAGCCATTGTAACCCATAAGCTGTACTTTGGAAATTTATATTCATTAAATAAAAGTTAAAAAAAAAGTACGTTTAAGCATTATATTGCATATAGCTGAGTCTTGATATATATGAAACATGTTCCCCATTTAAATCTCAAGTCATTACATTTTTTTTTTTTATTTCAGAGGTGGTAGTTGTGTGTGTGTGTGTGTGTGTGTGTGAGAGAGAGAGCGAGCGAGCGAAATACTCCCACTTGACTTACAAAATGCCTGCAGCAGCCAGAGTATGGGCTGAGGCTAGAGCCAGAAACTCAGTCCAGGTCCCCCATGTGGGTGGCAGGAACCCAATTACTTGAACCATCATGGCTGCCTCCCAGGTCTGAATATGCAAGAAGCTGGAGTCAGCAGCCAGGGCCAGGAGTGGAATTGAGGCTCTCCATTATGAGATCCAGGCATCTTAACTCCCCTCATTGCTTCGTTTTTGAACTCTTCTCTCAGCTCCAAATGTACAACGTTACTTTAAAGAAAGTGTACTGTGTCTCTCAAACATTAGAATGGGTGACCACTAGTACTAGTTTTTACACTGTTAGTGGAAAGTTTGGGTAGTTTTTGGCAGGTTCTGTGGATTTTTTGTGCTTACAGTATATACATGGATGTATTACAGAAAGAGTGGCATAGTTAAGGGATCTTAATGTGTTTTACATTCTTTTTTAGTTGCTAGTCCTGTCTCTTAATTTACTTTGAAATCTATCAATTAGGAAATGTGATTATTACTGAAAATGTATGTAAAATACTGCATATTTTTAATTTCAAATGTTCTAATATAAATTATGTGCAGCAACAGATGTGTTATTACTCTCATATTTGTTAATATTGTCTTTTTTCTCCACTCATCTCTTGGGGAAATAATTGATATGATAAAAACAACCTCTACTTAGAGAAAATATACAGAAATGCCGTGAAATTATATTTATGTTCCTTGACTTGGAGAAAGAGAAGCAAGGGAAGGTTACCACTGCGTTGATGAAACAAATATCTTAAAGCTGTATAACATATGTTCTGGCAGAGTTTGAGATTATAGTTTTGAAACTGAGACAATAAACTACAATTAAAGCTAATTCATATTCATTATTCAGGATTTTATCATTTGCTTTTAAACAGTATATTTCCTATTACACTATTAACGTTTAACTCTGCCTTCTTGAGAGTTTCATTTAATTATCTCTAAGTTTGTATTAGTTGCTTAGTTGGCCTATTTATGTTTGTAACAAAGTCTTTCATATTGACATTCGGCAAAGGATATTCCTCTGTATGGTATTAAAAGTACTTCCCAATTTCTGATGTAAAAGCAATATTCACAATGTTTTTATTTTCAGTGAAAATGATTTATTTTGAAAGCGTTGCAGAAAGGAGGAGGGGGGGAAGAGAATCGATCTTCCATCCACTGGTACAGTCCCCAGATGGCCCAGATGGCTGGTGCTGGGGCCAGATTGGAGCCAGGAGCTTTATGGGTGGAAGAGGCTGCCTAACTCTGGCCATCTTCTGGTTTTCTCAGGCATCAGCAGGGAGCTGGGTCAGAAGTAGAGCAGCTGGGACACTAACTAGTGTCCATATGCGATGCCGATGTTATGGGAGGTGGCACTACCTGCTGTGTTACAATGCTAGCCCCTACTTCCTTTTTCATAACAAGTCATCTGATAAACAGGTTTATTCATATTCGGTAATGAAAATGTGAACAATTATGATCATAGGGTAGAGAGAAATGAAGACTAAACTAATTTATGTACATACACATTTAGTAAAACTTCTAATAACTTTCTATTAGAATCCTAATGCTTTGGCTTCATTTTATTGAGGTGGATATAGAACATGTTTATTACTGATGCGTTTGAATATTTACGCTTCTATTTATAACAGATGTCACCAGATGTCTATACAGGTAAAGAGCTGTGCTTATAGAATGACTGTGTTTAGTTAGAGCATCCTCCTAATCCTCCCCTACCATTATCAAATTCTTCCTTACTGACAAGAACAGACACTGAAATTATTGGACCTGGAAGAGATTTTATGACCCATCTGTGCCACCTTCTACCTCCCTCACCCCCATCCAGGGAGACAGAAGCTGAGACACTGAGAATTCAGGACTCCTCAGTTAATTGACAGCAGTGAAGTTCCCTGAGACTCTCTACCTCAGTCCAGCAATTTGAAATGAGCATTTCTGGGCAACCTCAACTCTTAAGGGTCCATATATCCCATCCAAATAGCAGTTTGGAGAACTACTATTTATATACCTTGCAATGTACTTTACATGAATAAATTGTTCAAAAGATGAAAACATTCATATCTGCCTGTATACTATAGGATTCCACCTTAACTACTAACCAGTATGAAATGTTTAATTGTCCAATACCTATACCAACTCCGGTGTCAGCACAAAATCACTCAGGGTCTCCTAGACCACAGGGTATCTGTTCCTTCTAATCAATTATTTGGGAGTTAAACATATATAACTTTCCAATCTATCTAAGATTAAATTTTGATATAATGTTTGGATATTAAACATATCTGGATGCCTTAAATACAGCTTTATTTAAGATTCAACTTACCATCATTCCTTATGACTTTATTTCCTTATTCAGTAAATACTTATTTAATGCTACGTTGTGTCAGACAGTGCTATAAAATGAAGGGATTTTCATAGCAGTAGATAAAACAGATAAATTCCCTACTCTCAGGGAGCTTACCCGCTATTGGATTAGACTGGAAATAAATTAATGTTTAATTTAGTGAAAGCTGACAATGAGAGCTTTGGAAATGAAGCAGAGGGAGTGGTCTGAAATGGAGGGCTGGGGGAAAAATAGGAACTGGGTAGCTAGAGCAGACCTCTGTAATATGACGTTTGGTCAAAGATTTCACTTCTGTGGCATTCAGCATGTGTTGTCTTGCCTGGTCATTTGTCTTGTTTGTTCACTATGTATTGGTTACGTGCCCTCTGTTATAAGGCATGCCGTCTGACATTCTACCTGGAGGAAACAGCCAGGAGATGTGGTCCTCATGGGACTCACAGTTTAGTAATAGAAACATGGTGTGTGTGTGTAGCAATCACTGAAACAAGGCAGATGGTGGTAACTGTAGCACAGAAACATTGGTAAAGTGCCAGCCAGAGAAGGCGAAGAAAATGCTTCTTGTATTAATCTTGGCTTCCCAGCCAGACAGTAGGGGCCAGAAATCATGTATTTTCTGTCTTTGGATCTCAGCTTCCAGCACAGTGCATTCTGCTTTTTTGCCTCATTCAGACTATCAAAGCTCCTGGTAGCTGATGGTTACGGTTTCTTCAGTCAGTGATTGCTCTCCTATAAGTTGTCCAGTAGGAGACAACTATTCTTACACAAATGGACCACATCTAAGATCTTCAAACACAGCTTATTTCTTATTTCTCCTACCTATGTGAACCTGCTTCTAATCATTCTCAAAGTTCTTTAGTCTATCCAACCAGTAGTCATGTTATGAAGACGTCCTGACTCTGTATCTCTCAATCTATGCAGCAACTAGGGCACATGAGCAACATATATTTAAGTGAGTTTGAACTGAACAATATTTAACTCGGTATATACAATGGATTTTTTTCCCCATGACTAGAGGGAATAGAGAAATGGAGAAGATTTTAAGTTTAGAAAGAAACTTTAGAGAATGTGCAACTTGGACTTCATGGTTACTTTTATTGGAGCAATAGACCTTCTATTTCTAATGCTTGGTTAGCCAGCTCTTTTAGCAGGTTAAAAAATAATTAAAAGGACTAAATTATGTGCATAAATATGTGGGCTATGTACTTAAATACATGCAAGGTTGTCTTTTGTGATCCCTTTGAAATCCCAAGTGTCTCATTTTAAAAGAAATCATTTCAGTTCCTCTTTCAGTCAAAAGATTAAACCATTTTAATTTTCTGAGGGAAAAGCCCCCAAAGCCACATAGAAGTTTTTAATCTTGCCCTAATATAAGCTGAATTCTCCAAAATGCTTGCCTCTAAGGTAAACAGAATCCATTAAAAAGTAGTTATTAAGCCCCATGAACAGAAAACAATATTAGAAACCCCAAAATGATAGCTTTGGGGCAATGAAACTTGTCAGATGTAGAGTACAGAAGTAAGCATTAAAAAAGGAAAGTGATGCTTTAGTATAAAAACAAGATTATGATGAAAAATATAACTAATTAACATTTTCATTGTTTCAGTAAAAATCTCAAGAAACTTAAAGGGAGAAGTCAGGTGATAAAATGAAGCCTCAGGGTAGGCTACCAGATGGATAATAAATATACAATGAAAAGATGTACAAATATGGAAACTTTACTGTTTACATAAGCTGTTTAACTGCTTACCCTATTGTCTGTGTATGTTCCATGCCACATGTAGTGCTTTCAAACATTTAGTATTCAAGAGCAATATAAATATTTTAGAAAGTACTATTGCCTTCCTTGTATAACTCCAGTGAAGGATAATTGGGTCAAGCTTCAGAAGTTTATACTGTGAACTAAAACACATAGATATGCCTCAAACTGTATATATTCAAAATACTCCCCCATTGAAATGATACATTTAGAAAGAGAAGAGGTGAACCAACGGCAAAAGGAAGACCTTTCTGTCTCTCTCTCTCACTGTCCACTCTGCCTGTCAAAAAAAGGCTATAGAAAATGAACTATATACTTATAAGGGGATCCTCAAACGTTCATTTAAAATGGTATTAAGAAAATTATACATGGATTTAATATTTGTATCGAAGTAAGCTCTTTTAATTCTATTTTCTATGGATTTTTTGAAGTACACTCATATATTACCACCTCTCTTTGTATATATACATATACATATTTATGGTAGAATAGCTCTAGGTATTAAAAATGCATGTATTTTATATACTCAATCATATAAAATGCTTACAGGGAGATGCTTTTTTAGATGCTGGTAGCAAAGCAAGTGAGGTTCTTGCTAAGGTCAGATCCTCCTAACAATCTCAGTTAATATTCAAAATCATAATGAAATTTAAATGTAATACAGTACATGTGTTCTGTTCTGATAAGGCTTATTATTTTCAATAAATGGAATGAAGGATCCGCTTGGTTTCAGTTCATGAAAGCTATATACTGCATTGATGGTTCAACAAAAATGGTCCCCAAATTAATGACTATGTATCCAGTAAAAGACAGAGTTGAAACACTGATTAAATATATGGACTACTGAGCTCATTACATGATCCCTAAAAATAACATTTGCTGTACATTTTTTACTGACCTAGAAATAAGACTGAATCTTTTTATAGATTTTTTTTAATGTCTTTTTTAAAAAGTTTATTTTTATGTATTTGAAAGGCACTACAGGAGAGGGAGAGAGAGAAAGAACCTTTCATCCTCTGGTTCCTGCCCTGGAACTGATTCATCTCAAGGTGACTGGCTAGTCACAGACACTCTGATGCCAGTCATGTAAATATTTCACATTTCCCTATACTCACGAATGTCTGCTGGGGTGGCCCTTGTCTCTATTGCAGTCTCTTCAAATTCTCCCTGGCCTTCTGCCTGTGATTCTCACCTTAATTCCATTATGATGACTTGGTGTTAGTCACCTTCTACCCTTAAATCTAACAGCCTCATCACTTCGTTGGTCTCCAAGGCAAAAATAGCAATTTCCAAGTTCCTATCATCTTGCACTTGCTTGCTTTTTTTTCCCATAGTGATTACCCATTGGATTTACAGAATATTTATTTAATCAAGACTCAACCTCAGTAGTTATGATTTTGTGATCTTATGTTTCCTTCCTTCAATAGCACAGCAAATTTGATTACTCAAGGAGAGTCCTTTAAAAGAAAGTACTATTCTTTGTTCTCATATAGATTGTAGCCACTCAGATGCTTCATGTCTCCTATCTCTTATGCATCATCAAATAGCTGGATTTGTAAGCATTTTAGTTGTGATATTTTGAAATGGTTAGAGATACAAGAGGAGGAAATGTTGTAAGAAAACAAGCCTGGTTTCCCTGGCAAATATAGATGTATAGTAATTCCCAGGAGAAATCTACTTTATTGATCAGGATTTTTGCTCACTTCCTAACTCACCCTTGATATCTTAAAGAATATTTACCTTAAAATGAATCAGATTATATAATCAGTACATTATTAAAGAAATGAGTTTGTGACCAACATAGAATTCAATATGCAATTCTTTATAAAAATGAATAAATATAGTATCCAGTCAGAGAAAAGACTACAGATATCTCTATAACCTAGAAAAATTAATTCATATAGTTTAAAGACATTGTGGAAGTAAGTTGATGCAGTTCAATTCAGTGATGCTGTACAAGCAAGGTGGGACTGAACAGAACCCAAATTGCAATTAAACAAAATACATCCAAAGTAAGCATTCAGTTAATGATACAATCCAATTTAGTTTTAAAATAAAGAGAATTATTTTTAAAAGACTGTGAACCAAACAAAAACAAAAATATCCTTTCAAACAGTTTGCCAAAATACAATACAAGAATCATTTACGGGCCATCTATAGATGTTAGGCTGGTTTTGGTGGTTTGCTCATTGGCTTACAAACTATTCAAGGGGACAACAGCAATATACCTCATTATAACACTATGATAAATGAGATCACTGAGGGATCAACAAAGTCTTAGGAGAGCACAATAACCTTAGATGTTCTCCTTCCTGGCATCTGTAGTTCTACTTGCCTGCAGATAGACCTGAGATGGAAATAGGTATGTGGCAGATGGGAAGTCTCTCTGTAATTCACTGTTATGCATAGTGCAGAGAATTAGGCATATGTTTCACATAAACATTCATTTACTATTAAAAATAGAAGAAGCTCAACAAGGAGTCAGCAAGCTCTAGTAGTAGTGGGAGCAATTTCTATTGATTCTAAATAACTAGATACATGAAAAGACCGAGTGATTCGATGGGAGACTTGTAAGAAAAGTGATAAAGAAACTTGTATTACCTAAAATAGCTGCAGGTAGGGTACTTTTTTTTTTTAAGATTTTACTAAAAACAGGGTTATAGAGGTAGAGACACAGAGAGGTCTTCTATCCTCTGGTTCACAATCCAAATGGCCGCAACAGCCATAGCTGAGCTGATCCGAAGCCAAGAGCCAGGAGCTTCTTCTGGATCTCCCACATGGGTGTAGGGGCCCAAGGACTTGGGCCAGCCTCTGCTTGCTTTCCCAACAGGAAGTTGGATGGGAAGTGGAGCAGCTGGGACTCGAACCAGTGCCCATATGGGATGCCAGTGCTGCAGGCCAGAGCTTTAACTAGCTGCGTTACAGCACTGGGCCTAGGGTAGTTTTCTTTTGTTTTTTAAAAAAACCTTACATTCAAGCTGGGAAAATATTACATTGCAGTAAATACTAATTATAAACGCCCACACACACCCACACTATGGAATACTACTCGGCCATAAAAATGAGTAAAATGCTATCTTTTGTAAGAAAATGAATGCAACTAGAAACCATTATGCTTAGTGAAATAAGCCAGTGCCAAAAAGACAAATACGTTTTCCCTGATTTGTGGTAACTAATACACAGAGTACAAGAACAAGGAATGTGTGTGAGCAAAGTTATCATTTGGGGATTTGATTGTTTACAATTCTGTCTATTCTTGAGGAACAGTGGTCTTTCTTCTTGTTTAATTCTTAGTGGAGAGTTAAGTTTGTGATTATAAAATAGATAAAGTGTGTTGTTGTACAAATTAAAATAGGTAGAGTGGGAGCATGGGTGGCAGAGAGGGTAGGGTGGGAAGTATCACTATGCTCTTAAATCTGCATATATGAAATACATGAAATTTGCTCACCTTACATAAAAATCAAAAACAATTTCTAAAGTGAAAAACACTGAAAGCACATTAATTTTGAAATCAATTTTAATTCAAGGGCGTACTTTACTATTTTGGTTTCTTGAGGAAAGAAAACTTCCCTCTCTGACACACCCCCTGGTGGAATGTGCATAAACTGCAGTAGCACTAAGAAGGCCTTGGCTTTATGGGCACCTGTGATTGACTAGGAAGCTAGCAGACATTTATGAAACCACAGAACTAGGAAGATGTGCTAAGAAATTACCTTTAGGATGTGCTGTATTTTTCATACAAGCTGGGGAATTTTAATAGTGGAGGGGTTAGAGTGTTTATCTGAAAATACCCTGGAAAATTCTCAGACGCAGGATCTAGCCATGTCTACTAATGGCTTACCCCTCAGGGAATTCCATAACAGTTTAACATGCCTAAAAGTTGCACTCGTGGATTCATTCACTAATTTATTCATTCATCAATTTACATTTCTTGAACTCATACCAGACCCTCAGGACACAAAGACACGGTTTTTCAAAGACTATAAATCTGGTGCTTTAAACTCACAGGCAAAGGGTCTATTGCAATACTAAGGTGATAAGGGACTAATATGCATGCAAGTGCTCTTGGCCCTCATTAGAGGGGCACCTATTTCAGGCTAGCCTGTGGCAGGTCACTTAGGTAAGGATTTCCACAAGTGTTGTCTGTGTTGGCTTTTGAAGGAAAAACTAGAGTTAGATTAAAAAGGGAGGGCTGTGCAGAGGCATGGGAAAAGGAGAATTAAAAACGCCATGTGGTTCAGTACTGACTGCAGGGCAGACGGGAAAGGCAGGTTATTTTGGTTGCTGTCACTAGGACATGGAGGGCATTGGAGTTCGTATTCAGGGTCTGGGATTTATTTTGTGGGTTGTGAGGAACCACCGGAAGATCTATGGCAAAGGAATGATAGAAGATTTGCATTTTGGTAAGCTCATTTTGGCTGCAGTGTGAAGGATTAATTGGAGCAGGACAAAAGACCAATAAAGAGGCTGATGAAATGTTTAAATGAAAAATAATGATATGGAGAAGAAGATTTGAGATGTATAGCATTGGCATTATTTCATAAACATAGAAATGTGAGGTGGAGAAATTGAATGTACCAGTAATGACATCTAGATCTCTGGCTTGGGCACTTGGTGAGCTGTAGGTGCCTATAATCAGTATGAGAATTTAAGGAGAGAAGCAGATTTGGAGGGAAATAAAATGAATTTAATTTTGAGCATATTAGGCTTGGAAAAGTTACAAAAATTCAACTTATAATTACTAGAAAACTATTATATTGCTGGATCTAAAGCTCAAGAGGAATATCTCATGCTGGCTTGTGAGTGTTGCCATAACAAATCCGGATGCTCCTAGATGTACAATGGGGTTATGTCTCCATCTACTCATTGTGAGTTGAATATTTTAAGTGAATCATGCATGTAATACTCTTAACCTACCTGATATCACAACTTAGCACACAGGACACTATAGAGCCCCTGTTTCCTCGCATCATCACAGGGAGGACTGGCAGCTACAACTGCTGCTGTTAGCAACATAGCAGAATATCTTACTCCCTATGACTAGGCCAGGAAAAGATCCAAATTCAAAATGTTAAGCATGGTTTCTACTGAATCAAAATTGACTAGGATCATCTTCTGGGCCTCCCACATGGGTGCAGGGACCCAAACACTTGGGCCATCGTCCACTGCTTTCCCAGGTGCACCAGCAGGGAGCTGGACTGCGAGTGGAGCAGCTGGGACTTGAAAGGGTGCCCATATGGGATGATGGTGCTGCAGGCTATGGCTTAACCCGTTATGCCATAGTGCAGACCCTGGGCCAAACCATCTTAAGTCAAGGTCCATATATCACAGACAAGAGGAGTAAACAACAAATCTATTTTTCATAGGCCTAGGGGCTGGAAGTCCAAGATCAAGGTATTGGGCACTCTAGATTACTTCATTGGTATGCAGATGGCTACTTTCCCTCTGTGTCCTTACATAGTATTTCTTTGCATAGACATGCCCTTTATATGTTTTTGTTTTCTATAAGAAAACTAGCTGGCTTGATTTAGGGCTCACCTTAAGTGTCTTTAAACCTTAAGTGTCTTTAAGTTAATCATCTCCTCTAAAGGCCCTATCTCCAAATGCAGTCACATTTTGAAATTCTGGGGGTTAGAGATTCAATATAGAGATTTTGAGAGGATGTGCCCCAGAAAAGGACAAATCTACAGACAGATCTGATTCACTGACTATATGTAGTAACTGGAGAAGCATAATGATAAATGGTACCAGCCAGGCATAATGTCAAAATTAGGGAAACGTGGCTGAAAATGAACCACTGCAATACTACTGTAGAGAGATAGTTAACCATGCCGTCTACTTCAGATGGATTAGAGCAGAACATGTAGAAGAGAATTTTGTTACGAAAGCCACAGTGGCAGTTCTTCAGGCAGGACTGGTTAACAGCTGTAATTTCTCTGGAAGTGTCACCATTATATGTGAACTGTATCCATTGGATAGAACAACAAGGAGTACACTGATAATTGCAGTCAACTTAGCTTCTAGAGTAGAATTTAAAATTCTGAGTGGATGAATGGTAAGAAGAAATTTTTCCTTTCATGAGGGAGTCCACTTTTCCTTTATGAAAGTTTTCTATGTCAAGAAAGAGGAGGACATTTAATGCCTAGTTAAGTTGCCTCTTGGGATGCCCACATTGCACATCAGAATACTTAGTTTGAGTCCTGGCTGTTCTGCTTCTGATCCAGCTTCTTACTAAGTAGCAAACTGGGAGGCAGGTGGTAACTCTAGTACCTAGTTCCCTATCACCTTTGTGGGAGACTCTCATGGAGTTCTGGCATCTTATCCTCAGAGTGGCCCAGTTCTAGCTATTGATAAGTAGCTGTAGAAAGAAGGGATGATCAGTAAAGTGAGTTGTCAGGGAAGTAGGAAGATGCAACTCTAACAGGGAAATTACCTTTGAATAAGACATGGGCCTGCTCATTGAAGACGGGAAGATGAGAGATGAGAGATTTGGATACAGATACATTTGTAGATGGAGGAATGGAGGCAGTAAGTGGGTCAAGATGCTGCTTTGGATGCCTGCATCCCATATCAGAATGCCTGGAATTCAGTCCCAGCTCCTCTGCTTCCAATCTGGGTTCCTGTTAAAGCTCTTGGGAGGCAGCATATGATGACTCAAGTACTTTGGTTCCTGTCACCTCATGGGAGACCCAGATGGAGTTCTTGGCTCCTGGCTTTGTTCTTGGCTTCGTTCTGGCTGTTGCAGGCATTTGAAGGAGTGAACCAGTGGATGGAAGAACTCCCTCCCTCCCTTCCTATTGCTCTGCCTTATCAATCAATGTTTAAAATGGTGAGAAGGCTTTAGAGCATATGCTTTGAGATATGAGAAAGAATTAGCTGAATCTATGAGATGACAGATGTGTGATTTTTTTTTTAATCCATGTTTCCTGGAACTGAAATGCATAATTGTATGTCAGAATGGTGTTGGTTGTTTAGTTGTAAGTGCAATGGATGGATTAAAGGGAAGGAAATGCTAGCAAGATTGTGGTACAAATGGTGGATAACAGTGGATATAAACTGGGTGGGAATAAAAATGAAGCTTTGATGGAAATGACAATTTGAGTGTAAAGTTGTAAGACAAGGCATTGGAAAATGTAATGAGTCCAAGGCAGGCATTTACAGAGGAAAATGGTTTTGATCAGAAATCGTGTCATGTAATTTTAGACATGAGAGGGCGTATTTTCAAGTAACAATAAGTTTCATTTTGAGGCAAGGTCAGCGAGTTGGAGAACAGTTATTGGCATAGAAGAAATCAATGAATTTTAGTTGTTGAATGGGACATGGACACAGATGTTGAAATCCTATAGAGTGTTAGGACCTGTTATATACAGGAATCTCCTAAGTGTGGCAGGGGCAGAGGAAGATGGAGACTGCCCAAGGTTGGATGGCCTCCCATGTTGCACTTGCAAAGTATCATCACTTAAATACATAGCCCCTGACATCTTAAATTCCCATTTACCAATTCCATAGGAACTGCCTTAGTTACTGTTGTCCACTGAGTTGACTTGCTTACTTACTGTAAGAAACTCACTGAGTGGTTCCTGTGCCTGGACCTCTGACAGGTCAGCCTTGGCATTTATGAACAATTTCCTGCCTGGAACACTTGGTAAACAAATCCAAAAGGAAACTATTTCTATATCATGAAAAATAAACAAATTCATGTACACAAACGTGAGCGGTTTGCAGCATGAGGATGGTGTAATGAAAGTATATACAAATATAATTATAGATGGACTCAGGGATCTCAGTCACTTTAGAGATAGCAATGAGGTACCATCATGTTTAGAAATGTGTACCACAGGATATATTAGGTAAAGATTTCAACATTTTGCCCATATAGCAACATAAAGTGAAAAAACTACATTGGATTACTAATTATAGCATTAAATAGCAATGTACAGCACATTAAAGACAGAGATCCTACATAATTTTTTTTCAAATTAATTAATTTTCTATGCCATTTCCATTTTAACACCAGGTTGTTTTTTTTCATTTCCAATTCTCTTTATATAAAGAAGATCACTTCAGTATGTAATTAGTAAAGACCTCATCAGTTTGTGCCCACACAGAAACGCAAACTATAAAAATACTGTTTCAGTACTAGTTATAGCATCACTTCGCTTTAGATGACACATTAGGGACAGATCCCTAAGGAAGAGAAGGATCCAACATGGGAAGTGGGATACACAGCAGACTCATAGAATGGCAGATGTCCTAAATAGCAGTCTGGCCTCAGAATCAGCCCTTAAGGCATTTGGATCTGGCTGAAGAGCCCATGAGAGTATTGTAGGCATGGAAAGACAAGATACCATGAAAAAGAAAAAAAAAGAAGACCTAAATGAAAGATCTCTGCGAATGAGATCCCAGTGGAAAGAACAGGGCCATCAAAGAAGAAGGTACCTTTCTCTGAAGGGAGGAGAGAACTTCCACTTTGACTATGACCCTATCGGAATAAGATCAAAGTCAGCAAACTCTAAAGGCTTCCATAGCCTTGGCAACTCATGACTAGAGCTTAGGGAGATTACTGACGCCATAAACAAGAGTGTCAAATTGTTAAGTCAGCAACAGGAGTCACTGTGTACTTACATCCCATGTGGGATCTGTCCTTAATGTGTTGTCTAATGTGCAGTGATGCTATAACTAGTACTGAAACAGTATTTCTACACTCTGTGTTTCTGTGTGGGTACAAACTGATGAAATCTTTACTAATTATATACTGAATTGATCTTCTGTATATAAAGATAATTGGAAATGAAAAAAAAAACTGGTGTTAAATTGGAAATGGCATAGAAAATTAATTAATTAAAAAAAAAAGAAATCTGTACCACAGGAAATTTAAAGGAAGAATGGGAGCATTTCTGATTTCACTAAGGGCATAAATCAGACTCTCCCGGAGGCTGATGGGAGCTTTTGACAGTGGTAGGGGTGGGAATCTACTTTGCAACAAGCCCACAAGTTTGTGAAATATTTAAAACTTGCCTCTTTTTCATCTTTGGGAAGTCTTCAATGTCTGAACTAACATTATCTAAGAAACAATAAATGAAGAAAAAACCAACCCCATCAATGAAGATAATAATGGATACTAAGGATTAGCACATATTTCACCTCTTTATATTTAGCTCTCAGAATTGACCTGGAAAATTAAAACCATATAGGACTATGAAAAATGATACACTGGTCTGGATGAAAGAGTAAGTTGCAAAATTTTTTTGGTTAAGTCCTATGTTAATGGCTTTATGAATTCAAAAGGACTATGGTCATACAGGAAAACGTATATGCTGCCTTTTTTTTGGGTCAGATTTATTTATTTGAAAGACAGATACAGAGAGAAGGAGAGATTGATTCACTCCCTCAAATGGCTACAATGGCCAGGGCTGGGCCAGGCCAAAGCCAGGGTCCTGGAGCTTCTTCCAGGTCTCTCATGTGGGTGCAGGGGCCCAAGGACTTGGGCAAATCTTCCCATGCCTTCCCAGGTGCATTAGCAGGGAGCTGGATTGGAAATGGAGCAGCTTGGACTTGAACTGGAGCCCATATAGGAAGCTGACACTGCAGGTGGAGGTGTAACCTATGCCACAGCGCTGGCCCCATCCCAGCTTCTAATCACTGCCACTGACTTCACAATTTCTAGAAGCCACCAGTGAGAAGCTTAGCCTCTGGCAATTGCTATTTCTCTGTTCTACAACTAAAAAGCTTAGAGCTTGGAAATGGTCATAGTTTTTTCCTTTCATTTTCAAGCTGGAGATAGCAATTGTAGGTAGGATTCCACTGTGGTCTGTTTGTGTCTCCTCCTATGGCAAAGACTGTTAACTGAGACACATAGTCAAGTAGCTTCTGTGTGCTTCTATGCAGAACACCAAGTCAACAAGCAGTGGAAACAATATTTCTCCATCTGTAATTTTCTATTTTAATTCTATCAATTTATAGGAATTAAATTATAGTCTAGCAGCTTAAAAATCTATTGGTTACTTTAGAAGCCACATAAATGAAATTTATATTTCCATTATTATTATTAGGTAATCCTGGAGAATGCCATAAATGCAAAGTAAACTATTTTTACCTTACATATAACTGTACTAATCTGGTGAGATAATGAGGCTGGATCACCATTGCTCTTTTTTCCTCTAGGAATTCTCAGTAACTTTATTTCTTAAATCCTAGTTAAATGATTCTACTAAGATTCACTTTGAGAGGCCATGAGATGACAAAAGGGAGACAAAGACTGAAAGACAAAGATATAAATAATGGGGGGGGGGGGAGAGACAGAGAAAAAGAAATCTGATTCCCTAGCTCACTTCTTTTTTAAAAAAGGATTTATTTATTTACTTGAAAGAGCTAGAGAGACAGCGATCTTCCATCCACTGGTTCACTCCTCAAATGGCTGCAATGGTTGGAGCTGGAGCAGTTGAAAGCTAGGACTCAGGAGCTTCTTCTAGGTCTCCTTTATAGGTACAGGGGCCCAAAAATTTGAGTCACCTACTGCTGCTTTTCCAGGCACAGTAGCAGGGAGCTGGATCATAAGTGGAGCAGCTGGGACTAGAATCGGTGTCCATATGGGATGTGGGCACTGCTGTAGGCGGAGGCTTTATCTGCTATCCCACAGCACTGGCCCCTTTAGCTTACTTATATGCTAGCCAGAGCTGGGGTTGGGCTGTGGCTAGAACCAGTAGCAAGGAATGCAATCCAGATCTCCCACTTGGGAGATTACTGGTGCCTCTCAGGGTCTGCATTAGCAGGAATGGGGAAGGAAACTGGAGCTGAATATCAAACCCAGGTATTCCAGTGGGAGATGCAGGCATCTTAATGGCTAGGCCAAATTCTCACTCCCTAAGATCCATTATGCATGTCTATTATTTTACTGTTATTACAATGCTGCCATGGAGGGATAGAGCATTACCAATCTATTTGCACACTGAAGAGGAAAGAATAGACATAAAGTTCTTCCCTGAGAAGAGCTGTTTAGAAACAGGATCATCTGTAAAACACTCTTAGAAGGAACGGATCAAATTTTGCAATGAGTCCTAGATAACAAAGAAAAAATGCCAATGTAGTGAAAGATAAAAATGAAATGATTTGGTAGCTCCATCATCATAAATAACAATGGGCACTATAATTTTAATGTTGCTGAAATTGGCACTAGAGCATTATTGATTTTCTGTATCTTCTAATGGTTTCCTGCAAATATCTTTTATAAAAGTGCATTATATGTCCTTTTAATAATCTTTTCTCGAGTCATATACTATCAAATCCTGCCGAGTCCTATTCATTCAGCAGTAAGTTAACGTCATTAAATGTATTTCTATTAAAACTTTATTAGATTTCAACTAATATCCCGAAACTGATGCAATGTAATTTTTTACTATCCAACCAGCCACCTTGATTGTTTCATGTTAAGAAACATTTAACTTTTTTTTTCTAAAAGGACATTTTTTTTTGTGGCATTTTTAACATAGGGATAATTATTTCAAAGCTCTGTTATAACAACTTTCATTTCTTAGGGAATCCTTGCTCTTCTTTTTCCTCCTCTCCTCTGCTTTTCACTTGGGTAAAAAAGATATTCTCATCTCATGACCTATGTGAAATGTGTTTTAATTTTGTTCAATTCCAACATGCTTTACATCTTGACATAGAAGAATTACTGCATCACACAGTGTTAGACAGAAGTTGGAAGATAATTACTGAACTTTATGTTACTACTGATGTGTGAAAAATTTCAAGGAAGAAAATCCATTCATTTTGATAATACAGCACATTGGCTAAATGCACAACCTTGTCTCATGAAAAATTTACTCTTAATTTTTTCCTCTAGTAAGCCATTAATGGAGAGTACTTCAGTGAATTCTGATTTTATTTGGGAGTTACAAGATTCACATATTATAATGTATGTTTCTTCTGAACAACTCATGTATAGTAATAAACATTTTAGTTAATGGGATATTTAATGTACTCTTCCTTTCTGCTTCTACTTGGACCTGTCAATATAATGAGTTGAATTTGGTGTTGAATGCTGTCTTTATTTTATTTTATTTTTTTTAAATTTACGTTATTTCTTTGAAAAGCCAAGTTACAGAGAGGGAGAGACAGGGAGAGAGGTCTTCCATCCTCTGGTTCACTCACCAAATGGCAGCAACAGCCAGGGCTGGGCCATGCTTGAAAGCAGGAGCCAGGAGCTTCTGGATCTCCCATGTGGGTGCAGGTACTCAAACAGTTGAGACATCTTCCATTGCTTTCCCAGGCACATTATCAGAAAGCTGATCAGAAGTAGAGCAGCTGGGACTCGAACTGGCACCTATATGGGATGCCAGCACTGTAGGCAGTGGCTTAATTCTCTATGCGACAGTGCTGGGCCCCACTCCCCATCCCAAACACCACACTCCCTCCCCCTTCTACTTATTTATGTATTTGCATGCTGTCTTTACCTTCTCATACCTGGAAAAGGATTTGTGCTTCTTGTGAGAGAAGCTCAGCACAATGACAGGTTTGGCCCTGCTGTCTTTTTATTCCCCTTCTGTCTACTTCCTTTTTCTCAAATTCAATAAAGAAACAAGGTTGGGCATATTCATGTCTGCTGAGCAGAGACAGAAACTGGATTACTAGGAGAAGGTCAGATATATTTTTTTAAGAACTGAAATTTTTAGATAAAAAGAGAATCATGGAGGTATTTCTCATGCTCTCCAGTATTTCCTAAGCCTGATCCCAGATAATGAATATGGTGCTGGAGGATCATGAATCACACCCATTGTGATGTTTCTTGGATTTTTATTACACACAAGTATTGATCTGATCCAGTATGCTGCTGCTTAGATTGTATACATTGTGCCTGTACAATGGAGTTCATATTTTTCCTGTATATAATGAATCAGAGGTGCAAATATGGTAGAACATGCTAGCCCAACCTGGGTCCATGCATGGCTGCAAGGAATCGGGGACCATGTTGAAGCTGGATGTATTTGTAAGTATCCTGCAGTTTTCTGAAAAAGTACACAGCTTTTACTAGGAATCTTAATTGTTCCCTAAAGTTGAGTCTCTGTAAATAAACCAGACATCTTTTTTTTTTTTTTAAAGTTTATTCAACTGTTTGACAGGCAGAGAGAAAGAGAATCTACTGGTTCACTCCTCAAATGTTCCTCACTGCTGGGGTTGGGCCAGGATGAAGCTGAGAGCCTGGAATACAAGCTGGGTCTCCTGTGTGGGAGGCAGGATGCAAGCACTTGAGCCATCATCTGCTGCTTCCCAGAGTGTACATTAGCAGGAAGCAGGATTGGAAGTGGAGGTGGGATTTGAACCCAGGAACTCCAATGTGGGAGGCACTTTTCTGGAATAGCAGCCTAATTCACTGTGCCACAAAACTACCCAGACCACATAATTTCAACTAGCATCCATACTAGGTTTTGTTTACCTCATTTAAAATTTGAAATCAGGGGCTGGTACTGTGGCATAGTGGGTAAAGTCACTGCCTGTGGTGCAGGCATCCCATATGGATGCCAGTTCAAGTCCCGGATGCTCCACTTGCTGTCTAGCTCCCTGTTAATTTGCTTGGGAAAGTAGCAGAAGAGGACTCAGGTCATAGGGCCCCTGCACCCATGTGGGAGAGCTGGAGGAATCTCCTGGCCCCTGGCTTTTGATTGACTCAGATTTGGCTGTTGTTGCCATTTGGGGAGTGAACCAGAGGATGGAAGATCTTTCTCTCTGTTGTTCTCTCTGTTACTCTTCCTTTCAAATAAAAAATCAAAGCCTATAAACTTGTTATAGAAAGCTTCAAATTAGTCTGCTACTCTAAACCCAAGCAGTAGACTATTGATTGAAGTTCAATTTGAGACATATATTCTTTGTCTCTGTGCCTTTCTTCCTCTTTTCTCATGTTTTCCTCAGTTCTTTCTTTCCCTTTGTCTAGCTGAAGAGAAGGAACTAAAGGATTCAGAACTATTGAAATAATTTTCCATCCAGGAGCAGGCATGGTGGTGCAGCAGGTTAAGCCCCGACATGGGATCTCCAAATTTCAGGTTCTAGTCCTGGCTGCTCTGCTTCCAATGCAGCTTCCTGCTAATGCACGTGGGATACAGCAGATGGTGGTTCAAGCTGTTGGTTTCTGCCACAAAAGTGGGAGACCTATACGTAGTTCCTGGTTCAGCCTTGGCGGCTGTTGTCATTTTGGAAGTGTGCCAGCAGATGCAAGAGATCTCTCTCCCTCTGTCACTCAACCTTTCAAATAAACAAAACAAATAAATATAAATTTTAAAAATTGCCCCTCAATTTCCCTGTTCTTAGTTTCCTAAATATTGAAGGTTTTGCTTGTTTGTGTGTTTTAATGATTTTTTTCCTTTAAATTACTAGAGAACACCATCTGGCTGGCAAGTGAAAAGAGGCAGATTGAAGCATTATCCTCTAATGGAGTTTGTGGTTTCAGTGGAGGGAGTCAGTGGTTAGAAGTCAGGATAACTGTGTTGACTTAGCTTAGCAAACTTTGGGCTGGGTCCAGATGGCAGGCACAAGGGATGCTGCTGCAAGACCCTGTGTGGGTTTCACAATTGGGACATGGAACAGGAAAATGGGAACAATCTTACCTGTTAAGCTGGTGTCTACTGGAGCAAATAGGAAAGCAATCTTGCAATCCGAAGCTCCCAAGGGTGACCTAAGTATCATTTACATTCTATGACTCTGTTTTTATCAGAATTGCATTTTTTCTCTTTGTTGGAGTATGCATTCCTTAAGTAAAATAATTATCTTTTACATGAGTGTTTTGAGAAACTGGCTGTGTGCCTGACACATTAGTGGGTATTCAAACTACAAGCCTTCTTCCTATGAGTTAGGGATTTGCTTTTACTCCTCACTGATTGTGGTCTTTCTGTTCACTCCTGATATTCAATACCATGGGTAACAATATTTAGATTATGAATATCTCTCCTTGCTCTCCCCAAAATGTATACTTAGAAGCATTCCTGAAAATTTACTGGGTTGATCCAAGATTAAGTATATTTTGTGATGTGATATAAGGCTTGCATGACGCACTCACATGAAAATAACTGTCAAACATGCTTGATATCATACAATAAAATCCTTCAAATTTGCTGAGACTTAAAGATAGTTTTCTTAAGCATTATGTCCTCTCCTCCAGTATTATTTTCTGATTGATTTGAAATTTTTACTGGCCTAATTAAGAACATAAAGTTGAACATTATTTGTAAAAATGTGGACCCTACTTGAAATATTATCTGTAATTATGAATGGAGAAAGTACAGATTTAAACTTGACAGGATGTGCATGCTTATGGATGATTTGCCCATTTGTTATTTGAATAATTGTGCTTGCAATAAACAGAAACAACCATACAGAGATCCAATCTAGTCTGATCATTGCAAAACTATTTGAAGAAAAAGAGATGGGTTGTGAGAGTCAATTATCATAAAGAGAATGGAAAGTAAATGACTCCAGCAATTTCCGTTAGATTAGTAAAAGCAGCACTGAAAACCTCCCAATTCCCCCTTTTCCTCCTTAACTAATTTTATGTTGGCTTTATTGCTAGCAAGTCCACAGGCATACACAACACCTTTCCTTTATACCTTGAAGGAATAAAAGCTGTTGACAAAATTTGCAAGGAAAAAAGATTTGAATCTGTTCTTGTGCTTCATAGGCATGGCAACTCAGTGAAATGAGTTCTCGAGGAATGAATTCAATTCGACACAGTGAAAAGTGCACGATGTATCAAATGAAGTTTTATGCAGAAAAACATTAAGCTTGGGTATTGTGTAGGAGTGAGGTAAATGCATCACATCCAGCTTAAATATCTGGTGTGTTTTGAAATGTAAGAATATAGAAAGATGCATGCAATTGTCAACTAATCAACTAACAACTCATAAACAAAACAAGATTTTGCAGCAATTACTCAGTGATTTTTTATTATGATATACAAAAAGTTTTTCCTTCTACTCCATCATCCCTTAAATAGCCACTAGTTTGCATTATGACCTAAGTGGCAAAAAGTAATTAGTATTACTGCCATTGACACAAAACTCAACTATTCTGGAGAGACTATCAGTATTTTGGATCTCTAAACCATGACATTATAGATATTTTTAGCTAAAAAGCAGTAAGAAAGAAAAAAACTAAATATAATCAATATCTCTGAAGATAGTCATGCATTTTTTTTTTCACAGAATGAGGTCGGGGATTCATAAGTTAACTTGTTAAATATTTTCCTGTTTGCTTTCAATATTATGGAAGAATCTACCTATCTCCAAAGATTCTCTGACAGATCTCTCTGGCTTAGAATAATCACTGCATCACTATTGTGATAACCATGACATCTGGAAAGTCACAGATAAAACATGGAATCAAAGTTCTAGGGATGGAAGAAAACCACAGGTTTAATGAATTCTGTTTGCTTACCAATAAAATCTGTCATTGTGTCATGTCCTTATGATTGCACTTGTCCTTGAAACCAACAGTGACAAGAAACTTTGAAAATACTGGCAGCTCTCCTCTTGACCAGTGCTAATCAGATAGTCACTATCTTTTAAATACTGATGATAAATATATATGTGTATAACTTGTGATTTTGATCTGTCATTTTCCTTTAACTTATCTTCCTTTCCTCTTTCTTTCCTTTTTAGTAAATGAATAATTCTACAAATTGTACTTCAAGAATAGCAGTGCATTGCATTCAGAATATAAGGACACAAATTTGGATCTTTTCCAGGCTATTGACAGTTCTTTATAAAGTATTTTAATCAAGGCAGAAAATGTATAAAATAAGCAAAGTAGTTGGTCCTAAAGCAAAAGCTATTCATGATAGTGAGAAGGCTATGAAACCAACCAAGCAAGCACCCAACCAAAACCGAAACACCAACTCCAAAATAGGAATTTCCTAACATTCACCATCAAAGCTTTGAAGTATCACACAGGTGTTTGTATTGGAAAGGTGATTTGGTCCTGGAAGGAAGGTCGCCACACTAGATCATTAAAAGCCGTGGAGACATTAACTCACATGCTTAGACTTCTGTTCTCCTATGCAAATACCCTAGAACTAGAATTGGATCACTGAGCACAAGTGCAATGAAGTGTTAATAATGATGAGGAAAGTAATTGCTGACTTGAAAGACAGGAAGCTACCCCTGAAGGTTAGGAGAGGAGCTTGCAAAGTGTGTGTTCTCATCACGCCTGCTCTTGTTAAACATATTAGTTTGGAATTTTATCTGTGACATAGTAGCAGGTAAGAAATACATGTCACGTTATAGAAAATAATCATATACTTGTAGTCCTATAAATGTAGTCCACACATTTTAATGAGCACAGAGAAGGATGGGGAAATATAAATACAAATAGGTTGGCATTGCCCACTTCAGGGAGATGAAAGTAAATAGAATGGTAGGGGTAAAGAAGTTTTTTCCTTATATATTCCATTTTATATCTAATTTGTTTTGCTCATGTAATTAAAGTAAATGTTATAAATTGTTATTGAAATTTCATTTATCCTACATTGACAAAATCTTGAAAAAATTGGAGACTCAAATTGTCATCTTTTAAGTTATATCTTTATTTTATAAAATGAAAATATGAAGACCAAGTAGGAAGGCATAAAAATCACTGCATTATTATAGTTTTTTCAAGTTACTGATCATTAAAATTTGATCATAAAATGATTTCATTTGCAATCTCTCCTTTTTGTCAATTTGGTTAACTGATGAGGAAAGGGAGTGGATTTGGGTAGAAAGAAAAGCAATGCATGTTTCTCTAACACATGTACTTAGAGCATGAAGAAATTTGAATAGGAAGACATTCCTTCAACCCCATCAAGTGCAATCACTTGTTGCACATTAACCCTCCCAAGTCATATTATTAGAATTGGTCTAAGAGGAAGCTGTCCTATCAGAATGGAGGAAAGGTTTGGAGAACTTCACAAGATTCCTGATTACCATTAAAATAGTTCTAGTTAGATTCCTCATTAGGTACCTGATAAAAAGATAAGGGTGGGATTTTGTTAAAACTTCTTCTTGGCCTGAAAGCATTCAGACATATATGTCATTGTGCTGGCAGTCAGTTAGCAAGTTAGGAGAATTTGGAGGATATGGAAGAAAATGAGCAGGTATCAGAAATTCTGATCAGGGTTACAGATCTTTATGCTACCCCTTCTTTGGTTTTGAACCCTTCTTTAGAGTTGTTGTTTTGTTTGTTTGTTTTTAGAAGGCTAGGGTTAAAAAGATAGACAAAAAGATCTTTTAAAAATTACCCTCCGAGTTGATGCGCTGATTTGAACATAAGTACTCCAGATACTACAGCAAGGGGCTACACTGCAAAAAGGTCATCCCTTTATATGAGTGATTTAAAGACATTATGGTTTTCTTTACAAATAGATGTAGGAACAGGAATTGTCCACTTTTAAAAACTCTACATTTCAACCCTCCACTATTAGAATCCACTGAATTGCGGCGTATCAAAGGCTATTTTCTGTTTCTTCCCGTTTGATGCTCCAAATGAATTTCCATCATTTCTCCATCATCTATGGCCCTGGCTCTCCTGAAAAGTCTCTGGGCACAAATCATATGGGCAGGTTTTTGACCTGCAATTAAAATACCTGAGAACGAGCCCCTCCCCATGTCGTGTCCCCCTGTCTGTGTGGTTAGAGTTGTTGTTTTAATGGATGGTTTGGTGCATAAAGTGCATTTTCTTCAGGTGATTGAGTTACCGGAAATGAAAAGGGTGAGGAGAATTTGAAGGATAATTCCATCCTCATTTGGTAACAAAAAATGAGTAATACCTATTTCTAGGTGATATGCAAGCTCCCTTGGCCTCCCCTTACACACTAAGAGTAGCATGCATCTTTTTCTTTGTCAAATGTGGATATTACAGAGATGTGTAATAGAGAAATCCATTGTGTTGAATCGTATCATAAAGAATGGAAGGTAACTATCACTGAAGCATGATTGATTTGGGAGAGATGATGGGATATGGATATGACCTAGTTATACAGAACTTTTCGGTAATAAAAATAATTGTTATAATGAGACTTTTACTTGATTAAATGTAATGCTATTCTAAATGCTTACAGCAATTAAGATTGTAATGCTTAGTCAATGAAATTTTAGAAAAGAACCTATGGGGTACATACAACCCTCTGTATGGAAAATACTGTGTAGTAATGCAAGAATGAATACTGTAGGGGAGGGGAAATTTTACCTCTACCCTTAGGAGTTTTCAGGTGGACCTAAAAACTAAAGAGACCTAAAGCAGATCAGCAGGAGAAAAAAAACTTATTTATCAGTTTTTCATTACATGGGAGTCTCAATAAAGAAATGAAAATCCAAAGAAATGTTAAAACCAAAATGCTTTAATAAAAGGTGAAACTAATAGAGTTCCAAAATGTATAGGAGTGAAATTGACATTTTTGAGATTGTTTATTTTTTTTTAAAGATTTATTTATTTATTTGAAAGTCGGAGTTACACAGAGAGGAGAAGCAGAGAGAGGGGTCTTCCATCTGATGGTTCACCCTTCAATTGGTTGCAATGGCCGGAGCTGTGCCAATCTGAAGCCAGGAGCCAGGAGCTTCCTCCGGGTCTCCCACTTGGGTACAGGGGCCCAAGGACTTTGGCCATCTTCTACCACTTTCCCAGGCCATAGCAGAGAAGCCAGATCGAAGAGGAACAGCAGGGACTAGAACCGGCACCCATATGGGATGCCGGCACTTCAGGCCAGGGCATTAACCCGCTGAGCCCCAAGGTTCATTGTTTGTTTATAGCTCTGTTGAGGAACAATGTTTTTTATTTGTTGAACTCTTACTTAGTGTAGGGTTAATCTTATGAGTAAAGTAAACTGAAAGTAGATCACTGTAAAAGTTAAAAGAGAGGAGGAGGAAGGGTAGGGTGGGAAGTATCACTATGTTCCTAAATCTGTATATATGAAATACATGAAATTTGTATATCTTAAATTTAAGAAGCATCTGAATTTTTAATATAAATAAGTAACATAGTGAACTGTGTACCAATTAAAAACATAGAACAAAGGTAGGTAACTGGAAAATTACATTTACATTTAAAGGAAGGTAAGAATTATTTTAAAATGGTCTATCTGAACAGAATTGCCTGGGTCTTAACTTCTTGCCCTTTCTGATGAAAATATACTTTCTTTCTGGTATATGGGGGACAGCTTTTTGTAGGCTTTATCTCTTGCTTTCAGAAAGACAAAGGAGTGTGTCATGATTTTTTTTTCCATCTTCTTTAAGTGCCTTTAACTCAAAATAATCCTTAAGCTGATGTGGCATATCTTGGTTTGGTACATTCTCTTAAGGTACTGTCCTCTGTACTAACAATGTGCAAAACTTAAAGGCCCATTGCAGAGTAGCTTGTCACCGAAAGGTCTTTCATCATCTAGTTTACTTTTCTTAGTTATCTCTTCAGGGTAATGATTTGTGGTGCCATCCAGTGAATGCTTGTATAAATACGCACCTACTGCTCTCCCTTTGTTTGCTGGTGTGTGTCCATCTCTCTAAGGAGCCTTTGTCCATAAGTATCATCACTAACAGAACACTACTAACAATTATTAGTTACTGTATTTTGTATTTAACAAATATGACAGTTAAACAGCTTTTGAGCTCGGAGTGCTGGAGGAAGAAATGTACTTGTTTTCATTTCCAGGGGCAATGCAGATGTTCCCTTGTAAGAATGAGGAGACTCTTCTACCCCCACCCCACCCACATCATTATTTAGGTTCATATAATTTGAGCCTGCTCACTTTATAAATGAATAAAGGGTAAAATACCTCATCTCAACATCACTTTGAGAAATTTCCCATATAAGATAGGATTTAAAGAAAAGTGATACATATGCTTTCTCTTGCCTGCTTCAATTTCTGGGGGGGGGGGGGGACCCTATTGTATGTTTCTTTCTTAACTGAAGAGAGGGTGGACTCTTTTTTTATATAAATAAACCATTAAGTCAAAGAGCACTGTATTCCTTGACTGAAATTAGAGCATATAATAGCACACATATTCTCTCTAAAAATCTTTAATAACATTATACTAATATCCTTGACATTATAATGATCTGTGCTTGCATATTTGTATCTAATGTTTTTTAAGGCCATCCTAGCAGCCTATCCTAATCAATAATAATGGCACAGTTTACGTTTTTATAGCAAATTAAGGCTAAACAAACTTAACATAAAAGTTATTTCTATTGTAATCCAACCAACTGGAAAGAAATAGGAGGTTGTAGTATATAGAGAAAATAAATGATCCATTCTTAATTGAAGATTCCATTTCACATTTACTTTTGTTTTATTCAGAGAAAGAATATTTTTCTTGATTAGGAAGCTTTCTTCACATGATCACTATTTCCCTTTTGAAAATTAAAAAAAGGCATAGATCTTAGAAGACCATGTAAGATGTGAACAATGCTGGTAATTGGAAGACTTCAGAACTGACAATACAAGTCAAAATTTGCTTTCTTCTTGGATGTCAGTTACTAAGTTTAAACAGAATTTGAATAATCCAAGATAGCAGTATTTTATACCTATGTAATGCGGTATAGAGAGAATTTTCATCACAAGTTGCCATGTTCTTTCTAACTCAATATGTCAACCAGGGCCACACATAATATCTAATTCACACCAAAACTATGGGATCTGAGTGACAGATGATACTTTCTCTTATGTCTCTTCCTGGTGTCTTAAAGCACTTATATTTCTTCCAGTATTTGATTAATGGAAATTAGTTGTCTGTTTAAATGTAAGTAGTTGAAAATATACTCATGTGTTCTTCTACCATAGTAGGCAAGCAATGCTACAACATATTAACCAAAGAAATTTCATAATTGCACCATAAATGTATGAGGCAGCTATGCACTTGCTAGTCATTTTTCTTTTTTCATTTGTTTAAACTTTTATGTATTGTAAATCTTCATGTATTACTTGGATATTTTTGTTAATGAATATGTATTGTACATTTTCATAGGTTCCAGTGCAATATTTTAACACATATACAGAGTGAGCAGATAAAAACTAGACAATAACCTTTCTACCTCAATATCTTTGTGTTTGGTCCCCATCATCTTTTCTCTTATAGCTTCTTATGCAGTATCTGACATATTACTGTGAAGTGGTCACCCTAATGTTCTGCATAACACCAGAGCCCATTAACTTTACCCCACTGTGGTTTGGTACCCCTTATCCGACTTCCCCTCCCCCACCCTTCTCACCCTCTAGTACTCTAGTCATCACTATTTTTAATTCAGATACTCCCTCTCTCTCCCTATATTCATACACACACTCATATATAAAGACACTTATAAATAAAAATACACACATATATACATATTTGTGTGTGCATGTGTATTTTCTTCCATGTGCAATATATTGCTGTCTTCTGGGTTTGTTGTATTCCACTTAATTTCCAATTCCCTCTATTTTTCAACAAGTGTTAAGTGTCATTTTTATGGCTGAATAATACTGTATTATTTAAACATACCATGTTTTTAAAAAATTTGTTTAATGTATTTGGAATACTCAAACACACAGAGACAGACATAAAGAGACAGGTAGACAGAGACATCTCCCATCTGGCTCACTCCTCAAACACCTGCAATAGGTGGGATTGGGCCAGGCTGAAGCTGGGAGCTGGAAGCTCAATCTAAGTCTCCCAAGCAGGTGGGAGGAAACCAAATAATACAGCCATCACCTGCTACCTTCCTTGATACCACGTTTTCTTTAAACATTCTTCTTCTGATAGACATCCAGGTTGATTCCATATTTGGCTATCATGAATAGTGCTACAATGAACAAAAGTACAGGTTATCTTTCACATGCTGATTTAATTTTTTTCAGATATATACCCATAAATGGGATCGCTGAGTCAATTTATAGCATTGGTTTTACAGAACTTCAATATCCAGTGTAATTCCACACACAAACACTTCTTCCCAGGTAGTACTTAAGGGGTATTGCCAAGTGTGGTGAGGGAGGTCTCTGTTCAGGGAATCTATAGAGTTGGATCATCTGTAGCAGCAGCTGTGACTTGGAGTCAAGGTGAGAAAAGAGTTTGGAAGAAGGAGGTCTTTTTCTTGGCTCTGTTATGGGGTATATGGTATCCTGGATCTCTTAATCTGAGTGGTGTAGCTCCAAAGTACACCATCTACAGATTTTTGCATAGATGAAGACATGGTAAGGCCAGAGGAAAATTGTGATGTCTTCCAAGTTTGTCCTCCTTGCTCTCTCTCTCTGCTGGTTACATATTTGGTACTTCTCTCTTTGTATTGACAACCCCTGAATTTTGGGCATCCAGTACTTTTCCTGCTTTAAACATTCCTAATTCTCACTCAAGGTTAGTTGTTCAGTTAGTTACACACTGAGGATTATTACGTACAAAAAACTACCTCCTCTACAAGTCCGGAGGAAGTTGTGTTCACCCCTTTATTTCCTCAGTACCCTGTACAGTCCTGAAGCTACAGATCTATCACAAACTCTCCATGTGCTTCATAACTGTAGAATGAATCCGCCGATGTGTAAGGAGCCCCCTCTAGGTTAAGTTAGTCTAGTGTCTTGTGACATTGTATTTTAATGTAAGACAGTAAAGTGATTATAACACTAATGAAGAGAGTACATACTGAAGCAAAGGAATCATCTGTGCTTGGCATAGTGGAGCCTATTTAGTGATAATGAGCTGTTTGGAAGTAAAGAATTGGGATCATTTTTGTTTAAGGTTTGAACGTCAGAGTGTAGGATGCGGCTGGTGATGACTTAGTTATCACATGATGCATGGAACGAGTCATAGCTGAAAATAAAGCCAAGAAAATTGGTCAAATGAAGGGAGACTATTTTTAAAAAACAAATTTGGTTATTTTACATAATGCTCATTTTCCTCACATCTGTGAACTGCTTAAGATTTATCCTCAAAACCCCTGTCAAGCAGTAGACATTCATTATCCATATCATAAGTACTTGCCAGGTTAAATATATATGATTAAAATGATGAAATGACGTGTTTCATGTGTTTGGGGGTAGCTTGCAGCCAACCTTTGAAAGAGTACATATTTAGGAACTCTTCTAGATACTGGAGATAAAACAGAAACCAGGCAGAAGCAATTTTTTGCTCATTTGGAGCTTACAACTATCTCACTAATAACTCTTGGAAAAAAATTACCTTTGGTCTGAAATCATCATAATCTCATGTGCAATTTTCTTTATGTGAGGTTGATTAGATGTATTGATCAAATCCTAGTGGAAATGTGGGTTAGATAGGAGATTAACTAGTGTTCTGCCCTGTTAGCTTCTCATAGATCCATAATAAGTGTAAGTAGGAAAACCAGCAAAATCCTTCAAAAAGTGCTCCATTGCTCAAGAATAAACCCATGAAATGTGTGTCTGCCTAAATCTATCCACCACTGAACACCAGCCACAAAGGGGGGCACATGTCCGGAGGACAGAGATTAAAAGTAAAATCTACCTACAAAGCACCAGCTACAAAACAAATTAGAGCTGATCATATAACCATAGAGCGAATTTGACATACATGTTTATCATTGCCTGTTTTCATATCTGTTATGAGCAAAAACCATCTGCCTGCTTCTAATGACATGGCTTCAAATTATCCTTTTCCTGTTTTTGACCCAGCTTTTCAAAATGGTTTTTGTACATTTCAGAGATGAGCAATCTTCAGAATTGGCAGTAAGAATGATGGAACTGAAGTCCACTTCTATGCATATCTGGCCCAGTATCAATGCATCTTTTTGAGACAGGGGTAGTGCTGTTTATTTCTCCTACATGAAAAAACTCCCCCAAAACGAATGATTTTCTTTTCCTTCTGAGATCTGATAGAAAGCTATTTCCCTCTGCCTTTTCGGCAAAAAGTTTTCTTGGGGTATGAGCTTGCTGCATTTGCATGTGTGGCCCAGAGGCCTCCTAGAGCCTCAGCTGGAGAGGTCCCTTGGAAAGGGAGCTGGCTAACATATCACATTTTACGATGAGGCTGCCAGATTGCTGCTCCTCTCTATATAACTCCTAGGCGCTCTGCAAGACAGACTCCCTGGGGTGCATGGGAGAGAGAAATGAAGTGTTGAGGGGAATAATAATTTTGTACAAGGTGAAAGGATAAAGGGAAAATGAAAAACATCCCTGCTTAGCCACAGGATAAGTCATAATAATTAGTCAACTCCACAAGTGGAAATGAAATTTATGAAAAGAGAACTATAAAATGGATACACCTCATAGATAAATATCACTTGAATGCTACACTTCACAGCTTTTCCACATTGTATAAAATTACTTCATTATTCATGACCTTATTAAAACACATTATAGATACACTTGGATACGAATTCTAAATACTTCATCTCAGTATGCTCTGTGTATTTAAAAATATTGTGAAAGATCCATTTCTACCATTTCAGATTTAGCATTTGCTTTACAGTGATAAATTATGAAAGGGGATGGTCTGATATGGTTCGTTTAGTAAAATACTTTTGAGTTAAATCCAGTCCACAGTAATGTAAAGAGGCAGTGTTGGACAAAATCTAAAAAGCACGAGCACATATTTGCCCTTTGCAAATGCCCTTAAATATTTTCTGCTTGTTCATTTTCTGCATTTTGCTTGGCTTAGGATATTAAAAAATATATTTATAAGTACACCACAATCAATGGCCAGGAAAACCATACCAGGCATGGGATGGGATATTTGCTTGTATGGAACTTCTTTTAGTATAAAAACTTGACATGGATAATACATGACTGAAGAAAGGAAAATGATGGAATATCACAAGTATCCCCACTGTGTATAAAAGCATGAATTACAAATAGTTTTAAGGTAATGGGAAGAAGAAGAAAGTTTGTGACTTGAGACACAGCTTTTTCATCTTTAATGGTCATCTTTATGATTAGATTGATTAAACATATGTACAGATAGGTTATCTCCATTACACTGTGGTCCAATGATAGTTTCATGATTTTTAAAACTAGAATGTAGGTAATTATTCACACTAATGAGGCAAATATTTCTTCATTATTTTTTATCAGTCAGCCACTCATATTTTTTCTAAATTGTAGTAATAAAAAAAAGATTTAAAATCTTAACCAATTTAAAAAATATTTATGAGGTGGGGGGGGGGGTTAGGGTTCTTGCTTGCTGGTCACTCCCCAAATGCTTACAGTGGCTGAGACTGGACTTGGCCAAAGCCAGGAGCAGGGAATTTAAGTCTCCCACACGAGTGGTACGAACTCAACTACGTGAGCCATCACTGCTGCCTCCCAGGGTCTGCATTAGCAGGAATCTGGACTCGGAGGAGGCAGGTACAGCAGTATGAGATACAATGTCCTTAACTGCCCCTTACCCATTTTCAAGTGTATAGTTCCACAGAATTGTCGGCACTGGTTTTTAAAGAGCTTTCACAAAGGCCTGTGAGAAAGCTAGCAGGTCATGAACAATCTAGAATCAACTAGATTTACTTGACTTTATGTGCACTTTTTTCTAAAAATGCAGGAGAATGAGAATTTACAGCATTTTTGAAAGAGATGCATAAGGGCTGGCACTGCAGCATAGAGGGTAAAGCTGCCACCTACAGTACTGGCAACCCATATGGGTGCTGGTTCAAGTCCTGGCTGCTCCATTTCTGATCCAGTTCCCTGGCCTGTGAAAGCAGTGGAAGGTGGCCCAAGTCCTCGGGCCCCTGCACCCACGTGGGAGATTTGGAAGATGCTCCTGGCTTCAGATTGGCACAGCCAGCAGTTGCAGCCTTCTGGGGAGTGAACCAGAGGATGGAAGACTTTTCTCTCTCTGCCTCTGCCTCTCTGTAACTCTGCCTTTCAAATAAAATAAATCTTAAAAAATGCACTTTTGTAAACATATTTCCCTTTTGATATGGTATGTACATAATTTTACCAACAACTTAGTTACATTTCTTTAAGATATGCTTATATCAGCATTGTTTCTTTGTGTGATGAAAAGAGTAATCACTATAGTATAATAATTATCTTTTTTTTTTTCCCAAGGAGTAATTAAGAATGCAACCCTGCATAAGTAATGGTGTGTAAATTACTGTGGGCATCCTAAGAATCCAGTATCTCACATATTCTTCTTTGCAAATTTTTTTTCTTGGATTATTATGCCTCATTTATGCCATCAAATGTAGGATTCATCCCTCCTTTTATGGCTGATGCTGCCTCTTTTGGAGTAAAGTAATAGAAGTTTATTTCCTGGGGGAAAAAGTAATTTAGAGAATTGAAAGAAATTCTCCTTGCTGAAAAAGTTCTTTTCTCCACATAAATATAAAAATGAGTTAGGATGTGTAACCCTTATGAATTTACAGAAAACTTTCTCCATGATGATTATTGCAAATGTGGTTGGGCAAGACGGTGTTTTATGTAATTCTTCTGTTCGTTAATTTAATGTATCTTTAAGTTGGTGATGCATACAAATAATATGTTCAAAAAGAACAAGATGTATACAGTAACTGAATATTTATATTTCATCTCTTTCAGTATCGTAGTAACTACTGGGTTTTTTTTTTTTTTTTTTTTTTTGACAGGCAGAGTTAGTGAGAGAGAGAGAGACAGAGAGAAAGATCTTCCTTTTTCCATTGGTTCAACCCCCAAATGGCCACTACGGCCAGTGCTCTGCACTGATATGCAGCCAGGATCCAGATGCTTCCCCCTGGTCTCCCATTGGGTGCAGGGCCCAAGCACTTGAGCCATCCTCCACTGCCCTCCTGGGCCACAGCAGAGAGCTGGACTAGAAGAGGAGCAACCAAGACAGAATCCGGCACCCCAACTGGGACTAGAACCCCGGGGTGCCGGTGCTGCAGGCAGTGGATTAGCCAAGTGAGCCAATAGTAACTACTATTATGTAACTTTTTAGTAACTTAAATATATGCAAAACAGTATGAATGTATCATACATTCACATCCATAGCTATATTAGATGTATACCCATTTATCTATGTCTGTCTTCATTAATGACTATTTACTACACTTATAGTTGTGCACCTTGCTGTTTTGTTTGACATTATATCAGTACATGTGGTGAGGTGTCATTTGTTTTTTAAAGTTTTATTTCTGTCATTCTGCCTTTCAAATAAATAGAGGGAGAAGGAAGGGTTTCCATCCAATGGTTTACTCCACAGATGCCTGTAATAGCTGGGGCTGATCCAGACCAAAGCTAGGAGCCAGAACTCCATCTGGGTGTCCTATGTGTGTGGTAGAGGCCCAGGTGCATTGGCAGAGAGCTGGATTGGAAGTGCAGCAGCTGGGACTTGAATCTCAGAGTGTAGGCATCACCATCAATGGCTTCACTTGCTGTGCCACAATGCCAGGCCCAACATTCTCATTGTTTATAGCCATAGCACATTCTATTGTAAGTTACTTTTAAATGTGTATCAGATATCCAATGGATAAAATTTATCACCTATTTTGATATCTGTCATCTATTAAAGTAAACATTTATGTGGCTTCTAATCTTTCACTATTATAATCACTACAATAAATATCCTGATATATGTTATTTCAGAAATGGTCAATCTGTCTACAGGGTAAATCTCTATAATTGGTATTGGTGAGTCAAAGATTCTGTGAATTATAAATTACAATTGACACAAGGGTACTTCAAAAGTTCTGTGGAAAAATGAAATTAGGAGAAAATTTTGGTGCAACGTAAGTGTGGAATATAGATTTTTTTAAAAAACTGATTTGAAACTCTGATTTAAACATTCTGATTTGAAAATCAGAGTTACCCAGAGAGAAAGAGAGGCAGAGAGAGAGAGGTCTTCCATCTACTGGTTCACTCCCCAGTTGGCCACAATGGCCAGAGCTGCGCTGATCCAAAGCCAGGAGCCAGGAGCTTCTTCTGGGTCTCCCATGAAGGTGCAAGGGACCCAAGGGCTTGGGCCATCTTTTTTTTAAATTTTTTATTTTTTGACAGGCAGAGTGGACAGTGAGAGAGAGAGACAGAGAGAGTTGGGCCATCTTCTACTGCTTTCCCAGGCCACAGTAGAGAGTTGGATCGAAAGTGGAGCAGCCGGGACTCAAACTGGGGCCCATATGGGATGCCGGCACTGCAGGCAGTGGCTTTACCTGCTATGCCACAGTGCCGGCCCCTCATAGATGTATAATACTCAATTCCATGAACATTTTGAAGCCCTTTTATATTTATAAATCATTCTCCATAGAAATTTTGCCATTAATATATCAGGCAGCAATGGATACAAGTTCCTTTTACTCCTTACTTTCATAAACAGAATGTTTTATGTTGAATGTACTCTCTCCACACACCTGCTTAATTAAACATGATTAGAAACATGATATTTAGCATTCTGCAAAAAAATTGTTTTTTTCCTCACTGACAATATCAAATAGCTTTCATTCTTGAAGCCATCCCTGGAAAAGCAATGAAGTATAACTTGTTATTAAAATTGGCTGAAGAAGGGCAAGACTTCAGCCACCCGCCTTCTCTGTTATAAAACAATAACAACTAATGTAAAAGAGCATCAAAATCATCACTAATAACAAACACATTTTGAGCACTACCAATATATAAAGCACTTTGGGGATAACTCCAAAACATTTTCTGAGTACATTTAAGCTACAATTTAAAGTTGAATAGAAAGAACATACACAAAAACATGTCTTCCAAGTTTCCCTGTGGGGAAACAAGCCCACTGCTTATTAAGCTTCACCTAGCAAATTTAAGACTCCTTCTCTGGTATTCCTATAATGCTTTTTTATATTGTACACTCTGTTTCTGGTATTGTGTGTATCTCTTGGTTTCCCAGCAATCTCTGTAGGTTATGAGACCTTGAGATTAGGAACTGGTTTTTGTGTGTATCCTCAGTAGTTCGCATAATATTTGACACATCTACTATGCAGATCTGTAATAACTTTTCTGAAATTTTTTTCAGAAGGCTATGAAGTTTGCATTATGATTCTGACCAATCTTTTATCCCAGGGATAAACTTATGATGTAAATATCATTGTTTCTCTTAGAGATGAGCTATATTTGATATACCCATTGCTATATATAGGATAGCTGTTTTAGGTCATATAACTAGTTAATTGCAAAGGCAAGAGTCCAGTGCTGAGACACCAAAACCATGCTGTGGCTGAAAGGCAAGAGGCTGCCTCTTAGAAATAAATGAGAAATGAAGGCATTGCCCAGGCCCAGTCTAGATGGCTGAGGGAGTCCTTGATTTTAGTCCTGCAGTCATTGAGATTAGGTCCCCAATCTTTTCTTGGTAAAGCTGTGATTATTCCACTGCTGGGTGTTGTACTTCACAAAGGACTTTGAGGGTCAATTCTATCTTCTACACCCTGAAACTCTCCCCACCAATCACTAAGAAAAGTAACACAAGTGCAAAAATTAAATGAGAAAATAGTAAGGGTTCTTGATAATTAAAAGTTGTTCTTCTTTTATGATCTCTAGGTATTTCAGTTACTTCCTCTCTCCAAACCTAACCCAAGCTTAGTATCCTCTCGCCAACATAGATAATTGAATTTAAAGTTGGGCTGGACAATATTTTTTTAAAAGACTTATTTATTTGAAAGATAGTTAGGGGTAGAGACAGAGAGCTCTTCCTTTGCCGATTCATTCCCCAAATGGCTGCAACAGCCAGGGCTGAGCCAATCTGAAGCCAGGAGCTTCCTCTGGGTCTCCCACTTTTGAGTGCAGGTGCCCAAGCATTTGGGCCATCCTCCGCAGCTTTCCTGCTTTCCCAGGCACATTATTAGCAGGGAGCTGAAGTGGAAGTGGAGCATCGAGGACTCGAGCTAGCATGCAAATGGGATGCTGGTGCTGCAGGCGAGGGCTTTAACCCACTGAGCCACAGCACCGGCCCCTGGACATTAGTTTTAACATGGTGAGCCATCGAGCACCAACCATAGAGATAGCTCAACTCCACTAAAGCCAAGGGTAATCAAATCAAGGTCATTTTTAGAGATACTCTGTCATTCCCAAGGTCCCTTTTCTGGCATGACACAGAAGTTGGCTTCTGGTTAACTATTACAGTCTGTTCATCAGGAGTTAATGATGGGTCCTTCCATTGAATTTTTCCTTTGTTTTTGTTTTTGAGTGCTGGGCATAGGACAATTGAAGTCTAGGTTTGAGGCATCTAAAGCAGAATCACTTTGTCTTCTAACCCTTTAGTTGCTCTTGGCTATTTTGCTCTTTGCCATTAGACAGCACTATCTGGGATAAAGACCTTAGATCAATGGGGGTGGGGGGAGTAGAGAGGCAATTTCCTTTAAAATTAGCAAATTTCCAATATCTTCAGCTAGCTGGATTGAAACACATTGTTCACCCAAAATAGGTAGAGTCATGTGTATTCTAATAATGTCAGAAAGGTGCTGGGTGCTTGTGGGTACCAGATGTTTTCCTTTGGGGAAGATTTATATAAAGATACTTATTTTAAGAGGGAAGAAACTGTGACTTGAAATATTTATCTTAAAATGATTTATGAACTCAGTTTTTCAAAAGGGAACGGGAAACCAATAAGAAACAGAATAGCATAGATTCATCCATTTATTAATCCTATGTGAACTTTTTTTTTTTTTTTGAATACCTACAATACACATGGCAGTTTGGTAGAGATAAAGAAGTAAACAAATCGGACAAAAATTTCTTGCCTTCTGAGGTGGGTCTCCTGGGTGGATGAAGAACTGAGCCAGAAAGCAGGTGAACTGGATTCCACTCCAAATTTGGAAAGTGACTACCTATTTGCATTTAGGAAAATCACTTAATCTATATCTAGATTCACACTTTCAAACTTGGGATTTATCCTACTTGCCTTACACAGTTTTGTTATAAAAATAAAAAGCAGTAACGAAATCCTATCAAGCTATACCAAAGTAACAGAAGGATACTTATTTTTTTGCTGTAGGTTTGCATGTCAGCTCAGTACTTCCTCATATTGGCGATCCACATTAATACAACTACATTTGTCTGTTCTACCACCATTAAAAAACAATCAAGAGGCCAGACCCAATGTGCAATGCACTGTGATTCTCCATCTCACTATATGAACGTTTTGTGGCTATAGGTGATAGAGACTGGAATATCACATTTAGGAAAAAAGTCTTGAATAAGTTTTATAGACCAAGAAGGCTTAAAAAGTAATGACCAGAGGGAATCAGATGGTTTACATTACTTTTTTTTTTTTTTGACAGGCAGAGTGGACAGAGAGAGAGAGAAAGGTCTTCCTTTTGCTGTTGGTTCACCCTCCAATGGCCGCCGCGGTAGGCGCGCTGCGGCCGGCGCACCGCGCTGATCCGATGGCAGGAGCCAGGTGCTTCTCCTGGTCTCCCATGCAGGTGCAGGGCCCAAGCACTTGGGCCATCCTCCACTGCCCTCCCTGGCCACAGCAGAGAGCTGGCCTGGAAGAGGAGTAACCGGGACTAGAACCCGGTGTGCCGGCGCCGCAAGGCGGAGGATTAGCCTAGTGAGCTGCTACATTACTGTTTTTGAAATTTACAATTTTAAAAATTTTAGTCAATGTGAGTTACGGTGATCCATCATCCTTTTGATTTTTTTTCTTATGAACTCATAAACGAGATATCAATCTAACTTCAATGTTTATTAATTTCCTTTCTCTATGAAACATGTTTGCCTTTGGGAGAAAAGATAGTTTATTAGCTTGTTTGTTGTCTCTCCCTCCCTCCCTTTTCCTTTTTTTTTTTTTTTCCTTTTCCCTAACTCTCTCTATGCATTCTGGGACTTTTATTTATGTTTTGAATATTATTGTCTTATTTAGAACATTTTTCTTCACTATAACTTTCAATTTGAATGATACCCATATTACAAAAAAAGTCATAGGATTACACAACTCCCATTGGTGCTAATGTTTGCACAGGGAAGCATTTCTTAGATAATAACATGGGCCAAAATGAAAGGAAAATCCCAGCACTGAATATCTTGATTAGAATTGAGAAAGGAAGTCTTATTTTGAATTCTAATTCCTGTTTCTGCTAGTAAAGGATTACTTGCCCTTGGGTGAGTCTCCTGATTGTTGGGTCACTTTTCTCAACATTCAAATGAGGGGCTATGGTTAATCTATTTTTTAAGATCTTTACCTCTGAATTCATCAGACTATGAATTATTTGTTTTTCCAACAGGTGAATTTCAGTTTGCTTTGCAAACAATGCATTATTTTGATTAGATGCTTTTTTTATTCATTGTCTCATAAAATTATTTTTTGAGAAATTAGAATACAGTTTACGGTGACTGTGTAGTATAAGCATGTTAAGTTACAAAAGCACAGCAGCCATTTGTAAGGAATGTTGCTTGCAGTCATACAGGGGTGAATTATGTTTTGGGGTTGGGGGGTAGACTATATGTGGTGTGCACTGAGTTCTAGTCGTCAGGGCTCTCGGACCTCCTGATCTACATGGATGTCTGCTATGTGTAAAGCTGTATGGAAAATATCAAATTAGATATTTAAAATAAACCCCAAATTATTAGTATACACTAGAGGCACAGGGCTAACACTGAGGTCCAGTTCCTTCCCTCTTGCATTGAATTTCCTTTCCATTTTTATGCTAAATTCCTCTCAGCTGTGCTGTTCCCCTTCCTTGCTGTGCCTCATCTGTTCCTTTTTGGGTCACTTTTCTTTCCTGACCCGTCTTGCTGACTATGTTCCTGCTTTTTAAATTTTTTTTATTTTCAATTATTTTTATATACAGAAGATCAATTTAGTATAAAGTAAAGATTTCAACAGTTTGCACCCACACAGAAGCACAAAGTGTAAAATACTGTTTGAGTACTAGTTATAGCATAAATTCACATTGTACAACACATTAAGGACAGAGATCCTACATGAGGAGTAAGTGTACAGTGACTCCTGTTGACTTAACAAATTGACACTCTTGTTTATAGTATCAGTAATCACCCTAGGCTCTTGTCATGAGTTGCCAAGGCTATGGAAGCCTTTTGAGTTCGCCAACTCAGATCTTTTTAGACAAGGTTATAGTCAAAGTGGAAGTTCTCTCCTCCCTTCACAGAAAGGTACCTCCATCTTGTTCTTTCCACTGAGATATCATTCGCAGAGATCTTTCATTTAGGGTTTTTTTTGTTGTTGTTGTTGTTGTTTTTTTAAATTTCCCCAGAGTGTCTTGGCTTTCCATGCCTAAAATACTCTCATGGGCTTTTCAGCCAGATCCGAATGCCTTAAGGGCTGATTCTGAGGCCAGAGTGCTGTTTAGGGCATCTGCCATTCTGTGAGTCTGCTGTGTATCCGCTTCCCATGTTGGATTGTTCTCTCCCTTTTTGATTCTATCAGTTAGTATGAGCAGACACTTGTCTTGTTTGTGTGATCCCTTTGACTCTTAGACCTATTATGTCCCTGCTTTTTATCTTTTTTGTTTTTGTTTAAGGATTTGTTTTATGTATTGGAAAGGCAAAATGAGAGAGAAACAGAGGGAGATCTTCCATCTGCTGATTCACTACCTAAATGGTCACAATGAAGCCAGGAGATGGAAACTCCATCTGGGTCTCCCACGTGGGTGCCAGGAGGCCAAGTACTTGGGCCATCTTCCACTGCTTTCCCAGGCACATTAGCAGTGAGCTGGGTCAGAAGCAGAGCAGCCCAAACAAACTAGCACTGTGATATGGGATGCTGGCATGCAGGCAGTGGCTCAACTCGATGCACCACAACACCAGCCCCATGCTTTTAACCTTCTTGCTGGTCTATTTGCACTTATCCCTATTTTGATATCTTTCTATGAAGGAACATATATACCTTCATTTTATTAGTTCAGACTTCCTTGACCAATTAACCTTGCAAGTAAGCTTTCATTTCTTTTAATTACTTTTTAATTCCTCTTCTGTCTTCTTTGACATGCACTATATAAACTCATTCATCCAAACCTTTGATTATTATGCTTTACCTATCCATTCTTTCAATCACAAGTAATTATTGTGCCTCTGCTATGTGCCTATGGGCTTCTCCGTCTCTCCATAAAGATAAAATATTAGGAATTAAACAGGTAGTTTAGGAGGGAAGAAGAAAAGGTTTTTATCATGTCCCTTTGTGGGATCATGAAGCCTTTCATTCACTCACTTATCCAATGTTTAAAAAAAAGCCATTACTAATATTACTATACTTGAACATGATTGCAAAGCAAGACTCTTGCATGCATCTACATGTAACAAGAATCATGGTCATATCTATGAGCATGTCTATGTACTTCAAAATGTTCATGGAAAAAGGAAGCACAAGTTTATTTTGTTAAAACATTTTAGAAATCAATTTATATGGAAGATCTTAAAATTCACGAAAAATGTATACTACAAAAACTATACGTGAATTTCAAACTGCATGAGTTTTTTTGACAAAAAGTAAAATTACTTTTTAATTTCATTTTTCCATAAACTTTGAAATATGTTCTCTCTGGGAATAAAATCTGTATATTTTGTTTAATCCTACAAATGAACTTGTTAAAAGCCATGGGTAGTTTTCCATGCTAAGTGGAATAAATATCACACAGTATCCACCAATATATTTTTCAGAGTTGAAGGTTAAAACTAAAGAAAGTACACAATAAAGTTAATTTGACCAATCTTTAGTGAAGTACATTCACATGATTGTACTAAAGAGTGATTAGGCAAAAACTGGAAGTCACTCATAAATGAAAACAATTAGCATTTTTCCTTCTCTCGGCCAAATCTGTCAATAAATTCTTGGTGTTTCAACTTGACTAAAAACAAACAGCTTTATCTTCAATATGGCAACAAACTAATTAGAGTAAGATATTAACATGTTTATAAAGGGAAGGGGAAGGTACTAGGGATCTTGGAATGTAAGACACACAAAAGACAGTTTCATCAACCATCAAGTAAAGATATGACCTGGAGCTAAGGCTTGTCATGCAATGGCAGTGTAGATATGACTAGTCCATAGGGATTTATCCCCTAATTTTCCTAAAAGCCATGGCAGTTGGGATATAATTCTTAAGAAGTACCATAGTCATACCTCTAGGCAGCTGGAAAGCATCAAGTTCAAGGGCAATCACACAGCTTGAAAACGGTCCAGTGAAAGCAAATGCTATGCCCTGGAGGTTAATATGATGCTTAACTTAAAGTAAATTATGATCCTAGGTCTTTGACTTCAGATATATTCAATCAGTGAGGGGAGTAGTATGCACAACAGTAGGGCTAGAAATAGATTTCAAGAACGGATAAAGTAGGGATTATTATTCCATGATGCTTCAGGGGAAACAAAAGCTCTCAACCTTATGTCATCTTCAGTGAACCCTCTTATTTAGGCTAAATTGTTTAAAACACTGTATTATCTGAGAAATGGATCTGAAAGCTTAAGAAAAAAATGCCCGAGTTGTCTCTCCATAAGTTCAGATACATTTGAGTCATTAAAATCAAGGGGAAGATTTAAAGACTAAGGTGAGGCTTATATTTTGATGATCAGAAAATGCCCTTCTAAAATTGTTCTCTCTCTAAAGAAATACAATTTGCACTAATTCAGTATTGGATCTCTCTTCTGAGATGAAAAACACAATTATTTCATTCTTTGTCCCACTGGTGTGATATCTGTAAATTACCTAACATTTGACAGTAAATCACTTCTTCACTTAGAAACTAGTCTTCATGCTGCTTTCTCCCCTCTTTTTCTCCCTCAGAAAAACACAAACCATGGAGCCATCCATATAATCTTAGAGTGGGGAAGGTTTTTCACTGAATGTTACCACAGGCACAAACCGCAAGGAATGGTGATGAGCGATCTGAAAACGAACAAAGCAAATACAAACAGGAGTTGAGGCATAAAAGAAACCACCTTAAGCAAAACTGAAAGATACATAGAATTTAAAATAGATCACACTCAACAAAATAATTGAGAAATTGTCTTTTAAAAGAATGCTTTTGGCCATGATTACATTTAGGAGTTGAAGGAAATTGAAACTATGGGGAAAAGAGAAAAGAAGGTACTATCTGTGGGGAAGGAAAGATCCCAAGGGGAGTCAGGATATTGGAGATACACAGGCCTGTGCCATGGTGTGGTTGTTGCTGGGGCAAGTTCTTTTTGAATTTCTCTTCATCGCTCATTCAGGAACAGAATCACTCATTGAGTTGTGATAAATGGGTCACATATGGTTGTGGGGAGAAAACCTTGGGATAGATTATCATAATGTAGTGTCTGGATCAGAAAATAATTCCAACAGACTTCAGTTCAATTTCCTATGGCCGCATTTTATCCCTCCAGAGAGAAGTGATTTCCTGGTCCAGATCTGCCCAAAAGTCAACCAAGCCACACCCTGGTGACGGATGCTTACACAGTGGTATCCAGTTTCTCATTTTTGCTAAACATGAGGCCTTCCGACTCTTCCTACAACAGAGAGAAGATAGAACTTACTCAGTGTCCACTGAGATCGTGGCTCTATCTAGATGAATGTTAAAGTCATTTGCCACTGGACCCACGTTGTCCTTTATTAGCATGCCACTTATCATGTGGCCAACTGATAGGCAATCTTCCACAGCAATGGAGCCCTGGGCAACCATTCTGTTCCATCTCTTCCTTTAGTTGTGAAGACTGGAACTACTTCTGAACTTATATCTGCCTAACTAAGCCAATTTCCTGAGTCATTTAACAACATATAACAAGTGCCCTCTGAATGCAAATCATTGCAGTAGGCACAGAGAGACATTAAAACCAGCTGTAGGAAAGATAAAACAGAGAGGCATAACAGAAACTTCATAGGGGAAAAAAAAAAAAAAGCTAAGAACATGTGAAATAGAGCCTGAGAATCTATTCAATAAATATTCAGTCCATCATGGTCCAGACATTGTTAACAACTGTGGATACAGATGTAGCCAAAATAGAGTGTGTCTCTAACACATACATAGGAGTAGGAGTACTCTCCAGTGGCAAACACAAAGGTTCAGAAGAATTATCAGCCAATGTTATTTGCATTCTAGGATCTATTAGAAGGAATAACAATTAGATACACAAATATCTTCTGCAGAAGGCCTTGACCTTAGGTAAAGCCATTCTTAATCAACACTGAAATATAAGGCCTGGCTTCTGATAGAAATGAGCCTTTACCAATAAACATACTAAAACTATCATGGAATTATTAATTCTTTTGGTGGGCACATCCTTATTTTTGTGGGAATGACTAAAGTCTTCTGCCCACAAGGAATATTTAATCTAGTTGAAGAGGCGCAACTGGATGCTGTCATTGTTACCAGCAACAAAACCTTTGTTAATGATTTTTCTTTGCTATATTTTATGATGGCATGATTTAATATTAGAGACATTAAATATGGCTATTTCCCGGTAATTTGTTATTTTCTAGTGGTTTGTAAATTGATTTTAAAATCATTTATGCTAGCAATTTTCTTGCTATGGTGAAAGGCCTATTTACAGCATGTACCTTTCAGAAGTTGTCACTTTTTTTATTTAATCATATGGTCTGGCTGGAAAATGTGGGCCTTAGAAATGGAACTGAGTTCTAGTATCTGACTAACACATTTTCCAGTAGAGTTGAAAATAGCAATGTCCCCGAAATGGAGGATGACTTTCCCATATATAATTGTCATTGGACACTCTTACTACATTATTTTTCCCTCTGTATAGTATTTTGAAATGCTGTTCTGGTATTCCACCAAAGTTAGTTTCGGTTGCTATGTGGTGAAAGCATTATTGTTAATTTTCCAAGCAATGAATGGTCTTTAAATGGACTTTGGTTCCTAATCTATTGTAATGAGCTCCTCAAATTTGCAAAAAGTGTTTACTTTCTTAAAAAATCTCATACAAAATGAACCCATCCAATGTTTATGATATAAACATCTATTTCTTTGATCAAATCATGTACACCTACGGCAACAGAGATTGCTTTGGCACCCATGTGCTATATATTCCTAGGTTAACTGTTCTGAGACATACTTGGAAGTTTTCAATACTGTTTTGTTACGTTTATCTTCATAAATTGGAATATTCTGTGTTGATATTCAGAAATGCAACCTAGTGTTACATTTAATTCTTATTATATTAAATGTCACTAATGAGATTAATACTGCATTCCCACGGTTAATAGTTTTAGTTCCTTATATGGACACAAATAGATAAAATACTTGTAAGTGGAATACTGAATGGCTTTAGAAAATAGCAATTTATTTTGTAAAATATTGGAATATATACTATAATTTGTCCTTCATTTTTTAGCAAATACTTCTTTTCCCCCACTTAGACCAACACTCAGTACTGTTGCACTTGGCAGGATTTTTGTAAGAAATCCTATGGAATAAAATGCTCTGCCAACTAGAGACTGCTAAATAATGGGAATTATTGTACAGATGAAACGTTTGTTATAGAAATTCTGATACATGCTATCAAAAGAGGTACGTAATTCTGGTAACCAATAAAACCATTGTTAAAATCTTAATTGCTAGGGTTGGCATTGTGGTGCCCTGGAATGCTAGAATTCTGTATTTGAGCACTGGTTGCAGTTCCAGCTTCACAGCTTCTGAACCAGCTCCCTGGTAATGGTCTTGGGAAGGCAGTGGAACATGGCCCAAGTACTTGGGTGTCTGCCACCCATGTAGGATACACAGATGGAGTTCTAGACTCCTAGCTTTGGTCTAGCACAGTCCTGGCAGTTGCGGCTATTTGGAGAGTGAACCACCAGATGGAAGATCTCTCTTTCTCTTTCATTATTCTGCTTTCCAGTCAAATAAATATTTAAAAACTACTCATTGTTTTGTTTCCCAGATGTGAAAACTTGGTAAATGCCTCAACCTGTTTGAGACCCAGTTTTCTTATTTTTTTTTTTTTAAGATTTTTTATTTATTTGACAGGTAGAGTTACAGACAGAGAGGGAGAGACAGAGAGAAAGGTCTTCCTTCCGTTGGTTCACCCCCCAAATGGCCACTACGGCCGGAGCTAGGCCGATCCAAAGCTAGGAGCCAGGAGATTCTTCCTGGTCTCCCACGCGGGTGCAGGCGCCCAAGCGCTTGGGCCATCCTCCACTGCTACCCCAGGCCACAGCAGAGAGCTGGACTGGAAGAGGAGCAACCGGGACTAGAACCCGGGGCCCATATGGGATTCCGGCACCGCAAGGCAGAGGATTAACCAAGTGAGCCACGGCGCCGGCCCCCAGTTTTCTTATTCTGCAATGATTGTATCAGAGTTGGATATAAATGAGATCCCATTTGTGAAAATGCTTTCCAAACCCTAAATAGGTTATAAAGTTTCCTATTGTTATAAATCATAGTTCCTGCCTGAAAGAAGTGGAACAATAACAGAAGAAAAGAAAATCCTTTAAATGGCATTGAAACCCCTTTCTTTAAAGTAGTTATAAAGGATATTTTACACAACCAAAATTAGTGTACACACTGAACATAATGTTAGGAATCTGTATCCAGATCTGTCCTTCCTTGAGAGCAAGGTCAATGCCTCTTCTCCTGTGATGTATTTGTGATATAAATAGGAAAGTGCAAAGAGAACTGGAGTTGATCAGTTCTCAGAAAGATAGACTGAACATGAAAGTGTTGCAAAAGGAGTCTGTCAATAGCAAACACCCAGAAATATTCTAATTAGATTATCATTCAATAATATTTTTATTATATGAACTTAAATTAGGCATTGAAATCCCAGCAACGCAGAAAGCAGGGAAGTTCTAAGAGCTCTAATCTTCTCAGGGAATGAAAATGGCTGGTTTTCTGGGCTACGTTAGTAGCTGGATATGAAAGCATTTCTTTCATTCATTCTTTTTTTACTTTATGCTTCATAACACAGAACACTGCTTATTCTTTCAAGGAAGTTTTTATAATTGGATTTTTAAGTATCAACTCTGCAAAAAAAGAAAAAAGAAAATGCTCAGGAGAAAATGTTTGTTTCTCACTTCAAAAATGGATATCCAATGTTCAAAAGCACAATTCATGATGTAATAATGTCAGTAATAGCGCCTAGACCTCATTTTATGTCCCTGCATAGATATTAAATGATGCCACTTTGAAATTTTTTTCCACCAGCCCACTGCTTTTTGGGGCGGGGGCGGATTTCTCCTGGGGTGCTTTGCAAGCCTACACAAAAGTCCAATTAAAGTCAGTGGGAGCTAGGCACCCAGAGGGAAAGTGAGGCAGAAACTTGGGGAAAACATCCATTATCAATGAGATTTACACAAGGTCACAGAGTGGTTCAGTTTCTAAAAGCATGCCAATGGGGGGACAGCTTGGCTGGAAACCTTCTTGCCTGCCTGTCTGCAGGGGCTCTGCAGGGCACAGGGCCTTGTGGAATAGATGTGCTAGAAAGATCACCTTGTTTCATTTTTCCCCTGTGTTCCACTTGGGTTCAACATTACAGGATTCACTGGGGGCTGCCAAAAATGACAGTCCTTGAATGAGCTGATACCAGATCTACACAGAGTTGAGGTAATTGGATCTGTTGGGTTAACTAAACAGCTGGCCTCAACGAAGCCCTGAGGATTTCAATCAGATTCCATTTTAATTCTCTGGATAATTAGATAGTCTATGTTGGTTGCAGAACAGCATTATTCATCTATTTGTCTATATTCTATAATGCTCCTATGTAGCAAAAATATATACAAATCATGTCACTGACATGGTCCTCAACCAGCATGGCCCTAGATATATGTATTGGTGAATGACTGGATCATACCATAGAGCAAAAAGCCAAATGAAGGTTTACATCATTAGCAATTAGCGGTGACCAAATCCACAAAAACAACAAACACAAAATTCTTTTCTGCAGACATTTTTGAAAATCTGCATCAGAATTTTGACCAGTACTCTATAGAAGTGTACCCACTTATGCAAGTGTAAATCATTTAAATATATGGAACTATATAATGTTCATAAGCAAGATTTAGAATACATCATGTGTATGATATATTTCCATGCAACAGAATCATTTAATGAAAGGGTTCAAGAAGTCTATTGATACTTTCTTTGCTTCTTACCATATATTTATTAAGCCTGAATATAACATTCACATTAACATCAAACACACGTAAAATATGAAATTGCTAGAGAGGAATGATGACATATTTTAGCACTTTGATGATGGTGCCAACATTTCATTTAGGATATTTATATGTGTCATCTAAAAAGGACAATAAATTTCAGTGAAGGCTCAATATTTTACAAGACTTTTCATCAACCCACTCCACAGGGTAGACGAAAACCACAGAGGGAAAGAAGAAATACTGCTGAATAATCAATCTTTGGAAGCATTCAATGTTATTAAAAAAGCTACATTTAAAATATCCATAAGCCTAAAAAATGAATGTGTCGGAAGTGGTGTGATGCATATGTGGATATGTGAGTCATATAGAACATTTGCTTTTCGTTCTGTTTTGTCAGTGTTGAGATTATTAGGTAAACAAAAATATAAAAGTGCACAATGGGATATTAGTGATGCTAATACATTGCTCCACACCAGCTCCAATCTAAAAAATTGATAGGTCTGTGTGTAGAACTTTACATACTTTACATACTGTTTCCAGCCGTGGCTCTTGTTTGCTAGCAGAGAACGATACTTCATGGCTCAGATGACAAAACAAGGCAAATTCTTCAGTGTTAAAGGCAGGTGTGTTGGGTTAAACAAATTAATTACTTATGTGCTACTGAAGACTGGAATAACGTTTGTTTAGATTTTACCCATTGTAACCTTGACCTCACTTTCTATGTTTAATATTTAACCATGATAGACAGGTATTGACATTAATCTGTGAAACACTACCATGCTAGTGCTATGCTGAGTAATCAACAGCAATGGAAAGAAAAAGGAGGGTGGTTACATGCAGCTTTTTTTCCCAGTGCTGGAGTCCCTGCTGGAACTAGGATTTTAAATGGAATGGACAGAGGTCTGTGGCTGTAAATCTCCTAACCTTTGGAAGGAATTATTTACTCAAGAAAAGACCAGCTATATTGTTATCTTGGTTTTATTTTCTGGTGCTTAAAATTGTATTAAATTGAGAGCCCAGCATTGTGGCACAGTGAGTTGAGCTACCACCTGCAAAGCAGGCATCCCATATCAGAACACTCATTTAGATCCTAGCTGCTTCTCTTCTGATCCAGTTTCCTGCTAATGTAACAGGGGAAAGCAGCAGAGGATGGACCAAGTAAGTGTCCACCCTCAGGGGTGACCCAGATGGAGTTCCTGGCTCCTGGTTTTGGCCTGGCCCAGTTCCAAACACTGTGGCCATTTTGAAAAGTGAACCAGAGGATGGAATATTTCTTTTTCTCTGAAACTCTGCCTTTCAAGTAAACAAATCTTTTTTTTTAAAGTATCCTATTGAAGGAAGGCATATTTTTATGGTCTCACAATTAAAAAAGACCTCCTGATTCCACCTCTTCCAGAGTCATTCTTTTCACTTTCATTTACTCTGTGAATAAAGTCAGAAAAATTCATAGAATTTACTATCTTGAACTGTCAAAAACCAATGGTTGAGAATGTTATACTGTTATAGTTTAATGATCTGTGATTACTTTAAAACTTACTGTATATGGGTGAAATGGTTATTTTTCCATTCAGTTATTTATAGCCATTGGTTATATTCCCACTAAACTAGAGCCTTTTTGCTTTTGACTTGTTAAAATTCTTATTCAGTGAATTAGTAAGCCTTTTTACTGTACTGTAAAGTTAAAATAGGTTAACTCAAAAACTAAAAAATAAAGGGAGAAAGAAGGAAATTAAGAAGGAGGGAATATAATTGTGTTCTTAGAATTGTATCTACAAAGCACATTGAATTTGTTAAAAACTAATTAAAAATTAAAATAAAAAAAAGTTTAAAAACCTATCAAGGTGTATGCTTTACAGGCACAATTTTTGTCAATTACCCCTCAATGAAGCTAAAAAGAAAAATAGAAAAAAAATTCTTCCCCTATATCAAAGCATTAAAGTAGTGGTACGGTCTCTTTCTCCAGACTTTCAGCAATAACGCCAAGGTCTCTGTGCTGGCTGACATTTGAACTTCTCCAGTATGGATGAAGCAACAAAGGAAAAACATTGTATAAAATTTTATTTCAGGAAAGCAGGCCTTAAAATTCTCTTAGCAGAATATCACTAAAGAGGAATGTGGCAAAATATCTTCCTATATATTTTTTTCCTTTTCCTTTATCTTCCATCTGTTGGTTTACTTCCCAGATGGCCACAATGGTTGGAGCTTGGTGGATCTGAAGCCAGAAGCCAAGAGCTTCCTCTGGGGCTCCCATGTGTGTGCAGGGGTTCAAGGACTTGGGCCACCCTCCACAGTGGGCCACAGCAGTGAGCTGGACTGGAAATGGAACAGCCAGGACATGAACTGTTGCCCATATGGAATGCTGGCACTGCAGGCAGAGGCCTAGCCCACCAGGACACAGTGCTGTCCCTTTCCTTTTTCTTAAAAAATGATTTATTTTATTTGAAAGAGTGATTGGTTGGTTGGTTTTTCACCTATTGGCTAACTCCCCAGATGGTTGCAATGGCCAGGGCTGGGCTGGGCTAGGCTGAAGCCAGGTGCCTAGAACTCCACCCAGGTCTTCCATGTGTGGCTGGGGCCCAAGTACTTTGGTCATCCTCCTCTGCCTTCCCAAGGACTTTAACAGGGAGCTGCACTGGAAGAATAGCTGATATGTGAACCAATATTCAGATATGGTATGCCAGTGTCACAGGCAGTGGCTTAACCCCCTGCACCACAACGCCACCCTCATGTTTTTAAGAACTCTCTCTCTCTTCCCTCTCTCCCTACCCCTGCACCTCTATCCACATGTACTTACCATAAAGTTCTGTCTCTTACTGATTGGTATGACTTTGAATAATCTCTACAACTTTAATACTTCTAATGGTCTTTCGTTACCATACAATTCCCAGACAAATATGGAGAACCTGCTACATGGAGGTACTCTTGACTTGCAGAGAGAAGAGTGTAGGCCGGGTCAACATGTAATTTACAAATGGGCCCTATCCTCAAAATCTTGGAAGAAATAATTTATCACTAACCTGAGAATCGTACTGTAGCATTGTAACTTTCCTGATAGGCAGTAAATTACTCTGCCCATGGGACCACTTTAGGCTCCACATGAAATTTAACTCTTGAGAAAACAAGCTTGAAAATTAATGAAGTCAGTATTTACTTGTTTGTTAGGTGGAGCATCCAACTGTATCCCTACATTTAGTGCAAATTCTCCTTTTTGCAAGTTAGTTTTCTACAACACCTATTCTAGCATAGGTCACACCTCCAGAGTATATGCAGAGGTTATGGAGCTCCTAACTCTTGGCCTTGGTCTGGCCCATGCTTGGTCTTTGTGGCCTTCTGGGGAGTGAACCAGTGGAAGGAAGATCTGTCTTCCTGCCTCTTTCTCTAACTCTTTCAAGTAAGTAAATATTTTTTAAAAATGCTGAGAGAACATTCTAATTCTAAGGTTATTTGTCAGACTTTATGACCTGACCTTGGCTTTACTGCAGCCACCTTATTTCTCCTCCATCATTTAATCCAATATATTTTAAGATCTCAATTTTAATGCAGTATTTCCTGGTTTGTCTTTACTGTCTCCAGTGTCGGGAGTGTTCCTGTTTCTATAGAATGTTATCTTCCAGTGTTGGCTTCTTGATACTTCATTTGAACTTTGAGGTAGGCATTCCCCTAGGTCTTCAATTTCAAACTCTCAGCAAAAACCACACTGGAACAAATCTCTTCAAACTAGGTCCTGGAACTCTTGATGGTTATCAGTCTTGCCAGACTATTGAGAGGGATAAACACACTTCAAGCTCTTAAATCAACTTAAGAAATTCGAAGAATGTATTTCTCAAATCTGACTTAGTAAAAATTCACCATAGATGGATTCCTTTTTCACCTCTACAGTGATTAAATCAAGTTAATCTACTTACCCGCATCCAAAATAGGTACTGACATTGCTAGAGAAAGTGTGGCCTTGGGTTAATGCTTTTATCAGAAATGGACAGCAATGAAATCTTGTCTGTAGAGAGATTTACAGCAGAGTTTCTTTAAGTAGATGATTGCCTGGCAATAGCTTAAAAAATGAAAAATTTTCAAGAAAAAATTTGAGAATAATACTTCTCAAATCCATTGTTTATTTTAAGTCTGGCTAACCCCTATGTTTTGGCTGGACAAAGATTATTATCCTAAACATAGTTCAAGCTCAGTAGAGGTTTAGATTTATCCAGCAACAAGAAGCATGGGATGAACTTGATATTTGGACATAATACTTGCACTCTTTCAACTATATCCTCATTACTTCTTACTTAATTCCACTTTTAGAAATATATGTGAAAAAGGAAGAAACTAGATTCCAAGTTAGGGAGATGGAGATAGAAAAACTCCTGAAACTCATCAATATTTAGCAAATAGTTTTTGGCACTATCACGTTTTAAAATATGATTTAAGTATGATTCAGATCTAGTTACCCATTAGCCTTGATTGTTCCTCAAGGTCAGACACCACTTCTTACTCATTTCTTAGTCATCTCTGGCTCAGAGAGTAGAGCAAAGTGCAGGAGCAACAGTGAATGCTTGTTGAATAAGATTACGTGGACCTTGAGCCTGGATGAATTACCTTCTTTCTGTAGTTTGTCTGCATAATGCAGCCACAGAGTTGGAATTTATAAGGGCCAATTTTCCTTTACATAGTTCTGCAAGTCCCTGACATACGGTGTTGTCGATCTGTAGGCGGATGTCCATGCATTGTGTAAAACAGTCGAAGAACTACGATGCGACATGTTAGATTGTTGAGGAGTAGCTATCAATTTATGTATCCTCAAACAATGCTTATCCCCTGATTTTTTTGTTTGTTTGTTTGTTTAACCTGAATGATGTACTTAGTATTTCACTTCACAGATCTCAGGTAGCTCTACGGTACGTAGTTTCACATTGCCAAGGCATTTTGCAAAGACTTACCTAGTTACATTATTTAATAGGCAAAGCTTCAAATATGTGAGGACTGAATCCCACAGTGGAAAAAAAGCACAGCTTAATTTGGTAATAAGGAGAATATTGGCAAACACAGCAAAAAAAAATCTAGTTAATCACAAATTTTAACCACAATTTAGTTGACATGTGCCTGCTGTGCTAATTGCTTCATTACTTAATTATGCAAAAAATAATAGCATCCACAGCAAATATAGCCCATGAAGCATTATTAAAATACAAAGAAACATGCTCTAGACTCTTTAGCACAAACATAAATATTTCATAACAAGGAGGAGCACTTATTATACAACAGTAATGAGAATGAGAATTTTGCTGCTACTTGAGTTCTTCTTTCAAGTAAACCTCTGTGATACTGTTATGCACCATGGCCTCTGTCATTTGTTTTTATAATCATATATCTTGCAATGAGACTCACCCCACAAATAAGTTTTCTTTAAAATTTTTAGGGCATTGGGATAGATCCCTTTTCTAAAACATAACTGCTTATCACTATGTGTTTGTTAAATAATAAATGAATAAGCAAGTGAATAAATGAATGCAAAGATAAACTCATGAATTAGAGAGAAGCTGAGGAATTAGGAGGCTGAGGAACCACTGTATTCAGATCTAAGGCTACAGCTTCCGGACAGAGGTCATGGCTGTGTTTAAAATGCTTAGCAATAGTGAACACGTCTCAGGAATCGATTTTCCATAAACATGTCTAGTCCTGTACAAATGAATATTATCATTTGAAGTCTTCCTATTCCATTGCTTCAATGTTTTTGAAATTCTTTAAGAATTGTCCTTGCAGAGTTTAACACTCATGCAAGAAATTCAGTTTTATTATTTCTCTACTTTCATTTTTCAAACTAAAAAAATACCATTTTGTCCTTGCAGCTAACCTTACCATATATATGTTCCTAAATTTTGGATAACTTAAAAATTTAAAGGCATACTTTGAAGTTCAAATACTTGAAATAATTGGAGACATTCCAGAGAAAGCATTTGTCTGATTAAAACCTGAAGAATTCATAAGTATCATAAAAGATGCATGCATCCCAAAATAAATATTTGTGTTTCAAGATCTCTGTTCTACAGGAGGTACCAGTTTCTGGAATGCATGATCTCTGTTGCATTTCAATCTTTCACATTTTAACAATCTTACTCTTTCAGTATTTTGAAATGCTTTTGATGTTCTCCCATTTTACTGACTCTCAAGAGAAACTGATGAAGATACGGTATTTCTTTGCACACAGTCTTAATATGATATACCAACATAATTGATAAGTAGGAGTGGCACTCACGGTCTGTGTGCTTAGAACTCCAAACTTGTCTCAGGTGAAGGTCACGTGGATCCCTATCCTAGCCATCTGAATGTTCAGTTTTGTTATTTCCTTCATTCCTTTGTCACTTCAATCAGCATTTGGATATCAATACATTAACAGATGCTGGGTACAGCTCAGGACCCACCCTAGACACTAAGGCTACAGGTGTGTGAAAGATAAGACAAAATGTCATTATTTTCAGAAGGTTAAAAAAAAAAAAAAGGAAAGTAAACATAAGAGGAGTCTACTAGCAGGAGAATTTAACCTGGTTCAAGACATGGGAAATGTCTTGCCAAGGAAATGATCTCAAGTAGATTTTGAGGACTGTTAGCAATCATCTGAGCAAAGAGGAGGTAGGGACAGCATGAGGTGACTGAGATTCCAGGAAGAGGTGTGATGAGGCAGGCCTGCAGCAATTCAAAGAGGACAGACACCTGGTCAGCAATGCAGGGAAGCAGCTTGTGGCATGGAGGGTTGTGGGGCGGTGCAGAGTCATGGGAATCCCATCATGACTTTGGACTTTACTAGAAGGCCAGTGGAAGCTATCACAGGGTTTTAGGTAGGGAGGAAACATCAGTTTAAGTTTGAAATTTCACTTTGGCTACAAAGTGGAGAGTAGAAAAGAAATGGGCAAGAGGAAATGTCAGGAGTCTCTCAGGATTTCCTGCAAATGTCAGGTAAGACATGACGGTGGCAGTAGGTATACCAAGAATTGATAGCTCTGAAAGTGAACCAGAATACATTTAACAGACTGTGGAATGGAGAGGCAAGCAAGCAAGTCGAGGGAAGGCACGAGTACCACATCCAGGGTTCTGTACTGGGTACAGGGTCTATGGTGGGATGAATTCCTATGCCTGGGAACCTACTGAGTGGAGGGGTTAGTTCAGTGTTGGTTTTATTTGGCTGAAATGTATTTGAGACATACATGCAGAAATGACAAGTAAGTAGATAATAGTCCCTGGAGTGGTCAAATAGTACTATCCAATCCTAACGCAAAATTTTCATGTATTTACCGTAACTTTTTTAGCCTAAATGTATAAGATTTTGAATTAAGGCATTATGATAAGGACCATATGTATTTGTGGCTTGTTGAATATCCTTGTGCCACCAAGGCTCAAAGAGTTGAAGTATTCTTTGGAGTATTAACCTAGAATTTATAACTCCAAATTTTGTACACTATCAGTTAGATTGACATCCCAATGTCTAAAATGAGAAGAATCTATAAATTCCTATCATATCATGGAGATATTATACAGTAGTTAAAAATTTTGACATTATCTTCTTGATCATATTTTTATGTACTCAACAAAATTAGCTTTTCTTATACTGAAAAATACTTGCCAAATGCTCAGATTTGAAATCTTTGTTTACCTACCTATCTGATTTTAAACTTGATGCATTCTCTAAACAAGATAAGATTCTGGTTCCATGTCAGGTTTGTACTTAACAGAGATGCAAAAGTGGCTGTATTGTAAGAGGTCATGTATACTGCTAAGCTTTTCCATTTATTATACTTGCATTCCATGTGATGAATTCAGAGAGGCAAGTGTTTGCAAATATGGGCTCTGATAGCGAATTTTTTGCATTTCATTTTTGGGTCTACAGTTTGCAAGTAACTTTGACAATTACTTTTAAACTATTTTCAAATTCTGATTTCTTCATCTGCAAAGAAGGAAGCAGAAGAATTAAATGAGCTCATTTTGATAAATATGTTCTCAAATTTAGCTTTCATTACTACCAGGATGAGTCAACATGGTTGTACTTTATTTTCATAAGAAATAACCTTTTTCTTCCAAATGTTTATTGCTTCTTCCTAAGTTCAAGCCCTTACACATACTTTTCCTCTGCTTGTATATATGTTGTAGAGTCAAGTTGTGCCTTGATATTGTCAGCCCATGCTTAAAATGTTATCTTCTCTGCACTGAGAAGTGAAAAAAACTTCTCCAAATGGACCAATCTGTTTGGACCTACTTGCCAAATTTCCTAACAGAACCAGTAGCCCTGTTCTCTTTTAACAATCCTAATGATATAGCATTTAAATGAAAGGCAGATATTATTAGCCCTATCTCCTCTTGATTCATGCTACCTGTGAGAAAGGAAAAAATATTTCTTTAATACTTGAAATAGTGATAATTCAGGGTTTGAAATGTGCAATTTACAATGGATAATTAAGCACATAACTTTGCTGTTACCTGTGGAATTATTTCTCTCAGAACATAACAGAATAAGAATTGCTGCAAGTCTTTCTTTATGCTAGCATTGGAGAACCACCTTAAGTCAGTGAGAGAAAGTCCTGGCCAGTCATGAAAAATTCTTGTCACTTTACAAAGAGATTCTCAGTATTCAATGAGGTAGATGTTGGCCTGTCTCACATGGAGTTGTCTAAGCTCAAAGGCTACCTGTAAAAGTAGCAAAGCAAGATTTGAACTCCAGCTTTTCACTGTGTAATCTGGAACAAGCTACCTCATCTCTCCATTTCCAATTCCTCAGCTGTGAAATGGTAAACCCAGTTGTAGGAAATTGCAAGCATTCTATGGATTAATCTACATATCATCTTTATTATTTGCAGGTCAATGAATATATCATGGCTAATATTACAGTAGACTCCATTCATTGGCAGTTTTGCTTTCCACTGTTTCAGTTACCTGTGGTCAACAGCACTATGAAAATATTAGTATTTGCCTTGACTCTTTCAAGACAGAGTACACTTACATGCTTTATTTGTAAATAGGTGTGATCATTCTATTTTGAGTTATGTTAATCTGTCACTGTGACTAATCTACAAATTAAGTTTATCATAATAATATCATAATAATCCCATAATTATGTGTATGTATATAAACATATATGTACGTACATATACACATATATATGTATATGTATATATAGGTCAGCAGATATGGTTCAGTTTTAGCATCTGTGTGGGATCTTGGAAATTATCCCCCATGGATAAAGGAGAATTACTACATTTAGTAAAATGAAATGACTAAGACAATGTAGGAAATTTTAGCCAAGTATACCTTTTTTTCCTCATCTTTTTGTGAAAAAGAAAAAGCACTCCCCATCAGTAGCCAGAGATGTGCTCGGGATGTTCTCTCTCACTTGTCAGAGACCCACAGAGGCCATATTCTTACTCTAGAATCTGCAGGTTGTGCACTTCACCTCACTAAAGAAAGTAGTAACTATAATTTACAGGATGTTGTCTCTGGCTTTAGAAAATCATTTCCTTTAACTATTTTCAATTTCTTAGATGCAAGGTGTACACAAATGTAAGACAGGATTATTTATTTTCTGGAAATATGCCCTTGTTCCCTACTGTTCAGCATGTGTGTATAAATACTGCTTAAATTATAGTCTAATGATAGCAAATTGCAGAATTATGAGATATTATGCACCAATTTTTTTTAGACATAGGAAATTAGGATACTTTAATAGCAGATGCTACATTATGAATAAAATTTACTGGAATTGTTCTTCTCTAAACATATAGAAACAATGTTATGTCCCGGGCAGGTTATAAAAATATACAGAAATCCATTTATTCTTCAGGGAAATTGAGGTCTTCGAGTAATGACAAGAAGCTGAAATCGAGTTGGGAGCCCTGACATCACGAATTGGGATGGTACCCTAATGATTTCATTTTGTGAGACTACAGCATGTTGAATACATGAATACAAAGAACATGTTGCTTGCCACATAGGGTAGCTGTCATTCTAATCTTTCTCTGTTTTTCCTTCGTAAAAAATTTTTAAAATGGAGTTTGTACTTTGTATAATGAAGACCTTATAATCCCTTTTCTAGGCTAAATGGAGAAAAATGAACTATTTGTACTTGATTCTCTTATGAGATGACAAAATAAATTATAGATACATAAAATTACTTCCTCACGTTTTCTATTTATAGATATAAAAGCCAATATGTGCAACTGAATACACAGTCTAAACAATGGCTATTTCTTTTTTACATAGAATCCTAACTCCGTGAAACAGTTAAATGTGCTGTTTTAGAAAGCACCGCATCAAGTAAAACATGCAATTTTACTTTTGGCCAGAGGGAAATGCTAATGTTGATTTCTCTGTGTATCCTCCTAAAAAGTGAAAAAAAAAATCATATAAACCTCTGCTTTTAATGTGCTTTTGCACATTTGCATTATTTCAAGGCTTTGTAATGTGTTCCTATAATTTTATACACTAGTTTTGATTTTAAAATCACAAGGCTTAAAATTGGAATTCTACAACTATCTGTTGCTTAGCTATTTCATATACAACATTCTTGATTAGTTCTGGATAAATACAACAGAATCTCAGAAAAATAATTGAATGGATATTGTCTCTTTTTTTTAATAGTGATTTTTTTTAAAAAAGATTTATTTATTTATTTGAAAGTCAGAGTTACATACAGAGAAGAAGGATAGGTGGAAAGAGAGAGAGAGGTTTTCCATTCACTGGTTCACTTCCCAAACAGCTGCAAGGGCTGGAGCTGCACCAATCCGAAGCCAGGAGGAAGGAGCTTCCTCTGGGTCTTCCCACACGGGTGGAGGTGCCCAAGGACTTGGGCCATCTTCCACTGCTTTCCCAGGCCACAGCAGAGAGCTGGTTGGGAAGCAGAGCAGCCAGGACTCCAACCTGCACCCATATGGAATGCCAGCACTGCAGGCGGTGGCTTTACCCACTACACCACAGTGCCAGCCCATGGATATTGACTCATTAGATAAAGATTGTCAGGAAATTATTTATACTTTCAAGAGCAGTGTTTCATGTTCTCCCACATTTGATTTAGTGCCACCCAAATGAAAAAAAGATCAAAATATTACCTTGAAAAACTTCTCAAACATTACTCAAGATAATAGGTGTTCATCTCCTTTGCTACCAACAGCTTTCGAAGCAGTTGCTAGAAATACATTCAATCTCTTTCACACTGCAGCTCCTTACGGCTGCTGTGATCACTAAACCAAAGATTTTCTAATTTACAGATTGAGTTAGCAGATGCAGTTAGCACTACTCTCAAAACATTTAACAGGCACATATACCTAATTTCAATTTCTTCCTAAAAGTTTATTGTAGTCTGCTCTTGGCAAGAATAATTTTCATATTAACACAACAACAAAAATGCAAAACTTTAACTTAGATATTTTAAAACTCATTTGAGGCTGACATGGTGGCACAGCAGGTTATGCCACCACCTACAGTGCCAGCATCCTATGGGAACATGGGTTCAAGTCCTGACTGCTCTGCTTTTGGTCCAGCTCCCTGCTCATGCTCCTGAGAAAGCAGCAGGTGGTGGGTGGCCCAAGTGCTTGAGTCCCTGCTACCCACATGGGAGACCCGGATGGAGTTCTGGGCTCCTCACTTCGGCCTGGCCTCTCCCTCTTTCTCTGTAGCTCAGTCTTTTAAATAAATTAATTAATCTTAAAAAAATTAAAAAAACCCTCATGTGGTTTATCCATTTATTCTAGAAAACCATACTGTGAAGGGCTGGTATTTGTGCTGTAGCCGGTTATGCCTGTGCTGAAAGCAGTAGCTTCCCATAGGGCACCAGTTTGAGTCCCAGCTGTTCCACTTCTGATCCAACTTCCTGCTAATGCACCTGGGAAAGCGGTGGAAAATGGTCCAAGTCCCTGGTCCCCTGCCACCTAGCTGGGAGACCCCGAAGAAGCTCCTAACTTCAGTCTGGCCCAACTCTGGTCATTGAGGCCATTTGGGGAGTGAACCAGAAAATGGAGGATCTCTCTCTCTCTCTCTCTCTCTCTTTCTTTCTCTCTCTCTCTCCCTCCCCCTCTCCCTCTCCCTCTCCCTCTCCCTCTCCCACCCTCTCACCCTCCCTCTCTCACCCTCTCACCCTCTCACCTTCTCTGACTTTAAAATAAATAAATAAACCTTAAACCAGAAAACCATTTTGTGGAAAGTGTATGAATCAATAGCTTTAAAACAAAATACCTCCACTCTTTCATTCTTTCAGCAGTTTGGGAATTTCCTAATAGTTAATAAAGCCAATTTTATCTGTAATATGAATAGCTTTATTTACTATGTTTTCCTAATAGGTCCTAGATTAAAATATTAGTAACAAGTTATTGTGAAATTAAAAGATCTGAGCTTTCTGCTGTAAGTTTCTATCATTCATGCTTGAGAAAATAAACATTGTTGGAACATGGCAGGATATTTCTATAACTAAAGCAATGGAAATTTATATCAAATTTGGGAAATTTTGGGGAGAAAAGGAGGCTTTTTGCAGAAAATTCAAGCAAGTTTGACTTTCAAACCAATGTCTATATACTACAATTTCATCTCAAATTTCCTTTTAAGGATATTACAGCATATTTTTAAAAGATTTATTTATTTATTTGAAAGACAGAGTTGCACAGAGAGAGGAGGAGAGAGGGAAAGAGAAAACGAGGTCTTCCATCCGTGGTTCACTCCCCAAACTGCTAATGCACCTGGGAAAGCAGTGGAAAATGGTCCAAGTGGAAAATGGTTTGGCGGAAACAGCTGGAGCTAGGCAGATCCTAAGCCAGGAGCTAGGAGCTTACTCTGGGTCTTCCCATGCGGGTGCAATGGCTCAAGGACTTAGGCCAACTTCTACTGCTTTCTCAGGCCATTGCAGAGAGCTGGATTGGAAGTGGAGCAGCCAGGTCACAAATCAGTGCTCATAAGGGATGCTGGCACTGCAGGCGGCAGCTTTACCTGCTACGCCACAGTGCTGGCCCCATGGATACTACAGCATCTTGGCCAGTGCCAGATGTTGGTGAATTTATACTGGCCAAAGAGCAACTGCCCGAGTTTCCTGGGGTCAGTACTGCTTGGGCTCATTACCAATGGGAGTTGCTAATTAACATACCTCAGCACGGTTCAGTACTGAGCACTGCGAGACAACTAGTTTACTGTCTTTTGAGAACTTAATGAGTTCTCCCTTAATGAGAGAAATGCCCAGGCTCTATGTTCAATTTTTTTTTTTTATCTTCCTTAAATGTCAGCACTGGGTCTTCTCTCCTTTGGAATACTTGGTCTTATGTCTTTTATTATGGTGTCTATGCTGATGACTTGGTTAAATCATGTCTTTACATATTCACTTATGCGTTTCCTCTCAGTAATTTGAATTATAGGGTCCAGAAATTTTTTAAAATTGATTTTCTTAAATTTTGTACATAGTTGGAGTTCATTAAGTATTTTTTAAAGTTTTTAATTATATAAGGTGAACCAGTTTGATTTATTTCATATTCACAGGTTTAGGAGCATAGAACACTTCCCACTCTATCCTCCCTCCTGCCCACGCACTCACCCTCCCTCCCTCCTCCTCACCTTCTCTTTTTTTCTTTAAATTTTACAGTGACATACTTTCACAATCGTAAGCTTAAACCTCCACTAGAAGTCAATAAATAGTAAGAAGAAAAAAAAAAAAAAACACTGTTCCTCAACAGTAGAGACAAGGGCTGTAAACAGTAATCAAACCTCAAAATGTCAATTTCACCCATATAAATTACATTTTTTGTATTCTGTTACCACAGATCAGGGAAAACATTTGTCTTTTGGGGACTGGCTTATTTCAAGAAGCATAATGGTTTTCAGTTGCACCCATTTTGTTGCAAAAGACAAATGTATAACCTCAATCTCAAATTCTTCCCCGAAACCCAGATTCATAGCCTACTGTCTATTTATCATCTTCATTTACTGATAGAACAACATCTCAAACTTTACATGTTCAAAAGAAAACTCTTAATTTCCACCTGTTTGTTCCAAAACACTCCACCATTCTAGCTGTCCACATTAGGTGCATTGGTGGTTCAGTGGTAGAATTCTCACTTCCCACATTAAAAACTTGAGAGTTGCCTCCCATCACTCTCTCACACATAGCACATCCTACCTAACAGGTGCCACATAATTCCAGAATGCAATCAGCTGTAGCCACCAAGCACACCCGAACTCTCAGTGGCTGTAGCTCTCACAGTACCCTGCTGCAATACGTTCCTACCTGAGTTGCATCTTCCACCTGAGCCACAACACTTTGTTCTTTGTCAACAGGCAGAATGATTTGGCCGAAATATGTCTGATTAGATATTTGAGTGAGGCGGAAATTAAACTTCTTCACAGGGCTGACAAGATCATTTGCCCTCTCTCTTCGTGCCCATCCTCCAGTCATCCCATTCTCCTTGCTTGCTTGCCCTGCCCAATCCTCTTAGGCTTCTTTCTGATACTCACATAGGCTGCACAGTTGAATCTCTTTGGACCCTGGACTTATTTCTTCTGCTATGAAAAATTTCTGCCAATTTGCTCATGGTTCCTTTCAGTTGCTTTAAGCCTTTCCCGAAATGATAACATATCAGAGAGTTCTTCCATGAGACCCTGGATCACTCAATGTGTTTCTCTGCCCATTCTTCTAATAGCATCCACCATATTAGTCATCATTATTTATTATCTTCACTTCCTGACGAGAACATAAGCCCCTGAGTTCTGTGACTTCGTTTTAGCAAATGCTTTCATCAGCACATATAAGGGTAGTGCCTGGAACAAAGCAGTAATTCAATAAAAATTTACTGGATTAATACTGAAAAGCTGCATGACAGGATGGTGTGGAGCATGAGGTAAATATGGACTTAATTGTAGAGTTTCCTGGGGTGCTCTTCCCTTATGTGGAGGCTGGAATGGGGCATTTGGGCTTCAAGAATATGCTCCTTCTATAACTTGTAGAAGGGATCTACATGAAAGGGAAGAATTTCTCTACTTGGGGATAAGGTTTGTTTTTATTTCATTAATGTATTCTTATTTATGACAGATATGTGCCAAGGGAAAAAGCATTCCTAGTCCATTCAGTAATATTGAATCTCCTCTCAAATCCTGACTTACTCACATGGGGGAATAATCATCCAAAGATTAGGATTACCTCAGAGATTTCCAGGTAGGACAGTGACAGCAGATTGGCAGCATTGTACCTAACTTTGCATCTGTGTCTGTTAATGCATATGTTCTTTTGATCCCTGGACTACGGACTGTCTACACTGATTTGCCCACTCAGTGTTTGAAACAGCAATTCTGAGTACCAGTGCTTTGCCCCATAGCGCTTGGGAAACAGCATTGGTGTGTTGGTTTGTTTGATTTTCACACCTTTAAGTTTTCTGTGCATTGTCTGCAACTCACAAGAGGAGACTGAATAAAAACCTCTTGTCTTTGTTATTTTAGGTCTTTGCTCATTTTTTTCTGCATTGATGGATTATAATCATATTTGGCACATTTCCATATGTTTGTACACTTCTTGTCACTGGTGCTTCTTAGACTTATAACTTGCTGCTATATTCATTCAGAGCCAAAGAGTCCCGGAACCAGTGTGTGCATTTCTTTATATCAAACTTCCTGGCTTATGAGAGATTTTTGTCTTTAATTCCTCAAATCACTATTTATTGTAGATTATTTGATGTTTGATCTTTGAATTCCTTAAGGCTTCTCCAGCAAGAGTGATGGCAATAGTAATTACTTTGTTTCAAAAAATAGATGGGTTTCCTCATATATTTATAAGAAGTGTATAGATGGTTTCATTATAATATGTAAACATTTAAAATGCACCTGAATTTATATATTCTGTGGTTACATAATTCATTTGTGTGACATATAATTCATTATACATGCTATGTACAATTCTATAAGCATGAAGAACTTGATTAGACTATTTGGGCCATTTCTTTAAGTGTAATATAAAGCAAAACACATCATTTTAATTCAATACAAGGGGCAAGCTCATCGAGAAGTTATAAATTTGCTACAAGGACATGGACAGATGAATTAAATCAAAAAACAATTCTTTTAGAACTGAAAAACTATAGTGTACAGCATTTAATAAGAACTTTCTTTTCAAATAGACATTTATTAGAGAAATTGCCAATACACAATTTGAATGGAACCATGAAATATAACATTTTAAGAATCATGGTAATCATTTAAGTAAACTACTCTATTAAAATGAATAAACATTTAACATCTGTATGCTTTTAAATAATATTGAAAGTAGGATGCTGTATGCTCATTTGCCTTTCTCTTTAACTAGAAAAACTCTTAATGGCCAGGATCTATCTATATTTTTTGTATTCTCCTGAAAAGCACAAGGCTGGACACATAACAGATGTTTAAAGGTTTGTGAAAATAGCAAATTGGATTTCCAGATCCATGTAGATTCCTGCTGTACTAAGTAGTCATTTGAAGTTACACTGAAATATGATAATACTGTGGCATGTGATGAAATTTTACTATGCACAAATGGGAGATGCTGACCAACTCTGCATAAATATTTTACAAATAGAGATTGAGACTCTAGTGTTCACTGTAACACCAGATGGGAAGTCAGAGATCATGAGAAAACAGGCATAGAGTTTTCTGAAGGGATTTCTTGAATCAGCATATTTATTTTAGTATGTTACACTTTTGAAAGTATATGATTTGGGGTTTTCCTTGACCTTCCAAACATAATGAGTTGTGTAGGGCAGAAACTATAATCTTCCTTTTAAAAATAAAGAGGAAATCCTAGCAATGAGAAAAAGAATGCTTTACCCATGGTCTCGTAGTTTGACAGAATTGAATCTTGTACAGAATTGCATTTTGATATGTAATGCAGAATACTGTAGCACTTATTTTCAAGTAAATTTCAGTACTTCAAAAGATTGGTGCCACTACTTATGGATTCATCTAGAGATGTGTCATTTTTTATTACTATTGTGGCATTAAATTGTGCTGATATGTGGCACTTTCACATACATATATGTATATCACATGATCTATGTGATCACTGTATTTTTTTGTAAAATTTTATTGAAAGAGTTACAGAGATGCAGAATCAGAGAGGGGGGGTTCAATCCACTGGTTCACTCCCCAAATTGCTACAATGGCTGGAGCCGGGCCAATCCGAAGTCGGGAGACAGTCCTGGTCTCCCAGGTGGGTGTAGGGGCCCAAGGACTTGGGCCATCTTCTGCTTTTCCAGGCTATAGCAGAGAGCTGGATCAGAAGTTGAACAGCTGAGGCTTGAACTGGTGCCTATACGGGATGATGGCACTTCAGGTGGCAGATTTACCTGCTACACCACAGTGCCAGCCACCTCCTCCCCTGTTTGTTAGGGTTAATTTATGATCACTGTAATTCTTGCTTCATTAGAAATACATATGCTGAGTTATACAATGATAATTGGCATTTATTTTATGAATCATTGCTACATCTCAAAGGATCATTGCATACTTGACAAAAAAAGAGGCTATGCCTTTTATGTATTTCCCAATATAATGCTTAATGACAAAGTATATTTTCAAGAAATATTTTTACTGTGACTCTAGAATATTAACTTGTTCTTCTTAGAGCCTGCTTTTCTATGTAGAAACAACACGACCAGGCAAACTTACAAACTATTTATTTATGAAACAATAAAACAGAAAATGCAAGGAAAGTAAATGATTAAATATTAATACACACTACACATTCTTAATAGTGATCTTAAATTTACAAAAGCTGCAGGAAGTATATACAGTGTTAGGATAATCAAGAATAAGCCCTTGTTTTCTGTTGTAAAATGTCTCAACATTTAGGATATACCATTGTTCTTTCATATGTCCTTACCTACAATTCTAAGATTACATTCTCTCTAAGCAATTTTAGAAAGGTACTTTGAAATTTCATTTTTTCAAAGTAAGGACAAAATATATATGATCTATCCTGTTCAGTGACAGTAAATTATAAAATCTATGTCATGAATGAATCCAAGGGGTTTTTAGGTTTCCTTTGTTCTTATCTGAGATATCCACAGTTCCCTCGGCTTTCTCAAAAGATAGTTATTCTTATGAACCTCCAGTCTAACTTCACAGTTCAAAAAGCTTAGGTACGTTTTTGAATGGCCTTAGTTCAATAACCATTTGAGTTTCTCTGTCATTTATTTAAGTTTTCAATAAGTGAAATAAAACTTTCTCCCACACATATAGGATGGATTAAAGAAACTTTCCCTTGCCATTTTCTGTGTAAGCTAAATGAATTACTATACCTCAGATTGGAAAAGGAAGGGCAAAAATTCAGTTGAAATAATTGATACTGCATATGGAACAATGCAACATAAGTATGAAAATTAAGAAAGATCCAAGAATATTCTAATTTTATATTTGAATTAGAGTTAAGGCTTCATAATAGTAGATAATGTATTTTTGTGAAGCTTAGAGAAATACCCAGTTGTGAAAATTAGTGTGGAGACTGCATACATCTTTAATGATGTCATTACATTTTTCTGTTAAGGCCAGTCACCTTGCTTTACTATTTTACTATGTTTTCAAAATTTTTTTGCCAATTTCTTCTGCTTCATTGGTTCTAAGTGATGTAATGCACTAAATCACTTGATCTTAGACATTGCTCACGAGGGTTACACCTCAGTTAATTTTATGGTAGCTATATACTAGAGTTAGATGTTAATACTATGCAATATGGGCCAAGTCTCATTCTGTCTCTCTTGGAAGTGAATCACATAATAGGCAAAATTGTAATTAGATACTTTGAGGTACACATTAGTGACTTATTTTTCATAGCTGTGAGCTTCATAAATTTATGATCAGAACTTGTGTTGATTCCTTAACAATATAATCAAAACTGCTTTCTAAAAATAGGACTGTTTTCCCCCTATAGCAGTACATATATTATTAGAAAATGCTATAGTCTATTTTTACATTTTTGTTTTGGAAGTTACCTGATTAGCTTTTTATACCCCCATTGCATGATGGACTGTTAAGAATTCCATGCATTAACTATACAATTGCACTATTAACAGATATAAAATTAATGAGTCTACCAATAGACTACAATAAATAAAGTTGCTGGAGATGAGATGAGTGACCAGCACTGTGGTATAGTGGCTTAAGCTTGTGGCACCAGCATCCTGTAGCAGACCACTGATGTGAGTCCTGGCTGTTTCACTTTTGATCCCTGCTAACGTGCTAATGGAAGGCAATAGAAGATGGCCACAGTACTTGGATCCCTGTAACCCATGTAGGAACCAAGTACGGATTTCCTGGATTCTGGCTTCATTTTGCCTTGGACCTGCCTGCTGTGGCCATTTGGGGAGTGAACCAGTGCATAGAAGATTATCATTCTCTCTCTCCTCTCTCTTTCACTTTCCATTTCAAATAAATATTATTTTAAAACTTGAGGATGACTAAATTCAGGCAAGTTGTACCACATTAATGCATTTTATTCATAGAAGGATTTGTGAGCAAATTTACAGCTAATAGGCTTAGTTATTTTAGTTTTATCCAGAAACCTTTTATTTATGGTATACAAATTTCACGCATTTCATAAATACCACTTTAGGAAAATAGTGATTCTTCCCACCCTACTTGCCCTTCCACCTGCAGCCCCACTCTTCTTCCATCTCCCTCTCCCAAATTTATCTTGAGATCCAAAATATACTGGTACTCCTGTTTGTTTTCAGGTTTAGCTAATATGATTTAACATAGCAAAGGGAAGGAGATATAAGGATAGCTTAAGCTCAATCGAATATGTACTTATAAGTTAAAGCTAAGACATTGTTCAAACCACCCACTAACATTTTTTTTCCAGTATCAATCATTTTATACACTTCCATCCAGAATAAATTTCCTAAATATACATAAGGTCCATGTCACAGATTCTGCTTAAAGATTTTTACCATTTGGTCGCTGTCAGAAAAATATTTGCATCAATCAATATTTTCAAACGTACTTTTAACCTAATCTAAATCTTATCTTTTAGACACCCTGCTTGTACTAATCCTTGACCATTTCTTTTACTTTGCTCCATCCACAATTTGGCTCAAAATCATCTGCAAAGTTAGCTCTGCTTTTCTCTCACTCTGATCATTCCTATTTTTGTAATTCTTTAAGAATTTCATAATTTTCCTGGGTAACTTCTCACACATGTGCTGGGTGCTGTAGGGCCTTGGTATTGCAAATGGGGTCAGAGCAACCAGATCATATTGATTGTTGGCTTCCCACTTGGACCCTCAGCCAGAATTGAATCTTCACAGTAAAATGATCACTAGGTGAGTAACACTGGAGGAGCCTTGCTCTGGAAGTTACAGGCTAGAGTAAATCATGACACACACCTTCACTCGCTAATAGCAGAGCCTGAAATAATCACAGTAGGGTGATAATAACGGATGTGAGAGAAGTACAAAGCTGAGAGAGGTTAGGGGAGGAAAGGAAGATCACAATTAACATGATTAGAACACTTAATGGCATGAAGAAACATTAATGGAATAAACACTTATTTGCTGACTCTAGAGTTTGTCCTTGGTCCAATGCTAGGAATTCAGCATACCTTGTTTTCAATTTTCACAATAAACATTATATGTAAGTACTAGTATCCTCATTTCACATATGAGAAAAATAGAGTACAAAAAGTTAAATGCTTGCCAAGTAGTGTGCAGGTCAGGTTTTAAACTCACATCTATTTTCTCTCTTTAGATTTTTTGATATTCCATTGCCTTATCTATTTTATTACTCATATATTCCTTTGACAATAAATGTGTGGTATTTCTCCCAAACATGATTAAAAAGTCTTTATGTCTTTAATTCTATTTTGTGCTTCTTTGATTCTCCTCTAGAACTGATTGAGGGCACTAAATAAATATTTCATTGTTTGAAAATTAACAATTCTCCAGAGTAGAATTTTTAATGCTTTGGTAGCAAAGGGCATAGTTTGGTTCAGCCACAAATGTGTAGATACAAAGGAAAGAGGTCTAAAGACTGCATATGTGTGTGAATGTGTGAGAGTAAGGAAAAGGAAGAGTTGTTTTAAAGCCTAAGAGAATATGATGATGTTTCCTTGTGAGTTCCATGATTCTGTTATAACCCTCTGAATATGGTGAGGAGTTAGGATATATTTTTATTTATTTACTTACTAACAGAAATCATGAGACTATAAATATTCATATAATTCTTCATAATTAAGTAAATTGCCTAATAATCATAGGGTAAGTAAACGTTGGGTAAAACTTTCAATTCACCCATAGAATATCTAGCATATCTCTTCTAAAGTTGCATCATGTTCGCTCTCAAGAGAATCTTATGAATGCAAATATACTAGTCTTCACCCATCTCTGAACTTTGAAATTTTTTCTTATTAATTAAACCATTCCTGTAGAGCAGTTTAACACATGCTGACTTAAGAGAAACTGAGATACATCAGTTCTAGCTGTGTAAAATCCAATATAACATGGTAATAAACCATTTGCTTAAGGGGAGGATTATTTATTTTTGAGTAAGTGGCATTTTTTTTCTTACAATCTTATACCACAAGTATTACACCATTTTGTAAGGCCTACCACCATAATTTGGTTGAGGCACAATGAATAATAAAAAGCTCTTGAAAAATAGGACTAGTTTCACTCTTAAAGACATCCTTTCATTTTTTTCACATAGTTGGATGTTATTTTTCACAGAAGTATCAGGAGTAGTTCGATTCTTTCAGGAAGATTAAATAAAGGAAGGAACCCCGTTCATAGTACTCCTCAACTTTCTCCCTTTATCAGTTAATGGCAGTTGTAAAAGGAGACACTGAAATTTGCTCCTTTAATTTTATTTTCTTCTTGCACAGGCCAGTGTGTTTTATTTCATTTTATTCAATCTCAAAATAGGTTTTTCTATGTTTTGAATGTTTTTCTATTAATAACTGCCTACTAATTTTGAACTATTTGTACTTGGGAACAGTAAAATTTATTTTTTCATTTGGAAAAAAAAACTATCATTTCCTGTCAGCTATTTTATTCACAATGTTTTTAATGAGCAGATATCAAAATGAAAAATCTTAAGGAAATGTGTTTCATTGTCAATATTGTTCATTTTGCCCCCATGATAGCTTTAACATTTACCACTGAATTCAGAATGTTTTTATTGGTATTTGGGTTCCCTGAATTAAAGAGTCCAGTCAGGTGTGTCATCCCCAGAGTGCACTAAAAAACAGCACTTCATTCTCCAATGTATTCAACCCAAGCACACATGAAGGGCTATGGCGTAAGTTGGCAGCATAGGAGAGAGGCCCCAAGTGAGAAGGCTCAGCACAAGTAAGCCTATCACTTAAACACATCACTTTCTGTGTTGTTCAAGATGAGTCTGGGTTTGTTCAGGATCCAGACATGCCAGAGTTTTTACTTGCTGTATGGCATCAAACTTATTTGGATTAACCTATTATGATTTATCATATCAGTTCTTACACTTCTTGTCATTGGAGAGAATGTCTAGTTCTTAAAATCAATTTTTTTTTTTTTTTACAAATTCTCGGACAATAAATTGATAGAAATTTACTTAGTGATCCCAAGAAATGTAAATTCCTTGGTATTAGGGCATTCCAGGAAGAAACGGCAAATAGGAAGTTTTGTTCATTTGTATTAAAACCATAAACAATTTTAGCATCATCAGCTTACTGTGGTTTAGCTTTGTTTCTTCCAGTAGGGCAAAATGAATTAATTCTACTCCATGAAAATGCTGTCCTACATACATGACGATGGGCAAGATAAATGTATTTACTCTGGACTCCAAATTATATTTTTGAGCTAAACATTATGAATTGAAAATGGCTGAATATTATTAAGAGACTGATTTTTGCTAATTAGAATGAAATGCAGCATTCATATGAAAAACTAATAATACTACATTTTGAAGTATTATGTGAGATTTTTTACTTTTCATATCTAATAGACTTGCCTGTCTATATAAAATTCTCAAAAATCTCATTTGAGGAAATACAGCCATTTTTCATGTTATTGGACGGAAAAGATTAATGTTAAAGATACAGATGGGCACATATAGTGCACAAATATTGTCTTGTAGATTAAGTAACTACCTGAATATCTTATTTTCAAAACAAATTATTTTCAGCCTCTTTCCCACACATTGCCTTAAAGAGGACGAGATGACTCTTGCTTTAGTTTCTGTTTTACAAGTTCATAATTAGATGTTCAGTTTTCAGAAGATTATAAGACAAGAATAGTCATGGCAATAAGAAAAATAAAATTAGGGCTTCCTGGCTGCCGGGCTAATGCTCTTTAAGGAACCATATCAGGTGACTACAGTCTGCTTGTTTCCTTTCTGTTGCCATTGTTACAAATTCTATTTCATGCCTCTAAATTGTGTTTTCTAAATTTGCATGCACAAAACACTATTTATTATGCCAGCAGTTGGTTTTATTGTGCCCTAAATTCCTGCAGGACAAACTAGCTGCTTCACTTTAACTATTCATGTACTATGTGAGAAGTTAAAAATCTGAGATAGTTATGTTTTGAAGTATGTTACAAATGCTTAGTGCCATAGAACACCCATGCTTCCTTGGTTGACATGCCCTGATACTGCTAGAGTAAAAAGTTATTCCTGTGTCTGCTTTGTAACATAACAATTTTCATTCTCCACTGAATCATCCAACAAACATTTAAGATAAGTCAACTTGTGAGGAATGGATTCAAGAAAACTTCCAAACATTCCTTGGAGGAGAAATGAAACAAATAATGAATTTCATTTGTGGGAATTGTTTTGGCAAATCTTAAAACTCTAATGTGAATACACATAACATCAAAAAGAAAATACTTTGTTTATGGGTTTTTCTTAAACTAATGTGTCTAGGCTAAATTATAGCAAGATGTTGCTGAATACAGTTAATTTACACTAAATTAAACTGTAACTGACAAAGCCTTTTCTAGTTAAATGTGAATCAATCACTAATGGAATAATTAGGAAAAATATACACTGGGATGAGGACAGTGAAAGCTTGTATTTTTCCTAAAATAATTTTATGTCTTTTTCCCATGAAACAATGACAATCTCTAAAAATACCCTAAATGTTAATTAGATTAATAGTTGAGAAACTTCTAGAATAAATAAGACATGTATAACAGGGGGCCATAAAATTACTGCAGCTGTAATTCAGTTTTGAGACTCAGCAAGAAACTATCCTTTTAGAAGATACATTATTTCAGGAAAAAGACAATTAGATTAATGACCATGGGCCTAGAGAGTTTAGTGGCAACTTCATCTACAGGGTATTTTTGGCTAGGATTTAGTGAACACCTTATTTGGTATCTAAAATTCAAATAGTAAATATTCTAAATTTAAGTATGGAATTGTGTATTAAAGGGAGTCATTTGACTTACTTTGGACTCATATCTTAATTCTCATTTCCAGGTATGAGAAAGGATAAATGGCCATTATGCAGTTTCATTACAAAAATTTGGAATATATATTAATTACAATATCACTGCAAAGCACCATGCCGTAACACTATTTTGGCTTGGAACTGGTCATCTGGATATCACCCAGATAAATGTAACTCTTAGAAGTACTTTGCTATTCCTATTTCACATTTAACATGCTTCCAGGTCCTAGCCTAAGAAACTCTAGAATCATAAGTCATCCATATGGCACACCTGAAATTTGGATGCACATATCTTCTGAACATGATATTTACATTACTGGTGGGGTCCATGCATAGTGATTAGTGTGAAACTTGGATATGCTATCCAGTTTTTAGTGATTGTGACCCTGTGGTCTTGGGTATGGGTCAATGTGGCTGCTGTGTTCAGATGCTTGGAAAAAGTGGGTAAATGTGGTGCAAGTAAAAACACAGAGGGCAGAGAATCAAGAAACCTAGAAACTCAGAACAGGATAGGCTAACAGAATGATTAGGCATTAGAGCATGAAGGTGTGACCCATCTTGATAAAGGCAAATGACATTATAACCAACACACACACAGGTACATCACACGCACATGCATAGACACATCTGGAACAAAGTTTTATGAATTGCTTAACTTTATTTACCCTAATTAAGTTATATGCAAAATACATTCAATGACTCTTTTATTCTTTTTCATTAAAAATATTATTCATCCATACAAAATAAGTTGATTTCACTTTATTGGGCCATGTTTCATAGCTGGGTAAAATATGACCAGTGTCCTTGAGTGGTTTCTATGATGCAGAACAAGCATAGATTTGAAAAGTTTGTTCAAGCCATGAAACAATTTGAGGATTTGATACATTTCCATCAGATCCTCAAATGGAATCGTGGCATCCCTTTAAGATAGTAGAGCTATATAGTATACAGAACTATTTACAGTATGTAGCATTGTGTATTCCACTAACACCTTTATAATGTGTTATTTAATTCTTATAGCATCACTTCAGATTGTTACAAATTTTATCTCAATTTTCTAGTTGAGGAAATTAATACCCAACTAAAGAAAATACTTATTCCTCAGAATATCTAGTTGACTTAAAACTGTTTCTTGATCTTTCAAAAAATAAGATAAAAGAGAGGGAGAAAAGGAGAACTTCCATCTGCTGATTCACTCCCCAAATGGCTGTAATTACCAAGGCTGAGCCAGGCCAAAGCCAGGAGCCAGGAGCTTCATCTGGGTCTCCCACATGAGTTCAGGAGCAGATGCACTTGGGCCATCTTCCACTGCTTTCCCAGGTGCATTAGCAGGGAGCTGGATAGGAAGTGGAGCAGCCAGGACTCCAACTAGCAGCCATATGGGCTTCCGACACTGCAGGAAGCAGCTTTACCACCTTTTTTTTTTTTTTTTTTTTTTTTTTTGACAGGCAGAGTGGATAGTGAGGGAGAGAGAGAGAAAGGTCTTCCTTTTTGCCGTTGGTTCACCCTCCAGTGGCCCCTGCGGCCGGCACATTTCGCTGATCCAAAGCCAGGAGCCAGGTGCTTTTCCTGGTCTCCCATGCGGGTGCAGGGCCCAAGGTCTTGGGCCATCCTCCACTGCCTTCCCGGGCCATAGCAGAGAGCTGGCCTGGAAGAGGGGCAATCGGGATAGAATCCGGTGTGCCGGCGCCGCAAGGCGGAGGATTAGCCTGTTGAGGCACGGCGCCGGCCTAGCTTTACCTCCTATACCACTGTGTCAGCTCCGAAACTTTTTCTTCTAAAGCTTACTAAATTCTTCATTGCCTCTTTTATTCCTATAGAAAGATTCATGACCTATTTCCTGTGTGCCATTCATTGAGAACATAAATGTAACTAATACTGTCCTGATGCCCTTCATAGTCTAGTGAAAGAGAAGCAGAAACCAAAGTTGAGGGACATTTGAAAACCACATTAATAGAAAAGTTGAAATAAACATAAATAGACCCATGAAACTAAAGTAACTCCTTTTTAGACAAGAAATCTTTTGCAAACATCATGATAGAGCAGGAAATTACACTGGATATGTTGGCTTTGAAAGCTACAATCTAGCAATCTGCTTCTCTTTACGTATCACAAACTTCTTGGTGGTGGGCAGGTACCTTGTGCATTGGGTCACCTAGAAGTCCTTGGTCTAGGTGCATTCCTTTGAATGTTAACATGTCCTATCTATGGTTATTTTTGGTAGTAATGAGGTTGATTGTTAACTGTAGCCCATACAGAAATGTACACAATTACTGGTAGTCTCTTGGTTCTGGAAAAAGGACTTGGGTAGTGTAGGGATAGCTCTTTACCATGAAATATCTGGTGTAAAGGTCAATGTCTCCATGAATGGGTGTAACTCATGAAATTCACAGTGTCTGTCAACCTCCCTAACAACATGACTAAGAAGGACTTAGAAGTACAGCAAAGCAGACTTACACAGGGGTATTCGAGGCTATATTGTTTATTCCATTGGATAACAGAACTTAACCTGTGAGGCTGAAAGATTACTTTCCTTTCTCCATTTCACATAAATTTAAATAGAAACATCTTTGAAATACAAGGAGGCTAACGTGGAATGTGGGTTAAGAATTTCATAGTCATTGATTCAAATAAACATTTGCTAAAGTGACTCATGTGATTCAAAGTATTAAAATTTTAATAAAATGGCAAATTATTCTCTAGAAATTAAGAGTCAGTAGGGAGGCTACAATTAATTTAAATTATTCTATAATTCTTCTTTTGAAGTTGCCTTTACGGCCAGTTATTGTCATATGGAAAAACATTTCCTCAATTTAGAGTTCCTTTATAACTTTTATCTGATTTTGATCCCTAATTTATACAGCATATTTTTCTTATTACAAACTTATTTTTTACTGAATAATCATTAATCTTTAGAGAAGAAGAGTTGTCATCATTGAAAAATATCCTATAAGCCTCAGAAGTAATTCCAAAAGAAGTCTCCAGAAATGCTGTCAATAAAGCTAGCAGTTCTGAAGAAATGCATGCAGCCTGCTCCTACAGGGATTTCTTTGAAGGGAAAACACTGAATATATAAATTCTGATGGTATTGATGAAATTTCTGTTATGACAACATAACATTGTAAAGTAAGTCACAATTATGAAAGAAAGGAAAACCTTTCACGTCCATATTGGTATTCCTAAAGCCTCAGCAGATGTTCCTTTATAAATGGTGTCTAAATAGCCCAAGTGAACCTTTCTTTCGTACTGTACAGAGAAGACAGAATGATTTTGGCATGAGCTTCTCTTAGGTTTTTTAACTCAAGAGTTTGGGAAGTATCTCCTGGCTCCTTTGTTTTTCTCTGCAAGATTGGTGATGATGGTTTTCCTTTCTGTGGAAGTAACCAGATATCTGAAGTTTAGTGGGACCAAAACATAATCTTAACCATGCCCTTACCATTCCCTTTCTTCTCAGCAAACATTCTCAGTTCCTGAAGTCAGAAAGCTACAATCACTCCCTTTGTCTAACCATAAAATTCTGAATTATCAGCAATTTACCAACCAAATGTAATATTAACATACGATTTCAAGTCCATTTTATATCTTATTTCAGATCATTACATTGCTTACTTCCTACCCCACTTCTTCTTTTCCATCTCTCTTCCACCAACCATTCTTTATGTAACAGGAAAGAAGATCCTCTTAACAGATAAATCTAACCCTGGTGCTCCCTTGCAATTATCCTTTTAATTACAACCTATTTTTATGGAGTAGATCTGAAATGCCCTATAAGATCTTAAGTGATTCACCTCCTGTTTTGCGCTCCTCTTTTATTATTATTATTTGTGTGTGTGTGTGTGTGTAAATTCAACTGCCTGGGTTCTTTCTGAATTCCTTGGCTGAGAGAAGCTGCTCCTTGTTCCTCTAAATGAAGTCCTTTCTTTGGTTGTGTTTAGATCTTCATTCATCACGTTAGTTCAAAAAGCAACTTCTAAGGGACTGTCTTGTTCATCCTGTTATTTGGAATATGTTCAACCTATATACCCTAGTCCTATTTATTTTCTTCCTAACATTTACTATTTAATATTAACATTTTCAATAATAGAATGTAAACAAAAAGAGGACAAACATCAAATCAACTTATCATATAAGGCCAAAACAGATCTGATATGTAGTAGAGGCTAACACGTTTGCTGAATGAATATCATTATATCTTATCGGGAATACTGTCATTGCTCAGTTGTATTCCTGACCTTTTGCTGGCTCTTCACCCTTTTCCTGTCACCAGGTGTATCTTTATGAAACCAACTGGAGGATATTATCATTCGGCTTTCCTCTAATCTTAGGAGTAAAGTCAAAGGTCCTTCGATGAGCATGACATTTAAAACACTATGAAATAACCCAGAATTGCCTGCATTATAGTTTACCTCCTGAACGAAAGTGTCTGCTTTACTGTAGTGACTTCTAGTCCAAAACAATAATATCCCAGGCATTTCCCCCCATTATTTCTGAAAGTGTGTTTACTTCAACTAGGGGTGGAGGGGGGGGTCAAACCACCAGACTGAGAGAGGAGCAACTTCCAAGAAGTAATAACTTTCTGAACTTTTCAAGTCAAAGCAATTGCAATCATTTAAACATATCATCATTGAACATCAATTAGCTTCAAGGCAAACTATTCAATATTGAAAGCAGAAAATGGTATTTGTGGAGGAGTCATCAATGTCGTTTGACCCAGTTTCAGACCATACCATGAAACTATTATATTGGGAAACCCAAGCCCTGGAGAAGCGATTATTTGCTACATTGACTTTTCCCTATTTTCTCATACAGTAGCAGGGCAGTAAAGAAGGTGATTTATGGGGAACTGAATTCTGGTAACTACCAGCAGGATTTACAGGATAAATGCTGCAGGAAAGAGCAATAAACAACACAAGATGATCTTGGCTACTGGGAAGAAACGGCGGTGCTTTCGGTCACTGTGACACTTGTCCCTCTGAGATGGGGTCGCCCCTTATCAAATAAGGATGCGCCTCAGGAAAGCTAGAACACATTGTCAGCCTCCAAGGTTACGAAGGGCATATTGCCTTAATGGAAAAATGTTTGTGATTGTTTGTCTTTTGAAAGAGTAATGCATTTGACCTCTTCACTAAGATTATCTTCCTAGGTTGAAAGAGTAAACACTTTATAAATAAGAATATTCTATAATTAGGTCATTTGGCATTTAGAAGATATCTCACTGGAGTTTATAAAGCATCTGTCAACTCATTCTATACACAAAGGTTCTTGGAACCAGGTTTCAGTGCAGAACTATTAACGACAATGTCAGGTTTTTATCACTGACAATTTTAATAATTTCTGCAGCAAAACCAAGAAACGGCAAATATTTTCACAAAATATTATGGTGTAGTTGGAAGAATTTGAGTGAGGTTTATGATTCTTAATATTACTGCAGCTGTCTAGTTGTGTGACCTGCATTAAACAACAACAACAAAAACTACTCGTTTTCAGTGCTTCCTGAAAACTTGCAGAGGAATCTATCTTCTATGTCCCTTTTCACTTTGAATTCTGAGTCTATAACAAAAACATTTAAATTGCTAGCATATACTGCTCAAGTATGAATGCTCATGCGATAAAACAGTAAGCCTACTAGTTAGCAAACTTTTCCACCAAGTTTTCTCTGTGGCAGAAAATGGTAAATGTGTCTTTGTAGAAATTTCTTTGAGGTCTCTTGTTTTATCCTAAAATTATGCAAATGTTGTATTTTACTCTCTAAGGTATCCTTCTTCACTTTAATACAAAGGGATGTTTATAATTACTGAACATGAGAAAAAAAATCAATGCAAAAACATTTACCACATTTATCCTGTGATGTTAAATATCTCCTGGCACACATCAAGTTAGTAAATCAGTTCAAATCCAATACTTACTGCATTTTAATTGACTTTAGCTGGGGGAATATATGAACCTAAGTGGGGAAGGAATATGTGTGAAGAGGAGGGGGTTCTGAGATAAAATACAGAAGATTGTTGGCCAAGGAATTGAATGAAGCAGCAGAGTTCCACAAGTGCAATTAAAACAAGATGAGGTTGACTTTTAGTTCTAGAGACTTTATTATAGCTGAAAGAGAGCAGAAGTCAAATCAAGAAAATCTCAAAATGAGTCTCAATTGCCAACAGTTTAAGTCATTGAACTTGAAGTCTAATCTTTTAAAAAATAGACTTATTTATTTGAAAGTCAGAGCTTAAGAGAGGGTAGGGAGGGAGGATGAGTGAGAGGCAGCGTGGGGGGTGGGGTGGGGGGGGAATGAATGAATGAGAATGAGAATCTTCTATCTGTTGGTTCACTCCCTAAATGGCCACAACAGCCCAGGGCTAAGCCTAGCCAAAGCCATGAGCCATGAGACAGAAGCTTCATCCGGGTATCCCATAAGAGCTCAGAAGCCCAAATCCTTGGGTCATTTCTGTAGCTTTCCCAGGTCATTATCAGGGAGCTAGATTGGAAGTGGATCAGCTGGGAGATGAACCCTGCCATATGGGATTTACCTGCTCCTCCACAATGCTGGCCCCAAAGTCTAATCTTTTAAAATTATTTCAACAAAGGTTAAAATGCTTTATAAGAGAATTGTCTACCTAAAAATACTTCTATAAATAATACATAGATTCTAGCATCATTTGGGACATATCTTTCCTAGTTTCATTAAAACATGATGCAAACCTTTGTCAAAAGTGGTTAATATGCTGGGATATGAAATGTTGACTACAATTCTGATTCATTTCTTTCTAGGGAAATAGGAGTTGTCTTTTAGGAATTTAACAATCAAGAAAGTATAGAGAGGACTATAGTTCCACTCCCGAAAATGACAACCTCATAAAGGAAACAAAGAACCTGCCTCCCAAAAAAGAATTTTTCTAATAACAGTGATGAGTTATGCAAACATATAATGCAAGGAAAAATTCAAGGATTAGTCATTTGCTCATTCAGGAGAAGAAAGACAATTGCTCAATGGTAGCTCTCCTTAATTCTGTGAATGATCACATCCTTCTTGAGGACTTAGTTATCTACAATCTGCAGGCGTGGAGTTTGATCAACTGACTTTTTAGGTTCATGTTGTAAGCTGTTTTTCTGAATCTCTGTGTAATAGCTAGTATATTTCCCCAATCCCAGAATCATACCAGAAAAAATGAACGAAAAATGTAGATAAAGACCCAATTTTCTTATTTACAACGTACGGAATATCCCTCCCACCTTCCACAGCCATCTTTGTGCTTTTCTAGGATTCATGCATGCACTATTTTAAAATAAGCAGCAGCCCACTTGGAATTTCTTTTCTTTTACAATTTGATTTTAGGAAATGATTAATGACACCAGGTTTGGGAAGTCACCAGGTTTGCAATATATTCCCAATGAATCAAAAGAAATTTAATTATTTTAATATCTTTCTTAAAATATTTGAAAAAGTATCTTTAAGACCCATCTAATTATAGTACTCATGAATTTATCAGTTATTTCGTGGAACAGAAAATGATAAGGGTGCATATTCAGAAATCATTAAATATATAGTAAGAAATGCCTTATGCTTTTAGGAACTAAATTCCATTAAGACAAAGTTTTCAGCGATTGATGGATACCTGCCTGTTAGTATGTGCATGCAGTAAATAGCCATGGGGATTCAAGCTAACGCTATAAAGGGGGCAAGATTTAATTATTTTAAAAAATAGTGTGAAAAACATGGTGAAACATATAGGCATGTCTCACGTGAAACACAATAAAATGGGCATGGCTCCTTTATCTTTTAACATATTCCATCGTTTAGCAGCACACCTTATGTGTCATTTTCTGTACTGCTGAATGATTCTTAATTATTCTATTTAATGGGAAACACTACTTTACATAAAATGAAAGTGCTATGAGGAGACAGGTCTATGGAACCAGAGTACAACATTAGCTCTCTGTTTCATGAACTAAATGTTTAAGTGTGTGGGCATAGGGGATTTGAAAGACGAGTTATGGCCTTTTTTTTCCAGGGGTAGTTGCTTGTTCAAATTCAGTCAGAGTTGTTTACCAGGGCTTTATATACAATTTCAGGGACAGATTAGCAATGGTGCAATAGCTCTCTATCTACTCATTAGTTGTAAGCAATTCACAAAAGACATATCTAGGGTAGAGAGTGCTATTGGCTAATGTTCTGTAGGGTGGATTGGGAAAGCTGTGAGAACCAGGCATCTGCCTTTATTTTGGATGAGATGCATTTCAGAGTTTGCAGAACCCAGGAGTGATTGTGCTTAAACAGTTTTTCTGGGAACAGATTTCAGCAGAGCTGTTCTGGCAGAGCACTACCCGTGGAGTTTAAACACCATGGACCAAAGATTTCTTCTCATGAAACATCCATTTATCTTCCAGTCTCTCTCAGTGGTTTTCATGGAGAAGCACAGACAAGGGCCCTGTGACAAACTCTAGGATATTTTAACATTTGATGATATATTAAATATCATTACAAAGAAGTCTATAAAAGCATTTTTTTCAGGAGACTCTCCTTAGAATTAGTCTGTAATTCAGTTTATTGGGAAGAACAAAAAACGAGTGTGTTTGTATTGATATCGCTCAGGTTTTGATCTCTGTATGTGAGAAGGTGCATTCTCATGTGATCTCATCAATTGAATCAGGATTTCCTAGACACAGACTAGAAGTTTAAGGACAGCTTCTCCACTCCCCTTTTTTTCCTTCATTCCAACTCTAACCAAATCAAAATCATAAAACCCATTCACATCCTCAGAGCTAAAGTCCATTGCTATGTTAACTTTCCAACCTCCCCACGGAAGTGCACAGTGCCAAATCCCAAATCACCTGTTGCTGAGCCAAACTCATTCTATGGCATGCTACAGTGCACAGTAGCATTGAAAGCTCAGGTCTCATCACCTGGGCCTTCTTTATTCAGTATCTTCATATACAGCTTGAATTTACATCAATGCTGTCTGTGGCTTCACATTTTAGAAGAGCCCAAAAAGACTATGAGGGCAAATGAGGTGTGAGATAAACAATACTTACAAATTGTTTGTAGTTTATTAAATAGCAAACCATAGAAGAACCCAGATATTTGTCTTTAGGGAAGTCTTGTCTCTAACCAGCTTTTGTTTAATGGCAAAATTCAGTATTTCAAGAAGGCTGCTGTAGGCTGTGGGACTCTGTACTTAGTAAGCAATTATCTTCCCTCAACCATAGAGGTACAATGAATGATCTGTGATTTCTTTGGGGGTAGCAAGATGGGTGTTTGCAAAATTGATATGAGAAATGGCTTTAGGTAGATGTGAGGCTGAAGTTATTCTGAGAATAACAGCGGAGTGTCTGAAGAGAACAAAAGGGCAGGCTGAGTTTAGAATCCTGAAAGTACACATTTATCTACATAACCAGGCAATAAAAACCAGGTGAGCAGACGAGCAGCATCCTGTTAATGTTCCCCTTCAGGATGAAGACGTGCACTTTTAAAGAGAGAGACTATGGTTTCTTTAAAAAAATGATACAATTGTGCAGAGGCAAGTCATTAGTTTTTTAAATGAATAATGACTGCATACAATATCTATCCTGTGCTTATTTAGGGGCAGGTAATTAGTTCTTTCCTCTGAGTTCCTGACTCTCAAGCCTCGTCTGCAGATTAGCAAAACAGGAATCTCATGAAAACAGTGGGGAACTCAGAATCTCAGGTTGTCCTCCCCTGGAACCTGTGTCTGAATTTTCTAGAGATCCCAGATGTCTCATCTGCATGTTAGAGTTGGGCACACAGGAGTCCTGTGAATTATTTGTTGGGCATTTGGAATGGGTGTGGTTAAACCCAGCTGCCTGATAAAAATATTTGTTTCTAGCACAGTTTCAGTTCTTGGGTAGCCGTGTCTGGTTTCTTGTTCTTAAACCATTGCAAAGATGGTTCCATAATCTGTAGGGGGCCCAGGAAATAGGACCGGTTCACCATGAGCTGTTTACAGGGGCCTGCCTACTTATCAGATTTTCTGTGGCTTCCAGTTAGGAGTAATCTAATCAGACATCTTTTGTAGTTTAGTCACACATATTATTGAATATTTGGGGTTTTTTTCTTACAAGGAGTATGTACAGCAACATATGTGAAACCACTCAGCACATGGTAAGCACTCAGATATATTTTCAAATGATTGAAAATAGCATTGTATAATAAGCACTCAGTATTTCTGCTTATGAGCAAGTAGATTTCTGAATCTCAGGTGGACGACTTTTACACTGCTCTTGATTTATTTTTATTGTATACTGTTCTTCATTTAGAAGGCATGTACCTAAATGGCAGGCTTCGCGGACATGTGACCTGTTCAGTTGTAGAAGGCCCTGGACTCAGACCAGCTCCGCACTTGGTTTACAGCACAGCTGTGCTGTCTTGAAATTCTAAAATAATTTTTTTACAAGTGGCCTTGCATTTTTATTTTGGAAATTGTGTAGCTGGACCTGAACAGAGTGAGCTAGTGTTGAGGAGAACTAGCTTCTTAAACTCGCATCAGTTACCCTGTCCTTAAATGCTCTCACTGCAAATGCTTTGGAAGTGAGCATTCCTCAGAAATGGTGTTTGCACTACAAAATCAGTAGCTCTTCAAGTTTCAGAAATTCACAAAACTCATACCACAAACGTTTCCGTGGCACAGCAATTACAGGAAGATAGTGGGTAATGTCAAAATACCCACACTACCGCTTTCCCCAGTGTTAATTTGATTCTATCAGTGGATCAGTTTTTGGCAAAGCCTTGATGATCCTGATGGCTGAAAAAAAAAAATTAACAAGATCCCAAGGCTCCTCCACAACAGTGTGAATGAACACATAGGTCAGGGTCAACAGAACACGGTGCAATCCTGTGCCTCTCACCAATGAAGAGGAAAATGTTTGCTAATTATTTCAGTTAATATATACTCAAAGGTATCACAGGGAAAATGGGAGCTTTTTAAAATTATATACTCTTAGTCTACCTCAGTTTAATAGGCTATAGACATTATCAGTGTTCTCAAAACAGCGATTCGGTAGCAGCTCTGTTATTACGTTCTTAACTGTGCAGGAAAAAAAAATCCAGGATATTATGAGCTGATTCACACTACCAGCAGGGTTCTATGAAAGATGATTAACCTGCTGAAAACTAAGATTATATCTCAGGCTAAGTAGGGAAAATTCCTGCCCAGAGCTCGATTTCTTCATGTTGCAGACAACTGAGGCGTGCAAATACAACTCCTTAGAGGTCACACCAGTTAACTGGCTAGCTACTTGTTTGTTTTGGAGAGAGGGTGGTGTTTTCTGCTTGTTTGCTTGTAAAAAGGCAATCTAGCATTCGGAAGACCAGTAGATAAGCTGATAGATCAACCTCACATCCAAGTATTTTTCCATGTCTGGTGTTTTGAAAAGTTGGTGGCCATATTTAACTGTAACTGTCGGAGACTGCTAGTCTTCCTGATGCTGTGGTTAAATAATGAAGTAGTAGTACCCATGTAGCACTGTGCAGTTGGTAAAAAGACTACTCACACATGGTTGGGGGAAATCTGAACCACTGAAATGAGCCATCAGAAGAAAATTATTTGAAAGTCCTTTGCACTTTGGATTCTGGAAACCAAAGGTAAGTGGCAAGTGAATATTTTGTGCTGGGATCAGAGGCACTATAAATCAGTGTGGAAAAACTGGTGGGAGGTGCCCTAACCAAGGGTCCTGTGAATAGAAAACCTGACAACACCATTAAATGGTTTTCTATACACTTGCAAATGAAAGAATGTCAGGTTAATTTATTCCTGCTTATATTCCTATTGTCTGGGACTTTCAGTTACTCTTATACATGTAATATAACTTTATTCAGAGAAATTCTGAAAAATGCTTACGTTTGAAAGTAGGTCTTAAAATAATCACATCTTCATCTTCCATTCTACACTATTTTGGATTTTAATTTATAATCCTCCATTTTTTAAACTATCTTTCATCGTGTTGCAGGATTACTTTTGATCATGATAAAAGCTTAATTTTAAGTTCTTAAACATTTTATACATAGATGGAGATTAATTTTTTTTTGGCTTGTAGGGCTAGTGCTATAATCTTCTGTGGCTCCATACCATGGGCTGAATAATGATACATTCCTGGAGACTGGCAATGAATGCAACTTCTGGCCTACACTTAATCTTTAAACCTTATTTGGCACTTGTTTCAGATTCTCTGACCTACTTCCTCTCTCCTGGCTAGAACTAGTGTTTTCTTAGTGAACAGGCAAATGTTTCTGCTGTTTTCTTTTTATGAAATGCTCATCCTTTATCTTTTGAATTCCAGTCCTACTGTAGTACAGGTCACAACCTTTGGGCTAGCCTCTACCCCTTAGTCTCCAAGGAAACAGCCATCTTTACTCATCCGATTTTGAGATCTCATTGTTTCTATCACTTTTTTGATGCTTACAAAGTTTAAATTAGATTGCAATCACATATATCTTATCACATTAGGAATTTGTAATCATTAGTGTTGTATGTATAAGAAAGGTGATCACAGTGCCTAGATGGCACTGAATAAACATTTGATGAAGTTAGAAGATTACTTACCCTATAAATGTTACCAATGTTATTTTAAAAATTGCATTGCAGTGATATTGGTGAGGATGGCAGAGTAGTAGAACCTTTGCAAAGCTCTCAAGAAATGTAGTAACAACCCTGAAAAAATGCCCAAACCCACTATTTTAGAAGTTTAGAAATTAATCCAAGGCTTATAACAACCTGGGGGGGGGGACATTTATTCAAGGAATTAAAAAGGCAGATGTTTTATAAGAAAAGTGACCTTTGTGATAATTTACCCCATTTCTATTCCTTTCTCCCCAGTTCCATTGACTCATTAAAAACCCAGCAACTCAGCTGAGGGTATGGTCAAGTAGGGTCAGCAACATTGCAGGCAGAACTGTAAATTTCTTGTTAGAGATGCCACCTGCCTTTACCTGGCCAGCTCTCCTCCCAGGCCAGCCAAGTAATGAAAGTCAACAGAGTGCCTTCCCCTAGGAGGTTCACACCTCCCTTAGGATATACCCCATGTGAAGAGATAGATAGGTCTGGGCCTCTTAACTTACAAGGCCTAAAACCCAACAGATTATTATCAAGCCCCTTCTATCAGGTTCTATTTGCCTCTCAATCAGAAAAATTACTTGTAGCTTAGACAGCACCTTTCTTAGCTCCTCTAATAATGACTCTGTCCTTTGTTCTAGACCCTGTCTAGTGCACTTGAGCCTCATTCCTTTGTAATCATAACCTCTACTCTACCACCAATGGCTCTACTCCCAACCTGTGTGTACTGATGGTCCTCTTCCCCACTTAATGCTGTATAATTGTTCAGACCTGGTTAAGGCCACTCTTAGGATCATTGGTTACTATCCTCACCCTGTCTTTTATGACCTTGTCTAAATATGATCAGAGTCGGGGAACTTGGAAGGCTTCCATAGCCTTGGCAACTCATGACGACAGCCTAGGGTGGTTACTGGCGCCATAAACTAGAGTGTCAATTTGTTGGGTCAACAACAGGAGCCACTATGCGCTTGCTCCTGATGTGGGATCTCTGTCCTTGATGTACTGTACATTTTGATTTAATGCTATAACTAGTACTCAAACAGTATGTTTCACTTTGTGTTTCTATGTGGGTGCAAACTGTTGAAGTATTTTATACTAAATTGATCTTCTGTATATAAATAGAATTGAAAATGAATCTTGATGTGAATGGAAGGGGAGAGGGAGCGGGAGAGGGGAGGGTTGCGGGTAGGAGGGAAGTTATGGGAAGGGGAAGCCATTGTAATCCATAAGCTGTATACTGGAAATTTATATTCATTAAATAAAAGTTAAAAAAAAAAACAAAAAAAAACCCAGCAACTGTCGGGCTAGTCAAATTTGGTATCTGGCAGGAAGGCGGGATTAGTAAATTTTTCCTGAGGCTAGGAAAAAGCCTTGACTGTCTTTTTTTTCCTTCATCAGTTACAGGCAACGTTTTACTATAGTCCCTATCCAGGATTATAAAAGGCATCCAGGAAATAAAAGGCATCCAGATTGGAAAGGAAGAAGTAAATACTATCTTTATTCACAGATGATATGATCCAATATATAAAAAAAGTTAAGGCACGTGTAAACACACAGACAACTATTTAGAACCAATCAATGGACTCAGCATGATTGTAAGACACAAGATCATTAAGCAAAATCAACTGTATTTCTGTGTATATATGAGCAATATTCAACCTCAAAATAAAATTAGAAAAACAATTGCTTTTACAGTAGTTCAAAAATACTCAGGAATGAAGTTAACAAAAGAAGTGCAAGAGGCAGGTGTTTGGCACAAAATAAAACACCCACATCCTATATTGGAGTATGAGTTTAGGTCCCAGCTCTGCTCCCAATTCCAGCTTTCTGCTAATGTGTGTCCTGGGAAGTGGCAGGTGATGGCTAATGTGTGTCCTGGGAAGTCGTAGTTGGGTTTCTGCCACCACATGGGAGCTCTGTTATTGAGTTCCTGGCTTCTGGGAATTGGGGCATGAACAATAGATGGGGGCTCTCTCTCTCTTCTCTTTTTCTTTCTTTGCCTCTCCCTGTCTGCTTCTAAAAGAAATAAAAAACATAAATAAAAATTTTACAAAAATAAATGCAAGGCTTATACACTGAAAACCACAAAGCATTAGTTAAGACAACAAAGATCTAAATGAGTGAAAAGATATCCTGTGTTTGGACTGGTAGGTTTAATTTAATATTACTAAGATGACAATACTTCCTAAATTAATTTGTAGATTCAATGTAATCCCTGTCAAAACACAGTAGCTTCTTTGCAGAAATTGACAAGTTGACTCTAAAATTTATAGAAACTCAAGAAACCAGGGTAGCCAAAATCATCTTTAAAATCAAAAAATGTTGGAAGTCTCACACTTTTCAAATTTTAAAACTTATTATGAATCTATAGAACAAAGACAGTGTGGTATTGTATAATCATGTAGATAAATGTAGAAGTTATGGAGATAAATTAAGAGTTCAGAAAAAAACTTTATCAAAAGTCAGTTGACCATTAAAGGTGATGAGATAGCTGAATTGGGAAATAATATTTTTAATGAGTGGTGGGAGAGTTGGATCCACATTCAAAAGAGGAATCAAGTTGGATCACTAGTACATTCTATATATAAAAATTAACTCAATGTTAATCACATACCTATATGAAAGGGGTAAAAATATAAAATTAATAGAAAAGAAATCTTCATTATCTTAGATTAAGCATTGGTTTCTTTGCAACAACACCAAAATCACAAGCAACAAAAGGATAAATTGACTTCATAAAAATTAAAACCACTATTGTGTGTCAAAGGACACTATCAAGGAAGTGAAGACATTTCACAGAATAGGAGGAAATATTTATCATAAATCTGAGAAAATTTGCATCTAGAATTATAGAAAACTCTTGCAATGAATTATTTATAATGAGGAAAGGATTTGAAGATTCTGTAAAAAAGATATACAAATGGCCAAAAAGCACATGAAAAGACACTCAATATCATATTTTCTAGGAAAATGAAAATCAAAACCACTTCATACACATTGGAATGACAAATAAAAGGATAATAAAAGTATTGGTGAGGATTTGTTGCACTGGAACCCTCACATATTATAGGAGTGTATAATGTTAGTCAGTTTGGAAAAAATAGGTCATATGATAACTCAATTTTCTATCAATTATAGACTTGGGTATATCCCAAAGAACTGAAAACCTGTGTTCAAACAAAATATTGTACATGAATGGAAGAATTTATCCTAATAGCTCCAAAATGGAAATACTCCTAATGTCAATTGATGATTGAATAAAATATATGTATAGCATAGAATATTAATAACCAAAATTCTGAAGAGTGTACTAATTTAAACTGTATCATAGGCTAAACTTTGAAAATATAAGGTTAAAGATGCTTGCTACAAATGGGTCATGTATGATGTGACTCCATTTATATGAAATGCTCAGTAGGTAAAATCAGAGACAGGAAGTAGGGTGGTGGTTGTCAGCAGCTTGGGGAAGGAAGAATGCAGAATGACTGTTGATGGGCACCAATCTCTTTTCAGAGTGACAGATATGTTCTGGAAATAGGTAGCGGTCACGGTTGTGCAACTGTCTCTGCTTATCAAATGGAACATGGGTATCCAACTGCTTCATTTGAGATCCTCCATAGTACTGATATGGGAAGATCTTGAAGAAATATTATTAAATAAAAATAACTTTAAAAGAGGCAGAATGATGAAAAATGCACCAATGTATATTTCTAAAATTGCTTGCAGTTCATGAGAGCAAATTATTATTTGATAGGAAATGAATAATCTGCAAAAGAATTTTTTTTTTTTTTTTGCTAGGCAGAGTGGACAGTGAGAGAGACAGAAACGTTTTCCTTTTTCCATTGGTTCACTCCCCAATGGCCTCTGTGGCCAGTGCACTGTCGATCCGAAGCCAGAAGCCAGGTGCTTCTCCTGGTCTCCCATTTGGGTGCAGGGCCCAAGCACTTGGGCCATCCTCCACTGCACTCCCGGGCCACAGCAGAGAGCTGGCCTGGAAGAGGGGCAACCGGGACAGAATCCGGTGCCCCGACCGGGACTAAAGCCCGGTGTGCTGGTGCCACAGGTGGAGGATTAGCCTAGTGAGCCATGGCGCCAGCCAGAATTTTCTTATATGAATAATAGGTAATGATATTCTTCCAACATCAAAGATACACTAGATTGATATACTAGATTAAGAGGTCACATTTACGAATGTTTTAGTTTTTATAATTCCTAGATAAAATATGCACCATAAAAATATTTTTTGCTACATTCTGTACTTAATATAGCACTGAAAATATTCAGTCTGTTTCCCACAATGATTAAAGCATAATTATATAAATAAAAATAAATCAAACTTTTGCATATTCAAGACAAGAATTAAAGGAGCACCTGTTTCCATTTTAGGTGCTAGAGAGAACATTGGCTCTAAAATGGATTTTCAAAAAGAAGAGACATTATCTTAGTTTTAAATTTAAATTTCCAAGGCAAAAAGACTTCCTTATTTAGACTCAGAGTAATAATGCTCATAATAGTTAGGAGCCTTTAAATGTGTTGGGCTTTGCACTACCTGTATTAAATTACATTTAATTCCTATATGATTCTGTTCAAAATGGTTTAAGGCATTATTCCCATTTTATAGCTAAGGAAATTGAGGTTTAACAAGAATGAGGGCATGTGTGCAACAAGTTGTGCAATTCAGTCCTCTAGCCAGACCTACTCAACTACAAAACTCTCATGTATCACACCAGCTTCCCACGAATTTTTAAAAAAAAAAAATCCTTAAATATTAACCAGTATGGTACTAGAATATGATGTGCATTTCTTTCACATACTGTAGAATTTCCAATTCCATCTTTGCCACTAGAGACAAAAATCATTACAGTGAGCATTTTGCAATTATATTTTCACAGGACAGGAACTATAGCAACTATCAATACTAGAATTTATAGTGGGTTTGGTGAAGGCCTGGATACCATTTCTGGCTCTACTCGATGTGTTCCATGAGTGATTCAGTTAGAGATACTTATTAAATGTGGAGCCAGGATGTGAACCTATGCCTAACTCATTGCTGACTTCTCACTCAACATGCTCCTTTTGTGAAGCAGCTAGTACATATCAAACACAGGGCTAGAATCGGCCCCAGATCTCTTCTCTATTCACAGAGGAGGAATACAAACAGATCTCAAAACCACATCTGCCTACTGTTCAGAATAGCTCACAGCGTGAATCCTATAAATGATCAAGAGAGATCTGCAAAAGTGTTCATTAGAAGAAGCATCTCTTAGAGATTGCTTCAAGATTGAAGAGCTGTAAAAAGTGCTTCCATATTTATTATTATACCTGAACTTCACAGACACCAGGAAATAGTAAGCCAGATTCTATTATATTTTAATTTTACATATGAGGGGATCGGGCATCAGAGATTTGAAGTAACTTCTAGTAAGTCACATACCGATGAGTGGGAAAAGGCAGTCTTTTAATTCTACAGGTGGTGGTATTTCTGTTATACCAGGCACCATGTATATACTTTTTTTCCAGGGAGTTTTGTACCTTTTTACTATCTTTCCATCTAGTTTAATAATATTTGAATCTCTCACACAATTTGTGTTGAATTGCTTCTCATCTTTGTCCCAGGAGTAGAAGGGAATATTTCAGTAGATTTCTAAGAACAATATTTACTCTCACAAACTGCTTCCATGAGTCTTTATTTCTATAGTCTGTTATTTCAAGAATTTAAAATATCTCCTTAGAAACAACTAGAGAAGAAAATGTTGAGCTATAGAACATTCTCTGTGAATGCCTTTCTGGATGTTGGACACTAATTTCTTAAGGGTTTGAGTTTGCATTTTGAGGTAGAACACATTGCTAAAGGGAATTCTCTTCATATTCATAGTTCTCTGGAATGCTGTAGGTTATGAAAAATTCCAAAGAGTATAAACATTCTAGCGTCATTATTGTAGCTGAAACAGCATTTGCTCACTATGTTAACCTCCACAAATCTTGTCTGCTCAGCAACCCTGCAACTTCCCAATGCTGACATTAGGTCAAAGAACAGTAGACACCTGATATCTTTGCCCAGGCATATTGTATAGTCATAGAAAGACCATGCAGCTGAAAGGAAATGACACAGAGGATTAAGAAACCAAGAAAAATGTACACTAATGTTTAGGTGATGTGCTTGTGGAAACAAAGAGGCAAGGGACAGATTAATCCCAACACCAGGAAATTTGTCACACTAAGAGGATCACTGAGACCCACTACTTTTCATAACAGCACATTTGATATCCATGAATTCTCTAAAATTAGAAAATCTGAGAAACGTAGAAGATGTTGAAATTTTCCCTCATTGCTACTTACATGACTTGCTTACTTCACTACCACAAGGACACAAGTAGAGGTAATCATTCTGTCAGTAGGTACGGAGCTCTGCGGCTTTTGTTCAGTGCATAAGGAAGAGCAATAACTAATGCTGTCTCCTACTTCAGGCCCTAAATTATATGCTCTTATCTTCACTGGACAGTTTTATATGTGAAGATTTCCTTTATCCACTTCTTGAAGCTGATCAAATTGCAAAAAACACTGAATGGAATTCTATATTGGCCTCACATGTGAGCATCAGGATGTATAAATTAGCTAAGAGAAGGGATGATATTTCTAAGGGATGATGTAGTTCAGTGCTGGTGATGAGTTTTAATGCCTTCAGTGTTCTATGGCAGGGAAGTTTTTATATTATATATATATATATATATATATATATATATATATATATATGGAATGGTAGAATGGATTAGTCAGGGTTTAACAGTACGAAATGCTATTCCACTGTACAACTCTTGAATCATATGTGGCTAGTTTAACACATTGTATACTGTATAACACAGAATTAGACTTCTTAGTTGTCATCTGTGTTTTCTGTAGAGGAGTGGAACCTGTAGAATGAAGGTTACTCTGTTCCCCATCCACAGATTAGGTCTTGTTAACAATGCCCAGTTTCTGCAACTACTTTCCTGCATGGTAAGGCTGGCTGTGTCTTAAAAACTGTTTTCCTACGCCATTCTGGTTAGAATGTACTGTCTTTCTCCCTCTTGTGGGATTGAGTTCAAATGTAATCTCCTCTGAACAGACGTCTCTTTAGGAATTTGTTATTGGCCCAGCTCACAAGAGTTCAAGTTTGGTGGTTTCAGACATGTTAGCACATACCATGTGGCATATATTGATTTAACACAAATGTTCACAAATATGAAAACACATAGTGTAGTCCCAATTCCAAAAGGATTTATTGTCACTCTTATTATTCTTCTAATTAACTCTCAATAACTCCAAGGGGGTATATATTGTATTTCATTTATCTTTGTATTCTCAGCACCTATCATGAGGTTTTGCTAAAAAAAAAACACAAACTCTTATGGTGCTTATTGACTGCATGTTTTTTAAATTTAATTGCATTTTATTAATATGTAGAGAACAGATTCATGAATTTCACAGATATGATTCCAAGAATACAATAGTACTTCCCTCTTCTCCCTGCTCCTTCCTTTCTTTCCTTTTCTTTTAATTTTCTGTGATAACATACTTTCAATTTTATAAGCACAGGCTCAATGCTCCTCTAAACAAAGAGTCCTATAGGTAAAAGGTAGATAGACCACTGTTCTCTAAAGGTTTACGCAAGGGTTATAGACAACAATCAGCTTAGCTCAATATACATTAAGGGTTTTTCATTGTTGTTGTTATTCTCTATATATTAGTTACAACCAATCAGAGAAAGCATGATATTCATCTTCTTGGATCTGGTTTATTTCACTAAGTGTAATGATCTCCAGTTCCATCCATTTTGTTGCAAAATATAGGATTGCACTTTTTTGTTTATTGCTGAGTGGTATTTCATCATGCACATGTTCCACATTTTCTTTATACCGTCATCAAATGATAGGCATCAGGGATGATTCCACATCTTAGCTATATTGAGTTGAACTGCAATAAATATGGGGGTACAGATAACACCTTCATATGCTGATTTCATTTCCTTTGGGTATAGTCCCAGATGTGGGTTGACTAGATGATATGGTAGATCTATTTTCAGATACCTGAGAAATCTCTGGACTGTTTTTCATAATTGTACTAATTTACATTCCCATGAACAGTGTATTAGTATAGCTTTTCCCCCAAATCCTTGCTTTTTGCAGTTGTTATTTTTTGTTTTTGGATGACAGACATTCTAATTGATGTGAAATTTACACAGCCATTCTGAGGTGAGGTGAAACCTCATTGTGGTTTTGATTTGCATTTCCCTGATGACTACTGATCCTGAGCATTTTTTCATGTGTCTCTGCCATTTGTATTTCATCCTTTGAAAAATGCCTGTTCACATGCTTTGTCTACTTTTAAACTGGATTGTTTGTTTTGTTGTTGAGTTTCTTGAGATCCTTATATAACCTGTATAATAAGCCCTTATCAGATGCATAGTTTGCAAATATTTTCTCCCATTGTGTTGGTTACTTCTTCATTTTGTTAACAATCAACAAAGTTGAGTTCCATTGGACCACATGTCTATTTTTGTGCTAATACCAGGCTTCTTTGATTATAACTGCCTTGGGGGTATGTCTTGAATTAATATATTGTACTAAAACATATTTATCTGATCGATCAGATAAAAAGTAATGAAACTATAAATACAAAACAAATTAGTCAAAAATTAGGGAATTATGTAGTCAAATATTTACTTTTTTAAAAAAAGATTTATTTTGAGAGGTAGAGTTACAAAGAGAGGGAGAGACAGACAGAAAGGATTTCTGTCTGCTGGTTCACTCCCCAACTGGCAGCAATGGCCGGAGCTGGGTCTGTCTGAAGCCAGGAGCTTCTTCCCAGTCTCCCACATGGGTATAGCAGCCCAAGAACTTGAGGCACCTTCCACTGCCTTTCCAGGCCATTAGCAGAGAGCTGAATTGGAAGAGGAGCAGCTGGGACATGAACTGTTGCCCATATGGGATGTCAGTGCCACGGGCAGAGGCTTAACCTTCTACACCTCAGGGCCAGCCCCAAGTGTTTACATTTTCATCAGTAAAAATGATACATGACTCATTAATTCATTCAGTAGTTCAGTGAAAAAGTATTCATTGAGTTAATACATTAGTAACATTAAGATATTTTCCATAGCTCCATTTTATACCACACTTTGAAAATCCTGTATGAAGTTATTTAGAATTCAGAGCAAATGAAATTTACAATTTACTGAAATCTCTAATAATGATGGCCAATGATATCTTACCACAAGCAGTGATGCTCATCTGGTAATTACAGGCGTCATTGTTAGCCCTCTCTATTTTGAAAAATCCATCTACAATTTACTTCCACAGTCTGCTTGTTTATGTTGAGTGAATACTTAATAGATTATCTGAAATTAAAAGCTAATGAAGTTTGAAGTTCAATAATTTGAATTGTGGAATTCTGAAATATCTAGTTATCTGCTCATAGAAGTTGTATTTCAGTACGACTCATTCCAGTGAGATATAGTTGAGTATTTTATGCAGCTAATAACTAAAAATCGATAGAACCATGTTTAGTTTTCGTATTCTAAGTCTTGAATCTAAAAGAGTAGAACTAAATTGTTTAAAAAATAGTATTTAGATACATGTGATTGTTAACTTTATGCTGCCAACTTGACTAGATTAAATAATACCTGCAATCCAAGAAAAGAATTATGTTGCATGTGTGGTGATGGGATTTCCAAATGAAATTTGCATATGAGTGTGAGGGGACTAGATGGGAAGACCTGGCCTTGAGGTGTTTGGCACCATTCATTGACTGGGGTCTGGAGAGACTAAATACATGGAGAGACTTGGTCTCTATCTTGGGGAGCTGGACATGGCCTGTATCTCAGAGCTAGACATGCTCTCCTCCTGCCTCAGACATCAGCTGCCAGCCTTTCAACTTCAGGAGTGACACCAGTGCCCTCCTTGCTGGCATTTAGGCGTTTCAGCCTCATACTGAGATTCACACCCTCAGTTTCCCTGGTTCTGAGCCCCTTCCACCTGGACTGAGCACCCCAGGGTCTATAGCCTGCAGACGACCTATTGGGGGGCCTCTCAGCTGTCAATGCTGTGTGAAGCAGCTCCCCCCAAATATCCTATATTGTCTGTGTCCCTAAAGAATTCTGATGAATACAGATACACTTCTTTAGGATTTACAGTGACTAAAAAGATTGACAGGTGTTTTTCTGGTGAGTGTATGCAAGGAATGGAGTGTAGAATGTCACTGAATGATTGAAGTATGATTTCATTCCATAAATATACAGCGTATTAACCTCTAGAAAGACACTCCACCCTCTAAGATGAGTATTTTATCCTGTGATTATCCAATATAGACTCATAAAGTTCTTTAAGAATTTGTTTCAAAAGGCTAAAGAAGAAAAAAGCTATTTAATAAACGCAGAGGAAAAAGGACACACAATTCATATCTTTCTATGATAAAAACCCTCAGCAATTCAGAGACAGAAGGAACTGCCTCAATTTATGCAGAGAAAACACAAGAGAAACCTAAAGACAATGTCATGGTTAATTCTGAAAGACTAAATGTTTTCCTCCTGGAATGAAGAACAAGAAAATGAGGCCGGCGCCACAGCTCACTAGGCTAATCCTCCACCTGCGGCACCGGCACCCCCGGTTCTAGTCACAGTTGGGGCGCCGGTTTTGTCCCAGTTGCTCCTCTTCCAGTCCGGCTCTCTGCTGTGGCCCGGGAGTGCAGTGGAGGATGGCCCAAGTGCTTGGGCCCTGCACCCGCATGGAAGACCAGGAGAAGCACCTGGCTCCTGGCTTTGGATCAGCGCAGTGCGCTGGCTGTAACACGCCAGCCGTAGCGTAGCGGCCACTTGGGGGGTGAACCAACGGAAAAAGGAAGATCTTTCTCTGTCTCTCTCTCTCTCTCATTGTCTAACTCTGCCTGTCAAAAAATAAATAAAAGAACAAGGAAATATTGTCTTTCCACACCACTCCTATTGATCATTTTACTGGAGTTCAGTGCAGAGATGTAGGAATAAAGAAGGTACACATATTAGAAGCAAGGAAATAAAATTGTGTCTGTGAATGAATATGATTCTCTACAAAGAAAAGGCCAATGGAATCTATATAAAGCTACTAGAAGTCATTATATCAGGATGACAAAGCAGTAAGATGCAAAGTCAAAAGGCAAAATTAATTTTATAATTATTGACTAGCAAGGAAATAGAGTAACACCATTAAAATGTCAACAAAAACATGAAATGCTTCAAAATGACAATGTCCAAGATTTGTATTTTTTTTTTTTGACAGGCAGAGTGGACAGTGAGAGAGAGACAGAAAGGTCTTCCTTTTGCCATTGGTTCACCCTCCAATGGCCGCCGCGGTTGGCGCGCTGCGGCCGGCGCACCCCGCTGATCCGATGGCAGGAGCCAGGGGCTTCTCCTGGTCTCCCATGGGGTGCAGGGCCCAAGCACTTGGGCCATCCTCCACTGCACTCCCTGGCCACAGCAGAGAGCTGGCCTGGAAGAGGGGCAACCTGGACAGGATCGGTGCCCCGACCGGGACTAGAACCTGGTGTGCCGGCGCCGCAAGGCGGAGGATTAGGCTAGTGAGCCGCGGCGCCGGCCAAGATTTGTATTCTTAAAACCATAAAATATTGATGAAAGAAATAAAAAATGCCCACATAAATGGAGAGTTATACTGAAATCATGAATTGGAAGATTCAATGTTGTTAAAATAGAAATTCTCCTCAAACATCTAGTAAGTCAATGTGATTCTGGCAAAAACTTCATCAGAAATTTTTGTTGCAATAAATTTATACTGAAATTTATTTGAATAGGAAAACAACCCAAAATAGCTAAAGTGATTTTAAAATAAAAAGGACACACTTTCTTATTTCAAGATCTATTATGAAGCTACAGTGTTCAAGACAGGGTTGGTATTGACATAAGGATAAACAATTTATCAATGAACTGAATAGTAAGTTTAGAAACAAATCCATACATATATGTTCAAATAATTTTCTATGAATCTACAGAGGCAATTTAATGAAAAAATTATCTTTTGAAAAAGAAATGGTTTAAAACAATTGGACATTTATATTCCCTTAAATGGAAATTATCCTCAATCCATACGTCACACCCTAGGTAAAAGTTAATTCAAAGTGGACAAGAGAAGTAAAATCTAGTAAGACCAAAAACAGTAATGTTGGGTAGTGGAAGATTTCATTAATATGACACTAGACTAAAAACTTCCATACATCAGTGTTCAAAACAATGAAAACCTCCTGCTCTTTAAAAGACATTGTTAAGAAAATAAAAAGGCAAGCAACAGACGGGTAGAAAATATTTTCAAGAGAACAAGCAATTATGGAATTTTATCCAGGATATATACAGAACTCTTAATTCACAATAGTAAGAAAGTATATAACCCAGTTAAAAAGTTAGCTAACAAAAAAAAAAAAAAACAAAAACTGAACATAACAGAAACAAATCCATCAGGATCTGATAACACTGAGTCATGACAAGAGAGGGAAAGTGTTGGGATGCTCATCCATGAGTTGCGAGCACACATAGCAAAGAATCGCTGTGGAAAACAGCTTGGCAGAGTCTTAAACAGACCATTATTACATGACTCAGCAATCCCACAAAAAGGAGAGCCATATAAACTGTGCTTCTTATATGAAATGATAATCTAACAATACAAATGCTTCCCCTTAAGTACATTAAACTTTTTGAGCTGTATGATATTTCCATGATTCAAGAGCTAACAGAGCTAGCATTCTCAATTTTGTTGATTTCCTTGTTAGTACATTTTTAAATAACTAAAATTGCACATATTTATAGCCTACAATGTGACATTTTAATATATGTATATAATGTGTACTGATCAAATTGGGGGTAATCAACATTCCCCTGCTTTGCTAATAAATATATAACAGGTTATTGTTTTGATAGTCACCTCATATGCTGTGCAAAATCAGCACACTGTATGTATTTCTGATTTCTCTCTCTCGTTCTCACACGCACACACACACAAACATGATATCAAACTAAGTCATAAAGGATAAATAGACATTTCTTCAATGGAACCATTTAATTGTTCTTCAATGGAACAATTACCTGTTCTTAATCCTTACTCTGAAATTTTTCTCCAGATAGTTAGTGAAGAAATGAGAAAAATAAACAAGGCTCTTAAGCTGAAAGAACTGGAAGTGCTAGCGTAGTGGACTGGGTTTTGTGCTCTAAGAACATTCACATGGTTTTCAAGGAAGGCTGAGGGGTTCTGTGGAGGCCTCTTTCCACACCTGCAAGGGGCTGTCCTGCTCTAAGCCTACATTCCTAGAGGCAGAAGGCTAGTGCTGTCATGCCTCATTCACAGCTATGGCCATTTAGCACAGGCCATCTTCTGGGCAAGTCAAAGAAGGAAACAAGAGTGGCTAACCCCGAATTTCCTGAAACGTGTATCTGCATTTCCTAAAATTTTCCTTTCTTGATTCTTTCCTGCTTTCTTTCAGGTCATATTATTTGCATGGCTTCTATGAGCTGGGTGCTACTGATAAAGAGATATTTGAGATATAAAAATGATTTTCTATGTGCTGAGTGCTACTCATAGAAAGCTCTGCAGCTTCTGAGGAATTCACAGTATAGTTTTAGAAGAACTGCAGCTGATAAAATGCAGTGATTTTTATACTGTGGCTTCTCCAAAAAAATTAAAAAATAAATAAAAACCTTGAGATTGTTTGGATTTAGTTATCTATAATGTCAAAATAGTATTTGAGGTATGAGAATGATTTCTTTAAAATTCCTGATTCTATATGAGTTTTAATAGGTTGAGGTGGGAGCGGTATGCTTTGGTTGGAGGAAACTCGGGCAACATCTGCTCCTAGAAGTATGTTTCTGGTATACCAGTTTCTGATACACCAGAGTATGTCTCAGTATGTTTTAGGCAATAAAGCAGGTCTTAAACCACAGAAAGCAAAAAGCTGTGGTGGTTTCCAAGTGCCGAACTGTGTGCTGAGTATTATGGTCTGCGGGTTCATGGCCTTCCAAAATTCCTGTGTTGAAATCCCAACCCTCCATATAAGGGTAGTGGGAGATGGGGCCTTTGAGGGTGGAAGCCATAAATGGGAATGGTACTGTTATGAAAGACACCTCAGAGAGCTATCTAGTCCTCTTCCCACCATGTAAGAACATGACAGTTCAGTCTGTAACCCAGAAGATGGACCTCACCAGAACCCTGTCTTGATGGCACTCTGAGCTGGAACTTGATCTGTAAGAAATAAACGTTTATTGTTTAAGTCACCTTGAGATAATTTACTACAGGAGCTCAAAATGACAGAGTTTGGAGTTGTATTATCTGCCTTGGAGTTAATTCAGTAATTATTTGCTGTATTTCTAGTTTATGCCTTTATTGTTGGGGGGGATTATTCCAAATGCACATTTCTTGATCTATTCTTGAGCTTCACATTTGGTCAGTTGGAGGTGAGATCCTCAATCTCATTTTTAAGAATGCGCCAGATGGCTCTGATGTGCACGGAGGTTTAGACAGTCCAGGGATCATGCCTTTATTATGGGAGTTCTCTGTGACTGAGCTTGCGATGAGAGATCTCCTGTGAGACACAAGTGTGGCGGTTTGGCAGAGGCTGCTGTTGGTATAGGAAGCAGACAATGGCCGTCAATGGAAGATCTAAGGATAGGGACTACACTGTTCTAATAATACCTGAGAAAATGTTCCTTCTCCTTGTGTGAGGAATAACTGGGCTGAGCTAGATTTAGATAAAAGTCCCAATTTTTATCCAACAACGTGGGCAAAGCATTGGAGAACCAACATACTATCTCTGCAGGGCCACATTTTTACTTTGGGTATGGATAATGGTCTGAATATTTGTTTATGCCTGTTTTATACACATATCCCTGCACTCTTCCAATTTGGAGTTCAATAAATCCATTGCTACAGAATGCCCATTAATTAGGCCAGTGGTAGGGAAATCTTTTGTTGCCTAAACTGTTTGGATGAGTATTTGTTTTTGTACTTGACTATTGATGAGGAGGCTTGTGGCAAAGAGGTGAATTTATCACCAAAATTAATTGGTTGGCCTGGTCTTAATAACAATAGTGAGTAACAGGGAGTTTATATTCAAAAGGATTGATATTCTTCTCCAGTATATAAAGAGACAATGCCACAGAGCTCATCGGGTAGGGAGAGCTACTCAGCTCTTTAAACGTATATTTTGAAGTCAATTCTGTTTGGTAAATAAACAGGAGGTTGTTCTACCCCATATAAAGCACTACTTACGAAAAATGAAGACACAAGTTAATAAGTGACTGGATCAGTTGAGACACTTATAACTTATTTGGGTTCCAAAACCTGAACTCAAATAGAATATCTCATAGGTAGGGATTTTCTTTTCTTTTCCTTCTTCTTTAACACTTGCTAAACTGAGTAGGATTTTCCCAGATTCTTTCTAAAATGATTTTGCTTTTGTTCTTATATAGTCTGTTTTTAGTGATATTTCAGTTGGCTATTTTATGGGAGGATTTTAACAAAAGCTGATATTTCTCAGTGAGTTTTGATAACAGATATCTCTCTACTCCCCCAGAAAATATAAACATGAAGAGTGTTTACTAGGATGATATTGTAATCTCACAGACATTTCCTTCTCCTTTAAAAGTTCCATAAGAATCTGACACATTTATTTACAAAAACAAACAAACTAGGGTCCAATGCTGTGGCGTAGTGGATTAATGCCCTGTCCTGAAGTGCTGACATCCCATGTGGGCGCTGGTTCTAGTCCCAGCTGCTTCTCTTCTGATCCAGCTCTCTGCTATGGCTTGGGATAGCAGTGGAAGATGGCCCAAGTACTTGGGCCCCTGCACCCCCGTGGGAGACCCAGAGGAAGCTTCTGGCTCCTGGCTTCGGATCGGTACAACTCTGGCCATTGTGGCCAATTAGGGAATGAACCAGCCTCTGCCTCTCTATAACTCTGCCTTCCAAATAAGTAAATAAATCTTTAAAAAAAAAAAAAAAGCTAACAAAGACATGTTGAGTAACATTGTGAGTACTCTTAAAGTATGGGTCTTAATTTTCTTCAGAACAAAAGGAACCTATGAGATCAAGATACATTAACATTTGTTAGTCTTACAATTCATATAAATGCTTCCAAGCAGATTACATGTACAAAAAAGAGATTTGAGAAGAAGGCTGTGGCATGCATATTAAAGTACCATGGAATAAATGTGCGTTTTGACTTTACCAAAAACCCTCCAATTATTTCTAAAATTCATAATAAAGCATAACATTATTTCACTCCGCTTGCTTGTTTATGTAAGGGAGTCCTGGCTGTGCTATTGCAGGATTGTGTTTTGTCTGAATTGTTGCATGTAGCTGGGCTTTGTGCTCGTGACTAAACACACCTGACAGCACAGTCACGTTAGCCGCTGCCTCATTATAGACCCTCCATGACCTCCACCATTATTAAACCAAAATGGGGTAACTAGGATATGTTCAATGGTAATTTTTTAATTAAAAAAGTCTCATGACATTTTAATCGGTGCCTAGAATCTCATTAACTATTGTTTACAAATCTTGTCAGCCACCAGTCGCTATTCTATGAAACCATTAACACATAGTATATATATTTTAGCATGGTGGAATGAGTTTTCATTTTGTAATATCTATTACATTTAAGGACAATGCAAAAGAATAATAATAACTAAGACTTACTGAACTTCATACACAGCGGCAAGTACTAATTTATTTCTCTCAACAACCCTTGCAGAAAACTGTGGGACAGATCAAGTTCAAGAACTGATCATAGTGTCCAAGATCAAAGTGCCCAAGATCATATAACTAATAGTTGGGGAAGGCAGGCTGAAAAAGACTGAGTAAGCTATATTAATTGAGAGCTGTTTAACCACAGGCTAAAAGTATAGGTTGAGAATGGTTATGATTCTGTATTAGTCAAGGCTGCTGAATAAAATCTGCCTCAAATTGTGGATTATATCAATACTTTGTAATTCCATAGCACTTTCCATGATATGATTTCGTAATTCCTCGCACTGTCTGAGATGTACAGGCATAGTGGAATTAATGTTTTCTTCTTGTCGAGAGAACAAACTTCTGCCCGAATCTGCCACACCTGCACCGAGGATGTTTTCTAGCTCCACGAAAGGGCTCTTTCCACTGAGTCATGCGGCCTCTCTCTCTAGGCCAACCTGTTTGCTTGCCCATTTCAATATTCAATGGATGACGATTCAGAATAAAGTGAGCTATGAAACAGTATACTTCACTACTGATGCATGGTATTTGAAACAAAAACCTCTAATTCTCTCATAAGCATCACCAATTTTATAAAGAGGATACCATTTGTCATTTCAGCTATATATGTGGAAAGTTATGCATAATTTTACTGAAAGTCATGGAACATGCATGATGGAATTGAGTGGGAAACTATTCATTTTTGACTTTTCCAAAGAAAAATGTAGGAAATACATTAAACAACATCAAAGTAGGAAAATAATCCAGAATAAGTTTTATATAGCGAGTCTATATGTGAATTATAACATAGATATTCTAGAAGCCCAAGTGAAATGCATTTACCTTTCCACTGAACACAAGATAACCTTTCAGAACTTTTTCCAACACTATGGCATAAGTATAGCTTTGCTTAGTATTCTTAACAAGATTAGTTTCAGTTATCCTAGATGATAATGTACACAATAAATATAATAGATGACAATACTATAGTACTACAGTATAATTTTGTAACAAATTCTGTTAGAGACCAAACCAGTGCAGTTTGCATATATGTTTCCTGAGAGCCTGGATTGACCCAAGGTTATGAGCCTCTGGGCGACATATTTATTGGAAAACCAGTTGAAAGCTCCATTTGGAACTTCTCAAAAATGCACACACAAATTTACAGTTGCAATATGTTTACTTAGTGAAAAAGAATGTGGGGTTGAACATTTAGTTGCATTTTTATACCCAGAAGCATATTCCTCATGTCCCGAATCCCTCAAAAATTAGTTTTAATGGCCTGTGAATATTAGTTGCCACAAGTAGGCTTTTGTTAAGGAGTCTCAGTAAGGATTTGAAGAATGCACTATCTGGCAAGAAGCTTTATAACTATATTTTTATTTTTTTTTATTTGAGAGGGACATGGAAAGGCAGAAGACAGAGACAGAGATCTCCCATCAGCTGGTTCATTCCTCACAAGCTTGCAATGGCTGGGGCTGAGCCAGGCTGAAGCCAGGAGCCACAAACTCGATCCAGGTTTCCCATGTGGATGGCAGGAGCCTATTTACTGGAATCATCTCTGCCTCACAGAGTGTGCATCAGCAAGTAGCTGGACTCCGGAACTGGGGCTGGAATCAAACCCAGGCTCCTAATAGGGAATGCAGGGGTCTTAACCCCTAGGTGAAACATCTGTCCCCAAAACTGTATCTTTTGTACAGATCAAAAGAGGATGCAAGAAGGTAAATAGGGTGAAGTTCAGAGCCTTTTAGAAAATTAAGGAACGCAATAAGGTGTGAACTTTAGAAGCCTCTTTCTGACTAGAAGTGTGTGGAACCACAACAAAAGTCACATCACTAATTGAGCACTTATGTTTTTGTCTCTGATTCCCTCTCAACATTGTGAAGTGAGTAATGCTATTATCCCCATTTTCTATAGAAATAAACCGAGGATTGCGGGGGTAGGTAACTTGCCCAAGGTCTGAATCCAGACTTAGAACCTAATGACTAAATTTCTTTCAGAAAGAAGATTTTGGTTCTTCATTTTGAAAAATGTGCTGTTTATTTTTCTCAGAATAAATTATTTTAAAATAAATCCATCAGGGCTGGCATTGTGGCAGAATGGGTTGAGCTGCTGCTTGCATTCTGGCTTCTCAGATTGGAGTGCAGGCTTGAATCCCAGCTACTCTGCTTCCAACCCAGCTCTGTGCTAATGCACCTGGGAAGACAGCAGATGATGGCCCAGGCACTAGTACAGTCCAGCTTTGTAAAAATGTTGACTTACAGGTGTGCCAGCTCCTGCTTTTAGGGTTGAAATAATATCTTTCAGTTTTTACCTGTGTCCTCAAAATATACTTCTGGTCTCAGAGAAAGCATTTTTTGATTAATATTTTATGGCCTTACTTTATGATAATACCCATCCCCATAGTAAGGAATAATTTTGGGCTTTCAAACTTAGCAAAAATGATAATGCTCTGAAACTTCATGACATTGTCAAAGGAAGCAATTATTGAATAAAATAGTGTCAGATACACAGATGAGTAATTATTCCCCACATCTAAAGAATTTATATAAGGCAAATTTAAAAATATACATTAGGCAATGGTATAAAATTAATTTGATCCTCTTCCTGTTCCTATTGTGCCATTCCTTCCTCCACCCCCATTTAAAGTTTCCATTGTAATTGGTGACTGAATAGAGTCTTATTCTCCAGCCTGTGTTCATGAAGCTCACAGATGTCAGGAGGAGGAGGGCATGAATGCAGCTGTGAAACAGAATCGGGTTCCATCCTAGCTTCCCACTGGAGGCGCTCGCTCAGGAAAACATGTGCATCACTGCTTGCACAAGGGCACTGGGTACGCATCCTTGAGATGTCCTAGAACTAATTTATCCACTGAGGGCCTTTGCCCCCAAGCAATAGGACCCAGTCTCTTATGCTTCATGGGCTTTATCTAAACCTCTTCCAATTGAACACACTGAGAAATATCAGGAATCTTCCATGTGAGTATGCCTCTGTGTGTGCGTGTAGATCCTCCTTCTGTGTTGTTGTTATTCCTAGCTGCAACAAAAATCAAGTAATCACCTACACACACTACAAAGACAAAAAATCCATAACAGTTTAATTCTAGCATTTAGACTACAAAATATGAATTACAGTAAATTATTTTCCACATGCCTATTAGCATATACTGAAAAAATAGGAAATGCACTTATAAACAGGAATAACACTAATTTCATACTTGGGTAAGGGTCTTATTAAATACTATGTGAATTTTTATTACATAAGGACTAAATTATATAATATACATTAAACTGGATATGAGAGAGAAACACATGTTAAAATCAAAAGTCTTTAAATTTTAGGGAGCAAAAATCATATCCTTTCTCTGGTTGATGTTTTAGTACTCACAAAAGAACTTGAATATGAAAATATTTTTAAAATATCTGCAAAATACCTTTGGCTTCTGAACACAGGTTCCAGACTTCAAATAATATTAGAATGACTACTAAATCAATAGGAGGTATTTATATATTAAAATTTGTGAATGCTACTTATTCTTTCATTATATGAAACACTAAAAGTAATTTTAGTGATCAGGCTAATCAAATAGTACATAGTAACACATATCACATGCAGTGTTATGCCTTATGACAATGAACTATTGTGAAGATGGGAGCTTTTATAAAACTAAAAGTGATGGTTTTTCATCATTATACATAGAGAACAGAATGATTGATGTGATAAAAGATGTGTTGAAAAAGAAAGGTCACCTTATCTTTGATACAATGATTTTTTCTTTGACTGCCCCAAAGATATATCTGCTAGAAAATCCATTTGCCTGGAAAAAAAAATTCTGCAAGTCATTACAAGTTGTATTCCCTTGGTCACTTAAAACCACATGAATAAACCATTCCTACTGGTGAGGAGACAGATCAAGAAGAATCATATATTGCTACCTTCAGGCTAAGATTTTGAAAAATTATGACACTTTTCAAGAAATTAGTATTCTTGATATCTACTTGGCCTGGCTAAAAATGAAATTTAGGAAAGACTTCTATTTTCAATTTCTCCTTTCTGAGTCTCTGCCTCAATATATTTCTCTGCTGAATTTGGTACACATTGAAATAATATTTTTGGCTTAAAGCAGAGGTCTTGGATCAGTGAAAAACATCCCACACTCATCACTGTTCCTTGAACACGTTTGACTAAATCACACACACACACAAAAGATACAATAATCCTATTTTTTTTTGTGGGAAATACTTTATAGTACTCTGGTATAAAAATTTTTGATTTACAGAGCTGAAATAGTGATGTGTTAAAAATTTATATTCACAGCATATCCATTCTGTTTAAAAACAAACTTATTTGGATTTTCAGCAGAAATTGAAAAGTAATAATACAGATCTCCAAAAAACTAAAGAAATTTCTGTATTTAGTTACACTGGGAGCCTTTAGGACCTTGCACTTACCCTTTAATGAAAACAAAGTGTTATTTCACCCTGATAAAGATCTTGAAGAGGCTTGAAAAGTAAGAATCGTCCTACTCTAAATGAAACCATTCAAGCAGGGCTATGAATGTGCCTTTGGCAGAGATTTACAATGTCTACTTAAAATGCTACACTGGTAGGAAATGAGATGAAGAGGAAGAAAAACCTCTGAAAGTTAGGAAACCACCGAGGAAGCAGTGAAAATCCTAACAAAAATCGCCATGCAGCACTGATCATATATCTTTGACTATTTGACAGTCTACACACTGCACAATAGTTGTATAGACTGATAGAGAATCTTCTGTCAATTTAAATGAATTAATTCCCCCTTTTCAATATTCTATTTGTGCCTAGCAATTTCTGATACAGGATTAATGATAGTATAAAAGCTCCGTTTATAGTAAGTTTGATTCATAACATCTTATCTTACACACTTAATTACTGAGCAAAGATTGTGTTTCTTTTAAATGTTACTAAAGATCTCTTTTTGTCCTTTGACAAGAACAAAAATTAAATAACAATGAGAAGTTCAGTATTTAAATAGAGGAAATGAAAGTCAGAAAGCCCTCAGGAAAACACACAAGGGGCAAATGTTGTAGACACCGCTGTATACCAGTAGGATCTGTAAGTGTGATTTTAATAAGAAAAGTGCAATGTCATTTTGTAATTACCTGTATTTGTTTATAGCTATTTTGTGTTTTTATTATATGATAACCTGAAATCTTTAAGATTCTGATCACTCAATCACTAAATTAGAAAAAAAAAAAAAACTCACATAGAAATCAAGTAGAGTAGCCTTTGGCATTTTTTGTGAGAAAGGATTAAATCAGTGAGCTTGGAATTTATACATTGAGCCTGCTTGAGCCATATGACTGTTAAGGATCAATCTTAAAAGCTGCCAATTCTCCAAGGTGAAACCTAAGAAATTTTCTCATTAGTGGGAACTATATGAATAGCCAGTGATGGTCCACAGACACCGGGGAAGATCATCTGATTTCTTAGCAACGAACTTTTAAGAGTTTAGATTCATTACCACTACTTTCATATATAGCTTTTGTTAAAAACCCTGGTGCAAATGGCTGAGCTGGGAGATGGGTCACTGACCAGGCTTGGTCAACCTTTAGTGCCCTGGCCCTCATTCTGGGTTCCTTGACTTGCTTCCAGGAATTCAATCATTACTTACATGAACGGCACCTGCTCTTCTTGTTACCTCTTGTCTTTTCTCCTCTTTGTGCTTAATGTGTGACCTATGAGCTATTTATGGTGCAAACTGGCCCTTTTCCTCTACCTGAATTTCAGAACCTGGCTCCTTCTTCAAAGTCCTAGCATAATAGATGTCTCTGCATTCTTTTATTTATTCTATCCTAGCATAATAGATGTCTCTGCATTCTTTTATTTATTCTATCTGCCCAAGTCATTCCTACTAGATGCACAAATCCATACTTCTCTCTTTTCATATATATCTAAGAAATTTCAAATAAGACCAGATCAAATCTCCTTGTGAACTATGACCTTCCTACCTTCATCATCAACTACTATACCTCCCTGCTTTCTCCTCTACCCATCTTTTCCTACGAATCATTCAGTGGGCAGCTATTTCTTCACTGATGTGAATTTCATAACACTGTTACATTTGCCAGCCTGTTTTCATTTTATCAGTACCCTACACTCCTCATATGAATAACAAGCATCCTTTAGTAATACCACTGGTACATTTTATGATTTCCAGGAAGGGAGACTAACTTATGTGTCTATCAGGAACTTCTGGTTTGTCTATATGGTTTGTAAAAGCTCTGCAGAGCCCAAATATTCTCGTATGCTACCATCCTAATGAAGGTGTGATCTCACAGGTAAAAAAGTCCTACTCTTATTGATATAGACATACTGGTGGGTGTGTGTCTGACACAGAAGTTAAATTGCCACTTGGAACATCTGCCTTCCATATCGGAGTGTGTAGGTCACATCCTGGGTTTTTCATGTCTGATTCCAGCTTCTCCCTAATGCACAACCTACGAGGCTGTACTGATGGCTCAAGTGGGTGGGTTCCTTCCACTCACATAGGAAGCCCAGATTGTTTCAAGTTCCTGGCTTCAGCCTGGCCCCCACTGGCTGTTGTGGCATTTGTGATGTGAAGCAACAGAAGATCTCTGTCTCCACTTCTTTTTCTGTCTCTCTCCACCTTTCAAATAAAGAGAAAACTTACAAAAACAAATACAAAAAAAAAAAAACAACAAAAATACTTAACAAAAACAAAAAACTCTGTCTCCTTTTGGTTCTCTTCTTTTTCTACCATTACATTTTTTTTTCAGTTCAGAACCAATCATGAGGACCAATAAGATATTTTTATAAAAACCCAATATAATTGTACATCTTTAGTTTTTCTTGGTGTTTATTAATACTTCCACTTTTGCCAAGAGTATACGTGTGTGTATGTGTGTGCGTGTGAAGTCTTTAATGTATAACATGAATAGATGTTGAAGTGGAATAAAGTGGGTCCATGAATGTAGGATTACCACTGTGGCTTAAGATCTATGTGAGTTAAGTTATGCTTCTGGGAGAGTTCAAGGGATGATAGGGTGAGCCTTTGTGATGTGAGGATGTTGTTGGTGTTGTGAAAAGACCTTTTATTTGTATTTTATTTGAAAGGCAGGGAGAGAGAGACAGAGACAGAGATATCTCTTCCATCTGCTGGTTCACTCCCCACATGGCCACAACAGCTGGTGTTACTCAGGCCAAAATCAGGAGCCAGAAATTCTATTCTAGGCTCCCACATGGGTGACAGTTACCCAAGCATTTGGGCCATATTCTGCTGTCTTCCCAGGTGCATTAGCAAGGGAGCTGGATCGGAAGGACAGCAGCCAGAACTTGAACCTGCACTCCAATATGGGATGCTGGGTTCCCAGGCAGTGACTTAACCTGCTGTGCCAAGTCACAGTAAAAGGGCCACTTAGTAATGCTCCCAACATACCTGTTTCAAATGCTAACTCATTCACGGCTTTCTACCAATAGTTTGGAAAGGCATTGGATATAAAATCCATCTTAGCTATGTGATTGCTTTTCCTCTTACTGTTAAGAGAGTCAGTTTGGAAAATTACAACATGAGTCACAGAGGAAATAACAGCAGGAACATCAGGAAGGCAACTTCAAAATGCGCCGAAAGAGTCACCTGAATGTGAGACTAAAGGCTATCAGTAAAGACCATGACTGCACACAATCAATAATGGCCCGGGCCTAGGGACATTTTGGGAGATGGAGCTGCATGGAACATCAAACTCTTGATGTACAGGGGGAGCACGTGTACTATGAGGTCATGCCAAATGTAACTTACGCCCCTGAAAAGGACAGAACGCTTATTCATATTATTAAGCATGTGTTCCATATGTCTCTGTCAGTTGTGCATTCCAGATATTTACCTCAGTCTCATGAGAATTTCTCAAGGGATTAAAAATGATATGATTAATACCCTTAGAAATTTCACTGGATGTATTAGCTATTTCCTTTTCCTTACTGAGGGACATGGTTGAATGCCATGCTTCGCTGTCAAGTGGTGAACACCTTCCCAGCTGAATTCTGCAGCCATTAGGCTGGATAACTGATTACATTTTTGTGTTTATTTTTTTCCTTCCTTAAGGCTTAATGTCTTCCCTTTCTATAGTTTCCCATTTTCACACAGTTATCTCTCTCTCTCCCTCCCTCCCTCTCTCTCCCCATGTGTGTGTGTGTGTGTGTGTGTGTGTGTGTGAAAGAGAAAGTGTGTATGCATCCTCTTGCCTCCCCCTCCTCCCACCACACACATACACTGTCAGCTCCATGTAGAGGTCCTAACTTCCAGCTTCCAGAATTTCAGGAAAGTGACTGTTTGGAGGTACTTAGAGGATCCTTATAAAGCTAACAAGTGAAACTGTGGTTGTTAGGGTGACCCTAATCCAATAGGATTGGCGTCCTTATTAGAAGAGGATATTGAGACACAGAGGGCATCTGGAAGCCAGGAAGGAAAATCTCAGAAGAAAGCAACTCTGATGACCCCTTGATCCCATGTTGCTCTGGATTGGTTGTAAGACTATGAGAAAATGGGCCTGTATTTCTGGTGTTTGAGCCGCTTAGTCTGTTATGACAGACCTAGCAAACTAATATAAACATACACACACACACAGCTTTCAAAATGTTTGTGAAAAATGGAATTAAAAGGTAGGTTTATTTTGTTGTAAAATATTTTGTGATCAGGTATAGTTTTTTCATAGCATGGATTTTCCATGAAGTGTTGGAGACCCCAGTGTGTGTGTGTGTTCCAAAACAACATGTGGTTCAGTTTCAAAAACTGAAGAATATATCAGTAGTATAAAACGTATTAAAATAACATATTTAAACACAAATTCAGAATATATGTGGATAATTCCAATAATTTGTCAAAAATAGAAATAAAAGACAAGAGTTTTTTGGTACAAAACATTTTTGGAATCCATATATAGATTTTTTTCAAAATATAATTTTCATGAAGTTTTTACAGATAGCTCATAAATGAAAATAGTCACCAAGAAAAATTTGAGAAAACGATCATGATCATGGAATGGTCTTCTGGGGTGTTTTGGTCACAATAAGAATATAAGGTAACGGAGACAAAGCTACACTATTTTCCTTATTTGTGCTCTGAATATAATTACAAATATCTACTCCATTCAATTATGAGTAAGAGACTGAACTAGGACTATGGGTTACTCAGCAAATATACAGTATATTTCTCTCCAGTCAAGTTGGGGAAAGAAGGTATGTGCACATAAACATACATGCACATACAAAAACAGGCAATGAAAAACAGCAGACAGACTACAATTCTGAGCCAAGGAGGCTACAGGAAGTCATTTGAAAGTTCTATGGACTAAAGGGCAGTTGAAAGTGAGACTGGAAAGGAAGGAAAAGAAACAGAGGATCTGAACAATAAAATGCCTGCTGGTCTAGGATTGGGGCCAAGGATAAGACAAAGTTGCCCAAGAGATCAATGGGTTCAGGGGAAATTTATGTATTTGTTAAATATTTGTATATTAAATTATTTTTAAGAATTTTCATGTATCATTATCTTGAAAACCCCACATTATTGGAAGAGAAGGAGAACAAATAATAGCAAAAGAAACAGGAGTAATAATAAAGAGTGCCAGGAAGAGACCCAAGATTTTGCAGTGAACAGAACATAAGCTGCGGGTGATACAGCGAGTGGTTGGTAAGAGAAGATGCAGCAGGTGGTTCAGGCACAGATGGAACTAACAGGTAAGTAGTTGCCTCACAGCAACAACGTTGGGGGCTGGGTGCAGAAGGTGAAGCTGACACTTGTGATGCCAGCATTCCACATCAGATCATGCATTTAAGTCCTGGCTGCTTTACTTCCTGCTAATGCACCTGAGAAAACGGTGGAAGATGATCCAAGTGCTTGGTTCCTTGATGAAGGTCCAGGCTCCTGGCTGAAGATTGGCATAGGCTTGGCTATTGCAGCTATTTGTGTGTGGGAGGAGGTGTGACCTGAAGGATGGAAGATATTCTCCCCCAATCTCTCTCACTTTCTTCCCTCTCTCTGCCACTCTGCCTTTCAAATAAGTTAATCTTAAAAAAATAATATCAGTACAGAGTAGTGACAGAAGCTTGACTGTATAATATTACCAATGAGGAGGGGTCTATCCATGGGAAATAAATAAAAACATAACAAACAAAATGGGGAATTTTGGATTTTCTAAAATGAAAACTAGGAGATGACCTAGTAGGATGAGGGTTACTTTAATCACAAAGAGATGTTTGGATCTCTGAGGAGCAGAGAGAAGGCAGTGATTAACAGGGCATGGATCTCAGAGGCTATGGCCCAAGATATTGAAAATGTGAATGAGAAAAGGTGGGAGCCATTACCTTTCATTTTCTAAATGACGACTGATATAGATTATCCTTTTTTAAAAATTTATTTAACAGATAGAGTTAGATATTGAGGGAGATACAGAGAGGAAGGTCTTCCTTCTGTTGGTTCACTCCCCAAATGGCCGCTATGGCCAGCGCTGCGCCAATCCGAAGCCAGGAGCCAGGTGCTTCCTCCTGATCTCCCATGTGGCTGCAGGGGCCCAAACACTTGGGCCATCTTCCACTGCCTTCCCAGGCCACAGCAGAGAGCTGGACTGGAAGAGGAGCAACCGGGACTAGAACCTGGCACCTATATGGGATGCTGGCGCTGCAAGGCAGAGGATTAACCAAGTGAGCCACAGTGCTGGCTACCTAGATTATCCTTAAGTATTAAGAGCATCAGGAGTTTACTTTTTTTTTTTTTTCTTTTAAACTCTGATAAATTGTTAGGATCTACCAATTCTGGATTCTGTGCAAATAGCTTGCTGCTTGTTTGTCTTTGCTAATCTTTATTTGAGCAGAACACTAAAGATACCAAACACATTTTTCTTTTGTATGAAAAAATGTAGGTGGAGGATTGCTTCTCTCCAAACAGAAACTAAATTGTTGCTATTTTGGCTTGTTATTGTTATATTTTATTCCTCCCTTACAATCTAATTAGTACTCCACTAGGATTTATATTTCAGTATGCTGTGAAAATTTGGAGTTTTTAAGAACAGCTTATGTTCTGTTCTTTGCAAGATCTTGGTGTCTCTTAGCACTCTGATTGCTCCTCTTCTATTTTTTTTCTTGCTAGTATTTATTCATGTTCTTTTCTGTTAACGTGGGGTTTTTCTTCAAGATATTGATGCAAGGATCAGATAGACACCTTCTGTCCTGGACTGTTCAGCTCAAGCCATACCTTTTAAATATTAAAAAGTTAGAAAACAAATTCCCATGTACTGGTTCATTCCCCCAAATGCCCTACAACGTCCAATGCTAGGCCAGGAGAAAGCCAGGAGCTAGCAAATGCATACAAGTTTCCTACATGGGGAGCAGGAGTTGGACAACTTGAGCCGTCACCTGTTGCCTCCCAGAGTCTGTCTGCATTAACTGGAAGCTGGAATCCAGAGCAGAGTCAAGACTCAAACCCAGGTACTCCATTATGGAATATGGGTGCTCAAACAAAGGCCAGATGTCCATCCCCCTAAACTTTGTAGTCGCTGTCTCTGCTAAGGATGGCCCATGATATAAAACTTCACCAGACTTAATTCCTAAACAATTCCAATTGAGTTTATATAGGAACATGAAAAACTATAAATCTGCTTATAGAAAAAGGTAGAGAATTGACTTTGAACACTAGTGTGTTGACACTAGTCATACTTACAAATGTGCTCAGAGAAATATGGCTAAGTTTATAAAACTCTTCCTAACTCAGCATCTTTAATTATTAAATTTTTCTAAAAAGATATTACATTAAGAATAATTTAATCTTGCATTCTCAGCAACTGCATTTTCAAATTCCATATTAGTGGACTTATATGCATATTTTACTGTAAGTTGTCTTAGGGTTGGAAATGGGTGTCATTTGAATTCTTGGTGTTTAAATAGAATGAGGAAATTATGTTGCTTAGTCTTCTGAAATTAGGAATCCATTTGCAATCATTATTACCAAGGCCATCAGGTATTTCTTTGCGTATTCTGGGGGATGGTGAACTCACTACCTTTGGAGGCAGATGGTTGTGACACAGCCAACAAGCAGGTGCACTGAAGTTATTAACATTATTTTCTGATTCTGGCTGCATATTGCAAAGTAGAGAGTACACGATATTAAAGTAATGTGTCAGACATAAAAAATGACTATGTAATGTAAAAGAAAACCTTATCTTATTAACAGAACATAAGCTCTAAAAAGAAAGGGTGAATTGCAAATGTGTTCAAGAATCAAAAGAGAACATTAGACGTTTGGAACTGTGGCAGGTGTTTGTAAACATCTTGGGGCTGTCTGAATAATAATAACTTAAGGAGACCAGTGTTGGGGCACAGTGGTTAAACTACCACGTGAAAATCCAGCATTCCATATTGAAGCATTGGTTCAAGTCCCAGCTCCTGGGCTTCTAATCCTGTTCCCTGCTAATGCACCTGGGAAAGCTTCAGAAATTGGCCCGAGTACTTGGAAATTGCTGACTCCTGACATCAGCCTAGACCAGCCTAGCTGTTGCAGCCATTTGGGTGCTGAACCAGTAAATGAAAGAATATACACTCTCTTTCCTACTGTTATTCTGCCTTTCAAATAATTAGATCTTAAAAACTCATAATAATTATGACTTAAAAAAGATACAAGACCTTCATTCTGACTACTGGGTTCTGCTAGTTCTTGAGTTTTAGGCTGACTTTGCTAGCTGCTTGGAGAAGGGTGGAGTTGGGGAACAGGAGGATGCACAGTTCTCCTTTTTTCGTACCAGCTCACCATTTCCTTTTTCTCTTCTGGTCTGCCTTGCTCTACTGACAAGGCTTATGCTCTCCTGATATGCAAACTGGGATGGAAATGTAAAACTGAATAATTGTGTGAGATGAGATGCCGACTTGGATATTCTTGTGAAATGTTATCAATAGGTTCAAGTGTAGTGAAGGAAACTTTGGGTATCTGAGTTTGGTCTTCAACCCCACACCCCTCAATATTGGAAATGGAGCCAGAATGCCCAGCTAAAGGCTGCCAAAGGCAGTGCCAGATGTGCCAGCACAGCACCCATCTGGCTCCCCCCATGATTCTGTCAGGGCCTAACGTACTTAGAGGAAAATTTCTCAATTTTATACAATACTATCTTTTTATATCTTATTTGTGGTTTGTTATTGTTAAGATAAATGCTGTTTATTTAACTCAAAGTAAAATTAGTAATTTATGTACTTGGTTCATCTTTGCAAAAGCATCTTTATTAAATAACTCACTTTGGAGTGAGTCTCTAGGAGTGGTTTTTATTTTACAAGAGCAACTGTAGATTTTATAAACTATTTCTTGGATAGTACATCTTATCATTCAGCTTGTTAAGGATAGAAAATAATTAAAAGCAATTACTTGCTAATGGTCAGCTCATGTTCAACCATAAATGATAAGATTTAATGTGCTAGGTTAACATGTTTTATGGCAATATAAAATGAGTTGAATTTTAAGTTGGGTTTTCATTGCTTTATAAGAGGGTATTTTTTGAAAGAATGAAAACAACTGAAGTGTTTTTTCTTTCTTGAAAATACTAAGGCTTTTATTTTTGCTGTTGCTTGAATCCAGAAAGTCGTAGTTAACTTAGTTTCTCATAATGCAAGTGGAAATTGCAGGCAAGCAGATCTTCATTCTTATCCCTGCAGGCATGGGAAAGTCACTTAACAAAATTGAAAAAATGATGTATGTCCCAGGAAAGACATATTTCACAATTTGAACATTCATAATAAGTTATGAATAAATTTTGTATAAATTGAAAAGGAAAAATAAGAATGATCTTCTAATATTATTCTTTCCTACATTCTTTGATTCATCACTTAACATTTTATTTTATAATGGAAAAAAATTTAAATTTTTAAAAATTTAATACTTAAAATGTACATATATTGATGCACCCTATGTTGTTTCAATACATGTCTGCATTGTGTAATGTTCAAATCAGGTTAATAATCTATGCCCTAAAATATTTTTCATTTCTTCAAGATGAAAACAATGAAAAATCCTTTAAGTTTCAAAAATATGAATAGTACAGTATTGCTATCCACATTCTACTGTGCAATAGAACACCGTAATTTCTTACACCTACCTAGCTATCACATTGTACTCATTAATCAAACTTAATCAAGTCCCTCCCACTCCCCCTTATGATTCCCAGGCTTTGGTAACCAGCATCCTAATCTCAACTCCTATAGTGTGATCATGAGATATTTTTATTTTATTGTACCTATGCTGTTGCAAGTGTCAAGATTTCATTCTTTCTTGTGGCTGAATAGTATGTGTATATGTGCCACCTTTTCATTGTACATTTATCAGGTGATGAACCCTTTTGTTAAAAACAACAACAACAACAACAACAAAAAACGTATTTACTTATTTTGAAAGAGTTACAGGAGGGGGTGGGGGGAGACAGAGATTGATTCCATCGGTTGGTTCATTCCTTAGATGGCTGCAATGGCCAGTGCTGGGTCAAGTGGAAGTCAGGAGCTCCATCTGGGTCCCCAACATGGGTGGCAGGGCCTCAGAAACCCGGGCCATGATCCACTGTTGTTCCTGGATCATTAGTAGGGAGTTGGGTCAGAAGTGGAGCAGCTGGGACTTGAACCGGTGCCCATATGGGATGCTGGTGTTGCAGGCAGCTACATTATCTGCTACACCACAACACTAGCCCCAGTTGATGTACTCTTAGGTGGTTTCCATTTCTTGGCTGTTATGAATTGTGCTGCAATAAATATAGGAGTGAAAGTTTCTCTTTGATAGACTAATTTCATTTTCCTTGGACATATAACCAGTACTGGGATTGCTAGATAATATGGTAGTTCTACTTTTAGTTCTATGAGGAATCTCCATCTGTTTTCCACGAGTGCTGTGTATATTCATTTCCTTTTTCTCATATCCTAACTAGCATTTGTTATCTGTTGTCTTTTTGCAAATATCTCATTCTATGAAATTCTGTCTTTTGCAACAAAACAGATGCAACTGGAAACCATTATGCTCAGTGAAATAAGCCAGTCCCCAAAAGACAAATATATATATTCCCTGATCTGTAATAATGAACAGAGTACAAAAAATGTAATATTTATGAGCAAAATGTTCAAGTGTCTGTTGGCTACTTGTACATTTACCTTTGAAAAGTGTCTATGTAGATCTAGTGGGTACTTTTAAATTGGATTACTATTTTATTTGCTATTGAGCGGTTTGAGTTACATTTATATTCTATTAATTCCTTGTTAGATGTACACTTTACAAATATTTTCTCCCATCCTGTAGATTGTCTCTTTGGTCAGTAGATTGTTTCCTTGGCTATGAAGGAGCATTTTAATTTGATGAAATCTCATTTGTCTATTTTGCTTTTGCTTGTTGTATTTTGGGATCTGATTCAGAAAATCCTTGCCCATTCCAATTTTCCAAATTATATCCCCCTTCTTCTAGCAGTTTCATAGTAGTTTCACCGGTAAGTAGTTAATTCATCCTGAATTGATTTTTATATGTGAAGAGAAACAATGTTTAGTTTCATTCTCCTGCATGTGGATATAGCATTTTCCCATCTTGAAGTCAAGTGTAATGCTTTTTGTTTTGTTAATTTTATTCTAAAGATTGCTTTGGCTATTTGGGTTTTGGTTTTTTTGTTACTCCATAAAAATTCAAAATAGTTTTTTTTTCTAGTTCTATGAGGAATTTCATTGGTATTTCGATAGATTGCATTGAACCTGTACATCACTTTGGGTAGCATGGACATTTTAACAGTATTGATTCTGACATTCCATGAGTGTGAATGTCTTTTCATATCTTTGTGTCTTCTTCACTTCCATCAGTGTTTTACAGTTTGCATTGTAAAGGTCTTTCACAATTCACTTATTTTTTTTTTTTTTTAGCTATCAAAAATAAAATTGCCTTCCTGATTTCTCTTTCAGATAATTTACTATTGTTTTTCTATGCTAAATATTTTTATATGCTGATTTTTGTACTCTGCAACTTTGCTTAATTTGTTTATTATTTCTGGTGATTTTTTGTGAGGTCTCTCGAGTTTTCTATATATAAGATCATATCATCTACAATCAGTGACAATTAGACTTGCTCTTTTCCAGTTTGGATGCCCTTTATTTTTCTCTCTTGCCAAATTGCTCTGGCTGACTTGTAGTACTATGTTGAATAGCAATGATAAAATATGGGCAGTCTTATGCTAGATCTTAGAAAGCCTTCAGTTTTTCCCTCATTAAGTTTAATGTTAGCTGCTGGCTTGTTACACATGACCTTCATTATGTGAAGGTACATTCTTCCCACATCTATTTTTCCAAGAATGAAGAGATGTTGAATTTTATCCAACAACTTTTCTATATCTATTGAGATGATCATACAGTGTTCATTCTTCATTATACTGATGTGGAATATCAATTCATTATATTGATGTGTCAAATTGTCCTTGCATCTCTGGGTTAAATACTATTTGATCAAGGGATAATCTATTTAATATGCTTTTGGATTTCATTTGCTAGTGTCATGCTGAAGATTTTTGCATCTATGTTCATCAGGGGTATTGGCCTGTAGCTTTTGTGGGTATGTGTTTTTCTGGGATCAGGGTAATACTGGAATCACTGAATGAATTTGGAAAATGTTACCTTCTTCAATGTTTTTGAGTAATTTAAGAAGAATTAGTATTCATTCTTTAAATGTTTGATGAAATTCAGTAGAGAAGCCATCTGGCCCTAAACTTTGCTTGGGTGAGAGGCTTTTTATTACTTACTGTCATTACATCTGTCTAACTCTAAGTATGCTATTTCTACATGAGTCAATATTGTTAAAATGATATATCCTTGGCCGGTGCCGTGATTCAATAGGCTAATCCTCTACCTTGCGGCGCCGGCACACCAGGTTCTAGTCCCGGTCGGGGCGCTGGACTCTGTCCCGGTTGCCCCACTTCCAGGCCAGCTCTCTGCTGTGGCCCGGGAGTGTAGTGGAGGATGGCCCAAGTCCTTGGGCCCTGCACCCCATGGGGAACCAGGATAAGTGCCTGGCGCCGCGGCGGCCACTGGGTGGGTGAACCAACAGTAATGGATGACCTTTCTCTCTGTCTCTCTCACTGTCCACTCTGCCTGTCAAAAAAAAAAAAAAAGATAAATGATATGTCCAGGAATTTGTTGATTTCTACCATTATCAAATTTGTTGTATAGTTTTTCATAATAATCTCTATGCTTGCTTATATTTCTCTCATATCAATTATACTGTCGTCTTTGTCATCTCTAATTTTATTTGACTCTGTTAGACTAGCTAAGTTTTTGCCTATTTTTCTTTCCAAAGAATCAGCTCTTCAGTTCATTGCTCTTTTACTTTCATATCTTTTTAATTAATTTAACTCCAATCTTTATTATTTATTTCCTTCTCTTTATTTTAGGTTTGATTTCTTGGTTTACTAATTCCTTGAGGTGCAATTATAGGTCGTTTTATTTTTGAGTTTTTTTTTTTTTTTTTGAGATTTTGATTTATTTACTCGAAAGACAGAGTTAGAGAGGCAAAAGCAGAGAGAGAGTCTCCCATCCACTGGTTCACTCCCCAAATGACCACAACAGCTGGAGCTGAGCTGATCAGAAGCCGGAGCTAGAAGTTTCTTCTGGGTCTCCCACATGGGTCCAGGGGTCCAGGGGTCCAAATATCTGAGCCATCTTCTACTGCTTTCCCAGGCCATAGTAGAGAGCTGGATGGGAAGTGGAGCAGCCAGGACTGGAACCAGTGCCCATATGAGATGCCGGCACGTCAGGCAGTGGCTTTACCTGCTATGCCACAGCACCGGCCCCACTCTTTCCTTTTTTGATGTAATCGTTGATCACTATAAACATACCTCTTAGAACTACGCTTCAATTTTCATCTACTTCAAGAAATTTTCACAATTCCTTCTTAATTTCTTCCTTGACCCACTGCTTGTGTGAGAGTAAGTTATTTAATTCCCATGTGGTTGTATAATTTCTGATGTTTTGTTAAAAGTTTCTGGTATATTTAATTTTTATCAGAAAAGATACAAAACATGATTTCCATTTTTAAAAATATGTGTGTTCCATGTGTTATTGAGAAGAATGTGTACAGCAAAGCAATTAAGTGGAATGTCTTGTAGAAGTCTATTGGGCCAATTGATCTACAGTGCAGTAGTATTCTGTTTGATGGTTTAAAAAAAAAACCAATTATTTATCTTAAAGGGAGAGGGAGAGGGGGAGAGAGAGAGAGAGAATATCTTCCATTTCCTGTCTGTTGGTTTACTCCCCAAATGCCTGCAATAGCCAGGGCTTGAGCAAGGACAAACCTGGGACCAGGGATTTGATTCAGGTCTTCAAGGTGGGTAGCAGGGATCCAACCACTTGATCTGTCATTCAGTGCGTGCATTACCAGAAAGTTGGAATCAGAGTAAGGTTAGAATTTGAACTTGGGCACTCTGAGATGCGATGTGAGCATCCCAAGTCGTATACGAACTGCTATGTCAAATGCCTGCCCTTATGTTGATATTTTGTCTGGATTATCTGTCCATTTCTAAAAGTGGGTCATTAAAGTCCCATATTATTTTCCTGGAGTACGTCTCTCCCTTTAGGTCTATTAATATTTGCTTGATGTATTTGGGTGATCCTATATTGGATAGTTGTATACTTAAAATTATTTTTCCTCTGGCTGGATTGAACCCTTTATTTTTATATAATGGCCTTCCTTGTCTCTAGTTGTTATTTTTGATTTGCTTTATATTTTATCTGAGATTATTATGGCCTCCTTTGAGTTTCTTTCTTCTTTTGGATTCATTTGCATGGATAATCTAAATCCATCCTTTCACTTTCAGTCTATGTGTATCCTTAGAGGTGAAGTTAGTTTCTTGTAAGTACTGTATATTCGGATTTTATTTTATTTTTTAATTCATTGAGTCACTCTGTGTCTCTTAATTGAAGAATATAGTACATTTATATACAAGATAATTATTGACAAGTAGGATCTTGCTACTGATATTTGGCTACTTGTTTTCTAATTTTGTAGGGTTTTTTTCCCCTTTTTCTCTTACAATCTTATGGCTAAATGATTTTCTCTACAACACACTTTGATTTCTCGTTTTATTATTTTTTTGTGTGTTGCACATTTTTGCTACGTGGTTATCATGTGCCTGACAAAAACATCTTTTGGTTGTTAAGAAATTTTGACATGACAATAAGTTAACAATGATCAGATCATTTAAAGAAAAGAAGAAAATACTGGCCAGCGACGTGGCTCAACAGGCTAATCCTCCGCCTTGCGGTGCCGGCACACCGGGTTCTAGTCCCGGTCTGGGCACCGATCCTGTCCCAGTTGCCCCTCTTCCAGGCCAGCTCTCTGCTATGGCCCGGGAAGGCAGTGGAGGATGGCCCAAGTGCTTGGGCCCTGCACCCCATGGGAGACCAGGAGAAGCACCTGGCTCCAAGCTTCGGATCGGCGTGGTGCGCCGGCCGCAGCAGCCATTGGAGGGTGAACCAACGGCAAAAAGGAAGACTTTTCTCTCTCTCTCTCACAATCCACTCTGCCTGTCAAAAAAAAAAAAAAAAAAAAAGAAGAAAATACTAATAAAGAACTTTATACTGGGAATTAATTTCTATATTTTATATAAATTTTTTCCTCTGTTAATTCTGGGAATTAATTTTTCTTCTAATTATAAATATTCTATATATAATTTGTTTATAATATGAATTCACATTTTGAATTTTGATATACTATTTAACATCTTTATTGCTTATCTCTTATAATATTAATGTAGTCATTACTATTTTAACATTCTTTTTAGTTTTAATACTCAAAAAAAATGAATGGTTTATGTACCATTCATACAACATTACAGTATTCTGAAGTTGTCTGCATATATATTTTTTTAAGATTTATTTAAAATGCAAGGTGACAGACACCGAGTTCTTCCATCTATTGGTTCACTTCCCAAAATGGCTATAAATGTACTGGCAGGCCAAAAACCAGGAGCCCAGAACTTCATTTGGGTCTTCAGGTGGGCGGCAGGCCCAAGCACTTGGACCACCCTCCGCTGCTTTCCGATGTGAATTAGCAGGGGGCTTGACTGGAAGTGTGGCAGTAGGAACTGAAACGGGTACTCCTGTCAGATGCTGGCATTGCAGGAGGTGGCTTAGCCGACTTTGCCAGCCCTGTCTATATTCATACCAGTGAGTTTTCTATCTTTGAATATTTCCTTCTTATTGGAAACTTCTTCTGTTTGCATAACTTTCTTTGGTATTTCTACGGGCAGTCTGGTGGTGATAAATTCTTACAATTGTTCTTTGTCTGAAAATGTCTGAAAACCTCTTCTTCATATCTACATTACAGTTTTACCAGATACAGTATCCATGAGTGTCAATATTTTTCCCTTAGTACTATGAAAGTCTCATCTCACTCCTGGCCTGGGAGGGTTTTTGTTCTTTCTTTATTTTTTTTAAATTTTGAGAAGTCTGTCATTAGGCAGATTGGGACACCCTTATTGTTTCCTTTCTTCTGCAGCTTTGGCAATCGTGACTTTGTTTTTAACCTTGGAGATCTGGATTATCAGACTTGTATAACTTGGGGTAGCTTGAGTTGAATCTGACTGGTGATTTTTCACCTTGCTGCACCTGGATAGTTGTGTTTTTCTCTAGGTATGGAGAGTTTCTTATTTTATCTCTTTGAATAAGCTTTTTTATATCTTTGGCATTTCCCAGTTCTTCATAAATTTCAATTACTTGGATATTTCTTTTTAAATGCTTGTCTAAATTCCCTGTAAGCTTTCTTCATTACACTTAATTCTTCTTTTTTTAGTCTCCTCCTACTGTGTATTTTCAAATAGCTTTCCTTTGACCTAATTCTTTTTACTGTTTGGGATATTTCTGTTTTTGATGCCTTCTAAGACATTTTAAATTTGAGTGTACTTCTCAAGAATTTTTGTTTATTTGTTTTTTTTATTATAGTCTTGAGCCATTTCTCTTGAAGTTGAGTTTAGTTTAATCTGCTATTTTAAATACTCCATCCTAAGGTCCGCAGATATAAGTTGCTTTATGAAAAATTGTTGGTGGCTTTAAACAATTTTCCAAAATTTCTTTGAGGGCCAGTAGTGGGTTGTAGCATAGTGGGTTAAGCCGCCGCCTCTGATGCTGGCATCCCATATGGGTACCAGTTCATGTCCTGACTGCTCCACTTCTGATCTAGCTCCCTGCTAATGGTCTGGAAAAAGCAGCTGAAAATGGCTCAAGTATTTGGGCCCCTGCCTCACATGGGGGAGAACCAAAAGGAAGTTCTGGCTCCTGTCTCCTGGCTTTGGCCTGACCCAGCCCAGCCATGGTGGCCTTCTGGGGAGTGAACCAGCAGATGGAAGAATAGAAGATCTCTCTCTCTCTCTCTCTCTCTCTCTCTCTCGGCCTCTATTTCTCCATCTCTCTGTGTAACTCTTTCAAATAAGTATTCTTAAAAAAATTTTATTTTCATTTTCTTGAAAGACAAACAGGCAAGGGTGAGTGGGGACAGATGGAGACAGATCTCCTATTCACTGGTTTACTCCCCAAATGCCTGCAACAGCCAGAGCTAGACCAAACTAAGCCTGGAACTCAATCCAAGCCTCCCACAAGGACAATAAGGATTCAAATACTTAAGCATCTTCTGCTGTCGCCCAGAATGTCCATTAGCAGAAAACTGGATCAGAGAAGCAGCATCAGTCACTCCAATCGAGATGCAGGCATCTCGGGCAGCAATTTAGCTTCTGTGCCATGGAGCTTTGTTAGGTGAGGCCTTAGTTCCCTGAAGTCCTACTGTGCTGTATCATCTGCCTCATGAAAGAACTTGGTACTTGTTGGGTGTGATAGTTTCTACACATTATTAGATGTTTGCTCCAGACTCTCTAATTCCTCTTTGTTTTCACCCATCCTTCCCAGACTTATCTATTTATTCTCTGACCCTGTGGAAGACTTTTGGTATTTTAGCAATAGGTGGTGTTTTAAGTTCAATTCTAGAAGTCTTCTGTTGTGGTCTTATCACTCTTTCAGTTTTAAAACCCACATAAGGCCAGGAGCTGCTTTGTTGCTCAGAATAAACTGGAGTTTTCTAAAAAGGCTAGTTCACCCCCACAAGCCCCTAACTGGGGCCAAAGCAGGCTGGGCACTGGGGATTCTGCCCTCTAGACCTCGCTGAAGAAGGAGCAACCCCAATCTCTTATGCAATGACTTGATATCTATTTCTCTTCCCTTTCCCTAAGTGGGCGCTTACTGCATGTTGTGTTGCCTTGGGATCAGGAAAGAATGTGGGGGGCAGCACTGTGGTCAGCAATGCCATGGTGCTCGCTCACACTTGGAGCCTACAACTCACTGACCCAGCACATCCTGTGTGATGGGCTACTAACTGCACTTACCTGGACTCATTGCCCAATGCCCTGTAACCAGTCACAAAAGAGACTGTTGTTGTGCCCTGGATAGTCTCACAGCTGTATTCTTGTCCCATCTATGACTTGGCGTGATGTAGGCCAAAAGCAGAGTTTGTCCCACAAGGGTACATGTTTCTTCCCAATGTTGGGAAAGATCTAGAGGCTTTATCTTCAAAAATCAGGATTTCTCTGGAAGAAATATTTTGCAGGGATTCTTTTTTAATTGCCAGTTATAGGACTGCTTGTTTTTTTCTTTTTATCTAACTTTGTTACTCTAAATGTCATTTTTTATACATTTTGTATGTGTGTGTATGTTTAAAGTTAATTCTGAAACATTTGTGGAAAAACATGTGAAAATGGTAGGTGGTAAGATGGTGTGACTGACTTTTCTTCATAACTTCTATTTTCAAAAATGTGTGTAACAATTTAACATCCAGATATGATGTACAGTTGTAAGAGAATCAGGATATAAAACATTGGTTGCAGCATTATAATCATTTTGTAGTAGAGCAATGTTCATCTGCATATGCACATATTAAGGAAATGTACCAATGTGGAAAGAGCAAGGGGTAAGATCTCTCCCAGAAATTTTAAGAACTTCAGACAGAATTTTGTCAAGCTCATTGATTTTACATAAGAGGAAACTGAGATACAAAGATGGAAAAAGTTTTCCTAGGGAGCAGGAAAGCTAGTGCTAGAGCAACCAGCACAACCAGACAAACAAACTCAACTGGAATTTCAACATGAAATGAAAGCAAATTCTCCTGATATGTTATACACTCTCCAAGCTTCAATCAACCACATAAGCACCTGACTCTGAGCATCAAACAGCCAGGTGTGCAGTTATTTTGTAAAGAGAATTCTTAAAAGCAGTTTTTGGTTTCTTGTAATTCTTTGTAAGGTTGAAGAATGGAATTAGTTTCATATCATATTTATTTGTAAGTAATGGAGTTTTGGATCATTCAAAGAAAAATCTAGAAAAGTTTCCCTAAAGAGCAAGCAATAGCTATGTGGTGTTGATGTTGCAAAAGTTATCTGAAGAAAAGCAATGAAAGGGGTGTGTGTATGTGTATGCCTGTGTTGGGGGGAGACAGACAGCCAGGGAAGGAGAGAAAAATATCTAGAAGGGGGGACTTTAACCTTATACAAATTGAAATCACTTGGGAAACTGAAAATTCCAATGCCCCTGCTTCCACTCAATTCAATAAAAACAATCTCAGAGGATAAGATTCAATAGTGTTATTTTTAAATGCTCCCCAAGTGACTTTAAATTATAGCTAAGTTGTGGATCTCCAAGATTTTAATATCTTTTAACTTTTGAAATCTTAGCTTTTAGTGAAGCTTTGTAGAAAAAAAATAAGGTCCTTTACTTCTTTTAAATGCATATGTCTTTTATTAGATCTTATAACTAAATTTATTATTGTACATATTATTTTTGCTTTCATTTATTCCTTCTTAGGTATTTCCATTACTATTTTAAATCATCATTCATATATGATATGTGAAAATTGGCTGCCCACAAGTATTTCTGTTCATTGCATGGTCAAGGACACTTGATGAAAATTCAGTTCAAGCTATTGTGGTTATCATGGTCAATATGCACCCAGACAGCCCCATTTTGGAATCTAGTAAAATGAAGTCATTCAAACTTTAAAACCAAATCCATTTAAGTGCTTTATAAACAACTATAAGCAATGTTTTGCTCACACTCTAGATTAAATTCTATAATAGACAAACATAAATACTATCCTCTGCTTACCTAGTGAAAATACAAAAGAAAAACCTAGGATCCCAAACATTAAAGTTTCCCAGATGTCACTGAAATTAATTGTATTTTTTCCTCATTCTAAAATGTTAGTTTTCTTTTAAGTGTCTGATATGTTCTAGCACAGAAACAAAAGTTAGTAGATTAAAGTACTTATATTTGGGTATTGAAAATATATGTTGGCATTTTAAAGATACACTTGAAATACAGAAAATGAAGATAGGATTTTTCATGCTTTCTAAATTTATTTTTCTTGATTTGATTTCAGAATAAGTCTTTTTTAGAAGATTTATTTATTTGTTTGAAAGGCAGAGTTAGAGTGAGGGAAAGAGAAAGAGAGATCTTCCTTCTGCTGGTTTATTCCCCAGATGGCCACAAAGGCCAGTTCTGGGCCAATCCAATGCCAGAAGCCAGGGGCTGCTTCTGAGTCTTCCATGTAGGAGCAGGGGCCCAAGTATTTGGGCCATCTTCTGCTGCTTTCCATGGCACGTTAGCAGGGAGATGGATGGAAGTGGGGCAGCGGGGACATGAACCAGCATCTATATGGGATACCTGTGCCACAGATGGCAGCTCTACCAGCTATGCCACAGCACTGCCTCCACCCTGCCCCAGCCCCCCCTGCATAAGTTCTTAACTGTGATGCATCAATGTGGGCTCTTACAGAGTCAGTGTTTTGCTCAGGGGCTGCTTGTTGCTGGACTCCATATTAAACGTATGATCTTGTGACTGTATCTTCTATGCAAATGTCATCTTTTCAGCCAGCTACAGTTGCACTTGTAGGCTTCTTGCATTGGCATTCTTTTAAATGAATGAAATCCACCCCCTCTCAAATGCCAACTGAAGATGCAGTTCCTAAGCTCTTTGCTTTCACTTGTTAGGAAAAATGTCTTTAGTTACTCTGGCCTTCTAGCAGAAGCAGCCCAACTTACTTGTGTAGAGGAGAAAAATGCAAGTGGTAGAGCAATTATTTAAGAAGAGGCCTCATTTCACTCTGCAGGGATATGGAAACTTTAGAAGAGTTTGGAAGCTTGGAGATGTGTTTGTTCTTAAATTTCTTGTATAGACTTCCCAGCATTTTAGTCAAATCCTGAGGATAAAACCTACTACTAGTTTCCAGCGTGTATTTTACGATTGGCTCTGAACTCTGATTGATAATGTGATATATAAAACAAGAACAACAGAAAAAGAAGCAAAGCATTATAACATGATAGACATACTTATTTTGCTCCTATGCATGAGCTTAAGTGATATCAGAGATTAAAAGCTATCAAGTTTTGCTGCTTTGCAGAATTTTCACAGAATCTAAATAATTGTAATTGGGACAAAATACCATCACACTCCATATTGAATATTTTGGGATCTCACAATCTAAAATAATTCATACTGTGTAAGTCTCCTAGTCAAAGAAATCCTATCTTAATAAAACAAGTATTTCACGTTTTATAAACCAAAAGAATACAGCATTTCTAAAGCATAAAAGACCTTTTATACTTGTGTATATGTAATAATGTGTGTTCATAATTATAATCTACATCTCCTTAGTTCTCACATCAATTTTATTAGACTCATAATATAGATTATGTTCACACTTTCCCAAACTTAGATTATTACAAATTATCACATCAAAATAAAAAAGGTAATTTATTGCTTAACACATGATAAGGCATTTATAGAAGTAATAAGCTTTGCGTAAAACACAAATGTAGAAATCACACATAACTACCCTGTTGCTGTAAATAGTGATAGTATAGAACAAATTGTCCTCAAAATCCACTCTCCAGTTCAGTATCATAATCTATTTACCTACATACTCAGTATTTTCACATTAATGTATGGAAACATTTTTTGAACAGAGAGCCTTTGTACATTGTTTAAGCAGCCAATGGATTGTGTTTTAATTTACTTGAAAAAAGAAGCAGTCATTGTTTTGATGGGAAAAGTAAAGCACTAGCTCCATCCCAGGCTTCTGCATAATCCTTCTACAGTCTAGGAAATGATTTTTTTTTTAACCTGCTGATATGCAATTGAAAGTAAATCAAATAAACATCACCAATAAGGAATTGGTCAGGAAGAGAAAAAGGAAAAATTCCATTGAAGAAGCTAATCATTTCTGTTTACAACAGTTCTTCTTTTTACCAATATTCCTGGTTTTATCATTCTAGATGGATGTTAAGGTGTTGAGATTAAATGAGTGAAATGACATTATAGCAAGAGAGGGGCCAAAGATCCTGGATGAAAAATAGAACCAGTAAATTCCCATGGTTGAGTTCGGAGTATAACTGTCTAACCTTGTGGAAGACTAAAGTAGTGGATTTCACTGTTGGCAAATCCTGGCTTATTTTTAATAGTGTAATTGGCTTCATATTGCCAGATGTTTAGGTGATGTGCACTGCGGAACAGTTCATTGAGAGAGTTATGTAGCTTTCAGAGAGAAGGCAGATGTTGAACACTCAAAGGGCCCCTGAGGAGTGGTTTCTTGCCATGATGCTTTATATAAAATAAAAACCTAAGCCTAAATTTTTATCTTGCCCATGATTTTCTAGAATAGAGTGAGAAAGGCATGAAAAGCTAGAGTGTCCTTAATCCAGGGGCAAATCCCAGGAAAAGCCAGGATGTTTTATCTTTGGCCTTTTCTTTCTTTTTCTTCCTTCCTTCTATAAACCCAAATGACATAACTGCTATGGGCAAGGCATGGAGCTGAAATAACTATTTCAAGTTGAGCCAAGGTTCTCTAAATTCTGAGAAATCAGAAAGTAGTTTTAATGCTTCATTATACAAAATAACGCTTTTTATCTTTCTCTTTTATTCATATTTGGGCTTCTGTTTTAATGATTTGAAAGCTATATTGACTTCCTGGTCACAACACAAAGTATAGTAAATTTTGATACATAAAAAGATGCACATAGAGTTCACATGTCAGACACAAAATATCAGTGGCAATGAAGAGGAATGTTCAAGGTCTATTTTAATAAAATTAATAGGTCAGATAAGGTAGGATTGCTGGATGAAATGGAAATGATTCCCCTCAGAGAAATGGGAAGAAGAGAGCTGAGAATTTTGGCATAGAGGTTAAGTTGCTTCTTGGGATGCTGACAACCCATATGTGAGTGCTTGGTTCAAGTCCTGGCTCCGTTGCTTCTGATCCAGCTTTCTGCTAATACGCATGGGAGGCAGCAGATGATGGCTCAAGTATTTGGGTCCATGCTATCCTCATGGAAGACTTGGAATGAGGTCTCAGCTACTGAGCTTCAGACTGGCTTGGGGTTGGCTGTTGCAGGCATTTGAGGAGTGACCATGCAGATTCAAGATCTTGTCTTTAAAGTTTTTTTCCCATTTTTGCTTAAAATAAAGAAATGTTATAAAGGTAGATTTTCTATCATGATGAAATTTCTGGCACAAAGTTGCAGTACTTTTTGGGCTACAGTGGAACATTTTTAATTTTTTAATTTTTTTAAAGATTTTATTTATGTATTTGAGAGGTAAAGTTTCAGAGAAGGAGGGGAATGGAGAGGTCTTCCATATGCTGGTTCACTTCTCAAATGGCTGCAATGGCTGGAGATGAACTGATCCAAAGCTGGGAGCCAGGAGCTTCTTCTCGGTCTCCCTACGTGGGTATGAGGCCCAAGCACTTGGGCCATCTTCCACTGCTTTCCTAAAAGCAGAGAACTGGATCAGAAGAGGAGCAACCAGGACACAAACCTGCATCCACATGGGATGCCGGCACCACAGGTGGAGGCTTAATCTACTATGCCACAGCTTTGACTCCAGAATTTTTACAAATCTTTTCTTTAGCATTAGTAACACCAGACATGTTTAAGAAATTCCAAGTGTTTTTTAACACTTAGGGATATTATCCAGAAAAGGAAAGGTCACATTTTAGTTGTTCTCAAGATTTGTTTTATGTTTTTATTTGAAAAGGGGGTAGCTAGTTCACTTCTCAAATGCCCACCTCAGCCAGGGCTGGGCCAGCTAGAACTCCATCTGGATCTCCCACATGGGGTGCAGGAACTAAATATTTGAGCCATCATCTGCTGCCTCCCAGGTGCATTATTTGGGAGTTTACTGGAAGCAGAGGTGAGACTCAAACCAGGCACTCCAGCATGGGATGTGGCGGCATCCTAAACAGCAACGTAATACACTACCTCACCATGCCAACCTCCACATTTAAACTACAGAGCTGAGGTTATCAGATTTGTGAGATAAATACTGCTTGGTAATTATAATTTTAAGAAATCAAAAGATGAAGGATGATTGCTATCATCAATAGTACAGCTTGGGCTATCATGGTGAGTCCTCTATAATATATATAAACTATAATAAATGAAGAAATGGTTGGATTCTTAACTGCAGTCTCTTTAGAAAGAAAGGTAGTATGTTATTGATGTGTGAATGTAGATGGGGATATTGAGAGATTTAGTAAAAATTCTGAAAGGGAAAAAGAAAAATATATAAATTACACAGAAATTACCTGAAATTTTAAAAAGAGAAACAAATATTACCAGTTTAAAATGATCAAAGGTTTTATTATTAAATTATTAAAAATAGCACATTTATGGACTATGTGACTTTTTTTTTTTTTTTTTGACAGGCAGAGTCGACAGTGAGAGAGAGGGACACAGAGAGAAAGGTCTTCCTTTTGCCATTGGTTCACCCTCCAATGGCCGCCGCGGTAGGTGGCACTGATCCAATGGCAGGAGCCAGGTACTTTTCCCGGTCTCCCATGGGGTGCAGGGCCCAAGCACTTGGGCCATCATCCACTGCACTCCCTGGCCACAGCAGAGAGCTGGCCTGGAAGAGGGGCAACCGGGACAGAATCCGGTGCCCCGACTGGGACTAGAACCCGGTGTGCCGGCGCTGCAAGGCGGAGGATTAGCCTGGTGAGCCACGGCGCCGGCCATGACTATGTGACATTTTAACAAATACATATAATGTATACCAATCACAAAGGGGAAAATCAAAATTTCTTCTTTTGGACATTACTTTTCAGTGGAGCCTTAGTTCTTGTGCCTTTCTAAATGCCTAAATACTTTATGCAGATTATTCTGAACATTTAACAAAAAAAAATTTAGAAAACAGTAAGAAGTAGGAGAAACATCAACTAAAAGTATTTATAAAAAGAGGCACAATGAAACTTCTCTAAATCTCCTTAATGCACTCCCTAGCAGAGATAGTGCTTGGAATGTTTCAGTTATCTTTTTGCAAGCGCCATTAGCAACTGTCAAATAAAAATCAATCCTCATCTGAAAGGTCCCCTGTCTCCATTACAGCTCAATCAACCTGTCACTCTTGTGGCCCTGTGCAAGCTGCTATCCAATTACAAATCAACCTCAACTGTCCTCTATCTTAGATTTTCAATTTATAAACAGAATTTACAAAATCATCTTAGGGAAACATTATACTTGTTTTTGTGGAAAGGTAATTTAATCTAAATATATATATATATATATTTATTTATTTCTATGCTGCAACCCAGGTTTTCTTTAACACCTCCTATGGAATTTTCCCTTAGGACAGAACTTTCTATTTGTTGATACAAGGTCACATTTGTTTGGTTGTACAGTGTCCCACCTTTCCACCTGCCTTATCTGCTAAGGATACATTCAGAGACCTCCAGTGGATGTCAGAAACTAGGGCTAGTAACAAACTCTGTATACATAGATATAGATTGAGATAAACATACACAGATACAGATATATATGTCTATGATAAACTTTAATTTTTAAAGATGACACAGTAAGAGTTTAATAATAAAATATAAAAATGCCACAATTATAACAATGTACTATTACAAAAGTTAGTGAATGTTATCTCTTCCTCTCAAAATATTTTAGGATACTGCACTCACCCTTTCTCTTTTGTGAGATGATGCCAGCCTGTTGACTGTGACGAAGTGAGGTCAGTGTCCATAGGCACTGCCACATAACGTTGGCCAACTATGTAAGGGTGACTAGGACACCAGCTCTGTGATTGCCATATGTGATAGCCACTGATAACCGAAACAATGCTTAAGTGACTAAGGGGTGGGTAGTATGGACAGCATATATACACTGGACAGTCAGGATTCATAGCCAGGGCAGGAAGGAGAGGGCCTGCACCAGGTTCATCACACTACTCAGAGCACTGGACAATTTAAAATGTATAAATTATTTACAAATAGAAGTTTCCACTCAATATTTTCAAACTGCGGTTGACAAGAGGTAACAAGCCACAGAAAGCAAACTTGGAAAAGGAGAGACTACTGTCTGTTGATTCAGGAGCACTGTGTGCATGTGTGTGCTGGGTTAGCTGAGAGACTTGTAAACTGAAGGCTAGAAGTTTCTTTACTCTTATCTGAGTTGTTAATTTTGACTTGTACCTATAATAAAATCTCCCAAAGTAAGAGAAATAACTGAGGGTATTATGTTTTATTTATAAAGAAGGGGATGCTATCAGGAAATAATTAGATAAATAATTTTCAGAGGCAAAGACTAGCAATTAGAAATTGTATTGATAGGAATGCATCACTGGAGGGTATTTTGCTTCTGTGGTTATTAATTAAGGAAGTGTTGAAACACAGTATCAGTTATTTGTAGTCTTCAGTAATTTAGTCTTTAGAAAGATGACAATTACAAAACAGAACGTAGTCACCTCAAATCTCTTTAACTTTACAAGGAAGGGTAAATTTAATGATAACTGTAGTCATTCTTGCAAACTTCCACTTTGATCAGTTTTAAATTAGAAATGTGTCCCAAAGTTAACATTTCATTATTTATTCTGGTCCCTTTTGCTAAGTATTTTCATGTGCTAGAGTGCTAGTGAAAAGGTTCATTCATTCATTCAGCTGAAGTTGCTTATCTATCTGAGCAACTCCAAGAGGAAACAGACTAGCTCTTGACTTCATGGAGTAGATGAGGAATCAATTGCCAGACACCAAGTAATTCATAATGAGCCTCCACATCTTCAGAACAAACATTTACATAGCACTTTCCAGGTTAATTAATTTTATTTTCACTCCAACCCTGTGAGGTCTTACCTCCACTTTATCTTTAAGGGCGTTTAGTAACTCGCTAAAGCTAACAAACCAAGGAGGGTTTGCAATGTGGCAGCGTGGCCCAGAATTCATGCAGAGATCTCTTGATGCAAACTCCTGATCCTGCTTGGGGGTAGTCCTAGAAAGTAATATTTCCATAACTGGAACACTTGCAACTTGTCTCAAGCAACTCTTTCGGAAGTCTTGAAGTTTGTTTCACAAAACCTGTGCTGAAGACACAAATTTGTGTTCAAAGGAAATACAGTCTCCCAATTTCTTGTTCCTTTATAGTCATTAGGGTTGCTGGAAGTTCAAGAGGACCTCTTTCCCTCTCTGGGATTAGTCTTTTATCCTAAATGTTAAGTTGTGCATTTTCTGAAAATAAATAGAAACCTGGTCAGTCTCATTAGGAACTGAATTTTAGAGGCCACTGATTTTTAACTCATCACAAAAGCACAAAGGGGCCTGTATGCCTGAGAGACTTAGTTTAACATCCAGCAGTCTTCCTGCAACTACACTGAACTTACTACAATATTAATCTTCAGGGTTAGAAAAGGGGTTTATTTGCTGCCTGTCTGAAAGTCATTAAGCTTAGTTCCTCCACTTATGTTGAGAAAAGGCTTATGTAAATGTTCTTGGATATTTTTGCTGTGCCTTAAATTGGAAGCTGGGCTGTGTCAACCATTTTTCTTGTAGGTCTATTACCAAGAACATATATAGGAAAGTGCTAAACTAATCCTTTGTGCATATATTGGTGGAGTTCAAGAAATTACATGCATCATGGATGTCAAGTGTACCTAACCCGGAGAGAAGGATGGAAGAAGTGCATGCTTACCTGGTTTGATGCTAATGACCATGATCTTATCTACAAATACCTAATCATATTCCCTCACAAGTGGTTTTCTTTATTGGCATGATGGCTCCCATGATGATGGTGTGCAAGATTTAAAATCTGCAACTAGCTTTGCAGGCACAAATATAAATCTTAATGACGGTATTATACTGCATAATTACCATGTCAGGAAGCAATTATAAGCAATGTTTTATATCAACAGTATTAAAGCCTTTGCTCCTGTTAGATATTTATATGTAAATGCTTTCAGAGAAACACAACTATGTGATTTCAGTTCATAGGATGGCCTCACCTTGGTAGCTTAAATCCTGCAAATGCCCTACCACCTTGTTTGAAACAGAGGCCTGAAGCTTAAGTGTGTTAAGGCCATGTGAAGGAAAATTAACTTCTGAAGTCTAAATGGTGACAGATTTATAATATTCTCAGCTCCTGGACTATTTGTCAGATGACAGATACATGGATTTCAAAACAAGGAATACACCTGAGGCAGTCACTTGTATCACGTGGAGGAAGTTACTGTAGCAAATATAAATGGAATACAACATCTGTTGAGATTCTGGGTTACTAGAAAATGTTATTAAGTGTATACAACTACAAGTCACTGTCCACAGACTGGAAATATGGTAATGCAAATTATAGATTTTTTTTTATCAAGAACACGCATATTCCCATACAAAAGCATGGCAATAATTTCAACTGCTGAGGAGAAAATAAAAGGGTTGTCTTCAATGATTGCTGAACATAGATAAACACAGCAGGAGCAGTAGCATGGGGATTCTTTTACAAGATTTTTTTTTTCCCTCCAGAGAAATAAATAATAGGTGTTCTAATGAAAAGTAATTTCCCATTTCTCAAAACACAAGACAGATTCATCCAGAAAGAAAGTATTTGGTGTTTTTCAATGCACTCATTCACAAAGCACAATCATAAACTTCACAAGTGAGCCAACAATGAAGCCCACACCCAGATTTCATATATGAATGTAAACATATCTGAATTTATTTGCAAAAAATTTTCTGTAGTAATCATTGTGAAGAAATGCTTCCTCTTACTGTTTGATATGTATGTCTTAAAGACAAAACCAAAAATATACAGGATGATACCTGGGAAACAATAATTATAGCATAATTTTTATGCATAGTTAGACCTCTATATTATTGGGTTCTAGATCCATGATATCAACCAAAGACAATAAAGAACTGGAAAAAAATGCATAAATTTCCAAAAAGTAAAATTTGAATTTTCTAGATATCAAGAACTATGCTGAACTTATATGAATGAAGTGACATGCAGGCACACTGTCCTGTGGCCTCCCTCCATTTTGCAAATCCTCAGTCTCTCTCTGTAGAATCTCTTGCCTGGAATTTGTTCACCTCCTATCTTGTTCCTGTATTATGCATTTAGGTCTGCAGTGGTTGCATCTGTAGTGAACACATAGACTTTTTCCCAGTTATTATTGCCCAAACAATATTATAACCAACATTTACATAGCATTTACATGATATTAGGCACTACAAGTAATCTAGACATGCTGTAAAGCATACAAGAGGACTGCAAAGGTTACATGTAAATGCTATGTCATTTTATATATGGGAATGGAGCATATGCATATTTGGGTATCAGTAGGATTGCTGAACCGAATCCCCTAAGGATACCAAAGAACAGAATTAATTCTGCTCTATTTTGCTGATTTATTTAACACTGTGGGCCTCAGTGACTTTTATAAAAATAATGATGAAAATGTTTGTTCAAGAAGTGATACAATCTTTTAAAAGATGCATTGTGATTTATCAACCCTATTTTACTTCAAGTAACTTAAAATAATGAATGAAGTCATCTCTTTCTTCCCAATTAGTTTCTCCCCTTCCTTTACTTCACCACTCTGCTGTCTGTGGGTGAGTGATTACTATGCCAAAGTGGCAGACTTGACATACAAATGTAAGTAATAAAAAAATCACAAGTTCCTGAGAACAGTATCTTTTTTGGGGGTACCAGAAGTTCCCAGGGAAACTTTCTATGACAACCATCGCTAACCCTGCAGACACATGTTGTAGTTGGCAAATCCTCAATATTAACTTCCTTAAGTCTTGTTTGATGGATAGAATGACTTATAGACTCAGGTACTGGAGAGTTATTGTGTAGTGTTTGCATTAGATCACTGGAAAATTGACCAATCAATCTCACCTTTGTAGAACTGATGAATGTTAAAAAAAAATCTGTCAACAATTCCTAAGTCTAGAAGAGTAGAAAACTCTTGCAAATCCTTTTTCAGATAATCTCCAATAATATAAAATTATGTTTATCATTCAATAAAGGAATATTATAAAGAGAATTCCCATGACTTCTTCCTGACCTGCTAGACTTGCACTGCATTTTTTTTCAACTTTTATTTAATAAATATAACTTTTGAATTATAGTGGCTTTTCCCCCCATAACCTCCCTCCCACCTGCAACCATCCCATCTTCCACTCCCTCTCCCATCCCATTCTTCAAGATTCATTTTCAATTATCAGTATATACTAAATTGATCTTCTGTATATAAAAAGTAAAGATTTCAACAGACTGCACCCACACAGACACACAAAGTACTGTTTGAGTAGTAGTTTTACCATTAATTTGCATAGTACAACACATTAAGGACAGAGATCCTACATGAGGAGCAGGTGCACAGTGACTCCCGTTGTTGATTTAACAAATGACACTCTTATTTATGACGTCAGTAATTACCTGAGGCTCTTGTCATGAGCTGCCAAGGTTGTATAAGCTTCTTGAGTTCACCAGCTCCGATCTTATTTAGACAAGGCCATATTCAAAGTGGAAGTTATCTCCTCCTTTCAGAGAAAGGTACCCTCTTGTTTGATGGCCCATTTGTACTGCATTTTCAAGATCATACAATCATAGTGTCCACAGAATGGTTTGTAACTCCCATGTATACAGAGTCATTTGTACACAAAGCATTCCCCAAACCAACTTGAACAGTTAGTGGATCCCAATTAGACTGTTGGCAGAGAATCAGTTCACAGATTGACTATGGTTTGAAACTTTTACATATTCAGTAAATTTCTGTTAAGACCTTGCTGTCACTCCCTTCACTAGAGATGTAGCCTGAGATGATGTCACCATCCTGTAGGACCATTTTTATTAATAGTCTTTCTACGTCTCTATTATGGGTAGACTATAATGAATATAAAGAATATACAATGCTATGTTTGAAAAGATGCCTTGTGCAGATATGGACCTTGAGGTCTACAACAATGAGATGCCTAGTCCAAGGTCACATAAGTACTGGCAAAACAGATTTTCTCATGTCCACATCAAGTCTTTTCAGGCCATCTTGTAATAGAATACCAATAATCAGAGAATAGTCAAATGAAAACAAATTATCTGTCCTGTAGATATCTATTCCTAATAAATAAAGTCCTAGTAAAAAATGGAAGCAAAATGTATTGTTTATTTCACTTTAACTCAAATTGCATGAGTGAGTGCAAGTTTTGAAAATGAGACCTTCTACTTCCCTCCATTATGCATATCAACAAGTATTACTCTCTACAAATAGACAGGACAACTAGTATGATTTTTAAAATATAGTGTCTTGTAAGAATAAGAAGAAAAGGATGGACACATTTTGTAGAGAAGAATTGAAAGGTTGGAATGGATTGGAACTTCCATTAGAATCATTTGGGGGTTCTCATTAAATTTAAACTCTTCTTTCCTGGACAAGAGTACAGAATCAAAGTTTCTAGCAAAGGGGACATGAATTGTCAGTCATAAACTGTAGGTGATATTACCATGAAAAAATGGCAATCAGGTGTTTAAGGCTCAAATAGACAAAAGGGTTTCTAGAGACAGTTCTTGGAATTTATCGCACTTTGTGAAACACACAGTTGATTCCTTGATTTTTACATGCCTTTTTCTGTAGACTAAGACATCCTAAGCTAAAGCTTTGAAGATTTATTCATAAAGTTACTTTTGGGTTCAAAGAGTGAATTCTGAAATTTATATGGTTAGGTCTTGTTCTATTGTATTCTATTAAGAGTCTATATTGCAAAAGAATATGTATTTATAGCCCTGCTGAGTAACATCTTTACTAATCAAACAGCTCTAATCCTTTGAAGTAAATGCTTAGTAACTAGTCATTAATTCATGGACTACTATTCTGATTTCCTCCAGGGAATCCTTTGACTGATGGACTCTGTCAAAATGTGGATGGGAAAGGCCAAATCTGCAATATGGAATTGTGCATAAGAATACTGTGTTGCTGTCTCAAGCTGCTCATAAAAGAGGCTCTATTAACGTGTCACTTTCTCTAGGAATTATTCAATCCAGAAACATAAAACAATTGAGCATACATTATATATTTGCCTTATTATTAATGGTTTCTTTTGATATTTTTCAATAATCCTGTAACCTTATGGATGTGAAAACAAAGGCTTGCAGGGGAAAGTGACTTGTCCAAATTCATTGGTGTATTATATGCAGAAATTGTTTTTCTGCTGCAATACGCCTGAATGTAAAGCAGACATGCTCTTTATTAAATGGCCTCAAGTAGAAATACAGATATTTAAAGTGGCAAGTTCAACATGTTTTGTCAATGCTCCGATGGGATAGCTACAGGCTGGAGGGGAGTATCTAGGAGTGACAGCTAACGTAGTTTGGAGTATTAAGAAATCTGTGGGTACCCCTGTAGGAAGAGACAGCTATTTGAGAAAATGAAAGAAGAGTAGGAATTAGCCAGCTGAAGAAGCTGGAATGATACAAATAGGGTTTTCCAAGAAGAGGCAACAATTTCTGCAAGGCTGGGACATAGGAATGTGCCTGGAGTATTTTTGAACAATTGTAGAGAAAAAAATGAGTCAGATCATTAAGGATAATGTTGACTATCTTGGACTGAACTCTTGATGATTGCAAAACATTGAGGATCCATTTGCATTTTTGGAATGATCTCTGTATGTATGGAGAATGGATCGGGAAGCCCCATAATTAAAGGCAGTCTGACAAGTTTAAGGGCTTAAAAAATGATGATAGCTTGTTTAGATGATAGATAGGGTTAATGTATAAAAAGTGGAATTTTAAGGACATAGTGACTGATGAGGGTGAGGAGGAAATGAAGAGTACATAGAATGGTATCTTATTTGTTGGACAACTAAGTGAACAGTGTTGAAATTGAGGTAGAGAATACAGGAGGAAGGGCTTCCCAGTAGGAGAAAAGCGCCTTGCTATTTTACTGTTTTTCTTTTAAATTAGCTTTGAATGTGCTGAGTGCATAGTTTTCGTAACAGTGGAAAGAGGGAGATAGTTAGCCCTACTTCTAATCGTGATCTGGCTGTGACATGTCAAAACATTCTTCAAGCAGCCTTTGATTGAACTCACAGAGCAAGCCAGGCACTTCTTTTCCTTCTTTCTCTTACACCACATATATTCTTACTGAATTTTCAACTTTTAAGACATAGTCTTTTCCTATAAAGGAGAAAAATATAATGTTTCCTTTGATTACCAGAGAAAACAATTATATCAAGATTTTCTCGGATGTATCAGGATTCTACGTTAGAAGACACAATTGTAACCTTAGAGTCTTTACAATAAATGGCTTAATCAGGGTCTAATATAAAACAAAAACACAAATTTCGTATTGCATGACATTTCTAATTCAAAGTTGCTTATATTTCAGTAAGCTGAATGCATTTTCCTGAATATCAGAGCTTCCAAAAATCTTTTCACAAAGATACTTTGCTTCATATAATCTATTAATGACATACAGTATCTCTCATCTTATAATAATTTGTTCACCAAAGATTCATTTCTGATTGTGCTTATATTTGCTCGTTACTGATCTTTGGATCCATGTCCAGTGCCCGGTGCTATATATATTTAATAAAATATAACTGAGTTTTATTTTGTGGAATTAATGTTAGCATATGTAACATACTATCTAACATATCTATCTAGCATATCTAACATACTATGTTAAGAGACTATTTTATTTTTAAATGTAATCCAGAATTCTTCATTTAAAAATAGGGAGATCAACTTGATGTTTCTTTTATATAAAATCAACCAGTGGTTCTCTAGGGGGATAGCCTTTCTGCTTCCCTAGCCCAGATTATTTTTATACTTCACAATAAGTGTCTCCAACAAGGAGGCCCTTGCATGCTTCAGCATGTCACAGGGAGGCTTCCGCCTCTGTTGCTAGAGGAACCTCATGGTTGTCAGCACCAGTGGCCACTTTTTAGTCCTTCTCTTTCCTTGACTTTGCTTTGAAGCCAAAACGGGAAAATGTCCTCCTCAAATTTTTCTTGATACAATGTTCTCATCATTAATTTGATTTTCTTTCTGACTTTTCCATTTTAATCAATTCTGCTGGCTTAAAATGCTGGTGTGTGTCCTTTGGAACCCCATTTCTCACTTGGTTTAGGGTCTGAGGAAGCTTGGCTACACTTAAATCTTCAGCTACTACCTCTGTGCTCATAACTTCCAAGGAGATGTCTGCAGGCCTGACCGATGTTTACAAATGTTGATTCCCTAACAAATAGACACCTTGACTCTGTCAAAAAAAAAAAAAGAAATCAGTCATTTATCTCCCTTCCTAAAAGCCTATTTCTGCTCCTTCACACCCCATTTATTTTAGAAATAGTGCCATCTGCTTAGGCACTCAAGCCATTAGCAGTATTCCATAACAATCAGATAGCTTAATGTTTAAGAATGTGGACTTTAGAGCTAAACTTTTGTGTTCACATTCCAGATCGGTGCCTTTGGAAAAGGTTGTTCAATTTTTCTGGGTCTCCATTTACTCCTCTGTAACATACAGACAGTTAAACCTTAAATGGTTGTTTTGGGGATTCATTTTTCATTAGACTAGTGCCAAACATAGGATGTGTAAATTACCATTATTAACCTTCACCACCTTCTCTTAAACACCTTGAATCCAATCAATATTCCAATTTTATTAACTGTATTTTTTAATCATCTCCCCTTTTATCTGTCTTCACTTCTATGGCTGTTCTTGAGAACAAGGACATGCTGGCTTTTATCTTTCTATTTGTAGGGCCCAATGCATACCAGGTTCCCAATTGCTGTTAATAAATTAATGTATTGATGCTTTAAAATATAGTTTTGAAAAGGGGACTCCAAAACTCTTTTTGGCAATTGCTGGCATGCTTGCATATTCTCTTAAAGTAATTGCTTCAAAAGATTGATTATTTGGAAACAAACATACTGTGTTAATCAGTCTCACTCTTTGTAAAGTTGTTGAGATGTGACAGTACTAATGATAGTGACAGGCTAATCAGCATTCTGTGAAACAATTGAGCATTTTGATACCTACTGTTTTTGCAGCATTGGGCAAATCACACACAACTCCCGAGTTCTGCTTTTTTTCTCTAAAAACTAGATAAAGATTATTTCAATAATTCTTTAACATTAATGATTTCAGTAGATTTATGCAGTGGTTCAACAGTTAGTATATGAGACATTGAGAGGAATATGTCATGTAGAAATTCTCAGATAGGATGCTAAACTGATAACCTTGGTTTCCCAGCCAAATACTTAGTTCAATAAGATTGGCTACTAGACAGGGTTCTCCAACAGGCAGCTTTTTACATTTAATTTTGCACAATTTCCACTGTTTCAGCATTTATTTGCATCTATTTGAAACGGTTAACTCTTTTCTCTGAAAGGTGCAAAGATTTTTATCTTAAGCTTGTTGCTACATTAAAGTTTTGACCTTGAGCCCAAGAACAGCTCCAGAGAAATTGAATCCCTATCACTTAAGGTGATACTGACTTTTAAAAATGACAAATTCCAACATTTTATTGTCACTTTTCCTTCTGATTATTTGATTGGAGGTTTTTAAAGGCAAAATATTTTAAATCAAATTTGATTCATCACACACTGCAAGGAGCACATTTTCAAGTATAGCCTTTTAAAACTACTGAATACCTAAAAATCTCTTCTGCTCATTAATCTATGGTAAGCATAAAAATGGTTGGCAAAAAATGATTTTAGGACTAGGGGATAAAGGCTTTCCTAAGAAAAGTAGCAGTATTTTTATCAATGTTGAATTATTTATATGCCAGCCATCTTAATGCTAAATTTTAACTGAGAAAGGTCCAATAATTTTGGCCCACATAACTTGTTTGTTTGAAATTATTTTCTTATAAAAGACAGTCATGTGATTTTAGTAGTCAAATCATCACAGCTCCATCATGTTCTGTAGATAGCTGTTTTGAATGTAACATTAAAGGATCTCTTTTAAGCTGCCATTGTCCTTTATCTGAAAACTTAGGAGCACAAAGGACTGGGTATTTCACAATATGTCCTTAGGACATCAAAGTTACTATTAAAGCTTTCTAAGTATCATTAGAAGAGTAATTCCTGAACTCACACTTTGATGTGGAAGATTAACATATCCAGTTTCAAAGGCCATATTTAACTAAAGCCAAACCCAGGATATTGCACAGCTCATGCAATTGTAGACAGAATTCTACAGCCTGTTTCCAAGCACAAGTTACCACACTGTAATAACTGTACAACAGAGTTCAAATTTCAAATGTAATGTCCAATTTTCTTGAGTATGATTTTTTGTGCCTATACAACTATTTCAGAAAATATTGCTAGAAGTAGACACACATGGATAAGAGAACAGGCTCTAGCATAAATCATGAGTGACGACTCATTTTCAGCACTAAGTGCTTGTTTTTCCACTTTCTACCTGTGTGATCTTGAGAAAATGTCCTGATATGCCTAAGCCTTTGTGTTTTCATCTGTAAGAACACTGAACTACCCTGCAAGAGTGGTGTTGATCCCTTGGGATTGTTTATTAGGTCAAATCTGAGATGGAGTGTGTACAATGCCCAGCAAATAAAAATTATACAGCTAATTCCATCATTAGTAGAAGTAGTAGTGGAACAGCTGTCATGAAATTGATTTAAACAAGACCAAAAGTACATTATTTTGATAATTTTATTCTTTCAAGAAATGATAGTTATACTATGTATTTAGAGCTAATCATATTCTCATAAAAGGTTATTCAACTGCTGAAGGATATAGTAACATTTCTAATGTTTTCCATCATTACTTATGTCTACTTGCTGGAAATGGAAAAATAAAAGTACTTATGAACTCTGGCCAAATCACTTATCAATCATTCATATGCTTAGGTAATTTATAAATCAAAGGAATCTGGCATGCTATCACCTCTTTTCATACTATTGCACTGTGGTGGATATAATAATTTCCTAGATATATTAGTTTGTTTCTCACCAGAGTAGAGTTGAGTATACACATGCAAGGGGAGTAGATATTTCAAGGAAACAGACAACCTTAAAATAAATATGAATTTAAGGACTAATTATCTTGCTTATAAAGGACAAATTCATCAGCTCATCACTTGGAAAATCCAGAGAACAGCTGACTCAATCTGTTTCACCATAGGATATAGACCATTATTTTCAATGAAAGAATCATTCAAGTGTAGATATTGTAAGAAATAGTATGGCTAATTAGTTGTTCATATATATATATCTCACAGATCCTATTTAGTTCTTTCTTGAATCCTGAGATATATACTGATAATTTAATTCTGAAAATTAATAAATTAATCTAATTTATTCCGAAAATAACAGGCTAATGCTCCCTTCCAATTCTGGGAGTGAGCAGTTAGGGTTAAGACGTGTTTGTGTGTAGGAGTAGGTTTTCAGAACTGCTAATATTACAGAGCATGCTATAATTTAAGGGTGTGATGGTTGTCCCTCTCTATCTTATCCCAGTACCTAAGATTGCAACGCCTCTCCTTTTGTGATTCATCAGAGCCATTTATATTCTCCTCCTTGAAAAGTTTTCCAGTTCCTTTTAGTTAAGCTTAGAACACAATCTTACCTTATAAGATCATAACTTCTTAGAGGTATACCATGTTTTTGAGTTCCAAACCATGAAAATATAGCTAAATCTGTAATGAAAATTTGTATGACAATTTTCTAAAGGTCTCTGAAAAAGATATTTACAAAAAATATTAAACAATTAAGGGTTCAAAAGAAAATATTAGTAAAAATTCAAGAGCCTGTGTTATGTATTTTCTCAGTCAGAATCCAGTAATTAGCCAATTACAGCAATTGTGGGCACAGAAGTTGTAGCACCGTAGGTTAAGCCACCAAGTGGGAAACTGGCCTCCCAGTGCTTGGTTGGAGTCTGGGCTTCTCCACTTCATTCCAGCTCCTTATGCACCTGGGAAGTCAGGAAAAGATGGCCCAAGTGCTTGGTTCCTTGCCATCCATGTGGAAGACTCAAATGGCCAAATGGAGTTCTGGGGTCCTGGCTTTGACTTGTCTCCACCCCAGCTGTTGTGAACCAGTGGATGGAACATTCACTCTCTCACTGCCTTTCAAATAAACAAATATTTTAAAATGATATTTATTTATGTGAAAGGTAGAGTTAGAGATCTTCTATCTGCTGGTTTATTTCCCCAATGTTTGCAACAGCCAAGTCTGGGCCAGACTGGAGCCAGGAGCCTTTTCCAGGTCTCCCACAGGGGTGCAGGAGCCCAAGCACTTGGGCCATCCTCTGACGCTTCCCTAGGTGCATCAGCAGGGAGGTGGATTGGAAGTGCAGCAGCTGAGACTTGAACCGGTGCCCATATGGGATGCTGGCACTGCAGGCATAGCTTTAATCCACTGAGCCATAGCATTGGCCCCCAAATACATCTTTTGAAAAATGTGAAAAAAATAAAAGTTTTGAAATTCACAGTTACAAGTTTGGCATTTAAAAATCACAATGTTAAGAATTATTCTTTGTAAAAGATCATTATTCCTTAGATGACTCCTCAAGTGCCAAACCTAGGATATGATTTAAGTGTTAACATCACATTTAACATAACGTAATTTTACTGAGTACGAAGTAAGTGTTATTCTATTAGCTGGAATTCAGGAACAACTGAAAGCAAGGGTTTGAGTTTCCCAAGGCATTTAGGCTACAGGTGGATAGACACACAAATTAAAGAACAATATAGATGTAATTTAGAGGGAAATTTGGTAGCAAAAGTAGTATGTGATTAGTCATTGTAACAAGAAAAATGTAGGTGATGGAAGGTTAGGGAGTTGTCCCTGAAAAAGTGAGCTTTGACTCTGTGTAGGAAGATGGAAATGAAAGACATTTCAAGTGAAGCCAGCTGCATGACTAAAGGCAAGACAACAAACAGGTATTAATTATACGAATTGTTTCCTATCATCATTGTGTAGATGTTAAAGATATCTATATAAAATTTAATAAAACCCTATTGAAATTGTTTCTCAGATTGGAGTATGTGATGTGTTATCACAGGGAAAATGATAGACTAACAGGCAGCCCGTAAAGATTTAGAAATAAAATTCTACATTAAAACCTTCAAGAGTTGGGAATTTACAGAGGAATTCACTTGTTGATTTTACAATAAGCACAACAGCTCATGCAAAATGCTAGTGCAAACAAAGAACATTGCAAAATCTCCGAGATGAAGATGCTGAGAAAAAGCATCTTTTTCAAGGGAAGTCTGCTTCATGCAATGTAAGAACACTCACATTCTTTACAGGGATTTATACATCATACCTATTGTACAGGTAAATCTGTTTTTATTAGTATTGTAAGTCTAGGTCAGTTGCCTGTATATGTATTTTCAGTTAATACTATTTCATTTTGCATGTGTGCAATATCCTCTCCTGTCCACATCTGCACATTAGTAAGTCCTTATTCTGCATCCCAATAAAGCAAAATGTCATAGTGAATAAAGCACCAGGGCTTCGTATCTGATGAGATCCTAAAAAACCTGTCAGAAGATGATTTTGAAAAGGTGATAAAAGGGAAGCACATTCCTAGTTAGGGATCTGTCTGCTCTAAGGAGAGAGCTTTAAATGTTGAAACTGTATACACGAGGTTCCGGTCAAACCTTTCTGCTCTCCCTCAGCTGAATTCTTGCACACTTCTTGCTGGAAGAGTCCTTATTGGATTCCCTTCTGCTTTCTCATTATTCACGCAGAATAGCGAGGTCACCTTCACCTTAATCTGGATGGAAGTTAGAGTCTGCATGTGTGAACTTGGGGCAATCAGGGCTGTACTTGATGCCAAGACTATTCCTTGTGAAGAACATTCCTTCTCTCTGACTCATCAGGAAAAGGCTCACTTAACGTCTTCCCTTCACTTTGGAGGCCCTGAAAGATGAGAGGGCAACAGTACCGAAAGCTCCTTTTTTGAGCCATTTTTCACTTAATGTCTTAGGAGTGATATACGAGGACAGTATAAAAGATTATATAAGTAATTCGTACTCTGCTTGTAACTTACATGTATCAATAAATCAATTTGCATTTGATTCAGGAATTGCTCAAGTGTCAATCATTTCTATTCTCAGATTAAAACTCCCAGTTTTAGCCATTAAAATTATTTTAAATTCTAATTATGATTTGAAATACAAGCAATAGGGTGTACTTACTGCATTTTAAGCCGTTCCTTTGCATAAATTTTGTCCATAAGGGAAAATACCTCTGACTTTTGTTTATAGGTATCCTGATTTAACGACTATGTACTGTACTAAAGCTAGCACATTTTCAGGCAGATCTGTTCTATTCAGGGTTATAGAGCAGCTCAATTGGAAACTTAATCTGACTTAAATGTTCCCTGAAATAACTGTCATTAACTTCACATTTGATTTACATTGTACATCTATTTAAATTTGCCTTTAAATTACATTTTTGGGAACTACATAAAACCATCTTTTTGTCCAGATTTAATCTCTACATTTACAGGAAACTAAATCCTGAGCAAAGAGTTGGGTTTTGTAGAAAACCCACTGTGCTGCATTTTTAAGAAGCTGTCCTGACAGGCTTGATTTTCATAAAAAGAAAGCTTTGCCAATCAAGTGTTATTTTCTGCTAAGAGGATTCAAAGTAGAAAAAATAATGAATATGTCTCTTTCTTTCCAAATTGAATATGATGGTCAATATTGTGAATTATGCAGTATTACAATCACCCCAAACTGAGATCCTCTTCTAGCTTGTAATGATTGATATGGAGTAGTGGGAGGCATCACCAACCACTAGGGGGCAGCAGACACCAGGAATGCTAGGCACCACTGTCCCTGTGAGGGAATCACAAGATGAAGACCTGCAGATCTCTGAGTGGGTGTAGAGCCATGTTCTTCCCTAACACATATTTCATTATAATCTGTACACAAATTGAAGTAAGAGTGCCATGCAGCTAAATGTGGGATTGGGACTTCATCGATTCTCAGCGTTTCATCCTAAGATCCGTTCACTTGGAGAGTGGGAATTGAGGAAGAGAAAGGCAACTGCAAAGACAGAACAGTATTAGCAGTGAAACCTGCTCTATAGGAGGCTTCCCCTAGTTAGGATTCCCTCCACAGATCCGTGAGCTTCTCTTTCGCTAACCAGGGGTTCTCAGCGTGTGGTCTCCATACCAGTTGCACGAGCATCTCCTGGGAATCTGGTAGAAATATGAATTCTTAGCACTCCTGAGAACACACAAACCAGAAATGCTGGTGGTGGGTGCTGGCAATTTGTGTTGAGCAGGCCCTCCAGGTGGCTTGGTCGCAAGTTAATGTTTGAGAATCACTGAAACCTATAGTTGAAGTGATGTGAAACCAGCCAGGAGGAACTGAATGGGCATCATTGTGATTATTCTAAAGGAGCTAATTGAGTTAATTTTCTTAACCACTTGTGAGTGGCCTCCTCTTGGGTTCTACTCTATGCTTTATTATCTGGTGTGTATTTGTGGCTACCACGGGGGTTTGAGTCCCTTTCCCAGCTCAGCAGGAAAGTAGGCTAATCCCAGTGGGAGTGATAACAAAACAGCAGTAATCTCAAGTGAAACACATTAAATGTATAGACCCATGAGGATGTGAGTTGCTTACAAAGGCCAGCAAGTCACAGGAAGCGATGATCACAAACAGCTCCAAACTTTTGCCTAAGCAATCTAGAGAGTAAAGTTTTTCTTGAAGGAGGGAAGAAAAAGTTTGGATTCCTAGGATGGGATATGCCCAACTCACACCAGCTGCTCGGCCATGTGGTGAGGGTGTAAAAACCTGACAGAAACCTTTGTGTCTGTATGTGATTTCCAGTCCATGTTTTCAAAGTCTCACATCAGCCAATAAATATTAAGGTAATCATTTCATTTGCCAAGTGATCTAATCTCTGTGCTCTCAGGATGGCGTAAAATCATTACCAACTGATGTAAGCTGTGTCTGTATTTGGAAATGGATTGAGATAATCATTTATCAACCTCATCAGCAGCTATAGAAGCATAAACAGTGGTACCCAGTACACAGAAAGTATTGTAATAGGTGCTGGAGCCACAACGCTAAGGGACATAAGAGGTAGTTGTAAAGACAAAGCAGTGCTTTAAACACATTTTTACATTATTCATAATAGCCAATATATGGGCACAACCTAAGTGTTCATCAATAAATGAGTGGGTAAATACAATGTAATAACTAAGTCTTAAAAAAAAATAAGAAATCCTGTTCTTTCTGATAACACAATGAACCCAGTGAAGTAAGCCTGACAGAGACAAACACTGCCTGGCTCACTAATATGTCTAATCTAATAAAGTCATAGAAACAGAGGTTGCAATGGTGGAAGCTAGGGGCTGGTTTTGGGATATTTTGGTTAAAGGCTATAAATGTTCAGTTATAGCAAAGTTCTAGAGATCTAATGCACATTATGACAACTATAGTTAATGAAAAGGTATGGTACTGAAATTTTCTAGGAGAGTATGTCTGGAGTATTCTCACCACACACATGGACACGGTAAATATGATATTGGATATGTTAGCTTAATTGTAATATTACTTCACAATGTACACATAGTGAAACATCACCTGTATTCCACACACACACACATACACACACACACTTGGTCAGTTGTACCTCAAGAAAGTTTGTGGGTATGGAAAAATGTTTTAAATTTGCAAGAAAGTGAAGTGTTTAAAAAAAGGGTCTACAGGGTATCAAATACTACTCCAACATATGGTGCCTTGGAATATTGACTATCTCAAGCTAAGGAATTTAGAAAGTTCATGAAGGAGTATCTTACCTTCCACTGAAGCATACCGTAAGACCCTTATGTGAAAGGTGCACCCTTATCCCTGAAGACAGAAGGATACCAAGAAGAATCTGAGTTAACAGGCCTGGCTAAGTTGCCCCAGCTTATGCCTCTTAGCTCCTGTTCCTTTATCCTATCGTACTCTCTCATGAGCTTCTACGGTTCGTCAAACCCAGCACCGAATTCTCAGGTTTAACTAATTCTTCAGGACTTCATTTCTTTACGAAGGCTCCTGCTGCACATAAACTTTTATTAAATAAATTCATGTTTGTAATCATTTTCATTGCCTTTTTTTTACAGTTTCTATACAAGGTATGAAGAACCTAGAAAGGTAAAAGAAAAATACTATTTACCTGTGCTACACTGATAAAAGGGAAACGATAGCATGAACTCAAACAGCATGGATTTTAGAAATCTTCTCTCAAATTTTGCTCTGTATCCAGGAAATAAACACAATACCCCTTCTCTTAGTCCCACAGGGAGTAATGATTCTAGTTCCCTTTAATGAGGTATAATTGAAATTTTAATATCCTTGGATCATACCATAACTCACATAGCTGGAATCATAAGAATTTTTGTAGTAAGATCTGCATAGCTGTATAAGAAAGTTTCATTTCTTGTAGGGACAGACATTTACTACAGTCTCTTTTTTTGGTGCTATTTATTACATCTCCCATTTGTTTCCTTTATTCCGAGTCAAACAGGCATTGCCAATGATGCCTGAAGAACGTAGAAGAGAAATGCAACATCACAAAAGGCACTAGCATCCTGGAGACCTCCACACGGAGGCTATTTGAGGGCAAGGCTTTATCTCATTCATCTTCATTTCTTTAGTACCTGAGCACAGTGAGTGGCGGGTACATAATGAACACTCAATAAATATTAGATGAATGAATGACTGGACACATAGATTGCAGGCTGTGGCTATCACACACTGCTGTCCTTTTCAGAGTAGACACAATTCAACAGGAGGAAAAGCAAGCATGCTAAAAAAAACTTGTATGGGTTAAGAATCATGCGACTTGTACTGCAGTGTTCAGTGGCATTTGTGTGTGTGTGTGTGTAAGATAACATATAATGAAATAAATGTAATAGCATGACTTTCTGTGCAGAGAAAATAGGATGTGTTCCATACCATGAAAAACCTGACATACAGGTACAGTGTTAGAAGCAGATGAAAATGCAATTTCAAATAAATCCCAAACCCTCTGCATGCTTCAGCTAAACTGTTTATTGGTCAATAATTTAGTAAATAACTATAAAAAAAGGAAACGTGATATAAGAGCATTGGCACGTGTTGAGCTTTGCACTATAAGGGGTCTGGAGGGACTTATTTTTAATAGATGGGGATGGTTCATAATTTTGTATCAATTTATTTAACTAGAAATATGTTATATACTTAAGTAGAAATCATTTTTTTAAACTGTTTAAATATTCCCAAGGAACTATTGTGTTCCCATTTTTTGGAGTCTCTCTCTTGAAAACAGTATAAAGAGAAACTTTAGTCCTGAAAGTTTATTAAAAATTCTGAATGAGTATACTTGAATGTTGCTTGCCATTTCTCAATCTTTGATTCTCTACAGTAAATAATTGCAAATTCTCTTTATTCTTCACTCCTCTTTCATTGTGGGCTTCCAACATAACACGATTTTCTATTCAGAGCTGGTCCACTGCTAATCAGAACACTCCCATGTCATCTTTTAAAATGAAGTATTTCTTTTCAGATGTGCTATTTCAAGGCTGTTCTCCTCCCTCCATTCATGTGTTTATTTGACTCAGAAAGTCCATATGAAAGTGACTTATTACTTTGCCTCCTTCTGCAGAATTTGTTCTCTCCCAGACTGATAGGAAGATTCCACAAACATAAAGGCAAATTGTCCTTACTTTAGAGGCGGGGAGCTCTGAAGGCATGCTTTAGCCGAAGGACTCCCTGGAGACCCTGAACAGCCTGTGTGAATACAAACAGCCTGGGCCTCCTGTGGTTGACTACAAACTACTGGATTGCACACCATTTCCTGTTTCTTACCATAAAATGGAATCAAGTGAAATAAAGCACCACCAAGAAAAATCTGCAGATAACAACAGACCATATTGAGATCTGACCAACTGAGCACTGCTAATTCTGTACCTTTCCTTTGGCCCTTCTTTGTGGCTCTCCCTATTTAAAAACAAAATCTGAAATGGGGTAATTTCTGATGTCTGGGCTGAGAGGTGAGATGTCTGATCAATTTCTGAGATATCATTCACTCTTCTGTTGGTTATTGGGGTGCAGGCAAGAAGAGGGGCAGCTAGCAACCCTGTACTTAGCAGTAGCAGCATCCAACCCTAGCTCTGGCCTGGCTGGCACTGTACTCAGGGAGATCCTGAAATTATCCATGCTTTTGATCTCCCTACTATCCATTATATTTGCTGGAATGATTTTCCTTATGGCTACTTCTATTTTGTTTTGCCAATATGATTCAAATTAAAACCACCTGACAGTAACATAACTGTTGTGACTCTTATGATAGCTGAGGTTAGGGAAATAACTCTCTCTGAAACAAGGTATTTCTCAAACAAGTATCCCAAGAAGATAATATTTTCACTACTGCATGGAGTTCTTGTTCAGGCAACTCCTATTAATGCTAATGGGAGCTAATCGGTGAGAGCATAAACACCTTAAAACACATCACATTTAAAACTCAGCATGATCTGAAAAACAGCTATTTTACTCAGTTAGCAGGATGGATGCTTTTAGAGTAAGGGGAGAACCTGCTGTTGGGTTCACATTTCCTCCTAGGTACAAAGGAAAGAAATTATTTTAAATGTTATTTGTATCTGTAACCCACTACTGTGCTCTAGCTATAATTTGCAACAACATATCAGTTAAGTAATAGCAGATGAAGCCATCACAGTGTTAATCAACACACAAACACCGAGTGAGAGACAGAAGCCTCCACAGGAACGGGCGACTGTGCTCAGAGAAAATGAATCTCTTTTTCCATCTCTTCACTGCCTCTTACTTTTTTCTCTCATTTCTCTTTTCTATGTATTTTACCCAGGTCCTCCAGAGAAAATGGCTCATTTCTATAAATCATTGTGACTGATCTGTAGAGCAGAAAGGGATGTTTTATTCAATACAACCACAGGATGGAGGTCCTTTTAAATCGGCATGCTTGCTAATTTCCCACATTGCCCAATTATAACATGATTCGGATGTATTCTCCTTTCAGAACCTTAGTGTCGAAAGCTGATGTGCGGCTTCTACTTCCACTGAGAAAGGGTCAGCCCCTGTTTCTCTGGCTCCTGACATCTTAATGGACACAGGGTCAGTTTTCACTCAGATACCAATCTAGTTAAGATTCAATTCTTGCAACAGACTGCTTCTTTTGAATCCAAAGTCTAGTAAAACAATTACATCTAACTTCCACACCTGAACAGAAATGGCCATTGGAACGAAGTGCTACACAGGGTCAATGATCTGAACACCTTCAGTCAGCAGCCCCCGTCTGGGGTGCACCCTCCGCTTTACCTGCTGCAGGAGGCACAACATTTGCCTTGCCCATCTCTTTAGCCCAGCCCATTTCAAAAATCCTCATCAGCAATCCAGTTATGGACTTGCCACTGGTAGGAGTCTCATTTTCTTTCCTCACTCATTGAAATGCAGCTGTATCAGGCTCTTGCAAAATGACCCCATTGATATCATACCTTCTGAGAGAAAGCTACAGCAATCCTCATTTTTCATTGTTCTTTATTGCATTCATTCAACAAATTTTTAATGAGCACAGGATGCTAAGGTATCGTTGTTGAATCCTCCTTTTCCACTGAGAGTTTCTGGGAGGGGAGCCCTCAATTGTGTGATCCAGAAGTCAATCTCCTTTGGGCATTCCTGGATGGCCAGGAGGGTGAAGGCAGCCCGAACGGAAGCCAAATTGTTGTGGAGACAAGAGTTTTAGTCTCCTAACTCAGTCCATCTAGAAATGGCCACAGCATTTAAACTAAGGTAGAATCCACTCACCCCTGTAGTGGTTGAAGCTAAAGATAGGTTGAAGCCATGCTTTTTATCAGCTCACCTGGTCAGAAGTCAGATTTTTCTAGCCAGTTTCCTTTATGCAACACAGTGATTTATGTCAGTTTCTTTCTGCCACAAAGACAAACTACAATGTTCCATGGAAGTGAGAGAACTAGGCAACATGAGGAAATCTCCACATTCCTCTTATGCCTCCTGAAGTGGGTCTTGATTACCCAGGCAACACATACTCTGTTGGAAATCCAACTTGCTACTTCCTTCAGGCAATCCTCCAGAGCCCCGCATTTCTGGTGAGAGAAGCACTTTTTTCTTTCTAGGACTGAGAAAACTAAGGTCAGACAGCACAACTGCTTCCATGTAGAAATGCAGAAACAGTCCCCAGGAGTTTAAGTGTCTTGGTGACTATCCCATGGCGTGTTTCTGACAGTCTTAGGTTATGGCTCCATCTCTGAAATACTGCTCCTCCTCTCCTTCCTGAAAAAGGTTGTCTCTGGAAATCTCTAGGACACATAAAGGTGACCAAAATTGTCTGCCTCATATTCTTAATGTATTATTGCAGTCTCAAGTCAGTATTAATGCAGCATCAATCAGGTGATGACATTCTATACCACTGACAATACGAAGAACATCCGGGAAGCACCTGTTAGACTTTTTCTTGCACGTAAAATTAAACATAGAAGAACAGCATAATTCTTAGTTGCCTAGAGTTATTTTAAGTAAAGCACTTTTTTAAAAGGCAGGTGAATAATTTATCCATGTCCTCAGGCTTACTACGAAATCCATATCAGCCTTAGATATATTGGGCCCTTTAATAGCAACAATAGAGAGAGGAATCAGAGGCAGTGGGGAGTTTTAATAGTTTCTATGGGACTCTAGCAGGCATGTCTGTGAGTGCTTGTCATTTTTTCCAGAGAAACAGGGGAAGTAAAGATGCTTTTGCACTAATGCCCAAAAAGAAAATGGAGGCTCAGGGACAATATGACCCACAAAAACCCACTTTCAGAGAAAGTGAAATCAGAAACAACGTCTCCAGATCATGTTAGAGTAGAATGGAAAAAGGTTTTAGTCATTTTGCTTTTATCGAAGTTCATGATGCAAGTCCAGAGGATTCTGGTCAAGTAACTCCAAGCCTGGGTAAACTTGATTCATTCACAGTTTGCTTCTTTATCTTTGACCTTTTAAAACTTATTTTATTGTAACAGAAGGAAGACTACAGAGCCATCGGGTGGATTTCTTTCAAATTCATACAAATTTTACACTTATAATTGTTTCAATTCCAGTGCCAGGGATAATAGTTTATAATAAGAGCACTTCTTATAAGATGGCAGTTATTTCTGACTTTGATAATAAACCATATATAGTTAGAAGAGAGAGAGAGGAAGAAAGTGGAAACAAATACAAGTATTATTTTATCTTGGCTAAGAATGCAAACATGAGAGTATAAACAACTTTAAAGACATAATGTTTTTGTTTAAGACCATGTATATAGCACAAATACAATTTTTTTCAGATGCCAATATATAGAATGGATAATTTATTGCCAAATATAACATAAAATTGCCTTGTACTTTGCATCCTCAATCATGTAGACAATTACCTTTTGAGTACCTGTTAAGTTGCCCAAGAGTTTATCAAGTAAGTCCTCAAAGTCATAATTTAGATATTGTCAGAGTAAACTTAGGAGATGTTTTCAGGAAGAAGAATTAAAAAAAAAAAAAAAAAAACCTAGTTACAAAGTGAGGAAAACCTAGTAGCTTCTAGCTTCTTGTCTATGATTTAGCACTTCTGGGAGCTTCAGAAATTCACCGAATGTTTACAGTCTGTGTTTGTAGTTTTGAAAACAGAAATTGGGGTGGTAGCACTTGGCCTAGCTGTTAATGATACAGTTTAGGATGCCCTTGTCCCACATCAGTCCTCAGGTTCAATAACTGGCTTTAGTTCCTGACTCCAGCTTCCTGTCAGTGAGTGCCCTGGGAGGGCGCAGGTGATGGCTCATGTGGGAGATCTGGATTTGGCTCCTGGTTTCCAGCTTTGGCCAGGCCCAGCTCAGGTACTGCTGGCATTTGGGGTGTGAACCATTTGGGATGTGAACACTTTGTCTTCTAAATAAATAAATGCATATATATATATATGTATGAATATATACACACACACATACATAAGTAATAAAAAAAAAGACAGAAGTTTACCTATTTCTAAGATTTATTTATTTGAAAGACAGAGTTATAGAGAGTGGTAGACACATAGAGAGAGGTCTTCCATCTGATGGTTCACTCCCCAGATGGCTGCAATGGCAGGAGCTGCGCTGATTTGAAGCCAGGAGCTTCTTCCGGGTCTCCCACGTGAGTGCAGCAGCCCAAGGACTTGGGCCATTTTCTACTGCTTTCCCAGGGCATAGCAGAGAGCTAGATCGGAAGAGAAGAAGCCGGGACTAGAACCAGCGCCCCTGTGGGATGCCAGCACTTTTAGCCAGGGCTTTAACCCGCTGCACCACAGCGCCGGCCCCACCTTATCCTGTCTTAACTCACAGATATATTAAGATGTACATTGGAAATACTGGAGGTGAGCCACTTTTAAAACTGCCTACGGCAAGATTTCTCTTACAATACTAATAGATCCCTTCTTTGAAAGATCACTAGGCTAATGTCCCTATTCCAATCATCTCTGCCGTCCAATCTTCCACCCACTGTGTTAACAGGGCTAGAACTGTGCTGCACTCACATTGTTAACACAAGAATACATTTTATTTTCAAAAGTAAAAGAGATCATCACTTCCCTGAATTTTGGATTCCATTGAGAGGCATGGACAGAAACCAGATGATCACCTTTCCATATTTGTTTTGTTAAAATGTTGGGAAGAAAAGTAAACATTTGTATGTACCAATGTATAAATTATTTTACATTTCAGTGTTGGATGTTTTCATCTAGATGTCTTGAGAAAACTCTGCCAGCGGACTAAGCTTTCTTTTCCTGGTTTAAACATATTAACTGTTATATGTTCATTTCAAAATCAGGAAGCCACCCCCGAATTCAGAAATCAATGACCTGTAAACTATAATAGCTTACTAGTCTAAGAAAGATTTATTTCACATTTATTTTCTTGACCACCAGTTGCTGAATGAGAGGCCAGAACATGTTCTTCATTTATTTTCAGGATGACATTTTTTTGTAATTCCAGTTTTTTTCATAAACTGCTTCAATCCCAATAACTTGAATCTTGCGTTCAAAATCATCACTAAACATTACATTTTATTTTCCTAATGTATCAACCCTATGCTGAATGACCCAGTACCTCTAGCTAAATGTCCAAGGAGACTCTACATACATTATATCTGAAATTTAAATCATTTCAATGAGAAAACTTTTGGAAAGTTGTTTTATAAGACTAATTTTTCACAGAAATGTTCTAATTCTTTCCCCTTACCAGCACTCATTACTGACTTGGAATATAGTTCATTTTAATGAATAAGACTTTAGAATCAGAAAAGAATATTTTACTCTTATAATTTACATAATGAAAATCTCTCACTAGATATTTAATTCCCAACTTGCTATTTCTGCAGCCACTCTAAGGCAAAGCTTAATCCTCCAATGTTCAAATAAACTCTTGCCTTTTGGGGATATCCAATGTTTTCTATGAAATCTAGTTTAACATCAGTGAGGAAAGACTAGGAAGACAGATTATCTGCTTTGTCGTTTGATTGAAATATTGTTAGCACCTCTCTTCTGTAAAGTGGGTTCAAAGAAATGCTGATATTTATGGGTGGGAAATAGAATTAATTTCTGCAAGGAGGATGGCATGAAACACTCTTGATAGTAGATTGCAGAACTAGGAAGGAATCACTAGTATTGAATAGTTCCAGGGGCCTTTAACCAGGAGTTATCTCCATTTTTTGATATTCCAACTTGTTCTTATTTCCAAAGTAACTTAAAGGAATTCCCCAGTCTTAACCCAGGAGCTCTTATCATTCCTTATCACTTGAATTCCCATGTAAGCCAGGTGATTTTTGAATTACAACTCATTTGATGAATTGGCTCTTTAAGTCACCGAGGAATTAAGGAAAGAGCAAAAATAATTGTGGAGAATAAGATTGTGGGAAAGGTTTTAATAATTGCCAAGGACAGAAACACAGAAGAGAAAAATTTTCTAAGTTGATTTTGGTTGAGTGGATGTTGTGAGTGGGGCCGTGAGCCATACATTTTTAAGTATCAACTAATTGCAAGGTCAGGGGACCACTGCTAACTTCAGTTGATTTTAATCATTTCTGAAAATTATTCCAGAATCCTGTGGTTGCATAGTGATTACTAATTTATGAACGGTTATGAATTTTTAGGTTTTTTCCTTAGATAATTTTCAACTTGGAATGAAATAAGGCATTTTAATGATGATGCCTTTTATAAAAAGATTTTGTTCCATGGAATGGAAATATTTTTATTTTTCTGACAGGAAGAGTTAGTGAGAGAAAGACACAGAGAGAGTTATAGACAGTGAGAGAGAGAGAAAGGTCTTCCTTCCGTTGGTTCACTCCCCAAATGGCTGCCACGTGTGGCGCTGTGCCGATCCGAAGCCAGGAACCAGGTGCTTCCTCCTGGTCTCCCATGCGGGTGCAGGGCCCAAGCACTTGGGCCATCCTCCACTACCCTCCTGGGCCACAGCAGAAAGCTGGACTGGAAGAGGAGCAACCGGAACAGAATCTGGCGCCCATACTGGGACTAGAACACGGGGTGCCAGCGCCGCAGGTGGAGGATTAGCCAAGTGAGCCACGGCGCCAGAAGAACAAAATCTTAACACACAGATTTAATGAAATGCCATCCTTTTTCACAATTATGTACAAGATAAGGTTGAATCTCTTAATAATTCAACCCATGCATGAGCCATTCCCAAGAATTTGTTAATCATCCCACTGTAATTGTGCTTCCTTCTTGTTTCCTGTTGTACCTAACCACTTATTTGCCTTGATTTTCAAGTCCAACGATATCCCTTTTAAGAAGTTTATTTTGTACAGTATTTTTAAGCCTCAAACTTCATTTCTTCCTTCTCCCTCACCCCTTCCCCACTCTGTTCAGATAGGGATAAACATGTCCATATTAATTCTAATGTTTTTACCCGATAAAACCCACCATTCTAGTTGGTATTGGAAGTAGACAGTAACCATCAATATTTGCTTTCTCAGGAATTTTGTAGCCTCTCCCTCCATGCCTTTCCTCTATTTTCCATATTCGGTTAGGACTGTAGTATATCCCAGTTACACACATGATCAAACGGCTCATAGAAGGTGAGAACATTTTAAGAGATAAGAACCTGCATTTTAAGCAATCATTATCAGAAATGGATGAGAATCACTTGTGTCCAATACTGTATTATTCAGAAGACAGGTTACAAAAAAAAAAAAAAACCCACTTTGCAAATTAAGTATTTAGAAAGGCAATTTAACCTTCACTTTAAAAGAAAGATAAAGAGGACATATTTTGAAAATTAGTGGTTTCAAATAAAGGATATCTAATATATACAAGATAACTATCTTTGGTTTTAAAAGCTCAGCTCATAGGTACATACATAATTTGTAACTCAATAAGAGTTACAAAGTGAAAAATAACATTTTGGATTTTTACCACTTTGTTGTTAGAATCGTTGTAATTTAACTACTTAAGCAAACTTTCAGACTCTTTAAACATTTTTTTCTCATCTGTGAAGCCACAGAGAAAAGAATTCTGAAATAATAGGATTTTCATCCTCTTTTTCTACCATTATCTCTTTATGGGGAAAGCATCTATTCATTTGTTGAATTAAGAAAGATACATAGTAAGAGGACAACCAAAAAAGATTTGCTCTGCTTGAGAAAAAAGAGGAAATTCTAGATAGTATTAAGTGAGAAGATAGAAAGGTTCAGTAGACATCAAAGGTGGGAGGGCATTTGTCGTAGAGGTTAGACACTGCTCGGGACCCCCACATCCCACACTGTAAGTCACTCAGTTAGATGTTCAGCAGCCTTTCTGATCCCAGCCTCCTGCTAAGGCACACCCTGGTAGGAATGGGTAATGGCTCAAGTGCCTGTATTGTTATTCAGGAATAAATGTATTCCACAGGCTCCTGAGAGCGCAGACACAGGCAGGATGCATCTCAGAGGGAAAACTCATTGGAGTGAACTGAGCAGAACATGTATGATTAGCTAGCATTTTACAATTAGGACGACTTCAGCATTAGGTCCTATGGTTGCTATGCTAGATGTTGTGAGAGCCATGGGGTAATTTTATTATTTTACTCACAGTGGTACATGATCAGTGTATTTGTGCTATTTGGGAGAAATAAAATGAATCAATTTCTTTTAAAATCGGTTCACTCTAATAAGATGAATGAAAATTAGCAAAGTGAATAATGTCAAGTGTTGTAACCATTTCTCCCAAAGCCAGTTATAAAACTGATTTTAAAACATTTAAATGGTGGCAGGCATTGTGGTGCAGTGGGTTAAGCCCCTGCTTAGGATACCCATACTCTGTACAGAGTGCTGGTTGGAGTCCCTGTTCTGCTTTGGAACCAATTTCATACTAATGCATTCTGGAAGGCAGTAGATGATGGCTGAAGTGCTTGAGCCTCTGCCACCCACATGGGAGACCTGGATGGAGTTCCTAACTCCTGGCTTTGGCCTGGCTTAGCCCCAGCTTTTGTAGGCATTTGAGGATTGAACCAGAAAGATGAAGGATCTCTTTCTCTCTGCCTTTCAACAAATGCATTAATCTTTAACAAAAAAAAATAAATAAATAAATAAACAAAAACAAACCCCCCCCCAAAAAAAACCAAAAAAAACAAAAAAACAAAAAACCATTGCCGCTTAAATTGTGTTGACCAGTTGAAAATGAAATGAAATTACTCAGTGGACTGTGAGCACATGTTGCAATGAACTTGAATCTAATCCAATATATAAATATTACTGCTCAATGACTGACCATGACACTGTTTTTGATTTTACTGCCTGGATCTGAAATTTAAGGTTCTATTTCTAGCTCCATTAATTCACCCACCTGTATTAAGCAAATATTTGACCTATGTTCCACATACCAAGGCATCTACAAATATTTAATAAAATAGGTCATAGAAGCATCACATTAAGCTAACAAATGGCTGTAAAATGCTTAATGTGTTTAAGGTAAACTTTCACAATATTATAATTTATTCGTTCATCATAAAACATATGGTGAATAGCAAATTTGATATGGCATAGGTTATAAAATACTTTCAAATGAGTTACCTTACTTGGCTATATGGACAGATTATCCAATACAGTCATTGAGATCAATTAAAAAAAATTTTTTTTTGAGTGAAAGAGTCAATCCCATTCAAGGGAATCAGTCAGGCAGTCAACATTTTGAAAAATATTGCTTGTTATCTTGATTGATATCTACTGTTGTGGTTTAAAGTTGTTTGCAGACAAAGCCATCCCTCTGGGAGGCAGCTTCCTGGACACAATTTCTCCTGTGGTTAACTTGCTTAATAAGTATGTGAAATTTAAACTTCATTCCAATACAAAGATATATATCTAAGCCTTTGGCATCATCCAAATGTCTGAGACACTAATTAAGAAAAATTGTAATGTCACTCCTAAATTTTGACATGTTTTAAAAACACAGTCAAAGCTGGTGTATCAACAAGGTATGACAAAAAGTTCTATTTGTAAGTCCTCTCAAGCCAGCTGGATAAGGCACATTTAACTACGTTAGGGTACAAAACTCAAAGCCTACACAAAAGTACATCATAAATCTGTGAACTTACCTATATATACACATCAAAATAAGATGATTTACAGAGGTAGCCTTGAGATTTTGGAATATTTTTCTAAAATATATATTTATTTGAAAGACAGCACAGAGAGGGAGAGACAGACAGACAGACACACACACACACAATCTTCTATCCACTGGTTCACTCAAATGGCCACAACATCCACAGCTGGGCTAGGATGAAGCCAGGAACCTGGAACTCCATCTTGGTCTCCCACATGGGTGGCAGGGGCCCAAGCACTTAGGATACCTTCTGCTGCTTTCCCAGGTGCATTAGCAGGAAATGGATTGGAAGTGGAGCAGCCAGGACTTAAACTGGTACTCATGTGGGATGCCTGTTGTGCAGGTGACAGCTTAACCCACTGTACTACAATGCTAGCCCCAGTTATTTTCTTTGGAAATTTTGTATCATAAGGTAAGCTTAAGTAGTATTTTATTAGTTATATAACATACCATACTTTTTGAAAAAAAAAAAAAGTTGCAAGACTATTTGATTTCATCTGATTTCCTAATTGTTTAATTTTCTAACTCCTGGGGCTGGCACTGTGGTGTAGTGGGTAACACTGCCTCCTGTAGTGCTGGCATTCCATATGTGTGCCGGTTCGAGTCCCGGCTGCTTCACTTCCGGGCCCCTGCACCCACATGGGAGACCTGGGGGAAACTCCTGGCTTCTGGCTTTGGATCTGTGCAGTTCTGGCCATTGTGGCTAGTTGGGGAGTGAACCAGTGGATGGAAGATCTCTCTCTCTGCCTCTGCCTCCTCTTCTCTCTCTGTGTAACTCTTTCAAATAAATAAATCTTAAAAAGTTCTAACTCCCGTCTTATCAGATTCATCAAAGGTAGAGCTCTTGCTTTTCTAAGACATTACTTCTTAAAGAAGTAAACCCGTAGTTTGCTGACTTTCCACTTTCATTCTCATTCATCACTGATTTGTGATATTAGGATTCCAGATCTAATGAGCACACCTCACTGGTCAGATGCTATCTGAGGTTGTGATTTAACAGATTCTAAACACAGCAGATACACAGGACGGACATGTCTACAGATCTAATGTACCACATGAGGACTATAGTTAATAATATTACATTGCAATTGGATTTCTGTTTAAAAGCGCAGATTTTAGGTGCTCTTGCCATAAAAATGGGTAACAATGAGATAATGGATATATTAATTTGTTTGACCATAACAACCATTTCACTATATGTATATATCAAAGCATTATTGCCATACATGTTAAATATTTACAATAAATCATTTTTAAAACAGCCAAAAGTTGTTACTGTAACTCCACTAGGGGACTGCATTGTGAGTGTTGCTTGTGTCTCATCCTTGGTTACTACATGGGGGATGCGAGCAAGTCCCACTGGAGCCTGTTTTCCAGTGTCCCTTCCATTACTCTGCTGCCCTATTTGTGTCAGGCTTAGACTGAGCTCTCTGCATTTCTATCACACACATTGCAGTTGTTGAGATCTCTGCAAGAAATTAGCAAACTGATTGTAACCCCCCAAAGCTCTCATCAGAGGTGACTTTGGTTTTCTGAGTTTGCAGGCTTTTGGCAACCCAGCCCAGATGGCTGATGGGAGTGTCTCTGAATTCACAAGGCAAATATTCACTTCAACAGAAAGCAGGTTGAGTTTTCTAAAACGCTTGGGTGAGAAGCATTTGGATTTCATTTTTTTTTTCAGATTTGGAAATATGTACATAATGACATACCTTGTGGAGAGTCCCAGGTTTGAATACAAAATTTCTTTATGTTCCACAAATACTCACTCATGCAGTTTGAACGTAATTTTATACAGTGTTTTCAGTGCACCTGCATTTTGCCTGTGACCTCTGACAAGATCAGGTGTGGAATTTTCCATTTGTGCATCATGTTGGAGCTCAGAAAGTTTCAGATTATGGAGCACCCCACATTTTAGTTTTTCAGATTAAGGATACTCAACCTGTACTAGGATTTAGTTGCACATGAGAAAGATGATCTACAGACATATGTACAATGGTGCTTCAAAATTTTATGGAAAATGCCATAAAAAGGTAAGTTTATTTTGGTGTAAAAAGTTTTGAATTCCATGTGTAGTTATTTCATAATACACATTTCCATGAATTTTTTAAAGACCTCCATGCATTTACATATATGAAATCTATCAATTGTCTAACATTTTGGTTACAATCTATTCTTATCTTTGCCTATAAGGTATCATCTGTATGAATGTATCTAAAATACACAATTATATCACTTAAATAATCTATGTAATACATTAATCATTGTATTTCAAAATAATTGAAATGGATGACTCCCTTTATTAGTGTTCATATTACCTGGGGATGCCTAGAAGAAAACTATAAAATACACCAAATCCTGGCCAATATTTTCCTTTCCACTCTTTGCTAAGTCCCCGCCCCCCACATGTACAACATGCAGACACATGCTCACAAGCAACCCCAAATCACAGGCCATCATGAGAGGTCCTCTGGAATCATGCCCTGTCTCAGGCTGGATCCCTTCATACTGCTATGGATAGCACACTCATTTATTTCCTATTCTCAGCCACAAATGGCCCTGGGTATAATTTTAGAATGGTTGCCCCATTTGTCAAAAAATTAATGTACTACTGTTGGAAACTATAAAAACTAGAAATTTAAATATCCTTATTAAAATTCAACATATTGGGAAAATAATAGTTGTAAATGTAACTTTTTTGAGAATATGTTAAAGAACAGCCATAGGAGTCAAGTGTCTATACCTGATTTCCACGTAGCTATGTACAATTAGGAAAATGATTTCTCTCTCCCCTTCATCTCCAAAATAATTTTATAATAAATAAATCATATGTAATCTTATACATAAATCTTATGTAAATTATTACATAACTTATGTAAATACTGCACAAAATATCTATTAAACAAGAGTATGTAAGATAGTCTATTAATAGTTATAATTTTCAAGAAATCAAACTGATGGAACAGTAGTTAGGAAAGTAATATTAAACCATTTATGAATAAGAATACACAAGTTAGAAATAAAACTACATTTCTGAACTCTGTGTCAGATGAGAAAAGCACACAGAAAATGTCTATATTGTTCTTTGTGAGAGGGAATAATGATGGGAATAAGTCATACTTTACTCATAGCAGAACGAAGACATCCAAAGGATAGAGAATAGCCCATCAGTCTCCAGAAGATTACTATAATAGTGAGGTTTTATTGAGATTCAGCCACTTTCCCTCCTATTTATTGAGACATGTATTTCATCTGTATTTGTAGCAGTTACAACTCTTTAAAACCAAAGACTACACATAAAAACAATCTTGCTGGATTGATAGGATGACTTTCTAAAATACATTCTTCTTTAAGCCAGCACACTTTTCATTTAAAAAATAGTCCTTATAAAAGATGAAAAATTATCTCTTTTATCACTCCACTTTGTGTTTTATCTGACATATTTCCCATAAATATTAAATAGTACTTTACAGTGTGCAGTACAAAAGATTTCTTTGAATTCAAATACTCTTTTTATTCTAGAGTTGATTTCAATTTACAGAAAAGTAGCAAAGGTAGCACAGGGAATTCTCAAGTATTCTTCACCCATTGTGTTTTGCTTATTGTTAACACTTTACATTGCTAATGATGCATTATCATAAGTAGAACAACATTAGTTTACTGCTATTAATTGCAAGTCCACCCTTTGTGCAAATTTACTTAGCTTTTCTCTACTGTCCAGTTTCTATCCTGGGACCCTCTGCAGGATACCACATTTAATTAGTCATCCTGTATCCTTAGGTTCCTCTCCACAATGGCAATTACTTGCATTTTTCTTGTTCAGACAGTTTTCAGAGTTTTGAGGAATATTTACTAAACATTTTGTAGTCTAGTTCTTAATTTGGTGGGGTTTTCCTTGTGATTAGATTGAGATTAGGGTTAGGATTGGGATGCAGCCTCAGAAATGAAGTGCCATTCTTAAAACATCTTGCAGTGTGTCTGCCATCAGCCTGACATACCATGGATGATGCTAACTGTGACCATATGGCTAATGTAGTATTTTGCAAATTTCTCTCATCACTAGAGGATAACTTCCCCTATATTATTTCATTTTCTTGTTCATAATTCCACATTTATTTTGATTATTTTCTTTTAGATTTGACCATGTAAAGTATATATTCACACATATACCATTAATTGGGTATTCTATTTTCATAGCATTTATATTTACTTTTTCATCATTTTCATTTTTTTGTGCTACTCAACTGTATATTTCTCCTAAAAATGTATTAATAAGGCTTATCTTTTAGTTTTTTTATAGTTACCTGAAAAGGGGCATGGTATTAGCTTGGACACTTTCATTAGTATTTGTTATTTCCTCAAATTGTATATGTAAAAGGTGACATTGTGGCATACGGATTTTTAATTAAAAGAATATAGGATTTTAAATCTAAAATATTATAACAATTACCCTGTGATATTTTAATTTTACTAAGTTATTAAAATATAACTATAAATTTGCCTGTTTTAAAATGTACATTCAAAGCAAAACTTTAGGCTTAACAAACTTTAAGGTTCCCTGTCTGTTCTTTAAACTAAGATTTGCTTATATGTAACTTTATTTCTGTGTAGCAATATCACATGTTCACACATCTGCAGTAGCTGATTTTTTTTAGTAGCTGATTTTTTAAAGAACTTTTTTTTAGTTTAAAAGAAGTGTTCATATATTAAAAACAAAAATTAAATTTTAGAATATAATTGACATTTGTATGATCATTGCATAGATTTAGCAAGAATCACCACTTTTCTTGATCTTTTCTGGTTTTTAAAAATATCACTTAATTCCCCCGTCTCTACTATCAATAATTCTATTTGATATGCTCCTTGGTAAGCCCAGTGGAACTCAGAAAAAAAAAAAAAAAAACTGATGCTTGAGGTGTGAGAGCATACAATAACATTTAAAGCCATGAGACTGGATAAGATCACTCAAAGGGAAAACATAGATTAAAAAGGAGTTCAAGGACAGATAACTGCAGAATGACAGCATTTCTTGGAAGGGGAAAGAGAAAACAAGAAATGAGACCTACAGAAGTAGTCAGATCAGACATACATCAGAAAAGTGTTGTGGCACAAAAGCATGGGTATTAAGTCCTTTGTAAAGAAGTCATTATCAGTGTCAAGTGAAGCTGTAATATTAAATAAGATTCTACCTGATAGTTAACTATTGGAGTAAGCAGCGTTGATGGTGCCAGTGACCCAGAGAAACCTTTCAGGAGGAGAGTAAGCTAGAAAGCCTGATTATAAACATATCAAAAAAAGTGATAGTAAGAATAAACATATCAAAAAAAGTGATAGTAAGAATAAAAAATAAACCTATCAAGGGTGGCAGCTAGAGAGGCTTATTTGCACAAGAGTGGTTTTATCCTTAAAATGGAGTTAGAATAGAAGGCAGGCATGCTGATGAGAATGATCAGGACAGAGTCAAAGGCAAGTGCAAGGCCAAAGACTTGGAGCACCTGGAATACATGGAGTGCAGTTTAAGCTGCTGATTTCAACAGCATCAGGGATACTTCATCTATTGAGATAGGACTACAGGAAAGTGGACAAAGGTAAAGGCAGGCTGGTAGATGTGGTGGGGGGGGAGAATTATAAAGTTATAATCTAATTGCTTTACTTAAGGCATGGAAAACCAGTTGGAGAATTAGGATGGGAGAGGACAGAGCTGTTGTTGGAGGAGAAGGGAGGATACTGAATAGTTATTTCAACGTGTAAGAGCATGAATTAGCTAGAGAAATGTGGTGAGAACCACACTGAACCACAAATCTGCGGCTGCAGATTTAACATTAAGCAGTACAAACATTATTTTTTTTTTTCCTCTAGAAGTGTTGGCTGCTTGGATGTAGCCTGGTAGTAGTAGGAGAAAGATATTTAACCAAAGTTAGGATCTGACAAGTGAGTTTGATAGGAGAAACACAATAAGAAAGAGTATGCCACGGAGTGATAATTATAATGATGGATCATATACTCTATGCCATGTAAAAGGGTAGTAAGTAGGGTTAAGTAAGGTGAGGTATAATAAACTATTGATAGCATCAATAAATTGTAGACATCTATGGGACTGAAATAATTGTTGATAATTCCGTATTGATTGAAAACTGACCTAATGAAGGAAGTGAGGTCGAGAAATAGGAATTGGTCAGGCAGTGGACTATGAAGGGACTTCAGAAAGTGTGGAAAAATTGAATTAGAAGTGGGTGTGGTTTACTGATTGGGATACATATATTAATATAAGATTTTAATAGCAGGGGAACTGTATGTGGGATAATATAGGAACTCTGTACTAGCTCTGTTTTGCTTTGTAAATTTAAGCCAAAGTTAAAATGAAATTAAGATATTTCAGTGAAAAATTTGAAATCCATGCATAATTTCTTTATAATATGCATTTCCATGAACTGTTTTAAGAACTCTCATTTGAGATTATTTGTTGTCTGTGGTAATTGGTATTAACTAAAAGAACTAGGGACAACCTGGGAATGGATACATGAGGTGAAATGGAGTTAAGCTCCTTAAAAGAAATGACCAAGGAACTAATATTAAATGGAAGACTTTCACAGACTCTCAAAGAATCACAAAAAGAGTCAAGAGTCAAGTTCCAATGAAGGATGTCTTGGCGGGCAGAGACAACCTTAGAAAATCCACTATGAAGAAGGATGGTTCATTCAAACAGCATCCTTTGAAAATTCTTTTTCGAGAGAGGAAGAGATGGCTTCTTTATAAAAGCTGAAGTAATTGAGGATGTCTGGCACTGTGTATTCACTCTGTTCATTTTCTCAGGGGACCTAGGTGGCGTCCTTTTGCAGGAAGCATTTTGTAGCCCCGAATCTGGCTGTCTTGGTCAAATACACACACAGGGAGTACACTCTTTCAGACCTGCCGTGGACTGTGTTGAGTCCAAGGGGGACAGGTCACTAGTGTAAACTGAATTTCAATCTGAGTTAAGAGTTGAAAGTCTACGGATCAGAAAATGACTGTGTTTATTAAAACTGACTATGAAATAATCTTGATGGCAAAGTGTCTCTTGTATTTGGGGGGTCAGCAGTCTGTTTATTTAGGAACGGCACTTTTGCTTCGAGCTTGATTTGCTCTTTGGGATTTTACTGACATAGTTGAAATTCAGCCAAGGTAATAGAGCATTTCAAATTCAACTAGAAGAAAAGCAGCTGGAGTGCTGCCATGAAAAGCTTTCTGGAAGAACAGGGTGAAGGTGAAATGGCCCAAGTACATCTGAAATCCTGGCATCTTTTACATTAATTCAGAATACTCAGTGTCACTGCTGAATAAGCTACTAAGCGAACATCTTTCTTACTTCAACTCAAATTTAGACACTGCCCCCCCTAAAACCTTATTACAACTGAGACTATGTGGACTAAGAGTAGCAGGCAAGAAAGGAGAAAGGACGAGCCCTACATTAGTTTCCAAATAGGTCAATATGCTCCCGGATTTTGCTATGCAAAATTTGCTGCACTCTATCTTCCATGCCGTTCCTTGGTTTCTGTAAAAGCTACCCAGAGCCAAGGAAGAAAAATATTAGGCAGGGTATTTGTCCAAATATTTTTTTAAGGAGATGCCAATTCATACTATCTGCCTTTTTAGATTTAAATAATATATTAGTTGCCAGTAGAAAATGTAATTGTAAGAGGAAATCAGCTAAAAAGGTTTATAAAATGTTTGTCAATTTGGAGTCCCCCAAATTCCACAACTTTGTTCTCTTGTGTTCCTCACATATCAATGCTAAGAGAGAGGGAAGCTGATAAAGTAGTTACAAAGAGCTGACTCAAGCATGTAATTGAAATGTTTTGTAATTCTGTAGTCATGGTTACATGGAAGAGCATGATCTTTGTAGGAAAGGTTATTTCATCTTTGTGTTACATTCACAGTGACTGGGCAATCACTATATGGTTAGCTACGTTTTGTCCCATGTTCTAGAAACTTCAGGCTAAACTGGACGTATTAAGGTCAGAGTCCAAAAAATAGAAGACATTGATTCCCATCTCAATTTAGTTTCCTTTAAATGACATAGACTACTTTATATGACCATGAATTAACATTTTGTCCAAATTGTATATTTAATTGGATTTAATAACTCAAAACTAGAAAAGCTCATTGCTAAGCAACCTTCCAAAATGTGTCATCATTTTAATAATGAATCACTTTAAAAACCTTTTTTTCATATGTAACAAGTTCTTCTCCTTCCCAATATAACTCCTAAAACATTCCCCACAGCCAGAAAAAACTTAAAATTTAATTTTTTATTACAATTGAGAGTCTTAAGTTCTAAGACTGCTGTCATTTTAAAAGAAGCTTTCCTGATCCAATTTAAGGAGCAGTGTTTGTATAAACTACTATGAAAATGATTCTTTCTTCCCTGAGGGCCTGCAAGTATTGGAACAATGTTTATCTTTGTAGCAAGAAAGTAATAAAATCACTGTGAAAAAGTAAGTATATCTGCATTATTGTAATACTTGATTGCATAGCACACTAACAAAAACTACAAGTACATTTAAAAAATGTATTTATTTTATTCCTTTCCACAATTAAGTCACAGCAATCCTTTGTGATCAAAGCAACTGAATAAATATCTCTGCTCCATGCAACTGTCAGTTCTTTAGGATCCTTGGCTTAGCCTGTATTTGCAAATATATGCTTAATGGTGTTTCCAAGAATTCATGAAAAATGCAATTAAAACAATATATCTGTAGTGGACATTTATCTAGGTAGTTAAGACATCCACAACCCACATTAGAGGACTTGGGTTCGATTCCCTCTTGGGCTCCTGACTCCAGCTTCCTTCTAATACCTTGGGAGGAAGTGATGACTCAAGTAACTGGGTTCTTGCATCCCCAACCCCACCTCCACAGGAGACCTGTATTGATTTAATGGCTCCTGGCTTTGACCTCGCCCTGATTATAGTGGGCATTTGGAGAGCAAACAAGTGGATATGAGTTCTGTATCCCTGGAACTCTGTCTCCAAATAAACTAAGAAGTAATTAAAGAAAATATGTGTATGTCTTTTTTCTGATGCAAAAATTTGCAATTCACGCATATGAGGAGTATTCGAAAAGTATGGGAAATTCATATTACATACAAACTCTGCATGAATTTCATTATTGTTTCTTGCACCAAAATAAATTTATCTGCTTTTTAAATTTACAATATTTAATTTATTTATTTGAAAGGCAGAGTTATAGAGAGGCAGAGATCTTCCATCCGTTGATTCACTACCCAGATGGCTGGAGCTGGGCCGATCCTAAGCCAGGAGCTTCTTCCAGGTCTCCCACATGGGTGCAGGGGCCCAAGGACTTGGGCCACCTTCTGCTTTCCCAGGCCATAGCAGAGAGCTGGATGGAAGTGGAGCAGCCATCTTGAACTGGTGCCCATATGGGATGCTGGAACTGCAGGCAATGGCTTTACCCACTATGCCACAGCGCTGACCCCAATTCATCTTTCACTTCCTTTTTTCCACAATTATATGAAGTATCTGTGTATACCTTCATCCATTTATATATATAATATATATATCCTTACACTTCCTTTATACTTTCCTCATTAGTCCTATTATAAGTACACGCTCTTATACTGACAACACTCTCCCTATTAATATAAAGATGAATCAGTAATTTTCCCAGTCTTCCATTTACTGTGAGTGCAGTGTGGAACAAAGACAGTGATTGCTGCTATGACAAAGCAATGCAGAGTACAATTGGTGCTGCAGAAGGAGCTTAAGCGGTGAACTCCAGAGATACAAATGAGGAAGTCAGAGTGATTGGAGGAAGGTCCAAAATGCTTCAGGGAAGAAATAGTTTCCTATACTGGGTCCTGAAAGATGCATAGCACCTTTTAAAATGATTATAGTTTATATGGATTACAAAGGTAATACAAGCTTCTGGTTCAAGACAGCTGATAGATTTTTCTCTCAAATTATATTTGACGTGGTAGAAGTATGCAAAAAGTAAGTGCCTCTGTAGACTGTTAGGGTTTATTTCTATTGGATTAGAAAACTCCTAATTTCTGCCAGAGTGAGGAATATATGCCTTGAGCAGAGCAGAACTAGGAGGGATTCCTGGAAAGGATTACCCAGCAGTAGATATTACTGCAAAGTGCAACATGGGGAAGGAACACACAGCTGCACACAGAACAGATGGAGCATGGAGTCCTAACACTACTGTGTTCCTTTGAAGAAACCTACATAATGAGAGCTCAGAGGAGCATGGTGTGGGGCAGTTGTCCCAGGAAAAGGGAAAAGACCAGGGTCCTTTCCTGAATTATTAATTGGAACATCCTCAAATACTGAACTAATCATATACCAAAACAACCTCATTGAAGTGTGCACATACACACACAAAATAACTAAAAATGTTAACAAAAATATCAATATGCTAAGGAATATGGAAAATAATATACATTTGATAGAAAAAATAATTTTCTAGAGACAGTGGTTAAATAATAGTATATGTATTCTAGGTAATGAAATGGGACTTTAAAAAAGTGATATATATATATATTATATATATGTAATTTATTAATGTGTATAATCCCAGTATGAAGAATACATATGTGGTGGCCTAGAAGACATATATATTCTCTGTTTATATATGTTAACAGACATGTTTCTAGAGCAGCATAAAGCAAATAGCAAAAGCTCTCACCCAAGAAGGTGGTGGTAGAATTCATAAAGGAACAGGGAGGGAGGAGGCAATTTAAAGAAAGACACTGTACTTTCACTTTTGGTTTGTTTCAAATATACATGAGTTTATCTATTTGTTTTGTAATGGCAATTAAAAGCAGATTTCTTTTAGAAAAGTTGAAAACTACATAAATGTATAAAGAGGAGGTAGAAACCATGCACACTCAAATCACAAATGAGGAACAAGAGGTAAAAATAGGTGAAAACCAATTTCAATTAAGGAAACGTTAAATCTTTAGGGAATACAAAATGTTTCTTGAGTTCTACCTTTCTCTATGCAACTCCTCCTGGGGATGTGTTTAATTCATACATCACTTGCTGTGAAATCTTCTCAGGTCTATTTGCACACAAAAGGCTAATGCATCCTTAGCAATGCCACCTAAAGTCAGGAGTACGCAGGTATTTGGCAGTTTTAAGGATGCCCTTGAGCTCAGTCCAACTAACATGCAAGAAGAATCATAAAAATATGACCCTTGAAATGTTATATTGATTTCCAGGAATGAGGCCCCTAATGACCACTATACTTTGCTTGCAACATGTTTTATAGATGTTTTTATTAAAGTTGATTTAATTTCCCCCTGCTCACGTATTCTTGCTAATTGAATCATTTCCCTGAGTTCCCAGAAGGCCATAAAATAGCAAATTTATTATATACTGTGTAACAATATACATTAGGGTAAATATATCGATGTGACTCCTCAGCCAGGGCTTTGTGCAGGTCTGATAAAATGCCATCATAATTACTCAATGAATCTGATGCACTTCATTATGTTATCATGAGCGCTATTGGTTATGAAAGTTAAAGTGATCCATTGTTGTTGTTATTGAATTAAGGTCAAATATTTTATGTGCTTTCAGGTGTAGGAAAGATAGATTTTCTTCTTATCAAAATTAATTATGGATGATTATTTGGGACTTCTGCTACTGTCCTTCTGCCAATGAATGAATTGCCAACAGAAATGGGAAAGCTGAAAATAAAAATTAGAGTTCTCTATATTAAAAAAGTCCACTGAGATCATCATAGTATTTAAAAAATAAAAAAGAACAATTATAAACTTAGATGTTTTACCATAATGGATAATTATCCAAATGATTTAAAAGTTAAATTGAAGTCGTTCTCTCTACAATATTTTTGTCTGAGTTACTTCACTGGTCTTTTGGATACAAGTATATTTTAAAAATAATATTAGGCTATTTTTAAGTGTTTGTAAACTAATTCAATTTGTTTACTTTGAAGGCTCATACAGTACTGAACATGTACTTGGAGGCTTTGGTTACGTTCAGTTGGAACAACAAAAGATGATTGGAAACTTCCTCATGAAGTTCATTCTAATATAATGCTCATATCTTTGTATTCTTTACCTCAAAGTCTAATTTTTCTTTTGTATTAAAGGAGACATCTTTAGGAGAGTTTAATGGAGTTATTTTTCCCTAAAGCCATATAAATTTCACCATCAGGATTCACCCCACACCCTCTGATTTAAGATCCATTTCTCCTTCTACACTCGTCTGTTTTTCTGAAACGCACAATCAATATTGATTAGCTGAATTGCGAATTGAATCAGAATGAAGAAGTGAAGTCTGGTGGACTGCACATAAAAATTCATAAAAGAGAATGTATAGATCACAGTCATGTGTCAGATGCTAAGGCGAGGGCCCTGGGGAGAGTGCACAGGTCAGGATGAAAGGTAGGGCTTCCTTCTCCTTTGGGAGTGTGGGGAACCCCAGACTTACCAGCCTGATTATCATTTGTTAAGAGAGAAGGACAGATGGAGAAGAGCAAGCAAATATACTCGGCCAGAAGACAGAATTGCAATGACACAGGGAACCCAATTAGGTTATGATGAGATTATTAACATGATGAACATTAAACATATTCCTACAGCAGAATTTGGACAGGGTGTGTGCACAGAAATAAGTATGTGTCTCAATATGGCTTTGCTGAGGAGGTGTGGGCCAACTGGTTATTTTATGGTAGGTTTCTTTTCATTCATTTAGCAAACGATTACTGAATGAATAAATGGCTTCACCTAGCATCTGGTATTTGATGCATTAGTGAGCAAAGCTTGTATAATGTTAATGTCGGAGAATTATATGAGCGGTACAGGGAGAGATTTCTGAGTCAATTCCATCCTTATAAAGGCGTGAATTCACCAAGTATGTGTCCACCTAGGGAGCAGACTGGGATTTCTTGCCAGATACTTAATTGTGCCCTCAGAATTGTAAGCAGGAATTTTGAATTTATTTCACTCACACCAGCTTCTATTATGCTGATTTAAGATTACATAGTCTTAGCATACTGAATGCAGCTAGGTGCCCTGAGATAGAATAAGAGCACTCCCAGAAAGTAAGAATTCAGAAACAAATTAAAATTCCAGAATCACAAAGAGGGTAAGTCTTATGCCTGGTACACTACTCCCTGACTCTGGCTCAGAATCTAAACATCTCAATTTCTATTCTGGAGCTCCAAACTTTAAAAATTCTCCATGTCGTAAGTTAAAGATATCATTAAAAATTTTGCAAGTTGAGGTAGGCACCATGGCTCACTTAATCCTCTGCTGTGGCGCTGGCATTCCATATAGGCACCAGTTCTAGTCTGGGTTGCTTCTCTTCCAGTCCAGCTCTCAGTTGTGGCCTGGGGGGCGGGGGGGGGGGCAGTGGAGGATGGCCCAAGTTCTTGGGCCCCTGCACACGCATGGGAGACCAGGAGGAAGCACCTGGCTCCTGGCTTTGGATTGGCGCAGCGCTGGCCATACCGGCCATTTGGGGAGTGAACCAATGGAAGGAAGACATTTCTCTCTGTCTCTCTCTCTCTGTCACTGTCTATAACTTTACCTGTCAAATAAAAAAAATTTTTTTTTTTTGCAAGTGGTAGACAATTTGAATTTGTACAGAACAGCAACCAAATTGGGAAGAAGGAGTTACAAGATGTCGCAGACCCTGGGAATAAATTTCATTCTATGGAAAACACTGATAGTAACATCAGGAGTAATTAACCAAATATGAGAGTCACGTGCGCTACACCATAGTTCAAACTAGTTGGTGATAATACGTTACTCCTTTAGTCATTCTGAATTAGTGAAGTCTGAATTGGGAATACATGAAGATTTTAAAGTATTTAAAAAGGAAATACAAGTTCCAAGGTGCACTGGAGTGTGATGAGATATAACTTTACTATTTCACTGTTGAACACATTCCCAAGAAAACGATCTTTATTAATTATCCCTTAGGATAATTTGATAGCCCAAGCTAAATATCCCAAGTAGTTTGTTGGCAAGAGAATATCTCCTGTGAGTATTTTAAGTTGCTGAGAATGCGCATTAGGACATTGTCTAGTCCTAGTATAATCAGAGTAATTAAAAGTTAAACTAAAATTGTCAAAATAAATGGAAAAAAATCTACATCCTGAGGTGAAATACCCATAACCACTTAGTGATTTTCAAAATTCTGCAATTGTCTCCCTGTCATTAATGTGAATTAGCAAGGCTCTACAGTAATAACAATTATAATGGTAATTAGGAAAATGAAATTATATTTCCAAATGAAAGCTATGTTCAAGTTTAGTACTGCTTGAAGAATGAATATCAAACAGAAAGCATTTAAGACTATTTATAATTTTCGTGCATTTATTTTCACTTTTATTCAAAAGTCAGAGAAAGAGGAGAGAGAGATGGAGATAAATCTCCCATCTGCTGTTTCAATCCCCAAATGCCTGCAACAGCCAAGGTAGGGTCAGTTGAAAATCAGGAGCTCAGAACTCAACCTGGGTTTCCCATGTGTGTGGCAGACTCGAGTACTTGAGCCATCATTTACTGCCTCCCAGGATGTGGGTTAGGCAGAAGCTGGATCAGAAACAGTAGCTGGTACTGGAAACAGGCACTATGATATGGAATGTGAGAGTTAACAATTTGCAACTTAATCAGTGGGCCAAAAGCCCAACCCAGGATATATATATATATATATATTTTTTCCCTGTGGATGTGATTTTTGGCATTTATTGATTTGCAAATGTTGGGATATATTTTAAAAGCTATTATGGGCCAGCACCGTGGCTCACTTGGCTAATCCTCCGCCTGGGGCGCTGGCACCCCCGGTTCTAGTCTCGGATGGGGCGCTGGGTTCTAGTCCCGGTTGCTCCTCTTCCAGTCCAGCTCTCTGCTGTGGCCCAGGAAGGCAGCGGAGGATGGCCCAGTGCTTGGGTCCCTGCACCCACATGGGAGACCGGGAGGAAGCACCCAGCTTCTGGCTTTGGAGTGGCGCAGCGCCGGCTGTAGTGGCCATTAGGGGAGTGAAGGAAGACCTTTCTCTCTGTCTCTATCTCACTGTCTATAACTCTCTCTGTGTCTCTCTCCTTTACTGTCTAACTCTGCCTGTCAAAAGATAAAAGCTATTATGGAATTTAACCAAATTTTCCAAAAGTAATGTAATAGTTACACATTTTATTTTGCTATCGGATTCCATGTCATTTCTCAGTTCCTATTATTTTACTAGTCTTAATACATTTCTTTAGTTTTCCCTGATTTTGGTCTAAGACATTAGCTGCTCAAATTTTTATATTTCAAAAATATATTGATTAAAAGATGTTCTCATGAACTTCCCATTTTTTTTATAGTTACTGCTCTCAATTCAATAATTTTTTGAGGGGCAGGGGTTTAGTAGGAGTAGCAATTTGCTAACTTCTCCTTGAGTTTTTTTTTTTTTAAGATTTATTTTATTTATTTGAAAGAGGGAAGGGAGGGGAGGGAGAGAGAGAGAGAACTTCCATCTGCTGGTTCATTCCCCAAATGCCAAATGCAGACAATGGCCACAGCTGGAGCTGAGCCTATCTGAAACCAAGAGCTTCTTCTGCGTCTCCCACACAGGTGTAGGGGCCCAAGGACTCGGGCCATCTTCCACTGCTTTCCCAGGGTCATTAGCAGGGAGCTAGATAGCAAGTAGAGCTGCTAGGACTTGAACCGGCGCCCCTATGGGATACCAGTGCTACAGGCCAGGGCTTTAACCCATTGTGCCACAGCGCCAGTGCACTCCTTGAGGTATTTCAAAATGTTGAATTGGCATAATTGACTTATAGTTATTTTAGGTAAAAATCGTGTCAGCTTAAAAATAAAGCTATATATTGGGACTTGCATTGTTGCACAGTATGACGATGGCATCATATATCAGAGTGACAGTTCAAGTCCAGGTTACTGTGCTTCCTATCCAGATGCCTGAAGAAATCCACCTGAGAAAGCAGTAGATGACAGTCCAAGTACCTGAGCCCGTCACACATGTGGGAGAACTGGATGGAGTTCTGGGGACGGCGGGCCACAACCCTGGACATTGCAGTCATCTGGGGAGGGAACCAGATAATGGGAGATTCCCTCTTTCTCTGCCTCCCTCTCTCTCTTACTCTGCTTTTCAAACAAATAAGTAAATAACTTAATAAATAAAAAGCCATATAAACCCTAAGTAATGTTGCTAGTCCTTGTAAAAACACACAAATATACACAGACCACTGAATACTCAAAATTCCTGGTATTGAAGATTTTGGTTTATTAACACTATTTTGTCACGATACGTCTGGAAATTTCTTTCCTTACTAAAAACTCACAAAGAATTTTGTCTCTATGGATTTTTGTACAACATTTTTTCATGGAAACAGACCAAGTGCAGAGAATAGAATAGAATAGAATAGGATGGAACAGAACAGAATAGAATGTTAATATTAAAGAATATAGATTTTAGTAAGTGAAGGTCATAATTAAATATGGGGAGTTGAAAACACAACCATGACATGTCTTACCACATTGATAATGGGATGGACTAAATTTAAAGACAGGTAAAGACAGCATTTCATTTCTTATCTTTTAATAAATTATTAACATTCTCAGTGAGTCAGGGCATAAAGATCATGCCTTAGGCACTTTTGAGTTGTAAAATTTGAAGGTAGTATTGATGCCATGTAATTTTATGGTTTAATTTTTCCTTTTTCAGACTAGAATTTTGTTATATGTGGGTCCAATGTGGAATAGAATGAATTTTTAAAACATAATTCTTTCACTTAACACAATTAGCTATATTCTTACAACAGGCCAAAACCTATTTGTGATGGGAAAACAAAACAAAAATGAAGATAAAGAATGTGTGCAGAGTCCTCCAAGGCTGATAGAGGGGTAGATAAACATTTATAGAAAAGATTTTAATATATAAGAACCCAGGTCGATAGGGTAGTCTCACTTTACTCTGAGAGCCACAGAAGGGATTTTGGGCCACGACCATTTCATCTGAATCTTATTCAGCAGATTAGACAGAGAGCATCAGTCCTGTGGACACCACAGATAATTTAGCACAGTGATAGCTCAGTGTGTGCACTACAGCATGACAGGGAATGGGGCTGGAAACCATTGGTCAGTTCATGAAGAGTCTCATGTAAATACAGTGACCACACAGCCCAGTTTCCCCAGAATCACGGTGGCTGATACTTACTGTCATAAAAGAATTAGTGACAGTGCCTCCTTTCACCTAGAAATCTGAGATAAAAACTATGTCCACTCTACTTACAAACTGTAGTGAGATGTTGCTGTGATCCTATATGCAGTAGGAAGCAAACTTTGATTCCTTTAAAGAGAAGATGAAGAAGTGATAGTTTTGAACTTTTGGAACTTTATAGACTACTGGAAGAGATTAGACATGTACAAAATAGCAGTTTGAGGAGATGGGAAGTATTTGTTTCATAGGAGAGCTAGGGCACTTCTGAACAAGCCATTTGTTCCACTGGTAGAATCAGGGAGGCTTTATATAAGATTTGGTATTTGAGGTAACGTAGAATAAGAGCTAGGGCTAATATCTCATTTCTCTGTGACTTCTGTGGTCCAAGAAGGTCAATTTTATGTATTAGGATAACTTAAAAATACTTCTGGTGACATATTAGCAATGTTTAAGATCAACATAGTATTAGAAAGCATAGAACAAATTGATTAATGATTGCAGAGATGAGAATAAAGATTAGGAGACTTTTAAAGCTTCACAATATACCATAATTGCTCTTGAATATACAGTCAAATTTATGACATGTATACAGTTTCATATCTCATTCTTTGTCAAGACAGAAAAGTGTGGCTGTACAGGCAGAGAAAATGAGTGACTAGGTTGTCATCAGACTTAGAATCATGCCAACCTAATTGGGGAACGAGGCAGAAGCAAACCTTCTCAACTGAGTCTTTTTTGTGAAGTTTACAAGTTTTCTGATGATTTCCCAAGGCAAAGAATATTCATGCCTACCCTTTGAATTGTCCCTGCCAATAAATGATTTTTCATAGTCCAATCTGATATCCTATTTTCCGAAAATCTTCCAGCTTTATTTCATGGCTAGCAGCATCACAACGAAAAGCCCTCTCAGTTTAGTGTAGGGGTTATTTGGCTTCCTTTAGTTTTACACATGGTCTCATCTTCTCAGTTCATTTATGTTCACAGCCTGCACTAAATAGGTATTTCTTACCACTACAGAAGCCAGCGAATCGGATAGTGCTTTACCTTCATTTGTATGGGTACCTGTGTTTTCTATCTCTGGTTACTTCAATTGCCCAATCTAGTACAAAAAAAAAATACAATGAATTCACAATAAGAACGAAAAAGACAGGTAGATCTAAGCAATGAAAGCAAAAAGCATTACTGAAAATTGGCAGAATACAAGGAATCCCTTTAATATTTAGTATTTCCATAAAACAAGCTCTTTACAGAGATTCACTTTATTATTTATGAAACCAGCACTAAATTTACTCCAGACCCCAAGCTTTGCAACGATGTGATTTGCTTAAGGTCATAAAGCAGCTTTCTCAAGCTGGAGAACCTGAATATTCATGACTTTCATTCACCCTTGCTGGTCTATCATGGATGATTCTCCAGACTGCTATAACTTCTGCTGAGTGGTCACTCTTTTTAAAGACTGAGAGCAGTGTCTACAAGTGAACAAACTTACCTGGCAATCAAAACCATGCACAACGTGACTCATTTCTCAAAGGGAAGTGAGGTTGTGAGGAAGTCTTGAGTACCCTGCTGCTTCCTTCCAAAGACCACTTTACACACATTATCACCTTGACTTTTCTTGATGTTGGAGTAGCTAAGGTAATTCTCTTAGTGAAAACCTGAGACTGAATGATTTGCTCAGGGTCACACCACAAATCCTCAGCTGAGAAGTCAGGTTGGTGCATTATGTTCTAATTCAATACCCCATGCCCCAGTGGGTACATTCATTTGGATTTTTGATCAGTGCTTACACAAACCCTTTTCTAAAAAGCCCAAATGAAAGCTAGCGTAGAGGACCACAGTGGAAAATAATTTTGAGTTCCTAAAAGCAGACTGAGGACAAGAGGAAAGTGGTTAGGAAAAGTGGGAACCAAAACCACACATGGAGGCCAGAAACAAAGCTAACAACTTCAAAGTGAAAGTAGAGCAGGAAGGGTGGGTTGCTGCAACTTTGCATGTATTATCCAATTCCACATTATTATGACTTTACTTTTCCATGGAGTAATAAATACATCTGGACAGCCAAAGCTCTTACCCTGAGAGCTCACTAGACTTAGGCAATTAAATAGTTGATGATAGAGGTTTGTCTTCCAGTTTACCGTATAGATTATTCTTCTATGTTCTGCTACAATACTATATGCACACTTCAGATATGCTTATGTGTATTTGCATGTATGCATGTATATACACATACATGATAGTTACATATATACACATACATATAATCATATATATACATTTACATAAATGAGCACAGAGATAGAGAGACATACAAAAGGAGAGCGTTGTATTTGAAAGGCAGTTTTTATATTCTAACTTTCACATCTTTTCTTCATTTGAGTTTCGCCACAGGCCAATTAAGACAGTGGGACAGATTATTAAGCTCAATTTTAAGATTGTGAAATGAAAGTCTCAAAATATTAAATGGATTTATTTATTTAGTTAGTTAGTTAGTTTGACAGGTAGAGTTACAGACAGAGAGAGAGACAGACAGACAGAAAGGTCCTCCTTCCATTGGTTCACTCTCCAAATGGCCACTACAGCCGATGCCAGGAGCCAGGTGCTTCCTCCTGGTATCCCATGCAGGTGCAGGGGCCCAAGCACTTGGGCCATCTTCCACTGCCTTCCCAGGCCACAGCAGAGAGCTGGACTGGAAGAGGAGCAACTGGGACTAGAACCCAGCACCCATATGGGATGCTGGCGCTGCAGGTGGAGGATTAATCAAGTGAGCCACGGTGCCGGCCCCTTAACTGGATTTATTAAAAATTCTATTTTGTCTATTTCTTTGCTGAATGTGACTCAACATCTAGGTTTAAATAATATTCAATATTTTAAAAACAAAGTTTGGAGAACTCATTATAAAATAACATATTCCACAAATTTAAGATTATCTGATTATGCTTATAAAATAAACCCAACACAGGTAAAGGATGAATGTTTAATTGATTTAGTGAGTATTCTTTGATTTTGAAATTCAGCAGTACAAGAAAAATTAAACAGAGGGATGAGTGTTTGGCTTGGTCTTTAAAATACTGGTTAAGATGCCTCTGTCCCGCTTCAGAGCACCTGGGTTCAATTCCTGGCCCTGGATCCCAATTTTACTTCCCACCAATACTGATCCTGGGAGGCAGCAGGTGATGTCTCAGGCAATTGGAAAGGTAAAAACAAGACAGAAAGAATGGATCACTTTGAGTGAATTCTCAGAGCAAAATTTCAACGGTCAGTTTTTTCTACTCTTGTTGGATATTTTACTCTCAGCATAATGTGACTGTCATTCCTGTCTAAACTTAGACTCCATCAAGCAATTGAATATGTGAGAAAAAACAAAGAAGATATAATAAGCCTATCAATGTTTAAGAAATACAAATGGTGGTACAGCTGTTTTAATACATTTTGATAAACTCATACAGACAATATAAAATTGTTTGAGAATACAAACAACAGAATTAGCACCAGAATTTCTTTATATATAGGGACTATAAGTCTATAAGTATTGATGTATATTTTCCTTAATATATTAAAATCATTAAATGATAATCTTTTTTTTTTGACAGGCAGAGTTAGACAGTGAGAGAGAGAGAGAGAGAGAAAAGTCTTCCTTCCGTTGGTTCACCCCCCAAATGACCGCTACGGCCGGCACGCTGCGCCGATCCGAAGGCAGGAGCCAGGTGCTTTCTCCTGGTCTCCCATGAGGGTGCAGGGCCCAAGGACCTGGGCCATCCTCCACTGCCCTGCTGGGCCACAGCAGAGAGCTGGACTGGAAGAGGGGCAACCGGGACAGAATCTGGTGCCCCGACCAGGAGTAGGACCCGGGGTGCCAGCGCCGCAGGCGGAGGATTAGCCTAGTGAGCCGTGGCACCGGCCAAATGATAATTTTAACGAACATTGCTTTTTTTTTTTTTTTTTTTTTTTTGACAGGCAGAGTTAGTGAGAGAGAGAGAGAGAGAGAGAGAGAGAGAAAGAAAGAAAGGTCTTACTTTTCTGTTGGTTCACTTCCCAAATGGCCGCTATGGCTGGCAAGCTGAGGCCTGTCTGAAGCCAGGAACCAGGTGCTTCCTCCCGGTCTCCCATGTGGGTGCAGGGCACAAGGACCTGGGCCATCCTCCACTGCCTTCCCGGGCCACAGCAGAGAGCTGGACTGGAAGAGGAGCAACCGGGACAGAATCCGGCGCCCCAACCGGGACTAGAACCCAGGCTGCCAGCACCGCGGGGGAGGATTAGCCAAGTGAGCCATGGTACCAGCCTGAACATTGCTTTTTATAAATCATGCTTATGTGTTGATATATGCTTAAAATATTTTTCTTACTATAAATGACATGGCAATAAATATTCTTATTTTTCATATTTAGGGGTATTTCACTAAAATCAATGTTCAAACTGTGATTATTGAAATTATAATATTCTTTGAATACCTTATCCTCTAATTCATATTATGCATAAGTGGTAGACAAATTTTAACAAAGAACGGTTCCTTCCATATTCTGATCATTTTTATTTCTCTATTATATGGATATTACTTATTCATTATCAGAAACTATGTTTAATATATTCATTGTGAAGGTACTCACCAGATAATGAGAAGAGCCATTTCTTTTGAAAAAATATTTTCTCTGGCAAATATTATGATCTTTAATAATTATGATAATTTGTAATTTATATTCATGGCTTACCTGATAAAATCATTATATGTCTTAACATTAACTTTGATTGCATAAATATTACATTAGCTTCAATCACACAAAAAATTTAGAAACTATTTTAAATAAATATGAAGGAAATGGATCATTCTTGATTGTAAAACCTCAACTGTATAATAGATTTTATTTTGCTTTAAAAGTTTTATTTTGTCTATTGGAAGGCATCCATTAAATTATTTTGGCTGTATTAATGAAATCATAATACAATAGGAAAGATAATTGGGAAAATATAAGTTAGCTTTTTCCTATTGTCATAAAAATTATGGGGGAACCAGCACTGTGGCATAGCAGGTAACACCATCGCCTGCAGTACTGGCATCCCATATGGGCACTGGTTCCAGCCCCAGCTGATCCACTTCTGATCCAGCTCTCTGCTATGGCCTGGGAAAGCAGAAGAAGATGGCCCACTGCTTGGGCCCCTGCGCTCACATGGGAGACCTGGAAGAAGCTTCTGGCTCCTGGCTTTGGATCAGCCTAATTCCTGGCATTGTGGGAGTGAACCAGTGGATGGAAGACCTCTCTCTCTTTCCCTCTTTCTACTTTTCTCTCTCTTCCTGCCTCTGTCTTTCAAATAAAAAATAAATCTTTTAAAAAATTGACCCCAAATCTTAAAACAAAAATATCATTTTGTTAAAACATAATATGTACAAGTGGAATTTTTTAGCTCTTCTACTCCTGTTCCAATGCTAACATCAAAGCTCCAAAGGCCTATATTTTAATATGGAATCCTAGGTTGTAATTAGGGGGAAGAGTTCACTCTGGAGCTTATTTGGGTTGTTGGCAGAATTTACTTCCTAGTTGTAGGGCTGAAGTCCTGTGTTTCCTGCTGGTTGTCAGCCAAAGCTGCTTCTAGCTACCTAAGCTTAAAGCCACTGTATTCTCATCTCCCTGTTTTCAAACCGGTAACCAACAGCACATTTGTCCACTCTGCTCCTGTCAGCCAATCCTTCTCTACTGTGTCACCTCTTCCATGTTCAGGCAGAGAAATTTCTTTGCTTTTAGATTGGGTCCATCCAGACAACTCACTGTAACATCCCTAATTTAAACTCCCTAATATTCTCCCATGCAAAGGAACACAAGTCTAAGTTTCAGGGATTTGGGTGTGGACATTTGGGGATTTTATGGGACGTATTATTATGTAGAAACAAAATCACTGTTTCAGTTCTTCAATTCTTTCATCTTTTGCTCAGATTCTACATTTCCTCCCCATAAATAAAATACAATGGAATTTAGATTGTTCTAAGAATATTTTTTTTTTCATTTCATGTCCACATATTTATAGAGTAAAGGGATATAATCTGAACATAAAACTTTATTTTCAAACTTCATTAACATCAGATTTGTTAGCATGATGATCAATTTTTGGGAAAACCTACTAAAGACAGGAATGAACTATTGTAATTTTCCAGATTATTTAAGGGGAAAAACTAAAATAAATAATGGATTTAACATCTTTTAATATCTAGTTTGCTGCTTTATAAAACTTTTATTTTCAAGTAGTTGACATTTACTTCAATGTCTAAATTGCATTTTTTTTAAAAAAATTTATAATGAAAATTATCATGGCTTGACACCATATGGTCAATCAAATTTCTTCTGGGAAAACAGTTCTAGATGGAGAAGATAGAATAACTTTGTATTAGAAAAATTTTTAGAGCAGAATCCCAAGTTCTGATGGTAAGATAAGAGGAATAAAGAATCCAATTGAGAGGCTGGTGCCGTAGCTCACTTGGTTAATCATCCACCTGTGGTGCCGGCATCCCATATAGGCACTGGGTTCTAGTCCCAGCTGCTCCTCTTCCACTCCAGCTCTCAGCTGTGGCCCAGGAGGGCAGTGGAGGATGGCCCAAGTCCTTGGGCTCCTGCATCCACATGGAAAGACAGGAAGAAGCACCTGGCTCCTGGCTTCGGATTGGTACAGTGCCGGCCATAGCGGCCATTTGGGGAGTGAACCAACGAAAGGAAGACCTTTCTCTCTGTCTCTCTCTGTAGATAACTCTACCTGTGAAATAAAAAAAAAATAAATAAAAAAAGAATCCAATACAATGTTATATAAGTGTGATTTCCTACCTATTTTTAAAATGTTTATTCATTTTTACATATTTGAAAGACAGAACAACAGAGAGAAACAGAGATTTATGAATTCCGTCTTATGGTTCATCCCCCAAGTGCTTGCAACAGTGGGGCCAAGACAAAATGAAACCAAGAGCCTGGAATCCCATCCAGGTCTCTCATGTGAGTGGCAGGAACCCAGTACTAGATCTGTCTCTGTTGCCTCTCAGGGTGCATTAGCAAGAAGCTGGATCAGAAGAGTGACTGGGAATTAACCACAGGCACTCCAGTGTGGGATGGGTGTCTCATGCAGTGGCTTTGACCCACTGTGCCACAGCACCTGCACCTTGCCTAATTTTTTTTAATTTCTCCAGAAATGCTCATTTTTTTATAGAGATACGGCTGGATCCAGATGACTGTATACTCTCAAGAAGTCTATAGAACAAAATTCTAACAAATGACTGAATGCAAGACAGCCCAGAGAAGAAAACTATGTAGGAGATGCAGGCAACAAAACATATGCTTCTGTGTTCTAAGGAGACCTGTAGCATGTGTTAGCATAAAATTTAAAGCTGTGGGGCAGATGTTTGATGCCTGAATCTCACACGAGAATGCCTAGGTTTGTTCCCAGCTCCTCTGCTTCAGATTCCAGCTTCCTGGCAGTGTTTCCTGAGAAGTAGTAGGTGGTATCTCAACTTCTTGAGTTCCTGTCATAAAAATGGGGTGATCTGGGTTGTGTCCTGGGCACCTGACTACTATCTGGCTCTGCCTTGGCTGTTGTGGGGAGTAGAGAAGTGAACTAATGGATGGGCAGTGTGTCTGTCCGCATCTATGACTTTCATAAAAATGAAATACGTAAACATTTAAAATTGTCTCCTTAAAATAAATAAATACAATTTAAAACACTGTTATTTGACCAGCACATTAAAGTTTCAGGTAAGGATAAACAGCACTCTGGCCTCAGAATCAGCCCTTAAGGCATTTGGACCTGGCTGAAGAGCCCATGAGAGTATTTTAGGCATGGAAAGCCAAGACACTCTGGCAAAAAAAAAAAAAAAAAAAAAAAGACTTAAATGAAAGATCTCTGCGAGTGAGATCCCAGTAGAAAGAACGGGCCATCAAAGAAGGAGGTACCTTTCTCTGAAGGGAGGAGAGAACTTCCACTTTGACTATAACCTTGTCTAAATAAGATCGAAGTCAGCAAACTCAAGAGGCTTCCATAGCCTTGGAAACTCATGACTAGAGCCTAGGGAGATTTCTGACATCATACCCAAGAGTGCCAATTTGTTAAGTCAACAACATGAGTCACTGTGTACTTATTCCTCATGTGGGATCTCTGTCCTTAATGTGTTGTCCAATGTGAATTAATGCTATAACTAGTACTCAAACAATATTTTACACTCTATGTTCTGTGTGGGTGCAAACTGATGAAATCTTTACTTTATACTAAATCGATCTTCTTTATATAAAGATAATTGAAAATGATTCTTGATGTGAATGGAATGGGAGAGGGAGTGGGAGATTGGAGGGGTGCGGGTGGGAGGGAAGTTATGGGGGAGAAAAAGCCACTGTAACCATAAACTGTACTTTGGAAAATTATATTTACTAAATAAAAGTTTTAAAAAAATTTCAGGTAAGGAAAGTAGTATCAGATTGACAACTGGCTATGAAAAGCAAGAACCTTATATCCAGGCGCCCTCCTGAAATGAAAATCTAACATTTAATTCATGTACAGGTAGATAACAAAGAGTAAAAAAAAAAAAAAGTTTAAATTTGACAATAACAGTGAATTCATAACAGTTGTTCTTCATTAAAGTTGAGTGCTAAGTACTTGGCATAGTATTTTTTAGCACTTTTAAGAAGTGAATATTTTTATTGTACATTGAGAGGTTCAGGTGAATTTTTTGTCTACGATCACATAGCTTGTAAATGAGGAGGTTGTCCTTTAACCCAAATACTATGCTTTTCCATCACTGTGCTGCATTGATTCTTTTAGGAATCAGGTACAAAATAATGATTTTGCTGACCCTTCACAGCTTATTAATTATAACATGAACTTCAGCTATGGATATTTGTGAACAACAGTTATAGAAACAGTTAAGGAAGATGAGATTGTGACTCAAAGTCTACACTAGTGGTAATATTTTCCCCCAAAAGGATTTGAGTATATCATAAACAAATTCCAACCCTCATGTTTTACCTATGGTTGTGCCTTATGCAATACAGATCAATTCATCAAAAAAAAAAAGTAACTGTAAAATTGCACTCAATTTTGAAAATGGAATTACTTTATAAATATACAGTGGAGTTACTTTAATAAAAGTAATTGTGTAGTCAATAATTTGTAAAATGAATAATCAATTCCCAGTTTAATATTGTAGATTAGAAACTAACATGCTGTATGTACATAAAAATTATTTCTCTGGAACAAATTATTTCCTTAGGAGAAAATGATGTTTTGACAAGTTTTAATGCTGATTTCATACTTCTCAGAATAACTTCATGATCTCAAGAGTGCTATGTAGATAGTTTTATGCAACACTTCTACTGAGCCTATCCAAATTACTAGTTATAGAAAGACCTCATTATAAACCTTTCTATCCATTAGAAAGTTTTCCTGGAGCTTATAAGTATAACATGAGGTTCAACATGTCTGAGGCTCTGCATATGTAATCTCATATAGCACCTAGAGACTCAGGCAATATATACATATATGTGTAGCAGTAAGTCATTTCCAGATGTAGGTGGTATACAGATTTGCATTTTTTTTAAAAGTTTTATTTAAGTGACACACAGAGAGGCAGAGACAAAGAGAGGGAGAGATTTTCCATTGTCTGGTTCACTCTCCAAATGGCAGCAACAACCAGGACTAGGCCAGCCAGAAGTCAGGAGCCAGGAACTCCATCCCAATCTCTTATGTGGGTAGCAGGAACCCAACCTCTACTGCCTCTCAGGAGCATTCACAAGAAATTGGGTAGGAAGCATGGGTGGGACTTGATTCCAGGCACTTTGAGATTGGGATGTATATTATATATACATTATACTGTATATACGTGTGTATGTATACATACTATATATACATATGTATTATACTACAACTGCCAACCCAATCTCCATTTTTAAAAATGATTATTAGTCCTTAAACTTTTTCTAAAAAATAATTTTCAAATAAAGAGATCATATTTCCTTTAGTTCATATATCTAATATTAAGAATACAATGATACTTCCCTCCCTCCCCTTCCTTCCTTCCTTTCTTCCTTAATTTTTGTGATAATGTATTTTTAATTTACTTTATTGCCAAAGGCTTAATGCCCCACTAAATAAGAGTTCAACAAGTAAAAAATGGAAGGAACAGTGTTCAGCAGGAATATAGACAACGGGTATAAACAATAATCAAATCCCAAGATGTCAGTTTCACTCAAAATACATTAGTTTTTTTATACTCTATACAATCTCCATTTAAAACCACGCCCCTCCCCCAACCATGATTTTTCCTGCTCTAGTTTACACAGTCTCTGCCTTCAGTTGGTTCAGCTCTTGTCACAATGAGAGTCTCTGATTCTGCTGCCACTTTCCCTTAGTGCAACAGGGAGAAGGCAGTAAGACTGAATGGAGAAACAGTAAATCTCCTGAGAAATTTAAGCCATATTTGCATAATTACGGAGACTACTAAAAATTAATTAAAACTATTCCCATGTGTGTATTTGTTTAGAAACATGTATTATAATAAACATATCTAATAGAATCCTAGGAAAATTATCTGACATATCAGATAAGAGAAAAACTAATTTTCTAATGATCTTTTATAACAAAGCATTCAGTACTTATAATTGAAAAGGAAAGCCTTGGACTTGGCGTAGCTCATATCTTCATTTATTCAATAGTCATTTGAATTTGGAAGATCATAGATAAATCATATCTGGATATTATTCTCAAGGATCTTAAAGACAGGAGATGATAGAATGTCACATTGGAAGAAAGGAAGTGATCAGGATCTGAAAAGAAGAATCATCCCAATGCTAAGGTGGTTATTGGGATAGGATCTCTCCATTGGAATCCACCCTTTGTGCTCTGCTTTGTGAGCCTGGAGCTGGCTCCTCCTTTGATAGGTACCTCTCCAGTCAAAGTGGGAGAGGACTGAAGGAAAGAAGGAAATCAGCCATTTTGCTGCTTGGCTTCCTGCTCCTACCACCATCACCCCAGCCATGGACTCGTCACCTCCCACCATCAGTTGGCTCTGCATTTCATCTCCCTCCCAATCCCTGAGGCACTGTGCCACAGCCTGGTGGATGCTTCTGTTACAGAGTTCCAGGGCTCACTTCCTGTTGGGGGTAAGGGTGGGGGAGTGGCTCTGAGGTCCTGAGGCACCAGCAGAGGCAGAACAAATTCCTAAAACTGCAGGTCCTAGCTCTATGAGGATCTTCCTTGAGATGTCCATGTTCCAAAAATTCCAGCTTTCTTCCCTTTGTTCTTCCAGCCCTAAATCATGGTGCTATCTCCTTCTTGCAGTTACTATCTCTCTAGAACCTTTGAGTTCCTCTTTTTCATTTTTGCTTACCAATATCTGCTTAAATATTTTCTCATGTAAATTCTCTCTGACAAAACAACTGGCATGGATTCTGTCTTTGTAACTGGATCCTGACTGTGACAAAAATAGCAGTGCTGGCATCCCATATGAGCGCTTGTGTCCAGCTGACCCTTTTTTGATCTAGCTCCCTGCTAACGGCCTAGGAAGGCAGTGGAAGATGGCCCAAGTTCTTGGATTCCTGCACCTACATGGGAGACCTAGAAGAAGCTCCTGGCTCCTGGCTTCTGACTGGTCCAGCTATGGTCATTGTGGCAATTTGGGGAGTGACCAGCGGATGGAAGACCTTTCTCACTATCTCTCCCTCTTTAACTCTACCTCTCAAATAAATAAAAATTCATACAAAACCTAAGAGAGTGGAATATTCACTTCCAGATAGATAAGGGAGGGCTTGTGTGGCTGAGACTGAATTAGGAAAGACAGAGGAGGAAGTGGTATGGGGAGGAAGGCAGAACATGTGTTGGGAAGAGAAATCAATTTGGATGGGGAGGATGTGGGGATCGTGAGAACAACTGACAACTATTTTTCTTGTGGGGTATACAGAAATGTAAAATATAAGTTGGAGGGCTTAAATCTTATGAAATAATGTTATATGGAAACAAAATATGTTTTAAAATGCAACAAAATAGTGGCCAGTCTTGTGGTATGGCATGTTGGGTCGTCTGTATCTCATCTGAAAGTGCCAATTCTAGTTGGCTGTTCCAATGGCCATCTACCTACCTGCTAATGCTCCTGGGAAGGCAGCAGATGATGGTCCAAATACTCGGGGCCCTGCCAATAATGTGGGAGACCCAAATGGAGTTTCTGGCTCCTGGCTTCAGCCTGGACCAGCTCTGATCTTTGCAGCCATTTGGGAAGTGAACCAGCAGATGGAAGATACATCCTTCCCCCCTCCCTTTCCTTGCTTTCAAATAAATAAATAGAGCCTTTTTAAAAAGCAACAAAATAAGAATGCATTTTAGGTAGGAATGAACTTCCTAACTTTAGTAACTTAAATGGTTTTATAGATTCATTACCTTATTTATTACTATAAAAAGGAATTATGCTTTATATATAAAAATAAAAAAAATATACAATAGGGCATCAGAATGAACTACTTAAATATATTTTATAAATACTTAGATGGGAATATGTTATAATTTGCTAAATAAAATATTTAATTGAAACCATAAGAATCTACATAGAAATTCCATGAGCTTAATGTGACATGCATTTGCAGAGTGTTGTAACTTGGATACTGCAATTGATACACTTTGAGAAAACTGAACAATGACTCTGCTTCATAACTGATTTCAGGTGGTTTGACAGTATTTTTGTATTGTTGACAGTTATGAAGCTTTCTATGGTTTCTGGTTTTTTATTGTGGGCAGATAAACATATGAGTAGGTCACTAGTCGTGAGCAAAGTGTTCAGTCATACTAGTTTGAATGTGAAAACCGTATTTAGCTTATAATATTGAGATTTACAACATCTTTTCCAAGAACTTACCCTGTAAGCCTGAGTAGGCTATAGAAGTAAAGTAAATCATTATATCAATTGTTTAGTTCTTCTAGACTATGACCCCACTGACCTCAAACGTGAGCATCCATGGGGGGACTTTGAGCTGTTGTTAATACATTCATGTTTAAATTCTAATTAGTGTGTTTAAATTGTTAGCAATGACACATTAAATGTTAACCTATGTGTTTTGTTAGAGTAGTGGTATTGTTTAAATCAGACTGTCTTCAAAACAATCTCTGAACTCTACAGTAGGATCTTTGGATGCACATTTTAAATTACATTATTGGTTTTTAAAATGAAGTTTTCATCTTCAAATGTGAATTTTAGCTTAATGATACAGTCTGTTCTATTTACATGTGAAAAATCAAAGACTGACAATTATGAAAATTTAAAAAAAAATCTCCCAAGTGTTGCAATTATTTAGAGGAGAATAACATTTCTCTATTTCTTTACATTTTCCTACTTAGGCTGTTAACTTAATGAAACGTTAGGGACATAAACAAGTTTAATAATTTGTTTTAAAAATGGAGTAGCTGTATTAAAATGTTAAACTTTACATTTATTTTTAATTTATCTCTTGGAAAATGAGAGAAAGAGAGAGAAAGAGAGAGAAAGAGAGAGAGAGAGAGAGAGAGAGAGAGAGAGAGAGAGAGAGAGAGAGAGAGAGAGAGAATCTTTCACCCATTGGTTCATTCTCCAAATACTTACAAGAGCCCAGGTTAAGTTAAGCCAAAGTCAGCAGCCCAGAAATCAATCTAGATCTCTCATATGGGTGGCAGGGACCTGAGTGCTTACTATTACTTCCAGGATACACAATTTGCAGGGAGCTAGATTTTGGAACAGAGCCAAACTCAAACCCAAGCACATTGATCTTTAATGTGGATGTCCCAAGCAGAAACTTAACTGCTGTACCAAATGCATATCTGTAAAACTTAGATTTTTAAATCTCACATAGATAAAATGTACATCTATATTACAGTTGAGACAGAGAATTAAAATGCTAAATGAATTTAGAGAATATAAAAACATACATTTTTCTTTATGAAAAGAAATACAGGGATGTCACATCACTATTGATTGCCTCTATTACTTAATTTCAAAGTCTTCTAAGACTAACTCTTTCAAATGAGCATTTCCCAAAGCTTGCTTCAAACTATGAGTGTATAGTCATTAGGATTTTGTGAACTGCTCAGTAAATTAGGAAACTGTCTATTTTTTACCTATGAATAAACCTCAAAGACATCCTCAAGCCATAATTCTTATTTGGGTTAGACAGATTCTAGCCTCCCTGTATTATGAGAAAGGAGAAAAAAAAAAAAAAAAGAAACCTTACTAATTCATTACAATTGATCCTAACATGCATCAACATGTTCATCTACAAATAATCTCATCAACATTCAGAAAAGATTACCCAAGTAAACCTGTCTACACTTTGCTCCTTAAGAGTCTCCACATTACTAATGACTTATTAGTGCCATGGGCAATGAATGATTAATTAGTTGATACTTAAGCAAATTGTTAAGAGTATATTTGCTACCTTTTGTAATTTCTGAAGGTTAGAAGAAGTTAATGGGATGCTAATGTAGTCCAGTGGATTCAATAAATTTTTTTGCTTACTAACAGATTTTTTAAAAGATTTGAAAAGTCTGACCATAATATATACAAGATTTTTTAGGGGTCGGTGCTGTGGCGCAATGGGTTAAAGCCCTGGCCTGAAGCGCCGACATCCCATACGGGCGATCATTCTAGTCCTGGTTGCTCCTCTTCCAATCCAGCTCTCTGCTATGGCCTGGGATAGCAGTAGAAGATGGTCCAAGCCCTTGGGCCCCTGCACCCACAAGGAAGATCCGGAAGAATCTCCTGGCTTCGGATTGGCTCAGCTCTGACCATTGTGGCCATCTGGGGGGTGAACCAGCAGATGGAAGACCTCTCTCTCTATCTCTACCTCTCTGTAACTGACTTTCAAATAAATAAAATAAATATTTAAAAAAAAATCAGACTCATAGAATGGCAGATGTCCTAAACAGCACTCTGGCCTCAGAATCAGACCTTAAGGCATTCGGATCTGGCTAAAAAGCCCATGAGAGTATTTCAGGCATGGAAAGCCTGAGGAAAAAAAAAATTCCTGGGTGGGGGGGAACTAAATGAAAGATCTCTGTGAGTGAGACCCAGTGGAAAGAACGGGCCAAAGAAGGAGGTACCTTTCTCTGAAGGGAGGAGAGAACTTCCACTTTGGCTATGACCTCATTTAAATAAGATAGGAGTTGGTGAACTCAAAAGGCTTCCATAGCCTTGACAACTCATGACAAAAGCCTGGGTGATTACTAACGCCATAAACAAAAGTGTCAATTTTTAAATCAACAACAGGAGTCACTGTGCACTTGCTCCTCATGTAGGATCTCTGTCCTTGTACTATGTGAATTAATGGTATAACTAGTACTCAAATAGTATTTTACACTTTGTGTTTCTGTGTGGGTACAAGCTGTTGAAATCTTTACTTAATATATGCTAAATTGATCTTCTGTATATAAAGAAAATTGAAAATGAATCGATGTGAATAGGATGGGAGAGGGAGCAGGAGATGGGAGGGTTGTGGGTAGGAGGGAGGTTATGGGGGGAAAAAGCCACTGTAACCCAAAAGCTGTACTTTGGAAATTTATATTTATTAAATAAAAGTTTAAAAAAGTCAATAATGCTCTTAAATTCTTTTTTTTTTGACAGGCACAGTGGATAGTGAGAGAGAGAGACAGAGAGAAAGGTCTTCCTTTTTGCCGTTGGTTCACCCTCCAATGGCCGCTGCGGCCAGCTCATTGTGCTGATCCGAAGGCAGGAGCCAGGTGCTTCTCCTGGTCTCCCATGGGGTGCAGGACCCAACCACTTGGGCCATCCTCCACTGCCTTCCCAGGCCATAGCAGAGAGCTGGCCTGGAAGAGGGGCAACTGGGATAGAATCCGGCACCCCGACTGGGACTAGAACCCGTTGTGCCAGCGCTGCAAGGTGGAGGATTAGCCTGTTAAGCCACGGCGCCAGCCGCTCTTAAATTCTTAAAAAAAGATTTTTTATATTTAATGCTTAATACTAATATTTATAAAAAATAAAAAAACTATACATATGCTTACAGATGTTTCTTATAATTCTATCACTCTTATTTTTAATATATATTTTTAATAGCATTACCAATTTTCAATACAAAAATTTTGCAGTTGCATTATGTTTTCGGAAAAACATTAAATCTTCATTCTTTTGAAGAATGGTGAACTTTGTGCTTTCAACAGTGAATGGAACCATGAGATTGTTGATCCTCCTAAACACAATCAACTCTCAATTATTCAGTGTTCATGAAGGGAAGCCTTCGTATGAATAAATAATAGTAGTAAGTAATTCACATGTCCGGGTTAGGGAAAAGGCAATTTATCTTTGGTTGTTTCAATCATCTGAATGAAAAAGAAGCATGAGAAATTCTATCTGTGCTAGGTTTGAGAAGAGGTAGGGGGTGGGTCTGTTACCATACAATATAAATGGGCCATGAGCCAAATGCTCTCAATGATGAACAGCTGTGTGTTCCTCTGGTATTTCCATATAATTCTAATTTAGTGTCTTCTAAGTAGTGTCTCCTGACTGAAATATGCAAAACAGGTGTTATTTTCCCACATTATACTCAAGAAAAATAATCTGAAAAAAGCAAAAAGAAATCTGATGCATAGTCTTACTAGCAAAAAGTGACATGAAATTCAAATTCACATTTCTCTGCTGTGCCAAAAATGATATGGTAACAATTTACAGTATTCAAACATGTAGAAATCATTCTTGGTATAAGTCACTCAAGAAGAAAGAAACATTAAGTATATCCCACTACAGAAAAATAATACAATAATTTCTGGATTTAATCCATTATTTATTAATTCAAAAGTATCTCTTCATTGTCTACTCATGGAGATTATCAATGAAGACAACTTGTCTCTTCTCTCAGGGAGATCACATTCATGAAAAGAAATAAGTGTATGGCAACATTAGATGGTGATAAGTCACTTGGGGAAACAAAGTATAGAAACAAGAATTTGTATGGGCAGAATTGGATGTGGAAAGGTCTCCTTGATAAGATACTGTTTTGAGAAGAGATGTGAATGAAGAGTGAGCCATGAACCTCCTTACCTGAAAAATGCCCCAGAGAGGGGAACAGGAAAGCCCTGAGTGCTCTTGTCATGTTTAAAAAATAAAATAACCAGGGACTAGGGTGATGGGCAAGGCATGCACATGGAGTCAGTCATTAGAAAGAAGCTCTAACATATGTGTGTGTGTGTGTATGTGGTGGGGGAAGCTGTGTCAAGCCATGTGAAGTCTTAAAGAATCACTTAGAATTTTCTCTGGGATATGAAGCCATTGATGTGTGGGTAGAGGAGTAACTTTGGTTTTCAAAGACTAACTGACTACTGTGTAGAGAATTGATGAAGAAGGGAAGAAGCTGAAGTCATCAACACTTGTAGGATGGGTAAGTTTGTAATTTGTGAAAGATTTGCCAGGCATCTTAACACAGCCTGCAAACCAGCACATTCATAGATGCATTAGTCAGATCATTTTAAATGCTGGAAAGAATTTCATACATATTAGGTAGAGGATTTTCAAAACTCATGAAGATTTGATTGCAACTAGCTTATTCTAACATTGGGAAACTGGCATTTAATTAAATTGTATACATTTACTAAACAGATTGGAATAGAGTGATTTAAGGATTTTAGTTCAGGCTAGGCTTAGATTTACATCTTTAAGTTCCTCCAAGCAATGCTTTCCTGTATATTTTCACACCCTTCAAGATTCTGGTAGGCAGCGTGTGATGTGAATTTGGATCCAGATTACTCAGTTTTAAAATCTGGCTTCACTACTAATAGTTGGTGATCTTAGGCAAGTGAATTAAAATCTCTGGCCTCACTTTCTTCTTCTTTAAAGTTAATTATAATGCGACCTTTAAGAATTTTGTTTCCCATGAACTTTTATATGGAGTGCTTAGAATACTACTTAGTGTCTCCAACAGCTAGAATTTGTTGCATTTAATATATACTATCATCAACCTGTTCCACTGACATGGAAGAGGGTCTTTGAGGTTAAGATACATGAGGCAGAATATTAGGGTAAGTGATGTACATACTAAGAAATTTGTGTCATAAAGAAAAGCATGGATATTAAGTTTCAAATACTTAAAAAAGGAAATAATGAGTGAGAGATGTACAGCTCCTACTGGTTTTGTGACTGTATGGTCTAATATAGAGATAATATTTTTACCATTGCTATTCCATAGCCCCTGATATACTGGTGTTTAGATAGAAGAAAAAACTACAAGTATCCTGGATGGTATCAAAGCATTGACTCTTACGTATTGAATATTGTAACGAAGGAATTGTCAGTATTACTCCATAAGAGGCGAAGTTCATTTTAAGTACAAATACAAGTTGGCAAGTAATTTTGCAACTTGAGGATGTTTTAAGTTGTATTGAGATTAGTGAAGTAATCATTATAGCAGCTTATTAATATGTTAAGGTACACCTCTCATTCCATGTGTAAATATAAGAAATGTCAATAAACAACAAAATAGTCAGATGCCATTTGACTGCTAAAAAGCCAAATAACCAATCTGGTGTGTTGTTGAAATAAGTTAAAATTCTGATCTTTGTGAAGCTAGTAGTAAATTTAAGTGGCATTTGTAACCCATGATAAGAGATTACTTTTATGCACCTTTCTCTGGATAATTTAATACTTTATGAAGTATTTTTATTGCATCTTTTAGGAACTACAATAGTCATTTGGAAAATATCATTTAATTTTTGAAACACACTCCCTTTCTTTTCATCATTTTCTGAATAAGCAGCGTGTTGCAGCCAGAGGGCAAAGTAGAATGGGAGATGTCTGACTGTAGCTATCACCCTTGTACCTCTCTCTTAAACTTTCTAGAAACCTCTTTCAAATATGAAACTTTAAAAATCTTTCAGTTTGAAATATCCTAACTTCTTGAGATTCAGAAAATGTTAAATATGTATTTCATTTTGGACATATCATCTGAAAGATAATAGAAACATAACTGATTAAAACAGTTCTAATGGACTGTTAGGCTGTGGAAATAAGCAAAGTTTATTATATTTATAATAGAAAAGTTGATATTTTAAATAATGTTGTTGTAAAGGCTATTTAAAATTCAAAAAAGGAAAAAAATCCAATTCATTCTGTTGATGAATATTTTGTTCCTCAATAAAACACTAATTAAAATCTTGCAAATGTGCTTTAGTTTGCATGGAAGCTAATAAGGAGACAAAACTCTGAATTTCATTAAAATGATCAAAGTAGCAATATAGACTCAATACCTCTTAACAACTCTAAAGAGAATAAGCTTCTCATTAAATTAATGAAAATATCACTTCAAAATAAACTTTCAAATATTTGGCATGTGCCCCCAGCGAGCTTATGATTAAGAAATGCTTGTATGAAAAGTCAGCTTAAACATATAATACTGTCCCATTATATCAAAATGCCTTCAATGTGTTGTTAATTTTTAGTTTTGAAGAAAAAGATTCTAAAACAGCAGTGCCTATGTCAGACAATAATGTATTTATTTTTCATTCAAAAATGTTCACAGTCATGTGGTATAGGGCAAGGGGTATGCTGAAATAGTGAACCCAGATACATTCTAACTTGATACTCAGTAACATGCAGCCTTCTGTTTTTTTTTTTTTTTCTCTTTCTTTTTCGAACACCAGAGTTGACAGAGAGAGAGGAGAGAGGAGAGAGGAGAGAGGAGAGAGGAGAGGGGAGAGAGGAGAGAGGAGAGAGGAGAGAGGAGAGAGGAGAGAGGAGAGAGAGAGAGAGAGAGACAGACAAAGAGAACTTCCATTCGCTGGTTGAAGCCAAAAGCCAGGAGATCCATCTGTGTCTCCCACTTGGGTTGCAAGGGCCCAAGCATTTGGTTCATCTCCTGCTACTTTCTCAGGCCATTAACAGGAAGCTGGATCAGAAGTGGAGCAGCTGTGACATGAACCAGCACCCATATGGGTGCCAGTGTTGCAGGTGGTGGCTTCACCACCCAAGCCACCATGCTGGCCTGAAGTCTTTTCAAGGTGGCCTCATATTCCAGGGTAGTTGTCAAAGTATTAGTCATCATATGTGCATTGCAACTACTACAGAGAAGGATGAATGGGCCTGCTCCCATCCACAGGAACACTGTTAAAAAATGCATACTCAAGAGTTCGCCAAAAGACCCAAGGCCATCACATTATCTCTTGGTCACATCTAACTGCAAAGGCTGAAATATGTGAGTCTTGATCCCACACGGCCTAAGGCTCTGCTAAACATCAGGACAGTATTAGTACAAAGAAGAGAAGGGTAGAGCTGGTGCTAACCAGAATCTCTGCCACATAGTACAGAAAAACCAAGATGTCTCTATTCTAAATTATTTTATGAGTATAAATCATACTAATTAAAGGGGATTTTATATGCCTAAGATCCCTATATCCTGCTGTCCTTTTCAGGTCCTTGCTTTTGAAGAACTAGACTAAGAAAAACTTATTCCTTTAAAATCTTTAATACACTGATTAAAAGAAGAATATGGTCCATGATCCTATATGTTCTTCCTAAATATTCCCAAATAACCATTTTGAATAAATGTTTAGTTGAACCAATTAAATTAACTGGTTAATTCATCATTAGATAACTCATTGTATAATGAGTTATCTGTTTGTATGGCATAGGTATAGCTATGAAATTTATTTATCTATTTGTACGGCATAGGTATAGCTATGAAATTTAGTTATCTATTTGTACGGCGTAGGTATAGCTATGAAATTTAGACAGAAAAAAGATTGTCCCTTCTTGTTTTAGGGCTTTCTTCAGAAAATGAATAAATAAAATGATGATCATTATGGTTCCAACATAATTAAAGATTGAAGCAAATGCTGTAAATAGTAATTAAGTGAGAAAAAAGAAGGGATTTAATTAAAAATTCTATTGTGGAAAATCCATCTCAGAAAGGTTAGCTATAAGTAAGACATCTCAGGGCCATTGCTGTGCCATTCTGGGCTAAGCCTCGGCCTGTGGTGCTGGCATTCTATATGGTGGCATTCCTGTCCTGGCTGCTCCTCTTCCAAGCCAGTCCCCTGCTCATTGCCTGAGAAAGCAGTAGAAGATGGCTCAAGTCCTTGAGCTCCTGCACTTGTATGGGAGACCCATAAGAAGCTTCTAGCTCCTGGCATCGGATTGACTCAGCTCTAGCCATTGCAGCCATTTGGGGAGTGAACCAAAGGATGTAAGACTTTCCTCTCTGTTTCTCCCTCCCTCTCTCTCTCTAACTTTACTTCTCAAATATAAATAAAATCTTTTTTTTTAAAAAAAAAGGTAAAAAAAACAAATCTCTCTATTGAGCAAATTATCTTCGTAAAGTTGTTATTATCCTAATTCTAAATTCTATATTCATGGCTTAGTCCCTAATGAATTAAGGAATTATTAAATTTTGTTCCTCTATTAGAAATATTTTACCATTTTAATGTGTTTCATAGGCAAAAACAAGAATAAAAATTCTCATACATTTGAAGTCTTAAGAAAGATGACCAAAAGTATTTTGTATTATTTTTCACTGAGTTTCTGTACTCTGTATATCTCTGCTATATGCTCTCTCAAATTCTTTTTGGCAAGAGATAGAGTACAAAGTCACAAACCCATGAAAGAATCTAATCTGTATGCAATCTATGGCCATAGAACAAAGACAAGCTAATTGGTCCGTAAGTGGAATCTATGATCTTAGCATCATTTAGTATGGTACTCTAATCCAATTAACCACACACTGCCCTTGTCTATGTGCTGCTCAAGGGTATCAATCTTACTCATCTTTGTGTACCCAGCAGCAAGCACGTGTCCTGGCACATGGAGCAAGCTCAATACTTATTAAACAAAACTGTAATTCATTATTTTATACTTTTAAAAATATTTTCTTGGTGTATTTCCTCTTATTTCCAAGTTTCAGAGGAAAATATAACTTAAAAAAAAGAAACATAGCTTACACTTACCCTGATGCATTTTTTTTTTCTTTCTGGGGGCTAAAATTCAATAATTAGTTTAACTTAATTGAAGCAAATGTTAAAATTTAAAATCCTTCTATTAACGCTAAATCATAAAAACGTTAAAATATATTTCATGACAAAATGTGCTTTTCTTTCAAAAAGATTGAACAAGGAGTTAGATGTTATAAGAGCAAGCGGCACCCAGTCACGTCATGGTGGATAAAATTAGAAGGAAGGTCAAGGCCTTTTAACCTTATTGTTCTCTAATAGTACTTCTCACTAGTGTTTATATTGATTCTATCCATTAAATACCTGTTTATAGATTATTCTAATATCTCCCTTAGGCTCAGGAGTTAACTGCCACAGCTAGTTAAGTGTTTCAACTGACATGAGTCCATGAGCAAGAGACCATAATGAATGATCTCTGAACCTTGGATTTTGGTTGTCATGATAAATTTAATTTTAGAGAAAATAAAAATATATGTACTTTTGTTATTTTGCTAAAAACATGTAATTTCTCTATAGCTTCCCAAATTTTACTATACAAACATGTATCTTCAGCGTGACACCAAAAATAAAAACAATTGAGTTTTTCAGCATTGTGGCTGCAGCAGAATGCCTTAGTTCAGCAGACACAAGTTCCATTTCTCTGTATTGTTGTTTCTTATATGCTCCTTCCTGAGATTTGCTTTTGAAGACTCATAAGGTAAACACTAAGGAAAAGAAAGGGAGGGAGAACACATCTTTTATTTAAAAAGGGTTGGAGTATTGTTCTCCTTGGCTATCTCATGCTACTCTTCACCTGACGCTTTTACTGAGTTTCAAAAAGAAAAAGAAAAAAACAGTGTTTAATGATGTTATTCATTTGATTTATACTTTGTGAGAATGAATTTATGACCTTAAATACTGCTTGAACATTTGTACTATTTCTCAAATTAGAAAAAATGCTATCTTTAAATAAAGAAAATATTAACCAGAATTTGGGCACTTTGTTTTATAAAAGCAATAGTGCTTTATATTTGGTATTGGGTTAGCACTTCCCAGTGTCTTTTCCAGGGCTCAGGTGCTACCATTATTTACCCACCTCCTCACCTGCTAAAAAAGAGTCTATCAATATTCATGAGTGATCCAGGATTCTACCAATGGAGCAGCACTCACCACAGTCTTTCCACAGTGACCACAGTACATCATGCATGTATTGTAGTAATATATAGAAATAAGGCATGTGGCTGAACTCAGACCTCAGTAATATTTAGCAGATCTTTCCACAATTTATAGAACCACCTCCTAATCCTTAATTCAAACATGTATACCAATATTTTTCTAATTTTAATGACAATTGTACCACATGGTCTTTAGTATGGCATGCTGCCTAGAAACTGTTTCAGTAAATTATACACTAAGATGATCTACTCTTTGGATTGTCTCCAGAACAAAGACTATGATGTATAATTAAAGCCAACTAACAATTAACTGCCATCAAATATAACATGGGAGACAAGCATTGTAAATTTAGTTATTTACAATAAGAAGCAACATAAAAGCCTTCTTCAATGAATGATGAAAATAGATCCATATCCTTGAGATTATAATTTTAAGGTTTATGTAAAATAATAATAAGAAAGCCAATGCATTCTGCATTTCATTGTGTTGAAGAACTGTTAGCATAATAAAGAACTAAGAACTCAAAAATTACTCTCTTTACTGCATGTTTTGAAGTAAGGTATTATTTTTAAGAGACATAGTAATATTTCTTTGGCATCATTATTAGTTATATAAGTGTGAGGGTGTTGAATGAGCCAAAATTATGTTTTTGTACACTATAATATATTTGTGCATACCAAAAAGGGTTATTTAATTACTGTGATGTAGCTTTTATACTTACCACCCACTTAAGAATCAGATCTTGACGATCTGAACAAGTTTCTTTCATTATTTATTCTTATATAACCTAGGGGAAAGGCACAGGGAAGAAGCTATCTAATTATGACTGTTTTAGAAGGAAAGAAGAAAGGAGCTAAAGATTTTTCAAGGCTCTTTATATAGGGATGCAGAGGAGGATTGCTGTGAAGCTAATGAAAATTCAGGGTCCCTGGCTTGCCAGGGCCCCTGCCAAGGCCCTGAACTTCATTATTTATGCAATAGTGTGTGTTCTATTCCTTATGGTGACTCCATAAGCCTCAGGTCTTATATAAAGTAGACCTAGCAGCATGTGTATATGAACATCTGTAGCCTTTTTGGTTGAAAAGAGCTGGGGCCCCAGGATCAAAAAGGGACAAATATAGAGAATACCATCTTGAGGATTTATGAGCAGGGTCATGGGCAAGTTTTCATTATCTTCAGAAAAAGATGAAAAGGAGACTCCAAGGGCAGAATGCAGACAGATGATGGAAAGATGGAGTAAAGGTAGAAATTGAAAGGGAACAGAAAAGGAAAAAGAGAAAAAACAAAGTCTGAAACATCACATTGAAAAGAGTTAATCTTAGAAAGAGACTAAAAGGCATACAAATCCTACCATTTTACTCCAGTTTCTTGGTGATAACACTCAAGTCCATCTCTCACTTTAGAGCCTAATTTGCAATCTTGGTTTTAAAAAGCAAAATCGAAAATATTAGTATGAATTAACTTTATCTCTATGTTGCCTGTGTTATTGAATACCCTATGTAAATACCACTTGATTTTTATTTCATAAACAAAATAGGAGTAGTAGAGAAATCACACAATATGCTTCAAACATATGAATCTCTCCTTCCTCTTCCTTTTCCTTCTCTTTAAATCTGAACCAAGGTAGGATGCTTGCCAAAGAACTGCTAACTGGCTGAAATTCAATAGATTTTATTTACTCTGACAAGATTTTAAAATGGACGTTTTAGCCTCAATCCTAAAACTAGAAAAGGCAGATAAGTAACAGGCATTTCAAAATAAACAAATAAAACTGAAAACCAGTATTCTTCCTCCACCTACTTCAAACACACAACCCGACTGGGAAATCAGAATGAGGTACAAGTGTCACAGAGGAGATCTGCTGGATGGAATCTTGCTGTGAGTCCCTCAAAGAAGGAAAAGAAAGTGCTCTACACCCCTCCTTGCCCCTTAACATTTGGTGAAACCACTTGGAAAACCCGTATCAATGTCCTCTTGAAGCTGGGAGACACAAAGCATGAGAGTCCAGGTCCTACCTGGGAAACCTAATAAAAAAGCAGCTCCCTAAATGCTTTGGTGCTGGGGTAGCTCGCATCCCCATAGTCTGTTCTACAAGAGGAACAGGAATCCTATTTGATGGGACCAACTGAAGGGCCGATGGACCCTCAACAGACCAAAGCTGGAAGTAGACTGGTCATTGCTAGTTGCTTCTGAGTCTAAATTACCAGCTGGGATAAAGGAACTTTCATCCAGATGGACACAACTGTAGGTGTCAGGAGCCAGTTAAGGGCCCTGTGGCAGAGCTCAAACACCTGCTACACTCAGGGAAGATGAAGCCAGGTTGCCAGTCTAGTAAGAACTGCTCTGCGGTTTCTCTATGCTCTCCTATTGATCCTTCTGCAACCCTGTGGAGCCAGACATTTTTAGTTAACAAATCATGGGGGAGAGTATGAAAGCTTGGCATAGGAGAAGGAGAAAACAAAGTCCACTAGGCAGCCTTTAGAGAGGCCTAGCTCGAGAAGGTGAAAGACTGTAACCGGAAGTCAGGGTTTGATTTTGTTCTAGAATTGAATGTTACGTGGGATAAGGCTGCTTTTTAAAGTAGCAGTAGCAGTTTGCCCCCCCACCCCCCCCACCATTTTCAATCCTCAGCTAGATAAGTCTTCGTGTTGAAGAGGCAAAACCAACAAGAAAAAAAAAAAAAGAGAGAGATGCTTTCTGATGACATCTTATTGTCCAGCTTATGCAAAGCATTTCTTACAAACAGGGCTGAATGTATTGAATGTCTTTCAGTGAATATGCATTGCTTAATTGATTCAAGGAAATATTTTCAAAGTTTATGATCCTGAAAAACTTCAACATGGCCAAGATACTTTTCTTTTGAATCACCCAAAGTGACTATGTGATGGAGAATTGAATATTAACACTGAATATTTAAAAGAATTTCAAAATATTGGGGAATATAGAAAGTCAAGGAAGGAAGCAAATGTTCCCACAGAGCAGGAGTCGGATTTCTGCAAACAAAGTAGAATGCTCAGAAAAGGTGAGTTTCCTATATTTGTGTCTCTGCATAGCTGCAACTCTGAGACCAGAAGTCTGGTAAAGGGCACATGGAGTTTAGTAGCTAAATAATTCAAGTAAATTTTGATTTTATAACTATTTTCTTCACTCTTTCAAAGAATTTCTGGTTTTATTTTCAAAACCAAAAATGCTTTCTGGGAAAGGTGATGCGGTCAAAGGGCAGAGGGCATTTATTTAAGTGCAGCTGATTGCCACTGCTCTGTCAAATATACAGGCTTTTGACTGGGCATGGGAGAAATATGATAATCAAGTGCATTGCTCAAGAACTTGAATCACAGCTCATTTCTCTTCTGTATGCAGTTATTCCCTCTTACAATGTACAAAACCGTAAGGGACCTGTCATATAAATATTTCTAAAGATCAGTCAATACCTGCAGTATTGCCATCCATCATTGCTGAACAAGTTCTGTTTTACACAGTAATCACATAAATCGAGTTACAAGAGATTATAATTCTTTAAGACACACCTCCTGGTCCTTGGCAAGGTCATTACAGTGCACGGCGTGTGTTTCCTGAGATGACACATGTCAAAGTATAAAGACTTGTGAGAGCGGGAAACAAAGAACATGCACTAACAGAACCCAGCAGAAGTAATCTTAGTTAACAAACAAAAGCCCCCCTGCCCCCCCTAAATATAGCAGGCTAATTTTTGATGAGTTCTTTTTGAAAAAAATTTAATGCGAAGATATATTTATTTGAAAGGCAGAGTGACAGAGAGGAAGAGCCAGAGATCTCCATCCACTGGTTCACTCCATAAATGGCCGCAACAGCCAGAGCTGTCAGGAGCCTGGAACTCCATCTGGGTCCCCAAGAGGTTGCAGAGGCCCAAGCAGTTGGGCCAGATTCCACTGCCTTCCCAGGCACATTAACAGGGAGCTGGATCTGAAAAAGAGCAGCCAGGAATCTAATTGCCATCCATATAGGAAGCTGAGTTGCAAGAGATCTTAACCATGGCTCCAACAATGCTCCTGATGAGTCCTTCCAAGCCTATTGACTTTAGCATTGCATTTGTTCACATAAAAAGAATAACTTCCAGTAAGGAGCCAGACAAAATTTAATCATTAGTTCTGGTACAATGTAATGAAAGCTGAATCAAAATTCCTATTACTTGCACATAGAATTTGTCATAAAAACAGTCTATACAATGGTATTAAAATCCATGTTCATCTAACTCCTAAATGCTGCATGTTTTAGAAAAGCAAAATTTATTAATAAATGATGGAAAATATCAGGTTATCTAATGGTGGAATTACACATCTGGGGGAGGAAAGTTATAGAAGTTATACACTATTTTAGTTTAGTTTGCTTTTGCCTATGTTGTTTGTTGGACTGGTTATTATGCTTGGTTTCTTTTATAGAATGAATCAGCACAGCTATTGAAAGTATTTAAGCCTCTGGTCCACATAGTATTTATTCTTTGGAGAAATTTCAAAAATGTACACGTACCTGGACACTTCGCCCACTGGGAATCTTCACCACCCTGAAGAGTTAGATCAACCCAGCAAACACACTGGATTTTAGTGCCTGATAATCAAATATATAGGCTCAATTAAAATAGTTATAGAAGCACAGAGTCTTTATAAGACAAGGATATTAGGTTAAAGGTGATTTGACAAAGATGATGTGTCACACACGGTTTGTACCTATCTTTGGCCTTCTTCGCTGGAGTCTGGTAATCACAGAATACTCAATCACTTTTCATTTCTGCCTGTGCTCTTAGTTCAAATGAAACTTTTTTGATTCACACTAAAAACTACCAAAAATGAAGGATGGACACAAAATCTGTCTCTGAGAGTAGTCTTCTAACTTTGAAAACAATTATAATGGGGCTGGTGCTGTGGCATAGCAGGTAAAGCTGCTGCCTGAGGTGCTGGCATCACATATGGGCACCAGTTCAAGTCCTGGCTACTACACTTCTGAGCCAGCTCCTTGTTAATGGCCTGGGAAAGCAGCAGAGAATGGCCCAAGTGCTTGGGCCCCTGACACCCATGTGGAGGACCTGGAAGAAGCTTCTGGCTTCTGGCTTCGGTCTGCCCAGCCCTGGTCGTTTTGGCCATGTGGGGAGTGAATCAGTGAATTGAAAATCTCTCTCTCTCTCTTCCTCCCACTCTCTGTAACTCTGCCTTCAAATAAATACTTTTTTTAAAGAAAAGAAAAGGATTATAAGGCAATACCAAGAGCAAATCAAATCTTTGGGACTAAAAAGGCCCATATAAACCATCATTTTATTAAAATGCAAACATACTCCAGTATTGATCTAAGTGCCCATTTTTTTTCTTTTTTACACCTGTGATGACTGCATTTCATTTTCATCGAGCATTTTCTATGTACAGGGTACTTCATACCAGGAAAGGGCATGTTGGTATAAGGGTAATCAGATAGGGAAAAGGTGTTTAATAAATGAACCATTTGAAGATGAAGATACAGTACTATAACAACACAAAATTTGTGCTGTAAGAGAGATAAGTACACATGAAGGGCAAAGAGAGTGCTATGGCTTCCAGCTACACAGCATAAAACATTTTGGTGCTGACATGTAAGCTGGGTCTTGAAAGGTAAAGAGAATTTGCTTTAGGAAGAGGGTGTGCATTGAGTTAGCACAGAGGAAAAGAGGATTCACACAGATGAAGGAGCACACTGTGGTTACTGAGTATAAAAGCAAAGGTTCAATATTACTTGTATGATTTCCTATGATGACAATTAAAACTTGATAATGATTTGGAATTCCTGTGAAATAACACCATACTTCCTTTAATGTACCTTGGAGAGATCCCAGGCAGCATATAAAATGGAAATAAAATGTTCTTTTGCTACTGATGATACAAAGAAAATATACATGGTTTTCTTCATTTTGAAATTTTAAATATAAAATAAAATTCATGAAATAGAAATGATTTACTATTTGCTTTTTAATTGAGCTATAATTTATTTATAATAAAATACACTAATATATTTTTGAACATTCATTAATTTCCATAAGTCTGTAGGGCCTGGCTTTGTAAAATTCCCCTTAACAGAGAATCCATTTAAATACAGTTCAGTATATAATGAGATTTTCTTCCCCATGCTTCAGCTGAATATTTAGCAGTATAGAAACTCGACAGGTTCGGCAATTAGAATATAATTTATGACACAAGGCTCATGTGGATGAACTGCTTCCTGCCTATAATTTTGAATGTAAGTCAAATTGCAGATTCCTCACACTAGACCCAGAAGAAAAACTTCCTATGAACTGAATAGGATAATGCATTAATAGTTTCACTTGTATCTTCAAGTAACCATGCTAAAAACACTATTTAGGGCAATTCATTTTGCCCCTTTAAAGATGATTAACAAAACACAGTTTTTATATACTGGTCAGCCTAATGCTCACGGACAACATTTATTTCCTGGGGCTGAACACTAACATGTTCAGGCTTCCATAGTGCCTTTTAATATATTGCTGTCATTTGGTTTATTAAATGCTGTCTCAATAGCCTGTGGGAGCTACTGTGCCTTATAATATACCTATTTTAGAGGAAGTCCTTTCAAAAAGTGTTGGTAAACAGATATCTCTTTGAAGTAATATTAAATAAAGACTAGTATGGCAAGTCAGAAAAACTAACATTTTCTTATTTCCTTTATTCTTTTCCTTAATTGATTTCTTCAAATATTTTCTTTTTAAACTGTTTCATTTGCAGAAGGGGCTGCTGGGTATTCTCTCCTATTCATGGTCATCTTTCACAACAGAAAAAAAACAAACAACAACAACAAAAAAACCTGAATTTTTCCTGAGTAAATATGTCCTTTGAGGGAAAACCACTTCTCCAGACTGTTGGGGGGCAATCATGCAATTAATTCAGTTCAATAAAATGCAAGTGCAAATGCCCTGTGGTAGCTTCTGGACTCTTCCTTACAACACAGCAGGCCCAACGTTTGTCTTTGTTTTCCTTGTCCTTTCCTCTGTCATGCAAAATGTACATAGCTGGACTTGCATTTACCGTGCTGGAATATGTGAACATTGGTACAGCCATGGGTGACCGGGTGGATGACTGAAAGGTCCTTGGCCTCTGTGCACTTTGCAGAAAAAGCCACATTTCCCTCTGGCAAGGAGGGAAATAAAAAGTTCTATCTTTTAAAAGTCTGGTGGCATAATATCACCTTAATTAAATATGAGGGCCTCATCTTATGAAACACAACTCATTAACTATTACCAAGTTAAGTGTTCTGAGGACTCCCTATCTTTCAGAAAGTCTTCGAAAACTAAGCATGCAATGCTCATGCCTTTGTGAATATTTCATTGTTCAAGTGTGGCCACATCGACCCTCCAAAGGATTTTTTAAGGACAAAATGATCTCTTAAAATACATGTTATATGAAATGGGTGTTAGGAGCTACTAGCAACTAATATTAATGTGATCAAAGAGCTCATGATAGAATTGGGTTTTCTTATATGCTTATTCATTTTACCTTTGAATGTTAGTGGTATCCTTTATTTTCACATCACATTTCAGTCTGGTTAACAAAGAGAATGATTAATCAGTATTTTTACATGCTACACATAATACTTAGCAAGGAAAGGATGTTATTATAGTCTCAACTATATGACAGTTCTTGTAAATTATCTTTATCTTAGAAAGAACTGAGACAAATTCAAATGCCATCGTTATCATCATTAAGTCAGATTAATATCTTTCCATGGGGTTGGGTCATGAGTTTTACTGAGTTCGACTAGTCATAGAACTAGGCAGTACAGGGTGTATATACAAACCACCTGTAATTCAAACTGGGGCATCTGATGGAGAAAGCAAAAATAAGTATGACACAAACAGAAGTAGGATATTTGGTACAGAGTGTAACACAGACTTGAATAAGAGAAAGGTTACGGCAGGGATTGGGAAAAGTTGCCAGAGGTAGGGTCCATGGACCACTGGTGTACCTTGGAGTCAGTCTAGAACATATGGCTTTCTTGTCTGACACTGTGACCTCACTGGGACCAAGGATGACACAAGCTCGGCTCAGAGACAGGTACGAATCTACTCAGTAGGTCTGAGGCTTAGAGGTCCAAGTCCTCCAGCCTCTGATTGTGTCAACTGCGTCAAGAGTGAATGTAACAGGTTCCCAGAGGTGTTCTGGCCCAGAAAGATTTGTGAATCATAGTAATTAAACCATTGCTTCAAAGAGCCATTCATCTAATCCTCTTGATTTCAACAACCTTTCATAATGACTTACCCTGCTTGTATTAATTCTGAAACTACCTGATTAGTGACCTGCTCTTTGAGTTTTACTTGAGAGCAACCCCCTTACAGCAGAGGCTTGACTATGTCACTACTTGCTGCTTGTTCAATAACCATAGAAAAGGTATGCATTTTAAAATTAGAAAGTCTAGGGCATTCTTAACCTACCTGCAACCTCTAAGACAGAATTACTATGTCTGAGACCTTACTCCTGCCTAACTCAGGTGGACACCATTCCCAAGACAGGTGGTGCAGGGAGGGAAGCCTGCTTGGAACCATTGTCTTCACCTTTCTTTATTTGAATCCACCTTGGAATGTTAGCCTCAGCCAGATGGAGGCAACTGAGCTTATTCCAGGGGCATTTAGTCAACAAAATTCAAGAAAAGGAGTACCTTGGCTGAAGAGATCTATCCGTGACAAATCTAAGATTGTAACTTCTTGTATTTTCGTTTCCTTCCTGGGGATGCGGACAAGTTAATGGCATTAAAATGTATTAGGTTCATCACTCATTATGCAAATAAACACCCTGTATAGCTCTGGGTCAATAACATTACAGCCCCAACTTTCTTGATTGAAAGGGATGCAGTGACCTGGGCAGGTTGGTTTGACAGGTTTGTTTCTTATCTCACAGTGATAAAGTAGGTCTCATTGAAACGCTAGATCATTTTGAATTGGGGTTAAAAATAAGTTGTCATTCTACCCTGTTTTATAATATCCAAAAGTGGGTTGATAATATCTTTGTTTTTTTTTTTCCTGTTTTAATGGCATGTTTGATCTCATCAATTTTTCAAACAACACTGTGCTTTAAAAACAACCCTACCATCTACGGATGGCAGAGTAGGCTTAAATGTTAGCTTTTAAAAAATGTAAACACAGATTGTTTACAGGTTGATATGGCTCAAGAGCAAAAAAAAAAAAAAAAAAAACCTAACATTTTTCAAAGATTTGGTTATATTTCCAAAGCATCTACTTATTTCAACAGCCTTATTATTCCTAATGCACATGATTTCAGGGGAGTAGACAGAAACTGAATTTAAATAACTACTTATGGCAACACAGCACCAATTATACACTCCATGGCTATTTATGTCCTCTGGTGATCAACTAGCAGTGGGAAGTAAAATTGACAACACACTGGTACAATCACAATTATGGGTCAAACTTCAACAAGCCTGTTTAAGCAGTTCCATTAGGTCCTACTGGATATACTGATTTACATATATTTTGACTATTTCCAGAGATGCTCTCCACTTTAAAATGCTGTGATACAATCATTCCCATAAAGATACATTAGTCCAGAGCATGGAAAATAAGTCTGCCATGCACACAAATTTCTGCAGAATTTAAATTGCATTAGAATACATTTCAAACTATATTTTAGCATATTAAAATATCATTTAGATTCCACAACATGCTTATTTAACAGGGACTTGGACTATTTTAAAAATTGTTTAAATGGATATTTTCTTTGAGTATTAATATATTTTTAAAGTAAGTAAAAACTATGTCCATAAGACATGAGATTTCTTCCCATGGTGACCTTGTCTTACCAGATCATTACCCTCTTCTATGTTAGCCTGACTTAAACACAGCTTTCCAGCTGATGTCTCTCTGCAGTTGTACTGTATCTCTTCTGTGGTGCTTTCTAATTCCTACTCTTTTAGAAAACATGTTTTCATTAAATACCTTGCTTACATTATTTCCTTTAAAAATATCCTGTCGTTATAGGAAAAACATAAGTAATGCATACTAACCTACAAGGCAAAGTGATAAATTTATCTAAGTACCTGGGCCTCACTGCTACTACAAGACCACAGTTGCTTATCTGATCCCACCTGCCATCTTCCCCACCAGAGAACAGCTCCACTATGTTTGGATTTTCTTCTCTTTTGCTAGTGTTAAAATAGAACTGGACACTTGCATTTCCTAAATAATATATTGCTTAATTTTGATTATTTTTAATTTAAAAATATTTATTTGAGAGGCAAGAAGACAGACACACAGACAGAGCTTCCATTCACTGGTTCACTCCACAAGTGCCTATTAGAGCTGGGGCTGGGTCAGGCCAAAGCTGGGACTCAATCTAGGTCTCCCACATGGCTGTCAGGGACCCAACTACTTGAGCCATCTCTGCAGCCTTTCAGGGTAAACACAAGCAGGACACTGGAATGAGGAATGGAGTAGAGATTCAAACTCAGGTACTCTGATATGCTGCTAGGCTCAATACCTATCCCTAATATTATTTGAACTTTCTAAAAAGATACAACTCTATATAGTCCAATTAAACATTTTACTCACTTGCAGCTTTATCATTTTATAAAATTCATTTATGTTGAGTGTAATTAGCTTTGGTCAATAAATCTCACTGCTTGCTTAATATTCTGCTACTTAATTGTGATTTATTTATTAATAAGATATTTGAGATGTTTCCAGTTTAGTGCTATTCTGAACTAGACAGTCATGAGTATGTCTCCAGATACTAGCATGAAGGAGTTTCAGAAATAGTCATCTCAATTCCCAATTCCATGAGAAATAAATGAGTTTCCATTGTTTCAACATTGTTAACAACATTTGGCCTTGTAAAGATTCTTAGTTTTGGAGTTGGCACTATGGTGTAGTAGGTTAACCATCTGCCTGTGGTGCCAGCATCCCATAAGGGCACCAGTTTGAGTCCTGGCTGCTCCACTTCTGATCCAGCTCCATGCTTATGGCCTGGGAAAGCAGAGGAAGATGGCCCAAGTGCTTGGGCCGCTGCACCTGCATGAGAGACCCAGAAGACGCTCTTGGGTCCTGGCTTCAGTTCAGTTTCAGCTGTTGTGGCCATTTGGGGAATGAACCAGAGAATGGAAGACCTCCCTCTCTGTGTCTCTCTAACTATGCCTCTCAAGTAAATTAATAAATCTTAAAAAAAGATTATTAATTTTTGCAAATGTACAAGTTTTCCTGCTATGATCTTAATTTATATTGTTATTACATCTTCAGTCTTAGCATCATTTTTATTGGTTTTTGGTGCTATTGTGTTTCCCCATGAAAAGCAAATGCCTATTTCTGTCATTTATCAATTTTTTTCTATTTGTATTAGTTTTTCTCGTTTATATTTTTAAGGCATCTCTATAACATCCTATATTATTCCTTCATATGTCTGTTGACTCCCATTAAACATCAAGTTCCTTGAAGGTGATGACAATATTATCTTTACTGTGATATCTGCAATGAGCAGCTTTACGATTCATTTATATTGTTCTTTATTTGGCAGAGTATGATATTCTTCTGCTGAAATTTCTTTGAAATCATTAAGAGAAGAAGTAAATTATTCATCATTGCTATGAAGGATGACTAAGGGATGTTGGTGTAGGGAAGCATTGTGAGAAAAGAAAATTTAGGATATGTTTTGTGTGTATAAATATACATATATATATATATATAAGTGCATTAATAATCACACATAGGGGAAGTCTTCAAAAAGCTCGTGGAAAATATATATGAGAAAATTATACATGAATTTCAAAATTTGGGGCACTCAATAAACTCATCTTTTAGTTCCATGTTTCCATGAGCTTTTCAAAGCACACACACATACACACACTAGTCTGGATGTTTGTGTTTATACAAAATCCATATACTGAAATTCTAACCCACCAGAGTCGCGGCATTGCCCAAAGTGCTGGTATGAGGAGTTGAGGCCTTCAGTACATGCCAAGTGACGAATGCTGTGCCCTCCTGAATGGGATAGGTGTCTTAACCAAAGAGGCCCCAGACAGCTGACTTCTCCCTTCCAGCAAGCCAGTCCCCAGTTATAGAAGGTGCCACATATGAACCAGAAAGTGGGCTCTCACAAGACTCTGAATATGCCAGTGGCCATCCTAGCTTCCATAGTGGGAGAAATTCCTTTCTGTTGCTTCTCAGGTACCCAGAATATGATATTTTTGTAGTAAGGGACTGAATGAATTAAGATAAATGGGAAATATATACATTGGCCAAGATAATGGTTCAGTAGAAAAATGGTGTAAAATTTTGGTATGGTTAACAATATCTTATTTATAAAGTGACTTCGAGAAATTCACTTACTTTAAAACTTTCTATCTAAATAATACATTATGTTATAATCTTAATGACACTATGAATAATATATGCTTGAAAGTGTATGTTTTGATTTCTACTAGATTCTCATCTCACAAGAATGAGTAGAGAAGGAAATTGAAGTGTTCCAAGAACCAGAGAAATAAATTACTTCCTATTTGATTGATAGCTGAGAAATAGTGCAATGACGTAAATACTGATGTCTGGAATCATCTTTTCTAAGGCACAAAGGAGACACTTTTTCTTTTGAAAACATGGAATTAAAATTGGTATTTTGTATGGCACTATTAATGGCAACCTTGATTAAACATTAACTAAATGGCCAATCATTTAAATTTTAAAAAAATAGGCCGGCGCCGTGGCTTAACAGGCTAATCCTCCGCCTTGCGGCGCAGGCACACCGGGTTCTAGTCCCAGTTGGGGCATCAGATTCTATCCCGGTTGCCCCTCTTCCAGGCCAGCTCTTGTTATGGCCCGGGAAGGCAGTGGAGGATGGCCCAAGTCCTTGGGCCCTGCACCCGCATGGGAGACCAGGAGAAACCTGGCTCCTGGCTTCGGATCAGCGAGATGCGCCAGCTGCAGCGGCCATTGGAGGGTGAACCAACGGCAAAAATGAACATCTTTCTGTCTCTCTCTCACTATCCACTCTGCCTGTCAAAAAAAAATTAAAAAAATTGTTTTGCTAATATTCTAGATAATTTATTAAAATGTAGCAAATAAGAGTTGCCAAATTATATTTACATTATTTGTCTAATTGTAGTAAATCATATAACTAGGTAGTAGCACTTCAAAACATTCCCTAACTGCCTCTAAAACTTGAAACACAGAAATTGAGAACTAAAACTGAAATGAAAATGAACAGATGACAAGGGTTCTGAAATTAATTTTTTTTTTTTTTATTTTTGACAGGCAGAGTGGACAGTGAGAGAGAGAGACAGAGAGAAAGGTCTTCCTTTGCCGTTGGTTCACCCTCCAATGGCCACCGCGGTAGGCGCGCTGCGGCCGGCGCACCACGCTGTTCCGATGGCAGGAGCCAGGTGCTTCTCCTGGTCTCCCATGGGGTGCAGAGCCCAAACACTTGGGCCATCCTCCACTGCACTCCCTGGCCACAGCAGAGAGCTGGCCTGGAAGAGGGGCAACCGGGACAGGATCGGTGCCCCGACCGGGACTAGAACCTGGTGTGCCGGCGCCGCAAGGCGGAGGATTAGCCTGTTGAGCCATGGCGCTGAAATTAATTTTTAAAATAAGATAACTTGTTTATAGTTCATATATATATATATACTCATATTTTCTAAGATTTGCTATTATACCAATACTTGAAAGTTATGACTCTGTTTCCCATGATCTCTGCATGGAAATTTACCTTGTGATTGTGAATGATAAGCTACAACAATAACATGTTATCACTTCAAAAGGAAGAAAAACTTTTCTATAATACCAGAAAACATTTCTATCAAAAGGTCTATATCTACACTATTGCTTTAGGAATAACCCATTAGTACCTTGCCCATTGTGAGTACCTGATAACTATGTGTCATAAAAGTAATGGCTACACTTAGATTTCAGGACATGTTGTTGTCCTAGTTCCCTTTCTGCTGCTATGACAGAATAGGACAGATGAATACTTTGTTAAGAAACGTCTTTGTCACAGATCTGAGAGCTGGGAAGCCCAGGAGCATGATGCTGCATCTGGCATGAGCCTCTGGACTGTACAGTACCAAGGAAGTAAGGGAAAGCAAGCGTGTGCAAGACAGCGAAAGGGCAAGCGGGGTGGAGCTTACAACAAACCCACTCTGGTGATAACGGCGGCATAATCCACTTAGCAGAGCAGAGCCCTGACCTAATCACCACTTAAAGTAACTTCCTCTTAATACTGTTACAAGGGCAATTAGACTTCAGAGGCAGTGTCAAAGCATGGCAGTGGTCTTAGGCGATAAGAATGTTTTCTGGATGCTTGTAGTATCTTCAGCTCACTTGGTATATGATGTGTGTTCACATTTCTCAGATAGGACTCAGAGTCTAATTCTGGTGAGTCCATCTCATAAAAATGTCTTACGTTGGAGCAGTTGGGGGCTCTCTGATTAGTTTAATTTAGAAACATGGGAGGAGGTTTTCCCTTCCATGTCCCATCAGTGAGAAAGAGCAGTACTAGTTCTTCAGTTACTTGTCCTCAACACTCACTAGGTCCCTTTTTTGATTTGAAGGTATGGCTGGCTTATTGGGTGTGTACTTTGTTCAGTCTTTCCCCGAACCTCAGGCTAACTTCAGTAGTGAGATGAGAGGAGGTTTGCACCAAGTGCTGTTGGCTCATGTGGAATATGGGGAGAAATATTCTTTCCTGAGCCTTCCATATGTGTTTTTAATGTAAATAAGTCTTTGATGCAACCACTTCCAATCCCACAGTGGATATTAATACTTTTGCAATCTCCTAGGGAGTGCTTAGGGCACTGACTAGAGCCACAGAGGTATGGCATAAGAATCATTCCGATGCTGCTGCTTACCTCGTGGTCTGCAAGCTGAGCACCTATCTCCATGCCATGTATTCTTTTGGTGTTTGGATGAAATCTATGAATCCCTCCTTTGAATAGGATTCTAAGATGCATACAAATAAAATACATAGGATCATAAAAACAGGAAAACTGAATTTCAATTAGAAAAGCTTTAAGAACTAAAATCAGGACATGCTTCTTTATCAGCAAAATACATGGTGAGTTCTAAGATCACAAAGCAGGGATAAACAAGTGACATTTCAATGCATCTGCGACTACTACAACACAACACGACACAGTGAACTGGTGATAAAGTAATATTCCTGTGTCTCTAGTCATAAGTGAGAGAAAGGCTCAATATCAATAAGATTTTGGGGGAAAAAAATCAAGATTTTGTTGCATGCCTAGATTATGGGCTCTAGATTACTACTGAAACCTCTGATTCTTGAGTGAGATGCTCCAGGCCAGATTGCTTACGGGCCAGGGGAGACCTGCAGGGAGAGCCATTCTGGTGTCCTCTTCATAAATGAGAGTTCTAGGCCACATTCCACAAAAACCTGCATCATGAGCCTCATCTGATTAGGGCACTTCTTTGTTGATAGAGTGACACAATGGCTTGTCCTGTTTCTCCATTTTCCTTCTGCTGCTTTTGGTTGGCACTCCTCTAGGGGCTGGCATTAACACTGGCATTTCCAAAGTGCTTCCAGAATATCTCTGTATTTACACCAGAGTCAACATAGGGCACCCACAATCAAGCAAAGGTAATCTTCACTAATGAAGTTTACAAGATCCATATATTTATTACTTCAAGCCTTAGACTCTCATTCTATGTGCCTCTGGGATGCATAAGCTAGCCTAGCATTCTCTGTAACAACATAGAATACTTCCACTTCAAGATTAATATTGTTTTTGATCAGGATGTGATTGGGGGAATAATAGAAACTGAAATGTAAGTATTTTGATCTCTGTGGAAATCACGGCAGATGTAACATGAGAAATAACTTTACAGACTATGCCAATGCCAACACGTTGGATACTCCATGAGGATCAGAGGGAGGAGAACTTTGTAATTGCATGGAATTTCTGTGAGCGTCTTTTTATTTAGAGCATACTGTGAGGACTGCTTGATTTCAGTTGGAGGCTGTGGCTTACTTCTCACAACTCCATGAACTGCTTAATTTTTTTCAAATTTAAGAAAAATAAGGAAATTCACTAGTCAGAGCATAGACTAATTTTCTGTTAAAGATTTTGATCTTTGACTTTTATAACTTCTATATTATACATGTATTAGATAAATAATCTTAGTGCCTTGAATAAAATTTATATATGATTTATGTATATATATATCAATTGAAGATAATTCATTTAAGCACTGTTACAGGAACAGAGCTACAGATGGACAGGCTATTTGTATTATTGATTAATTCCTATTTATGTTATGTACTTTAGATGTCATGCATTAGTTACACAAAAATAAACTACTTTATAAGGGAATATAAGGTTACTTTGGCCTATATTTAATATACAGAGTATTAACACAAATGCAAAAAGACAAATTATTTCTAGCAAAGTGGTAATTTTAATCAGAGTACTTGTTAACATTTAGGTATAATTGTCAATTTATTCTAATGACCTAACATTTTTTACTCTCAAATGGTAGGTAAAATTGGAAGGATTACTTAGGAGAACTTATTGGTATCTGCTTATTTTTTAAAAGTCTAGAAAATATACTTTGAGTTTAATTAGCAAGCTGCATGTACAGACCAAGTTATAATTGATTATGTGGAGTTTCTAAAATGTATATTTCTTACACTTAAAAGAATTATCAACTTTTTGAATTTGTTACTTTTTTTAACTATAAATAAATGGGCCAAAGAATGACTCATAAGGAGATAGAAAATCAGTAAATAAACATGAAATAAGTTAAATGAGAAGAATAAGGGTTAACACTATTTGTCCAAATCAAGAAGTAATTTTATTTTACATTACGAAATTTAGACAATATAATCTTTGACAAACATTTAAACAATAAAATGTACTCTTAATCTTTTTTTGATAACAAGGTCACTGTAACTACTTTGCTTGTCCTTTTTTATATGGGTGGTTGTGTAATGGATAATTGTGCATTTGATTTTTAGTAGTTACATAAGATCTTCAGATTTTTTTCCACATTATTTGAGAGAAGGCCTTAGCTAAGGTGAAATTTAGGCATGAGAAGTGTGAATCCAGGATTTCGGTACCCTGTCCTTTTTTTAAAAATTTTTTATTTTATTTTATTTTATTTTATTTTATTTTATTTTATTTATTTTTTTTTGACAGGCAGAGTCGACAGTGAGAGAGAGAGACAGAGAGAAAGGTTTTCCTTTACCGTTGGTTCACCCTCCAATGGCCGCCGTGGCTGGCGCGCTGTGGCCAGCGCATCGCGCTGATCCGATGGCAGGAGCCAGGTGCTTCTCCTGGTCTCCCATGGGGTGCAGGGCCCAAGCTCTTGGGCCATCCTCCACTGCACTCCCTGGCCACAGCAGAGAGCTGGCCTGGAAGAGGGGCAACCGGGACAGGATCGGTGCCCCAACCGGGACTAGAACCCGGTGTGCCGGCGCCGCAAGGCGGAGGATTAGCCTGTTGACCCGCGGCACCGGCCTTACCCTGTCCTTTTAAGAATATTGAGTTCTATTTAGAAGAGCCTTCAGGTCTGACTATAATGTGACATAAACATGTTATCTTTTCTGTGTCTGTCTCTCCCTTTCTGTGTCATTCTGTCTTTCAAATAAATAAATATATCATTTACAATGTATCTCAAAAATAATACCTGAAAATATCAAGTTAAAAAAAAAAAAAAACCAGGAGTATCAAGCATCATGATGATGCTGTGGAAATACAGGGTGGTTTTCTCCCAGGACTCACTATCTTCCGTGGAAGGGGAAGGCTTGGGGAGACCACACCTGCTCACAGCTTTCAGACCACCTGTCCAGATAGGGCACAAATCTAACAGCCCTCTCCCGTGCTCAGAACACTGTTGATCCTGATACAGAAAAGGCACAGGGAGGCCGTGCTTCCATGCAGCTCAGTCGTACTGGACATAGTGGATGGCACGCTCTTGCTCAGAATCTCTTTCTCTCTCGTTCTACGTCCTTTCTCTTCCTTCCTTTTTATTGGTACTGTACTTTAAACACAGTTACTTCTTTTCTCCTATCATATGTTTTGGTGCTTGGCTGTACCTGGAAGTTTAATTCACAGAATGTGGAGGCCAGACATTGGTGGGAACCAGGCTGGAGCACTAGAGTGCTACTGTACTGTGCTTTTCACACTGGCATCCAGGAGCTTAGCATATTGATTTTACAATTGATAGCCCGAAAAGCCATTTGCAGCCTTGATCCTTCTTATGGTTCCAATTTGCTTATGCCAGTCAAGAATGCTGAAATCGTTCCGTGCAGCATGTTTCCTTCATGGCTCTGATTTTTCAATAGTTCAATTCATTTAAATTGGGATTGAAAGTTAACATTGATTTTCCTTTTTAATGTCTAGCATTTATTACATTCTAGTTCCATATATTTTGGGCAGCTTTGATAGATAGTAGTATTTTATAAATTTCCCTTGTGTTGTCTTAATTATGATGCCTTGATTTGGAAAATTTGGCAAGCTATTAAAACCAGAACAAAAGACAATAAATGAGCTGGGCAGGGAAAGAGGCTTGGGATTCCTTTCTATTGAAATTTTGAGAATTTTAACTCATTCCCCTTTGTTTTCATTTTGGTGCTCCTCGAGGAACTTATCACAAGGGTCTGGAGTCCACACTCTGTACACTGTCTGTACACTGATAAGACTTCTGTGGAAAGTGGACCCCTGATTGTCTTCCTAGTATCCTCGTTGGCTAGCTAACTGCTTCCTCTCCAACTTCCAGTCTTTATCTTGTCACTCTCAGAAGAGTTGATGCCTGGATTTCCTAAGTTCTACAATATGAATCACTGTGCATCCTCTTGGCACCCACCTCTTGCAGGCTCCTGTTTACTAGTTAGCTTCCAAAGTTCCTATATAAGTCTCATACAGCATGCCTGCTCCCCTTCTCTTTGAGCTCTCTGGTTTTATGCGTTCTTTCATTTGCTTTATTATAACTGGTAGGTTCTCAAAGACTGCAGCCAAATACATCTCACCATTTGTACCAAAAGACTTTAGCTTTAATTTGCATAAGGTTTGTGCCCCAGAGATCACAAAGCTGTATTGCATTTAAATATATTAGATGCAGTCTTCAGCAAATGGTTTGTATTTTAAAAGTTTGTCATAAATTATGCTATGAAAAAATATGTATGTATACATACACACACACACACCTCAAGACACATTAACTCTCGAATTCTAAATACTTTAGGTCTGTTCATTCATTTATGCATTTCAAACTATCAAGCACCTTCTGTATACTAGGTGCTGCCAGGCAACACCAACCAGATGTACCTTACTTTTTAGCAGAGTGAGACAGAAAATACAAAAATTAAGAAATGAAGACACAAGTGCAGAGGTAACAAGTCTAGTAAATAAAACCATTCATGAAAGAACACAAAAGTTACTATTTGTGGAACAGTAGTGAGGGAACATCTTTCTGATGAGCTGAAAGCATTATGAATTTTCTTTTGTATGGCCCCAGTTGGATAAAATAACTTCTCTGGTATGATGTACACACAGAACACTAGGTCTTTGTTCATAGAGAAGGTCTTCCGTTCAATATCTGGGGGTCAACTTTTAGTCTGAGAAAATCAAGGACTGGTCCTCTCATGTTTTGTAAAATATTAGGGTAATGTATCAGTATTCAGGCACCTGGAGAAGTGTCCATCGTACACTTTGATATTTTAGGTTGCCATGGAATCAACTCCTTTTCAGTATTATTTGAAGAGACAAGTGAGATATTCTTACTTCAAGATAATTAACTCTGTGCATGTTAAGATTTGATGTTGAAGTGAGAGTTTTATAAGTTGAAGAAATAATATTCAGAACACAGACTCAGTAATATCATTATTACTACCGTACTAAACATACCAGAAAATGGGACAAGATCACAATGGTTGCAAATATATTAAATCAGAGATTATTCCTCAGTTCATTTAAAATCAAAGATAAAAATATTAACATTGAAAGTTTCCACAGTGTTGAATAAAATGCAAAATCTTAGTTTTAATTTGTTTTGGCTGAATGACTGCTCAGAAAATTTAATTTCTTTCTCCATTACTAAGGAAATGTGTGGCTGTATGCCAGGAGACAAGGGAAAATATATTGTCAGTAAGCCTGGGGTTTGGAAATAGATATTTGTGTGTGTGTATGTGTGTGTGTGTGTGTAATTATTATTATAAAGAAATAATCCTTAAGAGTATAAAGTTATCATTTTGGTAATTTTTTAAAAAAAACTACAACGTGACAAACTTTCATAAAAAAAGAAAGGGCCACAGGTAGAACTAATTCCTTCTCTTAATTGGAGGTTTTGTGAGAATTCTGTGTTACATAAAAAATCAGGACAAATGAGAGCACTGCAAGAGTACACACGTACAATCACTTAATTGAGGGTGTTAAAAGCAGCTTTTGAATCTTTGTTGAAATACACTCCACCTTAGAAAAATATCTTTCTGGAGATGGATGATTCTCCTCCTATATGATACAATAGATTCCATAACTGCATGAAACAAACCATACTCAAGGCACTTACAGAATTATGGGAGAGACCTTGACAAATGTGGGCATCAAGAAGACAAGGGACACCTTATCCGCCTCCCTGAAATCTTAAGTAGCCATAAAACCTCCCTAAATCTAGAAACAGGAATAAGGGGTCAGATGGGAATAACTGCTCAAGGGGAGACAGATGATCAGTCACGTCCGCATTCCCTACGTCCCTTGCCCTCACTTCCTGTATTCAAGGCAGCATTTTCTTCTCCTTTCCAGAACTCACCCTGGCCACACTTCACTCAGATTCTTTCCTCAGTCTTTGAGGATCTTGCTCCCTCATGATTCTTTTTTGTCCTTTATCTGTCTTTCCAGTCGTTTCTTTTGACCAGTTTTTTCCCTTCACCCATCACATGCTTACATAAAACTGAACAACTAAAGCAAAAGGCAGGCGTTGGGCCTAACAGTAAAGACACTGGGGAGGAAGCCTGTGTCCCACATCGGAGGGCCTGGGTTTGATTCCCAGATCCGACTCCTGAGTCCAGCTCCCTGCTGAAATAGAAGAATGTGGCCTGTGTACCAGGCTTCACATAAAGCCCATGAGAGGCAGCAGGTGATGGTTCAGGTCCCTGCGTTCCTGCTGCGTAAGTGGGAGACCTGGATTGAGGTTCTGGCTCTTGACTTTGGTCCTGTCAGGGGGCACTGTGAGCATTTGGGTGTGCACCAGTGGAAGAGATCTTCCCCTACACCCTCCATGTCTGTGCCTGTGTAATAAATGTGTAAATGGTCAAATGATAACAACTACTTAATCCATGTAATCTTTTTTCCTGCTCATACCCATTCTTCCCTTTCTTGTCAAACTTCCAGAAACAACAGTCTACATTTGGTGTGTCTAACATATCACATTTACTAATCAGCTCAACACAACAATTTTCCATCTCATTGTTGACTGAACTGCTTTCTTCAAATTTAGTGATACCTTTTTTTTTTTTTTTTTTTACAGGCAGAGTGGACAGTGAGAGAGAGACAGAGACAGAGAGAAAGGTCTTCCTTTGCCGTTGGTTCACCCTCCAATGGCCACTGTGGCCGGCGCACCAAGCTGATCTGATGGCAGCAGCCAGGTGCTTATCTTGGTCTCCCATGGGGTGCAGGGCCCAAGGACTTGGGCCATCCTCCACTGCATTCCCTGGCCACAGCAGAGAGCTGGCCTGGAAGAGGGGCAACCGGGACAGGATCGGTGCCCCGACTGGGACTAGAACCCGGTGTGCCAGCGCCGCAAGGCAGAGGATTAGCCTAGTGAGCCGCGGCGCTGGCCCATAGTGATACCTTTCTGATTTTAAAAATCTGAGTCCTTTCCTCACTGATCAGTCATATTTTTCTGCTATTGCTTCAGTAACATTTTCTTCTATTGTTTCTTCTCTTTGTTTCTCTAAGCCTGTGCTGATTTTTCTCCTCTCCCATGAATGAAATGTGTCAGTCACTATTGCTGCATTCTTTATTCCTACCTTCCTGTCAATTCAGATAATCTCACAAATTCTTTGCTGGTCTTATTTTTAGCTTTCTGTTTATCTCTTCAGACAATCTCAGACATTCCCACTGTTTCACCTATCACTTTCATGAAAATAAACGACAGTTCTATAAACCCAGTCTGACCTTTTAAGATGCTGAGGGATACAGAAGCACATTCGGTTGCCTATTAGGCTATGAATCCTGACTGTCATTCTGGCACCTATTTGACATGTACAAACTCTGTCACGTCTTCCTTTCTTGTGTTTCTTTCCAAGTATTCTCTCTGTTGAGAGCTACATGACTTTGAAACCTGGTACACATGCCATTCTTAATGACTTTAATGATTTATGTAATAAGGCAAACTGGGGGCTGGCATTGTGGCTGAGTGGGTAAAGCCGAACCCAGGACACCAGTATCCCATCTGGGTGTCGTTTTGTCCCAGCTGCTCCAATTCTGATCCAGCTGTCTGCTAATGTTCTGGGAAGGACAGTGGAATCTGGCCCAAGGATTTGGGTGACTTGGATGAAGCTCCTGGCTTCATCCTGGCCCACTGCTAGCCACTGCGGCAATCTGGAGAGTGAACCAGGGCATGGAAGATCCCCCCACCCACTGTCCCCACCAACATACATACTCTGATTTTAAATGAATATAAATAAATCTTTTAAAAAATAAACTGAGGTTTTTTGAAGTTCAGTCCTTAATAAGTAAAGAATAAAACATGCATGTGAAAAATCTCATGGCACAGTGGTTAAGAATCTAGAATTTCAAGCCAGACTGTTCTCTCAAACTGTGTGAAATTTCTGAAGTCCTGGTTAACCTTACCAAGAACTGGGTATCTCACTTGTAATATGAAAATAATAAAAGGAATCATGAATGGGGTCATACATTATGAGTGGCAAAGCTTATCAGAGGCAACTTGTTAAGATTTTCAGGACATAAATACGTAATTACATAAGAAATTCTAGCAATGACTATTAATAAAATAAAATTCTTACAGTATAGTGTGTAAGCCAAAATGACAGTAAAAGCTGAGCCATAACAACCTACACGTGAATGCAGGGAAGTGTCCGTCTGCCTTTAAAAGACTCCCTGTGACCTGCCTAAGTTATTACTGAAAACAGAGCTGCTGGAGAGTTGGTGAAGTCTGCTATTCCATCAAGTGCAAGACCATTATCGCCACTGTGAGGAGAGAGGACACCAGATGTTGCATAGGCAATTGAGCTTCTGTGCCCAAGGATGATGGTGGTTTCTAGTAATAGGTAGTTATGTCAGTTGTGCAACTCAATTGGTGCAATTAGTCTATCTCACAACTACCTCGAGGAGAAAAATATTTACAGGTAAGTTTATAGATAAATGTGTAAAATGTGTTGAAAATCTGATTTTAAGGCTGCCTAGATTTACACTGAGAGCTAATTTGAGTAGTGTATGGACTATAAAGTTTGGACATTATGAGAATGTAAAAAAAAATAGCCTTTAAATGTTTTGGATTATATATATATATATATATATATATATATATATATACACACACAAATAATGTTTCTTTATTTTTTACTTATTTGAAGGGCAGAAAAAGGAGAGGGAGGGAGGGAGGGAGAGGGAGAGGGAGAGGGATGGGGGGAAGAGAGAGAGAGAGGAAGGGAGGGAGGCAGGCTCCATTTTCTGGTTTACCCACTGAATGCTTGCAGTAACAGGGACAGGGCCAGGCTGAAGTCAGAATCCTGGAACTCCACTGACTTCTGTATTTATAATAATTTTCTAGATGCAATTTTATGCCTCTATATTGTCACTAAAGATTTATTTTAGTAACCAGAAAAAACTAAATACATATTTTCCTCATACAATTCCAGTTAGGAATGTTATAAATTAGTACACAAGATAATTAAATCTAACTTCATATGACAGATACCTATCTTATCAATTTAAGAAATTTTATGGTCAACATAAAAGATTTTTTTAGAAAAGAACTATGTTATGAAAATATTAAAGATACAAGTATAGGTAGAACAAATATCATCAAGCATATTCAATAGTTTTCACGATTTTTTTCTTACTTGCCTACCCTATTTTTCTGAAGTATTTAAAAACAAATCCCTATATCATATAATTTCACTAAGAATATATCTTTTAAAAACAATATTCCACCATTGATTAATGATGTTTCTCTGCAATGTCTCCTAGAGGATCAAACAGGGCAAAGATTCTCCAACAATGCCTTTATCAAAAGGGAAAATACTTTGCATTTATAAATGTTTTCATTTTCAAGTTTTTGTTATACAGATATATGTGATCAATATTTTAATCAAGTACATAGTTGAAGTTTATGTTAAATAAAAATGATCCCCTAAATGTGTAATTAAATGGAAATACTACATTTTTTTAAATTCTGAGGGTAGTTGTACCCAAAATTTAAAATAAAACCAGGCATATGTAGTATGTATTTATATTTTTCTAATAAATGCCAACAAAGCTGCATATTAAATGGATGCATTTTAAATTTCCAAGGAAAAATATCAAGAGATGTTGTATTTCCTTTGTTTCTAACTGATGAATCTGAATGCATGAAATCTCACAACACCTTTGCAAAATTACAACCTTGAATTTTAAGTTGATATTGCCTGTAGTCAAGTGTGATCATGAATTCCAATAAATTTGTTTCAATTGTTCCCTACAGCAAAGATGCAGAACATACTTATTTCCCTGGTTAGTATCAAATTCAAATGAATTTTATCATTTGAACCAAGGAGAACACTAGAAGGTACTGTCCTTCCTATACAAAACTCATAATGAGAGGGGAAATATTAATGACTTAATACATTATTAAATTAAAAAGGATCAAGGTTTCCTCCTACTTTACTTGGATATAATTATAAAACCTCCAGTACGGTTATTTTCCTGGCCTGTCTGAGAAAGAGATAAAAGATTCTGTCTCCTGAGTCTGACAGAAAACATGATAGCCAGAGGCCAGTACATGAAGTTGTTAGAGAGTCAGGGATATGAATTGTTAGCAGGGATTTCTTTTCCAACTCATTTTGTTTCTTATAGCTATAATTACCTTTTTCAAAACATTTATACAAATCTCCATTCAGATCATTAGGGGTTTTAAATTGTTTACCAAAGTTCTATATTTCTCATATTACACCATAACATTTCTTTTTTCTCATGATACATTATCTAAGTTTAGGATAAACTAATTTCTACTCTTTCCATAAGCCTCTGACATAAAGAAAAGATGACAGTCGCGTTATTTGGTTCCAGACACATTCTTCCATAAAGTGTAAATGCTACTTCATTGCTAAACACTTCTGTTTTCCTACCTAAAATTTGGCAGATCTCATTGATATCAATGAGATAGCTAATATGAACAAGTGAGAATGCATGACGTAAGGTCAATTTAAAAGTTTAACATACCTTATGACACTATCATATTCCTTCTGTGCATAGTTTACTTTTAAAATCTTTTAAAGTTTAGGTATTTATTTGAAGGGCAGAGAAACACAGAGGGAGAAAGAGACAGAGATGAAGGCAGAGTTCTCCCATGTTCTGTTTCATTCTCCACAGGCCCACAAAAGCCAGGGCTGGGCCAGGCTGAAGCCAGGAGCTGGGGATTCGATCCTGGTCTCCCACCTGGATGACAGGGATCCAAGTATCTGAACCATCACCACTGCCTCCCAGAGTACATATCAAAAAAAAAAAAAAATTGGAGTTAGAGACATGTCTGGGATTTGAACTCAAGCACTCTGATATGAAATGTGGGCATCCCAAGTGGTAGCTTTTTTGCTGTGCCAAAAGCCAGTACCAGTAGTATATTTTAACTAGCAAAAATGTCTTAGGACATACTTATAATTTGGGCTACATTTGAGAGTAATCCTAAGAGCTGGCATAGAAATTATAAATTAAATTGATGTTATAAAGTTGATTTCTTATTTATGTTTGCTCCAAATTATTGTTGAATTAAAGTAGAGGAATTATAATGAATGACTAGAGAAGTCTATTATTTTTATTATACTGTTAGCATTCATAAATAGAATGCATTGTATTTTGCACAGAAAAGCTGGTGGTGAAAAATTAATTAAGATTTGTGCCCAAAATTTTGAAAAAGAAACCAACTGTTACCAGTTTTGACTTCAATTTCTGTCATACAATAATTACAGATATGTGTGTTGATCTTACCTTATAAGCATGGTGTCCAAATAGAGAATATTCAATCAATGTTGCTGAATCATTCGATGGACCCTCTATTACATTAAGTCAATTCCGAATAAATGGTGTCCCAATCTGTCTAATATGTCTGACAGTAATCCCTTACCTAGACTAACTGCCTTATCCTCTAAGTAGCTCTGTGTAATTCTTGGCTTCCTTTTTAATTATTTTCATCCAATTTTTCTTTACTATACAACTTTACTGAACTTCAGTGCAAGCAAAGAAAAAAGACAATATTATAGTCACAATGATACTAAGATGATGAACATTCGTTTGTATTTTAAGAAATTTAACTTATTATGATTTTATAAATTATTTGAGAAGCAAAGAGACAGAGACTTGTAGTGAGGCAAAGAAAGCTCCTACCTACTGGTTCACTCCCCAAATATTCACAACAGTTGCAACTGGGCCAGGCAAAAGCCAGGGCTTGGGAACTCAATGCAGTTCTCCACTTAAGAAATTGCTCCACTCAAGAAATTGCTTGCTGCCTGCTGGGGTGCACATTAACAGGAAGCAGCAATCCAGGCAGAAGTAGGAGTCAAACCCAGGTACTCTGATATGCAGTGTTAGTGTCTTTACTGCTAGGCAAAATGCCCACCTTCCCCTTTGTAATTTTTACATGAGTACATCAAACTTTATATGAATGAAACTAACATCATTTCATTTGATTACTGTTTATATAGCCCTTGCCTATTTTCCAGAGGGATTATGGTCTTTTGCCTTTTATTTCTTGCACTCTTTATTCTGTAAAGCCATTAAGCTGTTGACTCTATGTAAATTAACAATGTTATCTCACAATATAAATAAAATATTGAGTTGAAAAAGTTCAAGGTCACATGGAAATAAAATGTTTATTTTTGTGCAAAAATGTTGAAACTCACTAACAGATTTTCCATAATATGCATTTTCCATTTACTTTGTAAATTCTTCTGGTTTTTACTTTTTTTAAAAAATGAATAAGCTTTTTTTTAGAGATGTCTAAGATTTACAGCAAAATTGAACAGAAAGTACAAAGAGTCCCAATATACCATTTGTGCTGACACATGTGAAAGTTTCCTTAGTCCATATCCAGCACCACGGCTGTCTATTAATCATAATGAGTGAACCTACATGGACATATTCTTACTACCTAAAGTGCACAGCTTACATGAGGCTTCCTCTGTCATAAAATTACATGACTGTGCTTCATGGCCCAGAAGGCCACTTCAAGCTATGCAGTACAGTAAACTAGTCAGTATACAGTAAACTAGTTAGATCCCATAAGGGACACGGTAAGGGATTGCAGAAAACATTCAGGCTGTTGCATCACTGCTCTCTAACTTAACCATACGTTGACATTCATGCACTGATCCTAAGCCACAAGAAGAAAATGCTGGTATTAGGGAACAATCCCACCACTGCTAAAAACCACCCTCTGGTGATGGCTACCTAACGTCCCACGTTAGTGATGAGACGAGACTAGCCTGCTAGTCAGCATTTGGAAAGGGTAATATGTGTGAAAGCAGAAAGTCAACTGGGAAACTCAAATCTAGCAGCTCCTCTCGTGGCTCATTGTTTGTTGTTTGTAATTTCCTACTTCTATTTTATTAGGTTATGTGTCCTCTAATATAAGTCAACACTAATCTCACCTGGAAGAAAGAGTGTGTAATGGATATTTTGAAAGTAGGGATAGGGTCAAAATGTGTTAGGTTGGGCAGAAAAACAGGATTCCCCATCTGCTTCCTTGCTTCCTTTCCCACACAAGCATACACAATCAACATAGCAGCAAAGCAACCATTTACTATAAATTAGGACGTGTCAAGCTTAACATAACTGACTTGGAGGTCTTGTGGCATGAACAGGTAGGTGGCTGGTTAGTCCCACATTATCTACTGTGCTTATCTGGTTAAGTAATAAGTATTCAATTAATTGGCATGTGATTGAAAGTGACTTTTTAGACTAAGTCATGATAGAGACTCTGGAGTACAGCAGTGATCAAAGACAATGGTTTCAGCTTTTAGCAGCTGCAACTGAGTCATAGCTAACAGTGCACGTTCTGTGCCAGGTGTTTTGTTGTATATTTTAAGTTAATTTAGATGTTTTTAGCATCCCAATTACCTCATCAGATAGGGATGATTAACATAAATGAGTAATCTGAGGTATCGAAAGGTTAATGAGCTGCCACTAGTTGCACAACTAGACCAAGCGGTGCTGGGATTTCAAACAGCTTTGTTTTCCCCCCTCTCTATGCCTCCAGCCACTTACATAGGTGAGGCTGCTTAGAAACATTAGGAAAGACACATGTTTCAGGCAAGGACTGACTAAAAATTTTCTTTCCTAATAGGATTAAGGAGCAACTTCCAGGGTTGCTTATGAGGAAGAGTGTTCACCTTTGAAACTTGATGCATCTCCCATCATCTCCCACCCCTGACCAACCCGTTCTTTGGCAACTGTCAGCATACGATTTGAAGCACAGGGATTTGATTTGGTGGGAAACTTATTATATTGTGTTTCTTCTGTCTTGGTTTTTTTTTTAATTTTTAATTTAATTTTATTTTTTTGACAGAGTGGACAGTGAGAGAGAGAGAGAGAGAGAGAGAGAGAGAGACAGAGAGAAAGGTCTTCCTTTGCCGTTGGTTCACCCTCCAATGGCCGCTGCGGCCGGCGCATTGCGGTGATCCAAAGCCAGAAAGCCAGGAGCCAGGTGCTTCTCCTGGTCCCCCAGGGCCCAAACACTTGGGCCATCCTCCACTGCACTCCTGGACCATAGCAGAGAGCTGGCCTGGAAGAGGGGCAACCGGGATAGAATCCGGCGCCCCGACCGGGACTAGAACCCGGTGTGCCAGCGCCGCAACGCAGAGGATTAGCCTATTGAGCCACGGTGCTGCCCCCGTCTTGATTTTTTTTTAACCAATGTATTCAAATCTATGCTTAGTGTTAAGAGACACTGCATGCTTTATACATGGGCACACTAAGTAATGTGCTTACTTCAGTTCCTTACTATAGTGCTATATGATCATATGATAGTTGTTAATATGAAGACACTCGGAAAAGAAGAGCAAAGAAGGCATTCCTTCCAAGCGTTCTGTTCATAGTTCCTCTACGTTCCCTTATTTGACATTTGATCCTGTCACTTGGGCTCTGTGAATCTATTTCCCACTTAAAAACAGAGATCTAACAACCTTTCTCCACTTCTGTATGACTGGTGAAGATCTGATATGGAGAATGTAAATAAAATGCCTTGACATTTCAACACTTACTCAAATTTTATGTTACAAAAATTTTAAAGAAAGAGAGGGAATTTAGCCCATACACAATAAGCACTATGCACATTATTAGAAAGGTCCTTATTCAAAGGAAGATAAAATGGAATGAGGGTAAGACACACCCCATGCATAGTAGTCACTCAACAAATGTTAGCTAGCTTTCTTCACCTTTATCTTGTACACACAGTACAATATTTCCTTATGTACTTATACACAACTTAAAGAACCCAATTAAAGAGAATATAATTACCTCATTTCTTCAGGGCTTGTCTAAAAAGGATTAATTGCTCTCTTTTTCTTTGCCTTTCTGAACTTAAAGCATTTCTGAACAAAAACATCTGAAAAGGACTAGAATTTCTTGTAACAGCAATTCAGAGAGTAAAATGCATGGTGCTTTGTTTTAGTATCTAAAACAGGACAAAAAGCAAAGGCTCTGGGCTGAGCACATGGTCAAGGTCATGCTTGGCAAAGACCAGACTGGAAATACAAAGAGAAGTGACCTTTACACACACACACACACACACACACCCCTCTCTTACCAGGAGAAGCGAGATGTTCAGTTGTGCTGAGGTTAAGGGCATAATGGTTAGGAGACATTAAATTGATGAAGGAAACAGGAGAGGTGGGGCACACTTTGGCTTCTGCTCATCTAAGAACTCTGAACAGAAGCACCTCTCAGAAGACCCTCTGGAACCTGATACCATTACAGGAACTAGATAGAGCAGACTGGTCAGGCAGTGGAGGCCTGGGCTGCTGTGTGGTATCCACAGCACCTGTGCACTCCAAAGCTGTGGTTGGGGAATGTCTCTGGGGAGGGCACAACATGAGAGGGTGGGAGTGGGTGGCTTTGTATAAAGGACAGTGCTAGGGACAGGTGTTGGGCTACTGCTTGGGTTGCCACAACCCATATTAGAACAAGATTTGATTCCTCACCCCACTTTCCATTTCAGCTTCCTTCTAATGTGTACCCTGAGAGGCAACAGGTGACAGCTCAAGTACTTCAGCCTCTGCCACCCACACGAGATCCAGACTGAGCTCTGGGTTCCTGGGTTGGGCCTAACCTTACCCTGGTTGTTGCAGGCATTGGGGACTGATCCAGCAAATGGGAGATCTCTCTGTGTCAAATAAATAAAATAATAATTAAAAAAAAAGCAAATAAAGAACAATGTCATGTCCAAGCTGGGGCTGACAAGGCATGACAGCAAGACCACAGAGTGACACAATGTAGTTCCAGCTGAAACAGATGAGGCCCCTGCATGGGGCACCTTTAGTTACATCACAAGTTACAGGACTACAGTTTTCAATCAAGAATGACTACAGGGGCCCACACTGCAGTGCAGTCGATTAAACTGCCGCTTTCCGAAGCCCACATCCCATATGGGATTGCTGGTTGTAGTCCTGTTGCTGTGCTTCTGACCCAGCTTCCTGCTGATGTGCCTGGGAGGCAATGGATAATGGTGTAAGTACGTGGGTCTCTGTTACCCATGTAGTAGACCCACATGGAGTACCTGGCTCCTGGCTTCAGCCTGAACCAACCCTGGCTGTTTTAGCCATTTGGGGAGTAAACCCGTTGATGAAATAAATTTCAATCTCTCTCTCAATCTCTCTCTCTCTCTCTCTCCATACACATATACAAACACTCTGTCAAGTAATAAATAAATAAATAAACCAGAATGATAACAGGAATAACAGAAACTTGTTGTCCTTAAGTTCCAAGGAGCTGAGGGTTCCTCTCAGGTCTCTTCCCTAATGCAACATAGCTGGTGACCAAATTAGGGAGGAAGGCAGAGTTGGAGGAGAGTACCAAAGAAGTTTGATATTCTAATTCATGAAAGCTGAATACTGCTACACACTATTATAAGTACTGAATTTATATTAAAACAAACTTTTGATTGGGTTAAAAGTTTATTTATCATTAACCAGTGCATCGAATATGCCTGCTTTAATTAGACAAAAAAAGAGAAATTACATTGCCTGTAAGCATGAGTTGTTGTCTGTGTGGAATCTGCTTTCGTGATTCAAGAACAATGGAGATAACAGAAAAGGTACCTGTCTGCTCCCTTTTGAGGAGCTGACACTTGAGCAGTATTGCATAGGGCCGGGTCTTTTGGTTAGAGAGGGTGCAGTCACTGGGCCATGAAACCTGACCTCTGTCCTCTCCTCTCCTGAGACCTTCTACTGCTGTCACCAGACACACTGTTCCCTGTGAGTGTGATCATGAACACTGAGATGAAGTCCTTCAAATTAGGCATCACACACGGCTGCCTGGGATCCCCTTCCCTCATGCAGTAGCCTAGTTGCAAGGCTCAGGCACGCTTCTCGCCCACACACCAGCACAGGACCTTGTAGTGTCATCTGCCAGGGCTGCAGCTTTGCCAGTGCTTCCCCACCTACAGTGGGGGCTTCTTGCTGGCCCCGTACCAGTTCCCTGGGGATTGATCATAATGGGAAAGCCCCAATTCTAGGGTCAGCCTCCAGTCACTCTTGCTATTAGTGAAGTTCTATCTACCACTGCCTACATTTTGAAAGATGAACTCAATTCTGCTTTTTGTTTCTGAATCCCTGCTTATCAGTAGCTCAGGATTTTTCCATTGTCCCTTACTTTCTCCCTTTTGTGCATTCCAGGCTCATGTTGATTCCCAGATGCATGACTAGAGCTGTTCCCAAATGCTCTCTCTAGGGCCATCACTTGTCTTCAAAAATCTTACCATTATTGCCAGCCCTGGATACCCATTGCTTATGCTATGGTTCTCCCTGGTGATTACCAAGTGTCTGGTGCTTAGGTCACTAAGTCTGCTTCTGCATACTGCAAAGGTTGAAATTTTCACAAGACTCCAGGTTTTTTCCAAAAAGATTAAACACATCCACAACCAACCAAAACACACAAGCAAATAAGAACTATGTATTTGTATATTTCTAGTCTCACAATAATCTTTTGAGGAAAATATCATTATCACTGTTTTATAAGAATTTAGTGTTTGATAAAGCGAATCGCTCATGATCACAAGCTGATGCCAGAGATTCCCACTAGAATGATGTTATTCTAAGGCCCATGGACTTTCCACAAAGGGCCTTATTTCCAGGTGTTCTCTTATCTAGCCTGCTATTCAGCTGTTCCCATTATCCTGGAAAATTCTTTCTAGCTAAACCCAACACCAACACTATTTAGCAGTAGACTCAGGTAAGCTACAGCAATATCCTGAATCTTGTTTTACTTACTTCTAAAACGTGGATAATACTGATACATGGCACATAATGTTTGTTTTTGCAGTCCAGTTGCTTTTGACCAAATTTTCTGTGACTTTTTATTGCTATTCAGGATCCTGTCACTACTCTAAAGATATGCCATTCTTTTCCATACATTTATTTTGATTTACTAAACACTACGATTATAGTATGCACTAACACTTTATATTACTATTTAAAAACTACAGCAGAGCTTATTTGACATTCACTCTAGTATTTTGTAATTGAGAATAGAATCCAGTCTGCTGTCACACAGGTTTTCAAAGGAGTAATGATATCTTGTCATCATTAGTCTCCTCTTGACATAGGCCCTGAGGACAGTGGTAGTGAGGTGGTAGTGAATTAAAGTCTTAGAGAGATTAAATAGCTTGACTAGAGTGAGGCAGACAGACAGTAAAGAGCAGGGACAGTAAAGAGCTCACATGCCTGTTCACTCATTACTAGAATGCTATCCAAGTTAAGAAAGTATTCCTTGCCTCCTAGGATCACATGTGTGTGTTTTCACACCCATGGTATCAATATTTCATGCATACATTTTCTAGAGACAATTTGGGAATGCTCTAAAGAGAATTACTTTTATTCCAATGCACATTTGGAGTTATTTATAATTCATATTTCAGTCAAGCCAACCATGAGTCACTGCTACTTGTATATCTGCTGTGATGAATTTACCTTTGAGGATTACCATCTTATATGGACAAAGTAATATTTTCAATTAGAGGAGAGGTAGATGACAAAGATATTCCAGTAGATTCCAATTGATCTTCAAAGAGTATTGAAGACCAAAAAATGTGGTCTCTCCTAATATATGAAAGCATAATGGCTCATTCAACAACTTCCTTGTTCACATTAATGGCTTATTCAACAATTTCCTTGTTTATATGTTATATAATAAGTATGGTTTGCCTACAACTTGACAGGACAGCTCATTACATGGAACCTCTATCAGCATAGTAACCAATCACAGTGTACTCCATGTCTATTAATTTTTGATTTTACATACACAACCCAGGAAATATACATTTTATTTTTTCTTACTTAACAGCAGTATATGAAGAAGGCTTAATATCTACAAGCATTTTACACAAAGGCTTAACCATGAGACATTACCAGGACATCAACTAAGTCAATACATGAATACTGAGATGCATTTTGTCTGTTTTAGATATTTCAATTGAATATCACATAATATCATATACATGATATTATGACAAATGGAATACATTACCATGACATCCATTCTTTATCTCTTTATCCTTGCCTACCATGAGAGTTCAATTTCTAGACCAGCTATTAATTCTCCTACAATCGTAAAACCTAAGCTTTGGAGATTAGAGATCATCTAGTTCCTTCCTCTTTTCTATTTACTATTTGCTCTAAAAGTGAACACGAGTCCTCTAGTTAAGTTTATGGAAACTGAAGGAGAAGAACATTCTTTGCATGGTAAAGTTTGCAAAAGTATTACTGCATTAGATCCAGACATAAACCATCATAATCTGCATAAAAGAAAAGGCTTATATTAGCTCACCTAGAGAATAAGGCAGGGTACCCTTATGTTAAAGCACTGGATAGGAAAGTGGAAAATGAAGTGGGAGTTTTTAGTAATATATGCCTGGAAATATAATGGATTTATGGCATTACTAATTGGCAAACACTTAATAGTATATGATTCATTTGACATATAAATAAAGTTTACCTCTGTTTTGAGTATATAAAGCTGGTAGTGCTATTGGTGAGAAGTGTTTTGTAAAATTTGAGCTTTGAGACCAGTGCTGTGGCGTAATGGGTAAAGCCACCGTCTGCAGGGCCAGCATAAATTATAAAAATAATTTATAATTATTTCAATCATGGGTGCTGGTTCTAGTCCTGGCTGCTCTACTTCCGATCCAGCTCCCTGCTATGGCCTGGGAAAGCAGTAGAAGATGGCCCAAGTGCTTGAGGCCCTGCAGCCATGTGAGAGACTCAGAAGAAGCTCCTGGCTTCAGATTGGCCCACCACCAGCCATTGCTGCCAACTGGGGAGTGAACCAGCAGATGGAAGACCTTTCTCTCTCTCTGCCTCTCCCTTTCACTGTGTAACTCTGACTTTCAAATAAATAAATAAATTTTTTAAAAAATTGAGCTTCATTAATTTGTTTCTACATGAGTGTTTCTTAGAGACATTGTATATACCACCTTTTATATGTAAGCATATAAAGAATATTAATCTTGCTATAATCAAAACGAAAAGAATTTCAGATATATCACTCTAGTAATCTGCATTACTAAGTGTTTTTTTAATCTTTTTTTTATTTTTTTTTATTTTTTTTATTTTTTATTTTTTTATTTTTGACAGGCAGAGTGGACAGTGAGAGAGAGAGAGACAGAGAGAAAGGTCTTCCTTTGCCGTTGGTTCACCCTCTAATGGCCGCCGCGGTAGCGCGCTGCGGCCGGCGCACCGCGCTGTTCCGATGGCAGGAGCCAGGTGCTTATCCTGGTCTCCCATGGGGTGCAGAGCCCAAACACTTGGGCCATCCTCCACTGCACTCCCTGGCCACAGCAGAGAGCTGGCCTGGAAGAGGGGCAACCGGGACAGGATCGGTGCCCCGACCGGGACTAGAACCCGGTGTGCCGGCGCCGCAAGGCGGAGGATTAGCCTGTTGAGCCACGGCGCCGGCCACTAAGTGTTTTTTTAAAAAAACAAATTTTACTTATCCTACCACATCACTAGCTATAATCTCAAATCTCAGAGTAATACCCAACCATATATATAATCTGAATAATGAAACAATAAACCTAATGTGACATGTTTACACTATTAATAGGACTTAAAAGTTCAGTCTTTTTATTTTTCTCTTTATGAACGCAGGAGATGGAGTTTTGCTTATAACTTGAATAATATTGAGACTGGCATCATGCAGTTAATTCAGGATGTCTCATTTCCTGTGTTTATTTCAGATTTATAATTATTTCAATCAGAAAAACACTCAATTGTTCTAACAGGCAAGATAAACGAAAATTGTGCTGATCCATTTCATCTCAGCTCAGGGCCACGGTCTCTGGCTGCTAATTTGGTTTCTGACTCTGTCATATTCCACAGAAACTTTCTGGGGAAATATCCTATGCATCTGGCAGATAAAAACAGACAGAAACGGAACTGGGATTTGGGCTCCCAATCCTCTACTGCTGAAACAGAGCATTGACTAATGATGATTTCTCTAACAACATTAGTGCTGTTAGACTCTCCCATATCCTTCTGTTGAAGTTCCCTGACACTGGGGAGGTAAGGATGAACCCACAGGACATATTTAATGCTAAAAACCTGTGCATCCACTGAAAAGACTTAAAATTCCAAAATGAATTATAATGTAGCACTTCACTGTGAACAAAATTTAAATATGCCACTCATGGACAAAATCATGAATTCCATTTTACTTTCAAATACACATCTTTATAAAATTATATTCAGCTAATAACTAGACCTATTCTATTACAGAGGTATGACAAAGATGAAGTGCTGAGCTTCACAAATGAGAGGATCCAATTCATCTATGTTTTGTGAATTACTCATGCTTGACATTGGAGGAATTTATACCAATAAAATGCACAACGGATCAAAAGTTAGTAAGTTTTTAATTTAATTTTCAACTATAAGGGCTCAAAGGCAGAGGGTGACACTTTGAAGAGGAGAGGCACTCTGTGCGTGTATATACCATATCCTCAAGTCCCTTTCCAGAATGTGCTATCATTTTCTGGGGACCATGGTTACTTAATAAGTTCTAATATGGAAACAAGAGGGATTTCACGGTCAGGCAGAGCCCCTGCTTGCATTCAAGAATCAATGAAGAATAATCCTGGAGCTGAGCCTATCTCCTGTGTGATCTCATTATGACAGGTTTCTAGGAAATCAATCTGTCTGCTGTTTATTGCTCATTTCTCAGAGAGATCACACTGAAATGCAGCCCTTAAGTCTTTCTACTCTCATTCCACAGAAAACAGCAACAGTGGAACCAATGCAGTGTTAAAAAATACATAAATATGTAAATAAAATCAAGGCATATAGATGGGCCTATTGTTGCTATGGCCTTTTTAAATATCCATATAAGAATACAATTTGCTAAAATGCCTTATAGAAAATAAGTTCCTAAAGAGATGTCTTATGAATTGCTTCCAGAAGGAATGTCTCAAGTATAAATTTGAGAGCTTTTGTGCAAATTGTCAGTAGAGAAAACATTACTACAATACTGCCTGGGAGATGCCACAATGTATAATGGACAAGATCATGACATTAAGAAGGAAACTCTTTATAATGGTGTTTAGACAAAGCCATTTTCATTTCCCAATCTGCTCTAGAGAAAATCTTATTACAACAGAGGGAATCCACTTGCTATTTACATAAAATAAGAAGAAAATAAATTACTAATTTTCTTTCTCTTGTTTATCTGTGAAATGAGAATGGAAAGGAGGACTAAGTGAAACACTTGGTTAATATTTGTGAGGGATTTAAATGGCAAACAAGGAAAAAAAAACCTTAAGAGACAAACATCTTGTATGCTTACATGGAATTAAAATTTTTCACATCTCAAACACTAAACCAGCTGCAAGCATTCTCCCAGAGACCAATTAGTTTATAGTATACTTTTCCTTTTACAGAGGCCAGAATCTCCTAGTGCCTTCCTTGATAAATGCAAGTTTATGTCTGCCTGTCTGTCTATATATCTATATTTGTCATGTATTAATACTAATGTTAACAGTGAACTTCAGAGGCGGCCATTAAAAATTCTTAGTTAAGGTCTGATTTTCATTGTGAATATACCACAGAAGTACCTTTATGGATTTATATTCCAGATGGTAGGACCATCTGGGAGCTAACTTTCATTGTCTAATGGTTTTTTGCTACATTTACATGTATTAGGCATCAACACCCACTTCTGGTTACATTTATTTTGTTTCCTGTTTCAGCGCTTAGTAGAATGTATGCTGTGTATAGTTCATTATGAAACATCACAGAGGAAAAAAAGAGTAAACAGACTATGATTTTCATATTTCTAATAATAGAATGTACAGCAATAGAGGGACCCCCTATTGACCATTTTCAAATGAGAGACTAGTAGCATCGGTGTCTAACCTGACACTATATTGCATGAAATATATCCCCCCAAACAGGCTGAATCTGCCACTCTGTTCCCTGGTGAATGTAGACTTGCCAGATGGTTCCAGTGAAATTTTATTTTTTTTGAGAGGTTGCATTTAAAAAACACCTGATGGCCTCCAAATGCACCAGAAATTAAACTGCTAGATTTTCTAGTAGATTGATAGAAAAGAATAAAGTGGGGTGAGCAGCAACAATCACAGTATATTTCCTTTCTCTTGAGGGCACTTGTGTTATATAGTTCAGACTTGAAAATCAAGGAACTGATGGATAGGCCAGTCTCTTTTATTACACATACCATGACCAAGATTTGGCTTATTTTCAACCAGATGTCCAGTGAATGTAATTATTCCTTCTCAATCCTATATATTTGACTTACAACATTCTGATTATGTTGTCATAGTTTTCTTTCATCATATGATGATACTTTTTTTAACTTTGTGAAATATTTATTGTGAAAATTTTAAAAATATACAAAATTAGGAAAAAATAATCTCTTACTTTTTTTTAATCTAGCTTCAATAACTATTAGCATTTCCCTTTCTGGTTTTGTTCTTCATCCTCATTCACCTCTCACCACCCAACACACATCTGCCGGGACAATGGAATGGGGAGCAGTCTAGAGTTTTAAAATCAAATCCCAGTCATCATATTATTTTACTGTCAAGTCTGAACTATATCCTGTTTGTCTAACAATAATAACTTTTAAAGTGACTACCTGTGGGTGATCCTGTGCATGGCTGGAAGACTGCCTGCCTTGCCTATGTAGGAGGTCAAGATGGCATGGCACACCATGGCCCCAGGGAAAAACCCTTGTTGAGGACCCTCAAATGATCTGACTCTTGGCAGGCAGCAGGGCTCCCAGGCACCATTCCCCCATCCCCACTTCCTGTTGAGGGACCTTGTAACTGTCAACTAGGTAAACAGCTCCTGGGCATGGCCCAGGCCCATAAGACCACCTGGAAGGCTAGGTGGGCTATGCGACCTTAAAGCTGATTGGAGAAGCATAGTGGCACCAGTATCGGCTTTATCCTATAGAATTACTGTTGCCATCCTGAGCTAGCTACTCCCCTTTGCCTGCTCTATAAAAGCTAATGCCTAACTGCTAATAAACGGACATATTCACTGAAACTGCCTCTGATGCTTCTTGTCGAAGTACACCATCACCCCACCATCCCGATAGTGTGGGCCTCAAAGGATGAGCCCACAACTACCATGCCAATTTAATAATAATTTTGCTGTTGACATGATGAGTCATTAGTGATTTTTGTTAGTGTTAATTCAAATTGGTGTCACAGGGAACTCAGAAGGTAGTTTAGTTACTAGTATGAAAATACAAATTGTTATGGGATTTTGCTTCTTTTTCCAATACACCTGCTGATTTCTTGTGCCTAGTCTGTGATCTACCAAGGATGTCCACATCTAAATTGTTGGAAGCTGCAAATGTTACTTTGCATGGCAGAAGTGACTTTGCAGATGTTATGATGTTAAGAATCTTGAGTTAGAAGAACATTTTGACTTATCTGAGCAGGCAAATTAGAATTATGAAAGTCCTTCTAAAATAAAGCCAAGAAAGTCAAAGTCATAAGAAGGGATGAAGTGATAGCAGACATTAAAATAATGCCATTTGAAGATGAGACCAGGAGCCAATGAATGTAAGTGCACTCTAGAAGCTGAAAAAGACAAAAGAGTGAGTTGTCTGCTGGGCCCTCCCTTGTCACAGTTAAGAACTGTGACTCTTGGATCCATTTCTTGATCTCCAAGTAAAGAAATATCAATGGCTGTGCTGTCATAGTGTGCCGACCTCTTCTGGTTGTCCTTCAAACCCTGGAGACAGTATTGCTCTGTATCTTCTTCCATGCTTGAATGTTTCTATTGTCAATAAATAGGGCCTCTTGTCTTTCCCTTTTAGATCTCTCAATATTCAATTTTTTTCCTCTTCTAACTGCAGTTATCTTTAGTTTGATCGACTCATTAAATGCACACCTTCCAGAGATGAGGTTCTCATCAAGTGATGATTTCCTGCCCTAGAAGTCATGTGAGCTGTTTCAGACATTTTGGTTGTCTCAGCTTGGTGGCTGGGTAAGAGGGGTGCTTCCAGCAACTAGTGGGTAGAGCTCAGGATGGCCACTAAATATTTTATAATGCATGAAACAATTATAATTTTGCTACAGTTCTATGTAGCAAAAGATTATCAAGCCTCAAATGTCAGTAGTGTTCCTGTTGGCCATTGAGACACCCTATTCTAGAGGATCTATCATTTTTAAACTTAGTTTATAAAACCAATTTCAAATAAAACTTGTTGAAAGAGTACACTCCACCAATATTTTCTACTTGCTTTACTTCCAATTTCTCCTTTACTACAGCAAGCTATTTCTATTCCTATATCCCATGTTTTCCTTTGGGTTAACACTTATAAATCTTGACTTTCAACATTACCAATACACAAATGAGGATGATATCAATTATTTATATTTTATTGAAATATAGATTTAGATAGTTCTGCCTTTACCAGTTTTCAGGCAGTAGATTTAACTGACTGCTAGACATATCTACTTGTTTAACACATCAAACTGAACATATACAACGGGATATCATCAGTTTACCGCTGAAACTTACTCTTCTTCCTACATTTGCCATTTTCTTCCCTTGTAACTTCTTCAAGTCTCTGACCTTTGGTTATTTTTCTCATGGTCCACTCATTTTCCTCCATCCACTTAACTTGGCAAATACGTCTATTCTTTAAACTTTAGTTCTAGTCTCTTCATGGAAACCTCCAATTCCTCCAAGTTCTGAGGGCTGCATTGGATGCCTTTTCTCTGTGCTCACTCGTGATATAACATCCTCTGATAAACCAATTACACAATTTCCCACATGGCATTAGCTCTTAGCAACACAGAAATGAAAGTCTATGAATTTGCATAGCATTTCCCCATACGAGCCCAAGGTGAGTATCACTTGCCTGTTTTGATACAAATACACAGGACTTTCCCAACTTTCTTCATAATATGACATAAACTTTCCTGCCGCATTGTGCCTGCCCTTTCTCTCCAAAATGCTAAGATTCAACTCACCTCTATTAAAAAGGCTTCCTGTAGTGTAGTGTGGATAATTCTAGAATGTCCCCATAACCTTTGCCCCTGGTATTGTGATTGTTACCTTACTTGTAAAAGAGCATTTTAAGCTATAATTAAGGTTACTAACCAGTTGATCTTAAAATAAGATCATTTATGCTGGCCTAATCTGTTCACTTAAAAAGACAGAGTTTTCTCTGCCTGTTACCAGAAAGGAAGTCAGAGACACCTGCAGCATGGAAACTGAGTGCCACTGCTGGCACTGAAGATGGAAGGGGCCCCTGAGAAAGAAGACAGGTGTTTTCCAGGAGCAGAGAGCAGTCCCTGACCCCCAGACAGCCAGGAAGGTGGTGACCTCAACCTACAGTCACAAAAAATAGGATTCAGCCAGCAGCCTGAATGAACGAGGAAGGCAGACACTTCCCCAGAATCCCTAGAGATAATTTGAATTTAGTTAACATTTTGATATCAGCCTTGTAAGAAAACAAGGAAAACATGGTTAAGTCCCCTCAGACTTCTGCCCCACAGAACTATTTGAGAAAAAGTAATCATTGTTATAAGATGATAATTATATGATAATTTATTAGGCAGCAATTAAAAAAACCTAATCACTGAACCAATTCTACCTCTCCCTTCACTTCAGTAAATGAGTGACTCCTATTTGTAAATTAAATTTCATTGCACTATTATGATTTTTTTCATGTGAGTAGATTGGCTTTCTCAAACACTGGCTTTTAATCCCCCAAAAGTAGGTGTTTGTATTAGTCCACTTTTCATCACTTTTACTAAAATATTCAAGAGGAGTTTATTGGGAAATAGAAAGATTATTTCGGCTTTAAGCTTGGAGGTTCAGGATTGTATGGCCCCAAAATTGGTGTCTGTGGAGGTTGATCATAGTGGTTACAGAGGAATGACCCAGGAAAGTGAGAGAAGCTAAGGAGAACTTGAAAAAAATAACTAACAACCTTGAAGGAGGCATCCTCTGAAAGCACACTGCCAAGGACTCAAAGACCTCCCAGCAGGCAACCCCTTCACATGCCATGATTAGAACAAGTCTCTACCCTTACCCCATCAACAATTAACATCAAACACCAGGCTTTAAAGATCTACATGGGTTTTGGAGAGACAAGTCCTACTCAACCCATAGCAGTATTGCATATATTAGTCACATAATACCTAAGGAATAAATTTAAAAATAAGACTGAAAAAAACCATATGACAAATAATCAGTCATGTTGTTGGCCTGACGCTCTGGAAATGAAGGTTTTATAAACTTGACCAGTCAACCCCAACTATCCAACTAACCTGCAAGAATGGACAGAGCTAGGTGCAGGATTCTTGACAACCCTTCTTGGTATGCCTGTATAATCTAAGTGACAGCCAGAAAGAAACCTAGCAATTCTGTACTGATGTTAAAAGGGGGTGGCTTGGTGAAAACTCTTTCTAAAAGCACAAGGCTCAACTGCCAGATAAAGAATTGAGAAATGTTTACATAACCAAAACATCCAGGAAGAGATTCTATGATGAGATATATACATCAGTATTTAATCTTCAAGAATTGGCTTGCATGGTTTTCTGTGTTCAAAATTTTCATTAGTGTATAAAAAGTCTAACCCATGACCAGCAATCCTTTTCTAGGAGTAATATAATCATCAATGCCATCCCCAATTTTGATGACCCAAGGTATAACTGGTAAAACACGTGGCAACCAAAGGGACCTCCTTTGCTTCTTGCTGTAAGTCAAACACTGTGGCTGCTGGCAAAATTCCACCTTTGATTTACAACTCAAGTATAAAGAGAGAAGACTGACAGCTGAATGATTTTGTTCTAATTCTACCAATTAGACACTTTAGTTAAAAGAAATTGCTCTTTTCCTAGACATGGTGACATCAAAACATGGAACAATCAGACAGAGTGACCCAAATGTACAGAAGAAGCTTGTTTAACAAAATATGCCACTGGCAAAACTTTTCAATACAATTTGTAAAAAAATAAATAAATGAAAGTTTAATGCTTGCTTATGCATCTATGCTTCTGACTTCATACATTAGAAATGTGAAAAATCAAAATTCTTAAAATAACTGCATTCCTTTGAGATATTGAATTGTTTTATTATTCCAGATTATCAAAACAAAAAATGAGATAAAATTTGTCTTAAAGGATACTATAAATGTGCCAAAGTCCAAAATTAAGTTATAACTTTTTTATCTTTGTATGAGAAAATATGACATGAAAGATGTAGATACTATACTGAAATACTATAGTAAGTTATATGCTGTCTTCAGGAATATCTTCAGGTTTCAAGAGAATATTCTCTTAAATATTAATAAATATTCTCTTAAATAAATAAATATTCTCTTAAAAAGCAGAGTTTATGCTATGCTAGACTAAGATTTTGTGAATTTTTTCTTCTGTATGATCCTAACTTTGCTTGACAAAGATATGGCAAGGAGGTAAATTTGGTGAACAGATGTATGGAAAACAAGATCTATGAGAGGAAAATACAGCTACTGCTCTCAGTTACATGTTTTCTATATCCAATATTTCTGTACTTTATTGCAAATATGAAAACCAATTACAATGGTATGGTTTTGTCTTCTGATTCTTGTTTGAAAAGTCCATTTTTCTGTCTCCTGTGCTTTGAGAGGAGGTATATTCTTTATATTTTTTCTTGAAAAGGAACTATAAATTATATGATAAAGTAGGGATTATTATCATTTAATACATGATAAAGTAATAAGGTAAATGATTATTTCAGCCAAGAAAAAAGGCTCAAGGCAGACGGTATATATGTATGTATATATTATTCTATTTTCTATAGTGGTATTTTTCAAAATCATATACTGTGTTAGATACTCATAAATATTATATTTAAAGAGAATTACTAGAAACAGTAACAATTTTTTCCTTGCAACAGACACATTGGAGTTATGATTTTCACTATCTGTGGTCCTTAAAATGCTACTGTTTGCAAATTTACTCTCCATGTGACACAGTTGAGTCTCAGAACCCAGAATTTATACACGATGGCAGAGTGTCTAGCACATTCGACCATTTCTTTTTAAATGAATATTCCTTTTGTATTTGTCTTCTCAAACTAATAACCCTGCTATAGGATTCTACTTCAGATGTAAAACTTTAAGTATATGTTGACAGCTTTGACATTTTAGATCACTGTAGAAAACCACCACAAGAAAAAAAAAAAAAACACATTTTGTCCCCTTTGGATTTTTTGGACACCATATTTTGAAGGGTGCTAAGGAAAAAGCACTAATGAGTTTATAGTGGTAGTGAGAGTAACAAATACTTAAAATCTGTTAGTATATCTTTCATAGCCCACAGTTCCACAGCATTGTGGGAATAATTTAATCATAAGATTATTTTTGATGTTTCTTAATTAGAGCTTAAATGCCTTAATTTCTATCCAGACTGATGGAAATAATGTTTTAGTTATTTTAAAAGAGGAATGAATGTAATGAGCCAACTTCCACTAGTATATTTTAAAATTTCTTGAATTTACTAGGCATACTTACTGATTTGTTAGATCTGCAATGGAAAACTACAAGTACAGGAGTGGGAAGATTATGATTTTAGAAAGGTGACAAAAGCAGAATTAAATGGGAACAGAAATCTGTTTTTTTAAACAAAAATAGCATTCTATATGGCAAAAATAACACAATTTCCATTAATCTACATACATATTTATAGTCTTCCTTGAAAAAGCACCCTGAACCTCTTAGAAAACCTTGACAGTTAGTAGAAGTCTATGTCAGTTATGACATTTCAAATAGCAGCTCAAATATATAGCAGCCTCCCCAAATATCTGGAGTCATACACATGGAGAGAAGAGTAACATGAATGAAAAGGAAACTCAGACAGACAATGCTACGTAGGTTTGAACAGGACATCGACGGAAGAATCTGTGGGTCTTGGAAATGAAACCTGACTGGGTGCAGGGTAGGGAAGGACGCAATGTCTGAAAAACCAGTTGTGTCTGCTTGAAGACACAGTGGTGATAGAAGCAATGTTTCCTTTATGTGAGAGAAAAGGAGTAATTATAATTTGTTCCAAAAAGCGTAGTGAAAATGTGCCAGCTTTTGTGGATATTTTCCACAAAGCAGCAGAATGATCTTACTGGCGGCTGACAAGCCACCAAGGCTAATTAGCTGTGTTCCTGTCAATAGGTACAAATCATTGTAGGAACTGGGGCTGCCACAGAAACTTCTTTAAACAAGGGTGCCTGGAGCACAAGGCGCTAGCAACAGCAGAGGCCTTTCGGCAGCACGCTGTCTCCCATGCATTTGGCATCCAGAAACCCTGCGGGTGCTGGGTGACAGCAGATTGAAAGGCCTTTAGGTTTAGGAATAAAGCATGAAGTGGAAACAAGGGACTCATTTCCCTCTTCTTTTTCCCAGGAAATATATCAAAACCACCACCACCACCACAAAAACAAAAAACTACTTCCCTTAGCTCTTAGGGAAGGTGTTCATTTTTATGAAATACCTATAAGAAAATGAATTACTTGCCTGGATTGAATTTGCAAAGATAACTACCAAATGTTTTAAAGAATTTCATCTCTTATATCTTAATTTATTTCTTTTTAGATTGAAAGAAAATGGGCAGGGGCAGGCTGAACCCTCAGTAATTGCCTTTAATTTCCCTTTAGCTAGTAAAATCAAATGAGTACCAGTATGCAAATGCCACTGATACTTCCACACACTGTTTTTAGTTTTTTTGGTAACTTACCTCCCTACACATATTCCAAATGGATAATTGTTCCTGTGGTTTACATTCTAGATTCTAATTTCAGATAGAAAAAAAGTCTCAGTAGTGAAACCAATTCTCTTGTTTTTTCGTAACTTAAGGATGCCTTTGGGGCTGAGAATAAAACTGGAATGATGACAAAGACGACTGGATGCATGAAGAGTCATTTGCAATCAGGGCGCAGGAGAGTGGAAAGGCAACCATTTTTGGAGCCGGGCCAACATGAGTTTCGATGTAAGCTCCATCACTAGCAGATGACCTTGGGCACATTGTCTATTTTTGCCCAACTTCAGTTTTCTGAATTCTATTACAGGGATAATAATTTAGAACTCTAATACTGTTGTTCAAATTAAATTACATGACAGCTCTGAAAGCTCCTAAAGAGAGCCTGGTCTATAGTGTCCATTTAATAAAATTCTCCAAGGGGAGCTCAACCACCTCGACACAGACATGATGATGGCATGTTGGATTATGAAGGAAGTTGGTGGCCTAGGACACACTTAGGAAAATGACTCCCCTCTTTTCAAATCTTTCCAGGGGAAACATTTCCTTGTAACTGGGATCATTTATGGCTCTGTCTGGGTGAAGCTGTAACAGGAGAATCATTAACAGAAAGAAGTCAGAGAAAGGGGGCATTGGAAAAGAGCCAGAGATGAAGCCTTCGTTTATTAATTGTGCTATCTCCTTGTTCTTGCCTCTCTGAAATCTGGAGGATGAAGAAACTGTCTTCATGCTGGCATTTATTTTGGGAAGAAGGAGAATTCCTGGGCTGTGAGTTCACAGGGGTGAGGATGGAGCTATAATGTTCAAACAATAGCTACTGAAGTTACCAGGAAAGTATATTCGGAGACACAAGGAGAAGTAGGACAAAGGAGGAAACCTGAACATATTTTTACCCTTCAGTTGGAGTTCGTTCACATAACTGGTAGATAAGTATTACTTAATCGCTTCTTTGACAAATATATATGACTATTAATTAATTATATGCTGGATTCTAACTGTTTTAGTCTTTACAGACACTGCAGTAGGCAGAAAGAAAGGAAAAAAAAAAAACACCTTGTTCTTGTGGAGCTTGTCTTCTAGGTAAGGAGGTATACAAAAGAAATAAACAAACCATAGAAAGTACTAGAAAACAATGCTGCTATGGGAATCTGTAAAGCAAGGAAGTGGGAGAGCAAGTGTAGGGTGAAGGAGCCCCCAAGGTGTGTAGGGAAGGGCTCAGTAATGGAGTAAAATTGTGACGACCAAGAGGGGAAGGAAGACTTCATGCAGGTAGTTGGGCAAAAAACATGCTGGGTAGAGGGTACGAACAAGAACTAATGAGAATGTGCACCCAAGCAGGAGAGCAGCACCCCCGTTCCAAGGAGACCAAGGATGCACAGCAGCTAGAGTCCAGGTGACAAAGGAGGGAGTGGCCACAGCAGCAGTGGTGGAGGTAGTGTGGGGGCTCTGTAGACCTCTCTACATAAATGGGCTTCTTTCTGGGAGACTTTGAGCATCCTTGAAGGTTCTGAGGAACATGTTCCCACTTCCTCTTGTTTAAAAGATTTGTCTACATGTCTAATTGAAAGGATGATGGAGAAAGAGAGAGGGATGGAGGGAGGAAGGGAAGGGGGGGAGAGAGAGGAGAGGGGAAAGTGAGGAGGCAGGGCGGGGAGAGAATGAGAATGATTGCTTCTATCACTGATTCCCTCCCCAAATGTATACAACAACAAGAGCTGGGACAGGCAAAAGCCAGAAACTTGGAACTTAATCCTGGTCTTTTATGTGGGTGGCAGGGACTCAATCCATGAGCTGCTGTCTGCTGCCTTCCCAAATACACTAGCAGGAAGCTAGATGAAAGTGGAGGAGCCAGGGTTCCAGCCAGGCACACTCTGCTATGGGAGGAGTCTGTTTCCAGCAGCAGGTTATCCTTAATCACAGTGCCCCTCCCCTCACCCCATGGTTCCTTTTAAAACGTCATCTTGGCTTATTTGTCATGAAGTCAGGAGAAGGTCTGTTATTAAGTGATGATGATGATGATGATAAGTAATAATAGGAGTAATAATTTTTCTGAATACAAACTGAAGGGAGAGTCAATAGGAATCGCTGGTAAATCAGATGGGAGGGTGAGAGGAAGAGGATCATCAGATGACACCAAGGGTTTTTTGTATAGAAGAATGCTCCACTCATTTTCTTGATTGAGTGTTGATAACTGGACAGCTCTCAATTAATCCTGGAATCAATTTTCATTCTCTCAGTCTTAGTTCTCTTATTACCCTTCCATATGTCCTACAGGATTCAATTTTTTTTTTTTCTGGCTATCACCTTAACGAAACTGTTCCTCATGAAAACAAGAGATGTAAATTTTTTTTTTTTTTTTTGACAGGCAGAGTGGACAGTGAGAGAGAGACAGAGACAGAGAGAAAGGTCTTCTTTTTTGCTGTTGGTTCACCCTCCAGTGGCCGCTGCGGCCAGCGCATCTCGCTGATCCAAAGCCAGGAGCCAGGTGCTTCTCCTGTTCTCCCATTTGGGTGCAGGGTCCAAGGACTTGGGCCATCCTCCACTGCCTTCCCGGGCCATAGCAGAGAGCTGGCCTGGAAGAGGGGCAACCGGGATAGAATCCGGCGCCCCGACCGGGACTAGAACCCGGTGTGCCGGCACCGCAAGGCAGAGGATTAGCCTGTTAAGCCACGGCGCCGGCCAAGAGATGTAAATTATTCATTTTATTTTCTCAGCATTAGTACAGACCCTGATACACTGTGTGTGGTTACAGTGGGCATGGGATGGGCAACACTTTCATTCACCTTGGCCATTGACATTGAAATCCTTTTCTATTATGGGAACTCTCATTTGTTAATCTTGGTTGTTATCAAATACTGTTGGCTTCCAGACAGGCATTGTGGTACAGCAGGTTAAATCATCCTCATGGCACCCACATCCCAGATGGCCGGTTCAAGTCCTGCCTACTCCTCTTCCAATCCACGTCCCTGCCAATGTGCCTGGGAAGCAGCAGGCACCAAATCAAGTACTTGGACCTCTGACACCCACATATGAGACCCAGATGGAGCTCCCAGTTCCTGGTTTCAGCTTGGCTTAGCCCCTGCTGTCACAGTCATTTGGGAAGTGAACCAGCAGATGGAAGAGTGATCTCTCTTTCTGTCACTCTGCCTTTAAAATAAACATTTTTGAAATAGAACTGCCTGCCTTAAAAAAAAAGATAAAAATGTTAAATATTTGCTTCCTCAGCCTTCTTGTTTCTTAGACCAAGGCCTATGATCTGGGCTGTTCCTTGCAATGAGCTCCACAAAGAGCAACACCTAAACAGAACTGATAGACAAGATGACTGTGTAATCAGCAATTCCTTTTGTCTCTTGAGGACGCTGCGATTTCTTATAGTTCTGAGGCAAGGTTTTGGTATGTATCTTTGCAAAGTAGGCCCATGTTTGGTTTTCCAAAGTCTGCAACTATTCTATGATTTGCCAAATATCCATTCATTACCTTCATTTCTGCTTTAATAAGTGACCTTGACCTTGTCATTTTAAATAAAGAACTCCTACCAATGTGATACTCCTTCAGTAATCATTTAATGAGAGACTGAATATGGAAGCCAGATTTTAAAAATGTACCTCCATTATCTTAAGATGGGATATTTTGAAAGGGCTTGAAATCATCACTTCTATTATTGTATTTGTCACTTGCAAAATACGGAGGCACTTACAGAAGATAAAGATTGGATGGGAAGCAGATAAGAAATAATGGGGACCATTTCTTATTTTTGTGTGACTGCCAATTTGAAAATCTAGTAAACATTTTGGATCCTCTCAACTTAAAATTTTATATTACCAAAAGCAGAGATTTTTTTTCATGAAATTTTAATGAGACCAAATGCTTTGGCATTTTCTGTTTGATAAATTTTTGTACATTTTTCAAAAATACATTGTAATCCATAACCTATACTTTGGAAATTTATATTCATTAAATAAAAGTTAAAAAAAATACATTCTTGAAGGTGAAACAATAGACTAACCTTATTCTTACTCTGTTGTTTTACATGCTATTGATTTGAATATAATTTTTAAAAATATTTATTTATTTGAAAGGCAAAATTAGAGAGAAGCAGAGGCAGATGCAGAGAGAGAGAGAAACAGAGGGGGGGGGAGAGGGAGGAAGTCTTCCATCAGCTGGTTCACTCCCAGATGGCCGCAACAGCCAGAACTGTGTCAATCCAAAGCCAGGAACCAAGAGCCTCTTCCAGATCTCCCATGGGGGTTCAGGAGCCCAAAGACCTCGGCCATCCTCCACTGCTTTCCCAGTCCATAGTAGAGAGCTGGATTGGAAGTGGAACAGCCAGGTCTCAAACTGGCATCCATATGGGATGCTGCACTGCAGGAGGTAACATTAACACTATGCCATGGCACTGTCCCCTTGACTATAATTTCAAGCTTGTGGCTAATATATTCATCAGTTTCACAGTAATGGCATTACATTTACTTACTGTGCTATTCCCAGAGAGAACCCAAGCCAGGAAAGAAGAAATAAATAAATGAATTTTATGGGTACCATATTGCTATGAAGATATTAAAATTGTAAAAATTCAAAGATAAGTACAAGTGAATTACAGCTTGGCTGCTAGATCATTGTGAAATAACAAATATTAACTGAAGAACAGGCTTTGAGAGTCGGATTATTAATGATCAATGGAACTAATGCCATTACTTCACAGATATGGGTTCATAGTAGTAGAGAAGCTAAGTAATGCCCCATGTTATTCAACTAGTCATTACTTCCAGAGAACTTTTCTTTCATTAGACCAATAATGCTAAAACAAAAAATATCATACAATTCTTGTTTAAATGAAATCTTACAAATGCATGCATGTAAATGACATAAAAGCTACAATGCAGGGGAAGACACTGAAGAGTCTGCTAACCTCTATAAGGAGCATGACCTCTCTCTTTGATATTAATAAACAAAAATGATGACGTGTATGTGTGCAGGCCCACTGCTAAGTGCTTTTAGATACCTTAATCTCAGTCTTTCCATCAAGCCTATGTAGTTTGTGTTATTTAACAACTCCACTTTAAAGATGAAAAAATCAAAGAGTAGAGGGACTAGATAACATGCATTGGGAGACAGAGCCAGAACTGGAACTCAGAGCTATATTTTATCAAAGTCTATGTTCTAAGTCACTATATTTGACAGCCCTTCAGTCAAAAACTTTATTTCGCTCAATGAAATTCTTGTTTCCTTATGCTCTGGCCTTTTCTATGAACATTTTTTTTTTGTCAGTCATAATCTATAAAATGAACTTAAATAGGAAGAATGTGATCAAATTAAAAATTTTTATAAGTAAAATGTTTTACTGATTTTTGTTGTAGTTTGCACAATTACAGACTTTGTGACTGTCCAAATAGTCTGTAAAACAGAAAGATTTATCAGTATGTATGGGCTTAGCCTGTGACTTGCTCTTTGGAAAATTCTTATAAGTTATTAAGATTATTAGAATTTTCAGTGATATCTGAGAAGAGCACATGAAGGGATTTGCCCACTCAAGGATTATGTCAGCACTAGTCTAGTAGTAGATTTCACCTCTGTAGTCCAGTGCAGATTGATTGGTAGTGACTGTACTGCAAGTGATTAGCCATACCTGAAACTGGCATGCAAGTGTTTAGCTGTTATTGATAAAACTTATGATACTCACTTGGCCTGACATCTACAGCAAAACTATAGGTATTACTGAGTAATCAGAGATTTTCAGTTTGTAGTTTGAAGGTGCTTCGCAAAACTGATAGAGTAATTGCATAGTGCACAGAACAACAACTGTCCTATGAAATATATCCATTAATGATGTCTATTATTTTTGTATTATTTTGGTTTAGAAGAAAAATCTAAATAAGCTAAAAGGTTTTATTGGTCCCCATTTGTACTATACAGAATTATATAACAAAAGTGTTTCTCACTGAAAATTCCTACTCTGTCCACAGAATACTTCCAAGTATATATACTTTTTTTTTTTTTTTGAGAAGAAGGGATGGTTTGATTTATTGTATACTGGGAAAGCCAAGATGCTGACCCATTTTCCTGTATATTTCAGATAATGGTGAGCAGATCCAGGAAGCCACATAAAAATCTAGATGCAATATGGCTTTTTTATTGCTACAAACAGCATTTGAAAACTCAGGCCTCTTTCCTGAAATCCCAAATGGACTACTTCCATGGAGAGATCTTGGTTGGACCACAGGCAGACAAAAGCAAGAGAAGAGAGGCAGGGAGGGAAATACTCAGCTTTAAGAACACACAGAGAGAGGAGGAAAGTTGACATGAGAAACAGAACGAGGGTAAGTGTGAGACTGGCAGAGGCCTGCTTTCTACTTTTGGCCAAGGGAAACTCGGCTGATCCTTGCTGCATGGCCCACTGGATGCCAGGTTCCTTAATCTCAGCAGGAGGCTCAGCTCTCTGTTTTTTTTTTTTTTTTTGGACAGGCAGAGTTAGACAGTGAGAGAGAGACAGAGAGAAAGGTCTTCCTTCTGTTGGCTCACCCCCAAACCAGGTACTTCCTCCTGGTCTCCCATGTGGGTGCAGGGCCCGAGGACCTGGGCCATCCTTCACTGCCTAACTGGGCCACAGCAGAGAGCTGGACTGGAAGAGGAGCAACCGGGACAGAATCCGGTGCCCCAACTGGGACTAGAATCCCCGGGTGCCGGTGCCGCAGGCGGAGGATTAGCCAAGTGAGCTGCGGCCCCGGCTGTCTCCTCTTAAAGGAAGGCTAAGGAGAAGTAGTATCAGAATCCTTCACTTCAACACTGTTCTCTTTTGTGGAGTGGAACAGGTGCCTCCCTCCTTTGTGGATATATGAGATGAGACCCACGATAGATGTTTTCATGGTGATACTGAGCCAGATCACATTTCTTTTTAATCTTTTCCTAGTACTTCTAAATCGGATTATATGGCACAGACCCCAGAGTGCACAGTGCAGCTGAATACAGAGTTGGAGATCGGCTCTGGGAGTAGCTGTTAAGTGGCCTTCCCACATAAACGCACAGAGGACTTCCCTCCATCCTCTGTGCAGCCTTAGTCCTTGAATGGCTGCAACTTTATCCCTTTTGCACATTTCCTTCCCACACACGCTCTTCTTTTCTCCATACCCCATAAACCCATAACATTCAAATCAGTAAGCTTTTACCAAACTTCTGTTACGTATTTATGGGTAGAATGGTACTTTTTATACGTGAGCCAAACACTTGTTAACTGAATCTTCCAGATTATTCTATGTCTGAGTTTAAGTATTTGATTTTGTTTCTCTTTTCAAATCTTCATATTGCAGAGAGTGACTGCAGTGGTATATCTGAGCCTCTGAACTTTGGTCAATGCTTTTATTTACACAAAGCTTAAACTAGCACTTGTCAGTACAGATTTGGATTTGAAATGGGCTCAGTAAATTGTGGTGTAACTAACTTTGAAGTCAGTGTTACTAACTTTGCAGTCAGGCACTGCAGGTAAATTATAGAGTGAGGGGCTGGTGCTGTGGCAATATAGGCTAAGCCTCTGCAGGCGTGGCTGGCATCTCATATGGATGCTGGTTCGAGTGCTGGCTGTTCCACTTCCCATCCAGCTCTCTCTCTGCTATGGCCTGGGAAGGCAGATGGCCCAAGTGCTTGGGCCCCTGTACCAGCGAGGGAGACTGGAAGAATATCCTGGCTCCTGGCTTTGGATCAGCCCAATTCCATCCATTGTGGCTATTTGGGGAGTGAACCAGCACATGAAAGATCTTCCTCTGTCTCTCCCTCTCTGTAACTCTACCTCTCAAAAATAAATAACTAAAGTCTTTTTAAAAATTGAAGAGTGAGCAGCAGGTTTAAATAAGAACTTTTTGTTCTCCCTTTGACTGAAATTCCCTCTATGGGATGAATTTATCTGAATGGCTTAGAAATTATGTATCTGCTTCTATTTATGTTAATAATACATACCCTTTACATTACAGTTCACTACAATGAAGTTAAATTTTTAGCTTTAAAATAACAATGTATTCCTAATGAAACAATGTTTTAGAAAAACCAACAAAATAAAAACAAAACCTGGAATTGTGTTGCCCTCTCTTTTAGAATCTAAAATCTCTCTCAGTGATTCTGATCTGATCTTCAATGTTATTACAGAAAGGCTGGCAAGCTCTGTGGCAAGAATGAAGTTTTAGAAACACAATGTTTTAAAAATGAGCAAAAAAAATGTTCTCTGTGTGTGCTTGTTTAGGGAAGAAGAAGCTGTTGTCCATGTAACAAATTCTGACATATTAATACAACTTTAATTGAGTTCAATTTAAATGTAAGACACGGATACTTCATTTGTTTAAATTCAAATGCTTTCATTTGTATAATAGTGAATATAATAGAAAATAAAGAGACAACTCAAATGAATTCACATTTTTAAAAGTCAGGGGTTTTTTTTTTGTTTTATATGTGTCAATAAAATTTAGAATACTTTTCCAAGTTAATAATTTATGAATCAAGATGGTGATCTAATTTCAAGAAAGACTGTGACAAAGCTAAACTTGAAAATAAATATTTTACTTATTTCATGTTTTGACAAAAAAAGGCATATATAGAAAAATAAGAAGTCTCGGCCGGCGCCGTGGCTCAACAGGCTAATCCTCCGCCTTGCGGCGCCGGCACACCGGGTTCTAGTCCCGGTCGGGGCACCGATCCTGTCCCGGTTGCCCCTCTTCCAGGCCAGCTCTCTGCTGTGGCCAGGGAGTGCAGTGGAGGATGGCCCAAGTGTTTGGGCTCTGCACCCCATGGGAGACCAGGAGAAGCACCTGGCTCCTGCCATCAGAACAGCGCGGTGCGCCGGCCGCAGCGCGCTACCGCGGCGGCCATTGGAGGGTGAACCAACGGCAAAAGGAAGACCTTTCTCTCTGTCTCTCTCTCACTGTCCACTCTGCCTGTCAAAAATTAAAAAAAAAAAAAAAGAAAAATAAGAAGTCTCACAAATACAATCATAGATGTGAAAATGTGAAGGAATTTAAGATGCTTAGGAATATTTAGCTGGTAATTAATCTTGGTTATTGGAAAAATAACATTTAATTATAGGATCTGAGAATTGAAAAAGTCTTAGATATTAGAAATTAATATTTTCATCTGTTAAGAGGTCTTGAGCTGTAGGTAACAATATGAAACAAAAAGTAGATTAAGTAATAAAGGCTATTGTTCTCACCAACGAGATACTCATAAGAAAGTAGATTTAGCATTGGTCCAAATGCTGAAGCCTGTATGGCCTCTGAGTGATTTCTTCCATAAGTTTTCTAGACCTGCTTGTTAGTTACAATGTGGCTACAGAAGCTACAAGGATTGCATTCTCACACATCAATGTCTAAAGTTAGGGAAAAAAGAAACCACTTACTTAAGCAAATCTTTCTATTTTATTTATTTATTTTGGCCAGAGTAGAAAATTGAAAATCCAAAAGGCATCTCTTGCAATTCCATTGGCTAAGACTAGGTTACACATCCATCCTTGCCTTTACAGAGACTTAGCAAGTGAGTACCATACAGATGGGCTCTCAGAAAGAATGTGGGTGGTGGAGGTTCTTATTTAGGAAACGAGTGACGTAAGCAAGTAGTATGATATGGTAGTTAAAAGGGTGTGGGTTTGGGAACAAACTTCCCATGTACAAGTACTGGTTTATCTATTTTTAACCCAAATGATCATGAGTAATTATTTAACCTTTTAGAATTTCAATGTCCTCATCTCTAAAAGGGATAAAATAGTTTCTCCTGTAATTCATGTCATCTATTTTTATTGTAAAGTATTTGATTAAATCTTATATAGTAAAACACTGCACAGTTTCTTTAACTCTGCACAAAAACTTGCAATCTCACAAAGATTTTTTGAGGTTTACAACTCTGTGAATCAAGCACTGGGAGCTGCAAACTGCTGTTAGAATATTGAGATATTATATCAACTACATCTTAGTGATCTCTATAAAAGATTAATAACTCTGTCAGATTTATAGTAAATGTCAAAGATTTGCTGTTTCATTCCCCTTCCTAACAGGAATAGAAACAGAGTACCAGGACACTGCCTTAATCTCCAGTTGATCTAGGAGTATATGGAAAATGTGTATTCGTTCAGTGTTCTTTAATTTTTAAAAAATTTATCCAATCATTTGAAAGGCAAAATTAAGCAGAAAGAGACAGACACAGAGAGAGCGAAGCCTTCCATCCACTGGATGACTCCCCAAATGGCCACAATGGCTGGGGCTGGGACAAATGCAAGGCAGGAGCCTGGAACTTCCTCCGAGTCTCCCACATGGGGGCAGGGGCACAAGCCCTTGGCCCATCTTCTGCTGCTTTTCTGGGATCATTAGCAGGGAGCTGGATTGGAAGTGGAGCAACTGGGATAAACTGGTACCCATATAGGACATCAGCACTGCAAGTAGTGGCTTAACCTACTGCACAACACTGGCCCTCATTTTTTCATTTTTTAAATTGACTTTAAGACTTGGCAATTTTTAACATTTATTCAAATTCACTTCATATGTAGCAAGTACATGTATACATGCATATATACACATATACTATTTTTTCTAGAAAAAGATATTAGTATCACATAATGTGGGATTTGTGACAACCATAACGTGAGAAAAGAAGAGTATACTGTTATATATAGGGTACAATTCAGTGAAGACAGTTATTATAATTATCCATATAACACCAAATAATATGACATCCACATAATTCAGTATTCTTAAGTTAGATGTTAGCATCTTGCCGCAATTTCGTCCTCCACTTGGTAATAAATATGGACTATGTGTGTGTGTTTTATGTGTGTGAGTGTGCATTTGTAACATAGCAAGTCGTCCCTCCTTTAATGTTGGAACTACTTCATGCAAACACTAGAACAAAAGGAAAATTCACGTAAATTGAGCCAAAGACATTAAAAAATCTGGCAATTAAGAAATACTAGCATGAGTATTAGTTGTTATTAATTAGTAATTATTTGTTGTGGCCCAATTGCAAAACACTACAAAAGAAGTCTCAAATTTATCTCTGCTAGGAAGATGCACGTATTCCCATTGAAGATAAGAATTCAATATGAATCTAAAGCAGTGCAATGCAATCTATTTCAAAGCAATCTATTTCACTATATCAGGCTGGGAGAAATTTGAACAGGCAAAGATTAGGGTGGACTAGAAATACCATAAAGGAATCTGCAGATGATGAGACTCAAACTGCTCCTCCATGAAAAACACAAAAAATAAAACTTTCCAGAATATAGTCAAGTCTGGTTAGGTGCACTGGCTAGATCAGAATATACAGAAATAAAGTGGAATGATTTTAGAAAAAGATTGATGAGTAAATTAAATATTTACTGACACCTACTAGTGCCAAGTCAAGGTTAGATGATAAGGACACAGAATCCAATGAGAAATGGTCCTTACCATCATAGTAACTTGACTGAATAGCTGAGTTGGATCAAAGGATAGGTGGGTAGATAAAATGTTCCATTCAGATTAGTTAATAGGTTCCATTCTTCATTATTTATTGGTAGTTATGAACCAAGCCCTCTAAAATTATTATGTGACATTACTATTACATTGGTATTCTTTTCTCTAACATACAATAAAGAAAAATTATGTCAAATACACGTTGAATGAGGACACAAGGAAAGTCATTGTTGAGATTGGTAATTTATCTTTTTTCTTTCAGCGGAACACCTATCACACCTACAATAGTATTGAGAGTAGACATTTGTCTCACATTTTCCATGTGCTAAACACTCTTAAAACTTCAACTTTATTAATTCTAACATTATAGAAAAAATACTTTTAGTTAGCTAGTAAGAAATCTGACACCTAGCTAATGATGTAACTCACTTAAGATGACAGAGCTGGTAATGGATGCAGACAATCTGTGAACAGTGTAGCTTCAGAGGCTGTCCTTTTAACTATTATTCTGGATTTATGAAAATGAAAATAAAGAGAATCTAAATATTTAAACTTAACATTTATATGCAGTCCATCTGAAAATTTTACAGGAGCACAAAACATAGTGCTATTTTTCAATAATGATTTTTCTTATAGGTTTACTAAAATTGACTTTTAAATTTCACATTTCTACTAATAAAGTGTCTTGTAAGTATGACTACAATCTGTATCCAAATTCTTATTTTCAAGAATGAGTACCTCTTAAAGAACACTGCAGTTTTTGCCTTCATTTGGTGATATCAAGGATAACAGAATCAATTTTACTGTAAGTACAACGTGTGAAGAAAGATGTTCAACATCAGTGCTCTAGTTATTCATCCTGACATTTCTTTGTGAAGTGGCAGAAAATTAAATTGCCTCAAATTAGAGAAGAAAATCACACACCATGATAAGTAACATGTCCAGTGACAGTTGAGGTCATGTTTCCATGGAGGTAAGTGTGAATTTTACCATATGAGTTTCATTCATGTTAGAAGGAATTGTGCAACTGCTCTCCATTATGTACTTTGAATCATTACCTCCCAACATCCTCAAAAGATCAAACATCTTATGTTATAGTTTGACATTGCTATAATAAATTGGTTAAAAATCTGAAGCAAACTTTGTTAAATATCTTAAGCTTTAATTGCTTTAATTTTTAAAAGAAGATTTATTTTGTTTATTTGAAAGGCAGAGTGACAAAAACAGGGAAAGAGCGAGAGAGGAAAACAAATTCTGTTTACTTTTTTACGCCTCAAATGGCTACATAGGTTAGGACTCAGCAGGCAAAATCCAGGTACCTGGATCTCCCACATGGGTGGCAGGGCCCCAAGCACTTGGGCCATTTTCACTTGCTCTCCCAGGCACATTAGTAGGGAAGTAGATCAGAAGTGAAGCGGCCAGGACTTTAACAGGTGCTCCAGTTTGGGATAACAGCATCACAAGCCGGGGCTCCTGCCATGCCACAACGCCAGCCCCAAGTTTTAATGTTTTAAGTCAGGCTCACTTAACCTGTTTCCCCCAAGAAATATTGATTTTATAGCTCTTGAGTTTTTCAGGAGTTTGAAAATAAGTACTTACAATTGGGATAGCTGTGTTATTTTTTGGGTAAATAAGTTTTTGTAGCAATCATTTTTGAGAGCCCAGAGTAGTCTAATGGGGCCTTTAAGAAATAAGATAAACCAGATGCAGACATTGACTACAAGGAGCTACATGTCTGTTATAGGCAGTAACTATTTCCATATATTTCCTCTATGAAATGGGTGAAAGGTGCTTCGTACCTCAGGTAGATACAACTAAAGGCTCAAAGTCTAGAAAGATTAGAGAGTTTAGATCTCTTCTATAGCTCTCCTTCTGGTAAGGGGAAGATAGTGGGGGTACGGGAGTGTGTTTCTTGTGAAGTATGCAAATTTCAGTACCACTCACCATGATCAAGGACATGCAATGCTAAACGGAAATGATGCAAATAAAGCACCTAACAAAACCATCTGGCTTGCAGTAGGCACACAGTGAATTATGAATAACCATTGGAGTTCAGGAGGCAGGTGAAATCCTTTGAACTAGGGCTCAAGGTAGCTTCACTGAGACATCATGGGTAAAGGCAAGATGATTAAGGAGTATTTCAGTCTGAGCAAGCAGTATTAACAAAGAATGAGGCTTAAGAAGGCAAGAGAAGTTCAAGGCTATATCCTGAAGGGGAACAGAGTATATTCAGCTGGGGTTTAGCAATGGGTGGAGAAATTTTGAGTTCTCACAATGACCAGGGTGTTCTGTTGGCATTTACTACAATGAAATCAGGAAGGCTAATAATTCTACAATTAGTGCCACACAACAAAATATTGTCTCTTCAACAATGCCAAAAGTACTCCAGTTGAGCAAAGCTGGAGGAAAAAGTCTCTGAAAGGAAGCATTGAGAAATGAAATCGAAAATGCTGGCTCCTTTACCACACTGGACACTAAATATCATGCATATAAGGGTTCCTTAATTGTAGGTAATGGAAAGTCTTTAAAAGCTTTAGAATTGAGGATAGGATCCATCAGTCTTTAAAAGTGTTGAGAATAAGGAATGATAGGATCCAAGATGATTTTGTCATTCTTGGCCAGGTGGTTGTGTTGAGGAAAATGGAGAGTGGGAAGACCTGCCAGGAGGGATTTTTAGCCAGGGAGAATGAAGAGGAGGGCAATGGTGGTAATATCGATTTCTCCATGGGGAAGAGGCAGAGACTCCAATATCTTACTTGTATTCTCATTCACTGTATGATGAGCACTGCTTTTTTCCTTAGAGGTCATTAACTAGTGAAACTTTCATTTCTTTCCCCAGAGGGCTTAACAACTGAGACGTGTAGGACAACCCAATAGACTCTTTCAAAGGCAGAATTCTTCTTCAACCTGGCTCTATAGTCTTATACAGTGACAATACCTTGAGGGATGAATTAGGAAAGAAACTCAAATATAATTTCAGGGGCACATACAAGCCTAAGTAGCTGCAACACACAACTCAGGAGCTACTGCTCTGGGACTACACCCCTCAAATTGCATGTCAGGGTTGCTATCACCCCTAATATTTACTTCCTCATGACGACAACCAATGATCCAGAAATACTTGAAAGTGATACACGCACAGAGATATCATGCACACATAGTGTTGTAAACTGTATTTCCTACAGTGAAATGAAGCTAAGTAGGCAATTAGTGATTCTGAGAACATTTATAAATGTTAGATTTCTTCTTTACATTTAATTTACTTTTAACAAACTAAACAAAACTAACATCTGACTTTTCTTCATAAGTTCACATTCAGTCAAGCAAGGACTGGAAATGATGAACACATATAACCAAGCACCCTGGCCAACTTTATACAAAGGTGACAGCATGCATATTGATAGCAAGTATAGCTCATACTATTGGATTCAATCAGAAATGCTCTTGAAAATGTTCTGTGTTGGGCCGGTGCTATGACACAGTGGATAAAACTGCTGCCTGTAGTGCCAGCATCCCATACGGGTGCCAGTTCGAGTCCCAGCTGCTCCATTTCCAATCCAGCTTTCTGCTATGACCTGGGAAAGCAGAAGATGGCCCAACCCCCTGGGCCCCTGCATCTGTGTGGGAGACCTGGAAGAAGCTCCTGGCTCCCAGCTTCCAATCTGCACAGTTCTGGCCACTGTGGCCATCTGTGGAATGAACCAGTGGATGGAGGACCTCTCTCTCTGCCTCTGCCTCTCTGTAACTCTGCCTTTCAAATAAATGAATAAATCTTAAAAAAAGAGAAATTCTAAGATGTATGTCTATAAAGACGCTTTGTGTGGGTTATTTAAACATAGCCAGAATTCATTGCTATCCAACTATGTAAATAATGATATACACTAGTTAATTTTACATTGCTTTAAAAAAGATTTGCTATTTTCTTTTACACTCTGTTGACCTTTAGGTCTCCATTTATTGTTGCATGTTGTTTAGTATTTTATACAATTCTGTGAAGGCCAAAATTACTGTTTTCTTTATCAACTAAAGAAAGGTTGTTCAATGCCTGCTTTTGCAAATTCTAATCCATGAACTTTAAGCTACCAGATCACAGAGGAGACTGTGGTAAAGTAGGTAGATCACACCTCAAAGGCATTCACATCCAGTGTTCTTACCTATCCCTTACTATACTGAATACACAAAACATATTAACATATGTTCTGGCTACATTTGACTTATGGACTACCTGACTGAGATCCTATACCATAAAGCTTCCTTCACTTCTATGATTATAAAGGGATGGCTTCATAGAGAACAACCCAAAGAGGTTCTTATTTGTTGGTTGAGAATTTGGTTGTGTCTCCTGGTGCTGGAACTTCTGCACTTCCTTCATAAACTCTGGGAAAGACTTGTAGTGATTCAGTTTCTACTTCAATAGGCAGGAAATATATGCGAATGTTTGTCATAGTTTTTATCAACAACTGAGCTTGTTCTCACTTCTAGTGGGCCTTCCTGGCTGTCTGTTAAGCAAGGAAAAAAAGTATGGGTTGAAGAGCAGGAAGACCTTTCCTGAATATCAGCTGGCTGCCAATGTGGTGGTAATTTATACAGACCTACAACAGCCAAAGTGTCAGAGAAAAATTTACAGCCATGGGCAGAGAATAGGGTAACCATAAATCTTGAGCACATACATTATTTTCTGATAATCTTATTCCCTGAAGTACAGTCATATTCCCCCTAATTAATTTTAGTCCCATATCTAACCATTTGCTATACTCACACAGCAATTAGTTATTGTTTACCTAGATATAAGAAAATCTCCTACAGGTTAATTACATGTTTTCTAAAAGAGAACTGGCTATGTCTCATTTCTCTTGATTGCCTGTTAGATACACAATTCATTTTATAAGACATTTATTAGATTATTGCAAATCTTATATTCAGTCTACATATAATAAAAATACAAAGTACACTCTGCCATTCATTCTTAGCATTAAAAATAATCTCTGACTTTGATGAATGGGTCTCAAAATCAGAGTTATTTCCTGAAGAACAAAATAAATAGGATTATGCCCACTTGTTGCTGAAATAAATATATACTTTAAATCCCCACTTTGCGCCACATACATATTTCCCACAAATTACATGATAATTTTTCCAATAGTTTTTAAGGATATTTTAATAACACATGTGAGCAAGCTGTATAATGGAAGTAAAGAAAAAAACTTGTGTGATTTTATACATCTAGAAGAGTCAGGATCCAAATGCAGGTGCCTCCAGTTTGATAGAACATTGCTCATTTTCAAAATCTATGTAAAATTACCCATTTGCCTATTAACAGTTTTGCCTTTTCAGAGCCAGGAGATTGGTTTGATTTACTTTGTCTTTTATGAAAATGTATTTTTAAAAAAGTTGTAATGTGATATGAGATGCCCTTGCATAGTCTGTTTTCATGTGTCCATCAGTGTAGGTAGGTACTAGAGGATGAACAAACACCAATCATATTCCTGACTGCTATTCAGTCAATGAAGGATAACTACAGGCGAAGTACATAAGCATTTGAGCATTCTTGGTTACTTAATGAAAAATAGCCCTTAATATTTAAGATTATTTTGCAAGGATGGAATAATTACAGATATTTTCAGAGAAGAGAAATATTGGACTGATGCTGATCAGGAATATATAAAAGTTCACCAGGTCTAAAGAGATATTGGAATTCAGAAAATATTTATGGGCTCATTTTAGGAGGAGCCAAATATAACTGGAATTTGGTTTGTCAGAGGTTCAGGTAGGGTGTGAGGTTATGTAAAAGAGCTCTGGATGTGCCTCTCTAGATTAGACTGAATGAAAATGAATGAGATACAGAAGTTCTAATACATATTTTGGGCCAACTATGCTCCCTTTAAAACAATTTGTTAGTATCTCATCACCTGCCTTTATTCCCTAAGGCACTTTCTATACAGGAAAGTGAATTCAATAACTTAGAACTATCTAAAGAAAAACACACTTTATATTTAGATAGAGAAATTGAAATAAATTCTTGCACTTTTTAAAATTGTTCATCATTCTTCATTTGAAAGCACCAGCCATCTGTCTTTAATTTTGTAAGCAGCCTTGTTGAAAAGTCAAAGGTTATGCTGCATAATATTCTAGTTATTCTTCCCATAAAATGCAAATATAAATTATGATACTTGTTTTTTTTGTTCTTTAAGAAGAGCTAACTAAGGTCATAGAGCTAGCATAAGAATCTATTTTTCTATGCCAGGTCCTGATTAATATTATTCTATACTAAGAGTAGAAATTGAGTTATAACTTAGTTTGGCTTGTTTGGTAAGACATCAAAAGGAACTCCTTATAGTGGACACTCAGTACATCTCTAGGAGACTGACAAGTTTCAAAATGACGAAGATACTATGATAAAATATTCTTTGCCTTCTGAATCTTCTAAGATTGAAGTGCATTCAACATTGCTAGGGCTATGAATGCTACTGATGACCTTCTAGCTACTAGTTTGAGTGCAGATTTGAATAGATAAACAAAAGCACACACTAAGACAGCATGCAGCAAAAAAAAAATAAAGATGCTATTTTATAATCAATCACATTCAAAAATTACCAGACATTTCCTCTAAATATTTCTAAACAAAACACTTAGTATAAATAAGTTGGTTCCAGATACTATTCTATAGTAAATTCTATTTTATTTTCTTAAACATGACACATATGGTATATTTTAAGCACTCTAATTTTCCTTTAACACCAATTAAAAATTCAATGTTTTTCAAAATATGACTGATTTCCAAATAATTGCAGACTTGATGTTCTCAGCCCAACAATATTCCATATACAAAGCAGCATCAGGCATGGTTATTCCACTGCTGATTTTTTAAACTAAGATCCAGCCATACTGAACAAGATTTAAGTATTTAGAACGTACTTCTGACAAGAATGTCTATAAATATTTTATTTATTAGAGAGAGAGAGAGCGAAAGAGAGTGCCCATGCACTGATTTAGTTCTAAAATGCCTATAGCGGCTGGGGCTAGACCAGGCCACAACCAAGATCCAAGACCTCAATTTAAGTCTCCAACTTGACTGGTAGGGACACATTCACTTCATCAATCACCTGCTCTCTCACAGTGCACATGTGCAGGAATGTGAAATCAAACTGAAGCTAGGACTCAAATGCAGTCACTCTGATATGGGATGTGGTCATCCATCAATAGCAGGGTCTTTACTACTGCTCCCAATGCTCACTCCGATGAATATTCTTTCAATTGAATAATTTAAAAATCTGTTTAAAGAAATGCAACATGATCAATAATTTTAATAATCATATAATATTAGTTGAGAATGAACAGGAACAATCTATGGGTCAGGCTGAATGAGCACAACCAAAAGTGATTTTTAATATCACAGGAATAAAGGCAGAGAATGATATCCTGGCAGACCTCACCCCTCTCCATCCCACAATACAGGCTTTAATATATGACTTTATGATTTCAAGCCATATTAGACTTAATTAGCACAAAGGAATTCTTATAGTGCACATCATATGATTTCATTACTATTACTACCATGACAGCACCATAATAACAAAAAAACTGATCTTAGTGCTTATCGAATTCTTTCTGGAAAGTGTAAAGATATCTGTATCCATCTATATACCTATCCACACATCCAGTTGCCTACTTATCTAACTACTATACTTTAGTATAACTATTTTATATATAATTATTGTCTTTATCTTTAGCAAATATTATTCAAATTAACACATGAAGTGATTCTCTTTAAGGCTGCATAAAATGAACACATTCCTACCAAGTGGATATACCAAGATTCTTTCTAGTGACTAAAGGATGTTTTGTGAGAGCATCAGAAAATTGCTCCATCAGTATGGCCAACTCCTGAAGACTTATGGACTGAATTTTTCTCAATTACTGCTATTTTTTATGTGTGAGATTCTGGGCACTAAATTAAGTAATTGATCTCAAGCTAACACACAACTAAAATTATTTTCTGGAAGAAATGATGAGACTTCCTATGGACACCTTTTTCTGGAGGAGGCTGGTCCTCTATAAAGTCTAGGCCATTTCCAGCAACTCAAGAAACATGGCAGCTGCTTGTGTGGCTTTCAAAGCATGTGTCTTAACCTTGGTGACCAAAACAAATGACAAACCTTCCCTGCCTTTATTGCATAGCACAACCCAGAATCCTTGCTCTGTCAACTTCTAAGTGTTTTTTGGGGAATACTATCTAAGAAGTGTGCATTCCCAGAGGCATTCCAACATTAGTGGGTAGAATTGGACCTCATTTGTTCAGTCATTCAAAATTTGACTACATAGAGCTTCATTCTAATGTGATGCCATCAATTTGTTTCCAAAAGTTACTAGAGGCATAAAATGCAGTTTCAAATATTAAAAAAACACATTTGCTGTATCATTCAGTATCCAATATGAAAATAGGCAAAATAGCACTATATTCAGTATCGTACTGCATATAAGTATATTAATTTTATCCAGTTACTTGAAAATTCTCTCTAGGAAATTAGAATATTAATATACACTACCAATGAGACTTTGATTCTTACTGTTTTTATTTATGTTGTTCCCCTCCCCCTAATTTGGACATTAATTAGGGTGTTCTATGTTTATAGTTTCATGGAGTGTTTGGAATATTAGAGTACAAAAGAATTAAGATTGAGCTACTGCTACTAGATTTATAGTTTTGAAATCCACAAAGTTTGGGAAGAATGCACAATGGTTAAAGAAGTTTTCCTGCCCATTTCTTCCCCATCTCAAGGGCAAAATTTCATACATTGGAAAGAGAAAGAAAGCAACAGGCAAAATAGAAGTCTAGGTACTTTTAGCATCACTGAGATAGAGTGTTTGCTTTGCTGATACCCACAGAGCAAGGCTCAAGTTGGGCAAAAATGACAAAGTCCTCAGATGAATTGGCACTCTTGAAAGGTGAGTTTGAGTGGTTATGTGGGCTGAGTACAGCTCAGAGTCTTCGTTTTTCTGGAGCAGTACAGGGGAAGCAAAATTTCTCTAGTCAAAAATGCAGTGAGAGACTCAGCAGGTCTAGAGTGTCCTTGGAATGAGGGTGAGGGGGCTGCAGCCGCATCCTGCAAGGACCAGTGACCACAGACTAGACTGGAAGGAGGAAGTCTCAGTGGATGCCAGCAGGGATAGCTGATAACACTGAGGGCCAGATGGCCCCCACCTGGCATTTTGTAGACACAGTCCTGGAGGACAGTCAGGGCTGATTGAGATTGTGCTCCTGCCACTTGATGGAATCGTGGCCCAGAATACAAATTAAGTTTGGCAAGAGAAAAATACAGCAACTGTCTTGCATATTTGAAATCCTGAGCTTAATGCAGAGATTTCTCTCTGCGACAAGTCTATGACTGACACATGAAACAACTCTTATTAATCAAATATTGCATTCTAATTATCATATTTACATAATATGCCTAATTATTTACCTACCACTTTCTTTATCTCATTAAAACTGCCATGTCATATTTAATTTATAGGTTACCTTTCATTTCTTAATCATTGCATATATTACAATTGTGAGACTCTTAGTCTACTCTATCTAGTGCTTCTTTTCTATTTTTCCCCATTTTTATTAACATAAAGAGAATGGATTTCAAGTAGTTCATAGACCAACTTCTAAGAGTATAGTGATACATCCCTCACTCCCTCCTCTTCCCCTTCGTTCTTAATTTTTTAATAACATATTTCTAATTTTCTTAATCATAGTTAATGTTCCAGTAAATAAAGAGATCAACAAATTAAAAGTATAGAAAGATAACTGTTCAACAGGCATACAGACAATGGCTATAAACAGTAATTAAGTTCTAACACGTCAATATCTTTCATGTACACTGTTCTTTTTTATTGGTTACCACAAATCAGAGAAAACATATGATTTTTGTCTTTTCAGGTCTGGCTTATTTCAGTTAGCATAATAGTCTCCAATTGCATTTATTTTGTTGCAAAAGACAGGATTTCATTCTTTTTATGGCTGAGGAGTATTCCATAGTGTATGTGTATACATATATTGCATACACATTATTTTATATATAAAAATTTTGTTTGTCATCTTTTAATGGACGTCTAAGTTGACTCCATATCTTAGCTATTGTGAATTGAGCCGCTATAAATATGGGGTAGAAGTAACTCTTGCATATGTTGACTTCATTTACGCGGGGTATATTCCTATTATTACATTCTTCCTGAGCTTTGCAACAACTATAATGGCCAATATTCTTACTTAAAATAATATATTCTTTTTACATATAATAGCAACAATTTTATCAATCTAAAAATGCAAAATAAATGTTCATAATCTTCCCTTTTCTATGTGTGTGTATTTTGTGTGGTTTTCAGAATTATAATTCTCAAGTCTTTAGCCAAATTGTTACTAGGTATGTTCAGCATTTCAGTCCTTGCACTTAACTCTTAGACTCATTTTCTAGCATTTTAGTCTATTTAGATTACACTGTTGTTTGGGTATGATTTATGCGAGTCTCCATATTAGCTTTTTGTCACTATAACAAACTATCTGAGAAAACTAACTTTGTAGAGAGAAAAGGTTTCTGTATCTCACAGTTTTGGAAGTTCAGTGCCAAGCCTGAGAGGCACCAAAGGTTTGGCGTCCCATGAAGGCAGTTGACAGCAATGGCAGAACCCTCGCCGAGGAAGGATCACATACATGGTGAGTCAGGAAGCAGAGCGATGGGGATCAAATTCATTTGGAGCTCTACCCTTATAGCTCAATCCAAACCAATCACCTCCCCACAAAGAACCTACCTCCAAACACTGAACTTAGATTAAGTTTGCATTCTTTTAGTGCTATTAACACAAGACACAGTGGACCAAGTCCGTACAACATGGAGCTCCAGCAGACACTCAACATCTAACCCATGCCTAAACCACAGTGAATCTAAATGTTCCCTCACTGGACGCTTGGTATCCAGTTTGGTAGTGTTGAGGTGGTACAATTTTAAATGGCTGGGGTCTAGTACAAGGTAATTAAGGCCATAAGGACACTGTTTTTGAATGAGATTAATGCTCATCTCATAAAATGAGTTAGTTCTAGGAACAGCATGTAGCTACAAAGTGGAGGAGCCCCTGTATGCATGGTCCCTTCCTCACTTGTTTGGTTCCCTGTTTCTCAATGTGTTGTGATACAGCCATGTGGGTCTTCATCAGAATGCCTGCATTATGCTATTTGAACCTTCCAGCCACCAGGATCATAAGCCAAATGAGCCTCTTTACCTTTGTAAAGTACCCACTCTTGGATACTTTATTATAACAACACAAAAGAGCCTAGTACAGAATAGGTATCAGGGCTGCAGAGTTTAAATTCTTGGCTATGCTTGTCTTAACATGGTACACAGTGCCTTCAGAGTGCAGTAAGCTCTGCTAGGAGGGCTCATAAACACATTCATTGCCCAGATACTCAAACAAACAGGCATATTCCATTGGAAGGAGAGAGTAGGAAAGGGCAGAGATTATGGGCTCCATTGAGGCTGGCTACCAATGTATCCAATAGTTATGCCTGCCAGAAGTAATTATGGTTCAGTTCAGCAGTTTAGACCCATTTTAAATTCTGCTTTTCTTCTATTATTATTCATGTCAAATCTACATTTGGACTGAGTCTAAATCATATGAATATGCAATTTAGTAATAATATTATTTAGTTATATCCATCATTGCATTTTGGTTTATCTGATTTTTCAATAAAAATGAGATGATTTGCATACTCTGTACCTAGTTACTTTATAATTTTTTAAGAAAAACTATTTCTTGGCCGGTGCCGCGGCTCCTAGCTTCAGAACAGCACAGTGCGCAGGCCGCAGCGCACTGGCTGCAGCAGCCATTGAGGGGTGAACCAACAGAAAAATGGAAGACCTTTTTCTCTGTCTCTCTCTCACTGTCTAACTCTGCCTGTCAGGAAAAAAAAAAAAGAAAAACTATTTCTAAAATATAAACTGGAATAAATGGGAGTTAGCTACTCTTAAGCTTATTTTAAAAAAATATTTTACATACTAATTTAAACATTTGCAAGATAAACTATTCTTGGTTTTCCACTACAGATTAGATGGGAATAATTTTCTGCCTTACAAATGTATCACATTCCTTTTTTAAAAAAAAAGTCTACCAGTCCTGTGAGTCCTGGATGGAAGACAATGTGTCCTCTGACATCTACTAATGGACAATGATCACAGAGTGGTGCAGGTGGGAAATGCTATTTCAGGGTAATAGCTCACACCTGGAAAGGTCTATTTTTTTCTCTAGGCTCTTTTTTACACAGTGGTGAAAATAAACTAATTAGGTCAAAGCATCACATTGGGACCCATGAGCTATGACGGTCTCTCTCGGTTCTGTCCCCCCAAGAGGCTACTGTCCAAAGGCAAACAAGCAATAAACTCCAACCTGAATAGGAGCTCTTGATTTAACCATTTCTCCTTTCGTGGTAGCTGCAAACATGTACTGTTGCAAATGAATTCATGTAACATTCACAGAGGGGAAATCTGGAATAAAAGGTTGAAGAACATGCCAAAGGCAAGAGAAAGGAGGAAGAAGTTGGGTTTGTAGAACTACAGTTCTGCTCAGACCTGAGTGCTGTGAAGCCCTGCTGCAGAGGCAGAGGCATGGCAGGACTCTTGAGCATCCTGGCACATGGATGCAATCTTGCCATTGGCAGTGCTCCAACTGATTGGAATCCTAGGCATACACAGATTAGAAAAGGCAGGGAAAACAAAAAGCCCAAAGCAAAAATCAACAAGAACTTGCCACCCTGGGTCTAACAGGTCCCTCCTGTGGTGCAGTCAAATTTCCCCCAGGAGATTTGGCTTCATAATCCTCCTTAGGGTACAGGTTGGGGTGTGGAGGGGCTGAGGCAGGAAGAACTTCAAACAGTTAGGGGTTACTGGGGCTTGTTCTGACAGTGCTGCTTAATTCAGTAAAGCAAGTTCAGCTTTAGCTCACTGAGGTCCCCAACCAAAATATTTTGTTGCTGTTATTCCCTCTACGCATCTAGGACTTCAATTTTTCTTTCATTTGCCAGATGGTTATTGATCACCTATAATATGGACTGTACAAAATGTAGGGCCATGCAAAGATATAGCATATTCTGTGCCCTCAGCAGTGGGTGAACAGTGAGGGGAAAGTATGAAATGCAACTTAAGTGCTTTCCTTTTGAAAATATTAAGTAAAATTTTTAAATTAAAAAAGTCCCATCACTCCTCCTAACACCTCCTTCATTTTATGTTTATTCATGTTTTATCTGTATGAACTATATTCATATATGTTAATTTTGTGATACTTAAAGGAACAGTACATGCTTTATTATGTTTTAAATGCATGCTTATTTTTGGTGGCTGAAAAATACTAGCTTTCTCCTATTGCTTGTGGATGATAGGTTTTTTCTTCTTGACAGAAAATACCATTTTGTCTAGTACTTACTTATCGAACATCTACTACATGCCAGGCGGTAGTGCTGATCTTCAGGGACACATGTGGTTTCTACACTCAAAGATAACAGCCAAAGTTTAAGGCAGATTTATAAACCAAGAACACGTTCCTATGGGTCACATTACATTAAGTTTCTTGAAGGCCCAACAGGGCCAGATCTCAGCCATCTGACACAGTTCAACCAAACACAGTGTGCTGTTCACTCAATTGTAATAGGAAACAAGCAGTGCTTCGACAAGAGGCAATACTGGAACAGTCTCCTAAAGGAAAACTTAGATTTCATGCTGCACACAGGGAGAGAGAAGGCCACGGCCCCATTCCTTATCTATTTTAATACAACAGGGGGACACTGTGCCCTCTGAGTATGTATTAGCAAGGACTCACTATGCAGTCGCATTCCACATGGGTCACCGTCTCTGGTGGGGTTTGTGCAGTCTCTAGAAGGAGGGAAAGGGACGTAGAGGGTTTGAAGAAGCCTCCAGAAGATAAAGTTTATTGCCCCTTCTCCCCCTGCCCAAATCCCCTTTCTTTATCTCTGAAAAGTCTTTGCCAGAGGGATGAGCCCCATCCATCCTGTGCAACTGAAGAGGGAGGGAAACACAGCGAGAGTGTATGAGGCTAGGGAAGTCAGGTTAGGAATCTAGGTTTGGCCTTGCAGTTGGTGCCAGACCAGGAGAGGCTTTAAAATAACACAGTGAATCTGATAGGTCTGAGCATAAGGCAGTGGACAACTTGAAAAGGCTGGATAGAAATAAAACCACAAAGGTGACACAAATAATTCTCCAATGGAGACACAAAGATGTCCAAGCTAAGGCAGCTGCAAAGCAGTTTTCCTGTGTTAAAATTGTCCTCATAATTATCAGGTGTAGAGCCATTTCATAAAAAATTAGGATTCCTTAATTTCTCTTAAAAGCTATGTTCAAATTACTTTCTAAAATTGGGGTTTGTGAGTACACATACATGTACATACACACATATAAAAAGTATGAATATGTATCTCATTTTACCAGATGTCTCTTCAAAACTTAGCATTTGCCTATGCCATGCCAAAGAGTATTCTGATATGATATCTTCTTAGGTTATGAAAATCAATACAGAGTTCATGTCAAGAAGTATTATATTCCCAATGTAATATCTTATTGCAAACACACCTGAAAACACAGTTTGCAAATTTGCTGCAATCTTTGCAGAAATGTTAATACACTCAGATATGTCCTGAGGGGAGTTATTAGGATGGATGAAGTAATGAAAACCTTGTCATCTGAGAATTGCTGGAAGTAATTGGTGATATTTGCACTGGGGGACAAAATACTCAATGAACAGGTAAGAGCTGCCTTCAAATATTTGAAGTTCTGTCATAGTGAAACCATTAATGTTCTGATTGATTCAGAAGACATAGCTAAGATATATGAGCATACATTTAGAGGGGTTAAAAGTAGATTCATCCTAAGTCCCTGGCTTTCAGAAATTAAGCAATAACTCCCCCACCATTACAGTATCCACAGTCATAGGAAAAATTAGATAGGGGAGACTATGTGTCTATAGGCCTGTGTGTAAGAGTGAGTGTATGGGGGCCGGCGCTGCGGCGCAGTAGGTTAACCCTCCACCTGCAGTGCCAGCATCCCACATAGGTGCCGGTTCTAGTCCTGGTTGCTACTCTTCCAATCCAGCTCTCTGCTGTGGCCTGGGAAAGCAGTACAAGATGGTCCAAGTGCTTGGGCCCCTGCACCTGTATGGGAGACCAGGAAGAGGCTCCTGGCTCCCAGCTTCTGATCTGCACAGCTCTGGCCATTGCAGCCACTGGGGAGTGAACCAACAGAAGGACGACCTTTCTCTCTCTCCCTCTCACTCAACCCTACCTCTCTCTCCTCCCTCTCTACCTCTGAAATAAATAAAATATTTTTTAAAAAAAGAGTGTATGTATGTGTGTGTGTGTTGAGGGGGGAAGGGGGAAGAGGGCAGAGGGAAGGGGGAGTGAGAGAAAGAATGAGAGAGTGAGAGAGAGAGTTGGGAGAGGCAATTGGGAGAGAGGGGTAGGGGATAAGGAGGAGGAACGGGGGCAGGGGCAGGATGTACATACGGGGAAGTTAAGTGAGGAGTCACTGATATTTCTCAATGTACCTAATTCAAATGCCAGACAATGTCCAGGTTAATGTGAATCTTAGGACTATTGGAAACAAAAAACAATAATGAGTCCAAGCAATCTGCATAACCCAGAGTTTCCATTCTTCTAAAGGCTCTGGACAACTCTGCTTTCCAATCTGAGAGGAGGGCTGGGAGATTATTCATTTCTGAACACTGAAAAGGCAGAAGCCATGGGGATTTCACACTCACTCCTAACCCACTACAGTTCACTAATGGCTTTTGACAGGCTCACTATAACCAACCTCCTAGATGCTGCAGGGAATATTTTTCTGCTCTTATTTAGTTGAACTCTCTGCAGTATTTGTTACTTCCCACTTCCTCTTTGAGACTGGTTTTCCTGACCTTTCATGTGAGGTGTTTTTCTGTATCATCTTCCACTGGACTCTAAGCTAAGTGAAGGCATGGACCACATTTGTTTTATTTCTGTGTTCCTAAAGCTCATCATATAACTGAAAAGGGTCATTCTTCTTTTACATGATTCTCCTCTTTCTGGTCTTCAATACAGGCATTCTTTCAGGTTCCTTTATTAGTTACTGACAGTAGAACTACAAATTCTAAACCCAAATATGCAACATCTCAGTGCTGTTTTAAAGCTATGGCTGCTAAACTATTTAATCTCAGTAACTCTTTGGACACAGAAATTTAGGAAGACTCCAAAGAGCTTTGGTTTATGTGTTATGTGTTTATCGACATTTCTCATGTTAGACATTAATACAGAAATTTATTGACTCATTAATTATAATAAAAAAATCCATAACTCATTAAAACAAGTAGAATGTTTTTATGATAAATAACTATGTCTATGAAAACAAAAATAGAATACTGGTGACATAAACTCTTTAACATTCTGTATAGTAGAAGACAGCTGTATAACCATATTTGCTTCTGCATGGAATTTTCTGATATGATCTTTTGGTAGACATACATACATGGACAAAATATGGTTTCACAAAAATATGTGTTGGAAAAGGAAACAGTATTTAATAGCCTTATCATGTAATTATGGAAATTATTCTTTGAAACTAAACCAAGACTATCCAATGGCAGGGTGTATAAAGGTGGATTTCAATGTAGAATCTGAAATTAGGTTGTTATAGACTGAATTGTGTCCCTCTCAAATTCATACATTGAAGCCCTATCCCCTAACCTGACTTTATCTGGCGATACGGTTTTTAAAGATGCAATTACAGTTAAAAGTGATCATGATGATGGAGCCCTAATCCATCATAACTGGTGTCCTTCTAAGAAGAGAGAGACATCAAGGTGGGCACATAGAAGGAAAAAAAAGAACACAAAATGAGAGTGGATGTATGTGAACCCAAATGAGAGCCTCAGAGAGCCTCAGAGAGACAGAAATTGCCAGCATGTTGATCCTGCACCTCCAGCTCTCAGAACCATGAGAAAATAAATTTCTCTTCTTTTTCCCATTTAGAATTTTTATTTTATTGATTTTATCCTACTTGAAAGGCATAGTTACAGAGAGAGAGAGAGAGAGAGAGAGAGAGAGAGAGAGAGCGAGCACACTCTAACTTCCATCTGCTGGTTAACTTCCCAAATGGCTGCCAAAGGCTGGGGTTGGGCCAGGGCAAGTCCAGAAACCTTGAACTCCATCCAGGTCTCCCATGTGGGTGCAAGGGCCCAAGTGTGTGGGCTGTTTTCTACTGTTGTTCCCCAGGTGCATTAGCAAGGAGCTGAATTGGAAGTTGGAGCAGTCGATACTTGAACCAGAGCCCATATGGGATGCCTGTGTGGTAGGCAGTGGCTTAACCCATATTATTTTATTTCAGCAGCCATAGCATACTAATTCACAGCACTCTGCAATGTAGAATATAAACTCTAACATTAAAATCCACTTGCTCAATCTTCACTTTGAAATAATATTTCATCCATGCAGGCATGATCATACATAGACATTTAGAACATGTTAATTCACTGTTACGCAGAGCTTCCAAACACTGACACATTTCATCACAGTAAATCAAAAGGTTATTTCTAAAAAAATGCCATTCTGATTTCATCAAGAAACTCTCTATTAGCATCTAATACAATAAACACCAGTTTTCCAATTTTCTGATTTTAATCTGAATACTTGCATTTGATCATTGGTGATGAATGCTGTCAATGAATTGAAGTGAGAGGCTCACTTTAGATAATATTGAGATGTCCATCAAATACTCAAATCTGAATAATCATGGTTTGTCTGTTACTTCTTCATTCAAATAATAATGGCCCTCCATAATTACACTGGCTAGTTCAACTCTCAACTCAAACTATGGTACATGTAATATTTTCATTCTTGTCCTAGAGATTGGCTGTATTCAGTACAAGTTACTTTTGTGTACCTTCATTCCTCTTGGTCACTGAAAAGATAGTTAAATTAGTAGTTTACATAGTTAACCAAAATAGTATTTATTTATTTACTTATTTGCAGTGAAGAATACAATTACTACAAGTTTTTATTGACAAACTGCCAGGAGTTTTCTTCCCTACTGCTTTTACCAAAGGTAAAAAGGTCAACATAGTGGAAAAATATAGTAGTACCTCATATTATAAAATTATATTTGACTTTGGAGTCCTAGAAATGTCCCAGAGATCATCCAGAGATGTGTGATCCACATCTGGTATTCAGATCCTTTATAAAAATCTAACTAGGGGCCAAGTTTGTGGCATAATGAGTAAAGCTACCACCTGTGACACCACCTGTGCCAAGTTGTGTCCCAGCTGCTCCATTTAAGACCTAGCTCCCGGTCAGTGTGTCTGGAAAATCAGCAGAAGATGGACCAAGTGTTTGGGTCCCTGCTCCCACGTGAGGGATCTGGATAAAGCTCCTAAGTAGGGGCTACCGCTTGGCCCTGGCCAGGTAGTTGCAGACATTGGGGATTGAACCGGCAAATGGAAGATACTTCTCTTTCTTCTCTTTCCTTCTCTCTCTCTCTCTCTCTGTGTGTTTGTGTATGAGTGTGTTTCCTTCTCTCTGTAATTCTGCTTTTCAAATGAAGAAATAAATAATTTTTAAAAATCCAACACTGAACATCTCCCTTGTTCTTATCTCATCGGCAGCTATCCACATAGACCTATTTCCTTAGAACTGAAACGTGACATCATCTCAATTCCCTGTTTTGCAGTAGAGAATCATCAGGAAGGAAGGGTAGCAATTGAGCCTATATGATTTTTCATAGTCCAGAATTGAAGAAATAAAGTTTTAAATTAATTTTTATTTTCTGTTTGTGACTAAAAATCCATAAACAGTGCTTCTACATAGTTCAGAAAACATGTCTTAACTAGATTACCTCACTAAACAACAAACTACTAGACACAGTGTCATTCTTGTCTCCCTCCCTTCTCCAGAGCTTGAGATCACTGGTTCAGTTTCAGGTCTTTAGAAATCCTCCATTGCTCTTCACCTAAAGTCCAGAATGCCTTATCATTAGTGAAGACCTTCTAATTTGAGCCTACTTAACCTTCAGTTTTTTTGTCATTTGTCTCACCTACAACAACTTTATGATAAAGTCAAACACTTGTTCAGAATCTTAAATATGATCTTTCTCCAGACTCCTAGTCATCACATACATTATCTCTTTGAGTGGAATATTCTTCTTCTTTGATTTTTTTTCTCCTGATAATCATTTGCTACTCCTGTCCCTTTCATGCTACTGTTTCACTTGAGATAATAAGTCATCATATTCCAGTTCTGGCCATTGCAGCTGGCCCTCTTTTATCATAGCATATTTTGCACCATATCAGAATAGACAATTCCATTCCATTTGGTCCATTTTAGATCTAAACAATCAAAGTGCAAATACTGTTAGCAGTCATCACACAAACATCGAAGGCAGATACTTGCTAATTTGGTTTTATGGAATCTTTTCTTCTTTGTTCCCTCTTTATTAGTATAAAGAGAACCGATTTCATGTATTTCATAGATACAACATGAAGAACATAACCATACTTATCTCCCTCCATTCCTTCTTCTCTTGTTCCATCCTTCCTTCCTTCCCTTCCCTCTCTTTTCTCTTTTTGACTTTTAATTTTTGCAATCACATACTTTTAATTTATTTATAATCACAGGCTTAATGCACCACTAACCACAGTGTTCTACAACGAAGGAGTAGAAAGACAAGGGCTAGAAACAAATAATCAGATATCAGGTTCACTCTTATACATTCTTTTTTTTTTGTTCTCTATATGCTAATACACATCAGAGGAAAATATAATATTTTGGGGGGGTCTGGGATATTTAACTAGGCATAATGGTCTCCAGTGGCATCCATTTTGTTGCAAAAGATAGGATTTCATTCTTCTTTAACAGCTTAGTAGTATAGTCAAAAAGAGTTGGCAGACATAAAACATCAAGTTGAATATAGTCAACATACTTGGTTTTGTGCTCATTTTTATAATAATCACACTAAAATATACAGCTCTGAGAACTTAGCAGAGACTATTAACACAAATCTGTTTTTATGTCTCAAACTTTAATGTAAGAAGCAAATCAACCAGACCACTAAGAGTTTATCAGACTTACCCAATCATGTAAATCACTGTTACACAAAATGGAAGCAAGGACAATTATATGATCACACAGAAGGATGCTGTCACAAAATGTATAGTCTTGAAATATTAGAGATTAAAATATCATATATTAAAAGCATGAGAGATATAGGCATGTGTCAAATATTAGATAACTGTGTTATAACTATTACAAAGTGTCACGGTAGCAATGGAGTGAAAAATTACTCTTGTAGCCAACAAGATTCCTAATTTTTTTAATTAGGAAAGTCAACATCTTTTCACTGGAGTTAAACAATTCTTTAAGCATATTATAAATATGGACAAACTATTCTTACATGTTTTCTTGTCTTAAATTTTTATAATTGTTTCACATGCAAAAAATATATATTTGCTGTCACCTTTTACTAGTCCATTCACAATTCATTGAGCTCTTTACCTTCCTGTCTCTGTCTGTCTCTGCCTCTCAAATAATTTTTTAAAGGTGCATACATTGAAATGAGAAGTTAAGATGCTACTTGGGACCCCTGCATCACCTACCCCGTGTCTGAATTTGAGTTCCAGCTTCACTCTTTCCATCTTCCTCCATATGCATACATAGCATGTCACAGTGGTAACAACTCAAGAAATGGTGTACTTGGCACCTATTGGAGAGAGCTCGATTGAGTTTTTGGCACCCAGGCTTGATCCTGGCCTAGCCCTACCTGTCATGGCCACATAGCCACATGGGAAATGAATCAGCAGATGGGAGATCTTTGTCTCCCTCTCTCAAACAAATAATTAAAATTCATCGCACATGTTATCAGAGCTTTGGCACTGTTATACTAGTGGGTTGGAATGTTAATGTGCCCAGCTGACCCTGTCCATTTGTGCACATTAATGGTCTAAATAGTGTTCTCATAGAGATCCAAAATGGTTAGTGCAAGGTTCATCAAGATGTCCTGGTTGGCTGAATTTTGTCTGAATGGCACAGTGCAGGCCCTGGGGACAGAATTGCAATGGCAAGACTCTGCAAACAACAGGACATATGTGAACAATAACACAGGAAGAAAGATCTTCTCTGATAAAAATTTATATAAAATATTGACAGGGTCTAGCTTATAATCCAAACAGTAAAATGGCATTTTCTTATGAAATGGAAAGGTAAAACAAACAGAGTAAGACCCTGGGAAATACTAATGGATTTGCTCTGAAAACCACTCTCTATATCAAAGAATACTTGAGAAACTATGACAAGCTTAAAATGCCAATCTGGGATTTTTTTTTTTTTTATTCATCAGGTGCACCTGACAATGAAAATCTTTCCCTTGGAGATTTTTTTATTGACCAGAGGTAATATTACAAATGCCAGGAAAACACCTTGTCCCTTCTAATATTCTCCAAAGGGAACAGTGTATTCTAACGTGATGTGCAAGAAATGCAGTTAAAGCATTTTTCATTTAAATATACTATTTAAACTCTAAGTGTAAAACATGAATTAAATTGATCATTAGGGGCTGGCCAGTATTGTGACCCTGTGGGCTAAGCTGCTGCATGCAAGGCTGGCATCCCATATTAGAAAGCAGATTCATGTCCTTAATGCTCTTTGTCTAATCCAACCCCATGCTAATTTACCTGGGAAAGCAATGGAGGATGGCCCAAGAAACTGGCCCTTAGCATTGCCCTGGCCCAGCCCCAGTTCTTGCAGTCATTTTGGGAGTAAAGATGGATGGGAGATACCTCCGTCTCTCTCTTCTTCCCTAAGCTTCTGTTCTGCTTTTCAAATAAGTCAACATTTAAAATCTAAATTGATCCTAACGATTTTTGAAACACAAACAGATAAACTTATTTCCAAAGACAGTAAGTCTCTTGGAAAGTGGAGAAATTATAAATTCTTTCTTCCACTTGTGCGTAATAAATAGAAATCTTTATCCTTGAGACAAATGATGTTATAGAAACTAAATTTGGACATTTTATGTCTGGCAAATTAAATTTTAAGAGTACTTCTTTTAAAATTTTAAGAATATGTTAATAATTAGGGTTTAATTTATTAACTAATTCATGTGTATTTTATTTGAAAGGTAGATAAAGCAACAGGCAGAAATAAATAGAGTTAGCCCAAAAGAGAGCTTTCATCAGCTGGTTCAGTCCTCAAATGCCCACAACAGCTATGGGTAGGACAGGCCAAAGACATGAGCCTGGAACTCCATGTAGGTGTCCTATATGGGTGGCAGGGACCCCAATATTTGAGCCACCATCTGCTGCTTACCAGGGTGTACATCAGCAGGAAGCTGGACTGGAAGGAGAGAGGGAACTCAAACTGAGGCACTCCAATATGGAATGCAGGTGTCTCAAGAGGGAATTTAACCACTATGCCAACCGACACTAGAGTTTAATCTTTATTTTATTTCTTTGTTACAGTTAGTAAGCATTGTAACTGCATACAATTTTAATTATGTGTCCTTTCCATGTCAGATCTAAGAGATATTTTCTTATTTGTTTTTAAAAAATTATGGTCAATTATTGATATACCTAAGATAATTCTTGTATAGAGAACTGGGGTGCTATTTTTAGGACATTTCCTTATTTCTAAAATAAAATTAGCAATGGAGAATTGGAATGAGGAAAGACTTAGGGGAGAGAGGAAAGAAGAAGAAAGTTGCTGAAATATAAGTGGGAATTAAAAAATAAAAATGAAGATATAGCAGTTGAAATGATGGGAGGTCAATTTGCTTATCCCCCACAAGCCAGGATCAACTAGGGTCTGGCAGGGCTACAGGATCCACACCAGGATTCATGTGCTTCCAAGACACCTACAAGAACAATGCCACTTTACTGACTGGTGCAGTCTAGATTTGGATACTTCGTAGTGCGTTCAGAGAGTATTTTTACTATGCCAAGTGACAATGGGAGAATCCAAATAGAGTTGCTTACAAAGAAAACTCTACAATGAAACTTCAGAATGGAACATTTCTGCAGCATGATCATAACATTCAGAAATGGTTTGCTGCAAATTCAGTATGTGACACTGGCAGAGGGATTCCCCATGAAGGCAGAATTGATGTGTTTATTTCAACTATTTTATCGCCACACACCACAGTTCCTAACGTATTAAATTCTTTAAAAAATAGTTTTTGAATGAATGAATAAATTAATGATGAAAAACATTGTCTCAGGCAGCTATCATGTATCTGTGACTGTGGCTACAAAAGCGTGCATGCATGTTGTGAGTGTTTGTGGGGGTCATAGGTTCATTTTCATGTTCATGTTCAAATACCCTATGTACTTATAGCTGTGTTGGGTGGTAAAGGGTTCTGTGTATAGGGAGAGAGTGATTAGGGCATACTGCATGTCTGGTAAGCTAGATGGAGGGGTGAACCAAGAAATTACTATTTTTCATCCTTTATATGCTCAGTCTGCACCCGTTTTATAAATGTAAACATAGCAGAGAAAAGCATAAGGAAGAAGAAAAATATGCAAATACACCAATACAAAGAAAACTAATTATATACACCTTTGAAAAAGAAATGGAGAGAAAAATGATTCTCAAGTTTCACTACAAAAAAGGAATCAATTTGTTCCTCTTTAGCAAACTCAGGCTTGAAATATTGTTCCAGGCAAAATCCATCATAGCTTCAGATACTAACTATGGAAATAAACTAGCAAAATGCACATCATACTAAAGCACAGACATAGCTCTGTATCAAAGCTAAGAAAGAAAAAATGTATTTTAATAATTTTGTCTGTAGACTAAGAAATAAATTTGACTTCACATGTACTGTAAAGTTAGGTAGAAACTTATTTATAGCTTCATTTACTTTTATGCCTTCTATTATTTTCCTAGCACCTAGTTCAGATTTCTTAAAAGAGGCTGATTCATGGACTCTGCTTATGAAGTTGAAGATGAGGTCAAATTCATGTATAGGAGGCACTGTTTATCAAACAATGGATCTATTTCAAGAGACATTGTAAGACACCATGCAGTCCTGGATCAAATACACCTTTTTTCTTATGGAATCTATTCTTAGGTTCCCTTGTGACCCTTAACAGAAGTGAGCATGACCAAAATGTCCCATCACTTTGAGTTGCTATGGTTGATTTACAAGGTAAGGCTGATATCATCATATTGCAAATTGTACCTGGCAAACTAGTGGATCACACATTCACTCTTTCTAGAGAGGTCTTATGCCAAATCCCGTTCCTTACGTGTTTATCTCATGCAGTCTTCATTCATTTCTGCCAAGTGACAAACACAGGATCAGCAGTTGGGAGATGACAACTTTATAGACGTTCTTAATGTGTCCAGGACCAAGACCAAACAGAGGCAATGTTGAGACATGAATCCCAATGATCTGATTCCAAAGCTCCTCTCAGCCACTAGACTATCACCTACTTGACAGTCCAATGTATACAGATTTCAAATTTTCCCTCAATACTGACATATGCCATAACTGTTTGTCAATGTGAGTTTTAGTCAGAATTTTGAGGAATCACAGAGTAATTAACCATTGTTGTATGGTATATAAAGTGACCTTTTCCATATTTTTTAATCAAGTGAGAAGAGTTAGAAATGTCTTATAACTGAGCCTAATGTGAAACAAGCACACTTGACTTATAAAGGTTAGGAGAGTTTATATGTCCAAGATTATTATTCAACTTGGGATAAAACACTCTGAAAGAAATATAAATAGTAAAATCACTAAAATAAGCAGTTTTGTTTTGATAGAAAGCCAAATTTAAAAGTGCTAGCAGTATGCACCGGAATAGGAAGACTTAGTAAACAAGGCAATAAAATGTATCATTTTGTTAGAAGAGCCAGTAATGAAGCATGAGTATAATGGATTCTTCCAGAGAGAACTACTTCCCGCCTGTCATGGAGTCTAAAGGAAGACAAGTGAGTCTTGTTTCAACTGTATCCCATCTTAAATGGTGGATTCTTGTACTCAGCACAGAGCTTTATGGAGGAAGCAACAATGACAAAACCTAGGCATCAACTGATGTGTCATCTATAAGACTGCTTTTTGGGTGGACTGTGTGCTCTTCCTTCTTGGAATAAGTTGAAGGATTGGTCAGAAGCTTTATTTCTGACCTCTCCAAAAAACTGCTTCCTGTAGATTCTTGCATCAACTCTAATAAAAAAAGAAAAAAATCTCTTAGACAGCAATAAACTGGTTAATACAGTAAGTTCACATTCAACCCTTTCAGTGTTATGACCCTAAGACAGGAAGAAGGGCAAATGCCACCTTTTGAGAAGGCAATGAAATTCAGTTGGGGTATCTGATCATACAGAAAAGTAAAGTAAACTAGTGCCAGAAATTGGTTATGGCAGAGATGTGAAATCAGAGGTCAGATACCAAGGTCTCCATTTGTGGTCAAGACAATAAAGTGGTAAAAACTGAACAAATAAATTAGGGATGGGCCCATTATAAAGGATTTGCTTCTTTCTACCCAAAGTGTATTCCACATTGATTGCAAATGCTGAGCGAAGTCTCTTATTCCGCAGGGTCCTGAGACCACAGGACGGCAGTTCAGAAATATTTGAAGGACTCATCAATGTGCAGTGAGGGCTGGCACGGGATGCCTTATTGGATGCTACCTAAAAACAAATAGCATCCAGCACACATGGAAAACGGAGGACAGCTGAATTTACTGGTATTCTATCTTGAAACCTAGGGCAGAAAATAGCCCCCAAATCTTTCACGATCTCAAGGCACACAGGCAAAATAGGTTTATTGAGGGCCAAGGACAGCCATGGTACTACCTCTGCAGAGAGTGGAATAAGCATGAAGTCAAGGCATCCCAAAGCCCTGGGGTAGAGGTTTGAGTCCGTGAAAAAAGAGAGAGTCCATCAAACAGGGTGGTTAGCATGGATATGACACTGTCCTCCCTAGTGGATTATTTCAGTAATGAGAATTGTTAACCTGGAACATACAAAAACCAAGTGGGATCAGAAAAGTTCTGGCATCAATGTCATATGCCCAGGGAAAAAGTAAGACCTACCATGCCACAACATAAGGTGGCCCAAGGAGTGGGGAGCCTTCTCTAATCTGACAAGAAAAACTACCCTGATGAAAGAGGAAGAAAAGAGAAAACAGTTCAGAGTGGGATTTTAGATTTGAAAAGAGTGCATCTTCTCTTGAGACTCTTTTGGAATATTTCGAAAAAGAAAAAAGCTTGAGAATTGTACCTTATTTTTCTACCAGCCAGAATGGCAAGACTCAAGAAGACATTTAGATCACTAACAGCACAGAAAGAAGGTACAGATTTGGAGTGTGTAGAATTTCAACCCTGCTGCATATGTCAGGCCCAGATGAGAGGATCCGCCCCTTCACTCTTTTTCCACATTTAGCATTTCATGAACTTGGTGATTTTTTTTTTGAAGACAGTATAAGGAAGACATTCGGAACCGCCCCCTGCCCTTCTGCTATCTGCAGGATGTCTACACTGAATTTTCCAGCAGCCATATCTCTGGCAGGTGATTCGCCAATACACACAGCTCCTAGGAGTGGCTGCTGGTCCACCAGTACCCATCACTCTTCCTGCAGGGAGCAGCTGTGCTGGGCTAGCCCATGCCAGGACTTGTGCATAGAGGGATTCTATTTTTCTATGTAGACTTTAATTAGAATAGCTTGGCAACTCAAAGCTCGATACCTCCAAAGAGGGAACCGCCTGAAATGGGGGCTGGCATTCATATTGATAACTAAAAATGGGAATGTTTTATGAATAGAAATCTAGGAGTCGGTGACATCGAACAGCTCATTCTAGATTCTGTTTAAATAGCGTTTCCAAATGGTGACTGAAAATTAACCATCACTTGTGAATCTTTGGGAACATGCAGATTCCCATGTGTCATCACAGACAGAACCAATAGCACAGTGAAATGTTTAACACACATTCACTTTGCTTTCCTCATTCAGTCTTCAAAATAGCACCATGATGTACATGTTTGTGTCTGTGTTATTCAAAAGAAAACCGTGGATTTCAGAGAGGATGTAAGCGTGCAGGTCACTACTTGCTGGGAAATGCTGAAGTGTCCTGGCCACAGACAAAGGCTTTGGCTTTGTACTCTTATCTCTGGGTAAATCACATAACCTTGCTGAGCCACAGTAACATCATCTATAGGACAGAGCCAAGGATCTACATAGAGAACTGCCTTGGCGGTGCTGGTAACGTTCCACATAGCGAAGCACAGCCCATGCTACTGCTGTGGACAGCTGAGTTCAGCTTTGTTAATCTCTCTTTCCTAAATTCAGATCATGAAAATGTACCCAGTCTTCATAATAATCAAGAAACGAGATTACAGATTTTGCTTTGCTGTCTACTTGCATATCACCTCTCAGTTACATCTGACACCAACTAAAGTGCCAGGCACCGGAACTGCATTTGCTATGATTGGGAAATGTGACAATGTCAGGAGACAATCTCGTGATTTTAAATGTGTTTCAGACGTAATCATTATTATTGATAATTTTATTTTTGATAGCATTAAAAGAAATACCTGTCCCATTGTTAGTAATTGTAATTGTTATTGTAATAATTATGTTATTGTTATGAAAATATCACTCAGTGTTTCATTTTATTCTCTTATAAATCCCATGTGACGGTACATGGAAATCGTGATTTTATAGGTGTCAAATGACATACCAAATGTCTGATTCCTACAGTATAGTATTTTCAGAACCAATTACTCCCAGCAGTCATGATCTCTTCCTTAGTTCTATGCAGTTTTAAGGAAATTTATATTCATTCATTTTCTCCCTCTTTCCTAAATTCATATCATGAAAATCTACCCAGACTCCATAATAATCAAGAAACAAGGTTACAGATTTTGCTTTTGTCTACTTGCTTCCTGAGGGGCTTTCTTTGCTTCCACCCCTCTCTCTGTCTTCCCCTGTCTCCTCTCCCCCATTTCTTCTACTCCAGATAGATGTGCACCCTTCTGCTGAAACAGCTCTTGACTAGCAGCATCCAGAGTCCCCTGCAGTCTGGAGGTATGATCACTGAAACAGTTATCTGAAGCTGAACTCATGAAATACCCAGGGAACTTGCTCTTCCAACAGGCACCATTACCAAGCTCATCCTTTCTCCTGTACCTCCCATCAAGGCCCACTTCTATTATTTCTGTAAATAGATGCTGAACATCTTTCTGCCAGCACAAGCCTCTTCCGTAGAACCTCTGTCCACAGGTGGCAGTGGATCCTTACTTAGAAATTCCTCACCTGTTTTTCACAATTTAAAATCTCTGAATAGATACTCAAATAAGATGGGTATATGTCAGCTTATAAAAATATCTCTTCCAATGCAGTTTTAATAATTAATTGTGGAGTCAATATTCTATGCTAGGCACTGACTAAAAACCTTGGATAGATTCAGCATGTATAGTTCTCATAAGAACAGTGATATAGATTTTTTTTTTTTGACAGGCAGAGTTAGACAGTGAGAGAGACAGACAGAGAGAAAGGTCTTCCTTCCATTGGTTCGCCCCCCAAATGGCTGCTATGGCTGGCGTGCTGTGCCGATCTGGCCAGGAGCCAGGTGCTTGCTCCTGGTCTCCCATGCAGGTGCAGGGACCTAAGCACTTGGGTCATCCTCCACTGCACTCCCAGGCCACAGCTGAGAGCTAGACTGGAAGAGGAGCAACCGGGACAGAATCTGGTGCCCCAATCATGACTAGAACCCGGGATGCCGGTGCCGCAGGTGGAGGATTAGCCTATTGAGCCGCGGCGCCAGCCCTTGTCATAGGTTTTTAAAATTACTGAGGTTTAGAAGCTGGAAATTCTTTAAAGCCACACTGCAGAAATCTAGAAAAGTCAGGACTCAGATTGGGAAGCACTACAGAAAATCTTGATTGCTCTTTAATTTTAAATTTATGTATTTGAAAGGCAGAATTGAGAGAGAGAGAGAGAGAGATCGATCTTCCATCTGCTCGTTCACTCCCCAAAATGACAAAATGACCAAGGTAGGCCAGGCTGAAGCCAGGAGTCAGGAGCTTCATCCTGGTGTCCAACATGGGTGGCAGGGGCCCAAACATCTGGTCCATCTTGTGTTGCTTTTCCTAGACCGTGAGCAGTGAGCTGGATCAGAAGTGGAGCATGCAGGACACACACTACAGCATCAAAGGTGGTGGCTTAACCTGCCATGCCACAACACTGGCTCCAACTCTTTTGTTTAGTTTTGATTTTTTAAAAATAATAAATGTTGTTTTCTATCCATAATCCAGTTGTAAGGGTAAAGAAAGCAGAAAAAGGAAAATAAAAAAAAAAATCCGTACTTTTTTTGGCCAGGAAGTAGGAAGGAAGTTTATTTAGGTCAACTATTTTTAGTTTTCCTAATCTGGTTCCAAGAGCCTGATTATTAGTAGAATTAATTTTAAGATTCTGCCTATAAGTTGTGATCAGTACATGCTGACAGTACTCTTGTTTTATCATTTTCTGTGTCTTCATATGAGAGGACAATGTGGGCTACTGGACTGCCAGACTGAATACACACAAATGCACATATATATATACCCAAACCCATATACTAGGTAAACACATGCACATGTACAAACACACACACATATGAATTATAATATGTTCCAATTTAACAACAGGAACAGTACTTTTTGGGAAGGAAATATAAGTGCAGGGATTCTCTCATAATAAATTCAATATATTTTGAAATAAGGAGATTTGGTAGTACAGTGACATATTGTATCACCAAGAGTGTGGCTGGGCAAAGGGCACCTGCCAAAATATTCAGTAAAACCCATGTAAACATTAGGCCAATACAGTGATTTAACTCACAATTCTCTTCCTACCGAGTTTCATTCCTGCTTGGAATTTTTATGCTTTACTTTAGCCATGGATAGGGTATTAAAGCAAAGGGTCTGTTTTGTGTTTCGACTGAGCAAATCAAAGTGGACGCCATGTGTGTGTTGAGGGGTGTATGGACGAGAGGCTACATGGAATTCTCAGAGCTGCGTCTCAGAAACTGTTTGCTTTCACCTGAATATTGGTCCTCGCTTAACTGACAAGAGTTGTGAGCTAGAGTCAAGCACGTAACCAGTGGTCCTCAGTCTGTCTAAATGGTAGCATCACCCAGGAACTGTTTCAGAACACTCACGCCAGGGATCTACCTGAGAAGAATTTTGATAGGATGTCTTTGTAGAGGACATTTGAGGTATGTGTGTTTCTAAAAGCAAGAAGGTGCCCGGGGTAAATCTAACCCACGGCACGACTTGAGATTTACTGTCACAGGTCACTCACTACCTTCGGTTCAAGGGGATTCTGGTTGCTGAAAGCAGCTTATTCTTAAGTTCAAATTTTTATTACAAAATAATTTCTAAGCTTTCTTATCAGGTTGAGGAAATATTAATTATATTAAAGATTGGGGAAACACCGCGTATCAAAAAGTGCTTACCAAACTGTTTTGTGAAATTGTGATAAGTAATGTGCAAGCCCTTTTCTTTGTCACCATGAGGACACAGCCTCCTGAAAGACATATATCCTTGTTTATATCTAGATAAAGACGTGCTGAGATCTTGGCATTAAGATGATAAAGTTAAGCTTTTGCTCTCTCACTTAATAGGATTTAGACAGAAATGGAGAGATTAATATCGCGACTGAGGTAGAAAATGGAAATGACCTTTATTAATTGGAGGACAATCTAAAGAAGTTGTCCTGTCTTAAAACAAAGAAAATATTTGATGATCCAACAGAAATCTTTTTTGGATCAGCTTTTACCAAGTGGCTATTTAACAGTTTCTTTTAAGAGACTATTTTATCATATTTCTGAAATTTGCAAAGGGCCATTAAAAGAAGCCTAGAATGCCTATCGTTAAATCCACACAGCAGGACCTAGACTCCTGGTTCAAAGAAATTAAGTTTATATCCACCATAAGCCAGATCTCTTTGTCTCTTTGAACTCTGGATTCTGTGTTGTGCTGTTCCCACTGACACTGTAAATTAAAGGATAAAATGGTGACTTTCCAGTTTGCTTCTATAATGATGTATTCTTAGCTGAGCCTAGGTGAGAAATTTGAATGTTTCAGAAAACCAGATTGCTTTCTTTCCTGCCTCAGGGACCCAACTGGCACAACACAGGCTCGTATATCATTCCAAAAATTTATACTTGCTTACAGTATTAGATTTTGTTTTAGCCTTTTATTTCTTCTCAACAGATTTTTCACAGCCACAATACTGGAGGCTGTTTCTGAAAACTGCTAATTCTTAAAAATAGACCAGTCAACCAAATTAGCAGGATGACTGAAGGAGAACTTTATTAGGGAGTGAACAGCCGTAAGGTCTCAATAAATCTTTTCAGTCATCTGAAAAAATGAAAAGCTAGGAAGGGTGAGGTGGTTGGGGCATGATTAGTTCAGATGTATTCTAGCAACCAAGAAAAGCAAATGTGTGATTTTGTATGACTCCCTTTGAAATTTCCACAGACTAAACTTCTTTTTCTTGCCTGAGGGACACAAGTATTTTCTATGACATCACAGATTTAGGAATGAGATTTCCTATGTATTTGGGGGTATTTATTTTAAAATACTTATCAGATGTGCTCCCAAATTTTCCTCATCAAATAGGTTTCTAAATACATGCATTTTATATATAGCCCATTATATTGTAATTACTTTTTTTTTTGACAGGCAGAGGTAGACAGTGAGAGAGAGACAGAGAGAAAGGTCTTCCTTTTTCCATTGGTTCACCCCCAAAGTGGCCGCTATGGCTGGCGCGTTGTGGCCAGTGCACTGCGCCGATCCGAAGCCAGGAGCCAGGTGCTTCCTATTGGTCTCCCATGCAGGTGCAGGGCACAAGGACCTGGGCCATCCTCCACTGCACTCTCGGGCCATAGCAGAGAGCTGGACTGGAAGAGGAGCAACCGGGACAGAACCTGGTGCCCCAACTGGGACTAGAACCCGGGGTGCTGGCGCCGCAGGTGGAAGATTAGCCTAGTGAGCCATGGCACCAGCCTGTAATTACTTTTAATATAGCTGTTTCATCTGGTAGTCCATGAATTGCTCCACTGCAGAGTGTATGTATTTCCTTTTTGTTTGCATATGACATACTCGATAAACATTAGTTCAATTGAAATAAGGGCTGTATTTTTTCTTGAAAGTATAATTTTACTTGTTTCTAAAACTATGACTGCCTTCTTTGATAGTTTGTGAGCAACACATGGGGTCTGGCACATAGTAGGTACTTAGAGAATGTTTGTTTAATTGAAGTTACTGTTTTCCAAGAAGATGTATCATCGGATCCCTACATACTTAGTTATTAAACCAAGTTTTATGGGAACCACTTATGGAACACAGTGAAATCCAATTATAGCAGACTAATTTTATATGGGGTATCAAGGGAGATTTCTATGAAGAAATGATATTTGAGCTATGATAATAAAAATCAGTAGGCAATGGAGGTAGTGGTGGAGGGGTGTGTGTGTGTGTGTGTGTGTATAAGGGTGTCCTTGACAGGCAAGAGTATGTGCAAAGGGTCTGAGGTAGGTAGAGGTGTGTATGTGAACACTTAAAATAAAAAAAAACAATCTATACAAGAGTTGTTAGAGCATGAAGTGGGACAAAATCAATTTAGACAACAAAAAGGTTACAATATTTTCCATTCAGAGCTCTCTCTCTGGCTGTTAAAAAAGAGAGGTGGGGGTAAGTTGGTTCTAAGAAAAGATGTGGGTAGGCCCCATGGGATATCAGTAACACAACTAAAATAGTCTAGACAAGAGAATATAGATGGTGGCTTATAGCTGGGAATCATAATGGTAGAAACGTGGAGTAAGAGTTACTCAAGTACATCTGGAGGCAAAATTAAATGGGCTTTTCAATGAACTACATAGAGAGAGAAAAACAATTATTCAGCATGACTCCTTGATTTGTGGTTTTGTAAATGGGTCAACAGATGACTCTGATTAAGTAATGAACCTAAGAGAGAGGTGGCAATATTTTGTAGCTCTGAACATGTGTTGGTGAACATCTCAGTGGTGATAGCTAGAAGACACATAACATACTCCTTCTGGAAGTCAGGCTAGGGCTGGACAGGATATAAACCCTGGGCATCCTTGCATGAACTAATGCTAGTCATTGAGTTAGTTGGCTTGGAACAGCCTATAGAATGAAAATGGATGGACACTCTAGACTGGGCCTAGAAGATCCCCATATTTAATGGAATACTAGAGGAAAATGGATATGGAAAGGGAATTGAGAATTGGATGCAGAGAGATAGGAGAAAAACAGAAAATTATGGTGCCGTAGAAAATAAACAAGGTTGCCAGGAGGAAGGTGTGCTCAGGTAAGTAGAAAAGTCATTAACTTTGGTTATTAGTTTGCTTTCTATTATATCAATGAATACCTGGACAGCCTAGCATTATAAAGGAGAAAAGTTTATTTTGATAATGGTTCTGGAGTTTCTCGATACAAGACAGGGCAGGCCTCCTTGGTTATGCTTCTGGTAACAGTGTTCATGATAGTAGAGTCCCAAGATGGCCAAAAAAAAAAGCATCACAGGCCAAGAGTGAGGGAGCTCAATGTGGTCTCTTGGGAAGGTACCAGGATCCAATCATGAAAGTCCACCCAAAGGACCTAATCCAATCTAATCTCTCCCCCAAGGCCTTATTTCTGAACTGGATTAAGTGTATACCCTCTTAGTACCATTAAAATAATACTTTGGAAACTAAACTCTTGCCTAGGTTTGGTGGCGAAATCATACTCAAACCATAGCATACAAAATTTAATAACATGCTGGGGTAGGGAATGGACACTGAACATTCAGGTGAGGGTACCCTAGATGTCAGAAAGTTACTATTGAACAGTTCCCTCTAAGATTTTATAATTTTTTTATTTATTTGTTTGGGCTAGGTCATCCTCAGAAAATGAATGGAATAATAGTGTCATTAAACTTTTGGAAAGAATAAAGCAGGATTAAAATCTGAGGATGGGAAAGAAAAAATTGGTAGGATTAAATAATAATAATGATAGTCCAGTTAAGGTTAATAAACAAACTAGGTATACTAGTAGTAGCTTAATGACTACTTTTTTATTTGTTATCATCTCTAGCTAAGCTCAGCTGCACAGATGTGGGTTAAAAAGGAAAGGAACATAGAAGGGAAGGGTTGGAGAAGCTAATAAATATGGATGGGTTTTGAGACTAGGATGTTGGCACCAGTGTGGAAGCACAATCTTACGAGGATACTTCAACAATCAAGCTAAAGAATGAAGAAGGCCAAGGCATCAAAGAAACATAACTGACAATGAAGTGGAAAAAAAAATATATAATGAGGTGTTTTCAAATACATGATTCTTAAAATTTATAGAAGGCATTGGACCTTCTGGTAAATGTTTTCTTAAGTTGTTATCTAATGGTCGAAATGGTTTGCTAAGTATTCATGTAATATTGCTATTGTCAGCAAGTGATCTAGGACTTGCTCCCTCATTTCTCTATTCTAAGCCCAACTTGTTCTTTCATTTCTCTATTCTCTTCAAGCTAGGAAACTAATTCTATTATGAAGGAATCTGTAGGACGCACAATTTAATCTTTAGACCTTATAAAAGAGATGGCTAACATTTTTCTGTAATAGCATAGCCAAAATAAGAACTTAAATAATAATCTCATAGCTAGATTCACTTCGCCATCAGCGAAGTATACAGTAAGTAGAAAAAACCTCCCTTTCAGACCAAAGGGAAAGAAAGTTTTAAAGTGAGAATATAATTTTCCTCATGGGCATTGTCTACCTTAGAAAAACTACTACAGAACATGCCTGTGACTATAGACTTGTAGTTCAGGCCACTGAAGATTAGAGATGGGATACAGGCACTCCCTTGACTTGCATCCTCTGGTCTGCTTTAACACAAACCAGGAGGAAAAGAAAGCTAGGCATCAGAAGCAATGGTGGCAGGCCTATTAATGGCTGATCTGTACAGTGATCTGCCCTCAAGGAGACCCAACAGGCCAGTCCACTGCAGTGGCTTTCAATGTGGTAAGCCTGGGCTTCAGCAGAAGTCAGCTTGTGAAGAGCCCTGGCAGCTCTGCCAAGAGTTGGGTCACTGGAAATGGACCTGCCCTGGAGTCGAAGGATGCCCAGGTCAGAGCCACAGATCTTATTGGCTCCAAGCTGAAAAGCCCTACACTCAGCCCAACTTCCAAAGTGACCACTGCAGCTGAGGGGATGGTCAAGTAGGGTCAGCAACATTGCAGGCAGAACTGTAAATTTCTTATTAGAGATGCCACTTGCCTTTACCTGGCCAGCTCTCCTCCCAGGCCAGCCAAGTAATGAAAGTCAACAGAGTGCCTTCCCCTAGGAGGTTCACACCTCCCTTAGGATATACCCCATGTGAAGAGATAGATAGGTCTGGGCCTCTGAACTTACAAGGCCTAAAGCCCACCAGATTATTATCAAGCCCCTTCTATCAGGTTCTATTTGCCTCTCAATCAGAAAACTTAATTGTAGCTTAGACAGCACCTTTCTTAGCTCCTCTAATAATGACTCTGTCCTTTCTTCTAGACCCTGTCTAGCACACTTGGGCCTCATTCCTTTGTAATCATAACCTCTACTCTACCACCAATGGCTCTATTCCCAACCTGTGTGTACTGATGGTCCTCTTCCCCACTTAATGCTGTATAATTGTTCAAACCTGGTAAATGCCACTCTTAGGATCATTGGGTACTATCCTCACTCTGTCTTTTATGACCTTGTCTAAATATGATCAGAGTCAGCAAACTTGGAAGGCTTCCATAGCCTTGGCAACTCATGACAAGAGCCTAGGGTGGTTACTGGCGCCATAAACTAGAGTGTCAATTTGTTGGGTCAACAACAAGAGCCACTGTGCACTTGCTCCTCATGTGGGATCTCTGTCCTTAATGTGCTGTACATTGTGATTTAATGCTATAACTAGTACTCAAACAGTATGTTTCACTTTGTGTTTCTATGTGGGTGCAAACTGTTGAAATCTTTATACTAAATGATCTTCTGTATATAAAGAGAATTGAAAATGAATCTTGATGTGAATGGAAAGGGAGAGGGAGCGGGAGAGGGGAGGGTTGTGGGTGGGAGGGAAGTTATGGGAGGGGGAAGCCATTGTAATCCATAAGCTGTACACTGGAAATTTATATTCATTAAATAAAAGTTAAAAAAAATAAAAAAATAAAAAGAGACATAAGAAATTAAAAAATATATATATATAATGATCTTATGGGGGAGGGGGCGAGCTTCCATAATCAAAGTTGTACTCCCAAAGCCTAAATTAGTGATTTGTGGAAATGACATGATTTGGAGGATAAGTACAGAGACCACCTAAAGAGTAGCACAGGAGTGTATGAGAGATGAGGAGGTCAAAATGAGATACTTGATTCAGGTAGCTAGTGTCATCAGGACTATTCAGATGAACAGGTATCAACAGTCATTAGGACGCCCACGTCCCACATCACAGTAACTGGGTTCAATGCCTCACTCCAGCTCTTGACTTCAGTTCCTGCCAATGCAGAACCTTAGGAGAAGGTATCACAGCTTAAGTAATTGGGTTCCTCACCCATATGGGAGACCTGGATTGTGTTCCTGGCTCCCAGCTTCAGCCCCTATGCAAGCCCTGAATGAAATTTGGAGAAAGAAGCAGGTTACAGGGTTTCTCTCTCTCTCTCCCTCTCTCCCTCTTTCCCTCCCTCCCTCTCTCTCTCTCTCTGTCTCTCTCTCACACACACACACACGCACGCGTGTGCACGTGTCTTCAGTCTCTATCTCATCTCTGTTTCTGTCTCTGTCTCTCTCTCCCAATTAATTAAATAAAATATATATACAAGAAAAACAACTATGGAAGGAATTACATAGCAGAGGAAAACTGAAATAAGTGCACCGAATAAATGCTAATTAAATGATCCATAATAACAAAATGGCCAAATGGAAGTAAAATTGGACAACTGGTAATTATTCTGAGATTGTTATAAACTTTCTTGACAAACAAAAAACATCTTTTGATCTATGTAAAAGCAGAATAACCAATTTAAACTATTTTTGAGTGTAGTACTTTCTGCCTCTGGAATCATATTTTGTATATAAAGTATCTGTTAGAATGAGTCCTTCTTTTGTTGTTAAAGCATGATGCAATTATGCTATTCTCAATATAAAATAAAAAGCATCAACAATGATGAAGAGTAAAGAAGTTTCTCACAAACAGAAGTTTTCAGTCTGCATTTTCTTCCTTTTTTTCCGTTAGTAGAAGAGAATTATAACCTTATTGTCAGATTTAGCACAGGGGAAAAAGTGAACTTCAGTCTAATAGATTAACTTACTGTACATGTTCTAAAAAAAATGAAATTGCCTTAGGAAATATCTGAAACATAATAAATCAGTTTAAGGAATAAAATAGTACCATATATCTAGTACCAAAAAAAAAGTCCTGGAAACATTGATTCATACAAGCCTTCTGAAGAAGAAAAAAAAATCCCCAGCTAGCCAATATTAATCACCCAATGTGAAACATTTATTTAGAATGTTCAGACAGAAAGTGTCAACTACTAACCAGTAACAAGATATCCCCTTTGAATCAACTGAAAGAACTTTATTCAATGTTATATTATAAACTATAGTGTAATGCTGCTTAAGAATTTCAAGGATAACTTGCATGAAGAGGGAACAAAGAGCCACTAAACTATAACAAGGAACACACAATGTGGTTATTGCTATGTATTACACTGAATACTTTGAGATTATTCTTTTTTAGATAGACATGAATATATATATATATAGATGTATGTGCATATACACATTTCAGAAAATTATACATTATATATCATAAATTTCAACTATTAACAATATATTTCTTTTAATAACATTAAATAGATTTATCTGACAAATTTCTTCAGAAGAAATTATGATATATTTATTATTTGATAGCTTGGCTATTAGTTATTTTACTGTTGAAAAATAATTTGTCTAAATGAAATATTAATGGTTGGTGTCAGATTGTCAAACTACTGTCCTCAGTAATTCTTGAAAATTTATGTCTAAAATAATACTGAAGGTAGGAGAGAACTTCCACTTTGACTATGACCCTGTCGGAATAAGATCAAAGTTGGCGAACCCAAAAGGCTTCCATAGCCTTGGCAACTCATGACTAGAGCCTAGGGAGATTGCTGACGCCATAAACAAGAGTGTCAAATTGTTAAGTCAACAACAGGAGTCACTGTGTACTTACTTCTCATGTGGGATCTGTCCTTAATGTGTTGTCCAATGTGAAGTAATGCTATAACTAGTACTGAAACAGTATTTCACACTTTGTGTTTCTGTGTGGGTGCAAACTGATGAAATCTTTACTTAATGTATACTAAATCGATCTTCTGTATATAAAGATAATTGAAAATGAATCTTGGCCGGCACCACGGCTCAAGAGGGTAATCCTCCGCCTTGTGGCGCCGGCACACCGGGTTCTAGTCCCGGTTGGGGCACCTCATTCTGTCCCAGTTGCCCCTCTTCCAGGCCAGCTTTCTGCTGTGGCCCGGGAGTGCAGAGGAGGATGGCCCAAGTGCTTGGGCCCTGCACCCCATGGGAGACCAGGAGAAGCACCTGGCTCCTGCCTTCGGATCAGCGTGGTGCGCTGGCCGTGGCGGCCATTGGAGGGTGAACCAATGGCAAAGGAAGACCTTTCTCTCTGTCTGTCTCTTTCTCTCCCTGTCCACTCTGCCTGTCAAAAAAAAAAAAAAAGAAAAAAGAAAAAATTAATCTTGATGTGAATGGAATGGGAGAGGGAGCGGGAGATGGGAGGGGTGCGATTGGGAGGGAAATTATTGGGGGGGGGGAAGCCATTGTAATCCATAAACTGTACTTTGGAAATTTATACTTACTAAATAAAAAAAAAATAAAAAAATAATACTTTATAATTTCATTGGATTATTCAGCAGATCACTGACACTTAGCAACTATTAATTTAATCAGTGTTATGAGCATTGAATCATCTTATAAATATCCTACTTCTGGGACAGGCATTCTGCAGCTATGTCAGAGTCCAGGTTCAGTTCCCCGCTCTGCTTCCAATCCCATCTTCCAGCTAATGAGACCGAGAGTGGAAGCAGATGATGACTCAACCCTCTCACCCACATCGGGGACCTGAAATGAGTTCTTGGCTCCTAGTTAGCAGTGGATATCACAGGAATTTGGAAGAATAAAGCAGGGGATGAAGTATCTCTCAATGTCAGGGTTAGCATTGTGGCCTAGCAGGTAAAGCCTACACTTGGGATGCCAGCATCCCATATGGGAGCCAGTTCAAGTACCATTGCCTCAATTCCAGTCCAGCTCCCTGCCAATGTGCCTGGGAAAAGCAGGGGAAGATGGCCCAAGTGCTTGGGTCCTTGTTGCCCACATGGTAGCCCTGGATGAAGCTTCAGGCTCCTGGTTTCAGCCTGACCCAAACTTGGCTGTTGCAGCCATTTGGGAAGTAAACCAGCAGGTGGAAGATTGATTTAATTATTCTCTCTCTCTCTCTCTCTCTCTCTTTCTCTGTTTCCCACACACACAATTCCTGTAACTCTTTCAAATGAATAAATATTTACAGAAAAAGGAAAAATCTCAATCTGTTTGCCCTTCATATAAATAACTTTCTAAAGTAAATAAATAAATATCCTACTTCTTAAACACTCTTCATAATTACAGTATGGAGAGGATGGAGCTAGTAGTCACCACTTCTCTCTAAGTATATATGAAACTTCCACTGCAGGCAATTTTCATCCTGTTTAATGGATTAAAATTTCAACAGAACTAACCAAAAGCAGGGAATGTGTGTTTAGCATACATGCAGAATAAGTGATCTGATGAAAAGGAGCACGAGCAAAGCCTATAGAAGCTGCAGACTGCAAAGGGCTGATGCTTACTGTGGCCTGAAGATTCGTGAAAAGGAAACATTAAGGAAGTTGGGTAGATATTCCAGGATCAAATTCTAACAGAAAGCAAAACTGACGGAATTTCCTGAGGAAATTAACAGCTCCCAAACACTGTGTGAATCCATTCTGGAATATACTTCTAACACAACAGCTGCAGTGAATTCATAGCCTTAGTACAGGCTGGCAATCCTGGAAGGCTTGATGCCCACACATGGTGGAAAGCTCACAAACAGAGCAAAGTCAGCCGCATAGTTGTTTTTAGGTTTAGTGAAGATGAAAAATGAAAATATAAAGGATGCCATGAAAAGTGATGCAATATATTATGTTATATATTTATATTTTATGTATTATATATAAATTTGGCCAAGTGTGTGATACCCACATCTCGTATTGGAATGACTGGGTTTGAGTAGCAGCTCTGCCCTCTGCTAATACACATCTTGGGAGCCAGCAGGTGATGGCTCAAGTACTTGGGTCCATGTCCCCGACGTGGGAGACCTGGCTGGGGTTCCTGGCTGCTGGATTTGGTATGGCCAGCCCTGGGTGTTGCAGGCATTTGGCAAATGAACCACTGAATGGAAGATCTCTGTCTGCTTTTTTAAAAAAAAAAAGTCGTTTTAAGGAGTAGGAAAAGGAGAAGCATTGAAGCTGAATCCAAAAAAGAAAAAAAAGAAGAAAAGAAAGAAAAGAAAAAAGAAGAAAAAGAAAGGAAGAAGCTGTGGTAATAGGTTACTGAAAACCTAAAAAAGTATGATGGGCTTCTTAAGATTCTCTGCAATACATGAAAAGGAAACCAGGATTCTAGAAAAGAGCAGGACTGAGAATATTTCAGCAATCACACACCACTATGGATGTCCAAGATACACATACGCCGGTTCAGTAATTTTAACTTTAACACTTATTTCCTTGAGTTAAATGTGTAATTTCACAGTAACTCAATTATAAACTTTATCTACAATGGGATTAAACTACTGTACATCAATCTCCTTGTTTACTACACAATTGAACAATCCTAGTGAAACACTTTAAGAAACTTTGAATTCGAAGGAACAAAAATAAAACATGCCACAGTATAGTTTAGAATATATATACATATATATGCATATATTTACTATTTTCAATTTATTTTAGTTTTTTTCACTGGCTTTTAACAGATTCAATATAGTTGATGGATACAATTCTAAGAATATAAAGACTTCAATCCAAGCTTCTCTACTGACCATCTGGCTACAGATGATACTTAGGCAGGGATGATTATGTCCACTTATACCCACTGAAAGATGCAATTGGTGGTTCCAAGATGGCAGAATAGTGACAGGGCAGTCCAAGTTACTTAGAGCTAAATTAATGTTTCAAAAGCAGAGAAAGTACACTCATAGGCTAGAGCTCTGGGGGAACCCTGACAGGAGACCCAGAATGAGCCATAGGAACAGTCCAGATCCACGCCAAGGGAGCAAACAACAGAAAGCAACAGCATCTTGGTTCTGGGGAGGAGGACACTCTCCTTGGTAAACCAGCTAAGAGGGGAATACATGGGCCCACGGCACTGCTGATAACAGCAGGAGAGGGAGCTTGGTGAACTGCTCTTAAAGTTCCATGCAAACCCCCTAAGACAGCAGAGGTGGAAGAAAGAAAAAAAAAAAAGAGAGAGAGAGAGATGGTGCATTCTCCCCCTCTACCCCTCCTTGCTGCAGAGACCTGCAGCCAGCAGGGGCAGGGATCATAGGCTCAAGCCATTTTTAATTTTTTTTTTTTTTTTTGGACACAGGCAGGTAGCTGCTGCTCCACCTTCCATGTGTGTGCCCAACCATAGCAGGGGTTGGACCCCACCCAATCAACAAGGGCCACAATTCAGAAGAATTCCTTCCCCCTCAATACCAGGTGCACTGTACCTGTTGCGTGGCAACAGGAAGGGGTGGGGAGCACTGCCAGCGGGACCCTCCTACCTGCACAGCACCATTGAGAAGTGAGCAGGGCTGCAGTGGATGGGTACTTTGCCAGCCCACTAACCACAGACCTAACCAGAGAAAAAAAAAAAAAAACCCACCCCTCCCACCACACCAAAGCTGGTTGGCAGGACCACACACAGACAGCGGCTCGGGGAACACCTTAGTTTCCACATAGCAGGACTGGCTAGCAGGCCAGATTGGCCCCACTGAGAATCTATGACCCAGAGAGCCCTGGGATCTGAATCTAAGAAAACAGTAACTGCATAAGATTATATAGAGTGTGGCGAGATCCTGGGCAACCACAAAGCATCTCTCTGCACTCTCCAACCTCCTCAGTTACCTGTAACAGCTCATAATAGAGGGAACCGCGCACCGTGCTCATAGGAAAGACTCCATAAATCAAACGTGCAGTTCATTAAGCAGTGAGGACGAGTGCTGAGCACACCGGGGATTAACAATGGCACATCCATCAGCTCAGAGGAGAGCTATCACATCCAACAAGTGTCATACCCTGGATACTTTCCCTACCCTGGAACACTGAACAGAGCACCCTGGCCACACTTAGCACACACCTCTTGGTATTCACTGAAAGTGTAGATGTCTCTCTAAGCCACAGAGACACACACCAAAGAAAAAAGCCACAAGACCAAAAAAAAAATTTTACAAATGCCAAAGAATAAAGAAAAATATTCAAGAAATAAAAATAAATCAGAATAAGGAAGTCACTATGAGCTTCCCAAAAGAACACTGCAACATTTGATATTAGAAGGTAAAAATGAAGAGCATAAGGAATTGCTAGAAACAAAATTCAAAAAACTAATCAGAATACTCAAAAGCAATCAGAAGCAAATTCATGAAGAAAACTATATATGATATGAATGGAAAAAAATTTCCCATGAAACTGAGATCTTAAAGAGAAATCAAAATGACATACTAGAAATGAAGAACTTAATAGATAAAATAAAAAATTCAGTGGAAAGTCTTAACAGAGTTAAGCAGAGGAAAGAATATCTAAGCTGGAAGATAAATCTCTGGAAATTTTATAGTCAGACCAAAAACAAAAAGAAGAGATTAGAAAACTAAAAAGCACTGCTGGAGATCTACAGGATACCATCAAATGACCCAACAAATGGGGGTCCTAGGAGTCCTTGAAGGTGTAGAAAGAGAGAAAGGATTAGAAGACCTATTCAGTGAAACTATAACAGAAAACTTCCCTAATTTGGAGAAAGATAGGAACATCCAAGTACAGGAAGCACATAGAACTGCCAATAGACACGACCAGAAAAGATTTTCACCATGACACATTGTAGTAAAATTCTCCAGAGTAAAACATAAAGAAAAGATTCTAAAATGTGTACTACAAAAAGTGCCAAATTACTTTCAGAGGAACTCCAATTAGACTCATAGTGAACTTCTAATCAGAAACCTTACAGGCTAGTAGACAATGGTAAGATATATTCCAAGTCTTTAGAGAAAAACACTGTCAACCCAGAATACTGTACTCTGCAAAGTTCTCATTTATAAATGAAGGTGAAATAAAGACCTTCCATAACAAACAGAAATTGAAAGAATTTGTCATCACCTGTGCAGCCTTAGAAAAGATGCTTAAGGATGTGCCACACACAGAAACACAGAAAAAGTGTCATCCCTACAAAAGAAGGTGAAGGCAGAAAATCTCCCACTAAAAGTACAAAGGAAATCCAAAGTGAACAACAGGAAAATTAAAGGGAAAGTGGAGGGCAAAGTCATTACTTATCAATAGTCACCATGAATGTAAAAGACACACACTGGTTGAATGTATTTAAAAAAATATCTATTTGATGCCTACAAGGAACACATCTCACCAACAATGATACTGGCAGACTGAAAGAGAAAGGAAAAAACAGGTAATCCATGCTAACAGAAACCAAAATAGAGCTGGTACAGCCAATCTAATATCAGACAAAATAGACTAACACAAAACTGTCACAAGAGAAAAAGAAGGGTGCTGTGTAATCATTAAGGGATGAATTCAACAGGAAGATGTGACTATTATAAATGCATATGCACCTAATTACAGGGCACCTGGCTATTTAAAAGAAACATGAATGAGTTTAAAGGGAGACATAGACACAAATGAAAATAGTAATGAAGGACTTCAATACACCATTTTCAGCAATGGACAGGTCAATCAGACAGAAAGTCAGTAAGGAAACAATAGAATTAATCAACACTGTAGACGAAATGGACATAACACATATCTACAGAACTTTCCATCCTACAGCTGCAGAATACACATTCTTCTCACCAGTACATGGAACTTTCTCTAGGATATACCATATGCTAGGCCATAAGGCAAGTCTCAGCAAACTCAAACTGGTAAGCATACCATGCGTCGTCTCTGACCACAATGGAAAGAAGTTGGTAATCAACAGCTCAGGAATTGCCAGAAAATATGCAAACAAATGGAGACTGAACACATGCTCCTGAACGACCAGTGGATCATTGAAGAAATCAAGAGAAACCAAAAAATTTCTGGAAACAAATGAAGATGGCAGTACAACACATCAAAACTTACAGGATACAGCAAAGCACGTATTAAGAGGAACATTTATAGCAATTGATGCCTACATCAATAAATTGGAAAAGTATCAAATAAATGAGATAAATACATCTGAAGGACCTAGATAAAAAACAGCAAACTAAGTCCAAATCCAGCAGGATAAAAAAGTAATTAAAATCAGAGAAGATATATATACAAAATCAAAACCAGTAAAACAAAAGATCAGCAAAACGAAGAGCTATTTTTTTGAAAAAATTTAAAAAATGACACACCATAAGCCTAACTTACCAAAAAATGAAGGGAGAAGACTCAAATTAATAAAAATTAGAGATGAAAAAGGAAATGTAACGACAAACCCCACATAAATAAAAAAAGAATCATCAGAAATTACTATGAAGAGCTGTAGGCCAACAAAACAGGCAATTTAGAATTAATGGATAGATTTCTGGACACATACAACCTACCTAAATTGAGCTATGAAGACAGTGAAAACCTAAACAGACCAATAACCAAGACAAAAATTGAATCAGTAATAAAGACCCTCCCAACAAAGAAAAGCCCAGGACCAGATGGCTTCACTGTTGAAATCTATCAGACATTTAAAGAACTAACTCCAATATTTCTCAAGCTTTTTAAAACAATTGAAAGAGGGGGATCCTCTCAAATTCTATGAAGCCAGCACTTCCTTATTAATTATATCAGAGAAAAATAACTAATTTCCTTGATGAACAAAGACACAAAAGTACTCAAAATACTAGCTAATCTATTCCAACAGCATCAGAAAGATCATTCACCCAGACCAAGTGATATTTATCCCTAGGATGCAGGGATGGTTCAACATTTGCAAATCAATCAATGAGATATATCATATTAACAAATTGAAGGACAAAAAACATATGATAATCTCAATAAACACAGAAAAACATTTGATAAAATATAACACCATTTCATGATGAAGACTCTAAGCAAATTGGGAAAAGATGGAACAGTTCTCAACACAATCAAGGGAATTTATGACAAAGCTATGGCCAATGTCCAACTGAATGGGGAAAAGTTGGAGGCATTCCCACTAAGATCCAGAAACAGAGAAGGATGCCCACTTTTATCATTGCTATTCAACATAATCCTGGAAGTTTAGCCAGAGCCAATAAGCAAGAAAAAGAAATCAAAGAGATACAAATTTGGAAGGAGGGAGTCAAATTATCCCTATTTGCAGATGATACGATCCTATATACATGGGATCCAAAATACACCACTTAGAAACTATTGGAACTCATAGGTAAGTTCAGAAAGTAGCAGGATATAAATCAACACACAAAAATCAAAAGCCTTTGTGCACTCAGACTATACCATGGCTGAGAAAGAGCTTTAAAGGTCAATCCCAGTCACAGTAGCTCCAACAAAATCAAATACCTTGGAATAAATTTAACTAAGGATGTCAAAGATCATGATGAGAATTACAAAACTTTAAAGAAAGAAATAGAAGATTAAAAAATGGAAAAATCTTCCATGTTCATGGATTGGAAGAATCAATATCATCAAAATCTCCAAAACACCAGAAGCAATTTACAGATTTATTGTAATACCAATCAAAATACCAAATACACTCTTCTCAGATTTGGGAAAGAAAAAAAAGGATGATGAAATTTATATGGAAACACAGGATAACCTGAATAGCTAAAGCAATTTTATGTAACAAAAACAAAGTTAGCAGCATCACAATACCAGATTTGAAAACATTCTGCAGGGCAGTTATAATCAAAAGAGCTTGGTACTGGTATAAACACAGATGGATAGACTAATGGAACAGAATAAAAATGCCAGAAATTAATCCAAGCATCTACAACCAACTTATCTTTGAAAACTGAGCTAAAATCAATCCCTGGAGCAAGGAGAGTTTCTTAAAAACTGGTGCTGAGCAAACTGAATCACCACATGCAGAAGCATGAAGCAAGACTGCTACCCTACAATTTTCAATAAAAGCTACTCAAAATGGATTAAAGACTGAATCTACAACCTGATACCATCAAATTATTAGAGAACATCAGAGAAACTCTACAAGACATTGGCATAGACAAAGAGCTCTTGGAAAAGACCCCAGAGGCACAGGCAATGAAAACCAAAATTGACAAATGAGATTACATCAAACCGAGAAGCTTCTGTACAGCAAAAGAAACACTCAGCAAAGTGAAGAGGGAACTGACAGAATGAGAGAAATCATTTGCAAACTTTTGAACTGATAAAGGATTAATAACTGGAATATATAAACAGATCAATAAACTCAAAACAACAAAACAACCCAGTGAAGAAATGGACAAAGGGTTTAAATAGACATTTTTCAAAAGAGGAAATCCAAATGGCCAACAGACACATGAAAAAATGCTCAGCATCATTAGTCATCAAAGAAACGCAAATTAAAACCACAATGAGGTTTCAGTTCACCCCAGACAGAACTGCTTTCATATAGAAATCAACAAACAACAAATGCTGGTGAAGATTTTGGTGGGAATGGAAACTGGTAAAGCTACTATAGAGGACATTATGGAATATCTCAGAAACCTGAATATAGACCTACCATATGACCCAGCCATCCCAATCCTGGGAATTTACCCAAGGGAAATGAAATCAGCATATGAAAGTGCTGTCTGTACCTCCACATTTATCTGAGCTCAATTCACAATATCCAAGACATGGAATGAACCAAAATGCCTGTCAACTGAAGACTGGATAAAGAAATTATGGGATATGTGCACCATGGAATACCACATAGCAGAAAAAAATGAAATCCAGTCATTTGCAACAAAAAGGATGAAACTGGAAAATATCATACTTAGCGATTTAAGACAGACCCAAAGGGGCAAATACTGTATGTTCTCCCTAACCTGTGATAACTAATGGAGCACCTAAAAGGCAACCTGTAGAAGTGAAATTGTCACTTTGAGAAGCACTGATTTTGAACAGCCCTTGTTTTGACTTGCAGAACAGTTTTGTATAGTATTTTTTATTATTTTCCTTTCCTTTCTTTTCTTTTATTCTCTTATATACTTCTCTTTTTTTCCTTCATACTAATCGTTGAACTGTTCACTTAACAGAGATAACCATATGTGTATAAAGTTAATTGAAAATAGATCTTAGGGGGGCCAGCACTGTGGCATAGCTAGTAAAAGCACTGCCTGTAGTGCAGGCAACCCATGTGGGCACCAATTTGAGTCCTAGCTGCTCTACTTCCAATCTAACTCTCTGCTATGGCCTGTGAAAGCAGTAGCAGATGGCCCTAGTGCTTGCACCTCTGCACCCTTGTGGGAGACCCAGAAGAACCTCCTGGTTCCTGGCTTTGGATCAACTCAGCTCCGACCATTGGGGCCATCTGGGGAGTGAACCAGTGGATGGAAGACCTCTCTCTCTCTCTCTTTCCTATGTCTGTCTCTCTATAGCTCTACCTTTCAAATAAATAAATAAATAATTTAGAAAAGAGAGGAAATAGATCTTAATTAAAAATAAGAGTGAAAAATAAGGGAAGGAAAAGTAAAGGGGCTGGGAATGTGGGCTGAGGGAGGGCACGGAGGGAATGATCACCATGATTCTAAAGTTGTAATTGTGAATATATGAATTATGTAACTGTAAAGCAGTTCTACACACATTCCTATGGACTTACTTCTAAATGTACAGCTTAAAAACTTATGGGACACCAAATCCCCTTAGGCTGTGTGGTGAAAATTGTATTTTAAGTGTTATAAAAATCATATGGATAGGATTAAATGTTAAAGTGATCATAACACTTGATCTTATCTATAAGTGTTTGGTAATATTAATAAATAGAATTAAAAGGAATGAATGCTCCAACATGGGAAGCAGTTTATATAGTAGACTCATAGAATGACAATTGTATCAAGTAGCACTCGGACCTCAGAATCAGCCCTCAAGGCATTCTAGTCTGTCTGAAAAGCCAGGGTAGCATTTCAGGCATGGAAACCCAAGACACTGTGGCAAAAAATGTTCTACATGAAGGACCTCTGTAAGTGAGGCCCCAGTGGAAAGAAGCAGCCAAAGAAGGATGTACTTTCCTCTGAAGGGAGGAAGAGTGTCCACTTTGCCTATGGCCTGTCTAAATACTGAAGGAGTTTGTGGATCCAAAAGGCTCCCATAGCCCAGGAAGCTCATGTCAAGAGCCTCAGGTGATCACTGATGTCATACTTAAGAATGCTAATTGTTAAATAAACACCAGGAGACACTGTGCACTGACTTTCCATGCAGGACCTCTGTCCTCAGAGTTCTATTATGAGACTTAATATTAAACTTGTTCTCCAAGAATTACTTTGTTTTAGTATATTAAGTTCAGAATATTCTTATGTCTCATAAGTTATAGATAGTTACGTCTAAGTGCTCCCAAAAGATGTATTATTCTTGGGTTCTTCTTCAAAGATAATTAAGTTTCTGAATAACAACAAAAAAAGAAATTACCTTCAAGATGCAATGACTTTGAACAGCCCTTGTCTGGACTGTTGAGAAACAGTTTTTGTTTCTGTTTTTTTATTGGTGGTTTATTTTTTTTTGTTGTTGTTTTTCTCATGCTTTTTCTTCTTCAAAGTGTTGAACTATTTACCTAGAATAGAACGAATCTTTTGTGTATAAAGTTAAATGAAAATAGATGTTACTAAAAAACAAGACTGAGAAAAAGGAGAGGGACGTGGAAGAGGGGTAGGGTAAAGTGGGAAGAAATGTTATGTTCTTAAAGTTGTTTATGAAATTCATGCAAATAAAAATAATTAAAAATAGAAAGCTAAAAAAGGATGTGATTACATGAGTTGTAATAATGCCATGTATATAACTTAAGAGGGAACTGGCTCAATGAGGAGTTAGGATTCTGCATGCCCAAGTACTGATAACTCATTTGCTATTTACTATTTCCATCAATACTTGAAAAGATACTGTATTTACAATCCTCCATTTCTTTACCCATAAAATAGTATTTAATAATAATAAAACCTGTGTATTATATGATACTTAAGAATGTATTGTGAAGGTTTTGAAGTAAAATGTAATTATTTAGAGTTATTTTCCTGCTGCTATTTGAGTATTTTCATATGTTTGTGTGTATTGGTATTCTTCCTTCCTTTCCTGAGTTTTTTTTTATTTCCCTTTCTTCCACCGCCTTCCAACAAAAATGTCACACTTATAGAATATACCTGAGATCTTCTGATACATTTCCTTAGTGCTGATTAAAATCCACAGCAATAGCAGGCGATGTGAGAGAGCAGGCTAATGAAACTCTACGTGGGATGCCTAAATCCCATTTTGGAGTGGCCATTTGAGTCCTGGCTACTCTGCTTCCATCCAGTTTCTTTTACAGCCTCCCATGTGGGAAACACAAATGGAGTTACTGGCTCCTAGGTTGGGCGTGTCCCAGTCCCAGCTATTGGAGATATTTGGGGAGTGAACCAATGGATGGGAGATCGCTCTTTCTGTCTCTATCTCTCCTACATAAAAGCAAGAGAAAACTTTCAGCAAGATATCTGCAACTCTCCAGCCTCATTTCACCTTTTAGCACCTCATAAGGTATCCTTTAAATTTTTAGAATGCATGAAGGTGTTTCACATGCCCCTAGTTACACAGTTTTTCTTGGAATACCCTACCCTTTACACTCCCTCTTAAACTCTGACTTCATGAACTCTCTCTCCTCCTAAAGATAGATTCGGCATATCTGTTTTCCCATTATATAATAGCTATGATTATCTACTTCATAGTCTGTAAAAGTGCTTTATTTACATTATCATTTGATGCTTACAGTAACCATCAGAAGTTGCTATGATTTTTTCTATTCTACAAATAAAAAAAAAAAAAAAGGAAGACACAGAAAGTGCAAGCATTTTACCCAAGGATGCCCAAAGCTGGTTAGGGATGGAGCCAGTCATTTATATCCAAAGTCCATGTTTGTAAATACTACAATGCACCTGACTTCTCCATAGTTTTATTCCATTCATCAGATTCATGTTACACCTTGCGTTTCAGGGGGTGTAGGGACAGTGCTTTGACAGCACTGAATTCTTTGAAGATAATGTCTGTTTCTAATGGAATCTCTATGTTCTTACTCTCTGACAGTGTTGACACTGAATAGAGCTCAGGAAACTTTAAGTAAATCAACATTTTGCCTTCCTGCTCAACAATTATTAGTAATAGTATTACCTATGTTTTTTTCCATGTGCACCTGTGCTATGGTGATTCTCAGAAGAAAGGATTTCACACACAGTCACATATGTTTGGGAATTCATTTGGCCTCTGTCCCCCTGTTAGAGTTTCATAATACACATTAATATATTAAGGTCTCTATGAAAACCTGTTAGAAAGAAATTTGATTTTATCTAATTGAGAGCTTCCCAAAACATTTGAGCCTCCATATCTCACTACTGTCCTTATCCTACCCACAGGAATTTATATCACATCTTCTAGAACATCTATTTTGCAGACAATCCCCTGGGAAACACTGCTTTCAAGGATAAAGACAAATTCACTTAGCCAAACATTCAAAGCTATCATATCCACACTCTAATTTTCTATTCTTTCTACTCTCTATAAATAACCTTTATATAGCTACATCCACTCCTGTCTTAAAATAATCATCTCCTTATTTTTCTGTTTTTTCTACAGACATTTCTTGCACTTCTGGAGCCTAGAATGATTCTCCCTTCATTACTCAGCTCAGTTACTAACGTTGCAGGCATGTGTGGCTCACCTCTCTAGTAAAGGGCCCCTCTGAGGACTTTAGAAATTATTGCCTAAATTATTAATTGTACTATTGTATACAGCTTTCTTATATATTTCCATTATTGCCTAGGAAAGTTATTTAACTATTTGCTGTACATGTATTTAGTTTTTCAAAAAGCATTCCTTTGATCTACCTGAATTATGTACCTGTCCACCCAGGGCAGTAATACAGCAGGCAATCATAGCGGCCGAGCTTTCATCACTACCTCTAAACCACTGGAAAAGATCTGCTAAAATCACAGCTTTATTGTATGTTAATATTGTTAAAGAGAATTTCAAATGACACAGAGTTTATATCATTCATGTTATAGAAACTAGGTTGATACTGAGATTACTAGCAGGAAAATGCATAATGTAAGACACTATTTTGAATATTATTTGAAATACCCATTTGACAGTGAAAGGAAGTATATTCAAGAAGTGAAATTAAATTGCATCCATTATGATTAACTATTGATGCATTATAGCTACTTCTTGAGATACCATATGCATCTCTGTTTCTACAGGGGAACAGATAACTCACATTACAATACTTTGTCTCTCATTATAAATGAATTGTAAAGTAGATCCTTCACAAGACCTTTGCAAGACAAACAGACCTTCCAGAAAGCACATAACCAAAAAATAAAAGCTACTAATGAATTTTTCTCCCCTATTTTTATCACTAACCAATACCTACATCATGACAGAAACCAACACTGAAAACAATTTGTAGTCTCATTAGCATACGTAATTTTCCCAACAGCTACCCTGATGTCTACAGCACTACAATGAAATATACTGAATATCTCTATCACCATTCAACATTTAATATCTGTCATGATTCTGCCTTTAGAAAGACAAATCAGTCATATGATGACAAGCAGTTCAGGAACTGACAAATCAGATGGCCTTGAAAAATATCTGTTCCTTGCCGCGCCGGCACACCGGGTTCTAGTCCAGGTCAGGGCGCCGGATTCTGTCCCGGTTGCCCCTCTTCCAGGCCAGCTCTCTGCTATGGCCTGGGAAGGCAGTGGAGGATGGCCCAAGTCTTGGGCCCTGCACCCGCACCTGGCTCCTGGCTTCGGATCAGCGCGATGCGCCGGCCGCAGCGGCCATTGAAGGGTGAACCAATGGCAAAGGAAGACCTTTCTCTCTCTCTCTCTCACTATCCATTCTGCCTGTCAAAAAAAAAAAAAAAAAAAATCTGTTCCCTTAATTTTCATTTTGAAGTGACATCTATTGCTATAGTTTGCCAGATGTAATCCTATAACTGTGTTTATTTGTACATTTTTATCTGAAATATTTAGGTAAATATATATGGAAATGTATTATTTTAATATGTAAAATTATGCTGATTTCAGCAACTTATGAGTATGTCAAGATTTTTAATAAGATGTGTTTTTCATCATTCTTTCTTGTTTCTAAACCTTAACTAGATCAGTATCAATCCACATTATTCAGTAGCCTTGATCAACTGAACTATTGGTCACTCCTAAGAACATGTCAGGAGAAGATATTAGCAACTCAACTGGGATTCAGAAACATAGACACCAGTAGTTACAGGCTTGTGAAAGGTGGTTTGAGATAGCACATGGTTGATGTTAACTTTAAAATGAAAAAATAACAAGCAATGCTCTGGAGTTATCTTAACACAGCCTTTATCACTTGCATTGGCCTTTAGAATACTAAAACTCAACGGATATTTTAATTCATGATCTTTTTAGAAATGAGGATTCTTTGTTTTCTCAAGACAATTCATGAAATCACGTTTAAATAAAATAAGCCAAAGAAAAACACTCAAATATTGTCCCCTGAATGTGGAAGCTAGAAAAAATAAAAATAGAAACAAACAAGCAAAAAATAAAACAAAAGCCCATCCAAAGACAGAATGGTGATCACTAGAATGTGGAAGGAGTGGGTAGGGGATAGAGGGCTTTAGGATAGTGCGTAATAAATTGGAGTTAGATCAAAGGAACAAGTCCCTAGTGTTACACAACAAAGAGGGGAATCTATTGTATGAACAAATAGAAGGAAGAATCTCCAAGCTTCCAATCATAAAGTAATTTCAAAGAAGGCTAATGCTGTTTACCCGGTTTTGATCAGCACACAGCGTATACTTGTATTGATGTATCACAGTGCTGTCCATAAATATACTCGATTATTGCTGACAAGTTTTTTAAAAAGATATATAGGTTAAGGTTTTAAAATCACAAATTTGGCAGTATTTCTCTATGATCTTGTTAACTGCAAGTAAATAGCATTAGACTGTTGAATTCATTCCCAGAGGTGTTTTACTATACCATCAAATACAGATTTTCAAGTGAATAAATCCACTTGTAAACAATAATCTTATCTTTAACTTTACAAAATGAAGATTCTGATTTCATATGAGGGCCTATCACTACGTCTGGCGACACTGGCTTGCTCCCTCAATGTTTGTGAGAGAGAAGGGCGGGAGTGGGGGCACTGAGAGGAAAACTTCACAAAAGACCATGAAGAAATGCAAGATTAACAATAAAAAACGACCTTTGGAATTTTTATCTTCTATGACACACATCAAAAATGAACGTAAAACAGGTTAAGAGTAACAGCAGTTGCTGGGAGAGCTTACAGCAAAACCCAGCCTGCATCACAGGCCCCTGCCCAAGAGTCTGTTGTCCCCTAGAATACGAGGATTGACAGGAAACAAGTGTGTCTTCTAGCCCAAGTATTACCACATTGTTATTTTTTTCCAAAAAAATCTGTGTTTTTTACATTTTCGTTGCTTTGCACTATCTCTTCAACTTCTAAACAGATTTAGAAAACCAAAAAAGCTGTAAGTAGCTTTTTAGAATAAGAAATGTACTAAAAGATGTTACAGATGGAGTATATGCTGTTCTACCAGCAATACAGCACAGGTTAGAAAAATGGCACGTACTAATAAAATCCATGGCACTAATGAGAGGTCTGGTGCCATCAAGCGTCTGAAAATTCTCCCCAGGGTTCATTACTCTGCCAGGGTGATCATGTCATTTTTAGTAAATTCAGGAGTGACTCATCCCTGGCTGACAGGTAAATGCAGATACTGTGAAGTTACCTCTGAGGCTCTGTCAGTGAACTTGTCAGAGAATGAAAGAGAACATCCTTATTAGGGAAACAAAAAGGCCCAAACTCCAGTTGTTTGCCTCAAGATATTGAAATTTCATGTTTGGTCTACATTGAAATATTATTTCACCAGAAGGGTCTGAAAAGGCATGCTTTCATAAAGATTAGCATTATTTTAAAAAATCTAGATAATAGTTTCTTTTTTTATATTTGGTTTCAATGACATGCAAATATATCATACATTCTTTGAAAAGATCCTATTATTTAGTTATGTATTTGCAAAAGAAAGTTAAATTTCTATTACACTGAAATAAAACAGCCATTGTATCTGTACAAAATTGCTTTTTAAAACATTCCTCTAATAAATAAAATTTGAAATTTATGGTTGTTGAGATGCTTTTTCCTCCAAAATGATATATTCTTACTTATGTTGCTTCCACATTATAATACCTTATGTGTAATTGTATTAAATATCAAGTCTCACATTTTTAAAAACATAGAACTGCATTGCTCATGGGTAACCAGGTGCTTTAGGCAAATTTCTAAACCTGTCTTCAGATGTGTCACCTCTTGGCGCATCTTCTTGGCTGCCAGTGAAAGCAATGTCCTCCACAGACCCATGGCCATACTCCTGTCTCAGGATTTGGAATTAAAATTAATATCCCACAGTTCAGTTTGGGCTCATCTCTGGAAGGACAGACTTATAAACTCTGGGGAGCTTTGGCTCAGCTGTCTGGCCTTGATGCTGCAGGGAAGTGAGAACCCTGGGAAAGGCTAGGGAGATGGACAGGAAGGCAGCACATCTTCCCTGGAGTCTGGGCTGCTTCTCAAGTCCCGCAGGCATACTTGAAGAGATCCTGCACACCTTGATTCCTGGAAACAATTTCTATCAAAGTTACCCATGTTTCACATTTTTTTTTCCACTCACAATCTCTCAACTTGGTTTCTCTCACTTCTAAGTAGACTGTTATGGAGGAACTAGGCCTCAACTGTGGATGCAGGTAGTGGTGGCTATGGTATGTGTTTGTATATGAGAATAAAGGGAGATGAATGTTTCAAAATAACTATAACTGTCAGAAATAAGGCACTCAGAGGGAGACAGATGAAAAACTAACAGGACAAACAAATTGTGGGTATGCACCGGCCTGGGCCCATCAGGGAAGGTGCCTCAAGAAGTCCACAGATAAAATTTGGCAGGGTAAAATATTTAATCAGAGAAGTTGAACTGACATGTAATTCATGTGAAGGGAGGAGGGTGGGGAGATACTCTGCAATGGCATTGCGGAGACCCTATTGTACTGACAGATGTCTGGAGAAAACATGGTATTTACGTTTTGGAATACCCCTAAGGTAATTTGGGGCTAAGCTTGCAGGTATTTTCACAGGGGCTGTTTAAGACATAGCCCAGCAACCAAGAGGGAAATCACAAAAGGGAGTGTAGCTGCAGAAAAAAAGTTAAATGTTCAAGTACTACGATCCAGTGGTTCTCACTCAGAGGAGATGCTGTCCCAGAGACAATCTGGCAGTATTTGGGAACTGTGCCTATAGCTAAGACTGGAGTGGGGATTATTCCTGGCATCTAGTGTGCCAAGGTGACGGCTATGTCTAAACTTCCCCCACTGTAGAAAACAGCATCCCAGAACTAAATAACAACAGCCCCAAAGTTGAGAAAGTCTAATTAACTTATAAACAAGTATTGAAAACTTTCCACTGAATATCAAACACCAGGCTGTGGGTCCTCCCAGTTCTGGTCTACAGAGTTAAACTGATTCTAGAAAATGATTTGGGGTGTGGAGAGAGAACTCTCCCTTGTTTGGGGAAAGATCCACTTTACAACTGGCACACTCAGTCTTGGTAGTTATTTTTATTCACTATTTCCGAGCATTTGTCTAGCCTGCATATGCAGTATTCAGGCCCACAGACCCTAAACGGCCCCTGAGTCTCAACAGTGCTGCGCTTCTCCAAACTTCAAACAATTCCTGTGCACATGAAGCTGAAACACAAGTATGGCCTCTTAATTGTATGGCACAGAAGAAAACCTAGGCAAGCACAAATTCTGTTATAAGAAGAACACTATCATAAGACAACAAGGTTATAAGAACCCTAATTTGATGTAACAACATGTATAAAGTAGATGTAAACTGAAATCTATAAAACCTCCCTTCAAAAATGAAACCCAGGGCAGGTGTGGCACAGTGGGTTAAGCTGGAACTTGGGACACATGTGTTCCATACTGGACTGCCTAGTTTGAGCTCCAACTATTCTGCTTCCAATCCAGATTCTTGCTCATGTACCTGGGAAGCAGCAGTGAAGGCCCAGGTACTTGGGTATATGCACCCATGCGGGAGGCCTGGATGGAGGTCCTGACTAGTTGCATTGGCCTGAGGAAGTCCTGGTTGTTGCAGTCATTTGCAGTGAACCACTGGGTAGAAGATTGAGTTCTCTCTCTGACTCGGCCTTTAAAAAAATCAATAGGAAGATCTTTTTAAAAAAATGTCATAGGTAAATGTTACATCAGTACAGAAGTGTTTTACATACCCTGTCTCTTTTGGGCAACAGAAAAGACAGCTATTATTACTGCCATAATATCCCAAGTATTTCAGAGAAGCAACTTCCACCACACCCAAATTTGAAAATATAGCAATATAGTTGACTGACTCTCCATGAAACACCACAGCTCATATCTTTGCCTCCTGTACTTACTGTATTACTTTCCTGTTGCTTTAGAACCAATAGCCATACATTTAGTGGCTTAAAAACATATTTATTAGGATATAGTTGTGCAATCAAGAATGTAACACAGGGCTGCACTCCGTTCTGGGCTCTGGGGAAGAAGCATACAGTCCTTTACCCCGCGTACCTCCCACAATCAAAATGGACAATGACTAGCTGGTTCTTTCTATGGATGCCATCTTTGGTTTTCACTCTGACATCCTTTTCTTCATGTTCTGAACTGAATCTTTGTGTTACCCCAAATGTTCTAAGTTAAAATCTAAGCCTCATGCTCGCTTCCACAGCTTATATGCTAAAATAGAAACAAAATCTAAGCCTCAATGTGATAGTGTTCAGAGGCGGGGTCTTGGGATGATCATTATTAGGTCATGAGTGGCCAGAGAGTGAACCAGCTGTCTTCCTCCCAAGTGCAATTACAATGAGAAGCTGGACATCCAGACTGTGGATCAGCCGGTATCTTGATGTTGAACTGCCCAGTTGCATGTGTTGTTAAAGTCCTTATTTATTATAGCAGCCCAAACCGGCTAATGTGCTATGTAAGGAACCTTATGATTCCACCACAGTTTCAACAAGATAACACAGAGTACCTCTTTATCTGAGAATCATCCTCTTGCCACGTAACATAACATATGCATAGGTCCTGATGACTAGAGTGTAGTCATCTCAGAGGTGGAAGGGTGTGCATCATCTGTAAATCATACTCACTAAATGACATTTTATGGATAACAAATCTAGCCCATTGAGCTGTCAGTTACAGAATGCAATTTTGGCATTTGAAAGGGAATGCTAGTTTTAGACATTTAAACAAAGGCATTAAGCAAAACCTTGATAATTTAGAAGAATTACATATATTTGTTATAATCCAGTCTACCTTTTGGGATACTCACAAATCAAAGAAGTTACAACACAGTAATAGAAATGAAGCAATCATGGGAGGATATTACATTATCAACTAGCAATGAATTTACTGTTATCATATGTTAAATACATAATCTCACTCTTGATATGTCACAGAAATCATTCCTGTACCCTGGCTCCCCAACTCTAGAAATCAGCAATCAAAAACTCATATAAAGGTAAAAATATTCCTCCTGCCTACACTGGGAACAAAGTCAAAGCAAGTGTTACACAGGTGTGGGAGAATCCTGACAATGTTGTAGGTGATCTTTCATATTGGTGATGAGAAAATCAGAGATGACATTTCAAAGATGCTGTCAAACTCAGGACCACTGATATCAATAATAAAGTTGGCAGTTTCTACAGATTGAAACTACTTTAGTCTTTGATGCACTTATTAATTTAGCAGAAAGGGTATAGGGAATCACCTAACCACTTCACAAAATCTTAAGGAGATATAAAGGGCACAAAAGTAGATTGACACAAGATTTATTTTCCAGAAAACCAGAGATTTCTATTGTATGCATTTTACATTAATGACTTCATTTTTGAGAATATCACAAATACCAAATACATAGTGATAATTCGGAATAGATAAAAACTTTTTCAAGTTATTCTCTTTAAGAAGTCAAGGAAATGAACAGTGCAGTTAAAATGGCTTGTACCCCAAAATAACAAAACATAAATAGGAATGTAGAGAAAACTTTTGCACTTAAAAGGGCTTTTCTCTGCCTAGAAGAATAAAGTTAATTCTATGAAACCAATAACAAAACCAAGCAAAGGAATTTTTATTGAGCTTCATGATGTTAAGCAACAATTCAAAGCTACAAATAGGAGAGGCTACAGTATATAAATATCAACTTAGTTGAATAAAAAATAAGGTTGTGAGATGTGTACTGTTAAATGCCATGCATCTTAGTTAATCTCTTAAACACATTTCCCTATTCGGGTCAAATGTATTTTGAGGTCCTGAAAGCCTGAGATCATGTCCATGTTCTTAAATCCCGTGATGCCTAATAGTTACTTAATCTTAGTTGGCAACTTTGCTTTTGATTTACTGCATTTTGTAGTACTGAGTATTCATTTTGCCAGATATAATAAAATTATTAAATGCTAAAGAGTTCTAGTATACATTTTTAAAATTATTTGCTTATTTTTATGTGAAAGGCAAACACGCCTACCTACCCACCTGCCTGCCTGCCTACCTCCCTACCTATTTATTTATAGAGGAAGAGATCTCCCATCTATGATTCACTATCCAAATGACCCCAACTGTCAGGACTGGACTAGGTCTAAGTCAGGAGCCAGAAAGTCAATCCAGATCTCTCACGTGGATCAGGATCCAATGACCTGAGCCTTCACCTGCTGCCTCCCAGGGTCTGCATTAGCAGGAAGCTGGAATCAGGAGCACAGCTTGGACTCAAATCCAGGCACTCTGGCATGCGATGCACGCTTTCCAAACAGCATATTTAACCACTTCGCCAAAAGCCCACTCCTGAATTTTTAACATGTCAAATCCACTGCTGCCTAAGTATATTCTATATTTCAAGCTATACTTTCCATCCTTACTTGTCACATTGATCGAATTAAGTGCTCTTTGGCGCAGAGGAATGAAAATTGGTTCTATCTCTAAACAGTAACAACGGGGGTGGATACTGTGGCACAATGGGCTAAGCCACTGCTTGAGACACCGAAATCCCACATTGGAGTGTTGGTTCCAGTGCCAGCTATTCTGCTTCCAATACAGCTTCCTTTTAATGTGCCCTGAGAGGCAGTAGATGACAGCTCAAATGCCTGGGCCCCTGCCACTCACATGGGAGACCCAGATGGAATCCCTGGCTTCTGGCTTTGGCTTGCCCCAGCCCTGAATGCTTTAGCCATTTGGGAAGTGAATCAGCAAAAGGGAGTTCCCTCTCTCGTTTCTCTGTTCCCTTCTCTTCCTCTTTCAATTAAGTGAAAAATAAATATTTTTAAAACAGTAATAATATAAAGAAGTTTTACAAGGCACTCCATTAAGATTATAACTATCCACTACAAGCTCACTTGGTCTAATAATCTATTGAAAACATGTAGATTATATAAATAAATTATATTAAAAAGATAATCTATATAAAGTTTGAAAATTTTTGCAGGTACATTTTATGTCTCTGGGAACATTAAAAATACACTAGAATTTATTACCAAAGTTTCTTCTGTAAGCAATAAAATGAATCATTTTTAGATGGTAATGAAAAATTTCACTCTCAGGTACAATAGCATGTGACTAATAGCCTTAAAATAGCAACCAGCTTTGCAATAACCAAAGAAAGTACTGCAGCATTAATCCACATACTGTAACTGATTCAATATAACCTTCTCCAATATTCCTCATATTTTCAGCTAAAATCCACTAAAGTCTGCTTCAATTGAGCAACAATATTTATTAAAATATAAACAACTCTCAGTACATAGAAAATAAACATTTACGGTTCTCAAGGGCTGATCTGCATTAAATTACTACCATCACCAAGTTGTATTCCTTGTTCTTTGTTTCTGAGTTCCAGTCAGCATCCTTTGTGTGGGCAAGGGATGCACCAGGGAAGCTTCCTTAATTTAGTTCCTTTCATCTGAAGATTTCAAAAGCTTTGCTGATGGCTATTATTTACAGTAGCTGAGTAAATGGGAGCGCCGAGCCAATGGGAAGCCATAACTATTCTAGAAATGAATTACAAAGCGGTAGAATCATGCTAAAACAAGTCAGCATGTAAAATGTCTCAGGCATTCCGTTCCATTCTGAACTCATCTACCATTTTCTTAAAGCAACTTTCTCCATTTTGTCACTTTTTATTTACAGCCTTAGATTAATAATGGTTTTGGGGACAGGGGGTCATTGGAAGCTAAAATTTTTGGAAATTTAGGACAACTGATGCATTAGTTAGGCAAGTATGCTTTAAGAGGGTGGTTGAGGAGTGCATGACATTATGACACCCATTTTGAATGTACATTAGGATATACATTGTAGAGAGAAACAAAAGGAGAAAAAATACACTTTACACTCAAGATATGGAGGAAATGGCTTCCATGATTAAAGGGTTAGAACAGCTTTACAGAAAAGCATATCTATAACAAAATAATTGTGAGCAGAATATTATGAAGAGATCAGCTGATGAGAGGACTGAGAGGCAGCACTGTGCGGCTAAAGGTAATGCAATATCAGAGAAAGCTTTCAAAGTCAAGGTCTTCACACCATGCCAATCGTCTGAATCACCTAAGTAGATTATATCAGTGATTCTCAGTGTGTGCCCTAGAGATTTTTCCAGATCTAACTCAAGAGTTCAGGAGTCTAAGCAGTATTTTGGGAAGATTCTGAGGTGAATCTGAAAGTATAAATGCTTCAACTCTAACCCTCTAACTCAACCCTCCACAAGGGCCAGCAATTAAGAAGTCTACCTCACTCTGAGCAGCACATACTTGGCTAGCTCCCACCCACTAACATAAGAAAGACCAACTTAGAATGGGAAGTGAGGAAGGATGTTTCTGTCCTGGGCTCAGAAGCCACATAAGGGCTGTTTTCCGGTGTCTTTATGCTTGCATCATCTGCACCTTAAGATGTTATTCTGTTACCTGCCCTAGATTTGTGCTCCCTGCTCTTCTCTGGGTTTGAACTATTGGGTAGTGATCCCTAATACAGCCCATTCAGATTGCCTGGCTTTACCTGTGTCCTTAGGTTATTCTGGAATACAGCCATATGACCAAATTTGGTTTGACCTTCACCTTCTACAAATACAGACCACACAAATTGAACAGGCAGATAATCTGAGGAGTTAGAACCAAGGCCTTCACCAGTGTGTCCCAGGGCCACAGCAGGGCTAGACTCACAGGGCATCCAGGCCCCATTCACTCTTGATCTTCTTCATTCACAATCAATGAACAATTCATTGTCCCATCATATTTCTGAAGTTTATTTTTTTAAAGATTTATTTATTTGAAAGTCAGAGTTACACAGAGAGAGGAGAGGCAGAGAGAGGGAGGGAGAAAGGGAGGGAGGTCTTCATCTGCTAGTTCACTTCCCAATTGGCTGCAACGGAAGGAGCTGTGCCGATCTGAAGCCAGGAGCCAGGAGGTAGAGCTATAGAGAGAGGGAGACACAGAGAGAAAGGTCTTCTGTCTTCTGGTTCACTCCCCAAATGGCCACAATGGCCAGAGCTTCACGGATCTGAAGCCAGGAGCTTCTTCTGGATCTCCCACATGGGTGCAGGGGCCTAAGCACTTGGGACACCTTTGACTGCTTTCTCAGGCCATAGACAGAGAGCTGGATCAGAAGAGGAGAAGCTGAGACACGAACCTGCACCCATATGGGATACATGTATATACAGTATGTGCATATATACTTCATGTATACATACTATATATACATATTATATACTAAATTACATGTCTGTATATATCATTATATATTAATACGCAATTATAAATTGAAGTCTCCAAGTACAGCAGTGTACTCAGAAAATACCCAACTTTATAACCATCTGGCTGAGACATAATTATCTGAAACATATTTGGAAAGTAAAAGATCATTACATATATTGTAAGATTGTGCAAGCACTTTTAGGCAGAAATTTAATTTTTAGAAATTTTTCTATAAAAAATTTTACTTAATTACTTAGCTCTGCACTTATAACAGTAATATTTTGAAATACACAGGAAAGTAAGATACTTGAAATATATTGCCACCATGATAAATAAGAATGTTTAGTCATCTGAAGAAAATGTCAATTATATATTAGTAAAAGTGAAAAGTTGGTTATAAAATAGCATAAACTAAAGGAATGGCAAATACGTGACTAATACTCATACATACATAGTGAAAGACATTTGAAAGTAGACAACATGGGGTACATATGACTCTTTTATCATTTTGTTTGGGAAATTTCCAGGTTTGGGATTGCTGGGTCATATGGTATATCTATTTTCAGCTTTCTAAGTTATGTCTATACTGTCTTCCACAATGGCTGTAGTTTACATTCCTACCAATAGGAGATTAGGGTACATTTTTTCCCCACATCCTTGCCATCCTTATTGTTTGTTGATTTCTGTATGAGAGCCATTTTAACTGGGGTGAGGTGAAACCTCATTGAGTTTTGATTTGCTTTTCCCTGATGGCTATTGATAGTGAGCATTTTTCATGTATCTATTAGCTATTTGAAAAATGCCTGTTCAAGTTCTTTGCCCATTTCTTAAATAGATTATTCATTTTGTTGTTGCTGAGTTTCTTGAACTCTTTATAGATCCTGGATATTAATATTTCATCAGCTTCATAGTTTTCAAATATTATCTGTATCCCCTTGTTCACTGCAGCTCAATTCACATTAGCTAAGATAAGGAATCAACCCAGATGTCCATCAACAGATGAATGGATAAAGAAATTATGATATATACATAATTATGATATAGATATGATATATAAATATATATACACACATACACACACACACATATATATATATATATGCACACAAACACACATACTATGGAATACTTCAGTAGTAAAGAGAAAAGTGAAATATTGTTTTTTGCAACAAAATGGCTGCTACTGGGAACCAAAATACTTAGTGAAACAAGCCAGTTCCAAAAAAAGATACTATACATTTTCCCTGATCTGTGATATCTAATAGAGTATTGAAAATGCTCTGTATAGAAGAAAATCCCACATTTTGAGATCTGATGACTGCTTATAGCCCTTGTCTTTCCTGTTGAGGAACAGTGTTTTGTTTTTCTTCATACTATCTGTTGTGCAAGGGTAATCATGAGTATAAAGTAAAGTGAAAAATAGATCTTTGTAAAAATTAAGAATGAGAATAGAAGAAGGAAGAGGAGTAAGGGTGGGAGTGTGGGCAGGGAAGGCGGGTAGGGTGGAAAGTATCATATATGAAACACATGAAACTTATGTACCTTAAATAATACCAAAAAAAAAATAAAAAAATAAAAACAACACTAGCCAGCAGCCACAAAGCAAAAAAAGCATAAACAGATCTTAAGATACCATGTCCAAAAACAGTGTCTACCCCTTCTCATGCTCCTCGAAAAAAACGTAAACAAAAATGTAAGAAAATTAAAGAGTAAAATATAATCTTCACAAAATATTATACTAAGCACTTTAAAAATTAATGTGTGATATAATTCACGTTAGCAAATAAAATCAGTTTAACATAAGTTTAAGTAGGTATTATATTGCAAGGATCTATAGAAGTATTAAAATCATGATTTCTATGACATAAAAAGCCCTGAGAAATCAGGTCATGATATTACATGTTTTTCCTAAACTATATCAGGTAATTCAATAAAAGAGAAGAAAATGGAGGATAAAATAATCATTTTTTTCCTCCCCTATAAATCCTATGTGTGGTTCAAAATATACATAACACTTTGAGATTTACTTATTTATTTGAAAGGTGGAGTTACAGAGAGGTGGAGGTGGAGGTGGAGGTGGAGGTGGAGGTGGAGGTGGAGGTGGAGGCAGAGAGAGAGAGAGAGAGAGAGAGAGAGAGAGAGAGAGAGGGAGAGAGGGAGGGAGGGAGGGAGGGAGGGAGGGAGAGGGAGAGAGGTCTTCCACTTGCTGGTTAAAACAATAATAAAAAAAAAACTGTTGCTCAATAGTCAAGACAAAGACTGTATAAAGTCATTGCTTCTCAAAGTGACACTTCTGCAGGTCGCCTTTTAGGTGCTTTATTGGTTATCACAGATCAGGGAGGACACATGATATTTGTCCTTTTGGGACTAGTTTATTTCAGTAAGTATGATGCTTTCCAGTTTCATTTTTGCAAATGACCTGATTTCATTTTTTACTGCTGTATAGTATTCCATGGGGGTACATATCCCATAATTTCTTTATGTCTTCACTTGATAGGTATTTTGGTTCATTCCATGTCTGTGTGATTGTGAATTGAGCTGTGATAAACATGGAGGTACAGATAGCTCTTTCATATGCTGATTTCATGTCCCTTGGGTAGATTATCAGGAGTGGGAAGGCAGGTCTATATTCAGACTTCTGAGGTATCTCCATAGTGTCTTCCATAGTGGCTTTACCAGCTTACATTCCCACCAACAGTGGATTAGGGTATCTTTTTCCCTACATCCTCACCAGCAGTTGTTTGATTTCTGTATATAACACTTTGTAAATGGAGCCTATATAGACAAAAAATTCAGAAATCAAGTATAATAAGCATCAGGAATATTAACAGTAGCTCCCATGCTTTCCACAATATGTTTGTTTACATTTTTGCAGAGCAAATAATATGCTCTAATAGAAGATACTTAAAATTGATTATTTTCCTGACCAACCACTAGTATAAATTGTATGGATAACTTTAATGAAAATATAATGAACTATAAAATGCTTATAGATGAATGATAAATATTGATATTTGAGGGCCCCTCAGTTATGTTGAAATGGTAGGTTGAATATCCCTACACCTAAACTCCAAAATGCTCAAAACTCTGAAATTTTTTGAGCACTGATAGAATGCTCAAAAGTGTTGGACTGGAGCATCTTGTATTTTGTATTTTTGGATTAGAGATACTGAACCATGGGGCTGATGTTGTGGTATAGTAGGTAAAGCCGCTACCTGCAGTGCAAGCATTCCATATGGGTGCAAGTTCAAGTCCTGGCTGCTCCACTTCCTCTCCAGATCCCTGCTTATGTGTCTGAGAAAAGCAGTAGAGAAAAGCTCAAGTACTTGGGCCCTTGAACCCACATGGGAGATCCAAGAGAATTTCTTGGCTGCTGGCTTTGGCCTAGCCAAGCCCTAGCCATTGCAGCTATTTGGGGAATGAACCAGTGGATGGGAGACCAGTCTTTCTATTTCTCTCTAACTCTATCTTTCAAATAAATAAAATAGATCTTGAAAAAAAGAGATACTGAAATAGAAAATCTTTGCAAATATTGAAAAATCAGAAAACATGTCTCATCCTAAGCATTTTAGATAAGGGGCTCTTAATTTATATTGATAAAAATAAAATCATGCCATTATATTAATTATTTCTTTAATTTTAATCTTTCAATAATCTACTTCATGGGCAGGAAGGAGGGTAGGGTAGGAAGCATCACTATGCTCCTAAATCTGTATATATGAAATACATGAAATTTGTTCACCTTAAAAAATAAACAATAAAAAAGGACTTAATATGTATCAATATTGCTAATGACCAAGATGCTTTTAAAGACTTCATAGAACTTGAATTCTGACAACTAGTGCCAAGAAAAAATCCTATGTTTTTCCAAAATATTATGGAAATTTATGGAGGAAGAAGGGAAAAGAGAAAATTTAGGATTTCTAACTTTTTATTCTTTATTCTATAGCTATAGCTAGAACACCTTAAATATATAATTAGAATAAGTAAAACAAGCATCAAATATCAGGTAAGTGGAGAATCTGTTGAAAATATGAGGGTATGGAAAAATGTTCATAGAAAAATGGGAAAAAAAATTCATTTTGGTTCAAAAAATTTTGAAATCTCTCAGTTTTTTTCATAATATACATTTTCCATGAACTTTTTGAAGACCTGTCATATGTAATCATCAAGGATTATAGTAATTGTCTTGGGTATTGGCAATGGGAAGACTTTAAGGTGAACTTAAATTTTGCTAATGTTGGCTTTAAAACAGGCACTCGTTTTGTTAAATATACAGTTTTTTTTTTCATCCTCATTCATGGATAATGTAATTCATCATTTATTCTCCAAAGAATGCAATCTGTTTATAGCTACTGGGCCTTGATTCCTAGGAACATGAAGATAAACTAAGAAAGAAAATCAGATAATCAAAGCAGAAACTACTCGGAAGATTGATTTAAAGAAAATTGAAAATAATTAAATGCGAATAGCCTGAATTTCCAAAGCCTAGAGGGACAGGATAACTACTGATAAAATACACAGCAAAAACATGTAGCAAGATTCAACTCATATAAGGAGGTACCTTTCTCTGAAGGGAGGACAGAACTTTCACTTTGACTATGACCTTGTCTAAATAAGATCAGAGTTGGCAAACTCAAAAGGCTTCCATAGCCTTAGCAACTCATGACAAGAGCCTAGGGTGACTACTGACACCATAAATAAGAGTGTCAATTGTTAAATCAACAACAGGAGTCACTGTGCACTTACTCCCCATGTAGGATCTCTGTCCTTAATGTGTTGTCCAATGTGAATTAATGCTATAACTAGTACTCAAACAGTACTTTACACTTTGTGTTTCTGTGTGGGCGCAAACTGTTGAAATCTTTACTTAGTATATACTAAATCAATCTTCTGTATATAAAGAGAATTGAAAATGAATCTTGATGTGAATGGAATGGTAGAGGGAGTGGGAAATGGGAGGGTTGCGGGTGGGAGGGAAGTTATGGGGTGAAAAAGCCACTGTAATCCAAAAGCTGTACTTTGGAAATTTATATTTATTAAATAAAAGTTAAAAAAGATTCAACTTATTCAATAAAACAACAACAACAAAGCCCACTGGTGCCTGGTCTGTTGTATAATACAGTTCTGAGATTCTGTGGCACATAAGTCATTAACCTGAAGCATTGTTGCTTTTGTCATAGTGTCTGCCTGTAAAAAATGGTTTATATAGACATCATGTATACTATATTAGGATATACACTTATTCACCTACATGTGCATGCATGTACAATCACACACACTAAAGCTAACTCAAAAATACTGAGAAGTTATACTTTCACCGGGTTGGTAGTAAATCTCCCTGTTTTCTGATATTATTAGGAACTCATAAATAATCATCTTGTTAAAAATACAAACTCAATAAAAAATTCAAATTCAAGTCAGTTGGGTGATTCCCTACTGCAAAAAAAAAATCATAGAAAAAAAGTTTTATTTGTAATGTTAAAATAGTATTATACTCAATCCATTAGAGTAAATCATTTGGTGTTGCTCTAGTATCAGTCAAGAGTGTGTCAAGGATTCAACATAAAATATGCTACCCAGATCTGACGGTATAAATCTGGAAACTATTAGCTAAGGAGTAGCCTTTGATTCTGTGAAGCTCTACAGTCTCACATAAGGTCCTCAATGGTTAGGAAGAAAACCATTTGATCTTATGATTAATTTGACCAATATAGGACATATATTTAGGTCAAAGAGTGAATATTAGGTTTGACATTGACCAACTTGGCTGTCCACATGGATCAAATTAAGCAAATAATTGCCAGCATGTGGCCATATCAAACCCTAGACTTCTCTATTAATCTGACTTTATTTGAAATTTCAGCTATTGAATTTGTGTAATCTATTTACCCCAATATAAGGCTGAACCCCTGGGATTAGCTCTGCTGGAAGTTTTAAGTAAACATAAAAGGCAGCCCCACATAAAATAAGCAGTTTACTTACATACAGTACAAAAATTGAATGACTGCAGTAAAGAAGAAAAACTATAATTTCTATGTCATTGGAAAAAATCACTCCAATATCCAAGCCAATGTTAATGTTTCTACCTTGAAAATGAAATAGAAAGTCAAAGAACTGGAACCACTTATTTAGTTAGCATTTACTTACATTGAGTTATATTGAGTATTAAATTAAATATTACAACACTTATTGAAAACTGCTCCAAATATGTGTACTATGCATGATTCTAACTAAAAAGAAAAGGTACTCTTTTTTTTAAAGACTTTATTGAAGACTTTTAAAAGTCTTCATTTTTTCAAGTCACATTTTTACAGAAGTAATGTTACCTCCACAGATAGGTAAAACTAGAAATTTTCCAGAATAAATTTCTGCATAGCTAAATGCTCAGCATTTACTGGCTTAAGGAGTTATCATAAGGAAGAGAATTTCAATGACAGAACATCTAACTTTGATGTCATTAATGTGAATGGCATAGAGCAGCAAGTTCCTGACAAACAGGCAGAGAAGAATGCATCACTTTCAGAAAAATTTAAAAGACCATTTTTCTAAGTCAAAGACATCAAAATTAATATTAGTAATCTCGAAACATATGAAAAGTTATTTGATTTGGATGTTGACAGTGGAAATTTTAAGTTATTATAAGTCCCTTCCCCTTCTGATTATTTTGCCAACATAAATTCAATACAGCGTATACTAAAAACTATTACATCCTGAAAAAGAAATAAATTATTTACCTAATGCAATCGATCATACTTTTTTCTCTTACGAAATCACACATTTTTTGGAAGTGTAAAAACAATTATTTTCCTTCCATAAATTGTGCCATTCTGACACTAGGTTGATTAGAGAATCTTGTCTCTGAATTTTTTTCGAGCACTTATTTATTTGAAAGGCAAAGTGACAGAGAGGGAGAGAAAGAATGAAGGAGAGACACACAGAGAGAGCTTCTGTCTGATGGTTCACTCCCCAAATGCCTGCAACAGCCTGGGCTGGGCCAGGCTGAAGCCAGAAGCCCGGAATTCCATCCAGATCTTCAACTTGGGTGGTATGGATTCAAGCATGGGGGCATCCTTTCCTGCCTCCCAGAATGTACTTTTGCAGGAAGCTTAATCAGAATTGGAGAAGTCTGGATTGGAGCTGACTCTCCAATATGGGTTCCGCACATACCACCTGGGAGGTTAATGGGCTAAGTCACAATGCTTGCCCTATCTCTGAATTGATAGGCACAATAAAATTGCAAGGTATTTTCTCAGAGTAAGTTTTTAAATGTTAGAAATAGGCCTTTTCTCAGATGTTGCTTGATGGCATTATCTGGGAGTGTCTCAAGTTTGTGAGTACCCTAAATACCGAGATCAAGTAATCAGCCTATATTTTCAATTCTTAAATCTTCAAAATCAGGCAGCATAGGATGGATGGTGCTTAAATAAACCATAGTTTACCAAGGATATATTGGCATGAAATATACACAATATTGTGAACTTCACATACAACTTTTCACAATTCATATGTATTTCCTTTCACAATCCATATGTATTTCCTTTCCAAAGAAAAATAACAGGTTGGGGGCTGATGCTGTGGCATAGCTGGTGAAGCTGCCACCTGCAGTGCCAGCATCCCATAGGGGCGCCGGTTCATGTTCTGGCTGCTCCACTTCCAATCCGATCCAGCTCTCTGCTATGGCGTGGGAAAGCCACGTGGGAGACCCAGAAGTTGTTCCTGGCTCCTGGCTCCAGATTGGCACAACTCCAGCCATTGCAGCCAATTGGAGAGTGAACCAGCAGATAGAAGAACTCTGTCTGCCTCTCCTTCTCTCCCTGTGTAACTCTTTCAAATAAATAAATAAATCTTTAAAAAAGTTGACGAATTTCAAGATAATGCTAAGAAATTCTCTTTTCAGGGCATCTGAAACACATAATTTAGGTTTTGGATATTTTTCAGTGAGACTTAGAAGGAACTAATATTTATTGAGATCTCTGAGCTTGTAACATGCTAGGTAATACAAATCAGTATCTGATTAAGTTCTAACAAGTCTGAAAGTTACATATAATTATTCCCAATCTTTTAAAATGTAGAGATTCATAGAAATTATTCAGTTTTCCAAGGTCACTCAGTAATTCAAAGTACCTGGATACTTTAGACTATTTAGAAAACAAAGAAACAGAAATTGAGTCTCTCAAACTCTATTAACTTTCATTTTTCATACTGCATCAAGTATTCCATTATAATGTTCATAGAAAAATATACCTTGATAATAAATATATATCAGTTTATATGATAAATAGTATTTGTCTTAATTATATCATCCTACCTCTTTATTGCACAGAGAAGTCTGGCAGGTAAAATAGTTTAGACTTTAATAAAATGTTCTATGATATTGGTATTTGGCAGATTCAATATCCTAAATACGCTACTCATATTTTTAAAAAAAAAAAGCTGTGTCCCTAGCAATTAACTGCTTATTAGCAAAATGGCAAGAACAAGCAGGGGCTCATGCCAGTTTTGGTGGAACAGCTAAAGAATAGCAAAATAATCATTTCAGTAAGGAAAAACGTTTGAAATCATTAACACAGGTTTTACTGTCATATGCACCTTTTCACATAAAATGGTCTCAAGGACACGTTAGTAAACCTAAGTCTAAAGTTACTCAGAACATTCAAATAATAAATCTAGAAACTTACAGGAGACCTGGCTTTGAAGACTGAGAATTTTATTCTGAGGAGAGCAAGCTCTCAAAGATTTTCCTTTCTGTTATCAGTCTCCGCTGTCATGATTGAGTTTTTGATAGAATATGACATCAGGCATTTGGATGCATAGGGAAAAACATCTTTCCCTTATAACCTGCACAATTCTAAATGTGAATTATCCAGGAATGACAAGTGATATATAGGATGTATAACTATTATGGAACAAAGAAAGACATCATGAACAAAAACATTTATTAATGAACAAAATGATTTAAAAAATCTAACCATTTCAATTATTTCCTTTACAACAGTGTTAGTATTTGTCTACCTGGGAAAACTAAACATTAAATTATTATAACTTTTGAAGGAAACTAAATAGCTTGGAGATTAAACTAAATTGCATGTAGTTTGTTTCACCTTACAAGAACTTCATGGTCTTGGCACAATTAACTGTGCTCTGCAGGGCTCAATTCATTTTTTCTGAAAGAGGGAAAATAATCACACTTATTCATAGTACTACTGTGAGGATTAGATAGCATATGAGGACACTTTAAAAAAAAAACATGGAAAATGCCTATTATGAAAAAACTGCATGGAGTTCAACATTTGGGGCACCAATATAAACTTACGTTTAAATCCAATTTTTCCACGCACTTTTTGAAGTACTTTCATATATGTATGTCAACAGATCATGGTGTAAATATACAGAATTAAATATACAGAATAGAATATAATCTTCACCAACTTGAAATGTATTATTGCTAAATGATGGTCCCTTTGATTTTAGCAAGCAGGTACTATATAAAGATCATTCTTTCATCACTTTGTGAAGTTGGACAATATAAAATCTTGTTTGTGGATTAAAGTTATTTGACTTCTCTTTAAGGAAAGTACATTATTTATATATTTTCTTGTATTCTTTTCTTAATAGTACTACACAATTAAAGTATAACATCAACAAGACATTTATACTTACAAGTGATAAATTAGAGAAATGAAATTAGCAGCTGGTATATGTGTGTGTGTTTGTGTGTGTGTGTGAGAGAGAGAGAGAGAGAGAGAATGACATTATGTTGTACTGTTATATAAATATCACACAAAATTACAACAAAGTATAAATGTTATGTAGTCATTTTAATAAACCACAAGAAAACTATATTAGTTTCTTGGAGATCATCAATAAAGATATCATTCATTCCAAAGACAAGTGTTGTAGAGAATTCAAATATCCCTGAAAACATACCCTTGGAAGCCTATATGAGTGGCTTGGATACTTGACCCTGGCTCAGGTAGACTACTCTCCGTAGCTGAACATTCACTGGGGGTGATTCATGCCCTTAGACTGTCCCCATGGATTTAAGGCTTTCCAATTGTCTTTATTTCCTAGCTCCATGATGTGGGACTCTGTTTCTCCTTTTCCCACCCTGAGAGCACAATCAAGTTCTCTCTATACTTCTTTCCTACCCCAGGCTGAGTCAGAAGCATAAGGCCTCTGGGTTCCTGAAAAGAAATGTATTCATTTGATCAGCACATAATTATTGGGGATCTACTTTGTGCAAGATCCTGTGCTTGCTCTGGGGAGAGCACCATAGATCATGGTAGACACTGTTGGGCCAAAATGTCTCTTACTAAACTCTCAGTTGCAAGGAAGGTTAGACTTCACTAGTTATAGAAGAGTCTATACAATTGAATTTGAAATTTAGATTTTCTTGATTTATATTAAAAATACTTTCCTGGAGAGAGAAGTTAGTATCTATAATATAATCTAGTATAACATAATCATAAATTCTATCATATCACCAATAATTTAAAATAGCTACAATATGCTTTAAAATCTCATTTTTTCACAAAAATACATAAACTTGAACACATTCAATAGAATATTTGACAATCTATTTCTATGACTAAACAGAGCAAGAGCCAGTTACAACTATATCAGAATTTTAGCCTAACTTTAAATATCATTATATCATTGATAGCAATATTTTCCAAAAATTCATCTATTATCATAAGTCTTCTATCACGAAGCAATAGGGGACTAATTAAGTCCCAATTTATTTGTCCATCATAAGATTGAAACAAAAAAGTTTCAAGAGTAAGAATCTAACATTGGTAAGATGGAGGTTGAAATTCTCGTGACCCAGAGTTCCTGAGTTCCAAACCCAGTTCTGGCTCCTGACTCGAGCTTTCTGCGAATGCAGACCCCAGAGGGCAGCAGTGATGGCTCAAGCAATTAGGTCTTGCCACACACCTGGAATATCTGGATTGAATTTCCAGCTCCTACTTCTGGCCCCAGCCCCAGCCATTGCAGACATTTGAAAAATGAATGAGCAAGTGAGGGGTCTCCTCTCCTTTCTTCCCTCCCTCCCTATGTGTCTTCCTGTCTTTTTGTTTCTCTATCAAGCAAGTTTTTTAAAACATAATTTAAAGATCCAAACAAAAAGGAGTTTCACTCCTTCCCTAAAAAGTCTATCCTCAATTGTTACAGAAACAAATGTTAAGAGACAACCATTTAGTCCAGCCTTCTTCTCTCATTCACAAAAGGACATTTTGGAAAATCATTCTTCTAATCAATTTATAATATACAGTTTGGATTTCACGCTGTTTTCTTAATAGCTTCCATAATGAGAAGACACAGGGATGTAGCTATAAGGAACACCATGTGCTCAGATATTGACTGTAAAAGCCCCTATTTGGTTTATGAGATGACATATAATCAAAAAGATAGTCACTCAAATGCAAAACTGATTAAAAATATAAATAATCTTCATTAAGTTATTGTCTAGGAAAAAATTTCAATATTCACCATTTTGGGCTATTTTTCTAAGCAGTCATCTTTAATAGGCATAATAGAGTTAAACTTTCATTTATATCAAAATACTTTGACAGTAAGTTGAAAAATCTCACAACATAACATTTCAAATAGATGCTATATATATATATATATATATATATATATATATATAGATTCATGACAAACACTCATAACAAAGATTCATAAAAAATACTCATTGAGAGTCTACTCTGTGGCAGACAACTGTTCTAACTACTGGAAATTCAGAAGTAATTTTAAAAGATTAAAAGTATCAGTCTTCTTAAAAAAATTGTCTATTTGCATTGATTTGAAAGGCAAAGAGACAGGGAATGATCTTCCATTCATGGTTCACTACCAAATGCCTGCAGTGTGGGCTGGGCTAAGCTGAAGCCAGAATCTTGACACTCGCTCTGGGTCTGCCACATAGGTAGCAGGGACCCAAGGACTTGATACACCAATCATCTGCTGCCTCCCATGGTGCACAAAGCAGAAATCTGCTATTGGGAGTTCAGTTCATCTTGAACACAGGTGCTCCAATAGGAATGTGGGCATCCCAAGCAGCATCTTAAACACTGTGCCAAATGCCCATCCCAAATGTCCCTGTCCTCAAGTAGCTAATGTTTCAGTGGGTGAAACAGATGATGAAAGCGCTAACAAATAATGTATTCATATATAGTATGCTAGACACTCATAAATGCCCTGAAGAAAACCAAAGCAAGTAATGTGGTCTAGCATTGTGGTTCAGTGCATTAAGCTGCCACTAGCTATAATGGCATCCTTCATCAGAACATTGGTTGAGTTCCAGCTGCTGGGCTTTGAATCCAGCTCCCCGCTAATGCACCTGGGAAGGCAATGGAGGATGGCCTAAGTACTTGAGTCCCTGCTGTTAAAGTGGGAGACCTAGATGGAGGCCATTTAAAGTAGAGGGAAAATCCATGCCAAACCCCCAGCCCACCACCCTACACCTTTCAAATAAATAAAATAAATCTTTTTAAATAAAGGCAAGTGATGATGGCCCAGTGATGTGTTAAATTACTTGACTGGCCGCACTTAAGTAACTACACTAAATAAAGAACTAAAGCTGGTGAGAACAAAACCATGCTTTAACTATCATCATTTTTTGAAAGCATATACTTGTTAAAGCAGAATATAATCTTTCAATGTTTCTTCTCTATGTGCTTCAAGAAAATTTCTGGAATGTACCATTAATATAAAGAAGATTAAAACTACAAAAGGGGTGATGAATGATCCAATGTTTTATATACAGTGCCCATGAAAGTTACGGAACTGTAGCATTTGTCAGTAATCTATAAATGTACAGTGTGAGAGGAAGCCAGAATCCCAAAATATTTATTTTTAAAATATTTTCATTTTCATTTCATTTAAAACACAGAGAGACAGAAACAGATAAAGATATTCCATCTACCAGCTCAGTCTGCAAATGCCCACAACATCTGGGGTTGGGGCAGGTCGAAGCCAAGAGCCCAGAACTCAATCGAGATCTCTTGGATGAGTGGTGGGGACCAAGCACCTGACACATCATCTGATGCCTCCCAGGGTCTAAATTAGGAGGAAGTGGCTCAGAAGCAGAGTGGAGACTTGAATTCAGGCATGGCAACATGAGATGCGGACATCCCAAGAGGTGTAACAGCTAAGCCAGTATTTGTTCCCCCAAATATTTCTGAACTCCTGAATACGTAAGAAAGGGATGCCCTAATTCTAACTCTCTGGGCATTTTATGAAGCATTGTTAATTGATTACCAAAGGGTATCTGGAACTTGTTTTTTTCTCTTGGCTGTTGGGTGCTTCACATGGATCTGCTCCAGGATACCTCTGTGGTTTTTTCTGTGCTGATTTCTAAGACCCACTGAGGCAGGGAAAGGCAAGAAGGTGGCACACAGAGGAGGAATGTATTGTAAAGACAAACTATCAGCCTAGTCACGCGTCAGTCTCATATGATCACAAAATACAGACCACTTAAAGTCAATCTCAGAAAATCATGTGGAATAAACAAAGCTAACCAAGAGTTTTATTCTTGAGCTATGTTTCCATATCCTGAAATATTCTAGTGTTGTCCTCCCATACCCTGAAACATTCTAGTGTTTCTGGTTGAAATCAGAGTACCATGACTCCTGAAGTAAACAATTTAAAAATGCCTCTGACTTTGTCCTACCATCACACCTACATTTTAATGGTTGTGTCGTCCTGACAGACTCCTGAGGCTAGACAGAAAAGGTGAGCCTTGCACAGAATTCTTAGGATCAATACAAGAGTGTCAAGCAAAAGTAATGTGTGCTTATCTTAGAATATAAACAAGGCTAGATGGAATCCGTGTCGTCAGGTGGGCCCTGAAATCATTTCCAGTTCAGACTGAGAACAGCGGTGTGCTGCAATGAAAATAGCTCAGAGCAGTGCGACTGGAAACCAGTGCAGAAACCAGCTGAACTGTAGTGGTAAAGACAAAGAAGATCATGTGAAAATACTACTATGTGACAGATAAAACTAAATACATGAAGAACATTTTCCTTTCCTCAAAACTTTTCATGCTTTCAACTAGGCATGATTCATAATTTGGCTGTTTTGAGAATATTAATGAATCTACTAATGAAAATATCATGTGCTTTTGAACTCTACTGGGGTTCTTTTTTATTTTCTGTTTATCAGATTTAATGGCTGTCTCTCATTGGCTATGAGTTTGGATGATATTTTTCCTATGCCAAATTGGAAGTTAAATTTTCCCGCTTTTAACATTCATGCCTCTATTTACTTAATTCTTGCTTATGTTGGAGGAAAATGCATCTGCTGAGCACTTAAATGTTCTAAAGTTGGAAAAGTCATTGATTCAATCAACATTTACTACTGTACTTACTTCCATGTCGCTAGTCACTGTTGTAGGCATGGAATATTCAGAGACACAGAATTCCAGCACTTAAGAAATTCTCATTATAAAATGGCAGGATCTATGCTTTAAAAGTTTAGGACAAATAGCTTCGTTCACACAAAAGGATGAGTGAAACACACAGTCTACAACAATATGGAAGACTACTCATTGTCATTCTTTTTCAATAGAGTCATGGCTAGGTACAAGTTCGCTTGCTTAAGACAACATTGCCAGCTTTGTTGTGTGGCATTATAGGTAAGCTCTGACTAGTTGGATGTGTGTGGCAGTTACCTGAGCCAATTCTAGATTTTGTCCTCAAAATGCCTAGGTTGTTATTTCCATTTATTTTTTCCATTTTAATTTTTATAAACATACTTTTAGTCTGTTACCTACATTTCATCTAATATTTTTCTGGGAAGGAAAATCTAAAGAGATTGCAGTGCTCTGTGTAACAGATATTTAGATCGAGTAATGTAGTAGGCTTAGTTACAAAGGTTTGATGCTGATTGTGTATTCAATATGCCATATTAAAATAACAGCAGTCCCACAGAAACTCATTTTAAAACTACAGAATGTATTATTCAGGCCCATGAGCTGAAAATATGTGCTAAAAGTATGCGTCACCGTTGGAGGATAGAGGTAGTGTGCGCAGATAGCCTAGGAATAACTCACTCCATAGCATCATTCAAATTTTACCTTCTTTGACAGGCTTTTCTTTCTGTTTATATTTACTCAGGAATGGTATACAGGAAATAGATAATGGGAAATAATGATGAGATACGTTATTAGCTCATTTGAGCCCCAGAAATATATTTTACTTATTCTAAAATGAATTAAATGCTTGATTGTGCTGTGCTTGTGTTTTTCCAGAGACTTAACAAGATTTATCATATTCTTGTTTAGAACATGAAAATGTATACTATACAAAGCTTTCAACTTTGTGTTCTTATTTAACCCAATTTATATTTAACTAGCGAAGATCTTGGTCTCCCATTCAAACGTTAGGCAATGAAACGATTATGGGGATTATGGGAAGAGTTGAAGATTGGGTATTTTTAAATTTCAAAAACTTTCCCTCATTTTCTTGAATTAGAAAGAAGGAAAAAATAATGCTTTCTCCTGGTTGAAATATGCTTCAAAATCAGCTACAGTTTTTTTTTTAACTCCTCAAGGAAAAATAAAAATATGTTCACCATGACAAACTTGATTGCATTCTAGATAGAACTATAAAGTCCAGTGAATAATTCATATAAAACCACTGACTATGCTAACTTTTATCTCTATAAACACAAAAATGATGACTTTTCTTTTTTGGACCATTTTCTGAATAGTTTACTGTTGAACTCAATGAGAAAATGTTAGTTTCTTCCTTTTCTTAAGAGTGGCTATGTCATATTTACATAAATTGTTTCTCCTTACTTAAAAATACATTCATACACAAGTAAAACTTTAATCTAATCAAGCTTAATTATAAATCAAAAAAAACATCTGTTCATAATTTTGGCATACTTTGTTTCTTCAAAAATTGTATTAATAATTTTGGCTAATATTTGGGAGATATTCTCTGAAGATAATGTAATCTTCTCCAGGGATACCTGAAATTATAAGTAACATTTCTATGCATTACTGTATCATAGTAACTTATTCTTATTTTTCCATGTGGCAACAATAGTGGTTTCTTGCATCTGTCACATCAGATCAAATTATAAAGACAGTAAAGCATTTGGCAGAATGTGTTCACAAAGAAGTTTGGCATGTTTCATTTTTATTGTCTATAATACTATAATAAAACTTGAAGTTACTTCCTTTGAGCAAAAATAATCACAATATATAATTACCTTTCACAAAATAAGAATTATTATTAGGTATAGTGTTTTGTTACTTATTTGTCTAGCAATATATTCTATGAATTTTCCATACCTTTGAATCTTCTGTATGAAATATCTGTGTGTAGATGTCTTTAACTCCTTAAAGATATCATTTTGTGAATTTACAATAAATTTTGGAGCCAATTCACTATTGTTGGAAAGCTGTAAATGGTTTTTAAATAAATAAAGCTAAAATAATATTTTAAACATTTACACTTCAGTCCTATATCCCTGGTTATATATACAGTGAAAAACACTATCTGTTTATGTATACACTATCTGTTTATGTATACAGTGAAAAACACTATTGGGGAGAGGACTTAGGTTTTCCTCAGCATTTTCTGTGTACTGTGGCACTGCCTTGTTCCTGGTGTTCTCACCATTCATGTAACAACTGTAAATTTGCAGCACTCAAACGCTAAACCTCATACAAACAAGGCAAAACTGCATACAAAGGAATGGATATTACTAAATACTACCCACCACCATACTCTGGTTTCTCTTCAGATCGTATAAATCTTTCGCCTTTTACTAAATACTACCCACCTAATGATCAGCTAGACTTGAAAAGCTATTACTTGCCTTTCTCATTGCTATGTGTTGTCTTTTTTGTCATTTCCCAAAGTCATGCTACTTAGGAATTTATACCGTATCAGAAGCTGCTGCAGGTCCCGGGTTGTCAGGCTCCATTTCATCACCCACACACACTCTGACCTAGACTCTACTGGCTTCAGAATAAACACAGTGTTTTATAAACGGGAAAAGAAAAGGTACAGATGAATGGGCAAAAACAATGACATTCTACAACACACAGGCAGTGATAGAAATACTGCTGGTATTGATGGTATTTCTAATGTTATTAATGATTATATTGGTAAAGCGGTTCTGGCAACGTTTCATAATATTCCCATGTGAATACTTATGATCATTGGTGTCCTTAAATTTGTGTAGTAATTCTGGAAGTTAGATAAAATGTGAACTGGTTTTATAACATTTGATATGAGTTCATTTTCTTCTATGATCATATTTTCTTTTTTTTTTTTTTTTTTTTTGACAGGCAGAGTGGATAGTGAGAGAGAGAGACAGAGAGAAAGTTATTCCTTTCTCGTTGGTTCACCCTCCAATGGCCGCTGCGGCTGGTGCATCTCGCTGATCCGAAGCCAGGGAGCCAGGTGCTTCTCCTGGTCTCCCATGCGGGTGCAGGGCCCAAGCACTTGGGCCATCCTCCACCACACGCCCGGGCCATAGCAGAGAGCTGGCCTGGAAGAGGGGCAACCGGGACCGAATCCGGCGCCCCAACCGGGACTAGAACCCCGTGTGCCAGCGCCGCAAGGCGGAGGATTAGCCTGTTAAGCCACGGCGCCGGCCTATGATCATATTTTCATTGTAGTCTGTTGCAAACGTCTTATTTCCTTCAAGGAAAAAATACAGATGTGCAGGTCAGGATACAAAGCTCAAGGTTCAGAATAACACTATCAAAATGTAATAATTAATATCCATGCAAAACTTATATTTCTCTTTTTAAACAATTATTTGGGAGGCAGACAGAGAAATTGAGCTCACATCTGCTGGTTCACTCCCCAAATGCCTGGGATAGCTGGGGCTTGGCCAACCTGAACCCAAGAGCCACAAACTCAATCCAGTTTTCCCATGTGGGTAGCAGGACCAAACCACTTGAGCTATCACTGGTGTCTCCCAGCGTATACATTAGTAGGAAGCAGGAGTTGGGAGCAAACCCAGGAGTAATTCAGATTGTCCTATATGGGATGTGGGTGTCTTAACCCCGGGCCAAATTTCCTTCATCATGAAATTTATATTGCGTTGACATAAAGTATGTTTTGTGTCCACAAAACTTCAGGGCAGCTGTTCTTCATGTGATGAGTCAGTGCTCCAAGCTGCCTTGATTTCTGATTCAACCATCTGGACACCAGTCTCTGTTGGCAGCATTAGGAGCTGAAAGAGACTGGCTAAGAGTTCAGAGCTGTCCCTGCTCTGCCCAGACACCACACAGATCTTCCCCAATCACCTTACTCAGAACATCACATGGGCTAGCCCAAGATCATTGTAAAGTCTAGTTTCATTACACTCAATAAAGAAAGACAGGAATCAAATCTCTTAGTGCGTTTGCCAGGTCACATACATGAATGAGTCGTAAATGGATAATTTTAAGAATGACTTATAAAAAGGCAAACGCGAATTGTCCCTAGCAATATAACACATTTATGTATATTTTATTTTATTGAAATAAACAACATACATTTTTTTTTCTGTAGAATCAACTGGCAAGAAAGCTAGGATCATTAAATTTAAACTGAAATTGGTTGACCTTAAACATGATGTATTATCAGATTTTTCTGTGACAACATTCCATCTACCAAGTAACAGCAATAATCATAATTCCGTATTCATTAGCTTTTCCTGAAAATGTTATTAAATACAGATGATGGACTTCTATGGCTGTATGCCAAGTGATATTTTCAAACTCATGTGAAATGTATTACCAAGTTTGGAAATTTCATGGTACATAGAAAATCTACTCACTCACTCTCTTGAGCTATGTCATGTGTCAGAATCATTTTATTTCATTCCTAAAAAAGAGTTAATTCTGAAGGAAAAAAAATCACATTCAATATTTACTTATTATATAAAAAATTTGCACGAGTAGGAATCTGTCTGCCTTTAAATAACTATTAAAATTTTCTGGCTGCTTATTTCAATTTTATTATATTTTCAGTTACAAATGAGTTCTTCTCTTAAACATGCAAATAAATTTCCAGCATAGATTAAAGTAAAAGACATGAGCCATTTGCTACTGAGAAAAGTAATATTACATCAAAAACTTTATCATCCTCTCAGTCCATAGAATAAAACAGGGTACTAGACTAAAAAAAAAAAAAAAAGTAAGAGTCTTAAACAAAAAAGCGTATGATTCTTTGCCAAATTTTTCAGATATTGGCGTTTTGATCTGTTGCTTAACTGTGAATTTTAAAATTATTTTGAAATAAATTATTTTTAAAGATTTACATGGCTGGATTGTCTAATAAAAAATTACATCTGAGGGCTGGCATAGTGGCACAGTAAGCTAAGCTGCTGCCTGCAAAGCTGCCATCCCATGTGAGTGCTGGTTCCAGTCCTGGGTGCTCTGCTTCTCATTCAGTTCCTGCTAATGCACCCATGAAAACAGGCCAAATGCCTGCCCCTGCCACCTGCGTGGGGCGCTGAAATGAAGCTCCAGGATCCTGACGTCAGGCTGGCCCAGGCCGGGCTGCCGCAGCCATTTTAGGAGTGAATCAGTGGATGGAATATTTTTTTTTTCTCTCACTCTTTCTCTGTCATCTGCCTTTCAAATAAATAAATACTTTACATATTTGAAGCTGCTTTGCATGATGTTGTGTTTTGGTTAGAATACCTATTATTTCAAGTATCTTACAGAGATAATGATGTATGTTTCTATTGTAGAATCAGAATCAAAATGGAGTGAGTGTGGCTAAAAGCTAATTACAGATCTCTTGCTTCTGTACATATTAGCTTTGCTTGCTAATGGCTAAGGGTGTATCTTGTGAAACTATGTGGGCCCAAATTCCCAGGAACTGGTTTGACCGAAATGTGTCCTTCACTGTATCTTGGATCTGTTATTGGGTTTGTTATGTTAACTGTTACCTTACAACCATGTTCTGGTTTTCCTCTTTATTGTTCACTGCATACCAGGGGTCTGGTTCGAAATTGTGAACCCTAGTGGACAGAATACTATAAAAATCTGTGTAACCTGCTGTTGGGGGCCGCACTCCAATAAGGAGTGTTGGTCCGATCGGTAGCTGGTCCTGATCAGTTACCTTGCCTTTCATTTCTCTCTCATTTGCTTCTCATTTTCAATAAAATTCATGTGTGACTGTCACTGGTTTTTGTAATACTCTATTGTAGCTGATGAGAGGATGCAGCACTGTAATTATTCAATTAAGAATTTACTTAAAATTTTATACATTACTGTCACTGAGGGAAATACAGTGATCAATACTGAGATTCTATAGCTTCTTCCGATTTTTCAGGAATCTTCCATGGCAAAATCCTTCCATTTAAATTGGTCTGACCTGCACACTTTGCAATTCCTGATTCACAGTTTGTGTCCCAAATCTCTGTTAAAATCTGTACATATGGAAAGCCATATAATACCTTTTAAATAATTTCTGCCAATTAAATATGTCATCTTTTTCTTCTTCCAAATATTAATCATGTTATATAAGAAAAATTTAAAAATATTGCATATATGAATACTTAAGATTATAAACTATAACATCTATAATTATAAAAATGTGTAAATTTAAATTATATTTATTGATAGAGATACAGATGAAAAATAAACTGATTCTCTTGTTTGCATTAAATATTACTCTTACACATTGCCTATATTCATTCATTCACTTAGCATTTTGCAAAATATCCTACCCACCCTCTCATTTACCCTGAAGGTACAGAGTCTACCTGGGATAAGACAAGCAAACAAAAGGTGATGAGCCAAAGACTTAATTCCCTTCTGGAGTTCACATTCTACATGCAGTTGAGGATAAGCAGAGGGATATGCAGGCTGCTGTGTCACAGAAAGCATAGCTGAGGACATCATAGCTTTTGAGATTCAATTTAAGGGAGGAAGAGAGATTTTCCAGGTGGACAGATTTGGCAAGATGATTCCAGACAGGTGAGACAGCTTGTACAAAGGCATGAAAATGACAGAACCTGGTATGTTCCTAGAATATTGACCGTTAAAGTTACAAAATGAATACACTGGCCTCCCATTCTGATAAATGAAGACAGGTCTAGGCAGTTCAGGAACCTAAGTCCTGAAATACAAACTAATGGCTCTCTGACTTCATATACTGCTGCCTTACAATGCCTACTCTTGTTTTTATGAAGTGATCAAGATGAGAAAGGACATTTGTATATAATGCTGGGACACTGAACAATTCCATCATGGTTAGGAAAATTTTAAAAACACACTGATCACTGTTCAAATAGAATATATGGTAGAAAAGTAGCCAAGGGCAGAAACAAGTAAATTGTAATAATTCCACCCCAGTGGCTAGCGCTGTGGCATAGTGGGTTAAGCCTCCGCCTGTAGTACTGGCATCCCATATAGGCACTGGTTTGTGTCCCAGCTGCTTCTCTTCAGATCCAGCTTTCTGCTATGTCCTGGAAAAGCAATGGAGGATGGTCCAAGTGCTTTGACCCCTGCACCCACATGGGAGACCCAGAAGCAGCTCCTGACTCCTGGCATTGGATCCACTCAGCTCCAGCCATTGCAGCCATTTGGGGAGTGAACCAATGGATGGAAGGCCTCTCCCTTTGTCTCTCCCTCTGTCTGTCTGTAACTCTACCTCTCAAATAAATAAATAATATCTTTAAAAAAACAATAAACTTACTGCATACCCTTCCTGGCAGGATATATTTGAGCCCACCACACTTCTGGTTGCCTTCCTTCTATGTAATTTTTCACACACCAAATGAAGAAATCAACAATACTGTTTTGAGATAATTGCTTCTGCTACATACTGTGATCATTTGTTTTTAGAACTAAATCTATATCTGACATATCTTTGATCCTGCTAAAAGTCATTGGAGTTATGTCAGCATTATTACTTTTCATAAATTAAGTAACCTAACATCTAACACTGATATATAGTGAGTCAGCATTTGAACCTAATTGTCCTGAGTTCAGTTTCAGCACTTTCTTGAATACAACATCTAACATTAACAAAAATACCATTAAATTCTAATCTGAATATAGCCTATCTTCATTTTGTGTAAAAACATTAAGAGACATTGTGTGAATAGAAGGCATGCACAAAAAAGCCCTTCTTCGTTAGAGAAAATCTTTGAGCTATAGGTTCTGCCAAGTACAATACTAGAACAGCTGAGCAATGTTAAAATTTCAATGAGTCATATGAATGCTTTCAAGGAGACATTAAACATGGAGAAATTTAGAAAACTCTGTAAGAACAAAACATTTTACCTAAGGTCTTTTTCATGAATCTTGAAATGTAGAATTAGCTAATGAAACGAAACTCATCAAAGAGCAATTACTGAAACCAAGTATCATCATTCTATTCAATATTTCAGATGGTATATATTCATATGTAAATGCATAATATATCCATATTGTATATTATTATTTTATATACATTTATATTTTATTGTTATACAAGTGAGTTAAAGTCTTTTAAAAAATCTAACAGTAGAGGGGCAGGCATTGTGACATGGAGGGTTAAGCTGCTTCTAGAAACGCCTGCATGGCAGATGGGAGTACCTAGGATCTATTCCTAGCTCTGCTTCCCACCCAGCCTCTTGCT